>NC_134870.1:70188310-72588310 GCF_049852395.1 Peromyscus maniculatus bairdii | reverse complement strand
ACACACACACACACACACACACACACACACACATACACACACACACAGCACGGCACACATCAATTAAAGAGTACGTGTGACAGGACAAATATAAAGAAAGAATGAATTACATCATTGATGTAGAAACTGGAGCAAAGCGAACCCCGCTTTGGTCGCTCTTCTCATGAATATGGCCTGTGTACCTCAGTCCCAAGCAGTTTCCTTACACCCCTGCTTGGCTTTGCATGCACAGGCAGTCTCCATTTTAAAGAACCTATAGCATGCCATTACATTGAGAAGCAAAAGTTGAGATTGAGGTAGACTGGAAGTATCCATCAGCTAGCGATCCTTCATCCCTCTGGTGTCTTCCCTTGGGTAAAGGCTAATTACATGCCTTTCAAAAGCTCAAAGACTAAAGAAATTGACCAAAGAGTGAATTACAAGAGTCTATACCCTGTATAGAAAGCATTGGTAAGGAAATATGTTTGTCATAAAACATGCCAAATGGGCCGCCTTTTCAAATATTATTATTCAAATTCAATGGATCAACTGCAGAAGGTGTTGGCAAACTAGGTATGAGTTTTATCTTATCAGGGACCCCTTCATGTCCATCCATTCTCATCATTCTCCTTTTAATATTTCAGCCATCCTTTCCTAGTCTCCTGCCCCTCTTATATACACTAATATTTAGAAATGTTTTCAGCCATCCCAGGGGGAGGCTGAGACAGGAGAACGGCCATGAATTTGATGCCAGCCTATGCCAAATGGTGATTCCAAGCCAGCTAAGGCTACAGTGTGAGACTGTCTCACAGAAAGGAGAGAGAACTTTTTGGGGGGACAGGGTCCCCTTGAACATGAACCACTTTCGTTTTGTAGTGTCAGCAGCTACTGGGTCAGGCTGTGGCCTTTGTTCATAGGCTCCATTTTCTGGGTGTTGCCCAATAAATAGCTAAAGGCCCTGAGGATGCCTCCCAAGTGCAGCGAGAGTTGTTCCCATAGGCTAAAACACTTGCCAGTGGCACCAAGTGTAAGTGGTGTATGTTTAACCAAGATCAGAGTAGGTTAGAAAAAGTTAAACAAAACAAATCTTATTCTTCAATCAGAAAAAAAAATGAAGCTGGGGGTTAAATATAAACAGGGAGACAGAGAACTTAGACTGGCAATAAAACGCAGTTTCAAACTGCAGAACCCTAACAACAACAGCAACAAAAAACATGTTAACACTCCCCGTAGGGTGGGCTAGAGAGCTCATGCAGTAAAGGCATTTGCTGCCTAGACTGTCAACCTGAGTCCGATCCTGGGACCCACAGGGCAGAAGAAAATCAACTCCTACAAGCTGCCCTCTGACCTCTGCATGTACACAGATCATGGCACGGGTCCGTCACACCCACCCCATCCCACCCCAGCCCACCCCTGCCGCTTCCACCTATTTTGGAACCGAGAAAGTCCTCCCACAGCAAGACGGTGTTTCTTGTAAGGTAATCCTGCAGGAAAAGCCGCCGGTCATTGCACATGCTCAGTCAGTCTAAACCATTTCTTTTTCAAATATCAGTCGTGAGTACAGGGAGCTTGGGGTATGTCCCAAGTTTTATGCGTTTTATTTCTCCCAAGCTCATGGAAAAGGCATTCATACTGCAGTGTTATTCATCCATGCTGGCACCCATGGTGCAAAGGAATTTTTACCTGGCGCTTTACTGACGCCGTACCAAAAACCCTCACAACTTCAACAGCATTCACATGCAGCAGAAGCAATCTTGTTCACTCTGCCACACTGTTCTGTTTTCTCCCAGGCTGAGAATCACAACCACAGAAACGGAGCGAACACATAATTAAGAGGGATCCTGGCCTCACTGACACCAGCAGCATCAGGTTTATATCAAGCAAGATCCTTCCTACCCACACAGTACACATGTCCTGTTTTTCCTGGTTGGAAAAAGATTAAAGAACTGGAAATGTGCAGACAGACATACCCCTCCTGACTCGATACGGTCCCGCTGCGCTGTAACAAATGAAAGTTTCACATGCAAGAATAAAAATTAAAGCTCCCAGTTTTATA
The DNA here is from genome assembly GCF_049852395.1 of Peromyscus maniculatus bairdii. NCBI lineage: Eukaryota > Metazoa > Chordata > Mammalia > Rodentia > Cricetidae > Peromyscus > Peromyscus maniculatus. The sequence goes on along the minus strand of NC_134870.1, from coordinate 72,586,275 downwards.
CAACTCACTCCAAACTGAGAGTTAAGAAAAAGTCCCACAAACAGCAGCCCCGCACCCTTCAGCGAGCAGCCAACCATTGCAGGAACCCAGCTACCAAGCAAGCACAGCTTCCTCTCTGAGTGCCCCGTTGTTAGTGAGCTAAGTGCCATGGGAGAATATTTCTGTTCGAGCTGTGTTTCCAAGGGGCGTGAAGTGCTTTCCCTGAAGCTGCTGAACAGTGTGGAGATCTGTCTCCTTTCTAGTGGCTGCCTGCCCTCAGGTGGGAAGGGCACAGCTGCTCTATCACCTTCACAGTACCTGAGACACACACAGGTATGTTCACACACATGGGTGGACACACATGCTCAGTCACATGCACTCCCGGGTCTCATGTACATGTATTTCCCCTCACCCTCACATTCATTCACTCTCTATACACATGCTCAGTCACACACAAGTACATGTACTCATACATACACATTCACACCCTCACACATTCATACGTGCTCATGTACTGACATTCATACCCCTAATCGTACACGTACACGCACACTCACACATATTCCCTCATGCACTCACTCACACTTTCACACATGTCAAGGCTCACACTCACACAAGTACTCCCCCACCAATCCACATACTCTCCCACAACCTCAGGCTCAGACACATACCCACACACACATTCCCAGACTCTCACATATGTTCACACTCCCGCACGTGCTCCCACACACAATCACATACTCTCCCACAAGCTCAGCCTCACACCCACACTCCCACATACTTTCACACTCAAACACATGTGCTCACATGCAACCGTGTCCTTAGTCACATGTATTCACACCATCACACATATACATTATGTCAGACTCACACATGCTCACACTCACATGTCCTTACACACACACACACACACACACACACACACACACACACACACACACACACTTTTTGGTGAGGCCGTGATACTTGCTGTCACTGTGGTTTAACCAGTTCATCAAAAAGCTTATTTTTAAAATGGAGTCATCTTTTAATAATATCTTTTATTGAGTCTTATATTAAATACTCGACAGAGGGCTGGACTGAATTTCCATTATTCCATGTCATGAAAAAGTTTTAGAGAAACAGAGTTCTTTCTGCTTTAATGACAACTCTATCTGATAAAGGTGTCTCTAGCATTTGTCACCCATAAATAGTTGACTCCTCAATTTTCTAAGCAGTATGCATTTAAATAACCTCAAACTCTATGACACACCAAACCAAAACAGTGCCTCAGAATTCATGGTGGCATTAAAGAGTTCCTTGTTTCTTTAAAATCATCCCCACCAGAGTGAAAAAGTTCTGTGCTCTCCCCGTTGACGCTTTCATCTACTGTAAACTTTTGGGCATCTGGTAAACACAGTATTTGCTATTTTATCCACAAAAGCATACACATATCCCAGGACTAGGGAACACATCAACAGTCGCTTACATTTCTGAGGTGAGGCCTAAGAGGTAAAACGTGCAGTGACATTATGTAAAGCCGAGAGATGTAACTTAACTAGGGAGCTGTTTCAGTGGGGTCTGTGGACAGCAAGGAAGGATGCCTCACTGAACAGAGGCCCATCTCTCCTAGTAATCACCCTGACACCCTCCTCCTAACACCCCCATACCTAAGTCACCCCCACACCTGCTCTCAGCCAGATTCCCACCTGGGCCCATACCCCAGGGGCCAGCTGACCCTAGAGGCAGACGACTAAGAAGCCTGATGCCTCTTCTCCTCCACTTTCTCCGCAGACCCTCCTCTCCATCCCCAGTCCCCTCCCTCTGCCTGCCTTCCTAAAATCCACTGGCCTTTTATCCTCCTGGCCCTCAAATGCTCTGACTGAGCTTATCCAAAGCCCTCACTCTTAGCAGGTGACCCCATTTCCTCCCAGACCCAGTTCATCGCTCTGGAGAGTAGCAAAGGTCCAAAACACAGCACTACCCCCTACCTCAGGTGCCTTGGCCAGCGTTAGAAGGCTGCCCTGGCCTGTGAAGGTGGCATAGGGGTCCGGGACACCCCAGGAGGCAGCACCTGCAAATGTTTCTACGGCTACACGCGTGTCAAACCCAGGCTGCCTACAAACCTTCTTCACAGTCAAGGAGGCTGTGCCACTCCAACCTGATTCTTTCACAGTAGGAAATGCCAGGGCCTTCCGGACGCAGGCAAGCACGTGGACAGCCCAGGAGAGCTGATATCAGGCTCATTTCTAAACTGCTCTAGACACAGGCACTCCTCCCCATAGTGGCCAGAAAGGACTGTGTTTCTCCACTCTCAGGGACTCATAGCCTGACCCACCACAGGATTCAATAGTGATTTGGCTGTCATTCCATGCCTCAAGACATTTAGAGCATCTTCTAAGCTTCATCTCGGGATGTAAATAATTTATATTAAGCAACATCCCCAGAAATACTACTACAAAGATAAAGCCAACCGAACTGAGTAAGATCTTGTATCATATATTGGAGAAAGATGGCAGATCTTTGTTGTAGAATATTAGTTAAAGATGTGTTGCATTCTTTTATACTGTGGAATATTTGTTTAATGGGGCAAAGATGTGTTGCATTCTTTTTTTTTTTTTTTTGGGGGGGGGGGGTTTCCGAGACAGGGTTTCTCTGTGTGTAGCTTTGCGACTTTCCTGGAACTCACTTGGTAGCCCAGGCTGGCCTTGAACTCAGAGATCCACCTGCCTCTGCCTCCCAAGTGCTGGGATTAAAGGCGTGCGCCACCACCGCCCGGCGTGTTTCATTCTTTTATGTTGCATTTGTTTAACTCTGTGAAGCTGTGTTACTTTGCCTGTCTAAAACATCTGATTGGTCTAATAAAGAGCTGAACAGCCAATAGCCAAGCAGGCAGAAGGAATAAATAGGAGGAAAAGTGAAAAGAAAGAAAGAGCAAGAAAGGGAGAGGAGGACTCCAGGGACCAGCCACACAGCCACACAGCCACACGGCCACACAGCAAGCCACAGAGTAAGAAGTAAAGAAAGGTATATAGAAAAGTTAAAGCCCTAAGGCAAAAGGTAGATGGGCTAATTTAAGAAAAGCTGGCTAGAAATAAGCCAAGCTAAGACTGGACATTCATGAGAAAGAGTTAAGTCTCTGTGTGGTTATTTGGGAGCTGGGTGGCGGACCCCCCAAAGAGCAAAGAGTAAAAAGCAGCCAACTACAGATCTCTTTGGAAACACCAAAACCACACACACAAGGAAACACAGGGGTGGATTTTAGATGCTGGGTCACAAACCCTTCCTGTGAGTGGAGCCCAAAGTTATGGATGAGTGAATGCCATCAGACAACTGTCCATGAGGTCAGCGACCTGTGGACACTCCTCCTATCTCATTATCTGATGGGTCAGGTTTAGAGTTCTTCTGTCATTTGAGACAGCAAGGATATCTCTCTGTTAGTCACACAAATAAGCCAGTTTAGTCTGAAAAAAATCTCCAAGCTGGTTTCTCAAAACCTTCTCATTGAAAGTCTGGTTGTGCCAGGCACATCAGAACACACCCTCTTACTCCAGCTACTTAGAATGTAGAGGTGAGGGGATCACATGAGCCCAAGAGTTCCAGCCAGACTTGACAGCACAGTGAGACCCTTCATCAACACCACATTATCATCATCATCATCATCATCATCATAATATAACTTTTTAAAACATTGATTGAGACAGAAAGAGAGCTGGTAGTGTCCACAGCTGTAAGTAAGCACTGGGTTCCCTTCTGTGAGTGTGCGGGGTGCCGATGAATTGTTCTCTTTTTACTGCTCACTTGATGTTTTGTGAGTTTCAATTAAATAAAGAAGAAAAGAAAAACACCACAAAGAAAACAACAACAAAAACTGCTTCCACCTCTGTGTATATAAACTATCTACCACTGACCTTGAGTCAGAAACCACCTCCAGCCTCTCTATCCATGTCGGGCCGACTACAATTTTTAAAGAATGACCTTTAACTCAGTTTCCCAGGATGCTTTCTAAGCATCACCACACCTACTTTTTCCTAATGAATATTTTTTTTAAGTTTTTAATGTGTGTGGATGGGTATTTTACCTTCCTGTGTTTATGTGTAACACATGCATGCCTGGTGCCTGTGGAAGCTGAAAGAGGGCCTCAGATCTCCTGGCACTGGGGTTACAGATGGTTGTTAGACACCATGTGGTTTCTGGGAAATGAACCCTGTTCCTCTGGAGGAGCAGCCAGTGCTCTAACCACTAAGCCACCTCTCCAGTCCCCTCCTAATGCATAATTTCATGTTCTACCATTTTAATGGCATTAAATTTGTAGTTGTCATATTTTTGTATGTGTAAAGTAACTCCTAAAAAACGTGGTCAATATATATTAGTTGCCCTCATTTCTTGTAAACATTCATAATTTAATAACTATATCAGAACATAAGAAATATTTGGAAAAAAAGAAATATTTGTATCAGGATAAAGTATACTTTAAATATATTTCAAATGGTACATTGATAAAGGCACAAAACAGAACTTTCTAGGAGTAAATAAGCAGAATGTGTTTCATAAAATCGTGCGTGTTTTCTACCCACACTCGATGGCACAACAGGCAAAGAAGACGTTAGAGACAGAGGCCTCCCCTTGGTTTCTGCAAAGCAGCTCCTATGTCTCTTTCCTCCAGTTACAGCCTCTCTATAAACAGACACAAAACGCTTGGCTAATTCCCTGATTTTGATCAACACTGTGGCAAAGACACTGTTATAACAGTAACTCCCACAACCTTGTGATATCCGGGCAGATGCTGACAACCAGAAGCCAGAGACGCGTCCACGTGTCTAAGGAGGGGCAGCGTCTCCCCTTCCAGGCAGAAAACAGAAGGTCGATATGAGTGCTGCCATTTTGTCTCTCTCTGAGTGAAAGGCTGTCCGGAGGCATTAGAGAAAAACAAGAGTGCATCTGAAGGCTTCCCCAGGCCCACCCCACAGCACCACAGCATGGAGATGTCCCACAATGCAGTGCTGTTTTCCAGCCTGCCCGTAAAATGTCTGAGAACCCAGATGTGCCTGACAGCTGTGGTCATGTTTGCACACACCCAGAGCACACAAAGATCTATGTGGACTTCAGAGCAGGGTGTGGTCATGTGGGAGAAAGGACTATAATGCTCCCCAGGCAGGTGTCCCCAACTTCCAGGCAGGGTTCCTCTGGGAGGTGGCTTGGTCATGGGGAGACCCAGCTGAGGAAGTGCTCACTGGGGCACAGCTAGCCTCTCAGCCCTGTGCTGAGAGCCTCTGTCCCACTAGCAAACCTCCCATCCTGTGAGCCCTTCTGTGATGACCACTGGGGCAGCTCCGGGCAAGGCCAGCTGTGCACCAGAGTTCACCGAGTCCCTGCCGCACTCCAGCGCCCCACACAGATCACTGTTATGCCATCACTTTCCCTCTTCTCTCATTTAGGAGCAAGAAATTGAAGCCTGGGCGTGTGCCGTGCACAAGGTCCTGGGTCCCAACCCTGTACCAAAAAGCAAAAACCACAGTGAAGTTTCTAACACTAAGGCAAGCATCCCAAACCTAGCGGGAGGCACAGCAGATAGAGATTCATGCAGCCAACCTGCCTGCCCATGTAATGTGACTCAATGGTTCATCTTCCCCTTCCTTAAAGGCACTTGGCAACATCCTGTGAGAGTCAAAGAGGCACATATTGTTCCCTCAAAACAGCACCCAGGAGCATGAATAGTAAGACCTGAGTTGGGGGGGGGGGAGGCGACTCATACAAATATTATGATCGGCACAAGTGTGCAAGTGGCAGCTTTCAGTTTCACTCGCTGTGACAGCATCAGGTGCCTATGGCGTGAGGCAAGGACACAGGGACCAGCAGAGCTGGGACAGACACAAAGATGGCAGCCCAGGTGTGTGTTTCTATTAGACCTTACTTTAAGGATGACTTCATGACAGTCTTTGAAGTGTGGAAGATTCTCTTTTAAAATCATTTTCAACTACATTCACGATCTCCAACAATAAAAAGAAGAGGGAAGAAGATCAGAAGAACCCCAGAAGCAAGGTAGGTGCCATCTCAGAATGCTTCCTCAAAGAAAAATGTCCAATGGTCCATGCTGGGCTCGGTGTCGCATGCCAAATCTCAGCATTTGGGAGGCAGGGACATGAAGATCTGGATTTCTAGGGTCTATAGTGAGATACTTTCTCAAAAGAAGAAAGCAACCGGGGGATGGAGAACTGGCTTAGCAGATAAATGCATGCACTGCTCCTCCAGAGGACCTAGGTTTGGTTCCGATCACCCATCTGGCTGCTCACAACTATAACTCCAGTTCCAGGATATTAACACCATCTGACTTCTGTGGGCACTAAACACACACACACACACACACACACACACACACACACACACACACAAATAAAAATAATTCTTAAAAAGAAGATGCAGAAAGAACAAAGGAAACACTGGCTCAAAACTGGGTCAAGGATAAAACAGACTGTTGCAGGTGAATCTGATGTTTATAGGAGAAGAGGTGAGTGGATGCCCAAGATGGACTTGGATGGTCCAGCAAGGCCAGGGCAGCAAGGGTGAGAAATTAGATCATTTGAGCAAACCCTCCTGAAAGAGAAAATGTACTCAGCCTCAGATAGCCAAAGAAATAGCAGCCATGCTGTCAGGGAGGACCAGGCCAGGCTCATCTTGATGGTCGCTTCCGAAGAAGGTAATGACATCATTGCATAAGAAGCAAATGGAAAAAGAGTGTGTGCAGGAACACGGCACACGGCCTCATCAAGAACGTGTTTATAGACGTAGACTGACAGACTAAGATGGACAATAGTCTCCTTCTGCTTCTCCACCAGTGCAGGGCTTGGCCATGTCACTGGTGTCTCAGAATCTACCCGAAGGCATTTGTCAAAAGAGTGACTAAGCGAAGGAGCTAGAGAACACATGGGGAAGTCCACATGTTTGCTGCCTAGGGACAGCATGGGCTTAGACAAAATGAGCATCGGGGACGTCAGACCCAGACACACACCCACATGCACACACACACACACAATCAAGAGTTTCCGACACTGCCTCCTAATTAGCTATGGGGTTGGGGGGCAGCAATGAGGAATTCAGCCAGGGCCTGTGTGTGTATCATGTGCATGCCTATGTGCATGCCTATGTGCATGCCTATGTGCATGTACACTCACATATCCATTACTTGAATTGTCAGACACCCATCCAGTCCTGCACACAGTTAGGTCCAAGGAAGTCTTTCTGGAAGCTCCTCCTGGTTCTGAAGTCTCCTACAGAAAACTGAGCAGGTGGACCGGTGCTGGCACAGAACCACAGAGTAGACCCAGCTGCGGGAGCTGGAAGGTGCTGGCAACGGGGCAGGGATTGGGGGAAGGACGGAGGGGGGGAGGTGCTGCCTATCCTCTGACTGTGTGGAAATGGAAGATCACTTTTTCTCAAGTTTGCCAGAAAACAGAAATGGTCTCCATAGAAGTTAAGTTTAGCAAACTCATTCAGAGGTGCCTGCTCCCTGGAGCGGGGGCGGGGAGGGGGTGTCTCCCCATGCCAGGGAGGAGCTCCCAGCAGGCAGCAAAGACTGCTGCCTGAACCTCAGCCTAGAATGTGCAGTCAGAGAGGTGCCCCTGTCATCTGGGGGATGTACAGCTCTCCGATCTGCGCTTCCCTAGAGTCCTCAGGACTGCTTGAAGGAGCTCTGATTTAGGGAACCTGGACACCACCCTCCTGCTACTGCCCCGGGCCCTCTATCCTTCATGTCTCTCGCAGCCATCCTGAGCTTCAGCAACTGACCCCTCCTCTCGGCTGTCCTGCCTTTCACACTAGCTGTTTCCCAGACTCCCTTGTCTGCCGCCCTTCTCTGATGTGCGTTCTCTATTTTGTTCTCCATCATGTCGCTCTGACAGGTAAACAAATAGCCGCTCCTTGGCCACAGTGGCAGGAATACTCTCAAGACCCCTTCCTTCCTCACATCCATGGAGGCTGCCTTCCCTTAAGACAAGGCCACATGCTAATCATGCAGGGTCACTGAGCTGAGGAACGGAGTTGTCCTTTCTTGGTAAGACATCTAGAAGAAAACAAAACCACAATCTTTCAGTGGCTCACTAAAGGGCACTGGAAACTTCCTGGCTCCTGAAGATGCATGGTAAACTCTGTCAGCAGTGTGGGGAGTCCAGCTTTCTGGAGTTTACGGTGCTGGTGGGTGTTCTAGCCTGCTGCTGAAATGGCCACTCAAACTGTCCTTTCTTGTGGCTGACATTCATAGTGTCTAAACTACACTTCTCTCTTTTTATGCAGGGGGCTGGGAGGGATGCTAGGGACGCACACATACTAAGGGGGTGTTCTACCACTGAGTTACCTCCCCAGCTTTACGTTTTATTTTAGACAGAAAAGTCCTGATGAATCAGGTATCGGTAATTCAGAGCACAGAATGCATTTAGCCAAGTTTCTCTCTGCAGTGGCCAGCATACTGAAGGAAGGGTGCTGGTAGGGATCTTGCTAACAATTTAGTTCGGAAAACAGATCCTTCCCCCCCCCACCCGCCCCCCACAACTTGGTTCCTCTCCTTGGAGAGAAATCCCTTGCTCAACTTTAATAATCAGGCCCAACTCATTTTGCCCAGGTCCTGATGCTGATTCTATCTTGATGTCATGTCTTGTTCCTGGAGACCCAGCAGATTCTAACAGGACAGTCTTAACCTATCCTGGCGCACCACAGGGCTGTTTCCCTCAGAATCCAGCATCAGGTAAAAACCTTGAATGAAAGTGTGAGCCCCATCCAGAACTGGCTGTCCTGTGGAGAGGTAGTCCTCGCCTTGTGGTAAGCACCTTCCTCTCCCTTCTGCAGAATTGCATCTCAGAACTTAGGCAGAGCTTGAAGTCGAAACAAATGGCCTCTGTGACGATGCGAAAGCCAAGAACCATGTAATGAGTTACTTCACAGTAACTGTGCCCGCTTTCTAAAACTTCTTAGAAGCCGTCATGATGAGTGGTGTTCGGTTTCCTGCCTGAATCCTAACATAGCCCCTGCCGACAGGGGCCTGGGGTCTCCAAAGGGCCTTAGACCAGCCCTGTACAATAGTCAGGCTCTGGGCTCTGTGTCACTCCAAGCGGGGGTTCCAGCAGCAAGGGGCCAATTGGCCCCCACGAGGTGGAGTCCTGCAGGACTCAGTGACCTCTAAAGAACTGAGACCTGGAGAGGTAGGGGAGGTGGTTCTTGGCTCAAAAAGTGTGGAGGGGTGCGATACTGACAACCTGTCTGGGGACTGAAACCACCTACCGGCGCCGCCCCCCTGGAAGTGTCAGAAATTATGGTCCGTACGTACTTCTCCCAGGGACCCGCACAGGAACTCAGCAGAGTGGGAGAGACTTCGTGCTCCCAGCCTAGTGCGGTACAGACCGCAGAGGGGCCTCCAGGGCCCTTGCAGCCCCTACCGCCCTCCCGTACTAATTAGGAAACTGCAGGGGGTGGTCCCCTCGCTTTGGCTCCAGCAGCTTCAACATTCTTACGTCCATTTCATCTCTCCACCCCCACCAGTTTGGCACGTGACATCTGTAGGTTGCAGAAATGCGGGTGGGAAGGGACCTAAGCCAGCGGTGTGTTGAATGGAGGGGCCTCTTGAGAGGCACGTGGGGTCCATAAAGACAGCCACTAGTGGAGACCAGAAGTGAAGCCTGTACGGTGGGACTCTGGAGCCCAGAAAGCTCCAGAAGGCAGGAGTTGGTACATTCTTTTCGCCTTCCCCCCAGTCCACCACCTAACACGCCCCTAGATGTGCCCGAAACTCGGCCTCGATAGACCCTCGGTGGGGTCTCCTCCCGGGCCCACGCGCGTACACGCGTCCTCACGCACGCGCGCTCCTAGGGGAACCGACTACAAACCTCAGGTCCCCCGGCTCCGGTAGGCCAGGCTGGCGCGGGGGGCGGGGCAGGCGGAGAAGCGGAGAAGCGGAGAGGACAGGAAATGCCCTTAATTGAGGGAAATGCACACGAATTGCAGGGGCAGCCTTTGATGTCGCCTCTGGGTTGACGGCCCCTTGGTGCGGGCCAGCCCACCCGGCGAGTCCCCTCTCCTCTCGGGCGCCAGGGCTTCGGGCTGGCCAGAGCACCCAGGAAGAGGACGCTTTCCCACTGATCAGGAGGCTCTGGGCCAATCCTATCTCCAATGCAAGGCAGCTCATGGGGAGCCCTTGAGCCCCTTGGTCTCCCCAGACAGGGCTCTCAGGGACAGCTCTGAGGCTAGGCCTAGAAGGCCTGGCCACGCTGGCCACGTAGCACTCCCAAGAGAGACAGGCCTGCCTTGACCTAAGACGTGTAAGAGTATAAATACAGTGTTCGTCCAAATGACATTCCCCCCCCCCTTTTTTTTTTTCTTTTCATCATCAGCAAATAAAGATTAGCCAGGGAGATTACAGAAAGCGTTTTCAGGCTGCAGCTGATCTTTATTCCGAAGGCTTTGTGATGATATTGATGATGATGATGGTCAAGAGGACAGTTTGATTTTTGTGTTTGGAGCTAGTTATAAAGAATCAATATTATATCAAGGGGTAACTTTCGTGATAAAGGACTTTAACCACTCCGGCTATTCATCATAAGTCTGTAGCAAGCAGATAGGTCAAAAGAAATTATATTGCACTAAAGAGTGAGTCTTCTTATCTCTCCCATACCAGGGGAATAAGGGGCCAGCCGATCGATACAGTAGCTGCCGTATACTTCTTGCAATTATCAATAGCTGATTTCGCCTTTTGAGGCCTGCATCTATTAATGCAAGCTAATAATAATCACTTGCGCCTCCCCACAGGCAAGGGAGTCAAAGTTTTCAGTCCTGGAATTATTTATATAATCATATATGTTAAAGCATCCCTCCCCCAGCCTCATGCAGCCCAGACTCAAAGTTTGGTGGTCAGGGGAGGAGGACTTCCACATCATTTGTAGCCCTAGGCATGCAGATGATGGCTGTGAGCTGTGTGTGTGTGTGTGTCCTAAAAACCCATGGAATGCTCCACCGTGATGCCTATAGTGAAGCTTCATGGTGTCCTGTGGTGAATATGCAGCAAGGCTCCGCAGCACAGGAAACAGAGTGGATTTATATACGAAGCACATGGCTCCCTCCTCTTAAAGTATCTGGGCAAATTTATCTCAATGACTTTGAATTGCAAAACACGATCAGAGCAGAGGCTGAGCTGAACCTGGTGTGGGCACGGCTATGCACCGATTTCAGTAGTTAACTTCAAGTGGGAGAGCAGGCGTTCAGATGAAATATTTTCAAAAATAATACCCTACAAGTACAATTTTTGGCTACGTGTTTTCTAGTACACACACACACACACACACACACACACACACACACACACACACACACACAAGCACCCTGTAATAGGAAAGCAACATCTCTATAATTGGCACTTGACATGCTGTTTGCGTTGGGCTGTGGTACACCAAGCACAGATTTCCTGTTGATGGAAACATTTATCATTGTGATTGCCCCAGAGTGGCAGGTGGTGTTATCAATTACCTCTTCTTACCAATAATAATATTAGTATGGTAATATCTTTGCTCAAGTGAGAACCAATTAGCGGTCACTTGTCACAGCATTAAAGACACAAAATCATGCTGAATTTAACCCAAAGGAGTTTTTTGGGTTTGTCTTTTTTTTTTTTTTAAATTGGGGGTGGGAAAGGAACCAAAGGGAAGGAGAGAGGTGGCCAGGGAGTAGGAAAAAACAAAACAAAACAGGAGCTTTGTGAGCTAAAGGAATGAAAGAAGACAGAAAACAATGCCCCTAATATCTGAATACCTATTTTGTGTGAAGGAGCTGGAGAAATAAACACATTGTAAACCAAGTGTCAAGTACACCTGTGTAACAGTATCTCCTGTGACTCCGGGGCCAGGTATCTTCAACAAACCGTGTCTGTGAAGTCAGAACCAACTATTCAACTCCCCTTGTCAAGTCAATCTTGCAGACAGGCTTTCTGTTTCATCTGAAGAAATGATACAAATTAATCCAAACACCTAATTATATGTTCCATTAATGTAAAATATACAGTATTAATTTGTAAATAATATCATTAAGCAGACAAAATAATAACGTGTCACCTCTTAAGATGAAAACAACATTGCAAGAGGAAAGACAATTAACAAATTAGATTTAATTATAGGGAGGAAAAGCAACTTTTGTTTTTGCAATAGAGCTTAGGTATTGCAATATTTTAATAGACAGGGGTCATGTGATAAGTGTTCATGTTCAGTGTGCCTAACTACAGTGGGGTGTGTACCTCTTCTGTGTTAACCTGGGCACAGTCAGAGAGACTGCTTCCTGCCTCATCTGTGAAAATACTCAACACATTGCCACTTTGCAATATACTGTTTTGATTTAAGCTTCTGATGCAAACTCTTTCATCAAAATTTGCCACACTGGATAAGAACAATGAAAGGGTTTCCATATAAGTATTAGAAAGCAAGGGAGGGAAAGAATAGGTAAGGAGAAAGGAATATGCTTTTGTTTTGCAATTTTACTATTTTAAAAAAAAAAAGAAAAGAATGAAGGAAAAAGAAAACCCCTCTTCTTGGTCCCAGTCTCTGAAAGGTGCACTTGGGGATGCACCTGGGTGTGGCCCTTCCACAGTGGAGGGAATCTGTATAGGTTTCTGTCATGCACACTGCCTCCTGGTCCTCTCCTCGACATCTTTGACATCTTTTCAACGAAATTCCAGCGGAGTCAACCACAAGGGAGCCAAGGAGCCTGCAAGCTCACCCACATAGCTCAGCCAGACTTCACCATGACCCTGTCAGGGCAGATCACCCTGGGCTGATCCAATGTGGAGACCTCAGCACCCGGCATCCATGCCGGCTTGCTGGAGAGATAGATGAGCAATGTCCCCTTGCCTGAGCCCCACCTGCTTCACTGAACACTCCAGAATCACTCCACACCTCTGGAATCTGAGGGCTTGCTCCTTTCACAAGAAGGGCCAGGGCTGGACTCGCCTTCACTGGAGAGATTAGGCAGATCCTCCCCAGAACTATGCCTCATAGAAAATGCAAAGCAAGTCAATTAAACAGTTACACTGGGAAGAAAGACCTGGGCAAGCATTGGGCTTGCTACACAGATCAGGAGGAGTGGGCGGCAAGAGGATGGAAGAGGACCTCATGCAACAAGAAAAAGGTTAAGAGCGGCTTAAAGTGACCCAATGAAGGCTCGATGGGGACCAGGTGGTTATGGGATCCAGTGGTATCCACCCTCCCTGAAAGGCTTTAGACGTTTTGTGAGAACCCGTTTTCTGCTTCTCCCTTAGAGTGTGCCAGAAAAGGGAGGGTGGGAAGGAGGGAGGGAGGGAAAGAGGGAGGAAGGGAGGGCACAGCAAACCATAAAAGACAGTGCACCTTTAGCCAGGGGCTGGACACCTATGACCTGTGTTTTCTAATGACAACCGATCCCGCCAAGTCGCTGCAACTTCTAACTCTTAATTGTTCTATAAATTTTGCAAATATTTTCATTTCACACATCACACCTGCCCTGCAACACAATACTTCCATATTTTCTATCCTTGTCCTTACTGCTGTCTCTGTTTAAGTTTCTATAGTAAAAGTCCTGCCCCGGGCGCCCCAAAGTCCTAGTTGTAAACTTTTTGTCGCCAAACGCTTCTGCACCAGACACTTGTGTCTCCCCTCCCCAAACTCTGTACGGGTTCAGAACTTCACCGCGTGACTACAGCGACACATAGACATTTCATCCCCATAACTAAACTGTAAACATGCCATCCGTGTGCGTGTGTGTTAAAACAGAACTCGAGATTTCGAACATCTTTTATTTGCTTTTCTTTAAAATTTTTTTTTCACTTAAATGAGTACACCCTCCACCAAAAGGAAAAACAAACCAACCTTAAGAAATTATTATTTTTTCGTAAGTGGTTCTTGGCGCTGTTTGGAGGCGACTCCAACCTGTGCGCGTCGTTCCTCCGCACAGTTCTCTTGCGCTCTTCCCGGAGCCCAAAGCTGTTGCTTCGTGGAACTGTAGACTAGATGCGGGAGGGAGAAGGAAATGTGGGAATGGAAGTCTAGAACCGAAAGGCAACTTTTGGAGTGCTGGGCGAGTTAGCCAGGCTGGGGTCCTGCGGAGGGGGCAGGGGATTCCATCAGTAGGCAGCTCATTCCCCCATCCCTGCGGGAAACTCGCGGGTCTCTGGGCGTTGGGGCTGAAGGGTCACAATCTACTTTCCCACCCTCCACCCACGAAACAAACCAGGGTAAACTCCGGGAGGCCATCTGAGCTTCGCACACTTGGCCACTCGCACCGGCAAGAACAAGAAATTTAAGAAATGAAAAAGAGACACGCTGGGGAGAAGGGCACTGGAGCTGCTGTGGCGAGGCCTGGGGCACATCCTGGTGGCGGCTCCGGGATGGAGGACGCGCGGACGCGTGTGCTCGGTGTGGTGGGAGAGCGCGCGAGTGAGCGCGCGGGAGCGAGGCCGCGTTCGCGTGACCGCGGGCGGGGAGACCCGTGCGGGGAGCGCGCCGCGCCAGCTGGCCAAGGGTGCCCGGCTGGCGTAGGCATGCACGACCCCTTCACCTGCCCCCCATGTCACCCCCGAAATCCCGACCACCCGCGGCCCGCTCGCCGGACTTTCGTGGACTTGGAACTTTGAGTCGCACTCGTTGCCCACTCTGCAGGCCCGGACAGTGGGCACTGGGGCCACAGAGCCAGCGGGAACGGGAAAGGGGGGCGGCACCGAAGTCCCGCTGCCCCCTCCCTCCCCTGGACTTAAGCTGTCCGCGGTGGGGAGGCCCTGGCAGGCGGGCGCGGAGCCGGGGAGGCCCTGGTGGTGGCGGCGGGCGGGGCGGGCACTCAGGAGTCGGTGGGGACCGGGGGAGTGGGGGGGGGGGGAGGATAGCAGAGGGGAGGAGAACGCAGGGAGGGGAGGAGCCGCGCGGCCCGCGCCGCTTCCGAACCGGAAAGTTGGTCTTGCCGAAGTCCCGCCACCCTAGCGTGCGCACTCCGCTCCGGCCGTGAGCCTCTGAGCCTGGCGGGCCGCCGGAGGACCCCGCGAAGTGGACAAGAGCCGGGAGAGAAAGTCCGGAGACAGGGGCACCTGAGCCGGGACGGGCTGAGCGAGCTGAGCGGCGCGGCGACCCGCTATCGAGGACCAAAGGCGGTCGGCCGGCCGGCCCGGAGCGCAGGCGGTGCGGCGCCCGAACGGCCGGGGCGAGACAAAGGCGCCGGGCCGGAGCCCTGCCCGCGGCCGCTCGCTCCGGGAGGGGCCGCCCGGCGGCGGCGGCGGCGGCGGCAGCGGGGGGGGGGGGGCGCGGGCGACGGCGCAGACACTCTATAAAGGGGCGAGCCCGGCGCGCCGGCGGAGACGGCGCCGCGCGGACGCCACCAAAGTTTGCAGCCTGCGCGGCGCGGAGGGTTCGCTGCCACGGCCCGCCGAAGCCGCACCCCGGCCCGCCCGCCGAAGCCGCACCTGGGCAGCAGAGGAGCGCGGCGCCCGAGCGCGGTCGGCGGAGCCCGCGATGTGAGCGGCGTGGGGCAGCGCGCACCCAGGTCCGCAGGCGCCGCGGCCCCTCCTCGCCAGCGCGGCTGCTAATTGCGAGAGCGGCCTCATTTGCATAGGCCGCCGGAGTCCGCTGGAGGCCGGCCAATCGGCGCGGCCCTCCGCTAATGGACATGCATTATTCACCAGCCTAATTGCTCAGCCCCATGCGCGGCCCGCGCAGCCGCCGCCACCGCCCCGCGCCCTGCGCCCCGCGCCCGCCCGGCCACCCCGCGCCCACCCCGCGCTGTCCCCGCCGGCCACCCCGCTGATGCCGCTGCCCCGCACGGGGCCGGAGCGCCGCTAGCAGCATGTCTCGGCGCAAGCAGGCCAAGCCCCAGCACCTCAAGTCGGACGAGGAGCTACCGCCGCAGGACGGGGCTTCAGAGCACGGTGAGGGCCGGGGGACCTCAGGGTGGCCCGTAGTTCTGGGGCGCCCACCCAGGTTGGGAAGCGCGGGCGGTGGGAGCGACTGCGCGCATCTCGGAGTGGGAGAAAAGTTCCCTGGTTCCCGTGAGCGAGTGCGGGACCGGTACTCCATCGAAGCGCGCGGGCGTGGAAAAGAGTTGCGGGCCAAGTAAACTTGGCTCCTCTGCTCCGACTTGGGGAGCTGCGCGCGGACGGAGCTGTGGCCGGGCCGGCTCCAGGATGAACCGGAATCGGCTGGGCCGGAGGCGAAGGCCCGCTTACCCAGAGCGGGCGGGAGGGGGGGTCCGCGCTGCCGCCTCCGTGCTGCTCCTGGTCTCTGCGCCCCCACCCTGCTTCGGTGGGCCCGGAGCCTCCAGAAGCTCCGGGATCCTGATCTAGAGCTCAGTACTATCCCCAGGGCGGGCGCAGCAGCGGGGGACGCGTCCGAGGCTCACCTACCGCTGGACGCGGGCCCTGGAAGCTGCCGCCTGGCCAGCTTTGTTCGGCGCCGTGCGTCCTGGTGCCCAGCCGGTGCTCGCCTGGAGCCTACCCGGGGCCCCAACGCCGCCTCGGTGATCCCAGTCTCTGTTGCCTGTCCCCGATACCGCCAGCAGGCCGCCTCGGGTGACCCTCAGGCCGCGAACCCCGCGGTGTCCCAGAGCGTTGACAAATCCAATCATCCCTTTCGGAAGCAAGTGGGAAGTAAATGTCTCTTGGCCTTTGCTTAATGGCCGACTGGGGAATTGTGGGGCGCGAGCACAGCTGTTTCTTTCGGGGGCTAGTGCGTGCATGCGATAGGACCTCAGCACGTTCCTGGTGGATTCCAAGTTTTCCCTTCGGCCTTTTCCTACTCTTTTGGATGCACCGAAATCGGGCGATGGAGATACCTTCGTAGTTACTTCGCTGGTAGCAACTTCCTCCTCGAACCATCCATAAGTACAGGGCAGGCGCTACAGAAGTTAGACACTGGAGAAGATTCGAATTTAGTATGGTTGAACTTTGGCACCCCAAAGTTTATGGCACCCTGAATCCGTAAGCCCTGGGCGCCAGTTTTGGCGCGCCTTGACAGGGTCCCCAGGGCGCCGGTAAGAAGGCCGAGGAGGGGCGGCCGCATATGACACGGAGCCCCCCAACTAGTTCGAGGTGGAATAATTTATTCCTTAAAAGCCAACTTTTATGATCAACCTATTGTAAATTGTTTAGAGGCAGATACTAAGTAATCTTTTAGCTATGAAAATAATACCATCTTCAAAAAAAAAAAAAAACCCAAACGCAAAACCGTAACAAATAGACGGAATTTAAGGGTTTAACACACAGCATTAAAGTTTGACAAAGCATGCACGTCGCAGCAGAAAGTGAGAAAATGCCCACAGCAGCCCTGGAATGAATTAAATCAAATGGGACTCGTTGGGTCTTTTTGTTGCTGTGAGGTGAGGGAGCCGGCATCTCGGCAGCCAAGTCAGCCAAGATTAGAACAGGCGATATGCTAAAAAGAAACGCTTGCATATGTTGGGTAGATTAGGGACAAAGAATCTTTTTGTCATGGAAATGGATTTTTTTTTGTTTTGTTTACTTCTTCACATAGAATTTCTCACACTTGGGTTGTTTTGTATTACCCTCAATGACTACATGATCAAATGAATGGATTTATTTCTGCCGAATGAGAAAGACAGTCTTTCCCTCAAAAGAACTACACTGCATCCCAGTGAGGAATTTTAAAGCTTCATTATTGCGGCTCCTGAATAGCTCAAAATCCGCTTTCACAGGCGCCCTAAAATGCAACAGTGTAAATACTTCTCCGCTTTGTAGGGTCGTTATCAAAATGTGCAATGTCTCCTTTTATTAAAGCATATTTTAATTAATAGAGTAAAACCTCGTGTGTTTAACAGTTAACAAGCTGAGGCACTGTTGTTCATTTTTAATTTCGCTTCAGAAATGTGAGTGTGGTAAAGTTAATCGTGTAAACACGTCGGAGGATATATAACCCGGACAGTGTTGAAAACCCCAGATAGTCAATTATTTACGAGTTCTCTTTTGAATTCTGCTGCTCGCTGCTCTAATTTATTTCGAGGCTTTCCAATATCCAGGTTTTCCATCCTTTCAGGAGTGGCGTTTTTATCCAAGCTGTTTTCTACAGTCGTTCAGACTTCTGATCCCGAGGTTGCTACAGTTCCTCATCATATTTTGCAACAGGCCAAAAATAGCCTGTCTGAGGCTGAGCCCTAGTAAAGCAGCATGTGCTATCCGGGTTTGAAGGATAGTTCAGGCAAACTATTAAAACAAGTTTTTTTGTTTTGTTTTGTTTTCTAATTTAATTGTTCTGAAGCAGATTGTTCATGGAGCATAAAAGATACCTAGTTCCCTTATGAAGTCAAGGAATGCTCATGCTGTCTTAACTCTAAGATAACCAAGAAAAGTAGTTTGGTTTTAGAAAAAAAAAAAAGATAAATGGTTGTGTAAACTAAATTACTCCATTGTCATTTCAAATTCTTAATTCTTTTTAGCTGCACGGGAGACAAATATGTGCTGCATGAAGTTATAAGTGAGCTAAGTCTACAGTGTTTTAGAAATGGAGTAAATGATTCCTTTGTATCACTTTGGGTGTGACATGTTAATTAAAGCAGTAGGTCCATCTCTGCGGTGAAATTGAAGGCTTTTGTTAATACCATATGTAAAAAGAAATAAGAATGGTGGAAGACAAAGATGCATAGTCTTGTTGATTTCCAGTAGAAACCCCACATTTTTATGGTTTATTTTTCAGGATTTGGTTTTTAGACAAACAATGGGGGGGTGGGGGGGGCAGCTTTGGTTCTCTCCAGACCTTGGCACTAAAGGAATGAGTGACAACTCTGAATGAAAACAAGCAGTGCTGCCTATGGAAAGTTCTGGAGTTACCTTGTGATAAAATTTTATTTTAAGTTGCCGAGATCGTAAATCCCCCAATAGAAAATGTCATTTTAAATTGCTTATTCGTGATGATTCCCCACTTCAGAAATAAACGTGATGCAGCTTTGGGATTCAGTTAGATCTGTAATGATATCCTCTGAGCCAGCTGAAGATTTTTGTTCTAAGAAAAACTAATTAAAACTTCCAGTGACAGTGTTGCACTTAAGCCCTACCAAGAACTTTAAAGACGTGGCAACTGGGTGCCGGCAAAAAGAAAGAGAAAAGCAGTCCCTAAAGACGATTTTCTCTGTCCTGGGAAAGTCTGTATTTAAGGAAGAACAAAAGAATGTTGTAATTTAAAACAGTTTTCGAGGATGCATCTTCTGTGTGGGCATTAACTACTTCACGGTGTTTTTTATTTTCTACCAGTTTACAGTATATGGCTATCTTAAAAACCTTTTCAAATGTGGCCAGTCTGCGACCTAAGAACTAAGGCGTGGAATTCATAGACTGCTTAAGTTCAGGGGGAGAAAGCCACCAGTGCTCAGAGAGGAGATCTCTTTTTCTTTTATCTGTATCTGCAGGGTTTGCCTTCAGCCGCCCCCCCCTCGCATTTACAATTCAGCATACCAAAAGGGCCCGAACAGAAGCTACTTTCTTACAACCACGGGCAGATTGTTTTCTCTGAAACATGAAAGGTAGAAAGTAAGTGAAGGGGGAGGTGGGGGAAGAATTTGCAAACATTTCTTTTTAAAATAACGCTCAAAAACTTAACCTGTTTAAAAATGCGTGCTCCTAAAATGGGTGCCAATTAATTCCACCTCAAAGAGAGCTGATTATGAGACAAGAGTTAGGGAATTTTTAGAAGGATGTATTGTAAACTTTTCAAAGACTGCGACATCCAGGGTTTTCGGATGTGCTCAGACAGTAGGGAAGGGAAAGGTGTGGAGGAGCAGCGGGAATTACTTAGCAAGTTGATGATTTCTTTGTATCCAGAATGACGGTGGAAACACACAAAAGTGGCAGATTTCATATTCAGCTCTACGTCCATCTCCTGGTAGCCTTAAGAATATTTTCTTTGGGGATGGGGAAAGCAGCAAACAGAGCCAGGATCTCTGTCCTGTGAACTGACCATCAGCTGGAATTTAGCATTCTTATGTCTAAGTGTTGGCACAAGGTCTTGTGTAAGTAAATTAAAAATCCTTTAGGCTGCTCATGGGCTTTTCACCAGCTTTTAATGCAGCGACATAGTTTTGAGTGTCATTTTTAAAAATAATATGATAAAAGAAGGGTTTCTCTTTTATTCTTTTCCTGTACTGTTTTACTAGTTTTTCTTTTCTTCCTTGATTTCTTGACTAGTTGCCAGTGTAAGAAACACCAGTGGATCTTAGACAATATCATGAAGATGTGAGCTAATGCTGCTTACTGCTGGTGGGACACTTTTGTGATTACAGTGTGTGTTAAGTTACCGCACATTTCATATACAATCTATGTAAAAATCAAATTTTAGTAATTATATTAAGGAAAGTGTTTTAAAAGTATCCTGAGGTTTTCTCTCGTAACACAGTTATTTCAACACAGTTATGATTTAAGATGCAGTTAACTGTGTGAGTGCCAAACAAACAAGGCAAGGCATGCTCCAGAAAGTGAAAAATGCATTTTTTAACAAAATAATGGGATGACCTTTATGCTTGAGACTAAGATTGATTTGTTTCTTAATTAAAGGTAAGGGGTTCTGACCACCAAAGGGAGCTGATGGTACCCGAGCGGTTTCTCCTCTGAGGGTGGACCTTTCCTCTCACCTCTAGCCTAGTTTTGCGTGCTCTGGGAGGTTCAGCCCCCTTTGCATTCTTTGAAATCATGGTGACTTTATGGTATGTCGTGGAGCCTTTTTAAACGGTGGTCCTGGGAAAGGTGGGTGGCAGAATTCTGGCCAGCTTCGACTTCTGTCCCCGAAGGTGAGTTCTTAGGAGTCTTGTGACAAGCCTTGGCCTGCTTCACCCTGCCAGGGGCGGCCACTAGATGTCAAGCTCATAATACAGTTAGTGCATCTGTGCTGTTGACCTTGGCAGCAGGACTCACCACTGTTTTGTTAAGTGTGAACTCAGTCCGTGCTAACTAGAGATCCCATGAGTTTGTTCCGAGCAGTACAAGCTGATCAAATGCCATCCAGTTCAGCACAAGTGTTTATGGCTCTTGGAAGAAGAGAAACTGGCTTGCTTTTGTGTAGCCATTACCTCTTGAACGGTTTAATTAACCCTGCAGGTGCCAGGGCACTCTGTCCTCATTCCTCAGCATTACGGGTCCTCAGAGTGGCCTCAGACGGAGCTGTTTGATAATAGTCTTGTGTAATCTGTACACATGCAGAGTCACTGGCATCGTGGGGTGGGTGGTGGCTTTTCCAGGATGACTTTCTGCTTGTATGCAAATTTCTCCCGCCATGAAGTAGTAGCAGCTGATGGAAATGATGTCATTACCTAGCCCAGGTTCCTGAAGCCTAATGCTCACAGGTGATCTCAGTCTCTTTCCTAGTTGCAGTGTGACTCGGGCTATTTCAAGGGAGGCATTTTTGCACCAAATCCATTTTACTTGTTCACTGGATCTCTCCCCCTTCCCCCCACCAAGTGATGGGTTGTGCGTGCTCTGATAGTGGATTGCGATGGAAGGGACACTCTCTAGGAGGACTGTCATAAAACGGTGTGGAATCCTTTGTATCAAATCTTGGAGAACACTGTATTTAAACCACCCACCACCTTAACCTGAAGTGACTTATCAAAACCTTGTTTTCAGCAGCCCCTCACCAAATTACGATCAGAATAGCTGGCTTCTGCTGACGTGTCTCAGGTCTGCGTGTTTTGTAAAGCACAAATAGTGGTGTGAGCGTGAGTATAGCATGACAGCTGGATGAGAGGGCGATTGTGCAAGCCTTGAAGTGCAACAAACATCTTTCTATCAAAGTGACTGTGTGTGCTACTACTGCCTCAACTTCGTGTCCCCAAAAGGGACAGTGTTTCTGTCCCTGGAGCCTCACCGCACAGCTTAAAACTGAACCAGTTTAAACAGAAGACGCCTGGGGCCTGTGCCACAGGTGGTTGTGACTTAACAAATTTGTGATGTGGGCCACTGAGTAAGCGGGAGCGCGTGGGTCAGTGCCGCGCTGAACATAGCAAGACTGCCCTCCACCGTTCAGCTCTGTGAGCACATGCTTTCCAGGTCTGGGGGAAGAGGACAGAAATTTTTCTTTTGCGCCTGGAATTTCTTCTACATTGTTAAACACAGTGGGGGTCTCTATTTGTCTCCTCCTGTGACACAGCTTGGGCTCAGTATGGCGATAATTCATCTTTCTTTATGGGATTCAAAGCTATCATAAGGAGTTAAAAAGAATTAATTTGCAAGAAAATAAGTGTCTCCTAAGAGTTTGGGAAAACTTGAGAAATGCTTGCTACATTTTTAAGAAATGGAAAGACAAAGGAAAAAGTAGGGTTTCCTGTCCCGAAGACCCACCTGGTATTTTAAAGCTAATAGTTAAAAAAGAGAATTTTAACGTGCCTCTCTGTACTAAACAAGTCTGCCTTCTCCCTTTGTTAATTGTACTGCATTTAAAAAAAAAAATGTAACAAAAGTGTAGCAAAATAAAGGAAACGATAAATCAGCAATTTTACTGCTGTTTTGTAATGGGTGGAATTCTTGACACTTCTGAAAAGAGAAAATGAAAATAAGCCTTGTTAAGAACTGTGCTTAAATATTTGTATAGAGAAAGCATGGCATCTCAAATATCTTTATACACTGCAAGGTTTCTCACTTGTGGCCTGAAAAAGATGGTGTTCTAGAAGACAGAGAAAGCATGGTGTGATTTCCCAAAACTAACCAGGAGTGAAAGCTGTGATGGTGAGGATGTACTAAGAATCAGCAGATTTTTATTAAACGTGCTGTTATCAGTGAGTAGAAAAAAAAATGCAAGTATTCTTAAAATGAATGCCATGAAGCTAGCTGCCTTGTGGTTTTCTCTGAGGGGCTGTAGGCCTTCCCCTTCTTCTCTGCTGGTTCCCTCAAGGTGGAGTTAGGAACCCTAAGTTCTGGAATGACTATAAATGGACCACCAATCTATTTTTTATCTCCTTCAGCCAGGTGACTGGTTTCCAGGGCAGTGAGGGCTGTGTGGTCCTTCCGGTAGTTGCCTTCACCTGGTAGCCACCATGACCCACTGGCCTGCCAAACAGGAGGAAGGCCTTCCAGGAGGGAGAGCCAACACCCGGACGGGACGGTATACTTGGTTAGTTAGCATTTTCTCCACTTAGTGGATAAGTGTATGTCACCTTTACGTACTGTAAAATGCCTGCCTAATCCCTGGCTAGTTAGTTTCAAATCTTAGTTGTTGAACATCCAGCAGGCAAAAATACAAATTACTTGGACAAGGATGTTTAGAATGCTTGTTTTTTAAATTCTCTCCTCCAAAAAAAGAAAAAGAAAAAAGAAAAAGAAAAAAGAAAAGAAAAAGAAAGAAAGAGAAAGGAATGAGAATAAAAACTTGCATTGCTAATACACTTCTCAAAGCTTTTTCGCTGTGCTCCCTGGCTCTGGTTAGCCGTAAATAAACATTTTAAGCAATATTAACTAGTGGCTTAATAACTTTTTAGCATGGTGGCCAGTTCAGAATGTTATTTAAAGAGAAACATGGTTCAAAAAAAATGTAATCTTGGCCCTACAAGATGGCAGAGGCAAAGGACACTGGCAGCAATGTGATGACATTATCAACTGCAGTCAGGGTATCTGCCTGGGTTTTCTTTTATGGAAAACAACTAAAGGTCGGCTTCACACATAGACGCTAATGTACGCAGTGTCGGAAGCAGGTTATAATTTAATTTCACTCTTTAGAACGCACCAGAGGTCAGCACTTGTGCTCTTGGGAGTCAGTAGACTGCACCACTCCAGAGTCCTGTCGCTGCTACGTTATTCAGTTATTTCCTGACCATTCATTAAGTTAAGAGTATTCTGCTGCTTAAAAACATCTCAAACATCTACAAGCAATTTCAGTTCCATAAAGGAAACGTTAGTCTGTACCTTGTATTTATGTCTGTCTTAATAAGTTTCTACTTATCTCCAACTTCTATAAAGGAGGTCTAGTCACATTCGAATTTGGGAAGCACAGCCATAGCTTGAGCATGTGAGACTTAACATTGAAGCGACTGTTTTACAGGCATTTCGAACAAACCCCAGCAGAAATGTTAAGTGGTAATTCTAATTTATTTGCCCCAAATAAGAAATGCAAACTGTTTTGAAGAATTTCCCCCTCACTAACTGTAGTTTTTAAGATCACTTTTTTTGCCAAAAGTGAAATTCATGATGAAGCTTGGCTCATAAGCAAATTGTTGCCAGGCTTGGTTTCCTTGGGCTCATTAACATAAAGAACTGTTAACGGGTCCAAAGGGTCAGAATGCCTTTTCCTTACAATTTCCTTCTTCAATTTGGAAGGAGTATAGGTGGAGGATCATTTTACTTTGAACAAAATATCTTATGTTGAGATAATTGTCACTTAAGATTGCATTAAACAAAATGACATTATTTGGCAGAACATGCTTATATATTCCATGCACAGCTAAGAAACACTTGTAATTTAGCAGCCCTTGCTGTGGAGAAAAAAAAAAAAGAAAGAAAGAAATTACCTAGGGGATCCCTTCTCAGCCTCAGTGTATTTGGAAGTGAACCCTAAAACACTTAACACATAGAAAACTAATGGGAATGTAAAAATGCAAATCTTTAAGGTACATAGATATTTGTTTGGGTCGAGACCCTTTTGAGAAGCATGGGTTCTCTGTGTCCCACCACACTTTGTGAAGGCATCACTTACAGTTGTATAAATTAATTCTTTCCACATTGAAGGCACTTTAAGCCAGCGCACTTTTAAGCATTTTCTGAATGACTTGTCCCTAGAGCATACTAAATGTAAAGAAAAGGTATTCTTTTAATAAGATAACTGTTTGATTTTGTAAAATTTAAAGCATATATACCTTCAGTTTTTGTGCATCGCACATACTATACATTTTTATCTTCTTAAAGGAGATGTACGTAGACAATAGTTCAAGGCATTAGCAGTTTTTAATAGGTTGGCATTTCCTTTCTTTTAGAAAGTACAATTATACTTTTTGTATCACAGCTTTACACGTTGGAAAGCCCCTTCTTAAAGTCAGCCTCCTGCTTAGCGATTTCTATGCATCTAATTTACTGCTTAATGCAAATGAACTTTTTAATGTTCGCTTAGGTTTATATACGTATGTATGTATATACATATGTGTATATGATATGTGTATGTTTTTGAAGAACATACAATTAAAGAGAAATCATAGATAAAATTTTTTTTGCCATTTTGTTAAAACTTTTAAAATTAAGTTACTGGAATTTTGAAGAGCTCATAGTTTTTTATTGTTGTTGTTTTGTTTATTCAATGATTAAAAAATTCTAGCCTCCCCCAGCCCTGTTCCATAACCATAATGAGGTTTACAATTAGTTTTGCATACGTTGAACAAAGTTGAGCATGGAGTATTTGTTTTGTTAATGTGCCTATCTGCTGTATAAATCGACTGTCTTTGCTCCTAGCTACCCTCACCCTCATTACAGATACCTATTCCATTCCCTTCCTTCCCCCACGCAGTAATGAGACTGCTCGCTGCAGCCTGATCTTCGCACTGAGTTTAGTTTAGAAGTCTGTGGGGTTTATGGGCTGCAGCTCTAACTTCTTTCCCCTTCAAATGGCTTAGCCAGTTAAGAAAATGCTAATTGAATGCTGCTAATAATTTTTAAAGGCATGTATAAATTACCTGGAAGTAATAGCCTCACGGTAAGCAGCAGACCAGCCACAAAAATATTTTTATTTCAATTTCCAGAGAGAGGAGCAGTGGGGTTTCCTGAACAAAATTAAAACAAAAAACAAAAACACAAAACAACAACAAAAAAAAAAACTCAGATTTCTCTGCTCAACCTAGTGCTGAATTAGCAGCCCCCCCCCCAAAAAAAAAAAAACCTTAAAAGGAAAATGTTGGAGACTTTTTCGCAAGTCCACATGCTGGTGTCAAAACCCCAGTGTCTTCAGATGGGACTGGAGGATGTTTTGTTCTCGACCTCAACTTTGTACATTTAACAAAGAGCTGACTTGCCTGTGACATTTGTTCTGTTCGGTGGATGTGTTACCGTCACTCCATCTGCAAGCTGAAAAAAAAGAAAACAAACAACAAACCTTCTAATCAGTGGCACCCAAGCCGGTACACAAATCCAGGCAGCCGAGGGCCTCTCTCCCCACCACAGTGACCCAAAAAGCCAGAGCCAAAAGTGTCACTGGGTGTCGATTTCTCGTTCCCATACAGCTATTTATTTGATCAGGTGTGAATTAGAGTTGTTCATTAAACACGGTTGTTATTCGGCACAAGAGGGTTAGGGAGACAGAGGAAGTAGCTGCCTACAACAGTAATTAAACATGTGTAACCAATTAGAGGCTTTTCCACGATGGTGCAAGCATATAATTTGCTAAGTCTTTCTATGAGAATAGATGAAAATAGGTACAAAAAGTGTGTCTGACTACAACATTCTCATGTTAAACATGTCAACATAAATGAACTTTAAATATATAATTCCTGGTTTGTTAGCAAACCACCGAACTCTTTTGGCTAATCACAATAACATGTAATTTCAAGTTCATTTCACCAAAGAATATTGCATCTGACAGAGCCGATTAATTGTACTAAGCATGATTCATTTTAGGCCTAGTGTATATTGATAGTCCATCTGGCAAATCCTAAAATGTAGAGGCCTCTGCCTTCCAAAAGAGAAGAAGTAGAGGAGGAGAAGGATACCGTCATTGGGATCCACAGAAATGCTTGCAGCTTCTTTGTTACGTCCACAAATCATAGTATTTAGCCTGAATTTCCTACGTGAAATAAATGCGTCTTGATTCAAAAGGTTCTGCAGGATCATGTTAGATCGGCCCCGCTTCAGCTGGGCTTAGAGCTGATGAATCCATGAGCCCAGATCACACCACACTGGCTTCCTGTCAGGTGCCGGTGAGTGGGAAAGGTTACGGATTAGCTCGGCGATGTTAAGTGAACTGGCAGAGGCGTCTCTAATTTTGTTGGAAATGAGGAAGCCCGATGGTAAAGGGGAATCCTAATGAGCCCATCGAAGGCTGGCTTTGTACCCAACAGACAGGGTGGCTGCGGATTGTATGAAGATATTGGAAATCGATGGCTTCTATGGAATTTCATTAAGAAGCAGTATCCACGATTGATAGGGCCTCATAATTTGATGGATTGTGCTAAGAAAATGATTAGCTAGCTAGAAAGAGTCATAGAACACACACGCTGGGACGTCAGAAATGTTGAAGTGGGGTAATTTGTACAAAATAAAAAATATTGATTTTACTGATGTGCAAAATTTTGAAATGGAGGGCGGCTGTCTGGCGGAGCCTAGCTGATGTAATCTCTTGGTTTCCTAGGCGTCCCGGGGGACGGTGCTGAGGACGCAGAGAGCGGCAGCGAGAGCAGGAGCGGCAGCGAGGAAACCAGCGTGTGTGAGAAGTGCTGTGCAGAGTTCTTCAAGTGGGCAGACTTCCTGCAGCACAAGAAGACTTGCACCAAGAACCCACTGGTGCTGATCGTACATGACGATGAGCCAGCGCCGCCCTCCGAGGACTTTCCAGAACCTTCTCCCGCCAGCTCGCCCAGTGACCGCACTGAGAGTGAGGTGGCAGAGGAGGTGGCACCCACGGAGGGCAGCGAGGTGAAGGCTACTGCCAAGGAGGCAGAGCCCATGGATGTGGAGGCCTCTGCCGACAAGGGCCCTCCAGGCCCAGGTGTGCCCCAGCCGCCACCTGCACTGCCACCCCAGCCGGAGCCTGCGGCCTTCAGCATGCCTAGTACCAACGTGACGCTGGAGACGCTGCTCAGCACCAAGGTGGCCGTGGCCCAGTTCTCCCAGGGCGCACGTGCGGGCGGCACGACGGGCCCGGGTGGCACCGTGGGCGCCGTGGCCATCCCCATGATCCTCGAGCAGCTGGTAGCACTGCAGCAGCAGCAGATCCACCAGCTCCAGCTCATCGAGCAGATCCGCAGCCAGGTGGCCCTGATGAGCCGCCAGCCAGGGCCTCCGCTGAAGCCCTCAGCCAGCGCCCCAGCAACCGCCTCGGTGCAGCTTCAGGGCCTGGCTCCGCATACAGCCCTCCAGCTTTCCACTGGGCCTGCCACTGCCTCGGCTGGCTCAGGCTCCACCCTGCCAGCGGCGGCGGCAGCGGCGGCGGCCTTCGATGGTCCCCAGCACCTGTCACAGCCTGCATCTGGCACAAGCACTCCCTGCAGCACCAGTGCTGGCCCCGCTGAATCGGGGGCACACCCAGCTTGCAGCACTGGCCCTGCTCCAGGAGCCGTGGCCGCAGCCTCCAGTGCAGTGGGCACTACGGTGCAGCCCCAAAATGCATCGACGCCCCCTGCCCTGGGTCCCGGGCCCCTCCTCAGCTCAGCCTCCAATCTGCCAAACCCTCTGCTACCTCAGACTTCATCCAACAGTGTCATCTTCCCCAACCCGCTGGTTAGCATTGCTGCCACGGCCAACGCCCTAGACCCCCTGTCGGCTCTTATGAAGCACCGCAAGGGCAAGCCCCCTAACGTGTCGGTGTTCGAGCCCAAGGCCAGTGCCGAGGACCCTTTCTTTAAGCACAAGTGCAGGTTCTGTGCCAAGGTCTTCGGCAGCGACAGTGCCCTGCAGATCCACCTGCGCTCCCACACAGGGGAGCGGCCCTTTAAATGCAACATCTGCGGGAACCGCTTCTCCACCAAGGGCAACCTGAAGGTCCACTTCCAGAGGCACAAGGAGAAGTACCCCCACATCCAGATGAACCCCTATCCTGTCCCAGAATACCTCGATAATGTGCCCACCTGCTCCGGGATTCCCTATGGCATGTCCCTGCCCCCAGAGAAGCCAGTGACCACCTGGCTGGACAGCAAGCCAGTGCTGCCCACTGTGCCCACATCAGTCGGGCTGCAGCTACCCCCCACTGTCCCCGGCACCCACAACTACACTGACTCCCCTAGCATCACCCCCATTAGCCGTTCCCCACAGAGGCCCTCTCCGGCATCCAGCGAATGTACCTCTCTCTCCCCAGGCCTCAACAACACTGAGTCAGGTGTCACAGTGAGGCCCGAGTCGCCCCAGCCACTCCTTGGTGGGCCTTCGCTTGCTAAAACCGAGCCCGTCAGCCTGCCTTGCACAAGTACTAGGACGGGGGATGCCCCTGTGGTAGGTGGGCAAGTCAGTGGATTGCCCACTTCGGCGGCCGCCACGGTCACAGACAGCGCGTGCGCGAGCCTTGGTAGCCCCGGTCTCCCAGCTGTTTCTGACCAGTTCAAGGCCCAGTTTCCTTTCGGCGGGCTGCTTGACTCTATGCAAACGTCAGAGACCTCAAAACTGCAGCAGCTGGTGGAGAACATCGACAAGAAGATGACTGACCCGAACCAGTGCGTCATCTGCCACCGAGTGCTGAGCTGCCAGAGTGCCCTGAAGATGCACTACAGGACGCACACGGGAGAAAGGCCCTTCAAGTGCAAGATCTGCGGCCGCGCCTTCACCACCAAAGGCAACCTGAAGACACACTTTGGGGTGCACCGTGCAAAGCCCCCACTCCGGGTACAGCACTCCTGCCCCATCTGCCAGAAGAAGTTCACAAATGCGGTCGTGCTGCAGCAGCACATCCGCATGCACATGGGGGGCCAGATCCCCAACACGCCACTGCCCGAGGGCCTCCAGGAGGCCATGGACGCGGAGCTGCCCTTTGACGAAAAGAATGCAGAGACCCTCAGCAGCTTCGACGATGACATCGACGAGAACTCCATGGAGGAGGACTCGGAGCTGAAGGACACGGCCAGTGACTCCTCCAAACCACTCCTCTCCTATTCGGGGTCCTGTCCACCCTCACCCCCATCGGTCATCTCCAGCATCGCCGCCCTCGAGAATCAGATGAAAATGATCGACTCAGTCATGAACTGCCAGCAGCTGGCCGGCTTGAAGTCGGTGGAAAATGGGTCTGGGGAAAGCGACCACTTGAGCAATGACTCCTCGTCTGCCGTGGGTGACCTGGAGAGCCGCAGTGCGGGCAGCCCTGCCCTGTCTGAGTCCTCATCCTCCCAGGCTCCGTCACCTGCTCACAGTCATGGCGAGAGCTTCCGTTCCAAGTCGCCGGGTCTTGGCCACCAGGAGGATCCGCAGGAGGTCCCACTGAAGACTGAAAGGCTGGACAGCCCACCCCCCGGCCCAGGAAATGGAGGTGCCCTGGACCTGACGGCGGGCCACCCTGGGCGGCCACTCATCAAGGAGGAGGCCCCTTTCAGCCTGCTGTTCCTGAGCAGAGAGCGGGGTAAGTGTGCAAGCACTGTGTGTGGTGTCTGTGACAAGCCCTTTGCTTGCAAAAGCGCGCTGGAAATCCACCACCGCAGCCATACCAAGGAGCGGCCATTCGTCTGCACGGTCTGCAGGCGGGGCTGCTCCACTCTGGGTAACTTAAAGCAGCACTTACTGACGCACAAGTTGAAAGAGCTGCCTTCTCAGGTGTTTGACTCCGACTTTACTCTAGGTCCAAGCCACAGCGCGCCTAGCCTGGCCTCCAGCCCTGCGCCCACCATGATCAAAATGGAAGTCAACGGCCACAGCAAGGCCATCGCATTGGGTGAGAGCCCAGCCCTACCAGCCGGAGTCCAGGTCCCGACTGGGCCCCAGACAGTGATGAGCCCTGGCCTGGCACCCATGCTGGCACCCCCACCACGCCGGACACCCAAGCAGCACAACTGTCAGTCATGTGGAAAGACCTTCTCCTCAGCCAGTGCCCTGCAGATCCATGAACGCACCCACACTGGGGAGAAGCCCTTTGGCTGTACCATCTGTGGCAGGGCCTTCACCACCAAGGGCAATCTCAAGGTAAGAAGGCCACAGGCCTGAGGCTGGAGCCAAGCCACATGGCACCTGTGGATGGCCCCTGCACCCTCTGTCCAGGCAGAGATTCTGTCTTTACACTTGGTGTACGCGTGTACACACATGTACAGAGTGGGTTGTTTGTCCATACATGGTATGAATGTATAGAGTGTGTGCATGTGTATATGAGTAGTGTATATTTGCACATGCATCCCATTAAGCAGCAGTAAAGTGAAGCAGGAATCCATGTTCCACCCAGGGGGTTCATGTCTACCTGCTCCTCTCTGATGGTATCAACCTGCTCCAGGGCCTCGGGCATGGCAGACACTTGGTGAGCAGGCCCAGAACACAGTCTTCTTGAGTCTTGGTCCTTAAACAAAATAAACTTGGTCCTTAAACATTAGCATGTGGCATAGATGAGACTTGCTCTGAGTTCTAGAATGTTCTATCGTCTGTGTGACTATAGACAGGGCCCCGGGAGGGATACCGGGTGAGGAGCTTCCCAGCATGTGAAGCCTGCATCCCTACTGAGGACCAAGCCCAGCAGCTGCTGCAGGCCGCTCCATGTTCCTGCCTATGCTGCTGGCCTCAGACAGACAGAAGCTGCTTGTCCAAGTCTTAGAAGGCTCTCTAGAGAAAGCTAGTAGCCCACACCTGTGGCTTCTGGGCTGGCCCAACAGGAGCCTCCTGAAGACCCTGCTGCTCTGGGTGACCCAGGAGGCCTTAGCACTCACTTGTCCTGTTCGAGAGAAAGCAAGAGAAGAGAGAGACAGGGCAAGAGTTCAAGTTCAAGACCTTTTACAAGCTTGAAAATGGGGCGGGGGGGGGGGGGGGAGGGCGAGGAGAGGCTGAGTCTGGTCTGCTAGGCAAGTTCCAGGCCAGTAGCAGAACCTACCTATCTCAAAAAAAGTAAAATAAAGTAAAAGTGGACCATGCTTGAAGACTAACACAAGGTTGTCCTTTGACCTCCGAATGCATACACTGAGGTTGGGAATGGATGAAGCAATGGAGAAGGTCCTTGATTCTTAAGTTCTAGAACATTCTCTAGCAGTCTTGGCGGGGGTGCAGGGGTGGGGGGGAGGGTGTTGGTACCTAAAAAAAATTGTCAATTTACATGCCGGTTTTGCTTTTTATATTCACAGAATGAAATACTGTGTGTATAGTACAAGGTGCTCAGGAAAGCTCACCTGACTGCATTCTGTTGACCCGGGGGCTAATGCTTAGAATGTGTGTACATAACATGAAACACTGAAACCGAGACCTTGCTGCCTAACAGTTCTAGACTTGCCTACTTGTAGCTCGTCTCTCTGTGTCTCCCACAGGTACACATGGGCACCCACATGTGGAACAATGCACCTGCGAGGCGTGGCCGCCGCCTGTCTGTGGAAAACCCCATGGCCCTGCTCGGTGGTGATGCTCTGAAGTTCTCTGAGATGTTCCAGAAGGACCTGGCAGCTCGGGCAATGAATGTTGACCCCAGCTTTTGGAACCAGTATGCCGCTGCCATCACCAATGGACTTGCCATGAAAAACAATGAAATCTCTGTCATCCAGAATGGAGGCATCCCTCAGCTCCCAGTAAGTCTAGGCGGAGGTGCCATCCCGCCGTTGGGTGCCATGGCTGGTGGGGTGGACAAGGCACGCACTGGCAGCAGCCCACCCATTGTCAGCCTGGACAAAGCAAGTTCAGAGACGGGAGCCAGCCGGCCATTCACAAGGTTCATTGAGGATAACAAGGAGATTGGAATAAACTAGCCAGATATGCTTAAGACTTCATCCTCCTGCTCTGTCCCCAGCCCACTAATCACAGTTTGAGCATCAGGCTTTGGACCCCACATGCCTAGGCTCTCGTTAATATTTTATCCATGACAGAAAATACCTGCACCACGTGGCTGCTGTAAGGTGGCCCGGTAAGTGCTGCATGGTACTTCTTCAGCAGTGGGTTTGACTGTTCTTAAGAACTCTGCAACCTATTAAGTAAATTTCAGACAAAAGCTTCAATGCTTGGAAAACTGCCTTAGGAACAGAAAGAGCTCAGACCATATCTACTTCATTTCTCCTAAAACCTAGTGACCCCCTTGCGTGGGGGAACAGGGTCCCCTGTGGTAATCCAGTGAGCCGCATTCAATGGTTTTGTTCTAATTCTGTAGACACTTGAACTCTGTTTTAGGGACTCTTCATCTTGAAGAAGCAGTTCAGTGCTCCAAACGCTGTGTATTACGACCGTCTCTTTGTCTATAGTATTTATGTTAAGATTATGCGGGTAACAGACAATAAAATAACCCAACCTTAAATGAAGATCTTGTATCACAGAATACATCTGGCTATGTGATTTTTTTTTTAAAAAAGCAAGATTTGCTTTATTATAAATAAGTGGATTAATTAAATGCAGGCAAAATTGTGACGTTCTATTGGGAAAGATAGCATGCTTTTTGTGTGCAAGTACCTGTCAGTAACCCCACCCTTTTTAATTTAAATGTTTGTAGCTGCTATGTGAACAGTTATTCTCCAGTGTGGTCTGTAGCTGGGAACAAGTTACAGACAAGCATCACCGTAAAATGATTCACAGCATTATAAACAGTTGTGAGTAAATATTTCACATTATCAAAGCTGTATAATAAAGAGGTAATGTTTGTATAATGTGGTTGCAAATCTTAATTTATACAATTGCACTTTTAGTATTTTGTATTAGGGAGGTTTGTCTATAATTTGAGAATTTAAAAAAAAGATGTAAAGTATTTTATAAATAGTACTTCGGTTTAAAGAAAATGGAGAAAAAAAAAAACAACCATGTCACAGTTTATTGTTTTGTCTTAAAGTTGAACATGAGAAATCCATGCTATTTAAGCAGAAAAGCCACCAAGACTTGTCAGCACCTCAATAAAATAAGGCCTGCCATTTCTTAAATTAACATGATTTATTTAACTTTTCTACAAAACACGTTGAAAAACTGTGGGCACCCTAACAAAACTTGGACAAATTAATCTTAGTCCTGTGACATAGAAAAGGAAAAAAAAAAAAAAGAAGAAGAAGCAAGCAATGGAGTGAACTTTGTGTAGGTGTGATTTACTGTAGGCTTGCCTCTTTCTCATTCTCTCTCTCTCTCTCTCTCTCTCTCTCTCTCTCTCTCTCTCTCTCTCACACACACACACACACACACACACACACACACACACACACACACAATGCGACTGCCTCGTAGCACTGGTCACGTTGTAAAGGAGACGGGAATAGTGAGTGTCTGGCAGCAGAGTCAGTCATAACTTGGACGTTCTCTGAGTCTCTGAGTTTCTGATGTATTTATTGTCTTTTCAAGAGCAAACACAGTGCAGTGCCCTGTGGTTATCCAAAAGTCTGATCGTTTGCTGATGACTTGTCTAAATGGCATCCAGTGAGCACAGAAGCCTGACGCTGGGAGGCAGGGCTGAATCAAAACTTGAACGTCAGTGTTGTGTGTACTACCTCATTTTTGTGCATCGCAAGCATGCTGGGATGTGACACCATGAACTTCCAACAAACTTGCTCAAGACATACTGTAGGTAGCTGGGTACCTCGGCAGGGAGTTGTCTGCGCCTGAAGGTTAAACCAGGCAGTGTGAAACAGATGGATAGAGCAGCCACCTCACACAACCGAACCAACGGGAAAAGGCGCTGCTGGGGAATGACTGCCACTGGCCCGTGGCTGAGCAGAGAGCTTCTGGGGCTCATTATGTGTTCCTGTCTTTGGAAATGAACACGGAACTCTCTGACTCTGTTTTCCACGTAGTGAGGTGGAGCGTCTCCAGGCCATGCCATCTCTTTCCGGGGGATGGGACCAGGTGCTCCGGCTTTGAGACAAGGAAGACAAGTGGCTAATGTTGCTGTGCTTTGGCAGTTGAATGTCTTGTTATTTATCTGTGTCCTGGTGTGCCTGTCCCCTCCTCTTGGTTGGTATTTGGTGTACCACGTTAGTGTTCTTTCTTCTCTCAAAACGATGTGTATATAACTTAAGAAAAGAGAAATGTAAAGCGTTATAAATGAGATGGCTGATGAAGGTGCAGTGACCACCCCCATTCTGTGTTCAGGGCCGGCTGTCCCTCTGCGTGGTGAAGAGAGACACTATTTTTATAACGCAAAATACCGCGCGGGGGTGAGGGCCTCCCCGAACCAGCCAGGCTGTTTCGTAGATCCAATATATTTTATGATTAAATCCCGTGGCTCGACACATCTACTGACTGAAATGGATGTCTTAGTCTAGGTTACTATTTTTGTCATATGGAACTGAATAAAATGCAGGATGTCATATTATTTCTGAATTGTGTTCCCTGGTTCTTCTTGGTGGAATCTGCAGTGCTGGCCGTTTGTGGTGAACGGATGTCTGTGGTGGTTTCCATGGCGAGAGCCAACAAGGGTTGACAACAGCTTAAATTTCAGCCGTGTCCAGGAGGACTTAGATTGATCTTGACTTTTTTTTTTCCAGTGCTGGGCATGGCACCCAGGGCCCTGTACATTCGTACTAGCCAAGTGCTTTGCCACTTGTCCATATATCCTTCCTTTGTTTTTTTTTCTCCCCCCCCCAAATAAAAATAAACCTAATTGTGGATATTGTTTTCCACCTGCCATGGAAGAAAATACAGTAGAGATGCCAGAGAGTCCCGACCATGCTCAGGATGACCTCCCCATCATCTGCGCTGAGTGGGAGGAGCAGCTTCCTGGTCACTTGAACAAACAGATGTTCTTGAATGACTGTAGGCAGTACAGGAATAAGGGTGCTCGTGGGCACCACGCGCGGCGGACGGCGTGTGAGCTCTCCCACGCCAGCCTCCATCTACTCCCACTGGAGACGACTTTTATTTTTAAATTAGCTTTGTCTCACAGATAGCTTTGCTAAGACTTATAACTTTAATTTAAGAGCTCCTGGATATTATGCTAGCTAATCCATTTCTTTGTTTTTAAACATTAAATAACTGTTGATACCCAGAAGCTGAGTGACTTGAAGGAGGAACATAGTAAAAAGAAGAGTTCTTTCAGGAGTGAGAAAGGTACCAAGCGCTAATCCAGCTGGCCAGGCCCCCTTTCACTGTTCCCAAGCCTTAGGAATTAAACAGTGTTGATGAGCTTGAACTAAGCCAGATAGTAAATTCAATTTTTAAAAAAGAGAAATAGCGAAGATTCCATGACTGTTTAGAATCATTAATATCAATTAAAATCCAAGTGAAGAAAGAGCTGTCTCTTCTATTTCAAAATTATTTTTAAGTAGCAAGTCACAGGTATCTGGGCCTAGCATGTGTGGGTTCTACTTAGCATGTGTGGCTTTGGCACCAGCTCTAGTATGCAAAAGAATCGTAAGTGGCACCAGTCCCTAAAAATTATTTAACTGCGTTTCTATTCTAAGTTCATTGCGGGATCCGCTAACATTTAAAACTAATTAAAAGCAGTGCTACAGGGCCAAACAAGGATAACCTTGTCTCCATGGATGATAGTAGGCTGCTGTGTCCCTGTCCCCCCCACACACACACCCCCAAGCCACTTTTCCTTCCTGGGTGGCAGACAATACCTGGTCCCACATGGTATTTCACACACACAGCAAACGTTGGGGGCGTTTACTTCTACACAGTGTCTGCACTTCCAGCCGACCACCAACTTCAAGCTACTCTGGTCCCTCAACTGCATGTCTCTAGCTGCAGACGCCTGAACCCTTCATTTCTTCCTCTCTTGGTGCATGCTTGAGGCAAAGCAGTGATGCTGTGTGACTGTGGCTCTTCGTCAAGCCTGTCCCCACCACATACCCTGACCAGCGGAGTGCATTTACCAGATACCAAGTGAACACTTGCTTGTTTCCAGTTGAGGTCTCTTGTGACTGAGCCTTTCACCAGAGAATGGGCTGGGACACATCTTTGTCTTAGCTGATTTGGGAAATGTTAAAATTTGATCTACAGAAATACTTTTTCCGGTAATGAGGAAAATTCTTTTCCTTTTTACTTCCAGAGGAAAGTGTTAACTCTGAGCATTCTTTACAAAGGGAGGACCTTAAGAGCAAGTCATGATACAGTCATCTTCAGTACTGTGGTGCTGAGTCAGAGGCACGTGTGTGCCTGGGTCTCCACGTGTCCTGGGGGTATGCTCTGCAGAGGGTCAAGGCAGCAGCTGAAGTGGATGGTGTGTCTGTCTGGCAAGAGATGGAGCCTCTCCCTCCCCTCACTCAGCCTCGTTGTCTGTAGGAGCTCAGAAGTTGATGATCTACCCAAGTCCCTCCACTTGTAAAATTCCATATTTTTTTTAAGCCACTAATAATATACCTTCCCTGTTGTGATTCAATGGACAGAGTAATTGACAGTATTTATATATATAGAGAGAGAATGGGAACAATTGCCCAAGAATATTATCCCATAATATAACATTTTTACTATAAAATACAGCTGAAAGAATTCTGTTGGATTATTTTTGGACCATGAAAATGTGTTTCTGTCTTTACGCAGGGAAAGAACAACAACAAAGTACTCAGCTTACTGAAGCTCCTTTCAGTGCTGCAGCCCCTATGGTAAAATAAAAGCACGTTCTGTGAACAGTGGGCCGACTTCCTTTTCTGTTCGAAGAGAGATTTTTTTAAGTGACTTGGCTCTTTTTTTTTTTTATGCATCATACAATATAAGCACACGCACAAGTGTACACGCCCCCGAGGAAGTGCAGAATGCTCCGGTTAACATGGCGGTTATTTCCTGATCATTAAAAATATTCGAGAAGCCAAATCAGTTAGGTGGTTCACACCCTGATCTGCAGCTCTGTCTGCATCCGTCCTTCCTTTCTTTGCTGGCATCCCGGTTTATAATCTAGACAAGGCAGACTCGAGGGCACCCACTTGAGACGTGCGGCGCGGCATTCACGGGGGCTCGGAGGAAAACCTGGTGGGAACATCAGGAGGGGCATTAGGACAGAAGAGAATGGTGTCAGCATGCATAAACAGAATACAAATGACAGCTGGGTCCTGTCCGTGGGCTGAGAGGGAGAATCTGACCCCGTCAGTGGGACCCCCCCACTCACTGTCCAGGACTCAAGCATGAAAATAAGCGTTGGATTATACATTTCCCAAGGGGATCATTGTAAACAAGGAGATTCTATAGCTCATCCCCACATATTTTCTAAATTGGCATGACAGACTTTAAAAAAAAAGTCCTAAAATGTCTGTAAACTAGAGATTTTACAAAGAAGCACAAATCATCACTTTCACTTCTCATCGATGGCGTTTGCTAAGCCCTCACTAAGTTTCCCTTATTTGTGTTCCTCTTGGGTTAACTTGAAGGACACAGATTTTTCATGCAAGTAGAGATGAAATTTTTTGGTTTGTTTTTTGAGACAGGTTCTTTCTACACAGTCCTGGCTGTCCTGGAACTATGTAGACCAGGTTGGCCTTGTACTCAGAGATCTGCCTGTGTCTGCCTCCCAAATACTGGGATTAAAGGCGTGTGCTACTACACCCATAGGATGAATTTTTTTAAATGACAAAAGTCACCAATTTTTTTTTTTTAGAACCAGTAGATCTTTTGATTATACTTAAGACACAAAATGGTTGCCCCCCCCCCATTTGTTATGTCAAGAACAATGTAGGAATAACTGCCCTTATCCTAATTTACCCACAAAAAAAGCGTGGTACCCTCTGGGCCAACACTGCCTTTGAAATAAAAATGGTCCTGGGAAAATTAATTTTCTCTGCAAAGGACCAAAGTTTTAGGAATATTTTATAAGAGGGTGCTTGAGGCCTTCCTCCCCACAATTTCAAATAATTGTCAGATAAATTAGATTTCATCAGAAATCTAGCTCAGCCCTTGTTTTTCTGTAGCTTTTGCACTTTGACTTTTAGTAACATGTGTAAAGTTCCCTGTGAGTGCTGTAGATATCCTGGGACCTGTGCCCTTCCTCAGTCTGACCCATGAGATCTGGAATCTTCCATGAAACAAGTTTAATAGCCAGATATCATTTTTTTCTCTGGAGCTTTAAAAAAAAAACGACTCACATTCCGAAGACACAGGCACTGGGAAACAGTTCTATCATCTGTCACCAACATGTAGATGCTTCTCCAATAAGAAGTTAAAATCGCTAAAATTTCAGCCCAGAAGTACCTGGGTCTTTATTACTGAAAAAAGACCTCTATGAGATCAATTCCGGGCAGGATTTTGGCAACTGGTGCAAATGAGCCTCGTTGATAAATATTTATGAACAGTTTTCCTCGGCTGAACTCTGAGCCTGGCAGGTAAGTCCCCAGCTCTCTGTCTCTTTTTGTCCCTTGCCCACCCGGCTCTCTCTGCTGCCATCCCTTACCCAGAATTCAGTCAGTGGCTTGTTTGCTTGTGTGGCTTTCTGTCTGTCCCTTTGTTGTTGTTGTTTTCAACCCATCTGTCCTGGCTGCCTGGAGAATGTGGGATATCAGTTTAATTACAATAACAATCTGGTGAGTTCAGGATGGTCCTCTAAGTCAAGCTGTGACCCCTGGCATCTTTTCCTTCGGGACTGGACTAGATTCTCTGTTTCAGAACTGCAGGCTCAGGGGTCTCAGGAGAAATTAAGATCGCAGATGGATCCTGCTCTTACTAGAAGACGCAGTCAAGACTTCTGTCACAAGCCACGAAGGACAAGCCAGCGGCTGAGTGTCTGGAGACCCTCCCTGGAGGGTGGCTGTGCTCAGCCCCGCTCTTCCTGGTACCTGTGGGCTGGGGTGACTGTGGACAGGCATAAATCCATGCTTGTGTTGTCTGCCACCAGCCACCAGCGTGTGGACTGCCTGCCACGGGGATGCAAGATCAAGTCCAGGAGTGATCACATCGGAAAGATAACCAGAGGAACTGGCTTTGCCTCCTTTGCCTGCAGTGTGCAAAGGGCGGAGCCAGCTCGATATCCATCAAAGGCATCAAGTGAATTGTAGGCTCCATAAACGTAGATGCAATAAAAGAGCATTATAATCACAGGACATCCCCCCCCCCAAAAAAAAGGGCCACCAGACTATTGTTTGGCAATAAAGGACAGAAAGAACCTACATGCAGGAACTTGTAGGGAAAAAAAAAAATGGTACTTGGATTAAAATGACCTTTTGAAAATTTCACTTTTAAAAATCTTAAACCCCAGTTTTTAATCTTACAACATTTTGGTAAGAATAAATGCAAATTGTTTGCCTCTGTGTTTTAGCATTTAGTAAAAATGTCTACATTTATTGCCAGGCAATAAGTCCTTCAAGGGAAACTCTGCAGGAAGAGGCACACTGACTCAGAGGCACATCTGCCTCTCTAGAACAACAAATTCAGTTTTCACTAAGAAGCAGGGCTAAGCTTAAGTACTTCAAGTCATTCTTCCTGAAGGAAGGCTAGGCCGTTTTCCTTCACTTTGTAACACGGAGAAAACAACCAGCATATGTTTGCAAAGCTGGCCTACTATTCCACTTTTAAAAGGCTCCATATTACCCCAGCACAGCTCAGTATAACTTGCATCTTCTCAGGTTTTGTAATTGAAGAGACTGGAGGCCTCTCGTCTGAGAACAGAATGCTCATATAACTTATAGGAAGTATTTCTTGGGTCCAGGAAGATGACATCCTGTCCAGGAGCCAAGGCTCCCCAAAGCATGCAGCAACTCACCTGCTTTTTCTAAAAAGCTACTGGGGGGATCTTTCATGACATATGGAACTCAACAGAAAACATTGTGACTTTTCCAAACATTTCAATTCTAGAATTATAAATAAAATGCATTCAACCAAGTTGCTGGGCTAGAGAGATTCCTGAAAACTCATGTGATGTTCCGATGCTCTGTGTATCTTTGGTGGCACCTAGCTTGGGCTCCTCTGTAACTCATAAGATATTGAGGGCTGACTTCTGAGCTGAGGATTTCCACGTGATAAGAGATTATTTCTGACAACTGCTTCCTGGATGGTGACCCCAGTCGCGTGCCATGTTGTTCCTTTAAGAGTTCATGTCTGCACATGTCCACTTGTACACACCTGAGTCACACTAACACTCTGGAGGCCTGGTCCTGGAATTTGAGGTTGGGACAACAAGGCTGAAGTCCGTCAAGTGAAGAGTACCCCAGTCCCCCAACCCCATACACAGAGCTCGGGAGCCTGCACACAGTGGTGGGTACCGTTAGCCAGTGAGGGGAGCCCTGGGGAAGAACCTGAGGATTTGGGTATAGAAGACATCTGGGGTGGGGACTGTTAAGTGCTGACTATCCAGCTGGAGCTGTGTGGGGCCTCTGTGGCCTTTGGGTGCCCCGTGCTCCTAGCCAGGCCCTTTGGTCCATGCAGCTCCTAGAAACAAGGCTGGACCAAGCAGAGAGGATGAGCAGGGAACACCAGCCATTCTGGAGCTGTTAACAGGAAGGATGGCTGCTCAGGACCCATAGCTGAACTGACTTCAGATCCTGCAGCCTTGTGAAAGGGACCACGGCTCGGCCAGGCTGAGCCAGAGCAGCATGGGCAGGTGCTCCATCTATGGAGCTTGTTGTCCAAGCCCTTCTAAAATGCAAGATGAACTGGAAGTGGATGGAGCCCCTGCCCTGGGAAGGAGAACCAGCCCTGGAGGTCCCAAGCAGGTATAGCGCAGGGAAGGCCTCTGTCACCTGCAGAGGTGTCTCTGGGGTGGACACTTTGGCTCATCCCTACCCAAAGGCAACTCACTCTACACTACCAGAGTGTCTGTTGATCTCTGCAGGTGCATCCCTTGGGGACAATGTATAGAAGAGGTACCTCAGTGGTACCCCAGTTTTTCACTCCCCCAGGAATGACACATTTCCCTGCCCATGAGCCTGCCACTATAGCCACTGGCTTCCTGGGAGGCCGCTCTCTAGAGTGAGAGATGATGTCATTTCCTTTTCAATTCCAAATACTGGCATGCTTCATCTCATTGCTTTTCGTCTTGCTTGTTCTTGTTTCGAGACAGGTTTAGTTTGTAGTTTAGACTATCCTAGAACTTATTATGTCACCGATACTTGCCTTGAATTCACAGCAATCCTCCTGTCTCAGTTTCTTAAGTGCTGGGATTGCAGCTGTGAGCCACCATTTTGGCCCAATTGTTTAATTGTAAATATTGGCTCTCCTACACTCCTGCTCCCTGGGCTTGGAAACCCCCAGCATGGGTAGGCCCATGGGGCCAATGACCACTAAACCACCTCTTCTGGGGTCAGAGTGTAGAGCCAGTCTAGTGGGGAGGGCTGATTAGCAATGCAGGCTCCCTCGGGGCCAGCAGGAGGACAGCACCCATTGGCTCTGCTCAGAACCAGCTCGCTGTAGATAAAGCACAGCTCGGGAAACCCAGGGATTCACATTCTTCTCTACAGTTAGAGAAGCGGTTCTCAACATGTGGGGTGTGACCCTTTTGGCAAACCTCTATCTCCAAAACAAACAAACAAACAAATAAATAAAATAAAATAAAAAATAAAGCATTTACATTACGAATCATAACAGTAGCAAAATTATGAAGTAGCAATGAAAACGTTATGGTTGGGGGTCACCACAACATGAGGAACTGTATTAAAGGGTTAGAGAAAAGGTTTCTATTAGAGAGGTGTAGCTGAGATGATTAAGGATCATACGATGTAACCAGAAAGGCTCATGATGTCCTTCTGTCCCCTCTCTCAATGTTCACTAACGTGGAGATAGTCACAGGGACTTCCCACCTGCTGCTTAGTGGGAGGTGACATTGGAAGAAGATGAAAGAGCTCAGGAAGCCATATGAACAGCACCCCAATCCATGTCCGTGGATGGTGGAAGCCATATGAACAGCACCCCAGTCCATGTCCCAGGTATATCCAGCCTCTGACTTTCACTCCAGCCAGCTTTCTGGTGGTTGTCCTGCTCTTGGCCATACCACTTTCCTACTGGACCAGGCATTTAAATGCTGAACTGGTTAAACCTGGGATTTCTGGCCCTCCCCAGAGGCTGGCCTACAGAGACCCCTGCTGATGGCCAGGCTGGGCTGGTCCTCTAGTGCCCATCAATTGCAAGCACAGTCTCTAGAGAATGCCAGTCAAAATATCTAGGAGTGCATCCTGGGTGTTGATCAACACCAATGCCGGGATTTAAAGCCAGGTCTCCCGAGGCTCTTGAAATGTGTCATAGCCTTATCTCCAGAATGAAAGGCCTGGAACCTCTCTCTCCCCAATGCCCTCTCATTCTAGCAAGATCTGGATGCTGCCACTGCTGATGCTACTGACCCTGGAATGCACCAGGAGAGAAGAGGAAATAAGCGTCAGCACAGAACTAGCCCTCGGCTGTTAGGACATTTGACCACTGTACCTTTCACACCTCCTGGGACACACAATGTCCCGATACCCTTCTTCCCAAGGCCCTGGTCCTACCAGTTAAGTTTGTATTTGGCTGTCAACAGCAGAAGCCTCATTTACAGCATAAACAGGGGTCTCTTTTTCCTGTGGAACCCAGAGTCCATAGCTGAGCAGCTACTCATGAGTGTCACCAGAGTCATCATAGTAGTGTGTCCTCAGGCTAATCCCATGTTACCACAAAGTGGCTGCCATGGCCCCAGGTATTGCACCTGTTCTCTATTCAGGAAGAAAGGAAGGTAAGGATCCCAAAGCCTGGAAATCAATCCCATCTTCGGTCATGACAGGAGTGGAAACCAGTTTTACACTTCAGCTTGAATTTCTTGGGCCAGCACTGTCTCGTCAAATGGCTACCCCCTCAACTACAGGGTGTGGGTGGGAATTACATCTGCCGGCCACTGCCAAGCATCCTTGCCTCAGCCGACAGCCAGATCTTCCTAGTACCTAGCCAGTGGGGTCTCCTAGGCTCTCTCCGTTCAACCTGATGTGCAATGTGGTCTGAGAGCCGTGCGGTTGGGAGGATGCCACACCGTTCTCTGATGTGTGTGGGCTTTGGGCCAGAGACCTGTGGATTCCAACCCTCTCACGCTGCTCACTTTGTAACTACGGGGCACGCTCTGACTCTTAAATTTAGGGTATGTGAGATGGGGCCCTAGAGGCAGTTCTGGTGGCCTCTGCTGGGATGGATGTGTCTGTGACTCACCAGTGTAGTGCCCTCCTTCACCACTGCTGGCAGAGCCCAGGACCCCGACTGCTCCTGTGTCACTCATGCCTTCAACTCTCCTCCGTCCTAAGGGAGCCGTCACCATTCCCAAGCAGAGCAGCAAAGGGACCAGGTGGTCCGGGAATATTGCCCTAGAAGGCACGCAGAAGGCTGGTGGAGAGGCAGACAACAGGTTACCTCAGTGCCCAAGCTTAGTCAATGACTCGCTCTCTCTTGAGGTCTACTGGGACCAGCTAAAAGTACGGCAGGCATGAGAGGACAGGCAAGGTCAGATCTATGCAGGGAAGACATCCTCTCAAGGGGACAGTGAGCACAAGAGTGGTGGGGAAGGGTTAAACTTAAGGATGGGCAGCCAAGCCTGGTGGTGCATGCCTTTAATTCCAGTCCCCAGGAAACAGAGACAGGCAGACCTCTGTGAGTTAAGAGTCCAGCCTGGTCTACAAAGGGAGTGCCAGGACAGGCAGAGCTACATAGTGAGATG
Source organism: Peromyscus maniculatus bairdii (assembly GCF_049852395.1). Classification (NCBI taxonomy): domain Eukaryota; kingdom Metazoa; phylum Chordata; class Mammalia; order Rodentia; family Cricetidae; genus Peromyscus; species Peromyscus maniculatus. Next base: position 72,542,065 of record NC_134870.1, on the reverse strand, counting down.
TTATCTCAAAAAAAAAAATCAAAACAAATAGAAACAGGTGGGATGTTGATAAAGCAAGTTGAGTGACCAGCCACCAGGTGAACCGTGACCATTCATCAGGTGGACTAGCGGCAGGTGACTGGAAAGCATCCGGTACCTGTATCTCACACCACACGGTGGCTTCTTGTTCCCCAGTCACAGCCATCTCACTATCAGAGCCAGCTTTTAGCTGCCCCAGTTCTCACCTGTGTTTGCTGTCTTGGCACATTTCAGGGACCCGCATCATCAAGGCATTGCCCTGCCCACTGATGCTGCTGCCCACTGCCACCTACATTGTGAGAGACCCCGGGGAACCCAGGCTCTGCAAGCCATTGCCTTATTCTGGGGGGTGATTAATATGACCTCCAGTGTGAACCTTGTTGGCCTGAGGGTGGTGCTGCTGGATGCTACCTCTCTACCAGGGAACTGTCTCCCAAGCCTCCACATTTGGGTGTGCCCTGAATATTGTGGACAGCCGAAGAGAGCGTCACGCATGCAGAAATATTCCCAGAACCTGAAAGAAGTCTGAGTGACTAGAGAGAGGGCCACCCTCCCCATCCCACCCCCCACGCAAGAAACTTGATAATCCCTTCTCTCCCCTTCCCTTCGTTTTAATAGCAGCTGTTGGCCGGGAATGCTCATTGGCTCTCTGCGGTCACATCCCTGTGTTTGCTTTAATGACATGGGCAGCGGCAGACGGAGGTGAGGATAACTGGAGAAGAAAAGGGTATTATCGGTAAATGCGCTGGAAGCCTTGCAAATTTGAGAGGATAAATTGAAATTTTACAGGACTAATGAGTTTTTGAAAACTGTTAGCCAGGCTTGTCCAAACCGTTCTCTCCCTATTTAAGATTTTCTAAATTAGAAACTCAGAAAATTTCAGGAGCTGTTTTGGTCCTGGAATGAATAAACAGCCCAAAGTAGATGGTGTGTTTCCATATATTAAACTTACATTGTGTCTGGCTTTCCTTGTAATCATAGTGTAATATTTTTATTAGAATTGATGATCTGCTCGGGGCTCTTGCTTTATTGAGCTAAGGTCTAGAAACATAAGAACCATCATTGGAATTCAGCTGTCAAAAAGAATCAAATTCTGGCCACAGCATGTAGGTTTTATATGTACTTAGGTATGCTGGAATAGTTTCATACAAACCAAAGGTGAAGTTAGAGGAAAATTCACTATATTTCTGCAGGCATGCTCTGTTTAGGGTTTATAGCCCAGTGGTTATGAAACCCTGGATTTGTTTTTTGGTTTTTGTTTTTGAGACAGGGTTTCTCTGTGTAGCTTCGCGCCTTTCCTGGAACTCGCTTTGGAGACCAGGCTGGCCTCGAACTCACAGAGATCCGCCTGCCTCTGCCTCCCGAGTGCTGGGATTAAAGGCATGCGCCACCACTGCCCGGCTCTTACAAAGGAAAACATTTAATTAGCACTGGCTTACCGTTTCAGAGGTTCATGGTGGGAAACATGGCAGCAGGCAGGCAGGCACGGGGCTGGAAAAGGAGCCACACCTACTCCAACAAGGCCACACCTCCTAATAGTGCCACTTCCTATTGGTCAAGCATCCAAACACATTAGTTCATGAGGGCCATTCCCATTCAAACCACCACTGCCATCATGGAAAACTGTGATGTTTAGAGGCACACTTAAATACTCCAGTCCCCAGTAGTGCAACCTTTCAACACTGGAAGCTTTAGAAGGAATATTTATTTGTGTGTGTGTGTGTGTGTGTGTGTGTGTGTGTGTTTAGGTATTTATGTGCATGCATATGTGGAGACCAGGAGTCGATGTTAGGTATCTTCCTCAATCACTCATTTCTTAGTCAATGTTCTATTGCTGTGAGGAGACACAATGGCCATGGCAACTCTGATAGAGGGAAAGGGTTTAACTGGGACTGGCTTACAGTTCAGAAGTTTAGTTCATTGTCATCATGGTGGGAAGCATGGCGGCATGCATGCAGACATGGTGCTGGAGAAGAAGCTAGAGTTCTACATCTGGGTCTCCAGGCAGCAGGCAGGATAGAGCCACTGGACCTGGCTTGAGCATGTGACACCCCAAAGCCCACCCCCAGTGACACACTTCCTCCAACAAGGCCACACCTCCTCATCCTTCTAATCCTTTCAAACAGTTCCACTCCCCGGTGACCAAAACATTCAAATATATGAGCCTGTGGGGGGCATTCTTACTCTTCACCTTATTTTTTGAGAGATAGTCTCTCACAGACCTGGAGCCCCAAGGGTCCTCTTGTTTCCATCGCAACCCTCCTGCCCAGCACTGGGGTTACAGGCAGGATAGTCAGGCTTCTGGGCCTTTCCCCTGCACAGCTGCAAGGACCGTGGTGTTCTCCAGAAACCATGTGGGCAACACCTGGCAGTGGTGGCCAGTGAAGAAGGTTCATCCTGACTGACATCCAGGATTTCCACGGGGTCTGTTGCACAGGCATTGAACACGTGCAAGACTGACCTCAGGGTCCTGGAGGTCAAGTTGAAGGCATCCATATCAGGTGGTCATTATGGGGGACACGATTTGTCATGTAGTCATGCCTTGAGACACTGTTGCCAGGCATGCTGCTGCAAGGGTTCGGGAACCTCCCAGATTCCCCACAGCCAGCTCGGTGGACCCTGGAACAAGCAGCTTGAGCTGCTGAGGCCCGGCCGCCGACTCTTCCTGTGTAGCCCTTTGAACCTGCTCTTTGCTTTGCTTCTTAACTACTTCTGTCTAAACTGTCTGCCAGTGTTCACAATCACTTAATGTTCATAAGTCCAGGTCAGTGGCGCTTGGACTCAGATAAAAACATCATGGTGTCACCTAAATCCTCATTTTCCAGAAAGTCAGTTCCAGGAAAGCCTAATGATGTTGGTTTAGGGTTTTTTTTTTTGGGGGGGGGGTGCTGTTTTTTTTTTTTAAAGATTGATTTATTTAGTATGTATACAGTGTTCTGCCTGCATGTATCCCTGTAGGCCAGACAAGGGCACCAGATCTCATTACAGGTGGCTGTGAACCACCATGTGGGGGCTGGGAATTGAACTCAGGACCTCTGGAAGAGCAGCCAGTGCTCTTAACACCTGAGCCACTTCTCCAGCCCCCCTCCCCCGGCCCGGGGGTGCTGTTTTTAGAGATAGGGACTCACTATGTCGCCCAAGCTAGCCCAGAACTTACCATCTTCTCCTCTCCCGTGTACTTGGATCACAGACACGCACCACAACACCTACTGTGGCTGAAACACATTTTAAGAAGAAAACTCTGCCCATTGACAGCACCGCTACCCAACTGGCATACTGGAGAGAGACCAGGCATCCAGATTAGACCCATTGCCTTCCTGGGCCATAGTCTTCTCTCAGGAGGGCAGCTATGGAATGCATCAGAGAAGGGACCCCAGCAAGGTGCAGAGCTGAGATGAAGTTGTGATGCTTCTGGAAGCTGCAAAGCAAAAGCTCTGTTCTTCTGGATTCATCTGCTCCTCTGGGTCTGGCGAGTGTGGCAGAAGACATCCCTAGCTGTTGGTAAAACTCTCAGCCTGAGCAAGTCTCAATGTCAACTAGAGGAGCCCTTCCCCCATCTCCAAAGACCTGGTGAAATGGGGACTGTGTTGGAACCCTCACTCTTCTGGAGACCCCACTCTAAGGCATTTTACCAGGGCCAAGTAGTTAAACTTTAAATGATTCAGTGGTCTCCTGTGCAGACAAGGAAGCCAGGCAGGAACATCAAGATGTGCAGAACAGACCACGTCCACAGTCACAGAGATGCTCATCTCTGTGTCACCACTTGCAAAGGGCACAATGCTGTGTGGATCTGCCCACTAGTGTGTCTGTGTGCAGTCTCTCTGCCATATGGTGGGGACACCTTAGTGGCACTATAGTTCCTCAGGTTCCCCGAACACAACCACACCCTGCTCTGAAGTCCACATAGATCTTTGTGTGCTCTGGGTGTGTGCAAACATGGAAATGGCCACCCACAGCTGTCAGGCACATCTGGGTTCTCAGACATTTTACGGGCAGGCTGGAAAACAGCACTGCATTGTGGGACATCTCCATGCTGTGGTGCTGTGGGGTGGGCCTGGGGAAGCCTTCAGATGCACTCTTGTTTTTCTCTAATGCCTCCGGACAGCCTTTCACTCAGAGTGAGACAAAATGGCAGCACTCATATCGACCTTCTGTTTTCTGCCTGGAAGGGAAGACGCTGCCCCTCCTTAGACACGTGGACGCGTCTCTGGCTTCTGGTTGTCAGCATCTGCCCGGATATCACAAGGTTGTGGGATTTACTGTTATAACAGTGTCTTTGCCACAGTGTTGATCAAAATCAGGGAATTAGCCAAGCGTTTTGTGTCTGTTTATAGAGAGGCTGTAACTGGAGGAAAGAGACATAGGAGCTGCTTTGCAGAAAGCGAGGGGAGGCCTCTGTCTCTAACGTCTTCTTTGTCCGTTGTGCCATCGAGTGTGGGTAGAAAACACGCACGATTTCATGAAACACATTCTGCTTATACACTTCTGGGAAGTGCAATCTTCTTATATTTCTTAAAAAGGATTTAAGATTAAAAAATAGTGAACTTATAGAACCAAGCTAAATGTCCAACAACAGCAGAATGGACAAGGAAAAGGTGATTTATACACACAGTAGAATTCTTTTCAGCCATAAAAAAGGACAAAGTTGTGTGGGTCACAGGAAAACGGATCCAACCAGAGATAATCACATTAAGCAAATTAAGCCAGTCTCAGAAAGACAAATATCATAGGTTTTCTGTCTCTTGCAGTTTCTAGATTTTACATAGATAATAAAATCATGTAGGTATATATGACATGAAAGTATAATTAAATTTTCTAGGAGACTGTCTTAGGGTTTCTATTGCTGTGATAAAATACCATGACTAAAAGTAACTTGGAGAGAAAACGGTTTATTTCATCTTATACTTCTAGATAAAAGCCCATCACTGAGAGATATAAAGGCAGGGACTCAAAACACGGCAGGAATCTGGAAACATGAACTGAAGCACAGACCATAGAGGGGTGCTGTTTACAGGCTTGCTCCTCATGGCTTGCTCATCCTGTTTTCTTTTAGCACCCAGGATAACCTGCCTAGGGGTGGCATCACTCACAGTAAGCTGGACCCTTCCCCATCGACCACCAATGAAGAAAATGTTCTACACGCTTGTCCAGAAGCCAGTCTTGTGGGGATATTTTCTTAATTGAGATTTCTTCTTCCAAAATGACTCTAACTTGGGTCAAGTTAACATAAAATTAACCTGCACAGGGACCAAGGGACTAATAGGGGAGAGGAGTGAGAAAGGGAAGTATGAGGACTTAGGGGTTATGTGCTCAGTGTATAACAAATGCTTCTATGAAAATTGCCATTTGCAACAAAGTACCTTGTATAATGAATATGCATGATTTTTAAAAAAAAATGATGTGAAGTTCATATAACAAATGTTGAACAAATTACCCAATGGCACTTGGTAACACAGATTGCTACCTAGCACCCCCTTCCATCAAGTTCTAAGACAGCTTCATTGCTCCAGGAGAAACCCTCACACCCTTTAGGGGTTCCCCCTGACACCTAGTTCATAGAAACCACTAGTTTCCATCTCCCTGGATTTCCCTGTTCCAGGCCCTGCATGTTAATTGAGTCACAAAAATGGGACCTTTGGTTTCTGTCTCTTCCATGGCCCAGGATTTCTGAGATTCATCCACCATGAATGTCCATGTCCATGTTCCATTCCATTTATGACTGACTTATATTCCACTGTATGCTCAGCATGTACTTTGCTTATCAACTGATGAATATTTCTATTATTTTACCTGTTTACTGTGATAGTGCTTCAGTGGCCATTTTACAAGTATTGACAAGTGTTCATCTCTTTTCTATGTGTACCTACCAATGAACTTGCAGATTGGAAGATAATTTGGTGCTTAACTTGTGAGGAATGGACAAATTGTGTCCTATAGTTCTGTGTCTTAAAAATATCCTCCAAAAGTCATTTTGGAATATAATGGCATTATATCAATATGAGGAGATGAAGCCTTTAAGAGATGGTCTTAGAGGTCAGGAGGGTCAGAGGGAACGGTCAGGACCTAGTTCTTCATAGAAAGAGAGTCGAGACCAGTGTACTTTCCCACTCATGCTTACGTGTGTCTCCACTCAATGTGGCAGGTGCAAAGGCCCACACAAAGTCTGCCATGCTCAGGACTTCCTGGCCTCTAAAGCCTCAAGCTACCTGTACCTTGGGTATGTAGATGCCCTGCCTAAGGAGCTCTCTGTTCCTGCCTGGGCTGAGAGTAGCTTCCTGAACTCACCAGGGACAATACCAGCATGCTCAGCTTTTCTTCAAGGATTTGTTCCATGTACTGTGCACCTCAAAGACAATCATCTTCTCCAGCAGCAGCAGGCTCTTCATACCATATTCATTTCTGGGAACTCCTGGCATGTGGCTGTTTTCTACCTTGAGAGAACCAGAGGCAGGTACAGGTAAGGGCTGGTTCCTCAGAAGGCTCTGGCCTGTGAGACTGCAGCAAAATACCTAACACACTTGCCAAGAGAATTCTGTAAGAATGAAGGTCCTTCAAACCTCCCTCTAAATTCGTCTATTCCCAATGATTAGAGCATTTCCTCGTGTCATCAGAGGAGGTTCAGGTTCGTGGTGCAGTGGACAAAAGTTAATACAGAGTAAGTGTCTGGGGAGTGAACAGCTGCAAAAGGGACATCTGTATTACAGCTTCTGCCAAGGCTCTTTGAACATCACTGGAGAGGAGGCGGAAAGAGTGTAAGAGCCAGAAGTCTGGGAGGATTGGGGCAAAATAGTGTCTCCTGGACATGACAGGACCTCTGCATTGGCAAGCTCAGCAGTTGTGGTGGCCTGCACTAGACCTACACAAGTTCAGGGCAGTCGCATTATAGCATGGAGGGGGAAGGACTCATGGGCAGAGCTATTGACAGATGATGGTTTCTAGGGGGAGGAGAATCAGTTTTCTTCAAGGGTGTGGCCCCTGGTAGGTTGACTGTGTTCCAGCAGATGGCTCTGCACCCACGGGATATGTGGGAAACACAAATTGGACTGGACGGGTCATATACACAAAAGAGGGCATGAAGTTGGGAGAAGGTGGGGTGTGTATGGGTCTGGGAAGGGCTGGGGGGAAAGTGGGGGGGTGAATATGATAAAAAAAAAACACTGTGGGAATGTATGAAGTTCTCAAATGATTAAGAAAAAGTTACATTAAAAAGAGAGAGTTCCAGAAGAACAGAAAGAACACAGTGCTGAAACACTATCAGATGCCAGAGGAGATGTCTGGGCTTCCCTTCTATGGCTCTCCCCCTTAACTCTTGAAGACAGGGTGTCTCACTGAGCCCGGAGCTCCTTTTCTCAGCTAGAGGGCAAGGCCAAGAAGTCCCAGCAGTCCTCCTGCCTCTATGCCCACCACTCTGTGGGACCAGCAGGCACAGCCCTGTCTAGCTAACACGTGGATGCTGGGGATCAAACCCGGGGCCCTCAGGTTTTCGAAGCATATGCTCTAATCAAACCATCTCCCCAGCCCTACCAAAACCCTTCTTTAAGCAGCTACAGAAAAGTTCCATTTTCTTTACCATGGAAGTCAACTTGAATCACAGCAGATTTCTCAACCCAAACCATGGGAGGCCCGAAGAAAGCGGCAGAGTATTTTCAAGTGCCGAGAAAAGATCCTGCAGCTCTGGATCCCATCCTCAGCAAAAAAAAAAAAAATCCTCTGGGAAACGTGGGGAAATCAACATTCTCAAGGGTGGCAAGCCAGGAGACTTTTGCAAGCAGGCTTCCTGGGGAAAAGAGTGGATACATGCAGTTCTGCAAATAATAATAATAATAATAATAATAAAATAAAATACAAGAGCCGGCAAAGAAAGGACCAGAGCAGAAGAAATAACAGAGTAAACAAAATATGATTGAATATAACTGACTCTCCATCTACTCTTGAATTGACTCAATTATATTTGATAATTGAAGTAAATTATAACATTGTCTGATGTGGCTGTAACTATGCAGAGAAGAATATTTAAGACAGTTATAAGTGGCAGATGTTAAAGGGACATGAGACTGGGAGTTAAGATAGTGTTACTTCAATTGAACTGCTAAAATGACGGCAGACTGCCATAGTTATGCATATATAATGTAATAAGAGGAACAATTGCTAGAAAGCTATGCAAAGAGATCTGCTCAAAATACTGCAGATAAATCAAAAGAACTCTACAAAACCTTCAGCCCTAAGCAGATGCTAATCTGCTTTCTCTGTGGCTTTTCCTGTTCTAGATAAGTCACATAAATCAAACCACCCAGTACGTGACCTTTGGTGACTGGTTCTCTCACGAGGCACAAGTTTTCAATTGTGTTGTGGGGAGTAGGTATTTCGTTCCTTTTTACGACTGAATACTATTCCTTCCTATGGAAAAAGCACAAGAAAAACATACAAGGTACAGCCTGTCTACACCCCCTGTGGGGCCTCTCCCTCACTGAGGACTAGCATCTAGAAGAGGACATAAAACTGTTTAATTTTCGGGCTGTTTACACTAAGTGTGTTTCTTCACAGCATGTCTGAACTTAAATTATATTTCTAAACAGGAGATTAAAATTGAAAAAAAAATTCCCTAATAAAATTTTATTTACAATCTCTTCTTTGCTGACTGGTGATATTATTTATATTCATTATAGGAAATATGGCAAGTGACTCACCATAAAAATAGGATAAATCACCCCAAATCTCAGGATTGCCGACACTTCTCTCCCAGTCTTTGCTCACCCACGTGAGCCAACCCCTTGAAAAGCAAGCACAGTGCTCTCACACTGCTAACTTGCTTCGTGAGCTGTTTCTAAAAACCGCGGTTTCTGCTTCTGTGGCATTTTTTACTTTTTGAACTATAGTAATTCCTTTTCTCGTTGCTCTTACCAAACATCCAAGAAGCATCTGAGGGGCAAGGCTCAAGCTGGTTCCTAGTTTGACAAACCGTCCAACAAGGTGGGCAAGGCGCGAAGGCAGGAGCCACTCTTGCCTGTGGCCATGGAAGTATGGGGCTGCCTGCCCACATCTGGGTGGATCCTCTAGAAAGCAGAGAGTGGGAGAAACTGGTGTTCAGCTGGCTTTTCACTTTTTTTTTTTTTTCATGTAGTCTATAATACCAGCTCATTGGCTGGTGTCAACCATATTCAGGGCAGGTCTTCTTGGCTTAGATAATATTCTCTAGAAATGCCTTCATGGACAACACCCAAAGGCTTGCTTTAATCCAATAATGTTGGCAACTAAAGTTAACTTTCACAGTGAGTGGTTTCTCAAGTATGCTGGCCACCCATGGTCCTGGTGACTATCTGTGGCTCACAGCTAGGAAAAACAGGAGGCAAGAAGAAAGGGAGGGAGGAAGGGAGGGAGGGAGGGAGGGAGGGAGGGAGGGAGGGAGGAAGGAAGGAAGGAAGGAAGGAAGGAAGGAAGGAAGGAAGGAAGGAAGGAAGGAAGGAAGGAAGGAAGGAAGGAAGGAAGGGAGAAAAAGGAAGGAAGAAAGGAAGGTGTCAAATGGTTTCTTTGTATCCCTCTATGCTCCCATTCATTGAGAGTAGAATTTAGGAGTCTAACTGTTCGGTATGAACAAAGTAGCTGCAGCTAGTCCGAAGGTGTCTGTGTCGGTATCTGCAGGCCTGCGTTCACACATAATTTGTGCTGGCTAGTCTGTGTCAACTTGACACAGACTACAGTCATTTAGGGAAAAGAAACCTCAATTAGATTTCTCCTACCAGTTTGGCCTGTTGGCAAGTCTGTGGAGCATTTTCTTGATTAATGATTGATATGGGAGGGCCCAGCTCACTGAGGGTGGAGTCACCCTTAGATAGGTGGTCCTGGGAGCTAACAGGGAGCAAAAAGCAGACTGAATAAGCCATGAGGGACATGTCAGTAAACAATATTCCTCCACCGCCTCTGCTCAGTTCCCGCCTCCAGCCTCCTGCCCTGCTTGAGTTCCTGCCTTGACTTCCCTGGATGATGGACTCGAGACGAAAGAAACCCTTTCCTCACCAGTTGATGTTGGTCATGGTGTTTTATCACAGCAATAGAAACCCAAGCTAAGACATAACTGCTGTGCATTTTCATTGTGTATCTCGTTTGAAATCACATGGCTTCTCACAGCAAAGGCTGAGTCCAGCTCTGCAGGTGCCTGGCTCGTTGATGACATCGTCTTTTCTCTTGGGGAAGAAGAGCTGCTAGCATGTGCTTTTGTGCTTTTGTGTTACACTGGGTGATAACTTTCATGCCAGTTCTCATCACTCAGTTTTCCAGCTGCAGGCTGAGGACAGGTGAGGCTGGCCTGAAATAAAGAGCTGGGGGTGAAAAGCCCAGGCTGTGATCCGGAACCCCTCTTCTGGTCCATACCACCTCTGTCTGGTGGAGCAGTCATTTATACGTTTCAGTGGACAGAATCAAAGGGTGATCTGAATTTATTCCAGACAATTTCTCCTTTTGTTTTTCTTAATTCATGAGTATTAATATTCTTTAATGAGGATTTTTCATTTTCAGTTTCTTGTAGCTGTTGTGAGGAGAGGGTGCTCCATCCCCCTCTAGAAGTGTTGAGCATTAGTGAGCAGCTCAAAGTGATGAAATATTCAGAGTGTATTAGCAACTTTTGATAAAGGAGGAGGAGGAGGAGAGGCTGGGTGCACACTCTAATCACAGTGGGTATTACTATAATTCTAAGGTTCTGGGCGAACATCAGTGCGGTCCACTGACTATTATGTCAGTTTGACACCCTGTCTTGCCGTCTATTGTTTCTTGTAAGGCAGGCTTGATGTGTGACATGATTCTTAGCGTCTCAGCTCTCTCAGCTGAAGAAATAAGGAGAGGCGACAGGCACACAGATGAGTCAGTGCATTCTAATAACCACGGGTGCTCACTGTGCGCGTGCTAATGAGTCAGCACCGGGCTGATGCTCTGTGCGTGCCCCTATTTAACTCTCACGTGCATCTTTTGACATCTCTGCTGCAATCAGCCCCACTTTGGGGGCAAGAAAATGGATATAGGGCTGGGAAGATGGCTTGGTGGTTAAGAACACTGGCTGCTCTTCCAGAGGACTTGGGTCTGAGTCCCAGCACCCACTCGACAGCTCACAACCATCTGTAACTTCAGTCTTAGGGGATCTGACACCTTCTTCTGGCTTCTTCAGTCCCCAAGCTTGCGTGCATGCAGACAACACATACACACACACACACACACACACACACACACACACACACACACACATACATGCACACACGCACGCACACACAGAGAAAATTAAAAAAAAAAAAGAGAGAGAGGAAAGTGAAGACACAGGCTGGCAAAACAACTTGTTGGACAAAGACACTCACCACCAAGCCTAACATTTGAGTTTGAATCCTGGGTTCTGCAAGGTGGAAGGAGAGAACTGACTCCTAAAAGTTGCCCTCTGACCTCTACATGCATGCTATGGCACATGCCTACCATACACATACACACACGTAGGTGCACACAAGCTTGCACGCAGTAAATAAGCAAATACGATATTAAAAGAGAGAAAGAAAATGGTTGCTCAGAGTTAAAACAAGCTTCCAATTCACAGTGGGCACGTGGGACCTAGAAGAACAAACCTGGTGTCCATATCCCACAGCAGTATCTCAAATGCCATGCTAGTTCCCCAAACTTGATGTTGGCAGCCGCCCTCCTTAAAAGACAGCTGAAAATAAGCTTTCACACTCTCTGGGGGCCTTAGGGTTCTATTGTTAGGAGTGTTTATCAAAAACGGAAATGACTCTGTAGGTAAAGTGCTTGTAAACACGAGGACCTGAGTTTGGTCCCCAGCCTCCATGTACAATATCCAGGGGTGGTAGCACGCTCTTGTCACCCTAGCACTGGGGAGGCAGAGGACAAACAGATTCATGAGGCTCACTGGCCATTCAGATGCACCTAAAGAGTTCTATGCCAGATAGAGACACTATTTCAAAAACTAAGGTGATGGGCAGCTGAGAAATGATACCTGAAACTGACCTCCAAATGCACACCTATGTACCCGCACACACACATTTGAAAAAAATTTAAGTACAAAGAATGGAAGGTAGAAGAAGTAGCAGGACAGAGTGTGTGTCTAGTCACAGGAGAGCCTGACTTGCCAGGTAAGCTGCCTATGTATGCTCCCTAGGACTGTGGGATCCCAAAGAAAGATGAAGGGCAGGAGAAGTAGGTCTGCCAGGGTCTGAGGCAGCTAGCTAGTTAAGATATGAATTCTAGGCACTTTCCCAAGCCCAAAGGGTCATGAGGAGGTGTAGCATGAATCTTCAAAGTTCTTATTAATAAAGTCAAACCTGAGGCCAGTTATTGGGGTCAATGCTGGTAGATCAGAGAGACAGAACAAGCCACAGCTATCCCACCTCGCCGGATCCTCAGCTGGTCTTGTCTCCTCAGACTGGAGGCCTCTGAGTCCTCATCCGGAATGGGTCTCAGCTAAACTGCTGCTCGAAAGCCTGAAGCTTAACCAGCCAAATGCTTCTAGTTTCTGGTCCTCACGCCTTATATATCTTTCTGCTTTCTACCACCACTCTCTGGGATTAAAGGCGTGTGTCACCATGTTTGGCTTTTTCCAATGTGGCCTTGAACTCACAGAGATCCAGAGGGATTTCTATGTCTGGAATGCTAGGATTAAAGGTGTGTGCTATCACTGCCTAACTAGTGGATTTTCTGTTCTCTGACCCCAGATAAGTTTATTAAGGTACACGATATTTTGGGGAACACAATATCACCACAAGGAGGACCTGAAATTGGGAATAAAATGCTCACATATTCCCTCTAGAAAAACCACATGATCTGCAGATGCCACTGAAGGGCTATATGGGAAGACAAGGCATTGAACGAGCTGGAAGCTTGATCACCCACCCTGACTTCTGAACCCCAGAAAATCCAGAGCCCCACACAAGCTCATCTCAGCCACAATCTGGCTGCCCCACGCCCTCATTGCTTCCAGCTGCCTTCAGCTTTATTTCCACCCCAACTCTAAATATAAACGAACAACAGATTCTGAACATACAGTTGAGAACATTTTCAATAAGCCAGTTAAAGGCAGCAAGTGAGGCAAGCTAATGGTGTACTGTTCGACAGACATACAGAATTCCAGAGCATGGTCTGTCTTTGGGATTTTTACACTGATATTGTAAGAGCAGACAATATCTGGTATAAGTAAGCATTACGTTCCCCGTGGTGAAATATCTGAAATTGACATACCAAGCCTTTTAGTTTTTTCAAAGTTGGTACAAACTAATAGGTTTTCTGTAGCCCAATAATAGGTTTCTCCACTGAGGAAGTGAGCCAGATCAAGCCAAATTGAAAAAGTAAAAGAGCAGGTTTATTTGAACAAAACCACTCCTGGGTGAGTTCTCCAGTCCCAGAGATTGAGGCTGGAGAAGGCACACACCCAAACTAAAGTAGGGAGGTTATATAGCCTGCAGGCGAGGGGTAATGACATGTCTGCCACGGGCTGGGTTTGTGCCCAGGTGTGGTCAAAGCTGACTGCTTTTGGCGGGAACTTGGTGTGCTGGCCACTTCAGGTGAAAAGCTGCTGCAGCAGCCAGAAATGCGGAACTGGGCTTTTTGGTGCCTTTTCTTTGTTGGAGATTCTCCGAGAGGGCGGGGTTTGGAGAGAGAGAGAGAGGAGAGATGGGGTTTCTCAGACTGTGCAAGAGCTGAGGTTCCAACTGACTACAAACATCTTGCGTTCCAACATGAAGGAAACTGTTAATACCACCATACATTCTCTTGTAAAATTAATGTGAAATTTTAATTTTGCCCCTATAAACTTGCTTATTTGTAAGCAAACAAGACATCATGGAGAGCAGATCAAGCACTAAACTAAAGATGGGTGAGATGGTTTGGTGGGTAAAGGCACTTGTTGCCAAGCCTGAAAACATAAGCACAGTCCTCAGAATCCACACAGTCGGAGAGAGCTGAGTACTGAAAGTTGACCTCTGAGCCACACACATACACATACACTCGTGCACACACATACACACGCACACACATAAACACACACATACACATATATACATACACACATGCACACACACACAGGTGCACACACACATGCACACACACACAGGTGCACACACACACAGGTGCACACACACACACACACACACACACACACACACACACACACACACACACGTGCACGCACATACTCCAGTGTCCAGGTTTCCCCCTGTAGCAACTATGTACCTGCTAAAGGGTGTCTACGTGGAACTTACTGAGTTGGTTTTATTTCAGAAATAATCTGTCTCCTTGATCACATAGACTAAAAGTCTAAGAAGTTTTAACCACTTTTGGTAAAATTCATGGCAGTGGCTCATTTTCTTATTATTGTGAATGCTCAGCTGCCACTGTTTGTCATTTCACTTTTTCAGGTCTCCCAAGTCTCCCCTAGGTATCAGCCAGTGACATGGTGCCACCGATTATTTGGCATTTGCTCTTTCCTCACCACAGAAGTGAGATCACGTGCCCCACAAAGGCAGGTTTACACAAAACCAATTCATCATCCACATGAAAGATGTATTGTTGCAAAGAGTTGAGCTCCTAGTAAGCAGTCTCCACAGCACTTATGCCTCAGTTCTGCATCCAAGCCAAAGGATCCCATGTAGACACCCATTATACAGTAACAAACAAGGTTTCATTTATCACATTTGGAAAAAAAAAACCCACATCTATAGCATCTCGCTGAAAAGTTTGAAGAGTGTTGAATCCAAATCCTTGTGGCACTAAACAGGCAAAGAAAATGGCTGGTTAACAATCTTCTAGATCACACTGGCTTGGGAAAGGTGGCAGCTAGACCATGTCCTCTGTGCTGTTTGTGGATCTTCTTCCCATTCTGTATGTGAAGAAATGTCAAGAAAACACCTGTGCCCACCCTGCTGCCTAGAACAGGGCTATGTCACTTCCTGTCTCATCTTGTACAAGGCCAGAGACTCCGCCCTGCTTTGCATCCGGGGCTTCCTCAGAGCCTCTGTGGCAGCTGTTTAAGCAAAGGCAGACAAGCTCACTTTAAGCTGCTTGCACATTGCTGTTCGTTAGTTAGCAAATAACCACATGTTAAATATGCTTTTTCGTGGAAATCTTGGAGTGAAGCTTTATGATAACTACAAAAATATAATATAAATCCAGTTTCAAATTGATCCTTTGTATCAAGTCCTAGGCTCAAACTGAATCCTCCCGTTACCTCTCATCATAGCCTTCCTTGTGAGGTCTGTTGCTGTTCTCAGGGCACAAATGAAGGAACTGGGTTTATAAGTCTGCTGGCAAGGTCAGCAAGGACTGTGACTAAAATGGGTCAACTATGTCTTTAGACAACTGGAATACTCTTAACTGTGCCCTTTAGCATTCATTAAATCAATGGCTTTAGTTAAAGACCATCAAGTTCTCAACCATGTATGGTGGCTCATGCCTAGAACCCCAGCATTCAGAAGGCTGGGACTGGACGATTGCCATGAGTTCACTGCCAGCTTGGGTTACATAGTGAGTTCCTGGCTAGGACTCTGTCTCAAAACAAAACAAAATGAAAACGAAAAGAAAATGATGTTTTCTATTCATGTGATCAAACTACCTGTCTGTTTACAAAAAGTAAGTGATGAAAGGTTGCTAAAAGATTTAGAACAAATTATTAAAATAATTTTAGGATGTCCAGAGGGCAGCTGACACAAACTACCTCTGTCTCTGTCTCTCTGCCTCTCTGTCCTGTTTTTCTGTCTTTCTGTCTTTCTGTCTGTCTGTTTCTGTCTCTGTCTCTCTGTCTCTGTCTCTGTCTCTCTGTCTCTGTCTCTGTCTCTCTCTCTCTCTCTCTCTCTCTCTCTCTCTGTGTGTGTGTGTGTGTGTGTGTGTGTGTGTGTGTGTGTGTGTATTTTGTGTTAGATTGAATGGAAGTCAAAGATCAGATGTCTTCTTCCATAGCTCTCCACTTTTGTTTCCTTTGGAGGCAGGGTCTCTCTACATAGCCCCAGCTGTCCTAAACTAATTATCTACCTAGTCTAGGCTGGCCTTGAACTCACAGAGAGATCCCCCTGCCTCTGCTTCTCCAGTGCTAGGAATAAAGGCATGCACTACCATGCCTGGCTGCCACTTTGTTTTTTATGACAGGTTCTCTCATGGTACCTGGAGTTCACTAGACTGGCCCCCTGTCTTTGCTTCGCTGGTGCTGGGATTACAGGTGTGCACACAGCTACTGGGGATCCAAACCCAGCACCCCATGCTTGTATGGGAAACACTTTAGCAGCTAGCCATCTCCCCATCCTCCGAAATGTTGTCTTTACCAGAGTTCACCTTTGACTTTTGCTGACTAGTCCATCCATAATAGTCACGCATGTGTAGAATAGAAGCTGTGAATAAACATTTCATGAGGGAGTATATTTTTTCGCTAGGAAATTTCAGATCCCTTAAGAAGAAAATAATTCTCTGGAACCTTTCTTGTAAATGTAGTCTGTGCACAGGGGCAGATGAGAAGGAGTCTGCCCACTCCTTAGCATGCTTCTCTCGGAAAAAGGAAGCTTGAAGTTTGCATTGAAATCTTAGTTTTACTTTCTTAAAATTTAAAAAGTTCCACGGTGGGTCGAAGAGATGGCTCAACAGTTAGAAGCATGTACTGCTCTTGTGGAGGACCTGAGTTCAGTTCCCAGCAACTGCCTGCTACTCCAACTCAAGGGATAGCCTCTGGCCTCCATGAGTTCCTGTACTCACAGGCACAAATATACCCACAGAAATAGACACATGTTTAAAATTAAAACCAAAATCTTTTTTCAAAAAGTTAATTTTTTAAAATAAATTCCACAGTGAACTATGTTATTCTTGGTCAAGAAAGAATTTTAAAAAACAAAACAAAACAATAACACAGACCCTCTCCATTTTTCCTCCAATTTTGTGGCCTATCAGGGGAAATGGGTGATTCTCAGGGATGAAATTATCGTGCCAATATCACATTTTCTTAAGCTTTTGTGATTAAGTTCTAAGCATTGCTCGAATTAATGTTTTGATATCACTTCCTGCTTTCCAGTGGGGGTAGAAGAGGGATCACCCAGCTGCAGCTTTCCCCATGATCCAGTAAGATGCAGAGATGGACAGGTACGTCCCTGTATGCAGGATTCCACATGTCCCATCTCCAAACAAGGACTGGTGGCTGGAGTTTGGAGACACGCAGCAAACTGGAAGCCACAAAGGCTGGTGTATTCTGGGACCATCCCTGGAAATAGACAACCAGGACCCAGGCTTCTCTCTTCACTCCTTCCACTCTTCAGCTTAAACTAAGATTTTCACAATATGAAATTTTCATGGAAATTGCCTTCAGCATAATAGGTCCAGGTAATTTACCTGATAAAAGAATGTCAACATCAAGTACAGTATAATTTGTGTAGTGACAAATTGTAGCCGTCCTTCCAGGCAAGAAAGGACACTGCTGTGCGTGGAATGGATCAGGGCAGGGTCAAGTATAAGCCCCTGGATTTAATATGTAGCTCCCAGAAGCATCACTCTGTCCTTTCAGAAGATAAATGCAAATTATAGCTAATAAAGTTATCATGAGTAATTGCTGCCCCTCCTCTCCTGCACAGCCACTGAATTTGGAGTGGGGAAGAGGCAGTTATGAATGAGACACCTATAAATTATGAATTAGGAGGCATCAGATGGAGTGCTCCTCATTTTTAAAGATTACTAAGACCAACTGTGGCTGCAAGGTCAAATGGACCGAGAGAGGGGTGAGAAACGCCATATCTAGAATGTCTTTGAGACTTCCATCTCTACCTGTGGAGGTGTGTGGGGGTATCCGAGGGAGGAAGATGAGGAGGTGTTTATTTTTCACAGGATAATAGCTATACAAAGTAGAGGACAGGAGCTGTAAATGTGGAAAGCAGTCACCCACACAGTATTATGGACAGTTGGGAATGTATTCCTATACCACTTTCTCAAAGGCAGACCCCACCAGCTCTGAGCTATGTAGGGGAAATGTGACAGGCACATTAGATACACAAGCTCCAGCACTTTCCACCATTATGGCAAGCAGGCAACAGAAAGTAGCTGTGATCTAAGGGTCAATTTACCTCTGAACGCTTAGGGAACCATGAGAGGGAAGAGAAGCCTGGACTAGTCCCTTGCCCCCAGTAACTAGAGTAGAACATGCAATAGTGGGAAGCCTTCTGGGTGGTACCTACCAGTCTTAAAAACAAAGGCCAAATATTCAGTTTAGGGCTCATTTTAGCATGAAGAATTTGAACGAATAGGAGTATTCATCTTCACTCAGCTGTCATCATTTCTGCTGGGGCATGGAGGTAGAGGCTGGAGAAAGTAAATCATTGGGATTCCAGTCTTTGTCTAGCCAACACTGTGTCCAACCACTATGAAGTGAGATGCCTTCTCTGACACACGTTCTTTTCAATATATTTGCCTCAGCTTCCATCCAAAGTGATGGAACCCATTGACCACTGACTGAAACCCTGAAAACCAGGAGCCAAAATGAATCTAAGATTTTTTTTTTTTAATATCTGATTGAACATGATGTACTGGGTTGGGTACATTTGTGTCTATCCATTCATAAACTCCTTAAATGAGTATAAAGACATGGCTCGATGGGAAGAAATCTACTAGAGGGAAGAGAATGAGACAAGCAACAACATGGTTTTGGAAGACAGAGAGCAGGTCAAGAGTGAGATGAGTCAGCAGCACCCGGGGAGGGTGCGCTCCAAGCCAGTGGTGAGGAGAGCTGAGAAACAAGCCAAGACACACCACAGAACTCCCACAGCCTCCCTCCGCCGTCGTTACAGGGGCACCCCCTGAGAAGACAGCGATGTCCATGGTTTGGTAAATCGCGCAGAGAAGAACCATTCCGGAAATGGGTTTCAGGGCCCAGCGTCTGCTTTCATGCACGTGAGGAACCACTTATAGAGTGGAAGCCTGTTGACTGATTGATTGGTCATCACATTGCCTCGGGTTGGGTACTGAGCACTCATACCACCAGGGCTCTGTGCAGAAGGAGCACTTTAAAGGAGATGGAGGAGCCAGCTAGTGGCTACTCATACTACTTCAGAATTCAGGGCTCTGACTCCTGGGCTCCAGGCTTCTTATTTGGAAGGCAGTATGCCAAGTGGGCTGGCTGCCGAATCATGCCTGCAACTTCTCCTTCCTCCCCCAAGGTGCCATCAACCGGGGGCCAAATGTCCAAACAGAGTCCTGTAGAGACATTTAACCTTCAAACCAGAATAGCTACTGTCCATTCCTTTGCTCTTTCCTTCTCTGGACATGTTACAATTTGGCAGGAAGTTACTCACCAGACATATCAAACACTGGCACTCTGAACTTCGAGTTTTTAGCCTCCAGAACCATGAGAAATGCATCTTGTTGTTTATAAATGACCCTGAAATTTCTGTTTCACTGAGGACAAAATACTGCTTCTTCTGTGATGGCAACATTCCAACATGACCACCATGCCACCAAGCCACATGCCTTGAAAATTATCACAGTAAAGTCACAATGTGGTCCTGTGGCTGCCCTACTGTGTGTTCTCAGCAGTGGCAGCAGGCAAATAGCCTCACTGAGTAGAAATCCTGATGCTGAGCCACCCACTAGCTTGATCTTTACAAAATACTACTTTGTTGACCAGTGTGGTGGTATTGTGTTCCCCAAAATATTGTGCACCCTAATAAACTTATCTGGGGTCAGAGACAGAACAGCCACAATATTAAACATAGAAGTTAGGTAGTGGCAGCACACGCCTTTAATCCTAGCATTTCAGAGGCAGAAATCCATGTGTTCAAGGATACAGTCAAGCATGGTGACTCACACCTTTAATCCCAAGGAGTGGTGGTAGAAGGCAGAAAGGTATATAAGGCGTGAGGACCAGAAACTAGAAGCATTTGGCTGGTTAAGATTCAGGCTTTGAGCAGCACGGTTCAATTATGTCAGATATGAAGACACAGAGGCTTCCAGTCTGAGGAAACAAGACCAGCTGAGAAGTTGGCCAGGTGAGGTTAGCTGTGGCTTGTTCTGCTTCTCTGACCTTCCAGCATTCACCCCAATAACTGGCCACAGGTTTGATTTTATTAATAAGATTCTTTAAGATTCCTGCTACAGACCAGCCCACCAGGCAAGGGTGAGCAGAGCTAGCTGGGTGAGAAAAAGGCATGCCCACAGTTAAGTCATCTGTCTAACCCAAATATCACGATCGTTGTGGTTCACACATACTTGTCTTCACACACACAGGGAGGTCTACAGCTAGGTATCTTTGTCTCTTTACTACTGGTTTTCAGTGTTTTTCTTCTGAATCCTGATCACCCAGTGTCCAATACAGAAGGCTCTAGCCATCTCTCCTTTCAGATAAAATGAACAATGGGGTCCAGTCTTGGGGCCTTTTTCACAGGAGGATTTTCTGTCACTGTGGCTGGAGTTTTTCCAGTCCTGCCTGGGCCCTGTAGCCGCGCTGACCTAAGTAAACACACAGAGACTTATGTAACTTATAAACTGTATGGCCATGGCAGGCTTCTTGCTATCTAGTTCTTATATCTTAAATTAACCCATTTCTATTAATCTATAAGTTGCCACATGGCCATGGCTTACCGGTCTGCTGGTATGTTGTTCTTTTGGTGGCGGCTGTCATCTCCTCTCTGTTCTGCCTTTCATCTTCCTCCTCTTTAGTTAGAATGTCCCACCTATCCCTATTCTGCCTCACCATTGGCCAAACAGCTTTATTTATCAACCGATCAGAGCAACACATATTCACAGTGTACAGAAAGACATTCACCCATCATGTCATTGCTGGCCTTCAGCAACACTCCCAACCTACAGTGCCATAGCCACCTGCTTGTGTGTGTTTTCCCATATGCCATGAAGAGTTCTTGGTAAACAAGGCAATGGTCAGAATGCTTGTCCTCAGGTGCAGCTGAGTGACACAGCAAAGGCTTGTGTAGGGGCTAGCCTGAACTGTTTGCTCAATAATGAATTTGACTTTAGGGCCTACTGTAACCTAGACCTCAAACTGTCTTCATTTCATCAACTGTTGATAAAGTAGGACAGACAAGACCCACTTTGAGTTGGGCACTTCCTTTACAAAGGTTTGAATGCTTTTTATTTTTAATTAAAATTTATATTTATGTACATATGTGTAGTAGTTTGAATGTAATTGGCCCCCATAATTTCATAGGGAGTGGTACTATTCGCAGGTGTGGCTTTGTTGGAATGGGTGTGACCGTGATGGAGGGAGTGTGTCACTGTGGGGGCAGGCCTTGAGGATTCCTATGCTCAGGATAATACCCATTGTCTCAGTTGACTTCCTGTTGCCTACAAAATATAGGACTCTCAGCTACTACTCCAGCATAATGTCTACCCACATGCCACTGTGCTCTCTGTCATGATGATAATGGACTGAACCTCTGAAACTGTAAGCGAGCTACCCCAATTAAATGTTTTCTTTGTAAGAGTTGCTATGGTCATAGAGACTATATATAGTCTAGTAAATCCCATATGTATATTTACAGGCTGTGATTCAACTAATTCAATAATGGCAAGCTATGAATGGAAAGTACAAGAATACAGAAATACATAAGTTGCTCAGTCCACAAGCCTGGATGTCTCAGCTGGTCTTCAGTATATTCTGGAACCCAGAAGAAGTAGACTCCAATGCCAGTGAAGAAATGGAATTGCAAGCAAGGTAAGAGAAAACAGGCAAAGAGCAAAAGCTTCCTTTTTCCAGCCGGGCGGTGGTGGCACACGCCTTTAATCCCAGCA
The DNA here is from genome assembly GCF_049852395.1 of Peromyscus maniculatus bairdii. Classification (NCBI taxonomy): domain Eukaryota; kingdom Metazoa; phylum Chordata; class Mammalia; order Rodentia; family Cricetidae; genus Peromyscus; species Peromyscus maniculatus. Next base: position 72,520,303 of record NC_134870.1, on the reverse strand, counting down.
CTCGGGAGGCAGAGGCAGGCGGATCTTTGTGAGTTCGAGGCCAGCCTGGGCTACCAAGTGAGTCCCAGGAAAGGCGCAAAGCTACACCAAGAAACCCTGTCTCGAAAAAAACAAAAAAACAAAAAAAAAAAAAAAGCTTCCTTTTTCCATGTCCTTATATAGGCTTCCAGAAGAAGGTGTGGCCCAGATTAAAGGTGTGTATTGCAGAATAGAAGAATATTTAACTATGTAAAGATGTGCTTCATTTGTTTGTGTTGCAGAACAATTGTTTAACTATGTAATGATGTGTTGTATTTGTTTAACTATGTAAAGATGTGTTGCATTTGTTTCACCTTGTCTGCCCAAGGCACCTGATGGATCTAATAAAAAGCTGAATGGCCAATCCCTAGGCAGTAGAGGGATAGGTGGGGCCGGTGGGCAGAGAGAACAAGTAGGAAGAGGAATCTAGGCTGGAGAGAGAACCAGGGAGAAAGAAAGGAAGACATCAGGGGCCAGCTAGACACAGAGGAAGCAGGAAAGTAGGAAATTCAGAATGACGAAAAGGTAAAAAGCCCCAAGGCAAAATGCAGATGAGGAAAAACAGATTGAAATAAGTTATAAGAGCTAGTGGGACAAGCATAGGACAAGGCCGAACATAATACTAAGTCTCCATGTCATAATTTGGGGGCTGGCAGTCTGAGAAAGCCTACTACAGGGGTGTCTTTTCCCAGATCAAAAGATCTGGATTAAAGGCATCTCTTCCTACCTTAAAGATCTGGATTAGAAGTGGATCTTCCTACTTCAAATTAAGGAAAAATCCCTCATAGGTGTACCCTACCTTTTGGGTTTTTAGTTAATTTCAGATGTAGTCAAGTTGACAATCAAGAAAACCCATCACAGAATGTATGTATGTGTATGTTTGTACATGCACATGCCATTGTGTCATGTGGAGATCACAGGACAGCTTGAGGGAGTATGTTCTTTCCTCTCACCAGGTGAGTCAGCAAGAGCCCTTACACCATGAGCCATCTTACTGGCACTGGACCTTCTGGATTGGGGAGCAAAGCCAAACCATCCTTAACAGTACTGTTTTGAGGATAGTCTCTGACTTGCCTCGTAGCTTTAAAAATCCAAATCTGAAGCTGGGTATAGTGGTGCACACTTTTAATCCCAGCACATGGGAGGCAGATGGACTCTGTGAGTTTGAGGCTAGTCTGGTCTACATAATGAGTTCCACCAGTCAGAGCTACATAGTGAGACCCTGTCTGAGAGAGAGAGAGAAAGAGAGAGAGAGAGAGAGAGAGAGAGAGAGAGAGAGAGAGAGAGAGAGAGAGAGAGAGAGAGTTTGCTGGGGTAATAAGTCAAGCAAATCACCCAAAGCACCCAACCAATCCATTCAATTACCACAGGCTGAAAATTCAAAATGTGTTAAAATTTAACTTTCATTCTGAGTCAAGAGGGCAGAAGCATGGCTTGCCCATGCTGTTTAGAAGTGGGAGCTTTGGGGATGACTAGGTTCACATAAGTTTCTCTCAATGGAGTCTCCATACCTGGATATGTTAGGCTTCATAACAAGAGAGAAGCCAGTGTGGCAGTGAATGGCTGTAATCCTAGGGTGGGGAGGTGGAGACAAGAGAGCTGGGAGTTCAAGGTCATTGTTAACTACATAGAAAAATTTGAGGCCAGCTTGGCTGACGTGAGGCCCTGCTTTGAAAAGATTACAAAAAAAAAAAAAAAAAAAAAAAAAAAAAACTTTTACCGGGACCTGTCAACATGGGCCGCATTCGCACCAAGACCGTGAAGAAGGCGGCCCAGGTCATCATCGAGAAGTACTACACACGCCTGGGTAATGACTTCCACACCAACAAGCGCGTGTGCGAGGAGATCACCATCATCCCCAGCAAGAAACTCCGAAACAAGATAGCTGGCTATGTCACGCATCTGATGAAGAGGATTCAGAGAGGTCCTGTGAGAGGCATCTCTATCAAGTTGCAGGAAGAAGAGAGAGAAAGGAGAGATAATTATGTTCCTGAGGTCTCAGCCCTGGGTCATGAGATCATTGAGGTAGATCCTGACACCAAGGAAATGCTGGAGCTTCTGGACTTCCGCAGCCTCTCTGACCTGCAGTCACTTAGCCTACAGCTGGGATGAATTTCAAAACACCGCGTGGAGCCATTTGAATCTGTTCTGTCATATTTTCAATAAACCTGAAAACAACAACAACAACAAAAAAAAAAGAGAAAAAAATAAAGAGGAGAAGACAAGGGAAAAAAGGGGGTAGGGGAGAGAGGCAGAACACAAGACATAATATGCATTCCCTGAGTCTGCCAGAAAAGCCATCACCAAAGGCCCTTGAACTGCCCAAGCCATGAGCTAAATAAACCCCCTTCTTTCTAAAAATAGAGCAGTTATTTGTTTATAGAAGCAACAACAAAACCTCAAGATGAATACATTAATCACCCAACAAAATTAATAAACTTGGTTTCTGATAGTTGACCAGGGCTTTTTAGTAAGCTGTGGGCTTAGGTGTAGAAAGACATAGACATATACTGATGACCTAAAGTTAACCAAGCTACAAGCAAATTGTGGCTCTCACTATCCTGTGCCTGTCGTTAAGAGTTCCAAAATGCTATGTCTTTGTTAGGATTACTATTGCTATGGTGAAACACCATGACCAAAAGCAAGTTGGCTTGTATTTACTTGGCTTACATTTTCACATAATAGTCTATCACTGAAGGAAATCCAGACAGGAACTAAAGCAGGGATGGAACCTCTTGGAGGCAGGAGGTAATGTAGAGGCCATAGAGGAAAACTGCTTACAGGCTTGCTCCCAATGGTTTGTTCAGCCTGCTTTATTATAGAGCCCAGAGCCACCAGCCCAGGGATGACACTACCCATAATGGGGTGGGCCCTCCCCCATCAATCTCTAACTAAGAAAATGACCTATAGGCTTGCCTATAGCCTGAATTTATGGAGGCACTTTCTTAGTTGAGGCTCCCCCTCTCAAATGACTTTGGTGTGTGTCAAGTTGACATTTACCTATCCAGCACACAAACGGATACAGAGTCATTGCAAGAAATATCCAATCGAAATTGGGGGCTTCCACAAAGTCTGTTTTAGGAAATGGGTAAAGGAGGCTATGTGCAGGAACAGTTCAGCAGGCATGACTGGGTGACAGAAAGTTAGGGAGAGTGCACACAGGACACCCAGAGACAGCCTCATAGTTATGATAGGAGTTTGGGAAATTTTGTCTTAATTCCAAGTCAAAATTCAGTTAATGATTTTTTAAAATAAAACTCAAGCCACTCACACATCATTTCCAAATCAAACACTTTAGCACAATTCAATTCAAAGATACACTAGTCAGAAACTTACATGCTGTAGAACGATGGTAGGAAAACATTACAAATCTTTGTTTTCTCTAATTAAACTACTGGGTTTCCAAAAGAGCAGAAAAGTTTGTATGTATAATAAAGCACTGCACTTCTGAGCCGAGTTGCTTTAGGCAGCATTTATTGGCACTGCTTGGTGTGACAGTATGTATGCCTAGTGCAAAGTGCATGTGATGCATGTTCAGAGACAAGGCTGCAGTGAAGTCATATGATGCAACCCAGGCGAGCACTGCCCCAAACAACTCAGATTCCAGGCTTGATTTTGAGCTAATTTCTGGTTGTCAAACACTCAGAAACCTATTACTGCTCTCAAAATGTCTGTGACTCTTACATTGTATGAAACCATGTGGAATCAGGACCCATAGTTTTAAGAAGCTGGACACTAGAGAACCCCATGTCCTTGTAAGAAGTGTCTGCCTCCACATGCACTGTTCATTGGAATGCTACCTGAATCACACCACTTACTTGTTTAAGAGTATCCCCAGCATTCTTCGTCATGGACCTATAAAGCCTACCCAGCTAATACATATAGCTTGGAGACATGACTGTATACTTTCCCAGAAAGTAAACCATAATTTGAAAATTTATGAAGCAATTATGAACAAAACACCAAACACAACTTAGAACTCTCTGAAGACTTAACTGTTCAACTACACTAGTAAAAAAAATACATTTTTGGAATGAGAGGGAAATCTCAACATGTTTCAGTGTAGAAAAGAAGGGTGAGGAACAAATAAAATAGTGTTGTGAGATGAGCTATCTCAGAAACCTAGAACAACACACTTAGGTCTTTCTGCAATGTCAGAATTTAGCAAACAACACTTGATTCACAAGTCACACCTGCTTCTCTGCAGTTTACCATGTAATTCTAACTATTTGGCAGAATAGCCTTCGGAAGTCAGATTCTTTTATTCCCATTTGTATTAGTTACTTTTCTTCTTGTGACAAAATGCCTGGGGGAAAAAAGCAACTTACAGGTTTATGTTTCATGGTCAGAGTGGCTCTGGCTGTGAGTGCCAGCAGTGTGAAGAAACAGAGAGAGATGAATGAATGATAACACTCCATTCATGTTTTCTTTCCCATTCAGCCTGGGAGTCCAGCCCAAAGAATGGTGCCACTCATTCTGGGTGGATCTTCCCACCACAGTTAAACCTCTATGGAAAATCAGTCATGCCCAAGGGGTTATCTTCCAGATGGTTTTATTTATTTATTTAATTTATATTTAGCTTCCTTCATTTTATTTGTCCTGGGTCATCAGCCTGACCTCCTCTCTATTAACTCCTGGGCTTAAAATATATATATATATTTTAATTTTTTCTCTCATATATTACATCCTGACCTCAGTTTCCCACCCCCTCTCCTCCCAGTCCCATCCCCCACTTCCTCTCTCCTTCAGATCCACTCCTCCTTTTACTTCAGAAAAGGGCAGGCCTAGCAGCAGCATCAACCAAACATGGCATACCAAGTCATAATAAAACTAGGCACATCCCCTCATATCAAGGCTGCATGAGGCAACCCAGAAGGAGGAAAAGGGTCCCTAAAGCAGGCAAGAGTCAGAGACAGCCCCTGCTTCTACTGTTAGTAGTACTACAGGAACCCCAAGCTACACAACTATTACATATAATACAGATGACCTAGCTCAGACGCATCCAGGCTCCCTGATTGTCGCTTCAGTCTCTGTGGGCCCATATGGGCCCTGGTTAGTTGATTCTGTGGGCTGTTTACTTGGGGTGTCTTGACCCCTCTGGCTCCTACAATCCTTCTTCAGGATTTTTTGAGCTCCTCCTAATGATTTGCTGTGAGTCTCTGCATCGGCTCCTGTCAGTTGCTGAATGACGCCTCTCTGATGATGGTTATACTAGACGCTGGTCTGGTTACATAAGATGACTAGTTCAGGTTCCATATCCCCTATTACTAGGAGTCTTCACTAGGGTCACCCTTTTAGATGGTTTTAAGTCTCAACTTGACAATCAAAATGAAAGGCCACATGATCTTAATTCACTAACATTAACTCTCAGAGCATATATAATGTATTATACTCATTCATATACCTTTTCTCTCTCTCAGTGGTAAAGGAAGGGTTAAAGGCTGCAGAGTTCAGAAAAACTGTCTTAAGTGGGAGGCAGATCATCGGTAGGGGATCACATAAGAAGTCACACGCAGCACAGACATTTCTAGTGTCACTGTGAAATGGCTTTGGTATCACAATCAGAAGAAACTGTCTTGGAGCTTTTGGAGCTGGGGACAGAGGCAGAACTCCTTTGCTATGGTAATTTCCTAGAGGATGTTCCTTAAGCATTGCCTGCCACATTTTGGTCTTGGGGTGTTCTTTTTATAGTCCCGGGTACAAGGTTTGATTGATGAGTGCATGTGCCCGTGTTTCTGGTTTGATATTTTCATAGGTGTCATTATTTATTGGCATTAAATAAATGATCAGTTTGTGCCTCCCGGTGTGCTGCTGGCAAATGGTGAGTGGTTACCTGTATAAACAAGATTCAGAATAACTCAGTTCAAGGCTTGCTCTTGATTTGTCAAATGGAGCTGTTCCAGGTTAGGCAGAACCTGAAAGTGGCTATTCTATACAACAAAGTGACTCAGAGCAGGCCTGGCTCTTTCTCAAGATGGAATGAAAGATAATCAGCAATGTAAAGGGGGGTTATGGAGAGAACACCGAACATGGAGAGGTATTAGCTGGGGTGCAGTGGCAGACAGCCCCACAGGTGTTGATGAGGGTCCTGGGCTGGTCTAGGCCGGCAAGGGAAGTGGCTTTCCTGATCTACCCTCACAAACGAAGTCTGAACCTTCCATGGCTGAATGGGTTTGGGTCTGGAATGGCTTAGGCATGGTTTCCATGTGTGTGGATCCTGCCCGAACCTGAATTGTGGGCTGCATCCACCTTCACTCCTGCAGCCAGGCTTCCAAGAAACCGGACACAGTAGAACCGTTAGGTTAGAGCGCTTAGGTGAGGAGGGCCGGTCACAAGGCCAGTTCGTAAGTTGTGAGGTGGTCGTGTATGTGTGTGTGTGTGTGTGTGTGTGTGTGTGTGTGTGTGTGTGTGAGAGAGAGAGAGAGAGAGAGAGAGACAGAGACAGAGACAGAGAGACACAGAGAGAAAGACAGAGAGGGGAGATGGGAGGAGAGAGAGAGGAAAGAGATACACAGAAACAGGAAAGAGTGAGGGGAGAAACAGAGACAGAGACACACATACAGAGACAAGAGACAGAGGAAAGATAGAGAGACACACACAGAGATACAGACAGACACACTGAGAAGAGAGAGAGACACACAGAGACAGAAGAGACAGAGGAAAGAGACAGACAGACAGACACACACACACAAAGAGATAGAAACACAGAGAAACAGAAAAGAGACACACACAGAGGAAAAAGAGAGACAAGAGGAAAGAGACAGAAGAGACAGAAAGGGAGAGAGAGAGAAAAGAGACAGAGAGCGAAGAGAACGGTAAGAGAAAGCCTTTGGCGCTTAAAGGAACCAAGTTTGGTGACACATGCCGGGGGCGGAGCTTAAGAACGCCATAGGACCTCGCTTTTCAAACCATCGTCATCAGACGCCGCCGGCAGGGGGCGGGACCTACGGTGGCCACGCCCCCGGAGCGCTCCTCCGCGGCTCTGTGACGCCATCAGTGGGCGACACGCGGTGGGCGGGGCGCCGCGCTAGGGTGCTTCGGCCCCGGCTGGAACTGAGTGGACCCGGCTGGGAGGAGACGCGGAGTTGAGTCTAGCTGGCCGGGCCGGCCGGAGCATGGCGGACCAGATCCCTCTGTACCCGGTGCGCAGCGCGGCGGCTGCCGCCGCAGCCAGCCAGAGACGCGCGGCCTACTACAGCGCCGCTGGGCCCGGGCCGGGGGCCGACCGGCGCGGCAGGTAACGGCGGGCCCGATCCTCCCCGGCGCCGCGGGTCGTCCCTGCCGCCCGCGGTCCGCCAGGCCGCGGACTCCAGAGCCCTCCGAGGGCCATGGGCTGAGAGCCGCGCCCAGGGACTCAGGGACGCCGCTCCGCCTCTCGGCGTCGCTTCGGGAGCCCCAAAACTTACTGTGTGGGCGAGCGGGCCGAGGTGACAGGTGCAACTCATGATGAGTGTGAGAAACACGCCTTGCCGAGTGTCACCGAGTTTTCCAGACGCGAAGCGCCTGTTAGGACCCACTTTGCACTTAGCCACGAGTGTGCGGCACAAGACTTTCTGTTGACAGATGTTTTGGGAGGGCAAAAATGGATATTTAGAGAGGTTAAACTGTTTAGTGGAGCCACTGTTTAGCAATGTAATTAAAATGTGCAGACTTTGCTTTAAGTGAAGTCTCATACTCACATACAGTTTCATACCCCAAGAAAATAATACTATGATTTATAAAAGAAACTTTAAAATGGAGAGTTAATTACCTCGTAGTAACCAAGTTTTAATTTTGTTGTAGAGGTATTGAAGAAACAACCCTTAATACATAGAAGGAAAAAAAAAATACAGATTTCACCGAATATCTAGTTCCTTTCAAATCAGAGCTTTTGAATACTTTTTGAATTGAACATTATTTATTTATTTGTTTAGAAACAAGGTCTCACTGTGTATCCTTGGCTGGCCTGGAACTTGCTCTGCCTCTTAAGTCCTAGAATCCCACCTGCCTTTGCCTCCCCTAGCGCTGGGATTAAAGGCTTGTGCCACCACGCCCTGCCTTACTTATTTTTATGGAAATTATTGGGTATACTGCAAGGGTCAGCAGGCCGGGCAGTAAGAGTTTTTGGAAGTCTGGTTTTTGGCCATTTTGAGAGACGAACTGGGCAAGTGTTCGGTCTATGCACTTACTGGTAGTTTGATTTGGGGTTGTTCCTTTCTCTCAGCCCTAATTTCCTCATCTTTAAAATGGTGTTTCATGCCTTCTCTTCTCTCATGGGAACATTGGTTGAGGGTTCCAGGACCTCTGTAGGGGCCTCTTTTTGGAGTGCTTGCCCGGAGGTGGGTACTCCAAGCTCCCATCTCTCCTGTTCTCCTCGATGGGACCCAGAGGAGTCACTGCATTACTGGTTTTGTAAGTGATTAACTTTAGGAGCTTATTTTGAAATGCGCTGCCTTCAAAAGTATATTTTTGTCATAATTTGAGTCGTTTTGCTCTACATATTCTGAAGCACTACTGTTTGATGCCTACATATTCAGGATTCAATGTTTAATGTTGCTTTTTTGCTTTTATTATTTCATATTCCTTTGTTTCTAATTATTTTCTTTGTTCAGTTTATCTGGGTCATTTCCCCCACTCTTTCCTTCTCCTTCCTTCCTTCCTTCCTTCCTTCCTTCCTTCCTTCCTTCCTTCCTTCCTTCCTTCCTCCCTCCCTCCCTCCCTCCCTCCCTCCCTCTCTCTTTCTTCTCTCTCTCTCTTTCTTCTCTCTCTTTCTTTCTCTCTCTCTCTTTTCTCTCTCTCTCTCTCTCTCTCTCTCTCTCTCTCTCTCTCTCTCTCTTTCTTTCTTTCTTTCTTTCTTTTCCCCTCCTTTTCTTTTGTTCTTGTTTGAGTCAGGGTCTGACATTGTAGAGCACCGCCTAGGACTTTTTATCCTCCTGTCTCCCCATCCTGAGTGTTGAGATTACAGGCATCCCTGGCTCAGTTTTTTTTTTTTTAAAAGCTGGTATATTAAGGGCATTTATATTCAAGCTGATTTTCCATACATTAGAACCTAAGTGTAGCATTTTATTTTCTGTTTCTTCTGATTTTCATTCCTACACCTCTTTTTTTTTTTTTTTGCCTTCTTTCAGATTATTTGAACAAAACATTTTTTTGAGGCAGTTTGTCTTTGTAGACCAGGCTAGCCCAGACTAGCTGTAGCACTCATAGAACTATTTTGACTCATGTATAGTGTGTTTCAGAGCATCTCCTTGTATAGCAGTTACTTAGAGTAGCTCTAGGCATTACAGTATATATGCACATAACACATTGCAGTATACTGTTGATGTTTTGCGTGTAAGATTTACCTTGTTAGGTCCTTTGGTCCAGTTCCTTGGCAATGCACTTGTAATGGTATATGTAAGTTTTACATTTTGAAAGTATACAAATGTTTCCCTTGCATGTATTGGAAGCCCACATCTGACGGTGTTATAACTTTTGCTTTTTCTTTCAATTTAGAAACCTCAGGAAGAGAAAGTTTCTTGCATTGACTCATACTTTTTTTTTTGCCCTTTCTTGACTGCCTATTTTTCTGATATTCTAGAATTTCTTATTTCTGTTCCATTTAAACAATTTCATAGTGATTCTTTTGGAGTAGGTGTGTTGAAAAGTTCTTAGTTTTCCTTTGTCTGAGGAACATCCCTGAAGGCTAATTTCAGGACTAGAATAACTACCCCCTTACAGTTTTACATTCTGTGCTTTCAGGTATATATATGCGTTAGAGACAGCCATGGTTTGAAAACATTCAATGGAAGCTTCCAGAAATAAGCAATTAGGTGTGATGTTCTGGATATTGTAGGAAGTCTTTTAGTCTATCCTGTCTGGGATGTGACTTCTGTGCCCTACATATATCACCTGATGATTAGCCTCATGAAAGTTATCTCTACTGTTGTTGTATTGACCTTGACCGCCATGGTGTTGACAGTTATGGAACTTCAGTGTTCAAATAATTCCATTTTACCTACTAATGTTCCCAAGTACAAAAAAAGTGAACCTGTTAATCTTTTTAGACATATATTGTTAAATTGTATTATAGGTGTGTATGTAAAGGAAAAATCATAACCATGTATATTGTTTGGTATGTATGTTTTCAGACATCCACCAGGAGGCATTCCTGGAGGAAAGGGAAAAGAACTATATTGCAATTGAGAGTGACAATCCTTTCAGCATTTGAAAAAGTTAGGCCATGTTGAGCTTTTGTGGTTTTGATGAGAAATCTGTTGTCAGCTGAGTTCTCACTCTTTAGGTGGGATTTCTCTCACTACGTTAAAAAAGATGAGTAGTTTGATATTATGATTTTTTCATGGATTTCTTATGGTTCATTTTTTTTTGTCCTAATGTGAATTTTTTGAGCCCCTTTCTCTGGCATTTCTTTATCTGTGGCATTGGTAATACTTCAGAAGCTTTTTCTTGACTTTTTTTTTCCAAGTCCTGAGTGTGTCATTTGCTTGAGATCCATTTCCTGTTCAGGTTGAGCAGTTCCAGTTCTGTCTTCAAGTTAGCCAATTCTCCCCGCTGTTCTGCTGGTGAGCTACCTTTTCAGCGTTGAAATTCCACTTGGTTTTTTTTTCATGTTAAAGCTTTTTGTGGGGATTATTTTTCCATTCATTGCTCATGTGTTCACGATTGCCCACTGAAGCTTGTGTGTATTGTAATGTATATGTTCTTGTGGGTGTGCATATGTGCATGTATGTGTACATATGTGTATGTGTGCGCGTAGGCCAGCAATCTGTCTGGGTGTCTTTCTGAGTCGTTCTTCTCCACCTTGGGTTTTTTTTTTTTTTTTTTTTTTTCTGAGACAGAGTCTGTTAGGTAGCTCTGACTGTCCTGGAACTCTCTGTGTAGACCAAGCTGACCATGAGTTCACTGAGATCTGCTTGGCTCTGCCTCTGCCTCCCAAGTTCTGGGATTAAAGTCTCCCCGTATTTTCTGAGGCAGGGTCTCAAAAAATTGAATATGGACTCACCAGTTGGCTAGGTTGGCTGAAAAGTGAGCTCAAATGTTTTGCCTGTCTTCATGTCCTCATCCCTGTGGTTATAGACTGCTGTTTCTGTTTTTTGTTTTTTTTTTTTTTTTTTTTTTTTTTTTTTTTTTTTTGTGGATAGTAGGAACTAAACACAAGTCCTCATGATTGTATGGCAGACCGTTTACCAACTGATGCCATCTGCATAACTTCCCATTTCTCTTAGTTTGTGTTTCTATTGCTGTGAAGAGACACCATGACCACAGCAACTCATTTTTTAAAATAATTTATGTATGTGCACTGGTGTTTTGCCTGCATGTATGTCTGTGTGAGGATGCTAGATCCTCTGGAACTGGAGTTACAGACTATTGTAAGCTGCCATGTGGGTGCTGGGAATTGAACCCCAGGTCCTCTGGAAGAGCAGCCAATGCTCTTTACCACTGAGCCATCTCTCCAGCCCCACAGTAACTCTTATAAAGGAAAACATCTAACTGAGGTCCTGGCTTACAGTGTTAGAGGGTTAGTCCATTATCATAATGTTGGGGAGCATGGTGGCATGCAGGCAGACATGGTGCTGCTGCCTACATCTTGATCAGAAGGAAATGGTCTGTGGCATTGGTTGGTATCTTGAGCATAGGAGACCTCAAAGCCCGCTCCTACAGTGACACACTTCCTCCAACAAGGCCATACCTCTTAAAAGTGCCACTCCCTATGAGATTATTGAGGCCAGTTACACTCAATCTAACACACCATTTAAGCATTTTTTTTTTAAATGATAGAGTTTTAAAACTCAAGTCAAAAAAATTTGTTATCTATAATTTTGATGTTAATGTCTCTGAGATCCTGAAATTTTGGGTATTATGTGATAAGACTCTGAGCCTTGTTTAATTCTTCAGTTTTACCAGACTTCCTGTGATACCATTTTAGTAGCACATGGGGAAAGTGGAAGACACTGCCTTGAAGGGCCAGGTTCCCCACTCCTGAGAGGGCAAGGGTGCTCTGTTTGCCTCCATTTGAGATTCCCACTAGTCTTGTTGGCATGAGAGAGGAGTGTCTGGTTACTGAAGCTTGAAGGCCCCACAGACCTTACAGGTAAGGTCTTTACATCTGGAGAATGGTTGGGGATTCTTCACATACCTTTTGTCCTCTTTCCTTCCCTCTTCTCACCCCCTCCATCGAGTGAGTGAGAGTGTGTGTGTGTGTGTGTGTGTGTGTGTGTGTGTGTGAGAGAGAGAGAGAGAGAGAGAGAGAGAGAGAGAGAGAGAGAGAGAGAGAGAGAGAGAGAGAGATATTAAATCCAAGGATTTATAGGCTAGCCAAGCACTTTGCCCCCAGTGTATTCCTTCAGCTTTACTCTTTCATATAAAAATCACTTATTTCTGGGTGGTGGCGGTGGTGGTGGGTGCACACTTTTAATCCCAGCACTCCGGAGTCAGAGGCAGTGGAGCTCTGTGAGTTTGAGGCCAGCCTGGTCTACAAAGCGAGTTCCAGGATAGCTAGAGCTCTTACACAGAAACTCTGTCTGTAAAAACAAAAACAAAAATCACTTTTATTATATATTTGCTTGTTGTTTAACAGTGTTTTTGATATATTTGTGTATTTGTCACCCCATACACATCACTAATTTTAAGTGTGCAGTTTTTTGCTCTTAGCACAGTCATAGACATGTGCAGCCATTACTAGTCAGTGCTGGAGTATTTTCATCATCCCCAGCACACAGACAAGCAAACAAACTACGTTGTGCCCTGTACCCCTAACTGTAACTCAGCCACCCCAGCCTTCATCTTCATACTCCTCCCCCTGAGTCATCTGAATCTGTAGGTTTTTGGTTTTATTTTGTTCATGTGAGGTGTTGATTTTTCTTTTGAATAAAAGTAAGTCATCTGTTAATTTTGTGTTTTTGTTTCTCTGGTTTTTATTTTTTATTTTTTATTTTTTATTTTTTTTGGTTTTTCGAGACAGGGTTTCTTTGTGTAGCTTTGCACCTTTCCTGGAACTCGCTTTGGAGACCAGGCTGGCCTCGAACTCACAGAGATCCGCCTGGCTCTGCCTCCCGAGTGCTGGGATTAAAGGCATGCGCCACCACTGCCCGGCAGTGTGCTGTGTCACTCAGATTGGCTTTATAGTTGAATAGTAAATAAATGACAGTGAGCATTAGGGTGTTATTTGTCCATGCTTGCTAATACTTTTTCTTCGAGTTTCCCAGTGGTGGAGTTATTGGCCCTGCATAGAGGCACTTGCCATATTATAATAGCTAAACTTCATTGTTTAAAAAGAGACTCATGCTGAGAACAGATGGGTGTTGTCTTGTTATCTGCAAAATATTAGTGTTTCTTGGTATATGTAACACAGATTTTTATAATGCTAATTTTCTTATTTTGAGGATCTATACATATTTTTTTGAATCCTAAAAGTTTCATAATTATGATGATCTAATATTTTAGTAATTATAAAGATGATTTTTTTTTTTTTTTTTTTTTTTTTTTTTTTTTGCTGTGATAATTATAGCTGAAGATCTGGCTCATTTGTGGTGTTGGGGATGAGCCCAGGACTCAGTCAGGAGCACTCAGTCTCACAATGAGTCTTAAGATGGTGCTTTTCTACTTGCTCCAGCCCACAATTTTCCTTGGGATTTCAGAAGTTTTTGCAGAAGTTAATAAAGAATTTCACTGGAAAGGGATCACAGTTCAACTTGAAATCTTTACACTTGTCAAAATAGGCATGTTTCACTCAGTTTTCTCACATCTAAAGTATTAGTGTGAAGATAGAATTGGTAATAGGGTCCATAACAATTATAGGCAACTAGAATTTATGTCCTGAGCTAACAGGTCATGATCCTTAAAATTTCTGTATTTGTATTTATTTTGTGTTTAATGCTGGATATTATGTCATTAATTCTAGTTCAAAATTTTCTTTCCATGTATAGTATTGGTATAATTTTTTTTTATTCTAAGAATTCTTAGGTTTCTTATAGAATTTTTAGAAGTCACTAATTCCTTGGGGCTGGAGAGATGGCTCAGTAGTTGAGAACACTGACTGCTCTTCTAGGGGATCTGAGTTTGATTCCCGGCATCTCATGGCAGCTTACAACCATCTGTTACTGCAGTCCCAAGGAATCCAGTGCCCTCATCTGGCCTCCATTAGCACCAAGTATGCACGTGGTGCACAGACATACATGGCAGATAAAATACCCATACATGTAAGAAATAAAATCATAAAAAAAATTATAAGACAAAAAAAAAAAAAGAACAGTTAGTTCAAGGTTGTGATTATTTCCCAGCTCAAGGGACTGGCTAGTCTTCCTCCTTGTTCTTGTTTTTTCAACCAGGACCATGGCATTTTTTCTGGTACTGTTTCCTTAGTTACTGTGATGATAGTGGTGCTGGTCATTACTGTTTTACCATTAGTTTAGTTTTAGTCTGTTTGTTGAGTCTAGATAATTTATAAAGGGCAGAAATTGCCCTCTTTTTGGTTTTTCGAGACAGGGTTTCTCTGTGTAGTTTTGGTGCCTGTCCTGGATCTCGCTCTGTAGACCAGTCTAGCCTCAAACTCACAGAGATCTGACTGGCTCTGCCTTTCAAGTGCTGGGATTAAAGGCGTGCGCCACGACTGCCTGGCAGAAATTGCCCTCTTACAGTTCTAAGGATGCATGGTTCAGTGTCAAGATGGTTTAATGCTGGCATGTCTTTTTGTTTTCTCTGTGTGGCACAAGGGCAGGAGAGAGCAGCCTCCTTTATGATAGCATTCACCCTTTTTGAGGCTATCTCAAGACAGAATACCTCAGGTTAGGTCCTATGTAGCTGAAGTTTTCTCCTATCCTGCCCAGTTCCACGGACCCCGCAGCCGCTTATAAAATAATCACTCAGAAGCTTATATTAAATTAAAACTGTTTGGCCATTAGCTCAGGCCTACCACTGACTAGCCCTTACACTTAAACTCAGCCCATTTCTGTTCATCTATATGTTGCCACTATTCTGTGGCTTTACCTGTGTGCCTGTTACATGCTGCTCCCTGGACGGCAGGCTGGTGTCTTCTGACTCAGCCTGCCTCTTCTTGTCTGCTTATCCCGCCTATACTTCCTGTCTGGTTACTGGCCAGTCAGTGTTTTATTAAACCAGTGTACAAAAGCATTATCCCACAGCAGCCCTGTCTCTTGACACTGAGTCATTAAGCTTCTGTCACACATTTGGAGAGTATAGAGACAAAAGGCTCAGAATAAAAGCAGAATACCCACACTTTAATAATCATGCCTGATCTCTAGTGACCCATAGTATCTTACGAAGACGGTTGGAGCCCAACCACCAATGACCGTGGTACCTTACAGAAATGACCAGACTCAAAAAACAACTTAAGGTGTATAAAATTTACATCTCAGGAAGATAATGAGGTGCCTGCCCGTTCACCCACATGTAGATCCCACTTAAATGGCCCATGATTATGAGACCAAGAAACTTCCCTTCAACAGCAATAAAAGAACTTCAACCACCCCATGGCTTGATATAACCTCTGAGCACTCGCCTGTTGCTGGTTATCATTGTGTTTCTCTAAGTCCTGTCTTCTTTTCATGCATTTGGTGAATTCTTTGTACTAATTGTGCCTCCACCTTCCATAAGCCATTTTTTCATGGCCAAGGGGCAGAGCACTCATTCCTCTGGAGAGGCCCAGTTTCTCATCTGCTTCTTAATGACTCGTAAGTGACACAGTTGAACTCCACAGCTCCATTTGACAGGGTCTGCACTTTCCCCATACAGCACTTACTTGTTGCATTGTTTTTCTGTTTTGTTAGCACGGAGGCAAAGGAGGCTATGTTATTTTTTTCTAAAGTTTCGAGCATTAGGTTGTACTTCAAATTAATTTCTTACTTTAATATAAATTCTCAAGAATATTTAGAAGCAGCAGAGCTGTCAGACACTTAAGGTAACGTGTAAGTGTAGGCTAGCCACTGCACTGGCCTTCTTTCACTTAGACCCATGGAGATGCTGTGCCCTCCAGTCCTTGAGCAGTCTACTTCTGCTTGTCGCAGCAGCTGAGGTGGCGTGTCCCCCTTCTCGAATGAGACACTTGGGTCTGTGTCATCTGTTCTGTTTTCTTTGTTCACATTGTTTTTACTCATTTTAAAAATGTTTCCAGAATTATACTTAATTGCTGGAAACGTTGATTTCTTTTGAGTGACAAACCAATTAAGTGTGTATGACACCAGGCAACAAAGACACTTAGGATTCTCTGCTTATCCTGCCTCTGGGGAAAAAAAAAATCCATTATTCATCATCTTATTGTTTTTAAATACCGAAGTAAAATTTTCAATACAATAGGAAAATTGCTTTGGAGAGGGAACAAATTGCTTGCCAGTTCAAAGGCTGCATTTCTGAAGTCTAGGTTACTAAACTTAGTATTGCTTATATTCTGAGCTTCTAGAGCTCATCAGGCTGCTCTTCCAGCATTCAAGTTGGTAAGACTGTGACTTTTGCAACGTGATCATTGAGAGAACCTCAATGAAAAAAAAAAAAAAAAAGAACCCCCAAAATCTTATGTGTATTAACTGGTGTTTTGAATTTTGATTGTAATTTGAATAAATATTCATTTTTCTAGTTTATTTAGAAAGTTTGTTGAAAGACATAATCTTATGCAGAAAAGTATAAAAGGACCTTTTAAGGGGAAAATACTTGCTTCAGGCTTCTTTGTGCCTCCCCCATCACCTAAAATGTAATTTGTAGAAGATTATATAGAGCCACTAAGATGAGTTGACGGTTTGAGTGGCTGAGGGAATGTTTAAAGGGGAGAAATTGGTGTCATTTCTTCCAGTGTACTTACACTTAACGGAGGTCGTACACACCATCATTCTTCCTGCAGTGAGAGCAAGGAGATGTGACCCTGCACTGTAGCTTGTAGCCTCAGGAGTTCCTTTCGGAGACCTCTCCATGGAGGATGTTGGGCTGCTCGACTTAGGTGGCAGAAAAGAATTGCAGGCTGAGTCAGTGTGAAGTAGAGTCAGACTTAGGTTAAGTCGAGATTGAAGCCAGCCACTTAGAACATAAGATGCCAGGCACACGCCTTTAATCCCAGCACAGAGGAGGTGGAGGCAGGCTGGTTTCTGAGTTCCAGGCCAGCCTGCCCTATGTAGTGAGACACTGTCAAAAAAGGTAAAACATAGTATTGGGGCAGTGAGAGGGCTCCTCACTATGCAAGCCTGCGGAGATGGAAGGAGAAAACCAGTTCCTAAAAGTTGCCCTCTGACCTTCACATGTATACAGACATGCATACACATGTGTAATTAAAGAAGAAGGCAGTATTACATGTCCTGAAGTGGGCGTGGACTTCTCAAAACAGAGTCTCATTGAAGTTTCTCTATAAAAACTATCCACATGAATTTTGTGGTTTTTTTTTAAATTATAGTATGGTAAGAAATGAAAAGATTTAGCAAAAAAGTAAGTTTTGGTAAACTTATCTAAGGAATCGTTATTTTGGAAATGAGATCATGGGTTGGGGATATGGCTTAGTTGGTTAGAGTGCTTGCCTAGCTCTTGTGAAACAAGCCCGGGGTTCTGTCTCTAGCACTGTTAAAACTATGGTGGTGCATACTACGCTGGTGGCACACATTATCCTGGCAGTGTACTCTGGTAATTCCAGCACTTGAGATATGGAGACAAATACAGGAGATACAGCATTATGCTCAGCTACATAGTGAGTCAGAGACCAATTGGGGTCACTTGAGACCCTGTCTTAAAAACATCCGCCTGCCCCATCTAAAATCCCAAACAAAAGAATGAGCTTATAAGGTGGTTTCTGAGGTGCACTGATAGTCTATAGACTCATAAAAGTATAGGTCACAGAGTTCAAAGAAATATTCTTATTTATAAACAGGTCATAAGGAAACCAAGACATGTTTTTACTGCTAACAAGGTTCATAACTTTGTTTGGGAGAACCTCTTGATCCCCAGTCAGCAACGGTTAGGAGCCCCCTTCCTTTCCCATGATTCTTTAGTTTTCCCTGTTTTTTTTCTCTTGTACTAACAATATGATAGGCCATTATGCATGTGTGTGTGTGTGTGTGTGTGTGTGTGTGTGTGTGTGTGTGTGTGTGTGTTAGTGTTATGTGTATGAGTGCTTTGTCTGCATGTATGTATGTGTATACCATGTGTGTCTTGGTGCCTATAGAAGCCAGAAGAGGGTGTCAGATTTCCTGGAACTGGAGTTATGGACAGTTGTGAGCTACCATGTGAGTGCTTGGAACTGAACCTGAGTTCTGCAAGAGTAGCAAGTGCTCTTAACCACTGAGCCATCACTTCAGCCTTCCATTGTCTGTTTAACCAGTCCTTTGGTCATGGGTATTAAAACTTTTTCTGTTTCCTTAGTTCCTCTTTCAAACAGCCAGTGCAGTTATGGCTGTCTTTGTAGGTCAATTTCTGCACGTTTAATTGCATGGCTAATTTGAACCTGCGGTTATAGTAGCTGTATATTACTGTGTAGTGACATAAAGGCTTATAATACATCTGCATGAATCGTTCACTACTCATGCCAGCAATGAAGAAAGTCTATCCAAGACTATTAGCCACGCTGAATGTTAAGAATTCATTTTCTAGATGATATGTAGTGATGCATGTCTGTAATTCCACCACTCAGGAGCCAGAGGCAGTAAGGTCTCAAGTGAGTTTTAGGCCAGCCTGATTTATATAGGAAGGTCATATCTCAAACAGCAACAACAGAAGAATTGCTTTATCCACTTGACAAATAAGGCAAAGCACATTTTTAAAGTCTTTTTTGGAGACAAATTATTTTCAAGCTTAGAGCTTCTAATGAATAATGATAATTTGAAATGAGACTGAAACTCCTTTCTGGTGCTTCCCTGGCACTATGCATCTTGTCCGTCCATGTCTGTCTCTTTTCTGCAAACATGGAGATAACAGTTTTTGGAGTAGTATGGCTTTGTCAATTTTACATTTACTCTGTATCAGTGTTGTTGCATGTGCTTTGAAGATGCATCTCCAACACTTGCACATTGCTGTGTAACACGATTTGCTAAATGGTCTTATTAATAAAAAACTCAGAGCCAGATATTGGGGTGAAAGCTGAGAGATCAGAGGAATAGAACAAGCCAGCCACAAGTTCTTACTGCTAGGAAATCCTCAGCCCAAGAGAGAGCTACTTCCTGTATACTCACACCTTATATACCTTTCTGTGCCCTGCCATCTTACTTCCTCCCCTCTGTCACTTCCTGTCTGTACAGACCTCCAGACCTCTATGGTTAACTAGTGCTGGGATTAATGGTGTGTGCCACCACGCCTGGCTCTGTTCCCATTGTGGCCTTGAACTCACAGAGATTGGGATGAATCTCTGCCTCCTGAATGCTAGGATTAAAGGCGTGTGCTACCACTGTGGGATCTCTATGTTTAATATAGTAGCTGGCTTTTTCCTTTGATCCATAGGCAGGTTTTATTTGTTAGAGCACAAATAAAATATCAACACATTGCTGCTCCAGTACCTCTCCTTCATCTTCAAGATCTCTGCTTGAAGACCCTTCATTGGGTGACTGTTTTCCAGTATATAGGGAAGTACACTGCTATTTATCTTTCTTCTGTGATGATGCTTGTTAAGAACAGTTTAAGGAAGAAAAGGTTTATTTTGGTCCTTGACCATATGTCTGTCCTCACTGGGAGAGAGAGGAATATTAGGCTCATGGCCACATTGTGTCCATAGTCACCAAGCAGAGAGACACAATATTGGTATCCAGCTTGTTTTCTTCTAGTTATTCATCATGGGGCCTCAGTCTATGGGATGGATGTGCACACACTGAGAATGTGTTTTCCCTCTTCCACCAGACCTCCCTTGAAACATTCCTCTCATGGATGTAGGCAGAGGAGGTTCTAACTCCCATCAAGTGGACAACTAAGATCACCATCACAGGAAGACTTGCTGGGTTTGCTTTCTTTCTGAATCTCTCTTTGTCAGTAACCTGTTAGTTTACTTATTTTGTCCTGTGTGCTTATAGACTTAACATGAGCAGGGCATGTGTGCTTGTTTAACGCTGTGTGCTCATTGCCTAGGACAAGTGTAGCACATGCGGGTACCTAGTACCTAGTGTCTAGAGCAGAAGTGCTAATGTGGTTAAACATACTTATGTGAGTTTACCGGCTTTTCTTTGTGAATTGCCTTCACTCATTTGTCGTCCATAGTGTTTGCTTTTATATATATATATATATATATATATATATATATATATTTTTTTTTTTTTTTTTTTTTTTGTAAAAACTGTTCACACCTCCACCCCCACCCTTCTTCAGTACTGCAGAGTACAGGTGTCTGCTGTGCCTGGCCTGGTGCCTGGCAGAGGTCAGGTCAGTGTCTAGTCTCTATGACCTCCTAGTTGAAGAAGCCCTTAGGAGGTCTTTTGCATTCTGCTTTGTAATGTAAGTGACACACATACTCTAGATCAGTGGGTTTCAGCCTTCCTGGGCTACAGCCCTTTAATGCAGTTCATGCTGTGGTGACCCCCAACCATACAATTATTTTTGCTGCCACTTCATAACTGTAATTTTGCTACTGTTATGAATCATAATATAAATATCTGATAGGCAGGATATCTGATATGCAACCCCTGTGAAAGGATCAGGGCCCATAGGTTGAGAAATTCTGTTCCATATGTTTTGTTTTGTTTTTTTAACTTTTATTGATTCTTTGTGGCTTTTACATCATGCATCCCGATCCCACTCATCTCCCCGTCCCTCACATCCTATCTCTGTCCTTGCAACCTTCCCCACAAGACAAGACAAAGTTTAGAAGAAAAACAAAAGACCAAACATAATGAACAAAACACCCCCCCCCCCAAAAAAAAAAGGGGAGAAGAATCTCATTGTAGATGCTGTAGTGTGGCTCTTGAGTCACGCAGTTTACCTCTTAGTCCATTCATCTTTACTTTCAAGTGTTCATTGCCACGTGTGTCATTGGTCTGGCTGAGGACTCTGGCTGCTGCTAAACAATCTTGCTGGGCTCTCACTGGGGCTCCTCCCACACATCCTATTGTCGTGTGTCATGGAGATCCTGCTGCTTTGCATCTGTATGTTCATCCCCTTCACATGCTCCAACAGTTCATAGATTCAGTGGATGTGGGGGTAAACCATTAACTCCCAGCCCTGGTTCTGGGCCTGGGTGGTAGCTGGCCAGCCCGCCAGTTTTCCCTCATTGTCACTGCCCAGGCGAGCTCTCTAGCACTGCCTCAGGTAGCTCACCTAATGCAGCCTGCAGCAAAGAGCAGGGGCGGGGTGGGGGTGGGGGTGGGGGGAGCAGTTCTTTTGTTCTGGGGTCCTCAGATCCAGGTCACCCACTGTGAGCCAGGTCTACTGTTTTGTCCAGGTGAGGTGCAGGGCCCTTTCCCTCTGGATTGCTGTAGGGGGCATACAGGGGTAGAGGGTGGTGGGGGGTCATCAGCTCTCCTGCTGCTGTATCCAACAAAAGGTAGGGCCAGTGAAGGGCGGGGCTGGCTCATCACATCATGGTTCCAGTGACCCCCTGTGCTAACATGGGCCATGGACATCATCACAGACCCCAGCTGTAGTGGGTCCCCCGACCCAGACCTTGGCCGAAGCTCAGGGCCGATGTCACCGTAGCCCTGGTGGCAGCATGGGGTACCCAGATCAGTATGGCCCTGGTGACAGCATGGCCCTCAGACCCAACGTGGTCTCAGGTAGCTTACTAGACCCTGGGCATCCACAGAACCCTTGGTGGTAACAGGAGCCACGGACATCACCCCAGACCCAGGCTGCTTGGATCAGTATGGCTCTGGCAGCGGCCTGGTCTTCAAATACTGACATGGTCTCCTGCTCCTGGCAGCAGCCCTGGCCTGGACAACACCATGGCCCTGGGTGACAATTGTAGGCCACTCAGGTCAGCAAGGCCATGCCTATATGATTCTTGAAAGAAATTGTTTTGTCTTTTTGTGTAAGTAGTTAGATTTTCCTCTTTGGCCCATTGGTGATTGATTTGTGCCTCCTTAAAGTATTTGTGGATTTTGAAGATATCTTTCTGTTATTGTTTAAAAAAATACCTCCTTATGAGCAAATATACTTGGTATGATTTTAGTTATTTTAGAGTTGATAGGGTTGGTACCATGGTACTATGATGTGATCTGTGAGTGAATTAAGGAGAATGGTATTCTGTTATTGGTAGAGGTTTTGTTTTTCTTTGTTTTTAGGTAAATAGTATTTAGGTCAGATTGCTTTACAGTATTGAGTGTCTTTCTCTTTTTTTTGATTCTCATTCTTTTTTTCTATAAACATGGAGAGAAGGCTTTTACATTTGCTCTGTATCAATGCTGTTGCTGTGCTTTGAACTAGGTACATGCTTGTTTAAGATTCTTGTATTTTATTGACCTTTTTAATCCTGGCTTGTCAAAAAAACTGTTTTGGGGGCTGGAGAGAGATGGCTCACCGGAATTCAGTTTGCAGTACATGTTGGGCCGCTAACAACCCTGGGTAAATCCAGCTGCAAGGGGTCTGATGCCCTCTTCTGGCCTCCCACACACATGTGTATATGTGCAGCACAGTCACACACATATACACATACATACAAATATTTAAATGTTTAAAGAATATTTTAGTTGTCTTAGTTAACACAGCTATTTAGCTTTCTTTTTTTTTTTTTTTTTTTTTGGTTTTTCGAGACAGGGTTTCTCTGTGTAGCTTTGCGCCTTTCCTGGAGCTCACTTGGTAGCCCAGGCTGGCCTTGAACTCACAGAGATCCGCCTGCCTCTGCCTCCCGAGTGCTGGGATTAAAGGCGTGCGCCACCAACGCCCGGCTATTTAGCTTTCTTTTGAGTAGTCTTCATATGTCATTTTTTATTATTTTTTATTTTTTAACAGTGCATATCCCTTTATTTAAGGTACTTCCTTGAAGAAGTGATTTTTGTACTCCAGAAGTTTTTTGACACTGCACAGAGGCATTGTTGGGATACTTTTATTGTCAAAACAAAGGGTCATGCTGCTGGTATTTAGTACTTAGAACTAGGTATGCATACATTTTGTTTGCACAGGACAACACTTCACAAGAAGGAGTATGTGGTCACCATGTGAACTATGTCCCTGTTGAGAAGCCCCACTCTGAGGGTTGCAATATCCATAGCTAAGTTAACAGCGTTCCTTGAACACTGTCAGCTTAACACTCATGTAAACTAGCGGGCCTTGTACCTTCTTGTTCTACTGCTGCCGTTTGTCTTCACGTTTGCTGACAGTGGGAACTCAGCCACACAGTGCTGCCACTTTTACCTAAAGTCCTGGGTACTTCTGAAGATCTCTTTTTTGTTGTTTCTTGCTCTTACAATTCTGAATGTCCTTTGGATACTGTTTTTATCTTGAAACCTTGCTTGGCATTCTTTTAGGGTGGAGGTGCTGACAAAATGCTGTCCTGATTTTTCTTCATCTGAGAATGTTTTGTTTTGTTGGAATCGTGTTCTGTCTGGCATAGACTAAAGTTTCCAGAAAACAAGGAAAGCCATAGCTGTGTTCAAGATTCTGCAAAACTGAATGATTGGCTAGAGCCTCAGGATTATGGAGTGGTAGGGTGCTGCAGACCCAGCGCCAACTGATCTCGAACGGGTTTAGTGCCATTACTGGTCATTTCTTTCCCCTTGTGTGTCTGACCCAATCCCTTTAACATTTTAACATCAGCCTTTTCAAACAGTTCGGAAGGTTCTTCCTCCTCCTCTGTCCTCCGTTTATGCCCTTCTGCTTACCCTCTTCCCACTTTGATGCCTGCTGTTGCCCTCTCCCTCTTTCCGGCCCCTTCTCCTCTCGTGCTCCACTTTCTGCTATTACAGCCTCCATACTTGTCCCCACTTACATGCAGTTTTTGTCTGAGTTGCCTCATGTGCTGTAATACTTTCCATTCTGTGCATTTTCCTACAAAGCTCATTTTTCTTTCACAGCTGAAATAAGTTCCATTGTGGTCTACATACATGCATACTGATTTTTGTAATGTCGGAACGAGTTTTCACTCCTGCCAGCAATGAATACAACTTCCACTGCCCCACATTCTTCGCATCATTTATTGTATCTTTTCTCATGCCATTCTGATTGCTGTGAGATGGAATCTTGAAGTAATTTTGAATGGCTAACAATGTTGAACACTTAAAAGTACATACAGGGATTGTGTTTCTGCTTTTGAGGACTGTGTGTTCATTTCATAAGCTCATGTGTTGACTGGCAGCACACTCCCTCTCTCTGTGTGTGATGTCTGCAGTTCTTTATGTAGTGTAGACAACCCTGTCTGTAGTGTAGCTGGCAAAAGCGAGCTCATCCTCATTCTGTAGGCTGTGTTCACTGCTGATTGTTCTCCTTTGCTGGCAGAAACTTTTAAGATTTCATGTTCTCATTTATGAATTCCTGAGGCTGTTTCCCTTGTTATTAGAAACAGTTCAGAGAGTACTTGCCTCTGTGTATATATTGAATTATATTTATTGCCTAACCTTCCTTGTACAGGTAGACCTTTAAAATGCTTACTTAGCTGATCACTGATTTCCAGCAGTCTAAAAGCTAAGCATGAAATAGCATCTAGCAGCAGATTTTACCTGTGTTGCTGAGAGCTGCCTACCTATGGTCTCCCAGGGTTTGGTCAACGACTTAAGATTATGAACTCTTCATTTCATAAGACTATAATCTTAATGTATCTGCCTCTGTGGTGGAACATATCTTTATGGGCAGCCAAAATCCATGTTCCTGGACAGTGGTCACTCCTGTTTGACTCAAGACAAACCATCTCTTTGAAGTGGGAGCTGTGTTTTGGGTCAGTATAGGTCTTTCCTTTGGCTTTTTACAAATATAGTTTCTCTGTCTTGGGGCTTCCGTTTTCTTCTGGAGAAGTTTGCAGATGTTTGCTCCATGTTCCTCTACACCCCGCCAGCTGAGTCAGTTTGGAATGCTTCTTCTCTTTTATGTGGAGAGTAAATTTAAGTACTCTGTCTCTTGTACTCATGGGTTCTTACTGGTTCTGTTTGTCTTTTGTATGGATCTGGGACAAAAGGGTGGAAGTTCAGCTTGAATGACTTCCATTTGACCATAGCAACTTCAATAATGAAGGTCTGCTTCATTAACTTTAAATGGAGATGATGCATTCCATAGAAGCCCATTGTAAAATTAAATGAAATGCAGTTGATGAAAAAATGGATTGTTATCATAAAGGTAGTGTTGGATTGCATCTGTGATTGAGAACAGTGACGTGGCAGTATGGATGCTAGGCTGCTTTTCTTTGAAGAAGAGTACTGGTTGGGTGATAGCCCAGTGGTAGAGCATTTGCCTGGCATGTACGATGTCCTAGATTCAGTCCCCAGTAACACACATGCATGCATGCACACGTGTGTACACACACACAGGCACATGCACTCATACATGTACATGTACTACACACTTATGCACACACATTGAGACTGTTGAGCTTGAAAACTTATGCTAGTTGTTGAGATTTTTTTTTTTTATTGAGTGTTAGTTTAGCAAAGGGAATGACAGAGACACTTAATACATGGGACATAGCATGATGTTAGCTCTGACAACACACCCAGGGATGGTGCCCAGACCCCTCATTGTACAGACAGCTATGTTTTCCAAAAGTCACTAGTCACTTTCTGGAACTTTGGTCACTATAAAGTTATGTGATATATCTTAGAGATGTAGATTTTGGGCTAATAGTAATATTCTAGGTTATTTTCTTATCAAGCTGAATGTAGTGATTGAGTGGGTATTAGAAAGCCTTTGCTGTGGGATGACTGTGAATATGTGTTGCTACCATTGATTAATAAAGAAGCTGCTATGGCCTGTGGTGAGGCAGAATAGTGTCAGGCGGGGAATCCAAGCAGAGAGACAAGGAGAAGAAGGCAGGATCAGAGGAGATGCTCAGCGCTGCCTGAGAAACAAGATGTAATGGAACAGGTAAAGCCACAAGACATGTGGCGATACATAGATAAATAGAAATGGATTAATTTAAGATGAGTGAGCTAGTTAGTAATAAGTCTGAGCCATAGACCAAACAGTTTGTAATTAATATAAACCTCTGTGTGTTTATTTGGCGCCAAACGGCCGAGACACAGGAAAACTTCCAGCTACAAGCCTTGGTCATTTAGTCACCCAACGTTATGTAAGACTTTTTGTTTTGTTTTGTTTTTGCTTGTTTGTTTGCTTGTTTGTATTTTACAATGGTTTGTCTCGGGTGAAGGTAGCTTAGTTTTGAGAAAAACAAAAGGTGATGTCTTAATTACTTTCCTATTCCTATGAAAAGAGAGACAGCATGATCAAGGCAACTTACAAAAGAAAGCATTTAGTTGGGGGCTTGATTACAGTTTCAGAGGGTAAGTCTATGACCATCATGGCCAGGAACCTAATAACAGTCAGGCAGGCATGGGACTGGAGTAGTAGCTGAGAGATTATAGCTGAGCTGCAGGTTGGAGGCTGAGAGGGAAGGAGGGAGGGAGAGGGAGGGAGGGAGGGAGGGAGGGAGGGAGGGAGGGAGGGAGGGAGGGAGGGAGGGAGGGAGGGAGGGAGGGAGAGAGATTGAAATTTTGGGCCAGAAATGGGCTTTTGAAACCTCAAAGCACACTTCCAGTGACACACCTCCTCCAACAAGGCCACACCTCCTGATCCTTCCCAAAACAGTTCAACCAACAAGGGTCAGAGCATTGAAACATGAGACTTTGGAGGCTATTCCCATTTGCATCACCACAGGTGATTTGTAAAACGTGGCCTGACATTATCCTAGATGACACACACTGTAACAAGACTACTTAGCTCTCTGTTTTTACCTTTAACTAGGTACCAGCTGGAGGATGAGTCTGCCCATTTGGATGAAATGCCACTGATGATGTCTGAAGAAGGCTTTGAGAATGATGAAAGTGATTACCACACATTACCTCGAGCTAGGCTCACACGAAGAAAAAGAGGACTAGAGTGGTTTGTCTGTGGTGGATGGAAGTTCCTCTGTACCAGGTTCGTCATCTGTTGCTACCTGATTATCATGTGCACAAAGAGTATGTATAGAAATTCAGTTGCTTAGATGTATCAATATATGTTGGTATGAAATCTAAAGAAAATGTTCTCATTATGGAGTGTACTGACAACATTAATCCACACCAGAGGATGCTGATCTGAAAAGGAGAACACAATTTATTATTTTGTGTGAAATTTTAATGTTGAAAACCTGGAGAAAATTAATAATTTTGTTGCTGATGCATAGTAGAATTAATTCCATTTGCTGTATCAATGTAAATGACATTTCCTTTTCTAGATATGAACTTTAAAATTATAATTTAGTAACAATGTAATTATGTGCATTATTCAACTTGAATGCTTTGACTGAGAATAAGATTCTTCTGTTTCCCCAGCAAATCACCAAGTTAAAACCTTCAGATTTCCAAGTGTTTTCCTAGTGCAATGTTAACCTGCTCTGACTGCCTTACTGGAGCCTGGTAGGGGAAAGTGCAGATGCCACCGAGTCCCCTGGCACTCCAGGGACAGGCTGGCACATCCAACAGATGAGTGATTCCCTGGAGCTAAGCAGAGCCTGTCAAATGATTAACGGCTTTTACTGTCTCTCTGTAGTTCAATATTTATGTCAGGACTTTTGCTGCCCTTGGATTTTTAACCTTGGTCCATGAAGGAGGGTAAAGCTTGTAGAACAAACAAATTTATCTTGACTGTCTTTCTTGTCATTATCCCTTTAGAAGTTGTCTGTGACTTACAGAAAAAAAATCTAGGTTAAATAGCCAGAATCCCAATATACTTGGAATATTTTTTTTGTGGGTACATATTTAATTATAGAGTACCTTCTTCAGCAGATCAGGGACTGTGGGTTTTTTTGTTGCTGTTTTATAGGTATCACTTTGGATAATTTTTGCTTCTCAAGAGCCTTATTTTTTATTATTATTATTATTATTATTATTATTATTATTGAGACAGGGTTTCTCTGTGTAGCCCTGGCTGTCCTGGATCTCACTCTGTAGACCAGGCTGGCCTCGAACTCACAGAGATCCGCCTGCCTCTGCCTCCGAGTGCTGGGATTAAAGCCATGCACCACCACCAGTTGCTTGATGACTTAATTTCTAAGTTTACACCAGCATGAACTTTCTTACAACCATCATCCTGTGGTTTGTCTAATGTGTGAGGTCAGTAGTGAGCACTGTTTAACATTCCTGGTAACAGAAGTTTATAACTCTCTTTACAAAATGAATGTTGCTAGATTGTTAGTTTTTTTTTTTCCCCTTTCAAGGATTATTTGAAAACTTTTGGTGTCTTCTTTGTTTTCTTTTACTATAGGACATGTAATAAATGTACAGATGACTCCAGGGTGACTTTTGCTTTTTTTTTTTGTTCTTAAACATTTGATCACATTTAAACATTTGGCCACATTTAGTTTTTTCTTTTCTTGTTATTTTGAATCATTTGAACTGTTACTTCATTTCTTCTTAAATCTCAATTCTTCAGTATTCCTTTTTCTTTTCAGTGTTTTTTTTTTTTTTTTTTTTTTTCCGAGACAGGGTTTCTCTGTGTAGTTTTGGTGCCTGTCCTGGATCTTGCTGTGTAGACCAGGCTGGCCTTGAACTCACAGAGATCTGCCTGGCTCTGCCTCTCAAGTACTGGGTTAAAGGTGTGCACCACCACCACCCAGCTTTTTTTTCAGTATTCTTAAGAAAAGGGTACTTTCTTATGTAGTCACAGTCCAGTAACCAAATTAATGAAATTTAACATTGTTACAATACTTTGTGTATAGTCATAAGTTCATATTCATTGCTGTCTGTTTTTGAGCAGTGTTCTTTGTGGTCCATTTCTCTTGGTCCTTGGAATCCTTGTTGTAGTATCTAGGTGGTTTGGCTTTCCACTCTTGATTTCATCTGGGCCAGTTATTTAGTTCTGATCTTTTGACTGTAGGAATTTTGAGGAATACAAGTAAGTTGTATAGAATGCTTCAAGTCTTGGTTTGCCTGATGTAGGTTATTTTGAGGCATTATATACTCTGTAGCTCAGGTTGAACATCTAGAAATCACTCTGAGGCCCAGACTTGCCTTGAACTTGTGGCCATCCTTTGTTCTCAGCCTCCTGAGAGCTGAATTTACAAGCATAAGCCACCATGCTCAGCTGTTTGATTTCCTTTTTTTTTTTTTTTGTTATTTTTTGAGACAGGGTCTTTTTTTTTTTTTTTTTTTTTTTTTTTTTAAATCTCAGGCTAGCTTCCAACTCACTGTGTAGCCAAGGATAGCCTTCCATTTCTGATCCTTCTCCTTCTGTATTTCAAATGCTGCCATTATAGGCCTGTACTACCACACCTAGATTTAGCAGTGGTGGGCATCTGTCTTAGGATTTCTATTGCTGTGAGGAAACACCATGACTACGACAACTCTTATAAAGGAAAACATTTGATTGGGATGGCTTATAATTCAGAGGTTTAGCCATTATCATCATGGTTGGACATGGTGGCATGCAGGCAGATGTGGTGCTGGAGAAGTAGCTGAGAGTCCTACATCTTGACCCCACAGGCAACAGGAAGTAAACTGATTGTCACACATATCAAGACTTGAGCAAAGGAGACTTCAGAGCCCACTCCCACAGTGACACACTTCCTCCAACAAGGCCACAGCTACTCCAGCAAAGTCACACCTCCCAGTAAGTGCCACTCCCTATGAGCTTTGGAGGCCAATTACATTCAAACGGCCATAGCATCTAATTCCAGGCTTTGTGCAAGTTCTCAACCAATTTAACTACATCCTCAGCTCTTTGTATCATTGTATCTAGGTTGACTGAGTGTTCTCAGTGGAATACTATATGAGTCATGAGTCATGCTTTGTTCCTCTCAGGATGTTTGATTCTTGTTTTGTTGATTTCTGGTTCTCTTTTTTTTGCTTTTTTTTCCCCCTCTTACAGAATATTTTCTGATGTTCATTCAAAAAGTGAGTTGTTCAGTTTTCATGAGTTTATATGCCTTCTGTTGTTTCTTTAGTGGATAGCCAGCCAGTATTAGTCCAGAGTTGTCAATAGGATGCAAGGGGTTATTTCAATTTTTTTTTTTTCTTTTTACTTGTGTTGAGACATGCTTTGCGTTCAAGTATGTGGTCAATTTTGGAGAAAGTAACATGAGCTGCTGAGAGTAAAGTATAATCTTTTGAGTTTGGGTGAATTGTAAATAGCTGCTAGGTCCATTTAATTCATGATGTCATTTAGCTTTAGCTTTTCTCTGTTTAGTTTTTGTCTGAATGACCTGTTTTGTTGGCAAGATCAAGGTATCAAAGTCATTCACTATCACTGTGTGAAGGTCAATATGTGATTTTAGCTGTGGTAGTATTTCTTTTATGAACTTGGGTGCCCTTGTGTTTGATGCATAGAGGTCTAGAATTACAAGGTCCTCTGGTGGATTGTTGCTCTGATGCGTATGTAGTGTCCTTCCTATACTGATTAGTTTTGGTTTGAAGTTTATTTTGCCAGATATTAAAATGGCTGTACCTGTTTGCTCCTTCAGTCCATTTGCATGCAGTATCTTTTTTCGTCCTTTTACCTTGAGGTGATGTCTGTCCTTGATGGTAAGGTGTGTTTCTTGGATTCAGCAGAATAGCTCCTATTTTCTAAACCAGTCTGTTAGTCTGTCCCTTTTTTTCTATATATGGGGGTTGATATTATTAATATTGAGAGTTATCAATGAGGAGTGTTTCCTGTTATTTTGTTATGGTCCCCTCCCACCCCCCTTGATTTACTAGTCTGAGATTATTCTTATTTTTTTTTTGGGTGTAGTTAACATCTTTAGACTGAACCTCTTTCTGACATGCTCTGTAGAACTGGATTGCTAGATAGATACTGTTTAAATTTGGTTTTATCTTGGGATGTTTTTCTTTATCCATCTATTGTGATTGATAGTTTTGCTGGGTATAGTAGTCTGGACTGGTATTTGTGGTCACTCAGAGTTTATGGAACATTTATCTAGGCCCTCTGGCTTTCTGAGTCTTCTGAATGTTTTTATTATTTAGTCTTTTTTTTTTTTTATTGTAGGTTTTAATGTTCTTTTTTTTTTTTCTTTTTTTTTTTTGAGACAGGGTTTCTCGGTGTAGCTTTGTGTCTTTCCTGGAACTCACTTTGTAGCACAGGCTATCCTTAAACTCACAGAATCCCAGCATATGGGAGGCAGAGGCAGGCGGATCTCTGTGAGTTCGAGACCAGGCTGGTCTACAGAGTGAGATCCAGGACAGGCACCAAAACTACACAGAGAAACCCTGTCTCAAAAACAAACAAACAAACAAAAGAGAGAGAGAGAGAGAGAGAGAGAGAGAGAGAGAGAAGGGTTTGCTATTTCCTATAAGTTTTTTAGGTGATGTTCTATTTGTTGGACTATTGGCACTTCTTTTCATTTCCCTGCATTAGTTTTGTGGGCTCACGAAGTTGCTGTTTTGGACTTGGTTGCTTCTTTCCTAAGTCTGGTTTGTTTATCTGTAGTTCTGTGGCCTTTCATCTCCCCATTTAGAGTATTGCACTAAGAACTTTCTGGAGTGCTGACTTGGTTGTTATGAGTTGCCTTAACTTGTGTTTCTCTTCAATGCCTTCATTTCTCCGTTAGTGTTGAAAGGCTGCTCTGCAGCTGTCTGTGCTCTTGGTTCAGTCATTTCCTCTTAGCACATGGAGTGGTTCATGTTAAACTCTTCTGGCTTTTGTGCTTGCTTTCAAAAGTCTGGTAGTTCTAATATTTCTGTCTTTGTATGTGAGTTCTTCTCTTTCTCATGCTGATTTTAGGATTTTTCTTAATTTTATATTTCTGATATCCTGACTAGTATGTCGTGGAGAGATTCTTTACTGGTTGTGTCTGTTTGGTGTTCTATTACCTCCTGTGTCTGGAAGCCTAGTTTCTGTAAATTTGGTAATTCTATTCCATTCAATTTTTCTTCAGCTCCATGAATTCTCAGGTTTGGCTTCTTGAATGCATCACGCACTTTGGAAACAGCATTCTTGATCCTTGTTCCCTTACATATGTCTCGTTATTATTTTGTCCTCCCTTCCTGAAATTTGTTGTTCTTCATGGTCTTGTCTGTTAATGATAATGTCTGTTGTGGTTTTTTATTTGATTGACATCTCCTTTATTTCAGTTATTTCTGTTTGTTTTTCAATGTTTCAATCTTCTTGTTATTTTTCCTCCATATTTTGAACTTCAGTTTCAATTTATTGTTATGTTCACTTGGGAGATTGTCTTGTTAAGGTCTTGGACAGATTTTCTTAATTCCTGCATCTGTTTGTTTGATAATTATTTCTTTGAACAATAAAACTTAAATTCTTTCTCAGATATTTCAGCTCTCTGATTTTGGATTCCCTTCTAGAGGAGATTCAGTTGGTGATGAGTCTGGGTGGTGGTTGTGTTATATTTTTTGTGTTGACTTTGTCATGTTTTATGAATTCGTTGGAGTGGGTTTGTTTTGACTGTTTTCAAACCTTTTAAGATATCCTCTTTCCTTTGTCTCTTCCTAGAGGAATGTCTGCATGAAGTTAATCTAGGGGGACTGATAAAACTTGGTGTTGATTGTGGTATAGATTGCTGAAGTGGTCCTCTCTTGGCTGTGTGCCAACAGGACCAAGGCTGGGACTGGATACTTAACACCAAGGTAATCAGATAGAATGAAAGTCTGGGTCATCCTTTGGAGTCTATGCATGTGCTGGAGACAGGGTACAAAACTTCATGCCCAGTGAAGTCTGTCTACTTTCTGGGGATGATGGTTAGAGCCGCAGGCCCAAAGTGACCTCTGGGGCCACAGCAGTACAGGTTCTGGTTCCTGCTAGAACCTCAGAAATGAGAACCTCATAACGATAGTGAGATCAGAGACCACTGGAACCAATGTTCCAGACTCCCAGGGGACCCTGGGCACACTGGAAGTGAGCCCCAGGCCCTGCACTGACCTGTGAGAACCACTGGACTGAAGTCCTGGCTGCAGTTTGGTTCCACAGAAACTGGAGGCACTGGTTCTCTCCAGTTCTGCAGAAGCCAGGCCTGAACACTCTGTCTTGACATAGTGGTAAATACACTAGTAAATACATTTTTCAATTTTTCTTCTCCTTTACAGCTTTTTTTTTAAAAAAATAGAATATATAGCTGTGTTTAGATTTCATTTGTAATATGGTGCTTTCTTCATGGAAAATATTAAGAATATATTTGAAAATGTATATGTCATCAGAAAAAGGGCCCAGGCTTAAGGATATTGAAATAGCTCAATAAAATCTAAAGATGTGCTTATAAAGTCCTTTATATAAATAAACTGTGACCCCATGGGAAAAGCTAATAGCTTGATAGTCAGTGGATATGGCATTAGTGCATGTCCCATTGCCTTGTGGGATGTGTAAACTGAGATCCTTACCATCTTGTTGTTTGATTAGGATCTCCTCCAGAATTAACACTGTCCTTAGGAGTCAAGTTACGTATTTAGCAATCAGCATGGACCTAATTCTTTATTGCTTATATATTTTCAGTTTTGAATGTTTGTATTTGTTTTCTGAATGCCAAGCGTTCTTATATTCAGAATTATTGTAGCTACTTATAGTGGTTCTCACAGCAGATGTATAAAATTAATTGCAGAAAGAAAATTTTAGGGAATATTTCAATACAATTAGATTAGAACTAAGATTAGTGAGTTCTAAGTGTTTTGATACGTTGTTGCTTGTTCATCCTGTGAGTAGTTAAGGCTCATTTTAAGATTACTTTCAGTATAAGGGGCTGAGAAGGTAGGTACTTCATGGCTCAAAACCGGTTTCTTCAAATTTCTTATTTGACAAAATTTCTAACCTGAAGACTCGCTGAAAGTCTTGCTGAAATGATTATTATTATGGTTATTTTTTCCAATTTTTAATTTCTTTCATGTGAGTGAATAAAGCTTCCTGTAGACTGCTGTGAGGGGCATTGATCTATCTATTTCTCTGATCTGGGCTGATGATCTTTCTCACGAGATTTACATTTCACTTGTTATCAACAATCACTTTGTCTCTAGAAAACTGGAGCCAGGAATGGCATTTCCATATGAAGGGAGGAGAAGGGGGATATCAGATGCTGGGATTATTCCTGGTTCTAAATGGCTCCTGCAGTTTGAGTTAATCTGTAAAACATTTGGGGTGTAGAAGCATGGGAAACTGCTCATCTTGTAAGATGACGTGAATACTATGTTGTTTTGGTCATAGTAACCAAAGATACTTACAATAAGTATAATAGTCTAACTTGTGGGAAATAATGGGAAAGAAGTGGTCTGTATTTTGACAATTATTTAATTATGAATAAATTTAAAAGATAGATTCTTGATATATAAATATATTTTATTTAATGCTAGAACACTGCTTTGATTGTAGAGGCATTTATGAAAAGCTGATTCCAAAACATTTTAAGGAAAAGTTTAATTTGTTCATCGCTGGATTTACTTACTAGATTTTATAGCATAAGGCATTGTATGAGTCTGAAAGTGTTCTCTATATAGTCAATAATTTAGGGTACATAGAAATGTTATTAAGGAAGTACCCAGTTACTTCTTCTGGAGACCCCTTCCCTCCATCCCTCTCTTTCTCTTAGGTTTTTGGAGGCAGGTTTCACTGTATAGCTCTGGCTGTCTTGGAACTTTGTAGACCAAACTGGCCTTGAACTCACAGATCTGCCTGCCTCTGCCACCTGAGTGCTAGGATTAAAGGCATGTGTCACCACCACCCTTGAGACTTCTCTTTGGTTATCCCTCTTATTTTTCAGTGTTTTCTGATGTTTTGCTTACATTACTTTGCCCTAAAAAATTCTCCATAATTTAATTTTTTCCCCTTAGTTCTATAAGTCAGTAAGGTTCACATATACTTTTTGGTGGGAGTTAAGGTTTCATATTGTAACACAAACTGGTCCAGAACTCACTGTGTTCCACAGTCTGGCTTGTACTTTGGTATCAGTCGTCCTTTCTCAATCTCCAAAGTGCTGAGATTACAAGTATGACTCACCGTACCCAGCTATTTTAGATACTTTCTAAAAAATATTTTTGAGGCTTATGCCCTTTCCTCTGAGCACTGAAGTCATGTGTGATTCAGTGGGATTTGTCAGGAAGCTTCAGTCTTTGCACACCTCCAGCCCATCATGAGTACATTTGTTCAGTTCTGTGTAGTAGTGGGACTTGATAGTTGCTCTCTAAAAACTAGATAATTCTGTCTGTGCACAATGACATGATCAGCAATGACACATTTCCTAAATTTTTAATGTATTTTTCAAATGCTTAGCTTTGTGTATGTACTGTTTTAACTTAGATCTGTCTCTGTATATTTATATATCAGATTAATTATTTGTTGCACAACAAAACTTTGTAACAATGCATTTCTGAGGAATTACTGCTGAATTTTGAATGCTGAAAAGAAGTGTGTTCATAAGTAGCTGTATTCACTTGAGGTATCTGACCCCATAGTTGGTGTTCTCTAGGACTCATTATAGTAATGGAACTTCTTATCTCTGATGTAACCAAGGTGGCTGTTGAACTCTTGAAGCATAGCTGAAGATCTGAGTTGTCAGTTTCAATTAATTAAAATGTTCATCTGTGGCTACTGGATTTTGTATTGGATTGTCAGTGGGAGGTCTTCTTGTACCAGAGTCAATGTTCAAGAATCGTGACTTTATAATAGAATGTTAAAAAGCACAGGGTAATGACAGGCTAGCATTAGATAATGGCCAAGGAATACAAACAATCAATATTGATTTTAAATATGTCGAATTAATTTAGACCTTTTAAAAAAGGCATATACCATGTATGTATATCTTTTGTTTCATGCAGTTGCTGTGATTGGCTGATAAATGTTTGTCAAAGAAAGAAAGAACTAAAAGCTCGAACAGTATGGCTTGGATGTCCAGAGAAGTGTGAAGAAAAACATCCTAGGAATTCTATAAAAAATCAGAAATACAATGTATTTACCTTTATACCTGGGGTAAGACCATCATCTTCAGTATCATTTGCATGTCTGAGATTGCTCCTTCCTTTGCCTCCTGAAGAAGCATGTGGAGACTGGTTGTTGATGGCACTGTTTGTTCATACTGGGACCTTCCTGGTTCACACCTTCCCATTTCAAGTGGTTACTCAAGACTTCCTTTGCATTTTCCTGGCTCTATCTACTTAAGAAAATATACAGTTTGATTATTACTTTCAGTTTTTTATAAACATTTATGTTATGGGAATATAAACGTATAGAAATACTAAAGAAAAGATAAATGACCAGGAAAAACATTGTAATTTTTAGTGACACTTGAAATTTGTTTGGAAGTAAAAGTAGAATGTAATATTGAACTCTGCCAAGGAATTTATAAAGGAAGTACATAATTTGTTCACATTAACAATATTTCTATGTATTTATTTATAGATGCCCTTTTCTATATCAAGCTGTTAATCTCAGGCCTTGTTACATTAACTCATTAGTTATCTTTAATTGAATATATTATTAAATTTAAATACTGAAGCTTAAATATCTTAATTTTTTGGTACTGATTATTTTGATTAAATTATAGAACTGGATTTATTATGAATTTGTAATAATGGGTTAAATTTTGCTTTCTATATATCATTTCCTATTTTAATAGATTCTTGTTTCTTTATGAATGTAAAGGCAGCTGATATTGATTATATGTCTTTTTTATTTTACAGGAATTTGTTTTCTTTCTAATCATTGATTCTTAGCTGATAAATCAACGTGATTGATCTGTAGAAAAAAATTCAATCATATAGCTTACATTTCTGAAACAAAATGTTGGCAAAGTTTAGCTGTTGGTTTTTTATTTTCTAAGTAAGCTCTTGATTATGTGAAATAAAAGTTGCTTTACCTTATATGTTTATTTAAGTAACTATGCTGAGTTTCTTTTGAACCATAATGGTCCTCTCCATCCCTGGTCCACAACCATTCATTAATAGGCTTAATATATACTGTGCTTCTTAATTAAAATGTGGGATTAATGACTCCATAATCAAAAGACTGATCTCTTATCAGGACAGTAAAACATAAACCATTTTTCAGTCAGATAAATATTTTCCAGTTATTGAGCAAAGTCACCGTTTTCTCCTTCAGTATAAAGTATTAAATACAAAGTGTCTAAGGATGGCGCATTGTCCTAAAGGTCACCAGAGTCACTGAGTATATTGTAAAGGATTTGGTCATAGTTAAAGCCAGTAGTGTAGCTCAACTTTGATGAGTATAAATTCCCGCAGCCATTGGCTGCATGCTGAGAATACCTGTTGATGATGGCTCTGCACAATGCTTGGTTACTGTGTGCATGATTTTCTTCTTTATCAAGTCTCTGAAATTAGTCTTTTCATCTAAAACGTAGTATTTCAGAAACATTTAGTAATTACACAGTAGGAATTCTATGCCATTTTTAGCACAAATGGCAATTTCTGAATTGCTAATAGATATAATTTGTGCTGAGATTTTACAGAAATTGCTGAAGAAAAAAAGCTTTCTTTCCTGCTGAGATTAATTTATGAAATAATTCAAAACATTTTTAGACAGCAATTGAGCATGATTATGGATATAAACATATTTCGAGTATAGCTGTTTTTGTTACACGCAGAATTGTGTGATGATGCAGGTAACTTCAATATGCGCAAACTGGCTCTAGCTCTTTAAGCCAACATTCACCATTTAACCCATTGTTCTCTTGTTGAAATTGTTGTGTCTTCCACCTCGCACAAGGAATGGCATCCAAGAAGATTTTTGATTTACACGTTACAACTTTGCAGGCTTCCCTGAAAATACTCTTATTTGTATTATTTCTTCCTTTCTTTTCTTTCTTTTTTCTTTTTGTTTTTTTGATATAGAGTCTCCTGATGTAGCCAGGAGTTTCTTAGAACTTACTATGTAGACCAGGCTGGTCCCTAACTTACAGAGATCTGCCTGCCTCTGTCTCCTGAGTGCTGGGATTAAAGGCGTGCACAATTGTACATGGCTAAAATTATTTTTTGTTAACTATAACTCCAATTGCTTCTTTTTAAAATTATTTTTTAGTTTTGTTTTTTGCAATATTGTGATTAAACCTAGGGCCTCATGTATTCTGGCCTACTACTATTTTCAGCTCCAGAAGACTTGATCTGAATTAAAAAGAGGGAGAAAAAAAGCAAAACCTTTCAATTTTAGCAATCTGAAAATGTATTAAATGATGAAATTTATTTGAATATAATGTCAAAAACCAAGTACTAAAAGATACTAAAGAGTATGGAGGCTGCTGTCTTCCTGACACTGGTCTGTTATGTACATGTTTTCAAGTGCGTGGTTTTTCTACTCTGAGAGCTAGTAAGTCAAGTATTCTGTAGTCATGCTTGGATCCGTTGGCTTGTTCACCTCATGTTTGTAAAGCTCAGTATCTGTGCTAAAAAAGCACATTGTTACTATATTTTACATATATATTTATTTTTTCCTGTTTCATAAATCCTAGACTTTAGGTTTTTCCTTTGTACGAGCTGCCTCTTGCTTAAAGCAGAAGGGTGTTACCTTCTGTGATGTGCGTGTGAATGTTTTACATTTCATTCAAAAAGAAGTAAAACTGTTAGGGAAGTGTGCTTTTCATATAGTTGAAAGTCCTGATTATCTTTAACATTGTATCTTACAGTTGGGTTAATCTTAGCATACCTTTGGAAAGCCAATGTCAGAAGTAATTAATTTGTTCTGAATCAGCATATTTTCACTGATGGAAATATGTTTGCGTGCGTTGCTGAATTTAATTGATTGAAGTGTTAATACATTTTTCTTGAAGAGATTGTGCTAATTTCTGTATTTCTTTTTAGGTTTTGTATGAACAGTTCAAGTTTTTCTTGAATCTCTATTTTCTGGTAGTGTCCTGCTCACAGTTTGTACCAGCATTGAAAATTGGCTACCTCTACACCTACTGGGCTCCTCTGGTAAAACGCTTCTGTAGTTATGCCATATTGTTTAGTACTTAGCATCTAGTTTCCATAGTAGAATGAGTGGGATCAATCGACCATATTTTATATATGGTGTTGCTGTGCACCAGTGAACTTTCGGGAAAAGACCATGCTGAGTTTTGTGACCTAACTCCCGTGAGTCCTGCGAGTAAGTGTGCTGCCAGCACATGCCTGCAGAGCTGCAGCTGTGTGCACCCTCCTTCTGGAGGGTCACAGAGTCCTCTGCCTGGGGCCCTCTGTACCTGTCCTCGGGGTAGCAGTAGCCTGCCTGCCCCTGCTGCTCCTTCCTGTGCCAGTTAGGTGTTGGGAATGCTTCTGGTTGGCTCTGTTGATTATTCTCCTGACACTCGGTTGATGGTGAAAGTTCTGAGGTGTTTGGTTGCAGGGTAGTTTCTGGTTGCTCACCAGTGTTTTTTCTATGGCTGATAATGGTGTACCTCTTTCAGATATATTCTCTCTTTATAGTTTTATATGATTTGTTGGTTGTTGTGGTTGCTATTTTTTGGTAAGATGATCAGAGGCAATACAACAGATAAAATTATCCCCTCTATGCAAGAGGGTGAAGCGCTCAGGTGTCTTCAGCATGTGACTTCAGGGTTGAGCTGATCCATGATGACTCATGTAGGCCCTTTAACCACCTAGAGACTTCCTAGTGAGTCTGTAGAGCCGAAGGGAGAGGAGGACCCTTGTTGTAGGTCAGGTCCAGTGAAGTTATGCTGAGGTGTTGACAATGACTCCAGTCCACAAGCCATCACAGTAGGGTAGATTTGAGCAATGACAGTAGCATCCATAATTGTACGGAATATAAATACAAAATGAATAAATGAATGCTTATTTCACTTGCTAAATCAGTGTTTTTATTGTTGTGAAGAGACACCATGACCGTGGCAACTCTTACAAAGGAAAACATTAAATTGGGCCTGGCTCACAGTACAGAGGTTTAGCTCATGTTTGTCATGGCAGGAAGCATGAAGGCATGGAGGCAGACATGGTGCTGGAGAGGTAGTTGAGAGTTCTGGATCGGCAGGCTTGTCATCAGTATATATTGAAGACCTTTCAAATGAGCTTACTACTTTGAAGGGATTTATTTTATAAAAATGTGGTGATTGGTAAGACAAAAAAATGCTTAATACTGTTTTTTTTTAGTACATTTTAGAATAAAACTGCACAGGCTTTGAAACTAGAAAGAAGTCTCCAAGAGGGGACAGAGAGGTGCTGAGGAATGTGGGGAGACCAGTAGGACACGTGAGACAAGAAAGCAGAAAGGAAGCTATAGGGAGTGGGTAGAGGAGTACAGGGTGGGGTTGGGGTAGAGGATAAGTGCCCAGGAGGACAAAAAAAGAAACATTTTGTTTGAAACTGAGCACTATGCTCATGAAAAGTTTTAAAGTGCATGTAGGGTGAACACACAATTCTTTTGATCAGCTCCTTTGTATCCAGCACTACAGCAGGCAGTGTTGATATTGTGAACAAAGCTGTACAAGATCCTACCCTAATAGAACTTGAATTGTCAGGGAGAAGATAGTCTATAACAGATACTGGTCTAGGTCAGTGAAGAAGTGCATAAAATTGTAATTCATAGTGAAAATGCAAAACCCTAAGCAAAACTCCATAGTTTTAGAATGGCCATCCTAATTCTATTTCACTGAGAGGTAGTGTTTGGGACTGAACAAATGTTTGAGTGAAACCCTTAATCTAGTTTGTGTGATGTTTTTATTTGTGAGTTCATTATAATAAAGTGATTTCTAATAATAAAAATATGGAAACTATCTTATAATTCCGAAATAAATTCCATATGGTTAAATTTTTTAAAAATTTTCTTTAGTGAGTTTATAATTAAAGAGCCAACAGCATTCTAGAAGCTTGTTTCTTAGATTTGAAGATGATCCAATGTGCTCACTAACTCCTTTAGATTTCTGCTAAATCAAATATTAAGAGACATGTACACAGCATAAGCATTCATCCTTCTTTTCTCTCAGATGCAAACAAGTTTTGCTATTGCAAAATCAAGAAACAAAAAAAATTCATAAAAATAGCTCAATTCTCAGATCTAAATATGGCAACCAAATTCAGGACTGAAAGAAGT
The DNA here is from genome assembly GCF_049852395.1 of Peromyscus maniculatus bairdii. Taxonomy (NCBI): domain Eukaryota; kingdom Metazoa; phylum Chordata; class Mammalia; order Rodentia; family Cricetidae; genus Peromyscus; species Peromyscus maniculatus. The sequence goes on along the minus strand of NC_134870.1, from coordinate 72,479,326 downwards.
GAAGCAAAAAGGGCCTTTCCTTCCCACTCCTCACAGCATAATGAACGAGTTTCAGGCTGAAATATCGAAATACAGTTAAGTCTTATATGCCAAAAACCTAGAAAGCACTTTCAGAACAAACCTATACCTGAAATCAAGCTAACAACCTTAAAATGAAACCGGAACTGGAAATGAGTGCAGGCATGAAAACAAGGAAGTTGCCTTGGTGTACACTATGTTTTATGCATGTATAAGCACATGTATAACACGTAGGTTATAACATACACACACACACACACACACACACACACACACACACACACACACACACGCGCACAAACAAATACACACAAATTCATTCCAACTCTGGGTAAAATAACTTTGTGAAAATATGAAATAAAATCCTTCATAAAGTATCCAACTCCCTCCCTCCCTCCCTCCCTCCCTCCCTCCCTTCCTCCCTTCCTTTCTTTTTTTTCCCTAGAGAACCCATTGGGAGACAGAAGCAGGCAGATCTTTATGAGTTGAGGCCAGCCTGATCTATGTAGGCTGTTTCAGGCCAGCCTGATCTATGTAGGCCGTTTCAGACCAGGCAATAATATATAGAGAAACCTTATCAACAAAAAAAAATTAATAAAAATAAAACTAATGAAACCAGAGTTAATAATAAAGGCAAAGTGCAAAAGCAAAATATGACTAAATATACTTTGCTTCAGATTTTTAAAAATTTGTATTCTCAAATATCATTAACTTAAAATAAATTTTATTCTAAATGGCAAATAATATTTAAACGATGTGTAAAACTATAGAAAAAGAGGGAAGAAATAAACCTACTAAAGTTATAAATATGGTTATATTTAGTATTAGCAAATAGTCTGTTTTAAAATTTTCTTTAATGCTATATTGCCTTCATCAAAAAAATAAATAAAAAATATGCCAGACATGGTGACCTGTACCTTTAATCCTAGCACTGGGAGATAGAGGCAGGCAGATCACTGTGAGATTGAGGCTAGCACAGTCTACATAGTGAGTTATAGGCTGCCCAGGGTTACATAGTGAGGCTGTCTCAAAAATAAATAAATAAATTTTTAAAGTAAACTCCTAGAAAGTATGTAGCATACATAATATTTTCTAAATGTATGTAAGGAGTTATGAAGAAACAAAATTATTTATCACAGCAATATCTAATAACAAAAATTTAGAAACAACCTATCAAGAGAATGGACATATAAGTTACAATGTAATCTTATTAAATATAGAGAAATAAAGATGAAATGGATATACATGTACAAAAATGGACCAGTTTCATAAACCTATGTTAAGCCTGAAAAACATGTTGCAATAGGATACAAAGTAAGGTCACTTTCATAAAATATTTTTAAAGGATGCAAGACAATAGTGCATACTATTTTAATGATATATTCCTGAGTCCTAAAAGTTACTAAGAAGTGCAGAATATTACAATCTTACATTCAATTCAAAGGCTGCCTCTAGTGGTCTACAGAGCAAGTTCCAGGACAGCCAGGGCTATACAGAGAAACCCTGTCTCAAAAAAAAAAAAAAAAAAAGAGCAAAAGAAAAGAGAAGAACAGAAAACAGTCTTCTATGGGATGATAATAAATTAGTAAGATAAAACAAAAACGAACATGCTGGTTTGGACAGAACAAACAGAAGGAAAAGAGCCCAGGAGAAGGCCCAAGAAACCGAGACCCACTCCTTCAAACACTCAGGAATCATATGAAAACACTAAAGTGGAGGCCGTTATATATACTATATTGTATATATATAATATGTATATGATCTATAAGGTAAAAAGAGAGAAGAAAAATATAAATACAATAAAATGAAAATAAACAATAATTGGTAAAATATAAAGAAGATCCCTGATAGCATTATGAGACAAGGAACTTCCAAAGATGACCTTGAGTTCATTTTCTGTTGGGTGTCTACTGCTGGGCATGCTGCCTACCTGTAAGAGTAGTTCGTTTCCCCAGTGTAACTCACTTGAAGGAAGCTAAATTTTCATTTGCAAGTGGTTCTCAATTGGAGATGCCTTCTGGGTTAGGGTTGGGGGCGTGTATCCACGTCTTTGAGCTGTGGACCCCATCTGGTGCAGGCCTGTGCAGGCCTGTGCATGCTGCCTCAGTCTGTGAATTCACATGTGCATCAATCCGTTGACTTAGAGGGCCTTGTTTCCCTGCTGTCATCTGGCTCTTACTCCATTTCTGCCTCTTCTTCCTTGGGGTTCCCTGAACCCGAGGGGAAGGATTTGGTGGAGACATCCTGTTTAGGGCTGAGTGTTTCAAGGTCTCTTACTTCATAATGTCTGGCTGTGAGTCTCTGTATTTGTTCCCATCTCTCCTGCATAAGGACATTTCTCTGATGATGGCTGAGGAAGGCACTGATTTATGAGTATAGCAGAATGTCATTAGGAGTCATTTTATTGCTAGTTTTTCTTTCTTTCTCTTTCTTCTTCCTCCCTCCCCCCCTCCCTCTTCCCTCCCTTCTTTTCTTTTCTTTTTATTTTCAGAACCGTGTTATTTGGTTTTACCCTAGGTTTCTGGGCTATCTAGTTTTAGGTTGGTCACCCAAGGAGTGTTGTTATATGGGTTCCATCTCATGGAGTGTGCCTTAAGTCAAATGAGAAATTGGTTGGTTACTCTCACAAATTTTCTGGCACCATTGCAGTATCATCATATCTTGCAGGCAGGACGCCATTGTCCATCCCAGGGTTTGTAGCTGGGTTAGCGTTCATATTCCTCTTTTGGTAACTTTTGTACCAAAATCACTAGCACACGGAGGTGAAGGCTCTGTGTAGTACCAGCTCAACCTCTCTATGGTCAATGAGTTGCATAGATGTTTACTTCAGCAATGGGACTTGCTATCAGTTTGTGTAGAGCAACCTATAGTTTTGGCAACAGCCTGGATTGTTTGGGGGTTAGAGTTATACCAAGATATTTTATATTACTTGAGGCTATTGTGAAAGGTATTGTTTCTCTGATTTCTTTTGCTGTCCATTTGTCTATCGTATGTAGGAAGGCTACTGATTTTTGTGAATTAATTTTGTATCCTGCTAAGTTTGCTGGAAGTGTTTATCTGCTGTAGGATTCCGAGTAGAATTTTTTCAATCAATTTTGTATCCTATCCTATCATCTGCAAATACAGAATCTTTGGCTTCTTCATTTCTAATTTGTATGCCTTTGGTCTCCATCAGTTGTCTTATTGCTCTAGCTAAGACTTCAAGTACTCTATTGAATAGATGTTGGGAGAGTGGACAGTCATGTCTTGTTCCTGATTTTAGTAGAGCTGCTTTGTGTTTCTCTCCATTTAACTTGATGTTGGTTATGCACTTGCTATAAACTGCCTTTATTATGTTTAGGTATGCCCCTTGTATCCCTAATCTCTGCAGGACTTTTATCGTGAAGGGATGTTGGACTTTGTCAAAGGTCTTTTCTACATTTAATGAGATGACCATGTAGTTTTTGTTTTCAGTTTGTGTATATGGTGGGATATATTTATCGATTTACATGTGTTGAACCATTCCTGCATCTCTGGGATGAAGCCTACTTGATCATAATGGATGGTCTTTTTTGATGTGTTCTTGGATTTGGTTTGTAAGTAATTTATTGAGAATTTTATATCCATGTTCATTTAGGGAAGTCGGTCTGCAATTATCTTTCTTTGTTTAGTTTTTATATGGTTTGGTTATTGAGGGTAACTATGGCCCCACAAAACAAACTGGGCAATGTTCCTTCCGTTTTATTTTGTGGAATAATTTGAGGAGTATTGGCATTAACTCTTCTTTGAAAGTCTGGTAGAATTCTGTTAAAACTATCTGCCCTGGGCTTTTTTTTTTTTTTTTTTTTTACTTTTAATGACTGCTTCTATTTTCTTAGGGGTTAGAGATCTATTTAATTTGTTTATCTGATCTTGATTTAACTTTGGCAAGTGGAATGTATCAAGAAAATTATCCACTTGTTTAGTTTTTCCAATTTGGTGGAGTACAGGTTTTTAAAGTATGCCCTCATGATTCTCTGGATTTCCTTGGTGTCTGTTGTTATGTCCCCTTTTCATTTCTTATTTTATGAATTTGAATATTTTTTCTGCATTTTAATTAATTTGGATAAGGATTTACCAATCTTACAAGTTTTCTCAAAGAACCAACTCTTTGTTTCATTGATTCTTTGTATTTTTTATTTGATTTTTTTTTTGTTTCTATTTTATGGATGTCATTCCTAAATTAGATTATTCTTGCTGTCTTCTCTTTTTGGGTGTGATTTTTTTTTTTCTTTTGTTCTAGAGCTTCCAGGTGTGCCGTTAAGTTACTAGTATGAGGTCACTCTAATATTTTATTTAGTCATTAAGTGCTGTGAATTAGCATGTTAGAACCACCTTCATTGTGTCCCATAAGTTTGAATATGTTGTATATTCATTTTCATTCAATTCCAGAAAGTCTTTAATTCTTTACCCATTTTTCTTCTTTCAGTAGTTAGTTGTTCAGTGTCCCTGAATTTATAACCTTTTTGTTTTCTTTTTTTGTTGATACCCAATTTTAATCCATGGTGGTCAGATAGGATGCATGGCATTATTTCAGTTATCTTTTATCTGTTGAGAATTGCTTTGTGTCTGAGTATGTGGTCAGTTTTGGGAAAGTCCCATGAGATGTTGAGGAGAAGGTACATTTTTTTGTGTTTGGGTAAAATGTTCTGTGAACATTTGTTAGGGCCATTTGGTTTATAACATCTGTTAGTTCCAGGATTTCTCTGTTTAGGTTTTGTCTGGATGATCTGTCTATTGGTGAGAGCTAGGTATTGATGTCTCTCATTATCAGTGTGTGAAGATCAGTGTGATTTATGCTGTAGTAATGGTTCTTTTAGCAACTTTGGTACATACATTTCTAGAATTACAATGTCCTTTTAGATTTTTCCTTTGATGAGTATGTAGCTTCCTTCCCTATCTCTTCTGATTAGTTTTGGTTTGAAGTATATTTTTGTCAGATAGTAAAATGGCTATACCGACTTGCTTCGTAGGTCTGTTGGCTTGGAATATCTTTTTTCACCCCTTTGCTCTGAGGTGATGTCTGCCTTTGATGTTAAGTTGTATTTCTTGGATGCAGCAGAAATAGGTCTTGTTTTTATATCCATTCTGTTAGTCTGTGTCTGTTTATTGAGGAATTGAGAGCACTGATGTTGATGTTATTTTGTGGTGGCAATGATATTGGTGTGTGTGTGTGTGTGTGTGTGTGGTGTGTGTGTGTGTGTGGTGTGTGTGTGTGTGTGTGTGGTGTGTGTGTGTGTGTGTGTGTTTCTCACTTTTGATTTGCTTCTCTGGGATTATTTGTTGTGTTTTGTTGAGTGAGATTATCCTCTTTAGGTTTGAGTTTTTCCTCTAGCTCCTTTTGTAGGGCTGGGTTTATAGACAAGTACTGCCTAGATTTGGTTTTGCCATTTGTCTTATTTTCTCCATCTATTGTGATTGAACATTTTGCTGGATTTAGTGGTTAGGGTAGGCATCTGTGGTCTCTTAGAGTCTATAGAACATTTCTAGGCCTCCTGGCTTTTAGAGTCCTCCATTGAGAAGTCAGTTGTTCTAACTTGTCTGCCTTTATATGTTACTTGGTTTTTCCTCTTTCATTTTTTAATATTCTTTCTTTGTTCTGTACATTAATTGTACAATTGTTCTGTTAAATAATTGTTCTGTGTTCAATTATTATATGCTGAGGGGAATTTCTTTTCTGATACAGTCTATTTGTTGTTCTGTTTTCTTTTTGTATTTTCATAGGCATCTCTTTTAGGTTAGGGAAATTTTCTTCTATGATTTTCTTTAAAATACTATCTATGCTTTTGACCTGGGTTTCTTCCTACACCTATTATTCTTAGATTTGGTTCTTTTCAGAGTGTCCCAGATTTCCTGGATGATTTGTGCCAGGATTTTTTTTTAAATGTTGTCTTTGACTGAGATACCTATTTCTTCTTCTGTGTTTTCAGTGCCTGAGATTCTCTCTTCCATCTCTTGCATTCTGTTTGTGAGGCTTGCCTTTGAGGTTCCTATTAGAGTTCCTAAATTTTTCATTTCCAGATTTTCCCCAGTTTGGATTTTGTTTATTCCATTTCCAATTTCAGGTCTTGAACTGTTTCATTAATTTTCTACCACTGTCTGTTTACGTTTTCTTCAAGATTTATTCATGTTGTCTTTAAGGAGTTCTATCGCATGTATAAATGCTACTTTAAGGTCATTGTCTTGTCCTTTAGCAACATGGCAATACCCAGTACACAGGGCCTATTGTGCTCGGCTTGCTGGCATCTAGTAGAGACATACTGTCCTGGCTGTTGGCGATTGTGTTTTCACACTGGCATTTAATCATCTGGGTTTGGGAAAGATTATAAATCTAGGTGCTGATAACTGGTCTAGTCTTTGGCGGGTGTTTTGTTCTTTGGGTTTTGTTTCCCTCTCTGTTTTTTCGGAGAGTATGGTGGCTGTGTGTTGTCTAGTAGGTAATTCTTCTGGGATCCTGAGAGGTGTGGCCACTGGGGGTTTCAGGTCAAATGTGTTCCTAAGTATTGGGACCTGATGACTAGGAATGGGGATGAGCTTTTTGCGGAGGTTGGGGTGGGAGGGTGGGGCTCAAGGGATACACAGGAGAGAGAAAAGCAGGGTGTTCCACCAGAATCTGCTAAGGCCTGGGGAATGGGGGCAGAAAGTAAAGAGATGCTACAGCATGTATGTAGTCTGCTAGGGACCTGGGATGAGACCTGGGGACTGGGTGTGGAGGAGAGGAGGGAGAGTGGAGACCTGAAGCTTGCCCACCTCCTTTGCTTCCCTACTTGGCTTTTCTGTCAGGGTTGGCTGGAGAGTTCCCAAAGAAAGCCTGCTGGAATTGGGGCCTGCTAGCAGGATGAGTGAGGAGGAAGGTTGGAGAAGACCTGTGTGCTCTGCTGGAGATGGAGGCAGAGAGGAGGGGACACTGCAGCAGCCGGTCTGCTGCAGAGCTGGGGTGAGACTGGGGTGAATTCAGGAGGGAAGGAGGAGAGGTGAGGATCTGCAGTCAGCCTGCCTGCTTCTCTCACGGGAATCTGGTTTTCTTAATGACGTCTGTTCTGACTGGGATGAGACAGGACTTCAGTTTTCATTTGCATTTCTCTGATGGCTGGTGAAGCTAAACATTTCTTTTTCATATGTTCTTTCTTGGCCATTTGTGTTTCATCTTTTGAGAATTGTTTTCATTTTACTAGCCCATTTATCATTTGAGTCATTTGACTTCTTTGTGGGTTTGTTTTGTTTTGTTTTGTTTATTTTTTTTTTATATTTTGAAGCTACTGCACTGTTTATTTCATCCAGAATAGTTTTGTTTTCCCAAGCAGGTGGTCAGTGTGGATGAGAAATCAGCGTAAGAAGTGTCATTTTTCTTTCTAGTCTCATTTTTTTTTATTTGTATTCAATGTGTGGGTGTTTAGAACTGGAGTTGCAGGGTGCTGTAAGCCACCAGCTGCTGGGATTGAACCCTGTTCCTGGAAGGTCAGTCAGTGCTCTGACTGTTGAGTCTCCTCTTCAGCCTCTAATTTTTGTGTAGTTTATATTTTTTTTTTTATGAAATTGAATTCATTCAGCCTTCCATTCATTTGGACCTTTTCCAACTTTCTTTTATTAGAAAGTTTAAATTTATACAATGAGAGCTAACAAAAGATGAAAGGTATCAAGATCAAAATAAAACCGAAACTCACAGGAAATTGTTAAATATGTAGAAACTTGCAAAAACAATATCACAACATTTTCAGTGGAATTACTAATCAAGTTGAAATATATCTGGAAGTGAATTTGAGTAATTCCTCAGAGAACTTAATCGAGAGTTTAAAATTTTTCTTAAATGATTAGATGCTAATAGAATCAATCATGACTTCTTAGGTTTTAAATATAGCATAGATAACATTTGCTGTGATTTAATTATGGGGTAATTTTCTGTTGAAAGTAATTTTTCCTCTGTCACAGGCCCCTTTTCTATTTCCTGGCATTTACCCTCCCTCACTCCCACATAGATACACTTAGATAAAAACTAAAAAGCTCAGCTACACACATGAGAGAGAACACGTGTCTTTCTGAGTCTTCATTACCTCATTTTATGTAATATTTTCCAATTCTATGAGTTTTCCTGTAAGCTGAATAATTTTATTTTTCTCTGTGGCTTTATAAAAGCCATTGTGCATATTGTGCATATGTGTACTATATTATCATTGTTCATAAGTCCGTTGATGGTCATCTAGGCCGAATCATTTTCCTTGCCATTTTGAATAGAAATGTTGGAAAGCATGGGTATGAGGTGTTCCTATTGTAAGATATGGAGCCTTTGGAAGACGTCTGGGAGTTATGTAGCTGGACTCTATGGAAGTTCTGTTTCTAGCTTATGAGAAACCTCCAGGCTGATTTCCACAGTGGCTTTACAGTTTACATCCTACCAGCAGTGAGTAAGTGTTCTCTCCTCTCCGTCTCCAGCGTTTGTTATTCGTGAGATAGCCACTCTGACTGGGATGAGCTAGGGTCTCAGAGTAGTTTTAATGTGTATTTTTCTGATGTGTAAGGATGTTTTAAATTTTAAAAACATTTATTGGTTATTTTAATTACTTCTTTTGAGAACTCTCTGTTCAGCTCTTGAACCTATTTTTTTTTATTGTTTTTTGTTTAGTTTTTGAGTTCTTCGTGTGTTGTCGATACCTCCCCCCCCCCCCCATTCCATAGGCTGCCTCTACTTGATTAGCTTGATTTTGCTGTGCAGAAACATTACAGGGTCTCATTTGTTGATATGTGGCTTTATTTCCTGCTTGTTCGAGTCCTATGAAGTCCTTCCTGTGCCCAGACCCTACTTTTTCCTCTAGCATATTCAGAGTTTCAGGTTGAATGTTAAGTTTTTTTTTGTTTTTATCTATCTGAAGTTGATTTTTGACTGAATGAGAGATGCAGGTCTAGTTTCGTTCTATATGTAGGTATCTAGTTTTCCTAGCACCGGTTGTTAAAGAGGCTGGTTTTTTCCAATGAATATTACATGTGTTTTTATTTTCATTCATTTTGTGTTTTAAGGAGTGATATAAATTGAAGGGGAAAAGTAAAACTAAATAATAAAGAAATTTCCTCTGCATTTTTTGTTCTGCTTTCTAAAATACTTTTTGTTTTATAGGGATTTGTCTTGGCTGTTACTATTGCACGTGAAGCGATTGATGAATTTCGACGTTTTCAGCGAGACAAGGAAATGAATTCACAATTATATAGCAAGCTTACAGTAAGAGGTTAGCAAGAGACCTTTAATCCTCCTAGCATTTGCTTAGTGTAAGCGTGTTAGAGTTAACATAGAAAGGGAAGCATGCTCATTCTGTTTTTGAAAGCTCACGTGATTGCATATGGGCTCCAATTTTCTTACAGTATTTAATGCTAGAATTTCAGGTAAAATTTTATTCATTTTCTTGATGCTTACATGTGCACACATGCGTGCATGCGTGTGTGTGTGTGTGTGTGTGTGTGTGTGTGGTGCATGTGTGCATATGTATATTTTCATTTTTACACACAAACACACATGTATGTATACACTTGCACAAACCTATGTGGTGTGTTCTGTTAGAATGCTGTAACAGATTTGAAAGAAACCCAGCTGCTCTGTGCACATGTTCTGTGATGCATAGCAGCTCTTTAATGTGCGTCTTATTTTAAACACACCCATAGAGGTCAGTGTTCGTGGTATGGCAGTAAGCATCGGAAATAAATGTCATTATCCCGTGTGGCTCAGTGCATACACATAGTGCTCCTTACCCCACATTCGGGCCTTTACAAATACTTAAAGAGCTCATTTTCCTCATTTTCAGTCTGTAGTTAAAGGAGCAGTTTATTGGGAAGATAATGGGGCACACTGTTACACACAGGCTTTGTGACAGCAGAAAAGAGACGTGATGAGTAAATAGTGTGGGCCACACTGAGACTCTAGGTGAGATTAAACCCTGGGCTTTTGTTGAAAAGGAAAGTCAGAGTGGATAGTGTATGTTCTGTCTGTATGTGGCATATATAATGAGTAACCTACCTTAAATAATACCTTATTGAGTATGTGTGACTAAAGGTTCATTTATTTAAGACTTACTGGTCAGTGTTTTTGCTCTATTCATCAAGTTAATGTGGTCATCACCATCATCTAAATTTAGAACATTTTTAGCATTCCCCAAAGAAACCCAAAATTTACTGGATCACCTCTTCATGTTTTCCTCCTTTTCTTCCACTGAAGTCCTAGGTGACCTCTGCTCTACTTTTCCGTCTCTGGTTTTACCTACTCTGGACATTAATATGTGTGCAGTCATGTACTGTGAGGTCTTCTGTCATTGACTTTTTTACTTTGGCATGCTTTTCAGGGCTTATACGTGTTATAGCATGAAGTAGTATATTCCTTTTGTTGACAAGTAACATCCCACTGCATGACATAACACATTTTGTTTATCTAGTCAACACTGACTAGATAAACACTGGCATTTGAGTTGTTTGTATTCTGTGATGGTTATGAATAACCAACACTCCTGTGAACACTGTATAGCTTTTCATAAACATCATTTTTATTTCTCTTGGATATATTCCAGCAGGGAGATTGCTTAGACTAGGTGGTAACTCTGTTTAGCATTTCAAAAGAACCACCATGACCCTATTTTTTAATTGGTGCATCATTGGCGTTCTTGCCAACAGTGTACATAGGTTCCAATTTTGCTGTGCCTTCACCAGTACTCGTTACCGTCTGCCATGTTTATTGTAGCTGTATGGGTTTTATTTGCATTTGCTAATGTGTATTGAGATTGAGTGTTTTTGTATGTTTATTGGCCATTTTCATATCTTCTTTGAATAATTGTATATTTATTTTCTTCAACCGCTTTTTACCTGAGCTGTTGGTCTTTCTGTTGCTGAATTGTAAGTGTTCCTTAGCTATCTTGGGTAAGCCTTTGCCAGATTTATGATTGCAGATAGTCTCTCCCATTTTGGGGGCCTATAACTTCACAAACCTTTTGTTTGGTCTACTTCATCCACTTTCCCTCTTGTCTGTGCTTTTGGTGTTGTAGCAAAGAAAGAGATGGCTGACACTCTAATTTCCCTTTTCTTCTAGAGACTAAGCTCTACAGTTAAGTCTGATCCATTTTCATGTACAGTCTGTTATATGGGTCCACAATGCTTTGCATAAATATCAAGTTGTCTGGTACCATATGCTGAAGACTACTCTCTCTACAGTGTTTTTATTATTAAAGAGATGAATGGGGTGGGAGAGGCTCAGCCACTCAAGTGCTCGCTGCACAGACATGAGGACCTGAGTCACAAGCTGAGTCCTGGGTGAACATCTGTAAGGCCGTACTTGAGGAGGATGTATGTGTGGGGAATGGAGACAAGCAGATTACTGGAGCTCACTAGCTGCAGTCTAGCCATGTCAGTGAGCTCCAAGTTTAGTGAGAAACTCTGCCCCCAAATTAATATGGAGAACAACTGAGGAAGACATCCAACATTGACTTCTGACCTTCACCTAGGTGTGCATACATACGTGAACACATGTAAGTACTAGAAAAGAAAGATTTAGGAAAAAGAACCCTCAAATGACCAGGTAAATTAGGTTTGACTTTATATTATTTTGAGAACAGATATAGATTCCAGCTTATTGTAAAATTAGTTTTACTCTGGTGTTTGCAGTTAAGCGCAGTGTGTTGATGGAATGGTTATGTCTGAAAATTAATAGTTGTACTCATGATGTCAGTGCAGCATGCAGAGCAAGCAGCTCCATGTGCCTGCCCTTAGGCTGAAATGCTGAAAAGCCAAGCAGAAACCTCCTGAACTGACTTTGTGAGAACTTTGGAAAGCATTAAAAGTTTTTTAGCACCCATAAGATTGCTAACTCCAGAGAAAGGCAACTGAAAAAATGTTAGAAAACTTTCGGTTCTGTTTCTGATTCCTCTGGCTCCAGATTCTCTCCAAGTCTTGAAGATGCATTCGACAGCCTTTTGGAAGAACAGAAATGATTTAAGAGGTCTGCTGTTGGTCTTTCTCTGCAGACTGTGGATGATGGTGGGAAGTGACCCAAGGCAAAGGTTTTTGGCTCACTCTGCTTGGAACACAGGACAGAAGACCAGAAAATCAGCAAGAATTTCTCACCTATATGTCAGAATAAAGAATAGTCAAAGTAACCTGGGGCAAAGAATTACAGTTAAGGTCTAAACACTAGTGTAGTGTAATCAAGTGACAGGCAGCAGAGTAAAGGAGGGAAAATATCTATGCTATTTGAATGTCCAGAATATCTCTATATACTGGAGAGTTTTGAGTCCTGTGTCCAGGCTGAGAAATAGGGAAATGCTCAGAAAAGGCCCAAGAAGTTCTTTGTCCGTTGGTTAACTGTGTATGCTCAGTGCAGGTAGGAAGTGGTGGCCAAGGCAGAGTTGTAAACTGCCTCATTTCTTGGCTAGAGCCTGAAAGAGGACTGGAGCACAGAGTCAGTCTGCAAAGAATGGGACAGTTTTTGTTTCCGTCCTCTCTCCTCTTCATATGCCAAGGAATTTCCAAACATTGGCTGATGAGTATAAGCTGATGGAAGAGAAACTTGAGAGAGCACATTTGACAAAGAATCCACGAGTTACAAGTCACTCAAGAGACGCTTCTGCAGTACAGATAAAACAACACAACCAACCTAGACTAGGAAGACTAGCGGAAACATTGTGGTTCCAGATTTACTTCACAGTCCACTTTCCCACAAAGATTAAGAAGCTGGCCAAGAATCATTCTCAAGAGAACTTTACAGACCTTTCTGATGAAGGTCAGATGTTGCACTACAAGACATGAAGTTTAAACCAACTGTCTTACCCCTGGTCAAGAAGGCAAGGAAGCCATGGGAGAAATTGCAGAAAGATATCAAGAGAACGATGTATGAGTACGTAGAGAATAACTGTAAAGATACAGAGATTATGTGAATATGTAGAAGAATTCTGGAGCTGGTCAATAGGCTAGCTGATGAAAGAAACCTAGCAGAAGGTTGTAGTCGAAGATTTGAGTGGACTGGAGTGTCAGTGACCTTGACTCTGGCAGTTGAAATGATCCAGTCTGAGGGGCATAAAACAAGCACAAGTGAGCAGTTCCTGAGAGGTGTTGGAACTACAGGAAGTGCACTGACATAGACATCTAGGACAGGAGGGAGGGGAAGAATAGAGCAGGGAAGGAGTAACAGCAAGAGGCTTGTTCTGTTTGATCAAGGACAGGAACCTGGGCCTTCAAGTTCCCGCTACCCCTAGAGGATCAAGAAGAAGAGGTCTGCACCGAGGCACAGACTGTTAAACCTGATGCCCCAGAGGAAAGCCTAAAAGCAAAGGAAATGGTTCAGATACAATGTGCTCAGATCACAGAAGTCATGGAGATAGATGATAGGACATGTTTTTAAAGCAATGAGAACATAAACTATCAGCCAGGAATTCTGTCTGGTAAAACCATGAGTTAAAAATGGAAGAAGAAATTAAAGCATTCTTAGATAAAATTCCCTGATAATATTTAAATTTTTTTTACTTATGTATGTATATGTGTGTATGTGTCTGTGTGTGTATGTATGTATATATGTATGTGTGTGTATATTGTCTGTGCATGGCATACATGTAGATGTTAGAGGACAACTTATATGAGTCAGTTCTCTCCTTCTACCATATGTGTCACAGGGACCCAACTCAGATAATCAGGCTTAGTAACAAGTGACTTTACCCACTGAACCTTCTTTTTGGTCTACTGATTAGCTTTTATGCACTGAAGGAAACTGTCAAAAAGTGAAAAGAAGGGCCAGAGAGATGGCTCAGCAATTAAGAACACTCGATCTTCTTGCATAGGACACAGGTTCAGTGTCCAGCACTTGCCTCAGATGACTCACAGACTCCTGTAATTCCAGTTCCTGGGGCTCTAATGCCCTCTTTCGGCCTCCTCAGGCATGTGTACTTGTGGGACATACAACATACACTTAGCATACACATATAATAATAGATAAATATTGAAAAGGAAGAAAGAACAGAAAATGAGAAAACATGTATAGACCTGGTAAAGATTTAGTATCCAGATAGATAAAGAACTTTGCACTTTACTAGCAAAAAGATGCTTGACTTAAAAATGGACAAAGACTCCAAATAGATATTTTTTCAAATAAGATAGAGAAATGGCCAAAAAGCACATGGTGTTCAGTTAAGAGCATTAATTAATAGGAAAATGTAAAAAAAAAACCTCAGCAAGGTAATACTAAGGGTAGGCCATCACTAAAGTAGTGTAAAACAAAGTATTGGGGGTGGATGTAGAAATACTGGAACCTTGGAACATTATTTGGGGTATTGTAAATGTTTCATCAGTCACAGAATAGATTCTTGTACTTCCTTCATGGTTAGGTAGAATTAAAAAACGAGATCCAAGAACATTTGCCCATGTTTATCATAGTATTTAATATTCATGACAGCCAAAGTGAAAACAGTCTACCAGTGTGTGGGGGCCCACAGAGGTTTCCTAGTGAGATCTGAGCTTGCTTTACCCAGCAGGGCTGCATTAAGGGATGGCTTGACCACAGCATCCTTACCAGGTGTTTTGGAAGGGTCTGCACTTGGCTGTGCTGGGGGAGATCTTTTGCCCCGCCCCTTGGCATTCCTATAAAAAGCCCTTTTGAAGAGACTGAAGGGGCCGGTGGATATTGATCCTGATCCTCCTGAAGCTTTCCCATGTTTCTGTCTGTCTTCTCCACACTATCTTTCTATCTAAGTATTTCTTATCCCTTTCTCCTCAAGTGTACCCTGGGAAAAAGTGGGAGCTGGCCTCCCACACCAGTGGTTAAATGCCTAAATGAAGTGCAATGCATTCAGTCTGTGTGGGAATGCTTCTCAGTCCTGAAAGGAATGAAAGGTTGATCCATGCAGAACAGGGTTGAACACTGAACACGTGTGAAAGAAGCCAAACACAAAAGATTATGTATGATTTTACTTCATTTATGTGGAAGAGCTTGATTAGAGAAGTTGTGGAGATAGAATGTGGATGAATTGGGTGCCATGGATTAGGGGAAGAAGGGAGCAGGCAGCAAGTGCTTACTGGATGTGCAGATGAGAACACTGGAACTTGATAGTACTGCTTGTACAGCACTGCAAATGACACAGGTGGCCTTAAAGTGACTGTGTGTGGGAGTCAGGTCACATAAAATAGTCAGGTCACATAAAATAGTCAGGTCACATAAAATAATGCCATGCAGGGTTGAGGACTGCCTTTTCTTTGGCTCTTTTTCTCCTTTCTGTTTTGTTCTATTCTGATTTGTTTTAGTTTATTATTCTTTAGAAGCCTCTTTTGTTTTCTTTCTTTTCTTTTTTGTTTGCTTGTTTGTTGTTGTTTTGAGACAGAGTTTCTCTGTGCAGCCCTGTCTTGGAACTCACTCTGTAGCCCAGGCTGGCCTGGAACTCACAGAGATCTGCCTGCCTCTGCCTCTAGTTCTGGGTTAAAGTCGTGCACTAGCACTGCCAGGCCCTGTGTTTTCTAATGAGAGACAGAAAGGAGTAAATTTGGATGGGAGGGGAAGCAGGGAGGATCTTGGAGGAGCTGGGGGAGGGGAATCCATAGTCAGAATATATTGTATGAAAATCTATTTTCAATATGAGAGAGAAAGAGAGAGAGAGAGAGAGAGAGACAGAGAGAGAGAGAAGGGGGGAGGAGAGATATATCAAGCAGCCTAATGAGAAGACACCATTGAAATAAAAAAAAGTCACCTGCAAGTATAGCTTTCCAAATGACCGGACGAAACCAGAAGTGATGGAGTAGTTTAAAGTCTACAATAATCACGTATTCTATTGGTATTGCTTACATATGCTGGCAGATCTTGTTGTATTTGAGGACTTTTCTATAACAAGAAATAGAAAATGTTTATGGACCTCTGTATTGAGATTAAATTTCAAACTCTATCCTGTTTTATACAGTCTGCCCTTTTTAATATTTTCACAACCACCACCACTTAATAATGATTTGATTAATATAATACATTGTTTTGTGATTGAGTACATTTTATTAATACCTCATCATACAGCTTGAAATATATAACAATAATCCAGTTCATTGTTTAGTCAAATAATATAAAGGCAGAAAACATTGGCCAGGTTACTTTCTTTTATTTGAATTTTGCTGATGTGGCATGTGAATTTAGGACAAAAATATATATCCGTAGTCCAAAAACCCCCACACTTATTTAGCAAGTCAGTTTACTATGTATGTTTTATCATTATAAAATTTCAAAATATAAAATCAACTGCCTTAGAAAAATGTGATGCTAACTTTTGTTGAAAAAAGCAAAATTTCTTTCGTTATCCATACTAAACAGAAATTAGCTTTTAGAATTCCAAAGGATATTGCCTTAGACTACAAGTTCCATGCAAAGCTGTATGATGGTTGTTTTTAACGTGCCTAAATCAGAACTTCAGGTCTGTCTTCTGCAAGAAAGAAGAACTTTTGTCTTTAGGTTGAGGAAGACATTACTTCTGTGGATTTTTTACTTCTGTAGTACTTGAATTTAACATACTTTAAAAATAGTTGTCAGCAGGTTTGTTTCAAATGCAAATAGCAATATACGTTTTTTAATGTCCACCACCATTGGGAGTGATGGAAGACTCGAGAGTTTCATAGGTGTCAATGGGAACGACAGCTGTTTGGACACTACTCATGGTGTAGTACCATCACTCGGGGTGCTTTTGTGAGCTATAGAGGAGACAGCTGAGGTCCACAGCTGTGTGTGAGTTGGTGCAGTGTCTTTTCTGTGGCACCTTGCTTTGTGGATGGGCATTTTGACAATATTTGATAAGGGAAAGCTAGAGTGTAAAGAGAGTATCTGTTTAATTTATGATGAAGCATGGTGTAAATATGTTTTTGAGATATATTAAGCAGCCTAAGACTTTCTGATTACCTCCTTCATTTCTACTATTTCATAGACTGCCTATTGGCACTGCGTTGGTGTGGCTTCCTTTTGTGCTTAACTGTGGTTGTAACACATTACTGCAGTTTACAAGCACATTTGGATGGAAGGTAGCTGGGGAAATGTTTCATTATTTCTTTTGTAAAGGAATACCTCTTCTTACTTTAAATACGCTAATGTTCTGAAAACGCTTTGTTTGGAAGCAGGATCTGTCCAAGTAGATTATCACCTGTCTTGTGGAACAGATTTTGAGCTGGCTCTTTGCCTCACTCTCTGATAAGCTGCCTGCCTTCCTTGCACAGGTTTTATCCACCCAGGTGGCTGCTACTTGGCTTCCTTTCTTCTTGTCTGTGACTGTGTTACTACTTGTCGCCATCATCTGTGAGTCTCAGATGGTATTCAGTATGTTAATGGCATTGTTTTCTTCATCTGTAAGAGCGCTCACTGCAGCCTGTATGGGAAGACACATTACCCTTGTGCAGACTGGACAACTGAGCATTGCCAAAGCACTGCTATATCTTTCATTTGACCTGCTAGGAGAGAAAACATTTGCTCTTTAGATATTTGCCAGATGTTTCAAACCATCGTCAGGGTTTTACAAATTCTTTATCTGATGTGAACAAGCTAGATTTTTATTTCAGTGTTTAGTTTTGCATATCACATTAGACAAAGGGTGTGTGCATGCTTGCTCTCTGAAGTCTGTGTGGCAACGTCCGTATTATTCCTTTGCTGCTTATACAGGTGGCAAAACTGCTTCAGTTACTGAGGTCGGTTTAGAGGGAAAGTAGTTAGCTAATATAACTCACTAATTGTGATGTCACATTTCATTAATGCAGTATTCCAAAATTACCAAATTCATTTTTACTAAGATAATAAGAAAAATTCAAGAGGATCTTAAATTATGTTGTTTATAGCTAAAGAAGAATATTTTTTAAATGACTTCATTGCTAATGTAGGCTAAGCGATATTTTTTTTTAGTATTTAATCTGTTTACTCATTAAAGATTTATTTTTATCTTTACTTATGTGAACATGTATGTATGTATGTATGTATGTATGTATGTACATATGTATGTATGTGCAGGTTCTCATGGAGTCCAGAAGATAAGGTAGCATATTCCTTGGAGCTAAAGTTATAGGCTGCCCGATGTGGGTGCTGGGAACCAAACTCAGACCCTTTGGAAGAGCAGTAGCGCTCTTCACCATTGGGTTGTCTCCAGCCCTTGTTAAGTGGTGGTGGTTGTTGTTGTTGTTCTTCTTCTTCTTTTTTCTTCCTCCTCCTCCTCCTCCTCCTTCTTCACCATGAAGGATGTTTAATATCAAGTGCTTTTTCTGTGATCAGTGAAGTAGTGTTTGGAGTGTGTGTCTAGAAACTTATTTACTTCTTGTAAGTTATTAAATTTGCTGGAATGTAATGTCTCCTAATAGTCTCTTGGATCTTTTGTATTTCTATTGTATCAACAGCAAATATGTTATCTATCAGTGGATAAATGAAAGTAAGGTAAGTATACATAAGAACACTATTTAGACACACACACACACACACACACACACACACACACACACACACACACACACACACAAAACCAGCAAAAGCTTGTGATTTGTGCCAACATGGATGAACCTAGAATACATTATGCTGGACATAGAAAGATAGATAAACACTGCATGAGCTCATTCATATTTTGAATATGAAGAATTTGATCTCATAGAACTGGAGAGTACAAGAATGATTTGCTAGAAGGATTTATAGAAGGCAGTGGGGATGGAGGGGTGATCAGAAAACAGATACTAAGTTTGGAGACACTAGAGAAGTAAGTTCTGCTATTCTCCAGCACAGAAAGCTGACTAAGAACATTCTATTGAAAAATTTAAAATACAATATTTTTATCATCAAGAATTGATAAATATGAGAGGGGACAGAAATACCAAATGTGGACTTAATACACATTATTATATATATATGTGTCTAATATATCTATATCTATATCTATCTATCTATCTATCTATCTATCTATCTATCTATCTATCTATCTATCTAAAATTCTCACATTGTACTCTTTATGCAGTCATTTTGTGCCAATTAAAAACAGAACAAAAAAGAAGGAAAGACGTGTCAATAGGATGTTTATATTGAAAACAAACAATAGCGACAGAAAAGGATTGCAAGGGTTTAGACCAGGCTTCCCGAGTCCCCCAGCCATTTCACACTGATGTTTTTCTTTCCTTTGTGTCATTTCACTTGAAAACCACAAGCACCAGATTTCAGAGTCACCTCAAGTTCTGTATCATGGTTACCTCTCTATTCATACACTTCCCCCTTTCTCCTGTGCCTTCCGAATCCAGTGCCTTTTATTATTTGACCTCTTCTCTCTCCAGGTCTCTCTTGGGGTGTGCCTCTATTTTATTTATTTATTCATTTTTATTTTTTTATTATTATTTATCGGTAGTTACAGATTTGCTGGTTGCTGTGTCCTTGGCACAGTCAGGTCTGGGGTTAGTTACTGTCCTTATTGCCATGATGAAGACCTGATGGAAGGACGTAGCCTAGAGAAAAAGACTTGATAGCTCACAGCTTCAGGAGTTACAGTCCACATGGCAGCAGGATCCTGGCAGCCGGTTCTGTTGTCCACAGTAAAGAGGCAGAGAGAAAGGAAACCTGGGGCTTGACTGGTTCTGGTCCTCCCTCACCCGCCTCCCTTTATCCAGTCCTGTATCCCTAGCCTGGGGGATTCTTCCCTTCTCATCCAAACACAGCCTCATGTCTTCTGGGTGATTTTAAATGCAGTGAGTTTGACAGTGAAGGTTAACCCCTGCAGGCCCCTCTCGTCTTTCAGATTCTTCCTGTTTACAGACAGACCAGAGAAGCTGTTTTCCAGGACCTAGTTTGTTGATCACAATTTTTCCTAACAGCCTTTGGCTTCTGATAATCGATTTGATAAAGTTTAACTTACCATCTTTTTATTATTATTATTATTATTATTATTATTATTATTGTGGTTATGATGTCCTAATATCTTTCTGCATAACTTAGATGCACAGTTTTTTTTTCTATTTCTGTATTTTCTAGAGATTGTTTAAGGATTCATATACAACCATTTTGAGTAAAATTTCTTTCCCATATAGTACATAGTATGTGTCTAAGTTCTTTTATTGCATATGGACATACAGTTGTCCTGGCTCTGTGTCTTTTCCTGCAGCCTTGCTTTTACCCCCTTTCACATGTGGGTGTGGCTCTGGGTTTTCGTTCCCTCTGCGTCATCTTAGTTGACTTTTTGTTTCAATATTGCTCTTTCTGACTACTGTTATTTTACCGTAATTCTTGGGGACTGTTATCCCTCCAACTCTGTTGTTCATTTTAAGAGAAATTTTGGATAGTTTGGGGGATATTTCTTTATATTTCTAGAATTAGCTTGTCAATTTTTTTTTACTCTCTTCCCCAGAACCCACCAAAGTCTGGGCTGTTGATTGAGATCATATTAAATGTATTGTTCAGCCTGGGGAGAATTACCATTACCTCTCCCTTTACTCTTATGTCTTTTAAAGTTTTCTCTGTTAATATTTTGTTTATTACAGGGTTGGTATAATTTTCTTCTTGTTTCCTATGGTTGCTGTCCACTGAGTGTCTTGAATTAAGATTTTCATTAAATGAACTTGACCTAGAGTGTCATTAAACAAGAAAACCAAGACTTTATTTCTTCATATATTTTTTTTCTGCCTCTCTTTTCAGTATCCATTTATACCTGTATTGGGCTTTATAAGGTTGCCATGGTGTGTTCTATGTCTCTTTTAAATTTTCCACTTAAAAGAATTAAATCTTTGGGTGAGTACTTGATACTTTAGGATGTCGAACAGCTTCAGTGCTTTTCACTTTGACCAGTACTTTGATTTGCTATCAATGATAAGATGAGAATGCTGTTTCACATACATATGTAGTACAAAATGCGAAATTATGTTTAGGCTCATTTGAGAATTTTTAGTAATCTTTTCCTAATCTTAAACCAGCCCCAGTCCTAAAACTTATCATTTTAAAACATATTTGTTTATTTTTTTCTGTGTATGTGCACTAGTGGGAGCCAGAAGAGGGCACTGGATTCCCTGGAGTTCAAGCAGGGTGTGAGTCCCCATTGTGAGTGCTAAAAATGAATCTTCACAAGAGTAGCAAGTTAATATTTTCAGACGCAGTTCAGTTCAAATGTCTATTACTTTGATACATGCTAAGGAATAGCAATAGGAATACATCAAAATCTGTTTTCCATGAGTAAGCCATTATAGTTCTGTAAGAGCAGAAAACGTCATATGCTAGTCAAAATACGACGATTCCTAACATCCAATAGTCTTTCATCCGAGCCAGGGGTTTTCAGGAGCATTCCCTGTCATTGCTTAGTGCAAAGTGTGCATGTTGTTGTTTTGAACCCAGGCTGTGGTGAAGCAGTGGGGGAGCATGACCCAGGGCTGCCTAGAAAGGCTGCGGTCCCTTACTCTTCTGAGTTTGAACTTCGGGTGTTGTTCATCCAGAGCCCTTTACAGTTGATAGTTTCCTGAGCCCGGCATTCAGACGTGATTCATGGTTTAAGAAGGCCTGAGTTGCTGGAGTAGCTTGCTGTCAATGTGGACTGCTGAGATTTTGTAGTCAGATGGGCTTCTCTGTGATCCTTTCTCACTATTTTCTCTGGGCACTCGATTCACATACTTCCAGGTATTTATTCTCATATTCTTTCTCTCATTCATATTCTCTCCCTCTCCCCCCTCTCCCTTTCTTTTCTCTTTCTCTTCCCTCCTTCCCCTCCCTGTCCCTCTCTCCCCTATTTCTTTCTCTTTTCCTCCTACCTCCCCTCCATGTCCTCCTCTTCCTCTCTTCTCGCCTTTCTCCCTCCCTCTCTTTTTTTCTTTCCTTTTCTTCCTTTCTTTCTTTCATTGTTTCCCACCATCAAATTACAGTTTACTTGTAAGGTG
The DNA here is from genome assembly GCF_049852395.1 of Peromyscus maniculatus bairdii. Taxonomy (NCBI): domain Eukaryota; kingdom Metazoa; phylum Chordata; class Mammalia; order Rodentia; family Cricetidae; genus Peromyscus; species Peromyscus maniculatus. Next base: position 72,457,450 of record NC_134870.1, on the reverse strand, counting down.
ACCAAGCATGGCAGGTGACCCAGATGTCAAACCTCTCTCTCAGGGTAGAGGCAAAGGCTATTTATTTATCCAGTGAAGAGGAGGATACTTAAAGTGCACTTCCTGAAACTGGCGGTGTGGTATGGTCTACAGGTGGTATTTGGGGCTCTGACATTAAAAGGGCACTCATCAGACACCTCTGTAGGAACAAGAAAAATGGTTTAGCAAGAACAGTCTTGACACTTCAGAAAAGTAACCTGGGCAGCTGTTCGTAGCCTAACCTTATTCTAGAGGTGTTGTCTATAGTGAAGCTGGTGGGGAGACTTGTAATTCTTGACTTCCAGAAGTAATAATTTCTAACCCAGTTAAAATCAGCTAGCCAAGGAAGAATATAGCATCTCACATTCAGAAATAAAAGGCACTGGGGGTTAGTTAAGGTAAATGAGACTGGCCAGCTGTGTGTTGGCTGAAAATAGAACTCTATCTTTTTTGTTTGTTTGTTTTGCAACAGTTTTATTATGTAGTCCTAATTGGTCTGGAACTTGCTGTGTAGGCAAGACTGGCTTTGAACTCACAGAAATAGTCAGCCTCTGCCTCCCAAGTGTTAGAATTACAGACATAGGTCACCACACGGGGCTAGAAGTCGTCTTCTTTTAATGGTAACATTTTCAGGTCTGTATGTAAGAGATTCTTCTGAGCTGTAAAAGATACATAGTTACAACTGAGGATATTTTTTTTTTTCCAGACAGTGGTAATACCATGTAGCCCAGGCTAGCCTCAAACTCAGAAGTGCTGCGATTCCAGGCATGCAGTACTGCACTGGCTATAAGAGCTTTTGGTGCATTGAGCTTGCTATTTTTAGGACATGTACTGACCTTTGCTTTGGCCCAGGTACTCAGTCATTACTGGTGTTTTATTGCTGCTGTTTTGGTGACACAGGGAATTGAACCCAGGATTTTGTATAAGTGCTCCTACATTGAGCTGTAACACCAGTCCATTCACATTTTGAGGCAGGGACTTCTCCAACTGTCCCCATGTCCACTCTTCCACTCGCAGGCATCTCTGCTCTGCTCTTATCATTGCTTTCTGTCACACTGAACGCCTCCTGCTGAGCCAGATGACCTTTTACATTTTTGATGTTTGTCATATGTAGGAGGAAGTCCCTCGGCCAGGGCTGGGACAGTGGAGGTGCTGCATTCTGTCTGCATGTCTCACTTGGGGTTTGCTGTACTTCTCAGTTGACAACTGATACCAAGCCAACTGCAGTCTACCCACACAAGAGGGCTCTTCTGGGCCAAGATACCAAAACAGCTATTGATATGTGCCACAGCATGAGTGGACCTCATAACACTGAGAAGGCCAAGAGACCAGGTGCAAAGGATGAGTCACTGTTTGAGTCCACCTAACAGTGCTTTAATGTAGTTTAATTTGGTTTTATTTGTTAGTTTTCCTAGTAATTGACACAAACAGAATCATGTGTACACTGTTGTGTTTGTTTCTTTCAGTATGCTTTTGTAGTCTAGGTCTGATGGTATATAGACCAGTCTTGCTGCTACCCACTAGAATTCCATTGTACAATCATTTTCTCTCTCAGAGGTGGGTACTGGACTCTTCCCAGCTTTTGGCCATTCTGAGCAAAACTTCTAAGGATGTTTTCATTTAAGTTTTAGTTTCTTTTAGAGAAATACCTAAAAGTGAAATTGCTTGGTCACCGGATGGATACTTGGTTTTGTTTGTTTGGTTTTTAGTTTTAAAATTTACTTTTTAAAAGTGGAGTGGAGCATACCACCTCATTTTGAAGTTTCATAGCCACTCAGATACTGAATATTCATGGCATTTTTAAGATTAAGTGTATAAGCATTAAAGGTGTTTCTCTTACTTAGGGTGTCTATTGCTGAGATGAAACACCATGACCAAAAACAAGTGGGGGAGGAAAGGGTTTATTTAGCTTGCACTTCCACATTGCTGTGTCACTGAAGGAAGTCAAGACAGGACCTCACACGGGGCAAGAACCCAGTGGCAGGAACTGAGGCAGAGGCAATGGAAGGGTACTAACTGGCTTGCTCCCCATGGCTTGTTCAGCCTGCTTTCTTATAGAACCCAGGAAACACCAGCCCAGGGATGGCACCAACCACAATGGCCTGGACTCTCTGCCATCAATCAACAATTGAGAAAATGCTTTACAGCTGGATCTCATGGAGGCATTTCCTCAACTGAGGCTCCTTCCTCTCTGATGACTCTAGCTTGTGTCAAATTGACACAAAACCTGCCAGTACAGTGTGTAAAAAAACAAACAAACAAAACAAAACAAAAAAAACAACTGGTCTTGATTTGAGTCACTGTAAGTTTACAGAATTTTGTTTGCTGTGTGATTAAGAGTTCTAGGATAGAGAGGTTTTGTTATTGGAACAAACACAGGAGTGAGAGTAAGCAATGACTGCTGTGCAGGTGTAGGGTGAGATACTAGGTAGGCAGAGAGCAGGCCAGTGGGAACAGCAGTAGACACTAGAAAAGGCAGAACACTGGCTTGAGGACAGTCATAAAGAACTTGTATGTTGTTATACAGATCTTAATTAACTTCTAAGTTACTGTCAAATAATGGAAGTTTGGGGGTGGAGATAAACCTAATGTTTTGGTTTTTCAGCTCTTTAGAGTTCAGATTGAAGTAGAGAGATTACAGTGGAGTCTGTTTTGTGTTGTATTCTGCATCTATGGCTTCAAGTGAGGAGAGACTGGGCATGTGTGTAAGGAGCCTCTGAGCGGGAACACACAGCTGTACTCCTTGCTCTTCCTAGAAGAGAGCCTGGTTCTTGGGTAAGCCACGTGGATGCTTTCCTCTGGCAGGGCCGGTCAGCCCTCTGCCTTGGCAGCACAGTGACGGGTCCTATGGTGGCTGTGCAGAGCAGGTGGCTCCTCCAGTGCCCCAGGGTTCCCTGCCAGAGCATGGAAGGGAGCTACTCAGGTTCTGTAGTGACAACATTACCAAATAAAAAGCAAGCAGCCTTGTGAGTGTAAGGTTAAGCTGTCCAGGAAATTAGGTCTTATTAACAACATGAACAGGTCTTCAAAATGTAAAACCGTGAACTTTGAACTAGACAGTTGAGTCAGGTGCTACATGGTTTGGTGTTTAGCCCACTAGAGTTTGTTTTTTAAAGGATAGTCTTTCGATATACCCCACACTTTGATCTCAAACTCCTGTGGTCAAGTGGTCCTCCTGCCTCAGCCTTCTGAGTGGAGATGGAGACAATAGACATACACCACTATGACCAGCTTAGCCTTCTAATTTTTTGTTTATAGTGTAGAATGATTGTCTCAAAACTTTTGACACTATTTACCATAAACATGTAATCATCGATTCCAAAGACATAAAAAGCAGTCATTTATATATAGCATGTCTGAATATTAAAGGCCATTGCATATACGTAATGTCTGTTATCATACAGTAAAATAACCAACTTTTAGGGAGATTTAAGTATTCTATAAAAAAATATAAATGAGTATGCTTTCTATGGTTTAAAATTATTTTAAACATTTTACTATATTACATCTTTTAACTACAGGTTTTTCCTTTTCCTTATTTTTAAATTTATGTATTATTCAAAATGTAAAAAGGCAGAAGGAAGGCAAAGTGAATTGGCTGGTCGGGAGAGAAAATGAATTGAAAGACAGTGTAGGGATTCTGTGGAGAGTGGCCAAAAAGTCAGGGGCAACCCTTACTATTTCACACTTAGCTGTGAGAACAACAGTGGCTGGAGGCTTCGAGTGACCATGTTTGCAATTATTAAAAGACTACTTTGTGTTTTCTACCGGTGTTTAGACTTACGCTTACTGGCTATGGTATGATTTGTTTTACATGTAATTCTAAAGAACATTGCTGTTTTATGAATAAAAAGTAGTTGTAGCCTTTCTTGGTTTGCCTCATTGAAGAACACAAGACAATGTAGTAATAAAGATGTACTGTGTGCTAAACAAAGCAGCTCCAGAACTGCGGTGCCAGTGAGACTGGGCTTCATCAGGAGATGTTAGGAAATAAGGATTAATGAGAAGCTGGTAGGAGTAAAACTCAGTAATAACTTTGGTCGTTAGTGTTAGCAAAGCTCCGACTCTGCTGGCAGTCAGAATCAAATGATGTCAAAGTTGCAAACCAACCTATTGGTGTGCTACACTCTGTCACAGACCATGGGTGGATGGTTGTCTTGAAAAGCGGAAGGGGGCTGAGACTGAGTATCAGATTGTCTGCCAAACATCACATTGTACATAATATGTTGTAGATACTTAAGTATAATACATATTCATCTTTATTAACAGCTATTCCATATCAGTTAGATATTAAGGATTTACTCAAATATGTACTTAGAACAATTACTTTAAGTAGTAAAATTGTCAGTTTTCAGTTCTGTCCTATATTGGCAAAGATACTAGTGACTGATGATGTTATATATCACTTGCTTTACTTTCTCTGTGTGTTTTATGCCAACCAGCATAATTCATGGTGTTGATTTGTACAGCTCCATAATACTGTTTCAGTCACCAAATTTTTTTATTTAGTAATTTTCCTGGTCATTGCTAACTAACGTGTAAATACGTGATGAACCTTCCACACGTGATCTTTACTAAATTACCATGAGGAATCCCTTGTTTTCTTATTTTTACTATTATTAGGGGGTAGTTATTTAGTTGTGTTTGGTAGTTTAGTAACAAGATTGATTATGTGTGACTGTATATCTGAAATGTAACTTGGAAATGTGGAGAGACAAATATCTGCTTTTAATTTTTAAAAATTTGTATGTTTGTTTTTTTGTCTAGACTTGATTTAGAGTATTACTTATCAAAAGTTACTCTCTAGTGTGCTTCCGTTTCCCTGAGTTAATTGTACTTCTTCTTCTTTTTAAGGTAAAGTGCAAGTGAAGAGTTCAGACATACAAGTTGGTGACCTCATCATAGTGGAAAAGGTTGAAACATTTTTAATATATTTTAGATCTGTATGTATATCAGTCATTCACATTAGTTTAATTACAAGTGACTTCTATTTCGAAGGAACTGTTAAGATATTTTAATCTTAATGTGTGTTTGTAAGATTTGATGTATTTAAATTTAAATATTTAGATTTTCTGTGTATTTTGCTAAAGTGTATTTCAATGTCTTTAGGTAAAGCCATATTTTTTTTTAATGTAAGACCTGTGTTAATTGCTTACTGTATCTCATTTGACTTTAGAATTGTGTTCAGAACATTAATAATTCTACATCGCTTTTTAGAATTTACTTGTCCAGATGGCTATATTATATATAAATTATTGGCTCTAATTCTTATGGTTAAAAATTTTAAAGAATGAAAGTGAAAGAGCACTAGAAAAATAGTTGAGGCCATGATGAGAAGAAGCCCTGTTCTAAAAAAAAAGAACAGACCAGCATGGGGAGTGAATGGATGGGCAGTGTGCAGATCAGGCATGGGGAGTGAATGGATGGGCAGTGTGCAGATCAGGCATGGGGAGTGAATGGATGGGCAGTGTGCAGATCAGGGATTTCTCCTGTGACATGTAAGGGACTGTACACTGTGTGTGTCTCTCTTTAAGAGGTTCTTCCTAGTGTGCTATCTGTCTCATTCTGTGATGTATGAGTGCTGTGTACACTACCTGGGCATATGATGTCAGTGCTGTGGTTGTATCTTCTCTGGCAATATCCTTCCTTTGCCATTTATATTCTTGGGAAATTCCTTGTTGACTTTTTTTTTTTTTTTTTTTTTTTTTTTTTTTTTTTTTTTTGGTTTTTCGAGACAGGGTTTCTCTGTGTAGCTTTGCGCCTTTCCTGGAACTCACTTTGGAGACCAGGCTGGCCTCGAACTCACAGAGATCCGCCTGGCTCTGCCTCCCGAGTGCTGGGATTAAAGGCGTGCGCCACCACCGCCCGGCTCTCCTTGTTGACTTTTAAAAGTCTCTAGGGCAGATTCCCATTTGGCTTCCTCCAGAGCTGTCTGCAGTGTGTTGTGTTGGCTGGCATCTCAGCTGCCTGGGGCTGACGGTGTCTTCTTCCCATAGAAATGATCTTTTTGTCACTCTAGTCTGTGTACAGGCATTGTGGTTTGATTTTACAAAGTGGAACAATGCTTAGCATGCACAGGGCACTGAAACAAAACAGCTGTAGTGTTTCAGTGTATAAATGTTAGAAATTACTTGTATCCATTCAGTTTTTGGAAAAATTCTACTTTATTATGATCCTTATATCTTTGCACACTTGTGTAGGATGGATTCTGACAAGGCCTTAACTCAGTATATCTTACATACAGATTTTGTTAAGTGTGTCCTTTCCGTCATAGGCTAGATATCTGCTGTGTTGATTAATACACAGTTTCACCTTTGCCTTACTTTGTGGTGCTGGGTAGTGAACCCAGGACCTTCCCTAAGAATGTATTCCATCACTGGACTTTTAGGTGTAATTTAAATATTACATTTAAATTTAGAAGGAGAGGAAGCTGTTACAAGTAAGGAAAATAGCTAAAAATGGTAGTGACTGTACAAAGTGTAGACCTTGTAGGGAATTTTAAGCTATTGTGAATAGAGTTGATATTTTTGAAGTCAGATTAGATTAATTACAATGTTTTTTATGCCACACTTTGAATATGGAAGCCTTTTGTTAAATATTATATTTGGGACTTGGAATGTGACACTTGTGTACAAGGCTTTGCTTAGGTTGACTTCTAGTTCTGAATACAAATAACAACAACAACAACAACAACAACAAAAAACCAGTTTTAAGGCTTGGTCCATATAAGAATTTAAGTAAGGAGTAAAGTGAATTCACTTTACTGTTTAATTCTTATAATAATGGCCTAACAGTACATTTGCAATACTGAGTGTTTGAGTGCTGCAACTAATCATGGAATCTGCTTCTTTGTGTGTAAGCTTTGAGGACTAAGTAATGCGTTTGGTGCTGGGGTCCTTGTGCATGCTGGGCAGCACTCTGCCACTATGTTCTTAGACTTCTTCGCCTGTGGCTGGTGTTGTCTGGTGGTGTGTGCTGCTTTGATGGGGGTGCTGAACAGCACAGTCATCCTTCAGACAGTTCCCCTAATGCATCAGCTTAGATGCCTGCCATGTTTGCAGTGTATATGTCTTGGGTGAAAAACTTCAAGTTGTAACATTTCTGAGTTAGGCCCCAATATTAAAGGGTGACTTTGTAAAGAAACTGTTTTCAGGAGTTTACTGGTTTTCCTCTTTTTTAGCGCCCCCCCCCCAGCATCCTTTGTTTAAAAAGTAAGCAATTGTATATGATAGCAATTGTATAAACACATGTGTAGAATAAGGCAGTACTTTGGGTTATTTTAGAGCTTCATATAAATGAGATAAAGACTCAAATATTTGTTTAAGCAAAAAAATCCACTTACCTAGAGTCAAAGATATCTTTATGCCTATATTTAAATGAAAAAAAGGCCATAGTTTTCTGCTGTCTCTACACATATCAAGTTAGTCACCCATATAGAGATAGAGGCCTTCAGAAGTCATTTGCATGCATGTGACATACGTGTTGAGTCAGTCCCTGAAGAGCTGGGCAGGCGTTAGGAAGGAGACTTGAAATAGACTCAGGGCAGGCAGGACTTAGAGCGCCCCTGTTGTCGGCGCTCCTGCGGGAGTCTGGCAGAAGACTCGCTTAGGGAAGAAGACTGATTGCTTTCTCCAGAAGCAAGGAGAAAACCCATTGTCTTTCTCTTCTTTTCTAATTTGTTCAATGTAATGAGTTAATATATTGTGTGTCATAATGCCCAGAGCAGAAATGCATGTGACAGAAAGGATCTGAACAGAAGTGTTCTGGGGGTGCTCTAAGGAAGCAAAGGTGGATTTCAGAACAGGACTCTGATGACCCCTTTTGAAGGAAGAAATGAGAAACAGAGGGCACTAGTAATCAATGATGAAATGCCTACCATTTTCACTGTAAACTCTAATACACCAACCTAGACACAGGCAGAGTGGATAGGAGGAAATGTGCTCAAGCATTATGTCATTGACAAGAAAGATACCTCTGCTTCAAATATGTAGAACAATATACCATATAAAGTTAATTAAGCCAGGTGTGTGCAGTAGCAGGCTGCTTCATTGGTGCCAAAGAAAATGTCGAGTAGAATAATGAAAGTAAAACAAACAAACAAACAAAAAACGAAGAAGTTACATTAGTAATTTAGAACACTTGAAAAGGAACTATCCAGGTATAGATTCAATCCTCGGGCCTTTGAAGAGGATTTGACGTGAGTTTTTATAGTAATTGTCAGAAAATAGCTAGGCTGGAGTACTTACCCTCATTTTATAAGGCAGGATTATCATTGTACCAACACCAGAGGGAGGGCAGTCATTACAGAAGAAAACTAGATAGGAAAAGCTGTCAATAGTAAACCAAGTTCTAAGTTGCATCCCAGTAAAAATGATCACCATAAGGATTTAAGTTTCACTCTGGAGTGATCTACCATATCAATTGACTAGAGAAAAATCACACGATCAGAAAAGCATTGACTAGGTTAATACCTACTCTTGATAATTGTAAGCCTTCAGGTTGGTGACCAGGAGCCCCAAACTAGTTAAGAGTACCCAGAGACCCCTGTAGAACATCATGTGTAAAGAGCTAGATGGATGCCTCTTCTCTGAACTTGGAAACAAGAATGTTGTTTTTACCACTCTTAACTTGCCTAGCAGCTCTAGTTCCTTAAACAGAACAAAGACAAAGTTGTATAGAATGGGAAAGGAGGCAATAAATGTCCTTAATTGCAGATGGAATGCTAGGGAATATAGGAAATTCAAAAAGATCTATTAAACGGTATATTCAGCAGAGTGGCAAGCTATAAGACCAGCACACAAAAATACATTCCCATTTCTGTAAAATAACAGACCATATGGAAACAAGTGAAAAATGTCCCTCCTATGAAATTCAAGTATTAAATATGCTGAAATCTGCAATATATTAATGAAAATAATCAAAAAAGACCTAAGGAAATAGTTGTGTCCTTGGGGGATGACATTTCATCTACCTTTGATATTTAAAAACAATGACCAGGTCTTGTCAAAGTCACAGGAAGAGTCCTTCCTTCCCCCCCCCCTTCGCTTCTTCCTCCCTCTTTCCCCTCTTCCTGCTCTGCCCTTTCTTCTCTTTTCTCTTTCCCCTCCCCATCTCTTTCTCCTCTCACTAATTTAAAAAAAAATGACACAGATAATCGTACTCCAAAACCAATTTAGAAAGGCATAGGTTTGGCCACAAGGAAAACACAGGGGAAGAATCTCGGTTCTTGTGTTGAGGTCTTCTACACAGCTCCTTTAATCAGCAAAGTGCGTGTAGGAAGATGGAAACAAACGCTGATGAGACCTCAGGGAGAACTCAGAAATAGGTCCACCCAGATATGCACAACTAACTCTTCAAAAAGGTACAAAAGCAATGAAAAATAAAAAGGAAACTTTCAGAAGATTAAATTAAAGCATCTGTAGGTTAAATAGAAGATTCAGGACTTAGTGGAAAATGAAAAACTTCCAGGAAAAAAGCACAGGAGAAAATACCCTGAATCTAAATATTTAAAATATTAATATTTTATAAACTTAGAACTTTAAAATAAAAATATAATTCATAAACTGTATATCAAAAGAATATCACACACTAAAACAATCTGATAATTGCATCTTGTTAAAATTAAATTTTTTTTTGGAAAGAACCATGATGAAATGATAGGTGCCAATAATAATTAAAGATGTCATGCATTTGAGAGGGATTGGAGAAGAGGAGGGGGAGAGGAGGATAGAAATGGAAATGATATAAATATGGTACTCACGTATGAAATTTTCAATAAAAGTTAAAATGACGAAAGTAGACGCGGCCAGCAGAATGGCTCAGAAGGTAAGGTGATTATTGACAAGCCTGCATACCTGATTTTGATCCCTAGGACCACATGGTAGAAGAAGACAGCCTACTATAGCAAATTGTCCTCTGATTTCTATAAAATGTTAATAAAAACATTTAAAAAGTATGAAAAGAAGCTACTGAGTCTGTATTGGGTGAAAACATTTGGGCACTATATCTAATAAAGAATTGTTGGTGAAATTTGTAAAATCTCCTAAATCTGAGCAGTAAAAGATTTTCACCTTAGGAGATGGACAGAAAACCTAAGAAAACATTTACCCAGGAACTATAGATGAAAAATAAACATGAAAAAGTTCCATATCAGTAGTTATCGAGAATACACATAAATCAGAATGGCTAATTTTTAAAAATGATGTCACCAGATATTGACATTGGTAAGAAGGATATGGTTTACTTAACATATCTGTTGAGAAGACCAGATGGTATAATTATTCTGGAAAATCACATGACAGTTTCTTAAGCAAAAAAATAAAACAAAAAACAGTCAAAAACCTGTATAACTGTGTCATGCTCCAAAGTTTAATTCCTGTGCCTTGGGCCTAGTGAAGATGCCTCAGCAGATGAAAGATGCTTGATAACCTGAGTTTGATCCCTGGGACCTACATGGTAGAGCTCTGATCTCCATGGGTGCTATAGCTCATGCATGCATACTCACATATTTACACATATATAATAAATACAATTCCTGTATCTTTGCCACAAAGAAATATTAATTTATGTTTAATTTATGTTGATACAAAATCTTCTACAGGAATGTTTATATCTGCATTCAAGATAGCCAGATCAAAAGCAAATCAGATATCCTGTATAAGATGTCTGGTCAGCGATCCTATGTATAAGCACATCATGGCACAGCATGGGAAGAAAATACAAGACTTTGCTTTTGGGAAGTGAATAATTTGAAAATTCCATTCACATTAGCATCCAAAGGATAAAAGACTTAAAATAGATCTAACAGAAGAATGCTGAACTTTGAACTTGGAAAGTTCTAAATGTGATTGAAAAGATGTTAAAAGAAAATACTAAGTAAGTGGAAAACAGTCCACCTGGGTAGGTATGTTACTGTTGTGAAGTTGGCAGTACTTCTGAAATGGACCTGTAGATCCATGCTACACCACTTTAAAAACCTCAGCTGACTTCTTGATAGAAGTTGACATACTGGTGTCTATAATTTGCATAGAAATTCAGAGGACTTAGAACAGCTGAAACAATTTTGAGGGAAATTTTTGCACATTTTTGCATACTCAACACTTCTCCATTTTAGAACATAATACAAAGCTACAGTAGTCAATACAGTGTAGACCTAGTATAAGTGCAGGGATGATGCATCTGTATCTATCTATCTATCTTCTAGTCTCTCTCTCTCTCTCCCTCTCCCCCTTCCTCCCCTCTCCTTCCCTCCCTCCCTCCCTCCCCTCCTCCCTCCCTCCTCTCCTCTCCTCCCTCCCTCCCTCCCTTCCCTCCCTCCTCCCTCCCTCCCTCCCCTAGAATTTATGGTTTGTTGGTCCCTGGTAGGTTCCTTCGACAGGCAGCTTTCATGCATCCTGCCATTGATGGTTATCTAGTTGCTTACACTCTGTGTCATTTGACATCAAGTGTGCATACTTGCTACTCCATATATACCTGCCTTTTAAGCTTGGATATGTTTCCCCATGGTTGATCATACAAATCATACAGTGCTGTGTCTGTCCGGTGCACTCTAATTAGGCAGTGTTTTATGTGTGCCAACCTTGGCATTCTTAGCATTTTCAGTGTACCTTTCTGGTATGTGTGCTGGAAGTGTAGTTTTAATATGAGTTTCTCTGATGTCTATTAAGTTGGTCACTTTTGTTATGACTTCTGTATCTTTCTGTACTGCTTGGGTAAGAGTGTGGAAATTCTCTTGTGTTTTCTTCTTCTATGTGGGCCTTTCTCTGCTTGCAAGTCCCCAGGCCTTTCTGTCTTGTGGTCAGAGTCTCCTGATACATATGCTGCAAGCATCCTTTATCTTTTTTCCTGGTGGCCATATTTGAATAGAATTCTTACTTTTAGGGAAGTCCAATTTAGTAATCTTTTCATTTAAAGTTAAATGTTTTCTTTTCAAAATAATTCAGTAGTAGTGGTGTTGGTGAAGAAGCCCTCCCCATAAAAGTCATGAAGTCATCTGCTGATGTTTGACCTGCATCAACTTTTAGAGGTTCTGTTGTCTTGCCTTGAACATTTTAACTGTGGTTTGAATCCGTTTCTGTGTTAAATTACTGGGAAGGCCAGGCATCATCTCCACTCATCCCCTGTAAGTATCTACTTTCCTTAGGACTATTTCTTGGTAAGACTGTAATTTTCTTATTGCGCATAGTGCTAGTTTCCTCCTGAGCCTGGTGTCCTCATATAAATGGGTCTAGTTCTGCCTTTTCTTGTTTTGTACTGGCATAATTGGCTGTCTTGGTTTAACACCATTCTGCCTTAGTCACTATGGTTTAATCTTCTTTTCCCAGGTTAGTCCTCGAGTGTGTCTTGTTCAATTCTTGGCCTTAGCATATGAGGAAAATCTTATTGACTCCTAAAGCTTGTAAACATAATTTATTTTAGCTTTTCTTGTGTTCTGTTCTGTTGAGTTCCAGTGTGTCCATGTCTTATATGTTTTCCTCCCAATGCTTTCTGGCTTTGGATGTTCCACTCATTTTCTTGTCAGATGACTATTACCTTTCATTTGGAAAATACTCTTGGATGTTCACTCAGATTTCTTCCTTGACCCGAGGGTCTGTTAGCTCCTACATAGGCACCTTTATTCACCTTTTCACCCTTACTAACTTCATCATTTTTATTTATAAACTGGAGAGCTAAGCCATTTCCTTGTGGTATATGTGCAGATTTTCACTTAGTTCTCAAAAGATATAATTTGTGTAATTATGTGAATTATTATTTGAATGGTATACTTTTTCCTTAGTTTTTTTTACTTCTTTTAGCATTTCCAATTGATAGAATTATTAATAATAGTTAAATGCATGAATAGTGACTTGTAAAAATGTGAATATACCATTGCATCTTTAGTTACTTCCTATTCTGTCTAATAAGAGAATAAATAGCTCCTCAGATTTGTGGGACTTTTCTGTATTTGCTTATTCTCCAGATTGTTTGTTTACCCATGTTTATTATTTACTGATGATGTGTGTTGGCCCTGGAATAGCCACTGTCTAATTTCCGGGGCATTTTAGAATGAGAAGGAGGCAGTTCTTAGGTGACAAGACTAGTATGATGCATTATGTTTTGTTAAGATGCTGTGGAAATAATATTTAACCTTTTCCACATAAGAAAGGTCTGAATGCCATGTATATGGCTTGCTGTTGTTTTAAAAAAATCTAAATGTTAATTTTTATATGAAAATTATAAATAATAGCTATTTTAGTACAATATTACTTTTTAAAATTTAATTTTCTTTATTAACTTTTCTTTTTTGTAATAGTATTATGTTAATGTACATCTTCAGATAATAACTAGTACATTACTTTTTTGCAGAACCAAAGAATTCCATCAGATATGGTCTTTCTTAGAACTTCAGAGAAAGCAGGTAACTTTTAGTGTTTTCTTTTACATTGCTGCAGGTTTTTATTAGTTTGTTTGGTTTTTTTTTGGACAAGTTGATATTGTTTAGCTGTGTCTAACCTGGAGACCAGGCTGGCCTTGAACTCACAGAATTCTGCTTGCCTCTGCCTTCCAAGTATTAAGATTAAAGGCATACACCACCGTGCTTAGCTTGATTTCTTTGTTTTAAAAAGTATAATCAAGTTTCCTGCCTATAAAATTTATTTTTTAATATTCTAAATTCATTCCAAATGACATTTAATTGTTGATATTTAAAAACATCTGACTTTAGTGTTTAATAATTGCTTGAAAAGTTATCTGAGTAGATTTTCATTCATATAGGCTTTGAAAACCCAATTACTTAAATAGTGTAACTCAAAATTGTATTACTATTTTACATTTTCAGTTTTACTTATTTCACATAGAGTTATTTTCTACTTATTATGTGCACAGTAGTAAGTATTGTGTTCACTACAGAAGAGAACAGCATCTTGTTGTGGATTCCTGCACTGTAGTTATGGGTACTTGCCATGACCAGTCCATGGTCTCTGTGTGTGGTAACATACCTAGGCACTCTCTCACAGTGGAAAGAACTATGTATATGGGCATATTTGGGGCCTAGGTGAGTGGCCATGGGCTTTGTGAGAAGAACAATATTTAGGACCTGATCTTTCAACTGGACGCTCATGTGACTAAGGAGAGAAGTCAGGGCATCTCTGCCAGTGTCTCCTCAGCCAGTTGCTCACTACTGCCCTGGCTGTGTGGGCACACTTTCCTTATCTCTAGACTGGGGCAGCATATTAAGGAATGCCATAGCTCCTTTCTGCCCTCTGCATATGGTTTGTAAAACTAGCTGTCATTTTTTTCTTTTTAGGCTCAGCATGAATGTTATTTGTAAGTGTGAATACCTTTCAAAAGCCTGGGTTGGGTTCAGAGTTCATTACTTATTTCCTCCATGAGAAACAACATACTTTAAAAATCAGACTTTAATTGTGTGGGTTTGTGCATGTGAGGGGCCAGAGGAGGGTGTCAGTTCCTTTGAAGCTGGAATAAAAGGCTGGTGTGAGCTATCCCATATGGGTGCCAGGACTGGAACTTAGATCCTCTCCAAGAGCAAGGTGGCTCTTAAGTCTTGAGCCGTCTGTTCAGCCCAAATAGCACACTTTTAAAAGAAACACTGGGTCATGATAAAGAGACGTTTGTCTGTGGCACTGTTCTATGCTGTGCATGCTTACCTTGCTGAACGAGCTGCCATCAGGAGAAAAGCTATCCATGGTAGTCAAGGACCTGTGAGCTGATACTTATTTTGTGTGATTTAGTGTGAGCTTTTATTTTCTCAACTTCTGTACAGACTGGCTAGGTGTTCCTCATATAATTAAGCACTAAAATTACAAGTTTGTCCTTTATTGTGGCTAGAGACTCCTTAATTGTTGTCTAATCCCACTCACCTACTATTAGAAGTTGTATTACAAGAGAACTTTTCTTTTTAGAATGTTTATGTCTCTGGTGAGAGTACTGCTTGGCTATATTAGGGTAATGTACTCGTTTCCAAAGCATTTCTGTCTAACAAGTACGTAGTGTGGCCTTCTGTTACAGCAGTCCATCAGTAGGCTTCCTTCGTGACTTGGCACCTCTGGAGTAGCAGTGTTTCACAGTCCAGACTGCCCAGTGCTGTGGGAGTCCATGAGGCCTCCATCTTCTTGAGAGGCTGAGTTCCTTAGCTGTGGGCATGTACAAGAGCATAGACCTCTTGCTTATGGTGTATAGCCCCTGTGTCTGGTTAGATTTGAATTCTAGTGTTTTCATAATGATTTTTTCCTCTTTAGTCGTAAAGGATGTATTTGGAATTATGGAGTGTGTTTGTGCTTTTTTGTGATACCTTTATTTTGATATCAGGGTACTATTGGCTTTAGTGTCCATTAAGGATTATTCTGTCTCATCTTACTTTTTGGAAGAATCTTTAAAGAAATTTTATTCTTTAAATGTTTGGTTCAATTCATCCATGAAGTGATGTGGGTCTGGCCTTTGAGAGTCTTTGTTTTGTTTTGTTTTTTAATTTCTAATTACTTGCTAAAGGCATACCCACATTGTCCTTTGCTTCTAGAATCAGTTTTTGTAGTTTGTGTCCTTTTTTTTCCAATTAGTCTACTTTAGGTTTTTTAATTAATGGGCATGCTACAATTATTTCCTCATGATCTTTTAAAAACAGTTTCTGTAACATGGTAGTGATGTCCCCTCCTTTGTTCTTGGTTTATTATTTGAATCTTCCTTTTGCTTTGTTACTCTGGCTAAAAGGTTGTCAATGTTATTGATTTGTTGAAAGAACTAACTTTGGGTTTCAATTAATTTTTTTTTCAGTTGTCTGCCTGTTCTTTATTTCATTTATTGGCACGTACCATTTTTTTCCTTTTCTCTGTTTTTGGTTCAGGTTGATCCTGTGTCTGTAGTTTCTTAAGGTATAAAGTTAGATTGTTGATTTTGTATCTTTTTTAACATGGGTGCTTCCAATTATGAATGTCCATCTGCACTTTTTTTCATTGTCCTCATAAGGTTTACTATATTGTTTTATTTCCATACCTCTAAAGTAGTCTCTAATCCCTTGTCTTTTCATCATTGATCCATTGTTTTGTGGTTAATGTGTTGTTTAATTTCCATACTTGTAAATTTCCCAGATTTGCTTCTGCTATGATTTTTAGGACATTCTGCTGTGGTCTCATTCTGACTCACTCAAATCTGGCTCTAGCATGTGTGTAGCTGTGAGTGCGCTCCATATGCTGTGCACACCAAGGAGTCTGTTCTGCTCCTGCAGTGTGTTTTTTAGCTCTAGTCAGTCTTCAGCATTGGCATTCTAATTATCCTGTCCATGGTTGAAGGGGAAGTGGTATAGTTTGCACCTATTTTTGCAAGATTGATAGCATGAGTATGCCCTATGTGATGACTGTCACCCTCCGCACATGCTCTTTCTCCTGCTGTCCATTCTGTGTCCATAGCTGCTTGGTTCTTCTCATTCACTCAAGTTCTTCTGCACTCACTCTCCTGCTGCAGTGCTGTGTAGAGAGACACACAACTGCTGTTCCGTGACCCGCTCCTCTGCCAGCCTCAGTCTCACCTCAAGAGCAGCTTTCTCAGGTGCTTTCTATGGTTCTGCTTTCATCACCTGTTGTCATTCTCTGCCAGACTCCACCCTGAAACATACCAAGTGCACAGAAGCCCGCATGCAGGCAGTTCATCTGTGCCTTCCCTCTTGTAAAACCTGGGCTTTTCTTTAGCTGGGCACCTGACCACTGAGAGGAGCGCTGTCGCAGCTACTCCAGTGGTTTCTTTGCGTTCTCCAGATGCGCTGCTCTCTTGCTGGAGGCATTCTTACGTGCCTCCAGTCCTGCTCCCACCCAGCTCTCCCCTGTGAACCTGTGTGATTAATTAGTCTCCCATTTTTCTTGTGGGATGTCTTACTCTCTATTGCTGTGATGAAGCACCATTGCCACAGCAATTTTGAGAAGGAACAATCTATGTGGTTTACCGTTCTTGAGGGCTAAAAGTGTGTCATGGTGGGAGGCATGGCCACAAACAGAGCCTGGTGGCTGTAGGAGAAGCTGAGGGCTCTTACCTTGAATAGAAGCAGGAAGCAAATGTGTGTGTGGGGGGGAGTGAAGTAAGAGGCTTTGACCTCTAGTGACATATGTCCACTAGCAAGGCCACAGTTCCCAAACATCACTCCCAGCTACAGACCAAGTGTTTAAATACGTGAGCCTATGGGGGATATTTTCATTCAACATGCCATAGGCGATAGCAAGAAACTTGTCCTTATTGCCTCCTGCATGAATTTTTTCCTCAGAGTTCTGTTGCAAATGCACCTGCTTATATGTGCAGTGTAGTTTTCTTGAGGGTGTTGTGTTTTCATGTTCCTTTAATAATCATTGTCCACTGGTTATTACTTAGGCCCAATGGAAGAGCCATGACTGATAAAGAATATAATGAAATAGAATTTGGTTAGTCTCTACTTTTTGTTTGGAGTCTTTAATTCACTTCTATATAGTATAATTATTGAAAAGGTAATATTTACATCTGTCACTTGCAACTAGTATTTTCATTGTCAATATAGAGAAGTAGATTTTCAAAGAGTTTATCTGTACCCACATTCCTATTAATAATACCTGTTTTATTATGATCTCTGTCTGATAGCATACTCAGTATAACAGGTTACTGTGGTGATTTGAATGAAAATGGTCCCCTAGGCACATGTGTTTGAATGCTTGAATATTTGGGAGGGATTAGGAGGCCTGGCCTTGCTGAAGGGGGTGTGTCACTGGGAGTGGCTTTTGTGCCTTTACAAAGCCCCAGCCACCCCAGTAAGCCTCCTTTTCTCTGTTTCATGGTTGATACTCAACATGTAAGTTCTTCCCTCCTCCTCCAGCACTGCTCTTCCCTGCTTGCTGCCACATTCCCTGGTCAGGCTCACCCTCAAAGTGTAAGCAAGCTTTCTAATTAACCTTTCTTTTATAAGGTGCTTGGTCACTTAATTTGTTGTGGCAGTAGAAATGTGACTAAGACAGTAAACAAAACATTTTTGTTTGAGAGGCGCTTTTACACATACATGATTATGGTAGAAATACACATAAGATCAAAAAGAGTTGGGTCTGGTGGCTCACACCTTTATCACTTAGGAGGCTGAAGCAGGGATTTTGTGATGAGTTTGAGGCCCGATTAGCCTGTGTACTGAGGTCCAGGCTACTGCGCTACAGAGTAAGATCCTGCTTTAACAAACAAGCAAGACAGACAAAATAATATTCCAAGTACAAAAAATGGTTTTGGGTAATTAACTTTAAAAGGAAATGATAATATAGATTTTGTTGGGGAGTAAATTGTGAACAGCGTGCAGTACTGTCAAGTTGGGAGATGATTATAAATGCTGATTTTTTTCAGAGGAGATATCTGAGGGCTGGAGACTGAGAACACCATTTTTAAAATCATGCAGTTCCTAATAGTTTTGGACATTTGCCAATTTCCTCACCATTTTTCACTGCATCATTGCATGGCCTCGGGAGTCAGCAGAGAATGAATGGAACACCAGAGTATTAATAGATGAGATATTTTGTGGTAACCTCAGACAGGGAGCAGCAGCCCAATTGATGACTATTTCTCTAGTCTTGCCTTATATCCCATGTTTCTAGGAAGGTTGGTCTCTGTGGGCTAGTGGTACTCAGTATTTTGATGGTGAGGAGTCTATTTGAGAATCCTAATTTCTTTACCTTAGAGAAATGTACACAGTACACATTGTTACTACATTTGTATTTACATATATAATCCTGTGTGAGTACTAGTAGATTTGAGTTTGAGACCTCTGTGTAGTTGTAGTCTGGCTTAACCTATCATGGTTCTGTTATAGTCTTCTGTTTGTCAAATTTAATTGTTAAAATACTACTACTCACTCACCTGCAGATATTAAGACTCAGATTGCTTTTTACTGTGTCTTCCTTTTATACAGTGGATCAAATGGCTTCCAAACTTGATAAAATTTGTGTCATAATATTTCCTTCAGTCTGAATTCTTAGTTTCAGAAACTCTTGGGTGATTTTTGCTGTCTTCTTTTAACTGTAAAACTTTGTCAAAATAACAGTCAAAATGTAAGGTGTACCTTCAGCTAATCTTATTTTAAACTTATGGTTGTATATTCCTTCAGACCAGCAGCTTCCAACTCAAGGTTTTCTTCCTAACAACCACAATCATTCCTTCTTCTCTTTGTTTCCAATATCCCGACTTTGACTGCTGCTTGTTCATGTTGAGATTGTTCAGCACTGGGTTCCTGTATAGCCACAGGTCTCATCCAGTTGTAACACTCTTGACCATCTCTTCTGCCCCTGGATCAGACCTTACTTGTGCAATTATATTTCATTCAGTCTGTAGCGCTTTTCCGTAGGGTATGGAGGGGCGTTTTACGTGAAGGTCAGCAAAATGCACTTGTCTTTTGTGTGATTCTAAGTAATTAGTTAAAGTTTCACTGTTGTCTAGTTATTGGCAGAAAATAAACATATTCAGGGTTTTTTGTGTTATTTATTAACTTTTTTTTGCTTTTCAATTTTAGTTTTAAAAAATCCTTTGTAGCATATCATTTTTTATAATAAAATTCTAAACTTTGGTCAGTGTAGGAGTCCTAAGTGTAACATTGTGGTTTAGAGCTGAATAGTAGCATCCGGGTGGGTGCTTGTCAATACAGCATGGTAAGTCAATCCATGGCATTCTATTGACTGAGTATTAATAAGAGTATTCTATTGAGCCATGACTGGATTGTTTAGAATGTAAATGGAGCTGTTGATGGATCTGGTGACTGATGACTTAAATTCCAATTAATCAATTGTTCCATCAGTTTCTTAATCCAGATCAAATATCTCCTGAGTGCACGCAGTTCTTTTAATGGTATTAGCAGAGATGAATGCTTCAGAACTAATTTTCATCAATCTCTTATAAATGCCAATATCTTTTTCACTTGTATCTAAGTGATAATGTTATAGTTTAAGTGTTTGAAAGACAATATAGTACCTCAGTTGTCACTTGTTAGTGGGATGAGGATAGGTAAGTGACACTGTTCTCATCCACATTATCTCTATAGGAAGATATATCTTGCAACTAGTTTAAAAATTTCATGCAGTCATTAAGTCATATAAATATTTAAAAATCAAGTTTAATAGCCAAAGATCTGGTATTATAAATACCAGTCAATGTCTATTTTTCTTTTGTAGAAGATATACTGTAGCTCATCTCTTTCAGAGCTATTGGATAGATGAGTTGTTGCAAGTTGCCTGCTAATGCTTCAGGATGACTTGTTAATGCTGTGACAGCATCAGCTACCTCACAGGGTCCCCTCACTTTATCATCCCTTGACGTGGCTCTTAATGTGACACAGATACTAGCTGGTGGTCTTAATTTGAGGTCATTATATCTGTCCTTTCCTGTCAACTCTTGTCAATTATACAAAATAAAATCAAGTATTCATAAGAAGTCTGTAATAGGATATAAGCAGATCAGTTTAATAATTCAGTTTTACTGAGCTTTAACTAGTATCAGTTATAGCTAGTGCTTTATGTTAAAAAAAAATTACTAGATTGGTCTTGGTAACACAAGCCTTCCTGGCTACACTTCAGATTTTGTTGTAGCCCTTTCCTCTATCATATCAGTGGCTTGAAGTTAGTAATTTTCAGTCTTCTTAGGTCATTTCCCCTTTAAATTTTAAAAATAATGTATACTTATTTAACATGGAGCATACCTTTTAACTTTAAAGGACTTAGATTGCAGAGCTTATTGTGTTTATAGGGTTCATTGTGCTTGCTTGGTTTTTTTTTTTTTGTGCTAGAAATGTAAGACATTTCAGAGCATATCACCTGTTTCTATTTAAATTTTTTTTTTTTTTTTTTTTTATTTTTTTTTTTTTTTTTTTTTTTTTTGGTTTTTCGAGACAGGGTTTCTCTGTGTAGCTTTGCGCCTTTCCTGGAACTCACTTGGTAGCCCAGGCTGGCCTCGAACTCACAAAGATCCGCCTGCCTCTGCCTCCCGAGTGCTGGGATTAAAGGCGTGCGCCACCAACGCCCGGCCCTATTTAAATTTTTGAAAGCAGGGTTTTAGCAGTGGACAGATAGAAACTAGAATCTAGTCCATTGAAGTTTCATTTATTCTTTAATGAGAATACATATACTTACATTTAAGTAGGAGTAAAAAAAAACAATCTTGAGTAAACATATAACTTTAGAGTTAACTGATCTGCATTTTTTACTGCTCTTTAGCTTTTCTAATCAGCATGTGAAAAATGTTTTCTGTAACACGAATTGGTAAACGGTCTTATATAATAATAAAAAAAAACTGTAGCCAGATATTGGGGTGAATGCTGAAAGATCAGAGAAGCAGAACAACTACAGCCAACCTCACCTCACTAATTCCTCAGCTGATCCTGTTTCCATGAATCCTTAGACTAAAAACCTCTGAGTCCTGACCCCTGAGGATCCAGTTGAACTGCTTCTTAGTTCCTGTCTTCTCATGCTTTATAGACTGTTCTCCACCCAGCCATGTCACTTCCTGGGATTAAGGTGTGTGTGCTTTACAAGCAGAGGCATGAGATCTCAAGTGCTGGGATTAAAGGTGTGTACCACCACTGCCTGGCATGTTCTCAATGTGGCCTTGAACTCACAGAGTTCCAGACAGGTCTCTGCTTCCTGAGTGATAGGATTAAGGGTGTATGTCACCACTGTCTGGCCTCTATGTATAATCTAGTGGCTGACTCTGTCCTCTGATCCCCAGATAAGTTTTTTATTAGGGTATATAATATATCACCACAGTTTTCCTTTTCATAGTGCTTTTGACAGTGTACAACAGTTTGTTTATTCAATTATTCATATCTTCCAAAGTTCATATACTCAGGTGAAGGTTCCTTAATGTAACATCAACTGATAAAGCAAATAGTTGAAAAACCCAGGGAGCCAGATATTGGGGTAAAAAGCTGAGAGATCAGAAAAGCAGAAAGAAGCCAGCCACTTTCTTACCACTTGGAGATCCTCTACCAAAGAGAGACCTAATTCCTGTATACCTATGCCTATATGCCTTTCTGTTCTGCCATCTCATTTCCTCTCTCCACCCAGCTACATCACTTCCTCTTCCGCCCAGCTCTGTCACTTCCTGTCTGTCTGTAGAGACGTGCAGATCTTTATGGTTAGTGCTGGGATTAAAGGTATGTATCACCAGGCCTGGCTCTGTTCCCATTGTGGTCTTGAACTCACAGAGACCCAGATGGATCTCTGCTTCCCAAGTGATAGGATTAACGGTGTGTGCTACCATTGCCTGACCTCTGTGTTTACTATAGTGACTGTTTTTTTTCTCTTATCCTCAGATAAACTTTATTGAGGTACACAGATACAATATCACCACATTTCCCCTATTTTTGTCTACAATAAAAAAATAAAAAAAGTTATAACTAATATAAGAAAAACTGTATACAATAAGTACAGTAACTATATACAATGTCTAGTCCATTTGCACGTGACAAATTTAGTGAAAATATTCCATTCTATTTTTTGTGACTCCAAAGGATTATATCTAATTTACATTCTACCCTAATTTGCATTACCAAAACTATCTTTTGATGTCTTTCAAGATTATACACTTTATAACTCTTAGTGTGTTTATTTTCTGAATTTAACAAAGCAAACTATAACTATAACTATCTAATCTTCAACTCCCTCAGAGACCTGTGAAGGAAATAATATTACCTAGTAAAACAGGATGTGCACACAAGCAACTTCCAAAAAATGTAAGTTATGACTGAAAAAGCCAACTGCCTGGACAGCCACCCAAATTTTCTCTGCAACATTGGGGCATCATCTTCGGCCTATAGGCTTAGCATATCTGACAGACTAATCTGTGAAGCAGGTTTTTCTAAAGAGCCTTCCTACCTTGTCTTGGCAAGGATCAGCAGTCCTTTGTTTTATATCCTGCTTGTCCATTTTGGACAGCATACAGTCAGCAGTCAATGTGAGGGCACTTTCTTGCCCAGTGGCTAACTTTTGCCAAAATGAAAGTAAACTCCATGTGGAGATTCTTCAGTGCCTATCATTTTCTCTGAAGTAGATTGATGCTGCCAGGAGCAGACGTGTTTCATTGTCATAAAAAAAGAAAAAACATCTCTGTTAATAAAGCATCTTAAATGCCATATTCTGTAAATCTCTGAAGTGTTTGAAGATGACCTGTCTACCTAAAATATATTTCTGCTTGCTGTAGATATCTGAAGTGTTTGAAGATGATCTATCTAAAATATATTTCTGCTTGACCTTGAAAACATACCAAATATGACTACATGTTCCATTGTAATGATTAACCATTAATTTATATTTCTTTCTATCCTAATAGTTGGTAATGTTAACTTTTAATGATTATCAAATTGAGTTACATTGTTAAATGAAATTTACAGGTACAATACCTTGAACAAGATTAGAAATATACATATAGTATTTTCAATCTCAAATTTTTATCAATGTACATAATACAATATGAAAAAATCCAATCTAATGTAAAATACTTACAACTAGCAGTTGCTTTCTAAAAGTAGATTCAATAAATTATCACTTCTTACAGCTCTTGGTCTTGCCATGCTTCAGAGTAGATTCAGATCTCAGACTCCCAGAGTCATTTTCAAATGATAATGCTTATACTCAAATAGTCAAAGGGATTAAAGAAAAGGTAGTGGTATGCTCACTTTGTTGGGGCACATTGCTGGCAGCTGTTGTTAACTGAAAATTCTTTAGCTGAACAACAACAGAATGATCTTTATGCAGAGTAGGAACAAGACAATATTCATTAGCTTAGTACAGACAGTGTTTCTTCTCTAGCAATCAAGGAGACACAAGGTAATTATAGGTATGGATTTTCATGATCTCTTTTCATTTCAGATGATTGTGTAGAAAGGATTATTGGATGCAGCTATGTGAAGATACAGTCTTACCTACTTTTATCTTTTCAGATTTGTGATAATGAAAGTAATAAACAATCAGTTAATGAGTTCATATAGCATACATTCTTGGCAGACTCCTGGAAATTTTTCCTGTAAGTTTTACAACATGATTTCAAAGATATTTTTCTGTAAGTGGAGTTTTCCTATCCTGACTTCCTGGTCCCAAATAAACACACAGAAACTTATATTAATTACAAATTCCTGGCCAATAGCTCAGGCTTGTTACTAGCTAACTCTTACATTTAAATTAACCCATTTCTATTAACCTATGTGTTACCACTTGGCTTGTGGCTTTACCTATTCTCTAACATCTGTTGCTTCTGCCGTGGCAGGCTGGCATCTCCCAGATTCCACCCTTCTTTCCTGTCCTTAGTTTGGTTTTTCTGCCTAACTTTATTCTGTCCCGCTATTGGGCAATCAGTTTCTTTATTAGACTCGTCACAGCGACATATATTCACACAATGTAAAGGAATATTCCACAGCATTTTTCTCATTGGGTAGATGAAGAAAAAGGAATAAAACTGAGGCTTCATAATGTAAATGTAACCTTACATGGTGCAACAGTTAGTACATTGTCAGATTAGTGCTTGGCTCCAGGCTGTCTGATTCTTTCTTTTGTGCTGTGCTACATTATAGGGATCCTTCATTTTTGTTCATGGGGTCTACTATGGTTAACCCTTCATTACAGCTTGACAAAATTTAGATCACCTCAGAAATTGCTGAGGGATGCCACTGAGTGCACCTGTGAGGGCATTTCCAATGGGTGTTGAGTGGGGAAGACCTATCCTAAGTGACAGTGACATCTCACAGACCACTCCCCCAGAGAGGGAAGAAGTAGAAATCATGTCTAGCATTAGCACTTCTCTTTTTCTTCATGTCCTTGGTCATATGACCAATTGTCTTCTGCCATACTATCTGCTGCCATAGTGATTTGTTGTCCTTTGGACATAAGACCAAATGACCATGGATTAAATTTGATGAAACCATGAGTCAACATATATCTTTCTCCCTGTGTTTGTGACAGACATTGTTTCACAACAATGAGAACAGTAACTAAAATAGGGCTACTCTTCTGTATTGTAGCTTGCTGAAAATATCCTTGTCTTTATGTGACTGGATTCCAGGAGCATCCCCAGCATGCACTCCTGTGAAAACCAAGTGTCTCCTAAAGTTGCCAAGTGTAAATTGTCTCTGGTTGAAAACCAATGTAGGGCTTCTGATTTTTGCTAAAAAAAATCCCTGTGCTTATCTTAAATGTTCAGTTATATATCTCTTGAAAATAATTGTTTCAGTATTTTTCAGATTTTCTTCCCTATTAATAATAGACTGAGTCAATGGCAACTGAGTCATACCCTCTTTCTTCCTCCCAGATCTTCTTTAGGCCCCTGTAGCCAGGAGTCAAGCAACTCCCAAGGCACCTGAAGCTGCCAGGTTAAGACAAAGACCCTAACTAGGAGGAACTGGCCTCTGTCTGTTTTCCCCAGTCCCATGTTGTGGATACCCTGCTGAAGTAGACTTGGGATAAACACTGGACCAGCTTCTAGTCATGTCCATTAGAATTCTGTTCCAGGCTCACAGTTCTGTTACCCCAGTGAGGTTTGACAGGCTGAAGGAAATTTGTGAAGGTGCTGCTATTCTAAGTGTCTTAATCAGTGTACTGTTGCTATGCAGAGACACCATGACTGCAGCAAGTCCTCTAAAGGGAAGAATTTAATTGGAGCTAGCTTGCAGTTCAGAGGTTTAATCCATTGTTATTATGATGGGGAGAATGGTGGCACTCAGGCAGACATGGTGCTGAAGAAGTAGCTTCAGAGTTCTGTATCCAGATCCATAGACAGCAGGAAGAGAAAGAGACACTGGGCCTGGCTTGAGCATTTGAAACCCCAAAGCCCACACCCAGTGACACACTTCCTCCAACAAGGCCACACCTCCTAATCCCTGTCAAGTAGCACCACTCCCTGATGACCAAGCATTCAAGTCTATGAGCCTGTAGGGGCCATTCTTGTACAAACCACCTCACAACTGTAGAATCACTTGAAGAGCAAGTGTTCTGCAGGTCCAGAGAAGTGGCCCAGAGCATCTACTCAGAGGTAGAAACAGATACCGAGGACAAGATTTCTGTACCTTTACCTGAAGATTGGAGAAGAGCCTAGCAAGGTTCATGCCTAACGGGCATTTTTGGAAATACTGGAGAGCTTGGTAGCCAGCTTTTTAAAGGTGGCAGCATGTACAGAAACTCCTAAGGTAGTTCCTGGATCAGGCTCTATCTGGGGTGAGAAACTGTATACTTGAGCTAGGCTCTTAGGAACCATAAGAAAGGACTGCAACACATTCTAAAGTATTCTCCCAGAAACAGTCCTTCAGCAGGGCCCAGGGAACACTGAGAATGTAGGGTGCTTTGAGGTTGTGTAAAATAACAATGGTGGCATTCTGTGAAACTTACAATCAGTAGCTCATTCCCTCTCCACCATACTCAAGCTCCTTGTCTTGAAACATTGTTAGTAAAGAAAGACAAGCCACCATTTTCCTGGGGAGCTACCTCAAGGCTAGTTGATTCCTAAGGACAGAAATCTCTGCTTGGGTTTTATTGCAACTGCACATGAGCAGGAAAGGTAGACCTCGCTGTCTGTATCCTCCATCACTGCAGCACTGGGCATTGACTACTTAGTCTGGCTCCAGCCTCAGGGCAGAACCGAAGCTGTCCTTGGTGCCTCTGGACAAAAGGCTGACATGTTTGGAGTGTAAGAGGCTCAGAATATCGGTGAATGGTATCGGTATAGACCCAGACCTTCCAGCCCATGACTTGGTAAAGTAGGGAATAGATGGAGTCTGAAAATTACTAGTGGCTTTGATACTGTGCTGAGACCAGGCACCTGGGAGGTGGAGGTGTCAGTAGTGTTCCTTCAGGAGGGAGGGAGGGTGCTGATGCGGACTCTGGGTTGGTTTACAAGGTGTACACCTTTTCATACTGGAGTATAATGTATATGCAGTATAACTAGGTTTGTGGGGGTTGTAACTTTTATTTTATAATTAAAGTTTATAACTGACTTAAAGAATTCTCTGTGACTGAAGCACGAATTTGATTATTCTTTGTTTTGCTTTTTGTGGTATTGGGGATTGAATCAAAGGTCTTGCACATACTCAACAAGTGCAGTGCCATAATCTACATCCATATCCCTGAATTTGTTGTTTCATGGACTTCCTTTTATTGCTTAAGAATTGCTTTATTACAAGATTATTGTAATTTGTTCTTTAAATTCTGTAAAGCATGTATGATTTCCAGATGAACATTGCAAGGTATGATCAGGAAGGTTCCAGCTTCTGTTCTGTTCCTTTCTTCCCTATGTATATTTCACATATCTGTATTTGTATATGTGTGTAACAAAACATGTATAGATATACATACAGGTATGCTTATACATAGAGCACAGAAACACATGTATGAATACATAATAGATATCTATGGATGCACAAGATCGCATTGCATGCATATAAAAGATACATGCACACAGAGGCACAAAAGGATGCAGATTTGCATACTTGTAGTTATATAACAGCACATAGAGATATGAACATACATAAATATTTTTCCTCTCCCTTCCTCCCCCCCCCCACACCACTTCATGTCAGTGTTTATCAAACCCCCTTCAAGCAAGCAGTTACCACTGTAAGAATATCCCACTTTGCACATGCATTGCTCTCTGTTGTTCTTAAACATAATGTTTTAATTGTTCCCCCTGGACAGGGTGTCCTGTAGCCCAAACTCTCCTCAAACTCTCTGTGTCGCTGAGGATACCCTTGAATTCCATATCCTCTTGGCTCTACCTTCCAAGTGCTGGCATTGCAAGTGTGTGCCCCATGCCTCAGTCAAGTCTCTCTTTCTCTCTCTCTCTCCCTCTCCCTCTCCCTCCCTCCCATCCCTCCCTCCTCTCTCCCTCTCCCTCCCCCTCCCCCATGTACACATGCACCATATTTTTTCACTTAACACTGTGTCCTACAGATCTTCTCACATTGCTGAGCTCTTTGTGCTTGCCTTCTTCTAGTTGCTGCCTCTGCTGTTTTATTCCACTCGTTCTCTAATCCTTGTGCCAACCTTTTGTTATTGTAACACTGTTGCAGGGAGTGCTGTGTGTGTGTGTGTGTGTGTGTGTGTGTGTGTGTGTGTGTGTATCATTTAGTGCATTTGTGTTTGCTTTCATTTCTAGGATCAATTCTGAGAAAAAGGATGATGAGTATTGTCTGGGGGTAATTATATTGCTGGGATTCAGATTTTTCCCCTTTTGAAATTTGATGGGTTTGTTATTATACAATAGTACTTACCTGGGTATTAGCATTTTAGCTGTGCTTGTATTACTGAACATTTATATTGGTCAATTAACATTTTATTACCAAGGTAATGTCAGACTCTGAGATATTTTTGTATGTATCTTATTATCTTGTCATCATCAACACATAGATTAAAAGTAGAAATGATCTAGACAGCTTTCTAAAATAAAGTAGTAGTTGATATTAAACCTTAACAGGCATAGGCAGGGTTTGTAACTCAGTGGTAGGGCACTTGTCTAGCATGCTCAGGGCTCTGGGTTTGAGCCATAACACCATGCAGAACATGCACAGATACTGTCACTGCCACCACCAGAACTACCACTGCAGCAAAAACACGGGCACCAAACAGGACGTAAGTGGTTAAATAGATTTATTCTCGGAGCCAAATGATAGCATCTGAAATGAGGGCTTTTAAAGCTGCTTGTTCTTTGGACTGTTCAGATGAAGCGTTTTGTGGGTCCCACAGTGCCGAAATCTGCTTTGAGAACACTTAGAACTTAGGAGAACTCTTCGGTGCAGTTCCGGATGGTGACGTTTTCTCTCTACCTCCAAGGTTCATGTTTTATCCGCACGGACCAGCTAGATGGTGAGACCGACTGGAAGCTGAAGGTGGCGGTGAGCTGCACACAGAGGCTGCCAGCCCTAGGGGTGAGCACCACTGGGCACCGTTCCTTCCTCCTTCCTTCCTTTCCCTCTCCCTCTCCCTCTCCCTTTCCCCCTTTCCCCTTTCCCTTTTCCCCTTTCCCTCTCCCTCTCCCCTTTCCCTTTCCCCCTTCCCCTTTCCCCCTTTCCCTCTCCCCTTTCCCTTTTCCCCTTTCCCCTTTCCCCCTTCCCCTTTTCCCCTTTCCCTCTCCCCTTCCCCTTTTCCCCTTTCCCTTTTCCCCTTTCCCCTTTCCCCTTTCCCCTTTCCCTCTCCCTCTCCCCTTTCCCTTTCCCCCTTCCCCTTTCCCCCTTTCCCTCTCCCCTTTCCCTTTTCCCCTTTCCCCCTTCCCCTTTTCCCCTTTCCCTCTCCCCTTCCCCTTTTCCCCTTTCCCCTTTCCCCCTTCCCCTTTTCCCCTTTCCCTCTCCCCTTTCCCTTTTCCCCTTTCCCCTTTCCCCTTTCCCTTTTCCCCTTTCCCCTTTCCCCCTTCCCCTTTTCCCCTTTCCCCCTTCCCCTTTTCCCCTTTCCCTCTCCCCTTTCCCCTTTCCCTTTTCCCCTTTCCCTTTTCCCCTTTCCCCTTTCCCCCTTCCCCTTTCCCTTTTCCCCTTTCCCTTTTCCCCTTTCCCCTTTCCCCCTTCCCCTTTTCCCCTTTCCCTCTCCCCTTTCCCCTTTCCCTCTCCCCTTTCCCCTTTCCCTTTTCCCCTTTCCCCTTTCCCCTTTCCCCTTTCCCTTTTCCCCTTTCCCCTTTCCCCCTTCCCCTTTTCCCCTTTCCCCCTTCCCCTCTCCCCTTTCCCTTTTCCCCTTTCCCCTTTCCCCTTTCCCTTTTCCCCTTTCCCCTTTCCCCCTTCCCCTTTTCCCCTTTCCCCCTTCCCCTTTCCCCCTTCCCCTTTTCCCCTTTCCCCCTTCCCCTCTCCCCTTTCCCTTTTCCCCTTTCCCCTTTCCCCTTTCCCTTTTCCCCTTTCCCCTTTCCCCCTTCCCCTTTTCCCCTTTCCCCCTTCCCCTTTCCCCTTTCCCCTTTTCCCCTTTCCCCTTTCCCCCTTCCCCTTTTCCCCTTTCCCCCTTCCCCTTTCCCCCTTCCCCTTTTCCCCTTTCCCTCTCCCCTTTCCCCTTTCCCTTTTCCCCTTTCCCCTTTCCCTTTTCCCCTTTCCCCTTTCCCCCTTCCCCTTTTCCCCTTTCCCTCTCCCCTTTCCCCTTTCCCTTTTCCCCTTTCCCCTTTCCCTTTTCCCCTCTCCCCTTTCCCCTTTCCCTTTTCCCCTTTCCCCTTTCCCCCTTCCCCTTTTCCCCTTTCCCCTTTCCCCTTTCCCCTTTCCCTTTTCCCCTTTCCCTCTCCCTCTCCCCTTTCCCTTTCCCCCTTCCCCTTTCCCCTTTCCCTTTTCCCCTTTCCCTCTCCCCTTCCCCTTTCCCCTTTCCCTTTTCCCCTTTCCCCTTTCCCCCTTCCCCTTTTCCCCTTTCCCTCTCCCCTTTCCCTTTTCCCCTTTCCCCTTTCCCCTTTCCCTCTCCCTTTCCCTCTCCCCTTTCCCTTTCCCCCTTTCCCTTTTCCCTTCCCTTTCCCTCTCCCTTTCCCTCTCCCCTTTTTCCCTTTCTTTTTCCCCTTTCCTTTCCTTTTAGCAATGGTTTTTAAGTGGCAAGGAAATTTCTGTGTGTTTTTCTTATTCCTCAAGGTCCTTAAAGATGATGTGATGTCCTAGTTCAGAGCCTCTTTTAGGTAGTATTGAATGTCCTGTTGATTTGGCACTTAGACTATGTTTTTATTTGTTGTTAACATCTTAGTTAAGTACTTTGAAGCTGAGACCTTAGGGTGACAGGCCCGTGAGTCTGTTACTGAGAACTGGCTGCTTACTGAGTAGCAGGGTAAGGTATTCTGGGAGGAAAGAACAGGCCTTACTTAGCCTGGTCTTAAGTGTTTTGCCTGCAGTTCTCCTTCCAAGGACAGGAGACTTTGATCCAAGGACAGGAGACTTTGATCTGGAGGAAGTGAGTGCTGCTGTCTTGTATGCAGAGAGAAGGGCGAGATACTTTCCTATCACAGCTTGACAGTTGCAGAGTGGGTCCCCCCTCACACACCCCCTGAGAAGCTGCATGGAGAGTTTAGGGAGAACAGGAGCAGAGATTTTTGTGGATTCAATCATTGCTAAACCTGCTGTCCTAGATGTCAGTCTCTTCTGCTAGTATACCTTTTCTTCTTTTATTCCTCCCTCCTTTTCTCCCCTCCCTCCTCCCTCCCTCCCCCTCCCTCCTCCCTCCCTCCACTCCCTCCTCCCTCCCTCCACTCCCTCCTCCCTCCCTCCACTCCCTCCTCCCTCCCTTCACTCCCTCCTCCCTTCTTCCCCTCCCTCCTCCCTCCCTCCACTCCCTCCTCCCTTCCTCCACTCCCTCCTTCCTCCTCCCTTCCTCCTCTCCCTCCTCCCTCCCTTCCTACCTTTAAAAAAAAGCTACAGTTGTAACAACCAATGCTTCATTTTTGTCAGTTTATATATAGTACAAATCTGGACACAAGAAGCTTTGTCTTACATGATTTGCTGACCTTCTGTGGATAGAGGAAAGGTGGAGACTGTCACGAGTGACCTTTTAACTCAGGCAGTATTGCCAAGAGAAGAAGGGCTTCTGGAGGGGAGGAGTGGCTGCCTTACTGTACAGTTGTTCATGACCTCCATGGGCAGCAGGTGCTTCCTCCACTGTGTGTGGACTCTGGGAGTTCAATGTGATTCATATGGCTGAGATTTGGGCAAAATTTGCTTTTTTGGGTATTTTAGTGTTATCTGTATTTCAGGTAGTTTCTAAGCTAGGGTTCATTCCTTAAATATTTTCTATCTTTATATCTTTGCCAAAACCAGTTGGACCCTAAAATGGTTTCCTTATTCCTTCCTTTATGAAGGAATACAGGATTTGTAGCTGGGTGATATTGAGGATTAATTTTCTCCTCTAGTAACATGCAGAGTGCCTTGTAGCACCATGAATGTTTGTCAGTAAGGGTGAAGTTTCTAGTTGGGCACTAGCCCAATTTTCCCATGCTTGATGACATAGCTAAGTGGTGTTTTCAACAGTAGGACCTTACTATCAGAATGTAGGCAGGAACCAATAGCCTGTGATATTTGAGCCTGTGTTTCATCCTCAGCACCCATATAAAAAGCCAGGCACGCACTTAAAATCCATGTGCCAGGAAGGCAGAGGCAGCTAGACCCTGTGGGCTCAATGTAGGGACACTCTCAAAAAACAAGGTGGACAACTGTTGAGGAACAACATTTAATCTTGACCTCTGACCTTCACACGTTTGTCCTCCCCCTACTCAATTCAAAACAAAGCATGTAATAAGATACTCATTATCCTTCAGTTGAAGGCAGGGGATGCAGTCTACTTTCTGTCTGGCTATAGTCTTATTTATTCATGGATGTTCCTGATCAGGTTGAAGTTTTCCATAGTCTAGTTTGCTCGGAGACTTGGTAACTGTGTGTGAGGGGACGCAGTAAAGAAACTGCTGATGTGACTGCTCTATGATATGGTTAAGATTGTTATTGTGAATATGGGAGAGAGAACAGCCGGAGATGTCGGGAAGAGTTGAGAACAGAGAGAGAAAGAAGTAGGTTGAACATGGTCAGCAGACTGAACATGGCCAGGGCTAGAGAAATTAGTGGAGGTAATAGATGGCGAGCCAGCGAGAGCTAGAGAATAGAGCATAGCGAGAGAGTCTAAGTGGGGATAGGGAATAGTGAGAACAGCCAGGCTATATGAAGGAGGAGCTGCTGAGGGAGTTTAGGGAAAGGGAGGAGGTGAGAAGGGCTAGGCTGCTGGCATGGACTTTGACACGGATACTGAGGGAGCCTGGAGGTCAGCATGGGCTTTGATATGCAACCCCAGGCAGCCATTTGTCCCTTCTGCCAGAGGTCAGGGAATGCCTCCTTTTTGCAGATGGGAAGAGGTTTCCCCAGTTCCTGAGGAATGCTGACTTTCATCTAACCTCCAGAAATCCTCCTGTATTTCTGAATAGCTGGACAGCCTGAGGCCTAACAGTAACAAAGGGTATTCCATTTCTTAGAGGCATTTCCGTATCTTTGGAGACCACCTTTTGTTTTTTCTCCTTTGTTAATATATTAATACATAATGTGTTGGGTGTCTTTTCATATATTATAGTATTTTACTTTTGTATATTTGCTGAGAGAGAGAGAGAGAGAGAGAGAGAGAGAGAGAGAGAGAGAGAGAAGAGAGAAGAGAGAAGAGAGAAGAGAGAAGAGAGAAGAGAGAAGAGAGAAGAGAGGGGAGAGAGGGGAGAGAGAGGGAACACGTCGAAGGACACTGATTGACATTGGTCTGTTTTGATGTCTGTTGTCTGACAGCCGGGCTGTGCTGCCTTACATGTGCTGCCTGTGAAGGGCTGTGTGTCGAGTCGTTTTGATCTTGCGTTTTAAAATAGCTGTCATAAATAAGTGCTACTGCTCTGTGTGTGTGTGTGTGTGTGTGTTGTGTGTGTGTGTGTTGTGTGTGTCCCTGAGACTGTGTCTGAAGGGTTCTCTCTGTAACAGTCCTAGTTGTCCTTTAACTTGCTCTGTAGACAGACTGGTCTAGAACTCACAGAGATCCAACTGCCTCTGCTTCCCTGCTTCCAAGTGCTGGATTAAAGGCGTGTGCCACCACTGCTTTTATGTTGAATAGATTCACTTCTGAAACTCTCTGGTCTTGGAGCTAACCTTTCTGGAAAGTATGTAATTACGAATTATTGAATTTCTTGACTAGATATAGAGCTGATTAGATCTTTACATCAGTTCATGATACTTAATTCTGTAGCTAGTAATTTTATCATCTCTGTCATTTTGGGGTATATCTATTTGAAAATTTTGTCCTTGTCACAGGTCGCACTTCTCTGTTGAATGTCTAGTTTTTGTTGTTGTTGTTGTTGTTTTAATACTGTATATTATAAAAGTTAAAGTCAATGTCTGAAATTTTTCTTCCTTCAGGGCCTCTTATCTACATTCTTGGTTCAAAACCTTGCAGATGAGCTTAGTCCTGTCAGGGCTGTTCTTACATGTTTCTAGAGTGGCTTCTTGTGCTGGAACACTGGTTTAATCCACTGCTAGGATGTGCTCCTTCTGGGATCTACTAAACTCTTTGGTTGTTCTCTCTCTCTCTCTCTCTCTCTCTCTCTCTCTCTCTCTCTCTCTCTCTCTCTCCTCTCTCTCTCAAACTCGATGTCTTCTGAGCTCTCAGATTCTAAGGAAGGTGCAGTCTGGAGGTGTACACAGTGCTGCTGGCCAGATGGTTTCTCCCTTCTGTGGTTGCTGTGCTGCTGTGGGCAGCTGACTCCAGTGGAGCCTCTGGGAACTCCTGCACTTCTTTGTCTCTCCACCTCCTTCCCAGCAATTTCAAGTCACAGTTTTCCTGAGCTGGTCTCTGGCCTGAGCCTGCCTCCCCTGCTTGCATCTCTCCCCTGCTGTGAATTGGTGCTCCCTGACAAAGGGCACACAGTCTGTCTGTCTTCCCTCGGTCATTGTGTGCCTGTCTGAATATGGCTACTTCCTGACTTACTCCATTTTTATAGTTGTTTTCACTGAGAATGCAGGTCTCATATTAGTCAGTTCAACACCACTGTGCCTGTTCCCTAGACCTTGGCCCAGTGCATGCCACAAATGGGATCTTTTCATCTGTGTTTGCACTGCTGGCTTCATATATCTGTTGTTGGGTCAACGCTAGCGTGCCCTAATGCTACTTTCCTGACAGCTCTTACCTGTCATTCAGTCACTCCACCACTGTCAGTAGGTGCAGTCAAAAGGGTCGTTGGCATTATAATGTGCAGTTTCTGAAATATTCCTTGCCTTGAATGTACAGATGAAGAAGCCCATCCATCCTACAGTTGAGTCTGTCGGCCACCTGTGCACCTTTGAGGGAAGGCCAAGCAAATCTTCCGCCTCCCACTTGAACCAGGGCACTCCTTTCTTTCCTTTTTCTCGGGCCTTTTCCATACTTGTCCTTCTTTTCAGTGTTTTCCATTTTTTATTTTTTTATGTTGCAAAATAAAGTTGTGCTGTTAAATGTAAGACAATTATCTTCTCATTCTCTTTCATACTTGGTTAAAAGGAGTAAATTTGGGCGAGTGAGATGGCTAGCAAGGTGTTTGTCACCAAGCCTGCTGACCTGAGGCCAAGCCCCTATAGTCCACATGGTGGAAAGAGAACTGAATCCCTCCCAGAAGTTTTCTTACCTCTACACTTGTGCTGTGGCCTCTGTATCCTGGCACACACACAAAAGAGATATAACAAGGAAAAAAACATAAACGCGAATACATTTTCATGGGGTGAGTGTTGCTCCTTCCTGGTTACATATAAACCCTTGTATTGTTTCCTCACTAGTGTGTCTGGAGGAAACTAATAAGGATGTTTTAAAACTGTTCCAAGTGGGTGATGACTCCACCTTCTGTCTCCCCCCTGAACATCCTTCAAGAACCCTGGTGTACACTGGCAGTCGGCAGCTCGGGAGTGGCCACACTAAGTGAGAGTTTGAGGTTTGCTGAGAGGAACAGGAAAGAAAGTGCAGAATGAAAACCCTGCTAGGAAGAGTTTGAAAGAAAATTGAGACTTAGCTAAACAAGAATATGCTGTTTGTGATTCAACTCAAGCAATTCTGGAAGAGCAAAGTAGCAGTTGAAGAGGGTCAGAGTGGAGGTGGAGGACAGCAGAGGAGGGGCTGTTCTCACACTTAGGGTCACAGCTTGGCCTCCAAGGCAAGTCCAGCCACTTCTCCTTATAAACCACTTTAAAGAGCCATTAAAAGTGGAAAGCAGAGAAGCGAGATTTATTCAATGTGGCCACATTGGGTAGAGGGACAGGGTACTCACAAAACCTCTCAAGTACATCTTTGGGGTTCTTAAATGAGATCAGCGTTTCAATAGAGGGCCAAGGACACAAACATCTAAGCAGTTGTAGTGAAGGCATGTCCCATATACCACTGTTGACCCATCCTTGTCTGGGTCCTGGCCTGTAAAGTGTCTGACAAGGTGCTAAAACCCTTTGAAGTCTTTCTCTAGGAGACAAGATCCCCCTTGGCTGACACCCTTCCCTTCTCCCAGCATGAGATTCCTGGGGAAATTCCCATTTCTTTGGTGTCTATTGTTTCAACATTGACAGTAGGGTCTAGAGAGCCAGTATCTCTTTAGAATGGCTTCTTTCCCTCTAGGTCCTTCAGAGGTAGAGGTGGAGGAAAGGAGAAGTAGAAATGGAGCTAGAGAAATGTAGAAGTCCAGGAGGATAGAGGCGGAGGGTGGGCGGGTGGAGTTGAAGGTAGGTTGGGTGGGAGGGTGGAAGTAGACATGCAGGAGGTACAAGTGGATGAGAGTGGAGATGGCAGGTGGAGGAGGGGAGAGGACAGGGGGTAGGTGCTTGGAGGTTACGGGAGTGTTTATATCTTATGATGATGAGCATAGGTATATATGTAGATCAAATCATTTAGTTTTATATTTTTATTATGTGTAGTATATACATAAATTATGTGCAAGTAAAATAATAAAAAATGCAGTATACTATTTTCTATTCATAACTTTGAATGACCTTTTTAATCATAGGAAGTCATGCTTTATTATATTCAATGTTTGGAGGATCTTCTCTTCATTTTTAATGGAAAATATAGATGTTAACTTATATTTAAATTATGTGGTCTATATTTCATATAATATAGTAATTAAAGAAATATGTATTTCATGTAGTGCTACTTTCAGATTTTATGCCTGATACTTGATTGGAAGTATGAGTAATTATTGTGAGATAACTGTATAATTAGTGAAGACATTTTAACTTTTTATTTGGTGGTAAACTAACAAGAATATTTTCTAGAAAAGAGCTGACCTATCTACAGACCATCATAAAGCTGGACACACTATTCCTTTTCATAGAAAAGAAAGCTTTGATTTCATTGTGGCCAGGCAGTTCAGTTTGTTATCATTTTATAGATTACAATACCGTAGCTGTCACTTGTTTTAACTCCTGTGTCTGGGAGTGATGGATTCGGAGATACTTTGTGTCACATCACCCGTAATGTCCTCCCAGCTCCTGACAGTGTGGTGCAGGGTAGGTAACCTGCCTCTGCTAGAGCCTATTGTCCTCTTAATGTGGTCAGAGCATGAAGCTTGGGAAGGGATTCCCGTGACCAAGGCTGCTCTGCTGCTCTGCAGTCCCAGATGTGGTTCCCACGTGTGGCTGCCCTGTTGGCAGAGCACTTTCCAGACACTGTAGACATTGGGGATATATGCTTCTGGCTTTTGTGATCAAGCAAATTTATTAACAACCATGAGACTCCAGCAATTTTCAATAAATCATGAGTTGCTGATTTATTTCAAAAGATCTATATAGCAGTAAACAATACCATTTACATTTAATTAGTTTTATTGAACAAGAGGCAATTTTATTTGTAATGAAACACATGTTATGATTAAGGATGTATTTTAATGACCTTTAAGTAATGCGAACAAATGTTGCCCTTGACCTAATAGCAGAGGCTTTCCTACATTATTGAAAACTTCAGAATGATTTTTAAATTATCATGAAACGCTTCGAATGACACTCTCATTATTGTGCCATTATTCAGTCATTTGATGTCTAATATACTAAATGAGACGCATGCTTGTAAATGTTCATGTGCGCATGGAAATGAGGATTGTTGCTAGCTTGTTCTTTATGGCCCTATATCAAAAGGTGGTGTGTGGTATGGAAGTTTCATGTGTTGAGAATTACTGCGACCATGTTTGCTCAGTCATAAGATTGATGCTCATTTTTATTTTCTATTTTCCAGGACCTTTTTTCTATCAGTGCCTATGTTTATGCTCAGAAGCCACAACTGGATATTCATAGTTTTGAAGGAACATTTACCAGGGTAAGATATTCAACATTTGTATAAGTTAAAGGTAGTGGACCTTGGTTTGGAGAGAATAATTCAGTCTAGAGTAGATTAACACAGAAGCTCTAAAGCATGAAGCAAAAGCTGTAAAATGTGTCAAGTTCTTAGAGGTTCCCATGCCACGTCTATGTCTGAGGAGTACATTGGGCAGTCTCCTTGGGTTGTGGCACATGTACTGCTGATAAGATCTACCTCCACAGATTAGGAGTCAGGAACACAGCACAGTGTAGCTAATTCAGTCTTGGCTTCAGATAATAGTTGATGACCAGTGTGCCCAACACTTCTAGCTTCTTGTTTCCTGGGAGGACAAATACACATTTCCACGCATGTATGTGCATTTATACAGTCCTTCACTTCTGTGTGTGTTCTGTTTCACATGCTTGTTATGGAGACTTGGGAAAGCTTGAAGCCCAATTTTGCTCTTGACTATTGGATATAGAAGAACTGAATACTTATTTTAGCAGCTTATAACTGTTAACATATCTTTTAATAAGGGACTTTATTATATGACTATGTTTTTTTTTTTATATTGGAGCATGGTTGGACATGTTTCTTACTCGTCATATACAAGATTTATGTACTGAGCATTATCACTTGTAAAACTCTTTGCAGGCACTAAATTATTTGACAGTTAATATCCAAGTTATGAGGATGCGAGTTGAGGACCCTTGTGAGTCATTCAGGGTCCAGGGGAGATGGATATCACTTTGTAGCTGCCTATTTACATGTGTGCTATAGAGCTACATGCCAAGATGTACATGGAAACATGGGAAGAAGTATGTGCTCTTGATGGTCTATGGTCATTCTGTGCTTTTCCAAAAATATTATGAAAAAACCTCATATTCTTATAGATAACATTTTAGCATGTAAGAAAAATTGTTACAAATAGGTGTCTTTCAATACAAAAGTTACTCCAACCTTCCTTACAAATCTTAAATACTATTGGTGGTCTTCTTTTTCTTCACTTCTTTCTCTTTCTTTTCTAGTTTGTATTGCTTATGGCTTCGTGAGTGTTGGCAATATTTGCTAGACAGATATTTGCAGATCTCAAGGTTAAAGAGTCAGAGTAGTTTGTTCAGAACCTCGGAGGGTGAGTCTGGCATTGTGGGTAGAGATGCTGGGGTGGAAATGAAGTCAGTCCTGTTGGAGGAAGCTGTGCAAGAACCCTCTTCAGCTTAGGGAAGAAATGGTGCTGTCAGTGAGTTTACACGGCTGCTTCAGGTTTCCTGTCACCTTAGGATGGTTATGGCCACCAACTTAATGCTCTGACAGACCTCCACCAGTACCTGCCCACGATGGGTGTTGAGTAGAGTCCATTCTTTTACTGCATGGGTAGACCTGGCCTTGACAGCTCCTCCCACTTCTCTCTCCTGAAGTGGGGTAAAATCCAAAATAGCAGAGTCAGTGCCAGGCTAGTTTTGTGGATGGATGGGGGGAGCAAAAAGGTGACCCTGGGACACTGATGTTAGAGAGGCTTTGCTCTTTGAAGAGAAGGCCTTTTTTTTTTTTTTTTTTTTTTTTTTCCAGATAGGATCACATGTCCTCTGTATGGATTTGGTGAGGGTAGCTCTCTAAATCACCAAGGGACGTTTGGAAAATATCAGAGGTGACTATTTGGGACACTTGTGAGGCAAAGGCGGCCTCCTTAAAGGCGTGGTGTGCCTAGGAAGCAGAGTGAGGAAGGGGACACCACCAGAGCAGGCAGGAGAGTCAGCCCCACTCCCACACCGTGGAGTGATGGTGCATCATAGATGATGCGCTGAGGAAGTACCTTGTGTGAACTGAAAACAGATGCCAGTTCCCATCGTGAGGTGGAATCCCTTCTGTATGTCTGGTTCAACACATCGCTATGAGCAGAAAGAGCCTGTGTACTGCATATAAGAGAAGAGATGGAAAGATAGCGGGAAGCAACACTTTCATTTCATACAAATTCTCCAAAACCTACCAAGAGCAACCCCAAGGCAGAGGGACACTGGAGCACCTCTCACTCCTGTCATTGAGATGTCAGAGTAGAGCTGCACATGCACTCACGTGGCCTGTCTGTCCTTCCTGTGCTAGGAACTGTAAAAACCCACACGGTTCCTCAGACATTCTTGGCAGTTACACTACACCTGGTCAAGTCAGAAAGGATCTCTTATACCAAATGTATACAGTAGGGTATAATTCAGGCCACTGTATATGTTTTTTAAATGGAATCCTATGTATTTGTTTATAACCGCAGTATAGATTTAGAAATAAGTAAGAATTAGACTGCACAATAGCTCCAGGCATTTGGATTCTAAATTTAGAAACCTCTTAATAACTTGTGTTCAAATGTAAATGATCCATCCTCCAAATACAAGGCAAGGGTTGTCAGACTCTAAGCCGTAAGATCCCAATACGTGGTATTTATAAGAATCATGTTAGAACACTTACAGTTTAAAAGTAAGAAGATGAAAATAGACCTTAGGTCACGCTAAGTAAAACTGAAGTTGTTTATAGCAGTATCACAAGAAGTTGGTTTCAGAGGACAGTGAGGAAAAGGTTAATTTATTATCAGGGAATACAAGCATAAGTATTTATGTA
Source organism: Peromyscus maniculatus bairdii (assembly GCF_049852395.1). Classification (NCBI taxonomy): domain Eukaryota; kingdom Metazoa; phylum Chordata; class Mammalia; order Rodentia; family Cricetidae; genus Peromyscus; species Peromyscus maniculatus. The sequence goes on along the minus strand of NC_134870.1, from coordinate 72,417,128 downwards.
CCCTATAACAGCTTTGAAATGCATGAAGCCAACTCTTAGGACTATAGGAGAAATAGACAGATTCTTAATGGTAGTTGGAAATTTCGAAGCCCTCTTAATAATTAATGAACAGGTATACAAAATCTGTAGGAACATAATAGCCTTGAAGATTATCTTCGCAGTTGACTGAACTGACAGTTATAGAAGATATCATTCAACAGTAGAATGTAAAATATATATATGAGTATGTGGGAAATTTATCAAAATAGATCAAACAAATCTTAGTATATTTTTTAAAATTTTCATTTATATGTTCTTTAACCACAATACAGTTAAATTAGAAGGAAATAACAAATATTTCTTGGATATTGCTAAATTTTCAATAATAATAATAATACATCTTAAATAGCTTATAAATTAAAGAATTGATTAAGAAAGGAATTAAAAATTGTTTTAGTGCTGGAAGAAAACATTTATAATCATGAACTGTCTCAAGAGTTTTTCACTGTGACCTAAAATCTAGAATTATTATGAAAAGTTGATACATATGGCTAAATGAAAATAAAAATTTGCATATCAGAAATAATCATAAGCAGTGTCAAAAGTCATATGAATTATGAGAAAATATGTATAGCTTACATTGTGGCCATAGGGTAACCTGCATTAGGAAAGTACCCTTAGAAATTGACCCAGAAAGGAATGGTATTCTTACACGTTACATAATGGGTGAAACTTGTGGACATCATTTTAAGTAAACTAAGTTATTCCAAAAGAGCAAATATATTATGATTCTGCTTGTAAGATGTAAGTAGAGTAATTGGATTCATAGAAAGTGAAATGATAGGAGCTGGGACCTTGGGAGTAACCCAGAGATGGTGTTTTATAGGGACAGAATTTCAGTTTTACAAAATAAGATGGTTAGTGGTAAAGGTATTTAATGCTGTGCTGATAAGCTTGGTTAGGTCAGCAGATTTTATATTTTGTGTATTTTCCTCATTTTAAAAAAGCGTTTGAAAAACCAAAACACCAAAGGATGCCGTGCAGCCTATAGTTTCAGCTGAGAAAACAAGCACAGATTAGAATGAAATGTAAGCACTGCTAAGCATTTGCAGTACATCTCTGTGTGGAGAATAAGAACACCACCACCAGTTGTGTTTGCAAGAGCATCTCTCCTGAGGAGGCTCGTGAAGCTGCTGCTGTGTTCTGTGTGGGTTTTCAGATTGCTGCTTGTGCATTTCAGTTGAACTCCATAGAGAGGCCTGCTCCTAGGAGGAATGTGGGTGTCCTTCAGCAGGCATCGAAAGCTCTCTCCCACTTCAAAACTCACTTCTCATTCAGAGTCTCTTACTTTTTCTGATTGTATCTTTCCTCCTGGGTTTGTCGTGTTGTTGTTTTGTTTTGTTTTTGTTTTTGTCTTCTGATTGTTTATGGTGTCCAGAAGGATTGTCAAAGTTCCATTATTTCCATAAGGCCTTTGGGCAAGCTTCCCAAGATCTGAAGTCAAATTTGCCTTCTCCCCACTCAGATTCCCATAACAGATCACATCTCTTGCTGTTACTACATCTGACCATGTTTGCCTCTGTCAGAATGGTCGATCTCAGACTGTGTCCACTATCTCATTAGCTTTTCAAGGTCAGAGCCTGGCTTTAGGTGTCACTGTGAGGCCTTTGGCATGGTGCATGCATGTGAATTTGATGAACTTGCTTTCTGGCTGTGAGATCAAGGTGGTCAGAAGAGAGTGGAAGAGCAGGCACAGTGTTTGGATTTGTGGTGGGGGCCGTTTTTGTTTGGGTTTGAATGCAGTGTGTCTCTCGTAGGCTCATGTGTTTGGAGACTTGTCCACAGCTGGTAGCTCTACTTTGGGAGGTTATAACCTGAGGTCTACTTGGCAGACATAGATGCCACTGGGCTATTGGGCCAGAATGTATGAATTATAGCATGTCCAGCTCCAGCTCTAGTCTCTAAGTTTCTTTACTACCCATGCCTTGTTACCAGGTCCCTCATGATCCTGCTACCATGCCTTCCCCTGTCGTAGATTGTTCTCATCCAAACCATAAGCCCCATTTACTCTCTCCATGCAGTTACTTCTTAGCAGTTGTTTGTCCACAGTAAGAGGAAAAGTAACGTGAGAAATCTGTGGAGTTTGCTTAAATAGCAAGGAATTTATCAAGGGATAAAAACTCACTACTGCATAGGAGATTTATCATAGGATATTGGAAAGCCAAGCTATGGTCCGTGCTGTTCTTCCGCCTGGTCCATCTCAGCATCCAAAAACAATGAGGGAGAGAGAGCCCCACATACGTGCATCTCAGTTCTTAAAGGTCACGAGAGGCCATGTCCCAGGGATGTACTTCAAGGTCATAGGCAGGTAGAGCAGTTACCTTCTCCCTCTCTAGGGGCAGTGCTTCAAGGTCATAGCCAGAAGAGCTACCCACTGCAGAAAAATAACTAGTACAGTCCTCTTTAAAGGTCATGATAGTGCTGTTGTTGTCTGGAAACTTTATATTGAGAGAAGCTTGGCAAACAGTCTTCACCTTTCGTCTCTGTCTTGATAGAGAAGATATTATGGACACTGGGCCATCCCTTTTTATATAGTTATCCCACAGGACACCTAAATTCAGGATTGTATAGTATTTTTATCAAACTTAAACACACACCCATATGTTTTGTTTTGTTTGGGTTTGGTCTTTTTAGACAGGGTCTCTCTGTGTAGCTATGGTTGACCTGGAACTTCCGGAGATCCACCTCCTCCTGCCTCCTGAGTGCTGGGATTAAAGCCATGTGCCACCACACTGGACCTCTCCCATGTACTTTTAATTACTTCTAGAGAACTTATAATAACTAGTTCTGTATAAATGCTGTGTGATAGCTGTTCTCTTGTGTTAGTCTGGGAATTAGAATAAGAAAGAAAAGTCTAACATGTTCTGTATAGACATACCAATTGTAGGACCAACTATACAGGTGAGACAATTGAATAAAACCAGAGACTGCTACAGAGACCGAAGATGTGTTAGCAGGCCGTAGCAGGGTGTCCTCATACATCTCTCATTTGCATGGACTCACCATAATATGCACGACATGGGAAATCCAAGTGTTACTATATGGAACTTCCTAGATTATATTTTTCTTGAAGATTCTTCATCTACTGGGCTTAATCCACATCTACAGAGCCCAAGAATAGAGTCAACTTTGTGTGTCATGGTGCACATTCATACTTGGAACCAGGTTTCCTGTTTGCCAACCACCTTTTGAATTAGTGACAATGTCTTGTTCATACTGACCTCCTCCATCTCTCTTAGTTGAGCATTTTCTATATCCTCTTCAAGACTGCTCTACTTAAAAGATTATACTTTCTAGTTTCTATAGTTTTCATGTACTGCCATAGCCTGCTACATTTTAAAAATTAGATCAGGGAAGTTGCAGTGTGTTAGCAACACATAACTTCCTTGGTGGTCCATATTGCATGTGTCTGTGTTGTTTGCACGTTTTCATACACACACACACACACACACACACACACACACACACACACACACACACACACACACACACCACAGAGTCAACCTGACACAAGAAAGAGTCATCTGAGAAGAGGGACCCCCATCCTTTTGGCCTGGGGCATTTCTAGATTGATAATTGATATGGAAGGGCCTAGGCAACGGTGTGGAGTGCAGGTGGTACTGGGTTGTCTTAGAAGCAGGCTAAGCACGCTATGAGGAACATGCAACAGGCAGTATTTCTCCATGACCTCCGCTTTGGGTTCTGCCTGCGAGTTCCTGCCCTGTTTAAATTCCCGCCTTAGCTTCATCTAAGGGACTGTGGTCAGAAAGTGTTAGCCAAATAAACTCTTCCCCCAAGTTACTTTTGGTAGTGTGCTTTTTATTGGGGCAATAGAAACCCTAAGAAGGTGTCCCTGAGTTCATAGGCTGGAAATGTGATCCTTAGCACAGCAGTGTTGGCACATGGGACCTTTAAGAAGTGATTAGGTCACTATGGTTCCTGATACATGATTGGTGCTCATCGTAGAAATGATATTGTTGTCATAGGAGTGTGTTCTTGATCAAAAATGAGTTCAGCTCTCTTCCTTCCTCCCCATTATACACATTGTGACCTAGCCACTTGAATCTTCCTGGCATATTACATGTAGCCCAAAGGGCCTTTGATAGGATAAAAAGGTAGATTATTGAATCTACTCTAAAAAATATAGAAATAATAGGATAAAAAGGTAAATTATTGAATCTAGTCTGAAAAGAAAAAAAAGAATATAGATATGATAAGATAAAAGGTAGATTATTGAGTCTACTCTGAAAAAAATAGAAATGATAGGATTAAAAGGCAGGTTATTGAATCTACTCTTTAAAAATATAGAAATGTTAAGATAAAAGGGTAGATTATTGAATCTACTCTAAAAAATATAGAAATAGGGCCGGGTGTTGGTGGCGCACGCCTTTAATCCCAGCACTCGGGAGGCAGATCCAGGCGGATCTCTGAGTTCGAGGCCAGCCTGACCTACAGAGTGAGATCCAGGACAGGCACCAAAACTACACAGAGAACCCTGTCTCGAAAAACCAAATACACACACACACACACACACACACACACACACACATACACACACACACACATATATATATATATATATATATATATATATATATATATAATAGGATAAAAAGGTAGATTATTGAATCTAGTCTGAAAAGAAAAAAAGGATATAGATATGATAAGATAAAAGGTAGATTATTGAGTCTACTCTGAAAGAAATAGAAATGATAGAATTAAAAGGCAGGTTATTGAATCTACTCTTTAAAAATACAGAAATGTTAAGATAAAAGGGTAGATTATTGAACCTTCTCTGAAAAAAAAGATATAGAAATGATGGATAAAGGGTAGATTATTGAAAAGAGAGAGAAAATGGATATGATAAGATAAAAAGATACATTATTGAATCTATTCTTAAAAAGCAACTAATAGTTTTAAATATTTTTACATTGGATTTGATTTTTGTATGTCGTATACAAATTATATATATTAATACAAATTTGAGATTGATTTTGTTAGAAAATATTGTACATATATTTCTAATCTTGTTCAAGGTATTGTACCTGTACAGTTCATTTAATAATGTAATACAGATGGCTAGTCCTTGAAAGTTATTATTACCAAGTAATTAGGATATAAAGAAATGAAAGTTCATAGTCATTACACCAAATTTGTAGTCATGTTAGGTATGTTTTCAAGATCAAACATATATTTTAGATAAATAGGTCATCTTCAAACACTTTAGAGATCGACAGAATGTGGCATTTAAGTTGTTTTAATGAAAAAATTTCTCCCTCCCCTCCCCTCCCCCCACCTCTCTGTTTCTTTCTGACAATGAGACATGTCTGCTCCTGGCAGCACCAATCTACTTCAGAGAAAATGATAGGCATTGAAGAAACTCCTTATGGAGTTTACTTTGTTTTTGGCAAGTTAGCCAGTGGGCAAGAAAATGCCGTTGCCTCGACTGCTGACAGTGTGCTGTCCAAATGGACAAGCCAGACACGAAAGAAAGGACTGCTGATCCTTGCCAAGACAAAGTAGGAAGGCCCTTTAGAAAATCCTGCTGCCGGGCAGTGGTGGCGCACACCTTTAATCCCAGCTCTCAGGAGGCAGAGCCAGGCAGATCTCTGTGAGTTCGAGGCCATCCTGGACTACAAGAGTGAGATCCAGGAAAGGCTCAAAGCTACACAGAGAAACCCTGTCTCACAAAAAACAAAACAAAACAAAAAAATCCTGCTTCACAGATGTGTCTAGTCTGTCAGATATGCTAGGCCTATAGGCTGAAGATGGATGCCCCAACATTGCAGAGGAACCTTGGGTGACTGTCCAGGCAGCTATCTGTTTCTGTCATTTCTCAAATTTTTGGAAGTCACTTGCTTGTACTTCGTGATTGCTCAGGAATGTAATGTAATTCTTGACTGTATATATTGTATATACTTTATATATATAAATATATAAAAATTAAAATATATAAAATATAAATATTTATATATTATATATGAATATATATAATATTTTTCTTATATTAGTTATACCTTCATTTATTATTTTAGACAAAAAGGGGAAATGTGGTAATAGATTGTGTACTCTAATAAAGCTTACCTGTGGATCAGAGGACAGAACAAGCCACTAGATTAAACATAGAGCCCAGAGAGTGGTGGCTCACACCTTTAATCCTAACACTTGAGATCTCATGCTTTTGCTTGTGAAGCACACACGCCTTTAATCACAGAAAGTAATATGGTAGGGCAGAGAAAAGTATATAAGGCATGAGGAGATAGGAACTAAAGGCTCTTTTTGGCTGAGGCCTTTTGAGCGAGGACTCCGAGGCTTTTAGTCTGAGGATTCGTGGAAACAGGATCGGCTAGGATTAAAGGTGTGTGCCACCCCTGCCTGTCCTCTATGTCTAGTCTAGTAGCTGGTTCTGTCCTCTGATCCTCAGGTAAGTTTTTTTGGGTACACACTGTATCACCACAGGTCTTACCCCTGGTCTATACTTTTCAGCCTCCAGAACCATGAACCACAGATATCCTTCCATTATTTATCTGTTCCTAGTCTGTGAGATTCTGTTGACAGCAGCAGAAGACAGACCAAGACGTGTAGATCTGAGCAGCATTCTGATGTGATTTATAGTGTCTTCTCTCGTCAGGGGTCTGGCTCTGGTAAATGCCCCTCTTCCTCAGTGTACTTTTCAAAATTTTCAGGAACACAGATCAGAAAATATGTAGGTTCTTCAAAATGTTTGTTCTTTCCACTTGCTGCATAAAGGTGGGTTTTGAGAGAATCTCTGCAAACACACACATACATATACATGTACACACACACACACACACACACACACACTACTCATATATGTACATAAACACTCCACACACATACATGTAGACATACAGATACACACAGACACACACAGACACACACAGACACACACAGACACACACACACACACACACACACACACACACACACACACACACACACGCCTAGGTGAGTGAGAAGGGGAGTAGGAGAATGGGCGCAGCACCGGGTTTAGGAGAGGTCTGTGTGTACCTGCCCCATTCTGATTCAGTGTGAGTTCGGTAGAGGAGAAAGCTTCCTATATGAGGGCCATCCTATCTCTAAACACAACAAAACTCCTGTTTGTCTTAGAGTTTTACATTTGTGTCTACATTTCTGCTCCTTTAGAGAGTTACTACTACCGGAGTCATCTAAAGCCCTAGTATCGAAGCCTTGTGTGAGTGTTAGAATAAAGCAAAGAAGCCACTTTGGAGATGAGAGGGCACTCTGGACTGACACTCCACAGCCCAAGCTTCATGTCTGAGGGATGTAGTGGGAATGGGAGCATCCTCTACTAGAACAGATTTGCAAGTGCTGCATGCTGTGGATGCTGATGGTGGAGTCCAAGGGAGACCCAAACATGCAGAAAAGCTCTGCACACAGTAGGCGTGCCTTTGTTTCACGTGGCCTAAGGCCCTGTCTAAGGGATACCCTTCAGGTAAATGACCTTGTACCCACATTTGTCGTTTTTAGCCACTTTGTTTTTCTCATTTTAAATATATCAATCTAGAATTTTAGATTATTATAATATGAAAATATTTTGTGTGCATTTTTCAAATACAAAGAAAGAAAAAGACATTGAATATCTTTGCAATTAGAAATTGAAATTCAATTTAACTATAGAAATGTATCAGTTGAACATTGTTAAAAAGTGGTATTCTTGGAAACTCTTTTAGTACAGTATAAAGGAGCAGCTACCCCCGTTGGCAGCCAGTTTAGAGACTGAATTAGGGATCGGAGCACAGCACTTTGAGGTTGCTGTGGTAGTAGGTACATTGTGCATTTTGTTGTCCCTGTGACTCTAACACAGGCATCGTGTTGTGAGTCTATGTCTGCCACCCTCCTATAGCATGGGCAACCTGGCTGCACAGTGTTGGCCTGGAAGTGGTTTCTACCTTTCTTCCAGATGCTAACCTCTCCTTTTGTTTAAGACATAAGCCTTCCCTTGGGAAGCCGGGGTTAAATGTGGGCTAATACTTTTCGTTATCCTCTACCAACATCTCCTATATGCTCCCGCTGTGAATTTTCTGCCTAGTTTCTTATATATGCCACAGCACACCCAACCTTTGTTAGTCCTCTTCTTGTTAGAACTCTGGTCTTTCTGAGTAGAGCTGCCCTGTCTATTATACAAGGCCACTGTTGAGGGACGAGCCTGGAACTGGAACATTTGGTATTCTTCCCCTCAAAGTGCATTCTTTTTTTCAAACTGCGTAATTCTAAGGAAAGAGTAACCAAAAGTGAAGTGATTTAGAAATTCTTTTCCATCATCTCAATCTTTATTACTTCTGCATGAGATTGGTAAAGAACTTTAGAGTGATTTTTGTGATATGTATTTGATATACTTAATGCTTAGAAACTGTCACTCCCATGACAGAATTGAAGGACAACCATGGAGAGTGAGTGTTCTTTAAGATTTTATTAGAAATAGATAAAATAGGGTAGACAGTTAATGGGAAAACCAACTTACATTTCTAAAATTAAGTTGTATAGAAGTTTATTTCCAGTTCAGACAGTTTTTTAAGACTGTTACCTGCTTTAACTCCCATCTGTCTCTGAGAGTTTGACATAAAAGGGAAATATTATGCCAAGTGGTAAATACATGTGAATAATTATTGACACTTTTTTGAAGGAAGCCTTAGGGAGAGGTTTTGATTGTGTTGTTAATTTTCTTTTTGTAATAACCCTGCCTAGCTTTGTATTTTTGCTGTATAGACCAGGCCCTCCTACCTCAGACTTTCGGAGTTCGTTACCTGTGTTTCCTGATGGCTGGAATTCAGGTCGCCACTGTGCCACCAGAGAGAGTTTTAAAGGAAGGAAATGAATTTCATTGTGCTCAAGGGGTAGTAAATAAAGGATGTGCTAAAGGGAAGCTTGTGTGCACTTCTCCCTGGGTGTGTCTGTAGGGCTTGCTTTGCAGACCCAGCTCAGTTACCACACACAGAAGACAGCCCTGTTCCTTCTCTTGAGGCACTGCATGCTCCACCTACTCATGGCCTTATGTAGGACAGCTTAGCTTAGTGGTTGGCATGGCCTTGTGTGTGCGTTCAAGTCTGTGGACTCATGATGCCTATGGAAGGTAGAGAATTCCACTTTATTTTTCAGTTATTAATGTATTGGGTAAGTTGATGTTCTTGTGCTGTGTGTGGAGGGCAAAGGTTAACCCTATAGTTGTTTAGTTTTGGTCCTTAGGTGACAAACAAAGATATAAATTATTGTGATAAAATAGTAACATGTCGTTAGGGAGTAATTTTGTAAAATGATAAATGTGCAGATCAAAAAGTATCTAGTTTTGTATTCCATTGCTGAAACTCTTAAACCAACATAGAATTGAAGGGTATACCATATTGGCTGTATATGGTAAATACAACAAAGAACATCTGGATTTATCTCTCTAACAGCATTTATCAGAACTAAACTCTATTCAAAAGTTGTCATTTCAGTTCAGCCATAATGTCAAATAAAAAGCAATGTGGTCCATCAAGATGACCTGGGTTTTCTAAAAGTTGATACTTTTGTTCTATTAAACTATAAAAATAAAGGGAAAACCTAATTTTCCTTAGATAACCATTATCTGTTTACCTTGAAGAGTGATTTCAGTTCTGAACTGGAGAAGAAAAGGCAGTGTATTCTTGGCATTGTCAATGGAAGACATTGTTGGAAAATATGAAGCAGATTGCTTCAGTGTCTGTGTGTTTTGATACTAATGATGTGGGAGGTCCCATGCAGGTCCCAATTCAGTAAACATTTTGTCACCCTTATTATATCAACGTGTAGTGATTAAAGCATAAGCATGCTTATAACTATGTGTGTGCAGGTCCCAATTCAGTAAACATTTTGTCACCCTTATTATATCAACGTATAGTGATTAAAGCATAAGCATGCTTATAACTCTGTCATCCTTAATTAAATACTAATATAATTCTTGGGCTCTAAGTTTTTCCCCATGCAGACATGAACATTTATATTGGGTTGAAATAAACATCAGCTTTTCCACATAAAGAGGTATTAGCTGGTCTAGGGATTTTGATCTGTGGTAGAGCAGTTGTCTGCATGTGTGAAGCCTTGTGTTTGATTCCTGTATTTGTGAGTACTGTAACCAGGACATAAATTAAACATTGTTCTGTGTTTTGGAAGAGTTCTTTAAGCATCAGTGTTCCCCCACCCCTGGCCCCTAATGAGGATACACGTATTTTTAAAGCATACCTATGTTTTTAAAACTTGCTGCTATGACAGCCTTCACAGTCCCAAAACCCAAAACCCAGGGCATGACTAGGTGCTGTCTTCTCTAGGTACTGTAGAGGAATCACACAGTTCTAAGACACAAGCCTGAACTCAGTTGAAGGAAGGCAGTAGGTTTCATAATTACTGGTTTTGCTGTCAAATGCATATAAGGTACCTATAGGACAAACAAAACCTTTTATTTTATAAATGTTGGCAGTATTGGAAATATTTTGAAGTAGTCTGCAATTGCAGACGAGTGCAGCCGACCAGTAGCTCCGGCAGGCCTGAGTTGTTCGTAGCACTGGCTTTTTTATCTGGCTGCAAGTAACTCCAGCTGCGGGTAATCGCTTGTAGCTATGGTCTGTCAGGCCTGGGGCCTAGGCCGAGCTGGCCCGAGCTGAGAGGAGCTGGTCCTGCTGAGGCGGGAAACTGGGCTGGGCTGCCAAGCCAAGCCAAGTCAAGCAGTTTTTAATGAATTCTTGCCACATGGGCACCAAATGTAGATGTAACAGTCTTATTAAATAAGAAACACAAAGCCAAATGTAGAGTTAAAAGCCCAAGAGGTCAGAGCAGTAGCTAAGAGCTGAGACTTAAAACCGCCTTCTTACCCTTCCTGCCACTGCCATCCTCCCCCTGAGAAAGAGACCTACTTCTTGTGTATTTGTCTTTTTATTCACTTTCTGTTCTGCCTTTTTATTGGTTGTAAACCCAACCACATGACCTCCTTGTCACTGCCCACCTATACAGACCTCCAGGTCTTCTATGGTTGGTATTGAGATTAAAGGCGTGTGTCTCCATGGTGGCTGTGTCCTTGAACACACACAGAGATCTGCCTGTCATGTGATCAGGATTAAAGGTGTGCGCCACCACCACCTGACTTCTGCTATGGCTTGCTATTAGCTCTGACCCCCAGGCAACTTTATTTATTAACATACAAATAAAATCACATTTCAGTGCAAATAAAATGTCACCATATTTAGGTTCTGTGCCTTAAATATAAATCAGAGAATTGTGTACCAAATATATTTGATAGCTAGCAAGATGACTGGAAAAGGTACCATTTGAAGATGGCCTGATACATTAATGGAAAAGACACACCCATAGGTAAAAACGTTTTTCTCCCCACATTTGATTTCTTTGCTATTTTGGAATGTATCTTGATAGCAAATTATCAAGTTATAATAAAGATCCTGTGGAAGTTACTGTTTTAAGGAGTAATACTAACAGTCGAGATAATGTGAGATGTTTTTGCCATGTGCAGACATTGAGGTCTGTAGCTGCAAGTTTTCCTGTGTCCTGCCTGGTCTGCAGCTGTTCAGAAACCAAATAAACACACAAAGGCTTGTATTAATTTCAAACTATATCATCTAATGGCTCAGGCTTCTTACTGGCTAGCTCTTACATCTTAAATTAACCCATTTTTATAAATCTATATATTTATAAATCTATAGTTCGTGGCTTACTGGTACCTTTACATCTTGCTTCTCCTGGTGGTGGCTAGCAGTGTCTTCTCTTTCTCTCTTTCTTCTTACTCTCTCTCTAGTTAGAATGTCCCACCTAAACTTATTCTGCCTCACCATTGGCCAAACAGCTTTATTTATCAACCAATCAGAGCAACACATATTCACGGCATACAGAACGACCTCACCCATCAGAGGTCTTCTGGGAATCACCATCAAGTGCAGATCTTTGGGCTTTTGTGATCCTAGACTCGAGCAAGGCTCCCATAATCACAATATAGACTGTGGCTTTACATTAAGATGAAATCCTCAGCTTGTGTATTTTATCTCTGAATGTCAGCATGAAACATGTAAATATGAAACTAAACTATGTACTATAATATTGTGGTATTGCTATTTGGGTATATTTGATGTTCACATATATAATTAGCAACAAAATGCTTGTATTTGGAGGCTGCTTAATGAAAAATATCTAACATCATATTTTAAAAGGGAGATTTAGGACAAGTGATCTCTTTCTCCTGTGTGTGTTACTAATAGTTACAGAAGCATTTTTCACTGTTCATGAGCATATTTATATTTTAAAGACTAGCCCTTGTCCTAGAGAAAAATTAGGGAGAGGAAATTCTACCATGTTTATGAAATATAGGAAAATTCTACCATGTTTGTTTGTGGTTATGTCTGTGCTAATATTAGTTTTTTAACTTTCTAGGAAAAGTGCATCTAACATTAGGAGTGTTGCTTATACTATGTGTTTAAAAAATTTTAGCTTATTCTCTACAAACAATCAGCATACGAGGAATGCACGTATGAAAATTTAAAATTATTTATTATAAATGTAAGCATTAAAGTGTTAAAGAATCAGTCAAATTGTAATTTCAAGATTTTATATTCCCCCTTGAAACTTGTATTTGTCATTAGTTGGGTACAGAAGATGGGCAGTTTCTTTTCTAACGCTGTAGATACCTGAAATGTGAATAGAACATTGCTAATTTTCTAGCTTTGTTTTGTTTTTCTTCTCCCTGAACAGGAAGACAGTGATCCTCCCATTCATGAAAGTCTCAGTATAGAAAACACATTGTGGGCAAGCACCATTGTTGCATCAGGTAAGAGAGAAGTGTCCCTGCATGTCTCACAGACCAAGGATATTAGTCCTGTCTAGGTATTCTAAAACAGTTTTCCTAAACTTCCTGTGGTATTTAGAGAATGCTGGTTGAGAAGCTGGGAGATAGTCTTGAGAGTCTGTGTCAAAGCCTGGGCTACTATTTCCCCATGACAGAACAAAGCCATAAGTATGAGAGTGTTGGTACAGCCATTGTGGTGGACCAAGGGCCATTTTTCTATGTTTGACATATGTTACTTGATGTATACTAGTATGCTTTGATGAGGGGGGTCACAGGAGGGCTGGGAGACGAGTAATAATTTTTGATGGTTCTTACCCACTTTTTGTCTAGCTGACAAAACCTAGAAAAGACTGGCTGAGGTAATGTAGGAGAGTACCGGGTTAGATGAAGTCATGCAGGCCAGAAGAGATAGCACTAGCCAGGGCTTTGGAATCAGGGAAGATCTGAATGTTGTTGGAGAGACAGTGGAATACTCCTAGTGGTTAAAGAGGAGGTTACTTAAGATGACAGTTTTACAAGTCAATTTCTATGAGGTATATTGGAAATGCAAGGTTTTACCACCTGGTCAGAAGTAGGTTGACGTCAATGATGGTATTAGAAGAAGTTAATTGATCTTAAGGAGGGTACCAGGCATGAAGCTCGGTGTCAGAAAGCACAGGGTAAAGGATGCTGGAGGAGACAGGAACAGGGACACTTAAAGAGCACTCAGCAGTTTTGAATAGGATGTCAGTTCTCCCGTCATACTACTAGAATGAAGTGGTAATGGAACATGTCAATAGGCAGCTTTGGTGGGTAGGAAAAGCTTTAAGAAAATGGTTAGTATAGTTTTAGCTATACTAAGTACCACAAAAAGTACCATGTCCTAAGAAAGTATGTCAGCCAAGAACCTTAGAGACATGAAATACAGAAGACCTCTCTGCAAAAGAGATGTTTAAAAAGGATTAAAGAAATACATAGACAGGTGGGACCAGGTGTGGTGGATGACAGGACAGTTGTGGGAGTATTCCTGTCCAAAGACAGCTGGGAGAAGGCCTAGTACTTAGAGGACACAGTGCCCTGAAGAAGAAGGCTGAGGTACCAGTGTGCCTGGCCCCAGATGTGTGAATGTGTTGGGGAAGGGGAGTTTCAGGCAGGAAGGAAGTTCTGTGATCCTTTGTTTAGATGGGTCCTGTTTATACCACACAGCCCTAGAGAACTACAGATACTCACTCTTTTTTTTTTTGGTTTTTCGAGACAGGGTTTCTCTTGTGTAGCTTTGCGCCTTTCCTGGGACTCACTTGGTAGCCCAGGCTGGCCTCGAACTCACAGAGATCCGCCTGCCTCTGCCTCCCGAGTGCTGGGATTAAAGGCGTGCACCACCACCGCCCGGCCAGATACTCACTCTTTAGAGATAAAATATGAAAATTTTATCAGATAAAACAAACATGGAGGCAAATTGTGAGAATCTTGAAAGTGTTCACTTGTAGATGGGGTGTTTGATGTTTTGATGCCCACATATATTTGTAAAGTTGTAGATAGAGAAGTAAAGATGTTTCTCCATGAAGATATCTCAGAGGTGGGAATGCCAGGTGCTCAGCTCTGGAGAGAGCACAGGTTCAGGGCTTGGAATTCACCGGAGAAAGGGCTCATGGCATCTCTGGAAGCCCTCCCCGCCCCTCAGACTTTCCTGACCCTACAGACTGACGAGCCCTGTTCTGGTTCAGTGAGGTGATGCCACTATTGGTTGTTCCCCTCACATGCCCCTGTGTGCACAGGCCAGAGCTGTATGGCATCCACCCAGGGTTGGAGTGCACTCGTGATCTCTGCGCTTACCATCAATTTATAATAGAGCGTCTGCAGTATGGGACATAGAAGCACCTCTTTGGACAGAATTTAAAATTTTCTGTCATTAATCATTCTATTTATAGTGTTAAATTAAGACTCATTAGGGGATTAAAAGATTCTCTTTTTAAATACTTCATGTTTTGTTCTTTGTTTCTGTTTTAAATATGTATTAGACTGTTGACATCAAATCTTAGTACTATTGATTTGTGGCCTTTCTCCTGGGAGACAGAAGCAACTTGAGCTTAAGGCTTCTGAGACGTCCTGTAGAATTTCCTGGACATAGTTTTTCTGTTTGACTTTCATTTTCAAAATGACCTTGGCATGCAGTAGTGCTACATGAATACTTTTGCAGCAGAGATACTAATGGAGGCATCATAATGTCTGTCACCTCTCAGCCTCTCATATTTGCTGTCCCTTGTAGTACTGGGTTGGATGGGGTGGTTGAGCTCTTAGAGGATGTTCTAGAGCAGTGGTTCTCAGCCTTCCTAATGCTGTTATGCTTTAACACAGTTCCTCCTATATTTAAAAACATAGGTCTTTAGGAGTGTTGCAAGTCTCAGACTACCAGAAGTAACCAGAGAGTCCTTATCTCTGTGTAACTGATCACAGGCTTAAAATTCTTTTTAGCTGAATTCAAGATAGCACCTTTAAAAATTAGATTATATAGGAGCTGGAGAGATGGCTCAGAGGCTAAGAGCACTGGCTGTTCTTCCAGAGGTCCTGAGTTCGATTCCCAGCAACCACATGGTGGCTCACAACCATCTGTAATGAGATCTGGTGCCCTCTTCTGGCCTGTAGGCATACATGCAGGCATGACACTGTATACATAATAAATAAATAAACCTTTAAAAAAATTAGATTATAATTATATCACTTCCCCTTCCCCCTTCTCCCCTCTAAACCTTTGCATGAATTCCTCTTCTCCTTTCAAATGCATATCCTCTTTTTCTTTGTTGTTGCGCTTATACTATGTGTATGTGTGTGTGTTTGTAAATATAAACACAATCTGCTTAGTCCATATACTAGTAGTTGTATGTATATGTTTTCAGATCTGAGCATTTGGTGTTGGATAACTTAATAGGTGTGCTGTTTTCTGGGGCCGATTTATTTCTTCTACTCTCAGTGTTCCTAATTTCCTATAGTTCTTTGTCTAGGGTTTAGGCCTTGAGAACCTTCCCACTAGCATGTCTGTTGTTGGTGTTCCCCTTGTTCAGTTCATGTTTAGGCAGCCATGTTTGGGAGACTTCATGGCACTTTTTTTTTTTTAAAGCTGTGCTGCCATTCTTATGTCTCATGGCCTAGCATGTAATAGTCAAGTACTGTGCCATTGTGCCTTTCTAGGCCCAGAGTAGCTCTTTGAATGAAGTTATTTCTGACCTTCTGCCCTATCATAGAGTTTTAACAGTATGGGACTAGCAATTCAAGTTACAGAGAGCAATAAGGTGTCAGGTGACCAAAGAGATCACTCCAGGCTGCCCTGTGTATCAGCTGCCCCATTGACTCAGAGAACACTATTCCTTTAAATCACTGGTTCTCAACCTTCCTTATGCTGTGACCCTTTAATACAGTTCCTTATGTTGTAGTGACCCCCAACCATAAAACTATTTCTTTGCTACTTCATAACTGCAGTTTTGCTACTGTTTTGAATTGGAATATAAATATCTGTTTTCTGATGGTCTTAGGTGACTCCTGTAAAAGGAGTCTAAACCCACAGGTTGAGAACCACTGCTTGAAAAAGCAGGTCAAGTCCCTACATGGAGTTGCTCTAAACATAAAAGCAAGCCTTTCTGAAGCAATGTATGAGAATGTATATGCACAGATTGGACTGTCCAGGATCTCTGCCTCTAGAGCATGTGTAGCATACATGCAGATAGGGCTTCCAGGAGTGGTGCAAGTATTGTGGAAAATGCATAAACTGAGAGTGAACATTTGGAAACATTTAGAGGCATTTGATATAGTTTACTAATACTAAAAAAAGAAAAAAAATGAAGGCATATTTTCTTTTACTTGGCTTTTAATTTATTTTCCTGGTAATACATTTTTACTGTATAAATAGCAGTTCTCAAGGCTCGGCCTGTTGTCTGCTCCAGTCAATATACACCTGGTGCTTGAGTAACATGTGATTATATCCGTTGTGCTACCCATTTTTCTACCTCTTGGACCTGGTTGTGAAGCTCCCTTATAAGTGAGCATCTGCAAAGACTGGTAGTCAGGTCCTGGCTGGTGACCATGGTCCTAATGGCTTGTCTTTATATTATTTTTTTAGGTTCTAGAAGCATCACCAATATTTGGTCTACACTTTGACTAATAGGTCTTTAGTACATACACAGAATGCATGCTAACTCTTTTACTTTCTGTCTGAGTTTTTGTCTGTTTTATTTGTGTAGGTACCCCCTTTCCATTAGCTTAAAGCCACTAGTCCGTTTGTTTAAAGGTCTCAGCTTATTTTGCATCTATATGTAATTTTCTCCAGATCACCTAAAATGATTATCAGTTTATAAATATTAGTTGATGAGTAAGTTCACATGTTGTCACCTCTGGTTAAAAGGTGGCAGCTGAAAATTTTTTAAGAGTCCAATCATTTAAAATTAAGGAGAGTAGTCAGTTTGACTTGACTGATTACATTTAGCGGTCATACATGTTAAACATTTATATGAAGAATACCTTTCCCCCTAAGGTTGTTGCTGTTAGCATTTTTAGTTTTCATAGAAAAGTTATTTGCTTTAAAATATAACTCAACTATTAATTTGAAACTGGCATTTTATGAAATTTAGATATATGGATAGCAGGGAGGCCATAGTATAGTCAAAGCATTCATAACTGACCTCAAATGAAAGTATAATGGATCTTCAGACTCACCCCGCAGAGGCCAGCCAGTAGGGCCTGGGTTTCTAGTCAGTAGTCAGTGTGTCATGCTTCTACTAACCTAGCTTGGGACAATTAGCATCTGAATCTTTACAATGTTTTTTAGATGACTTTAGTCAAATCAAAGATGTAAATTTTGACCAGAGGGGTATAATCCTTGACTTTCAGGGCTAGTACTCATAAGCCTTAAAATACTGTCTTGCTGCAAACTGAACCTAAATTTTGGTTCACTTCTAGACATTGTATCCCATTGCCCTTAGGGATTTTTTAACCTGGTACCTACCTGTTATGAATTTCTTTGTGGCTGTGGGTTTAACATGCAAGCATTCTTCAGAATTTACTGAACTTTCTCACTTTGGAGCCAGAAGGGTAGCTTGATTTTTTTCACTAAAAATATGGGTTAAAATATTGAAATTCTTGTACTTACATGTCCCTTCCCTTCGAAATGTAAACACATTTGGCATCTGTCCTATTTCTGTCTTCTATTTATCTGCCATAGTGCAAGAGTAGGTCATGTTTTGTCTTGTCATGGCTCAGTGTCAAGACTGGCATCTTCTCCCTTCCTGTGCTGCTTTCTCCAGGGTATACTAAGTCTGCGCCTACACCATTCTATACATGCATACTCTTGTCCAAGAGAGCAGAGAGTCTTGTATAGCACTGGACTCATTCAAGCAATTCTGAGTAATTAAAAAGCACGAGGCTCAGAACAACAATGCACTTAAGCTAATTGCACTGAGTAGTCATTTTCAGCAACCATCAAATGAGAGAATACAATGAGAGCCTTTAGCAAATGTTAATAGATTGCACAACTCTAACTTCAGGAATTGTGTGTGTATGCCATGTTTCTTGTTAGTCTTGCATTTCTTTGTTTAATTTGAGTACTGTAAATTACACCAGCCTAGAGTCTACATTGTTTAGAATCTGCCTTGGTTTTTAGGACAGGGGTTTTAAGCTTGATGGATCATTCTGAAGGCTTCTCTGACATTTGTTTGTTCTGCGGATGTTAAGTTGCATTGTTGTGGGATTGTATTATTCAACATTAGTGGCAATTTTATATTTGAAGAAGTTAAATTGGCAGATAGGAAAAATATTGATCAGTCTATATTTCACATTCAACCTTATTTTAATATTGAAACAATTCTGTGGCATGAACTTTTATGTGTAAGAGTTTGATAGTATTACCTCATCAAGTTTTAATATCCTATACATTAAATGCAATACACTAAATCTTGTGTAGGAAGTGTAAGTGGATCATAATGCAGAGACAACCCTTGTGCAGCTGCGTGAGCTCCACACCCCTTGTTAGCCAATCACACCTTCCCAGAACTTGGCTTCACTCTGGTGCTCAGCAAGGACTACACACTGTACAGCCTCTGTGCTGCTGTGTACTGCTGCCGAGGCCTGGGTGGGTCTGCCCTTCCTAGCTCAATGAAGCAGAAGCTGAAAAGACCTCATGTGCATATGCTGCTGTCAGTGCTCAGATGGAACCATAGTAGTGCATATTTACCCCATGAGTCCTGACTTAGAGTTTGCTGAGTTTCACATGCTAATGCCACATCTAGGGTTGTAGGTATTGGGAGTGGTGGTGTTCTTGGTGAGGGAGGTTCTTTCTGTGTATTCCACTTACAAGCTTTCTTCCTCTGCCTCTAAAGCAAAAAGTTTTTTATATCATTTTTAAGAGTTAATTTTGGTAGGATTGTTAATTTCAGTAATTTATATGCATATGAATATAATATCTTTCTACTTTGTATTTTTCAATATCAGGAATTTTGAATTTTAAAGACAAAATTAGGACTACAAGTGCTATAGATGTAATGTAGAGATTCCATGGTTTTTAGTTTTTGCAGTCTGTATATGAATGCTTTCAGCCTTTTAACATACAGATTATCATTTTCTTAAGTTTAAAAAGTCCATCTTTTTTACCTATAAACTTAGACAATCAAACTTTTATAGACATCCATTAAAGAAATGAGTAGCTTCTGAATCTGAAATAAAATATTTTAAAATTATATTTCTGGTGAGTTTTTGTTTGTTTGCCTAGTTGATTTTTGGGGTGCTAAGCGTGGACCCTCGGCCCCAGCACATGCTAGGACAGGGCCCCACTGAGCAGTGTCCTGGTCCTCGGATGTTGTTGAAGACGAGCGTCTGAAACAGCTGCCTCGCCCTGCCTCGCCCTGCCGGCCCAGCGATGCCCTCAGGCCGGGGAGCTGTGTCTCCTGGCCTGGCCTGTTGGAGGTCCACCACGTATTGTCAGTGAGGAATAGGGATAGATAGCCTTTCGATGCCAGTTTAACCTGAACTTCGTACTGTCTCGGTGGACAGTAAGGAAAAGCCACGCCACTCCCATTGTCAGGAAAACGAACATTAGTACAGTTTTTAAATGTTCTGTACAAGCAAATTCATATTGTTCAACAAATTATTTTACTTCTAAGTCCTTTTTAAAAGTTAAGGTTGAGTTTTCTTGAACTAACCAAATCAAATAGACTGTTGGGTAAATGTGTATAAGCTCAAACAGTATAATATATTTTCCATCAAGACGATTAATTAGAAAGTGTTATCTCTGCTTTCAAGTATTGCTATAAGGACCACTTTCGTGTTTTTGCAGGTACTGTAATAGGTGTTGTCATTTATACTGGAAAAGAGACTCGAAGTGTAATGAACACATCCAATCCAAAAAATAAGGTAGGCTAGATTAAGGAGTGACTGCTTTCATGATCTTGCTTTTTCATATCAGTAAGAAAGTCTATGTAGTGCTGAATAGCTCATTTATGTAGCATAATATGTAATATGAAAAATAGACTCAATTGCTGGTAACTTGTAATGAGTCCTTATGTTTGTATGCATTCTCATCAAGCATTGTCTGCCTCATCCAAGTTTTATGTGCCTTATATTGGGCAGTTAATTCTTGGTTTCTCATCTTAAGTTTTTTTTGTGGTTTGTGTTCTTTATGTGGATTGTTTATTTTTAAAATAATCTATTAATCTTTTATATTATTTATCTTGATAATAGTAGTTATATTCGGGTTGTTTCTTTCATTTCAGAAGCATATTGAAAGCCTAAAAACTCCTGGTAACACTCCTAAAATTATCACTTATGCAATCAACATGTGTGTATATGTGAAATCACGCCCAAAGTCAGTGTGAATTTTAAGTATTTGCTGTGTGACTGATTCATTGTTCATAATGAACTCTGTGTTCTACAGTACAGTTAAATGAGAAACTCTTACTGTTTGGTTTATGCTTATTTACTTGAAATGTAACACGTATTTAAATAAAACTAACAGTTCTCACAGATCTTGCCTTACTCTGCAGGTTACTAATAGTGAATGTTGTTTTTTTGCTGGGAAGTTTTCTACTAAGCACTAGAAATGAAATATGCCCTTAGAAATATATGTACATGTCTGGTGTGATATCATCCATGTCTTCAGCTAAGAGCTGTTTTTAAAATAGCCCTCCAAAAAATAGGAAAGTAAGCCAAGTGTAGTGCCTTATGTCTTTAAGTCCACCGTAAGTTCAAGGCCATCCTGGGCTGCATAGTGGGTTTCATAGCTAAGAGCCTGTCTCAAAACCAAATCAAAACAGACAAGCCTCATCAGCCCCAGCGCATGGCCCATCCCACTGCAGTGGATTAACCCCCATGCTTGTTGAGAGAAGTGAGGTCTGCTAGAGAATCTCCCCCAGCACTCCTGATCAGTTAGGAGTCTTTGTGTGTTTGTGTGTGACTCTGTTTAATAATTAGAGATTGATAGATAGATAGGAAGACAGTAGTAATCCAACAGAGCTATGAATGATAAAAATTTGCATATGTGATAGAATCTTGCCAAATGTTCAGTGTTAGTTTCACCAGATTAAAATTCAGTGATATTAAGTGTATGCACTTGTATGTGTATGTGTATACTACTGGAATTTCAGTATGAATTCTAACTGTGATGATGAGAAACTTCTCTTTAGATTTATTTAGCAACTCTGTTTGGGCTGTCAAATATACCTTAGTCACTACTTCAATAATAGAACTAAAGTTATGTTAAATTGATCTCAGTATTTCAATTCAGTAAGCTAGTTATAGAATGATGCCCATATTTCTACATTTTCAAAGAAGTAAGATTATTGTTTCCTCAAGAGAACAGAAAGAATGCACATGCAACTTCAAGAGCTTTTTCTCCTGTGTTTTCACTCTGGTGTTTATGGTGATTGAGGATAAATTTAATTGTAAGCAGTAAGTTTAACATCTTAAAAGTTACCTTTTAATCAGACTTTTAAATTCCATCTTATTCTTCAGTCTGACTTACATCTTGTTTTTTATTGTCTACAGTTTATCCACTTTATTCTCTGCACATGTTTCATGTGGCTCATTGTGGTTCAGATAAGTTATGGGACTTATAAGTTAGGGACTCTGGTGCTTGAGCTTTGTCAGCTGAGGAAGATTATAGGTTTTGCCATGGACTAGGTTCTAGGCTTTGAGCAAACAGTTTAATTATGCTTCTTAATTTTCATATTTGTAAACTGAAGATGGTGCCCACATGTGGTTGAGAATTAGATCCTGCAAGTATTGCTTTTAATAAAAAATTTAATACCTAACAAGTGCTCAATGGATGTTGTGTTGCTATTGTTGTTGTTGTTGTTATTGTTATTGTTACTGTGTAGCTTTGGCCGGCCTGGAACTTGCTATGTAGACCAGGCTGGCTTTAAACTCACAGGGGTGATCTCTCTTCTAGAGTGTTGGGTTTAAAGCTGTGCATCACCACACTCAGCTGTGTTCCATTCCCTAATGTTCTCTGACATGAAATATTTTCAGTCTCAATCCTCATTTCCATTTTAGAAGACTTTCTGATTCATATGTAGACAGCCTAAGCAGCTGGGACTAAAGAGAGGGCTCAAGGGCCGCACTACTAGAGGTCCCTGGTTCAGGTCCCAGCTCCCAAAACCATCTGTAAGTCTAGTCCTGGGGATTTGATACCCTCTCCTGGCCAAGTTAGGGAAGCTTGTCAGCCACCATGTGGATGCTGGGAAACAAACCAGACTCCTATAAGAGCATCAAGTGCTTTTAGTCAGCGATGTGAGCCTTCTCTGAATCACCCCTTCTTTTGTGGGTTTGAAATATCCTAGTTTTCTTGGTGTTAGGATATGACTGGTGTGTTCCAGGGTTACATTAGAACCCTTCCTTACAGGCTGATGTAAAAGTGCTCTTCAGCTGGCCCCACCCTGGGCCTTCTCAGTCCACTCCCCTTTTAGCCACACTCATGGCAGTGACAGCTGTGGTCTGTAGAGCACTTAGTACACTATGGATAGTTCTTGGAATCTTTTTCTAAAATCATTCATCTTAACATTTTAAGATTTTCTGAAGTCTAATCTTAAAATCATTTTGTAAATGATTTTATAGTCTAACCCCGAGTTTGTCACTTCTGTGTGCTCACTTCTACCTCTGGTATTTCACTGACACCTGCTCCTTCCCATCTGAGTTTGCACCTCCACACAGTGGTTGCCTGAAGGTCATGTGCCAGTGGAGCTGACTCTTGGGGACACTGAGTGCTCAGGAGGGCATGCTTTCTGCAGCGAACCCTACTGACAGGTTCCTTAGGGGCTTTTTTCTCAGGCTTGATGGTCAAACAGATTTTTGTAAATGGTGCATTTATTCAAGAGAGAAAGAAATTCTATGTGTTTACATATGCAGTAAAATCTTTCCAAGTACTCAGTGCTAGTTTTATAAGAGTAAGACTCGGGAAAGGACTCCAGATAAGCTCAGTGGACAAAACAGCCAGGATTTTTTCAGTAATTGCTTGGTTTGATATATGTTAAATGAAAAAGAACATGGGATATTGACTTTAATTACAGAACAGGAGGCAGAAACAAGTGTTTGTGTGAAACTTCCCGAAACTGAATCCAGTGTTCTGGAGCTTTTAGCCTTCAGAGCAGACTAGTGCAACAAAAGTAAACATTTCACAGGGAAATCAGGTCAGTTTCCTGTTTTACTGGGTTTCTAGCAAACAAATGTATCTTGAACTCTGATTTCTGACAGTGATCCTAAGCATAGGACCTTGATTAACAGGGTGATAGCTGAGATTTAGCAATGGACTCATTGCTAGCAGAGTAGCTGTTCTTTGAAAGATACATAATTCTGAATAAGTGAGTAAGTGGTTCCCAGTCACAATGAGCTAACCCATGCCAGATAATAGGCTACAAAACCATGGTGGCCTCTGTAGCAGTCCCACACATATTTTGTGTCTAACTCCATCTGACTTGCTCATCATGGTACCTCAGGGACCTACCTTGACAGCCCAACCCCATGACCCCTAGGATAGGACTGGCATCTCATAAACTCACTCTTAACGGCTTTTACCAATGAACAGCATAGGACTAATTTCATTGGCCAAAGAAATTAAATCGTCTCATCTGAGTTCAAGGTGTCAGGAAAGTACAATCCTGTCCTATTGATCCGGTGGGAGAGTTGGAAATATCTATTGAGCACTTACTAGTACACTTACAGTGTTCTCATGGATGACATTTTCTTGGAGTCTTGTGGCTGGTAGGAAAAAAAATAGAATCCCAAAGAGTGTTTGTTTCCAAAGTTAAACAGAAGGAGGAAATAATGAAGGAAAAAGAAAGTTGGGTAAAGAGGGCATTTATCCAGCAGGATATAGCAGTAAGTGTTGGTGAAGATTGCAGGATTCACTGAGCTAAAAGAAGGGGTTAGTAGGTTAGTATACTTAGAAGTCTGAAAAATATTGTTCAGTAGAGTCATTTCAGTAGTTGCAGGGATTCAGCTATGGGTGCTCAGGGCTAGAGAAACTTAAGGGCACAGCAGGGTATGGCTGTCATGCTGCAGGCCTGGGTCAGGGTTAAGGCAACGGAGGCTAACATGCTATGACCATGATCCCAGATGAGGGAGAAGTCATGTGAATTAAAGAAGCTGAAGAAGAGGAAGGAGGGAGAAGGAAGAAGAGAGGAAGAGAAGGAGAGAGAGGAGAGGGAGTGAGCAAGGGAGAAGAAATTAAGGGGAAAAGTTAAACTATAAGAGAAAGAGTTTATTGATTTAATTTTTTTTTCTGGTGTGAAAACTCAGTATCATAGTCCTGGTAATGCTTTCAGCGAGGGTAAAGGGCATTGATCAAGAAGGAGGATACTCGCCGGGTGGTGGTGGTGGCGGCGGCGGCGGCGGCGGCGGCGGCGGCGGCGGCGGCGCACGCCTTTAATCCCAGCACTTGGGAGGCAGAGCCAGGCGGATCTCTGTGAGTTCAAGGCCAGCCTGGTCTACAGAGTGAGATCCAGGACAAGAACCAAAACTCCACAGAGAAACCCTGTTTCGGGGCAGTGGCGGCGGGGAAGAAGAAGAGGAGGAGGAAGAAGAAGAGGAAGAAGAAGAAGAACAACAACAACAAGAAGACTCATCTCACAACAACAACACGACTCATCTTCCGGAAAAAATAAACCTTGTGCAAGCATCAGCAGGTGCCAACAACAAGAACAAGACAAATCTCCCGGAAAAAACAAAACAAAACAAAAAACAAAACAAAACCTTGTGCAAGCATCCACAGGTCCCTGTTCATGTGAGGTTGAGCACTTAGAAGAAAAGTGCATAGTGTTACCTGGCCACTCTCTTCTGGTTTAGTTGACATTCTGCCTTCATCATGGTATGCACATGAGAAAACCATGCCAACTTATAGAACTGTTTTGGGCTTCTGAGATTGAAGGTGGTACAGGAATACCAACCTTGACATGATACGAGTGAATCCTAACGGCTGGTACAGTAGCAGAGTTGACAGGAAACTTGGTCAGGGCTTACCACACTTCCCCAAAAGGGCCAGGTTAGATTAAAGCCTAGCCACTCACCTTTGACACTGTCGAGCAGGTCTAAGGACATAACTCTTCTTAGAATTCCATGACAGTGATGGAGTAGAGATAAACAAAGGCCTTTTATCATCCCATGCATAACAACCTCAGCTCATGACACCAACAGATGGGCATCAGGTTTATCCAAGGCTCTAGATTGATAGGAACAGGTATCAGGAGGAGAGGACTATAACCCTAGAGGAGGACCAGCAGGTGATAGGTAACTATACAGACAGCAGACCAGAAGCCTCTTGTGGCTGGAGAAGAGAAGTCCTCTAAAAGAGGAAGGGACACTGAAAGTGGTCATCTTCAGGCATATCTGCCAAGGGAAGTAAGGCTGCACTTGGTCGTGAGGCAGAGTATAGCCAGGAAAAGGAAGTGTGGGGTGGAGGTACAGTGGTGTCCAGATTACAAACCAGTGAATGTTTTGAGGAGCCATCTTGCCTTTTCACATCGTAAAATAAATGTGTTTTCTAGCCATTGTTGCTGGCAAACAAGGGCATAGGACTAGCATTGCATGAATTTGCAGTTCTTCAGTTTTATTACCCCAGGAAGCCTTCAGCTCCGTCTCTGCTCAGTGGCTTAGAGGCTTTCACAGTGTAAGTTTACCAGCTGTGCTACCGGTTGACAGACAGGTGAGGTCCCCACATTTATCTCCTCCCTGTGCTTCCACATCTGTTGATACCTGCTGTCTGTTGTCTGTCTTCTGCCGTGGGTGTGGCTCTCATCAGGGTTCTGTCTGTGACTTATGCTTAGCTCATTTTCAGTTGCTGTGATAAAATACCCTGACAAAATCAACCTAGTGTAGAAAGGGTTTATTTTGGCTCCCAGTTTGGAGTATACAGTTCGTCCTGGCTGAGAAAGGTTGATATCAAGAGCGTGAGGCCAATTGTGTTACTTCCGCAGTCAAATGCAGAGAGAGCTGCTTCTCAGCTCCCTTTCTTTGCTTAAACAACCCAGGGCCCCACCATTGAATGGTGTCACCCATAGTGTGCAGGTCTTCCCGCCACAAGTCTATCAAGATAATACCCCACAGGCATGCTCAAAGGCCCATCTCTCAGGTGGTTCTAGATTCTGTGAAATTGACAATTAACTCACAATCCTTGTCACAAAGGAGAGTTTGTAATGTGTTCCATGTGCTAGCAGAGATTTAATGCACACCTGTGGCTCTAGCAGAGACATAATGCACACCCTCCAGTAATACCCACCAGTACCCTCAAAGGTCATCCCTAGTGACTTCCCTTAGACCTTTCTTGTATGCAGACCTCCCACCATCAATTCCCAAAGGTGTGTTAATCTTCCAGGCTAGGCGAGGCTGTTCCAGGAGGTCTTTCTTCTGTACCTAGAAGGGCAACAGCTCCCAGCAGCCGCTTTCTCCCTGGATGCAGGTCAGAGTGTCAGCTTTCCCACTTAGGCTGGTGTATCTGCAGAGCTGAGCAGGTGGATATTGAATATTCACCCAATTTCATTGATAGCTTCAGAAATCTATTCTTAAACTTGCTGTTTGCCTTAGTTAGCATAATATCTCCACTGTCTTTGACTAATTTCTCTTTCCTCTTTGTTTTGTCACCTTTTTTTTTTGTTTTGTTTGTTTGTTTTTTGTTTTCTTTCTAGTAGCTTGAAAATATTTTAAGCCAGTCCTACAACCTAGTATGGCATGTGAGAAGTAGGGAGAATAATCTGACTGCTCTGAGACACAAGCTTGGGCCTAGACACCCCAGTTCCTTTCTCTTCTCAGTGATTATGGATATCAAATATGTGAGCCTTTGTGCGTTGTCTTGGTGTTAAAATATAGATAAACTAGGCTTAGCTGCTGACCTGACACCCCTCCTTCTGTGGCATGGGATGCCTGTCATCCTTCAACTTGCCTGGACTGTAAAGTGCGGCCCCACTGTTGGGAGTGCCTGTCCCCATGGAGGACCTGGCAAGGCAAACTCTTGGGTCAGACTTCCTGAGTCAGAAACAAAGGGCTTCAGCCCCCTGTGGGGTTCTGGTGCACATTAGAGGTAAGCTCTGCTTTGGAAAGATCCTGTCAGTTAGTGTGTCTGTAAGTAGAGTTACTGACTAATATAGCTGATGTATTCTTTGTGACTTCTTCAAATTTCTTTGTGCACTCTCATGCCATACCTTGGAAACAGCTCTACACTTACTTCAGGGGGTTACGGGAGTTAAAAGTACAGCATGATCTCTAGACAGTGATATTGTTCGACTTTTCCTCATGGAGGAAAACTCCCTAATCATAGAGCTCACTCTGGAGATCGACTCTTTTCATATTTGGAAGTTATAAACCTTTGAACAAATAAAAAGTTTTTATTACTAAGCAACTTTACAATGAAATTTGGTGAAAGTTTAAATTACAAGGACTACAGCTTGAGTAATGGACTACTTTATAAAACCTAGCCTTAGATGTATTTAATAAGATGATACTTGATTACATTTAAGAGGGAAAAATTCTTAGAGAAGGTTAAGGAAATCAATCGTGACAGGTTGCCATTTTCATGCCGTTCATAATAATAAGCTGCTCAGAGCAAGAGCATCAAGGATGAAATGATAATACAAATTGCTTCAAGCAGTTATTGTAGTCCCTCGGGCATATTGATTTGTGTTTCTAATAAAAAGATGCTTTCAGATGTCCCATTGACAGAGAGACAGGTGACATGTGCCATTACGGGAATTGGAGCTGCCTCTCGTTATCTGGATTGTTGCGAAGGCATTTTCAGACAATAGAACAAAATAGAGTCAGCTGCGGTATACATTCCCAGTTGAAATGCCAAGGCAGTTTTGGAAAATGGCTTTTTTATTTTAAAAAGGGCCATTTATTAATATTTTAAGACTCCTCTTGATCTATAATAAAATATTACATTAGAATAGCTTGCTTTTGTCTTTCTTGTAGTTGCATACCATCATAGAACCCTTTGTTTTTCTAATAGCTGCTTTCTTGAGTAATATAGTCTCCAATTTAATGTGTGCTGCTCTACTTCACCAAGAGCTGTATGGGAAGAACCTCATGGATAGAGACATGGATAGCTTCTTCACAACTGTTACTAACAATAACAAACCATAGTGTTTCCAACCCTCACCAGAAAAATATGAGTCATGATCAAGCCAACCATAAGGCCCTCTAGTAGCACAGAGACAAGACACAGGACACCTGCTTGGGCTGCACTGGTACCCAGGTCACTAGCACTGTGCCTGGCACACTGTGGCATCACAGCCACACGCAGCTCTGTCTGCATTGTGAGCATATACTTACAACTTAAGGAAAACAGGAAAAGACGCAATCCTGATGCTAGCCGAGACATGCTCTGCAAACACATAGAAACACCTAAAGTGCAAATGTTGTCTCTGTATTCCTTTAAATATGAATTTGACTATAAAGGAAATGCCCTTCGTAAGAAATATGTTATTTTAAATGCCTACCTAGTTCTGCATAACATTCTGAATAAGAAACGCTTGCTGTGTGTATGTCTATGTTAAGTAAGAATATATTTGGTATTGTTTCCTTATGCCTAAGTACAAAATTATCTGTAACCTAAATTCATATCAGAGAATTTTATTTTAAGCAAGTAGACAATTTCATTTTATATTCATTTATTGGATTCCTTGATTCCTTACACTGAGGCCCTAAAAACTGCTAGGAACTTATGATACATTTTTTTTCATATTTCTGGCAAAATAAGTTTTTCCTCTCCCAGATCATTCTGACCTATTTCTGATGGCCCGGTCTGAGAGTAAGTCAGGACAATTCTCAAACCTGTTTGTGGGGTGCAGTGCAGTGGGCGGGGAGGTTCCGTGTTGTTAAAGAGGAAGAGTGGGGGTGAGCCTTTTCTGTCACTCATGTTCTCAGAGGACTACATGATGCCACCTTTTTTCAGGCCAGAAGATTTCTGTGAGCATCTGATGCTGACCTGGATGGCTTTCTGTGCCCACCCTCCCCTTGTCCCCTTCTGCCCATTATTATGTGAATGGAAGTTCTTCCTCCCACCCCACCTCTGAATCCCCCATAATCAACAGGTCACACACATGCTGTAGGTTCAGAAGCAGACTTAGCGGAAGAGGGTTTTGAGCCAGCAGTCAATTAAAAAGGAGAGCCCTTGGCTTATCAATGGTTCCCTGCCAAAGACCACTGGGTGGAGTGAGTGGGGTTCGGTTGAGCATGTGTACCTCTCTGCCTGTCTTCTGTTGCCTCCCTAATTCACTCTACGGACTGGGGAAAGACTCCTTCTGTGGCATAGAGCCAGGCTGTGGGCAGGCCATAGGGTATCTGTTCCTGCCGAGCCACTGAGGAAATAGCCTTTCCACGGGTCCAGGAGCCTTTAGCTCATTGTGCAGAGAATTTTTGACATATTTTCACAGTAGTGCATACTGTTCTCTCTTAAGAGGAAGTGCAGGTGTGATAAGGTCTGTTCCCTCCTGAAACTGTTCAACTATCATTGCTCTGATGGTAAGCAGTAGTCTCTTTGCTGTATGCCATGAGCCCTTCTATCCATCCATCCCTCCTCTCCTCACTCTCACTGCCTCTCTAGGAGGGCTTACTTTGCCTGTCTGAGCTTGAGGGCCATTTAGCTACACACTTGTGTAGACCTGTGATTATTCCGTGCCTTCTACCACAGTTTCTTGGCTTGGATTATCCATTCATTCTGGCATTTCTGGCACTCTGCACAAGCTAGCTCCTCAGTAAATGCTGGTTGAAGATGAGTCAGTCTAGGACAACTATTTATTTACTTACCCCTGCCTTCCATAAAGTTTTCAATGTCATGGAGCTGTGCTGTGCACATTCTTGTATCCCATGCTTCTCACACAGCTGATAGATGCTGGACAGCTGAACAAAGTGTTAAAATAAGAAATAAAAATTACTCTTACAAACATGGTTTATAGTAGTTGTAGATATAGTGACCACATTTTATAAAACTAGAAATACCATGCAAGCTTCTAGAAGCACTCTGGAAGTAGAGAGAATGGAATGGGGTACAAAGACAGTGAGCACTTGCTGCTGGGTACCAGGCTCTGCCTGTGTGTTCCTGTGTGAATTGTGGTTTGCTCTTATTTAGGGAATTATATGATCTGTTACTTTATTGGATTGTTGTTCATTTTCTCCTTCCTTTGGCATGTGGGAACCTTTTAAGCGGGTTTTGTGTCCTATTACTATGAGAGAACCATCCTGAATATGTTTTGTTCTTCCACTAAAGATGTATCTGGCTCATCTTATATCTTCCTTGTCCTAGCTCTGTGGTTGTCCTAAATTCCTTTCATCAAAGAATGGTTTTTAGAAGTTAAGTTCTGGGAGTGGGACATGGCCATTGCTATTGAAGTGTGCTGTGTCAGGCTCTTGTAACAGACAGAAGGAGGGGTCGGATATGTAGATGGATATATAGATGAGTTAATGGATGGTTAAGTGAGTGGATGGGTGAGTATACATGCATTTAATTCTATTTCGTTGTTTATGTATACTAATTCTAGTAGATTCAGACATACTTCCAGTCTAGCTCAGGTCTACAGGGTTTGTTGGTAGTTTCCTTTCTCTGTCTAGTGATTTTCTTCCCTCACACTGGGAAACTGTCTGCTAATATGGGTAATGTGCTTACATATGCAGCCCTTTAGTGTAACTAGCCTAGATCTCTGTCCATTTGAGTTCCCCTTGCTTATTTTCTTTCCTTTATTAACCATTGCATAATGGTTTTGTTGCATAAATCAATGAAAGGTATAGTTAAAGAGTCTAATGGTAAGTATGTAATAGTATTTGTCTTTGATGGGAAAGGCTCTTAGGCCACATGGTCATACATTCCCCTCTAGTGTTAAGCATGCCATGTTGCTTGGTGAATGAATAGTGATTTGTGCACAGATGTGCAGACGGCTCCACTGGTGGGTGAGTTGAACACACCATAGGATAGCATCCATCTTCCCATAGACAACTGTGCATGGATTTCAGTACTCAACGCCCTCAGTGTGGGTTTCCACCTCCCACCACTGCCATCACCAAGCTACTGCCAAGTTGTCACCAGAGAAGGAACTATTGGCAAGTGTGTCACCTAACTCTCACTCAGCAGGTGTGTCACTACCTTTAGTGAGAGGCTAATCCAAAGAGTGATTTTTGTCTTCCGCCTCTTTCCCTGTATTTTGTACATAATAAATAGAATAAACTAGTCTGTTTGAGGTGTGACTTACTATGATGGCATCGAATATACACATTGTTTTAGACTAATGTTCTAACTTAAGTGACCTTAGTGTTAATGGACAGACTTAAGGGTCTAGACCTAGAACTGAATTAGCATTTAAGCCACATAACCAGATTTCTGTTAACTTTGCCATTAGTGCTGATGTGAAGTATATTTTTTGCATTGTGGTAATGTTGATGGCCCACACTGTGTTACATAGTCACGTAGCTGCTAAAGTGCATTTCAGGAACTTTTTCTTAAGCCCCAAATAAAGACTTAAAAAAATAGAAGTGAAAGACAAGCACCAACATAGCACAGCTCCAGAGAGTTCATTAACCTGTGGAAACGAGCAAGTTGTATGTGACACAATTTAGAGAGAGATTTGTTTCGTTTTGGTTGAATATTTAGTCATTCAAGCAACAATTTTCTTAACTTAAAGTCAATAATTTGTTTTGTTATTACAATTACAAAAATTGTTTCATAGCCTTAAGATATAGACATGATCTGAATCACACAATGTAGAGAATAGAATCTTCATAATGGATCAATTTAATACGTTTTTAATTCCAAACAATATAAAGAAAAATGACTACTCTGAATTTAATCTCGGCCTCAGATGATGCATTTTCCTCTCGTTTGGGTGAAGGCAGATCATGGGGTACTCCACCTCTTCCTAGCAGGCTGAGCACACAGCACAGACAGGGAAATCGCCACCAGGGAATGTGTGGGAGCCCACAAAGATTCCAACTTGTGGTTTGACTCAAGGTCAAAGAGCCAAAGTTTATATTGCTCTTCAAGGCTGCATAATAGGGTGCAAAGGCATCTTATACTTCAAGGCCTAATCACAAGATGCTTTGCTGTGGGGTGTGGTTACCAGGTGTTTTGAAGGGTCTACATTTGGTTGTGCTTTGATCTCGAAAGAGGGAGGTCTTTTGCCTCTCCCCTTTCTAGTATATAAAAAGCCCATTAGAAATAAACTCAAGGCTGCTGAGTATTGACCCAGGGCCCTCCTGAAGCTATCCTGTGTCTCCTTTTTTCTTCATGTAATTCTCTATTTCCTATCTAGCATTTCTCAATTCCTCACTCCCCTCTTCAAGGACCCTTTGATAGCTGGGGGATAGGTCAGGGCTGGACCCCAACACTGGGCCAGCAGGAATGGTGCTAAAGGAAGGCTAGACTCACCTTCTTGCGCTCTCTTGTTTTTCAAGACAGGGATTCTCTGTGTAGTTTTGGTGCCTGTCCTGGATCTGGCTCTGTAGACCAGGCTGGCCTCGAACTCACAGAGATCCGCCTGGCTCTGCCTTCCAAGTACTGGGATTAAAGGCGTGCACTACCACCTCCCGGCTGCTTGCACTCTTTATTGGTAGTCAAAGTGCTTCTGATAAATATTCCTGGATAACAAATCATAATAATTCTAGAGGTGATTTATTACCTTATTTTAAAAAAAAAAAAAAAAAAAAAAGTGAGCCAGGCATGGTAGTTTACACCTTCAATCCAAGCATTCTGGAAGCTGAGGCAGGCAGATCTCTATGCATTTGAGGCCAGCCAGGGCTACATAGTTTGACCCTATCTTAATTCAAAACAATATGCTTCTTGGACATTATTTTTCATCATCTGTTATTTATGCTATTTGTATAATTTCATTTCTATGCTAGGTTGTAACTTCACATTCTATCTTGGTTTTGTTGTCTTGGTTTTGTTTGTTTTGTGATATTCCCCAAGTGTTCCACTTGGATCCTCTCCCTCCTTCAATTTCATTTTAAAACTGAATGAAGAGTAGTTAGCTCTCCCTCCCTAAAGGAAGGTGAGCTGTTCAGAGAATATAAAAATGGCACTGGACATTTTCTTCATGCTACAAAGTTATTTTCCAAGCAAACTGCAGTTCTCTTTGGCCTGACTGCTGTCACTCTTGAAGGTGGGGATTTGCTGGCCCTGCGTCTATGTCCTCCTCATCCCTGGTGGGGCTGAGTTCGGGTGAGCTCTGCTTGTTGAGCTGGGTCAGGCTGTCTAAACTGTCAGTGATCTTTGTGCTGTCCTCATCTTCCCACCTGAGGCCTGAGGCTCTTTTAGGCTGATGAGTCACCATGACTACCGACTCCACCAGAGGAAGTACAGTGCTGTCCCTGCTGTTCAGCAAGAGTCCCCCAGCCTCTGGTGACTTGTATTCAGCCCTCATGACATGTGAACGAGATTATAGTGTGAGGCCTTCTGCAATGCCTCTCATGTCAGAAATGCTTAGAATCATAGTTCGAAGCTGCAAGGGAACCTGGGATTTAAGTCATTAGTATAAAGAAACCACAGGGTTTGGTACTCGGCTTTTGAGCTTCTAAATAGATTAAAAAAAAAATCTGGACAGTTGTCTTGAATGCTGAAGTGTATGTACTTGTATGTGTGTGTATACACATGTGTTTTGAGGCAGAGTCTCATGTGACCCACACTGATTTTCCACTTGCTTCCTAATATTGTAAGCACAGAGAAGTTTGATTTTGAGGGACTGGATACTGTTGAGATCCAAGTGATAATTCTTAAGGAAAATTCCAGCAGAGTTTAGGGATTAAGTGGTGGGAGATAGAAGCACAAATGTCCCCATGTGGCCTGCCATAAAGGGGGGGGGTACTAGTCAGAGAGGTCCCCTGGATGGGTGTAGGCTCCTTTCCTCTTGCTGGGCTCCTAGGGCTGAGGTGTGGAAACTATATAGTAGCAATGTTTGCCTGAGTTTCTTCGTGATGGGCATTCGTGTGGGAGTGCCCTAATTCTTGCAGCCAACCTTAGCTGACTTCCTAAGTCTAGGGAAGACCCCACAGGCTGTTAAGAATCATGCAAGCAAGAGTGCCTTATGCTTCTGCACCCCAGGAGGGAGCAGACTGGAGAGGAAAGCCCACAGCATTGATGGCACTGTGGCTGTGAGGAAATAATAAAGCTGTGCCACATGCCTATGGTATCAAGAGTGGTGTCACATGTATTGGTGTGAGCATCAAAGATGACTTTCTCCTTATTAGATGCCACAGGATTCCCCTCACTACCTCCTGGAACTTAGATGTAGGGTAAAGAAGTAGTCACAAAGGCCTGAATTTGAGTTAATTAAATTGCTAATTTTAATGAGTTTGCTTAGAATTTGGGGAAGTACCTACCTGTGTTATCTCTCTCATTCTCCCTTATGCTTACTCCATTCCAGGACTTTCTCCGTCCCCCCCAGTGATAAACCCTTTCCTTATGCTCTATTCTCTTGTTCAGTACTTCTACTTCCTGGATAGCAATGGGTCACATGACCTATATCTCCCCTCCTCTAGGCATGGCAGCATGCTTTGTAGAGTTCACTGTGATGGAAAGTGTTCTTGCCCTTTCAGCCAGGGCCCTTTACTTTCTAACTTCTTTCAAGATTCTTTCTATGGAAAACAGTTAAGGCTTGCAGGGCTATGGATGAGCATTCAAAACACAGAAGTTAAGTTAAGGGTATGTATTTGGGGATGGTGGGGCACTAGGAAGATAGCTCCGTTGGTAAAGTTCTATCTCCAGAAGTCATGTGGAAAACTGCATGTGCTGGCATGTGTTGAGATCCCAGAACTGGGGAGATAGCGAATGGCAAGCTATCTGGGAACCCTCAGGTAAACCCCACGACCCTGACTCAGAAAGCCAGATAGAAGACTGCTCTGGAGGAAAGACAATGAGGTTGGCCTCTGGCCTCCAAAGGCAGTATATACACAACACCAGAGGATCTGTATTTTTTAATGTTTTATCTGTTTTCCCTCAATGCATGTGCACCAGCTATGTGCCTGATACCCATGGAGGCCTGATACCATGTGGGTTCTGGGAATCAAACTCAGGTCCCCTGCAAGAATGGCCAGTGCTCTTGACCACTGAGCCATCTCTCTAGCCCCCAGGATCTATATTTTTAAGCTCCATAAAATAAAATATTCATAGTTTATAAATTTATTAACATCTTATTAACAGAAATTTAGGTTCCTTCAACCTGTCTTCTCCCAATGCTTCTCTCCTGATCTCTTAGTTTTAATTTACCCACCATCTTGAAGCTGTGGTGGCATCACTGAACTTCTTTCTTAGCTAAATATTTTTAGTCATCTAATTTTTTACTGTCATCTCCACCGTTATCTAGTCTGCAGCTGGGGCAGTGTGATAAACTGACAGCCTACAGTTTATTGTCACAGATGACAACATAGAGCTATATGTATAAAGCATTCAGATTCTGTGAAAGTATCTGATATTGTAACCTTATATTTCATAAATTATTCTGTCAGCTTTATACTTTCTAGTTTCAGAACTACTCTTTACTTTGCAGTTGTTAGGACATTAAATCCAGATTTGCCCTTATTTAGTATCCTCTAAGCTTCCACCACACATCACATGACCAGCACTCTTATACTATAACGATGCATATAAACCATGCTAGAAAACTTCTCAATGACACTTGAATTTTGCTAGCAAGAAAAGGCAATATATCTTGGTTTGATTTTTAATTTTTGGCTAACTTAACACAGATGTGCAAAAATATTTTAAATGAACTTAAAATAACCATCAGCTATAAGGCTATAGAGAATTATTCTGTTATCTTTTCCCAAGGTGACTCCCATCCTTCTAAAGTACTAATTATTTTGGCTTATTTTTAAGATTTTAAAGACAGAGTTAAATGCGCATTCTTTTGTTTTTGACTTCTTTTGTACAGTAATATGTGTGTTGTATTTACATTATTGCAAGTCAGTGAATACACTTAGTGTGTGAGTTTCCTGGCTTAGGGGTTCTCTAGACCATCTTTTGCCCATCTCGCTATGAGTCTTAATCATCTTCTACAGTTGTGTAGGATTTCTCTGTTCATCTGAAGGCAAGCACTGTGTGGGCTTTTAGGTCACCATTCTACTACTGTGGGGTTTGTTACCTTCTTTTCATTGGGATGAGCCACCGCCTTAATTCTAATATGATCAATGGCTCAGTCTTTTCCTTTTATGACTGCAAGAGTCTCCTGACCCAGGTCCTGAAGACACTCCCTTACTTAAACGACCTGCTCAGTAAGCTCTCTGACCACCTGGCATTGTTTTTATGTATAATGTGACCAGGGACCAGGCTTCTTAGAGACGGAGAGCACTATGCAATGGTGCTGTCCCTGCTTAGTACAGATCCGTCACGAGTCATCTTCATAACATGACGATGCATGTTACTCAGGGCCTCCTCATATATTGGGCTGTTAATGTAGTCTGTGCTAAAGCATTTTGAGACTGTAAGCAGATCAGTTATAACTGCATTTTATCACCATAGAGCTTTGAAGAGAATTGATTTTATAATTTAGTCTTTAATCAATTAGTATTGTATAACCCTTTCAATATTCTTTGTAATTTTCTAAAAGTTTCATCCTATTTTGATTTATTTTTACTTGAAATTTTTTTATGCTGCTTTAGTCATTATCTTTAAATTTTTTATTTTATGTTTGTTGTTATATAAAAATAAAATTCTGGGCTCAGTTGGTAGAGTGCTTACCCAGCATGCACAAAGCCCAGGGTTTGATCTCCAGCATGACATAAAACCAGGCATAGTGGTGTGCTCCTGTAACCTTAGCCCTCAGGAGGTAGAAGGTCATCCTCAGCTACACATGGAGTTTGAGGCCAGCCTGAGCTACATGTATGTATATATGTATATGTCTAATTTCTCTTTGATGGATTGCTGTTCTGTAAGTTACAGACCTGACAGCGTTCAGATAGTCACCCCTCTCCCTCTCTGATCGTGTTCTAAACAAGGAGGGAGGTAGCTGGTTAC
The DNA here is from genome assembly GCF_049852395.1 of Peromyscus maniculatus bairdii. Lineage (NCBI taxonomy): Eukaryota > Metazoa > Chordata > Mammalia > Rodentia > Cricetidae > Peromyscus > Peromyscus maniculatus. Next base: position 72,379,812 of record NC_134870.1, on the reverse strand, counting down.
AGTGATCTCATGCCTGCTCTTGGAGTGCCCCGTTACCTGCTGGGCAGAGAGGCCACTTTCCCCGTGTGTCATTAGAATATGTCTGAGTGCTTGGTATCCTGCTAGTCCACTCTTGGGACATTTGGGCCTGATTGCTCAGCTTCAGCAGGTATGTACCAACCAGGGGAGAAGAAATTGAAGGAGGAGGAGAAAGAGTTGCCAGGAACTGTGCTCTTGGTTCAAACCCTCTGCCCCACTTAGGAGCCAAGCAGGAATAATAAGGTGGGATGAAGTCAGGACGGCTAGATAACAGACTGTACAAAGGAGTGTTCTAACCTGGAAAGGGCTGCTAGGTTGTGAGTTTGTGGAGATCATAGAAGATAAGGAAATTATTAGTTTTATTGTTGTTAAGCAATGCAAACTCCAAAATTAAGCTTATGGATTAGTTATTAGTTATCTATGTGAAGTTAATCTTGTCAGAGGAATTGGATTATCTATTTGCTTTTTGCTTGACTTAAGCAATTTTACCTTCATTTTTCTCCATGGAACATAAACAGATGAACACCAGTCGTGGCTTAGCCCACCATACTCCCTGTAGGAAGCCTTGGGCTTCCTACTTGCTGCCTCTCCTCTCTTGTGTTCCCAACTACTTAAAGTAGACCATGTTTTCCTTCTGGGCAGGAAGCCTTTGCCAGTGTCTTTTAAGATTTGAGAGTATTTCCTAGATCTTTCAAACCTTGAAGAGCAGTGTCTGCTCTGGTCTGTCCTTTATCCTGAGCAGTGGTGTCTGTTGCTGTTCTTACCTTTGCTCTAAGGAGACTCTCCTTAGAACTGGGTTGTCCTGGGGTTCAGCCATGAGCGGCAGCATCTAGAATTAGAACCTGTTGACTCTAGTTTGCCATAAGACAATTCACTAATTACTAGAATTTTAGCTCTTTTAGTTTAGGGCAACCTTTTCGTCATTATGTGGCATGCTTGTTTTTAACAGCTAATATGTGTAATTACATTTCAAATAAGTGCGCTCCAAGTGCTTTGACAGCATTTTGATATTGGTGCTGTGACCTAGCAGTTGTCTTCTGGTGGTTGAATAATTAATTTGTTTCTAAGAGCTTTTGAGTTTGATGGTTGCCTAACACAAGGGTTTCCTTGTGGAAGGGTTTCTGGCTTCCAGTGACCCTTTGCTGCCATCTGGTACAAATTCAAAGTGCTTCTGTCATCTGCTGCTAATTGCTGTCACCTGCACATTGCAGTCCCTCATAACTGAGATTCTGGGAACAAGACACTTGCCTTTTGGAGGGAGGCTCCTTGTGCACTTGCAGATGCACCCCTAAAAGAGAAAAGGGGATCAAACTAGCAGAAGCATTTTATGTCAATTTATATTTTAATACCTAAGGTGTGAGACATGGTGAGCGTTTTATGAAAGTGATGGATTCCCTGCATCCTGGTGGTTCTGTCTGTGCTATGATGTGTTTTAAATGGTTCTGGTGCTCAGCAGCCTCTTTAGGCCGGCAGGGTAGTTTGTGCACATTTTCCAGAGGCTTCTTTAATCCTCTTCCCTGAGCTGATAAGCTTTCGACAGGGCACTAGCCTATAGCGCCATATTATATTAATGTATTTTACGTGTAATTTAGAAAACAAGAAGACTATCCTGATTTGAAGTCTAAACTGTCCCCTGTGGCACTGGCACAGCTGATAATCGTGAACGAGAAAGATGTGTATATCAAATAGTTTACAAAATGAAGCCAGCTGTGTTTCCCTACATACTGTGGCTTCCTGACATGCATCATTAAACCTTATTAGCTACTTCCTTTTACAAAGATTCTTGTAGTCTTGAACATTGCATATTAACATTTTCTGCCCCTCCAACTGGAAATTATTTGCTTTATTGTAGAGTGTCAACTTGCTCTAGTTTCTGATGCGTTCTAATTGGTACTTTAGAGTATAATCATCGTGAGATACCACGCCATGCATTTCTTTATTTGGAAATTAATACAGACCTTTTCACTTTATCTGTCAATCTGAACAACTTTTCACACAATTCCCAACTCTTGAGATTGCTTACAAGCCATTAAGTATGAAATGGTTCATAAAATGTCTGTAAAGACATAAAGTAACACAAAAATTTTAGATGGTTTAAAATAATGTTACATTTGCCAAGATACTAGCAATAAAGCTTTAGACAGTTTTAATAATAAAAGGGTGATTAAGGAAGATGAAAAGTTTATTTAACCATTTTACCCTTATCATTTAGATTTTTCAGTATATCTTCTGAATTCTATTTTCCTTTCAAAACAAAAAAAATGCAAAACATGAGGTCCATGGATTTTGGAGGCTAAGGAACAGGTTTAGAGTTGGGTGTTAGCTATGATAACTTCCCTCCATCCTTTCTCTCTCTCTGCTATTCTCTTACTGCCATTCTGCTGTGCTGTCTTAAAAATTAAAATGTTTACCTCTTATTAACTTCTAGTTAATAGCTACTTAAGCTGATGTGTGGGTGGGACAGAAAATGGCAGGACAGAGTTGTTCAAGATGATAGTAATTCTGAGGTGCTTCAAACACTGGCCAGCATTTTATATCTCCATGTATTTTTAGTGTTATTATAAATAGGTGATACATATCTAATTGGCAGTATACTTAATGAAATAGCTGGAAGTGTACTCCTAGGTTCTATTCCAGTGACATTTCATGCAGAGACCTTTTGAGTCAAGGAGAGGCTCTTAATGTAAAGCACTCTTGCTGGTTTTTGTAGTGATAGATGTCTGGAGAATGGGGAGGTGACCTTCTTCAGTGGTCCATACATTGCATACATTCAGTCACCCAAGAGACAGCAGGGGAGAGTCAGACCCCACCTTTGGCACAGTGACAGCCATTTGAGCTGTTTTCCTGCATCCTGTGCCTTTCCTTTCTTCTGAGTTTCATGGCACAAACTGGTTTTAGCAGAGCTGTGTGCAGATTCTTCAGCTGTGAACTCAAGGAGTTACCGCCCCGCCATTACACAGTCCGACACTCATGAATTCTGTTGTCCTCTTGATATTCCTAAAATGCTGTGGCTCCGCATTAGCAACCTCAGACGCCTTAGCAAGGTCCCACTAGAGAAAAGGGGCATTCTATGGAAACCCAGAGTGCATACTCTCCATGGTCTGACTATATACGTTTAGTGATTTCCTTAACACATGTCGATGGATAGAGTTCAGAATTTTAGTATTGTTATCAACCTATTTAAAAATAAAAGATTTTTTTCCTGTTGAGTAATATTTTTTATAGCCATCATCTTCAAATGAATATTTAGGGGTAACTTTGAAAAATGTTCTAACAGACTCTCCCTCCAAAGGGTATTTAAAATAAGGTACTTGCTACAAAAAGAAATAGACATTGCACACAGGCCTTCCAGAATGAAAATGTGTCCAATAGTATCTTTTCTTCAGATTGAATTGTTAGGAATAGTGGAATAAAGTGAAAAGCAGTGAGTTCCCTGTGTCTTAAAGAAGGTGTGCTTTGACTGCTGAGCTTAGACCTGGGTGTATTCTCATTCCAATGAGAACATTGCTGCCCAAGGGTCAGCATGCTCTTTCCAGATAGGAAAGATTAGGCTAGTGTTCTGCTTCTTAAACAAATTCAAAAGGTAAATAATGTCTATTAAAACACATACAAAATTGCCAAAATAAATTGCATGTGGCCTGCTGCATGGGTACAGTTAAGACTTAGTAGTTCATATCCCAGAATAAATAATAAACTTAAGATGGAAAAGTAACCTACCACATATTATCACACACACACCAAACCAAAGGGGGCAGGGCTGCTTAACAGTGAAGATGGTTTTCCAAGAACAGGTATCATGGAACTAAGCCAAGCAAGCCAAAGAAGGCACCGATTTCCAGGCTTGACCTGATGTGGCCATGAAACCCTAACTAAATGAACTGGGCATCTAAAGAGAGAGTGTTCTAGAATAGAGCATCCCATCTCAGTCAGGATAAACCTGGGTGTAGCGTGCACACACACACACACACACACACACACACACACACACACACACTCACACTCATTTTCGTGTTATATATAACACATTTTTAAGTTAAAAAGGAAGTAGTAATAACACATTATGCTGTTCATCACAACTATTCATTCCGTCGTCTTTAAAAAGGGGACTACACTTTGTCCTTTGATTCCTGTGTGTGGAGGAGATCTGTGGCTCTGCCTCACTGCCTTGGCCAGTGAACCCCGAGCACTGGGAGGTGACTTTTGCTGGTTTTGTTTCGCCACTTCACACGTATCCTTCAGCGACTGCCAAAGCGTGGATTCCAGAGTAATACGTAGTTTTCACTAAGTTAGGTGAGTTTGCGAGTCTAGAGTCTATTAATAATTCAGAAAGGCTCTAGAAAACTCAAGCTTATTAAGTCTTCATATACCATTAACAACAGTAAATGTCAATTAGTGGTGTGGGGAACCTGCTTCTAATTTAAGCTCCATGACAAGAATGTTATCTATGTAAGATGTAAAAATTAGATGTATTTTACAAGTTTTGTGTAGTTAAACTAAATTGCTAATACTTGACCTCAGATACCAGTTACTGAATGGTACTGAATCCTGAGGTGTGGTATCAGTGGATAGCATAAGCTATTTGAAGTGAGTATTTTTAATTGGTGGATGATTTGGTAAAACCATTTAAAAATAAAAGCTTTCTATATTGTTACCACAAAAAGGATGTTCACCCATTCTTCAGACTCTAGTTGCACTTGGCTTATACCCTATATTATAGCGTTTTGTGTGTGTGTCAGGGGCAAGGGTTTCAGATCTTTAATAGGATTTCTTCCTTATAATGGTAGATTATCATTCAGAGACCTCTCCCGCCCGTATAATCCAGAGTGTTAAAGCCTATCAATTCTGTCCTGAATTCTGCATGATAAGAAGATATTTAGGTCAACTCTGCTGTCAAAAATAAGTAAATCCATGTGGCTAATGTCCTGGTCTGCTGATCTGGGGTGGGGCGGGGGGAGCCATGCTGTAAAAGGAGAGCAGATTCGAGGAAGACGCTGTGCCAACCTGGAGCGCCCTCTGCTGGCAATGCCTCGCCATGCCACAGACTCGCTTTTGCTTCTCCCTCCTCTTCAAATATGGGCGTGATGAGGTCTTGACATGCAGCATGAAGATACATGGTGCTACCTATATTCCAGACGTAGAACCGGGGCGCGAGTGAGAACAAGCTTAGGATTTAGTCTCCTTGTTACTGACTTGAAAAGGTACTGCAACTATGGTCAAATGTGACCCGAAGTAAGGTGCTTTAGAAAACTGTGGGCTTATCTTATTACCCAGGGCTAGATTTCAGTATCCTTTGTGTATCTAAAGTAAAAATGAAAATTCCAGATAGATCTTTTATACATTTCCCTTATTTTTTTTTGTTTTAAACACTATTTTGCTGTTTCACAATTGAAAATTTTGAAATAATTCTTTAAAATAAAAATTTTAGCATATCAACATGTTAAAACCATTGTATTGTCTTAACATTTGCTGACTTTTAGCATTTTATTATATTTCAATGAAGATTTTAATGTAAGTAAAGGCTGCTAGCCAGCAATCAGCGGAACTAGGCTATCCCTCTTGAACACACAGAATCAGCACAAGCTTTTCAGACGCAGACCCAAGACTTGTCGTGTGCATGGCAGCTGGACTTGATGGCTGCCTGGACACATGCACTTGGCTGTTGTGCTGTTCTCTGGAATTACTAGAAGTTATGGGGAAGGGCTTGATGAGTGGAGTATGTCAGGAAAGGCCAGAGCCAGGGTATAAAGTCCAGCGTTTTGAGAAGATGGATACCACAGTGCTCTTCAAGCCAGCAGGGAGTGTACTTGCAGAGACCAGCAGTCACTCATTCGCTGAGATGAAGCCTTGTTACAGTGTGCATTGTCCTACACATCAGGTGAAATGGGTTTTTGTCATTGAGCATGAGACCCACTTGAAAGCCTTTTGTCTCTTGGGTGTGTTTCTCCTTGAGTGTTGAAAGAAGTCTCACTCCTTTGCTTGGTTCCCAAAACTCACACTGGTATGTTTTTGTTTATATCTAATACATAAAATGATCCTGTTTTTGTGCATTTTGTGTAATAAAGCCAAGATAAAACCCTAAATTCTGAGTGAAGAATAGTCAAATTTTATTTGTAGATAAGAACATGGGTTATGAATTACTGTTTCATAGTAGACCTGAATGTCTTACATAAATACAGAGTTTGATATTTTAAGTTAAGGTAAATATACTTTAATATTAAGCATTGTTACACTGATACTTATTTAGAGAGCTTTTAAAGCACAGATTATTGAGCCAATAGACAATAATGGTCCAAAGTAGCCCTTCTTATTTCGCAGATCACTGGGGCGGCAACAGTAATAGTCAGCTACATCATCAGCGTGGCCAGCTGCATGGCTGCGGACAGTTAAGACTTAGTAGTTCATATCCCAAAATGAGTAAGTAAACAAACTTGAGGTGGCAAAAAGCTAACTCATTATATCAATTTTTGAAGTGATAACTTCAGAAAACAAAACAAAAACCTTCCGATAATAGTTTAAGCTCTATGATAGGAAGTTATTGATATACAATTCAGAAATTGGCTGTGATGGCCAACTTTCATTTATTTAAATACAAATGCTGATCTAAAAAATTTTTTTTTTTTCTTCCTTCTTAATATTGGACTAAACATGATAGTACAGACCGCTTTCTTTCAAAGATATTGAAAAAGGAGTATTTCTTTATAGGAATCCAGTTAGGTCTGTGACCGTTCTACATCAGTGTTTTTAATCTGAATGAAGAGATGATAGTTAATCCCAAAAAAGCTAGTAAAGATATTAACAGTTAGAGTTTCCTCCCTAAACATCTTGTTTAAAGATAAACTCATGTGCGTGGAGTCTCAAATGAGTTAGACATTTGATCGGGGGCTTATCTCTTTTTCAAATTGTACTTTATTCACAGGGAAAACATAGGACAAATTAAAATATATAGTTTTCTTCAGGGGTGTTAATTGGCTCTTTGAAATTTTGTAGTTTTGAAATACTTCCATGTAAGGAATGAGTTCATGTGAATTTTAGTGGATTAGTAAGAGTGCTGTAATATTTTGATTCTTCTAATCTGAGGATGATGTTACCAGTAGTTACTGGTGCTTCAGAGCTGTATTTCATGTGGTGCTTTAAAAAACCAGTGGGTAGGCCTGAGGTTTTATAACACACTGCTCTTGCTCCAGTTTGGGGTGCACATTGATTTCTTAGGAACTTAGTCTGTGCTGGTACTATTAACTTGGAGATGGATGGGAATGGTACTGTTCTAAAGAGATAAGGTCCGAGTCTCATTCATCCATGTGTTCATTTAAAAAAAAAAAACAACTGACTGATCTTTTCTTGATTAAGCAGGAGAACACCGTATTTACCCTTTATTGTTGGTATAAACCATTATTTTACTGAGAACCATTAGCTATTTAAAACTTGGTACATAAATTAAAGAGGAGCTAAATGGATTTGTGATCGTTGCCATTAGTAGCATTTTAGATTATACAGGCAATTATTGTGTTCATTATCCTAGAACAGCCCCTTTGCAGAGCCATTGTGGTTGTCTTCGGCATTATGCACACATTTTCCCTTGGAGATTAAAATTTCCAGTAGCGTATTTAATTTTGTTATCACAGTTGTTTCAGATAAAACAAATATTATGACAAGCAGAAGAAAATTTGCTTTACTAATATAAGAATTTACAGTAAATGTTGGAAATTACTTCCTAGAGTACTTAATTTACCTTTTCTCATACAGTCATAATTACTTCAAGTGATTAATCATGTATCTTAAGGATAAAAAAAGGTTTTATAATCATAACAGAAGGTCTGCCTTGTTCAGGTGTTTAAAACTTTCTTTAATAATGTGGGAAATACACATCAAAGCTGAAGGTGACACTTTATAGAATCTGTAATTTTGTAGTTAACTAGTTTTTCTTTGAAGTACTTTTGGGGTCCATCTTAGCCCTTAGATGGAGAAACTTTTAAAAAAGTGTTGCAGAGAAATTGAATATAAAAAGATTACTAATTGAAAAGGACTTTGTTTTTTTAAAACAAACTAGTATTGGAAATGTCTTTTCTTACTCCTGCCCTTTCTTAGAATTAACCCAAGTCAGGGTTGCCATCCAGTCCCGGAAGAGCAGGAAGGGCACCCTGAAGGAGCATGGGGGACAACTGTCCTGTTGTCTGAGGGAGGATGGTGTCTGACCCTTCTGTGCCTGTCACCGTTACCTTCTTCTCCCTGGAAGGGAGTGGGAGAGTTGATAGCCACTGGTGGGCAGTCAACTGCATTTGTCTTGGTCAATTAGAAAGGTATTAATGCCTTGAATTATCTGCATAGCCTGGGCATGGGCTGCTTTTAGTGTTTTCATCCTCTATGTGGCATTTTTCAAAGGAAACTTTGTATTCATTTCTCAGAGGTTGTTGGAGCTTTTGGTCTTTCACTGCTATGATGCAGGGGAGAGTGTGAGAGGTAGTGGTTATGCATTTCACAAGACAGTAATTCTTTATTTTATTACAAAAAAAAAGGCCAACTCTGGAAGGCCAGATTAAATCATTCCTTTCACTTTTTAATGGGATTTGGATGAATAGAGTAAAATATGCACTTTGCATTCATTGATAGCATCTTTAGGTTGAGGTAATTGAGTCTTTTTTCCCTGACTGAATGAATAATGACTTCATCTGATCCTCAGTGAGGCCTGAAACTTAGACCGCCTTTGTCACAGCAGAAAGATCTGGGCTTTGAAACATGCTCTACTTCCCTGGCTTAATTTTTCTTCATTTTAATCCCAAACCCTATTTTTCTCAATAATTCAAGCATAAACTACGTAGTAGTGAAGTAGCGGAAATCGCCTGGTATTCGTCCTCCTTGTGCTGCTTTTTAAATGGAGCTGATAAATCAGCCACTGAGCTCTGGGCGGCCTCATTCTCCAGAGGGGGAAGTAGGACTCTTGAATACCGTTCCTTTCAAAGTGCTCACTCTCCAGGGAAGTAGTCACCTCACTGTTCGGGTGCAAGACCTGAAGATGGGAGGGCTCCCAAAGGCCTGGGGATTCCCACATGACTTACTGGGCTCCAAGGCAATACATCTGCTGCTGAGAACTGGAGCACATGGAAAGCTGGGAGTCTTCAGTCCACGGAGTTTCTGTTGAAATGAGCTACAGTGTGCAGAGGAGTCTCTGTGCCAAGCCATGCCCTGTTTGTTCCTAAAGAAGTGAGGTGACACCTGTGTGAATCGGCATGTAGTTTTTGTTCGAAATTTCCTTGATTAGGAGCCTTGCATGGTCATGGCGGGGCAGGGAGCCCAAGTGAACGCATGCTGCAGATGTGCTGGGCATGCAGAGAGGAGCCATCTGCAGCCCTGCAGCCCTGGGGCACTGGTGTGCTGCAGGCACCAGCTGTTCCCTTGGGTCCTGGGCAATGCCCCTTTTATTTCTGTAGTGTTTACTAGGGGAGTTCAGACATGAACCTGGTCAGAGAAGACCAGGTTCCGTAAGAAGAGCTTCCATAAGACATATAGTACCAACGTTCATTTTGTTTTTCTTAGTAGACTCTTGCAGGTAAAAAGGAATTCTCATAATTAACTCATTTTCATAACCTTAGAGTTTAGCACAAGGTGTAGGAGGCATGTAATTACTTGCTTAATTAGTTTTCTTTACAATTGCACTTAATGAACTTTTGTGAAACTTAGTTTTTTTTTTCTTTCTAACAATGGCTTCTCATCGTCTCATAAGAGTTTGTGGCAAATATTAATCAAAACGAGATTTAAACTAAATTATTAACTGTGGGAAAAGCTAATTTTCCAAGACACTATAAAATAAACCATATTAGCTTAGCTAATTCTCAAACTTGTACATTTAAGAGCTAGAGTTTTATTTTGTTTGCTTTTTTTTTTCTAATTAAGATTTTGGCAATCATATTCCCTCTTTCCCTTTCCCTTTTTCTCTCCCTATTTCTTTCCTCCCTTTTCTTCTTTCCCTTTCACAATCCCCTCTCTCCCCCTTCCCCATTTTCTTTCCTTTTTTTCAAAAGCTATGCCAGATTCAGGGGAAGTTGAGGCACACGGAGAACTGCTTAGCCTGGTAGCACTCTGCTGTTCACACCGCCTGAGTCAGAGCCAGCCAGTTCAGTTCTGCACACTGTTAGCAGGCCACGTTAGGCAGAGGCTGTGACCGTGCCCAGTATTATGTGTGTGCCCCAATGACCTGGCTCCTCCAGCTACCTTTATGCTATGGATAGTTTCATGTCATAGAGGAGTTTGGTGCTGGGCCAGCTGTAATGGCTTATGCCTGTTTTTCAATATTTGGGAGGTTAGAGGCAAGAAGATCAATGTAAATTAGAGGCCAGCTTGGTCTGTGTAGGGAGTTCCAGGTCAACCAGGGCTACAGAGCAAGATCCTGTAAAAAAAAAAACAAAAAAAAAAAAACGGTAAATAAATTTTTTTTTCCCGAGACTATCCCCCAAATTCACACAGATTATCTGAAGAGTAACTGGCTCTAAAGGTGAATGTAGAACAGTGAAAACAGCATGCCTATTGGACTTAAAGAGATGCACTGTGTAATATTGCACACAATGTCACTTTCTTTCCCTGAGTCCTGTCAGGGACGTGCCGATGGCTCCTCATTCTACGTTAATGAAACTGGAGGCCCACTGGCCCAGGGTTATACACTCAGGGGACAGAGTCCAAGTCCGAGTGACAGGCTCCAGTATCCTCAGCTTCTGTGTGCCTTCATTCCTCCATCTCATACTGCTAACCAGAAGCTCACGGAGCACACCTCGAAGCACACTTCAAGGAGCTCGAAATTGGAGTTACACATTTCAGAAGAGCTGAGTTTGTGTTCTCTTTACTTTTAGGGCAAGGGCTGTTTGGGTATCCCTGTTTCCAAAGTCAAAGGGAAAATGAACTGCTTTCTTTGGTGTAATTTTCCTTACATTTAGGTGCCCAGCTAGTAATCCATCCACAGGGTGAATTTCAGTGTCACATGCATGTCATACTGGAGGAATCAGAAGTGTAGGGCTTGCATAAATCAAGCAGGTTCTAATCCTAAAATGACCTCCAGCTTGGCCTTTCTCTGTAAGTTCTTTTGGAGACTTGCAGAAAGGCAGACACACATACGGTCCTGTACTTGGGGAACTGGGAACTGAGTGGAAGGTGTGCAGGGAGAGATACTTGAGAGCGACAACAGGGATGCTTGTCTGGTCTGGCATGCCACAGAAGATGGACTTTCTTGCTCACAGAGGAGTTTTGATGTAGGGCTGGGTGTGGAGAAGGCTACCCGTGCCCTGCTTTTGTAGTTCTTGATCTTGTTGTCATGGTTGGGATCATCCTATCACCCACACAGTGGAGCTAACTGTGCTGGTTGAGTTGTCTACTCTGGTCTACTGTTTTACCCTGAGAATGCTCTGCAGGTTACAGTACATTTTCAAAAATTCTACCTAATTCTAGAAGAGGCTTGTCAAGAGAAAGTCAAATGTTTTTTATTGTATCATTATAAAGACTATTAAAACCTTTCATTTTATCATGTCACCATTTTCATGTATTCTGATCAGGATACTATGGATAGGGCCAGTTTGAGTTGTGTATTAATGCTGAGCTTTTTTTTTTTTTTCAGGTTGGTTTGCTGGACCTTGAACTCAATCAGCTGACAAAGGCGCTATTTCTGGCCTTAGTTGTTCTTTCTGTTGTTATGGTAACCTTACAGGGATTTGCAGGTCCATGGTACCGTAATCTTTTTCGGTTCCTCCTTCTCTTTTCCTACATCATTCCTATAAGGTAGGTTTAAAATTAGAAGACGACAAATGTCTCACTTCATAATGTATGATTTTGCTGAAATTGTTTTGTCTCACCTGAAGGAAGTTATCCAGTCAAAGCTGTAGAGGTGGAAGGGGCCAGGAACCCAGGTGAATGTAACAAGTTACCCGCAGAAGTGCGGTTTGGGACTTGAGTGGCTTTGCTAGAGTACTTTAGAGAGAACCTCTTTTTCTGCTCTTAGTAATGCTGTCTTAATAGATGGAAGACACCTCTTGTGCAAGCATAAATATGAATCTAAGAAGAACATTTTTACAAGTTGCTGGTTGCTATTTTATGTCCAGTGCTCTAGGGTCTACACATGTTGCTGACATTTAACGATACCCATATTTAAAAGCCAGCCCTAGTGGTGTGAGCCTGTACTCCTTTACTGTAGTCAGGATGCCGGGGCCTAGCTTCATAGCAAGATGCTGTCTCTCAGAAAACAAGCCAAGAGGTCCCTGCTGTTTAAAGGAGGATTGGATAGATTGTTCAAGTTAGATACAGTGCTGACTAAGGCACTCTTTGAAAGGAACTGTTTTTCAAAATGATAAGCAATATAATGAGATTGATAAGTAAACAGTTAATATTCAATTCCTATTTAAAGACTCATTTGTAATATGAACAGTCACAAAAAATGGTATTTTTAAAAATATACCCTTAGTGTGTTTGTGTGTGTGTGTTTACTTATATAAAAGACTGAGAATTTTCATATGAATAAATCTTGTGAATCCTGACTGAAGTCTGAATCTAGACTAACCGTCATTTGTAATGTCAGTCACGGTGACAATGTTACAAGCAGTAGGGCTCTTGTATGCCACTGCCATTGCAATACTGAATCATTGCTCATGTGGACGACATTGCTCATTTTTCTGACACAATCTCAAAGCTAGCCAGCTCCATAACTTTTGGCCTTGGGAAGCACAAGCATGTACTAGATTATCGTTGCTGTTGAGCAAATTCTGTCTCCAAGCCTTGCCAGATACACAGACCAGGCTTGCCTTCTCTCACCTCTCCAAGAATAACCTAAGACTGTTTACCTGTTAAGTTCCTCACACCTAGCTGTGCTGTCTACCCAGGTACCCACAGTTAGCTCCTTGTCAATCACGTGTCACCTAAGTGCGTAAGGGTAAGCCTTAGAAAGGTCCCATCAGGAAGTCACAGGTGTTTGCTGTCCTGTCAGTGACTGCAGTTCTGTGTGGGTCTGTACTGATGCCTGTCTTTTTGTTGACACTCCTCTCCTCCACTAACTCTACAAGGGATGTGGACTGTGTGAACAACTGGCTTTGTGTCTAGTGCCAGAACCAGGTGACACAGTGTACAGGAAGGGCTCCTGGACATAGCTGCTTCGGGAAGTTACATATGTACAAATCATCGTAGATCTCCTGCATGCTCATGATATCTATGCTCATATTGAATACTGTAAGGGAACTCGAGGACAGATCCTAGTCCCCAAAGACCAACTGGGTAGTGCAGGTAACCAAAGTGTAAGTGTGATATTACATGTCTGTTTTCTTCAACAGTTATCACAGAATATACTCAGATATGCAGAGCCTTAGGCATTTCTTAGTTGGTACTCTTTCAACCTATGGATGAATGGCTTGCATTGATCCAAGCCTCTGTACCATCTACCACCTTCTTCACTATCCATCTCCTCCTCCTCCACCATTCTCCTCCTCCACCACCATCTTCTTCCTTCTCCACCATCCTCCTCCTCCTCCTTCATCATCCTTCTCCTCCTCCACCATCCTCCTCCTCCTTCACCATCCTCCTTTTCCTCCTTCACCATCCTCCTCCTCCTCCACCATCCACCTCCTCCTCCTTCACCATCCTCCTTTTCCTCCTTCACCATCCTCCTTTTCCTCCTCCACCATCCACCTCCTCCTCCACCATCCTCCTCCCCCTTCACCATCCTCCTCCTCCACCCTCCTCCTCCTCCACCATCCTCCTCCTCGTTCACCATCCTCCTCCTCCACCCTCCTCCTCCTCCACCATCCTCCTCCTCCTTCACCATCCACTCTCTATGTCCTTCCCAGTGTCTGTCTCTGCTCCATTCTTATGTATACATTGATCTCCCCTTGCACACACCCACTCTCACTCTACATAGGGCAAAGGGGAAACAAACTTGTTCAGAGTAAAAAGAAAAATGTGTCCCCTGCTTAGGAACTTCACCTTAGGCCAGTTGCACAGTAGTGCCCAGTTCTGGAAGGAAGAGTGCTACTCCTGGACCAGGCTGCACAGGTCCCAGGCAGAGGCTAAAACTGTACTCACCTTAAAGGAATAGAATGGCAGGCTTTTTCCTATGGGGAAAATGATGCCAGCTTCCAGATTTCTTGGTAGACACATTGAAATATAACCAAGCCGGTCAGTGGTGGCGCACACCTTTAATCCCAGCACTCGGGAGGCAGAGGCAGGCGGATCTCTGTGAGTTCGAGGCCAGCCTGGTCTCCAAAGCAAGTTCCAGGAAAGGTGCAAAGCTATATAGAGAAACCCTGTCTCGAAAAACCAAAAAAAAAAAAAAGCCAATTATATTAGGCTACACATCCACTTTTCAGGACTTCTGGAACTTACCTCCAGATCCTTATCATTTCCAGATCCTCATGACACTTACTTTGTTATTGTTTGCATGATGTGGTCAGTTATAAATGTCCATGTGTGCTTAGGAGTATTTGTATTGTACACATGTCATTAGATAGATGTCATGGGATTTTAAAATCATCTGTATGCTTCCTATAAAGGAAATCTCCCTAACTTTTTAAGTACATCTCTTACCATGATTTTCATTTTATTCATTCCTATGGTTCATTTGTGTGTTTTAAGGCTGTTATTAAATGTTTACAGGCTTAGAATTGTTTTTTTTTCCCCTTTGTAGTGAATGAAAAGGTTTTAGATATAGTGTGCAGCTAGGTATTTTTGTTTCTCAGTCCTTCATCATCTTTACATTTATTGCAGTTTAATGACTTGCCTGCATTGAACACTTGTTCTGACTTTATCTGTCCTACCTCAGTATTTTTGTGCCCTTTTGAATTTGTAGTCCCTTCTGTTCTTGTCATTCTTGGTGTTCTGTCGTGTAGTCTCCCTAGAAGTGTTGCCCTGCGCACATGAAAAGCCCGTATCTTTGCTTTTCTTTACAACAATTCAAGACCTTAAAATAGTTGAAGTATAGCACCCCATGTCTTCTGGTTAAATGTACCCCCACCAATATACCCACAGTGGTATTTGATTTGTATTTGGCCCTCCTGTTCTATGCATCTGTTTGTTCTTCTTATTCATACTCAAGGCTGTAGGCAACCTCTGGGGCTTGAACTCCTGCATAGCATCCCAGGATTGAAGGGTTCTGATAGCGAGTCACCCCGCATATCCAGGACAGACAGAAGGGTGGGCTTGGAGCAATGTTAGTGACATTTACAGATATCCTTAGTGGTTAGGAATAAGACTTGGACATTTTTTTAATTTATATTCTTTTTGGTTTTATTTGTAACTAAAACAAGGAGAAGCAGCTATGGGTCTGACATAGGCAGCAGTCAATGCTGCAGGCTCAGTTGGATAGTACAAATGTACAAACCAGTGTCCTGCCACCTTCATGTCTTTTCCCCCATCTCTTGTAGCCCACTGTGCTAGTCACCTTGTAGTCAGCTTGATACAAACTAGGGTCACCTAGGAAGGGGAACTTCAATTGAGAAAATATCCTCATCAGATTGGCCTGTAGGCAAGTGTGTGAGGCATTTTCTTGATTAATGATTAATGTGTAGGGTCTCAAGCAATTGTAGATAGGACCACCCTGAGCAGGTAGCCCTAGTTTGAATGATCGAACAAGCTAAGTGAGCCAGTTAGCAGTGTTTGTCTATAGACTGCTGCAGAACCTACCTCTAGTTTCCTGCTTGAATTCCTGCCCTGACTTCTCTCACTGATGGATTGTGATGTGACATGTTAGCCAAATAAACATTTTCTCACCCAAGTTGTTTTTGGTATTGGTGTTTATCACAGCAATAGAAAGCAAACAAGGAAGGACACTTAGTGATCCTCCAGCTTTGCCCTGGGTGATGACAGGCACCAAAGAAGACGGACAGACAGTGTTGTGGCAGAGGAGGGAAAGCCTAGGGTGGCACTCCTGCCTGCCTTGCACTGCCCCTCCTCCGTCCTCTCCACGCTCACTTGTGCAAGGCACCTGCTCTTGCTGATTCAAAGTGACATTTCCCCATCTTTTTGGAGGATTCTCAAGATTTTCTTTCTCATGTTCTTCCTTTGGGTTGATCTTTTTAAACCTGTCTGGAATGTGCTGTGATATTACTTTCAAGACACTTGTATTTGAGTGGGAGGAAGGCCAGAGGAGCCTTTCTTCTCAGCTCCAGAGCATTTCTGGTGGGATCTGGACTATACTTTATAGACTGTCTCCTTTTATCTCCGTCTTCAGGAAAATAACAACATAAAGGTACTTGCCCATTTTTCTTTTATTTATTCAATAGAGAAAGCTAGTTATTTTAACAAAATTATGCCTTAGGATTGTTGGAACTAAAAGTGATTTCTGTTGTTTTCATATTTAAATAATTGCATGGATTTGTAGTGAAAATGAAAAATATCTGCTAAGAAAGTAAATACAATCTCACTATGTATACTATATAAACCTTTTATGTGTTTAGAACTGGGAAAATGGCCCACTGGGTTACGTGCTTGCTGCCTAACCATAGGAGGTGAGTTAGGTATGGCACTGCACACCTATAACCCCAGTGGTGAGCAGTGGAGAAAGGAAGATCCTTCTTTCCAAAACCACAAGTGCCAGGTTCAGTGAGAAACATAGTCTCAGGAAATAAGATTGGAAAATAATAGAGTAAAGTACTCAGTGTTGACCCTTGCCCCTAACAAGTGCAGACACACACACACACACACACACACACACACACACACACGCACGCACGCACGCACGCACGCACGCGTGCACACACACACACACGCACACACACCTTTTCATATGTTTAGATAGACTTATAAATATGAATGTGCACACATGCTTCTTTGTGAATATATCTTTGCACATACATATATGCATTTACCATCATATACTCCTATTTTTAGTTTCTATTGTTTTTTTTTAAATACTTATAAAATGATGATAACACCATGATGTCTACAGTCTTTTATGCTCTGGTTTTTCAGTGAGCATGTTTAGCATGTTCAGCCAGGTGTGCAGAGCCTGACTAGACAGTATTGTAACCTTACCTCTCCTCAGCTTACCATGAGCATGCCCACTTCAACACAACACACTACCTTGTCTTGCACACCTGGACCTGCAGTCGTACCAACTTAGCCAAAGGAATGAGAGGTAGAGTGTGAAGAGCACGGGCAGCTGATTTAAAGAAGTGGTTTATCTTTAATGAATGCAGATTTGTTTTCCTACTACTGAGTTTCCATAAAATTAGGATAACAGTTCATTTTATAGCTTAAGTGTGCTTTTGGACTTTTAAATATATGTTATTTGGCAAAAAGTGGAAATGTAGGAAGCCAAGTGCTTTTTCTTCTTGTGTCCTAAGAATCAGAAAACTTTCAAATTTACAAAAGTTAAGAATTTTTATAAATTATTAAAAATAAATTTATTAAAATAATGCTAAAACAAAATAAATTTTAAGCTACTTGATAAAATTTATATTGTCCTTTTTGTTTGTTTTGTGGTGTTTTGAGATCATATTTAATTACACCATTTCTGTCATTCCAAGACAAATGTTACATTCTGTAGTTTATGTTTTATGATCCTAAAATGAACTTATGTCCCTTTGATCTGTGCATGTCTCCTATATACAGGAAGAAACCGACAGGTTCTTCATAGCACATCAGCACATGTAGGACCCGAGACATGTCTTGGGTCAGGTTTTTACTGTTCTTGTGTGTTCTTTCCAGATGGTTTAAAATGCCCCATTTTTTAATTGATAATCCAAAAACTGACTTCTCAATGCTGAGTCAAAGAGACTTTTGCTTCTGCATAAGGCATCCATGAACAAGAGAGGCAAAAATGCTGTAGACAGAGAGATAATTCTATCCCTTCTGAGGCACACTTGAGAACCTTTTGTGCAGGCAGTGTCTTTCCTGGAGCACTGAGCTGCAAGGGTTGCTTGTGGTTGCAGGAGACAGTTTCTCATTCAGAGTCAGCATATGGGAGGCTTCTCAGCAAAATGCTGAAGACTGGATGGCACAGGCCCTGTCCAAATCCTCACCCCGAAGGCTGGAATACCAACAGTGTCGGTGGCATTGGTGCAGCAGTCCTACCTGGGTTACCAGTAAACTCTCACTGAAGGAAATTCCTAGCAGTTTCTACAACTTGTCAGTTCTGGGATTTTTTCCCCCTCCTTATCCAACAGCCCTTCTTCCTGAGAAAGGGGTTCTTTGTCTCCTGATGAGTTCTCACATTGGAGTAGGTAGCTAAGCTTTACACACTCCGATACTCTAGTGTATTCTGTTATATGCACTTACATCTATGTTCTGCACAGTCCTCAGGCTGGGCCACTTCCTTCATTAGGTGTGTAAGGGTTAGCTCTTGTTTTTGTGACCCATATGTGCACAAACATCCACAAAGAATACTTGTCTTAAAAAAGTTCCCTGTATTATTCCCTGTTCCAGCAACCTTTTGAGCATTAATGCTTGCTTTTACTGTGAGTGTAGTATTTCAGTTTGTTGTTTGATTCTTATATGGTGTTTTAATTTAAAAAAACAAAAAACAGAGCCAGATATCAGGGTGAAAGCTGAAAGGTCAGAGAAAAAGAACAGCCAGTCACTAATTCTTACCTCTTTGAAATCTTCAGCCTAAAGAGAGCTCCTGTTTCCTCACACCTTATATACCTTTTTCTGCCCAGCCATATTACTTCCTGGGATTAAAGGCATGTATGCTTCCCAAGCAAAGGCATTAGATCTCAAGGGCTGGGATTAAAGGTGTGTGCCACCACTGCCTGGCTCTGTTTCTCTCCTATACTGGATCCATCTTATGTAGCCCAGTAAGGCCTTGAACTCACAGAGATCCAGACGGATCTCTGCCTCCCGAGTGATAGAATTAAAGGTATGTGCCACCACTGCCTGACCTCTATGTTCATTCTAGTGGCTGGCTCTGTCCTCTGATCCTCAGGCAAGTTTATTAGGATACACAGTGTATCACCACATCAGTTTTATTTTTAGTTGACAATAATTTTGTATGTTTGCAGGACACTGTATGATGCTACAGTTCTTGCCACATGGCCCGATTTTTTTCTCAAGGTCAACTTCTTGCTTTTCTGAAGAGCATTGCATAGACATTTGCAAATATAAATATAATATGAATTTTTTGCTTTATTGCTTTATATAGTTGGAATTAAATTGAAAATTACCCTTTTACAATTTTTCATCTATGTTTAGCATGGTTCCATAGATTCATCCATTCCTTTCAACTTGCCATCCTCATTTATGAATGTACCACTGAGTGTATCCAAAATCAATTGGAGAACTTTGGGTTGTTCCAGTGTTGCTGTACACATTCATGAGCACACATGTGAACACCCCACATCAAGTATTAGGGATGGGATTATTTGGCTGTGTTTTGTCTGTGGCTTTGCTATATTTGCTAATATTGCCAGGATTTTGCTAAGTGATAGTACCAAGTTATCATTCCAATATCAGTATAGAGCAATGGTTCTCAGCCTTTCTAATGCAGTGTTGGGGCATCATCTTCAGCCTATAGGCTTAGTGTATCTGACAGACTCATTTGTGAAGTAGGATGTACACAAGGTCAACAGTTCAGCCTCACATTGGGTAAGAGCAGTGCATGTACCAGAAACACCTGAATTCCACTACTGTCATGTCATGATTCAGGATTTTAAATTCTGGAAATTGTTGGTTTTTGAATTCAGCTGTCCATTCTTCTTGGCTGTGTATATATGGCTTCATCTCAGCATCCCCTTCTTCTCCACATCCCTCTATTAAATGCCAGTCTAATATTGAGAGGCGTGAGCTTAGTTACTCTTCAAGAATAACTGTTTCAGCTGCTGTTCCATTGCAGTCAGAAGCCATCGGCCCACTGCCTATTCAGCTGCCTTTGAAGAAAAGGGCACTGTACCTTTTCCAGATTGCAAAGGCCACTTCAGGGATGGTGCCATATTGTTCTGGCCTCAGAAGATGCCTTTTGATAAAGCCATATCCACACTTGTTTTGGCAAGAATCAGTAGTCCTTTGATTCGTGTTCTATCTGTCCATTTTGTCCTGTTGATTCGAGGATACTTTGTTGTCCAGTGGCTAACTTTTGCCACAATGAAAGTTGACTCCATATGCAGTTTCTTCAATGCCCATATTTTCTCTGAAGAAAAAGGAAAGATTTGAACTGGATTTGCTATAGGGGCCTGCATGAGGTCCCTCTGGGAGTTTCCCGAAGCCTGAGGCAAAGGATTACCTTGCCTGTCCCTTGTTGATCTACATTTGTTGCTCCAGTGTTTTCCCTTACCTCACCTTCTGCATACTCCAGAAGGAAGGGGCATTCTGTTGCAATTGTTCCTTGAAGAAACATTGTTTCTAAGAATGACCTGTCTATAGTCCCTTTTCAAATGTCCTTGCTTTCCACATCCAAAACATCTAACATTCCTCAAACCTTTTGAAATTGCTCCTCTACCCACATATCATCATGCTCATGAGCCTCAACATTAACCGTGTCTCTAATCCAATCTTCCAAAGGTGCAGATCTTACCTTTAACGGCCTGATTATTCTTTTGCATGCTGCATTCACATTCTCAAAGGCCAAAGATTCAATTATTATCTGACTAGCTTATGAATCTGGGACCATTCTCTTTACTGCTGAAGCCAGTCTTTGTAAAAAAAAAAATCTGTGAAAGATTCTTTTGGACCTTGTATAACCTTTGTCAATGACTCAGTTTTTTTTTCCTGGTTCCTCAGCTCTGTCCATGCATTCAAGACTGCCGTTCGACATAGAATTTTGGTTTGGACATCATATAAACATTGTATTTGTACTGAAGCATATTGGCCTTCTCCAATAAGCTGATCCTGGCAGACTTGTATTCCTTTATCCCTCCATTGTTTTTCTATGTTTTCAGCCTCATCCTTGAACCAAGTTAGCCACTGGAGTCTTTGACTGGGTTCCAGAACAGCTTTTGCCAGCTCCCACCAGTCCTTTGGTACTATCCTATTATATGTTGACCAAGAGTTTAACATTTGCTTTACATATGGGGAATGCATGCCATAAGATACTGTTGCCTCCTTAAACCTTCGTAAATCTAACATTTCAATTGGAACCCATATATTTTGTGTAGTCAGTTGATTAAGCAACTGCTGTACAGTTACCGAATAAAGGGTGACTGTGTGAAAACAGGCTTTCTTTCTGTAACCTTATGATCCAATCTTGAAACAACTTCACTGTTGATTTCTACAGTCTGAATTTGATTTTTTCTATAATTCATTTTTACAGGTTTAACAAGTTTTTGTAAAACTGTTATCCTGGCCGTTAAATTGACTATCTTTTTAAATAGTAAAATGAGGATAAGCATAGTAATAAACTGCATAATTCGATCAACGTTAATCTTCTCATATAGTTGTTCCATTGTCAGACTGCCTAAAATTTCAAACAAAACCTAATTTTCTTCCAATGTACACAGGAAACCCATTTTTTTTAAATGTAGAAAAAATTTCTCTTTTAAATAGTTTCCTTTAAAATATCTGATATGTTAAGTGACTTACCAAGTCTGCGTAGTATAGTAGAAATCCGAGGGAATTTCAAAACAGCCACCTAGTGTCCGAGGTGTGAATCCAGAGAGAGAGAGAGAGAGAGAGAGAGAGAGAGAGAGAGAGAGAGAGAGAGAGAGAGAGAGAGAGAGAGAGGAGAGAGGAGAGAGAACAAGAATGCATAGCCACGAGGTCTGGCTAAAAGCTTAATCAGCCACGTATTCCCGCTTGAGCTGAGTCAAGCCTTGGCTCTGGCTTCCTTAAGCTCCGACCATGTGTGTTGGCTTTATAGGCAGGGGCCCTGTTCGGCAGGGCAGGCCTGAGTTGTTTATAGCACCAGCTTTAAGCAAGTAGCTCCAACTGCAGCTAACCTCTTGGGGCCTGAGACCAAGCCGACCTGGACCCGGGCTAGGGAGCCAGCCACCCAGCAGGAAACCGCACCTGCCACCAAGCCAAGTCAAGCGGTTTTTAATGGATTCTTGTCACATTGGGTGCCAAATGTAGATGTAACCAACCGTGTTGAAATTAAGTAAGAAACACAGAACCAATGCAAAGAAGAAAGCCAAGAGATCAGAGTTAAGAGCCTTACCCGCCTACTGCAGCTAGCCTCTTAAGCCAAGAGACCTCTCTGAAAGAGAACTACTTCCTGTCTGTTTGTCTTAATATAGACTTTCTGTTCTGCCTTCTCATTGGTTGTAAAACCAACCACATGACTGCCTCGTCACTGTCTGTTGTACAGTGCTCCAGGTCTTCTCTGGTATTGAGATTAAAGGCATGTATCTCCAATGCTGGCTGTATCCTTGAACACACAGAGATCTACCTAGCTCTGCCTACCAAGTGCTGGGATTAAAGGTATGCACCACCAACGCTCAGCTTTTGCTATGGCTCTAATAGCTCTGACCCCCGGGCAACTTTATTTAGTAACATACAATTAAAATCACATTTCAGTACAAATAAAATACCACCATATGGTTCAACTTCCCTAAGGGGTCTCAACCCACAGGTTGAGAACCACTGATTAGGAGTTTGTCTTTTGGGAACTTTCTAAGTTCTGTCTAGTCTTCCATTTTATCGTTATGTAGCTCTAACTTTTTCATTCCTGTTCTGCTGACATCTTTCTCTGTAGCTTGATATTTTTTCCCCAGCAATTCTGATTTTACCTCATTAAATATATATGAATCTTTGTATATTGTCAAACTGTCCTCTGTTCTAACCCCATGTTCTCTCACTGTCTGCTGAACGTGAGCATTCTCTCTGTTGACCACTGAAAGTGATCTTATTCTCTTGTGATGCTAGAACTTTAACTTGGGTTTTCAAGTATTTGAAATGTATATTCTAATCCAAAGACACATTCCTGCAAGGGGAATGGGGAGACAGAGACCAAGGGTGAACTTGGGGCCTCACCCATGCTAGACAACTGATTTTTTTAATTAGCATATGATAGAGTTTTCAGGTCCAATTTAAAGAAAAAATCATTGCCTCACAGCCATTGTAGAAACAAAACACAACAACAACAACAAAAAACAACTCTTCCCAGAGACTTGGTATCATCTCTGTCATGTATACATTGCCTGTTGTGGGCTCCCTTGATCTGTCTTCCACAGACCAAATAGCAAACTAATTAATATGCCTTCAGAATGTGTTTTAACACAGACCTTTCCTCCTTGTGTCTTTGAGTTTTCACTCCTTTTGGTCATGAATCTGCTGTTGCACCTCTTAACTTTATTTATATTTTCTCTAAACTTTCTCCATATAAAGATTATACAACTTGTGTTAGAGTCATTTGTAGCCGGAAGTTTCTCTGGTGTCCCACCCAGTCCTACAGCTGCTTGGACCCAAGTAAACACACAGAGGCTCATATTACTTACAAACTGTATGGCCTAATGGTGCAGGCTTCTGGCTAGCTAACTCTTAACTTAACTCAGCCCATTGCTATTAATCTATGCATTGCCGCGTGGCTTCCTGGCTTACTGGTACTTTCACATCTTGCTTCTCCTGGCGGTGGCTGGCAGCACCACTCTCCTTTCTTCCTCCCTCTCTCTCTAGTTGGAATGTCCTGCCTAACCTTATTCTGCTTCACCATTAGCCAAACAGCTTTATTTATCAATCAATTAGAGAAACACATATTCACAGCATACAGAAAGACATCCCACAACAGTAATTTATAAATATTTTATATTCTTAAATCCTATTATGGTTTTTTTTCAAGTTCCCTTTCATATCTGTTTCTGGTATAAAGAAATAATGTTTATTTCTGTTACTTGAATCTGACTTTAGTAAAACCTTGTTGACTTTAATAATCTAGAATCTTTTAGACTTTTATATAACTTTGTGCCATTTATTTCTTTTCTTGTTAATAAGCAAAAATCTTGTGTATTATTCAATCAAGGTAAGAATGAAGTGTATTCTTCCTTTGTTCCCTTTATCAAAGTTAAGACAGTCACCATCTAAACATGCTACCTTTTTAATAAAAACTCTTTAACATTTTCATTGTTTTTAATTCCTTTTCTGAAAAGTTGTTTTCAAGTCATAATACAACTTTATATTTTCTAAATCTCTTCATGATTCTTTTTGATTAATATGTTCCTTAAATAGATTGCTATGCTAAATTATAGTCATTGACTTTCTAGTTTCATACCGGCTTTTTTTTTATCTAGGTGACAAGCTAATTTGGCCATGGTTTGTACTCTGTGTTTCACTAGAGTCCATTCACTTGCTGGAAGATTTTTTCTATCTGTTTACAGTTTAGAAGTGATAATACTTTTATAACTTAATAATGTCTTTTCATACCCCCCTTTTTTGCAGTTTAGTATTAAAGTTATATAGGTTCATAAAACAATGATGAATCTCCCATTTCTCATCTCTAAAACATTTATGTTGGCGCTATTTTTTAAACACTTGCATGTCAAGAAGACAGTCAGGAGCCTTAACTTTCTCTGTGGAAACACTGCACAAATTTGCTTTCATTAGTAATCGGTTTGGCAGAGCTAGTTTTCAAGAAATAGATGAACTGTCTAAATTTTCAGTTTTTTTCACAAATTTGTTTATGGTATTATCCCATATATGTATAAAGTCTATAATGATTTTTAAATTTTTTTCATTGTTTATTTATTATTTTTGACACAGGGTTCTTGTAACCCATACTAGCTTTGAATTCCCTGTGTAGTTGGGGCTGACTGAATTCCTGATCCTCCTGCCATTACTCACGTCCAGTGTGCCGGGATCACAGGTTGTGTAGCCACACTGTGCTTCATCACTTCCATTCTTTAGTCTTATCTGCACTTCCTGTTTTCTTTCTTCTTTAAATCAGTTTCCAAACAACATTCATAGGTTTTTAGAAATTCATACTATTATCCTTGTGAATTTTCCTACCGTATGTTATTTTCTGTTTCATAATGTTACTTTTCTATTCCTACTTAGATTTAGTATTTTTCTTCATGATATAGATGTTTAACTGATTAGTTTAAGCCCACCCCCTTGAATACATGTATTTAAGTCATTAATTTCTTTTTATTATTTTGGTTATATCTCTAAAATTTTCATGTGTAGTATTTTTGTTATTGGGTTTTTTGTTGTTGCTTTTTAGACAGGATCTCATGACTTTAATAACCCAAGATTGCCTTGAACTTAATTATGTAGCCAAAGATGGCCTCAAACTACTGATTCTACACCCCCCCCCCCCCGCCCACCACACACACACACACCAAGTGCTATATTACAGACATTGATGCCATGATGCATCTGTTGTGTGGTGCTGGGTATCACACCCAAGATTTGTACATGCTGGACAAGCACTCTACCAACTACACTGTTCCTCTTAGCCCCAAAATACTTGATCTCCATTGGGAATTCTTTTACTTGTGGTTATTACAGAGTTTTTTTTCACTGAGTTTGTAATTATATCTTTGTTTACATTAGCTTATTTTCACTTTATCAGAAACAGTAGTGTTTTTGTTCTTCAGCCACCTGTTAAACTACAGTATTGCTTTCATTGAGTAAAAAGGAATGAACTTTAACTATATAGCAACTTGAGCATTGCTTTAGTCCATGTGTGCTTCTATAACAAAATACTGAGACTAAATTAATATAAAACATCAGTTTATACCTCATACTCTGAGAACTGGTATATCTAGTCAAGATACTAATAGATTCGGTGTAGCAAAGGCTACTCTCTATTTGCTGGTAGTGTCTTGGGCCATGTCTTTATAAGGTCTTTACATGGTGGAGGGCAGAAAGTCAAAAGGGAAGTAGCTAGCCCTCTCAGGTCCTCTGATAAAGCAATAACGTATTCATGCTGAGGGCTGAAGTGGGGGGTCCTTCTTGTGAGGTTGCTACAGGGGAACTAAGTGTGAATATGAAGTTTTAAGAAGACAGAAACAGCAAAACTTTTAATCACAATAGATGGACAAAATAAGATAGCCCATGATAAAACCAAATTTAAGTAATATCTATCCATAAACCCAGTGAAACAGAAGGCGCCAGAAGGAAAACTCCAACCTAAAGAGGTTAATCACACCAAAAAAAAAAAAGTCACAAAGAATAAGTTTTAGAATAGCAAATCAAAAGAGGGGAAAGACACACACACACACACACACACACACACACACACAGCAACAACTAAATAACAGGAATCAGTAAACACTGCTTATTAGTAACACAATACTAATAGTTCCCCACCCCCAAAAAAGAGACAGACTCATAGATTGGTTTAGAAAACCAGATTTATCTTTCTGCTGCATCCCTATCATCAAGGATGGATATCACCTTAGGGTAAAATCAGAAGGGCCAAAGAAGCAGGCTGATGTAGCCATTTTACATTTGACAAAATAGACTTCAAATCAAAACTAACAAGAAGACATGGGAAGGAACACTAACATACTCATCAAAAGAAAACTCCACCAAGAGGACATTTCATTCTTAACATCTATATACCAAACCTAACTTCATAAAACAAACACAACTACAGCATAAACCACAGATTGACACTCATACACTGATAGTGAGAGATTTCAGTTCCACTATTCTTGCCAAAGACAAGTCATAGATACAAACAAAAACTAAACTGAAGAAATGCTGGAGCTGAGTAACATTATAAACCAAATGGACCTAACACATATTTACAAAAACATTTCTCCCAAACACAAAAGAATATACCTTCCTCTCGGTTCCTCTTGGAACTTTCTCCAGAATTAACCACATACTTGTACACAAAGCAAGTCTTAACATTCACAAAAAAAATTGAAGTAACACCCTGCATCCTATCTGACCACAACAGATTTAAGCTGAATATCAACAATAACAGAAAGTTTACAAACTCATGGAAACTGAATAGCACACTAATGAATGAAAAAATGACAGAAATTAAAGACTTCCTAGATTTGAATAAAAATGAATATACAACATACTCAAACTTATGGGATACAAAAAAGGTGGTTTTAAGAGGCATGTTCATAGCACTTGGTGTGTACATAAAAATTTGGAGAAATCTCATACTAGTAACTTAACAGCACACCTGAAAGCTCTAGAACAAAAAGAAGAGATCACATCCCAAAAAAAGTAGACAGCAAGAAATAAAGTATGAAATTAATAAAATAGAAACAAAAAATAAAAACAATCAAGAAACAAATACTTGGTTCTTTGTGAAAATCAATAAGATTGACAAACCCTTATCCAAATTAACCAAAAGGCAGAGAGAGATTAACAAAATTAGAAATGAAAACGGAGATATAATAGACACTGAGGAAAATCCAAGGACTCATAAGGACATACATACTCCACCACACTGGAAAATCTAAAAGAAATGGATAATTTCCTCAGTACATACCACTTAACCAAAGTTAAATGAAGATGAGACAAGCGTTTAAACAAACTTATAACCCCTAGTTAAATAGAAGTAGTAATTAATAATGTCCCAACAAAAAGAAAGTCCAGGTGATGTAGCAGGAATCTTAGAGAGTCTTATTAATAAAATCAAACCCGGGGCCAGTTATTGGGGTGAAATGCTGGGTGGTCAGAGAGACAGAATAAGCCACAGCTACCTCACCTTGCCGGATCCTCAGCTGGTCTTGCTTCCTCGGACTGGAAGCTTCTGTGTCCTCATCCCAATGGCTCTCAGCTGAACTGCTGCTCCAAAGCCTGAAAGCTTAACCAGCCAAATGCTTCTAGTTTCTGGTCCTCACACCTTATATATCTTTCTGCCTTCTACCATCACTCCCTGGGATTAAAGGCTCACTCCCTGGGATTAAAGGTGTGAGTCACCATACCTGGCTATTTCCAATGTGGCCTTGAACTCCAGAGATCCCAGATGGATTTCTCCCTCTGGAATGGTCGGATTAAAGGAGTGAGTGCCACCACTTTCTAGCCTCTGTATCTAGTGGCTGTCTGTTCTCTGACCCCAGATAAATTTATTAAGGTACACAATATTTTGGGGAACACAATACCACCACAAGGCCAGATGGTTTTAGAACAGAATTCTACAGACTTTCAAACAAGAGTTAATGCTAATACTACTCAAATTGTTCCACAAAATAAAACAAAAGGAACATTGTCCAGTTTGTTTCACAAGGCCACAATTACCCTGAAACCCAAACCACATAAAGACCCAACAAAGAGAATTTCAGACGAATTTCAAGTATGAACATAAATGTCAAAATTATCAATAAATGCATGCAAACTGAATCCAAAGACACATTGAAAAGATAATCCACCATTATCAAGTAGGTTTCATCCCAGAAATGCAGAGTTTTTTCAACATATGTAAATCAATAAATGTAATCCAACATATAAACAAAGAAAGAAAGAAGGAAAGAAAGAAAGAAAGAAAGAACACTCACCTCATTAGATGCAGAAAAGTCCTTTGACAAAATACAACACCTTTTCTTGATAAAAGTCCTAGAGAGATTAGAGATATAAGGGACATACCTAAGCTTAATAAAGGCACTTTATAGAAAGCCCATAGACAACATCAAATTAAATGGAGAGAAGAAATTCCACTAAAATCAGGAACAAAACAAGGTTGTCCACTCTCTCCATACCTATTCAATATAGTACTTGAAATGGCTAAGTATTATAAATGGCTAAGATCAATAAAACAAGTGACAACTTGTGTTGTTAAGTATATGGAATTAAGGGGACACTCATATTGCTGGTGGGAGTACAAACTTTCACAGCCACTATAGAAATCAGTGTAGTGGTTCCTCAAGAAGATGGGAATTGATCTACCTCAAGATCCAGCTATTCCACCCTTAGGCATATACACAAAGGACGCTTCATCCCACCAAAGAGACACCTGCTCAACTGTTTTCATTGCTACCTATTCATAACAGCCAGAAGTTGGAAACAACTTAGTTGTTCCTCAACAGAAGAATGGATAAAGAAAATGTGGTGTATTTACAAAATAGACTATTATTTAGACATTAAAAAAGAAGAAATTCACTGGTAAATGGATAAAACTAGGAGGGAAAACACTGAGTAAGGTATCCTGAGGTATTCCTGAGTGAGGTATCTCAGACCTAGAAAGGGAAATATGGTATGTATTCACTTATATGTGAATGTTAGTTGTTAAGTAAGTGATAACCAAAGTATAATCTATAGAACTAGAGGTTAGGTATGGAGTGAGTGACTAGTTAGGGGACAGATAAATCTCCCTAGGAAATAAAAATAGAAAGTTTTAGGAGAATAGGGGGATGGCTGGAATAGGAAGATCAACTGGGGAGGGAGAAGGACAGGGAAGAGAATTTGGAGAGACAGCTAAAATTAAGGGCCATTTGAGGGGTAGTATGGAAACCTAATATAGTAGAAGCTTCCTATACACACACACACACACACACACACACACACACACACACACACACACACACACACACAATCTAACTGAAATCACCAATTAATGATGAAGACAGAGTCACATTAGCTATCTCTTGTCACCAAATGAGGCTTCCAGTACCAAGAGTGGGTTACATCTAATTGAGATTTTGGCTCAAAAGGTTGTACAGTTCTCTCCAAACAATCAAGACTGTTGCCAAGACTATAGATTGCTTTCCACAAACTAATGGCAAGTCCCCATTGCGGAAAACAACACGTACACAACTTATTGAATGTGGAGAAGTGGAGCTGGTGCCTACATAGAGCCTTCACCAGTACATGCTAACATCTTTGGTACAGGAATGTCCTCTGAATGCTACCAAAAGAGAAGTATGAATACCAACCCAGCTACCAATACTTGGCTTGACAATGGTATTCTGCCTGCAAGATATGTTATTGCAATGGTGGAACAAAGTTTGTGAGAGTAACCAATCAATTTCTGATTTGACTTGAGACCTGCTCCATGAGATGGAATTCATACCTGGAACCTAGTCTGGAATCCAGTCTCAGGTTCTTGGCCCACCAAGAACCTGAGACTAGATTGCCCAGGGACCTAGCATAAAACCATATACTGCTCTTCTTTAGAAAAAAAAAAAAGGTGGAAAAGTAACAATAAAATGATTCCTAATGACTTTCTGCCATACTCATAGATCAGTGTCTTGCTCAGCCATCATCAGAGAAGCTTCCTTCTGCAACAGATGGGAACAAATACAGAGACCTACAACAAGACATTATGCACAGAAGGATAGACCTTGGAACATGCAACTCTGAACAGGATGTATTCATCAACTCTCTCCCCTCAGGGCTCAGGGAAGCCTGTGGAAAGAATATAAGAGGCAGAGGGAATGGAGGACACCAAGAAAACAAGGCCCTCTAAAGCAATATGATCAAAGCTCATATGAACTCCCAGAGACTGAAACAGCATGCACAGGACTGTCAGGTGTCTGCACCAGGTCCTCTGCATATATTATGGCTTCCAGTTGATCTTTTTACGAGGTTCCATATTGTGCAAACGAGTGGGTCTCTTTCTTGTTCCTTCTCTTGGGCTCTTTCTCTCTGTATTGTCCAGTTTCAATGTGTTAGTTTTTGTTTTATTTTTGTTACTTAATACCTTGTTTTGTTTTCTAATGAGAGACAGAAAAGGAATGGATCTGGCTGTAAGGGAAGAACTATGAGGAGTAGATGGAGGGGAAACTGTGATCAGGATATATTATGTGAGAACAAATTTCAATAAAAGGAAAAAAATAAAATGGAAAGGAGCTTAGAGCTATCCAGTACACACTTTTAATTTCAGCAAAGCAGTATATTGTAGCTGGAAGTTTTCCTGTGTCCCACCCGGTCCTACAGCCACTCAGACTCAAGTAAACACATAGAAGCTTGTATCAGTTACAGATTGCATAACCATGGCCTATGGCTCAATTTTCTTGCTAGCTAACTAAACTCATAACTAAACTCAGCCCATTTCTATTAATCTGTATATCACCCGTGGCTTAACCTGTGTGCCATTACATGGTGCTCCCTGGATGGCAGGATGGCATCTCTTCCACCTCTCCTTTCTTCCTGTCTCTCTCCTGGATTTCCCACCTACCTCTAATAGACAAACAGCTTTATTTATCAACCATTTGGAGCAACACATATTCACAGCATGCAGAAAGACATCCCACAGCACTTCCCCTTTTCTATCTAATCAAAAAGGAAGGTTTTAACTTTAACATAGTAAAAATTACATATAACAAAACAATTATGAAGCAAGAATTACAGTTATAATATCTAGTCTATTTGTATTTGGAAAAATTAAAGAAAATGTTCTATCATCTACCCTGTCTTTGTGATTCTAAAGTTTCATATCTAATTTATCTTTTATCATAACCAAGGAAAATGATAGCTATTTAGTCTTCAACTACATCAAAGTTATTATATCCTCAGAAGGATATAATATTACCTTAGGAAAATAAGAAATACATTATAAGCAACTTCAAAAATTCTGGAAATGACAGAGACAGTTGTCTGCCTGGACAGTCATCCAAAGTTCCTCTGCAATGTTGGGGCATCTATCTTCAGCCTATAGGTCTAGAGTTTTTTCAGTCACTTCTCCCTGTGTTCTATGGAATATCTGGCAGTCTGCCCTGCAAAGCAGGAACCTGAAGAACCATTTCACCCCATTTTGGCAAATTCAGTGGTCATTTTCCTATGGGTCCTGCATGTCCAGTTTATACAACATATTATCAGCAGTCCAGGCAACAGCAGCCTCTTGGCCAAATACGTATTCTTGCCAAGAAGATAAACTCCATATGGAGTGTCTTCAGTGCCCATCCTCCCTCTGAAGTAAATTGGTGCCACTAGGAGCAGACATGTCTCACTGTCCAGAAAGTCTGTTTTTAAAACATTTTAAATGCCATATCTGTAGGTCTTTGCAGTGTTTGAAGATTACCTACCTAACTGAAATATATTTATGTATACCTAGAAAACTTAACTAACATGACTATAAGTTTATCATGGATGACTAATTATTAGTTTTTATTTTTAATTGTACATTAAAATTTTAAATAAGCTGCTTAAACATAATACCTTCAACAACAGTATAAATATATGTACAGTATAACAAAACTAACTTTAAATTTGTATCAATAAACTAAAATCCATACCAGTGTAAAACATTTTAAACAAGTTGTTACTCTTTAAAAGTAGAATCAATAATCTACCCTTTTATCCTATCATATTTATATTATCCCCTTTTCTTTTTTAGAAAGACATTGCATTTATAATCAACCCCCTTTAAATAAAAATAAATATCTATAAACAGTATTTTGGGAATTTGGGTGTAGCTTCTCATACTACTTCCTTCTGGATGGGAGCGCCAGCAATCTTATGGGATCCTGAGAAAATTAAAAATTATGGTCAAGTCCTGACTGAAGTAATCTGTAATGCTGTATTCTCTGAGCCAGTTGCCTTGAAGCTGTTCTGGATGTTGGAACATCTGGAGACCTCTCAGAGAGTCTTAGATGATCAGACCATATTAGCCTGGAAGCAATCCACAGGTTCTTATCTTCTGTGGAAACAAAAGCAGAACCTCTTTTCCAAACCAACATATCATTAGACACAAATTTTGAAGTCAAGATACCTTCAAAATATATATATTGGTTTAACTCAGCAGCCTTTATAACCAAATGTCTTTCTGCAGTAAAAAGTCCCAAAGACAATATAATCCAGACTCTTTGTGTGATTTCCATCTTTATGTGACTTATTTTTTATATTACTTTTACTGTCTCTTTAAAGACTTTATTTTTTTTAAAACTATCTATTTCTTTATATATTTAAATATAACTTTATATATAACTCCCCAAGTTCCAGAATTAGTCATGTGCCACAACACTTGGCTTTATCAACATTATTTAGATCTTTTACATTTTCTGCTTGTCATGTTGTAGGGTATATATTTATCTCTAAACATTTTATAGTTCTTTGCCATTGTGAGTAATATACTTCAATTTAATTTTGATTATCATTGGCATATAAAATATACATGGCTTGTATATTTTTGCTTTAAAAATAAATTATAAGGAAGAAGGAAAAAAAAACATTCATGCCATATCAGGTTGACAGCTATGTTGAGTGTAAAAGCTCAAAGTCAAAAGCTATACATTGTATGATTACTTCATATAGTTGCAAAATTGAAACAACTGAACAACTTGGTGGTTTTAGGTGAGATAGTATAGGAAGGTGTGAACTGTTAAGGGTCACCTGTAGGAGCTTCCCAGGGGTCGTGGACATCTTGACCTCACACATCTGTTTTGGATGTACAAAATCTAACTGAATGTTTATACAGGCTGCCAAGGCTCCACTCAAGTCTGTGTGGTTGATTTGCCAGTCAATTCCCGCCTTCGAAGAAGTTACAGAAACAAAACAGTCATGTAGGTAGAGTTTTCCTGTCCCAACTGCATGCTCCCAAAAAAACTGGCAGCCACTTCCCAATAACTGGCTTGGAGGCTTAATATAAATTAATAGTGCTTAGCTGATAGCTCAGGCTTGTTACTAGCTAACTCTTACATTTAAATTAACTCATTTTTCTTATCTAGGCTTTGCCACGTGGCTCATGGCTTATTTCCTCATTTTCTGTGAATACTGCTTCCTCAGCAGCACGCTGGTTGGTGGCTTCTCTCCCTCCTCCCTTCTTTCCATCATTCTCCTATAGTTTGGTTGTCCTGCCTATAATTTCTGCCTGGCTACCTACCAATCAGCATTTTATTAAACCAGTCTGAGTGACACAGTGTACAGAAGGATTATCCCACAGCACAATCAACCTGCTACCTGAAAGCTGTTAACGCACCTGAGGCGGAGAGCTCAGACTAAGCGTTTGCACTGTTGGGCACACAGGAACTGTTGTGCATGGAGCAGAACTCTACCTGCCTACCTTTAGTTTCCTTTCTTCATTCAGTGAAGTTGGTCATCAGCCCCACTTGCACATACCTTCACTTTCTACAGTTTAGTTTCACTTACCATGATCAACTGTGCTCTAAAAATTTAAGTGCTCAGTAAAATATTTTGAAAAGGCCCACATTCGTGTTACTTTTATTATAATATTTGTTGTAGTTATATTTCATTGTTATTGTTACACACTGTGGCTAGTTTATAAATTAATTTCAGGAGATATTACTTATCAGAAGAAATATAACATACCTAGAGGTGGTCTAGTCTGTGGTTCCTAGTGTCCTCTGGGGATGGAGTAGAGGAATGGCCGGACATAAAATAGCACACAAAGCACATGCCTTTGCTTCTTTGTGCCCTTTGCGCTGAACTCTTGTTATCCTCATTTTTCTGTGTCAATTTGAATGATTAGTGTCTGGTGTTTGCAAATACATTTATTGTCTCATTGGACTTTTAGTTGGATTGTGGTCCTTGTGAAACCTTTGAACAGTGCATTTATTTCTTGGATTCTGCATGCCCTGGTTTGTATGTGGAAGTCAGGGAACTGCTTGTGGGAATTGGCTTTCTCCTTCCACTGTGGGTCCTAGGGATCTAATTCAGGTGCCAGGCTTACACTACAATGACTTCTACCCACTGAACCATCCTGCTTGACCTAAGGTCTTCTTTCCTTTGAAACCTTGCTTGATCACTGGAATCAAGTCAGCCTTTAGTAAGAGATCACAGAACTGACATATGTTAAAATTAGAAACTGATACAAGTGATAGCTAACATCAAACATGTTAGCCTGACTTCCTCCACCTAGAGCATAGAAGACAGTTGCCAGAATTTTAGGAGGATGAGTTGGCAGGAGGTCATGCTAACTAGAACATACACATTAAGCAGAAAGGTAGGTCCAGGTTGACATTTGCTAGTAGGCAGATTGCTGGAAACGGTGTTGCAGGGTTTCAGTTTCTAGACCTGGACTACACATTTAGCTGGGCTTGGTGGCACAGGTCTGTAATTTTAACAGTTTAGCTACTCAGGAAGCTGAGACAGGAGGATAAAGAGTTCAAGACCTACCTAAGATAGAAAGCAAATTCAAGTCTAGCCAGGCCATTTAGCGAGACCCTGACTAACCCTGGAGATATAGCCAGTGACTATAGATACAGCTTGTAGTAGAGCACTTTGAGCGCAGTGAGGAGTCATTCCCAGGCATGTTGATTCATCTAAGGTTAGAGGTCCCTCAGGCAGCAGTGCTGGCCCAAAGCCCAGGAAGGGACTCGACTGGTCCTGAGGTGACAACATTAGCTGTGTTATGTTGTACGGGGCAGTTCTTAGCTTTTATAGGAAATGGTTTTGATTACATTTGGTAAAAGTTCTGATGAAAGTGGCTTTTTTTTTTCTGCTCAGATTAGAATTGGCATGTGAATTATTTCAGGTAGATTTGTTCCCCAAGGAGAATTGCATGTGTTTCTCAAGTGGGCTGGGGATGGGCTCACCTGGCAGTGATAAGTGCTGAGGTTTAATTGTAACAAATTAGAGCTTAAATATAGCAAGCATCCTGGGGCCTAAATGGAATTGTATTGTGTATTTTGGGAAAAATGCACTTGAAATTTATTCAGAGTTTCTTCTTCAGGTATTTGTAGCTGTGGTATTAGACTGTTTGAACAAAAATAAGTTGTCATGAAGGCAGTCTTACATCTTGAAATCCACCTCACATTTCCTACAATTACAAAAATAAACATTTTCATATACGTTCCTGTTGGCAACATCTCTGAAAGACTACTAGTCATCTGAGGTGATTCATCTTTCCTACTGTATGATAGTAGAGTCATGGTTGTGCCCTGGCTCAGTGAACCATCTGAAGACAAATCACGTTTTACCTGGAATAGGTCTGTGACTAACAGGGTCACAGTTGCTAAGTCAGTCGTAGAATGGACTTGGCAATGCATCTGGTATCTGCTACCATCTAACATGTTTCTGTAATCACATGATTCATAGATTATGCAGCGTGTCAGAGTTGGCACCTCCATAGATAAAGATCTGTATAGTCAGGACATTACTAAGTAAAGTCAGTGTAGTGACAGCCATCATTCTGCTACCACAGAGTGTGAGTACCTTGGAGGCTTAGCATTAAAAGCAAATTATTCCTTTAGCATTTGACCAAATTCACAACATGAATCATGGCACATGTGGAGCTGTAATTCCCTGTGTGGAAGTGTTGTCCTATTTGAGACATTTTACTGGGTCATTTTTGGTGATGGTTTGTGTTCTATGCCCCTTGCACCTTTTTACCCTCTAAAAGGTATTCATTCTCCTCTGCCACGAGCAACTACTGTTCTGTATGTTCTTCGAGGGATGTTTGTATTCAACTTTAAATGGCCCAGGAGTAATTACTTACAATATGATGTTCTGTGAACTAATACATTCTTATAACTCTTCAACAACATAAATTGTTCATGGTTTGAAAAGAACAGTGCACATTAGAATCTCAGTGAGCTTCTTTGTTCTTGACACCCTGAGCCTGGTGACAGACTAGAAGCTGAGGACAGAAAACAATGCAGGGTGACATTTTCCAAAACCTTGACCAAATCTAAAAGAATCAACACACAGGCAGATGACCATGTTTTTCTAGTGTGCAGGTCTCTGAGCCAAGTGATGAGAGCTATGAAAACTTAGACAGCTGTCTAATCTCCCTGCTGTGTCTTGGGGGTGTCTTCCTGTACTGGCCCACTTTACCGGCTCAGTTCCTCCCCGACTTCTGCCTGTTTATTTCAACAAGGGCCTATGGTTATTTTATCTTTCTTATTCATGGAGAATATGTTTGAAAGCCCAAATCAAATCAGAATCTATGGGAAAATGTTTTTTGCATTTCTTCTTCAAATGCCCCCTTCATCCTAAATCTACCCGGAAGGGTGTTGTGATTTCACCCTGTTGACACAATGTCCCTCGCACTGCTTGATACTTACCATTGACTAACTCAGCAGCTTCTCCCGGATCCCGGACTGCAGACCCACACAGTGGCAGACCTGCACTGGGCCGCTGGCCCTTTCAGGAGCGCCATTTTCTACCCCTCCTGCTTAAGGACTGTCGCCTTCTGTTAGTTTGCTGCACTCTTTTAATAAGGCTGTAAGCAGCCAAGAGATGGGGAGGTGCTGGCTGGAGAGAGATGCACAGGTAACACCAGTTACCAGTTTTCTTTCCAACTCATGTCATTCCTGTCATTTTTAAGGTGGGAACCCTATAGATAAATTAATGAAGTTATGCTAGTTTGATACCTCTTAATTTATACATTTGCCGTTGACTGACTCCTGAATATTGTTTTTCAAAGGTGCATTTACTAATAGGTTGGACCATATGAATTACCATGCTGATAGGTCATAAGTGGTTGATGAATAGCACTTTCATCCCCATGGCTGTCTACTGAGTTTCCATGGTTTAATTAGAGAGAGATGAACAGGTTTGAGTTGGCACATAATAGGTGTGCTGAGACTATTTCCTCCAGTGGACAGTTTTAGAGTGTGTTCTTATATAGCCACCCTTTAATTAAAGCTTGGAAGACATTCCAGAGGCCATCTATTGTAGTCTGTTACATACAGATTTGAAATATGTAACATTACAAAACATGAAATATTTAAGAAAAAATCAGTAAGAAGCAAAGTGCCTATTCCAGATACCTCAAGACCCTTTTCACATATTTTCTCACAGTAACCTTAAGCATATGTGTTTTCCTCTTTACGCCCACAGTACTCTGTGTTAATGGGCTACTTAGAACCACTTGCCTGCTTCTCTTGTAGCTCATACTGTAACTCAAATGAAAGGAATTATCCACCCAATTATTACCTATAAACATTATCTAGAGTATAAAATCATGTGTTCACTTAAATATATACAAATCGTTTATTTTAAAGTCTGAAATCCAGTGTTATTTATTTCTATAAAAATTAAAGTATGTGTGTAAGTCTATGGAGCGTGGACTGTAATATAGGTCTGGACTCACTGACATCATGATGGTTTCACTTGGCAGTCTGCGGGTAAACTTGGACATGGGCAAAGCAGCATATGGATGGATGATTATGAAAGATGAGAATATTCCTGGGACAGTTGTTCGGACCAGCACAATACCAGAGGAACTTGGACGCTTGGTGTACTTACTGACAGACAAAACAGGTACTGTTCACTTCTGTTTGTCTTTCAGTGGACCAGATAACATCAGAAATACTCTGTTTACACATGATGTATGTCATAACTGAGTGCTGCATTTGTAGGTTTCTAGACCCATTTTTTGAAAGCTGTTTAAATCAGTGAATCTCCATCCTTTCATACCTTCACTGTCTTGACAGCTAGTGAAATGTAACTTTGCTGTAGCTTTAAGTGACTTATTTTTGTATTTTGAATTTTATAGAATCTCACATTTTTTCTCATAGCTACTACATACCTCTTTAGTGGCTGAAAAGCAAAATGTGTATTTGTTTATTGTAGGATGATCCTTGAGTTGTTAGAAGTTGTATAAATTCAGTGTTTTAACAAGAGCACTCTCCTGTAAAGATTACTACATCTATTTATCCCATTCTGTAGCTCCATTTTTTTTGTTTTTTGTTTGTTTATTTTTTCGAGATAGGGCTGTAGCTCCATTTTTATTTTGTCCTTATTTGGTATTTTTTTCTGTTACAGAATTCTTAATCTATAATGTACTAAATAAAAGATAATGATTTAATTTCTAGTGTTAGTGAACTAGAAATAAAAGCAACATACATAGCACAATTAAATAAAATGTGTCCCCAACACAACATTCAACATTACCTGTGATTAGTATTAGTTTGTAGTTAGACTACAAAGAATACAGATACACTCATAACATTATTTTGCATTATTATAGAATAATTTCCATTTGCAAAAAGGTAAGACGTAGAAGTAGGTGTATAATCAGGAAAGAACACATATTTACAGATGTGACAACCAAGGTGGTCAACTGAAAACTAATTAAAATATTAAATCAGCAAAATGGTAGGTTGCTGGTTAAAATACTCAAAACAGCCCTTTAGATGTAGGTGAAAATAAAGCTCCTATTTACAGTAACATGCTTTCATCAAACTGTGGATATGAACCTAAGGACCTGGATGGGTGTGTGGGAAAAGTGACATTCCTGAGAAATGTAACTAACCATTTCATAAATATAAACTCCGGATTCTGTAGGTGTTAGCTCCCATGGAGAATTTGGAAGTTTAGTGTAATCCAGGGTCCAGTTTCGGGATTTTTATTTGGATTTCAGTACAGTACCAGGTGGAGAAAATCAAGAAAGGATGGATGGTGCTTGTAAGTACAAATGACTCACTTAGGACATAGAGGTTTCTGCTTCAGGAAACTAGACTGAGGAAATGGGTTACAAGTTTCCTTTCCCAATTCCAGTGAGCAGACAGGAAGTTACAGAAGATCTCAGTCTATGGCAATGCTAGGAAAAGTGAAGAGCATTCCAGAATTGAAAGATCTGGAGCAATCACTACCAAGCATACTGAAGCTCCAGATGGCTCCGAGGATGAGCCACACAGAGGGAGGAAGAACTCTCCATACCAGAGTCTGGAGAGGAGGTATTGTACAGCCAGTATGCTTAGGCAGGCAGGTACAAGTATCACCAGTGAAATGTGTGCACTGCTGTTCAGGGTTCCTAGGCAGCCTTTGTTCAGGAACCAGTCTATTGGAGTAATGGGGGGAGGACTACAGGGTAGACTTGCCCCATTGCTATGAGCTGCCTAGTCCTGCTGATAGAGACACTAAACCAGACTCTCCAGAGTCATGCCAAAATAATGATATGAGCAAAGGAACACAAAGCCTGGAACAACCTTCAGGACATTTTTAGTCCTTACGAGAGTTTAGTTGAAAGTATAATCCTAGTATCCTGTATCCCAGCAGCAGTTAGGACACTTGGCGTGAAAATACAGGAAAGGTCAGGCGGTTGTGGTGCACGCCTTTTAATCCCAGCAGAACCAGGCGGATCTCTGTGAGTTCAAGGCCAGCCCGGTCTACAGAGTGAGTTCCAGGAAAGGCACAAAGCTACACAGAGAAACCCTGTCTCGAAAACCCCAAGAAACAAACAAACAAAAACAGGAAAGGACCTAAATCAATGATAGTGCATGCAGGATGCAGGTAACCAGGCTATTTCAGTTTAACAAGCACAGGATAGTAGTTCCTACTTGTTTGCACAAGGATTGCATAGGGTACCATATGATGAATAGATTGGCTGTATCATTGAAAAGCATGTGTTATACTTTTTAGTAGTTATACGCCTACTTTTTTCCTTCCCAAAAGAAATGTTTGCATATCAATATGGGAGTTATAAAATGATACTGATAATATTACTTTGGTTAACAAAGCAAACCATTTGGCTATAATACACACAGACTAACCTTTCTTACAATAGCACTTAGGCCCACCTGGTAGTGCGCACCTGTAAGCAGGAGGCTGACTCAGGAGAGTTGTGAGTTGAAGGCCAACCTGGGCTATCTAAGTGAAACACTGTCTCAAAAATTAATTTTAAAAATAAATAGGTAAGTGTACAGTGTTCATACTGTCTAGAGCCCCAACCAGCAGTGAGAACAAAAGATAGATATATGAGCGCAGAGAGACTTCAAATCTTAGTAATGAAGGACTAAGACACACAGAAGGAAAAAAGGCATCCCTAATGTTTGTTGGTACTAAGATTGATAAAAACAATTAAACCACTGAACACTTAAAGAAAAATAACTGATTGAGCTATTTAAAAAAAAAGACAAAACTTATAAGAAAGAATAATCATTAAGGTAACTAGGAATTGAAAAAAAACCTGACTTCTACCTGAATATCAAACAAGATAGACTCTAAAATAAAAAGCACTATTTAAGAAAAGAGGGACACTTTTCTAAAAGAAGGTTGAATATATATATATGCTTTAAAGGTCTCAATGTACAAGCACAACATGATGCAGGAGAAAATTACAGTATCTGCTAGCATAGGAGGAAATGTTAGCATCACTTTAAGTAATTGATCATCCAGGCAGGTGGGAATCAGCCAAATGAAAGTCTGATAGCAATTGATCTCATGGAATAGATTGACTTCTTCATCTGCCACCTAGAGAACACATATTTTCATCTAGTGTGTGTAGGAAATTTAGGCAGATTGGAATGAGCTAGATTTTAGTCAAGTCTCAGTGAATTGCAAGGAGTGGGTGTGCCTATTCACAGTAGAATGGTAGAAATGGGAAAAGTTAGGAACACAATGCAAATAGCAAATGGAATCATTGCTATCTTTGCCTAACATCAGAAGTGGTAAAAGTTAGGAATAAAATAGAAATAGCACACATAATCACTGGGTACCTTTGCCTGTGGAATATTCAAGGATCTTGTGTTTTTCAATGAAAACACAAGATCCTTGAATATGCATGCCTTTAATTCCAGCACTCATGAGGCAGAGACAGTTGGCTCTCAGTGAGTTTGAGGCCATCCTGATCTACATAGTGAGTTCCAGACAGCTAGGACTACATAGGAAAATCCTGTCTCAAAAAGAAGAGAGAATAAAATTTAACCTTAAGAGCAGTAGAAGTCAATGACATAGGAAGAGATCCTAAAAATGAGAACAGAAAACAGTGTTGTGGTACTCAAGAGCAGGTGGAGTGTGATGGTGCACATCTGCAGGCCCAGCTGCTTGGAAGGCTAAGGGCCCCTTGAGTCTATGTTCAAGGCCAGCCTGGGCAACATAGCAAGATCCCTTCTCTGGAAATAAACAGTTTTAAAGATAAAACAGAGTACAATACAGCTGGCTAGTCTTTTGAAAAGACTTAATAAGTTTGACTTAAAAGTAGAATCTTGGGGAAAAAAAACAGATGCAAGCAAATTGAACAAAGTTACAATGATGATATTTAAAATAAATCATAAAAGAACATCGGTTCTTTACTGTCAGCAGCTTTGAAATGAAAGCAATAGAACAATTCTTTGGGAAATATAAGCCATTAAATCAGACCCAGATGACATAGTTTTTATCACCTGAAAAATCTCTTTTTGAAATTTTCACATTTATTTCTTTTGTGCGCATGGTAGGCACATGTGTGTGCTACCTTACAAGCGTGGAGATGAGAGGACAGCTTGCGGAGCCAGTTTTCTCCTCCATCATCTGGGTTCTGGGCATTGAAGTCAGGTCACTGGGTTTGACCGCAGGTGCCTCTGTCTACTGAGCCATCTCACCCCATCCTAAAACCATTAAAAATCATCTTCAGAAGAGTCTCCTAACACTGGCCCAAGTTTATCATTACACTTTGTATATGTAAACTCGCTTATTAATAGACAAGAAAGTGGAGAGGACATGTTATTGTTAGAAAACAGGAGCCAGAACAAGATGAGAAGAGAGCAAGACAGGGAAGGCAAAAGTGTCTCTCTTGCATGTCAGTGTAAAATTTCT
The DNA here is from genome assembly GCF_049852395.1 of Peromyscus maniculatus bairdii. Taxonomy (NCBI): domain Eukaryota; kingdom Metazoa; phylum Chordata; class Mammalia; order Rodentia; family Cricetidae; genus Peromyscus; species Peromyscus maniculatus. The sequence goes on along the minus strand of NC_134870.1, from coordinate 72,337,647 downwards.
GAATAAAGTGCCAAATCTAGTAATGTTTAATATTTAGAACTCTGCACAAGCTAAGGAGAAAACCACAATGAAATATACAATAATAGATAAAGCATAACAGATTTGAGACATTTGTTAGAAGTCATTGCCCATCTATGATTTAAGAAGAAAAGCTCATAATAAAACTTGAACGCATTGAGATGCCCTTTACTTTGCTGTTTAAAGCCCTGTGATCAAGAAAAATACAATGTGTAAAGCTCTAGATAGATGTGATCCAGCTGCAAGGCTTGTTTAAATTTAGAAATCTATCACTATAAATTACAACATTGCCATAAGAAGAAAAAACCCAGGAACCCCCTCCAATTCAGTAAAGCATTTGATGAATTTCAATTCAGTATTTCCACATATGAAGTTCTTTAGCAAACTAGAGCTGAGGATGTACTGTCTTTATAGACAGTAGAAAAGGGTACTCCCAACATATAATCTATAATATGTAGCAAGTATTAACACTTACCAGTAGGATATTTAAAGCTTTTCCCCAAGTCTAGGAGCAACAAAAAGATAACGTAGTCATTATCATACTTGAGTTACTAATTCATGTCAAAAAACAAGGAAAGAGTCAAAGGTTTCTGAGTGAGCCAACCCAGACTCAGAAGGACAAACATGGTATGTACTCACTCATAAGTGGATACTAGATTTAAAAGCAAAGGATAACCAGACTACAACCAACATCTCCAGAGAAGCCAGCTAACAAAGAGGATCCTAAGAGGGACACATGGATCTCCCTGGGAAGGGGAAATAGATGAGATCTCCATGAGTAAACTGGGGATGAGGGGTGGGCAATGGAGGGTAGGGAATGGGGGATGAGAACATAAGGGAAAGGGATGGTTGAGCTGGAACAGGGATGGAGTGGGAGAACAATGAAAGAGATACCATGATAGAGGGAGATATCATGGAGATAGAGAAACCGGGTGCTAGGGAAATTGCCAGGAGTCCACAAGGATGACCCCAGCTTGGACTACTAGAAATAGTGGAGAGGGTGCCTGAACTGAACTGGCTTGCCCCAGTGATCAGACCGGTGAATACCCTGTCATCACAGAGCTTTTCTCCAATGTCTGATGGAAGCAGATGCAGAGATCCACAGCCAAACACCAGGCAGAGTTCCAGGAGTCCAGTCAAAGACAGAGAAGAGGGATTCTATGAGCAAGTGGATCAGGATCATGATAGGGAAACCTGCAGAGATGACCAAACCAAACTGGTGGGAACTCATGAAAGTTGGATCAATGGCTGTGGAGCCTGCATGGGACTGGACTAGGCCCTCTACATGGCAAGGCAGTTGTATAGCCTGGTCTGCTTGGGGGCACTGCAGGCAGTAGGATTGGAATCCATCCCTGGTGCATGAGCGGGCATTTTGGAGCTCACTACCTATGATGGGACACCTTGAGGAAGGAGGAAGGGCTTAAACTTGCATCTACTGGGTGTGCCTCCCTATGGGAGGCCCTTGCCTTCTTGGGGGTGGGGAGTGGGGGGGAAGGTAGGGAGGGAGAGGTTAGGGGATGGGAGGAAGGAAGAGGGGGATCTTTGATTGGTGTGTAAAGTGAATGGAAAAATTTCTTAATTAAAAAAAAAAAGAACCATGACAACTAAAAAAAAAAAAAAGAAGAAGAAAGAAAAGAAAAGAAGGATGTAATCCTAGCAGCTTGGTGGAAGGGTGGGTATTGAGGCAGGAGGAATTGCAAATCCAAGGTGTTCCTGGACTACAGAGTAAGTACAAAGCCAGACTGAGCACCTTAGTAAGACCCTGCCTTAGGAGACAAAGTAAAACATGGCTCAGTGAAGGGCTCAGCCAGCATGTAGAAGACCCTAGGTTTAATTCCTGATACTACCAAAAAATAAGTACCTACTATTAGTAGATACTTATTAGCAAATAACACACATAGAAAATCTAATAAATTTATAGATTAATATAAGAATTGGTAGGTCATTTTAGCAAAACTAATATAGAAAAATCTATTGTGTTTACAAATAACTAACCAGAAAATTTTACAGAATAATGTTCAATGACATCAAGTTAAAATCATTAATGTAATTGTCTTCCCTGTGGTTGGAGAATATATTTTCTATGATGTTTGACCTTCCTCATTTCCAGAGGCTTACACTTAGGCAGAGTATGCTGGAACTTGGTGCAGGGCAGAGGCCCTCTACTCAGGTGTGGGGTTGCCCTGACTGCTCCTTCCTGCCAGCCTTTTCTCTGACCTCATGGATTGAAGGGAAGCTTCTCATGTAGTTGGTGTTCCCTAGGGGAATGTACCACATCTTCTACTTGCCTCAAGAGCTTTTCTTCCTGTTTGGTTTGCAAAGTTCACTTGACTACCACCAGTGGTGCCAGACCTTCCGTGGAAGTCAGAGGGGAGGTTGGAGAGACTGGCTAGATGAGGAGTCCAGATGTCAGAGCAGGATGGGCACTGGGAGTCTCTGCTATATGTATAGGCCCTGAGGTTGCTTTGGGTAGGAACCAGCAGTAGTGTTGATAAGCAAAGTACTGACCTGAATTGTCCTAGTCATTCCCACTTTCAATGTCTGTCTTTGGCTGCCTGCTGTTGTTAATATGTAAATGTTTTGTGACTCTAGTCCTCCTTAAAATGCTGATTTCCTTTTTTTTAAAAAAAGAGGATGAGATTCTTAATTACGGTTGCCCATTTTCCACTGTGAAATTTCAGTTCATTAGGGTAAACTCCTGAAACCCAAAGCTCCCTTCACTTGGTGCTGCTTTTGAAGCTAAACAGTGCTTCTCAGATACAAGCAGTGTTAGTGTTTGGGATTAGATAATAACAAATCCAAAAGACTGGACAACTGGAAAGAGTTTTGAATACATAATTCTGCAGAAAGGGAGTCACATAGATGAAAAGCAGAAAGTAGCATTGACCTGGCAGCAGACAGTGGCTTTAAAGGCACCACCACCACTCCTCCGATCCCCATCTCACTGGCCTAGGACACAAAGCCTCGTTCAGTGAAGAATTTGGGACCTGAGGCTCCTCCTGCTCCCTTTTCCAATCCTGGGCTCAATCAAGTAGAACTTATTCTAGCTCTCAGAATCCTGAGACAAGCAGGCTCCAGCCAGAGGAGTGAGAAGTTTCATGTCTACAAATTCACCTCACCTTGAAAATGATCACAGTAATCTCTTTCTTACAGTGGTGTGAGATTTAAGAATTTTGGCAGAACTGTATAGAATGTACTGGGGAGCAAACCAGTTGCTGCCACAGCTTTTCACTTGTTTGTTTGCTTGTTTATTTGTTGAGATGGCTTCTTCTTATGCTTCCTGGGCTGACCTGCAACTCACTATGTAGCCCATGCTGGCTTTGAACTCATGGTAGCCTTTCGACCTCCTCCTCCCAAGTGCTGGGGTTACAGATGTGAGCCACCATGCCTGCCCTCCATTGCCTTTCTGAAAAAGCCTTTCACTCTAAGAGCAGCTGAAGAACATGCCCTCCTTGGCTGAGTTTTCCATTGTCTGGCCATTTGTTTAGAAGTGCTGTCATTATTCCAGCTGCATCTCCAGCTGCTTCAGTCTCTCCCGAAAGCTATCTTCTGGGAGACTCTTGCTCATCACCTGTTCTCAGGGTGGATCCTGACCTGTCTTGTGGGGTTTGGGGTAGGAGGGTGAATCCCTGATTCCTGGGTTTCTCAAAGGTTCTTGAAGGTGGTACATCTACCATGGTTTATCATAAAAGCCATACTGACTAAACCATAGGCTGATGGATAATAGAGAACAAATGATATAATTATTATTTTCAGCAGCTAAGTGGCGTTTCATTTCTTCCACCTCAGTCTTATAAAAAAACATACATATTTCACACAGTCAGATGAAAAGACATGAGAGTGAGTAGTGGCCACCCCTCTAATTGTGGTCTCAGACACATCTTCACTCTACTGAATAAGAGCTGTCAGCCTCTCCAGCTCAGAGGCAACTGCTGGGCAGCTCTAGGGACAGGGACAGTAGGTGAGCACAAACAGAAATCTGGGCAGCTCTAGGGACAGGGACAGTAGGTGAGCACAAACAGAAATCTGGGCAGCTCTAGGGACAGGGACAGTAGGTGAGCACAAACAGAAATCTGGGCAGCTCTAACAGGGCCCATCTTGCCCCCTTCCCCTTTTGTGTCCTGCTGAGACAGTGCACTCTTGGTGTTATGGTTTAGGATGTAAATTGCTAGTTCTGCCTCATATTCTCTATTTTAGTCACATAAGTAATGGCTCTGTATTCTCCTGCAAGTCCATGTATTCTCCTGAGCATATGTGTCAGAAACGGATCAGGTATTAGCTGCTGGTACCTTGTGTCCTCAGCTGCAGCAGAGGTTGCAGCAGTGGATGCCTGTTGGCGTGAACAGCTCTGGTTCGGGAGAGCAGAGGTGCTGCACTCAGACTTCAGTCAGTTTTCAGACATCTTATAAGAGCTGAATTCCTACTGAAATGCTTCAGTGTAAGCTGGCATCCGAGGAGCTTTACATTACTAACATAATTGTAAGGTAGTCCTTCGTATGATTGTAAATTGGGTTTGTGCTTCATCAATAAGCTTTTTGACAAGAAGCGTCCATCACAGTGGCTCTCTCATTTGCCACAGCAGAATAGAAAATGAAGTGTCCCAATAATTGCATTATAGTTTCCTTCTTGTGGACAAGAAAGCAATGTGGTATAATTAGGTTTGATTGGAGTGCACGTTTCCGGTAAGATCTGGAATTAATGATGTTGCTATAGTGACACATCTGCGGCCAGCAGCGCGTGAAACATAAAGTAATTCATTCGACAAGAGTCGACATCTGTTAGCTGCAAGGACGCAGAGCATATTGACACTGACCAGGAATACTAGACGGTATGTGATGAATGAACAGATGATGCTGAGACAGGGGCACGGATAATTTGTACTTAATCTGCTGGGAGAACTTCAATCTCCTCACTGGTTGCATTTGACAATGCCATTGTTTAAAGAACAATGCTGCAGTGAACTCATCAATTTTCAAACTTAACTTACGGAGAAGCCTATTAAAGCAATACATTAATTCCTTTGCTAGGAAGTTTTTGTCTTCATGTAGAACAAAACCATTACTTGAAACAACGGGATTTTTTAACCTATATTTTAATTATAGCATCCATTATCCCCAAACTGTCATGTTGTTCAGGTTTGAATATTGTGAGTAGGACGGCACCGTCAGGAGGGAAATGCTGTTCTCATGTGTTTTAAAAGCAACAACAACAAAATGGGTGTATGTGCTAGTTAGTGTATATAGGAAAGGCAGATCTGGAAACTAAGATTTAGAGTAAATTATTAATGTCCTCTAAACCAGAGGGCACTCAGGTCTCTCCATCTTGGTGGTAGCTGCAGTAGTCATGTGCAGCAGACGTGCTGTCTTACTAGGACAGCCGGTCACTGGAGTCTGCACTTGGATGTGAGTGGTACAATTAGCAGTTTGGGTGTTTAGACTGATGGAAATACTCAACACAGGCAGCGGCTGAGTAGATGCCTCCAGTAATAGGAATCCTGCGTGATCTTTGGGAAAGGCCTGATTGATGAGGAAAGTAGGCTAAATACATGAACAGTGTTTTTTGTTTTGTTTTGTTTTGTTGTTGTTGTTGTTGTTGTTGTTGTTGTGTGTGTGTGTGTGTGTGTGTGTGTGTGTGTGTGTGTGTGTGTGTGTGTTTGATTGATTTGTATATGTATGTGCATGGATGCACATGAATGTTCATACCTGTATGTGTGGTGGCCAAAGGACAAGTTTGGGTGTTCTTCAGGTGCTCCCTACTGTGTTTTGTGAGATCGGGTCTCTCACTCACCTGGAACCCAGGTAATCTAGCCTGGCAGCACTGGGGTTACGGGCTCATATTCACTACCATGCCAACTTCTTGTTTGTTTTCTGCGACAGCGTCTCACTATGTCATCCTGGCTGGCCTGAAACTCTCTATGTAGACAGGCTGGCTTCAAAGGCACTGATCTGCCTGCCTTTGCCTCCTGAGTGCTGGGATTAAAGTGTGCGCCACCACCGTACCTGGCTAACTTTAAAAAAAAGTAGGTTCTAGAGATTGAAGTGTGGTCCTCATGCTTGTGAGTCATATACTTTACCAACTGAGTTATTTCCCTAGTCCTGTTAGTTTTTTGAGAGAACTCAGTCCATAGCCTAGGCTGGCCTTGAACTCACAATCCTGACTAAACCTCATGAGTGCTGGAATTACCTGTGTGCCATTATCCCCTACTCAATAACATGTTCTTAATGGCCAATGCATGTAAAGTTCAGTGATTTTAGTCGTCACCTGAGAGGTTTTGTTTTCATTTCCTCTTTGTTTTGCTGGAATCATGATCTCTCACAGTCACTGTGTTGCCTTGCTAGAATCTTCACAGGAAATCCTGTAGTCCTGGGGATGAGCTGGTCCCTGTGCACTGTAATTGGCTTCTTCTGTTTGTCTGTCAAAAGCCCCTGTCTGTCCATGTAGTATGGCTTGGCAGAATCTTGGTGTAGCGGCAACTTGCAGCCTCGTGGCTCTGATCAGAGGCTTCACATCTGCTTCCCAGCGTGGACTGCATCTGTTGCCACCCTGAGAATGATGCCTGCAGGACGTTTTTCTTAAAACTCAATTTCCTCTTTGCTTGCCTTGCTCACTGCAGTCCAAAAAGCCTCTGCTTTATAAAAGACTACTGTGTTGTCGTCTCTGAGAAATCATAAGAAGACCTGTTCTCACAGGAACTGTGCATCGTAAATAACTCAGTGTCACTCTCTTCCATGTGGTGGCTCCCTTACCATCTGGTTTTGTAGCCAGCACCTCCTTTCTGATAGTCTCCACTTTGGAACCCGTTGGTTCCTGTCATGTTAAGATGACAGAGTGTCTAGAAATACCCAAGTGCGCGAGCTATGATGGGTGCTGGAGTGGAGTCAGGGGGAGCTCTGGTGCTGCACCCCACCTGTGATCCCGTGGAAAGAGAGTCTGGATGAGTGCAGGAGGAAGTGCCACACTGTTCTGTAGAGAACACTCTACAGAATGTTCTCAAGGTCCTCATGCTATGTGGATATTTTGGGCACTCACCTAAAGGACCATCTGTCTACATGCACACTCCAGATTCTAGGACCCAGTCAGGTAGGATGTACTTACCTTGAATACTGAAATATCAGAGACACTCCTTTTTTTTTTTTTTATCTGATGGGCAGTGCTAGTCAGTGGTTTGAATATATCAGTTTTGAACGGCTTCAAACATTATTACCACTTAGACATTTTTAATATACAGTTATTACATTGTACTTGAGTCAAATGAAAAACTCAGGCTTTATCTCTCTTCCACAGCACTTGGTGTGACTATTTTAAAGTGCTTACCACAGCCCAAGTTTAGAAATTTCTCGTTCCTCCCCAGAGCAACCCTGTATGCACTGACAGTCACTCCTCACTCAGTACCTTCTCCACTCACAGTCCCCAGCAACCCTGGCCCTGCTTTCTGTCCCTGTGGATTTGCTGCTGGGCATTATATAAGTGGTAGAAAACATCTGGGCTCTGTGTATTAGGCTTCATTTAGTAGAATATTTTCAAGGTTAACCCGCAGTGTAGTGTATAGTAAGTACTTCATTCTTTTTTCTGATAAATACTATCCTACTGTATGTATATACTTGATTTTATTTATCCACCTTTGAATGAATGGGCATGGGGTTGTTTCTCCATTTTTGCTTATTGGAGATAAGCTATATTCTGCTATGAATATGTAGACATTTAGCCAAGGCAAAGTAGACATGAAAAAGAAACAGCGTCCATGTTGTAGAGGAGAGTAAAACTGTCTGCTTATGTATAATACAGTCTTATGTATAGGAAATCTTCATGGATCCCCTAAAACCCTAATAGCCAAAGTATGTAAAACAAAATCATTCATAAAATGAATTGTGTTTTTATATACTAGCAATAAACTATCCCAAGGTTGAATTAGAAGGCAATTTCATTTAGAATAGTCTTTTAGTTGTTCAGCCTTAACAACTTGCTTTGACTTCTTTTATTATTATTATTAAGAAATTTTCTATTCATTTTACATACCAACCACAGCCTTTCCCCACAACCCACCCCCCATTCCCACCTCCCCCAAGTCAAGGTCTCCCATAGGGAGTCAGCAGAACCTGGTACATTCAGTTGAGGCAGGTTCAAGCCCCCCTCCCCCTGCATCAAGGCTGCGCAAGGTGTCATACCCTAGGCACTGGGCTCCAAAAAGCCCGCCCATGCACCAGGGACAGATTCTGAACCCCCTCCCTGGGGGCCCCAAACAGTTCAAGCTAAACAACTGTCTCACGTATCCAGAGGGCCTAGTCCAGTCCTATGGGGGCTCCACAGCTATTAGTCCACAGCTCGTGGGTTTCCACTAGTGTGGCCTGTCGTCTCTGCATGTTTTCCCATCATGGTCTCGATGTCCCCTGCTCACAGACTCCCTCCTCTCTCTCATCAATTGGATTCCTGGAGCTTGACCTGGCACCCAGCCGTGGATCTCTGCATCCGCTTCCATCAGTAACTGGATGAAGGCTCTGTGATGACAGGGTATTCACTAATCCGGTCTCCAGAGTAGACCAGTCCAGACACCCTCTTAACCATTGCCAGTAGTCCAAAGTGGGGTCATCCTTGTGGATTCCTGGGAACTTCCCCAGCATCCTGCCTCTTCCTATTCCCATGATGCCTTCATTTATCATGGTATCTCTTTCCTTGCTCTCCCACTCTGTCCCTGTTCCAGCTTGAACCTCCCATTTCCTTATGTTCTTGTCCCCCATTTTTTGCCCTCCATTACCCCACCCCACCCCCAGTTTGCCCATGTAGATCTCATCTATTTCCCCTTGCTGGAATACCTATGTGTCCTTCTTAGGGTCCTCCTTGTTACCTAGCTTCTCTGGAGCTGTGGGTTGTAGTGTGGTTATCCTTTGCCTTACATCTAGTATCCACTTGTGAGTGAGTACATACCATGTTTGTCCTTCTGAGTCTGAGTTACCTTACTTAGGATGATATTTTCTAGTTCCATCCATTTGCCTGCAAATTTCACGATATTGTTTCTAACTGCTGTGTAGTACTGCATTGTATAAATGTGTCATGTTTTCTTTATCCATTCTTCAGTTTAAGGGCATCTAGGTTTCCAGGTTCTGGCTATTTCAAATAATGCTGCTATGAACATAGTTGTTGCTCTGACTTCTTTATGACATCCTCCCTGGCTCCAAATAAACAATTAAGTGAAAGGTCTTTAATAATCCGAACCCTGAGATGGGTGTGGTGACCTACTCAGGTCATACCTACTCAGGAGCACAGGCAGGATGATTACAAGTGAGGCTAGCTGGGCTACATAGTAGAAGGAAAGAAATCTAATCAGAGCTTTATTATAATATCCTAGGAGGAAGAGATAATAGTTGTAACCTGGCCTTCAGTTACCTTTTCCATCATTTCAACCGTATGTAGTATGAAACAATGTATTTAATATTTTAGTGTTTTCTGTTTTCATGGTCTTTGTGCATGTGTGGAATTACTCTTGAGATTTCTCCAAAGATGCTAAGAAGCAAAATGCTATATAAGTAGATAGCATTGCTGAACTTGGGAAACTTAGGTTGGAAATACTATATCACAGGCTTAAAAAGGATGACTAAAGTGATGTATTAAAATAGGACCCACATTCAAACCCTAAATTTACTATCTAGAAATAGTCTGAATGGAATGATTGTAATGATATGTCTTTGTGTTGGGAAAGCATCTGATACCACTGTGGACCTGTTGCATTTGAAATGCAAGGTTTTTCTTTGCCAGTAATCTGGAAAAAAAAATACACCATCAAGTGAGTGGTATATGATTCAAATACATAGTGCCATATATGCCTTCTCCCATACATCTTTAGTCCCTAGGCCTTTCTTCTGTTTGATCAGTTTTGTTTGTTGTTTGTTTGTTTTCTGAGATAGGGTCTTACTGCACATCCCTGGCTGACTTGGAACTTTGTAGACCAGGAACTCAAAGAGATCCACCTGCCTCTTCAGCTTGGGTGCTGGGATTAAAGGTTTGGGTAACACCATATTGTACTTGTTTCCAGTTTTAATTAAACTGTTTTCTTCATTCTTTTTATCAGCAGCTCTTTTCATTCCAGGTTAAGACCTGGGCTTTGGGGATGACATTAAGATAATACAGAGAGTCTAAGCTGGGAGTATAATTAAGTGATACAATGCTTCATAACATGCTCAAAGCCAGAGATTTGATCCCCAGCACTTGGGGAGCAGGATACCTAGCCAGGGACAGTGGCACACACTTGTAATCACACACACACACACACACACACACACACACACACACACACACACACACACTGGCACTGGCTCTCCTCATTGTGTCCTCTTAACATGGCATACCTCTCCCCCTTCTCTCTTGGCCTGTCCTGGGCCCTGTTGCTTTGGCCTGCTTTCAAGGAGCATCAATGTGCCCACAGTTCTAAAGCTTCCTTCATGCTGTCCCCTGGGGGAGTTCTTCTCTATGTCACACTGGTGGTGTCTCTGGAGCACTCACCCTCTCTGAGTGTTTCCTGTCTTGCCTCCCTTACCTGCATTTAGGGCCTCTGGAAATAAGGCTCTTTCCTGCTTGTCTCTTTAGCTGTAGGATTTTGAGGAAAGGAATTCACACTGGCATGCGTTATGTTTTAGGGACTTCATGAATTATCTTACAGGTTTATCTGACCCCTTCTTCTAAAGACAAAGAGTGTTGAAAGTAGCTGGCAGCAAACAGGTTATGGGCATTTGAACTCAGGTTGTTTAGTACACTAACCCCGTGTTTGCTGGTGCTTTGTAATGAACGTTTGCCAGAGAAGCAGTTCCCACATCATTTGAAGTTGGTGGAAATGTGGGGGTTGTGGGCTGTGGCCTCTTGCTGAGGAAGGAGTATCAAACAAGGTAAAGAAAGTAGCTCTAGACTGCATAATGAAAAACTGTATTTCCTATTCTGAGCAGTTTATATTTAAAAGGGTGCTGGTTCCTTTTAATCCCAAGAGTACCGTGAAGAGATGCTTATTTTAGAAATACAGCACAGGTGGGAAGTGTGTTAGAGCATATTAGACCCTGAGTTTAAGAACACCTTCAAAGCCGGGCGTTGGTGGCGCACGCCTTTAATCCCAGCACTCGGGAGGCAGAGCCAGGCGGATCTCTGTGAGTTCGAGGCCAGCCTGGGCTACCAAGTGAGCTCCAGGAAAGGCGCAAAGCTACGCAGAGAAACCCTGTCTCGAAAATCAAAAAAAAAAAAAAAAAAAAAAAAAAGAACACCTTCAAGAGGTCCCCAAAGAGAGCCAAGAAGGAAGAACCAGGGCATGGCGATAGCAGGGGCAGAGGCTGAGTTGGTGGCACCTCCTACCTGTCTGGGACTTTAAACATCCACTGTGCCACCTGGACGCCTGTGAGATCCCTGTGCTGCCTTTGGTGGCATTTCACTGTGAGGAGGCAGTGGTGAGGATCTCGCTAGTCAGTCAGGACTCCTACAGATGACCATGTCTCTGTACCTCAGTTAACAAAGCTCTAAAATACAAGCAAGAATTGCTATGGTTGTACAACAGTTTATAAGGGAACACAGTGTGCACTTGCAGTAAGTTTTGGGGCTCTGAGGGAAGCATGGTGAGGGTGGACCCCTGGCGATGACAAGCTGCACGTGCAGCAACACAGCTGGACTCTGGACCCAGGGAGACTCGCCAGGTGCAGGAGATGCTGACTGCAGCCCCTAACCTTCTGGACGAAAGGCTCTCGGCTCTGAGTCATGGCAGCAAAGAACACAGCAGAGGGGCAGTGTTGTTTCTTGAGAGTGCTTGCATGAGACTGCAAACAAAGAACTATGGAGTCGGCCATGATGGCCCACCCTGACTAGAGTCTTTGGCAGTTGTTGGCTTCTGAGAGAAGAAGGCCATTCTTCTCTGAGAAATCAGCCACATTCCCATGGAAGGACATACATCTAAATATTTGGCTAGCACAAATTGGCCTTGATGCCTGCAGGGATAGGAGTGAGGGGATGTGGAGTTAGAGGGGCAGGAAAGGTGCCACAGAGTTGGGGGAGAAAGGATGTGGGGGTGGCACTGTGAAGAGGTGGAGGAGAAATATGATCAAAATGTATAAAGTTCTCAACTAATAACGTTAGTTTAAATGTTTAAACAAAGAACTTGTCATTATTAGTCTAACCTGTATTAGTGTTTGTTGTAGTATTCTTTTAACTTTAAATATAAAGTTGTTCATAATAAAAAGTTGACCTTCTTGGCCTATTCTAAGTTATCATCAAGGAGAAAAAAATCTATTTAAAGAATGCCATTTATATCAAGTCATCTGAAACAATGTTTTTATATATGATTCATCTATTGCGAACTTTGGGAACACATACTTTGTGAAGTTTTTACTTACCAGTTAGTGTTTTATTTCATTACCTTTGACTTTGTGGTACTGGGATTCTGGTTATCTTTATCATATACCATGTACAGAGCTCCTCCTTTTCACCTGGAGGCTAGGCTGCTGCTGTGATACTCAGTATAACATGTATTTGAAGCTAATTCCACTTTGAGACTGCCATAAACTATGTCTCACATAAGTGATTTCATTTCCAGTTCTCTCAAAATGTATAGTGCACACAGTCAGTGCACAAGGCTACAACCAATGTTGCTCTGGAGGAATTTGTAAAGCTATAATGAAATATGTCTATTTATAAGAGGGCTTGTCAAAATAGTGTCTGAAAAACAAAATGTTCAAATCTGCCCTTTCGTAAAGAAGATCTTGTATTCTTCTAGAAAGTTCCAAGTCAATAATCCATTTTGCTTTGAATGTAAATTCTGACTAGTCATTGATAGGTCTTGTCAATATCATGTATGCCAAAGAAAATAAAAGGCATACAGATGTTTTGTAGCCATGTGAAAGGCCCAACTTTGGTTAGAAATGGCCATCACATTGCCTGTCCCACCTCTCACTTCTTGACTGCCTCGGTAACCCTGCTGTATGAGGCCAGTGCAGAAGCCCCGGTGGAAACCAGAGTCAAGTACCTTGCATGGCAGCCCCCACTTCCCTATTAAAAGGGCATTTAAGCATCCCTTTGTTGTTTTACTTCTGTGAAACCAGGTGAATTAATCATATGCATGCACTGCATGTGTGTTTGTATTAAATGAGATAGACACGGCTCAGCTTTATTTGCAGTCCTGGGCATAGTCATTTTAATGCCTTGACTCTGCTTTGAGGAGAGAGTGTTAAATAGTATGCCCTAATGGCTTTCTTAGAAACTCACCTTAAGGAAATTGTCTCCCATTTCATAAACCTTTCTCCTCATAGCAAGTGATACAAATGTCTGCTAAGGGTTAAACATCTGGAGCATTTATCTCTCTACCAATAATGATTGCTTTTCAAAAGTCAGTCTTCTTAAGGCTAAGCCATGCTAATGTGGGGCTAGGTAGTGTTGTTCTCCAGCTCAGTACTGTCATTGAGTCAGTGGTGACTTAGCTTCCTAGTTTATGCCTTATTCAGAACAGCAGAAGTTGCTATCATGCCCGTTAACAGATCTGAATCAAAGACAGAGACTCGGCTTTTCTTTTTTCGAGAATCCCTTCCATTGTTAAAGGTTGTTAATGTGACATGCTTGGGGAAAATCTAAGGCTCCTTGTCAGAATGAGCATTCTGCAGGCTCTTTGCATCTCTAACAGGTGTCCCAGGACACAGTCAAAGATGTGACCAGCAGCCATCCCATCCAGAGCTCCTTCCCTCCCCTGCCTGTGTTCATTGCTGCTGCTCTCCCCGTCACAGGGACTCTCACTCAGAATGAGATGGTATTCAAGCGGCTCCATCTGGGCACTGTCTCCTACGGAACAGACACTATGGATGAAATCCAAAGCCACGTCTTCAATTCCTACTTGCAGGTATGTGAATGTACTTCTGGATGCCTTCTTCTCTCAATGCACCCACGCTGGTGAGCTAAATTGAGCCTATTATATGCTAATTTGTTTTTTAACTCTTTATTATTGCCTTGCTATCAATTCTAGTATCTCAATCAAAAAATTATGATTAGCATTTCTACATCAGCAGAATCATGGCAAATATAATAAGCTCAAATCATTTTACTTACATTATTTTTTACTGATTTTTTTTTTTTCTTTTCAAGGTAGGGTTTCTTTGTGTAACAGCCCTGGCTGTCCTGGATCTTACTATGTAGACCAGACTGGCTTTGAACTCGTAGAGATCTGCCTGCCTCTGGAATTAAGGCATGTGCCACCTCCACCTAGCTAGTGAATTATTTCTAAAAATAAACTCTTTAGTAAAACAGTGTTTTAAAGGGTAATTAATAGAATATTGGTATTATTATGTTTCCTAATAATCCCTTTGTTTTTCTTCATAATTAATAAAACTTTCTCAGCTTTTAAAAAAATCACTTTTTCGTCTTTTCCAATAACTAACGTAGATAACTCAACAAATGCCTTTCAGTGAACTCTAACAGCATGAGGATTTGCTGTGTCAGCAAGAATTCTATCTCAAAAGAACATTTTGAAATGAATTTCAAAAGTCCTGTTATTTTATCCAAGTAATTATCATATGACATTTTAAAAAAAGATATTACTACTTCATAAGAGCTGAGGTACAAGAATGGGAGTTGTCTGATTTCTCATGAGTTTAGAAGCCATGTCATCTACAGAGGCTTGCAGACAAGTGTGCCATGTAGAGTCCTCCTAGGCCCTTCTAATTATCCATGTTCCTGACTTTAGAAATATCAGAAACCTTTTGTGTATAGAGAATGTTCAGATCAAATAGAGGGCTTATGACCCTGGGTTCAAGGAGTGTTTATGTGTCAATGATTGTTACTTTTTTTAATCTAATGTAATTTCTTTATTGAATCTTTGGGGATTTCATATCGTATACCCCAATTCCACCCACCTCCCAGTCCTTCCAGATCCTCTCCTCACCCCTGCAGCACCCCTCAAAAGAAAATTTTTTAAAATCAAAATAAAACAAAAAAATCTGTCCTAAATTGAAGTTACCAATTCAGGACCGTTAAGCTCGGCAGTTCCTGGAAATGTAAAATATCAGGTTCATGATGACACTCGATGCTAGGAGTCTCACTTCTCAGGCTGCATTCTGCCTCTTGGTTAGTTTACTTAGACCATAATAATGTCATGTTTCACACTCAGACCCAGACATGTGTGTGCCTCAGTGGATGGCTGTGTTAGATCTTGGAGCACCACACCTGTGACATCAGCTAAAAAACTAGCTGAGTGTTTTATGTGCAGTAATTTGCTTCAAACGTGATTTTGCAGACTAAATTGGACTTTCTTTCCATAGAATTCAGTTGTCAACAGTGCATTCAAATTTTAGAAAACCTTGTTCTGTAATTACCACCAACCCGACATATACCATGTTCTTGAAATGTTGCCAAATAGCAAAAGAATCTTACTTGTACAATATGCATTTATTTTATATGCTATCTCTGCACAGATACCAATGAGCATCTCACACATGCGGATGTCATTTGTTTAGATACAATTTATATGTGTACTATGTTTAAAAGTGTTTTGTGATTCAGAAGATTTTATTATTTTTTAAGTTTTTATGAAAAGTTTAGTTTTAAAGGCTCTTTAAAATACAATTTTTAAAATTAGTTCTTTGTTTTAATTGCATCATTTATTTTCCTTTTCTCCATCCAAACCCTTCTGTAAACCCCTCCTTGCTCTCAAACTCATGGCCTCTTTCTTAACTGTTGTCACATACGTGTTTGTATATATGTGTCTGTTGGGTGTGTGTGTGTGTGTGTGCTCTCCTAAATACACACATATAGCCTGCTCAGTCTGTATGATGTTATTTGCATATGTATGTTTTCAGGGCTGACCATTTGGCATTGGATAACCTCTTGGTGTCCTCTTCCCTTGGGAAGACTATTTCCCCTCTCCACATTCCTTAGTGACCTGCAGTTCTTCGTGTAGGCTGGGGCCTCCTGATCTTTCCCCATCCACTTTGGCCTGTTATCCTTCTTCAGCTGATACGTAAGCAGTCATGTTTGGTGAGCCTTTTGGGTGTAGCTTCTGACATTTCTAGGAGATACAGTCTCACAGCAAATTGTCTGATCCTCTGGCTCTTACAGTCTTTCCACCCCCCTCTTCCACAGTGTTCCCTGACCCTTGCATGTTTAAGTTGTTTTTTGATGTATCCCTTTGACCGGGCTCCACAACTCTGCATTACGATTGGCTGTGGTTTTCTGTAATGGTCTCCCTCCATTGAAAAGAGAAATTTCCTTCATGAGAGATAAGGACTACACTTATCTGTGGGTCCAAAGACAAGTATTTAGAATGCAGTTAGGAATTATAGTAAAGTGATGTGCTGGCTAGTCTTATGTCAACTTGACATACAAACTAGCAGTATCTTAAAGGAGGGAACCTCAATTGAGAGAATGCCTCCATAAAATTCAGCTGTAAGGCATTTTCTTAATTAGTGATTGATGGAGGAGGTCCCAGCCCGTTGTAGGTGGGACCATCCCTGGGCTGGTGGTCCTGGGTTCTATGAGAATGCATACTGAGTAAGCCAGGAAGCAGCTCCCCTCCATGGCCTCTGCATCAGCTCCTGCCTCCAGAAACCTGCCCTGTTTGAGTTCCTGTCCTGACTTCCTTTGATGATGAACAGTGCTATGGAAGTATAAGCTGAATACACCCTTTCCTCTCCAACTTGCTTTTTGGTCATTGTGTTTTGTGGAAGCAACAGAAACTGTAACTAAGATAGGTGATAAGTTCTCCAAGATCCATGAATTCACTATCCCTGGGTTGTTAGCTAAGTTTTCAGTACCAGGCATGATTTCCCTCTTTTGAAGAGGGTCTTAAGTCCAAATAAAGAGTTGTTGGTTACATCAAGGTATGCATATCCCTAACTGCACCCTTAGAGTTATCTTGCTATGCTGGTCATTATTGTGCTTCATTGGCATCAACACTGGATAAGACTGTTGGTTATTTCCCTCCATTGATACCTTCTCGTACCATGGAAGCTAGCCTTCCAAAGGGGCCTTCCAAATCAGTTCCAGCCCAGGAGCTTCTAGGCCCTGTGTCTGAAATGCATAGTATCTTCAGCAATAGGACTTACCTTCCACACCAGCAGCGACCAAGTGCAATAGTAATAATTGGTGATGTTTGGAAGTCTTTTGGACAACCCTGACCAACAACTCAAAAGAGGACTTCTCATGCTGGGTGTTTGGTGTTTTGTTAGATGCCCTTGGATTCTTGGAGGGAGCACTGTCAGCCAAGATAAAAATTTCATTTAAATAATATGTATACCTTAAGTTACATGTAGTTTAGGTATTTTCAAGTAGATATTTAATAGTGTGATCTCTTATGACTGGCTTGGATATTAGAGTGAAACTGGCTTATAGGAGGAATTGGGGAGTGTGTCTTCTTCCTTCCTTCCTTCTTTCCTTCCTTCCTTCCATCCTTTCTTTCTTTTTCTTTCTTTCAGTAGTTGGCTGTAGATCTGTGAAAGTCTCATCGGACTTATTTTAGTTGGAAGGGTATTTATAACTCTTTCAGTCTCCTCATTAGTTATGATTCTGTTTAGGTTGTTGGTTTCTTTTGATTTAATTTTGGTGGTTTGGCTGAATCTAGAAAGTTTAGATTTTAGATTTTTCAACTTAATGGAGTACAGGTTTTTAAAGTATTCCCTTATAATTTTCTGAATTTCACTGGTGTCCATTATAGTGTTTCTCTCTTCATTTCTGCTTCTGTTATTGTGGGTCCTCTGTTTCTCTTTGGTTAGTTAGGCCAGAGGTCTGTCAGTCATGCTCATCAGCTCAAGGAACCAGCTCTTAGATTTGTATTGTTTTCTTTGTTGCTCTTTCATTGATTTCTGCACCAAGTTTTGTTACTTCTTGCCTTCCACTCTTTTTGGATTTGGTTTCTTCTTGTTTGTCCAGATTTTTGAGTTGCATCATCAAGTCCTTTATCTGTACTCTTTCTGATTTGTTTAATGCAGGCACTTAGAGCTATACATCTATCTCCCTCACACAGCTGCTTTCAGTGTGTCCTAAGGGGCTTGGGTTTTCATCTTAATTTAGGTCCAGTACATTTTTTGAAATTTATTTCTTGATCTTTTTCTTTGTTGCATTAATCATTCAGTAATAAGTTTTTTTTTTTAATTTCTGTGAGTTTGTGTATTTACTAGAGATGTGTTTTCTGCAAGTTTTTGCACTGTGGTCCAAGAGGATATGTGGCAGTATTTCTACCTTTTTGAATTTGTAAAGATCTGTTTTGTGTCCCAAGACATGGTCTATTTTAGAGAAGCCTCTGTATGCTGCTGATAGAGTGTATATTCTTTGGTGTGTGGGTGAAATGTTCTATAGGTATCTATTATGTCCATTTGATACATTATGTCATTTAATTCTGATTTACATATGCATATATATATATATGTATGTACTATGTATGCAAAGTATTTTGTATTCCAGAATATTTTATTTTAATATTTTGTGAATGATTTTTATTGTTTTAAATTTTTAAAAATACATTTTAATTAAAATATAATTGTTACTTTTCACTTTCTAAGGTTCCCCTACATACACTCTTAACCTTTCTTATTATTTTTACATATATATGGGGCTGCGAGTATGTGTTTGTGTGTGTATGTACATAAATATATGCACAAATGTATAAATATATTATGCTGGGTTCATTTTTGTTGTTTCTGTGTATATAGTTTCAAGGCTAACCTTTGTATTGGATAAACACACTTATTAGTTGCAAGTAGTTCTTTGTCTAGGTGTGGGAGCCTGGTGAGAGTTTTTTTTCCTTTCTTCGTTAGCATATCTGTTGATATTATCATTGTTTAGGTCTTGTTTATACAGCATTTCTAAGAGAGACAGTCTCACAGCGGACTTCTGGTTTTCTGCCTCATGCAGTCTTTCAGCTCCCTTTATGTGATGCTCCTTGAGCCATAGATGGAGGAGCTGTGCTGCCAATGTGTCCATTGGGGCTGGGCTCCCCACAATCCATCAGTCACTCCATTGTGTCCAGCTGTGGGTTTCTGTAGTGTCTCTCCTTGCTCTAGAGAGAAGCTCCTCTGATGAGGGGTAGCTCCACTGGTTTGTGAGTATAAGGCTAAAGCTGGCATGTAGTTCAGGAGTTAACACTGCTCTAGCAAACTGGTGGTTGCAGATTCTCTTCTAAGAGAAGCCGTGACCTCACTAGCCCCAGGTCGTTGGCTGGGTTTCTAGTGGTCAGCATGGTTTCCTTCTTGTGGAGTGGGCCTAGAGTCCAGTTACCCACGGGTTAGTGATCACCAGCACGGGAAGGCCGTATCTGTTGCCCTTTTACTGTCTTTCTTGTGATCCATAGGTGTCACAGCTCACAAAAGACTTTCTGGTACTGTGGAAGCTAGACTGTAGGAAGGAAGCTTTCAGATGAAATCCAGCTCAGAAAATACAAGTCTTGTCCTAAGTATGCAGTGGACTCAGCAATAGGGATCTACCTTCAACCTCTGAGAGGCATCCAGGGGCAACAGCAATAGCTGTATTCTTAAGGAGCCATTTGGGCCACGCTGTTTCCGTGTGTGTGTGTGTGTGTGTGTGTGTGTGTGTGTGTGTGTGTGTGTGTGTGTGTGTGTGTATGTCTGTCCGCATGTGCACATGTATGTGTATGTTTGGCAAAAACTCATACTGCTGAGCTTTATACAACCTAAAGGAGAGAAGAGCTCAAGCTTCCTTTTTATTAGGAATCTTTGTTCTGAGTGAGATGGTACCAAGTGACCACTGCTTGTTAAAATGTTCATTTATCTGGGTTTTGTGGTACACACCTGTATTCCCAGCACTCCTGATGCTGAAGCAAGAGGATTGAAAGTTCCAGTCCAGCCTAGGATACATAGGGAGACCCTAAAACAAAATAAAGTTAACTTACATTATCCATTAATGTGAATATTATGGATTATATATGATTATTATTATAATTATTTACCAGAAACACATTAAAAGCAGAAGAATGAAGGGTCATTATATAACAGATATTTAATGTTTACTTACTGTATGTAGGAGCATGAAGATCTTTCACTAAGGCCATGGGCTTTGCCAGCAAGACTCTGGAACTTGTTAGCTCCTGTTGACGTTCTGTTGTCTGTAGCCCACTCCAGCGTAGCATAGATCTTCTTCATCTTGACTGTCTTTGCCCACTGGAAGCACTGGGTGGTTGAGAGCCTACTCTTCAGTGGAATTGTGTGAAATTAAATTGCACAGGCATCAGTGAGCGTTACATCATTCAGAAGAGGGACTGAACTCTTCTGGAGCAGCTCAATGTAGGGTGGTGCAGGGGGGGGCAGCTGTGGGCAGCACAACTGAGGACTGAGCAGATACCTGGGCAGGATGAACGGATATATACATGCCCCCCCACCCCCACCCCGTGTAGCTTATGCCTGGTGGGAAGAGGCTCATACTCAGTGCCTCTCAGTTGCTCTAATCCCTGATCCCTAGTCCCTTCTGAGTACTGTTCTGAGTCTCTGAAGTTGACAGGAGAATGTGTGTCTGTCCTCTGGGATGGCAAGTGTCCTCTGTCACCCACCCTGGTAGGAGGTAAGTAACAAAAGTCCATCACCGGGTGGTGACAGCTCACTGACTCAGAGCCAGACCTGATGGGAGTGAAGCAGATACACAGTTCTCAGTGGGCAGTTGCTTCCCATGAACAACAGGAGATCGGACAGGCTTGGTTTCTTGACACACCCCATTACTGTATCTAATCCTCGTTAGCTACAGACTAGACCACCAAAGTTCAGAGACCGGTGCACAGCCAGTTTACTTACAACATTCAAGGAAGTTTTAGAGTTCTGGTTGCTTTGGTTTGGTATTGTTTTATGCGCATGTGTGAGCACACCATTCTGCTTTGATCTTTATCTTGCTGTTTTAAGGAGGAAAGTAACAGTTGATTGAATTTAGAAATGGGAAAGTGCCGGGCTTCAAGAATCATAGCAAATACTGTGGTGTGTTTGACAACCTTGAAATAGCCAAGCATTTTGCATTGCTGAGACAAAAAGTGACTTATATTCATAGGTACAGTGTAAGAGAAAGAATCAAATCGCTGTTCTTATCTTAAGCAGCTAATTTTACTTCATAAAACATTCCAGTAATTTCTGGTCCTCATGTGGACCACTTCATTCTGTCTGCCCTCATTACATAGCATCCTGTTTTAAAGGTACACTCCCAAGCAAGTGGGCACAACCCAAGTTCTGCTCCACTGAGAAGAAGCCAGTCTTCAACCCCTAAAGTTAAAAAAAGCGTCAGCAGCCGAATCCACGAAGCAGTGAAAGCCATCGCCCTTTGTCACAACGTCACTCCTGTGTATGAAGCTCGCGCTGGAGTCACTGGGGAGACGGAGTTTGCGGAAGCAGACCAAGACTTCAGCGATGAGAACCGCACCTACCAGGCATCCAGCCCTGATGAGGTCAGTCGCTTCCTAGAGCATCTTGTTTGGGGAGGGTGTCCTTCACCAGGCACACCTGTGTGGCCACTTTCCCCTGGACTCTGCAGGCTTGAAGGTTGCTTCTCTGGAGCAAAGGTGCAGGACTGTATCCTGGATTCGGACATTAACCTTAGCTGAAGTACATGCAACCCTCTCGGCATAATTCAGACTTTTCAGGGCTCACCTTTGACCCTAACATGTCAATACCTAAGAGTTAGTCCTTTCCATCCTTGTTAGCCACAAATAGACCTCTGAAGTTCAGACTGTTTCAGGCTGGTTGACTTAGGGTACTAGGAGAAGATTCTTAAAGATTCTGGTGTTTGGCTTTATTCCATTCCATTCAACAGTGTTTACTCAGAATAGCATGAGAAAATTCAGCTGGCTTTATCACAAGTTAGTTCCCCAAATAAACTTATTCCTGTGGCTGTACTTCATTGTCCAGTTGTTCTTCATGCTGCAGTGAGTCACTGGATCTTTATATTAAATTTCCAGTTGTTCTGTAGAACTTAGAGACATTTGTTCTTTAAAAAGATTTGGAGTATAAATAATTGAGAAACCTACAGAAATGATTAAAAAATAAAACCCTTAGGTGTGTTAGCTTAGTCCCTTCTAACTTTACTCCATTGGGATTTTGTAAAAATCCATTATTACAATTTCCACTTTTTATGCAGTCATTCTGAGTATATTTATACAGTTTTATGTAGTCTGTCCTCTTAGAGTACTTTAAACAATTATGTAAAATAATCAAACCAACTCTGGACTCAGTGTTAACAAATTAGATCTTTCAAATACCCTGCAAAATTGGATCATATAAGTATATAATCAATATGTTTAGGGAAGCTGCTAAATTCTGGTTCTGAAAATAATAGAAAGGTAGACATAGAACCCCCAATGTTATTGATGAGCAGGGAACAGACCGTCAAGAGTGGGGGGCGGGTGGTCAAGAAAACAGTAAGAGCAAGGATGGAGAGGGAGGTTAAGAGAGTGTGGTTCTCTGGCTGTATACTTGCCCAGAGTACAAAGCCCTGCCTGCACTGGCGGGTTATCAAGTGGGGAGCACAGGAAGCAGCAGCAGGGAGAGGTGGCAGCCGGGGCTGTCAGAGCATGCACTGTGCAGTCCAGAGCACTGTGCCCACTTTTATGTCAGTCTTGCTGATTAAGAAGCCAGGAGATAGATGCCTTGTAAGTTTTATATGTGAGGAAGGGAGCCTTGTAAGTCATTTCTAGACCCACTGTGTAGCCTTCAGGATGCAGAAAGTGGTGGAGAGATGCATGCTGAAGAAAAGAAGGCCTCTGTTGTCTGCAGCTGCATGGAGGCCCCACCAGAGTTGGAGGAAGTGTCTTCCTTCCAGCTGCTCTAGAGCAGGAGTCTGTCGGTATATTGTATATATTTGTCAAAGCAGAACATCGAAACTTCTTGGTCACTAGGGACACCCAGGACTGTGTTTCTTCCTCTTCATAGAAGTTCACTGTGATGGTATTCTAACAGCCCAGGTGCAGTGATGAACAGTTGTGTCTTAGGTAGATACTGGAACCACTTTCCTGGTGAAGGGCAGGTTTCCATGTCAGTGCTGGTCTTGACCTTATCATGCATCACTTTCCAGGGCTTTAAGGGTTTTTGTTTTTGTTTTTGTTTTAAACTTTGATGTATACATGTCAGCCCCATGAATATTGAACTGCACATTACGGTTGGGTCTCCTGTATGCTGGCAGTTTTTCACTCTGAAAATCCAGAGCATTGCACTCTGGTGGAGAATCCCCAGTTCCATAAGTCTTTCCTTTAATTTCCCTTCAAGATTGAAGACTACTTGGCCAGGCTGGTTGTCAGGATGTGTTGCGTTGTCTACCTTTCTTCCAACCACCGTGAAAGGCTCTCCCTCTTTGGGGAGATTGGAGACACAGGACCCCAGTTACCTTTTTTCAACGTCACAATGATGAGCCATGAAAGGGAAGCCCTAGTGCTTATGACGATTTGTGTCCTTTCACAAGTGTAACTTGTGGCTATTTTTTAAAACAAGTTTATCTTAAAGTTTTGGATATAAACATTATTTATGTTAAGTGAAAATATTAGCTTATTGTAGCCAGAATAAAATAGTTCGGACTTCATGACATGTCATTTAACACATGAGAACTTAAAAGCAGTGCAAAAACAGGACAAAAGGAAAGTGTTTAATGTGGAAAGCTGGGGACATTTGGTTATTCACCCACCCTACCAGCACCACCACCTGGACTGTTATAAATCAGCTTCTTGTCTTTACCCAAGCTCACTCACTGCCTTCTTGTTCTCCATGTAGTAGTATTACTGGATTGTCTCTCTGCCTCATCCAGGAACCTGCCTGCTTTCTTTTTCCTTCATCCTGACCAGTTGAGTTCCTGCAGCACTGATGCTCACTCTGGTACATGCCACACTCTGGGGCTGCTGGGACCTTCTCATTGCTGGAAACCTGCCTGTTCAGCTCAAATGCCTGCAGCTTCATTTCCGAGATTCCCAAATAAGCTCTGTTTTGATCTGTCTGCCCTATCCAGCATGTTCTCCCTGACTCATAAGCATCCAGTAACAGTGGACATGACTGCATTGTATGGTACTCACTCCTGTGGACTGAAGCAACGAGGCTTTCATTTTTGTCTAGATCTTTATATTCCTCTGAGAATTTTCAATAGTTTTACTACTGTTGTAATTCATCCGAGGTAGTTTATCCCTAAAGGCTGAACAAAGCTGAGTTCAGGCAGTTGTAGTTCTGTGCCCTTTTAGTACTAACCTGCTCCGCAGATCTTTAGTTGCTATGTCCTAGGACAGTTCTGAACTTGTTGCTGGCTCTGCATAGCTCTCCAGTTCAGTCTTCTGTGTGAGCCTCTCTCCACTCAGAAGAAGAGTGTTCTAGTTCGAGTATGACGTTTCCCACAAGCACTCGGATTGAACTCTTGGGCCATAGCTGTTGGTGGTAGTTTGATCTATCTGAAGAGAAAGTGGGCCACTGGGAGTAAGTCCTTTTGGGTGTCTTCTCCCGTTCTCTTTCCTGTCTTCCATGAGGTAAAGAAGATCGTCTGGGACATGGTGCCATTGTCATTTTCTGCCCAAACTCATTGAGACCAAGCAGCCCATGGACTGAACCCTCAGAAACCCTGAGCTGAAATCAATCTTGACTTTTAAATTGTCCGTCATGTTTTGTAGTTGTTATTTCATTACAGCTACACTAATAGAAAAGTGGTGCTACAGAAGTAGGACTGTGTCTATAACTACCAGGTCATGTGGTTCCCACGCCTGCCAGACTAGTTTAAGGAGGAATCTGAGCTAGCCTGGTCTACATAGCGAGTATATATAATAATTTTCTTTTTTATTGATAGGAGTTCATAGCTGAGATTTTCTTGAGTATCACTAGAGTTTCTGAAGTTGAACTTTTAAAAAAATGTTGGAACTATTAAGATTCTGTGAACTCTTTGATACGGACTAAATGGATATAAGAGATGGCCGTTAGCTATTGGGGTTAGGGGAAGAATGTTATGGTTTGAATTTAAAATGTTCCCCACAGCCTTGTGTATTAAATGCCAGGTCTCAGCTGATGGTATATTTTGAGAAGTTCTCGGAACTTCAGGGGGTAAGATCTTGGTGAAGGAACTAGGTTGTTGTGAGTAGCTTGTCACTATCTCATTGCAGTCTCCTTCTCTTCCTGTCCCACCATGAAGTGAAAGTACATGCTCTCCCACCACCATGATGTCCAGGCCAAGCTCATGAGGTCAAACACCCATGGAGTAAACCTTCTGAAACTGAGACAAATTAAATCTTCCATTTAAATAGTTTCTGTTACATATTTTGGCCACAGATACACAAATGTAACTAACACAGTTGGCCATGTCCACATAGAGCCAGTATGGTGACCCTATGGACTCAAGGCTGGATGAGAAACAGTTACTGGGTCTGGTGGAGGGAAGGAAGAAACTGTGTGGTTGTCTAACAGTGGGCATGTAGGACAGTTGGGCTGAACACCCTTCAAGTTCAAGCAGACTCTTAATTCCTATGGATTGGCAAGGCTACATTCAGCATTCAGATATTTGCCTATTGGTACATAAAACTACAACAGGAAACTTAAGATTCTTCCTGGAAGTCATACCACATCTCTGATTTAGAAAATGCTGAGTTGTCCAGGACAGTGGACACCTTTAATCCAGCACTCGAGACAGTGGCAGGGAGTCTGAGGCTAGCCTGGTCTACATAGTGAGTTCCAGGCCAGGGCTATGAAGTGAGACCCTGTCTTCCCACAAAAAAAAAGAAAGTAAATAGAAAATACTGACATGGTCTGTGAAGACTGGGATTAGTTGAACTGTTGGTGATATTCAAGAAGCTCCAGAATAGAATCCCATGTTGGTAAAGGGAGAAGCTAGAGAAACATGCTCCATCCTTTGTCTCCCTGGCTTGCAGTATACATGTCTTCAGTCAGTGTCCCCTCACCACTGCCCCACTGTGTCTCAGAGGCCATGCTGGCCAGCATTGAACTGGGTATCCTAGGAAAACAATAAAATATGTCAAAATAGGATTTGTGTGTGTGCACATGCCGTGTGTGTGTGTGTGTGTGTGTGTGTGTGTGTGTGTGTGTGTGTGTGTGTGTGTGTGTGTATAGCAAGTCTAATCAGCACAGTTCAACAGTCCCAAGTCATTTGGAGATCTCGGGGTGACAGTATGTAGTAAGATCTGTGTGACTTATAAATTGCTGTCTTCTTAGCCCTCAAGAAGGTTTTGAGACAGAAAGAGGGCACACATAACTGCTTTAGGAAAGGAAAAAGGCTTCCATTCTTTTTCCCAGAAAGAGCTAGCGTTGTTTTTGCTATTGCAGCATTCCAGAGCCCCTCCACAATTCCATATGATCAATGTTGAGAAGGAATTTCCTGGTCATAACAGTGGGAGCCCAGACCGAGGCTGCCAAAGCCATTCGCATTTGTGGTTCAGAAATGTACTATTTACATATCCACTGCACTGCCTACCAAAGACATGTGAGTTTTGTTGAGGTACACAGAAAATTTTAAAATATTAGGGATTCACCATCAAAGGACATTTCATTGATTTGAAGATTTTTAAGAGATTAAAGAATTTATAACAAAGAAACTGCTAACCTTATCCTTAACTCTTTTGACTTGTATGAAAATTTGACGGTGATTAAAGGCAGAATGTTAAGTAATATGTAAAAAGATATGTAACACATATTTTAAATCTGAACATGAAAACAATGAGCTTCATCGTGATTTTTAAAGTGTAGTATTGATGTGGTGTGCAGATCCCAGAGCCTCAGGAAAGGCATCCAAATAGCCTGTTGTTTGGCATATTGAACTTCGCTGCTGTTAGCTTGACAGATGATAGCGATGTTTCCCAGTCACCACGGTACCATTGTAAAAGCATTTCTTATTGGATAAAGTGCTCAGAATATTGCACCCCGGAGCTTTATTTAGGGAAATGGTTCAATTGATGTTTTCTGTTTAACCCCAGTGCTGACCTACCACAGCATCCATGTTAATAAGCAGTGTTAGCAGTTAAGAGACTGGTTTGATACAGTCCTATCAACACTATATTCTTACAATCCTATTTATCCATGGCTCTCACGGTTATTCTACCTGATAACTTGTAAGACAGAAGGCCCTACATTTTGTGCATTGCACTGTTGTGTGATAATCCCCATCACTTCATGGAACTGTTTCATCTTATTCTGAGGACGAATGTGGTTTGTTGAGTGACCCGTTTTGAGTTTGTAAGCCAGTTGCTGTTCTTTATAGTATAAGCCGCCATGGTTTTCATTTTCCTACTGAAAGGAGGATCTTTTCTATACCAACACTTTTACATAGATGAACTTTTACTCTACACATCGTGGAATTCTTGAGGGTTAATTTTGAGTTCATAAAGGTCCTAATAGACACTGTAAGTACTTGCCGGGATGTGTCATTGGTCGCATGCTTACGTCTACTTGAAGGCCTAAAAGTGATAGTGATGTCAGAGAATAAACAACTGACTTGTATGTATGAGGTAGGATCTATTTATGCCCTGGTCATTGTTTCCTGTGATAAGTGATCAATATTTCATTTTCTCTGAGAAGGAAGTTCTCCTTACCTGTCATTTGTGTCTACAGGCTCAGCATAGCAAACTAAAGCTGAACAAATGTTAAATATGTCATAGAAGTTCCTTTACAGAATGAAAATCTAGCTTTTCATTGTTTAACTGCATGTCCAGTGCAGTGCAGGAAGCCAGCACTGCACTCAAGTCACAGGAATCACAAGAGAACGTAAGCTTAGGCTCAGTGCAGAAGTCATCAACACAAGTGATCAAGGCATAGCATGACCTCTGCTGATTATGGACCAAAAGATTGATTGGCTGTGATTTTTAATGACTGCTTATTCCTGTAAACTAGCTGTTTATTAGTAGCATCCTTTCCATTATATAGTTACATCTCTCAATCAGTAAGCCCTATGTTTAAATATTATCTCAAGATACAGCTATCTTTGCCTTGCTCAACTATTTATGTGTAAGAATCAGCTAGAATTAATGACAAATCACAAGTAGAATATTTTAAAGTAAGGAACAATATGTCCTTAATAGCATTACATTTGGATTTACAGAAGAGCTAATGTATGTGGAGTGTTGGATTTTTTAATTCATTTTATTGTGTGTGCCTATTGAAGCAAGACTAATTGTGGTGTTTTGTCGATATATTTGTGAGGAGCAAATCATTGTCAGTGACACAAAGCCTTCACTCTGTGACCTTCAAGACCAATAGAGAATAAATACTGCATAGCCTGTCTGTGAATATTGATTAGCACTTTTTCTAGATGATCAAATTGCATTTTAAGTTAATAATTCTATTAAATTATAACAATGATTGTAATAATCACAATCAAAAATGATGAGATGTCAGTGATTAAATTATGATTTATAAAGTACATGGTAAAATATGTACTCTAAGGGTACAGCTGGCAGCTGTGTGTGTATAATTGCTAATAGGATAGAGGAAATTTCTGTCAAGCGTTTCAAGAAGAGCAGCACAGAAATTTCTGGATAATGGAATTATAGAGAAAGGGATTGATAAAATCTTGCCCTGTGTTTTATTTTCTTCCGTATGGTGTGTGTCTGGGGCACACTCGCCTCCACTGGTTACTTTGCGTGGGAAATGTGACTGCAGATGAGGTGCCTGTGACAGCTGTTGGGTGGTCACTAAGTGGCCTGTAGAGAAAATCCCACTCAGACTCTCACTGGTGGTGTTTTGTTTTAACATTCTCGTTTTAATTATTCTTGCCTCTGAGTTATTATCAATAGTCACATTATGTATTAGAAATTTCAGAAAGCTCAGTAGTCATAAAAATAGTCATTCGAAATATACGAAGCCTTTTACTTCTAGATTATCATTTTACATCTCAGAGAAAAATATCCCAGAGGTTATTTCTTGTTATAATGCCAAGCAGCAATTAATTCCATTTAATATAGATGCACACAAGAAGTATTTGATAACCTACCCCTAAGTTTTTATTTCATTACCTACAAAATTGCCTTATAAAATAGACTCAAATGATAGCATTGGCTACATGGTATCATTAGAAAGTGCTGGTTGAGGAATGCATTCTTTGGTTGCCTCTGCATCCATGACAGTATCTAAAAGAAACAGGGAAAGAGGCTGCAGGTGCCACTCAATAGGAAAGCGTTTGCCTATCACAGACATGGCCTTATGTTCCTTCCCAGCTAGGAGAGCAGTCAGTAGGAAGACATCCACCTTCCACTCCTCCCCTGAACCCAACAGGCTCACAAAGCAAGCAACCTTAGAGTAAAGCTTCTCTGGTTTCTTGAGCAGCCTTCTTTTTTAATTCACATTTGAGTTAGCCATATAGATAAAGATATTCTAAATTTCTGTATGTCTCTAAAAAGAGACATCAACACCACAGTGCTAAGGTTGGTCTGTCCTTTACTTTCTGGTCTCTGTGATAGATCACCAGCTCTTCTGCAAAGCAACCAGAAGGATTTCTTGCTTTCTTGTAGAGCTACGAAGAGTATTCCAGGAAGCAGCTGGTCAGGCCTGACAAAATAGGAGCTTAGGACCTTGGCTCTTACCGCAGTACCTACAGCTACTCATGGTGAAACCTACATCTCCAGTGCACCTTTATTCCCCATTTCAACCACATCTCAGTATCACAGGGACAGAGTAATTGAGGACCATGCTCTCTGGGGCTTTCATCTAGTTCTACAGGAAACTATTATGGAAAAACCCACATGGAGGTCTAAATGTTGGTGATGGGCAGTGACCCTGGTGTCCTTTACATAGGAGAATTAGAAGTCAAACACCAGATGTCAAATACTATGAAGAAGAGAGCCCCTTAAACCACTCCTGTAAAGTGATTGTAGAAAGGGACAAGGCACTTTGGAAACAGTCTGAACAGTCACTTGGTAGTTTGCACAAGTGGGCACACAGTGTGACTTCAGGTCACACTCAGGCAAACATGAGCAAACGACACACTGCAGCCAGGCTTTTCCAGATGGCCTTTGTTTTTACCTAAAGTCTTCTTGTTTAATCTGAGCATCTTTTTCTTTTAGATTCTCGTGGGTTGGGGCAGTTTCTCACTTCCCATGTTTTAGTGACGCTTTTGGAGGTAACTGGCTAGGTGATTTGACTCTCAGTTTGGGTCTGTTGGAATTTTTCTCCAGAGTAGATGGAGTTAGGAGCTTGGAAGGGAGAGCATGTTGCATCCCATCCCATCCCGTCCTGTCCCGTCCCATCACTACATCACATCCCATCCCATCACATCACATCATCACACCACATCACATCACATCCCATCCCATCCCATCCCATCCCATCCCATCCCATCCCATCACATCACATCACATCACATCACATCATCACATCATCACATCCCATCATCACATCACATCACATCATTACATCACATCACATCACATCACATCACATCACAGTCCACACAAGCAGCACTTATGACGCTGACTCTGATCACTTGGCCCAGGTGTGTTTCTCAGCTGTCTCCACTGATGCTTACCCTTTTGTTTCTTCATTTAACACTGCATTCTTGGTCAGCCAGGTGTCGTGGCATTCAGGAGGCAGAGGCAGGGGGATCTCCGTGAGTTTGAAGCCAGTTTAGTGAGCTCCAGAACAGTCAGGGTTATGTAGAGAGACACTGTCTCTAAAACTAACAACAAACTCTGTTCTTAGTCAGGAAGCTCCCATGCACAACCTATATCAAAAGGGGTATTATATTCCCCTCCTTGAGGGTGAAGTCCTGTATAAATTACACTTTTGCATGAGAGAGTTCTCTCAGTGATGTGTTTAGTCATCCATTTACTTCTCACAATGGATTCATGCATGCTTGTTTTATACTTGGGGTTTTAATCCCCTCTAGTACTCCTTTTTGTATTTAAGCATTGCCTTGTTTTCTGTGCATACAGAGATGCTACAGGCACATCTTATATATACTTCTGCATATATTTTTGCTCCATTCTTAGAATCAGTCATTTCTCCAAGGATCCAAGTTGAAACCTGAAAAGGACAACAGCTCCTGAAACTTACATACGTAGCAATGCTATGTCATTATGATAATGTTATATGTTAATGCTGTGTTATTATGAGAATGCTATCTGTTTCTTCGGAGCATGCTGACATGCTCTCTTAAAGCATCCTTTTCTGAAGGATGTATATTTTGTTTTGTTTCATTTTATTTTGTTGGTGTGGGGCATATATTCTTTTACTGCGACTTATCCCCAGTCCCCAAAGTACATATCTTTAATTATTTGAAGCTGTAGGAAGAAGAGAGACTCTAGCTGCCAATGCCACTGAAAGTTTCTTTGCTTTTATTTCTATATGTAATGCCATCAGATACAAGTCCTAGAAAGAATACCTCAGATCTATTTTGAATGCACAGAGAGAATTCACTAGAGATCTCCTTCACAGTGCAGTAACTGCCCATGGCTTCAAAGCTCAGTCTGGAGCTGGAGAGCTGCTAAGGGTGAGGTAGCTGCTCTAGGAATTGGCACCTGAATTTACCCATTAGGAGTGACAGAGAATGAACACTGCAGTTTGAATTCACAGCAATTCTCCTGCAAGGCTGCTTCCCCTGTCACTTGTCTACCTTTGTATTATCAAGAGAATCTTGCCCAATACCAAGCAGCTTACACTGGACAATAATTTAAAGTATCTGCCTTGTGGAAAACTTAAGTCTGATTTGCTTGGATGGATGTAGGTATGTGATCCTCAGGGTGATTAAACCTTTTGCATAGAATGCTAGGCTAGGTGTTAAGTAGCTAAACTGATTTTTGTTATAAGCTGCTAACTCAAAAGGAGCTGTGAAGCCAAGCATAAACTAAATAATAAACAGATGTGAGTCACCAAATATAGAAAGCCTGGTCCTGACTGCAGTGGGGCACTGTGAGATGATAGGGTATTCACGGAAAGATGCAATTTACGGGTCACAGTGTAATAGTAACCTTTCACTGTAAATTGAAAATTAACCTTGGCATATTAGATCATTTGCAACTTATGGAGTCATTGTCTTGGATGGGAAGAGGCACTGTGCTCAGGTGCCAGGCTCTTAACATCTCCATGTCTTCTTCAGTACTATAGTTTGAGCAAGCTGCTGATGCTCAGTTATAGTACTAGATCGTTGGGAGCTGTTCTTCATTCCCTTCTCATAACCTGGCAACTTGGAGTAAGAGTTTTGATCCCAGCTTCCCTGTGACACACCATTGAACATTTTGTGCACCATCTTAACCAGCCAAGAACAGCCGATGCTCAAAGGGTGGGTACATGTTGCTGTTGCTTTGTAGCAAACAACCAAGACTGGGCATAGAAAGCCATTTGATTTTCGTAGACACATCTTTCTGCAACCATGCAGGTCTTCATGCAGTGTTCTAACCCTTATGTCCCTGCCCGCACTAAAGATGACAAGGCTGCAAAGATACAGTGACTTGGTGGCCTTGTCAGAGGCAGCTTTAGAAGATAAATCCTTTGCTGATTTGTCACAAACAGGGAATCACAAAGCAAAGAATTTCTTGGTGGCGATTTGTCATCGTACTTGACAAGCACAGGCGTTCCGTTACAGTATGTCTGAGTTATCTTAAGGGCGAGGCAAAGTGAGCTGATGAGAGTGAACTGGGCGGTTCCATGTTGAGAAGGGACAGGAGGGCTCGAGTCAATGAAGGAGATCTCTGCGTGTGTCCAGAACAGAAGAGCTGAGTGCAGTACTTGAGATGGGGGCTGCCCCGTTCAGAGTGCAGGAGCACAAGGTCAAGGGCTTGGGTGTGCTCTGTTGCTGTTCTGTCATCTCTTCTTTTACATCCTAGCCTGCTGAGTACATTTATAGTCTGATCATAGTTCCACTCTGTCTGTCCTAGGCTAACCCCACCATTTTTAAACCATCAAAACACTCTGAAGAGATACTTTCCCTAGTGCACTGCATATAATTTGTGACTGGTCACTTGCAAGCGCCTGAGTCTGTGTGTGTTTGTCATCCTAAACAACCCTCACACTTGTGCAGTTCACCACTTTAGCAGATGTCATGTAAGAGCATCGAGAGCCTTGGAGAGACAGCGTGAAGAGTGCATTGGGGTGCAGCCTGCCTGTCCATGTCTGTCATACCCAACTGGGCACTGCACCCCACATTCTCTTCTGTCTTAAGCAGCACCCAAGTAGTTCTGCCATAGTGCCCCTAGCACTTATACATGTTCCTGCTGTGTGCCTTGGGAGGTCTTAGCATTAAAGGTAAAGAAACAGCTCTCCATCCCAGCCTCTGAAAAAAAAACATTTTTTTTTTTTGAAAGTATTCTGCCATTGGGTTTGTGGGAAATTACCTAAAAGTCCTGCTTTTAAAGGGATTCCTGGTCTTCCCAAAGAAAAAAACAAAATGGTCTCTCTGCCAAAGGACCGAGGATCAAACCCCCATGTCTGGTAACCACATGTGCATCCTGCTGGGGACCCTCCGCCTGTGAAGGTTTCATCTTCACCAGATGCTGAGGGGTAGCCTCAAGCATTGCCATTGTACAAAGGAACAG
This sequence comes from Peromyscus maniculatus bairdii, assembly GCF_049852395.1. NCBI lineage: Eukaryota > Metazoa > Chordata > Mammalia > Rodentia > Cricetidae > Peromyscus > Peromyscus maniculatus. The sequence continues at coordinate 72,304,217 of NC_134870.1, read as the reverse complement.
ATTTTGAGGCTGCCACCACTGCAGAAATTCTGGATCTCTGACTAGAAGTTTTATCGTGTTTTCTCTAAGGAGATGAGCATAGACAGGACACTAAGACTGAATTCATGACACTGGCACAAGACAAGATTTAAGTGTTCTTGATATTTCTTGAGTTCCCAAAGCCCAAGATAAAGTCTAGATGTTCAAGCGGTGTTCAAACTGAAAACACAGAGTCTCACTCTTCCCCAAGAGAGACTCATGCTGGGCAAGAACTGTGTGTGCTTCCTGGCCTCTGGCAAAGCTGCATCTGGGGGACAGAGCAAGGGAAGGCCCCACCTGGAACCCACTGAGGGAAACTGTGGCCTTGCTTGGCTGGGCTGGCATTCCTTTAGGCTCTGAGAGGGTTGGGTACTATTTTATGTAACTGTGATGAGATTGCTCTAAAGATAACCCCTTTCCAGAGAAAGTCATAAAGACTTCATGTATTAACCTAAAATTGACTATGCCACTAATGATTTTTAAATTTTATAATAAATAACTGTAAATAAAAATAGCTCCTATGTTTGAGAACCTGCATAAGCCAGGAATTTATTTACATCATTTCAGCCTTAGGACAGTTTGCAAGTGTCCTTTTCACATTACAGAGGAGAGCAAACCTTGACAAAGTAAAGAATTGGACACAGAGCTGCTGGGTGTCACAGCCATACTCAACTCAGAACCCAGGCTGGGCATCTACTTTGTTATTGTCTCTGTCCTAGCTATCATTAATTGTCAACTTGACACAGACTACAGTCACCCAAAATTGAGTCTCAAGTGAGTAATTTTCTTTTATCATATTAATGTTTGGGCATGTCTGTAAGGGATGGTTGTAGGAAGGCCCTGCCCACGGTCTGAGTGCTGCCATCCTTAAACAGGTGGTCCTGGGCTGCATTAGAATGCTGTCACACATGAGGCTGGGAGTGAGCCAGAAAATGAGCCAGTGAGCATGTTTCTCCATGGTTCCTGCCCTGACATCCCTCAGCCAGGTGATCTGGGAGTCTGAACCGAGTAAACTCCTTCCTCATGAGGTTCCTTTGAGCCAAAATGTTTCATCACAGCAACAGGATGAAACCAAGGCAGTTTTCTTTACATCTGTAGCTGTTCTGTAGGTACCTGGATGTTTATTATGAGTTCATTAATCAGGTATCGGCTTATCCTTTCTACTAGGAAAAAAAAAGATAAAGAGGATGGAAAAGCCTGCAGAACCACTGGTGGTGAATTGGGACAAATCATGCGACTCAAGCCCTAGATGGGTTCTTGGGATTCTTTCCTGGAGTCTGAAGCCATCTGTTCTGGGAATCCAATCAGAACACATTGCAAAATAGTCTTTATGGTGCATAGTGGTCTTCTTTTAAACAAACAAACAAAAAAATCTTGTTCACCTGTTAAAGAACTGTTCAGACGTGTGTAGGAGAGAAATGAAAGTTACGCACTTCGTTTCTCTGCATCACTTGTGTCTCAGTGGCTCTGCACACCAGTGTGCTGTGTTTCTTCACATAATTTCCCCAGGTGGTTGATCCTCACACTCACTCTGATCTCCTCAGGTGGCACTGGTGCGGTGGACAGAGAGTGTCGGGCTCACTCTGGTCAGCAGGGACCTGGCTTCCATGCAGCTGAAGACCCCCAGTGGCCAGGTCTTGACTTACTGCATCCTCCAGATGTTTCCCTTCACCTCTGAGAGCAAGCGGATGGGTATCATTGTCAGAGTACGTCATGGTTTCCCAGCTGAGCTCACACACCAGTTCCTCCAGTCACTGTGTCCAGGCTTTAAATCTATACAGAACTTCCCCCCACCCCAGAGAATGTCAAGGTCAGATATTTACTCAGTACTTTGTGCTTTGTTACTGTTTTGTTTAAAAAAATAAGAAAAGAAAAGAAAAAACTCAATAATATATGAACTGAGAAGCTTGTATGGCTCCAGTTGATAAAGCCATTCTTCGAATCTACAACCACTAAAGCAGAACAAGTAGAGGGGGGCAGTAGTAATATTTTAGTGAACATTGCTTTGTTTTGTCCTCAACAGAAATCATATAACATGCCACAGAATTTAATGATTTATGACCACAGAGTTACTAATACAAACCTTTTTGCTTGTTACCGTAACCAGTCCCAAAATTACGTTTTGTAATTTCACTTGCTAAATAGTGAAATTGTCACACTTGGGGAAGTGGAGAGCATTGACACTTAGACTACAGACCAGATCTGTGTCAAGAACTGAAGTGCAGCGTCTTAGGTGTTTGCCCCTCACTGCACTGGTGTTTAAGGACGGTTTCTTAAAGAAAGCCCATGATACGTTCTCGAAGACCTGCTTCCTCCAGAGCATCTCTTTAAGCCAGTGGTGATTGACAGGGAGCACTGCAGCCCAACTGTCTCCTGTGTCTGTTCTTACCCTACTCCAGGACGAATCCACAGCAGAAATCACATTCTACATGAAGGGTGCTGACGTCGCAATGTCCACCATTGTCCAGTACAATGACTGGCTAGAAGAAGAGGTAGGCAACCTATTCTCAACATTGCACAAAATGTCTTCATGAAATTTAGTAAGCCAGCGACAGAAAAGTAGTACCTTTTCCACACTTGTACCATTGGAATGGATCATGTCGTCACCATTTAAGCCAGGCATGGACAGGTGGCCAGGGATGGTAATATTTTTCTACTAAATTTTCTAAATATTTATAGTTCCTTCCAGGTCCATATAAATAAAAGCTAAAACCCTGGTTAGTTACAAAACCTCTGCTTCCTATTAAAAATAATTGCTATTTCGTTTAGTATATGAAGTGTGCAGATATGTAAAAGTAGATCTAAAATAGCTTTGGATACATAACCAATTAGGTGTGTATGTATATGTATTTTTTAACAATATTGAAAGGAGACTTTAATTTTTATTTTAATCTAATGCTAATTTGTTCTCTTAAAAAAAAGAACAGAAAATAAGGTACAAACATAAGCAATCCTATATTGTTATTCCTAAACTATAGTTAGCCTCATGAGGTTATAATATTTATTGTTAAAGTTGTATATTGGTCAGTAATTAGATTTCAAAGTAAAACTAGGGTTGCTAGGATGTAGCCAGGTCTCTCTCTCTCTCTCTTGTGTACACATTACTGCAGGTGCCTTGGTCTCTTGTTCCACTGTCAGACTGCAGAGATGATCTGTCAGCACAACAGCCACACCCGATATTCACGATGGTCCTGGCAATATGAATCAATATCTCCTTCAGGGCACTTTGATTTAATCAGAGACATGAATAAATTAAACTCCCTGAAGACCTAGTAAAATGCCATAAAAATTACTTTTGGTCATAATGACGTGCAATTAATTGTAAAATACTTGTTTAATTTATTTAGCTTTATGAGGTCAAATCAATAAATGTCTTGCAACAGACAGATAATGTCAGATTGTTGTTCAGAAAGATAACTTCATTAAAAATCCTATGCACATTTGTTTGTTGAAATTGTATTTTCTTGCCATAGATAAATCTTTTGCCTCTTCACCACCAGTATATTATGTACGTTCTGTTGTAGCCTGAAAAAGCCTTTCACTTTATCATCAGCAAAGTTCCTGGGTGTGTTCAGAAACATGCATGTTGATTGAGTTTCTTAGAGCCTGACTCCTACCTACAGTATGGCAAGGACCCCTTTGTTTGGAATCACACTGTTTACAAGTATAGGTGACATGTCTAGCAGTGGGATTGATGCCACTGGAGCAATTTAGATTTTGAAATGAATCACTGGCTACCTTCAAACAGGTGTGCCTAGAACACTGCCAGCATTGGACCCCAAATCCTCTTTCTTTTCCTTAGCCCCAGCTAAAACTTTTCTACTTTTAGTAGGGGAAAACAGTGTTCTATCATAATTATTATGTACTATAAATGGGATTAGCATCTTTTCACACACCTATTGAATGTATTTCCATTTCCCATTTATTATATAAATAAGATGATGACTCGCCCTGTCTTTCCTGGTCCAGTTAGGACGTGAGCCCCAAGCTTGGTGCATAGGGTGTTGACCCATGTGATCAGCCCTGTGCATGTTTTTGGTGCTTTGTCTCTGCCAGACATTGACATGTGACTTTACACAAGAGGACTAATGTCCTTCCAGAATAGCCCTGTTGAAGCAATTTCTGTGATGGAACTAAAGCAGACAGCTTGATGCTTTGCCCAAGAACACAGGCAGCTGGGGCCACCCGTCTTAGATCTGTGTCACGTCTCTTCCTCACCACCACCCCCCCCCCCCCCCCCCCCCCCGCCACCATGGGGCAGTTATGTTGGAGACGTCTTGTGGGGTGGGGTACAGTGACAGGGAGAACTTGAAGACACATTCTGCTTGTTTCCTCTACTTTCCCTGGGCTTTGCCTGTACTTTTCACTCAGCTGTGCTGTGTCTGTGGCCCTGAAGTTCCTGTGCTTCCATGTAGTGGACCTGCAGCACTGCCCAGGAGGGTCCTGAGGGGTCCCTGAGGACAGTGCTGTCTGTCAGGAACTCCAGGAGCCACAGGTGAGAGCCCCTTTTCTTGCAGTGTGGAAACATGGCTCGTGAGGGACTTCGGACCCTTGTGGTGGCCAAGAGGACTCTGACAGAAGAGCAGTACCAGGACTTTGAAGTGAGTTACTCAGTCCTTGCCACTCAAGCCTCTTCCTTCTTCGGAGAACTTTGTTTTCTCACTGAAGTTCAACCTTGGGTGCAGTTCTAAGGTCTGTGTTTCTGAAGTGTGGGGGCACAGGCTGCCCTAGTGGTTAGGGGCCCTGCAGCGTCCACAAAGGCCAGCAGCTCCATGTCCTCAGCAGAGGCGGGGTGTGCCTCGAAGGTGCTTCAGACCTTGGAGCTGTCTGGATTCTGGAATATTTGCACAGGTGACAGGTTACACTATCCAAAGCCCCCTCGATCCAAAATGCTCCGGAAGCTGAAGCTTTCTTTAGCGTGATGTCATTGCTCAGGATGTATCTGACTTTGGATAATTCAGTTTCCGTATTAGGGAAAGTTCAACTAGAGTTAATAGATTTTCATGTAGCAAATAATTACAAATAATCAGAGCACTTACACAGAGCATTTATACAGCATATTACTTCTGACCCCAAGAGCCAATTCGCTCCACACTGAGAGAGCATTTACATACATGTTCCCCTGTCTCCTGTACCCTTAGAGCTGATACAGTGCAACTGTGTAAGTCATACACACATGAAACATGCATGTACATGTATGCCTGTTCCTTCTGTCTTCAGAGCCGATACAGTCAAGCCAAACTGAGCATCCATGACCGGACCCTGAAAGTAGCTGCAGTTGTGGAAAGCCTGGAGAGGGAGATGGAGCTATTGTGCCTCACTGGGGTGGAGGACCAACTGCAAGCTGATGTGAGGCCCACACTCGAGATGCTGCGGAATGCAGGAATCAAGGTACAGTCCGCAACCTCTGACTGCCAAAACTGCTTTCTAACTGAGTCAAACTAATACTGTGCTCCATGGGAGGAGGAGGGTACAGAAGATAGCTTCTTCCTCATTAGTCATCTAGTTCCAGAAGTCTCCACAATGCCCTACTCCAGACATCTCTCCGACTCTGTCTCTTTCCTCACTCAAGACAGCATAGCCCTTCTGAAGCAGGCACTGACCCTGTCCCTCCCCATGACATATGTACTTCCTGGGGATAGTCTTAGGACCCACCAGCTTCTGGCCAGTATGTACAGCCTGGGGTTCACACTCGCCTTGCTGATTATTTCCTCACCTGTACACCATCACAATTCTGCACATCAGAATTGAACAGAAACCTTCCTGGAGTAGCCCATGTACCCAGATCACCCAATAAGCATCTGTGGTCCTGGGTGCATTCGGGTGTCCAGATCCCATTGTAAGTGGCACTAGTTAGGGAGGAGGTCAGTGTAGGAGAAGCCCAGCTTTGTGTAGGCTTCGAGTTGTTGCTGAATCCTTACATGATGACTCATCACATGCTGCTCTAGAGCTGGGGTGGACAGAAACCAGTTGTTAGGTAAGGTCATTCAGAAGCTGTTCTCTGTTCAGCTGGCTATGCTTCTGAAGCAGTGTGTCTATTGCCGCAGAGTTAGGAGAGGCCTGCAGCGGTCAGCTGCTCCTGCAGTTCTGCCCAGCGCAAGTGCAGTGCTGGCATCCTTCCCGCAGGAACTGCAGATTCGGTGCAGAAGTGCTGCACTGCTTGACACCACAGGAGTTCTTCCCTGGCCCCCTGTGGCCACTGCATTATCTCAGGAAGCTGCCTTCTCTCCCAGGACCTCCCTTTGCCCACAGTGTCCAGCTTCCCAGCTGCTCCGTCGTGTGAATTGGCAGTAGGAACACAGTGTTTGCAGGAATCCAGCCGGCATCCCTCCCGGTCACGAGTTGTGAGGGTCAGTCCCTTTCCCGGTAGGCCTGGCTTCTGGTGGCATTTTCTCTGGAGACATTCTCCCCACCTGCTGTGCTCCGGTCCCCTTCCTCATCCATCTCTTCACGGCTAATCTAGCGTTCACAGGAGTGCTGGTGTGGGGGAAGCTGCTTTCGTAAGGTTAGGGCTAGGGCTTAGAAATGGCCGAGTGTTTTAAGTAACCTGTGATCTAGTTTATGACTGTGCATGCTGGATTATCAATACTAAGTAATACTTGGTACAGAACTTGAGGTATTTGTAGTGATTCTGTGCTGTAGTGCGTACGACCTGTGTCTGTAAGCCTTGCCCTCTTAGCTCCTCTCCATGTACCACCTGACTGGCCTGCTCTGAAGAAGGGAGTGTAGTGTTCTCAGCCACATCTCACTATGCTTCCTGAGTGACAGGTTGCTCAGCAGTGGCAGTGTGCACTGTGGTCACTCAGTTTGTCATAGTGATCTGTCCCCTGCTCCCACAAATGTATCTTTCCACATGATAAAAATTCTTAGAGACTCTGACGATGACAGCATTAGTAATGCAAGGACTGTTTGCTGTGCTGCATAAATACCCGATTACTTTACTCCTTTACGGTCAGGGCTTCTAAAGCTTTTCCACTCATGAGCCCTTTGCCTGAGAGACTTTGTTACATGACCCTAAGTATATGCAGAATAATCTTACAAACCAAACGTTTACTATTATAAACCATAAAGAAACTTATTTTAAAACAGTTCTTTATATGATTTTACCATTCACTAAAAACAAAAGCCAATTTACATACTAGTAAGATTAATGACTTTTTTTAGTATAAAAATTAGGTCTTAGCTCAGCAGTTTGTGTGGAGCATCATCTTCAACGGTTTTCAGAGTTGACCACTATTTTACTTTAAGGTGTGAATGCCATTTTGCATAAACACATAGTGATGAGGAGGAGCAGAGGTTTATTTAGGACCACTGAAGAAATTAGGAATTCTGTCCCACTTCCAAGCCAAAATGGGTTGAACTTTTTTCTTAATGAAACCCACATCAACTCAACCAGAGATTTTTAAAGTTAACCATTGCAACACAATATAATGCAGACATTTACATACTGAGGAATGACAGTATTGTTTTCATGGTTGAAGCATTATGTTTTGGGAACAGAAAGAAAGTTTGTACAGTAAACCGCTGCAGTTCATAACATTCAGTAGTCCGGAGGCTGAGCCGCAGTGCTTCAGGCTGCTCAGGGTGTTGCCTAGGGGAGGGTGTGCACGTTGTGCTCAGAACCCAGGCTGCAGTGCAGTCTTGGGGGCATCCACGCAAGTGCTGCCCAGAGCACATTTGCTTTAAACGATGTTTTGGTCATTGCGTATTCAGAAACCTTTTTATTGCCGTTTTTTTAACAGCACTCCTCCCAGGTAGTTAGTTACGTGACCACATACGAAATCCTGACCCTCAGTTTAAGCAGCAGGAGTCTGGGTATAGTTTTCACAGTGTGTTTCCATGTGTGTGCAGTTTGTTAATGCTGAAGTAACAGTTTGACACTTCATTTGATACAAGTACATGTTGGCTTATCTGTGGTCCCTTGGCCTGTTTGAACGTCGCCTCCCAGCTGAAGAATTATATTGACATGAGTCTGTGTGGTCCTCTGGCTCTATGCACTGCCTCTCCACATCTTAAGGCCTCAGCTGTGTGTCTGCGCACCACTCTGACTTGTTCTTCCTAAACAAATCAGCACTTTCTTTATTTTGGTGCAGAACACACACCCATAGTTGTCCTTTAGCACTTGTGGGTGTGGCAGGCTTTCTCAGACCACCAGCCCCCGGTCATGACTCAGAGGCTCATCATTCGTTATGATGAATGCCTTAGCTTGCACTTGTCCCACTGGCTCTTAGGACTTAACCTGTTTCTCTTCATCTACATTTTGCCTGGAAGCTTTTTACCTTTCTTCCTGTGTGTCTTGCTTTTCCTGCTTCCTCTGTATCTGCCCGGCAGCTGCCTGCCTGGCTGGCCCCGGACATCTCCCTCTTTTTCTCCCTCATTCTCTTCTCTCTGGAGCCTAGATTCCTCCTCCTACCTTTTCTCTCTACCCACCAGCCCTGCCTATCCCTCCTCTGCATAGCTATTGGCTGTTCAGTTTTTTATTAGACCAATCACATGGTGCCATAGGCAGGCAAAGCAACACATCTTTACATCGTTAAACAAATGCAGCATAGACAAACGCAACACATCTTTAAATTGTTAAAGCGATATTCTACAACAGTAGGTACACAGTTGAGTTCATGAAATAAGCTCACAATTTTCTGCAGCCATTGCTGTTCCCATCTCTATAACTCTCCATCTCCCCAGCCTGAAACTTCCCCACTGAAGTTCTCACTCCTCACCCTATGAATATGGCTTCTCTGGACCTTCATATATGTGGGATTATGCAGTATTTGTTCTTTGTATCTAGCTGGTGTCATTCAGCAAAATGACCTTCAGGACCCTGTGTCAGAACTTTCTCTTTAAGGATCAGGGAAGTGACCACATTTCATTTCTCCATTTGACTCAGTATACTCTTGGCTTGCTTTACCTCAGCCTTATTGTGAAAATCCTGTGAGTGCGGTGTACAGACATCTGTGCACAGAAATACTTTAAGGAAATGAAACCATATTATTGAAGTTCACAAGCTTAAATTATTTCATAGATTTGGATGCTAACAGGCGATAAACTGGAGACAGCTACCTGCATTGCCAAAAGCTCACACTTGGTGTCCAGAACTCAAGACATTCATATTTTCAGGCCAGTAAGTACATTTCTAAATCACTTTGAATTGTTAAATGGCTTTTGTTCATTTGTTTGGATTTTTGTTGTTGTTGTTGTTGTTGTTGTTGTTGTTTTGAGGGGTTTGGGGTGTGGTTTGCTTTGGGGTTTTTCCAAGTTTCTCTATATAGCTCTGGCTGTCTTGGAATTTGCTCTGTAGACCAGGCTGGCCTTGAACTCACAGAAATCCACCTGCCTCTGCTTCCCAAGTGCTACGATTAAATGTGTGTGCCACCATACCCAGCTAAATTGTTGAGTGTTTATCTTACAGTTAAAATGTAATTGCTAAATATCTTTTAAAAATCAATGTTGGAGATGTCTTTTTACTCCATAAACACATGCTGAATGGCTTTGAAATGCATTTTGATGGTAAACAAGCTGTAAGTTGAAAGCATTTTTCTCCTATACATTTCATATTGCTATGCTACAGTCATGCTTCTCAAAACTTAGGAAAACTGTATGTTGCTTTTTGAACATCCATCCCTATTAGCTGTACCGTGGTTCCTCCTGGGAGACAAGTGCAAACAGAAAACAGAAGACCAGTCTGCCACCATTTCAGAGTAAAAGCTCTTCTGTAAATAGTGCAGAGAAGATGATAGAAGGATCTGAATTTATGACTTTACTGTACATACTAGTTATGATGAGTTTAATTCAAACAAGAAATAGATGTTCCTTGGGTCATGATTGATGGTGGGCAAGCAGACACCATGTGTCTGTGCCTGTCTGAATAAAGTGCTTGCACCTACAGAAATGGTTATTTCAGTATCATTTACATGTAAATGTATTTTATTTTGAAACATCAGAATCTCAAATTATGCCCTGCAGACTACTATTTGCAATTAAATTATTAATGTTTCTGATAAAACTTCCGATCAATTTTTGTTGACTTTTCAGAGTTATGGCACCACAAATTAAAAATTTCACAATAAAACCTACCTACTTAAAGCTGACTTGGAGATTAATTTGAAGCATGTGAAACTTCATTTATTTCACTCCTATATCATGTCTTTTATGCCCCCTAAAATCTTCACAGAAAGCACATGCAAAGTCTGTGCATTGATTTCTTGCATATTTTCATTCTAAAATTAGCACTTCAAGATTATGGCCAGATTTTACCCTTTTAGACTGCTTACTTCTTTAAACACTAAGCAAAAATGGATGAGATAAGGTGAAACTCATGGCAGAAAGGACAGAAGTGACTTCGTGAAATTACTTTGCATTATTCCACATATTATAAAGAAACGTATTTAAAGAAAACCCCAGTCTATATAATTAAGTTTCTTACCTGGTGTGTGAGAAAGAGAATTCTGACTTACAATTCTCTAGGGCTATGTTCGTGATGCTATAAGCCAATGATCTTCAACACTGCTCACAATTCTCACCTACCCCACCACCGGTTTAATATATCATCTTATAGAAAGTGCTGAAAATCCTTTGTCATTACATTCTTATAAGAATGTTTTTACATCAGCAATAGCCCTTGTATGCCTACATGACCACAAATCAGAAAACAGTCCCTGTTAGAGGTGTAGGTACAAAATTTGTAAGGACCTTGTTACAGGACTTCTGTTCATAGGCTAAGCACCTTTAGGTTCTAAATACAATATCTAAAGTATCCTACTGTGAGTCCCTGAAAAATGTCTTACTGGTTTATTGCCTGCATTTTTAATTCATGGTGCTTTTTTTTTTCCTCCATTGAAGGTAACCAATCGGGGAGAGGCCCATTTGGAGCTGAATGCATTTAGAAGAAAGCACGATTGTGCTCTAGTCATATCTGGGGACTCTCTGGAGGTGAGATGAGTGTGGGTATATGTGTGTCTGTCTCCTGTGCTAACCATGTACTACCTGTGTATCTCTGTCTCCAGAGGTCAGACTAGTCTGTAACAGTGTGTGTCTTGCTTCTGAGATAGGACTGTCAGTAATGTACCATGTTCTATCTGTCCATCTGTCTCTTAAGACTGATCTCTGAGTAAGTGTGTCTGTCTGTCCTCCCAGGCCAGTGAGCCAGAATTTCCTGAATAACACATATTCCTCAGCAGCCCAGCCTCCCTGTCCTGTCATGGCACTTGTGGGGTTTTTGTTTTGTTTCATTTTGTTTTTCCTATGTAGCATCAAGACTTCTGAATGGTCAGTCCTAAGAGTGTGCTGGCCATGTCTGCCTGATTCTCTGTCCTTTCCTGTTTAGACACTGCTTGAGTTCAGCAGATCAAGGCCCTGGCCTGATTTTTGGTCCCCTGCTCATTGTTAATAGCATCAGCCTCCAGTGGTCATGACAGTTCAGCCTACAGTATTTATTATGTGTTTGTTCAAACCAGTGTTTCCAGGTGTGTGTTTATGGGACACATGGCTACCTGTGTAGAGGTGGTGGGCCCTCCAGTTAACCTCTGGCGTTCATCCTTCAGGACACTTCAGAGTGTAGGGGCCTAAAGTGAACTGCAGGAAAAACCCAGATGGGAGAGGCTACTGGGCCAGTTGTTATTTGTACTTAACTATTATATGTGTGGTTTTCATCTTCCTGGACACATGGTTGAGGTAGCCAGTTCCTCCTGTTCTCCTGCCCTAACACACTTAGGATTATGGACCTCACATTGTGATATCACACAACATTGGTGTGTTTCCAAGTCCCGGTATCTGTAGAGCCACACTGCAGTTCTGTTAAGGTTTGATCCTTGCTGCAGTAAGGATTTCAGTCAGTGCTTGCTGACAACTCCCAGCATAGCTGAATTGTGACTTGGGTTGTATCAATGTCTAGTGATCATGAGATGATATTCATTTTGTTTGTTTGTTTTATTTTAATATGTTCCAAATAGTCTTTTCTATTTGTAAAAGTAGAAAAAACTTTTCTTACATTCTGATATGTTCCAAAACATCTTGTAAGTAGCTAACCAAAAGCACACCTCTTCTGTGAGATTAAGGTTATATAAACAAGAAATCCAAACCAAAAGAAAAATAAAGCACAGAGGTTGAGACAGTTATAGTGTGTGAAAATGAGTGCTGGGAGGCTCCCAAGGCAATCCTCGACTTGACTTTAGACATCTTCTTCCCCTGAACAGAATGCAAACAGAACACAGTGGCATGGGCCCTTCTCAGGCAGACAGGTAGAGGTGGGTTGACAAGAATCCTGGCTACAATTGGAAAAGGAAGTTTTCCACAGCTCCTGGCAGAGCATACACCTGCCACCCTCCATGAAGCTGGCAGTTAGGTCTCTGGTCTTTCAGGACATAAGCACCGTCCTTTTGTTGGTAGCCTTCTGGGCCATATGACTGAAGACCTGCTCTTCTAGTACCTGTCCTTCATGATGGGAAAAATCTTAGAGTTTTTGGAGAGTGAAAAAGATTCCACCCCTTAGACAGAGATTTGGGGTTTCTCAGGCAAGGTAGGGAATTAAGAACTGGAACTGTCACTTTGGAAAGGCCTGGAATCTCTAATATCATGGATCAAACCAAGATCTCCATCAGCTACGTGCCTGGAAAGCACTGAAACCAAAATAGGAATAGAGGCTAGGGGGAAGGTGTTTGTATACTGGCTCCAGAGAACACACATCTTTTGGATGTATTAGCCTGGCAACTCTTCAGAATGTCTATGGCCCCTGACCCTTGCCTCTGCCTGCACCATTCTCCACCCACAATGCACTATCTTTAAGAGACCTTGTACTCTTCCTGCTAGGGACCTGGCCACCCCGTCCATCTTCTCATCTTGCCCTCCTGCACAACTGAGCAGGTTATGATATAGTTTCGAGGGCATAGTCCCAGATGAGACCCAGAAATCCAAGTCTGCTTACTTGAGGAAGCCTTAGGCTTTCCCACAATTCTGCTTACCTGCTGCTTGAGCCCAGGGTTGTGTGGTGACAGTCGAGTCACAACACTGTCTCCCAGGTCTGCCTGAGGTACTACGAGCATGAACTTGTGGAGCTGGCCTGCCAATGCCCTGCTGTGGTCTGCTGCCGCTGCTCACCCACCCAGAAGGCCCACATCGTGACCCTGTTGCGCCAGCATACCAGAAAGCGCACCTGTGCCATCGGTGAGCCGGGCACCTTCAGCCATGCCATGGGTGGGTGGTGGGGCAGTGTGCCGCCTTCCTGTCAACAGTGAAATGTGACAAGCGGCCAAGTTTTCAACATTTACAGGCAAACTTGTGTTGTCTCTAAAACGGACTTCATCTACATTACAGGAATTTACAGTAGTATAAAAAAGAAAATGAAGCATATAATGGAAAGATGTTTTATTTAATCTCCAACTCTTGGTGCTTCTCAGGTGATGGAGGAAATGACGTGAGCATGATCCAGGCAGCGGACTGTGGGATTGGGATTGAAGGGAAGGTAGGTTTGTGCTTTGTCACACACAGACAGCACATGTGCTCCTGTTCAATGCCAAGCCCCATCCTAGGAGAGGTCAGCAGTCAGTCTGTCCTTCTGGTCCTCAGGCCCAGCCATAGGTTGTTGGCAAACAGCAGGAAATTAGCATCCTTTGGCATCCTTCTTACGCTGGGAATGTCCTTAGGAACTCTTTGAGGTCCTCTGGGCTTGTGACCCAGGTCCAGTGCCGCTAATTCCCCTGCACACCTTTCTTGGGCCTTCGCTAACCCTCATCTCCTCTCCCCTGCTTCGCGTGCTTCCTTCTCTGTGTAGGTGACCCTTTCTCCTGCCAACTAAGCCGGGGTGGAGGCTTGTGTTTGTGCCAACCTTGATTGCTCCTTGTATAGTCACCCAAATATAAATGCACACAGCAAGACTAGAAAATTGCACAGCTGGATTGGGTCTTCCCTGTGGCTGCTGTGCTCTCCTCTCCCTCATGGTAGCTTTGAAAAACCAGAGGTGGGTTGTTTTTGCAGATGTGAGGTAACAAAGGTTTGGGGAATTGTCTCGGAGAGGCCTGGGACCATGTGATGAGGTAGGGTGTCCCCATAGCCAGTGCCATCCCTCCCTTCTCATTTTCTGTGTTGCTAATAGACCAAAGCCCTTCCTTCTTAGGAGCAGCAGCTGACATCTGTGCTTACGCACGGGTTCTAGTCCAGGCTCCTCTACCTCCCACACCGTCTGGTGCAGATGGACGGAGGCATGCTGGGTGAAGCTGTGGGTGTGGAGCTGGCACTGCCCCTAGTCCTCTTGAGTCCAGATGTACACTGAACTCAGCTTTGTGTGCAGTCCTCAGTCGGTGGTGTTTCTCAGAGGTTCTTTGTGGTTCTTCAGGAGGGGAAGCAGGCTTCACTGGCAGCGGACTTCTCCATCACACAGTTCAGACACATCGGCAGGCTCCTCATGGTGCATGGGCGGAACAGCTACAAGCGGTCTGCAGCACTCGGCCAGTTTGTCATGCACAGGGGCCTCATCATCTCCACTATGCAGGTAGCAAACCAACACCGGCTTAGCCCAGGCCGTGGCTGTTCCACTGTCATGGGAGGTGACCACTGGACTCCCTGGGTATCATTCTATTGTAATGGAGATGTGTGAATGTGAACAGCAGCAGCCGTGTCTTTAACTTACGGTGTTCTGTCTTTTAAGGCTGTGTTTTCTTCAGTCTTCTACTTTGCATCTGTCCCGCTGTACCAGGGATTCCTTATGGTTGGGTAAGTGAAGCAGATGTTCTTGGTGCCTCTCAGCTTCATGTATGTGAGAACTTTTATTTGGAAAAAGACGTGTAGAATGTCAAGTGATACTCAGGGTGTTCTGAGTAATTCTTGACACATAAATATTTAAGATGACTAACTGCTGTAAAGTCTTACACTGAGTTTGAAGAAATTTGAAAAACACCTGGACACTTGAGCTTTTTAAGACTGTGCTAAGTTTCTCACTAGATTTTGTTTTCTTGGGGAAGCCATAATTTGTGTCAGGAACCACAGCAGAGCTGAGGTTTTATAAAAGGGCCCCGTAGCATAATGAGAGGGGCAGAACCAAGGGGCGGGCACATGCCAGCACTGCCGTCAGCAGGGGTTGAAGCGGGCAGGCCACAGCTGCAGGCCTCCTGAGCCTGCCCCTGTCCCAGTAGGGATACGACGTCACCATGAAGGGAACAGGACCAGCCACTAACTGGGAAATGAGATAGAAAGCAGTGGGACGTCTTCTTAGCTTTGGGAAAGACATGGCTAGTCTGTCCCTAGCAGCAAAAAACCCTACATTTAAAGGCAGCCACTGAGAGATGGTAGACAAGTGCTTCAAAAGTATAGTGTGCCACAATGATGTTGCCCACCAAGTCTGAAAAGAAAGACTACAAGTGAACAAATGGTCATCTGTCATCCTCATCCTCAGTTGTTATACGTAGAGATCATATAAATGTGACTGTTAGTGAGTGACCACAGAATAAAAGCTGTCCCCTGCCACTTTCTGTCTGTGCCCATCAAGGCTCGTCATTCACCTCAAA
The DNA here is from genome assembly GCF_049852395.1 of Peromyscus maniculatus bairdii. Taxonomy (NCBI): domain Eukaryota; kingdom Metazoa; phylum Chordata; class Mammalia; order Rodentia; family Cricetidae; genus Peromyscus; species Peromyscus maniculatus. The sequence goes on along the minus strand of NC_134870.1, from coordinate 72,288,705 downwards.
CCAGGGCTCCATCTTATAACCAGAAAGAACCTGGAAAGTGACAGTTGTAGCCCTGACCTTGGTGTTGCCCTCACTATTGAAGCATGAAGGTGGCTGTCCTCCTGACATCCATGTTTGGCATGTGAGGACAGAGAGAGGCACCTGGGAAATTCAGGACCATGCTGGCTCAGACTGAAAAGGATTGGCTGGGTGCCACCCTCCTCTGTGGTCACACCAGCATCTTTCTCTGCTGTGGAATAATCCTCTTTACACTGTAAGATTTGTCACTCAAATTGTTTTAATAAAATGCTGATTGGCCAGTAGCCAGGCAGGAAGTATAGGCGGGGCAATCAGACTAAGAATGCTGGGAAGAGAAAGGGCAGAGTCAGGAGTCATCAGCCAGACCCAGAGGAAGCAAGATGAGAATGTTGTACTGAAAAAAGGTACCAAGCCACGTGGCTAAACATAGACAAGAATAATGGGTTAATTTAACTGTAAGAGCTAGTCAGTAATAAGCTTGAGCTCCCAACCAAGCATTTATAATTAATATTAAGCCTCCAAGTCAATTATTTAGGAAGCGGCTGTTGGGTGTTTGGGAGTTGCTGGTGGAACAGAAACTTCTGCCTGCATTTCTCCACGGTTCTCAGCTGCGCTCCTGGCTGGCAGAGGGCAGACAAAGCAAGTTCTTCCACCTGCAAGCTGATACTAGTACATCCTAAGTGCATGGGACAGCTCCCAGAATTGCTAATAACTTAGCCAGAAACAGGGGGGTTAAGGTCTTTGTTAAATGTCAGGTCCTGTGAGTCATCTGTCCTCTGTCAGTATCAGCTCTCTGCTGTGAATGCTGTGTCCTCTCTGGACTTCCTGCCTTCTTACACCTCATTGCATCATCAAAGCAGAAGGCGCATCTGTGGCTTTGCCTTCACAGCATCAGGTCTTTTCCCACAGCACAGCCACCCTCTTTCAAGACTGTATGTCCTGTTGGGCCCACCCAGAGAATCTATGATAATGTCTCGTGGATAAGTCCTTAGCTTAATTAGTGAACTGCCTGTCCACTAGTTCTGACAAGGAGAATGTGGGTCTCTGGGAAGCCGGTATGTTTCTGACCACATTGTGTATAATGAAGAAAAGGAAGGCCTCACATCTCAGAAACAGATGTGTTTGCTTCCCACCATCCTTGGCTATGGCCCTGGGAAATGTGCATAATCTCCTGAGCCTGTTTGATCCAACGGGAAATTATAATGAGGAGCTCCAGGTAGTATTGTGGGCTACTTGTAAGTGCTTCACACAGAGTGCAACAAATGATAGGTATGCAAAAGAGACTAAAGTAAATATGCCTCTGCTGTGTGACTAGAACCTGTCATGGTGACATTCCAGCCCAAAGAAGTGATGGATGATCTGCACAAACATTAGGACAAGCTGGGCATAGTGGTGCATGTCTGTAATAATCCCAGCACTTGTGAGGCTCAGGCAAGACAAGTTGAGGCCAGCTTGGGTATGTAGGGAGTTCCATTCCAGCCTTGGCTACAGAGTAAGACCCTATGTCAAGAAGAGGGCACTGGATGTTTTTACCAATTTTATTTGTGATAAACCCAAATTGGGAATAACCAAGATGCATTCACACAAATGAGCAAATGGTTCAATGAGTACGGCTTATCCACCATAAGGCACCACTCAGTTGTAAGGAAGGCACTGTACCCAGCCACAGCCTGGATCTCAGGGCATGGCACAGAGTCTGGAAAGCCATCCCCAAACTTGCCTTCTGCCTGTGTCTCCACAGTAGCCCTAACATAACAGAAAGAATGGGTTAGATACAGGCCTGAGGACTCGTTGTAGTCAGGGAGACATAGGCATGCTGGTGGGCTGGGTATTGAGTGTCGGGCAGGACTGCATCAGGCACTAGCGTGGAAGAGGTTAAGATAGCTCTGTATTAGATGGCTGCCTGTGAATCTGCAAGGGTCAGTCAAAGTTCACTAAGGAAACTGGACCTGTGGTACAGTACTGTGTAATCCTAGCATGCAGGAGGCTGAGGCAGGAGGATCACAAGTTCAAGGCCTGCCTGGGCTTCCTAGGAAGTTTCAGTTTATCCTTGGCTGTGAGAACCCTGTCTCAAAAAATAAAAAGTTTAAAAAGAAAACTCTGGTTTTAAATGGGTGCCCCTCTCTCTAAGAGTCTGTGATTTATACGACAGTCCTGTGCTGGGCTCAGTAGCCAGGCTCAGAGGGAATCTAAATTGGTGCCGCCGTGGGGGTTTGGGTGTGTTTTATCAGATTGTGTTTTCTGGGTTTGGAGACTTGAGCCTAGCTCTGCATCTAGAAGCATGGTCTCAGTTGTGCCACAGACAACATCCATCAGGCTGACAGGACGTGCCTTCTTGCTCTCCTAGGTATGCCACTATCTACACCATGTTCCCAGTCTTCTCCTTAGTGTTGGACCAAGATGTGAAGCCGGAAATGGCAATTCTCTACCCAGAGTTGTACAAGGACCTCACCAAGGTAAGACCCCAGTGCCAGCCTCGTTCAGTGAGAGCACACCAGCGCTGGTCTTTGTGTGTTTCAGCAAAACAGAGACAGTCTCTTTCCTGGATAGCATACAGCTATGTAGCAAGCACAATAAAACATGTTTTGAAGTACTGTTTTTAAAAAAATTCTCAACTCTTTGTAATAGGCATATGATGATACACATAAGAATTTAATGAGTGTTTTGAACCATCTGTGGAACTTTCATGAATTTAGCAAAGACATCCAAATCTGTGTCTTCAGTCTTACAAAGGGCCCTCTCTACCTGTGGCTCAGCCTGCCTAGCAATGTCACCATGTGAGAAGACCAGCCTCCTTTTACTCAGTGCAGAATGCAGCACTCTCCAGCTACAGATCTCTAAGTCTGTGACTGAGGGTATCTGTGCATTCCTGGGTCTAGTTGTGGGCTTCAGAATTACACGTTGGAAGTGGTTCACAGCATGTCTCTGTCCCGGAGACATGCTCTGTCCTGTGGAGATAGTGCAAAGCATAGTCTGCCTGCAAAGACTGAAGCCGCCACTGTGAAGAGGCCCCGCGCAGCCCGGAACTGTGCTCTTCAGAGTAAGCCGTTCCTAAGGAGGTCTGAAGTTGGCCGTGTGTTACAGCAAAGCATATGGTTTTAAAGCTAAGTACCAAGAGGACAAGAGAAGAGGAGTAGCCGAGCCCTGCACATACAACTTGTTGTAACTTTGGAATTTCCTACATGGCCAGCTCTTCCTAAACAGCACAGAAAACAAAACCCACTGGCCTTCAATTTAATTTAGGTTTTCAGTTGATAACCTGAAATTATCAACTCCAATTTAAAGCAGTTTAAATCAATATGATCTAGTGAAGAAATAATTAAATTGGGTGTTCAAGGGATTAGTTGCTAGCCCAGCTGACCATTAGCAGATTAGGATGTAGCCTAGCTGACTGCTAACTAATGGACTAGACTGTAATCCAGCTGACTGCTTACTAACAGACAAGACTAGTGCAGCTGACCATTGACTCAACAGATAAGTGTTAGGTAAAGTCACATTACTTTAGGGGTTTCATGGTATTATTATAAGGACCAAATTTATAAAATTTAAGCCTCTTAAAAGAGCTATAATCTATCCATATAATTTTTCAGGTTAAATAAATCTTCATTATTAGAGTATAAAGTAAGGTGTAAATGTCAGGAGAGATTATCCCACATTTATACATAGTACAACCAGAAGGAGCACTTTGAGTCTGAAATCCTAAAATGAGATGTGATAGGATCAGATAGGGTCATAGAAACAGAAACTATAGGAAGTTATTGCAAATGACTAGTTTAGGAGCTCATTCATTCCTTCTCTCCAGATAGTCTGCAAATGTTTGCTTAACAAAAGGAAGAAACCAGCTTTTGATACAAGTCTAGACACCCCCAGCCCCTCTCTCCACCCTTCTGAGCTCTAGGCAGGCTGCATCCCGTTGGAGTTAGGACACTGGAAGTGGTGTTGCTTAGGTTGCAGCACTCACTCACAGGTTTAGAGGGACTCCCAGTAGCAACAGTGAGATGACAGGCAAGCACAGTCTTCCACGGGTGTTAGAGGAAACATGGCTCTCACCACCTGTAACAATTTAGGCCTTGTCATTCTTATCTTTATAGTATCTGTTATGTTACATCTCTGGTAGACTTCAAATCCTTCAAAAACAAAGTCCTAGCAAGTGGATTAAGTTGAACTGTCTTGTCATAATCGGAAGAACCATTTTGAAGCTTTTCATTTCTTCTGAACACTTTGGCAAGACATCCACATGACTGCTCTTTCTGTCCTTTAATAATCACGGAACCAGAGATGGGCCACCATGTGCCCATGTAAGAGGCACCTGCCAGATCTGAAGGGCATGAGGTGTAGTCCTTGATCCCGATGAGCCTGCATTTTAGCAGCAGAAGAAACCATGTTCTGTGGTAAATGTAGGGTGGTAGCAGAGGACAGCAGCATGCAATAAGCCATAACTTGTAACAGTTGCCCATTGCTAATTTATTGAGCAGCCAAGGGGGTCCTGTGTTCTTCACAACAAATACCCTGTGACTTAGTCACTTTTCTGTTGCTATGAAGAGACACCATGACCAAGGCAACTTATAAAAGACAGCATTTAATTGGAGGTGTGCGTACAGTTCAGAGGAACAGTCCATGACCAGCATGGCAGCGAGCATGGCAGCAGTGAGCAGACATGGCGCTGCAGCAGGAGCTGAGAACCTACACTTGACCCACAAGTAGGAAGCAGAGAGTGAGGGTCTGGGCCTGGCATGGGCTTTTGAAATCTCAAAGGCCACCCCAGGTGACACCTCATCCCCTCCAACAAGGCCACACCTTCTCATCCTTCACAAAACTGGTCTACCAGCTAGGGAGCAAGCATTCAAATTTGAGTCTTTTGAGACTATTCTCTTTCAAACCACCACACACTGTTTCCTGCATATACTTGATAACTGGTCGTCTTAGTCAAGAGTGTAAGCAGTCCCAGCCCCTTCTTAGATGTCACCAGGTGTGGCTTAGGCCTTGCAGACAGAGATGTCTGCTATCTGTCTGTTCACTAAGTAAGTGATGAATGAATGAGGAAGTAAATCAATCGACTACATGAAAAGGCAACATTTCCTCTTCCAGAAAATACCAGTTTGCTTTCTGTAGCTGAAGTTTTTCTCTCCAGCTCCCGCCAATCCTTCACAGTCCCATAGCCCACTTATAAAATAATCACTCAGATGCTTATATTACTTATAAACTGTATGGCCGTGGCAGGCTTCTTGCTAACTATTCTTATATCTTAAATCAACCCATTTCTATTCATCTATAAATTGCTACATGGCTCGTGGCTTGCTGGTATCTTAACATCTTCTCATGACAGTGGCTGGCAGATTCTCTCTGCCTCAACCTTCCACTTCCCAGAATTCTCCTTTCTCCTTGTCCCACCTATACTTTCAGCCTGGCTACTGGCCAATCAATGTTTTATTTATTAACCAATCAGAACAACACATTTAACATACAGAACATCCCACAGCAGCTTTCCATACAGAAAATAATGTATTTGTAACTGAAATACTTCTTGTTCTTTCTTTGGAACGCAGTTATGCTCTGAACTATTACCGTTGCTTCTCTTGAGTTCACTCACTCTCCTCAGGGAATTGACGTGCTGGTACCTCCCCAGCCCTGCACATTTCTCCATGTCCTAGACAGACACATTCTTAGAGAGCTAGTAAGTCTGAGAACAGGGCTAGGGAGGTGATTGGAAGTCAGCTGAGACAGCGCACACCCTAAGGTCCCCTGCCTGGTTGTGAGTTTGCCTCACGGGTCACAGGTTTACATCACTGGCTAATGGCAGAACTAGTTTGTTAACAAGTTGCCAAGACAGCCATTAAGTAATTGCACATGGCCCTTCCTAGGAACCATGCAACTGTGTGACGTTTCTTCTTTTCTACAGACTATTCTCAAAATGATTCTCTTTTAAAATGTGTATATGTGCCCTTGTATAATTTTAAAGTAATGCTGAATAAAACCAAAAATTAAAGGCACAGAATTTTACAAAGAAAAAAATTTTTAATTTCTTTTTTAAGTTCCATAATTATATTGGAATCTCATAAAAGATAAAAGTATTTTATGTGATTTCTAATTCTAATATACTAGCAACAGTTAGACCCAAAAATAATACCATTTTTAGCAATATAAATAGGCAGAGCACTTTACTATAACTCTGATAAAATACACAAGCACATGCCCAGGAACTATGGCACACCTTTGAAAGACTTTTAAAATGTAAAGGGCATTTTTGATTTGGAGACTGAACTTAATGGTGATTAGTGACAAACTGGCTCTAAAATTTAGATGGAATGGCAGGGAACCCAGCTTTGTTGAAACAGCTTGGGAAAAGAGCAAGGTTGATTGGCTCACTTTCATATTTCAAGACTTGCTATAAAATAACAGTAAAGGCAGTAGACAGGACAGACACAGGGAAGTGGAGAGAAACAAATCCACACTTCACCTCTGACCTTTGAATTCAAGTGGAGGAATGGGCAGTATCAAAAGATGATGTCAGGACAGCTGGTCATACTCACTTTCAGCCTTTACTCCCTCACTCCACATGTGCACAGGCACTCAAGTGACCATCGGTATACATGTAAACTGTAGGCCTTCTGGAAGAAATACAGGACAGAATAATTCGTAACTTGACAAAGAGTTTTTAGACATAGATCAAAACCATTATCCAGAAAGGAAAAAATAAATTGGACTTCATCATAATTTTAAAGTTTTGTATTATGAATTATGTAGTTTGGGAAGTGAGAACATGAAACCACACCATGGACTGGGAGAAAATATGTTCAAGTTACACTCTGACAAAGGACTTTTATTCATAATATATAAAGAACTCTCAAGATTCAGCAAGGAAAAAAAAAACAGTTTAAAGAGTGAACAAAAGATCTAAACTAACCTCACAGTTGATATACAGATGTCAAGGAAGCCTGTGAAGAATGCTCAACATTATTTTCCACCTACGTTACAAACTTAGACCAATCAACTAGCAGTACACGCCAATTAAAAATGGCTAAAATAACTACCCAGGGCTGGTGAAGTCATGAATCTTGGAGGACAACCTGTCACAGCCACTTGACTCCATCATAACGCCTAACTTTATACTAAGGCCTGTGCACCCACAAATAAGTGTGGCTATCACCCCAAATCAAAGAGTCGTCTTTTTGCAGCACACAGAGACCATTACAGAAAGCTAAACAGGTCAGAATCAGAGATCAGCTCATCATGGAGACCCCAGCCCCAGCAGACACATCCACAACACTACTCCCGCACCTAAGGCTCAGGGACATCTCAGAAGAGAAAGTGAAGACCAGGAAATCCACTGTGTGATTGTCTTCTAGAAATGACAAGGAAGCTACCTCACGATACCTCAACAATATGACTGCTTAAACAAGACCTGAACAATAACAATACCAAAGGAAAACCCATGCGGTCCCACCTGTAGACTAAGAACTACAGGGAGCTAACAGCTGCTGGGAGGGGAGAATTAGTCTCTCCCAAGGATGAGCTTTTAATTGGTTATCCAGTACAAAGTGATCAGCTCTGAAATTACACACACACAAGCAACACCAAACGGACTCTGCAGGCTGTGCTTCTGTATTGATGCACACATATACAATGAATATATTTTATATATATTCAAAGAAAAAGAGGCCATCAGTTTAAGAGGAAGTAAGCGGGGGTATGGTCGGGGTTGGGAGGAGGGAAGTGATGTAATTAGATTTTAATTTAAAAATCGACTTAAAAAAAAAAGAAATGCCGAAGTTCCCAATACTCGTAAACCTACAAGCTGGTGAGGATGTGCACCAACAGGAAGTTCATGGTGGCTTTGTCATAGTTGCCAAGAGCTCCTTGGACCACGGAAGAGATAAGCGTTCTAGTGACCATAAAACAGCAGCAGTGGCGCTGATGTGTGGAGGGATCCTGTGCAGAAGTGAGAAGGGAAACAGATCATTCACACGATGAGAGTCACAGATGAATCTCAACTCCGAGTTACCTTGATCCCATTCCCCTGAGATCTGGAGATGACAGAACCTGAGGGCAAGAACAGATCAGTGGTTGACAAGACTTGAACTATGGGGTGGGATGATGGGGGGGCGTGCTGTATCTGCTGCTGTGTTGTCGGCACCTCACGATGCACGTCAGAACCTCCAGACTTGCAGAATGGAACTGCTGTGGCTCTGATAGGAAGCAAAGTTAGTTGAGATGGCCTGGGAGAATACTGTAATGAAAGAGGGAGTCCTGGCTCTTCTGAGAAGCCAGAAACGTCCTCTGCTGGCACCCAAAGGACAGATCTGCTCAAGTGTAGTCCTGTGTGCACATCAGTATGCACACCTGTAACCTGCACGTAACCACAGCATGATTCCAGCCCACATGTGTGTCATAAACATGTCACTGTGAGCCACGCATGCGTCCCACACCCAGTAACACGTTGTGCTTTCATGCTGATGGTTTGCTCATCTTGGGGTTGATTAACCCTTTTGCAGAATTCTTTTTTTTATTACATTTTTGGTTCATCTACAATCCAAGTGTGTAATGTTTTATTGGAAATATATTAATGGTAACTCACATTAATGTGCTGTCATTAATAGTTTCTATATGTTATATTGTATAGTTTGACTTGAGATACATGTCATTATCTGTATTTCATGGAAAAGGAAACTGAGGCATGCATATTTAGTCAGAAGCTGAGGATAAACCAAGAGGTGTGTACTGGGCAAGGCTGACTCTAGATGTCTGTCCAGAGCCTGTGTGCTCTTCACATGTTTACCGCATGGACAGAGCCCCTGTTGGGTAGCCTGGTCTTTGATACTTGAGTGACTGAGCCTGTCATTCAAAGGAGCAGGCATTCCGTATCTGGAAGAACAGTTTTATAAGCAGCTTGAAGTCCACAGTCAATGAGTTGCTTCCGTGGCTAAAATATTGGTACCACAGAGTGAGATTCTTTCGCTCACAGATCTGTTTGTAAGCATTTGCATCAAGGAACATTTCCTCTGATTACTTAGTGATGGTTTTTAGATCCATTTTATTATGTAGAGACGTATTAATCTGTGGCCTGTATAGAGTCAGCAGTAGTCATACATGAAGATTAGATGTGTGGCCTTAATGCCCTGATATGTTTGCAGCCTTAACAAGACCCATGGCACAAATGTCCCCATTAACTTCCAGCGTTTAAATTGATCATTTCCTCTCAGTCTCAGTGCATTTCAGAAAATCTGGCTATTAAGTAAATCTCTTCACTTATACAAAACATTAAAGTTAAATTTCCTTTTACATTCCTGAAGTAAAATTAGTCACATGCTTAATTACAGATGAACTTTATGGCTAAAGAAACCTGCTAAAGTTCTCTGCTTTTAAAATCACTATTAACTTTAATAAATTATAGTATAGTTGAATTCTTCTTGTGCTCATCTGTAGTAAGGATTAAGGCTCAGTCAGCATCTTCACTGATGGACACTTACAACCAAGGAAACTGCTTAGATGAAAGTTTAACTGTTGTTTACAGTTAAAGTACAACTTGAATTATAGTCTGTACACGTACCTGCATGCATGAGTGTGCACTACATGTGTGTAGATGCCCGCAGAGGCCCAGGTATGTTCACATCCCCCGAAGCTGGGGCTCCAGGTGGTTGTTCTGCACTGCCTTCTGTTGGAAGGACATGAAGCTCCCTGAGCTGCCACACTGTCTCTCCAGCTCTGCGGCACACATCTTCCTACTCATGCACTTCCATCACTAGAAGCCCCAACATACTCTAGGTCATCATGGGATCTAGGCTTTGGTGTGTGATTGCTATCTGCATCCCAGAATTGTCTCCTGGGCCCCATAACAGTCCAACTTTCATTGTGGGCACTTATGCCCACATCTCCTAAAGAAACTCTCTCCCAGGAAAAGGAATATATTAAAAGCAGAACTTTGGACTTTGATTCACTGACATCACAGGATGCCAGAGGCATGCAAGTAGGAGCTGAAGGAGAGGGCCAGACTCCCCATTCTTGACCTACACATGCAGGTGTCTCCATAAGGGAGCGGCTCATACCCATCCTACTCTGGACCTTAGGACTGAGAGTAAGGGCAGTGAGCCCTGGACCATGCTTCTTTACACAGAAGTATCCCAAGCCTGTGAGATTCAGTGCAGGTGACTGTTCTGTGCTGGGAGCCTGTGCTTAGTTTGAATGGTGAAGCAGAGTACACAGGAAACCATTCCATCTATCCGTGCTGTACTTACTAATGTGGAAGATTTTCCTGAAAAGAAATTTTTATTCAGGTGGGACAAGTCACAACTGAAATGCCTTCACCATTTTTATTTGGGAGTGGGGAAGTCCAGAGAAAACTGAGAAGTAAATATTTCCAAAAAGTAACAAAATAGAGGTAAAATACTTTTATTACGATCTTTATCTACTAGTTCAGTTAAATGTTTGTCTGTAGATACCAACTTCCGGGTTACTAGGAATCCAAGGGCATGGCTGTGGCTTAAGAACTCCACAGATGAGAGGAGAAGGCATATAAGACCCCAACCAACCACAGGCATTCAGTGCACACCCATGATGCCCACCCAGGCAGCTTCTTCAGGGGACAGCATCACCTGAGGTACCCTTTGTCAGGGTTAGGACAACATATGGGTGGGCCTAGGGCCCTTGAGAGGCTCCCAATTGTAGTTGAAGTTCTTCTGTGTCCACCCAGGTCTGTAGCTACTCAGACCCAAGTAAACACACAGAGACTTATATTACTTATAAACTGTATGGCCGTGGCATACAGGCTTCTTGCTATCTAGTTCTTATATCTTCAATTAACCCATTTTTATTAATCTATAAGTTGCCATGTGGCTTGTGGCTTACCAGTACATTGCATCTTGCTTCTCATGACAACGGCTGGCAGTGTCTCCTCATTCAGCCTTCCACTTTAGCAGAATTCTCCTCTCTGCTTATCCCACCTGTACTATACTTCCTGCCTGGCTACTGGCCAATCAGCATTTTATTTATCAGTCAGCCAGAGCAACACATTCACAGCATACAGAAAGACATCTCCAGCACCCAATCCCCTGTCCCTTGGGAATATATTGTCAGGCACGCTGCTCTGCTCTCCTAATAAACTATTCTACTGTCCACCCTAGGGGAGATCCCTTTCCTTCAAGACCTTCCTCATTTGGGTTTTGATCAGTATTTACCAAGGTAAGATGGACCCTGATTTTGCCAGACCAAAAGTGTGTGTGTGTGTGTGTGTGTGTGTCTGTGTGTCTGTGTGTCTGTGTGTCTGTGTGTCTGTGTGTGTCTGTATCTATGTCTTTGTGTGTGTGTGTGTGTGTGTGTGTGTGTGTGTGTGTGTGTGTGTGTAGGCAGTACTGTTTTCTATTTTCACCCGCAAATTAAATTTCAACAGTTTTAATTTCTTCAGCAGTGACATATTGGCCTCTGTTTATCTTGTAGATTGGTATTCCAGCATGTAGATGTGTGCAGTGATATTCTAGGGAGAGCTTTTGGTTTTGGAGATTTTGAATTTTAGAGATAGGGTGTCTTGTAGCCCAAGTGGGTTCGGTCAAACTCATCTGTAGCTGAGACTGGTCTTGAACCCCTGATCCTTCTATTTCTGCCTTCCAAGTGCTGAGATTACAGGTCTGTGTCCCGTGCCCAGTGTGTGTGGTGCTAAGGGTCAAGCCCATGACCTCCTTTATACAAAGCCGGTGCTCTACCTACTTAGCTGCGTTCCCCAGCCCCAGACTGGTACTTTTTAACTATTGTATGTCAGCTAATCAGAAAACTCTAGTAAGCACTTTTTATATTGTGCTATACAATGGTTTTCTATGAGATAGTGAAAATAATAAGGCTTTGAGATACCTGTTACGTAACTGGAAGCTATTGCCCTCCGCTAGAGTTCCAGTGAAGGACAAATTACCCGAGCATAACTGGCTGGCAGATCAGAGATCTTGTGTAAGACATACTATGAAATCAACCAGAGCGGAAGTTGGCTTCCTGCAGCTCTTTAGAATGTCTGAACCTCCAGCATTGGGCTGGCCTGTGTGTCCTCACGAAGAGTGTGTGTGCTCCTGGTCCCTGGTGCGTGTGTAAGCCAGCCGGCCCTGTGCTCCCTTCTCTAGCTAGCTTATGCAGTCAGTTCCCAGTCGGCAAAGAAGCTGCACTGAAAGGCTGCTCTACCCTCCTTCTCCCAGGTGGCATCCTCATGTACGGGGCCCTGGTGCTCTTCGAGGCGGAGTTCGTCCACGTCGTGGCCATCTCCTTCACAGCACTCATCCTGACTGAGCTGCTCATGGTAGCTCTGACTATCAGGACGTGGCACTGGCTGATGGTTGTGGCGGAGTTCCTCAGTCTGGGCTGCTATGTTGCCTCACTTGCTTTTCTAAATGAGTATTTTGGTAAGTGCCTGGAGCTTTGATTCATGATCTGCAGCAAACTAACCTTTTGTTGTTATCTCTTCAATAGCTCATATTATAGACAAATCCCATAGCAGAAAGTTTCACAACACAGAAGCTGGTTTTTATGGAAAGATAAAAATCTTGCAGTGATTTTGTACAGTTAAGACCTTCACAGTCTTACTTGTTTGTTTCCAATCATTTTCCCTACAAGAGCTGTGCAATGTATGTTTTCATGGTGGAAGCCACTGACTGCTTCAAGGCAGGTGCTTTTAGAGAGGAGGTCTGGGTGGGCATGAGCCATGTGTATTCTACTTCCTTCTGCTGTCTACAGAAGTTACAGCAGCCCAGCAGCCAGCCAGGTTCCTCACGGTAGCCTTAGGCTCCTCACTGTGTGACGAGGGGTCTTCACCAGCACTCCCTGAGATGGAGTCCAACGCCTGTTGCTTCTAATGCATTCCTTATGCTAGCCCTAGCCCAGCTCACAATGACTTGCCAGATGACTTTGGGATATGGGGCCACTCTGAGCCCAGCTTTCTTAGAAAAAAGGTCCCAAGTGAAGTGTGCTGTGTTTCCTCAGGAGTGGCCCATCTGTGAATCTGCAGTACTGTGTCCTCAACGTTCCCAGTACCTCCCATGTCCCTTGGCACTGCTGCATTGGCACTGCTGCACCCTCTCTGTGCAGCGCCCTCACCTGGCCCTCTCTGCTACGCACTAATAGGTTTCGCCATTCTTCTTCCCCAGCCAGAGGTTGAGAATGGCAGAAGCCAGGTCACCTCGGTTGTTGTGGCTGATTCTTTCCCGAGATCTGTCAAATCAAGGCAGAAAGCAAAGGTGCCCATTTGAGCATCAGTGAGTGTGGGGCTGCACTGCTCCTGGTGTACAGAAAGTACCCAGTGGGGTACCCACTTCCCAGGCTTCAAACAGAGGGTTTGGGCATGCTCCATGCACCCATGGTGTGCGTTCTTATAGCTGCCTGATAGGCAAGCGGTGTGGTTCCTATCCGAAAGGAAAGGCTCCAGGCTTCAGAAAGGAGAAAGCTTTATGTGTCCCTCTGTGTTCTCCATGTTCACACATGACAGCAGCAACAGGTGCCATCATGAGCAGTTGTCCATACAAGTTAGGTACACACCTATGGCCCCTGCACTTAACATGGAGACACTGCAACTTTGGGGTGATGAGTGTGGAGTTTGCACACTGATGAATAACAAAACCTCTCTAGGTTGTGGATCAAAGCCACAGTGAGTAAATTCAGTTGCTGTAGGCCATCACTCTTCAGACCAGGCAGGGGATGATGCAGATGAGGAGTGGAAAGACTTAGCTATACATTAAGAGAAACCTGAAACATACATATATAATGCCTATGACTTGTAAGAAAGGGCTCTCAAATGAGAGTGTCAGGTGTGGCAGTGTTCTGAAGTGGACACTCCTAGACACTAGCACAGATTCAGGGAACGTGTCTGGGCATTTGCTTCCATGTTATAGTGACGTAACTGTTATATTGCATTCTGTTTAAAAGATTATGTGGCAGCAGGCAATGAAATGAAAGTTTAAAACCCCAAGCACAAGTGCATTTCACGCTAACATTCTACTGCTCTTGAACGCATTTCTCCAGTAAGTAGCTAACTAACCACTTAATGCCTGAGCCTCTTTCCAGCTTTCCTTCACCTGCTTTATTCATGTTTTCTCTTGGCACAGGTATAGGCAGAGTATCTTTTGGCGCTTTCTTAGGTAGGTAAAGTTATTATTCCCTTCCAGATACAGACATTTAGGAAAACAGTGTTGGTGGGCACACAAGGCTAATTCTTTAAAGTTCCAGTACAAACCAGTTTTCCTCTAACTCAGCACTTCTCACCTCACTGAGACCTCGGGAAACCGCCCTGAGCTACCTACCCGCATAGTGTGCTCCTGGGTGTTTTCTGGCATCTGGCCCAGCTGTCCTTCCTAAAACAGACTTGCCAATAAGTGCCAACTAGAGGCTTTCTCCAGCTGTGCATGTAGGGCCTAGGCTCCAGGCCCTAATGTAAGTCTGTAACTCTAGTGAGCAGACCCTCTTATCCCAGCTTTAACAGCAGTCTAGTGGACTCTGCAGTTTCTAGACTCTTATGCACAGGTGAGAATTTTCACGTGTGTTGCCATGAGGACTTTGATGACCTTGTTCACAGCAAAGTGAGCCTGTGTCCTCTGTGAATCATGCTAAAGTATTGTCTGCCTGTTAGCCACGTACAATCCCTTCCTAATGCCAAAATGTGTTCACTGTGTTGAGAGAAGCACAGATTGAACAGGTGTACAGACCAGACAGCTGGGGGCAGTCAGGACAGTCAAGGTCAAGGGCAGACCTGTGTGCATGACCATGATGGAGCCCATGGCTCTGGGAACGCTGAGGGGTTCAGTCTGGGTGGGGTATGATCTTAGGGCCTAGAAGCTCCTGTAGTTGGCTCTCAATCTCTCCTCCACCTCCTCCTACAGATGTTGCCTTCATCACAACCGTGACCTTCTTGTGGAAAGTGTCAGCCATCACTGTGGTCAGCTGCCTTCCACTCTACGTGCTCAAGTACTTGAAGCGAAAGCTGTCCCCTCCCAGCTACTCCAAGCTGTCCTCCTGAGTATGACAAGAGGCCAGGTAGAGACACTCGTGCGCTGCTGGGCAGCATGAGGGCCTGGCACTGCTGGGGGGCTGAGGGCTGTGCTCCCCGGCCTTCCTCCCAGTGTCTGTGCTGAAGCAGCGGGAACAGCTACTGAAGGGAAGTGATTGCTTCAGCACGGCTGGGCAGGCTTTCGTGCCTGAGCATCCGGAGCCTGACTCCTGCAGTGTCCCACACCCGGCTCCTTTCTTTGATGGTGTACTGTAGAAAGCCATTCCTGCGCAGACTGGAGATGCCATGCCTGCACACGCCACTGAGCCTCAGCAGACAGTGGGCCTGCTCGTCCACACTCTGCCGCTGGCACACTCCTCCTCTTCAGATGCAGTTTCGCTTCTCAGCGGACAGTACACACATAACAAGCCCAATGGCCAAGCGGTGACACTTCTGATATCCTAATTCCGTTGCAGCTATGAATGTAAACCATTCCTCACGACACTGCTGTTAGCTGGTACATTTTTATATCCGTAAAACCATATTCAACCGTTTACGTAGAACTCAGCTGTCCTGTGTCACTCACAGCACCACAGTGCTTTGCTTCCTTCGTAGGTGTCCCTAGTCCACCCGGGCTTCATACTCTCGGCACTCGTCTGAGCTTGTGACGGCAGATCCTCTGTCGAAGGCTGCACTGAGGGCTGATGGGGTTCCTTGGAGGGATGCTGGTTAGAGTTCGCCCCGTGCATTGTGTGTGCGGCTCTGCACTGGGCAGTGTGTGCGCACCACACAGTGGCTCTCGTGACCTCAGCTCTTCACACTGTAAAGCAGGCTGTGGGAGTCTCCTTTGCACTAGTTTTTGTATGTGTCTATGCTCTTCTGCTTGACTCCCCTCAAATGTGGGCTCTAAGACCCCGAGATCTTTGGGGAAGGACAAGCTGTGTGAGTGGAGTACTGAGGATGTTGCCCTAGCAGGCCACGGTCTGGGCAGGACCCTCCACCTAGGCTCCTGTGAGTGAGCACTGCTTTTCAGAGGAGAAACTCTTGGGCTGCAAATAAAGCTTCATCTGTCCCTACAGTGCCTGTTGACTTGACCGCTTTTGTTATTAGTAAGGAACCTCCTGGATGCTTTAGCATTCCCTTTCCCGACAGAACTGCAGTCAGGAAAAGCTGTTTCCTGTATCCCCACAAGGTGTCACTGTTTGTTGTCAGTTCACAGGCGGTTTTCTTCTCCCTTTTGAAAGAGGGAGCCCAGAGGTCATTGACCAACATGTCTGACTAGACTTCATGATGTCCCCACCCCTTCATTGATGCAGCGTGAATTAAGGGTATCGGATTCACAGAAATGCCAAGAGGCCATGAGCTGAGGGCATATTGCTTGAGTCAAGGTGTAGACTGACTGCAGATCACTCACTCACCTGGGAACACACACACACACACACACACACACACACACACACACACACACACACACACACAACTAACCAGCGTGGTGGTAAAGAGTTTTGGGCAGCCTCGGAGAACAATACCATGAGCCTCTGGGGTTCAGCGACTTTCACACAGTAGTGGGATACAGAGCAGGAGAAGTAGTCAGCCTTTACGTCTTCAGAGGTTGAGATGCATGAAATCCTAGTTAGAGGCTGTGGGAAGCCAATGTGGTTTCTCATCCATGAAGTGAACATAATCTCCCCCTCAGGGTGCCGCTGTCCGGGTCAAATGAGACGACGATGGGAGGAAGCCCTGAGCAGATGCCTGGCACACAGTGACTCAGAAGGTCTGTGTAGCACTGGTCCTTGGCCGGATTGAAGAAAATGACTGCTTAATAAAGGATCATTAGACCTGATCTAGCTCAGGCCTACAAAATAGCTCTTCAAGTGTCAGGGGAAAAGAGCCACCTTGAGGGGCGGCGTTGTGTTCCTGCTGACTTCTGAGACAACCTTGCTGAGTGTAGTTTTAAATTCTGGAGCTGTGTCGGCTCCAGAAATTCTCCTGGCCAGGCTTGCCTGCTGTGAGCACTTTCCAGCCCTCCCAGGGCGTCTGCAGGCCTGCCCCTCTGCCTTGTGCAAAGGGCGGGCCTCTGCACTGTCTAAGGACCCTGGTCTCGACCTCACTCCCCATGGGAAGCTCCAAAGCAGGAAACTCACAAGTTCTTCCAGTACACAAAGGCATGTGGCAGACATGGTCTTGCTTATTACACATGAAAAATGGATGTAAGGAAGCTGGCAGGAGAGACAGCAAGTGGACAGACTCCTTGGAAAGATGAAAAGGTCCACTCACTCCAAGAAGGAGACAGCCTTGGGATCGGAGGATGGAGTGGACAGAGTACAGAGCAGTGGAGTGGAGTGGAGGGTGGCACAGGAAAGGCCAGGGACCTGGGCAGGCATGGCGGGTGAACAGAGGGGAGAATGAGCTGTGGCCAGGTGGGCAGGTGTGTGGGTAGGCAGCTGTACGGACAGTGGTTAAATAGGTGAGTGGATAGGTCAGTGTGTGGGGGGATGGATGGATGGGCGGGCAGGTGGTCGGTGTGCCCAGTCGGTGAATAAGTGAGGAAGCAGACAGCTGGATAGACGTATTGATAAACAGATGAGTATAGACTGGTGGGTGGGTGGATGCTGGGTGAAGAGTGGCCGGGTGGGCGGGTAAACTTAGATGGCCGCATAACATTTCAGCCTGGAACCACCATGCTTTTTCTTCCGACAGCTGTGAAGCAGAGAGGGCCCCGCTGTGTTCCCACAGAACCATAACATTGTTAAAGTGGCCGCTGGGCCTTCCCTGTGGTGCTCAGAGCCCAGCAAAGAGGCTGTAGTAGAAAGACTCAGAGTACCGAGCAAGCCAAGTGCTGGCCCACCTCTGCGGGAGGCCTGGGAACCTGTTCTCATGGGCAACTCCAAGCATGATAAGTGTACCAGAGGCCTTGGTCAAAAGACAGCTGACCCAGCTAGACAAAAAGCAAAACTAACTATATGTTAGACTGAGACACAGTGGGCTGAAAGCAAATGTACGGGATGGCCACAGTGTGCTAACGAGGGGTATCATGAAGCCAGGTGGCCATGGCAGTATCATTCACAGTAGACTGCACAATAAAAAATATCCTTTAGGCCAAAGAGACCATTTGATGGAAATTCTGCTGAGGTGAAGTGGATACATGAAAGAACACTCTGGTCTCAGTAGACCAGTTGCCTTCCTAAGCATAGCTAGTTTATTTATTTTCATCTTGTTTAAGGTTCTTTTTCTCTGTGTATACATGTAGTGTGTGTGGTGCATGTACATGTATGTATATGCAGGTATGCACACCCATGCATATGTGGAGACCAGAATGTGATATCAGGTAACCCGCTCTGTCATTCCCTGCCTTACTCCTCTGAGACCCGATCTCCCCCTTAGCCTGGAGTGAGGCTGGTACCCGACATGCCCCAACGACCCTGCCATCTGCCTCACAGCACTGGGGTTGCAGGTGTGAACAACCACACATAGATTTGTATGTAGGAGTTACAGACGCGAACGAAGTTCGTGCTTACACAGCATCTCCCCGCCTCTGTGATTGGCGGTGTCTGTACCACTGTTGGTAACAGCAAGCCTGGAAGGAGAGAAACCTCGGCGATGCTGTCAGGCCATCGCCGTAGCTGGGCACCCAGCCACTGCAGAAAACAGCAGAGTGGCAGGTGCTGACTCGGGGACAGCCCCAAAGAAGCCCAAAGCCAGAATCAAGTGGCCATGATGCCAACACTGAGGAGGCTGAGGCAGGAGGATTGTAAATTTGAGGACATAACAAGGCCCTGTTTCACAAATCAAAACAAAAATCAAGTAGCCTGTTTATAAGAAGGCGGAAGAAGGGAATGGCTAGAGACGTTCTAAACTATTTTCAACGTAATGAAAATGTCAAGATTTGAGAGACACAGTCAGACCCATGCTTGAGGGATGTGTAGGTCCGAATGCTTATATGAGAGGGGAAGTCTAAAATCAAGACTTCATTTCTGGGAAACTAGGGGGAAATAGCAAAGCAGGAGGCCAAAAAAAAATGATAATGTCAGCAAGGAAAGGTTCCCACTGGAGGCAATAATCCCAGAAGCCAGCTCTGAAGATCAGCTGGAGCCCCACCCCACCTCACCCCACCCCACGTGCCATGCCCCCACATGCTGAGGAGAAAAGAGACTAAATCTCCATGCTTTGGTTCCATTGGTGGGACAGAACAGCAGGTCAGTGTGAAAACACACCTGAGAAAATCAGGAAAGTGAAAATGCTCACTGGGTCCATGGTCTCTGGGTGTCAGCCCATCGTCCAGGGAAGCAGAGAACCACATCGGGGAGTGTGCGCTGGATCAAAGCTGCACTCTTGGAGTGGACAGGAAGCCGAGGGGTACAGGAAGGGACCAGGGCTCCCCTGTCCCCTTCCTTCTGGGCACACCCCTAGTGGCCTAAGATCCTCCCTCGGCCCCATCTTTGACTAGGTCGCCCACTTTCCCACACATCGTCTCCTGGAAACCAAGCCTCCACACCTGAGTCCTTGGCGGGAACCCTACAGTAACATTCTTCGGGCTTGGAGGGTGAGGAGCCAAACATTCTGTGGCAGGCAGTAAGCAGCACTATAGCCCGTCATTTCTGCTCCTCACTCTACATGGTAGACAGGGGAGGGGTCTTCCCCACAGCTTACAGTTTTTTACTTCCTATGAATGTGTATACATTCAAAATACAAAGTTTTAAAAATAACAAAGATCTGCTGAAGCCTGAGAGACCTTCTGCTGAGTGGTCAAATCAGACACATCAGACCCTGGGCCGAGCGTGGCACGTGAGCTCAGTTGGCAAGGCCAGTCGACTGCAAGCCGATCTGTGAGAGGCAGCGATGCGTGGCCTGTGGACAGCTCCCGCGTGGGCCGGTACCCGAGACCCAGCCCAGATGGGAAGGACCTGCGTGGGCCAGGGGTCAAGAGGCCACAGGTCCATGTCTTAGGAAATGCCTGCCTGCCAAAGCTTCTGGCCTTCATTTGCCACGGGACAGGACTCCCCAGGGTCACAGAGGGCGCAGCAGGTACCAGGAGGGAAGGCTGCCAACCTGCCCCTCGCACTGCCGGGTGGTTACTTTTTCAGTCCCACAGCTCTCCTGCGGAATGTTCTTGGACACTATGAGGATGCTGTCCTTACGCATCCCCTTGCCCCAGCACATCGGGAGTCGGGCACCCCCTGCTGCTGACACCCTTGAGGGTGGGACTGGCCTTGCAAGCCTTCATGCCTCAGGACAGCAGCATGGTACCACAGGCCTGCTCACAGAGTGCAGTATCACTAATTAAGGGCTGGAGAAACTAAGGCACAGAGAATTTTAAGAGTTGGGGGGAAATGAACTGACCTTGCAGGCAAGGGTGGTACATGTGTGGACCTGGCTGTGCCTAGCACACTGCTTCTCAAACCACAGGGCCACATCCCATGTAGGACCCTAAATCATGCTTGCTAGTACATCCAGGCCCGTATGGAAGACCTAAAGGGGGTGGTATGGGACGAGGTCATAGTGCTGGACAAGCACCTTTGTCCACCATGATGGGTCTGCACCCTGCAGCCCCCGAGTTTTCCCAACCAGGGGCTCCACGGGGTACCAGTCAACCCTGGCCTCTCCACCCTTCTCATGCAAGATTGGCTGGCTTCACATTCCCATATAAAAGCTGCCCACCTACAAATGTAACTGCACAACCATGCCAAGCCCTACATTCTCCCTTCAGCTTGTAAGTGTCTGCAGGATTTGGCCCAAGCCGCAATGGGACATGATCTGTTCAGCTCTGCCTACTCCCCTCTGTCCTGCCTTTGGGCATTGGTCAGTGACTTGACAGAGTGGAATAGGAGTCTGGGAAGGACCCTGGAGGGACAGTGTCCAGCTCTAGATTCCAGTCAGACACATGACACCAACCTGTCATTACACAGTGTCTTTCAGCAGTGCGCAGATGTCAGGTTATAAAACGCCTTCTCCCACCAACCCCTGTGCCTCCCTCAGTCTGCATTGGCACCTCTGAGTATGGATGTAATTCCAGATCATCCCAGGAGGGGGCAATAGAAACCAAGAAACGGTGCTTCCGAGTTGCTCTGGATGCCCAGGCTCTGGTCTCTGGGCGGGTTAGTTAGCTAATGGACAGAATGAACACTCCCTCGATGCCACGTCTTCATGGGGCCCAACAAGGCCTCCTGGCTTTGTTCTGACGGAGGAGCATGCTGCTGCTCACAGACACTTGGGTGCAGATGGTATGTGGTTTTGCCCAAGTGGGAAGCCAATTTCCCTTTGCAATGGGGCCCCAGTGTCTGAGTTCCAAGTGTCTGGTCCTTGTGGGAAAAGTTCAAGGGATACAACCCAGGGCCTGGGCCTTGGGGATTCATCTGGTTGGTCCTGTATACCTGTGGAGCCAGGGGTCTCTGGAGGGTGGGGAGGGATGAGATCTCCCCTTCCATTGTGCTGATCCTGAACACGGCATTATTGACAGAATCTTTCCAAATCTTATCACTGTGACTTTGACTCAGAAAAGAACTAAGCATCCTTCAGTTACACTTTGAGTATTCCCGAGTGTCTCTGCTGCCGGCTGCTTCCCACCCTGCATCTCAGCCAGCCCTGTGCCCAGCACATTTTAGCAGTTGGTATGCTCCCTGCGGGCCCAGGGTGAACTGTGACCTTAACCTAGATGTGCATACAGATATGTGTGGGCAGCTTTGCAAGTATGGAGTTCAGCAGCAAGTGTCTGAGGTATTCCAGAACCCACCCTCAAGGGGAAAGATACCATGGGTACCACTTCCCTCTGGAGGAGGGAGAATGAGGCCTTAAGAATCGAACACTCGTTAAGTATCTGGGCTTTTGTGTGAAAATGGAGTTGAAACATTGCCTATTGATGTGCCTGTGATTTGAGAAGCCCAATGGTGCTGGCATCCCAGCTAGGGTGTCGTCCATACCCAAAGGGTCATCCAGCAGCTCCCAACCAGCAGCCCCTTCTTGACCTAAGGCTGAGGGACCATGACTCAGTTTCTCCCTGAGAAGAACAGCCTATTATTATTGAAGATGTGGACTATGAACAGGGCTCTCTGAAGATGTGAAAGGCTGTGCGTCAGAGCAACCTCGGGCTCTCCTGGAGAAGTGGTTATACTGTGTCCTTAACCTGGAGGCACCGAGCTACCCTGCCAGGACCTGCTGCCATTGGTCTGCACTCAATTATTCTGCTAAGACCTGCTGATCCCAACATTCATTTCTTGAGGCCATTTTCTGGGTAAAGTGCCCACAACACAAGGAACTCTCCACCTCACCCCATGAGCCCTAGAGATGGGTGTGCCCCTCCCCCAAGCCTGGAAGTAAAGTACAAAGAATAGTCAAACAGTAGGACCTGCCCTACCTACCCTGACCCCTCTACCCGCCTGCAGCTCAGGCCCCTCGCATGTAGGTCAAGTTCTGCACAGGAGATTAACCTGGGTCACGAAAAGGTTGTGGACCATTGCCTTTCAATTATGCATCTGACTCCCACGTCCTCGGGGTGCTGTTAATTGTTGGTATTTCTCTTTCTGTAAAGAGTCCTTTGTAGTTCTTCAAGGTTGTGAAGCTAACATTACCTGCTGTAGGTTTGTAGGAGAAAGCGCTGCTAGCTATCTTAATTTCGGTGACTAATGGTGTGTTCGCATCCCTCATGCAGAGTTTCCCAGGGCCAGCCCCCTCCTATTCATACCATACGTGAAGAGCTTCCCAGAGCCAGCCCCTTCACAGCCCTGTCACACGTAAAAACTTCCCAAGACAAACCCTTCATATTTATATCATACGTGCAGAACTTCCCAGGACCAGCCCCTTAATATCATTTCATATGTGTAAAGGTTCCCAGGGTGAGCCCCTTCATACATCATGCATGCAAAACTTCCCAGGACACGCCCCTTTATATTCATGTCATACATGCAGAGCTTCCTAGGACCAAGAAAACAAAATACTAGTGTGGAGATAGATGGTATGTTAGAGACAAGGAGCGAGAGGAAGATGTTCCAGAGATGGAGTAGGGACTGATCTTCAGCTAGAATTGGGAGGCTGTGCCAAGGGCAAACTTATAAAGCTGTAAAATACCTAGGCACAATGGAACAGGCCACCAGGGAGCCTGGGAGCCAGAAATGGGGAGAGGGGTATCCTGGGAGGCATGCTGGGTCTCCTGACAGCACACTGAAACTGAGGAACGGCATGGGCATGTCGAGAGCCCCTCCTCAGGCCTGCCTGCTGACATCCTGCCTGTGGACCACTCCAGCACTCAGTAACACAGCTGCTGTCTGTCATACCCCCAGGGCCAACTTAGCCTCTCTTGAGGATCTGCTCTCCACCACTACCCCTTTGGGTTCTCCCTGCTCCTCATCCTCCTTCACAGGCCACCTACAGGCTCTCAAAGTCTCCCACCCTTGAGAGGCACCAGCCTGAATGCCCTCAGCTCTGAGAAAAGAAACTCATCCCATTCCCAGAGCCTGCAGCTCAGATGCCCACACGAGTAGTCCTTGGGAGAAAGATGGGCATCATAACCACGAAGGAGACGCGGTCCCTGCTGGGCAGCTTGCCCACTCAAGAGCCAGGATCTCTAAGGGGCTCTGGTCCTCACCAGTTAGCAGAGCCCTCGGTGCCACAGCTGCTGTCATTGGCCATGTCCTTATACCTGGCTTCACACCCCAGGACCCCAGGAGACCTGCCCCACCCCACACCCCATGTCTTCCTCTAGGCTGGGCATAGTACTGAAACTGTAGAGGAACACACTGCCTGCTCTCAGGCCCTCTGTGAAGACCAAACGTGAGAACACAATGACATGAGAGCCAGAGCCCTCGCCAGGGGCTTAAGAGGTGAGCAAGCACCACTGGTGGGGTACAGGGCATTGACAGGCTGTATAGGAGAGGGAAGAAGAGAAAAGTGAAACCAAGCATGTAACAAGGAGACACAGAGGGACTAGAAGGTTAGTGGGTCATTGTGGCATGTGTCTGTGGTTACCGCTGCTCGAGAGGCTGAGGCAGGAGGATCATTTGAGCCCAAGAGTTCAAGGACAGTCTGGGCAATGCAACCAGATATGGTCTCAGAAAGGACAAGAACGATAAAGAGGAAAGAGAGGAGAAAGAAAAGAAAAGGGGGGAAAGAGGGAGTCCAGGAAGGAAGGGGGAGGAGGGAGAGAGAGGGAGGGAGGAGGGAGAGAGCGACTGGAAGCAAGCAAATGGACATTCTATTTAGCCTTTGAAAAGGAGGGGCCACCCTGGCACATGCTGCAATATGGTGGAACTCAAGGGCATTTGCTAAGTGACACAAGCCTGACAGGACAGGTAAGACAGGGTTCCATTTCTTCACAAAAATATGTATTGTTTTTATTGTGTGTAAGAGTCTTTTACTTGCACACGCATGTGTGCTGCGTGTGTGCCTGGTGCCTGCAGAGGTCAGAAGAGGGCACTGCATCCCCTGCAACTGGAGTGAAGGATGTTTGTAAGCCACCATGTAGATGCTGGGAACAGAAACTGGGTCCTCTGGATGAGGTAACCCCCCATACCCAGTGTGGAGCCCTCTCTGCAGGCCTCCAGCCCCCAGGATTCCATTTCTATGGAGCCCAAGAGTGCCAAGTCCTTGAGACAGCTGTAGAGCGCCAGGAGTCCAGCATGGACCCAATGGGGAGGTCTCAGTTTGGAATGACAAAAAGTCACACATCGTGGAGGACACACATGCTTAAAATGGGCTTCAGTGGGGCTGGGGAGGTGGGTCAGTGGGGAAAGCCACCGTCATACAAACCCCAGGACCTGCATTCAGCACCCCGGGACCCATAGCTGGGCACAGTGGCACATCTGCGATCCTAGCATTCCTACAGCAGGATCGGGGTGGACAGGAGAATCCCCAGAGGCCTGAGGGCCAGCAAGCCTGGAGTATGCATCGATGACAAAGGTCAGGACGGACACCTGACATTCTGTGACCACACACACACACACACACACACACACACACACAAACACACACACACAAATACACATACACCCATGGCATGGGGATGCCTGCATACATTCACACACACACACAAAAAAAAAAACTTTTTTAAAATAGGTCAAAATAGTCAATTTCATGTTATGTTTATTTTTTAACAGTTTTGAAAAAAGTAAAACTCTGTTTTAAAAGACTTTCTGGAGAGAGATTAAGCCCAGGGGAAAGCCCCCAGGCTCAGAGGGGACGGCCTGGGCATGCTGTGTTGGTAACTCGAAGCCTTACTGTGGAGCGACTTATGTTCATTTACACTCTGGCAGGATGCCACTTCCTGTTTCCAAGAAGAAATAAAGAGCTGAGCAGACTTATAAAAAGCACCACATCTTCTTGGACATCAAACGGCCCCACACAACCTCTTGATGGGCTGGGTGTAAATGAAGCAGAGACACATGGATTAAATTCCCCTTGCAATTTACTCCAGTTTAAAAATTAATGGAAAAAGTGCCTGGCAAAACTTGTTTAGAGCTTTATTGAACCAAAACAGTTTAAAAATAGTTTGGGAAGCCGGGCCTGCACTGGGTGGTTGGAGCTGCGTCTCGCCAGGCTGAGGGGCTCCTGGGGCAGCAGGAGCCACACGCTCTGCAGTGGAGAAAACTGCCACCCATGAGAAATGAAGGCAGTCATTTGATATCAGAAAAGGAAAAGGAAAAGTGCAGCCTCATTACCTAAGGCTGGGGGCAAAGTGGCTCACTGTGGGTTACAGCTTAATTAAAATATTCCAGGAAAGTGAATGTTTGAAGAAGGCCGCAGTGTTGCCATCAGAAAACTGTTGTTTCTCATTATAGACGTTTTGCCATTTAAAAAACAAACAAACCCTGTCCGTTTGAAAGGGACAGACCTAAAAACAAAGGGCAACGCTGTGGGCCAGGAAGTGACTCCAGGATCCCTTGCCTGCCTAGAGGGAGAAACAGGCCTTCTCAGGAGGGTCACTCCTTGCGGCCACTTCTTGTCCCCTACGGAGTGGAGCAAGCCAGACCAGGCTGACAGTGGCAGGTCAGACTGCTGACAGACAGAGCTGGGCACAGCGTGTGAGGTCATCTCCAGCCTCCAGCTGCCTTTGCTGAGCTGGCCAGCAGGACCTTCAGGTGCAGACACCGCTCTGTCCACAGCCTGCGAGGAAGTACGCACGAATCCAACCAGCCTGCCCAGGGCACACTTGCACACCTGTTTTCCCGGAGACAGCGTCTTGAAGGTTTCGCGTTTCTCCCGCTCGGCATGTCAGCAAGGCTGTGATGGCGTCCCACTCCATCACCGTGTTCTTCCTTCCTGGTTGGAGGGGTGTGTGCTTTCGGATAACCCCCCCCCCAAAGCCACTCTTTTCATCCATGGGGAGGAAGAAAAGATACTGGCCAGCCACATCTAGTGGCTACTGTCACACAAGCCATGGCCCTGGAGTTCTTGTAGGCTCCCATTAGATGTAAGAAGGAGGCTCCCAAATCAGACTGGACTGAGTCCAGAAGGGAAGTGATTCTGCCACGCAGGTGAGACGTTCTGGGGCAGGTTTCTATGGATGCTGGAGCCAGGGCTCAGCCTGGTCTCGGATTCTGACCCTGGACTGGGTCCCCACATTGAGTGACTTCCTCAGATTGGGGTAGACAATCTGGAGCTGGAGTCTCTGCAGCCTCTCTTAAGGAGGAACACTGAGTGGCTGGTTTCTCTCAGGCATCCACCTTGGTCCAGGGCAGGTAGTGAGCACTGGGCAGGTAACAACCCACGCAGAACTGGGACCTTCCTCCAGCAAACATCATAGGATGGGTCATGCCGCACTGGGCAGGACTGGCCGGGCTGCTGTACCTGTTGGGGGCGCTGGCCCAGAAGGAATGTCACCCATTCTCTCCACAGCAGATGTTTTGGAAGAGAGCTGAAGGGGATAGTCGCTCAGCCCCCAGGAGAAGGAAACTAGCATTCAAGGATATGAACATGTGGCATGACATGACACTGTGTTCAAATACCTGAGTGTGGTGGCTATGTTTGGTTGTTAACTTGACTACATCTGGAATTAACTAAAACCTAAGCAGTTGGGTACACCTGTGATGGATCTTTTTTTCTTAATTAAATCATTTGAAGTGGGAACCCTGACTAATACAGAGTTGGGTAGGGTTCTATAGAACTTACAGAATAAAGGGGTTTATTAGAATGGCTGGCAGGCAGTGGTCCAGCTAGTCCAACAATGGCTGTCTACCAATGGGAGTTCCAAGAACCCAGGAGTTGTTCAGTCCAAGAGGCTGGATATGTCCGTCGGTCTTCAGGATATGACAGAATCCTGAAGACAAAGGTACCAGTGGAGGAATGGATTTGCCAGTGAGAGCACGCGGGCAAAGAGAGCAAGTATCCTTCTTCTGTGTCTTTTAATACAGGCTGCCAGCAGAAGGTGGGGCCCAGATTAAAGGTGAATCCTCCCACTTCAAAAGATCCAGACTAAAAGTGGGTCTTCCCTGCTGGGGGAATGGCGAATGGCGGTGCA
This sequence comes from Peromyscus maniculatus bairdii, assembly GCF_049852395.1. Taxonomy (NCBI): domain Eukaryota; kingdom Metazoa; phylum Chordata; class Mammalia; order Rodentia; family Cricetidae; genus Peromyscus; species Peromyscus maniculatus. The sequence continues at coordinate 72,261,295 of NC_134870.1, read as the reverse complement.
TACCTTTAATCCCAGCACTCAGGAGGCAGTGGCAGGCTGAGCTCTCTGTGGGTTCTGGTCTACAGCCAGAGCTACATATGAGACCCTGTCTTAATAAGAATAAAAATTTAAAAAGTGTGTCTTTCCACTTTAAATGATTTAATTAAGAAAAAAAATCCCTCACAGATGTGCCCAGCCCACTTAGGTTTTAGTTAATTCCAGATATAGTCACGTTAACAACCAAGAATAGCCACCACAATGAGGCAGGTCACTTTAGAGAGAAAGGAAGATCACTTCTGCTCATAGTTCTAGAAGTCCAGGGTCCTGTGTGATGGCATCTTACTAGCAGAATTCCAAGGCACACAAGGCAATGCCTAAGGAGAGATATGGAGCAGATGTGTCAGTTCTGGGGTCTCACACAGTCACCAGAGTCCGGGTGTGGGTGTGGTTCCACCCAACAGTCTTAGCTGACCCTAGTCACCACACAGAGGTCTCATCTCTAAACACCATAGCCAGATGTACGTTCTCCGCCCTACTAATGCCACACCGCAGGATGAAGTTTCAACACTGAGCCCCTGGGGAACACTCAGACCATGGCCGAGCCAAAGTACCTGACATTCTGAAGGGACAAATACCAGGGCCACAGTCTAGCCTTAAAATGGATAGAAAGTTATTTGCATAGGCCAGAAGTTAAAAAGTCAAGGTGTCAGCGAGGCCAAGCTCCCTGAGACCTGGCTGGGGATGATGGGGGCGCCTGCCTCTTCCAGTCCTGGGTGGACTTCCCGTATCCTCTGCACCCCTTGACTGGCCGAGTGTCTCCCCAGCTCTGACTTTTTCCTCACACGTCGTTTTGCCTTATACGTGCCATGGTGTCCTCTTCTGAGAAGTTTTGGGTTGAGAGCTCCAGTGATGACTTCAACTTAGCCACCTCTATATGACCTCATAAGCTCCCATGCGCAGGTGCCAGGGGTCAGCCCTTCGAGACTTGTTCAGAGGATGAAGTTGAACCCCAAGCTAAGATGTATTGCGTCCTCCGGAGTGTTGTGCCGTGTGTCCTTCACAGTTGCCCGGTGAGGCGGAGCCTGTTAGCCTGGCACTACAGGTAGATGGGGAACAAACCTCAAAGGCACCAGCTCCCAGCAGGAGGAGGATGAGCTGCGCTTACCCATCCCCAGGGAATGGGTGGAATAACTTTTAAACCCCTATTTAAAGTCTCTGGAAAGGAACTGACACCCCCCAAAGTCTCTAAAATGGGCCCAGGGGCAAACAGCAAATGAAGAAGCATCTGTGGAGAAAACCCTGTGGGGATTTAATGAAAGAGTGGGCATCTGTGGCCTCCGAGCAGCCCCTCCCCCACACACACACCACACACACACACACACACACACACACACACACACACACACACACACTTTATCCGCAACTGCCAAAGACTCCCTGTCTCCTAGCTTTGCTTTGGAAAAGTGGTGCATTGTCTTTGAATGGCTGCTCTGGTCTGCCAAGATGGGGGCCGCTTCTGCCCAAGCCAGGCGGCAGGCCGCTCCGCAGTGTGGAATGCTGGGGAGGTAGATGGTTTTGTCGCCTCAGCCCAGGATGCCATGGACCGGGGAGAGGAGCAGCAACAGTGACAGCATGGGAGAAGGGTCACCACACGCCAAGCTCCTAGAGAGGGTGTGATTCTAGAAGGGAGTCTGTCACCGTCCCCATCCTGGCTCTCGTCCCCTGGCTCACCTCTGCCTTGGGAGAGACGGCTGCTGTCTTTGCCCAGAGCGTCCGGCAGCGCAACTTGGTGAAGCTCACACCTGAAGCTGCCCTGGAGAGAGCCAGGAAGCCTGGGAGTAGAAATGCAGAGTCTGGAGTTCAGGATGGCTAGTTGTCCAGAGAGAACCAGAGAAAGCCGCTGCGGAGGAGGCCTCCCTGGGGTCAGAGTGGCAGCAAGCATGGCTCCGGAAAGGAGGCACAGTGTGATGATAGCTCATTTGTGGAGCAGCTTACATGCCAGAACACTGCTGAAAAAATGACACCCCAAACCAATGCCTGTCGAAAGAATATAATGGGAATACAGTCTGGGAGAACAGGGTCTCACTTCAGACCATGTCAGGCAGGTAACTGTGGGAGTCGCCCAGCCACGCCTCCTAAGGAGCAGTACCGTTGGCTAATGGTGCTGGGAGAGGGCACAGACCTCACAATGGTGGTCCCTAGGTCACTGACAATAAGCTAATTGAAGGGGTCTCTAGCAGTCCTGAACATGGCAAACACTGCAGACCCGTCTTCCCACTCCCCTTCCCTCTCCCTTCCTAACTATTCCATTACCCCCCTAAAGCTAGCCCCCAAGGTCCGGTCCCCTATTTGGCCACTGACTCATTCCTGAGACAAAACACCAAGGTGTACACGGGGCTGTAGGAATGTGTGGAGACCAGAACCTGGAAATCCTATCATATGTTGTCTAAACTGGCTAATTTCCAACTCAGGCTCCTGAGATGTGCAAAGAAACACAAACCATACACATCAAAACGCAGGAGACAGAATTGTCTCTGAGAATTATCAGGTGTTATATTTAACCAAAGCAATACTACTAAAACTTTAAACTCTCCTCTGTAAATATGCTCACAGATCTGAAGTAAGGCTTGGTTAATGAAGAGGTGACATGAGGAAAATCCCAGCAAGCCCCAAGGAAGGCAAACTCCAAATAGAGCCCGCCAACAGAGAGAAGAAACTGTCAAGAAGAGCCAAGTGGGACCGCCCGAGCTGGAAGGCACAGCAACCCAGTTACTGCTGTAAACGATGCACAGTGGGGGCTTCGCCATTGACCTGAGCTGACGCGAAGAAGGAGCGGGCAGATGTGGCGCTATTCCAACTGAGATCATACGGGCCGTGAACAGAGAGAGGGAGAAAGGACGAGGAGAGAGGGAGAGAGTCAAGGAGTAACAGAGTAAGGAAGAGAGAGAGAGAGAGAGAGAGAGAGAGAGAGAGAGAGAGAGAGAGAGAGAGAGAGAGAGAGAGGCTTAAACTATCACAAATACGTAAACCTACCTACACCACCAGGAAAATTCTAGCAAACTCCAAGGAAGGTAAATCCCAAGAGACCAACAAACTGACCCCAAACAGTAAAACTACAGAAAGTAAAAGATGAGGGGAAAATATCAAAAGCAGAAAGGAGGGGGGGGGTTGTCTCTTGCAATGGAATCCCTGTAAGGTTAAGAATCAGGTTAATAACCCCTGATTCTGAGGAGAAGCAACCGAGTCTTGAAGACGATGAGACAGCATGTCCAAAGGGAACTGAGAAAAACTTGTCATATACCCCGGTACTCAACAAAGATGACTTCAAAGTCTAAGACGAATCAAATACTTTCCTAGAGAAACAAAAACCAAGAATACGCTAGTAGCCGAAGGAACCTCGTTGCAAGAAATGCAAGGTGCTCTTCAGGCAACAGCAAGAATGCCGGGACAGCAACCTGCATCTACACCAAGTGGCAGTATGCAGGAGGCAATCCCATGATTTTACAAGCCAATATAAACGCATGTTTCCTTTTATTATCACAACTCATTTAAAAAACAATCACATAAAATAACCTGTGTATAATGTAGTGTTCTGCCCATCGCTTACAGAAATGTAACCCAGGTGTGATATATTTGCCAATAACAACACAAAGTGTCTTAAGTGACTGCAGATGGTAAAGGAACAATTCCCACAATGCACTATGAGGCTTGTCACATCACGTGTCTGTAACAGTGTAGCACGTCACACCATCAGGACCATGGGAGGACCACAGAGAAGTGATGTTTCTGTCTTCTTTCACCACAAGAATCAGGGGAAACCCAAGGCCCCCCACCCCCACCCCCAGGTGGTTACATGTAGCTGCAAACACAAGAGCAGCCTCTCAGGGATGCTGCAAACTAGGGGGGCACTTTTCACCAAAAGCATCCTGTAATGCAAAGAAAGCAGTGAAGGACAGAAGAGAGAGAGAGGGAGAAAGCAGGAACCAAAAGTGAAATTCAGCCTTATCAGCTAAAACATGAAATGTGAGCAGATTAACACTCCAATCAGTCAAAGGGCGGCCGCTGTCAGACTGGATAGCAAAACATACAACTTCATGTTGTCCTCGGGAGAGACGCTTTAGGTGGAGGAGTACACACTCACTACCAGGATGGAAAACACACAACATGCCAAAGCTGGAGTGGCTATACTACTGTTGAATCAGTAGAAAGAGACCTTCAGAGGTGGGGCAGGTTAACTCCAGTCTCAGGAGGGGGTGAGCGGGACTCAGAATGGCTTCAGGGAGGAGGTCTCTTATGGCCACTACAGGCAAAGGATGTGAAAAGTAAAGAACACTAGGTATCAGGGCTGGAGATGGCTCAGCGGTTAAGAACACCAATTGCTCTTCCAGAGGACCTGGGTTCAATTCCCAGCACCTACCTGGCAGCTAACAACTGTCTGTCACTCCAGGATTTGACACCCTCACACAAACAAACATACAGGCAAAAACAGCATTGCACATAAAAATAAAATTAAAAAAAGAACACTAGGTATCAAGAGAAGCAGTCTGGCGTTGATCTTGATTTCTTGGACACATGCCCTGGAAGGGGTTGCTGACTGACTGACTGATTGGTTGATTGATTGACTGATCATGGTTTTCCCCTTTGTTTTGTTTTTAGGGCTGTGTCAATTTCTCACCAGAAACTAAAAGGAGAAAATGTTGATCTTAGCTCATGCCTTCACAGTCTCGTGGTTCCACTGCCTTTGTTTGGGCCTGTGGTAAAGCAGAGCATCCAGGCAGCAGAGCTCACTGGGACAAAGCTGGTGACCTCAAGACCCTGGGTGACAGAGTGGAGTGTCTGGTCTCAATATGCACTTCAAGAGCATGGCATTCTGCCCAGTGACCTTCCTCTTACTAGGTCCCATCTCCTAACGACCCCATCACATGCCCATGGTTCCACCAGCTGGAAAACAAGCCATGGCCTTCTGGGCCCTTTTGACCCAAACCGTAAGGCCTCGTAATGAAATGGATGATAGGCTGGTTATGGTAGATCATAGAAGGAAGGCTTCTTTCTGCACTTGTCCAGGGAAGAGGGGTGGGGGTGGGGAGATTAAACAGATGTTCCACAAGTAAAACTGAAGGATTAAGCTCTCTGAACCCCAAATTTATGGTCCCCCCAAATACCCCAAAGTCTGAGAGGGAATACTGAAGGTGCAGGAACTAACTCAAGGCAATCGTGAGGATTCACTGGACTGTTAAAAGACAGCACTTTAAAGGCAACCTGACAAGGCACCCATAAGTGGACAGCACATCCAGAGAGGCTGTCAGCACCCATCATCAAACCAGCCAACTAACACAACCAGCCAGGTGTGCTGCAAGCCTGTCACCCGAGAACCTGAGAGGTAGACGCAAGAGCACCAGGAGGAGTTCAAGGCCAGCTTGGGCTACATGAGACTATCTTTTAAAAAATAACGCCCCTGAGTTCTGGCTTGTTAATCTCACCCTTTACAGGCTCTGGAGGAAAGCCCAGTCCCGTCCCATTCCCCGCCCCTCCCCTTCCCAACACCTCTCAGCCCTCGGCCTCCTCCCTGTGCTGTGATGCAAAGGAGGTGGATCCAGGTGCAGTTTTAAAGAAGCCAGTCCTGTGGTTCCAAATGCAGATGCGGTGAGAAGATGTGTATTTGGCTACAGATGTTTTATGTAGCTTACACAAACACGATGCATGTGGGTGAGTGGCTCTGGGGTACGAAGAAGCTCTCCCTAGCCTGGTGCGCTGTACCTGCCCACAGCGCAGTGTGTACAGCTCCTGGATAGGCCAAGGAGGCTCCAAGTTGCAGAGTCCTGCTCCTGGCAACCCAGGCTCTTGCACTAGAAGCGCCCACCCTATCACGCTGAGGTTTCCTGGGCACTTGCATTTTCACACCAGGTTAGAATCAACAGAGTTGCCAGGCTCTTGGAAACTTTGAGCCCTGGGTGGATACCCAAGTGCGCCCCAGGAGGAAGGATTTAGTGCCCAAAGACACTTTTTAGATGGTAAGCTTCTAGGGGTGTATTTGCCCCAATAATCCACAGAAGCAACAGTAATCTAAAAATAGTCTTGTTTTCTGTCCTACGCTCCTTTTAACTTCGTTAGTCATCGCCAACCCTTAAAATAAAACCCGTGTAACGTCTCTCCTGGTAGCAGCTATAAACAAACCTCCTCTAGAGGAGGCCGAAGGAAGAGGAAAAGAGGCGGTAGGGACGCGCAGGGAGCGCGGCCACAGGACGAGGCTTGAGCCCGAGGTGGCCGCAGGGCCTGGCGGACAGCGTGGAGCTGGCCGAGCTCCTGCGCCACTGCCTCCGGAACTCCCTGCGCCTGGCGTGCGGCCACCGTGGTCCCGGCAACGGCATTAAACAGAGGGAAACAGGCCCGGGATTCCGTCACCCGCAGGGGATAAGGAGGGCATTGAGACAGACAGGAAAGGGCTTTTCTGGATGGGGTGAAAAGTTATTTATTGGAGAGGGAGGGGGAGGAGCAGGCAGGAGGAAGAGGAGGAGCGGGAGGAAGAAGAGAGGGAGAGGAAATGAAGGGAGAGGAGATGAAGGGTGAGAGCAGAAAGGAGAGGAGATGGAGAGGAAGAGGGGAAGGAGGAAGAGGAAGGAGCGGAGATGAAAGACGATCCTGGAAGAGTCCTGGCCCCTTCCTCCAAGCTTTGCACAGCCAGTCACGTCCGGAAAGTCCAAGAGTGTGAAGAGGCCAGCGTTTCTGACAGGACGTGTCGGAACTCCTCTGGCCTCCGGAGTCCCCAAGTTCTCGGATGGGCCCTAGTCTTCCCGCCACGCCCCGCGGATGATGCCTCCGCCCTGCCCTGCCTGGTCGGGGTGGGGGTGGGGGACGGAAACTCTCAGGGCAAAATCTTGGCACCCTGGTCTGGCGACACCAGGACTCACTGAAGAGTGCATTTTGGGGGGTGGGGTGGGGTGGAGAAAAGGGTCTTGGGCAGTGGGGTCTTGGCACCCCCTAGCGGCGGCCTCTTCTGAATAGCGCAGGGAGGCTACCGCGCATCCCTGCAGGTTTTGGGGGTTCCGTTTTGGCATCCTCGCTCGACATCCCAGCATCCTCGTTGAGCCCTCAGCTACCTCATAGGTCACTCTCCACATCATCGCGGAGGCACCCTCAGCCTCGCTTCCTCCCTATCCTCTCCACCACCTATGCTAGTGCCCCCCTCCTCTCAATGCCAGAGGCAATTGGTGCGCGCCATGCCCAGCTCTCCACGTGAGCAGCAGGCCAGCAGGTCGTGCACCCGAGACGTGCTGGGCATCCGCTGCGGCAATACAGCCCCCGCCGCTGCGCTTCTCCTCTGTGGTAGGCGCCAAGGCCACTGGAAGGAGCGGATAGATGCTTCTGGTGGAGTGGATGAGTTTTAGACGGGCGCTTTGGTATCATTTAACATCGGGCCCAGTTGGCCAGCTCCACTTGCTGGCTGGAGCAGATTTCCCTAGGTTTAGGGGGTGTGGGGTCCTTTGGAGCACTCACTGGCTCAGTCCACGCCCCTCGAGCCCCGCAGTCTCGCCGCCCCACAGCAGACACACTTTTTTGCTTTGTGGGTTTATTTTAAAAGCACATGAGGTGTAGGCCAATAGACTTATGATTTCTATATACCAGACGTTCTAACTGCCCAACCCTCCAATGTCTCCCATCCAAAGCCAACAAGAAAATACGGTCGGGTTTTGGCAGCAGAGCCGCGCCTAAGGAGATGCAGGGAGATTTGAAAGAGAAAAAGTGTGAAGCGAGGCGGGACAGAATCCTCAGAAGTTCACAAGCACTACCCTTCTCCAAAGCCAGAAATCTCACGGTTACGCCCACAAAAAAAAAAAAAAGTCACCCTGTGGTCCCCTTTCGGGTCCGCGGGCGCCGGGGCAAAGGCACAGAGAAGGAGCTGTGCAGGTGGGCGCTCTCTCCTCGACGCGCTGCCGCTCTCCTTCTCATACAGCAAGAAATCTAGTTTGCTCAGATATTTACAGAGTAAAAATGACAGTATCTGGCTGTCCCGGGACGCCCATGCAATCTGTTAGTAATTTAGCGGGATGGGAATTTCCTTACTCCCGCCTGCCAGTGGAAGCGCTTTTCCAAATTTCCACAGCGGGGGAAGCCTGCGATTTTACATAATGACTTCAGCATGCAAGGCGTCTCGGCACCCCTCCCCCGCCGCTGGTACCCCCAGCTCCTCATTAAAGGGGAGAGTAGCTCTCTCAGGACACCCTCGAGAAGCTGCTGCCGTCCGGGCTTGGCGCCTTCGCCCATCGCCCCCTGGCAAGCCCTTTCCTTCCCATTTCGTCCCCGCCAGTCCCTAAGTCCCCACTCTCCCCATGAGCCCTTTCCCTCTTAGTCTCCCCTCACCACCCTTCGCGCCCCATCTTTTCGCTTGAACACCCTTGCCCACCTCCGGGTGCCTCTGCGCACCTCTGGAAGCCCCTTCCAGTCCCTCGGGTCCTCATTACCCCCTGCTGGGTCCCTTCCCTCCCTGGGCGGCCGACTGGTCCACCCCGGGGTACCCCTATCCAAACCAGGGCGCCCCGCTTGCCCAGTGAACTGCAGCCGCTGCGCACGGAGGGCGGCGCTCCGCGACTTGTCCCCCGGGCCCCGCGCCGGCTCGGGAGGGCAGGGGCGTGATGTCACTGCAGGGAGGGGGCGCGGGAGCGGCCGGGCGGGCGGGAGCCGGGGGAGGTGTTTTCCAGCTTTAAAAAGGCAGAAGGCAGAGCCCGGCCCTGCGTCAGAGTGAGACCGAGAGGCTCCTAACTGGGCGGCAGAGTCGCCGCGCCGATCCGAGCGCCTTGGACACCGGCTCCCCGGCGCGGCACACACCTCCGACCCCGCGGCGAGTCCCCAGCCGCAGGCAGGCCTGCCACGCGTGCACACCCCCCGCATGCCACCTCCCCACGGCGCGCGGCGCTGAGCCCGGCCCCGCGCGTGTCGGCGAGGAAGAGGTCCCGACTAGGGGAGCCGGCCCGGAGCTGCTCGCCCCGCCAGCTCCCGCTCCTCCTCCTGCTGCTCGCCGCTGCCGCGACCGCCGCGTGGATGCCAAGTACCAGCTTTCCAGTCCCTTCCAAGTTTCCACTCGGCCCTTCGGCCGCAGTCTGCGGGAGCGGAGAAACTTTGCGGCCCGCGCCGCCCGCCGGCGGCACCATGAAGGCGGCCGAGGAAGGTAAGCCCCGCACCCGGTCCTTCGCCCCCCGCGTGCCCTGGCCCTCCGCGCCCGCTCGCCGCGCCCCGCGCCCATCTCTAGCCCTCCTCCGGGGCCAGGCTGCCGGGGCCGGTCTGCGCGTCCAGGGAGGGGCGCGGGCGTCCGGCCGGACAGCGTGGCACACACTGTGAAGGGTGTCCCCCTGGTGTTTCCCCGGCGCAGCCCAGATTTCTAGCGCGCTTTCTTGCCAATAGGTGTCTCCTCTTCTCTAGCGCCGAGAACTCAAACTTGGCTTTGGCTGGGGTCGCAGAGATCCCAGCTGGGGAAACTTGATTCACACCGGTGAGAGTTAAGGATGGGGCAGGGAAGGACCGTCAGAACCGGGGAAAAAAAAAAACCACCCTAGCATGAAGTGAGGCTACTTTGGAGAGCAGACATGGACCTGCTTCAACCTCGGGAAGGCAAGACCACCCGTTAGGGTGAAGAGCAAACCCATGACATGAACTTTGAGGGTCTTGCACCCTCTCAAATGGGTCAGGTCGTAGGTGCCTCTCACTAAGTAAGGGTTTAGCCGGCTGGCCCCAAGTGGTCCAGGCTTCTAGATGCTTCTCAAGCTTGTGGCCAAATGTTGTATTCCGACAAGAGTTCTACCTTAGAAAAATGCCTTGGGAAAGATCGAAGAAGATCTGCCAGATTTCAAGCTGCTTCTTCCAGGTGAAGAATATATGCTGGGATCTGCCCTGACCTGGGAGGGCCAGAAGGATGACATGGCCCGGACCCCCTGTCCCTTTGTGTCCCTTCAAAGGAACCAGTACAATAACTTTTACAACATGTAGGCTCCTGCAGGTGTCTTTGGAACACCCTTTAAAGGGTGCCTGGCTTTTCAGCAGGGGATTAAGATAACCTGACCTGTGGACAATGGAACCTGGGAGTCATGTCTCCCCATTCCTTCTTGGCTCCGAAGGTGTTATTTAAAATTACTGAACGCAAGCTGGACCCTTGCTAGGGCTGGGGCACTCCTATTTACAAGGGCAGCCATCCTTTCCACAGGCACTTGGAAGGAAACATTAGCTTCCTGTGAGACTCTGATGCGTGTCAGGCAGGGGCAACAGTTCCCAGAGAGTCAGCCCTGGACACCTTGCTTATCTTCAAACTCAAGCCTCATGAATTCAGCACAAACTGATTTAAATTTTCAGAGCTCAACATCCTGGGTAGAGAGTATTGTGTGAACTTTGAACCAAAGGGGGCAGGCATGGCTTGTATCACGACATCGCCTTCAATTTTAAAGAGGCCCAAATGTCGCCTAGGATGTCTCAGTGTTCACAGGAGGAGCTCTTGCTAAAAGGAAAGTTAGCAGTGTGTCTGTTGTGGTTTGGGTTGTGAGTTTCTTGACACTTACTTCCATATACATTCGTCACTTTTTTTTTTTTTAAAGGCGTTTAAAGCCTACATTTCCTCAATTGTAGAGCTACTGTTCCATTGCTTGGTAAGAAACCTTCCCTTCTAAGGTGACTTCATGGCTCACCCTTGTAGTCCTAGGTGTAATCTCAGCACCCGAGAAACTAAAACAGGGGATTGCCGTGAGTTTGAAGCTAGCCTGGGCAACAAAGCAAGGACCAGGTGGGCCTTGGGCTACAGTATAAGACCTCGTGTCAACAAAGCAAAACACACAAAGGGAGGAGTATACGAAAGGAAAAGCCATTGTGTGTATGTGTGTGTGTGTGGGGGGGGGGGGGGTGTTCATTTCTTGTGTAACCTGCCTAGAGAAGGAAGTTTGAAAATGTCCCTGCTGAAGCAGTGGGTTGGAAGCAATGATGCCCTTTGATCAAATCATATTGGTCGTTGTGTTGTGTAGAAAGAATGTGTATGTACCCGGACTAACCAGAAACTGCGATCCAGTCCCGAAAGAGGCAAACCCATACAGGCGAAGGGAAATGCATGCAGCAGGTCAGTGTTGGTCATTGCTGAGGGCCATGGTGAAACAAATACCCTGTTCTGGAGCAGGCCTTGACCTGGGCACTAGCTGCTCCCTAAAGATCTTCCCATTCCAGCTGGATGGAAGCTCACCAGGCCCAGCCATTTCTGAAGGCCTTGTTGCTCTGCTCCGAAGAACTCCAAGGAACACAAGCCTGTAGGTAGCCACCGCGTCAGAGTTGCCTCACACAATGCCCCACGGGCTCTCCGGAGCTGAACAAAGCTGGCCCTGTTCTCCAGCCATTTAGCTTCATGGCATTGTTTCCTAATCCAGATTAGAAAATGCTGCGGCCTTGTACCCTGCTTCATCACACCCAGCGCTAGGGCTGGCCCATTAACATCTTGCAGACTTGGGAGGAAGTGGTCCAAGCTAAACACTTCTATCAAAACTGGAGTATCTGCCGAACTGGCAAACCAAGCTTCATACCATATAGAGGATAGGCAAGGGGGCTGGCAGACGCACACGGGAGCATATTTCACAAGTAATGTGTTGACTGACTCCTGTGTTAGTGAGCAGACAAGGAGGGAGCCAGACCAGCCCCTGAGAGAAAGGCCCAGTGGGCTTCCTCCCTGTGGTCCCAGCATCTGGGGGCATGTGGGCAGGAGAAGCCAGGTGCTTTGCAACTTTAGCAAAAAGTTTTATTCAAAATTGGACAAGAAGGGCTGTTAGGTGTGTGTCACTGGGGAAAAGGTGGCTGAAGGGAGATCGAGGTTTCTCCACAGAAACCAGAACTTCCATTTCCCCGAAGGTCAGCAGAAAAAGCAAACTAAAACAAAACAACGCTCCAACATGCATCTCAAAGTGAGAACTATTATTAGAAACTAAATCAGGCCAGACTGAACTATAGTTTATCACGGGAGAAAACCAGCCATTGAAACAGGGTCCTAGGAGAAGTGGCAGCCCACGTGAGGCCCAAGTTAGCCTCCGGAAAAAGCTATCCCCCAGGGCCCAGGGCTGCAGGGCAAGAGGACACAGAGGACACTTCCATCTGGAGGCAGATACGGACGCAGACCTCCCTCCTCCTTTCCTTCCTGCCTCCCTCTCGGGTTCTGAGACTGGCCTCTCCTGCCCTAGCCACCATTTTCCTGGTATTCCAGATGTTGGTTCATGTGGTGCCAAGACACCACGAAAGTTCGAACAAAAAGCTGGGAGAAACAGGAAAAGATGGATGGGGCTCCGCAGGCCCAGCCCTTTCCTTCTGATTGCGGTGTGCACTGCACTGTCTGAGTGGGTAACGCCCAGCACCCACTCAGCCTTTGGGAGCTTTGAAGTCACCCCCTACTAGAACATGAGTGTGTAGAGTGTCTTAGGTGCTGAAAGATTGAGGTCGTTGGTGCACGAAAACAGGATCTGCTTTGAGTGAGGTGACCACCATGGGTAAACTTGAATGGTGTGTAAGCAGCTGTGTTCTGGGACTTGACCTGAATAGAGGAGAGCACAACCCTCAGGAACCCCCACCCCCATTTCCCTGTCACTTTCAGGTAATTTCTTTAGTAAAAGCGGGTCTAGAAAATGTTAATCACCACCCCCTACCCCCCCACCCCCCGCCGCGCGCAGCGTTTACTGTTGGAAGTTGCAAAACTCTGAGGTGGGCTCTGGGATGCCTCCCTGCAGGTGGTTCTTTGCCGCCAATCATTCTGCTCAAGACGCAACCTGGAGGAAGCCCTAGATAGATCAGGAGAGGCCATGTTTTGAAACTTTATATATATATTTTTCTTTTTCCTTTCTTTTCGAACTTTTGAACTAATCCAGTAGCCTTGGTCTTTTTCCTGGTGCAGGGAAACAGCAAGACCCAGGGCACCTCCTTCGGCTGTGGACTGCGCACCACGCTGAACAGGAACCAGGGGACCAGCTGCGAGGCCCGGCGGCGGGTCCAGGACGCAGCTCCAGCCCCGCCGGCCCTGCGCTCGGGTCCGGAACAACCGCACAGCCCGGCCTAGGCTGTTGCGCTCGCCTTGCGGTGGCCGGCTGTGCCGAGGTTGGGGCGCAGACGCCGGGGCTGCTTGAGGGGGACTGAGTTTCTGCGGGGAGAGGGTGTCCTACGGGAGACCGAGGTCCCAAGGGGAGGCGGGGACCCGGAGGAGCTGCGCGGGATCCTGCTGCGACCAGGCATCCCGTTGAGGGGCGGGGATGTCCCTCGGACCGCGCGGTCCTGCGGGCGCGAGTGGAGCCCAGGCTGCGCTCGGGCTCGCGCGCGGAGTTTATTTAAAACTCGGAAGCCGGCGGCCGCGAGCAGCTTGTTTATGTAAACCCGGAAACACCCGGGGGGACAGGGGCGGGACCGGGGCGGGAGGCCGGGGAGGGGACAGGGGAGGGGACAGGAGGCGGGGGCCGCGTCACGCCGGGGACGCGCGCGAGCGCCGGGCGCACCAGTGCCGCGCGACCCCGACATGACGGGGCTGGAGCAGGACCCGGAGTTCGACTTCGATTTCCTCTTCGAGTTCGATCAGAGCGGCGGGGGCGCCGCGGCCGCAGGTGGGTCCGGCGGGGGGCGGCGGGCGCCTGCACCCCGCCGTGGGCCTGAGTTTGCTGAGGTCGCCGGTGCCCGCCCCAACCTGGCACCAGCCGGGACCCCGGGCCGCCGCCCTGTGCGGCCAGGAGCGTCACAGACCAAGTTGCTGCCGGCCGCGAGGAGGCGGGAGGCCACCTGTGGGGCGAGCCTGCCACGCTCACCCGCCGGGGCACTTCCTGGCATCGGAGCACCCGGCCCCGGGAGAGGGCTCACCCCTCCTTCCAGGAGGCCCTTACCCGCGGGGAGGCTGTGTCCGGCGCAGGACTTGGACCTCGTAGTCCGGGGACAGATGGTCAGCGGCGCTGCCAGAGGGCGGTCGGAAGCCGCCCTTTCTGAGAGCCCGGCTGCTACCGCTGGGCCCCGGGGACCCGGAGCCAGGAGGCCCGGTCCTGTGCTGACCGCCACCGCAGCTCCCTCAGCAGGAAGGCTCTACCACTTGGGTTTTCAGTCCACACCTCAGCAACAGAACCTGTCTTTCATTTTCTCTTCTCTCTGTCGAAAGTAAAGCTTTCAGCTAGGCCAACAATCAATGTGCTGTTTCCCCAAACTTATTCTCCTAAACCATGACAGCCCGTGTCTTGTTCCAGCCCCCCTCCTAGTAGTTTGGCTCTTGTCTCCATCTGACTTTCTGTTCCAAGTTGCACACAGCCCCCAGACAGCGTTCTGTGCTTTCCTTGGGATCTGCATTCCAGACGTGGGGACGGAACAGACAGGACACTTGTAGCGCACCTCTGAAATGAGCGTGTCGTGCTTCCGTAACATCCACTACCCCTTTTTAAAAAGTTCAACATCTTGTTCGCCTTTGAAGATGAGTGCTCTGACTCGGCTGTCACCACCCAGCAACTATCATCTGCCCCCAACCCCAACACACACCCCAAACCTTTTCTGATAGGTTTGTTTTCTTCTTCCAAGGCCCAGGTTACAGGCTGTGGGGTGAGTGGCATCCAAGGCAGGCAGAATCTGAAGAAAGGCAACTGCTGGGAAGAGATCCGGGGCTGGAAGTGGAGACCCTTGATCTCTCTTGGCCGTGTTGCTTTGGGGAAGTTAGATTTGGTGCTGTGGCAGTGCACGGGGCATTCTTGAGCTCTCTCCAGAACGCTCAAGCTCTAGGTTAGAGCTTACTCCTGACCTCTTCTTAGGGTGTCCATGCTGGATTTGCATGAGTGTGGGTCACCATGGCTCTATGGCTCCCCTGCGATGTCCTCAGCTCCTGTCTCTTTAGGGATGAAGTCATGGGGTTGAGCGTAGCCTTCCTGGGCTCCCCAAGCTGCCTGCTGTTTGGGTAAGGCTTCACTGCCTTCCAGTGACGCCCTTGTTGGCTCTGAATAGACAACTGGCTACAGACCCAACAACAGGAACAGGGGCAAGGCTCCAGAACCTCATGGTGGCCTGTGGACTGCTTGGGGGACGAGTATCCTGCTGGCTGTTATCATACTTTTTTACCTCAAGGGAGGATGCAAACTTGGTAGTCATTTCCACAGACCTGGGCTGAGAATCTTTGAGGGCACGGGTGTGTGCGTACTTGCTTGGGCAGACGGTTAGTGGATCTGAGCACGACCAGCAACTCCCCCCACGCCAGGATCTTTGACTCATAAGTGGACACAGCAGCTTTTCACTTGTGTCTTTCCATGTTGGGACCCATAATGCCAAAGTTAAGAGCCATCCAGGACCATTCAGGAAGGAACACAGGATGACAGTTTCAGCTGTGATCCATGAAGAAGACCCTGAGTAGAGGCTTTGGTGAGCCCCAGGCTCCCTTCTGGCCTGGGAAGCAGGTGGCTCCTTGAACTCTGAGTGGCAGGTGGGTTTAGGTCACATCCTCCCCTCGTGCATGTGAGGGAGCCCTTGCTTTTGATGTTTTTTTTTTCTCTGAAGTAGAGTGAAAAGGTGAAGTCTTGTGTCTCACGACAGCTCAGGCTAGATGTGGCCATCACAATACAGTGCCCCTGGAACAGGGTGCTCCCTAGAGCTGCACAGAGGTGCAGGGATGTGCCTGGGATGTCCCTGTGAATCCCCGTGGGTCACGGCCTCAGTGAAGCCTGTCTCTTTAGGGATAAAGTCATGGGGTTCAGCGTAGCCTTCCTGGGCTCCCCAAGCTGCCTGCTGTTTGGGTAAGGCTTCACTGCAAGGTGCTTGCAGCTTGCAGGTCACAGGTCACTGGAGAGAGCTCTGGGCAAGGGAGGCCACACTGGGAAGAACTCTTTCTCCCTTTTACAGCGTTGAGAGAAGGTGCTGGAAGGCATTCTACATGTACAATATATGTTACATTTCTCTGTGTGTGTGACACACACACACACACACACACACACACACACGTGTAAGAAAGAGAGAGAAAGAATGGGAAGAGAGAGTCTGACTTGGGCTTTTCTCTCTTATTACCAATATCATAATTGCATTTTATTAATTATCCAATTACATTATTTATACTACACAGTCGTATGGAGTTACTAAATGCTCCAGTCCCTACTGGAAGGTAGAAAGAGCTTCATATCACCTGGAATGGGTCTAAACTTAGGTTCAGTAATGAGTAAACAATTCTGAGATCAACTGCAAAATAGCATTTGAGTTTTATATATCATACTGAGCAACGAATTCACGTGTTTTTTTTTTTAAAGGACATGGCTACCCCAGAACAAGGGGACACAGCCCCCCCACCCACCCATAGAGGGCAGGCTGGGCTGCAATGGGCCTAGGCAAGTCCACATTGTTGCTCCCATCAGGTACCCATCCTGTCAGTCCTTACAGGACTCTTTGGAGGGAAGGATTGTGCCTGGTGCTTTATTTCAAAGTGCTCAGCAGGGGCCAGAGGTAGACATACAATAGCCACTTGTGAGGAGGGGAGAGGAGAGGAGAGGAGAGGAGAGGAGAGGAGAGGAGAGGAGAGGAGAGGAGAGGAGAGGAGAGGAGAGGAGAGGAGAGGAGAGGAGAGGAGAGGAGAGGAGAGGAGAGAGCATTTCAAAGTAAGCAGCCTAGGGCAGAACAGGACTTCCGAGCAATACTGCCTTCCAGTATCAGGCACCTTCTGTCTCCACCCTGCCAACCAGTGGGCCAGCCTCAGCTTTTGGGGAGCAGGCAGGGCCACAGACTCCCTTCTGGGGCTCAGGAAATAGCTGCTTTGCTTGTCAGCTGGGAGGCGGGTGTGCCGCTTCCCGCCCCAGGGCTCCTGTTTTGTAAGTTATTTTGGCCTGGCCGCTTAGCTCTGTCTCCGTGGCAACTCAAGAGGAAACTGGCCAAGGCCCTGGGCCCAGACAGCTCTGCCCACCGGCTTCAGGCTTAAACAGTGTCCAGTGGAAAGGGGGCTTTGCTGCCATGGGATTTGGAAGAGCTGTTATTCTTAAGTGTTTTCTGCTGAGGAGAGGAACTTCTCCTTTGCAGCAGGATGCAGGGGAGCCCATGTGGGTCTGTCAGTCCCCACCATAGGAATCCATGGGAGGAGAAGTGGGCCTTGACCCAGGAGAGCCCTGAGGATGCTAGGGCTTGATGTTTTTGGAAAAGGACTTCAGTCTTTGCTGGGAGCAGCCTCACTGCGTTCAAGTCCTATAGCTGTTTTTCTCAACGGCAAACTTGCCCATGTGAGCAGGATATGTTAGCTCTGTAGCAGGTTTTCAAAGGAAGGCCCGGCTATGCCGGAGCACCTTGGAAAACAGAACAAGTGAAAGCCACGTTTTAGTCCGCACCTGAGGGAATGCTGGAGGTCTTCGAGGAACCATGTGGACCCAGGCTGGACACAGGCCCCTTGAGCATGCTGTGGTGAGCTTATTTGTGGATCATTGGGTGACATTTTCTGTTGCTTCAGCGAGCCCAGCTCTCTGCCCTGTAAATCTCCCTTCGGCACATCGTTGCGATGACAGTGCTTCAGAACCTGCCGCTGTCTGTCACTTCACAGGACTGACCCCGTCGTCCAGGCTGTCCTCACTAGGTAGCACCATCCAAGGTGCTAAGTAAACGGCAAGGACTAGGCTACCCCGTACTGTTCTGTTTCCTCTTGTCTCCTCCCTAAGTGTGGAAACTTGCAGCCTCTCCCGTGCCCTGCAGGCTCTCTTGCGTGTAGAAAGGACCAGGGTGGGCCGGCATCTGGAGCACAGGACCTGGCTGGCAGGCTCTCGCCGGTTCTATTTCTAGCGTCAAGTCCTGCAGCGCATGCAGCCCTGGGCAAGGCTAAAGGGGTGTTCCTTAAAATGAAAGGTGAACGTTGGCTGCGATGGATGGGTCGTGCTCTGTGCTTGTGAGCCGTGAGTTCTGGGGGTGGCTATGAGAGCCACGCTTATGGGACAGCATCACGTACGTGTGGTGTGGCAGACACACAGCATTGCCTTCACTCGCTTCGGACAAAAATGCCACATGCTCTGAACCGGAGCACCTACAGAGAGATTTCACAGCAGGTGCCATAGGTCGCCTGGTGGGAAGGAAACAGGCATTCTCCTGTAGCATGTCTTTAAAGGAGATAGAGCAGGTAACTGCCATGGAGTGCACTATTCAGAAGTAATGCGTTGGTACGGCTGAAGTAAATTCTCCCGCAGAAGCAGGATGTTTTGGTCAGTACTGGCTTGTTGGTTTGCCGGGGCTGGTAGGAGGTGGCCAGCCCCGAGAACTCTGGGTTTGCCCAGCGTTGCCGGGACCCCCGTCACGTCCATGTGGAGTTCTGCATGCAGCAGGGTGATTGACAGAAGTGAGCAAGGACCTGGCGATCTGTGGCACCTGCAGAGGATGGCCATGCCTTCATTACATTTTATTACATAATAGAGAGGATGCTGTGAGAGGTCTTTGCTTTCGATTATGCTTTTCTTACTGGGGTGTCCTGCACCTCAGTTTAGTGACCCATTCAGCAAAAGCCAGGCTGCCAGGCACAGCAGCGTCTGATGTTACATAATCGGTCCTGACATCTCAGGGTTGGTAAGGAAATTACTGGGAAGCTTGGTGTCCTTACGGCCGCTCTAGAGCAACCCCTGTGAATAGGTGGAAGTCAGTGCAGGTGGAGGGCTAACCCTGCCCCACAGGCCCCGGCTTTGTAGCAAGAGGAAGCTGAACTCAGCCACCCGCCATGGAGTCAGTGGGCACGTTGACTCCAGAGGATTAAGAGAGGCAGACACGCCTCTCACAGACAGGCATTTGAGCTTTCATTCTGGAGACTGACCGAGGAAACCCATGTGTAGGTTAGTTGGTTTTATTTTTAACATGTTTTTGAGAAAGGCACTCGTGTAGCCCCAGGCCAGTTTCTAACTCACCATGTAGCCAAAAGAGCTTCTAATTCATGATCCTCCTGCCTCCACCTCCTGAGTGCTGGCCTCACAGGTGTGTCTGGTTTATGTGTTGCTAGGCATTGAACCCAAGGCTTCGCTAATGCCCGTCAAGTACTTACTTACTGAACCATATTCTAACTCTGTTCTGTTTCTTAATTAGTGTTTTATGGATTTTTCTTTGCCCTGTTGATTCCTATTTTATTAAACATTTTGGTTTAAGTGAAGGCCCCTCCTGTAATGTCCTTGGGCCCATGTGCCATGTTCCACAACTTCCTCTTCCTCTGCATCTGGGCCCAGAATGAGAAAAGCTCCTTCTTCCTCCTTCTCGGGGCCTTAGAAAACCTATTGCTAAGTCAGCCCCAAGGAGACGAGGAGAGATTTGCCATATCATCTGCCCTCTGCCTGCCGCCCAGCCTTTTCTTCTGGAATCTTCCAGTTCCGCAGGCAGCTGGAGCCCTGGCCTCAACACTGCAGGGGTGTCAAGGCAGGACTGAGGAGAGCCCAGGACTTACTTTGCTTGTTGCTAGGAGTTTCTAGAGAACTCTTCAAATTTTCCTTCCCACCAAAAGAAGGTGGTCAGCTGCAGGGCCAGCCCTGGCCTGGAGTTCACAGGATTCTTTCATTTGGGAGACAGAGAACACAGGAGTCAGGTCCTGCCCAGTTGCAGGTAGGCCTCCTTCGGGGCCTGGCAGCTCAGGGCAGTGGAGGGCTGGTCTGGGTCTTCAGACCACACCTCTCTGTGGAGAACTGGGCAGGCACTGGGCTCAGCTTGCCCAGGGTGTGAACAGCTGCTCTGATGCCAGTGTTTCCCATTAGCCTGAGTCTCATACTTCTTTGTCTTCCGGAGTTGGGTTCCGTGAAGACGAAAGATTTATTTATTTTATGTGTGAGTATTTTGCCTACGTGTATAGATATGCACCACATGTGTGTCTGGCACCTACGGAGGTCAGAAGAGGGCATTAGATCCCCTGGAACTAGAGTTACAGGTGGTTGTGAACCACCATGTGAGTGCTGGGAATTGAACCCAGGTCTTCTGCAAGAGCAGCACATATTCCTAACCACCAAGCCATCTTTCCAGTGTTGAAAGCCAGTTCCTTTCTGTTATTCCAGTAACATAACTGGCAGGCTTCCCACAGTGCAGAGAGCTCCAGACACATGTGGCAGCGTAAGGTTGGCAGGACTGGACTCGACAAGCAGATCAGCTGCCTGCTCAGGGCTGGGACCCGTGAAGCCATCCCACCTGGGTGCTGTCTGGGCAGGCAGTCCATGGCACCCACGTGGGTATGGTTGCCGCCGTTCTCAGGCTGTGTACCTCAAGCACCTCTGTTCAGAGGTGGTGCCTCTGGCAGAAGCTTGCCTGGCCACACTGCTCCACACACCTGCTGCAGGCTGTGCGCTGGGATTTGGACCCTTCTGGAACCCTGGTGGTAGCAAGGCTCAGAAGGCTGGGGAGCGGAGCACAGATGACCTCATCCTCAAGGCCCTTTGAGCGATGAGCAGGGAGGGTCATGAAGGTCTCGCCTGTCTGTGGGTGGCAGTGAGTCTGTGATTTCTAAAGATGACCAGAAGGGGCCTGGCTGAATGTGAACAAAGTGATGACCACTAGAGAAACTTCCTGAAGGGGGCATGTTTCAGAGGATGTAAATACATCAGGGAGCACCGAGCCAGAAATCCAAGTTCAGAGCTGAGGCCGAATCTAGAGAAGCAAATCGTTCTTTCAACTTGTAACTGACTGTAAGACCCCAACGCTGGTAAAGGTATTGTTTAAATCAGTTACTGAAACTCCTACCCTGTTAATCTAGCATTTCCTCCTCCCTTTTACCAGTATTCTAATTAGCAATGACACGGTGACATTTTGGGGTTCCCCGGACCTTACACTCCTGGCTTTGGTTGACTCGTTAAGACCTGAATTCTTATCTGAAGATGGGCAGATCCTGGCCACACCTCCTTAGCTGTGGAACATTGAGTGTGCTTTTCCCCAGAAAGTTCTAGATTGGAAAGTGCTGCACCAGCAGAGGGAGATGTCTATAGCAGCGTCTTTCCATGTGTCTACCACCTGTCTGGGACAGCAAAGCACAGGATGCACAGAGAATCTCCTTCCTCCCTCTGCCTCCTCCTCTTCCTCCCTCCTTGCCTCCCTTCTCCTTTTGCCAAGATGAATCTTTAGACAGCCTCTGGCCATAGCAGGAGAGAAGACAGCTTCTGGACATAGGTGTCTGTTAGTGCTGCTCCCACATGGGGTCCCTGGTAACCTGCTCCAGACTTCTCTGCTGGTCACCTCACAGAGGAGCCGGAACATCTGTTTCACCGACCAGCCTTTGGTCTTTAGGCTTGATTTTTCCCACTTGAACTTGTTCATCCCTCTACCAACTGGGCTCTTTGGGGCTAGTGTTCTTTCTCATTATGTGCTATGGACAGTCTGTACCCCGCCCCCCCATCAGTCTTCCCCACGGCTGCACTTGGGGTACTGCGGGTGGCCTGCCTCTGTCCAAGGCTTCAAGGCACAGCTGGACATGGAGGCTTACTGACAGTGAACAGCTCTGCACTTTTGTTCAGTGCTCACGGAGACAGCATGAGCTTAGGAACTCAGCAAAGGCCTTCTCTAAGACCCGGATGACACCAATGACCAGTCCTGTCTCCTCAGAAGTGTTGTCTTCTCTAGAAAGTGGCTTTGGAGTAGTTTAGAACACTGTCATTTTCTGTGTTAGGCTCCAGCTTCCCAAGCTACGGCATTCAGACCGGGCCATGGTGCTTTTGTGCGACAAGGACCCTCCAACCATGGCATTGGCCGGAAGGCCCACCCCACACGAATGCAGCAGCTTCCTGCTTCGGGTTGCTTCTGATTCCTCTGGCTGTCCCTTGTTCCTCTTTGTCCCAGCTCTAGCCTTTCCAGAGGGCCACTGTGACTCAGGAATTAATCACTGCCTCTCAGTGGATTCTGGCCTGGGACCCTTGTCTGCCTCATAAAGAGGCTGCTGTGTTACCAGAGGGATGGTGAGCTACCTTGGTGGTAGAAGACTGAAGTAAGCAATAGTGGAAACTTTCTATCCTACCTGAGGCCTGGCCCGCTCCTCCTTGAAAATTTCCCGAGGTTTGGCTGGTGCTCTGAGACCCCAGCCTTCCTGGAGTTTTCCCTTCTTGGTTTCTGAGCCAGGGATCAACAGAGAATGTCCTTGAGCACACTGTCGCCCAGCGGGGCACCGGAGCCTGGTGTGGAGCGAGGATTTCCTTGGGCTGATTTCCATTATTCAGAGACCTGGAGATGCTTGTCTCCAGACACACGTGAATGGCTCTGGGATGCTGAGAACCATTTCTGACGAGAAATCCAGAAGCAGGGCTTTCCTGTTAATTGTAATAATGATTTTTTAAAAAGTGTTTATCAAGATATAAATAGCACATAATGATTCTGAGATCCAGTTGTGCCTTAGAATCATCTGTTTTGTTTTAGAAGTTCTGGAAGGTAGATTTCTAGGTACTAGCCAGGCTCAGGGAGCCATAGAGCAACTTCAGCATTCACATTTTCATCCATCCTTCTGGGTGTGCTCTTTGCTTCCGAGTATACGGGCTGCTTGATAGTTATTTGCCAATAAAAACCTGTTTAAATGCCTGGTTCCCTGTGTCTAAAGCATATACCTCCTTTGACCTATACATCTGTCATTACCCCTCCCTCCTTTCATAACCTATCCAGCCACTGTCCGTCCTTCTGTCCATTATGTGCCACACATGCACCCATCTGTCCACCCATGAAATGAAATGAACACCTGGCTCGGAACTCAAACTCCTCCTGCCTTGCTCAGCCTCTGAAATGCTAGAATTACGGAAGCGCCTCACTGTGTCTGGCTCTGCAGACAGCCATGAACCAGTAGGCTAGAGCATGGCTTCTACCGGTCAGAGGGATGGATAGATAAAAGTGCATGTTAGCTTGTGATGTATGCTGGAGAGAGGGAGCAGGGCCTGGGAGGGGAGAGGAGGTGGGGGGGGGGACAAATTGGAGACGATAGGTCAGCTATTGGATTAGAATATGAAATCATTACAGTGTCTGGGGAATGCAGAGTTGACACAGAGAGGACAGTAAGGGACAGCTGTCTGGCATTTGGTGGGGGGACATCTGGCTGAGGAAGGCTGTTGTGCTGGAATCGAGTGAGGTCTGAAGTTAAGCAGGAGGCCTTGGAGGCCTTGGGGCAGCCTGACCTCTGGACACTTCCGGAGGCTACTCCTGGGGCCTGGAGTCCTCAGGGGATGGCTCCAGGTCTTGGCTTCACTGTCTTTGTGAGTATGTACTTCTGACTCACTGGCCTCATCTTTTCTCTTCTTTTCTTCCAGAACACTACAGTTATGCATCCCCTAGCATCGCCTCAACTCTGCCCCTTCCCACACCACACACCTCCTTACCAGCACCATGCCATGACCTCCAGACATCCACCCCGGGCATCTCAGCTGTTCCTTCAGCAAATCATCCCTCGAGTTATGGAGGGGCTGTGGACAGTGGGCCCTCAGGGTACTTTCTGTCCTCTGGAAACACCCGGCCCAATGGGGCCCCGACTCTGGAGAGTCCTCGAATTGAGATCACTTCCTACCTGGGCCTCCACCATGGCAGCAGCCAGTTTTTCCACGACGTGGAGGTAGAAGATGTTCTTCCCAGCTGCAAGCGGTCACCATCCACAGCCACCCTGCACCTGCCCAGCCTGGAAGCCTACAGAGACCCCTCCTGCCTGAGCCCAGCCAGCAGCCTGTCCTCAAGGAGCTGTAACTCTGAGGCCTCCTCTTATGAGTCCAACTACTCGTACCCATATGCATCCCCCCAGACCTCTCCATGGCAGTCCCCCTGCGTGTCTCCCAAGACCACGGACCCAGAGGAGGGCTTTCCCCGAGGCCTGGGTGCCTGTCACCTTCTGGGATCTCCAAGGCACTCCCCATCCACATCTCCCCGTGCAAGTGTCACCGAGGAGAGCTGGCTCGGAGCACGTGGCTCCCGGCCCACGTCCCCTTGCAACAAGCGCAAGTACAGTCTCAATGGCCGGCAGCCCTCCTGCTCACCTCACCACTCACCCACACCGTCCCCGCATGGCTCCCCTCGGGTCAGTGTGACCGAAGACACCTGGCTCGGTAACACCACCCAGTACACCAGCTCCGCCATCGTGGCAGCCATCAACGCCCTGACCACTGACAGCACTCTGGACCTGGGCGATGGCGTCCCTATCAAGTCTCGGAAGACGGCCCTGGAGCATGCACCCTCAGTGGCCCTCAAGGTAGAGCCAGCTGGGGAAGACCTGGGCACCACTCCGCCCACCTCCGACTTCCCACCCGAGGAGTTCGCCTTCCAGCACCTTCGGAAGGGTGCCTTTTGCGAGCAGTATCTGTCCGTGCCGCAGGCCCCATACCAGTGGGCGAAGCCCAAGTCTCTGTCCCCTACGTCATACATGAGGTGAGCAGTCTGGGGTCGAGCTGTGTTTGGGGGCCGTACAGTGGGGATGTCACTGGGGCAGAGACGTGCACCGCCCTGGCTTCTCTCTGGAGATAGCGGTATGCTGGTACACGTGGCACTGTCACCACCCGCTCTGTTTCTTCTGGTGTCAGCTTCCTCCATGCCGCCTCTGTCTGACAGTTCCTTTTCTAAGGACGCCTCCAACCAGATTAGGGGACCCCAGGAGTGTTGCTTCACAGACGCTAATTTTTTGGAGGTCGTGTTCACAGGTGCCAGGGGTCAGGGTTGCAGCCCATGGATTCTGGGGCTGTTGCAGTTCTGCTCAGGGTGAGGTGCCTCACACATCACAGTTGTGTTTTTTCAATAAGCCCGGGGAGGCAGCCATCCTCCTGTGTGTTCTGCCTGCTGGGTACCCACTTCCTCTCTCTGCCTTAATTGCTCTCGCCGTGCTGGGGCAGATGTGGAGCCCTCAGCTCCACAGTCCCCCAGAGCCGCCAGCTCACCAGTGTTCCACCACCAGCACAGCCAGCGCCTCCCAGGAGACCGGTACATGCTTGCTGGCAGTCTGCTAACAGGGAGCCCGAGCATGTTACAAAACTCGGGTCTTAAGTTGTTGGCTTTTCTTTCTAACAGGATGCAGGGCTGCTTGCGATTTCCCGGGCCCATTTCACCGGCTCTGTGCTTTTATCTGTCCCTAAGCAGCCTTCCCGACAGGTGTGCCACTTGGGACGCCTGGCAGGCTGCTTTCTGCTCCAGGGTTTTTACAGGAGGCGTGAAAACATCTCCTCGGGCCGCTGAAAGCACATGTGCCATCAGGGTCTGGCCTGCTTCTGTGAACTGAGGCACCTCTGATCCAGGGACCCACCCCGTAGCATGGGCTGTCTAAGACCTGGTACTTCTCCTTTGCCTCCTTCCCATCCCTTTCTCCTCAGGGCAGACTCGTGCCCACTTTGGGCATGACCACCTGATATTTGGTACCCTGCTCTCTAGAATTCAGCTGGTTTTTTTTTTGGGGGGGGGGTGTTCCTTTTCATACAATGCAAGCTCATGGCCATGTGTTACTCCAGGAGACGGAGGGGCAGGCTGGGAGTCACTCCAGGAGATGGAGGGGCAGGCTGGGAGTCACTCCCGGAGACGGAGGGGCAGGCTGGGAGTGGCACAGCCGAACCTTTCTGTAAGTTGCGGCAGAGGGCAGGTGTACAGGTTCTAAAGTGAGCCGGGCCTGTCTTGGGCACAGAGTGTGAGCTGAGGGCAGAGGGGTGGAACGGAGCTATTTCCTGTCTTGATGCACACAGGCCTGTCAGTCTGTCCTGTGTCCCTCCGTCTGTCCTGGGAACACAAAGGGCTGGCAGTTCAAGCCATATCATCAGAGCATGTCAGGGACAAAATTTATCTAAAACATGGGAACCTAAAAATCCGTAAAGAACGGGTGTGCCTACCATACTCTCCTTACGACTTTCATTTTACTAAAACCAAGAGCATTTCAACACTGGCCCTCTCCGCTCACAGTCATCCGCGTGACAAGTTTGATTTGTGGTCCATGGCCAGTGAAGGTCATTGTCCCTCACAGAGACTGAATGGGACGCCTGAGACCAAGGGTGAGGAAATGTCCTGAAATATAACTGAGCCATAGCAGTAGGTTAAGATTCAGGTAAGCACGTGGGCGGCGTGCTGGGGCTGCCAGTGACAGGAACCGCAGGCTGGTGCCTTTTCTACCAGGCACATGCTCTCCCCAGCTCGGGGGCTGGAAGCCCGAGATGGATGTGTGTATGGTCAGCAGGCCCCTTCCGTGATTCTTTCTTGCCTTGCATGTAGTACCATCTCCCACTGTGTTCCTCGCTCATTCCTGTCTTCCTCCCTTTAAGTACCCCAGACCTGGATCTGGGCTCATGCTCGTGACACCAACTTGGTCACCTTTAAAGGGCCTTTCTCCAAATCAGTCGCCCTCTGAGGTGCTGGGGACTAAGAGTCCAAGTTGGAACTTTGAGGACACAGATCAACAGTGACTGTCCATCTTACTTTTTCAGGGAAATAGCACAATGTCTCCAAACATGAAATCTGTCCCCATTTTACATTTTTTTTTGGTTCTTCTCAGAGGTGCCCACAGCAAGTTGGGTATTTCTGGTGGCCCACAGCTGCCTGCCTGCCTGTCCCAGCCTGCTAGTGGCACAGGCCCTGGAAAGGTAGCTGGTTTTTTCCTCTACTTAGGAGCATTGACAGGGGCCTGGTGGTCTGTGATCCTATGGTCTTTATCTCGCGGTCTCAGAGCCCCTGGGGTGGCTGTGATGCCATGACATTCCTGTGAGCTAACACAAACAAACACCACCCCATCCTGGGGCTTGAAGTTCACCTTTTCCCACTGTTTTGATTCACCTCGAAATATGTTTCCTGGTCCCTTTGAATGGATTTCCATAAACTCACTAATGGCTGCTCCAGGCAGCTGGAAGCTCTCGTGGAGATGAAATGTGGAATGGCTTGACCATCACCATGAAGAAGCCAGACTCCCTCCCCACAGACACTCTTAGTGGACAAGCACAAGGCAGTAGGGACCTGGATGTGCCCCTGAAAGGCTCTATCCCCACAGGCCCCCTAGATTTGGTCTGGAGAGTCTCCCAGTGTGACTCCACCTCCTGCCCTGTCTTGGGTGTAGTGCCTCCTGAGTCCTTTCAATTCCATCTGGGGATCCTGTTTGTTCTTTTTGTAGCGTCCACTCCCTCTCCTGTTCAGGGTGCTCCAGTCAGTTCCATGAGAATAGATCAAAGAACGACATGGAATTCTTGGTACAACTGAAGAAGTTACGTTTGTGAAGCTAATAATGATTGCTCGGCTTTCGTGGTTCTAGACGCAGGCTCTAAGTGGATGTTGCTATAGGAAATTGGCACAGAAGCTGTGGTAACTTATTTGAGCCTCACTGGTGGCGACAGCAGGGGCAGATGCCTTCAGTGCAGGTGGAGTCCGGCACCTTTGATGTTGCTGCTAGCTAGGAGCAGAACAGGTGGACACCAGAGTGCCTGTGTCTGGAGATGCCAGTTCTCCTTAGGTTGTTCCTAAATGTAGTTTTCAGATTGTGGCCCTTAGGGGATTGTAGGTAGTAGATGTACGTGTGCATACGCGCGCGCGCCCCCCCCCCCCCCCCCCGTGTGCTCATGCATGCACATGTGGAGGTCATAGGTCAGCTTTGGATGTCCTCTGTTGCTCTCCACACTTATCTATCTATCTATCTATCTATCTATCTATCTATCTATCTATCTATCTATCTATCTATGTATCTATCTATCTATGTATCTATCTATTTATCTACTCTTGAGGCAATGTCTCTCATGAAATCTGAAGCACACCAACCCAGCTAGGCTGGTGGGCGCACGAGTCTCTCAAGGATTCACCCGCTTGCCCTCTCCCAGTGCTGTGGTTACAGATGTGTGCCACTGCACCCAGCTGTTATGTGAGCACTGGCGATCCCAACTCAGGTTCTCACGTTTACGTCAACAGCAGGCACCTCACTGACGTGCTGTCTCCACAGCTGTTTGAAAGGACTTTTGCATTTGCCCAAAGGGACTAAAGTTTAAACAACCGTTCGTCCACCCATTCCGTCCTGAGCCGAACTTCACGGCATACCCGGTGCTGTGTGTGTCACAGCTGGGCTCAGCTCTGCACCGGAGCGTTTTCTTCCCTTCTAGGACAGGCTCCTGGGAAGCGTCTTACTGTCCCGACGTCCTCAGCCAGCATGATCTCTGGACTTGCCTATAGAAAGGCAGAGTTACATGACGCATTCAGATAAGAAGGAACTGGTTTGGGGCCAGCGGAAGCGTTTTAACTAAGTGTGTGGGCAGCATCAGCGGCAGGCTTGCTGAGTTAGGTTGCAAAGCACGGGGGCCATTGCTTTCTGAAGAACAGCATTCCCAAGGGGCGAGGCAGGCTTGGCAAGGCTTTGACTCAGGGAGCTGGCTCGGTTGAGATGATAAGAAATGGATACTATGTTCAAATCAGTCCGTGTCAGACCTTGTTTCTTTCAGGCTTTGGCTGTGATGTTGGACGCCTTGATGATAGTGGTGGCTTTGATGATAGGCACAAGTGTTAGCTTCAAAAGGGCCAGCAAGTCCTCTTGCGTTTGAGGTTATCAGAGTAGCTCAGAGTTTATCCTAAGTGGGAATAAGATTAAATACGCCTGTAAATGTCCACAATAAATCCAGGTCTTATCTTTCTCCACACTTGCCCTCTGCTCTTCTCAGGGGATTTTCACTTTGGGTAGCTGTTCTGTGAATCCAGTATCCTTGTAGCCCAGGGAAGGCACAATGTCTGTGACGATTGTCCTGGTTCCTGTGGGTCCTCAGGTCCTTGGGGGTGATGGCCCACCTCAGGGCTATGGTAGCCAAGTTGGCCTGTTCATATCTGTGACATCTGCCAGGAACATCCAAGTCTCTGGGCTCTGAGAGGCTCATTGGACCCATGATGATTGTAGATTGGTTTCAAGCTGGAGTCTAAGAAGGCCCTGGTCTTCTTTAGAGCACAGAAGGGTGAATGAATTGGTGGCCACAGGGAGCAGAATCTTCCCAGTGGACTTGGCTGTGCCGTGGACTTAGTGGCATTTGCATCTCCTTGGGAGATTGTTCTGCGAATAATAAAGCAGTTCACAGCCATTCCCAACCCCCTGTCCATATACGTCCCAGCACCCTATCTATATAAATTCCGGTATTACGCTATAGGATTATCAATACTCTTTCTATACGATTCCTAGTACCTTGCCATAGGATTTGACATCCAATGCCTAGTACCGTGTCTTTTGAGGGCCACCCCTTTCTAGGGGGAAACTTGGTGCCGTATTGTTTCCCAGCAGTCCTTTCTGCATCTTGGTGGTGGAAGCATCTCAGCTCTTGTTTTAGGGCCACCCTCCTAGGTGCCATGAGTGCTGGCTCCCCCGTGTCTCCCGATAGCTCTCACCAGTGTGCAGTGTTCACAGTTGGGGACTGAGTGAAACTGAGTCACTGGCTGGGAAGACTTAAGTGATTGGTGCTGGGGGCTCACAGAGGCTGCATTCCCCTGTGCTGGTGGGAGCATCGGAACAGCTCCGCCCACCAGAGCCAGCCTCACCCAGCAAGGGACACGCACAGACGAGGCATCCAGGCAGAGGCTCTGGTGGAGACGGGCGAGGCTGCCACGGGCTGTGGGTCCATGGACGTGCACTTTGTGTTCTCAGGAGCTATCTGCTGCTTGTTCTTGGTTTCGGGATTGGCCTTTGATATCCCTGCCCCAGGTCCAGGAGCACACCACCAGTCTCACGGGACGGGACGGGGGTGGGGACGGGGCGGCTGTCACACCCATCTTCCTACTAAGCCACAGACCCTGGATGTCTCTGAGGACTTGGAGAAGGAGGAGGGAGGGCTGGGTTGAGACTGGGAAGAAGTCTCAGTCACCCTGTCCCCATCTTAGGGGCCTTTGCAGATAGAGAAGCAGTGGCCTGTGTCAGGTCTCCACACAGCCACCTCATCCCTGACAAAAACCCAACGAGGTCCCTTACTAATGTTCCCGGATGATAACTGATGAAGCCAGGACAGACACTCAAGATGAGCTGATCCTGAAGCCTGTACCCCAAATGCCACCTCTGTGATGCCCCTGACTCTAAGTTGCTCCATGGAGTCAGCCCTCCCATGAGCCCTATGGAATCCTGGGAGGATGTAGGGGCTCCAGGGCAGGAGTGAACCCAGGCCTCCTTGGGGAGAGCCAGAGCCCAAGAACTCACTGGCCCTAGAGAATGGGACTGCCTTCTAGGGCCTTTGGGGTTATGGGCAGAGCACTTGAGACCTGGGAGCTGTATGTGGAATTCTCTGTTCGCTCCTCCAGTGCCTCTCCAGTGGCACAGGGTGCCTGAGATGTCGGACTCCTGTTCTTGGTGTCAGTTCACAGTTTGATACTTGGAGCACGGGCCTTGCCTCGTTTACTTCTGCCTGGAAGCTAGGACTTTCAAGGAGGCTGTGAACATGAAGCTCCGTCAGTCAGTATAGGGCACGTTGGCCTTTGGTTTTCCTTTGAGCGTTCTGTGAAGAAAGGGGAACTCATGCACTTCCGCATTCCTGAGGAAAATAAGATGACACTAATCTTTGAGGCTTGGAGCTCAGGCTTTTTTTTTTTTTTTTTTTTTTTTTTTTCTCCAGTTTTTTGGTTTTTGAGAGAGGGTTTCCTAGCTGTCCTGGAACTCACTTCGTAGGCCAAGCAGGTCTCAAACTCACAGAGATCTACCTGTCTCTGCCTCTCAAGTGCTGGGATTAAAGGTATGTGCCACCACCACACAGCTGAGTTCAGGCTTTCTAAGTACAACCATCTGGATCTTGATTGTTGCCGGTCTCAGAATAATAAAAATGTAACTTCATGTCCCTGGGAGGGAGCGTAGGCCGTACCTGGTCTTGGTTGTCCCCACTCAGGTCTAGGAGTGTTCTGGAGCTGAAGCCTTCACCAGTCTCGAATTTTAAGACTTCTCCAACTGCCAAAACCCTGGCTGGGAGGAAGTGTCCAAGGCCACACGCATCAGTGAGCACAGATGAAACAGTCCGATTTCTGCTCACATGTTCTCGCCTGAGACAAGTTGTGGGCAGTCACTGTTAGTCTGTTGGGGCTGCCTGTGGGACAGTGTCTCTGCCTAGGGATGAGACCCAGGTGGGGGATAAATGCTCACTTCTAATATACGACTCTTAACTGCAAAACAGTGAGGCTTAGTGTGTGTGTGTGTGTGTGTGTGTGTGTCTGTCTGTCTGTGTGTCGGTGTCTGTGTATATGTGTGTGGTATGAGAGTGTGCAGTGTGTGTATGGTGTGTGTGTCTGTGTGTGTATGGTGTGATTGTCTCTGTGTGTGTGTGGTATTAGAGTGTGTGGTGTGTTTGGTGTGTGTGTGTGTGTGTGAGTGTGTGTGTTTGTTGTGTGTGTATGAGTGTGTATGTCTGGTGTGTATGTTTGGTGTGTGTGAGAGTGTGTGTGTTTGGTGTGAGTGCGTGTGTTTATTGTGGGTATGTGAGTGTGTGTGTGTGTGTGTGTGTGTGTGAGACCAGAGGACATCCTCACCTACCACTCCTTGGACTCCAGTCACCACCACTATTTTCTTTTTCTTTTTTCTCTTTTTAAGAAAGGGGGTCTCTTATTGGCCTGGAGCTTGCCAAGCAGGCTAGGCTAGCTGGCCACTGAGCCCCCGGGACCCACCTGTCTCTGCCTTCGTAGCCATCATAGCCAGCACCTGGCTCCCCTCCCCCCACCCTCCAGAATGTGGGATCTGGGGATTAAACTCAGGTCCTGTACGTGCGAAGCACGCACTTGACTGACGGCTAGTTCCACAGCCCTCTCTTGGTCTTTTTATAATCTATTCTGAAGTCTCTCCTTGTGGCAGGACTGTGACATGTCTGGAGCCATGCAGCCTAGTCTCAGATCGGCATTGTTGTACTTGGAAGAGTAGCCAGGGAAGCTCCATCTGCTGCAGGATTCTCAGAACACTTTGCCACATCCCCTGAAGTCCCATCTACAAGGGACTATTATAGCCCTTTGCCAGGTGAAGCACCTATAAGGAGAAGGGAGGGCAAGCCTGCCGTGATAGCGTAGGCATGGTGTGTGGACACCACACCTGGCCAGTGTTGCAGGTGCAAGTGTCCCAGCCCCATTGGAAGGTGTCCATTGGGACGTGATGATCGTGTGCACGTGTTCTTCAGATGCAAACATTGCCAGAAGGTTTGGCATAGGAGTGGCCATGCACCTTTGGCCCTGCCATTGGCAGCCTGGCATAGCCTGGCTGCCCAGCTCGGCCCCTGCTATATGGGCTGCTGCTTCCAGAAAATCCACTCAGGTCCACCAGGATGAGCAGGGTGCAAATGCCTAGCTCACCCATACAGGTGAAGAATGCGGCTGTTTGTGTCCAAAGCCCCAGGTAGTAACTTGCTATGATAACCTTGTTTTTGCTGGAACCAGAACTCTGGAACCAAGGAGCCCTGGGCAGCCGGTGGCACTAATGGCCTAGGATCTCTAAGTTAGGGACAGAGTTGTGACACCTTGTGTGGGTGTCCGACTACAGGTGTTGATTCTGCAGGAGGCAGAAGTTCTGTGGTATGTCTAGGTCCTCCAGCCTTGGGTCCAGACTGTTCCGTGTCTCGTGATGACTGAAGGATTTGGCCTTGTGACAGCTCAGAGTGTCGTGACTGAAGTGACAGCGGCACTTGCTTTAACTGACCATAAATGACAGTGGCTTCCCTGCGGGCTGGTGCCCTATTGAACAGACTGAGCCAGCTTTCAGAATTTGACCCCCCACCATTTCAGCATCACTTGGAAACCACGTTGTAGGAAGTAGCAGAAGTGTCCCGTGACCTGCCTGTCCTCCATCCTGTGTTCTTACGTCCTGCTTGAGTTATTGTGTTAGTTTGTTTTGATTTTCATTTTTCATAAGTCACTCATGGCAGGTGTGGTCTAAGGCATTCTCATTATTAAATCATCGGGGATGTGAGTGCGGATCAGCTGCAGCTGCCAGGAGCCGCTCGGCGGCGGCTAGGGAAAGGCACGGCGTGGAAGAGGAAGGTGGGTGCCCCAGAGAAATGCAGGGTATGCAGAAGTTGGGCCTGCTCCAGGCCGAGGGAGCAGGAAAGGCCGCACCGTTCCTTTCCCACAGAAATCCTCCTGGGAAATATCCTCCATCTGTCCTTCCTTCTTTCTTTGTTCTCTGTTTTCTAGTTTGAAACAGGTGGACAGGGCAGAGACCCTTCCAGAGCCTGGCCAGAAACCCAGGAGCCCAGGTCTCATGGTGCCTGGAGATTCAGCCTGGCTCATGAGTTCTGCCCTCCACCCACCCAGTTACCGGGTGGCAAGAGTTATGTGGACAATGATGGGGTCCCAAGCCTTAGAGGGCAATTCTTGAGCTTCCGATGCACAGGAGGAGGCTCATGGGATGTCCTGGGGTCAGGGAGGTCTGGGGTTGAAGGGCAGGATGTCCAAAAAAAAAAATTGGAGGAAGTGTTTCTTTGGAGACACTCGACACGTTCATTGGTGAGATCTCAGGAAGCAGCCAATGTATAGTCTGTGAGTCTGCAGTTTTAACACATGTAGACCAGGATGCACACACACCTGCATGCATATACTCACACGCCTACTGTCTAGATCCTGCAAGATGCAGATCTGTGGCTCTGACTTGGTCTCCTGAGCCAGGCTTGTATTTGCTTTCTGTTACAGGGGCTACCTGTCTACCGGGCTCTGCCCACGTCCTAGGCAAGAGTCCCTAGGATTTCCTGTCCTGTGCCCCAACTACTGGACCAGCATAGGGACTAGGGTGGGTGGAGCACAGAATGAGTGGAACACTCACCCTGAGTTATTGCTCTTAGGCTGCGTTAAGTCCTAGAGAGCAGGGAGAGCCATCCTGGTGGAGGTTGGACCATAAATGGTAGAGGCAGGCAGAGGGCAGCTCCTTTATTCCAAGCCCAGCTCTCGGCAAGGAAGTCGGGGATTGGGCCCTTTTCCTTCCCTATTCCTGCTTACACCTGGGGTTGGGGCCCACACTGAGTACCTGTCCACCCCCCCTGGGTGTAGAGAGGAGCCACTTTTTAGTGGCATGCCCAGGACACTAGTCCAATAATAATAGGATGGCTGGTCAGCAGTCTCCAGCCAGGACAGTGGTGTTCAGAGCCCTTAGACTATTTCAAGGTGTCCTGGTTAATAAGGTCTCACTCCTGCCTTTGCCCTTTCCAATTTAAGAGGAAACATTTTGCTAAGGGTCTGGCTGTTGGGGCTTGGGGTCCCTGAGGCCCTCCCAGCTTGTTTTGGGAAAAGTAGGAGCCCGGGAACCTGTTCAGACAGCCAGGAACCCTGTCAGCGACGACACTTGTGTTCAGGCAGAGTGAGGAAGATATAACCCACACATCTGCTCCCCATCAGACCATCCATCCTTAGGCCGTCCATTTTGTCGGTCTGAGGTGGCCACCGGGGCTTTTTCTGTCCAGGCACTGGGTTAACCTCTAGGAAGGCCAGCCCCTCTTGGGTGAGGCAAGTTTTCTCAGGCCAAGAGTCCTGTGGTCAGGGGGCCGTGGCCCAGATGTGTGTTCTCACCAGTGTTGCTGGGTGGTCCTGGGCTTGGCCTTGGATGGATGGACAGATGAAGCCCTTGAGGCCCAGGCTTTGCAGAGCCAGCCAATAAGTGCATTGATAGCCTTCAGCAGCCCTTTCCCCTCGCCTCCCCTCCCTCCCTCCTTCCCTCCCTCCCTCCCTCCCTCCCTCCTTCCCTCCCTCCCCATTGTCTCCCTCCTTCACCATTTTCTCCTTCTCCCCCCACTCACTCTCCATCCCTTTCCTTCTGACTCTCTCTCTTTTTTCTTCTTAATTAGAGGAAGGCCTTTGGCTGCTGCCCCGTTAGAAAGGTGAAATCCTCATTTCCCTTTAACTCGTTTCCATTTTCTTCCCCGTGGGCAGACTTTAGGCTTAGATCAGCTTCATGGATTTTAGGATGACGGAAGCATAGACAGCCTTCACATTTTCCCTCTAAGACATGCACACGAGGTGCTTTTAACTATGGAAGATTCAGAATTGAAAGGACTTTTTTTTTTTTTTACCCAAACTATTTAAGCAAAACTGTACCCCCTCTGGGTTCTGATACCCAGGAATTATTCTGAAGTTCGTTTGCTCTTGTACCTGTAGCTGGGATGACTTTCCTGGACAGACAGCTGAGGAACGCAGCACGAGGACCTGACTTGGGCTCTCAGTCGGCACGTAAAGCTGGATGTAGTGGGAACCCATCCTTCCTCTCAGCATGCCTAGAGTAAAGTGAGGTACAGAGTGGCTGCTCTTAAGAAGGTCGTGGGCTGCCATATGCAGCAGGGAACCACCAGTGAGACCCTGTCTCAAGTAAGGAGGAAGCCGATGACCAGCCCCTGAGGCTGTCTTCACACGCCAGCGCATACACAAAACTAGGTCCATTACTGTGTGATCTGTTTTCTGTTTGTTTGTTCTGTTTTGTTTTTCCAAAACAGGGTCTCTCTGTGTAGCCCTGGCTGTCCTGGAACTCACTCTGTAGACCAGCCTGGCCTCAAACTCAGAGATCCTCCTGCCTCTGCCTCCCGTGTGTTGAGATTAAAGGCATGCGCCACCACCACCCAGCTGCCATTACTGTGTAATTAAAACAAAAATATGCACAATAAAAAGAACCACTTATCACTTATTATGTAACGTAGTCTGCCATGCTGATCATTTTCAGCTGCAGCTCTCCAAATCTGCCCCTCACAAGTCTGCCCCTCAAGTCTTTCGCTTTCCAATGCAAGACATTTTAAGTCTAGAGCCCCAGCGAGGAGGTTCCTGGCTCTGTCTTTCACCCGCCATGCCTGGCCCTCTCATTCTGAACACCTCTGGGCTTCTCAAGGCTTCATCTGTACATGTTTTAATGTGTGCGAGACAGGAATTCAACCTTCAAAACTGATGATACCATTGACTCACCTAGAAACTCACATAAAATAAGCCGTGATCTCAGGCCAGCGTTCACGGCTCCCTAATTTGGAATTTTCTTAGCAGCTGTCGGTTTGGGGTGGATCCTTTCTCCATTCAGCCTTCCCTCCCTCCCTCCCTCTCATCTATACATTTTGCTTTCCTCTCCTTTTTCTTCCTGAGAGAAGTTGCTCTGGACCCACACGCCCCAACCCCCATGGATCTTGCTGAAGGTGTCACTTGGCTCTTGTGTCTGTCAGATCGGTGTGGCCCCTAGGGCCCTCTGGATTTGGATTCTCTGGTAGCCCAGTGGCCTTTGCATGTCTGTGGGTGCAGATGCCTACGTCCCTCCGTGGTAGCTCAGGCATTCAGTGACTGTTTTAACCCACTTACCCTTTCCACCACCTCCCACACAAGGTGGCCATGAGGCCATGCCCTGCCCCCCTCCTCAGAGGTGGCTTAGGCGTCTGAAAGGGAGAGGAAACGACGTGACACTCTGAGTCACTAGCTGTCATCTGCCCAGCCTCGGCTTTGAGCTCTGGTTCGAGCAGCACTTCTGAGTTCCCTGGAACGTTGTCTTAGGAGAAATGGGAAAGGCAGCACTCAGAACAAACACAAAGCAAAGCTTTCTCTTCAAAAATTCTTTCAAAAAAGCCTGTACCCACAGGTACTTTCTGAGTGCTCCGATGAGGCCCATGTTGGTTCCAGTCAAGGGATGTTGTGCTGTGTGACAGGGTTCGGAGCTGGGATCTGAGAGAGACTTGTGTGCCACCGAGCAGTCTAGCTGAGCTGGATGAGGTGTTGATGAGGGGTGTGTAGAAGGTCTGCATGGAGGGGAGATGATCCTGGAACCCCCAGTGGCCAGTTGGAGAGATGAGCGCCCCAAAGAGCCTAATGGTCCTTATGCACCAGCCTCAGATGCTCAGAGACAGTGGAGCTGGGAACTGCGGACCTCGTACAGACAGGAGCCAGGGAATGTGAGCCTACTTGGGCCTCAGGTTTGTGATCTCGTATGGAGTTGGTCTCTGTGCTGTGACCTGTGTGCCAACAGCATTTTCATGCTTCCTGTCAGTGGGAGGCGGAGCCCTTTCTCATGGGAACAGTGATTCAAAACAGGAGAGCTGGTGGCTTCTCCCTGCGCTACGCCCACATACCAAGCACTGTGGAAGATCTGACTCGCCCCGTTATCAGGGGAAGCTGCCCATCATTCCCACGCAGCCTATCGCTCCATCCCTCCTCCCCCAGCATGGAGGCTACATTAGCCATTGTCCCTTCAGACCCTACAGCCCAAGACATACTGCTTTGTGACCCAAGGCTCTCAGCACCCCAGAATCAAGGAAAAGCTACACACACACACACACACACACACACACACACACACACACACACACAATTTCTTGCAAGCATTCAGAAAAATATCTAAATTTGTGCAAAGCCACTGAATGTTTGCTTTGAACAGGCTGAGAGGAGCAATGGATGCTTGATTTGGGGTCTGTGGGAAAAAGAGGTCGAGCCCCAGCTCTGTGAGCCTAGCATAGTCTAGCCAGCAACATGGCCCAGCCGCAGGCTGCTCACTCCCGATCTGCTCATGCTTTATCCTGTAATGTGTTTCTTTTCATTATCATTGCACATTTATTTAGTCATTTGTGGGTGTGTCATAGTGCACACGGGGAGGACAGAGGACACCTTGCAGGAGTACATTTTCATCTTCCACCATGGGGGCCCAGGGATCAAACTCAGGTCTTTGGACTCAGCAGCAAGCGCCCTCCGCCACCATGGCATCTCTCTGCTGCTTAATTTGATTTTTTTTGAAGATTTATTTTATTACTTTTGTGTGTGCATGTGCGTGTGCGTGTGCGTGTGCGTGTGCGTGTGCGTGTGTGTGTGTGTGTGTGTGTGTGTGTGTGTGTGTGTGCATATGAGTGCTAATGCCTGCAAAGGCTAGAGGTGGTCATGAGCAGTCTGACATGGAAGCTGGAAATCGAACTCGGATCCTTCGGGAGAGCAGCCAGTACTCTTAACCATCTCTTCAGCCCTGGCACTGTGTCTCAGGATGTTTGTCTGTCCTGTGGAGTTAGCCTTCCCTCTGTGGCATCATGACCTTGTTCATCACAGATGGCAGTTTTAGAACAGAGAAGGTGCCAGGCCCACGGTAACTGACAGTGGATGTCCCAGCGTGGCCAGCCTCTGTTGGGGTGGAGGTTAAGCCGTGGGAAGTGTCCCGAGGCCCCAGAAGATCTTCAGTAAGACGCAAGGCCAAAAAGGAAGCAGATGGTTAGGGGCCAGGTATTCCCAGGAGTTTTACTTCTGGTGGGTCAGAAGTATGTTTTCACTCAGATTTATTCTTTACATACCGCCCACTGCTTTCCGCTTCGAAGTCAAGGGTTGTATGGAGGGGCAGACAGCAGCACATCAAACCATTCTTGGGGGACAGTTTTGAAAATGAGTAGAATATGTCAGCATGATGTTACAACGAGTTGGGGCTGGGGTGGGAGGCTCCCTTATATCCCAGGGGAGTGTGAGGCTAATGCCTCAGGGACCCCCAAAATGCTGACCCCTGTGTTCAGGATGGGGCAAAGATATAGTCCCTGATTTAATTCGGTGGACATCAAGTCAATGGCATTTATGTTAGCCATAGACTGGGTAATAACCAAAGTCCAGCTGCACAGTAATATTTGTGTAATAAAATGTGGTGTGGAGATTAAACCACTTTTTATCAATGCATCGGATAATCAAAAATTTGAGTTTTCTTTAAAAAAAAAGTCAGGATACAAAATTATATGTTTTGTGAAGACAGACCCCTTTTATGTAAAATACTTGCATATCCACACCCATTTATTTAGACAGTGTCTCTGGATCATTGGTGTATGATACAAGATTTTCAAGGGTGCAAGTAACTTCAGATGACTTCATTTGTACAAGCCGAGGGCTCTCGGGGCCCTGTCTAGCCGGCTGTTCCTGGGGTTGCACTGAGCGTGACTTCCAAAGGGGGTAGAACTGAACTGAGGATGTGTACAGAGTTTTGGGTCAGTCCCGAGTGCACATCTGTAGCAGGCAGTCGCAGCCCCTGCATCAGATGTCAGAGACCCCGTGGGCAGCAGAATCACGGTGACATCTGCAGTTCCGACCCCAGGAGGGCGGCCGTGGACAAATGGTATTCAGCCAGCTTCCTCCTCCAGCCTGGTCCCCATCTCTGATTCGAGATGCAGTCAGTCCTGTGGGGTTTGAGAGATGTCTGATTTACGGTGAAAATTTCCAACCAGAGTTGATGGTCTTAAATGTGTAAGTCACCCTTCGCCCTGCCCCTTTTCACAATTCTCTGTCTTTTTGGTCTGCCTGTCACTCTCTTTTTAAGAATTTCCTAGGGGGTGGAAAGCAGTTCTTTTCATTGTGAAGCTTTCTTTTTCTGTTCACAGTGAAGTGTAGTCTTTCTGTGTGGACATAAGCAACGTCTATGCACACGTGTGACACACGATGAAAAGCTGCAGGTGTGGGCGGCTTTGCAGTGCCCCCCCCCACGCCTGGGTACCCATGCCGCTTCTGGCTCTGAGGACTGTGGCCCCACAGCCCTGGAAACACACCCCCTCCTGGAAGCAGGAGGCTGATCAGCTCCCATGGGGCGCCTTCCCCAGGATGCCGGCCTCCCTCCCAGCCCAGCCCTCTGCTCGCCACCGCTCTTCCTTCCGCCCGCCCCGACAGCTGCTGGAAACGGGGTGTGTGACATACACAGGAAACAGCCCTGACAGGCATAGTGTGAGCTGCGAGTGCATGGCAGCACTTCCAGAGTCAGGAAGTCTGTCCCTTTTGTCATGTCGTTCTGAAGCCGCAGCCCGAAGCCGGCCAAGCTCTGCCATCAGCCTTCCTCGGTGCTAAGCAAATGCAGGTGCTCTGGGCACTCACTACCGTGTGTTTGCGAGTCAGGTTCCTGCAGGGGTGGCCCGGCTTGTACCTGCATGGTGACAAACTCAGGTGCGGCTCGTTAGGATTGGAATGGAAACAAAGCACATGTCAGTCTGGAGGAGGAAGTGGGTCCAGCGGCTCTCTCTTTCTCCTGGGTCTGCTGTAACTGAGCATTGCAGGGTAGGTTATTCCCAGAGCCCCATTTGGCCAAGGGTGCCTCTCAGGGTTTCCTGTAGAGGAGGGAGACCTTTACTGTTCCTAGCAAAGGGTATCCAGAACCCTGTCATCCCCTTGGTTATCTCCTGGCTACAAGCTGGCTATCTGCACCTCTTCCGTTGCTCTGGGCAGTCGATTCCGTTAGCATTTTGAAGACTGGCTGATTTCTTTTATTCATGAAGCACGCACGGGCAAGCTGTGACTACATATGGTAACATAGTAACCATGGCCTTATGGAGACTTGGATGACGCTGAGGATACTCCGTCTGACAGCAGCGGTGAGGGCTGATCCGCTGAGAGTGTCTCAGGTACAGCATGGACAACTGTGCCTGGGTGTCTACCTGCACTTAAAGCTCCTCTCTTCCTTTGCAGCCCGTCTTTACCCGCCCTTGACTGGCAGCTGCCATCCCACTCTGGTCCATATGAGCTTCGGATCGAGGTGCAGCCCAAGTCGCACCACAGGGCTCACTATGAGACAGAAGGCAGCCGGGGGGCTGTGAAGGCCTCAGCTGGAGGACACCCCGTCGTGCAGGTATGGCGTCTTCTGTGACCTGCCAACAGCCCCATACCTTGGCATTTCTCAGTCTAAAACAGTTTTGCATCCACAGCTGGGGGACCTTCCTCAAACTTTAAACACAGCCTCCTCCGAGCCAGTTAGTTAGACGTTGGCTGCTTGCATATCTCATTTCCTTCTGTGTAGGGATGCTCCTTATCTTCAGTAAGCCTATGTCCCAATGAACCCTCGATAGACTGAAAATGCCAAAAGTCAAAATGCATTCACTATACCTCACTGACCATGCACAGGTCCCGCATAAGCAGAATGTCAGCCACTCCTCTCTTCACAGAGGGGCCGGCTGAGCAAAACTCGAAATTCAGACTGTCGTTTTTCTGAGTGGGTATCACTTTCACACTAGCATAGAGCTACAGGGAACCCGGTAAGCGGGACTGTGGTGAGTCAGGAGCTGTCCGTGGGTGCCATACAGTGCTTCTCATCACATCTGCAATGGTTCTGAAGGCTCACCCCAAACAGACGGACTTGCAGGTCTGGCTGCATTGCACCGGCTCTTCTGCAGCTCTTCTGCAGCTGGTTCTTCTCTTTCCAAACTCTGCACCCCTGCAGCAGATGCATACTCTCCACATACGTGGGATTGGTGGGCAGCCTATGCTCGTGAGCCTGCCCGGAGGTGTTAGGGGTAAGGTCTGAGAGAGCAGGTGACGAGCCGGAGTTCTGAGGGGAAGGTGGCTGAGATGGGCACGGTCACGCCTGTAGAACTCTGGGGAAGGAAAAATACTCGCTTAGAGGGGAGATACAATGCTCACCCGTGCTGGCCAGGAGGCACGTTGGAAACTAGGGGGCCCAGCAGCATCACAGATCCGGCTTGCCCCTTCTCCCCCTGGACATCAGTGCGACATCCCAATGGGCTGTGTGAGGTTGTCTTTGCTGCCCTGTGCCGCACCTGTCCCCTTGTGCGCTTTGGACCCCAAGACATGACTGTTTTAAGTGGCACCAAGAAATGCTTGTTCTCTGCCTGGCTCTGGTCACATGGTGACATAGAGAGCTCTTTACCCCAGTACCCCAACATCATAAACCCAGGTGCCCAACCCTGTTATTTTCAGGACCGATGCAAACTGGAAGGGGGTACTCAGCAGGGAACCAGGTACTTTTATTTTATTCCATTTAGGTAAATAAAAAGCTGGCAAAGGCAGGAGGTGCCGGAGACAAATGGCTGTTTGCCAACGCAGCAATCAGCCCCATGGAATGGGCCAGGCGAGGTGCAGAAATGAAGCACTTTAGTGGGGCTTGTGGGTGATATTAAGGCGATATTTGTGGCCCGCGTGCCTGATGCCAATTAATACCTACTTTGTTAGCGGCTTGATGTGATAAAATGCAGGAGACACCGGTACACAGCAGCCAGCTTGACATTTTAAGTTTCTACCTTCCCAGGTGGAAGTCAGGTAGAGCTGGCCCTCAGCTGTGCAGGGTAACTACAGGTATTTACCTCTCCTTTCCTGCTGCGGTCTTCACTGAATGAAAGTGCATTATTGCTGAATGGAACAGGTTTTAATAAGAGAGGAAATAAGTCCGTTAAAGAAAGGCAGGAAAGTAAGTGGAGAGATAATGGCCAAGCTCCTCCACTTACTTGGATCATACAGGCAAGGGGCTCTGGGGAGGGGGGTGCAAATACTGTGCCTTCATCAGAACGATGAAGCTGTGGATACGAGTCTGCGCCTTTTTGGGTTTGGGCTGATGGTGGTTATAAGAATCTCAGCTGCTTTGGGGAAATAAAGCCAGGAGGAGTGTGGGGAGCCCCTGTGTTTGGGGGAATTCGTTGTCTGCCAGCCTCTGATACTCGTTACCCGTGTGTCAGATGCCGAGTTGACATGCTGCCCCTGGAGAACCAGGCTCCGGGCATCTTGGGCACAGGGCAACATTTTTCTCTCAGTGCAGATGATATCCAGGAAATTGAGGCATTTCTGAGGAATGGTGAAATTTAAAACAGCGTTTAAGAAGCACCCTCTGAATTATTTAAAGTGGTGTTAAGGGAAGGTGGTAAAACCAGGTCAGGCTGGCTCTGCTTCCACAGAACAGCCACCCCCTTCCTCAACAGCGTCGAAAGGCAAAGAAAAACAACCCCTAACCAAAAATGCTAGGTTCCGTCTCACGTCTCATAGTGAGAAATTAGGAACCCAAGGAGTTTTCTGGAATATTCTCACCAAGTAAGCTCACACCTATGCCAGTGTGTGAGGTAAACAGCTAAAAAGAGGGTATTTTAGGGTATTTGTTTTCTTTTTTTGGCTGGTGGACCACAAATTAGGTAAAAATAGAATTTGCACGTAATTATGAAACACACAAAAATAGGAAATTCTCTTGGTTGCCATGAAAGCGCCGTAACCACAAGGCTCTACCCCAGGCTCCTGGGTTGTTGTGACACACCCTTCAGTGCCACCAGCCCCGCCGTCAGACCTTCCGGCTCTCAGAGGTGGGCACACTGCACGGCAGTCTGGGTGAGGCCACGGACCAGTCCACATATCCGCGGTGCAGCCACTGCAAGAGCCATGTTGTGGCTAGTGGTGTCTACTGCGTCCCTGCCTGTTCGGGTCTTCCGCCTCACTCCTGAGCTCCTAGAAGCTCCGGTCTCCTCAGCACGGTCCCTGTAGTGGATCCGGCACCACGGTTTCCTCTGTGTCTCAAGAAGTCTGTCCATAAAGACAGCAGCAATCTGCAGGACGGAAAACCCTAGTGGTGCTCAGGAGGGGAACGGTAAAAGGGAGGAAGACGTGCCCCTCAGACCCGGGGTCCAGAAAGAGGCGTCGGGTCAGTGATCCTCTTCCTTGGACCACGCAGACCAGACTCGGGCATACTGGTGGAGTCAAAGGTCATGCATTTCAGAAAAGGAAGGGGCATCTGCCTCTGGCCTAACTTCGCTTTCAGTGGAGAGGCCAGTATCTGTGAAGGACCTGCCTGAACAATCAGCGGTCCGGTTGGAGGCTTAGGACTCTCCCCCTGGCATAGACTTGCATTTTGATCGTGCTCTCTTCTTGGGGCTCATTATCCCCCACCAGGAGGGTGTCACATCTGCTTTTGTCCATGGATGTCTTTTTTCACGCCTCGGTCTGAGTATCCAAAATGGCCACAGGCTCCCCACTAGCCATTTCGTGATCACCACGCTACCCACTCTTCCAAAACACTGGCTTCATAATCTGACGTTATCTAAAAAACGTCATGCCAAGTCGGAATGGGCAACCACAGGTTATTCTGGACTCAAGGAGGGGTTGGTAAGGGCTTACCTATCGGCTTTCCTGGCAGTGCCCAGGACCAGTTCAAGAGCC
This sequence comes from Peromyscus maniculatus bairdii, assembly GCF_049852395.1. NCBI lineage: Eukaryota > Metazoa > Chordata > Mammalia > Rodentia > Cricetidae > Peromyscus > Peromyscus maniculatus. Next base: position 72,217,651 of record NC_134870.1, on the reverse strand, counting down.
ACCTTGCAGTGGACATGTTCTGTGCAAAGTCTGTGGGGGATGTCCTTGGTGCTATGGTGGCTCCCTTCCCCTCCCCCCAGTTACCACTGTCTTCCATTTGTTACCAAGACAGGCACTCCTACATCTGTCTACAGTGTGCTGTGGTCTTGCCACACTGTAACCAGTGGGAAAGGCCGAAATTTTCCTTGGCTATGAAACTTGCCTTGGTAGAACAGATGCCTCAAATACTCTAAGGTAGAGGCATCTGCCTCTCCAGCTCTCCAAAGTAAGACGTCATTATTGAGCATCATCCTATCCAGCAAGGACCCTCCTGACCTTGATCTGGCCTCTGGCTTTCAGGTCTCCATGTCTGTTGGGTCGTGGCCACCACTGACAGAAGTGGCTGAGGATCCAAATTCTCCAGAAGCGAGGCAGGGGATGTCTAGGTTGGGCCTAGAGTGAACTATGGCCTTGTGGGCTCCTACCTTTAGGGGCCCCCACTGCAGCGCATCGTGGGGTCTGAAGATCATCTCCCACCCCAGGGGTCACATCATCCAGCTCTGTTTACCAATCACCAGATGACTTGTCTGATAGCATCTGCACATCACACACAAGCCCGCTCTGCTTGAATAATTAATAGGCCACTGAAATATGAACACTCAGAAGCTGGTCAGTTCCTAACATTTAGGTTTGCAGCACGGGACTCGCCATTCAGGACGGTGGCCAGCGTAGCCCCTGCCTGGCCATGAAGGATTCAGATCAAAGTGCCGCGCAGACCGTGGCCCAGACGGGTGACGCTGGACTCTGTGGATATAAGTCAGATACTCTCAGGGCACAGACAACAGGGACTTGAGAATCTAAAGGAACTGGGGCAGAGTCGTAGAGGAAGCCATGATAAGCATTGGCTTGTGCTCCGACACAGAAGCCAGGCAGAGGCCAGTGGAGTCTCATGGCCTTAGGGACCCTTCAGAGGTCACTTAGCTTGCCCCCTCCCCCTTATAGGTTCGTGGCAGATGCTTTTTGTATCATACAAGACATTTGACAGCTAAGGACATCCACTAGGAGATGACTTGCATTTCTCCGGTTGTTAAAATTGTCTTCGCGCCAGGCTGTTGTTATAATTACGTTTCTTTCTTGGTGGTGTCTTTCCTCAAGTCCCAGGGGAGGTTTAGAGTGGTAAAAATATTATGAGAAGTGGGTTTGTGAGGGGTGTCTGACCTGTGGTCACAAGGTACCTTATCATTTGGTTTAGTGGCCTGGGATGCTCTGTCATGTGTGAACCTGCTTCCCCCGGTCTCCTAGGCCTCTCCTCTGGAATACACATACCCGGAGGCTAACAGAGAGCCAGGGTCCTTCCAGGGCCAGTGAGGGGTTTGCTAGGTATTCCGATCAGAGCAGCAGGGGGTTGGACAGAGTGGGAATAACGCAGCACTTCACTCTGCCTGGAGCAGCAAGCTGCTAAAACATGCATGTCACAGAGGTCTAACTGCAGCCCTGACCCCAGAGCATAAACATGCTGGCCCTGGTCTACACAGAGCCAGCCGACCTGCGTGGTCTGGATTAATTTTTTATGGATCAGCCTGGACAGTGCACGGAGTCCTCTCTCCTTTCAGGACATTTCAATGCAAACACTCTGTCATCCCTGCCCACCATGCACAGGCTGACTCTCCCGTCCATGCTCACCATACACAGGCTGACTCTCCCATCCCTGCCCACCATGCACAGGCTGACTCTCCCGTCCCTGCCCACCATGCACAGGCTGACTCCCTGGTCCCTGCCCACCATGCACAGGCTGACTCTCTTCATCCCTGCCCACCATGCACAGGCTGACTCTCCTGGTCACCTAGATAGTGCCTCTCCCTTCTGCACATGTACTCAGCACCATGTCCATTGTTCAGCAAACACAGGGGTTTCATGAGAATCCCTCCTGAGCACACTGCAGCTTTGCTTACTGTACGAGCTCCCAGTGGCAAAGCTAAGAGCAGACAGACAATTGGTGGTGAGAGATGAATTGTTGTACTGGGAAGACATCTGGGGACAGCTCTCAGACCAGTGTGACAGTGGAGTGGAGGTGGCCCTGTCTGCTTCCTCAGTCTACAGTAGTGGACTTGAAAAAAAACTGTCTGGCCTCGGTTTAGTTCCACCGATGTACTCAAGGCGGGGACTTCACACGGGCTCCCAGCATCCCCTTGTGAGCCCACTTCAGACCCTTACCATCCAGCAGAGTGGGAAGCAGTGAGGTCACCATGTGTGCCTGGGAGCAAAGGCAAGGCAAGGCTACAAGCAGAACCCTCCCCCCTGAAACAAGGAGCCTCCAGGCCTGCCACCAAGTCCCCAAAGCTGACTTGAGAGCCGTGGCTTCTTTGATCCAGGCTAGGGAGAGTTTAAATGATGACATCTTGGGCACATAGCCTGCAGATGGTTCTCTAGTTACATGCCAGCTGAGGTCCTCCTGAGTTAGGGTCCAGATGAGACAGGTCTAGTCAAGCCCCTCCTCTCCCCTAGGATCTCAGACACCGTCCTTGGGTACAGGTGAGATGAGGACCGTGGGAATGGAGACAAAACAGGAGCTAACACCTCTAACAACAGTGACAGCAGGAAGGGACACATCTCGAGCTGGCTCCTGGCCGTGCGTGGACCCTCTTCCTGGTGACTCTGTGGCTTTCCTTGGCCCCAAGGACCCAGAGGCACCACAAATGTCACCGTCTACCCACGGGCAGCTGTTCAGAGGTGAAGAAGATACAAATAGTGGTGAGAAGCTGCAGCTGTAGCCATCGTTCTCTCGGGAAGGACTGGCACTTTCTGAGTCTGTCCTTTGGCAGTCCCCACTCAGGCCACCACGGGAGGTGGGGGTGGAGAGGGACTATTGTTGAGTGCCTGCCCTGGCCTAGTGGCCTTGTTCCTGCCACCCAGGAGAACACTGGGCTCCTTGCTGTGTGGATGGAGGTAGTTTGCTCTGCATCGGCATGGATGGCCGCAGGCCTTGCCTAGGCAGCCTCACAGTCAGGACCTCACTGGTCATGTGGGTAGATGTCCTCAGCATGGCCCCCAGGGCTGAGAGAAGGAACAGATGATCTGGAATGGCATCATGGTATCAGTGCCCTGAGAAGCCTTGATGAATTTTGAGTATCTTCAGTCCTTCATATCGCATCCTACATCCTCCCTCAGCATTCTCGAGGCTCTCATAGTTTAACGGCAAGGGTTAGATTCTCTTACATGTGCCCCATGGATGCTTAATGCATGGCCACTGAATCATGCTATCCACACTGTAAACAGCCAAACTCACCAGAATGCTGGCTGCCACAGGCTGGATTCTGCAAGGTAGAGGGGTTGGGGTTCAGGGCAGCAGCCATATTTTCTGGGATTTCCTTGCGTGTCTGGGCCTGGTGTCACCATGGTAGCATGTTGTAACACATTGCATGGCATGGTATAGGTGGCTGCTCCTGAGGGGCCCCTGCCCTGTGTACAAGGTAAGCACTAGCCTAGCATGTCATTGTGGAGCCTGGGTGATTCCCAGGAGGGTGTACAGGCGGCTGCTTCCTGAGTCTATTGTGGCCTCTGAGGTGCTGAGGGAGGGAGGAGCCTGTGCTGGGAGTTTCTGTACCTGCTTGCCAGCTTTGCAAGAGGAATCTGCTGGCTTTTGGTGCCTCTTTCCTTGGATTTGGGTGGACAGAGAGTAGGTGAAGGCTGCCATCTGCAGGGCCGGCCTCAGGGATGCTTCGTGCCACGCTTAACACAGAGATGATGCAGGCTGATGTGCCTGGGGCTGATTGGGCTGTGATTCCTGGCCATGATGACAGGTCCTGAGGACACTGAGGCCCTGTGGGCCCTTATAAACCTTCTTTGCAGGAGCTGAGAGGTGGGTGGTGAGGTTTGTCCCACCGGCATGCTGCCTGAGTTTGTACCTGTCTTTCTCCCCGGCCCCTTTCAACCCCTCAGGGTAGGCGGCAGTCAGTCCTGCACAGTAGTCCCATTGGTCTTGCGCAGCACAGATGGACCCTGATTCAGTCACATGGCCTTGGTTTAAAATTCCCACAATATCTGCTTGATACCCAGATCTTGAAGGAGGATCCCATCCACTTCTATCCAAGGAACCTTCAAGTAAGGGAGGTTTCCAGTAAGGGGGTTGGATGGGGCTCCCGCTCTCCCGAGTCAGCATGCAAGGCAGGAAGGTGGCCATTGGGGGGAGAGCAGAGAAGCTGAGCTGGAGGCCTCCCTAAGGAGCAGGCCTACGATCCACACCCAGGTGCATCCTGGCTGTGGTTGTGAATGGTGTGCTTCAGATGTCCACTCTGAGCTGTGCTGTGGGTCCCGCCTCATGGGTCATAGAATTCACATCTGATGGAGGTCTGAGGCTTGGGGAAAAAAGTCAGGAAACTGGTTTTTCCTTGACCTGCCACATTCCCATACCCCACCTCCTGTCTGCCCCCAGCTTCTTCAGCACAGGAAAGGAAACACGAAATTTGTGAGTGAATTAATTCCTAGGATGGAGCCAAAGCTTACTTTGCAGGACCCTATAAGAAAGTGACCTCAGGACTGAGGGCACGTCAAGAATCTGCACATACACAGGGCTACTCGAGCCTCCCAGATGAAGACCAGGAGCCTGGGTTCTAAAACCTAACAGGCCAAACACCTGCTCAGTTCAAGCTGCAGGAGAGCCATGAAGCTCACAGTCCGTTTCTGAAAGCCGTGGAGTGTGGCTTCCTCCTTGAGAACCTACACCAGGACCTTTTGTGGGAGAAACTGTACCAGGTGCTGGGGAGGGGACAGGCCCTGGGAAGTGGGAGGTTGGATTCACAGGCCTCTGTAAGGAAGGGAAGGCATGCTTGAGCCCTCTGCTCCCGTCGAAAGCTTTCTCCACATGGGGATGGTTCGCTGTAGTGGAGATGAAGCTTGGGTCCTTGGGTATTCTAGGCAGGCATGCTACCACTTGGCTACACCCACAGCCCTGAGACATTTTTAAGTAAATTAGACAACTGATTATTAGAGGCCTGGAACAGCCTCAGGCCCTCAGCAAGGTGGGGAGACTTCGCCAATGGAAATCAAGGCCCCATAAAGGTGTGGCATGCGTGGTTCTCAGTGAGGGCCCAGCAGGCATTATCCGTGTGTGTGGTCTCTGGCATTCATGCCCTTGAAATATTTACATGGATACACCCATTTTGGTTCTTATTTTGTTTTTAAATTTTTTGCCTTCTCAGAAAGGTAGAGAAAGTTCGTACATGAGAAGACCTGAAGGAGCTACGTGCAGCCTCTCACGGCTCCCCTGTGCTGCTCCTAGCTGTGGGCTGCTTCTGGAAGAGGCCATGTGTATACTGGCCACTATCCCTCAGGATCTGGGGGACAACTGTAGGCCTCACTTTGTCTGTGTTTATAAATATGGTGTTGATCTTTAGTGTGATCACTGTTCTCATAGGAGGAGTCCTCAGAATTACATGGTATAAATTAAGTACTGCTGTAGGTTCATGACACATACATGCACACGTAAAACCAAGTGCACACATTTCCATAAACATGTGCTTGCTCACCCAGGCATGCATTCATGAAGCAAATGCACACGCTCTGAAACACATGTGTACTCATACAATTCAGGGTCAAATGCACACCACACACACACACACACACACACACACACACATTCATAACAAACACATGTACACAGTCCCATTTAGGTAATATTCACACCTACTTATATGTTCATACATGTATAAACACATGCACAGACATACACAAATAGGTGCACACATATCACATATATCAGTGCATACACACACACACACACACACACACACACACACACACACACACACACACACACACACATACTTGTAACACCCTGAAAGCCAGGGGATGTTTTCTTTGCAGACAGAGCTGGTCACTAGCACAGATTCTGTGGGTGCCACACACTTGACCTTCTGTGCTAGGGAGCTGTGCCCAGAAGCTCTGCCCTGTGCCTGCCTCGTGGGGAAGCCCAGGGGCCTGATGTCCTGAAGCCCATTTGCTGGGACACAGGGGCTCAGGCAGCAAATGCCTAATAGTGTCAAGGGCCTCACCTAGTCATGCAGAACGGACAACGGTGTCTGTTTGGCATCCTTCCAGGTGCTGCTGAGTGGGTGAAGTTGTCTTTGGTTTTGTTTTGTTTTTGCAGTATTTGCTAGGCAGACTCTTTTACCACCGACCTACACTCCTAATCTCCCTTTTAACTTTTAATTTGGAAATAGCAGTCTCCTTGAGTTGCCCAAGCTGGCTTTGAATGTGTGATCCTCAGCTTCCCGAGGGCTGGGGCGATAGGCCTGCAGCACACAGCCTGGCTGGGAAGTTGAGCTTTCATTCTCCTACGGGGTGTCTGTGAGGGGTCCTGCCCTCGCTGGTCATTTCTTTCCTCCCAGTCAGGCACACGGGGGCATCTGGAGTGACAAACAGCTGGTGATGTCCCCATGCTGGTTGTTCTGGGGGGGGGGGGGCTCACCCATGCTAAAGAGCAGTAGCGCCCCAGGATCTGTGTCTCTAGCTAAAGCTGGTGTGGTAGCCCCCACCTCACTAGAGTGACATTTGGCTCCTGCCCTCTCAAGTTGTGGGACAGGAAGATGGGTCAGACCCGGCTCCCGTGGGTGCATCGAGGCCTCCAGGCCTCCAGGGCAGAGTGGTGAATTCCCAGGATGCCTCTGTGCCCTGCTAGGAGACCAGTGCTCTGCAGTCTCCAGGAGAGGGAAATAGAACTTCCAATAACAGAAACTTCCCGTCTCCTGGCAGGAGTGTTTGTAATGAGGAATTGGGGCTGAAAACAATCTGAGATAATGTGACTACAACACGAACTCTTAATTAACCAAGTAGAGGGAATTGGGTTTAAAAAATAGTGAAACCCACCCTGGGTGCGAGCCCCAGCACCAGAAGGAGGGAAAGTGAGACCAATTTGTGAAATGATTTCTCTTGTCTTCTGGGACGTGGTGGCATGCTAATGTTACTCGGGGTCTTAACTGCAAATTTCCCTTGAAGTTGATTGTCTCAAGTGCACATTATGACTTTGGTGGAAGAATGCCACATGACGGTGTCCTTTGCTGAGTAACCAAGTCGGAGTGACTGGCTGAAAGGCAGGCCATTTTCATCAGTTAATTGGCGCTGTTAATTCAGATCATCCACCAGGTATGAAGGTGTGCACGCTGGCCCAGCTCCAGCACTGAATAAATTTGTCCTCCATCAGTCTGTTGGCCTGTCATTTCCCTGGGTAAGTGCTGAGGTGGCACACAGGCTAAAAACAAACATTTTAATGCGCAGGAAACCGAGGAGTGCTTACGCCTTGCAAATGGAATAATGTATTTTGTTTCGTTTAGAGGGAAGCCGAGGAGGCTTCGGTTTGACAGGTAACTTTGTAAATGTTGTTCTGACAGACACTGTGAGAAGCCAGAGGCAGAAGGTCCATGCAGTGGGATGTGTGAAGTAGCTTAGATTTTCTTTTCTTAAAGTGAACTTCGTGCTTTAAATAATAGATATTTACCTCCCAGGTTAAGCCTTAAATATTCCTATTTTCACTGAAATGGCATGTTTCTAACGGATACAATTATACCGTGTTCACTGCCTTACATCCCTTAAGAAGCTTGGCATAGCAGGGGTCCCGGGGGAATTTTCAGTTGTCATTTTAAAGTCATCTGACCCAAGCCAGGCTGGGCTAGAGCCTTGGGCCACTCTGAGGATTGCCCAGCAAGAAGGTTTTGGTCATAGATTCCTTTGTGTGTGTGTGTGTGTGTGTGTGTGTGTGTGTGTGTGTGTGTGTGTGTGTGTGTGTTGTATTTCACAAGATAGAATACTAACGGGCACAACTTGTCCATGGATTTCTTCTTTTTATTTATTTATTTTTCAATACGTCATACTGTAAAACTGCTCTAGTCCAACAAAGAGTAATGGCTTCTTAGTTGATTCATCACATTGCAGGAGGCGAGGGCCTGGCTACCAGGTGTGAGGGGCCTGGACCAACCGACCTGGGTTGCTAACCCTTCTGGCCACCGTTTGCCAGGACTTACTTCTGTGTTCCGCACTCTGTTCCTGCAGATCTAGACAGTGCTAGGTGTGACCACTCTGGCCCAAGGGTGACAGAGGTAGCTAGCTTTCTGTGCTGGTGACCTTGGATGGGAGACTCTATGTAGCATTCATTCAGTCAGCCAGGCCCACAGCAAATTGGGGAGTCTGGGAGGAAATTCCCTGTACTCTTTGGCTCCACCAGACTTCATCAAGGATTTCCACTGTGTGGTCATCCCAGGGTGACCGAGGACTGGTGGTTGGCAGGCACCCTCCACACTCACATGTATGTGCCCTTGGTTCATAGCCTGCCTGAAAATATCGGCACAGGTGGTCAGTGAATCTGTCGGAAGTGACTGAGTTTGTGGATGCTGTGACTCCATGACAAAATAGAAACAGATGCCTGGCCCATAGCTCCTGAGCCAAGCTCAAAGAGAAATCTTTCCAACCTGATCCAGTGTACAAAATACATAAGGTACATGTCTATGAGTATGTGTGTGCGGACAGAAACACCACCACCACCACCACCACCACCACCACCACCACCACCCAGACTGTCTCATACATGGCTGACACTCATAAACCCCACCCCCCAGGTGATGGTCAGAGTCTCTGTTGGCTGTGCCAGATACATCCAGGGCTTGTCACAGGACCAGCATCAATTTTAAACATTAATCAGAGGCACTTGTAATGCTGCCCAGAGGTCCAGGGAGACAGAGTTTCCCTTGGAGCCACCTGCTGGTGTCACGGAGTGGCTGGTCATGCACACACCACAACCATCCTCACGCATCTTCGCAGCACAGGGTCCTGTCCCCACAGTGGTGACATCTGCATGGTGTCAGGCATGGGGACCAGTAGGCTGCTTCGACCCGCCTCTCCACCATACAGTCTGCGGTGAGCTCTTGATCCTGCGCTGTCCTGCGTGGTGATGTTCTCAGAAACAGTTCTTTCCCCTCTAGGGGAATCAGAGGAGGGTCTGCATGCTTTGCTAGCACGGTGTGGAGGGATGGTTCCTGCGGACTGAGCTGTGCTGTGGATACAGAAATGGGATGGACACAGAGCTCTCTGGGCCGTTTCTCACTCTCAAGTCTAAACCTTGATGTCGGTGCTGAGAAGCCTCTTGGGCTTAGGGGGCATGTGTAGGCTCACAGAAAGTTGTCCCCCCTTGCCTCACGGGGCTTTAAGTTGGGAAAACAGAAGGGTTTGCTGAAGAAAAATGATGGGGTGCAGGGTCAGCCCTCAGATGAGCTCCTCTCACTTTTGCCTTCTCAAAGTGGGCAATGGCTATCACCGCGTGTCGGTTCAGCTGGGAAAGGACAGGGGTCCGCCCAGCCCATGTGCCGCTCTGCCAGCCTCCACGTGGAAGCAATATGCTCTCCTTCCAGCTGGCAGAGGTGAACCCTTTGTAGGGCTCCTACTCCACCTGCCTCCTCTGCTTATTGAGGCAACAAAGCCTCGGGCCTCTGCCCCATTAGCCTCTGGTGAGTGGGGAACACATTTTTCTTGCCGCGGCTGCTGCTGGTGGCTGCGGCCTGATGATAATTGAACTTCAGGGTCTGGGTTGTACCTGTTTGAAGTACAGTCTTAGTCCCTGGGGCCTTTCATCTTGAGGTAGGGGTGGCACTGGCCGTGTGCCACATGCTGGTGGATCACAGGACCTAATGAAAGTCATGGTGCCCATGCCTCTCCTAATGAGCCACCGGCATGCATCGGGCCAGAGGCAGTGGCTGAGGCCTTTGCGGGAGGGACATGTGAGAGGTCCACCGCCTTGTAAAAACCCAATACCCAAGGCCCACATCAAAATCCAGCAGCAGCTAATTGCACTGTCTGATTTTCTGGTTCCCATTTCTAGGTTTCATTGTTTTTTTTTTCCCCCAATGTTTTAAAATGAAAGGCACAATCCTCTAACCAGCCCACAAGGCTGGAATTGTACTGGGAAGGCAAGAAATGGGTAGAGCATGGGATTCTCTGTAGCCCCTCTCTTCCCTGTTACCTCCCTTTCCCCTCCCAAGAATCGGTGGCTCCATTTCTTGTGGCTGAGGTTTTTCTCCATTAGGGTCTGTTCCTCCACTGGGCTTCACCATCTGTGCTTCGGGATCCTCAAAGACTGCTTGGTGCTTTCTGGAGGATGGTGTTCATCCCCCTCCTGTTTGGGGTTGCTAAAACCAAACTCCTCGTACCCCGGCAGCTCACCTCAGGTTTCCACCTGCATGTCACCCTCGGCTCTGAGTTCCAGCGCTCAGCCCTTCTGCCCCACTTGTGGCCAGGCCATTCTTCTGGGGCCTCCATGAGGGGCTGTGGGCTTAGCCACTGGTAAAGTGGGTGGCAGTGACCAGAGGATGCTATACCTAGTCATAGACTGAGTCCTCGAAGCCCATCACAAGCATGGGTGGCTCCTGATGCCCTACAGGACATATCATCCCACCCAGGCTTCCATCAGGACAGCCAGGCACTATGGGGCATTGGAAGCGTGGCCCATGGGGCGGGCAGATCTCAAGATTCTGGATAGAATGACTGGCGGGGAGACTACTAGGGGTGAGGCAGAGGAGCCAGAGCCATGCCTGCAGGCTGCCTTCCCTCAGCTTGTGTGGGTCTTTCTGTCTAACACGTTATCCCGGGATCCTCTGTGGTTGGGACCAGGGTCACCCTGTGCAGGCATATCGCCTGCACCTGTGAGGGGCTCTTGCATCGAATGCTCGTCCTGGGCTGGAGTGGAGGCGGTAGGCCCCTGGCTCTTGGCCTGATGGACTTTGAGTGGTCACACTGGTGTTTTTACTCACAGCTGTGGCTGTGGCTTGTCTGAAGAGAGAGCAGTGTAAGTCCTCTGTGGCCATAGTGTTGTGGTGGCTCTTTTCAAAGACTTCGAAATGAGTCCAGTGAGAAGAGAGATCAGGAGAACAGTAGGAGAGTGGGCAGACCCTCCAGGACCGAGCAGTTCTCAGGCCCGGTGGCCTCGGAGTCCTACAGGCCTCCCCCGGCTTTGCAGAGCCTTGGAGGCATCTTCCCACCCTGGGATACAGCATGAAGGGGCCCCCTTTGTCCACAGTCTCCCGAGGATGAAATACATGCCTTGGTCCCGACATTTGTTAGCTGATGACCAAGTGCAGTGCTGGAGACACACGGTGCTAATGACTAGCTGTTGCAGGAGGGAAGGTGCGCTGGGGACAAAGGACAGGGGAGTTGACACCCGGGGTGACCCCACTTCTAAGCTCTGGTTGTTTATCTTGAAGGATGACCATTTCCTTAGCACAAGGGCCACGTTATGGATTGTACCCTGAAATGTAGGTCACCCACCTGTGGCCTGGAAGAAGCATCTAGTTTATGTGGCCTGGTTTGAATTATGCAGACATGGTGGGATGGATAGTGACTACAGGCATGGGCAGCTCACTGTTGCCTCATCACTGGTTGCGAGATACTCTGTCCCCCTGACTAGCCAGCCGTGGGGTCAAAGGCGCAACTGGCATGGATAGGACATTTGTTGCCACCTCTTTCTGAAGGAGAGGTACACAGACATAACAGTCGTGAAAGGATGGCCGACACACGGTATGGTGTGTGTGTGTGTGTGTGTGTGTGTGTGTGTGTGTGTGTGTGTGTATGTGTATCATTGTACATGTTTAATTGTATATAATTTTTGTATATGATGTATGCACAATGTTTTATGGGAGTGTGTGTGATGATGTGCATGTGTACACATTTGCACATTGCCTCTAGGAGTGCATGTGAGCCCATGTGCACACTACCTATCTGGTTATACATGTGCAAGGGCATGTATGAGGTGTGCATTTGTACATTGGTGCATGTATGTGAACATGTGTTATGTTTGTTTGAAAAGAGGGCCAGGAGTGTTGAAATTCTAATCTATATTCCCAGGGCCTTTAGGATAGTGAGGCTCTATTTTATTTTATTTTTTGAGATAGGGTCTCACTGTGCAGCTCTGGCTGTCCAGACACTCTCTATGTAGGCTCTGGCTAGCTTTGAACTGAGAGATCTGCCTGCCTCTGCCTTGTAAGTGCTGGGATTAAAGGTGTGCACCACTATGCCCAGCTGCATTATGAATTTATAATTTTGGGAAGGACTAATATTACATTACAATAAGCTGGGGGACTGGGCGCTGGGCGCTGGGTGCTGGGCACAGCTTTCCTCTGCTGACAAATGGCCATTTTCCTGCAGTTTATGTGCGAAGTGCTTACTGGGAGTTCTTTTTTTTCTTCGCCAGCTACATGGTTACTTGGAAAATGAGCCGCTCACGCTACAGCTGTTCATTGGGACAGCAGACGACCGCCTGCTCCGGCCCCATGCCTTCTACCAGGTCCACCGGATCACGGGGAAGACTGTCTCCACCACCAGCCATGAAGCCATCCTGTCCAACACCAAAGTCCTGGAGATCCCTCTGCTCCCAGAAAATAACATGCGAGCCATGTAAGCTGGAGGCAGGGGGTGGGCGGCGGGTGCTGTGCCCGAGGGGACAGGCTCCCGGCTCTGCCCCAGCACCCAGTGCTCTGCTCCTAACTCCCAGGCCTCCAGCCCTGTGGCTCAGGCCTGAAGGAGCTTTACAAATAGTTATGACAACAGATTTGTTTAGTTCTGGGTTCTCAGTTGCTATGTATTGTGCCACCTACAAGCACTGTCTCAATCACGGGAGCTGTAAGTGCTGTTTCCAGTGCCTGCATTTAGCTCCTATTTACTTCTGAATGCAGCGGTGCTCGTTCAAGAAATGGCTGAGATAAACACTGAGAAAGTAGGGAAGGCAAGGCCTCTGGGCTGTGTTTCCACTCAGAGCTGCCGATGCGGCTGATGTGGCCAGGTGCGGTGTGCAATGCCCATACGGCACACAGTCAGCTTAGAAAGGAACTTATTAATAAGCATAGAACACATCACATAATGTTAGGTGGGGGCCCTATTCAGTTTTGAGAGCCCTGAACTGTTAGTGGAGCAGAGAGAACATGTGTTCTGGTAGTTCCCATGGGAGTCACACCGTACTGGAACCCCAGGCTGGGAACCGATAACGGCACACTTAAGCAGGGATCCAGGCGGCCATAACGAAAAAACGCAGATAAGTGAGACTGGGCACAGACTGGAGGGCTTGATGATATTGCTCTCAGGGATCTGAGGTGACATTCCAGCTGAGAGATGTCTGCCGAAGGGGCTGTATGAAAGCCTGGGCTCTACATGCAAAGACTGCTGGGTGTGAGTTTGCAGTGTGTGTTCACTCGTGAGGAGGCCAGCGTGGGGAGGGGGTGCAGATGAGGCAGAGGGGTAGGGCCGGATCACGTAACACCTTGTGTGTACTCTGATAAGTTCTTCATAACGTTAAGCCTTCTAAGACAAGGACAAAGGGAAGGCTTTCCATGTGCGTCAGCTTCTCGCCAGCCCAAGAGATGTACTCACTGGGACTTCATTGTCGATCCTTGGGCTCCCTTCTCCAGCTGTATAATTCAAATTTCCCAAGGACAGAGCCAGAACATCTCAGAGGAGCCAGGTTCAGCCACAACTCCTGTGCCCATTGTACCACAGCAGGCTCCAGCAGGAGACAGGGGGACAACCATCTGCAAACACAGCCACATAGCCCAAGACAGGTTCCAAAGGCTACATTTGTGTGTGTGCTGACCTACAGGTCCCCACACCACTGCTTGATGTGGGAGACACATGCTTGTTCTCCTCTTATATGGGGAAAGAAGAGGTATTGGTTTTGATACATCAAGACTTTTGTAATGTTTGGGACATTTTACTGGACTCTAGGTTTGAATGAAATTATGAAGTAAAATGAAGTTATGGGAAATCTTAGAAGAAAAGTTTCACAAACCATAGAAGATATTAAAGTGAACAAAAGGAATAATGTCCCAGGCCTTGAATATGTTAGCTGGAGCACTACAGGACACACGGGAAGGCACATCCTTTCCAGGCTTTTCCTCTCAGAGCTGTTCTGCAGGGTCTGAGATGTCTGGGACGGCGAGCGTCTGGTCTCCGGGGCCCCGGGTGGAGACTGTGGTCTACATGGCTGCTCAGTTCCCACCCTGCTGGCATACCTAGACGCTGTAACCCTCCCCATAAGCTTCTCCTCAGGGAGGCGGTGTTCAGCAGGGACGGGCTAGGAGGGCTAAGTCTTTTGGGCTGGCAGTCAGATGGTTGTTGCTCCTCAGATTCGGTGCTGGGCCCTAAAGCCAAGCCATGGCCTTTGTTTCCGGCAGCATCGACTGCGCTGGGATCCTGAAGCTCAGAAACTCGGACATCGAGCTGAGGAAAGGGGAGACAGACATCGGGAGGAAGAATACCAGGGTGCGGCTGGTCTTCCGGGTTCACATCCCACAGCCCAACGGCCGGACGCTGTCTCTCCAGGTGGCCTCAAACCCCATCGAGTGCTGTAAGTGGTAACTTGGGAACTGAACCATGCCGTCAAAGGTCCTTTTCAGTCTGCTTCCTGGGAAACACAAGCACCCTCGCAGGAGACCCGACTTCTGTGTCGCCGTCAGAGGGTGCATCTGGGTTACATATTCCCATGTGAAGCTGGTCAGGACCTGACCAGAGTACACAGCATTCCTGCCCCTGGCAGCTACGGACGTTAAAAAAGCAACGTTTGTCACGAAGCAAAGTTGTGTTGACTGTGTCTACACTTATTCCCTCTTTATTGGGGGAAATTGAGAAAAGGAAGTTTGGCTTGGCAGCCACCAGACTGGGCAAACTGAAACAGTTCCTCTTCATCCTTCTTCTCTTCCTCTTCCATGTTCTGCTCCTCTTCTCTCTTTCCTACCTGGCTCCTCTTCTCTCTCTTTCTCTTCTTCCCTTTGCTACATCCATCTCCCTTACTCTCCTTCTCTTCTCTTTCCTTCTCCCCAGTCTGCGTGTGTGTGTGTGTGTGTGTGTGTGTGTGTGTGTGTGTGTGTGTGCGCGCGCGCGCGCGTGTGTGTGTGTGTGGGGGTGGGTGGGGAGAGCTGGTGATGGTGTGTGTGTGTATGTACATGCTTGCACAAGCACACACGACTGGGGATGGAACTCAGAGCCCCATGCATAGTAAACGAAAGCTCTGCCACGGGCCATCCACTGCATCACAAACCAGAATTTTGTAAACTCTGTATGACTATTTATCTTTCCTGGTGGTACCAAGTTTCTGCCTTCAGTATGTGCCGTGGCCACCAGAACATGGCAAAGGGCTCCTTGGCCTCGGAAGGAACAGGGGTGGCTGCTGCCTTCCTCTCTTCTGCTGGGCTGGCCCCTTGTTCGCAAGCCATGTCCCTGGAAACCTGTCCGTTCCCATCCTGTCAGCCTCGCTGCCTTCTGAAGCCCTTCCCCATCCTGAGAACTGGGTTCCGGTGGGACCAGCCAGACCTGTGAGGAGACACCTAGTTTCCACCAGCTGTTGCTGCTTGTCTTCAGTGCCCTCAGACTATTGTGTCCCTCTCCTCCGGCTCTTTCTGGCTTTGCCTCCTAAGAGACCCCCACCATGGTGGGGTCTTTAGTCCCATGCTGAACATCCTAGCTCTGCACAGTCCTCTGTCCATGGCCCCTGGACTGTGGAGCAGGTCCGCCTGTGTACCCAGCTAATCCCTACTTCCCTGGGAACAAGTGAGGTCTTCCTTAGTCACACACACTGAAGCCGTGTGGCTCTGCCCTCTGTCCCCTTCTCTCTCTCAAGCCACTGGAGACCTGAATTTCTAAGGCTGGATCCTCTTCCCTATGAGCTGAACTCTTCCCCGGCCTGGATGGTCTGACTCAAGGGAGTCTGAGGTCACCCATCTGACACAGGTGCTGAGAGTGTCACACACACACACACACACACACACACACACACACACACACACACACACACACACACACACCCCGACCTCTACAGCCTTTCATCCACCACCCTCATGAAGTTGCTGATCCCGACCTGGTCTCTCTCAGCTACCTGCCAAGCTTTCCACTTTGCCCCTGTCCCCAGGCTCAGGGCTAACACTTTCCTATCCAGCTCTTCTGAGGGTCTCACTGCCCTTCCACTCCAGGGGCCAGCAGTAGGAGTCAGATTTCCTGCAGCTACAGAAGACAGTGTTCTGTTCTTACCGCGGACCACGTCCTGATGGGTTTGCTCCACTCCTGACCTAGTTGGAGCAGCATGCCTATGGTCTTCCACCTAACGTGGTTTGAGGCCCCCTACAAAGCTCAGGGCTTGGTCAGTCCCCAGAGAACCTGAACAGTGAGGTCAAGCGGCAGCACCTGGGGCCAAGCATGCCCGCTAGGGTTCCTCCAGGCAGCCAAGGCAAAGCTTTACCCAGCTCTCGCCTCTTCTGATACAGCCCAGCGGTCGGCCCAGGAGCTGCCCCTTGTGGAGAAGCAGAGCATAGACAGCTACCCAGTCATCGGCGGGAAGAAGATGGTGCTGTCTGGCCATAACTTTCTGCAAGACTCGAAGGTCATCTTCGTGGAAAAGGCTCCAGGTGTGTCCCCCAGGGTGGCTGGATGAGCCCCTGCTCTTGGTGCGGGTGGGAACGGGCTCCTGGGCTGGCAAGATGTGGACGCCTCACTCGCACGATCCATCTGCGCGAGGGTGTTTGGTCAGAGCATGGGCATCACCAGGCAGAGGTAGCCCCCAGCTCACAGAGCTCTGTATCGCTTGTGATTTGATCCCTTTGGAGTCTTTGTGTTGCTGAGAGTCAGGTGGATGTCCACCTTGGCATCTCCAGGCCCAGACTTCCGAGAGCCACTGCCTCTGTTAAGGAAGCCTGCAGGCTGGGCATCTGAAAACTACTTGCTAGGGTCGTCTGGTTGCCCAGAGTGGGCACCAGGCTTGCCACCTGTTTCATGCTCTGCCGGCTCCTTCTCCTGGATTTCCCCCTTCCCCCTTTCCCTTTCCTACCTGAGGGAGAGCTCACTTGGCTTCTCTAGGAAGTCAGTCCCCTGACAAGTGCCGGTTAGTACCATAGTGGATAGAAGTATGGGCCTGCTGACCTTCTGGGTGTCCATATCATGGACATCCCATCCCAAGCCGGTGTTCTCTCTGTCGTTGGGACCTTCAGTACCATAGCCATGTGTGTGAGTGTGATCCCCATCTCCATGGAACCCACAGACCCTGCGAAGAGCTCCATGAGAAGACAGGCATGCACTATCACTGCCTCAGCTTCTGCTCACACTGGCCCCGGATGGAAATGTCTTATGAGTCCCAGACACCAGTGGGAAGGGAGCTCAGAAGGGGTGGGGCCCAAGGAGTTGTGCAAGCTGTGTTTGCATTTTCTTTACATCGGGAGCCATTGTGTCTGTGTGACCTGTGGGGACCGGGAGTGTAGCCAAGGTCACTTCAGTTAGACACTGATCTGAGATGCTCGTCATTTCCGGAACAGTGGGAACCTTTCTGGCTCCAGATGGAGGCAGCCACTCAGTAGAGCTGTGCTGACCAATGAAGCTGCTGGGCACAAGGGAAAGATCCTAGTCCATCGATACTTAGTTTCAGAGAAGAGGAGGTGAGCTGGGCACGGGCCTCTTGAGTGGCATTTGGCCGCAATTATCCTCCTCTACAAAGACTACATGGAGCTTGGAATTTTGGACCCTGGTCTTCTAGATGGCATTTTTCAGGGATGCCGTACCCTTCCCACATGGGCAGCCAGGGCAGCATCTACTCAAGGCTGGTGTGTTGAAGACTTTTCCTCCTTTTCTTTCTTACCAACTGGAGTTTTCTTGGAGGTGGTCAGTCCAGTACTTAACCTAATCACCGGAAAGCACTGAGGCATTCAATAGCCTCCATAATGGAATCTTGATTTTGTACCATTCACAGGAAACTTAAGCACTTCAATCAACATAGGCTTTCACAGTTAACTCAGCCCGCCTCTGTAATCATGCATATAATTGGAAAATATGTTTTAAATTATAAAGAAAACCCAACTAAGTACAATGATAAAGAGAATTAGCAGTGTCCACACCCTTCTCTGGGGAGGTTGATTCTGAAATCATTTGACCTTCGGAGTCTCAGGCATGCCTCCCTGTCAGACAGGAAGCACAGACTTAACGCTTTGCACTCTGCACAGTGAGATCTCGGTGCTCTAACCAAAGAGAGCCACAGCCCCCTGTGGCTTTGTCACAAGGCAGGGTCCAGACAGCTTTCCTGCCTGTTTATGGTTCTTCGGGTTGGGGAGGCCCTGGGGAGGTGCCTGCTGCACAGGGGAATTGAGCACAGCCCTAGACTGGGCAGCTCTCAGCTGTGGCCAATAGTAGGCAGCCGGGTCTGAGCCTGGCATGGTGCGGCAGTAAGATACAGTGGAAAGATTCATCTTCTGCCTGCTAAGTGAGCAGCCCTCCACGGACCACGAGCCCCCACTGCACCCCGCCTGAAGCCCCATCTCCCCTTCGCTGGATTATCCCTACCTTAAAGCTACTCCCATGAGGTTGTATGCTGAGTCCCTGACCTACCCTCACCGGTTACAGTTGATGTCTAGTCTACATAAGGCGTTCAATAACTGAGTAGATGTCACAAATGCACATAGCGCTGTGAGCTTTTAAATGTGAGAACACTGCAGTTCTGTGTCCTGATGGTGTTTGTTGTTTCATTTTTTTATAATTAGATTATTTGCGTATCCACTCAGGTGTGTATATGCAAATGGTATTTTTCTGAAGGCAGGAAACCAACATCTGCATAATTCTCTTCTTTTACATTTGGTTTTCTAAGCAAATGCCATCATTAACCTACCATCCCATGTGAGGTCTGTGGAGACAAGCTTTATCTAGATGTTTCTTTCTGAGAAACCACTGAACTTCATTTGAATGACTAGCAGAGCTGGACGCTGGTCTTCTGATAGTATGTCTGGCCCATTTTAAAGTTCTGTTTTAAAAACTGCTGCTCCCAGGAGGAGCCACACTTGGATGTGAGGATCGACAGCTGTGTGGAAGCTTTGAGGTGGGCAGGTGGGGCTGGCCGCTCGCTCTGGAAGGGGCCACCCCGTGGCTGTGACTGTTGTGGACACCACTGAGTCAGGCAATCAGGACCACAGCCAGGGGTTGGGTTCCTATGTTTCTTCCCTGCGTGATGCGGGATGCCTGAGTCACAGGTACCCTGCCATTCTGTGGGCCACCATCCAGCGCTCCGGGTCACAATGTTCAGTGACTCAAAGGTTCTCCGGATTCATCAGAGCGGCCCCCCTGCCAGGAGGACTGTGGGGGTGGGTGTTGTTCTGCTGCAGTGACCTGGGTAGGGGTGGCAGAGCCAGGCAGCTAGCTCCTGCACTGTGTGTGCACACCTCACCCTGCCACTGTGCTCAGCAGCTAAAGGAAGTTACCCTATGACCTCTGGGGCTGGCCCCTTCTGGGGTCCTCTGTTGATGCTCTCCGGGAGGGATGGGGACCACAGGGCATCAAGCACATGGCTCCGGCTTGTCCATAATGGAGGGGTTGTGCCTCTTCTCAGGCTTCCTCATCATGTCAGGCAATTGGTTACTCATTGAAATGAGACTGTCTTCCAAGGGTGGAGGTCAAAAGTTCATACCAGAGTATCAGGAAACACTGTCTGATGGTGGAAGTCCTTGGAGGATATTTGTCCAGGAAGCTGAGGTGGTAGGTGAGGCTTGTGGGCCTTCGCCACATGGGGCCACACGTCCTGTCAGATGTTCGGGCAGTGTTTTGACCCATCCACTCCAAATGCTGCAGGAGTCTGGCATGGGAGATGACAGGCCAGCTGTCGCCCCAGGTATGGCTGGGTCTTCCGATATACAGACTGGGTGGCACATTTGTGTGTGAGTGAGAGTGTCCGACGCCTGAGCAGTGAAAACCAAAGATGTCTTCCTGAGGCTGGCTCACTCTTCTTTGGAGACTGGCCCATGGTGAACAGAAGGTGCTGATTTCTAAGGGCACTACCCGGCTCCGGATGTTGGCATTACATCTAGCTTTATAAACTTTAGGCTCTGTTTAAAAGCCTTATTGAAGCCTGTCTGGGCTTCTGTTACTGCATTGAAACTGTGACAAAACCTAGATGTCTGCACAACCAAACCCCGACACAGACAGATGACACCTGACCCTCCTCATTCCGTCTTCTGTACTTGCTCCTCAGCGGCACTGCCCTCTGATGTCCCGAGATAAGTCTATCCCCAAAGCACAGACCCAGTATCCTCTGCAGCCCACGGGTTCTGCCTTCACGAACTGACCCTTCCTCTCTCCCTTGGGAAGGTTTTAGTGCAAGGACACAGGCGTGGGTAGAGGCTGACGGTGGAGCAGGCAAACAGAAGGTCGAGTTTGGGAAGCGACACCAAGTGGCACGTGGGTGCATTTGTTCCCTCTGACGTAAGGCAGGTGCTTAGATGGCGATTCCGCTTCCTTGCTGGCTGGTTTCCCCTGTCCTTGCAGAGCAGGGCAGCTGGAACACCCATGGGAATGTGCTGTGATGTCAGCCAGAGAGAAGGTGAACCACAGGGGTGGAAGGGTGCAGGGTAGAAGGGCCGGTGTGGATCCTCCTGAATCTAGAAGAATGTGTGTAGGAGAAAATGCCGTCACCACCCAGGGTCCAAGAGGATGGAGCAGAGACAGTTCATCATGGTGTGTCTCTCTCTCTGGGAACAGAGCTGGTCCTAGGGCTTGCCAGAGGAGAAGGTGCTAAGCTGAGGAAGAGAAACCTGAGGGCAGCTGAAGACAGCAGGTCCTGAGAGGGTTGGGGACCTTGGACTCAGCATGTGCCATGTACTGTGACTCCCCCCAGACTTTCAGCCTGCCTGCTAATTGTAATGAGTTCCAAGGGACCCCTCTGTGGGTAGCACCCACTCCTGGCCGGAACACATAGCTGGGAACCCTCAGTCTCCAGCCAAGTGCATATAGCTGACAGTCTCTGCTCATTTCTGTTCATGACCACAGGCTTCAGGGTACACTATCCCATGACTAGGAAGCAGCCTCCAGGGAGATCTATGGCTTCAAGCAGTGTTTGGGGGATAGAGAGTGTCAATATGGAGGTGTGTCCCGACATGCGTATGTGTGTCAGTATATACATGATATGTGTATAACAGTGTTTAATGTTTAACCTAGTGTGGGTGAATGTGTTCGCATGTCAGTGCATCATGAGGTATGTGTCTGTGTGTGTGGTGATGTTAGTATGTGCATGCGTGATGTGACCAAGTACTCCACTGGCCCCTTGTTGAATGTCCCTGTCACTTGCAGTGCTGAGCAGGGGCATCTCAAATTCTCTGGCACTTTCCACCACGTGGCTGTTACAGTCAGAGACAACCAGCCATGTTTCATCCACCACGGGGATGGAAGTGAAGTTCCCATAGTGGTCCTATGGGCAGCCAGTCATCTCCTGTCCATAATCTCCGCACCTCAGGCCATGTGACCACAGAGGCTTCTTCTCTTCTGCTTCCTCAAGAACTTCTCAAAGTCCCCCAGATGCAGCTGCTGAGGGCTTTTTTACTCACTGGGTGTCTCAGGGTCAGCTGTAGGAGTTACACATACCCTGAAGCCACCAGCTGGAAAATGCTTGCCTTTTTCCAATTCCCTGGCCATGGTGCTGGGGTGGGTCAGCCCAGAGGACAGTGTCTGCTCTCAGGCTCTTTACATCATCTGTCCTGTACACATGTGCTAATTTTCATCATGGGCATAAAAATACCACTGTGCTGACCTGGTCAGGCAAGGTTCCATGTGGCTGCCTTGCATACTCAGTCAGCAAGATTTGGGGATAGAACACCCTTGACGTTCTGCTTTACAGACATGCCCAGGCCTACATGGTTCCAGAAATCACTGACCCAGTGAAGGAAGGAATCTGGGGGACTGGATCTATAATCCTTCACACAGACAGCATTTCTAAGAGTCTCAGGAGGAAACAAATTTAGAAAGGCAGTGATAGGCTTACCCTGGGCATTCAGAAAGTAGACTCATCTGCCCAGAGGCCTCCATGGTAGGAAAGGTCTGCCCAAGGGTCTCCATGGTAGGAGAGGTCTGCCCAGAGGCCTCCATAGTGGGAGAGGTCTGCTTTATATCCTGATGATGGCAATCTAGGCATTGCTGGTAGGCTTCATGGGCAGTGTGAACCCACTGTCTCAAGATGGAAGCCACATAGGGTCCCTACAAATGAGCAGCTGGTCCTTGATCATCTAGTTCTTCTTCTGCCTTGGGTGTTGTAGGATCACATATGGTAGTTGCACTCAGAATCCCACTGGGTGACACCTTTCTGCCTGGTGCCTGTAGCCTACACACATACGGATCTCTCCCAGGGTACAGTTCCAGTGGCTCTGTGGCTATCTGCTCTGTGCCCAGGATACTTCAATCTCAACGAAAGAAGTCCCTTTTCCATGAGCAGTGGCACAGGTGTGGCTGGGTGTGTCTCTGAAGTTCCAGTACTGGAAGTACTTACCAGAGTGGCCATGTGGGAGATCCTGGGCTTCTCGGGGTGGAGTCTAGCGAGAACGATGAAATGTGTGTGTGTGTGTGTGTGTGTGTGTGTGTGTGTGTGTGTGTGTGTGTGTGTGTGTGTGTGTGTAAGAAGGGGCGTTCACCCTGCAAGTGAACAGAGTGCTAGTTAGCCAAACAACCCCTTGTGAAGGGCAAGCCTGGCCCTCATCCCTCTGGCATCCTGCCTAGCCATGGAGCCTTTTCCACACAGACTCCCACATGGTACCATTGCTACCAGACCCCCTCCTCCCCGGGACAGAGTGGTTGCTGAATCACACCAAGCTTCAGGTGTCCTATGTTAGCCACCAAGAGCCAGAGAAGTGGTCAGCTCTTCCCCTCTCCATCCCCTCCTGGCACCTTATGGATTTGCCTTGGGGATAATTTCTGTCAGTAATCGTCAGACTGTCTGTGCCTTGCCGTCTGGTTTCTTTCACAGAATGGCATTTTTATCCCCCTAGTATTAGATCCCAGTGCTCTGTTCATGTCTCTGACTGACCAGTACCCCCATGTGGCCAGGCCACATAGATAGGTTGTCCAGGAGATAGACATGATCATTCCATTCTCTGTAAGCATCATGAATGAAGTTGTTGTGAACATTCATGAACAAGGTTCTGTGTGTGCCCGTGCCTTCCTCCTGGCGCATACCTGGGCGTGCTCTGTTCTCAGCTCCCCAGTGCCACCAGGCTGTTTTATGAAAGGCTAGGCAGTCTTGTTCTACGTTGGGGTTCTGCTGAGGAGTGCAAAGCTGCCCTCCTAACCTGGGAAAGACAGCCCTCTGAGGAGCTGAGGGAGGGCCTCATATCCATGTCCACTAGCTTGCATGGTCTACAGAAGGTTAGAGGACCCATGTGCATACCAGGCTGTCTATGCTCAGAGCCCCTCTGCGGTCCAGCTCTGCACAACCTTTGTGTGTTCACCCAGCCTCGTAACACATCCATCCTAGCACTTGGCGATGCTGGAGTGTTTGGACATGCCCCCTGCCTCGAGGCTGGTGGGATGCAGATGCAGACAGAGTAAGAAGGATGAGGGCCTCCTGCCCCACCCCAAGGAGGAGGCAAAACATATCTCAGGAAGCTCCTCCACTCCTGAGGAAACTTCATCTGGAAACAGTGGCTCAGCCTGGCGTGTGACTGGCCTGTGGGCCTGTGGTGGCAGCAGCATTCTGTAGCCAGTGGAGCCGCTTCAGACCTGCAGGCTGGCTGTGTGGAAACCTTGGGTGGGTGTGGTGGGGAAGCCTTTCCGATGACTCACGCTGCAGGGAATTCCCTAATGATTTGGAATATTTTTACTTCTGAACTGGAGCACAGTTTCCTACTGGGAGCCTAGGGAGCCCCTGATAAGATGGACACAAAGGCCCTTTTAGGATGGCCGGCTGGCTCCCTGCCTGGTAGAGGCTCGACTCTGAACAGTGCTATGTTAATGCGCCTCTGAGCTTGGGCTCTTCGTTGGGGATGCCATGGGCTCATCTGATGGTCCAGGGCACCCATTCCAGTTGACACTGATGATTTCCTCGGGAGTATAAAGGGCCATCTTCACATCACTGGGCCCTTGGTCTCCTGTTAGAAGCAGCCTGCCATGTGTGCATTCAAAAGTCCAATCAGCTGTGTCAGAACAGGGAGAGCCATCACTCAGTTTCCTCACTGTGTGACAACCGCAGATGGACCTGGGTCCAGATGGGTGGGACCAGTGCTTTGAACATACTGGCCTGGGGGAGGATGATTGACAGTAGCACACACATCTTGGTGGCTGCAAGGAACCATATCTCAATGGGAGACAGAATCTGATGGTGTGATTTAGAAGACAGGAATGGAGCTCTGCCTTGTCTGATGGTGGTAGGCATGGAGCTGGCCAGTCATGACACAGCAACTCACAATAGCCCCCTTCTCAGCCACTCTGATGGAGGGAGCCTCCCTCACAGGAAACTGTGATAGAGAGGGGAAAAGACCTTCCTTCTTTTGAGAGCCCAGTCCACCTGTATGCCTACATCTTATTAACTTTTTGCCACATGATTTGAACTTACAAAACACCCTCATCGGGAATTTGAGTTGAGCTGAACTTCTTTCCATTCTCAGAGTTGACAGGGCTACTGTACAAACTCTTGAGGGATGTGAGATGTAATCCCCCCCCCCCCCGAGAGTGCCTCAGTTTCCTCCTTCCTTCTCCAGGCTTAACTGCTGTCTCTCCTACTTGGACAGGAAGGCTGCGCCTTCTCCACATGGTTCTCAGTCTGGGTAGGAGCTTCCAGGCTGATGCGGGCCACACTACAGCTGGTGTGCCTGTGTACAGGCAGAGGTGCTGCAGTTTCTCTGGGGGCCAGAGGGTAGCCTTGCCCTGGGAGATTTCAGAAGCACAGATATGCTGCCTTTCCCCGATGAAGGGCAAGCCTAGCCTTCACCAACAGAGCATGTCGCTGGGCCCCACAGCCGGAGCATGTTCAGAGAACTATTTGGCCCTCATGACTACATGTTGGCATGTGTGGCTGAAGTCTCTGAGCTGCCAGGACCAGGGGGGTTCACTGCTCTCGACATTCCAATGCTCTAGGGATGGCCAGGTATATTTTTAGTGTCCTGTTGTTTTCCCTGAGGGACGAGGCTTGGGCTCATCCTTCCTGGGCTCATCTGATGGGTGACTTGCTCAGGGCCTGGGGCGTCTTGGAAGCTGATGTGGCCTGGTGAGGCTGGGTGGCTTTTGGAGCCTCTGATGACTCACGTTTCCACCCTGTGCCTCCACCCTCCACCCACCACTGTCCAGCACTGAGGGAAGGAGCTGGTGTTTGATTTATCAGTAATGCGGGGTTAGTGACAGACAAATGGAGTGTAAGCAAAAACTCAGTGTGTGCCTAAAACGGCTCATCTCAGGAACTGACTTCATTTTGGAGAAGATAAAAGCTGGGATGGATATCCGTCAACTCGGTAGCCAGCCAGCTGTCCCCAGGCCGTGGGCCTGTCGGCAGGACTGGGGACTCAGAGTCTGTGAGTGGCAGACACCCTTCCTCTAAGCACTGGGTCCACACCTCATCGCCAGCTGAGAACAATAAGTTCTTTCACTGTGCCTATGGGAGCCTTTCAATATTTTTTTTTTAAACATGCAAACGGCCACTGGGCTAAGGTTAAAAATACCACGTGTTTTGCATTTCTAGGTCCTGATGTGGCACAAAATAGCCAAAGAAAAGCTTTTCTTATCTCTTCAGCATTTCCTCTGAGCAGAGGCTAGGGCATTGCTCTGAGTTCTCCCAAAACAGATGGGAAGCCGGGGGGAAATGGCACGGAGTGGCAGAGCCAGGTTGTGCCCTGCACATGTCATGTCTTGCTGGGATCGGGGGTCTCCCTGCCTCTGCCTCTCTTCTGCATTTCCCTCCCTCGGAAGAGGCTGAAGTATAGGAATCCTTCCTTGATGTGTGCCGGGGCCAATAAGATGCATCTGAGCATGGACACAGGGATGGACCATTCGAAACACCCTCAACTATGTGGGTCCCTCCTACGCCAAAGGTATACTGGGCATAGTCTTTGGACTTTACTAAGTACACAGGGCCAGGGCACTGCTTGCCACTGGAAAGGCCAAATGTCTAGGGGACCCAGAGGACTGCCCTGACCCACACCCTAAGCACATTTAGGCAGTGTGGACTCACTGACATCACCATTCCTTCCCATTCTCCCCTCCCTGAGCCTCAGTTTCTGGGTCACCTGGAAGGTTCTGAAGACAGACTATCCCCACACAAAGTGACAGATTTCTTCCCGCCCTTTCTTCCAGATGGCCACCATGTCTGGGAGATGGAAGCAAAAACTGACCGAGACCTGTGCAAGCCAGTAAGTACTTAGAATCCTGACCCAGGGACTGGAGGCTAGCCTGGGGCTCCTGTTTGCTAAAATGAAGAAATGCTAAAGAGTAGACCAAGGTGGTGAGAAAATATGCCACATAGCCCTTGCCCAAACAAATGCTCTTAGGATGGCGTTGGGACAATAACAGTGACTGTGAGGACAGAGGCTGGACGGAGCTTGAGTTCTCTTTGTGCTGTGTGTGTTTTCCCCTTTAGAGTGCCAGGTTCTATCTCCTCTCGCTAATGGTCTACCCTCGGGAAATCTTGGTATTCTAAGCCTCATTCATGGACACCCAGCACCTGCCTGGACATGCCACCCAGCCTGTGTGACTTGCCACCACCCTCTCCAGAGAATGCCTCAACTCCCTGGCACTCTTGTTTTCAACTTGACATGGATGAAAGGGTAGACCTAACCGGAGAGCTTAGATTTGCTGGTTGGCTCTGCTGATGAGGGATGGTGTGGCATGACCCGTGGGTGACATAATTAGTCTCTCGCCCGCCTGCTCATAGACGCCTGCCCATGCTCCCTCGTCACCTCCGCATCGGGCCATCGTTGTTTGTGATTGGCTAATTCTGTCTGGAGCTCTTTTTGTGACTCCAGTATGTTTCTGACCGTTGGTTTCTGTCCTTCCAGACATTGGTCTCTGTCTGAAATGGCCACTGGAGGCAAAGTGGAGTCAGGTCTTGTTTGCTGACTCCAGTCTGTCTCCACCGTTCTTACAGTTTTCTCTCTTGTTGGCTTGTCTTTCGTAGTGGTGGAAGTTGAACTAAAGGGCACACATGCTGGGCCAGTGCTCTGCCACTGACCTGTATTCCCAACCCCAACAGTGTCATTTAACTGGACGTTAGGCCAGGGATGCTTAAAGCAATTAGCAGCTCAGACAAGACATCACTGAGTTCTGTGTGTGTTCTGTCCAGTCTCTGAAGAACATAACACACTATAGCCAGGCAGTAGGGTTTTTAAAGACATCCAAAATCCTCCCAAATTCTCTAGCCCATTCCACTGACTGCTTTCCAATCGCCTGGGCAGTGTCCTCGTGAACACGGGGCACAGGGAGCCTTTGATGCGTCCTAAGTGTGTGGAAGTCGGGTTTAAATGACTCAGAAGCCCTGGGTAAACATGAGCAAAGGGCTTTTTCTCTTGGGCCACCCGTGAACACTGGGCAGCAGGAGTCACATACATAGGAGATGCTGGTAATGGGGCTCACAGAGTGGACAGGTGGTCAAGGCTCCCCTTAGCATGGCAGTCAGAGGGTGTTGGCTTCACCTGCAGCCGGCACAGGCTGCCTGCCTGTCCCCTGGGTGACTCTATCAGATGAACCATCTTTACTTTGCTACCACAGTACTCTTCCAGGTACGGATGCACTCTCAAGAAACCTTTCAAAGGATTTGCCAGATGGAAAAGTCCTCCCTGGCCAGGGTGATACTTGTTCATTAAGGTGAAATGTTAAACCTTCATCTGAGGTGTCTGGTTTCCTCCCTCCCAATGGATGTATACCCTTAAGGGAATATTGAAGATAGTGGCACACACACACACACACACACACACACACACACACACACACACTATGTAGAATCATACATGCACAGAAACGTACATGCAAGGCACACACATTGCATTTGCAGATATTCTAAAAATGGGTTTCTGCTGTGTATGTGGTTATACATTGCATCCAACTCAGAATATAAACTTTTCCCAAAGCCCACGCTAGCGGCAGCCCTTATTATCTCTGACAATGTTGACAAGCTCCCACCATTTGATTTCAGGTCCCATTTCCTCCAGCTTCCTTCCCTGTATTGTAGAGCAGAGCTCCTGTGGAGGTGGTCTGTGTATAGGGTTGAAGTGCACTGACCTGCCAGGGACAGCCTGCCCTCTGGGCCTTTCTGCTTTCCTTCTGCAGGGTCCCAGAGGTTCCTCCCTCCCTCCCTCCCTTCCTCCCTCCCTCCCTCCCTCCCTTCCTTCTTTCTTCCTTCCTTCATTCCTTCCTTCTTTCTCTCTTCTTTCTTTCTTTCTTCCTTCCTTCCTTGCTTGCTTTCTCTTTTTTTAACTTCCTTCCTTCCTTTCTCTTTTTGTCTTCCTCCCTCCCTTCCTCCCTTCCTTCTTTCTTCCTTCCTTTCTTCTTTCTGTCTTCAGTTTCTCTCTCTTTCTTTCTCTCTTTCTTTCTCTCTGCTTCAGCTTGAGTATCAGCACGATCTATCTTTCCTGCCTCTTTTCTTTTCTTCCTTCTGAGCAGTCATTTCTTTTGTAGACTCGGTAGTAGCTGCCGACATTGAATGCCAGCAGTACCTGCAGCTTCCTTCAATGTAGCAAGTCCTAAAAACCACCCAGTGACAGTCTATTTATTCACTGTCATTCACCTGACTGAACTCAAGCTTCATAGCAAGACCACTAAAAGCCGGACACAGGCCAGACCTGAGTCGCCGCAGTTCGGGGCAGCCTCCTACAAAGGTGGCCACGTAGCATGGGCAAGCCCAGGGCAGGCTCCCTCCTCCAGCTCTCACTTGCCCCTCCCCCAGCCTCATTTCTTCCGAATGAAGAGAGGGCAGTGTGACAGCTACAATAGGTTGCTGGAGTGAGAGTCTCCAGAGCCCAGAGAGCACCCTAGCCAGCCCTGCCCTGGTGCTGGTGTCTAAAGACTCTCGGCACCAGGCTCCTTCTGTACTAAAGGAGGCTGGATCTGAAGTTCTTCCAATTTCTGTTTCCAGTACTGAGGTTATATTATTAACATAACTCAATAAGGTTGGCTGCAATTGATTTGCTACCATTCTAACAAGCTATGGTTAATTACCTCAACAAAAGAAATGATACCATGGATTTTTCCAATATATTTTTTTTTCCTGGCCTGTTAAACTAAAATCACATGAAAGAAACAAATTGAAGAAACTTCATGGATTTGAAACTTTCAGCAGAAATCCGGTATAGACTCTGCAGCACTGACCCTCCTCAGGGTAGCTGTGCCATGCAGGGGGTTCACCAGGCAACCCCGGGACACCCCAGCTCACAGTCTTTATTTGGGTGTCTCCCCTCAATGCCAATGACTCATGGCTTGCATTTTTGTTTGCTCTTGAAAGAGCGTGAAAAAGCTTGTAGTTTTCTGTTTAAAAACAGGAAAGAAAACACCAGCCACCACAAAGATGTGCAGTTTTATCTTCTGTGTTCTCAACTGCTCCACTGCCCCAGACTGAGAGCTGTTTGTCTTCATGTTGAGGAAACGGGGGATTCTGGCGGGACATCATGGCCATTGCTACACCTCCACTCTAGACAGTGTCCACAAGGAATGCCCCCTCTCATGTCTCCAAGAAGCGCCTCCTAGAAGTAGGAGCAGTTCTTTTCATCTAAAGGCCACAGGCCTTGGATGTCGGGGCAGGAGTAGTCCTTGGAGTCTGCTGTTCCAGTTAGCAGTGAGGCGACTCCACTCTCTGAGAGATGCTCATGGGCTCTATCTCTTCTTGGGCTCAGTTCCAGCATAAAGGTCTTCCAGCCTCTAGCCATGTGGGAATTCAGGGCTCCTCTTCCCTGTGAGTACACACTATGGCCAATTCGTGATCAAACACGAACAGGTCACACACAGAAGTCACCATTAGAGGCCCCCTGGATGGTCAGAGACAGCTGCTTGAGTTGACAGTGGTACCTCAGTACAAAGCACTCCTGGTCTGTGAGGTCTGTGAGGTCCTGACTGGCTCCTCTTTGCTGTTTTTCTCCCAGAATTCCCTGGTGGTGGAGATACCACCTTTCCGCAACCAGAGAATAACCAGCCCTGTCCAAGTCAGTTTCTACGTCTGCAACGGGAAGCGGAAGAGAAGCCAGTACCAGCATTTCACGTACCTTCCTGCCAATGGTAACGCTGTCTTTCTAACCTTAAGCTCTGAAAGTGAGCGTCGAGGAGGCTTTTACTAAGCCACAGAGGCTGGGAGAGGATGTTGTTATGAGAACAGTGTGGCTGTGTTGCTGGTTCACACCACGTGATAGCCTGTTCACACGACCAAGTCGCCCACCTACTCAAAGAGAATCGAAGCCTGCCTGGGTGTGTTTTCCTGTGACTGGTGCATGCTGGGGTGATCACTTGCTAGCCTTTTGCAAATACACAGCGGCCAAGCAGCTCGGCTACGCTCAGGAGCTGATGAGGTCTGGGTATATAGCTAACCTCTGTGAGTCTCTGGGGTAGAAAAAGTATCTGTTAGAGCAATTTTGTAGGTAGCTTCAAAAATAAGCCTGCCACAGTCGTTGGGGGACATACATGATTTTGTTCCCATGGTCATGGTTCCACACAGCATGCAGTGTGTCCCCACTTAATAATGCCATCCCCTGGGGATGTGACACTTTCAGGTGGAAGGCCTTCTGTGTGAGTTTACTCATTTTGGGAATGGCTTCTTTTCATTCAGAAATGATCAGTTCGCCTTTTCAACTTTCTAGGGTGTTTTATTTAAGAAAATACCAGTTTTGTTTTAATTTTTTTTTTTGTGGGCTTTTTTTTGTTGTTGGTTTAAAAAAAAAAAAACCCTAAGCTTGTAGAAAGGTGTGTCCCAGGCATCCAGGGTTTCCTGTGTGGTGCAGGCCATTCTCCTGTGGCAGGATGTGTGTGCAGAGAACAGAGTGGGTTGTTATCCTGAGTTCTATTGTATTTTGAGTCAGCTCAGCTATGTCAACAACCTTCTTATATTGTTGCTTCCCCCCCCCTAAAAACTTCAGATATTCATATCATTTAAGAGGGAAATTATACAGCAGCCGCATTGCTATCTTAGTAAAATCAAGATTTTTTTTTAAGGTTTTGGGTTTTTTTTTTTTTTTGAAGTGTAAAGGCACTTGGAATAGTTTAGACAGTAAGAAGAACTGGTATTGAAATGCTGAAATCAACTGTCTTATCAGGCAAGCCCTAGGGATGCCCTTCAAAACTAGAACAATAACTGTTAAGTTTTCATAAAGGGCATCCGTGTAAGCAGTGTGAGAGGGCCATGGGTGAACCCCCACACAGCTGCCCACACCCCATCCTGCCCCCGCTCTGGAGTTCATTCCGCAAGTCTCTTCCTTTCATGAAATAATGTACAGTCTTTCTTACAAAAACAAGTATTTCATCTTCTTTTTTTGGAAAGTGCCATGATTGTGTCCTGATTATACTTCCAGCATGGTTGATCTAAGATTTACAAAGGTCTAAACCTTATAAAGAAAAAAAAAATCATTTTCTAAAACGCTGTGGAAACATCATGAAGATTAATTTTCCCCTGTCTGATGGCATCTTTGAGCCTTTGGTGGGGGTTGTGTGGGTTGCTCAGTGTAGTAAAGAGCACTGTGCCAGAGGGTTCTGTGGAGTGGTATGCGCGGTGAGGCCCCAGGGCTTGGTGGCCGAGTTCCCCGCTGCCTCCCACACTGCCGTCCCACATTGATGCGGCATCAGGGCATGGCAGCTGCCCCCTCCACACTTGTTTTGCTGTGCCCCAGTCTGCCTCCCGCAGGCCACGCAGCCTCTCGCTGGAACCTCCCAGCTGCCCATCAGCCTCCTGTGTGGTGCAGGTCTTCCTCAGCCCTTCTGGGTTCAGCCCTTCTGGGTTTAGCCCTATGGTCCCAACTTCTCTCCAGCCTTTTCATCTGCTGCCCTGACTCTTGCCTCCAACCCCGAGACTGGCTGCCCACCACCAGCGTGGACCCAGGGACTGACCATGTTTCGACACCATGACTAGACTGTGAGCTCCTTCAGAGACACCTTGGTCACCGTAGGGTTGAATCCCCAGCATTACTCATTGCCTGGTGCCTGGCTGGCTATCAACATGTGTTTTTGTGTTGTTGGTTTTTTTTTTTTAAATAAATAAACACGCAGATGGAGAACCCCAGCTCCCGTGTCCCGTGTTCTGTCTGGCGCTCACCCTCCATGCTCTGTGCCATCTGTTGCTCTGGGATATGTAGTTCCGAGAAGGCTGATGCTGACACATGGCTATATTCACAGCACCCATGTTCTCGGATCGATGCGGTTGAGTCCCGGAGACCCTCCAGGGCCCATGAGAGGCTCTTAATTAACCTGGCACCATAGAGCTTATACTTTGCTCCCTAGACACTGGCTGTGAAGTTACAAGTCTTCCCCCTCCGCCCCAAGTCTTCCTGTATTATTAAGTGGGTTTCATGTACATTTGTATTTCACATATCTGTGGACACAGATTCTTAAGGTCATAAAATATGCTGTTAGGTATTTGAGAAAACAGGAATAAATCCTTTTAAACCCTACCTGTGAAATTCATTTTCATCCATAGGTATTTAAAATCGAAACTCATTTTTTAGTTCATTTTTCCTTCAGACTCAGGTGTGAGGACGCTTCAAGAGGCTGCATCAGACACCTTGGTCCTATCCTTGCACAAAACTGCCCCTTGTACGCCTGGCTCCTTTGAGTCTCAGGGTGCTGGAAATCAAGGTGTTCAGGGTATTCTGCTCCTTATGAAGCAGGAGGGACACCTCTTGGCCTCTAGCTTTCTTCATGATAAGCTCACCTGGTTGACGCCTACCTTGCACTATCCCCCTTCCTTACTCTTAAACTGTGACAGTGAGTCAGGTGGCGGGAAAAAAGAATGAGTGTCTAGGACCTCTGGGTTCCGGGAGGCTGCTGTCTTTGGTGCCTGGTCTGTGGTGGCCCTGGAAGGGCAGCTTGGCCTCCCACCCCCATCCCCATTTGGGATGTGTCTAAGAGGGAAAGATTCCACTTGAACGTAAGGCACCATCTGCAGAATGGGAACATCCCGTTGGAAATCCTGCACCAGGTCCTGTGGTGTCTCTGGGATAGTCATCAGGCGCAGATGGTAAAAGCACCTGCAACCTGAGAGGAGGCTTCCGAGTGCCCAGACCCAGCTGGAGAGGGCCTCCCGGGCTCCCCGAGTCGCTTGTCTGCCGTTGGTTTTGCTTTACTCCCTGAAAGGGAGATGGACTGTCTTCCTCCCTGAGCCGTGGGGTCTGAGATGGACACCGTCATGAGATGCAGGCTATGCTAGGAATGTCTAGGTCTGAGCCCTTATTCTAATATGTCAGAATTACAGAGTGCCGAATGGGGATGGGGACGTCTCCTGTTTGAGTTCCAGGGTGAGCATCTCTGCCAGTCTGCGCCCTTAGAACAGCTCTCTCTCCCAACCACACATGGCAAAAACTGGAGTCTATCCACAGGTGCAAGGGTACCTTAAAAAGAGAAAAGAATCAGTTTATCTTAAAAAGCACACCCCCAAAGTCGGTGTTTCTGTACAATGAGAAAATAAATCAAGTTAAACTGTGGGATTTTGAAATTCTGAGACTTCATCTGAAACTATTTTAGCTAGTTAGGAGTCCCCTGGTCTTCCCAGCCAGGGGAGGGTTGACCAGGTGAGAATGAGTGCTGCCTGACCCTGGGATACCTACCCCCACCCCCAGCCCTGGGAACTGTGTGAGGACAGAGACTCACCTGGTGTCAGAGACCAGTACATGACTGTAGGATAGGAAAAACACTTCAGCGGACCAATGTCATCAAGCAACCCCTGAGCAGGTGACACCCACAAGGACAGAACTCCTAGGATCAGGAGTCCTTGAATCTCTAAGCTCCGCCCCCCATACACACACATTGCTTTGCATGGACTTTGGGGTGGAGCCATGTGTGATCTGGAGAATAAAATACCATAAGGAACTTTCTTGAACCCTTCCTGGTTATTAATAAGTGCATCTTTCTGGTCTATACCAGTTGCCAAAATGTGTTTCCATCTCCGAGAAATCAGGGAAACTATTTCTGCCAGATTCTTGGTTGTATCGTTAGCTTCTGGAATCATGGAGACTTGGGTGGACTTGAGCAGAGAGGACCTGGGGCTAACCATGAAAGCAGAGCCCCTGCCTTATGATGGATTTCTGGCCTCATGGGCCCTGTAGTTCAGTCACTGCCCTGACCAGGACTCCAATGGAAATGTCAGGCCTCAACTCGTGACTGCCCAGGCCTGGGTGCAGAGACCATGATGGCATGGCAGTATCGTGCACAGCCTACGGCTGTCTGCCTGTGTACCCACTGCCTGCCACGGAGTGGCTCTCCTGTTAGAAGCCTGGGGCTGGAGAAGGGGGCTGAGGACTGTCATGCTCCAAGGGTGTCTTACGGAGAGATCACAGAACACAATAGACTGTTAGGATGAAGGGCAGGACAGTTTCCCTCACTCGCCATCATTCAGCTTGAGCCTTCCTTGTTAAAGAGTCCAGAAGACTTCAAACGACAAGGATCACAGTGTGATGTGTGACGTGTAAAAGCGATGTTAATTCTAGGGAACTCTGCTTCCTGATTTTCTTCCTACAAGCTAAATGAAGTCTTCATGGAGGGAGCAGAGGTCAGGGTGGGCAAGGGAGAGCCACCTCTGGTTCCTGGAGCTGCAGGTGGTAACTACTCTCAACTTCCTAACGACCTCAGTAACCAACTGACCGTCGTAACTGGGCTAGGTGTGTGCCTCAATGTTCAAATGACACACTGGTCAGTAGACATTTGGGAGAACGGCCAAGGACTGACTAGACCTCTGGATTAAGGAGTACTGACCCCTTAAACTCTCAAATCCATCTCCAGTGAGGAGGGACTCATTCTGATGCCTATGTAATGAGGATAAAGACAATGGACTCTTGCACTGTACGAGCCTTCTGCATCCATGAGGAATGGTAGGCACTAGAAGAAGCCATTTCTGGACCTTGTGGTCTCTCAGCTCTCCCCAGATGTTAGAAGGCCTCACACTGGAGGGAGAGCTGGCGGCACCCTGGCCTAGATGCTAACATGATGGCCCTGAGAGACGCAGACCTCGTAACCGTGTGGCACATCCGTGGGCATGCACGCTTCCGTGGACCTTCAGGTTTCACGTAGGGAAGGAGCTGAAGGGTGAAAAGTGGCCCTGAAGATAACAGGACAAGAGAGAGAGCAAACCACGGAGCACATGGGACACCTGGACTGCTGGGAAAGGAAGGCTGTGACGTTTGTGCCCCCACCAAGGAACCGCAAGGATAGAAACCCTGCATCTACTGGGGCTGGAGAGGGAGGCCCAGGGAGCCCTGCCCCATGGCCTCTCATGGAGAGATAACAGGACACAATAGACCATTAGGATGGAGGGCAGGAAGGTAGCTTTGTTTAGAAATCCAAGGGCCATGTGCCACCAAAAACAAACAAAAGTGTGAGTCAGAGCGAGCTGAACACCCAAGGAGACCGAGCACCGAGGCGTGCATGGGCAGGAGGGTGGGCAGAAGGAAGCTCTGCCTGTGATCTGCCAACAGAGATGCCTGCCAGACGCTGCCTGTGAAGTACGTTCAGGTCCTTGGCTGCCCCACCCAGCTCTGTCCTGGGTAGTATCACAGACCCTGAGCCCCAGCTGCCGGAGGGGTCCTCACTGCCACAAAGAGCAGCTTCGGCGGCGGTATGGGTTAGAATGGCGTTGATGAATGTTTTTGTTGTGCATGGCCTTTTGCGACCACTGCTGCCATCAAGCATAAATGGTCCTCATCCCTCCCCACCTGGCTGTGTCCCAGCTGATCCACTTGGGCTGTGGGAAATCAAGAACTGCTCCATTGCTGGGAGCTAGGACCTGGCGACACGTCTGACCTCCATGTTCTCTTTGATGCTTCTGTAAAGGAGATATTCCCAACCTTCACCCACAGGACAGATGAAAAGACCTAATGAGGAGGCGTACAAAAGGCTTGAGCCAGCCAGCCTTGGCATATGCTTGGGGATACCTTCCATCTCCAGCCCCCAGGGGGCGGAGCTTCTGTCCTCCAGTTTGCTGCATTCTGCTGGAACACAAACTTCCTCGAGCACGCCACCCCCCACCCCCCACCAATACACCCCTCCGTCTAAGCTCCAGGTCTAAGCTCTCCTGGAGACTGGCCCCCATGTTCCCAGGAAGCTGGAAGCCACACACCTGCACAGCCAGTTTGCATGCTGAATGGCAGGTGTGCCTTTCCATCTGCTGGCTCTCGGGTCCTTGGCCTGCAGGATCTATGGACACTCGGTGGCAAGATGTGTGAAGCCTTTTGGCCTGGACTTGGATGGCTCTGTGTGTTCTTCACCCCTGAAATCTTACCCCCAGGTTATCATTCCTGGGCTGTTTATGTTGATGGTGAGACTAGGCTTTAATGTCACTCTGCCATGAAGACAATCTGACTTTTGTTTTCTAGGAGTTTTAGATTTTGAACAAAACCTCTTTTGTCCAGCACTGGAAATGTAGCTGGTAAAGTAATTCAAGACAAAACACTTGAGTTTGCTTGAAAATGTAGGCGTACAGTAAGGGGACATGGATGGAAGAAGTCCCCGCTTGGACTGAGCATGAAGGCCATGGGAAGGCATCAGGTCACTCAGTGCCTGTTTCTGCCTATAGTCGGGTTTCACTGTAGACAAGAAAGGGGATCTATAAGGGTGCCTGACTGTCTGCTCCACTACAGTGACAAGATGCCCCCAGCTGGTCAACATCAGTTGCTAACCCCAGAGAGGCCTAAAAGCCCCATTTCCTAATAGTTCTACTGGGGGATTAATACTTCAACAGGAGTTTTGGGGCATCCAAGTTCTCCCAGCTTCTCTAGATGCAGAGCTTAGGAAATAAGGTATGGTCTGTTGCAGTGCGTTTACCCACCAACCCCACAGTTCCCCAGACTTTTCTTGAGTGCGAGCAGCAGGAAATATTAGATAGGAGGATTTAGAGTGTGGAGATAAACAGATAGAAAATACAGGATAGCCTCGAGAGGGTCTGGAACCTAGTCTAACGGGCCATGACTGTCTCTGCCCTAAAGCATTTATAGAAGCGCCAAGGGGTAGAGCAAAAGACCTCCTCCCCCAGCACAGTCAAGTGCAGACCATCTCAGACACCTGCACTCAGGCCCGTGGTCCAATCATCCTCTCTATGCAGACCTGCTGGGCAAAGCCTCGAGGAACCTGAAAATGGGCTCCCACAGTCTGTGATTGACAGAGGTCCAGAATGCCTGGTGAAGGAGGCTGTGTACCTACAGCTCTTCCTCAAAATCTTTAGACAGATCCTACTGTCTCATAGCTGATGAACCCAAGGCTGTAGGAATGAATTAATCCATCGATCACACATTGGTCATGATAGCTTCCATCCATGGTGGCTGCCCATTTGGCATGCAGAAGCACTTTGAACACTGAGGCCCGAGCTGGGCAAGAATACTTCAACAGAAACCCAGCAGAAGCACCATCTACACAACTGGGTGATTTCTCTTCGTGTACACACACCTTGTGTGTCAGGTGCTGGGTCCTCTGCAGAGCAAGGGACTTGGGGGCACGAGGGTCTGATGCCAGTGAAACTTGGCTGGCAAGCTTGCTCCATTAATTGTCTGTATTTTCTTAGCAAGCTGTCATCTTTTCCCAAATAAAATGGTTGGATTTGGGAGGTGCTGATAACTGCTGGAGCCAATACTCCAGAGTGCTGCATTTAAAATAGGAATCATTCTGTCTGCCTGCCTGTCTGTCTGTCTGCACAAAGGTCTCTGTGATGTTTGACTGATCCCAGGCAAAAAAAGACCAGGGCCCATCTACATGACTCTGGTCCACAGTAGATACATTCAGGTTCACTCAAGCACAGATGCATAGTCTTTGTATCCTCAGGTCCATTTTGTGAGCATCACAAGAGGGGACAAAAGACATCCCCACATCACTCCAGGAAAGAGCCACCTTGTTCCCCTTGACTGTTTTGGAGAAAGGTCATACTTTACCCTGCTCCCTGTTCTGGCAGTCAAACCTAGGGTGTCCTGCACCCTGGGCAAGCACTCTTAACCACTGAGCCACACTTCAGTCCAGCTGGAGGTTATTGAAGCCAACGTCACCGTGTGGCTGAGATTTCCCAGACTCCTCTCAGGAAGATATACACTATGTTAATCTGCAGGTGAGCTGGCCTCACCCATCTCCCTCATCTAGGTGGTCAGTCTTCGGGTTCAAGGCCACGCTGTGATTCAGGAGCCTCCATCTTCTCCTGAGTCCTGTTGAGGACCCTTTGGCTGCCTCTTCTCTACTCACCTAAGTTAGCCAATGGGTGTTTGTGAAATATACACTCCAATTCCGGAATATGATGCGGGTGGTAGGAATCAGCTGTCCACTAGCAAGCTTGGACATAGGGCAGCAGGGGGAGCTAGGACAGCTGGGCAGAACTGGCTGTTTCTGGACTCACGTTGTAGATGGCTTCAGAAGGGCCTGTGGCCAGCAAGCAGAGATGGACCTCCTGGGAGCCTTCTGTGTGCATACAGCCCCGTCCTAGTTAGGGGATCAGCCCAGACATTCCTTAGCCATATACTATAGAGAGCCTCAGATCTGAGCCACAGAGACTCTGTGCCTCAACCTGGTACGCAGCAGGTAGCCTTTGGAAAGTGCCTGTAAGAAATTTTAGAAGCATAGCTTCCCAGAAAGAGCCTCCCAGCCTGACCTGGAAGGACATGTCAAGAGGTGAAATTCTGCAAGGCCTAGCTAGGAGTGGAATGTTGGTAGAACATGATCTGCCCAGTGGCACCCAGCTGAAGCCTGCTGGTCTCATTGGGAGGCGTCCTCTACCTGCTATTGCCATGTAGGAACAGGAAACCATTTGCTAGGCTGAAGTATCAAGTCTAGAGGCCAGGGATGCTGTTTAGTCCTCTTTGGTCCACAGAGCATCACTGCAGGAGCTGCAGGAGATGGGGCCAGGAATGAGCCTTCCCCATCCACATGACTGGGCATCTATCTGTCCCTGGTAGTGTCACCTATATGTGGCTGGAGGAATCCTGGAGGCCAGTGAGTCCCAGCCTGAGACACAAACTCTGAGGGGACTCCAGGCCAAACCTGACAGCTAAATAGTCTCTGTGAGGACTGGGCTTACCACAGCAGCACCTGTATGTGAGAGTCCTTCTGTGCCCTGCAAGGGGCTGTGCTGTGCAAGGTCCCTGGACTGGAGTGGATGGCTGTCAAGTGCACACAGTGTCAAGTATGCATGATGACACACCTCTCGTGGCCACACAGACACAGCATTGTCTTGTGCTGGGTGTGAGGGACCAGTCACAGCAGGAGCCAGCAGCCCACCTTCTTCATGAGGGCATCCTTTGTACCTGACAGCTGGCCCGAAAGATTGTCATTAATCCCTCATGTGTTTGCTCTCCATAATAAACCGTGTATTATAAACTCACAGCTTTGGTAATGTGATGTTTTCAGTGTGCCATGCCATAGCGTTGCAGCGAGCTACACCGCACCGGATCCCCTTACCTGCCCCCCACCCAGCCGAGCGTGGAGACATTGCGTCACACTCCTGCTTCCCTCTGGCACAGGAGACAGACCAGAGCCTGGGGCTTCTGTGCAGCACACGTTCTTTCTATTTCCTGACTAATAGGAAGCAAGAGGCCCCATCCTACAAGGCTCTCAGCTCCACATGAGAAATGCAGACGACACAGGCAGTCTTGAGATTTATAGGGTTTCTATGGATGCTGTGAGGGGTAGTGTGTAATTCCAGTTGAGGAGGCAGTTATGGGAAACCTCAGAGAAGGACTGGCAGAATATGACTCTTGGATCACTTCTCTGCCAGAGGGACAGGCCACTCTGTCTCCAAGCAGTCCTCAGCTGTTTTGAGTGACCATTCAACCATCGGTGGCCTCCATCTTTGAGTGCTATGTGACCCAGCAGCTTCCATCAGGGATGGACAGCATGTCAAGTGTGGGCTGTGATGGTATCCTTAGAACGGGAGACCTCAGGGTCAGCAGGTGGCAGGAGAGAACACTGTGCCTTCTTTCCCTTTGTGTGGACCTGTGTGACATTGTCCCCAAACATCGGGCTGGGGTCAGCCTCTGAGGGTAGCGGACCTGGATATAAGATAGTGTTATAGCAATGGTAATTCTCAAGTCTGTCTCCATCAGTCCAATCAAACAAACAGGCTACTCTCCCATGGTGGTAGTGTGGTAATTCTTGAATGGAGGTGATGTCCCAGTCCCAGATGCTTAGAAAGAAAGAGACAGAGTGGAAAAGGGGGTAGCAGCTGGTCCACAGTAGGGACTGCATAAGCTCCACCCCAGATCCCAATCCTGGTCCACTCGGCCCCTCCAGAGATAGAAACTTGGGAGTCCAACTGAGACTCTCAGGACTCGTGTTCCTTGTGGTCACGCAGAGTCTCCTGCATTCATCTTGCCCAGGCGACCATTTGAAATCCAGGCAGACTCTGAGGTGGTCGGCAAGATGTCGGGCCAGTTCAGGGCTGAGGCATTTTAAGCAGGTCCTAACAACAGAATCTATAGGGCTCCCCAGAGAAACGACCACACCCACTCTTGGACTGGCCTCTGGATTGCTGGCCCAGGCCCAGCCCACGCTCACTGCCCCTGCCCCTGTGTGACAGGTAAATTGCATTCTTGGGCATTTCCTGGGCAGCTGTGTTTGGGACTACACCTTTCACATCCTGCTGGGCAGTCGAGGCTGGGTTTTACAGATCGTGTAGGCTGCTTTATGGGAGAGTTGCATTGGCCCTGGGACCTGGCTAGGGACCTGATGCCACGAGCAGAGCAGCTTAGTCTGGAAATAATTCAACTTTCCAGTCATGTACTTTTTAAAAATCATGAGCTCTGAAAACTACCAGTCTCATTTAGAACTGAACCTTCATAAACGGATACCGACCGGCTAAGAATCTAAGAATGGAGCCAGTCATACCCAGGATCCTCCTTTCTGTTGGATGCTCAGCAACATCCGTACCTGTTTCAGGCCAGCCCTGTGCTCACAGAGACTGGCTGGATACGGTTCTGCCCCTAGGTGCCTCTCAGAGCCTGCCTTCTACCTGTTCCTTGCCAATTCTGGATTTACAACATGGTCGAGCCAGCTGGCCTGATACTGAGTGGGGGTCGTTCCTGAAGCACGGCTTACCCCCACAGAGCTGTCTAGACGGGCTCATGCCTGGAGCTGAGTTAGTACCTGAATAACACATTTCACTGCAAACTGGAGAACCCAGATGGCCAGGGGCTTCCTGCTCCTCGGCAGGCAGCTCCTGGGAGATGCCGTCCTTAGGAAGGGCGGGGACCCACAGCTGATTTCATATATTCGACTTTCTAATGTCAGAGGGATGGGTTTCCCTTCCTTCCTTTTTTGTTAAATGCCAGGATGTCCGCCGTCTTTCTTGTTCTGAGCAGAGCCTCCCATCCTACAAAGCAGTTGGGGAACCTGCTGAGGAAGGAGCCTGGTACCTGACGGAACCTAGGATTCCCATGGCCTAGGCAAGAGGGCAGATAGGGTGGCGGGCGAGCTGAATTAGGCCTTGACTTGGAGTCTTTTCTAGGAAGTGCTGTGTGTGAGGAGTGCTTGCCTTGGAGCCCTACTCCTGTGGGTCCCTTTGCCACCACAGCTCCAGAGACAATCAATGACCACTCTTGGAGCCAAGGATTTAACTCCTGAAGTTTGGATGGGGAGGATAATGGGGAGGACTTGAGCTCTTCCAGGTCCCATACTGATCAATCCAGCAAGTTCCTACCTGTAAGCAATCTGAAGCCTGAGGTACC
The DNA here is from genome assembly GCF_049852395.1 of Peromyscus maniculatus bairdii. Classification (NCBI taxonomy): domain Eukaryota; kingdom Metazoa; phylum Chordata; class Mammalia; order Rodentia; family Cricetidae; genus Peromyscus; species Peromyscus maniculatus. The sequence continues at coordinate 72,176,075 of NC_134870.1, read as the reverse complement.
TCCATCTCAACATGTGCCTGGTCTTCTTATGTGACTCGGTCCCCTCCCTTATCCAAGGGTGCTTCCCTCCTTGCCCCCCAGGGATGGCTTGGAGGTCAACCGTGGGTTCCTGGCAAAGGTGGACCTTTATAGATCTTGTGGAGAGGCAGCCCCTTGAAGCCCACTGCCAGGCCACCATGTCCCACCTCTGTCGTGTCCGACTCACAGGAAACGCTGACAGCAGGTGGACCCCCTCCCATTCTCTCATGTGACTGACTGACCTCTGACTCCTGGCTAGTCACCCTGGCTTCATTACGTGTGTAGCGTCTCTGGCATGAATCCAGCACAAGCAACCTGGTTTCCAGAGTCATGATGAGCACATGACAAGGTGTCATAAGCAGGGGACCCACAGTCTCATGGAAGGCTGTCGGGCTGTCACGTGAAGATCAGCTCTCCATTAGCTGTCTGCTCACCTGCTCAAGCCACACTCTATGAGTGAGTCATTGTGCGATCCTCCTGGGGGGTCACACCTAGGGGACCCCGGGACTTGCATGTACTGACCTGGAGGACCCAGGACTGCTTCAGCCAGTTGTGACTTCTGGGCTGAATGCAAGAGTCTCGAGCTGAGAATACAAGCAGCACGAACCCCTGTTGTCCTCTCGGAGGGAACGTCCAAATGTCAGCTTCCCCTGAGACTCAGCTGCTCCAGAGCCTGCCTCACGCACTGAAGCCAGCAGGAGCTGACTTAGAGCCTAGACGGGATGAAAACGGGATGAGGAGGCTGCAGCAGCCAACGGCTGGGCTGCCTTCTGTAGACCCAGAGGCTGGGCCGCTGGTGCTTGAGGGCCGTGCAGACCTGCCACTGAGAGGTGAGGAGAGGCCACCTCGACCAGCAAGCCCGAGTCCAGGGCAGAACCTCCAGGTGGGGGGGCTGTGCTGTGAGGGAGGCTGCCCTTCCCAGGAAGCTCCCAGTGGAGCCAGGCTTCAGAAGAGCTCCACACAGTCGTGGCTCACAGCAGCTGGTGGCGCAGGGGCCTGGCTCTAATGAAGAACAGATGTACATTCCTGCTGGCTCAGACCGTGGCTAAAGATTTTTCCTCAAAATGCAGATAGGCTTTTATTTACTCATGGAGAAGCCGGGCCTCCCTCCGTGGCATGTGTGTTTGTATGTGGAGTGTGCGCGCCTCTTGAAGAGGCCGCGGTCGTTGGGCAGTCAGTCCCTCACGTGGCTGACCTGCTGCCAAACCCAACCAGGCATAGCGTGTGAAGAGGTGAGACACAATAGAGACTTCTGTAACTGTTCATCGGGCACATGGCTTACGCGGCTCAGTGCTGCTGGGGGTCGCCAGAGAAGAATCTCAGCCACCCAGCCGGGTCTCTGAGGGAAGAGGGAGACTAACGAGAGACCGGTGGCCAGGAAGCAAACGAGGAATGCAGGGCCCAGGGTCTACTCGCCGCCTCTTTCTCTGCCTGACAGTCTCGTCCTCATTCTCCTGTAGAAACCCACCCGGAGCAGAAGCCTGGAGTCTGCTCTGTCCACAGCCTGGGGCTAGTTCCAGGTCACAGAGACTACTTTATCTCTGTGGTGCTTCCCTGAACGGGGGGCCTTCTTGCTCAGAGTGGAGAGGGAGAACTGGGAGGCCCTGCTTGGGGCTGTGGGGTCTCCTGGGGCTCCCTGGTCCCCCGGGGCTGCCTGGTCTCCCGGGGCTGCCTGGTCTCCCGGGACTGCCTGGTCCCCCGGGGCTGCCTGGTCTCCTGGGGCTGGCTGGCTGCAGAGTCCTCACTTGGGTGTGGGAAGCAGGAGGGATGCGTGGAGACATGGTGCACTTGCCCACAGGAAAGCTCCTTCTCTTTCCGTGTCTACCGGCTTCTCGGCTATCTCAGATGTTCATCCACCTCTGGATCCTCACCGGAGCCAACTCAGTGCGTGCTCAGTTTCCACATTAGCAGAACTTACAAGAGTCGTCAGTAGCCGAATTACGGCAATACCTCCAAGCTGAAGTGTTCACTTTGAGCGCTACAAATCCACAGGCCCTGGGCTCCAAAGCTCCTACTGCCATTTGCAAATAGATTTTTATAGCACGCTAGTGCTGGGGGATATTCCAAGGAAAATAGTCCTCTTCATATTAGAAGCAGCTGTGACTTTCTCAGCCAGTGACTCACCCTGCTTTTAATTGGGTGGGAGAGCCAGCAGAGACAGAGGGGCTCAGTCAGGACGCTGTTTGTTTTGCGCGGGGTATCCTAGCCACAGCCTAGCCTACCCATCTGCAACTTATGTTTATTTAACTTGTTCTTTCCTCCTCACAGTTCCAATTATAAAGACAGAACCCACGGATGACTTTGAGCCAGCTCTGACCTGTGGACCAATGAGCCAGGGACTAAGTCCTCTGCCCAGGCCCTACTTCAGCCAGCAGCTCGCCATGCCTCCCAGCCCCGGCTCCTGCCTCGTGGCTGGCTTTGCCCCCTGCTCGCAGAGGAGCACACTGATGACCACGCCTCCCAATGCAAGCCCGAAGCTCCACGACCTCTCCTCGACGGCGGCCTACACCAAGGGCCTCACCAGCCCAGGCCACAGTGGTCACCTTGGACTTCAGCCGCCATCTTCGGAGGCCCCCACCATGCAGGAAGTGCCGAGACCCATGGCCATGCAGCCCAACTCGCCTGAGCAGCCCCCACCCGCCCGGCTGCAGCCGCAGGTGAGTCCACATCTGAACAGTAGCTGTTCCCTTGGTTGCCAACAAGTGCTCTGTCCCAACAGCCCCTCTTCTCCACTGCCGCCTGCTGCCCACGAGCCAACCTGCTTACAGCCCTCAGCCCTCCCTCCTGACGTGGGCCACCGGCAGCAACAACTGCAGAAGGTTCCAAGAAACGAGTCTCCAGCGGGAGTGCCAGAGGTGCGTGAGGACAGTGGTCATAATTTGGCCCCTATTCCTGTAGTGGTCAAGCAAGAACCTGAGGAATTGGACCAGTTATACCTGGATGATGGTAAGTGCCTGCCGCCGCCACCGCCACCACCACCACCGCCGCCGAGCAGGTGTGCACACAGCCATTGAGTTGGGGAAGGAAGGGGTGACCTGGGTGGAAGACAGTCCCCATGCTGTGCCGTGTAGACTGGTCTCCAGCCAGCAGGCTGTGGGTCCGCAGTTCTGCCCTGGTAATCTTGGCGACCCCCGCCTGATCGATATTGGTTCCAACTTGAGACTCTCAGATTTGGCGTCAAAAGTGAAGCAAGTAACTGTCCGGGTCAACCTCACAAAGTCACAACAGAAAAGGCCTGTCACAGAGTGTGGCCTTTGGGGTCCGGTCACCTAGAAGCTTCTTAGAGGAGAGGTTCTAAGTCAATGCCCGTGTCAAGCAAGCCCGGCTCGAGGCAGTGGTACTGTAGGCAGCCATGTGAAAATGTTCAAATGGGACAGCAGGGTCAGGAGCCCGGAGGCTGGCAGCAATACTAAGGTGACTGTCTCCACTGTGGCTCTGTCAGGGTGTGGCATCTCCTTCTGGGACAGTGCAGCTCACTCTGGGCAGAGGGACATACCTGAATGTAGTGTGTCCAGCTGTGCCCAGGCTGCCTGTGATAGGCACAGAATCTCTGAGCACTAACACAACCAAGTGTGTCTCTGCTGTTCTGTGTGTGTGGGGGGTGTGTGCGTGTGCGTGTGTGTGCGTGTGCGTGTGCGTGTGTGTGTGGTGTTCCTGCCAAGTGGCGAGAGTCTTCCTGACCACGTGACTGCCACAGTGGCCGGTCACGTGACTGCCACACTGCCCACTGGGAGTGGGTTCAGTGGTGTTTTACAGCTTGCTCAGAGTGTTTACGGGAGCTGGGGACTCCCTCTGAGGCCAGTTGGTCTCCCCACATGTGGGCTGTTTCCCGGGCCAGGTGCAGAGCAGCACATCTGGAACAGGTCCAGCTCCTTGCTGCACCTGGACTCAGGTGAGGCCAGGACCATGCCAGGGCTTGCTCGGCTCCCCATCTCCAAGGTTGAAGTCTCGCAGCCTCTCAGCCACTCTTCCCCATGCCTCTGCCTGTGATCCTGATGATCCTTTTGTTTCTAGGGGACCCTTGAGAAGAACGTTGGAGAGGGTGCTATGTCCTGGGTTCTGCACCTTCTCCTTGACACCTCAGGTGTAGGGTGAGCTGGATTAGCGATCAGAGGATATTCCAAGCTCCCTGTGGACAGGCCCAGTGGTGGCTCCCAGGCACTTGGTTAACAAGGATCTTACATTTCAGGAGGGCCGAACATTTCCCTCCAAATTCATAACTTAAAGCTTTGGGGGAATGACTCATGCAAAAATTTTGCTGAGAAATATATTCAGTTTTTGAACCTTGAACCCAGAGTCTTGCTCCGTGACACAGTTGGTAGCCATGTTCATCTGCCCCTGAATAAGCCCTCAAAGCCTTATGGGAGGTTCCTGGCCTCCCTGGGTCTTCTCTTTGGATCCACATTGAAGGACTGCTGCTGCCCTTATCGACAGCTCTATTTACACATAACTGCAGGACTAGAACCACAGTGATGGTGCCCAGTGCCGCTTCCTTAGCATGAAGATCCAGCCCGTGTTCCTGGTACCTGCCCAGGTGGACACTGTGGCCAGGATGGGCACTGACGTCTGTGTCTAGGGTCCCGCCTTCTCCTTTGCCTCAGGGAGTGCTGGTGTGGGCCTGTGAGATCATAGTCATCTGGTCAGAGGCAGTGTGACCGGCCAGCCCAGGACTCCCACATCTGGGCAGTGCCCTCTGGCCCAGAGACAGGAAGTCGGTCTTCGCCAGGTTTCCCTCTGACCCAGAGGCCACTGTGGCCGACGTCAGACAGGGCTTTGTTGTGGGCATGGGATGAGAACAGGTGAGGTTTCAGGGAGGGGGGACACTGTGTCCAGGAAGCGACACAGCAGAACTCGGGACTAGGGCTGCCCACATGTGGCCGGGATGTATTTTGTTGAGTTTTGCTGTGTCCCCGAAAGACCATCTCAGAGTCTCCCATGTTGGGGGCGCAAAGAAGGAGTGCTGCTTCAGAAAACAGAAAACCCCTAAGGGAAATGAAGTTTAGGAAGAGGAGCCGAACATTGGGCATGGGTGCCTGTCCTGGATACTGTGTCTTTTTCAGTGGGTCTTAGTTTAAATTCCCTGGGGAAGGAACAGAGAGAGAATAGAAATCACCACAAAATCTAATTTAGAAAGTCAGACTCCATTTCCCCCCAATCCCCTTATTCAAAAGCAGTCAGTCATCAATTTACCCAACAGGGAGAGGCACACTGGGGAAGACACTCTTTTTATTTGAAAGTAGGAAAGTTGGGGGTAATCATCTCCCAGTCGTTAGGCTGGGACCCCTGGGACATGTGAGAAGGTCAGGGTAGAACGGACTTTAGGCTTCTGCTTTCTTCTGGGATCTCCCGCTGCAGCTAGCGGGGAGCCCTTAGCCCTCCCCAGAGCACGTTTGGTCTCTGAGTACAGTCCCTAATGGAAGGGACACAGGGACAGACTGGTGACCTGGAGGTCCCCAAGCTGCAAAGTACCGGGCGAGCAGTCGAGGAGTGTTGACTGACTTCCACCCAGCCCTGCAGCATTTAGGGATCCCCTCTAACTGCATCTGTGGGCTCCAGGGGTTCACACAGTGCCAAGCTGTGGCTGCCCTGCCTGAGAGGGGGGAGGCAGGGAGAGTATTTACATACTGGTTCTCATGTGGTTTGTGGCATTGTGATTTTGTTTTCTGAGAACAGAGAGAGAGAAGGCAGTACTAAAATACCATCTCCAGTCTTTGAAAACGCATAGCATGCCAAACACACAAATTCTCAGCATTGGCATCATGGAGACATCAGGAAGTTCGTGCCCATGTGAACAAACAGTACATGGTGTGCCCCACGTTGGATCTACAGGGCCACACATTAGAATTTGCAGGGTGGCACACCTCCCAAATGTCTCCTTATCTCAAGGAGTAATTTAAATTATGGACAGAAACAAACCTCACCTTTTCCAGGAGTCTTTTTTAATACCTACTCTAAAGTTTTGCTGAAAATGTGTTTGGCCCATTCATAAACCTTCAGTGTGTTTTCTTATTCCAACCATCTGCATAAGACTTAGACTTTTAATACAAACTTTTCATGGTTTAGGTTTTGAAGGTGTTGGCACAGTGGCTCTCACATTATTTTAAATACGGACCTTTAAAAGGTCCCACCAAAGCCTCCCATGAACTGTTTTTACACTGTTTGCTTAAGTTGCCTGTCACTGGCCTGAACTGTGGGACAGCGTTCCTGGTGTGATGAGCCCTCTCAGTCGCGTGCGTGAGCATCTCCCTTGCACACAAAGCTCCCACTTCGAGCACATCTGGAAACTCCTAAAATACCATGAGGCGTATAGGGTTTGTTCCCACATCTGTGCAGATGGGACCCTGCCACGAAACTGCTGTGGTGCCACGCAGCCAGCCTGCTTCCAGCTCTGTGTCTGTGGCTGCAGCAGCCGAGAGGCATTAGCTTCTCAGTCTGTTGCTGTGCCATGCCTGCCCCCCCCACCACACACACACTTATGGTGACCACCCTGCGGCCTCTGCCACAATCAAGCCTTTCAGCTCCATCAGTGGCTGCCGGGTGTCCAGAAGCCTAGATGTCATTAAAACAACAAGCAGGTAGACCAGACAGCCCAGCCGTGTCTGCCGGCTGGCTGCGTTTCTTCACCCTCCCCTTCTTTCCTGAGCTTAAGCTGCTCTGGAAGAGAACAAAAAGCTTTCCTCATGGAAAGTTTGAGTAAGCTGGCAGCGTGCCCAGGCCCAAGCCTTCCCCGTTGCTAGCAAGATGATGGCAAGAGCGTGTATACAGCGATCAAACACACCAAGTCATGAATACTGCGGACACAGGCCACCCCATGACAGATAGGAGAAGGAATTCAGCCATGCATGCATCTCACTGAGTCAATACTTCATGCCCTGGGGTTCCTGCCTGTGAGTTGGGAGGCACAGAAATTATACCACACACCGCCACCGGAGTCAGAGACTGCTGGAGGCAGTGTAGACCAGCCGGCTGCATAAGTAGCTTGTTGGAGTCCCCGAGGGAGGGATCTCCCAACATTCACGAGTTCACCGGGCCCAGGCCTGTAGCCGCTGCTTGGTGGGGTTTCCAACTGTTCACTGCAGGGTGAACAAGCCAGAGAAGGCTGTTTCCCAAACCTATGTGCACACCACAGGGTACCAGGCAAGCAGACGTTGGCTTAAATATTTCTGTTGATATCTAGGCACATGCCTATAGATCTGCACTGAGTGTCAGGCAATCACTACCAGGAAACCTTCTGGGAAGGACCAGGGTTAGCTTGTACTCTGAGACAGAGAGAGACACGGCTCGGGCACAGGCTTTCTGCCATCCGGGAGCTCCGTGCCGCTTCCGGGCAGGCAGACGCAGCGGTGGTGAGGACTCGGGGCTGTCTGCTGAGTCAGGCTTTCTAAATGGGGTGTGTTTGGCCACCATGGACCTGTCCTGGCGCTGCTGCACCATGGCGGCCTCTAACCTGTGGTGTCATGATGCTTTCCTCAGAGTCTGTGCTTCTGCAGGCAGGAGGGGAGGCGGAGGGCTGTCCCGCTGCACAGGGGCTGTGAGGAGCTGGAGTGGAGGGTCTGCTGGACTCTGCACTGTTTCCAGTTACATAGCTTAGACGGTGTATGTTCTATGTAGAGTGCTTGGAGTTACCCTGTGTTTTAATTGTGGTGTCATCCTATGGTCCTATGTATTCCGCCTACCAGGAGGGGAATTCGAATGTGTTGCTTTCAGCCATTATTAACAGTCTACCAAGCTAGTTTTCTTCCTTAAATGGGGAGTTTGTGGCATCGTTCACTTGAAGTAAGACAGCATGGTAGAACAGAGAAAGCTAGAGGCAAGAGCTAGAAAGACTCCGTGGGCCTAGAGACTATGCTAGTTAGTGCCAGAGAGCTTTCAGAAACTCCAGGCCAGGAGGAGGCTCAGACACATCTTTGAGGTGGCTGTGTGGGTGTGTTTGCGGCACCTTCTGTTTCTCACAGACAAACTCAGCAGCAGCCACGCGTTCGTGTGTGCTCTGTGACTGTGGTGGCAGGTTCTTCTTGTTTGGAAACAGTGCTTTCCTCCTCCTCTCGACGGGTTCAAACCCTCCCAGAGCCATCCTAAGGGCGGGCGTTCCTCCACGTCTCTCAGTTTATGCGGCAGTGTGTTCTGCAATCCCTGAAGTGTCTTTCTTCACACGTTCTGTTGATTCTGCAGATCTGTGAGCCAGGGAACAATGGGCCACTATGCTGGCTCCGGAGCACAAAACCATCAAGCGCGGGTGGTATTGAGAAGTATGTCTGCCACATTCCAGGAGTCCAGTGGTTGGTGGCTGTCAGGAGTGTGGCGGTCTCTGCCATCACTGTTCCTGAAAACGGGCAGGGCCCCTTGCTCAGCTGGCTCGCTCCGAGCGTCCCTGCTTCTGGAGCCACAACACTTGTTTGAAGAATCTTTTAGATGCCAGAATGTGTTCTTGCTTCCGGGATCCGGGGCACCGAGGGGAGCCGAACATTTCTTTACCCAGGTGGAGAAGAACACTGGTGGCTGGAATGGTAGTGAGTGCCTGCTCACCGATGCTAAAAGCATCACCCTCAGCCCAGTTTGAAGCATGATGCTAACATGCGAGAAGCCTGCTGGCAGCGATGCATGAGAAGTATAGAGCAGCGGGTGTAACTTCTCACGCCTGCCCCATCCCGTGAGCAGGAGAAGACGCCATTTTTCACCTCTCTGGGCACGAAAGGCAACTGGAGCTTCTAGACATGTCATTTGACAGTCGTGAGCAGCAGATCTGGAACCCCAGCATACTGTCATCCTAAGGCTCAGCTCCACCATGGAATATCCTCCACGGAGACATGCAAGCCAACACTCTAGATCTCTGGCATGAGCTGGCCCTGGGAGCCATGGGGGAGCCTACTGTGTGCTGTTTTCTTCACCTCAGAACTTCTGGTTCTCTGAAGGACTCTGCTAGCCTGGCAAGGGTGGAAGGGGGAATGGAGGTGGAAGTTCCAAACAAGGGCAGAGGCTCTCAGTATGTCAACTGTCTCCCCAGGGAACCTCAGTGCTCTCAAATCTGCCGACTCTCCACATCTGGAATCTAGAGATCAAAAGGGGAAGGTGGCAAGCTGAAAAGCATGTGCTCAAGAAACCCGTTTTATCTTGGAGTCCCCCACCCCCATGCTTTTCCCACGGAGCAAAGCCAAGACAAACTGAGAACTTACACAGTGAGAGAGGCTGGACTTCCCCAGAACCCAGTGTGCTGTCTGAGCTCAGGTTGGTCCCTAAGCTCACTGGACAAGTCCCAATCTCAGGTATGATGGGAGACAACTGCTACCGGCTAACTCGTGGTGACGGTGATGAGGAAGCTACTCACCACTGTGATGTCAGTGGGCAAGCAAGAGCCTCGCCAGAGCAGCCAGCCCAGGGTCAGATGAAAACCTGGGACCATCCTCGGAAGCCTGGATAACTGCACGTGTGCAAATGGATGTATATGCTCTGGAAAAGAGGCCAGGCACTCTCCTCTGCTGCCCCAAGACCACACAAGCAGAAGAGAAGCCATGCTGGCCCGCATCCTGCAGTTAAAGGTGTGGCTGAGCGTGGAGCATTTCCTGATGAACGCTGGAAGATGTAACGGCTCAGGACTTAGAAAAATCTCTTGATTGGACCAACCATGCACAGACCAGCAGCTCTTCAGACCGAAGTCTGAGCCCCAGGAAAGAGGCCTACCAAGCAAATAAGAATTTCTAGAAAGGGAACAGAAAACTGAGTATCACCACACTGCAAGGAATACAGAAGCTACAGAATTGGTCCGGGACAGTCAGCAGCCAGATAAACAAGAAGCAAATGCCCCTACAGCAACAAATCCCAAAGGATGAAAGCCTTAACCCAGAGTTGCTGTTATATATTATACATAGTGCCCAATCCTAAGGGGGAAAAATAGGAGATATGCAAATTAATAGAAAAATACACCTCATATACAGGAAAACTACACCAGTGAGAAATGCCCCTGTGAGGTCTCAAATATTAAACTAAGTAGCAAAGGCTTTAGATCGGCTATTTAAACATATTTAAGGGACTAAAAGAGGCAATACTTAAATAGTTACATTGAAGTATGATGAGCTGTCTCACCAAATAGAGAATATCAACAATGACACAGACTAAACCTTAAAAAGACACAAGTATAAATCCTCGGATTCTTGGATTTGAAAAGGTCGACACTTGAGCATTTCCTCAAAGTGCTGAACAAACAGATTTCAGGTGGAAGAGAAGAACCAGCAAACTTAGGGACAGATCAAACCATTATCCAGTCTGAGGAACTGAAAGAAAGGAGGGTGGATAAGACTGAGCAGAGCCCGTGACTCCATGAGGAAGGTGCTTGCTGCCAAGCCTGATGACCTCCATCCCTGGGAGCCACAGGGCGGAAGGAGGCACTTGCACTTTGTCCTCTGACCTCCACACATACACGCTGTGGCACACGCACACCCCCAACCTCTGCATACACAAAATAAATGAACACATGTAAAAAATAGTTTTCAAAGTAAGCAGAGCCTTAGAGACTGGGGACAGCACAGGGGTGCAGACAAAGCCTGTTGGGGTACATAAACGCTGGGGTAGGGTGGTAGGGAAGTATCTGGGCAGATAGTGGGTGGAAACATAATAAACTTGATGTAAGCCATTGTAGACATCTGTAGAGGTTTATGAACCCCAGATAAGATTAATTAAAAGAGATTCACACTTAGATACATCATGACCAAACTGTCCAACATCAAAGAAGGCAACCCTGAAAGATGCAGGACGAAACTTCCAGATGAGTGTCATAGATGCAAAGATACAAGGGGACTATACATTCAAACCCCTGAGAGAAACTGCCGACCAGGAAGACTTCTGACAAAACTAGCCTTCAAAAATGAAGGAGAAATAAGGTTGTTTGTTTGTTTCAAATAAACAAAGATACACAGAATGTGTTGTCAGTAACTCTGACCTATAGAAATACTGAAAGCAGCCAGACTGACTGAGAGCAGGTTGATGAAAAGAAGTAAAAAGTACTCGTGTGTCAGTCAGGATTCTCTAGAGGAACAAAGCTAATAGGATGGTGTGTGTGTGTGTGTGTGTGTGTGTGTGTGTGTGTGTGTGTGTGTGTGAATTAAGTCATCTTTGAAATAGTAATAACAGCTGACTCACACCTGAGAGCTAAGAACACAGTAGTTACATGGTCCTGGAGGCTGAGTGACTCAGGGTAGTCCCACAGTGTCTGTCTCTCACTGGGTGTGGGGGGGGGTGAGACAGGGACCAACAACCAGTTCAGTCCACAAGACTGGTTGCTTCAGCAGTCCAAAATCTGGTTCTAGAAGCCTGGAAGTTTTCTAGGGAGCCACTGGTCCCTAGAGTATCATGAAATCTTGTAAATCTGATATCAGCAATAGCAAGGCAAGTTAACTCAAAGGAGGCAAAAGGGGAGGTCAAGTGAGCAAACGGAGATATTCTCTTCCTTCTGCCAAACCTTTTCTATCTGGGCTGCTAGTAGAAGGTGCCACCCGCAATAGAGATGGGTCTTCCCATGTCAATCAAAGCAATCAGAACACTCTTGGGGGGTGGGGGGTGTTCCTGACTCCAGGGATTCTAATTTGTAGCAAGTTGACATTAAAACCAAACATAATACCTAGTAAAAGATTATATATAAAAAAGTGATGCTACCGTATTTTAATTTCTTTCTTCTGACTCAAAACTGTATAAAACAATGACTGCAAAACTGCTTGTGGACTTACAATCTTAAGAGTACATCATTTATATGACTGTAATATACAAAGGGGTAGGGAAGAGCTGTAGCATATCAAAGTATTTATACATCACTAGGAACTAAATTAGAACAACCTGAAATGACAAATGGCCAAGTGCTCACAGTAGCACTGCATTAAATGTAAATGGACTGAGTACTCCAATAAAATGACAGAGATTGTCAGACCGGATTAGGAACGAAACAAAATAGGATCCATCTATGTGTTACATATAAAGGATATACTTTCGATTTGAATGTAAACAGCAGGTTGAAAGTTAGTGATGGAAAAGGGTGTCCTACCAAAGAGCCCGGAGCAGCTGCGCTAATGTGAGGTGCAGCCATTTGTGTGTGTGTGTGTGTGTGTCTGATGAATGCCTGGCCCAGGCTTGCCTATGAAGAGGTTTATTTAATCATCATTGGAAAGGCAGGGGCATGGTACTAGAGCAGGCCACTTGATGGGGGGAGTCCATCTTAGCTGTATCCCATCATGACAGAAATGTATGTATGTGGATAGAAACACCTTACCAGGCACACAATAAATCAGAGAGAGACAGAGAGACAGACAGAGACAGAGAGACAGAGAGAGACAGAGAGAGAGACAGAGACAGAGAGAGAGACAGAGAGAGAGACAGAGAGAGACAGAGAGAGAGAAAGAGAGAGACAGAGAGAGAGACTGGGATTCCACAGGCCCTTCTAAAGGACAGCCCCATCACATACTGGATCCATCTCCTAATGGCACTACTTCTCACTACCACCACCTGGAAAACAAGCCTCGATTCACAGAGGAACTTTTGGAGGCTCAATTAAACGACAGCTAAGCCAACTAATACCAGATAAAACCAACTTCAAGGGGAAAAAATGGGCGTTACTGTAAAAATACAGTGATAGTAATGTTCCTTTGAACATTTTATAATTGCAGTTATAAAATGCTACATACAATACTGCCCCATAGGAAAAAAACAAAAATTATAGAACTGAAGGAAGATGTAGACCCCCAAAATTGCTAGATGTTGCAGTAAAACAAAATAACCACAGAGAAAATCAGCAAGGATGTAAAACAAGCCTGACCCGAGAGACACACATAGAACCTTCTAGAGAAGAATGCATGGAGGAGGTTCCAGAACAGAGTTCTTCCTAGGATATAAAGCAAACCTTGGTGAGTTTATAAATATTGATTTTTGAAGAACCAAAAGATTACTCTTTGAAAATATAAACATTGATAAATCTGGTGTTTGATAAAGAAAAGTTAGAAATAAAAGGTGAAATTCCCACTGGCTCCTTAGTTGCTAACAGGATTATAAAGAAATGCTATAAATAACATGGCACCAGCAAATTGGACAACCTGGATAAAATGGAAAAATTCTTAGACACAAATTACCTAAACTTCCTCAAAAAGGAACAGAAGGATATTAATAGACCTATAGCAAGCAGAGAAAACAAATTAATAATTTTAAAATATTACCATAAAGAAAAGCGCAGGCCCATACAGCTTCATTGGTAAATTCTACCAAATGCCACAAGGAGTAAAATAATACCAGTGCTTCACAAGCTTCCAGAAAACAGAGAGGGAGCACCACCCTGCTGATTCTTGATTATAACGTTATATAAAAATCAGAGGAAAACATCACAAATGACCCAGAGACAAATACAGGATGTGAGTACCTCAGCAAAAACCCATAACAAACTGGGCCTGGTTGACAAACTTAAATAAAAGATGGCACACTGTCACTAAATGAAATTCACCTCAGTAATGTGATGTTGGTTTTGCGTCTGAAAAGCAATGTAGACTCCCACCTGGGTAGAATAAAAGCCAAGCATTGCCCAGTCATCTCAACAGATGGAATATCCCATCCCATACAATTCAAGCCCTTACCTGATGAAGATCACCAGCCCACAGTGGATATCACACTCACTGAGAAAGGTAGAACCCCATTCTCCTAGGACAAAGAAAGAGGTAAGGAATCTACCTTCACATACCATTTGGCATTGTTCTGAACAGGCCTGTGCAATCAGGCAAGAAAAAGAAAAAATTAGGGAAAAATAAGTAAAATGTCTTCCTTTGTAGATACATGACCCCCTATGTAGAAAATCCTAAGAAATCTGCCTCTGGAAGAAAACAAACCCAATATTCAAACTTATTGGTAATCAGACATGAAATTAGAATACAGAGCATTTTTCTACATCTGCATATAATAAATAATTTTAAACAAAACCAGTAGAGTCCCACTTATAGTATTGTTAAGAGGAATAAGACACTTAAGGACAAGCTGACTAAAGCAGTGAAGGATACACAGTCCCCAGCACAGCTGAGGGGAACTTCAGCTCTGAACAGACAGAGGCCACATGTCCATCAAGAGATGCTAAGTGACAACGTGTCAGCCTTCTCCAAGCTGACCTATGTTATCAACACAGCCCCTACCAGACCACAGCAGGATTGCACCTAGAAACTGACGAAGTCCGAAAATATAGAGAGAATTTACAATAGTCAGAATAGCCCAAACAATTTTGAAACCAGAGAACAAAGCTAGAGACCTCACACTTGTAGATTCCAGAACTTGCTGTAAGCTGCAGAGGCTGGGAAGATGGCTCCATGAGTAAGAATACCAAAGACATGAGTTCAAATCCCCCTACACCCACATAAAAGGCTAGACAAGGTCACACACGTGCCTGTAACCCTGGCACTAGGAGTAAAGGGTTAAAAGAGGAAGCTCGCTGGGGCTTGCTGACCATCATCCTACCTCCACATCCAGGGAGAGAGTAAGGCCAAGAGTGACAAAGTAGGACACCTCCTTTGGCCTCCATACATGTGCCCAGACACTTATTCTTACACATGCACATGCAGCAAACATACACCCTCACACAAAAATAAAGCCCATGCACAAAAGAATTGCTATAGTTCTTGAGACAGTATGGCTCAGGCATAAGACATATATACCAGTGGAATGGGATCCAAAACTATATGTTTAGATTTATGGTAAACTGTTTTTGACAAGGATATTAAACCATTTGTTGGGAATAAAGACAAACCCTTTAAGCAAATGCTACTGTATCAGTTGCATATCCAAATGCAAACAAACAATCAAAGAAAATACATCACCACACATGCACGCATGCACACACACACACACACACACACACACAACCTCAGTTGATTGTAGACTTAAAACTTTTTAGGAATGTGAGAAAAGGACTGCCATTGGGTTAGACAAAGACTTCTTAACTATGACATTAAAAATACAGACCATAAAATAAAAACCTGACCAATTGAACTTCATCAAAATTCAGCATTGTTGTGTTTCAAAAGACACCACTGAGAAAGAGAAAAGATAAGCAATGGCTGCCCAGTATCACACAGCTATCTGGTCAAAGACGCTGCCCAGCATCTACAAGGAATGCTTGCAGTTCAGTCCAAACTGCCAGTGATTGGAAAGCCATTTCTCCAGAGATGTGTAGTCATCTTAAGATGCCTTGATGAAGATGATGGTTTTGTCAGTATTGGGCCACATATAAAAAAATGATCCACAAGGTTATGTCACTTGGGGATGTGACACTATGACCCCTGTAGTCTGTATAGGTGTATTCTGTAATGTCATCACAATGATGAAACTACCTAAGGACATGTTTTCCAGAATATCTCTCCATGCCACTGAGTAATACATGATTACATGTCATTAGTCACTAGGGAATGGGAGTTGAAAATCATAGCAAGATTTCATTAGTGTGACTGAAATAGCAAACTTTGTAGAAAACGTTGGGAAGTGGAGTCCTGACTTATCACAGACAGGAGCAAGGTAGAATAGAGACTTTGACAACTTCTTAAAAGCTAAAATGAGTTTACCATTCTACCCATCTGTTTACTCCTAAATGGCACAAGTGTTCTTTGGAATTCTTTAGAATAGGCAAACCCTGGAAACACCTGCAGCATCCAGCAACTGGTGAATCGTCAGAAGTGCGGTACTCCCATAGATTCAAGAAACAGACATGGGGTCATGTTGGGCTCAGATGGACTTGCAAGCCTGGAGCTGAGTAAAGAAAGATAGGCAAATGGGTCAGTCCTCTACGGTCCATTTATGTCAACTGTCTTTGGAAGGATGGGGCAGAGATCCACCATAAGTGAGGACAAGGAAGCTTCCAGGGATGTTCTGAAACACTCATTAGATCACATAACTTCAAGCTGGATGTGGTAGCCCATGCTTGTAATCTAGAAGGCTAAGGCAAGGGATTGTTGTGAGTTCAAGGCCAGCCTTGCCTACACAGCAAGACCCTATCTAAAAAAAGAAGAATTTAAGTAAAAATAAATCTGTCAATTTACTGAAATATCACTGGATGGTACCTCTGAAAGCAAGAGCATTACAATGTATATAAAAATACTCTTTCACGAATCTGACGGGACCAAGGTTGCAGAGTACAAACTTCCAACTTTGTAAGTGAACTCACTATGTGACCTATAGAGAGCTTCACTGCGGCCCTGTATACATGGCATAGAGCACCTGCCTTGTGGTCCTGCTCAGAGTTGGACTGCTGTGTCTTCTCTGGGTCTTTCTCTGACCTCCTTCCTGGACTGTTCTCTGTGGGGTCTCCCGCAAAGAGATGGGAACGGGTAGGTGGAGGGGTGTGACGGACGGCCTGATGGGCTCATCTCACCCCCTTGATGAGAGCCAAACTCAAGTGCAGTTTTGTGAGCTCTGTCAGCCGTTCAAAGTCCTCGAGGCCAGAGGAACAATGGCAAGCCGATGGTGTTCATGCGGTCTCTCCACACCATTCTTCAGTGTGTTAGAAGAAATATCCTCGCAGAATGTGAACCAACTTTGGTGGCAGACATTCTCATGGGAAGTAAGCCCACGGGTCCTCATCCCTGACTAAAGGATCACTTTGAGAAGATAGGCAGAGGGTGGACGCCTCAGTCCTGGTCTCTTGGCACGGGCTGACTGAGCTTTCTGACTCATCTGGTGTCTCTGATGTCATTTTGGTTGGCTGCATGGAATTTTGAAAATTCCTTTACTGTGTTCAGTTTTAGGCTTTTTTTTTTTTTCAGTTTTAGTTTTGAAACTGGGTTCTTCCTTCCTCCTAGATTATGGAGTAGCCACCAACACTTAGGGGAGTCTGTCTCGCCAGCCCCCAGGTCTAACAAGTCCGATACACAAGACAATAGACCAGGCATCCAGGCCCACAAGAGGTTATCTATCCTCCAAGAGGCTTTGTTCCCAAGCCACAGACAGTACAGGGACTGTCCCAGTCGCTCCCTGGGAGGGGTAGCCTTATCAGCCCTGTTCCCACACTGCGAGGTGGTCTCCTCAGTCTCAGCCTATCCCTATCAGGTCTTCCAGCTGCTGCTTCAGATATGGCAGGAGGTTGGGGTCTGGAAAACACAGAGGACCGGGCTCTGGACCCTCCCAGAGCAGGCTCATTCAGGGAAGTGGGAGTGGGTCCCAGCCTGATGGGTATTGTGTCACCTGATAGTCGTGTGGGTCACCGGGGCTATGCTTCAAAGAGCCAAGGCTGCATTCACAAGTGACGTTCGAAGACAGGGTGATCTGCTGTACCCCCTTTCCCAACTCAGGACTCCTGCTTTTAAACCACCCGCTTCTTAAAAACCCCGTCCTCTGTTTCTGCCCATAAAGTGGACGGGTCTAGAGTTCAGTCTCACACGTCTCCACAAATGACTTTACCAGGCTGGACGTTCACCCAGCGAGGACTGGAAAATGCATGGCAGAGGCTCAGTAGCAGGGTCTCGGCAGCAGGTCACTGCCGAGCATTCAAGCTGGGAGGAGCCCTTCACCCAGACACAGAGGCCGCCTTGATGACAGGCTGACTGGGCGCAGTATTCACTGGGCTGTGCCTTCAGAAGGATGGAGGTTGGGGGCAGGGGTGCGCGCTTGTGTGTGTGTGTGTGTGTGTGTGTGTGTGTGTGTGTGTGTGTGTGTGTGTGGACGAGTGCGTGCACGTGGGTATGTTGCGGGCACAACTCTGTCGCATTGGTTCTGCATGCTGGTTGCTGCCCTTGGCCAAGCTCCCTGCTTCCACAGCATCAAACTCAGACTCGCCTGCCTGTGCCCTTTCCCGTTTTTTCCACGGTAGCTGTTACCAGCAAGCTGCAAACTACCGTATATCACTCTAGTTTAAGAACCTAAACTTTAAAACAAATTAAACTCTTGTTGACATTGTAATAAAACTCAGAACGAAGCTGAATGGCTCAGTAAAAGGGAACTTCAATTATTTTTGTGGATTTCAGATTGTTTCCCGGGTTCCCCAGACTCCGGCGTGGGGAAGTTATTTCCTCTTGGCAGATGGCTGGAGAGAAAAAAAGGTGGAGGGATGGCTGGGGTGAGGTGGCAGGCGCTGGTGAGGTCTGGGGAGAAAGCCAGTCTCAGGCACCTGGATATTTGCTCTGGCCTGATCCACAGCGTCTGGAGTCAGGGGTGCGGGGATGGGTGGGGGTGGGGTGGGTGAAGACTAGGAAGGCGTGGTGACTCAGAGCCTTTGGTGTGTTTTAACTGAAGAAAGGAGATCAGATGTTTGTCAAATCCTGTGTGCTAACTAAGTGGTCCTGCTGGGTTAAGAGAAGCCAAAGGCAGTCTGCCTGCCCTTCTTGTCCAAACCTGGTGAATGGGTACGGCAGCCCCTCATTTCCCTCTGTCTCTCTGTCTCTCTCTCCTCTGTGTCTGTCTGTCTGTCTTTCTCTCTCTCTCTCTCTCTCTCTCTCTCTCTCTCTCTCTCTCTCTCTCTCTGTTTCTGTGTTTCTCTCTCTATTTCTCTGTGTCTCTGTGTGTCTGTCTGTCTTTCTGTCTCTTTCACTCTCTCTGTCTCTCTCTGTGTGTCTGTCTGTCTTTCTGTCTCTTTCACTCTCTGTCTCTCTCTGTGTGTCTGTCTTTCTGTCTCTTCCCCCCCCCACTCTCTGTGTCTGTCTGTCCCTCTCTTTCTCTGTCTCTCTGTGTGTCTGTCTGTCTGTCTCTCTTCGTATTCCTCTTGTCTCACCCTTTCTTGCCCTGCCTCATTTCCTATGTGTCTCTCTCTCTTTCTTTATCTCTCACTTATACCATTTCTTCCGTCAGCATATTAACTGTGATGTTTGATTTTTTTTTTTTTTTTTTTTAGTATCTTTCTCTGGCTGAATGGAAATAGCTTTCCCCAGGATTGAGGGCCAGTTTTCCATCCTTCACGCTGTTTCCTGTTGTGGCCATGCAGAGTTAAAGTGCTACACCACAGCCTGTGGATGGAGGGCAGGCAATCCGTTAATCTAAAGAACATCTCTTGGGAGGTGTGGCTGGGCGGGGGTAGCTCTTACCTGAGTTCCAAGCCAGGGGTGCTGGCCTCCCCATGAGACCCTTGTGGTCCCTTCCCCAGCAAGCCACTTCCTGTCCCCTCCTTCTGCTTCCTGTTTCTCTGCTTTCAAGGCCAAACTGGAAATGGGGTTCATGACCTTCAGTTCATAATGTGCCAATGTTCCCGAGGCACCCTTCGTGGACTCAACTCCACTTACAACTGGTGTTCTGGGCCCAGGTTGCCACCTCTCCCAAATCTAGCAGCTGGGCAAGCCAAGAACTGACCAGTCAGACAAGGAGCTGGCCCTGGGTCCCAGGTGGGCTCGCAGCCCCGCAAATGCCCTGTGCACCCATCTGGAAGCCAGCAGGCTCTGGACTTGGCTCTCTGTGGGATCTGTGCAGACATGGGTTTCTCTTTAAGCAGCCTGGTGACCAGGACTTGGTTCACTCAGAGGTTTCTGACAGAACCTCTGACTGTGCTTCTGTGTGTGCGCAAACCTTGACTTGGTGTCTACTGTTTGTGAAGAAAGAGAAATGGAGATGGCAGGGAGCCCCTGAGCTCGGCCATGTGCTCCAGAGGCCCCAACTCCTTTCCTGGAGTCTGTCTCTCTACCTGGGGAGTTTCCCCTCTGTCTCCTTTTCCTTGGAGCCTACCCCTATCTCCTCCATCTCCTCACCTGGGGGTTCTTCTATCCCCAGTCTCCTCACTCAGAGACCCCTGTCTCCCTGGTCTCCCCACCAGCGTCTCCGCCCCGCCCTGTGTCTTCATCCAGAGTCCCTCTCTTCTCATTGGAATCTCAGGCAAAGAAGCCAGGCACACACAGTGTGTGGTCTGTGGAAGCTCCTGGGCTGCCTAGGTCAGGATGACGCATTCCCAAACCCTCTCAGAATGCCTCTGGGCCTCAGACTGAGTCCTGGTGTCCCAGGAACTAATCATTTGCTGCCTGCATGTTGGTCTTTATTCTGAAGATGTGTTTAAGGTTCCTCAGATATCAAATTTGAGGGAGCAGAGAAGGAATTAATGCCAAAACTACTGGACACTGTCAGCAACCCTTCAGGAGAAATTCCACAAATGCAGACAAGACATCGATCACAGAGCAGCAAGGGCAGTGTGACACTCAGATGCACTGTGAAGCCTCACTGCATCTCTAGTTCCAAGCCTGAAGGAAGGAAGCAAGTAGGATGGTCTGCTGCAACCCTGGCTTCACCCCTGCAGTGGTGCCCATACTCCATGCCTGCAGTGGTGCCCACACTTCACCCCTGCAGTGGTGCCCACACTCCATGCCCGGTGCAGAGTGTCCCACACTTCACCCCTGCAGTGGTGCCCACACTCCATGCCCGGTGCAGAGTGTCTCACACTTCACCCCTGCAGTGGTGCCCACACTCCAGCCCTAGTGCAGAGTGTCCCACACTTCACCCCTGCAGTGGTGCCCACACTTCACCCCTGCAGTGGTGCCCACACTCCGTGCCTGGTGCAGAGTGGCCCACACTTCACCCCTGCAGTGGTGCCCACACTCCATGCCCGGTGCAGAGTGTCCCACACTTCACCCCTGCAGTGGTGCCCACACTCCATGCCCGGTGCAGAGTGTCTCACACTTCACCCCTGCAGTGGTGCCCACACTCCAGCCCTAGTGCAGAGTGTCCCACACTTCACCCCTGCAGTGGTGCCCACACTTCACCCCTGCAGTGGTGCCCACACTCCAGCCCTGGTGCAGAGTGTCCCACACTTCACCCCTGCAGTGGTGCCCACACTCCAGCCCTGGTGCAGAGTGTCCCACACTTCACCCCTGCAGTGGTGCCCACACTTCACCCCTGCAGTGGTGCCCACACTCCAGCCCGGTGCAGAGTGTCCCACAGACAGGTGCAGTTATTACCTATCAGTTAGAAAACCAGAATCCAGTCTTGGGAGCTAGATCAGCCATTCAAGTGCTCACCAAGAGGCTCCAAGTCCATTCCCCAGTGCCCACATAACACCGAGGCTCACAGAGATCCTTGTAATTCCAGCACTAGGGAGGTAAACAGACAGATGCCCGGAGCTCACTAGCCAGCCAGCCTAGTTTTCCTGTCTTGTTTCTGTCTCAAAATAAGTTGATGGCATTCAGGAATGACAACTGAGACTGTCGTCTGGCCTCCACATGTGTGTGTGTCCACATGTCCACATGTGTGTGCGTACACAATATTCCTAAGCCTCTTTGTCTCTACCATTGCAGGTCTATGAAAGTATCGGATCTCTGACCCCTCAGAAAACTGGGTGGATGTGGTGAGAATATTTTAAACAAGGAGAAGTTCAGCATCCGAAATCGTAACAATGGGTGACAGGGAGGACAGTGCTCATTGTCCCCACGAGTCAGGATTAGGTTCAGGCTCCTGCTTTGGATGCGAAGGATCTGAGATCGCAACCAAACAGGCATGTTAGATGAGTGGGTGGGCTTCCCAGAAGACCCCAACTCTCTGTTGGCACGGGAGTAGGGCTTGTGATGAAGGTGGAGCTCTGAGGAGCGGCCCCTCTCCCAGCCGGGCTGCTAAGGTGTTACACACTCCCACCTAGGTCCCTGGAAACCATGCTCCGGGTGAGTGTGGGGTGATCCTTGAGACCCGTGGTCTTTGGGAGCCAGGGTCCTGCAGTGAGGTCTGGTGTCAGGCCTCACGCTAGTGGCGTGCGTTAGCACACAAAGTCAATTAGAGCAGGTGCACACCAGTCCTGTTGATTTGATTTAGGTCTGAGGAAAGCTCCAGTAATGTGCAATTACAAAGAACTTAATGGCCCTTTATACTGAATGCAACTTCCATGGCATCTAATATACTTTGATGAATTGCTCATTATGTGCAATGTTGGAATAGCCTCCATAAAGATTAATAATTGGATAATCAATACAAAAATTCAATCTTGGGTTTTTTTTTTTCACTCCAGGGTCAATATATGCTCAAGATCACAGCGTCTCATTTGCCTGCATGTTTCTGACTCCCTCTTCCCTCTCCTTAATTTCCACGTTAGGAATCTCTGTTTCCTGTGCAGATCTCAGAACAGTGAACCAGGGTCTGTGACTGGTCACTTTGCCAGCAGTGGATGGCAGGTCAGACTCGCCTTCAAAGTGGCTTCAGTTGGGTGGGGAGGGGGCACACAAGATCCCTGAGGTGTCCTATCACAGGAGCTGTGAGAACAGAGGGGATAGGTTAAGTAGCCTTTTGTGGATGGTCGGGAAGGTAGTGGACATAAGGAAGTGTGGACATGAGTGTCCTGGGTGGAAGATTCCAAGTGGAAGTTCCACATGGAGAGAAGTGTCCTGCATTCAGGAGGCAGAGGGCAGCCTGCAGAGTTGGCCAGGGCTGTGGGAGCTCAGAGTTCTATTCTGACATGCCTGACTGTGACCCAGGAGTGGACAGCCTTGGTGGGAGTTGATGTAGGAGGGATGCCCTGGCAAAGCATTGTATCCTAACTCATCTCAGGGAGAAGAGCTGGCTTGGTGTATCCCTGGACGCTGCAATGGGGTCAGCAGACCCACTAGTCAGGGTGAAGGAGAGGAGGCAGGCTGTGAGAGTCACGGCCAGAGAAGAGGAACCATCTCCACTGTACCCAGTGGTGAAACAGACAGGGAGCCTGGAGCTGGCAGGCCTCTTGGTATGGCAAATCCTCTCAGTCAGGAACTTCTACATCTTCAGACTGGCCAGCCACAGCTTAGCGTTAAGAGGATGTAGACGTCAGTAATGGAGAGAGCAAAGGCTGATGCCACTCAGGGTGAATGGGAAGGTAAGAAGGCAAAGCCAGGGTACCACCACCGCCATCTGGACTTCGGCTGAGATTGAACCCAAGGCCCTGGGAGGCAAAATGTATGGCAAGATGATAGAGTCACAGGCTGGAGAAAATGTGCACAACTTTAATCCCAGCACTTAGGAGGCAGCAGCAGATGGGTCTCTGTGAGTTCAAGGCCAGCCTGGTCTGCATAGCTAGTTGCAGTCTACCCAGTGCTACGTAATAAGAATAATGAGACTCCTCCTCCAGTTACTTTATGAAAACAAATAGACAGTTTAGTGGTGCGTGCCTGTTTTCCTGGCACTGAGAAGACTTGAGAAAGAGGGTCACACTCTCCATCCCAGTAAACGTGGAATCAGATGGCAACCGAGTCCAATTAAACGGCAGCCTCCTATGAATTCAGGGCCCTTACTGTGGACTCGCGAGAGGAGCCCACCCATCCTGTGCCTCTTGGCTGCATGGCTTCACAGGGCTGTTTGCCTAAGAGGCGTGAGTTACAGCGGTAACAGCCAAAAAACAGTCCCGTAAAAGCCATATTGTTTACCAAAGATGAGAGCTACATGAGCGCCATTTGAACTCCCTTTTCAGTACCTGAGGAAGGTCCGGGCAAGCCATGTCAACTCCCACAGACTCGGAGCCATCAGGCCCAGCTGCTGCCGAGGTGACCCGTGCTCAGCGGGTGAACTCCCCAGGGCCTGGAACCACCTACCGTCAGTGTGTGTGCCCGGCTCTGAAACTGTGGGACAGGAGGGTCGAGAGCAACACCCTGCTCAGCTTGGCCTCTGTAACAGGATTCAGACCCCTGGGGGAGCATGCAGCCTCTTCAGCCGCTCTCTCTGCGTTCCCACTCACGACATCTCTCCTTCCCTAATACCATCTGCTACCGGATACCCGAGGATCATTAAGTATCCCAAAACCTCAGCCATAATATCACTTTTAGCATCATGATTTCAGTTTTTAAGAAACAAATTCATGGGGCCGGAAAGATGGCTCAGTGGTTAAGAGCATTAGCTGCTCCTCTGGATCCCCAACACCTACATGGCCACTCACATCTGTATGTGACACCAGTCCCAGGGGATCTGATACCTTCTTCTGGCTTCTGTAGGCACTACATGCACGTGGTACAGAGACATACATGCAGGCAAAACACTCAAACACATAAAATAAAAGTAAAGGAAAAATAAAACAAATTCATAATAGCTTCTTGGAATCTGGACAATATTTGGGGCATTTTGAAGATGAGGAAAATGTGACTTCCTGAGGGATGTATACTTGGTCTTCAGCAGAGCAGCAGAGGAGAAACGTGTGTAGGCCATCCTACTGAGCCACAGGAGAAGACATGGCCTCAGGCTCTCCTGGTCCCCTCTGTGGACGCTGCTGTGACAGGTATCAGCCAGAGCCCGTGAGTGTTCTGATTCCCCCCAGGCTCATAGGATGCATGGAAGGAACACGGAGTCCTAGTCCCCCAGCCTCAGGCTGTGCTCACTATGACCAGCTGGGCTCCAGAAGGAGTGGGGGACCTGAGGCTCATGAAGGCTGGGGATGTCAAGGTGGTGCCAGGTCCTAGAAGGTTGTGGGCGTGGTGCCCACATGGCCTTCACTGCTCCTGGGGACAGGGGTCAGTTACATCAGAAGATAGATTGAGAGGTAGGTGTGTGCTGCTTTAGAACCTGGACCATCGTGGAGTCTTCCTCCCTGGGTTTCGTGTGTGTGTGTGTGTGTGTGTGTGTGTGTGTGTGTGTGTGTGTGTAGTGTGGTGTGTCAGAAGTCAATCTTTGGTGTCATTTCTCAGGAGCTAGCACTTTGTCCTTGAGACAGAGTCTCTCACTGGCCTAGGACTTTCTGAGTGGGCTAATCTGGCTGGCCAGTGGACCCCAGGCATCCTGTCTCTGACTCCACATCTTCAGCTCTGGGGTTACAAGCGCACACCCCAGCACATGGCTTTTTCTGTGGGTTCTGGGGATCTGAACTCAAGTCCTCATGCTTGTGTGGCACCCACACTCCTGACATCTTCCTAGTGCTCCAGGGCCTTCTCGGAGAGATGCTAGTCTTCAAATGTGAGTGTTCCCAACAAGCATATGACAAGTAGGGCGGGTTCCCTCACGTTCACACCCACTTCGTCTGCCCTGCCAAATGCCAAGGCTGCTGGGTTGTTCAAACACCAGATCCTGACCTCTTTCTCTCTGTACCTTTTTATTAGTGGCTGTTTCCTTACACGAGATGCAATGGTCACACCTGACAGACTTACTGGATGCCTCTTAGGTAATGTGAGGTTCTGGTTCAAGGTTAAATGAAGCAGGTCCCACCTCCCAGAAGCATAGGAGCCAGGCAGCTTTGAGCTGTCTGTTTTGCTGAACGAGC
The DNA here is from genome assembly GCF_049852395.1 of Peromyscus maniculatus bairdii. NCBI lineage: Eukaryota > Metazoa > Chordata > Mammalia > Rodentia > Cricetidae > Peromyscus > Peromyscus maniculatus. The sequence goes on along the minus strand of NC_134870.1, from coordinate 72,150,955 downwards.
AGCACCTGGTGACTCACACCTGCTGCTGCTGGGGACACTCAGCCGGGGTCTCCCCAAGCTCCAGGTGGAAACCAGGCTGCTGGAGGGTGGCTTCTGCATCTTGATGTGGTTCCTTGAGTTTCTCACATGTCGTATGTCAAACAGCCACATGTGAATCCCTGTTTCTTCCTCTGTGTTGAGGGAAGGAGGGGCTGCCATTGTCTTTGTCCCAGAGACCCTGGTCCCATGCGGAACCAGCCAGAACAGTGCGAGAACGACAAAGTGGGAACTCATGCTGGTCACTCTCCTTCGGGTCCATTGCTTTTATTTTCACTTAAACTTTTTGTTTTCGTTTCTCAATTCCGTTAATTCTGTTGAATGGTAATTTCATAGTTTGGGGAGATATGTTTTACATTTTCTAACAACACAAGGAAAGCCCTGGAAAGAAAAAAAAAATACTTGTTGGTGGTTTAATGGTCCTGGTGAGTAATTGCTGAATGGAGTTTGGCACAGATAAAACAGCAGAGCAGATGATATGGAAACATTCTCCAGCCTGCATCAACTGGATGGCCAGGCCTGTGGAATCTCCCGCCACGTGGCCAACCCCGCTGGAGTTTCCACACGGCTGTCTGCGTGCTCGGGAGTTTTCAGGCTAAATAGGGAAGCAGGCTACCTACGGTAGGAAAATCATTCCGTCTTCACGGCTGACAGTCCTGCGTAGCGGCAGCGCCCGGCAGCACCAGCCCCACTCCAGGTGGAGGGTCATGTTTTATTAAAACTGTGACTTGTTGTCACTCACTCCGCTGTCCCACTCTCTCCCTCCAGAAATAGCAAGCCCCGTGGCGGTGGCTCGTTATGATTAAAAGATAAAAATAAGTGGAGGCTGAGATAGACGCAGGCCGCTGAGGTAAGACGAGTGCTTGCTTTTTAATGAAACTTGAGAAGCCGCGCTGTTTCCACTGCTTCCCAAAGCATCTTTGAGAAAACCAGAAGCATGGACCACATTCAGACATGCTGAGAGTGTGCATTTTCCAAGTGGAAGTGGTCATGACACACATGCTGAAAACCTGTGTCCTCTGCCTGGATCACAGACACGGCCCTGGGCCCTGGAGGGCTGGGCCGCTGTCAGTGGGCAGTTGTGGGCATGCAGACCGCTGGGCACAGGATGATGGCTGATCAAAGGGTACACTTGTGAAGGAGATCCCCATCCTAATACCTCGACCCTTTAATACAGTTCCTCATGTTGTGGTGACCCCCCCAACCATAAAATCATTGTGTTGCTACTTCATAACTGTATTTCTACTGCTCTTATGAATCGTAATGTAAATATCTGATCTGCAACCCTGAAGGGGTCTCAACTTATGAGCTGAGAACCACTGCTGTAGGAGGCTGTGCCTTCTCAAGAAATCTAAAAATTCTAAGAGCACAAACCCGAGCCAACCCTGGATGGCTCCGGTATGCTGATGGTGGGATAAAAACATCCCTTTCTCCCTCCCACTTCCTACTCTCTGGCCCCTCATCCCGATGGCATTTGTGTCCCTAGCTCCTATCTAGTGCAGTACTTCATGTAAAAACCGAGTCTGTATACGCAGCACGTAGAAACAGCGAGAGCTTTTCACCCTACAACTCACCGAGAACAGAGTGGCAAATACATGCATCATACCCCCTGGAAATGAAAGTTAAGGCAACGGAAATGTGTGTATACTAAGAGTTTCAACCACCATCATTACAGGCTTCTCTTGTTCCGAGAATCATTATATTGTAAAAGTTCAAGGCGGCACACACAAGGCACTTCTCAGAAGTAGTTATTTAAGAATTGCCTTCACCTTTAGGTGTTTCTAGTTCTGCTTACCTAAATCGCTATCCTCTTAGATCCCAGGTCTAACTTTAGCTAAAGGTTTTAGCTAAAGGTGCATTTTCTGGGAAGGTTAACGAATACTTTTTTTTTTTTTTTTTTTTTTTGCAATTATCTTTTAGTCATAGGAATGAGAGAGAATGCCCTTCCTGTTTGGTTTCACCCCCCAAAAAGTTATTTTGGCTTTTCTTAAAAATAAAAACATTCTCAATGGCTTAAAGTCTGGGGGAAAAAAAACATGCATTTTTTTCTGTCCCTCAGAGAAAATGGAGTCAGTGAGTAGCCATTACTTTTGTGGCGTGTGCTTGTTTATGTGTGTGTCTACCCATGCGGGAGGGCCCCTGGGACCCCCCATGGTCCATTGTGGGGTTCTGTAAGGATTGTTCAGGCTTTACTTCCCATCCTGCTTCTGTGGAAGAGATGAAGAGCACTCTGAGGAGAGTCCTCTATCCAGAAATGAAGGGTTGCTCCGCACCTGTAGGCGGTCCTTGGTTAGGGTCCCGGTTTGTGTCCCGGGTTCCTGAGGCTGGAGGTACAGCTGCTTTCTTTGTTGGAGCCAACATCACTGGTGAAGGAGCAAGGTGCCTGAGCCACTAAGTGAACAGTATCTGTGTCAATCAGAGGAAAGTGTTTAGATGCTACAGCAGTTTTGTTTTGTTTTTAAAAAATATGGCCCTTATCTATGCTTAGTAAATGTTTTGAATGTGAAAGTAATGCAATTACGTGGGCTGAAATTGATAAACCAGAATTATAATCCTTTAAGTCTGAATCTAGTGTCTAAGAACGAAAATCGCATCTGAATATCATCAAAAACAAGTTTTACCTGTCTCTCCCGGTTCCTCATTCCCCAGGCTGAGGGTGGCCCCCCTCCCCAGCACGGTGGTATTCAACTGGTCTCTTAACGTATTTGGGTCACTGCTCGTCCTCAGACAGTCCCACCAAGAAAGAGGGACAAACGGACCGTGTGGGCTTGTGGGGGCCAGGTAGAGGGGGCTCGGTCGTGCCAAACCGCCGTTTCCCCCGTTTTGCCCAGATCTCATTACAAAGCTAACACCAGCACTGACCTGAAAACCCAGAGCAGATGTCTGCTCCGATAACCAAGGCACACATGCACCCTTCGGGGAATCTGGAGGATAAAGTCCCCCAGCCCAAGGTGAGGCTGCAGGGCGACCCCTGAGCAGCCATTTTGAGCCCTCTGCACGGGTTTGGCTGAGCCGCGCGGTCCGACTCTGCTTTGCATTCGGTTCAGACCTTGTGACTTCCAACACACCGCCGGGGCTTTTCCTCCTTCTTCTGACAGACAGTCAGTGACTAGAAAGTTCACCAGAGAGCACTAGCGCCCTCGTGACCGTGACCGTCAGATCCGAGGATGTGGATGAGGGTCGGGTGGGTGCCATTGCTCTGCCCTGTAGAAACCCAGGGAAGGCTTATGTTCCCTAAGGGAGCCGCGGCCAGTCTTCCTATGACTGTCTGGGAGCTTCCGAGTGAGACAGGGCTACACCCACGGGCTGCTTCCCACCTGTCCCTGCCTTCCCTCTCCACCTGAGGACCAGCCCGGCCTGACCCCTAGGTCAAAGTAAGACCCGTAGTGACATCAGACTCCTGGGAGCCACAGGAGATGAGGCTCACGAGCTGTTCACGCCCTGTGTGATGGGCACTCGATGATGTTGGGTGAGTGAGCAGGGAGGCAAGGCAAGGTGCTCACAGTGGACACAGGCTGACTTCGCCCCGATTTGAGACTTTTCACCCGGGGCCATTTGTGTTTCCATTAGCTGGGTGAAGGACCTAAACAATGGGAGACCCTGGGCCCTGCTGCTGCCATCCCTACCACACCTCCTCTCACCATAGCTTGCCCAGGCCCAAGGTGGGTTTTCTGAAGCAAAGTCTTGGATCCTCCCCACGGAGGGTTACTTGCAAGTCTGAGTGATGCCCCACCTAGCCTGCAGATACTCCCAGGAAATGCGTGATAGATAGGATGGTGCTCACTGCAAACGACATCAGGGTATATGATGGGTTTCAGGCATCCCTTTCTTCCTGGGGGTCCTTTTGTGCCTCCATTCTGATCACAGGACATCCTGCATCTCGGTGACAAGCTAGACTTCAGATCCTGGGCTTTCCTCTGGGACAGTTACTTTCTGCTGCACCTTAAAGATGCATCACTGCCACTCAGCAGAGTGTCCCATCACAGACACAGTCAACTTGTCTAGGTCTGTCGTACAGCTGTGTGAGGTGGACTGGGTGGAGCCCTCGAAGGGCAGGATTGGAAGAGGTCAGATTTTAAAATGAGGCCAGAAGCAGAGAAATGATGATCACGTGAGGTTGGGGCCTTCTTTTCAAGCTTGCCTGGTCTCATCCCCCACTGTTCACATCCAAGAGTCGCCCACCAGACCTAAGCCCACCACCACACTGCAGCGGAGCGAACGCAGCTTCTGAAAGGTGTGCCAGCAGGTTTCCCCAGGACCGATCTGACGACCTGCATCTCTGAGGGGTATTTGTTCACTGGCTGGCTGCCTCGTAGCAGGAGAGACACTGACCCTAGGGCTGTTTGCTCTTTCAGTGTCCCAGAAACCAAGTGACAGCTCGGGCCTTGTGGGGTTCTGTGATTGTTTACCTCAGTCTGTTCACCTTTTAAAAAAGACTTCAGTGCGGGAGAAATGACTAAAACAAACAAAAGGAAACAAGCCAGCCTTTCAGCCCCACAGAAGCCCGGTGTTGGTCATGAGCTGGTAACGGGGGCATGCGTTGATGCCCAAGGCTTTGTTTCATTTGAACAGGCAGCAGGGAAAGAAAGTAATAGTAAATACAAGCATTGCCTGCAGAGACAGAAACTCTGCGCCCGGGGGAAGCTTTGCAAGTTAAAACGGGGATGGCATGGGAGTAAGTTTAGAAGAGGGAACTGGCGGAAGGATTTCCGAAGCCTGCATCCCTCTGTCCCCGCCACCTTCCCACCAGGTCCCGGGCGACCAGTCTAGGCTGTTGATGAGTTTCCCAGTGAAGTATGTTCTTAAAAGTCACATCTAGCCTGTGGACTTCACAGTGGGAACACAGGCAGCAGACGCAGAGGACGGGGTGGGACTCTGCACGCTGCATGTGTGATGCACAGACCCAGACCCAGCACCGTAGACCACAGCAGCTGGAAAACAAGAGCCACCGATCCCCCACGTGGCCTTCTGTGGTGTCTCTCCCTGGCAGAACTGGTTACTTCAATATCTGCCTTATTCCCTACCATGATTGCTGCAAGCACCCCCCAAAATACAAACTGAAGCCTAAACCCCACAGAGGGTGTGTAAATGGTGGGCAAAATAATTGTTCATTATTAAGCAATTAATAATTGTTAAAGTTTGACTTAAGACCCTCAGTCAACAATGTCAGGTGGCTTTGACTCAAAGCTTTGTCCTTCCGAGGACAAGAGAGAATCGGCTACAGGCATGCTCTCACGAACCCTCACTGCTTTGCAATGCTCTCTGCAGTTTCACAAAACCCACAAGCGACCAGAGAGAGATGTGAGCTCTGACTCTCATGGGCACCTGAGATTCTCCCGCCAGTTTTCTGGCAGGGCACTAAAAAGGAAGACAGCAGCTGTGTACAAGTGAGACCATCTCACTTGGGGAGGACTTTCTGCCTCACTTGGGGAGCACTTTCTCCCTCACTTGGGGAGCACTTTCTGCCTCACTTGGGGAGGACTTTCTGCCTCACTTGGGGAGGACTTTCTGCCTCACTTGGGGAGGACTTTCTGCCTTGCTAGTGATTTGCACAACTCGTAAGTGACTAGCCAAGGAGGCTCTGTGCAGAGCTGGAAAGACCCTGGTTAAGATTTCCAGGTCCTGTGAGCACAGGTGGAATTCTATGCCTACACTTTGAACTCTTTAGTTTTTGTACTTGAGACAGAAATTGCTGACTTTCTGTTTCACTCAATTCCAGGCATGCACACAGGAGTGGGTGTGAGTGTGGGTATGTAGATGAGATTCGTAGGGACGCACGCAGCCTGTGGGCACATCCCAGGTTATTATAACAATTCAAAGTGCCACACACATACTTTAGAGAGAGAAAAAAAGCAATAGTTTCCACCTTAGGAGCATTTTAGAGAAAATCAAATATAAGGGGAAAAAACCCTCCTTACTTATTAAATTGAATTGTGGTCTAACAGTTTGCCACATCCTGTTAAGGGACATCTGACTAAGTGAGCAGAGGTTCCTCTTTCAGGCAAGTCGTGAGGGTCACATGTCACCTGCAGTTCAAAACACCTCTATAAAGAGAGGCCTTCTTGTCAGTGGAAAAGCTGAATAAGAAGATGGAAATCATCGGTGGAGAGAAGACACGGTGGGAACTCGTGGGTGTCATCGCCACAGCTGTATCAGAGAGAAAGCCACCCCAGAGGGACCAGCAGAGCCAGGGAAACGTGGGCCGACAGGGACCCAGAGTGGTGACCTCATGGAAGAGAAAGTGGTGGCAGGAAAAGAATGGAGGAGGGGGTGACCGAGGTGTTGGTCAGCCATCTGTCAACTGCACCACCTCGGGTGTGTCCCTTGTCCACCTGCAAAATGGGAGCACAGGTGACTTCACAGGCGCTATCGCAGACATGCCTAAAGAAATGCACCCCTCTGTCTTATAAATAGCTGGGTGGGTGGTGGTCACCACTGCAGTCCTGCCCGTCCCAGCGGTATGGACAGTTGCATGGAATTCCACTAGAAAGCAGGCATCCATCTTTGCTGTCCATCAGCTGCTGCCTGCCCCGTTCAGTCCCATGGGCAGCTTTGGGAAAGCTCTTACAGAGGAGGATGGCTTGTGCTCATGAAACTTCATGATCCCAACTGGACATGGTGAGCCTGACCAACGGCAGGACACGGGACACCTCCAGCCCACGAGCGTTGGAGCGGGGAGGCGGGTCAGCCGCCTGAAGTCGTGTACGGCAACAGGTGCTCAGGGCCAGGCCTGGAGCTCTCCTGAGCTCCTGGTGGCAACCCCAAACAAGACTGAGAAAGCAGACCAGACATTTGGTGGCCTACCTACTGCTGCCTCCAGCGGGGGACCCCTGTGGCTGAAGACCACTGAGTAATTTCCCATCCCTCAGCAGGGCTCCCCCTTTGAGGCTCAGGTGCCCCAGTGGGCAGCAGGGGGAAGCCCACATTTCATGTTTCTTCCTCTTTTACCTCTAAAGCAACTTTTTTTTGTGGTCTTGTCAGGCCCATGAGTAGCTAGAAGATTCTCAGCTGCTTTTTGATGTCTCTGACCCATGCCATCACCCTTATCCCTCAGAACCCCCATGGGCCACAGCTGCTCTTCAGATCATCTTTTGGTCCCATTTTTGTTATTACCTGGATTCCTCTCCTGGTCCATCATCACTCTACCTTAGGCCACGCAATTACTCCTCCAACCTCCCTCCTTCCATTGTTAGGATCCCTCAGGCTCCTCTCTTAAATCCTTTTATCTCGTAGTATTTCTCAGACTTCCCTTCTTTCATTATCAGCTTCACTCCTCAGTTGTGTGTGTGTGTGTGTGTGTGTGTGTGTGTGTGTGTGTGTGGTGTATGTACACATGTGTGAGTGCATGCCTGTGGCATACAGGGAGGCTGGAGGAAGATTTGGGTATCCCATTCTATCACTCTCCACCTCACTCCCTTGAAACGGGGTCTCATTGAACCTGGAGAAAGGCCGGCAGTCAGCAAGCTCTGGTGATCCTCCTCCTGCCTCTGGACCCTACGGTGCTGGGGTTCCAGGTGCGTAGCCACACCTGGCTTTTTGACGTGCATGCTGGGGATTTGCATTCAGGCCGACTTTACTTGAACAGTAAACACTGTCACTCACTAAGCCTTGGCCCCGGCCCCTGCCATCCTTCATTATTACCCCCCACACCGTCCTTGCTCTCCTCATCATTATTACTCCTTAGATCTCTCATTTCTCACTGGGCTTCTCTTGTTCTCCTCAACATGATTCTTGATGCCTCCTTTCACTATTAAACACCGCTAGTGGAATGATTGGTCTGTTAATCAATCTATGCTATGATTTGAATGAACAATGGAGCGCTGGTTCTCTTAGCGTAATTCGGTTTGGTGCCCCAGTTCTTGTATGGAGCCCAGTTAAAATGTGTTTGGAACCCAAGGAATTGCGTCTGCCTCTAAGTGGTGGCTCATCGTCCCAGTCCTGGGGTTTCATACCCCGCAGGCATCTTCCCCAGCCCCGAATGGCCACCTGCCACTCGGAGAGGGTCTCCAATCCAGAGCCCCAGGTGGAGCGTTCCTCTTAACTCTGCACCCTGAGCCCTAAGGCATGCAGCAAGGCTTGGAGACAGTGTGAGACAACTGAGACACCCTGGCAGTCAGGCACAGCTGTCTGTCACCGGAACAGAGATGGGTGTGGCACGGTGGAGGGACCTGTGGCTTGTCTCCACCCCCGCACAGAAACCCTCGCACAAAGCTCTGTGCTTCATCAAGTGTCTGAGCCCTTCTCACTTGGCCCCGAGACATCCTAATTTCAGGCACGTCTTTTTCCACCTTTAAAAAAAAAAAAAAGGAAGGAAGGAAGAAATGAAATTGTGGTCTTCTTTTGTCGGTTGTTCTTCGACAGGACGCCGATGAACTAGAGTATAAAGTAGACAGGTGCGCCTCTTCCAGGAGTTCCACACAAGTGACAGGCAAAGGTGAATGAAATGCCTCTTGTCCCGGGGTACCCCTGCTGAGGCGCCAAACGTAAAGCTCAGCCCAAAGAGGTTGGCAAGAGAGCCATGAGAAAAGCCTTGTGGACTCAGAAGGGATTCAGGAGGGGCACGTGACTGTGGCTTGCACTGCCCAGAGCAGACGGCCCTCGGTCCTCCTGGGGTCCCTGCTTCCCGACTGCTCCTCAGGGCTGTGCAGCGGCCCCACCCCCACACCCCAGGAAACATCATGGAAAATGTTGGTAGCTAAGGAGCTACCAGGGCGCACTCCAGGGACAAGTTGAGTCCTGATTGCTGGTCCCAGACCAGCCTGTGAGCACCTGGGCCTTGTTATTCCTCATTAGTGGCTGTGAAGTCACAGGGCCAGAGGGAGCCTGCCTGCCTTCTGGTATTTTCCACACTAAAGACCGAGCCCTCTCCGTAGTGTGCTGGTCAAGGATCACTCCTGGATCTGCACAAAGGGGCCCAGGAGTGGCCCCGCCATCACCACCACCAATGAAGCTGGCCAGGAAGCAGCCATGGTTCACCTTTGAAAGTGTGACTCTTGAGGGAACAGCTTGAGGAACTCCCCTAGGCAGGGGAGCCCAGGAGCAGCTGTGGCCCTGGTGTAGGAAGCCTCGCTCTTGTAAGTCTCTTGCCAGGCACCCCCTGTTGGACGAGCCTGAGCCCTGTTTGTCTCCGGGCTTCCTTCTGCTATCAGCTCCCATGACACAATTCCTGGTTCCCCCCAGTTGCGTTTTATTATTGTTATTCTTAAAACTATTGCTGGGGAAGGGGTGTTGAAAGGCAGTTTGGGGAAGGGAGGGGTGATGGAGCACACGCCCCCTGATGGCTCCAGGAAGTGTCCTCAGACAGGCCGGGGCCTCCATTAGGGAGCTCTAGGGGCCTTATCTAGGTGCAGGGCGGGTGTTCCAGCCCATGGCGAAGGGAAGCCTGGGTGGTTCCCTGACGTCAGCGTGGGTGCCCTGCCTTCAAACTCTGTTAGAAAAATGGGACGTGGTGACAGCTGCCCAGTGACATTTCCTATCTCGGTGTGGATCAGGTGGTTGGGCAGAGAGAGGCAGGGTGGGGAGGGAGGGATGTTGTGCTCTTTGCTGGCGGGGGCCTTCCCTACCTTCTCTCATTTCCTGTCCATCTGCCAAAAATCACACACTGAGAGTGGCCATCACTGGCTTGTGGGGGCCACTGTGACTTGACCCTCTTCAGAAAAACAAGTGAAGTATCCCAAACAAAGGGAGCTTCATGACCATGGTAGATCCCACCACCTTCCGTCCCAGCCACTGAGCGCACTCCAGGTGGGGGGTGTTGTGGTGTGTCAACGTTTTGTTTTACAAACTTGGGGAACATCCTGGAGTTGACTCCTGCCCTGAGGAAGGTATTCTGGGGCATCTAAGCGTCGCAGACTGAATATAACCCGTTGGAAATGTGGTGGTTGGCATCTCCTGCTATTAACTTGGAGGTTGGCAGTAAGGTACCATTTCCCTAATACTCTCTCCTCTGGTTTCCTTGCAGTAAATGAAATCATACGCAACGACCTCTCCAGCACGAACCCCCACTCCTAACTCAGCGCGTTGGAGCTGGCAGGAGCTGTGTGGAGTTGGCTCAGTGCAGAGAACTGGGCTTCAGCAAGCGAGACTTTGATGAAATAAACTGAACCCACATCTGGTACCACTCAGAAATCCCAACTTACTGAATGCTAGGAGCTTGTGTCTGAAGAAGTAGCTCTCTAACAAGGATGGAGTAGAAGAGGAGGCCATGGTGACTCTTGAGAGAAAAGTCATCTCAAGGGAAGAGAAGGGCTGGCCAGTGAGGCCAGGGACAGATGCTGGCCCAGGAAAGAAGGGCCTGTGTGGCAGACTGAGGCCAAGGCTGACCCTCCTGCCCACTGGATTCAAACACAGGAAGTGCCTTATTTCATCCGACCACCACACCAGGGCATTGTGGAAGCAAGCATTGAATTTTCTACCATGAGAGTATTTGTAGGAGCCAAAGCTATTTAAAAACAAAAGCAAAAACAAAAACAAAAAGCAAAAACACTTTGTTAGGAGCCTTTATCCTTTGTATTAATTGATAGGATTCTGGTAAGCTATGGCTTCCTACTTATTTCTAACTTTCCTGGCTGTCCTACACGATTTGCCTGCCTTATCCAGTGCATTTTAGAGGTCTTCCAATTGTCATCTCGGCTCTTTCATAATCAGCTCCCTCCTCCGTGTGACTAAAACCATAAGTTTGTTAATAATAGCATGCTGAGATTTTTTTGTTCTTAATCTGGCTTCAAACATAGTGAAAGGAAGTTGAACAGCACAAGACAGGGTCCTGGACAGAACAGAGCCTGCCTGCTACAGGACAGTACCTTGTGTTTGCATGCATGTACATATAGGCATATATTTATGTATAGATATTCAAGAACGGAGATGGCGATGACCAGTCCATGTCCAGCGGGGCTTCCATGTTAGCAATAATGAGTGTCCACCTTGAGAATGCACCTCAAAGTCCAGACCCGATTTTCCAGCACCTTCCATCAGGGTCTGTGACCCCCGAACAGGCAGGTGGCGTTTTCTTATCTCATGTAGTTACTGAGGACTCTAGACCGCAGTAGAGCTGTGCTCAAATGCCCACAGGCTACCAAATGGCCAAGTCTGAAAGTGGTTGTAAATAACCATTACAAAAAAGGAGTGTAATATATTTGTTCAATTATAAGATTATTATTTCACAGAAGCCTTATAGCTCTCTGCTTCATCTAAGAAAACAATTACCAAAAACAATGTTTCTATATGCAGTCTGTGGATAGTGTGTTTTCAGGTTAGTTACTGGTAACAGATAGGCTGGTGTCGGCTTTGTGTAATTAGCCGCTTATTACAGTTACTAGCAGTGACCTATTATTTCTTATAACCAAAAAGCACGGTTTAATTAAAACATGTTTAATGATTGTGCCTTAGGAGTTAATGCCCCCTTATGGAACATGCCTGAATTGCACCTGTGGGTGGAAGTTGTAAGTCAGTCACAGACAGAGTCATGACAAGTAAAGCTCTCTCACAGGAAGATGCATCTTCAAAATGTTTGTTCTGTACAATGGTGTCTTACCTTTCTCCAACTCACAGAAAGAAACAAATGTCTGAAAGCCATATTGGATGTTTTCACACGACTGTGAAGAGCTGACGTGCGCCGCCTTGTACACACATAGCTCCTGGCCGCCTGTAGGCTGCCTCCCGCCTGCATCTAGTATGTACCCGTGTTTATTAGCATCATGGAGCTGCATGGACCATTCTTAGTAGACTGTCAAATGAAAGCAAGCGTTTGATATTTGTGTCCGCTATCTTTGTAGTTAGAAAATGGATCCAATAAAGCAGTATTTTTTTTCTTTTTTCCTTTTTTTTTTTTTTTTGCTGGACAGTCTGTGTGAGAATGATTAGGGGGTCACTCTGCTTTCTTCTGTATTGCATGTGAATGTGGGGATCTGTGACAAGTGCCTCACAGAGTGGATCTTGCTGGCCCTGCATCATCTAAACACAGGAAGAAGCGTGTCTTCCCTTCCTGAAAGAAACGAGTGGATATTTGGTAGTGTTTCCCAGCATTGTAAACAAAACACTTCAAAAATGCTCATCCAGTCTAGGTGGGGAAGGAACTTGTGCTTATGCCAAATACTTTCACTCAGAGAGAGACTCGGGTGAGGCGCTGCCACCCACATGCTCGCTTGTGATTGGACAAGTTGCTTTAGCAAGAGCGTGCTTGTGCCCTGGTTGGGGCAGCCTGTGTCTTCCCTCTCCACCTGCTCTTCTGCTCCGTCTCTCTTCCCCTCACAGACCAAGGAGACATGAGATCGCCGTAGTGTTACTGACCTTAAGTGTCTCTCAAACAGTGTTCTGTGCCCAGGACTTGAATGCCAAAACCCTTGTGTCCCTTGCTGAGAGGTTTACAGACTGACTTACAGTACAAGAGAAACTGCCCTCACCTAAACTGATGTGCACGTGTCCACCCTGCCAGGGTGCTGCCTCGAGGATATTTGAAGTAAGCTTTCCCACAAGCTCATGGGACCTGCCCAAGGAGAAAAACAAAAAAAGGGGGAGCAGAGGGTGATGTGGGAGAAGGTGGCAGGTTATTATACTCAGAGTCTTTGACCTGTGGATGGATGGTGAGTCTCAGAAGTCCAGGATGCTGGGTCTAAGGAAGCAACAGACTTGTATGTCTGCGGAACAACTCTGAAGCTACCTGTCCCCAACCTGTGCTGGGGACTGGGCCAGCTGGGCTTTGAGGATGGCGGCTTGATGCCAGGAGCTGCCCTTACCAGCGTGTGCTTTGTAAATCCCACCCTCCTCAATCCCAACAGTAGAATTTTATAGCTCTCCAAATACACACAAATATACAAGATTATGGAGGGATTCGGGCCAGGAAGCTGGGCTACTGGAAATGACACCATTAGTTTTTGAACCTTCTAGATTGATTTTGACCAATGAAGAAATGTTGAAGAATCCCTGGATTCACTTGTAGCAAGGAGGTGGCGCAGGTTAGCAGGAAACCATTGGGGCAGTTGTGAGTGGCCCTCATGTCTCCCAGAGCAAAGCTGTAGTTCTTAGGGGAAGTGGGGGAGGCTAGGAGAGGCCTCAGCTTAAGTGGGATGGCTGGGTCCTCTGGAGAACTTCATTCTCTGCTGGATACTGGCTTCCCATAGTGTCTGTCCTCGGTGACCAAAACCACTGAGGAGCCTTAAGGCCAGATGGATTTCCCTAGACTTGTTAAATATCAGAGAGAGAAACAGCAACATAGAACCACCCCACATCCGCTTCATTTCTGACCTGAGACTTCGTAGGAAGACTCTGATATGTATACAGTTTGCCCTCATGATCCAAAGTCCAGATATTTGGGGTCCAGCTGCCTTCCCTGGAGGCTCCCAACCTGGGGAGCCAAGGCTGACTGAGAGTAGTCAATGAGTCCCTGATGATGGACAAGGCTCCCCTGGGGTCTCTGACCTCACCCATGAGCACAACCCCAAACCTCCGGCTTACCCCCCATGATTATACTGTGGGTGAGCAGATGTGGACGAGCTGGGTCTCTTTTCAGTGCCAGTAAAGTGTTTGTGAAATTTGTTCCCCATAGAGGGTGTAAACTGTACTTGGGAGTTTCTGATAGGAGATCCTTCTGGGAGGAAGCTGAGACAGTGGTAAAGAACTCTTAACTTCTCTCTCTCTCTCTCTCTCTCTCTCTCTCTCTCTCTCTCTCTCGTGTGTGTGTGTGTGTGTGTGTGTGTGTGTGTGTGAAGAAGATTTCATTGGGGGTTGTTCTTCATGAAGCCAGGAGCCATCACCTTGTTCTTTTGAGACAGGGTCTCCTGCTTGCTTGGATTTACCAATCATGTTAGGCTGGTCAGCAAGTCGTGGGGATCTTTCTCTCTCTGCCTGCCCCGTGTTGGGATTTCAGCTATGGACTGATGTGCCTGTTTGGTCTGGTTTAAATATGGGTTCTGAGGATTAAATCCAGGTCCCCATGCTGACAAGGCAAGCATTTTGCTGTCTGAACCTTGGTTTTGGAATTCACGGGAGATGGAGACAACCATTTTTTAGTGTGAAGCACTGTGGCACAGTATGTGTATGTGTTCACACGATGTGTGGCCCCTCTGTCCAGTCCCAAAATATCTTCATTACCCCCCAAAACAAAGCCCGTGCTTGTTTCTGGGCCCCTAGATACAGAAACTTAGCTCTGTCCCCAGTAGATTTTCTGGCTTGGGACAGTTGACACACATGGGCTTCCAGCACAGTGTCCTGTGAGCCTGGCCTCGGTCTCCTGCCCATCTCTGACCTACACACATCTACAAGGTAGTGCCCGCCAGTGCTGTGCCCTCCATGCAGCCACAATGCTGCATTGTGCAGCCCCCATTGCCACTTACTCATTCCCCACGGGCAGATGTTGAGTCCTCTTCCCATCTGGCTCTCTGTGAGCACTGCTCTTTTGAATGCTCGTACACATTTGCTCTCAGCTCTGGGGCAGCCGCTGCAGAGTGGGGCCCCTGGTCATGTGGCAACTGAATGTAAGTTTACAGGACTGTTTAAATTATCCCTCCCTGAGACAGACCCGGCTCACTAACCTAATTTGGAATTACACATGTGAAGCACATCATATTTATAATTCTTTATGCCAAAAAAAATTAAGTTAGGTCAAACATGACTGAACGTTTGCGAAGACGGAGGCTGGAAGCAGACCCTCGGCCCGCCTGTGACCACTCTCAGCAGAGCTGGCCCATCCAGGGTTTCTGCTGGGAAGCTGGGACCACAAGAGCTCATGTGAGTCATTGCTGTGGTCCCAGCAGAGTCCATGGTGACGACTCCCTTTACTTGACACACAAACTAACACAGTGAAGAAAAAAAGCTGTGGAAAAGACGTCCAGAGCTGGGAGGAGCGAGCCTGGAGTGAGGACGTCCTCAAATGGCAGAGCCACTGTGGGTATGGCCCAAGGAGCAAACCCAGTCCTCCCATTCTCCAAGTGAGGCTCAGTGTGCTCCCTGTGTCTAGGTTTCGACAAAAAGCGTTCTCACCACCTCTCAGCCCTGTGACCCACGGGCCTGCAGACATGGCGCTGGTACCCTTCATTTGACAGCACACAAGGGTTCTTGCTTACAGTGCTTGGAACAGAGAGGTGAGCCATGCGGCTGCCAATGGGCTTCCGTCCCCAGCACCGCCTTCACTGTTAGCCATCCTTTTGTCTAAAGTGAAGGGAAACACAAATGGGAGTCCGTCTGAGGCTCACCCGAGTCAGTGGAAAGCACCCTGGTTGGCGGGTTCACTCTCAGCCCCTCTCCCCTGCTATCACCCGGTCTAGCCTGCTCTAACGAGAAGCTGAGCCCCGCTTACTCCTACCACCGGTCTTTCCCACCCTGCTTTCCCAGCCATGAGTCTGTCACTGCCACAGACTATTTCAGGACAAGGATATTAACCACTCCATGTGTCTCCCGGCTTTAACCCTTGAGACCCGGAAGTCAGTTTGCAAAGTGTCTCGATTCTCTGTCCACCACAAATTCTCAGAAGTGCCCTACACTCACGTTGTCTATGCCAATAGAGGCCACCACGCTATGCTGAAAGAGACCTGTTCCAGCTTTGGGGGGACTTTGTCATCACCAACCGGAGAAAAGAGAATTGTGGCACTATGACCATTGGTTGGGGGAGGGGCACTCAGCTGCCAAGACTCTCCCTGCCTTCCTAGACATTTCCCTTCAACAGCAACAATGGAGTTCTGCACTTCCAGGGACCAAGGCTGGCAGTGGCTTTGGAATCCAGGGTTGCCTCTGGCCTGGTCCAAGTATAAAGTATAAATTGCAGTCCCTATGTAGACAATGGGGACTGGATGTGGACAGCTGTGCTCACAACCCCTGTTTGGACATTGGAGCCAGGGTGTGGATAGGTGAAACCACAGACCTTGTGTGGACACTGGAGCCTTAGTGTGGCTGGCTGTACCCACAGCCCCTCTATGGATTCTGGGGTCTGGCTTTCTTTAGTCTGTTCTTTGAGGATATTCTTCTAAACATCCACGGGGGCAGAGAGCTGAGTGGAGAAGGAGATGCTGAAAGAAGCCCCCACCGTGGCAAATCTTATCTCCTGAAACCTCTCACCCTCCCCTAAACATGGGACAACTTAGTGTTGTCTCCTGAAGAAGAGCTGTAGACAAGACTCCCAGAGATACCAGATGCAGGGAGGTCAGGACAACTTCCTCCCATGGCCATGGAGGATGCTCCTCCTGGGAACCAGCCACTATGCTGTGAACAAATCTGGCCACAAAGAAGGCCATGTGAAGGATGGCCAGCTAACGCCATCCAAGCAAGTGAGTAAGAGAAGGGAAATAAAGTATGGGCTGCTGAGCAAGTGTGAGGTTACCTGCCCAGACTTGGGCCTCCCTCGTGGACACAGGACCACAGGGACCAGCTGTCCTAAGCGCCACCCTCTACAGAATAAGCATTGTCCAGTGAGGTCAATAACTTTTGAGGTGTGTGTTGCATGCAGGCAGAGAGACAACAGTCTGGGGACTTTCGGGGCTTTGTGTGCTGTGACAAGGGGTAGGCCTTATCCTCTTGGACAAGAGGGATGCAGCAGAGCAGTGATGGTGTTTGCCAGATGGGTTTCTGAGGACAGGAGAAACATGAGAAGCTGATCGATTGTCATAGAAATCATGATGAAAGATGAACAAGAACCACACGGAGCATGTTGATGAACTTAGCGATCCAGGATGTGTCTTGAACCAGGGTCACCAGCACAGCCACCACAGGGAGAGTGGAATGTGGTACACCACAATCCCAACATGGCACTGACCCAAGGCACATCCTGGACTAGCCAGGAGTGTTCATCTCTCTATACAACCATGCTCTGTACAGGACAGAAGTGACCTTCTGCTCCAGGACCTAACGTGACAATGAGTGCCCTCTAAGGAGCTGCTGAGGAGCATCTAGGGTCTCCAATGCTCACCCCACCTGAGCCCTGGTCCTTTGTTCCCAGTCCCAGCTAAGGATATCACCTGCCTGAGATCTGCTGTGGCCTTCCTGTTTCTGGGACATGCCTCCCTTCACTCCAGCTCACATGCCCTGAGTGACTCTCCAAGTGACGAACTCCACTTCCCTTTATTCTTAAGACTTCACGACAAGACTGTAGTGCTCCTGCCTATAGAGAAAGGACAGGACTCCCTTGCAAACCTCTTGCAGAAAGTCCTCTACCATCTCTGTGATTTGCGACTCTTTTTTTTTTTTTCAAGTGACAAAGAAAACCCTTGGGAACCTAGACCAAGGTCCGGGCCATTTAGGTTGATATCCAGCAACAGAGGTAGAGTACCCATCTTGGTGTCCACAAGTCCCAACGCTGTGTTCTTCCAGGTGTTTGGCATCCACAGTTCTCCTAATGGCACAAAGATTCACAGCCACGCTAAGCTGGTATCACCCAGTCTCTGAAGTACAGCCTCTACAAAGCCTCCTGCCTGCTCCTCCCAGGCACTCAACACGGTGTCTGTCCCAACAAGCAATGACTTGTACGTTTGTCTTTAATGCCAAGTCAAAAGAAAGTTGGACTGAAACACTCCACGCTTGACGGGACAGTGCTGTTTGTAGTCTCGCTAGCTTTATATAAGGTTTTACTGAGGTGCCTTGTGTGACAGGGCTCCACCTGAGAACGGGGGCTGTCCTTACTGGGAACTGTGTGCACCCTGGAGTGTCTCTGCATGTCCAGTCATGCTGGGGCCTTCTTCCCACGCCCATCTGTCTTCAAAGCTTCCTCACCACTCCCCACGGTCTCTCAACCCCTCTCCCTCCAAGATCCACACTGGAGAGGGTGCAGGACAGCACTTTACCCAGGTAAAACTTGAGCCAGGAGAGTGGAGAATCCCTGAACCCACCTCCGTTCTCTATCAGACACAATGTGAGGCTGGTTTGGCTCCGCTCCACAGCGTGCGGGATGACGGCACGGCACAGCCGCTTGCTTCTCCTCCAAAGTCTTCGATTGTAGCCTCACACTGAAACTAGCCTCGGGCTAGGATGGGAAGAACACGCCCCGCCCCCGCCCCCCCCCACCCCCCACCCCAAGTGCCAGCCACAGACACACACACACACACACACACACACACACACACACACACCCTTAGTCCCTAGAAGTGTATGTGGAACTCAGATGCAAGCCCTCAGCAAAACCACCGGTGTCTGAAGTTTCCTTTGTGGGAGTGTTTCTAATACAAATTCGGTTACCTAAATAGTTATGGTGTTACTTGGTTATTTAGGGGTTTTGTTGTTGTTTGTTTGGTGTGTGTGTGTGTGTGTGTATGTGTGTGTGTGTGTGTGTGTGTGTGTGTGTGTGTGTGCACGTGTGTGTGTGTGTGTTATGCCTGGTACAGACATGCACACTCATGTGCACAAACAGTTCAGAGGAGGGTGTTAGGTGTCCTGTCGTTCTCTCTCCACCTTATTCCCCCGAGAAAGGCTCTCTCACTGAGACTGGAGCGGAACCACACGAGCAGCCCGCAAGCTCCAGGACCACCTCTTCCCTCTGCCAGCACTGGGGCTACGGGCATGCCTGGCCACACCTGACTTCTTACATGGGTTCTGGAGATTTGAACTCAGGTCCTCATGCTTGTTTGGAGAACCCTTAGATCCAGTGTGCTATCTCTTAGCCCTTGGAAGTTTTAACACCGGTAGCTTCTGACTTCCCGGACTTTTCTGTCCATTTCATCTAAGTTGTAGGATTATTGACATCCAGTGCCCTGAGAGTACCCAGAGCTGTGACCTCTCTTTCGATAGTGACCTTGGCCAGCGGTGTGTCCTTTTCCCCCCTGATTAACCTGACGACAGTTAAGTTTTGTGGATGTTTTAAAGGAAGCTGTTAGCAGCTACGTCAGGCAATGCTCTTAGGGGCGAATCCGTATATTAGAATACGCGCCTTCAGAGTGTCCTTTAGGGAAGAGAAGCCTAGCGGGCTCCCAAGTCTTTCTGCCCCCCATCCTTCTTCCTGAACTACGGCCTTAAACCGAATGTGCCGCTCTTCCACGCGAACATGTATAGGCACCTCAAATCAAACCCCAAGGCTTCCTTTGTTCAAGGAAGGCATAGCTTTGGAAGTAGGTCCTGTACTCTCGTTACCTGCTGCCGGTGGTTAATCTGTCTGCACTCTTTATTTCTTGGCTGTGCTTGTTCTGGCTTCGAGCTCACTCATCAACATGTGAAACATGGCCCTCATTACAAAGCAACTTCCAATTTCATTCATGAGCGCTGGTCTTTATCCTCACGCTCTCTTCTTTCCTTTTCATGACCTGCCGCCCTACATACCTTTACCCGTCCATTTAACTCATCCCAGAATCCTTTGAGAAGACAGTCTCGATTGAGGGACTTACCAGGTCAGATTGGCTTGTCAGAATGTCATGGGGGTTTGTCCTGATTGCCAGCTGATGTAGGGACCAGCCCGCGGTGAGCAGCGCCATTACCTGGGCAGATGGTCCTAGGCTGTCTAAGAGAGCGTGAGTCTGCTGGTGAAAATACGCTGCATTCCTCCAAGGTTTCTGCCCTGACTTCCCTCAACGAGGAACTGTAGCCTGTACACTGAGATGAACCCTGTCTGCCCCTACGCCACCTTTGGTCAGTGTTTTCTCACAGTAACAGAGATGTACTTTGTAAAGGAGGAGCTAAGGTCACAGACCTGAGACCTTTGCCAATGAAGGTTTACAGTAACATGGTTTTCCCTCAAGCCTTCCTTCCCCACTACTTATTAAATATACTTTCACTTCCTGAAATCCAGTCACTCCCGGTCTCATCTTGACTTCTTGAACCTATTGAAAGTATAGATTTTTTTCCCCAAGCATTTGGAGATCATCCAGATCGCTCAACATCGTTTGTACAGTTTTTAGTTTTGAGACTCATTGAGACTTGTTTTATAGTGCAGAACACAGGTTATCTTTGTAAGCTTCTCAACACTTGATAAGATAAAAATGTCTGTTAAGTATAGTTGAACATTCTAGAAATCCAGTTAGGTAAAGCTGCTTGATAACGCTACCTGAGTCTTCTGGCTCCTGACTGATGTTGCGCCTTCTTGTTAATAGGTGCTTACCTTCATAATATGGGTTTTCATGTTTCTCCTGGAACTTGTGTGTTTTGAAACCCTGTTATTTTGCTGTTTGGGCTATTTAGAATTGATATGAGCTCCAAATTAATGGACTTCTTTGGTTTTGTGGCATCACCCTCCCAGTCCCTGGAAACACTCTGCTGTGAAATTGTCCTGCTATGGTTTCATTGACCTTCTCCTTAGTGTGACATGGTATACAACTTATGTATTCACAATTGAACTTTTAACCCTGTCACATCATTTCATGTAAAATGTGTCTAGAGGCATGTAGGTTGCTGGTCTTCTTGCTTTTGAATATGCTTTCATTTTCTCTGGCCCTGAAACAGGGTGGTTTAAACTAAACCACTGTATTTAATATAATTGTTCACGTGATTTGTATTTAATTATATAGTCTTGTTTCCTATTTGTCCTCTCTAATAACCCTGTCCTCTTTTCTACTTTTTGGGGTCTCTGTATTAGTCACTCTTCTTGCTGCTGTGATCAAACACCCGAGAAGAGGTGACCTAAGAGGGATTTGTCTCCTCCAGTTCAAGAGGACACAGTCCATGACAGGAAGGGTGACGGGAAGGCATGGCAGCAGGCAGCTCACGGTGGCAGGGGCCTGCGGCTGGCTCACCTTACTTCATCCCGTATCTGTATGTAGATCAGGAAGCGGGGAGTGGGCAGGAAGTGGGGCCAGACTATAAAAGCCCACCCCAGTGACCCATTTCCTCCGGCAAGGTTCCACCTCCCAAGGCTTCTAGAATCTTCTGTAACAGTGGCCCCCCAGGCGGAGTTCAAGTGGCACACCCGAGCCTGTCCGGGGCATTTCACATTTCACATTCAAACCCCAGCAGTTTTCTCAGAACTCCGTGTGGTTGCCTTTGCTAGCTCATCACCTAGCACTGCTGTTCTCTGAGCTGTGCACCAACCGTATCCTGGCTAAAGGCTGCGCTGTGCCTTCCTTTCTGCATGTCCGCTTCTCTGCATCTGGCTTCTGTGCCTTTGCCGCTAAGCACCTTATCGTTCTCCACGCTGCAGGTCCTGCCACGAGTCGCATTCGTTTGCTTAAAGAGTAAATTATATGCGACAGATTTCCATAATAAGGTAGAAGTTTTTTGCATTTGTGTGTGTGTGTGTGTGTGTGAGAGAGAGAGAGAGAGAGAGAGAGAGAGAGAGAGAGAGAGAGAGAGAGAGAGAGAGAGAGAGAGAGAGAGAGAGAGCATTCCTAGAGCTGGCCCATTTCATACAGGTTTGATCCCCAGTGTCCTTCCAGAAGAATCTAGAACCTTCCATGCTAGGCCTGGTAAGGTATGTTATTTCAGGCTCTGTGTGTGTGAAAAGCTTTTAAGTTGTCTCTTTCCTTAATTTTCTATTTTCAAATAAGTTTAGATTCACAAGAAGTTGTGAAAGAAAGAAAGAAAGAAAGAAAGAAAGAAAGAAAGAAAGAAAGGAAGGAAGGAAGGAAGGAAGGAAGGAAGGAAGGAAGGAAGGAAGGAAGGAAGGAAGGAAGGAAGGAAGGAAGGAAGGAGCTTTTGAGCCCCTTGGGGGATGACTTAGTGGGTAAGAGCATTCACTGTGGGGGTGGTGTAAGGCCCCGAGTCCTACTCCTCAGATTAGTTCCCTAACACCCACGTAAAAAGCTAGGCATGGCCATGTGTGCCTATGACGCCCGCCAGTGCTGTGACTGGCAGCCACCGGAGGACCACTGGTCACTGGGTGCAAGACCCCATCTCAAGGGAATAAGGAAAGAGGAATCAAGCAGTTCACCTGGCATCCTCCTCTGCCTCGGGGTACACACCAGCACACACTCCACAGAAAGCCACCACACACACCCCAAAAATCTTAAAGCACACAGAGGTCCCGCTGCCGCTTCGCCACATCCCCCTCAGCACAGGAAACTGACGTAAGTGCAGCCTTCAGGGCACACGCGACTTCCCGGGCCTTGTGCCGACGATTTCTCTGCAGTTTGCTTGTGTGTGTTCACTCATGTAGCCACCACCAGGGTCAAGACCCAGGACTGTGCCTCAGTTTCCTTACGCCCCACAGCTGCTAATCTGTTCTCCACATTTGCAGTTTGCCGTGTTCTGTAAGTGGGTGTGAGAACCAGCACCCCAAAACTGGTTTTCCTCACGGCCATCCTCTGACCCAGCCAGGCTGCCTCTGTATCACAAGCTCTACCAGTCCCCTCAGCAGTGTCCATGCTGTGGAGGGGTCAGGATGCTGAACGACTGTCCTGCAGAGGGGCATTGGAATTGGGAAGGGTGTCTGTAATTTAATTTTTTACTGTTATCGATCAAACTCAAGGCCTTGTGCCTGCTGGGCAAGTGATTTAATGTTGAGCTATGTCTTTAAGCCTGTTTGTATTTTTTAGTTTTTGGATCTTTTGGATAAAACCCGCTGTGAATGGTGGTGTACAGGGTTTCAGTGAACATGAATTTCCATTTCTGCGGGATGAAGACCCAAGAGCCCAGTGATACGTTAAGTGGAGCTTTAGTTTCTGAAAACCTGCACAAGTCCGTTCCAGAGCTGCTGTTCTGTTTTATGTTCCCACCAGGGACATTCGAGTCCTTGTTTTTATTAAAACCGTTTTTGATACATGTATAGTGACATTTTATTGTGGTTAAAATTTGCGTTTCCTTGACAACTAATGATGTTGAACATACTTCTGGACGTCTAGACACATGGGTATCTATGAAATGTCTCTCAAGTCATTTCCTCGTGGATTGTCTCCTGGCAGGTCCAGAAGTCCCTGGTGTATTCTAGATGCAGCCCTGATGTTGGGGCTATGGCTTGTGAGTACCTCCTGCCAGTATCTAGCTTTTCTCTTCAGTCCCTTGATAAGCTCTGGAGAAAGGGCCCCCTTTTCATTCTGGTGAAATCCAATTGATTAACTGGTCCTCTTCTAGGTCAACTTCTGGTATCAAACCTAAGAATTCTGCACTCAATCCTAGACCCCCAAAGCTCCTCTTGTCTTTTATCTTACATTTTACATTTAGGTTCATGATCCCCTGGAGTTCCTGCTTTGAGAAGGGCATGGAGCTTAGGTCAACACTTGTCTTTTGATCCTGCTCCTCTAACTGGTCTAGCGCCATCTGTAGGAAAGGCCCCTTTGTTCTCTCCAGTGTGCAGATGTAAACCTCTTTGTGGACTATCTGTTCTTCCTCCTTGGTCTGGGTGTCTCTCCTCACTGACACCCCCTGTGAGCACTACCCTATCAGCAGCACCACCCCACTGCCAAATCCACCAAAGGCCAGCACCACACCACTGTGTGGACGGCGCCGTCACAGTCACCCTTGGAGTCTGGTCAGGTGACTCTTCCACTTTACACTTCTTTATCAGAACCACCCCAGATGTTCTGAGTTCTGAATCTCCCTCTGCTGATGTTAGAATAGGCCTGTCTATTTCCAACAGAAACCTTGCTCAGATCCTGATAATGATTATATTAAGCCTACCAATTTGGATAGAATTAATGTTTACTAGGGTGAGTCTTCTAGCCCACAAGTACATTGTATCACCCTGTTTGTTTGGGGCTTTGTTAATCTTTTACCTGCACTAAAAAAAAAGTGTTTGTTTGTTTGTTTGGGACAGGTTCTCTCTGTAGCCCTGGCAGTCCTGGATCTCACTACATAGACCAGGCTGGCCTTGAACTCAGAGAGATCTGCCCACCCCTGCCTCCAGCTCATGAGATTAAAGGCATCAGCCTTTACACCTGGCCTGCATTTCAAACTTGCTTGTTTACACCTGTAATTCCATCCCCCTCATTGTATGTAAGAATACTGTATATTTAATTTAGATAGATTCGGAGATTGCTAGAACATGGAAATCTGGTTGGGTTTTGCATGCTGACCTTACTGCATTCACTATTAGCTCTAGGAGCTTGTCAGCAAAGCCTCAGAATCTTCTTTATAACCAGACTATATAAAACAAGGGCATTTTGCTGGGCGGCGGTGGCGCACACCTTTAATCCCAGCACTCGGGAGGCAGAGGCAGGCAGATCTCTGTGAGTTTGAGGCCAGCCTGGTCTACAGAGTGAGATCCAGGACTGGTGCCAAAACTACACTGAGAAACCCTGTCTCGACAAAACAAAAACAAAGACAAACAAAAAAACCTAGGGCATTTTGATTTCCCCTTTCATGTTTCCCATTTTTTCTCTCTCTTCCAAAGATTGAAGGGTTTTTGTTTGTTTGTTTAGCATAGTTTTCCCATTCATTTCTTTTCTTAGAGTTCTTTAAAGTCACCGCTCTTCAGTCCTGAAGTGTGCACACTGGCAAGATTGTTGCTTTACAGAAAGCCACCACTAGTCCCAAAGGCAGAGAACAATTGATTGTGGAGTGTCCTGCCCAATGGACACATGTACAGCGAGGTCCCTTCGCCACGGGACCAGGGGACATTGAGGAAGAGGGTGGAAAGACTGTAAGAACCAGAGGACCAGCAAGTTTGTGCAAGATTGTGCCTTCTAGATGTGACAGGGAAGCCACACCCACAAAATCTCAACCATCTACACAAGACCCGAGCAGCGACACCAGTTGACAGCCCAATTTATTATGGGTGAAATATCCGAGGCCCCCACCCCTAGATGAAAAACCCCAAGCAGTGGTCAACTGCTGAGAGTCAGTCCTCCCCAGAGATGAACCCTCTAAGTGGTTACCCACTCCCAAGTGGTCAGCCCTAAAAAATATAAAGACAAGCAACACTAAACAGTTGGTATATTTACTTGCAGATATATAATTAAATGAACGAGAGGCCATGAATTTAAAAGGAGGAGAGAGGGGTGTGGGAGCGTTGAAGGGGGAATGACATAATTATATTTTAGTTAATTAAAAAAAAAAGAGTCTCCGACCCCATGCTGGACAACTCCTTGCTTTACTCGTCATCTTGGGGAAAGTGTCTCTCTTTCCCCTTTACAGATGACGTTCACTGAGGGTTATGTGGGTGACCAGTACTGGCTTAAGAAATAGTCCTTCTTCCCACTTCCCTGGGGAGCTTTTATCATGCATGTGTGTTCAGTTTTGACATTTTTTCCCTCTGATTTGATATAAGTGCATTTTTTCCCTCCGGTCTGTTGACAGGCTGGATCACATTCAACTTTTTTTTTAAAAAAAAAAGTTAATTTTTTTACTCATTTATTTGTGGATGTGTGGGTGCCACAGTGTGCATGTAGAGGTCAGAGGTCAACTTTCAGGACTTGGATTCCCCTCTCCTATCACATGAACCACAGGGATAGCATTCAAGTCCTCAGGCTTGTGCGGCAAGAACCTTTGACCACTGAGACAACATGGCACCCTAAACTCCATTTTTGAGAGATGATTTTTTTGACTCTCAGTTTTGGGTCCTTTAAAGGGAAAGGAGGGGCCATGGGAGGGCCGTGTTCACTGAGGGTTCAAATCTTTGCTGTTTGCTGTGTGGAGTCCACCATCATTCTGACCTCTGTTCTTTTATGCACACCATTTGCTCTGGCTGCTGCTATAATTTTTCCCTTTATCACTGGTTTTCAGCAAACCTATTACGTAATTTGGTCTACTTTTCCTCTTTTCTCTGGTAGTTAGGGTTTTCATGGATCTGGGCTTGCCCTTTTAGTAAACTGGAAATTCCTCAGTTGTTATACATGCCGGTATCTTCTGCCACTACTGCAGTGAATGTAATCACATGTATTATCAGACTTTTCCACTTCTAAGTTTATATAGTTCCCAGTGTTGTGTCTTCAACTTCACTCATTTTTTTCTTTGTAGTCCTTAATCTGCTGCTAATCCTATCTACTGTTCCTGCCAATGCTGACACCACAGTTCTACTTTCAAAAGTAGAAGTTAGAGTTGGGTTTTTAATACTGACCTTGAACTCGTAGGAAATAGCTCCAGAATCGGTTCACTGCCCTTACTGGCCAAACTAGACCCTCGCCCATCTCCAGTTGCTTTGCTTGCCCAGCGAATTCAGGCATCATGGTCTGTGCTCACCCACACTTTTGAATGCCTGTTGGTTTCATGTGGACCTCACCACCTTGGGTGCAGGATATATTTTATGCGCTCATCAAGTCACCTAAATTTTGTTCAATGTGCAGTTGGATCACTGATCCACTGGGGTCTTCTTTGTTTTAAAACTCTACTAGGTTGACACAGAGCCCTCCTGGGGACATGGCTGGGTGTCCTCTGGATTCTCCCACTCTGGGTGAAATGAGGCATTGCCCTGACCCAGTGTGAAGTCCCAGGTGTTTTGGGGTGGTTCCTTCCCAGGCCTAACGGCCCTCTGGTGGGAACAATCTGATCAATCCTCTGGTCAGCTCTCTCCCCTGTAGCCATCTGCCCTAAGGATGCCCAGCCTTATCTCACACTGCAGATTAGCAGGCTCTGGGTCCTCCACCCTGGCCAGGGTCTGGGGCCCTCTCTAAGTCAAAACGAAGGCCTCACCTTGCTTGTTTGCCGTCCCTCAGGGACGCCTGTCCTTCACTGCCGGATGTCTAATGTCTACCACATGTTTCATATATTTTGTCCACTTCTGAGTTGTTTTGGTGGGAGAGTAAGTCTGGTCCTTGTTAGTTCATCTTGGCTGAAAGCAGAAATTCTGATGTTTGATATTTCAGGGCTTCCTTAGTAGGCCAAATTTCAGTCAGCGCACTAGTCAGCCTTCCTTCCCCGGCATTTTATGTCATGTAACAATAATGCTATTCAAGGAAAACGGTGTGTCTAGCCAAGAGAGTGGCTCGTGATCACTGGATATGCCTTGGGGCCTCGTATAGTTTTAATCGGAAGGGAGAGCATCAAACGGGCTGAAAACCTGCTCCCGCTGCCAACTATGCTTTTTACCTGGAGCAAAAACAAAGGAACCCTGGGCGAGAGCCAAGAGGTTTTCACAGTTTTTACAAAGCAGAAGTGAAGTAAACGTGTCTCTGTTCAGGTGGTGTGGGCGTCTTCCTACGTGGCTCAGGTGGTCCACGCTCACGTGCAGACAGTGTGCCCGGGGCCCTTCACCCGCTTTTCCACTGCTCAGACTGTCCACAGGCTGCAGAAGGCCTGCACACTCCAGCCACCGCCTGCCAAAGTCCAGCTCCCTCAGAGGCTGGTGCTCGGGCCCCATCAGAGCTGTGACCCGGCACAGCCACGGTGCAGGTCTGGAGACCACCCAGCAAGATATCTCCCCACTTGGTTTTATAACCCCAATTGAAGATGACTGGATTTTGTGGCCATTTCTCCACCGTGCATTTCCACGTACTGTAACAGGAAGCCTTATTAATGGAGACTCCCTTCACCCCGAATCCCTGGACAGTGTGATGCTTTGGCTAGGCTCCGCTTACCTTTCGGCTTCCTCTTGAGAAAGGGGTTTGCCAAGCAATTTAATCACTTAAAAACAAGAATGCCAGAGCTACTCTTATGGGAACAGGGTTAAAGACTTTGGGAACACTCATTGTCTGCATGCAAATAGGCTGCTAATTATGAGATTTTCCTCCCCTGTTCATTGGAGTAGACCCAGCAGGACCTCGACTTGAAAATATGCTATTAGCAATTAGTTCCCATAATGACACGTACTTGAAAGGAATAAACAAAATTTTTAAAGGCTACCTAATCCAGACTTTTCACTAATTAAGACTCCACTTAATCTGGATTATAACAGTTCATTCATATAGTTCAAATTCTATTTTCAAAGAGCTATTCAAAGAGACTCTACCCAACCCCATCCTCAAGACTCCCTGTGAGGAAACCTAAGCTAGTCCACCTCTGATCTGCAGATGAGAGAACACCAGGTACTCAGGGTACAGCATTTGCTTATGCTTAGTCTAGGATGATCTCACTGTGCCAGTGTTAATACTGGAAGGAAACAGGTCCTCACATCATTGTATCCACCCACCACTTATGCATTTGCCTACCCACCACCACCCATTCATTCATCCACACATCATCCATCCGTTCACTATCCGTTATGCAGCCATCCATCTACTTTCCATCCACCAATCTACCAATCCATTTATCTATCCAATCCCTCACTAGCCCATCTAGCCATCCACCCACACATCTATATGTGCTCCTATATTCATCAGCTGTTTACCCACCGCTACACCCATCTACCCACCACTCACTCACCTCTGCATCCTTCACCCGCCTACTCATTCATCATCATCCATCCATCTACCCACACATCTGCTCATCCCTCCACCCATTCACCCACATTTCTATCCATCCATTCATTATTCTTCTACCCTCCTGCCCATCCATCTTTCTATTAGCCCACCAACCCACCCATCCTTCCTTCCGTTATTCTGTCCCGTTGTGTTGTCTGTGTTTCTATGTTCTCCCCTTACAGCTCATCATGAAAGTTAATGTTGAGATTCAGTCAACACTTAACACAAGAGTTTGCTATGACCTAGTAAGAACAAGCGGCTATGCTTGTTCAAGCACTACATCCTCTCTAGTGGAGTATAGATTGGGCTTTTCTATGAGCTGGTTATAGTTTCTTGGAAGATCTGAGGCCCACGAGGTGTGGTTAGGCATAATTGTCAGGACAAAGTTTTATGTTTGGGCTGGACATCCAGGTCGCAGAATCCCCCCACCCCCCGTTTCCTTCAGCTGTATTCCTTTCATTGGGCAGAGGGGCACAGCCCTACTGTCCTGGCTGTTAGTGATGGATGGCTTGGTATTCCCCCTTGGAGACAGATTTCCTAGTTACTCTGTGGAGCCAAACCAGAGCCTGGGATCCCACCAATTTGGCTGCCTCTGCCTGGAGCTTCTTTGGGGTCAGACCAGGATAGCAGAGCCCTAGCAAGAGAGGTCTGTCACTCTGGGAACACTGGCTAATGTGGACACAGGATACCAGGGCCAGCACAGGGGAGGGCCCTGAGAAAGGAAGTGACTGAATGAATCAAGGCATGTATTCTGTAGCACTCCAAGAATCTGGGGATGTGCTGCCAGGTAGGGAACCTTAAGTACTGTCCTAACAAAGGCGTGTTATCACATTTGATACCTACAGTAACTAAGAAGATACTTTTCCTAGGGGTTAGAAGTCCTACAAGGCCAGGACAAGAGAGTCTGGAGCCAGACATGGTGGCATCTGCCTACAGTCTCATCGTTTGGGAAGCATGGGTGGGAGGATTACTGGAGGTTCAACACCTAGCTTACATAGTGAGTTCTAGGCCCATCGGGACTACATGGTGAGATCCTGTCTCAAGAAGAAGAAGGAGGAGGAGGAGGAGGAGGAGGAGGAGGAGGAGGAGGAGGAGGAGGAGGAGGAGGAGAAGAAGAAGAAGAAGAAGAAGAAGAAGAAGAAGAAGAAGAAGAAGAAGAAGAAGAAGAAGAAAGGAAGGAAGGAAGGAAAGGAACTAAACAAATCTGGATTAAGTTAATAAGCCTGATGCAGGGGGGTATGAGATATTTGAGGAAAGGGTTTGGGGCTTTATGTGAGGACACAGCACTGAGGGCTGGGGTTAAAGGGCAGGATGTCCAGACTCAGGGCGCACTTTCCACCCCACTCTGAGCCTCTGAGAAGGCAGTACAACCTGGGATGCCAGCAGCTGCCTTACAGTGGGTTACCCAGCTCTACCGTCAGAGCCAAATGCAACCGGATTCCCTTCTAGCCACCAAGTATCAATGCCACACTGGGACAATGCCAGCTCTGGGCACTGGCCATGTCCACTTTCCTGCAACTGGCTGGGCTTCACAATGGGTAGGCTCAGTCAGGCATGGGGAAAGTTCTCCCAAGGGACTCCCATATGCAGAGGTCAGCTGAGCTCTGCCAACCCTGCCCAGGGAAGAGGTCAACAAGGATGAGAGCTGGGGTAGAGGGGCTCCCCAGGGCCTGGGAGGGTAGAAGGAATAACCCCGGCTCCTTGCCAGTTGGCTGTGACTATCAGCTCCCGGAGATCCCACCCAGATGCCTGTGAGGACAGGATGACAGTCCCTCCCTGGCTCTGGCTATTAATGGCTCCAGTTCAAGCCAGGCTGTGGCATGTCCTAGGCCTTTCCCTGACTCTTTCTTTTTCTCCTGACTGTGGCCCAAATTGTCCCTCTCTCTACCTTTGAGAAAAGAATGTGTTTCCATCTTTCCAAGGTTCAGTTTCAGTACCAACAGGAAAGTCTGCCTCCAACAGCATCGACTGAGTGGTCTCCAACAGGAAGCACCCTGAGATCATCCTTGGGAGACAAAGAGGAGCCACTGACCTTTTATGGAACAGAAGTAAACAGGGTTGAGTATGTGGAACAAGCCCCAAGGGCAAGCCCCATGTCTGTTGTAAATGGTCCCCAATGGACACCAAGGATCTCCATGCACAAGAAAGGTGAGCATTTGCAGCTAAATCAAGAGAAGTACATGGGGCTCCACCAGAGCCCTGGGACCACCCTGGGCCCTCCTGGGCCTTCCCCCACCCACTGGGTTGGCCAGGGGACCCTGGTAGTTCTGCTACACCTCACAGATGTGGAAAGAACTTAGCAAAGCTTGCAAAACCAAATGCAAAGAAGGATTCCTCCCCCTTCTTTGAGGTTGTATTCGGGGACGCCAAGATGTCATCACACAAGCATCTGCCAGAGGTCAAAGTTGACTAACATTTGAGGAAAAACTCCCAGCACACGTTTGCAATGCTTCATTAGCCAGATCATCTGTTTCTTGGCCACGTGTTAACCAAACTTTCTGGCTTATCTTTTGATGGAATCGTGATGAACTGTAGGGCAAGCCCCTCCCCATTAGTAGAGAGAAGTTTGAGAATAGGCTTGAACACAAAGCTAATTAGCTGCGATTCAGTCAGAGCCTCTGGCTTTCAGAGTGGGTGCGGATGAGACAGGACATGTTGACTTGAGACAACACCTAACAGGCTGTGGCAAGGGGGCCTCCAGGACCACAGTTGGAGCTGGAGGCTGGGGCAGTCCTTCTGGGTACCTGGTAGGATGACCTGGTCATAGGTGCCAGTTCTCAGTTTGTGTTCTCATAGGAACCTTAGTATCTGAGCAAAGAACAGTTCTTAGTGAGTCCTTGATTCCAGAAGAGTCTAGCCCTATGAGGCTACAAGTCTGCCCATCTCTGCTTGGAAGTAGACTCATGTAGCTAAGAAAAGTCCTAGACTACACACATGCATATGCATGTGTGTGTGTGTGTGCGTGTGTGTGTGTGTGTGTTTTAGGTTTTGTAGCTGAGGAAATGGATCAGTGGGTAAAATGCTTGCTGTGCATGAATGAGAACCTGAATGACACCCTCAGCATTCACTTAGAAAGGTGAGTGCAGTGGTATGTGTCTGTAACCCCTGTGGAGACTGGTGGATCTAAGGCTTGCTGACCATGGCAGCAAGCTCCAAGGTTTAGTGAAAGACTTTGGCACATTCACTGGAGCCTGTAGTGGGTAGCCATTCCAGCTTTGACCTGGAAGTTCCAACCCCCACTGAGGCTTCGGTAACTGTCACGCCTACAAGGCGGGGCCGAGAGAGGACACTGAAGACTCTAGACCTGGATGTGCTGGCTCTCTTGGTCCCTGGATCCTGGACGCTGGAGGTAGACCGAGCAGAGTTCTCCAGAGAACACTGTCAGACTGCGCTATGCCTTTCCCAGACCCTGTAGCCTATCCCTTCACTTGCAAGTTACCCCACAAAATAAACCTCCCTTTTAACTACGTGGAGTGGCCTTAATTTCACCAATAGGAGCCCATATATCCACATGTAAATTAGTGTTTTTAGAAGGGCACTTGTCACTCAGGATGATGATTATGGTTGGCCAGTGTCCCTTTGGAGTTGCTAGGTATCCATTGATCAGCCTGTATGATGGGGACCCTCTGGTCTGGACCTAAGGGCATCTGGGCCCAGGAGGAGCAGCTGCTATCACGAGGACAGCAAACAGTGAACTACTGTCCTCTCACCATAGGCGGAACCCGAGGGACTTCACCCACACTGCTCCAGACGGCCAGGTCCTTGGCCGCCCTCAGAGCACAGACCATGAACATCAGGATTTCACAGCCACTCTTCAAACCTCTGTATTCAAATACAGAATAAGGAAGCAAACCTCCTTACTTCACCCCTGGATTCCCCAGAGGTCAACATCTGCAAGGGCTTTACCCCTCAAGGCCATCCCTTCTCTCTTCCCACAGCGTCTCCTTTCTGCACAGTGCCCTGTGTCTCATCCAATGTGGTCAGTATTGACTGCTGTCTGCAAACCCACGTGAGGCCACCATGTCCCATCCCACCCGTCATTTCAATCATCAGTGTTCTTCACCCTGCTCACTTCGCTGTCTTCTGGAGTCCCTCGTGTGGGGGTGTAACTGCCATCCCTGGTTGCAGGGAGCCTGGTGGTTGGCAGTGTGTGCCCTTCACTTTGTGTGGGATGGAAACTGCTCTCCCATTCTGGGAAGTACAGTTTCCTCAGGTCCTTAGCAACTCTTGTTTTCAACTTTGGCGTGTATAAAATATCTCACTGCTTTAATATCCAATTTTTTTGGGGGGGTGGGTATCACCCTAAGAGGAAGACCCAATTCTGAGTGCATTAATGGAAGATAGGTTTTACAGGAGATTTTGTGATGAGAATTATGGAAGAGACTTATGGACCCAAACCCTTGTTCAACTCTGTTTAGACTGTTCTTCTTGGTAGGAGTCTCTACTCTGGGCAAACATCTGCATCGCCGGCCCCTCTCCCCTCATCCTCCACTGTCCCACAAGACTCCTTCATCATGCACATGCGATCATTTCTCTGAAGAAAGTCAGGCTCTCCAGAGGAAGGCAGGAGCACCTCAGATCAGAGGCAAGAGAAGTAAGGTCGTATCCACAGCCTCAGCGGGGCACGAGCCATACAGCAAGGAGAACGCTAGCTCCTTCCCTGCTGCCCTGGTTCCGATGACTTTGAGGTGATCCTGTTTCGTAGTGTTTTGGTGAAGTACTTCAGAACATCACAGAAGAAAGTTCTGGCTAAGTTGACGGCCTGCCCTACTGTGCCACTCATTCAGCAGATCCCGTGTCCCTCTGCCTGTTCCATTCCTCACTCTGGCCACTTGGCAGTCTTCAGAGAGGACACTCTTGTTGGGGAGGCATTGACCACCACCTGAGGCCAGCCCTCATCAGTTGAAGCACCTTCTTACCCTAGGGCTCAGCTCTGTGCAGTGCAAACACACACACATACTGCACATTTTTTTCCTAGGCATTGCAGGGCTTAATGAAAGCATGTTCACTGACAGATGGGGGGCGGGGGCGGGTAAGGAGGCTGGACTGGCCGCCACATGCCGCTGAGGCCCACGGAGCCCTGACTAGGCTGTGGCAGCCTCTTCAGTGGCACTTTAACCAGGCTCTGGCTCACCTCAGGACATGCTTTGTTCACGAAACAAGGGTGTGTTGTTTCCCGTCTTTTATTCTTGGTGGGTGAGCAATATATTTTTTTTAAGTACTAAACTTGTGGTTTGCAAAGCAAACATTACCCTCACTTGCTGCCAAGGCTTGTGCTGAGATGTGTTCTGTGCTGTCGACCTCCTGGGGCCAAATCCCACTTTAGTCTCAAATACAAGCCTAGAAAATTGGAGTCCTGAGAGTCCGGTGTTTACACTGAAAACAGCGTTCTGTTTCCAGGATTTCCCTGAACCCAAGCGTGGTGACAACAGTTTAAGAATTGAAAAGAAAACGGCTCTCCCCTTCCTGACAAGATTCACACTGGCCCTTGGCTTCACTGTGGGGCTGGGGACGGCCGCTGCCCGCTGTCCCCAGCACTCAGATGGTCAACCATCAAGCTCCCTCCATGTGCTGAAGCGGACTCTTCCAGGTCCTTCCCAGCTTCTGTGCTTCTTTCACACAAAGAATGGGTACAGAGGGGACTCACACCAGGCAATGGTGGCGAGGATGCAACGGACCAACGTCGTTGTTCAGCACCTCCTAATACCAAGTCTGGGGCTAGCCCATCCCAGCTCCCGGCACTAAAGCTGGAGAAAGTGAGCACCAACAAGGGGTTGGTTTCTGCTGCTGGGGGAATCTGCCAGAAGTTTCCTTAAAGGACAGAGGGGTGTGTGACTAGCCAACATTACCTACTTTGCTGCAAATACAGCATTACCTGCCCAGGATCCAGTCCCCATCAGCCTTCATGACTAGATGCCTGCTGGTTTGTACATGGTCAGTATCTCCAGGGGATCAAGAGCTCAGTGGAAATTCACAGTCCCCTTCCCACCTCTGTAAAGCAGGCCTGTGGCCTTCAGAATTCCCTGTCACTCTGCTGGAGAAGCTTCCAGGAATGTTGGTTAAGATCTAAAATCATCCTTTCAGGGCCCTTCTTCCTGGTGGCCTGGTGCCCATCCCATCTCACCCTGACCATCACCCTAACCATAACTTGGAACTCAACTACTGACTATGATAATTAGTAGACTTCCACCATTCTCCAGCTGGAATACATCAAGCATAGGTTTTGCCACATAAATATATACAATGATTTGTACTCATTTAAGACAATTTAATGCCAAATTATTATTCTGGGTGTGTCTGTGAGGATGTCTGGAAGAGACTGACATTTGAGCAGTGGACTGGGTGCAGCAGACAGCCCTCCCCAGAGTGGTGGGCCCCAACCAGTCTGCTGAAATCCCGAACAGAGCAAGATGCTAACCCTCTCTGTAATAAGTGGGGTTTGGGGGGAGGTTTCCTGCTTTTAGCCCCCAACTGCACGCAAACTGAGAACCAGTGTCCTGACTCTCCAGGGTCTCCATGGCAACCGCAGGCCTCTGTGATCAAGTTAGAGAATCCTCGGGGGCTGGCAGCCATGTGCGAGCATGCAGAACGCAGAGCTGACTTGTCCTAGGTCTCTGTAGAAGCATATGATTCCTCCAACAATGTGTCTGGGGGCACAGTGATAGATTCATACATGGGACCTGTTGGCAGGCCACAGCTGACCAAACACCCAACCCCAGCAGCCACTTAGACTTAACTGCACAGGCTCACTGGAGATCTCCAAAGCACACCAAGGTATCCAGCCAGCTTCTCATCCTGTTCTACAATGAAAGGGCCTTGGATGGGCAGGAAAGTGGCCATGCCCCTGCCTTGGAAGACCTCCCTCTCCTGCCACCCTCTTTCTTTTAAGCAGCAGGGTGGTTTCTTAGGAGCTAAAAGCACTGAAGGCAAAATTACCAAGAGTAATCCACGCAGAGCTCCTGTCCTATGCACTCGGCATTTCTCAGCTGTGCTCTTCGGTGGAGTTTCCCACTGCAGAAAAACAAGCTCCCCCGGCCCCCCCATGGGTGGCCATTCTGTGCATCCTTAGTGCTGTGAGCTCAGTTGCTTACGGGGATCTGAGCTTATCTTACCACATGGTGGTACTGCCTGTTGAACTAGGAAGAGGTTGAAAAAGACAGAGCCAAGTGTGAACCTTGCTGCCACAGGCTACCATGTCCCTACTTTCTTACTGGATTAGGGAATGGCTCCTCCTACCCATTCCCCACTCACGCCTCAGCACTGTAGTTCAGGAGCTGCAGCTCAGAGGCTGGATCTCGGGTGAGGATCCTAGGAGCATGCCACGTGTGAATGGTTGTGAACTCCCCGCACACTCTGTCTAAGGACACGTGGAACCTGGAGTTCTTGTGTTGATCTGCCTGTGGGTGTGGGTGTGGGGGGGGTCGGGGGCACAGTGCACAGGCCATGGCGTCAGAAGAAAGAGAAACAAGGAGACCGACAGCTCTAGGGAACTCGCGGATAAGGCATGAGCACTGGAGGGTTTTGCTCGCAGTCGCCTGCTTAGATGCTGTGATGGGGACTCCACGGGACCAGGGAAAAGGCTGGCTGCGGTGACTGTCAACAGCCCTGCGTAGGCTGGACAAAGGGAATCGTGCACAGGCCAGGGTCCCTGAGCAGAGGGCATTGAGGAATGCAGGAAGGGGTGCGTCCCTCAGAAGAACCTTGCTTGGGTCAGGACCCTCAGTGGTGGCCTAGCCACACCTCCCCCTGCAGCCATGGTGCTCACTGCTTCTGAGTTCGAGCCCTGAGCAGCAAGGCTGAGCTGGGACTCAGGACAGGGCACTGGCCATATCCTGATCTTCTTCTTGGGAACTTAGCGGCTCCAAAGCATGTGCTCAGGCTCTGGTCTTCTAGAATTGGGCTCCTGTATCATTTGGTTGGTGTTTCGAAGCGGGCAACTCCACCCTTGGCCCACCCTCAGAGCCTGGGCTAGCCTCTGGGCCTCTGGGTCGCTCTGCTCTCAGGACTCTGAGGCAAAGCGGGTCCTCTCTACCTCTGTCAAGTGCAATGTACTGCACATATCCACTCACTGTTGCTTTCTACAGGGCTGAAGTGTTTATGTTACTTTACATTTTGTTTTCACCTTGCCTATTGCTCGTCACTTGAAGTCTGACTTCTCCCATATGCCTGGGAGTGTCCTATCCTGTAAATCAGGCAAGTATGTTCTTTCAAACTCAATTCTGACTCCCTTGTGGCTTTCTGGGCTTTCTGAGCTCACATAGTGCAACGATGACCTCGTGGCCTGTGGAGTAGACCATCCTTGTCCTAGCCCCAGGCACACACACTGAGGAAGAGGAAGGATAATTAGAGGCTACAGCATGTCCCCAGGGCAGCCATCATGGTGGTCGGGCATGCCTTCAATAGCAGCAATTCATCCCTACACCCGTAGTGCCAGAGCTAGCACCCATAGGGCCGTTCCACACAGGACGGAAGCTGCTGCATGCTCCTGTTTCAGCTGCCCCTGAACTTTGGCTTGGAGCCTGGCCTATCTGATTCCAGCCATGTACACGTCTGTGTCGTCTGTGCCCCACAGTGTCTACCGGGATGTTAGCTGCACAGGATGAGCTGCTGCAATCTGGCCTCATCCCACCAGAGTCTCATCTAAGCAGTGCTCTCCAGCCCAGGCCACCCTCTGGTACCAATGCCTGCGAATTAGGGCATCACCATGTGCATTTTCAGTTGACACAAGTCAACTTGTAGCAGAGGTTGGTCTGTTAAGGCCACCTGTCTGACTGATACACCAGTGACAGGTGGTTAGAAGTCCGGAGCAGCTCAGCCCCCCTCCTCCAGCTGACTTGGTCTAGACTACCATCCTATGCTCCTTCCTCGTCGTCGTCGTTGAAGATATGTATGCAACAGCCTCCGGCCACTGATGGTCTGCAGCGTCAAAGCCTCGGTTGCTCCTTCCTGCCTTCCTGCCCACCTATTTCCTCCCTCATCTTCTTGACCTCAAAACAAACAAAAAACATTTGCATTCTTTTTGATGACTTGGGAGCTTCATCTACAGTAATGCAGAGGAAACTGAGTCCAATTTTGTTTCTCTCTCTCTCTCTCTCTCTCTCTCTCTCTCTGTGTGTGTGTGTGTGTGTGTTTGTGACCATGTGTGAGTGTGGGTGTGCATGTGTCACGGTGTAAGAAGACCTCAGATATTGTTAAAGCAGGGACTCTTGTTTGCCACTGTGCATACCAGGCAAGCTGGTTCTCAAGCGTTCTAGAATTCTCCCGTTTCTGCCTAGTGTCTCACTGGGAAGCACCTAGATTACAGATATTCACTGTATGTCTGACTTTAGACGTGTTCTTGTTATCCAAACTCTCCCTCCCATGTTTGTGGGACAAGTGCTCTCCCGGGGGAGCCATTTCCTGCATCCAACTTGTGTGGAAAATAATCAAACGCAAGTTTATCCACAGCATGACCTCTCTTAAAAATAATCCTCCCTGAGCATTCAGTTACATGCTTGCCATATAAACATGAAGACCTGAATTTCATCCTCAGAATCAATTAAAACAAAACAAACCAGGAACAACCAGGTATGGTGCCATGCACCTGTATTTCCAGTGCTGGGAATGCAGAGGTGGGCAGATCTCTGGTCCACTGGTAGCCAGCCCAGCCACATCAGCAAGCTTTGGGAACTGTAGAGACCCTGTCTCATAAAACCAAGCGGTTGACACCTAAGGAGCACGAACAAAGGTTGCCATCTGTCCTCCACACATGCACACACATGCACATAAAACAGTCCTCCTTGAATCTAAGAAACATCAGTGATTGTTAACTTCTTTACAGAATGGCAGAGAGGGAAGCTGGGGAGCTTCCTCCCGCGGGCTGATTCACAAATTTGCTGTCTCTGTGCAGCAGCAGCACCCATAGGTTTTTGCCCTGACTCGAATCAGAGAATGAACACATGCAGATCTGAGACTTGGGCCAGTGGCCCTGTGGTCTCACCTGCGGCTGCAGTGACAGGGACAGAAGTGATTCCAGACTTGCTGCTGGAGCGGGCCGGCTCTCGTAGCATTCAGCCCGTACCCTCCCATAGGGCCGCTTTGCCCCGTGTGACTTGGCAGGGCTATGAAGTTCTTGTTTTAAATCTTCTACTTGTTCCCCTGAAAGGTGTGGCTCAACATACACAGGTCCTGTCCACCTGCCTTTCCCGAGTGGGAGGCATATCAGCTCGAGGGGTAGGTGGCCCTACCAGCCATCTCTGCTCAGGTGGAGACGGAAGCGCCTGAATCCCTAGGCTCTAAGGGATGGAGTAAATATCAGGGAGTCTCCCTCTCTATTCTGACGGGGGGTGTGGCTCTTCAGGGTGGCAGGCTCAGGGTCAGAGGTGTCCAGGAGATTCTGTGGAGATCAGTCAGAGCACGTCAGGCACCAGCTGCCCTTGAGACTTTCTCAGGTCTGCCGGAGAGCGCCACTGTGCCGAATCCCAGCCACACCCTGGGAATGGAGAGATGCAGCACACTGTAGATTTTGCCAAAGGCCACTGAGTCTTTTGTCTTAGGAACTAAAAATTAGGCAAACTGGTGCCAAACCTCACGCCTATGCTTGGTGGGGCTGAGTTTCAACGGATCACACCTAGGGAGACACCTTCAGCCACAGAGACCAGCGCCGTCCCTGGGCGTGGCCCAGGTGATTCACATGAGACCACTTCTGACTCACATACTGGCTGCCCCACCCAGTCATGAGAAAGCCAAGCCTCCCAGGGCCAGCCTGGCCTGATCCAGACTCCCAGGAGGCCCAAAATCCAAGTGGATCAAACCTATTCTTGTCTTCTGTCTTAAAGATAGTGGAGCTAACGAAACAGCCAGCCTAGAATCATTAGAGCATTGAATGAATAACTAGAGGAATAACCCAGCAAGCGGTGCCCGGATGCGTATCAGTGACAGCCTTGGAAGGGAGGCCATAGCCTGTTCGCAGGTGTCGCCTATCGTGACAAGGGGAGGCAGGACCGCGCTGGTGAGCTCAGTGTCTTGTGTGTCTTGTCCTTTGCTGTGGTCCCCATGGTAACATTTCATTCCCACTGTTCTTCACTGTAAGGGTTGATGTCCCTGAACTCTGTCCTAAACAAGGGGTTCACACGTGGAGCCATCTGACACTCCTCTCTGTCCCTTCGCTATCCCACCCTACTCAAAACTCTCCGGTCCCTTGGAGGATCTGACCACCTCTGTGTGCTTGGTGCTCTCTAAGGGACGGCCCGATTCTGAGAGCACGGAGCTGAGCTCCTCTCCGCAGCATGCAGGCCTTCCGTCCCACTCCTGACCCACGAGAACACCTCTCACGGGCTGCCGTGATGCTCCTCCGCACAGCACCTTGGGGAGCTACCGCTGGACCTTTGGGTGATGATGTGTAAGGCGAGGCCCCTTGGTCATTAGGCCTGAAGCTCGCGACTTGAGGAGGTTGGCAATGACTTTCATGTTGACAGAAGCAAGAGCTCAGGGACAGGTAGCCAGCGTAAAATCACATCTTCCTGTCTAGAGTTAGTGCTGGACCAGGTGTCCCTAGATGCCAGCTTTGCTGAATCTCCAGGTTACATTAATGTCCTTATTCTAACTCAGAGCACAGCCTGCCTTTCTGACCAGTGATGAAGATGGATCTTTCGGACAGAGTACCCCAAACTGAAAACAGATCAAGGCCACCTCTCCCTCAACAGTGGCTGATGGGTCTCATGTGCCCATACTGTTTGGCTTAAGAAACTTTGGAATGGAGGGTGGGCTGGTGGCGGGGGAAGGTTGGAGGGCCAGGAGGAGGGACGAGGGGAAATCTGTGATTGGTATGTAAAATGAATAAAATTTTCTTAATAAAAAAGAAAGAAAAGAAACTTGGGAAGGTGCCGACCTAAGCCCAGAAGGGATGTGTGGCCACATATAACTTTGCCCAGGCACTTTTTAAAGACTAACCTCAGCAGATCCCCACAAAAGGGCTAAATATTGGAGAAAGCTCTACCCAGGCTGCCCGCCAGAAATGCGTCTCCCAGTGGCAGCTAACTCAACCCTTTTGGGAGTTCCTTCTGACTACCTGGGGGTATTAAAATGATGCTTAAGCCACACCTGATCCATCTTACTAAACGCCAAGCCGAGGGTGGAAAGCACATTTCAGAAGCTGACTTGGGTCCATGCAAGTACTCAGGTCTTCTGAATTTATCCCTGCTTTCAAGTCCAAGTCCACTGTCACTGCTGTGGGACACCTTTAGGTCAGGGCAAGCTCTGCACTGGAGCTGCATTCAGCCCCTGTCTCATCCTCTTCCCGTCCTCCATCCTTCTGTTGTTTTTGCTGTCAAAAGAAAAAGAAATCAAACCAAGTTATGGTCCCTCTTAGTCCCCGGCTTGGGAGTGGCCTTGTGGCTGGTGGAAGAGACTTAGGTGGGGTCAAAGGCCAGGGGTATGGTGGTCCTCTGGAGGATTACAGACCTCAGTAGGTGTCAGTCAAGAAAGGGTCTCCCAGTGAGCCTCACTTCCTGTTTAAGGTTTGTTTAGGCGTCTCACAGAGAAGAGGTTTGTGCAGGCAGGATAAGGAAGTGCAGAACAGAACTGCCTGCTCTCTGCCACCACTCTCGGGCTGTTCTGCCCCTGGTAGGAGACATGCCCACTGAATAGGTTTCACACTAGAAATAGGTTTAACAATAGAACCAATCAAAGGAAGAGTTGTCCCTTTCTGCCCAGGACCATGATGCCTTGCCAAAACAGAGGCTGGGGAAAGGTGACTGAGAAACCTCCAATTCTGCAGAGAAATAATGGGAACGCAGTTAGTGATAGCAAGTGGCTGATCACAAAGGGATGTTTGCTGGTCCTGGAGGCAGGGATGGCCCAAAATGACATATTTTGATGTATGGAAGTATAGGAGGTTGGTGGGGATGCCCAGGCCTGTTTTAACAGGAGTAGATGGTGTGGCTCCAGGTATGATGGGCAGGAAATTTAGACACTCAAGTTTCCTGCTGGACTGTGCTTTCTGAACTAAATTTGCCCTGAATTGAGGAGCCCGAGTGGCTGCTGCTTTCTTGGCCATAGGCACCACCTTCTCTTTGCCCTTCGCCATGGAAAAGACCCGGGCTGACCACATCCAGTGTCATTAAACCCAGCGAGAGTCCAGGCCTTCCCCTCACAAGGTAAGTGGGATCTCTCCTACAAGCTGATAGTGCCATGCCTCCCTCTAGGAAGTGGGATATGAGGAATGGTGGTATACCACCTCAGAAGCATTGTTTGGTCACAGGGAAGCCAGCTGCAGAAACTCTGACGACAGCAAGAAGCCATGGTACACACAAGTGTCGAGTCATGGAACAAAGATGTTTCCACATCTTAGCCCTTCTTAAGAAGCTGACAAAATTATATGAGTGTCCAAAAGTGTAATAAGAAAAAAGCCCACCTGGCAGTGGTGGCCCATGCCTTTAATCTGAGCACTTGGGAGGCAAGGGCAGGCGGATCTCTGTGAGTTCGAAGCCAGCCTTGTCTACAGAGCTAGTTCCAGGATAGCCAGAGCTGAACAGAGAAACCCTGTCTCAAAAAAATGGGGGCTAATGAGATGGCTCAGCAGTTAAGAGCACTGACTGCTCTTCCAGAGGACCTGGGTTCAATTCCCAGCACCCACATGGCAGCTCAAAACCACTTAACTCCAGTTCCAGGGGATCTGACTCCTTCACCCAGACACACACGCAAAACACCAATGCAC
The DNA here is from genome assembly GCF_049852395.1 of Peromyscus maniculatus bairdii. Taxonomy (NCBI): domain Eukaryota; kingdom Metazoa; phylum Chordata; class Mammalia; order Rodentia; family Cricetidae; genus Peromyscus; species Peromyscus maniculatus. The sequence continues at coordinate 72,109,114 of NC_134870.1, read as the reverse complement.
ATGAAATAAAAATAAATCCTTTGAAGAAGAAGAAGAAGAAGAAGAAGAAGAAGAAGAAGAAGAAGAAGAAGAAGGAGAAGGAGAAGGAGAAGGAGAAGGAGAAGGAGAAGGAGAAGGAGAAGGAGAAGGAGAAGGAGAAGGAGAAGGAGAAGGAGAAGGAGAAGGAGAAGGAGAAGGAGAAGGAGAAGGAGAAGGAGGAGAAGGAGAAGGAGAAGAAGAAAGAGAAGAAGAAAAAGAAGAAAAAGAAGGAGAAATAAGCCACAACCTTGATTCAAATGAGTGTGAGGCATGGTGTTCAGTTTTATCATGTTTTCTAATCAACTCAGTTGGATAAAAAATATTTTTTCTTTTACATTTTGTGAAAAAAGAACCTTTCTTTTATAATGTTCGTATCTTTTGTCAATGATAAGTAGACAAAAGCAATCACACACACACACACACACACACACACACACACACACACACACACACACAAGCTTGCTCCTCTATTACTTGATGTCTTCACTGAGCATGTAGCCAAGGCTGAGTTAGCCGGTGGTACTGGGTGACGGGTGTGGCTCTGGAAGCAGACAGGGAGAGGGAGAAAACTCCCCCACCCCACATGGCAGCTCTCCTTACTGCATTGCCCCAAACTGAACACCAGACATGGCTAGCAGCAGCTTCACCCCAGTCTGTGGATAAGGAGTCCTGTGGCTGGGAGGCTGCTCACCCACAGAGCTCTCCGGTCAGCTCCCAGCTTGTCCCCAGCCTCCCTCACCTGGCGCTGGCGGCCACCGTGCTGTTGGCTTCAGATCTTGGCTTCTTGCTGTTGGGACTTCTGCAGCTGGCTCCCCTGTGACCCAAGGAACAATGCTTCTGAGGTAGTATGCTGCCATTTCCCTATATCCCACTCCCCCGGCACCGTCTGCTTGCAGGGGAAATCCCAGAAGCCACCTCGAAGGACTTCTGCCCTCTGTAACTGCTTTTGTTCATAGGTAAGTCTGGGAGCTGCTTTCTCAGTGGAGAAGAGCTTTGCCCATTGGCTCCCTGTCCCCGACGGGGCCAGCTGTGCTCACAGCACTTCTGGCTTCTGGGCTCTGGGGCCTTCCTCTACCCTCTTGATGCTGGGGAAGTGGGGTCCGGTGCTGACACCTACCACTCAGAGATCAATCGTAGAAGGAGAGGTGGGGCTGGAAGCTGGAGTGGACAAGGACAAGACTCATCCCCCAGATACTGCAGGGCCTTTACCCAACACCAGAGCCACAGCCACAGCCAGGCCTGGTCCCGTTCAGTGCCACGCTGTGCAGCCACAGAGGCCAGCTCTGAGTCCCTGACCCTTCCAGTATTTCTCCTGCAAACAAAATCATCCCTGCAGGATTCTCTCCTTAGTTCTGGGGTCTCTCTTTCTGGAAGAAACTCTGCCAACTTCTTCAGAGGACACACACAAACACACACTTGCTACTAACCTGCTGTGGCAGCGTGGTGCATTTTCTAGTCTGCTTGGGCAGCAAGGCACTGTCCACTCTGTCCCGTACCATTGTCACAGCAGCTTCACTCTCCCTGACACCAGCTTGCTTCCTGCGTCCTTTACCATTTTCCTCCATGTATGCCTCTCATGCCCCGCCAACCCGGCCAGTTTCCTCCCACATTGGTCTCTCTTGGACCTTGAATCTTTGCAGAACTGCTCATTGCTGAGCATGCAGCTTCCTTGGGACCAGTCACTGGGTGCCCATTAGCCTCGGAGGTGAACCTTGCTGCTGGCCTCAGGGACCTGATGGCCAGGCTAAGGGCTCCACAAGGTTTGATGCCTACAGCTGACCCCTGGGAATCCTTATCTTCCTTCCCAGAGAGTCTGGTGTTGGAAGGGTCCACTTGTCTGCCAGACTTTATACCCTAAATGTGTCTCTCAAGAATTCATAGTTTCCACTCAACTTTAGACACTCTCAACCCAGGCTTTTGAGCATGTCCCATCTTCTTTTCTTCTGGAAGGAACTGGAAAAATGGGTTATTTGGTCAATAAACACATAGGTTACCCTAGGCGCTAAGCACAGAGGGAGATGCTGACTGCTTGTGGACCCTCCTGGTATCAAGGGGACGCGCAATGTGTCCTGCATGGACACAGGCAGCTGTGTTCTGGAGCATGGCCTGGATCTGACTGGAGCCCCAGGGAGTCCAGGCGGCTCACCCACATTTTCACAAATTGCTGGGAAGAAAAGACTTAAAGTGGGCATATCAGGAAGCAATGATGGTCTGAATGTGAATGAGATATGTGCTGTACACATAGCTCTGAGGCCACCTTACCTCAAGAATGGTACCACAGAGCTGTGGCCAGAACACCATCTGTACTGGGGCTGGCATGCCCTGTGCTCCCCCAAACCCCAGCCAAGGAGACCGATGGGGCAATTCCACAGGGGAAGTAAGAACAGATAGCAGGCTGGATAAAATAAGAGTTTCCCCTAAATAAACAGACATGCCTTTTAACTGTCTAAAAGCCGTGGCGTCTCTGGGGCCAACACATGCCACTCAGGCCTAATCCTGTTGTTCTTGACTTCTGGCTCCAATGGTGTCCCACTTCAGTTTCCAGATCAGACACCAACTGTGGGCACCAACACAGGGGAGTAGCCATGATGAGCCTTGAAGCGTAAAGAATGAGTCCTTGCCGGTCCAGAGAAGGTGGGGCTAATCCATGGAGTAGGCGGGACTTCACAAGAGTAGTACCTTCCTTCCTTGGAGAAGGTTTTGTCCTGAGTGAGCCCAGCCCCCAGCTGCTCCCTGGACTCTTCTTGCTGTGTGGTATCTCTTCCTCTCACATGGACCCACTTAATAGCGTCGCCACCAGTCTTCCCAGGAACCCAAACTCATGCTATACTCAGATCTCCAGAGCAGAAAGCTGCACACACTCTGACATTTATAAAGCATGCTTCCTTGGGTATTTGTACTCCAGCAACATAAAAGGAACAAGGACCACGAGAGAGATAAGAGACAGAGGTTTGTGCAGCCAAGGTCAGAGAGCATCTAGTTAACATGAAGAGTTACTTGGGTTGCTCTCCCTCGCCATCCTGACTGAGCCGATCTCCAACAGCAATCATTCAAGTTCATCCTGTGACCTCCAACCTATTTCAATGACCATGCCATCCATCACTGATGTCCCCCACAGACACCTATGGGTGACCTATCTGGTCATTGCAGCTACATTCAAATGATTCCCACCTCGTTGTGAGCATACCTGACCCCACCCAACTCTGACCCCATCTCACTGACCTCATCACTCCCTGACCATACCCTGCTAGGATCATATCTCCTACAACCTGTTGAGCTGGCCTCTATCCTGACAGCTGATCTGTTCTCTCAGACTCTTCCCAGAAACCCCCAGCATGTTCTCATACATGTGAGCAATTGGAAAACACGGATAGGGGCATGACACAGCACCCATCATTAGCGGGTGCTCAGAACATCTGGTCAGTTGTACACCAGCCCGGAGCTTTGCCGTGAGGACTGGTCTGTTGGAGGAGACTGAGCTGGAAGTGGGGCCGGCTCCCCTCCGCTGTGCCACAGCACTTGGCTCAACAGGGCCCAGGAGCACTGTGCTTCTGCCCATGGGAGACATCAGGCTGTGCCCGTGACACTGGGTGGAGGAGATTAACAGAAAGCCTCCTGCTCCTCCTGGGTGTCAGGCACTGGGCGAGGGCTGATGGAGTTCCACAGAAGTTCCTAATTATCTGTGAAATTAAGGATCTATTTTAAGATGAGACTTGAGGAGTGAATTCCACCAAAGGGGTTGCAAACACCTCTCTCCTCCACGGTGAGGCTGGGAGAGGGAAGGGCCCACCCCATCACGACAGACTATCTGCCTTCGAGGTCAGTGTCAGGCAGATCGTCTCCCAGCATCCCCAGCACTGCACAGAGCTGCATTAGAGGAACAGCCTGTGCTGGGAGCGCATCTTGACCTCTCACCTTGTCCAAACCTGCATGCACAGCTATAACTCGCTCCTGCTCCCAGTGCATGGTGCAAGTGGAAGCTGTGGCCTCGGCTGGGTAGCTCAGACATCTGCTTCTGGCAGGATTGCAGGCCTGGATGAGGTAAACACCCGAGAGCCGCCTGCTCCATGGAAATGCTGCTCTTCTCTGGCGACCCCACAGATATAACCATCATTGCCACCCCATACAAGGTTTATGTATGAAGGAGCAGGTGAGGGGACTTGCCTCTGTGTGACGAATGGATACTGCAGCAAGACGTTACAGCTTGGGATTTAGTCTTTGCAGTGAAGAAGACTCACGTCAGGGTTCCCAGCTGGGCCATGTTTGTGCGTCCAGGAGAATAGGAAATATCATCATTTGCTAAGGTGCAAGAGTTAATAGTGATGCCCCACTTGGCTCTAGAACGTGATCAGTCCATGAGAGGAGTGTTCCTAGGTCATATTAATAGAAATATGACAACCAGGACTTACTGCTGACCATTACTCACCCAGAAGCTGGGCTAGAATGATAAAGAGACTAGAAACCATGTCCCAGCAGGAACAGCAGTGAGCCAAGGTGCTCTGACCTCTGGAAGAAGAGGCCCATGGACTTCTGAAGGCAGGGCAAATGGGAGAGGGGAGCTTGGCCTCTAAACCTGCCTGAGAAGACACCAGGCAGCTATGTTCAGGTCACACAACAGCTGCACAGACCCACTGTGCCCCATCTCCCAAAGGTATGTGCACAGCGGCCACTGGGCAATTTCAGGAGCAACCTATGACTCACCATACTGTCTCTCTCAGCTTAGGACAGTTTTGATGGATAACAAGTGTCTTAATTAAGGTTACTATTGCTGTGATAAACCATGTCTGAAGCAACTTGGGGAGGAAAGGGCTACTTTGGCTTACTCTTTCATATCCTAGTTTGTCACTGAAGGGAGTCAGGTAGGAACTCAAGCAGGGCAGGAACCTGGAGGCAGGAGCTGATGCAGAGGCCATGGAGGGGTGCTGCTTCCTGGTTTGGTCTCCATGGAGACCATTGCTGAGCCCAGGGATGGCACCACCCACAATGGGTCGGACCCTCCCCCACCAAGCACAAATTAAGAAAATGCCCCACAGGCTTGCCTACAGCCAAGTTTTACATTTTCTCACTTGAGGCTCCATGCTCTCAATGACCATTGCTTGTGTCAAATTGACATAAAGTGAGCCAACGGAAAAGGAAACTGTTGCATTCAAGTCCCTGCCCTGTCTTTCCCCATTCACCCCAGTGCCATCTGAATCGCTACCCTATCTCCCTCTTTGTCCCAAAGCTGTTCTGGAGGCCATGGCGCTCACAGTCACTGCCTTTCTCGTGCCCCCTGAGGTTTCTTTGCCAAACAGAAACCTGAGTTTCTTTCCCCAAGTCTACCAGAGCTCCTCGGGGGTCATGCCTGCGTTCTGCTGCCTTGCTGCTGTGGTAGCCCCCTCTGACTGTGCTCCGAGAATGAGGGGTGAGATGTCTTGTCAAGAAATTATTGTTAGGGCTGGGGGCGCGGCTCAGTGAATAAAGTGCTTACCACTCAAACATGAGAACCTAAGTTCGGGTCCCATCACCCACATGAAAAGCCAAGGTGTGGCAGTGTACACCCATCACCTCAGAGCTGAGAGGGAGTGAGTGAGAGGAGGATCCCTGGGGCTTACAGGCCAGCTACTCTAGCTGAATCAGTAATCTCCAGGTTCTCACAAAGTAAAGTGGAAGACAGTTGCAGGGACCTGGGGGCCACCAGCTCCACCCTTGGGCTGGGCCATGCTTGCAGTCTGGTTGTGCCCTGCATGCTAGCCATCTGTGGGGATCTCATACGCTGAACTTGACTGGCACCACCTCAGCCACTGCTGCCCTGAGCACCACAGAGCATGACTGCTCACCTTCTTCTAGCATGGCGATGTCTTCCCACACTGCTGGCTGCTGGGTGACTGTGGGCCACCAGCATAGGTTGCACTCGGGGAACTGGAAAGAGCCAGATACCCCAAAGCATACATACATACAGAGTTGCTGGCTGTCACTGAAGAGGTGGAAAAAGAAATCATACCTGCCTATGAAGGGAGCAATGCCATGGAGAAACTAAACTGAGGGCTGGTTCAGGGGTGCTTGGCTGAAACGGGGTGCAATGCCAGACCCTAGCTTCCTGATAAGTACTCAAGGCCTCGTCTTTCTACCAGATGGAATACTACACCTGTTGAGATGAAATTCTGTTTTATCAAAATGATGATAATTTAGTGTTTTGTTTTGTTTTCTGCCATGGTTCACTAAGCTCCGAACCTACATCCTCAAAGATGTGGAAAACATTTTGCAAATCATTAAGATGTATGTTTCAAGTGTCTAGGAAAGACTCGGGTCTTTTTCTTTCTTTTTCAAGCATTGATTTCAAAGATGCATGTGAGATTACATCACAGCAAACTGTTGTTTGCCCCTACAGACCAGTGTCTCCCTCGAGTCTTCTTTCACTTGCCTCTCAAGTCTGCAACACCGATTTGACTTGTTCCTTCTCAGACATCGTCGACTCTGGGGACTTGAGTCTGTACAGACAGCACAGTCTGCTCAGTAGCTGGCCCTCCTGCTGTGCGGTGCAGACTCTTCTTACTGGAGTTCCTTTGCTTATGAGTCTGCATGACTCTGAGTGCTTTTGAGTCTGTCTTTAAAATGCATGAATCGTAAATGCGAAAGAACAACCCACCCCACCCACCCAACCCACCCAACCCACCCAACCCAACATGTGCCTGAAAGTCTCCATCCTGAGACTGCACACAGATTTCAGTCTTATGTTAACTGTAAGTTAATTGATCAAAATATCTGGAAGAAAATGGTTGAAATTGCATCTCTTTAATACTTATTACTCAATACAATAAAGCTTGTTTTCATTTAAAAATAAGGTGAAAACCCATTGAGGAAAATAGCTGATGTCATTCTCTGACCTACACACACACATGCCACATGCACATATGTACATACACAGTTAAAGCATTATCAGATTTGTACATTAAGATAGAATCTTCATGTTTACTATAAATATCCTCATTTTTCAGAGACAAACACCAACATGTTTGTTGAATTTTTGGGTAAAATCTATCTAGGATTTACTTCAAAATAACATGAAGGAGACAGAATAAGAGAACTGAAACAAGATGGTTTTGAGATGAGCATTTGGAAGGTAGGTGAGGGTCCTTCCCATGAAGTCAAATAATTGGTCCTAAAAGAGACTCCTATTCTCATCCTTTGTGTCCGCAGTTCTCAACTTGAGGGTCACACATCAGGAATCCTGCATAGCAGATATTTACATTACAGTCCATTACTGTAGCAAAATTACAGTTATGAAGCAACAATGAAAGTAATTTTATGGTGGGGGTCACCACAATGTGAGGAACGGTATTAAAGGGTCTCAGCATTAGGAAGGTTGAGAACCACTGCTCCATGTCTTCATTCTCTGCAAGGTGAGAGTTCAGAGACTCACACCAAGACTTTGAGAAGGTTCCCTCAGTCACATACATCCTGGCCAGCGCCCCTCATGTCATCCTGGTGTCTGTCGGAACCTGACCGCCAAGCCTGTACCCATGCAATCTGCTCTACACGGCATCAGCCACCCCAGCAGTGAGCTGTGACATCTCTTAGGAGGGTCCCTGATGACCCACATACCCTTCTCAGGTCTCCTTCCAGGAATGTCACACATCAAAGCAAGCCCCTGGGTTTTCTTTTAATCTATCTGAGAATATTTTTACAAATACAGCCCTTTCATTAAAAATACGTTGGTTCCTTTGGAAAAAAAGTTTGTAGCCAACCAACTTTATTCACAAAATCCCTACCCATGCCAAGACACAACTTTTCCCCAGTCCGGGGGCTACAGTGATGTCCCCTGCTCTCTGCCTCTGCCCTCACCTTGAGAATATTCTGGAAGCAAGTTTCCATGGCCCCCATTTATTTCTCTCTTCCCTCTCACGACAGATCTTCCCTCCGTGTGGTGAGAGGGCACCCTCATGCTTGTGGTACACAAAAACAGACATGAAAAGAAATGAACAATGGCTGCTCATCTCGTGGCAGACAGAGGAAGACCTTGGTCCATCTCTGAGTTTGCAGTGGCCTGGCCACTGGGGACAGAAGGAAGGGAAATCTTCTCGGATCTCATCTAGGCATGTCACCGGCTTCATCAACGCTGCTGGCACACCATCTCATGCGCACATGAGTTAAGTGGACATGAGGAGGAAGTTATAAGCGACCTCTTGTGGTCCTGGTGGCAGGCTTAACTCATCTGCTTGGCTTTCTAACCTACTTAACTTGTTTTGTTGAGAGTCTATGTGTTATTTCTTTGTCACAGTGTCATCTAGGACTCCAAAGATGGCTTTATCAAGAGCTACAGAAGAGCAGCAGTGACATTTGAATACCCCGCCCCCCACCATGATGGCTATAATCTCCACCACCAAGGCTGGCAAAACCCTGGGATCTCCAGAGCCCAGATAGCCTATCAGTCTTCCCGGCCATCTTCTTTGTCTTTTCACCCAAGACAGTCCAAGCTTCTGCCGCACACACACTTTGTATCCCTCCTTCCTTTACATTGCAGCTTTCCAACCTCTTTTTAAACCAAGTCCAGCCCAACCAGCACATACATGCAGACGTGAAATAAAACTTGGTAAACAACACCCTCTGATGAGCGATTCCCGATGGAAATCGGCGGTCCTGTTATGACAGAAATAGACGGTTCTGTCCCGCTCCGCCCGTGACTTTAAACTGCTCCTTAGGACTCATTAATTTGATTTCACAACCAGCTAATGGGTTGCGACCTGCAGCTTGCGAAATGCTCTGTCGTCTGCAACCTGGAAGCGGTGGGCAGTGCCGACACCAGCCTCTGGCTTGTCTCTGCGTCTCCTACCTTCTTTCTCACAGGATTCTGTGTCTGCTGTCTCCTAATAATCCCACTGTGGAGGGATTCTGCCATCGCCTTCTCCTGGTCTTGGTGTCATACCACCAGCCCACTTGGTCCCAGGTCTCTGTGCTCAGCAATCAGCAAGCAGGTGGCACCTACCTGACCTTGTCCATCCTATATTTTCCTTCCCTGAAACTCATCCTTTACTGTGGCCGGAGACTGGAAAATGAGATGATGCTACCACAGAGGACCCAGCAAAGCTTAGACCTAGACTGTGGTGCCCCGCCCGGGGTTCTCTTTAAATCTGTATTGTGTTCTCCAATTGTTTTCAGAGCATTGTGCTAGACTGGGAACTACAAAGAAAGTCAAAGTGAGGACGAGAGTGAAAGAAAATATGATTCCTGCAGCCTGTCATTCTGTCTGCCCCCTTTGTTAGAACATCCGGCTACGTGTGGCCTCTCACCAGGGGTATGTTGTGGAGTGTGTGCTTGCTCCCTAATGCCTGCTGCCAACAGCCCAGGCCCCCACAGGGTCTAGATGTGCTGGTCCCATGCTACACTCCATGTGATAAGGTCATTGGGACCACCGAAGCCCACCTGTGGGGCTCCCCAGCCCTCAGGGCTGTGTCTGGTGGCTTTTGTACGTTCACTGTATGATCGGCAGATCCCACCCTTGCCCTTAAACACAGCTCTGTTCCTTCTTTCCCCCAGCGACCTTTTCCTCCAGCATTCCCTCACCAGAGAAGCTGGCAGCAGCCCGGGCTGCCTCAATCCCCTGTAGAGTGGGAGTGTTTGGGCTCAGGCAACACTGGAACTGGGTTCTGTAGAAGGGGAGCGGTGGGCTGGATCTCCCCTCTTTTACCAAGGGAGCTTGAACTAGGCAGAGTCCGAGATAGCATCTGCTCGGCATCACAGCGGCTCTTCTTCCAGAGATCACAGTGGTGCTCTCGCCCTAGTGCTTAAGGGAGACAAATCTTGGAGTCAATGTTGAGTGAAGAAGCCAGGACAGCCCAGCACAAATCGTACAACTCACTCTCTACAACTCCAGGAACCTTGACTGCCTATGGAGGGTAGAGTGGACCAAGGGCAGCTGCTGTAAGCGAATGGGTCTGTGTTTCCCAGAGGTGACTATAAGTACATGCATCTGTGTGAGATTCATCAACTGCCTCTTGGTACCTGGGAAGCTTCCTCTGCCCTCAGTTCTTCCCTCCTCCAACATGCGAGTCTTGGAGGAGATGGAGAAGGTTTAATTCTTTCTGACAGCCTACGGGAGTGTTCCATCCCTACCTTCACACTCACATAGCCTGGCGGGAGGAGGGAGAGGGACAGCCTCTCTCTTCACCAGTCCCATAAGGCAGTTGCATATGCCTCATAAATGGGTCCCATTGGCCAAAGCCTGGCCCGGAGGCCACCTGGAGGAAGGGAGCCTGGAACTCACCCCTTGCCCAGCTGCTGTTTTAACGCTGCAGGTCCACCCAGCCTCCTGAAATCTCTGTGACCTTGGAACACTGTCTCTCCCTCCTCCTAAAGTCTCACTGCAATCACAGTTGGGTGTGGAAGTGACGCCCCACAGAGTCATGAAGATGAAGGTGTGGAAGTTGACACTGATGTAGCCCATGGCAGGGGATGAACTACAGAAGGGCTGAAAGAGCACACTGTACCCACAGATCAGGAAAAGGCCCCCCACCCAGCACGAACAGGAGCCTGAGGCTGTGAAACGGAGTGTGGTTGGCTTGTTTGTTTGTCTGTCTGTTTGTTTGTTTTTACTCTTTGGGAGCCTGCCACCCAGTTTCCAAATAAATTCACAGAGGCTTATTCTTACTTATGAATGCCCAGCCTCAGCTTGGCTTGTTTCTAGCCAACTTTTCTAACTTAAATTATCCCATTTCTCATTAACTATATTTTGCCTCTGGACTTTTTGCCTTTCTTTATTCTATGTATCTTTCCTTTTTACTCTGTACCTAGCTAGGTGGCTGGGTGGCTGGGTGGCTGGGTGGCTAGGTGACTGGATCCTGGCATCCTCCTCTCCTCCTTTTCTTGCTCCTTTTTAATCTGTCAGTGTGCCAGCCCCACCTATCCTTTCTCCTGCCTAGCTATTGGCTGTTCAGCTCTTTATTAGACCAATCAGGTGTTTTAGGCAGGCAAAGTAACACAGCTTTACATGTAATACATCTTTGTATCATTAAACAAATATTCCTCAGCATAAACAAATGTAACATACCTTCAACTAATATTCCACAACAGTGGGGCTGGGCAAAGGCCAGGTCAGACCCTCTGCAGAACTGAATAAGGCAGCCTGTCTTTGCTTCAGCAACTCAGCAGAACTGAATAAGGCAGCCTGTCTTTGCTTCAGCGACTCAGCAGAGCTGAACGTGCGTCTGAAACGTGTGAGGGGGTCACAGTTAACACTGATCTCTGGGGTCCACGACAGCCCTTCTCACTACCACTTTCATGTAGTATTGACAGCTGAGACTAGGCATAGGGTCTTCTGGGGGTGATAAAAAGTGTCCCCAAGATGATGGTGTATGGCATGACCCTGAAGATACATTGAAAGCTACTGTGTGTGCATTTTATGTGTAGATCAAATGGTCTGTGAATGATGCTTCCTTCCACGGAGGAAAAGGTAGATCCAGGCACACTCTCCAGTTCGCAGCCAGCACACCAGAGCTTCACTCTCCAGTATGAGTGGACAGTCGAGGTTCATCACTTGTTTGTGGAGTGTCTATGCAGTGAGGCTGATTCCTTACTGGTCCATGGAAGATCTTTGCTAATATTGAGAGCCAGTTGTTCTTAGCGTGAAACTGGCCACAATGAGAGTACTTACACAGAGAAGTTGGACAGGACCTAAATCTTAGCTTTTTTCCCAAGCCTAAATGTTTTTTAGTACTTTACCATATCTAAAACAGGAAAAGGAAACAAAGACACAGATGTATGAAGCAAGAAAACACTCTCATTTATATTTAGAAAGATAGTTTCAAAATGTACACACACACAAAAGGAGAGCCGGAGTTTTTGTTTGTTGTTTGTTTGTTTTTAATTCTTGGGAATCAGTAAAAAATACGGGCACAAACAAAAAAAATATCAAAGGAAAGGTTGGGGATAAAACTGAGATATACAGAAAAGGAGAACAAAACGTGAAGAGAAGGTGGCAGAGAAGAGGGATGGTGTAACCGTCCATCCAAGAGGTCCAACTTCTACCAAAAGATATTCCAGAGATAGGAAAGGGAAGTGGAGAGGAGGCTGCGGATACACGCTCCACACCACCTAGACAGACTGCTCAGAGCCAGAGACGGGAAGAGAGCCCAGGACCTTCCAGGGAGAAGCAGCTTCGGCCAAGGATGGCAGTGGGGACTAGGAGAGGGCCACATGTTTCTCAGGAAAGTGTGTGGTGTGTGTCACACACAAGCACTTGGGAGGCTGAGGCAGGAAAATCACAAGTTCAAGACCAGCCTGGGCTTCATAGTGAGGCTTTGTTTAAGAACAAAATCCCTACCTCAAATCCCAGTATGGCCAGGAAAGGAAAGACATGGTCAGACATGCAGGAGCTCCCGGAAGACCTGCTCAGCGGCCAGAGTGAGAGTGAGCTGTGATGAACAGGTGGAGGCCGGGCAAGACAGGAGGCGGGTGGTCACTGTCACAGGAAGGATGCTTCTTGCATATCTCCAGTAATGAACTGAACCATATCACTGTCCCAGGACTTCTGGCTCTCATGGAAGATGGGAGTGACTAAGGAAAGGTCACATGCTTGGCATTGAGGCAGTTATTAACTTTAGGCAAAGTGTAACTACATAGAAAGGACATACAGTGGTATGACCATGTGCATTTAGGTTTCAGGTCTTACTGTCATAGCAAAGGCCAACCGTTGACTTAAATTACCCAGAAGCCCATTTCTCCCATGAGGCCATTTGCACTTAAGCCTTTCAGCACCTTGCCTCACCGCCCGCCCCCCAGGCATGTGGTTGTGGTACCCATGTGACACCCTGATGTGGGGCTCTAATCCTGCCATCAAACTATGTGTCCTGGAAGGAAGGAGGGAAGAGACATCCCTCTCTTCACAAGTGCTACTCATAGATGGGCCCTGCTGGTCAGAACCTCACCCTGTGGCCCTCTGTATGAAGAAAGCTTAGAACTTCCCTCTGCTCAGCAGCGTGTGACCATCCTAGGAAGACAGATGGGCATCTGGAAGGGACAGTGTGTGTGGGATCAGAGGGTGACCCCTGGTTTAGGTTGGCAGGAAAACGGCATCGAGTGGTGATGTGAACGAACAAGAACTTGCCTGTTAGAAACACAAACCAAAGCTTTTAATGGAGGAATGACGTGACGCCCGTGCTCTTCATAGACGGTCAAATGCATGAGGCATCACTTGCAGGACTGAACAGTAAGTCTTTTAACAGGCCCCAGGCTTTGTTGCCTCCTGTCTAGAAGAGGATGCTGGATCTCGTTTTCTCTGCTGGAGCCCCTACAGCCAGGCAAGAGCAGAATCAGTGTAGACAAGACCTCCAGGCTCCCTGCCTAGAGTCAGCCCGACATCTGTCTGGGGTGGGAATGAGGCAGGCAGCGGAGAAGGCAGACCTGTGCTTCTGAGCCGTGGGCCTTCCTGAGCCCAGGTGGGATAACAGTAGATAGTGTGTAACTCTTAGAAATCACTGAAGGGCAGCAAAAACACACCTTGTCAACTTGGAAATTAAAAAAAAAAAATCCGACAAGCGCTGAGACCTGAAGGTGGCAACCAAGGCTGCTTTGAGACTGTGGTTGTTATAAATATAAAAGTGTATCTGAATTGTTTTAAAAAGCTATTAATTTAAAAATAAAAATTAAAGAAAACAATAAAGTGGTATGAAAAATAAAGTCTTGCAGAAGCAGCAGAGAGAGTGTACATGACCAAAATAAAATAAAATAAAATAAAAACCCTAGATTTTAAAAACAGAAACAGGAGCCACTGTTGGTCCACCCTCTGCCACCACCACATCTAGCCTGGGTTTGTCTGGGATGCAGGAGTCGTCACAGCCAGACACCAAGCACAGTCCCCGAGCACTTGAGACCCAAGGCTCCACAAAGCTGGAGGCCAGTGCCGGGAGAGCGAGGCGCCCCTGGGTGGGGCACCCTTGCCCCCGCTGCTCACAGCACAATTGGGTGGCCAGCATATGGCACCACTCATCCAGCGCAGGCTCTGGGAGGACCTGCTGCTGGCCCCGTGCTTTCCCCAGATTGCCTAGCTGGCAGCTGGATTCCTGGATCCCATCTGCACCCACCCCTGCTGGCTCCTGCCGTGCTCAGAGTGGAAACACAGGTTGAGAGTTTAACTCTTGCATGGTTGGAGCTTAAAAATGAGATCTGGCAAGTGATTAAACTAAATTGCAGACCTAATTGCTTTCACTTAAAACAATATTAAGGCAAATGTGATATTGTGTTTAACTTGGAGGAACGGCGCCATAGGCAGCGTAGTCCAACTCTGGTTCCTCACACGGGAGGCCTTGCCCTGCAGACGGCTCACACAGAAAGCTCAGGCGCTGACATCCTAAGCGATGTTTTCCATTGGAGCCAATGGCCAGCACACAGCTGTCCACGGGTGGCACAGGGCAGACCATGGGGAAGGTAGGGCTTCATCAAGGAGTAACCCGGCGCAGCAATGGGGTGGTACTCAAAGGGCGAGAAGGAAAGAGCCCTGGAAGGTTCTGCAGGACACTGAAGGCCAGGCAGGCCTTGGAAGGAGCTGGGAAAGTATGTAGAATTACAGAATGACTGGAGGCTTCTATTCTTAACTGTCTTCCACCACATTTTGCAGTTTTTATGTTCAAATTTTATTCACGGTTGCCAGAACAGCTGTTCACACAGTGGAGATGAGGCCCTAGGGTTTCGCCCCTCCTTAGCCCGCCTACCGTGAGGCAGCGGGCCCCTGCACAAGGTCTCGGCCATGCCCGGGAGTGCTACAAGAGGGGTGGCCCTGGGGGGCAGGCAGGAGCCCCACTCCTGAAAAGCCTCCCACAGCCCTAGGGCTCCGACTTACTGTGCAGTCAAGGCCTCTCTTCAGTGGTCCCACGCTGGCTGGAAGAAAGAAAAATACGAGAAGGATCGTGAATCTGGGACCTGTTTTATTGGTCCTTCTATTTCACATTTCCAGTTTGGAAAAGTACATGCTTTATGTGTTCTAGGCACCTCATCAATGGCTGAGATATGATGATAAATGGAAGGAGGAGAAAAGGGCCTTTTGTATTCAAGGAAACAAATGCTGGTCAATCGCCACTCATCCGAGACTCTGCACTGTGTCTAAGTTAAAGGGTTTAACTTCAGCTCCTCCAGTCTAATTTCAGACGTGGACCTCTGACGCTGCTTTGCTGGGTGCTGGGTGCTGGGTGTCCTCTGGTGCTGGGTGCTGGGCACTGGGCGCTGGCTGCCCTCTGGTGCTGCTGACTCCAGCTTGTGTTCTGCAGAGCACTCTGTTCCTGGGTGTGTGTGGAAGGAAAGCAGGTGTGCAGGCATGGTGGGAGGCTGGACAGGGAGGTTTGCTGTGCAGGAGCACCCTGCGGGGAGGTTTCAAACGAATCTCTGTGGAAAAGCACAAATGACAAAGACTAGAGAGGACCTTTCCTGGACACGTAGACACGGGACGAGCACTGTCCGAGCATGGCCCTGGTCTCCCAGAGGAGACGGCAATAACCAGCACTCTGCTTTGGCTTGGGGCCATGGCTTGAGCACGGGCTCTGGTCTGGCCATGGTCTCTTTCTGCAACGGCCCAAGAAAAGCTATTTCCATTGAATTGGGAATCTGTTTACTGTGGGTGTGCCTCGAACAGCAAGAGGCCAGGCCTGAGTACTCGGGGATTTAACGTGCCCTGGCTGCGTTGGCCCGTCTCCTCTAGCCACTGGGATACTGTTAATACAGTACCAGCAGCTGGAAGCCATTCGGTTTTATAAATCGAAGTGAGAAGACGGAGGAAAACCCAAACCTGCCCGTCTGCCCCATTCCACAGCTGTACTCACAACTCAGGGAGCCTGCCGCCCAAACACAGCCACCTCCCTGGCGTTGGCTGGCTGACAAGAGGAAAGAAAGGAGATTGCTCTAAGCCCCAGGTATTTTGGTGAGCTGGAAGCTGGCCGGAGCAGACTTGGGCGCCAGTAACACCTCCAGCTGGCGGGTGTATTTGGCAACAGTCTTCAGAAGGGCACCCTGGAGAATGTGGGGTGTCTGTGGGCCAAGGACTTTCCGGCTGCCCGGTAGGAGCAGCGTAGGAACCTAGCCTCAACATGGGCCAGCACAGAACTTCCTCAGTGGGTCCTCTGTTCTCCTGAAAGGATTGCTGGGAGATCCACAGAGAGTCTGGGCAGGAGCTCATACCTACAGGTCCAGATCAAACGACCACCTGATGATGTGCCAAGAGGCTAAAGACATGGAGAAGCCGGCTCTCAGCCTGTGCCAGCTGGGCTTAGACTCCTACCCCCCAGCTCCTCTGCCCGACTCCCACCCCTCCTCTCCACTTGAGAAGATCATTCCTACTTCAGAGGCCAGTGATACCATGAGAATCAGGCTACCGGAAGAAGACGATGTGGCAGGATGAGGCCCGGGTGACTAGTGATAGTGGTGACAGTAATGGTGACGATACCAGTGATGTCAGTGATCATGTGATGGTTGTGATAGTGCTGGAAATGGTGATGGTGCTGTTGCTGCTGATGGTTGTGGTGACAGTGGTGATTGTTGTCATGGTAGTGGTGATGGTGATAACAGTGGTAATGGTGATGGTGATCGTGGTGATGGAAATTGATGTGATGGTAGTGATGACGGTCACGGTTGATGGTTGATGGTAGTGATGATGGTCATGGATGTGGTAGCGGTTGTGGTTGTGCTTACAGTAATGGTGGTCGTGATGATAATGGTGGTGGTGGAGTTAACTGTGATAGTGGTAGTTATAGTCACGGTGGTGATGTTGGAGGTAATGGTAATAGAGGCCTGACCGTAGTGTTCGTAGCGATTGGAGGTAGTGACACTGGTGTTGATGGTGATCGTAGTGGTGTTGATGGTGATGGTGGTGGTTGTGACGGTAGTGATGAAGATGTGGTTGTAATGATTATGATGCTGACGGTAGTTCAAGTAATGGTGATGGTGAAGGGGGTGGCAATCGCGTGATGGTGAAGGTGTTGATGATCTTGGCTGTGGTAACTGGTTTCTATCGGCTCGATGTGGATAAAGACAAGTGCCACCTGTCCTAACTGTGTCCTCCATGTTTGTGGGTTTCCCACATGCAGCAGCGTCCTCTGTGTGGGCAGCATGGTAGTCGGCCAGCCTCTCTGCTCGCAATTTTAGAGGAGAGCTACAGTCATCGTCCACACATGAGCACCTACAGTGTAACGTGTGCACCGGCCTGGGGCTAGCTATGACGATAAACTCCAGGTCAGATTTAGAGTCACATTAAAAAAAAAAAAAAAGGCTAGTAATTTTCACTTTGATTACAGACTGAAGTGTTAATGCCTTCTTGGTTTGAATTAAATAAGATAAAGGTTTAAAACCATTATCTTATTTATTTTTACTTTTTAAATGTGGAAACCAGAAGACTTACAATGATATGTGTGCTTCCGTCAGACCTCCATCAGGCTATGCGTGTCCAGAAGTTGCTATAAAACATCCTCCCACCTGCTGGTTTTATTGGAGCTGTGTCTAATTCCGACAAATGTGAACGTGGGTCACAGGGAGATCTTCACAGCATGACACTGAATTATTGGGGTAATAGACTTGGCTTTGTGTTTTCCTGTTTTTTAATAATGTCAATAATACAAAACTCTGAGGCAGCAAACGGTCTACAAATAACTCTTTACGTAGATTCAGAACCAAATGCCCTACTTGCTTCTGAGTCTACCACAGCACTTTGCATGGGTGTGTTCATGTGGACATGTGTGAACACATGAGGTGGCTCTAGCAGTGGACCAAGATGTCCACTGCTCTCAAATGTTAGAAAATTGCAGTAGCCTCTGGAACACAGGGCAAGAATCAGTGAGACTAATGGCTTCGTTCCCTCTGCCTTTAAAAGTCGGGACTGGGAACATGTAACATCTCGACTTGATGGTTCTTTGCATTTGGCACGTGTGCTGTGATGGAGGACATGATGAGAAACAATGGGGGAGGGCAGAAGAGACAGGGTCACCAGATGGCAGAACTGGAGAGAGCCCCTGAGGTGGTCAGGATCTCCACCCCCTGCTGTGAAGGATTGGCACCCACCAAGTGCAGGCAAAGCTATGGTGGAGTCAGTCACGGTTGCTGATCCAGGGCTGCATGACCAGGAGCTGGTGCCAAGTTCACATCACCATTGGGAATCCCTACTTCTGCTATGAGCTTGGTAGGCTCATCACTGTGAGAGAGCATTCTCATGATGGCCATGGAAGGGTGCATGCTTGTGGACACTGCCTTCCTTCACCAAATCTCAGATGGGTGTATGTCAGGATGGGCAAGGCCTTGAGTACCCCCTTCCCCATTCCATCACTTCTCTTCTTCACCAGTCTGCATTGGTGGTGTATTTGTGCCAGATTTAATAGAGAAGGTATATGAAGGCTCTCTCAGATGACCTAGACATAGAATGTTCTAGTCCTTGACACATCCCAGCTTCATTTCTCTCTCAGTGTTGGGGGCCTTAGAACTCACATCATGAATCCTTCAGGGCCCCATTGAAAGTCACATCAGCCTATTTGACAGATAGTAGACCCAATTTCTGCTTTAAAATGTCCAACTCGCCGGGTGGTGGTGGTGGTGCATGCCTTTAATCCCAGCATTCAGGAGGCAGAGGCAGGCAGATCTCTGTGAGTTCGAGGCCAGCCTGGTCTCCAAAGCAAGTTCCAGGAAAGGCACAAAGCTACACAGGGAAACCCTGTCTCAAAAAAAACAAATAAAACAAAAAACAAAAAAAAAACAAACAAAAAGTCCAAGTCAAGACACCAGGCTGAGTAGTCACCTACAGTTCCACCCTCAGTAGGAAGGACCTGGATTGTACCTGGGGCTGCACCACCCACTCCCCACATGACCTGCTAGGCAGGGTGGAGCCACAGAGGGACAGAGTCTCTTTCACAGCCTCATACAAAGCCAGGCAGGACAATACTTTGGGTTCCAGTGTCTGGGCCCAGGACTGTAAGAGACACTCAGTATATAGTGAGAGTCCTCACGAACAGGAAGAGTGGCATTTTAAGAGGGGTCCCAGAGAGCAGCCTGCCCAACACCATGTGAGGATGCAGTAGGAAGGCTCCATTCATGGAGGGAAGTGGCTTTCCCCAGACCTGGAGGCCACTGTGCAGTCTCCGGCACCTCGAGAAACCATGTCTATTACTTACAAGTCACCCATCCTATGGCACTTTGACAGCACCACAAAGGGACTGAGACACAATCAGCGAGGGTTGTGCCCTCGATGCTCACAGGACTGTACTGGAAGCCTTCTACAAGCTCACAGTTCAGGAGCACTTCCTCAGCCAGGGGCTGGTTTCTGTGACAACGGTGGCAATGTAGGTTTCCCCAGCTACTTAACAAGCGACTTCCAGATGAGCATGGCTGCTGTGTGGCCAGAGAGACCCAGGATGCTGGGTTCTGCATATGCCATTGTCCGTGGCATGAGAAGCAGGGTGACTGGAATCCTCAGCTCTAGCCTCATTCCTCCCCGAGCCAGCTGGGAGCCGTGAAGCTAAGGGTTTATGTGCCCCCAGCAGCCAACCTGTCTGCAGACAAAAGATATCCATAGGGGTAGAGGGCTGGCTCAGGAAGAACGCTTTGGGAATGACCTGGGAACACACATAGGCATGTGACCGCCAACATGTCACAAGAAAGGAGATGTGACCAGAGACATGTACATCAGATCATCCTACATCAAACAGAAAGCCACAAAAATCAGAAGGACCAACTTAAATACCCAGAGGCAAAGCAGATTTGGAGACTGTCAGTGTGTGGCAAAGCAGATCTGTGGTTCCATTCCCTCGGTGTTATTAAACAGAGTGTACAGCATACACAGGTCTCATCTGATGAAACATTTGAGGCCAGGTGCAGAGGGAGGCTCATCCGAGGCTACAGGACCATGTTAAAGGGACCAACAGTCTCTTTCCGGCAGGCCCTGCAGATGGAGACAACTGTCCTAGCCTGGGAACACAGTTTGAAGGAATTCTCAGTGGTGGGGTCCCAGAGGACCTTGCACCTCCCCCAACTCTTGAGTTCTCCACTGCAGGTTGTCCTCAGAAGCCTGTGTGTCAGCTCCACTTTAGAGAGTTCTCAGAGGCACAGTGGAGAGATGGGGTGTCACGCAGGGCCAGTGGAAACCCACCCGTGGACACCATGGCCAATTCCACCCCGTACCCAACTCTGCTCCCTGAGTTCCCACATCACTTTTTTGGGTCCCTGAGATGTCACCAATTAGAGATCTACTTGGGGGTAGATAGGATCCTGATCTAAAAACACAGCTGTATCTGGGTATGAAGACACTATCAGCCCCTCACACATTAGCTGGAATAATTTTGCTTATTGGTTTCTTCCCAGCTCTTCAAAGCCAGCTACAGCTGGGCTGGGCTTTCAGATGGACCCAGGGCCGGGCTGGAGGACTGTGCCTATCCTATCAGATTCTCCAGCTAGAGTCGGGAAGGAAGCCTAGCCCCAACACACCCTGCTTGGAGGGACAGACCTGAGCTCATGGTTGCAAAAGAAGGTTTGGAAGCATGCAGCTTGCTGTGGAGAAAGTGTCTCTCCAGTGGTTCAATACCCTGACCTGTAAGGAGATAGTATCTGCTGTGTAGAACTGAACCAGCTCTTAGGGGGACCATAGGATGAATTAGCTTAAGTTTCTCTCCAAAGTCAGTGACTTGAGGCTGGACATAGTGGTACCTGCCTGTAATCCCAGCACTTGAGAGGCAGAGGCAGGAGGTTTGGGAATTTAATTTAAGACCAGCCTCAGCTATCGAAAGTTCAAGGATAGCCTAGGCTACATGAGTCCTTATCTGAAAAAAACAAAATGAAAAAGACAGAGAGAGAGAGAGAGAGAGAGAGAGAGAGAGAGAGAGAGAGAGAGAGAGAGAGAGAATAATTGGGGCAACAAGTACATTCACACAACACATACAACACATCTGAAAACATAGACCACAACACACACACACACACACACACACACACACACACACACACACACACACACACACACACAATCTACTCATGCTTGTTTGGTACTTCCAGGCCCTCCTGTCCCAGCTTCCTCCCCACTGTGTTCCAGGTCCTGTGTCGTTTCCCCCCCCCCCGCCCCCCCCCCCTCTTTCCCAGGTGGACCTGCTGACATGAATATCTGAGACATGGCAGTATGGCAGTGACCAGAGCTTTGGTTCACCAACAGCCTCTTTCCTTTCCCTAAGCAAACATAATTCAGTAATAGAAGACTTGCCAAGCATGCATGAAGCCCTGCACCCATCCTCGGTGCAGGAGGAAGAAGAGGAGGGAGGGGAGGAGAAAGGGGAGGAGCCGCTTCAGTGGGAACAGTATACAGTGTCTCAGTGGACAGTTGGTGCATGCCTAGGACAGTGGCCCTGGCCCCATCCCTGAGCTCTGATGTGCTCACAGGCCCCACCCCTGCTCCCTGGATAGGGCATCCATCCCACTGTTCCTCATTATAGTCATCTTCATGTTGACACAAAAACATGAGTCCTACCTCGAATATGAATCACCATAGCCCAGGAGCATGGGTTCCGATTACTCCAATTACCGAGTTCCAGTGTGGTAACAGTTTCTCAAAGCCTTTATAGTTACTGAACAAAGGAAGGTCATAAATACACACTTCAGATACATCAGTGGAAACGACGGGAAGGCATGTTACAGAACAACAGGGAAACCTCTGGAGCATGCTGATTGGTTATCTGATGATAGCCTTCCTCTGGGTTGGTGGAATCTGGTAGTTAGTACATTCCAAAAAGATGTGCCTAATGGCCTTGGTTGGGGCAAACCTGTAGATGAGCAATGAATGGCTAAGAGAGCTAAAAATAGCACTCCATAATTTGGTTCTGAACCTACAATAACCCAATTCTCCATGACCACAGAAGTTTCTAATCAGTCGGTCAGATTTTTGGACTCTTTGCACAGGTATGACTTTTTTTCCTTTGAGAACCTCAATTCACACTTCCAATTCTCAGGCCAGGGTTCCCACTGTGTTGTCTATCCTGGAGAGTTCTCCATCTCTCTTAGGGATCCAAGACTGACAGCAGAAATGAGCTAAGAGAAGTGAGCCTATGAAGGATCCCTGGAGATCCAGGTCCATCACACATTAGCTGGAATAATTTTGCTTATTGGTTTCTTCCCAGCTCTTCAAAGCCAGCTCCACTGCTGGGCTGGGCTTTCAGATGGACCCAGGGCCAGGCTGGAGGATTGTGCCTATCCTATCAGATTTGGTGGTTCCCCCCCCCAAAAGAGCAAAAACAGTCAACAACACCTGGGTCATCCTGAGAACTATAGAAACTCCAAATTACTACGAACTGGGTGGCTTCAAACAGCAAACTAACAAGACTTTCTTGTGGTTTTTCCCTTTATTTTTTTAGCTCTCACAGTGTTGCTCAAACCTCCTGCCTCAGTTTCACAAGTTACTGGAACCACAGGCTTACTTCATCAGACCTCAGATTGACATTCACGGTCCAAAGCAGAAGTCTAAATTAAGATGTGGACACGGCTGCACTCCTTGGATGCCCCAGGGACGTCTTCCCTGCCTGCCTCAGTCTGAATGGTTACCAGCAGCTCTTGGCTTGTGGTCACATTGTCCCAGTCTCTTCCGGGTAGCTCTTTGAACCCATGCATCCCTCTTCAGTGGACACTAGTCGCAGACTAGGGCCTTCCATAATGAGCTGATTCTGATACATCTGCAAAGACTATTGCTAGAGTCTGCACCGGGCGTTTCCAGGTTTTTGGCATCTTGTTCAAAGAACTGGAAAAAGTACAACCACAAACCAGGAGGCAAGGGGTTTTATTCGGAAGCAAAGTGAAAGTACAGAGTACATAAGATGCAAAGATTTTCCTATGAGCTCTAGGTCACTTTTCAGGACTCTCTTGGGGGAGAAGAGATGGGTGGTTGCTAGGGGCAGGGCTGGGGAGGGGTGTGTGTGCTCTGATACACTCATGATGAATGCACTTGGGTTATGTAAGCCTTTATCCACTACTTCCCAGGTCCTTTCCCACAATGCATCTGATTTCAATAGCATGCATGCACAACCATGCATAGCCACGAGACACTAAATGGGGGTGAGGGGTTCCCTAAAAGTTTACTCAGAGGACACAGGTCCTCTTAGGAGGCATGCACCTAAAAATAGTCCACACTGGATCAACACACTGACTCTAATTTCAGGTTATATTCCAGGACATGTTTAGCCACAAAGGAGATGTTATTAGAGGTTACATGGGTATTCTAGGAGCTGTTGTGGCCAAGTGACCAATTGCTTTGTTTGGTAGGTATGTGTCTGTGTAACTTGATGTAGGTTGGGGATCCCAAGTTGCTAAGCTATCCCTAAAAATTGTCTGCTTCAAGTCCTCGAATAAGAAAGCAGGTGCCTGAATTATAGTATCTCCAGGCCTTTGGGGGAGCACAAAAATATGATCCATGTACCATTTTCCTGGTACAAGAAGAAAGCAACTGTGTTTCTTTGATGTTGAATCAACCTCCTCCAATGTGAAGCCTGGGGTCCTCAGACACTGTTCCTCAGAGGTCATCTACACATAAATGACCACCACACACTCTGGCTGCCAAGAGATCTGATACCCCTCTCCGACTGTTTTTGAAATCCTAGGTGGACTGAGGGATACTGAGGCAAGTCCAGTGCCATAGACCCTCCCTCTACTTGACTACCAGGTACAGGTGATGTCACTGGCCCACATCAGCACACCTAAGCATTGTCCATAGCTTCCTACTTTTTCAGTTTACAAGCTTTTGCCCCGATGCTGGAGGCTGCCAGGCCACCAGGAAAAGGAGCCACTGTCCAGGGCTCGTGACAAGCATTTGCTTACCTACTCCACTAAAGGACTGTTCCAGACCATCAGGATGGTTCAGTGGGTAAAGGCACTTGTTTATAAAATGGACTACCTGAGTGCAACCCCCCAAGCCAAGATGGCAGAGGGAGAGAACTGACTCATTCAAGCTATCCAGAGATCTCCCCATGGGTGATGTGGCATGCATGGTTCCCCTTCTCCATCACACACACACACACACACACACACACACACACACACACACACACACACAATAAATAAATAAATAAATAGATGTAATCTTTTAAAGAGGAGGTGTCCTCTTGGACCAGGACTCGTGTCTAGGGATGGAAAAGCCACATCTTTGGAGTGGAGTCACCATGGCTAGGAGGTAAAGGAGCAGCTTCTGGAGGGGTAGGAACACTGTGTCTGGAGAATGGAGGAGTTATCCCTGAGGGATGAAGGAACCACATCTGGAGTACAGAGGAGTCACTTCTGAAGGATGGCAGAATCACAGTGAGGGATACAGGGGTCATTTCAGTGGGGAGGGAGTGGAAGAGCCACATCTGGGAGATGGGAGGGCACTTTGGGAGACTCTTAAGTATCAACAGATCTGAGGGCTGGAGAAGTCACATCTGGGGGCTGGAGAAGTCACATCTGGGGGCTGGAGAAGTCACATCTGGGGGCTGGAGAATCTACTTCTAGGGGCTGGAGAATCTGCTTCTGGGGGATAGAGAATCCACTGAGAGAGAGAGAGAGAGAGAGAGAGAGAGAGAGAGAGAGAGAGAGAGAGAGAGAGAGAGAGATCTCCCTGAGAATGAAACGAAGTACCACACATGTGGTGCCACCAAGATTCTTTGCCACATCCCCTGCCTCAGTGGCTGAGATGGGGCCACTCATCTCATATGAGGATTTGATTTGGGCTTTACTAAGTGGACCCCAAAGCTCTGAGTATCGGCTTCATTAAGAGTTAATTAGGAGAGGAGAAGTGAGGCTGGTAACACAAATGAAGTCTCTCCGCCATGGCTCCTGTGGCTAAGACTCCATCCAAACCACCCTCTGAGGGTCAGGAAAGCGGTTCCTGGGTGTTCCTGTGTCTCCACACTCTGCGCAGCCCCTCAGACAGGCTCGGACATAGCAAGGCACTAGGAGTGAGGCAAGAGACAGGTGAGAGCTCCTTAGGTGTGGCAGACGCCAGGCAGGTGCCATGGCAGGCACACTCAGGGTTCTTTGAATGATCTGCCCTTGGGCACCACGGCACCACAGGAATGAGACACTGGGGGATCCCAGGGCATCATCTGGCCTTCCAAAGAAGTGTGCCATATTCCTTAGGAACCTTCAAGCTCACAACAACTTCCTGGGGATCCTGGGCCATAAACTGCTTCAGAACATCCCACTCCAAGAAAGTAGACACCCTTAAGGGTTCAGAAAGCTCTAGGAGAACTGACCAAAAATACAGTGGGCAATGGTTGGAGGCATTTTCTCCTTATTCTGATGGCTCACGCTGCTCTGTGAGGGCTTAAGAGACAGAGCTGCTGGGTGCATCCATCTGGAAGGTCCTGGCATGCTGTGCTGGCACTGACAGTGTAGGGGGACCAGGGGATTCTAAGGGGATAGCGGGTGTGGCACACAGGTGACAGGGGACCCCAGGTCTTAAGAGGACCACAGTGTGAAGGGTAGAGATACAACATATTCCAAATCCCAAGGAGCTGGCACACGTGGAGGACGGGGACCATGCAAGGGCTTCATAATCTAGCCAAGAGCAGCTCATGAGCCACGCACCACATTTCTGTCACTTGGTGGCCTGGCATTTGCTAAAGGACTCTTGATGTTGGTCCTTGAAGCTCCCCCTCTGGTGAGCAAACTGGAGGAGAAAACTTCCGTGTAGGGTGTTTACAAAACTCTATGTGCTATGACAAGGGTTCCCTGAAACACCTGGAACGTTATGGCATACTGACTTTGGGGCATCTGATGCCAGATCTCTCTGTGCAGGTCCACGGTGTGGCTTTCACTTCCTCATTTGGCCCAAGGGCTGTGTATACTTGGTGATGGGCTCTCACCCCTGTGGAGAAGGCTTAGGCTCCCAGCACCCTTCAGCAAAGCTACCTCCTTCCCAGTAGGTGGCTGGCTTCCAGCGCAGAGCCAGAGTCTGCCCCAGGGAATCTGACCACAGGAGTCCTGTGAAGGAGGCCTCACCGGTCTCTGTTTCTCTTGCCAATCTTGCCAGAAGTTTCTGGCCTCCCATGGATCCTGTTTCCTCCAAATTGTCACCTCCACCCTGGCTGGGTAATCCAGCCTCCTGCTCCCATGATCATCTCTGCCTGCTCTTGAGGTGCTCACAGGGTACCTGGCAAGCCCCCTAGTTCAGAACTCTCCAGCCAGCAAGAAGCCCAACCTCCTAGTTCCCAAAACCCAAACCGTAAGGCTCGGAACACAGTAAACCTGTCTCCAGTTCTATGAAGTCAGTATTTGTTAAGCCTGTTTGGAGCCAAACTGGTCTCGTGCCCCTGAGCCCCACTGCGTATAGCTGCAGCCCAGCCGCTCAGACAGCCTTCCAAAGAGGCGCGAGAGGAAGGCAGGCGAGGCGGGAGGCCCCGCCACTGGGCTCCGGGGCCCCACAAGTGCAGCCAGGGTTTTATTTGCTAAGCAAACCTGCGCAGGCGCCCCTGGCCCCTTCTCCAGGGTGAGGCTCAGCCTGGACGTGAGCATCACCGGCTTTTTGTTTGGTTTTCAGCAGAGCCTGTCTCCAGCCTTCCTCGCCTCATTTTATGTAAACTCTGGGGTCCTGCTGGCTGAGAGTGAGCTCTGTTTTTTTTTTCGGCAGCTCTGTGGCTTTTGGACTCAACAGACTTGAAATTAGTTCATGGCGACCCAGACACACATCACAGCTCAGAAACCACACAGGAGCTGTGCTGCGAAGGCCGCCGCGCCTCGGAGCAGCCAGAATGAAATTTATAACAGTGACCTGGGCCTCGTCAGCCTCATGACAGCGTGTAAAGTGAGTCGCTGCTTACTCACCAATTTGCTGGCGAGGTCGGTGGATTAAGAAATGCATCAAAGGTCAGACAGTGGGAGTGCGTCTAGACGGGCTATTTCAGATTCGACACTCCTTGGGTTTCTTTAGCAACCTCTGCAAACACTGATTTTTTAGCACTGTCATAAAGAGGTGTGCTCACTTCTTCAGTCAGAGAGACCACTCCAAGTGACAAGCACCACATCCAGTTTATGTGTCTCTGCGGTGTCCCTAAGTTCCTCTATTTAGAGACGACAGGGACCCAAGGGTAAGTCCTGTCCGGCCCTCCCAGGGTCACCTCCTGGAGAGGCCAGTGCTTTTCCGGTAAAGCAGGCCTCCAGGAAGCTCCAGGTCTGTGGCCAGAAAAGAAGTGACTGTGTCCCCTCAGGACTTGAGGGCAGGCCTGGTTTGTCAGAGTCCTCGTCATCCCTCACGAGTTCCACATCGGGTTTCCTGAGGGCTACGGAGAAGAACCCATGAGAATGACCCACGTGACTTTGAAGTCCAAGTCCTTCCTACCGTGACATGGGGAGGGTGGAGAGATGTGTGAGGAGAGGAGAGCGGCCTCCCGCCTGAGAACACCGGGATTCACTGGACTCATCAGCAGGGTTCTGAGGCTCAGGGTCGTGTGGCCATCTCTAGGGCATGGGTGGTTGTAACGACTGGGTGCTGCGGCGTGGGTGGGTGGAATGCCAACAGCTGCTCTTGACCCTGTGGCGCTCCAGTTGGTAACACAGGGAGTTTCTTGATGGCGACCATGCTGAAGGTGAGGAGACCTGGCCCCAGAGAAGCAACCAGGTTCGAAAAGGGGGAAATCCTGGCCAGCAAAAACCCTGAAGCGCCCGGTTGCACATCTGTGGTAGCTCTTGTTCCCTTTCTACTCACCCACGCAGGATGAGTGTCTGTCCCATCAGCTGTGGACCACCCGTAAGGGAGTTGCTGTAGTCCAGGCTCCCGTGGGCCATCTACTCCTGTCAGTCCCCAGACCAGAGAGCTCTCTGCTATAGGCACAGGTCTGCCATGGGCAGGAGCAGCAGGGAGCGTTAAAGGAAATGACAGATACAAACAGTAGAACCTGCAAGAAACATCAGGAAACAAAATAGAGGTGCAGGGCAGGAAAGCAGCCCAGAACTGGAGAGACGGTTCCGTCCAGCAGTTAAAAGAACTGCCCGCTCTTCCAGAGGACCAAGGTTTGATCCTCAACACCCACGCGGCCGCTCACAACTGTCTGTAACTCCAGTTCCATCGGCTCTGATGCCCTCATTTGATCTTCATGGTACCAGGCACATAGGTGGTACATAGACATACATGCAGGAAAAACACCCACACACACATTTTTTTAAAAAAAAAAAATCTTTAGAAAAGCAGGAGGAGGAGGAGGAAGAGCAGATGTAGTGGACAACATAGGTACTAGCTAGGCACAGTGGTCCATGCTCAGGATCTCAGTGCCGATCAGGAAACAAGATCACACACAGCAAGTTCCAGTCCAGTGGGATATGCACCAAGACCTTGCCCTAAGTAAGAGAGAGAGAGAGAGAGAGAGAGAGAGAGAGAGAGAGAGAGAGAGAGAGAGAGACTCCAGTTCAGAATGATCTACATATGTGTGCTTCTTTGTGTGTGCATGTGTATATGGCTTGTTGGCATGTGTGAGTGCATTTCCACGAAGCCATTGGCATTCTGCTGGAATCCTACAGGGGTTAGACGCTGCCTTATGACTGGGTGGTCGCCTGCCTAAAGTCAAAACCTCAAGCCTGGGGGTCTTTGACTAGTACTGCTGACACTGGACCAGGAAGCTGGCATAGTCACCTGCTGAGGGGTCACTGTAGTAAGGAGTGTGGCATTTTGGGTATCCTTCTGCCACCCCGGACTGATTCCATAGAACAACAGCTACAGGGAAACGTGCTGTCTCAGCATCCCTGACCTCTACTTACGAGATGAAGCAACCTCTTCCCAGTGATGACCATTAATGTACGGCATTACAGATGTCTCCGAGGAGCCCCAAACTCATCTCATCAGGGGCCCAAAACACATTGTACGAAAGAACCAACAGCCACCAAGAACTGGGGATATGAACCCCTAAATCAGCCAGTGGTAACTCCCTGACAGCAACCTTGACAGCGATCTGGTGTAAACTGTGTCCATGTGATAAAGCGCATCTGAGATGACGTGTTCTGCTACACCTGTCGCTGCGTCTCCTGAAGCATCCTTTCTTCTCTCCTCGAGGACAAGACTGTCTTCACCATCTCAGCACCTGCTCAGTGTAACGCACAACACCAGGGATCGAACAGCAGAAGGAAAATGTCGACCTTTCGGCCGAGAGCAGAGTTCTTCTCCCCCCACAGCAGGAACATAGCCAAATCTAGATGACACCTGCCGGACTGAAGAGCACAATGCACGTGGACCACCTCCCCCCAAACCCATTAGAGCTACTCCAACAGGAAATCCAGGACAAGTAAATTCTTCCGGCCTAGTGCTCTCGCTCCACCTGCGCTGGCCCTCACCAAGGTAAACCACCGCAGGTTATGGTTCTGAGTCACCCCAGTGTAGGGACCCCTGAAAGGAGGACAGTGAGACACAGCCCTCACTTCAGACACCTAAGGATGTGTAAGGAAATAAAGGCAAGCGCATAAGCCTGTAAAGGATGGCAAGAGGACCCACAGCAGTGCAAGAGGCCAGAGGCAACGCAAAAGGGTCCCCGTGTAGCCCGGGGAAGGGGGCAGCCAGACCCTGCCCACCACCAAGCTCTTGAGACCCAGGGATGTGAATGGGGTAAAGGTAGAGGACAGAGGGGACAGGGAGAAGCTGGTATCTGGCCTCTGCAAAGACACGGGCAGAAGAAGAACACGGTGCGAGTGAGATGCCAAGAAAATCCACCTGCTATAGTGTGCAGAGGAAGTTGGTCACAGGCCTGGAGCAGAAGAGGAGAGCAAGCAGCTGTGGATGGGAAAGTGGAGGCAGGGTGCTGGAAATAGAGGGCTGGGAGCATGCTTGGAAACAAGAGTTAGGTACGGGAGGCCAAAGGCAGGGGGCTTGGACTTTGGGGGGCGGAGGCATGATGGGGAGAGGAGGTAAATGATGTGGGCTTTGATAAACGGACCCCCGAACCGTGGGATTTTGCTGATCCTGAGCCCATTTTCATGTCTTTTTCTCTAGGATATAGGAGGTGACCCACCAGAAGATGCGTCTGAGGTATTCTCAGGGCTCTCCTGGAAGACTGAAGGGCCTGTCTGAAGCTGGAATATCAGTCTCACTTCAGAGCCGTGGAAAAATAAAAGGGCAAAGATGCTTCGTTTTCTTTCTTTAGGAAGAATAATCCGGCCAGCTCAGGCCCTGGTCCTCAGCTGGCTAAGCAGTGTGTAGGTTCTATCTGGAAGGGCAATTTTGGTCCAGGAGGTCCTGACATTCAGAGGAGGCGGGCAACTGTTAGTGTCTCTTGGACCTGTGTGCATCAGTCCTATGTGACTCATACCTGGCCAGCAGTTCAAGGACACACCCTGCTCCACGGATGGAAGGAAGCGTCTGGTCGTTGGAGTTGCTCTTGTGCCCCTAAGTGGGATAAGATGTGTCTAGGTGCAATGTTGTCGTTGGGATCACCCCTGTCCAGCCTTCCTAAAACCTGGGTGCTTTCCTGTATCAACTGCTGATGTTTGCTGATACAAAGTGTCAAAGAAGATTGTCACACAGGAGCAGTGGCCACCCGGTAGGACCTGGCCTGGGGCAGTGAGTCCTGAGCCCTGAGCCCCCTCCAGCTGGCGCCCAGCCCCGGCTGTGCCCTCCCCTTTGCCCTGGATGCTCACTCCTGGCCATTCTGAGCTGGCAGATCCAAGTTCCTCAAGCTGTCCCTTGTTTCTGCTTCTGTCATTGTTTCGGGGTCCAGTCACCAGGGAGGGTGAGCCGCCATTTGGATTTGCTGGGGACTGTCCTGTGAGCCTGCCAGGGACGCCCCCAGCCCCGGGAAAGCTGGGACATCTGGTTGACCGCTCCTACCACTCTTGATTCCCACTGCCTCCTGATCCTAATGAGTCTCGTGTTCCCCTGGCTCCTGCCGCCCTTTTCTTACCACACAGCAGGAGCCATCGTTGTGACACAGCCAGCGACTGGCAGGCAGGTAGTCCTCATTGTATGCTGATGTACCCTGGATCTGTGCCAAGCTCGGCTGGCACCGTTTTGGCATCTCGAGGTGACTCACCCTCAGAGTCCTCCCATACTCCTTCCTGTGAGCACATCCCTCGACCAATCGGCCTTTTTCCGGCCACACAGCGGCTGCCATCCTTTCTTCTCTGGGAGCTCTAGCTGGATGGCTCCTGCTGTCTACTGTTCAGAGAAGTCACCAAGCCTGTGATCTCAAGACCTTGGGCTTCTATAGTCTCCAGAACCACGGAGAGTCTGGGATATGATGTCCGTGGATGTCTTCCTGTTCCTGGGTCTATTCGGTGGCAGCGGAGCTGAATGTGCATACCTACCTACCTCTGCCTGGATCACATGCTCAGCCAACATAGCGCATGCTAGAAGGAGCTGCTTCCTCTCCTTTGTGTGGCTTTCTAAAGGTGACCTGCTCCAGAGGCCTCAAGAAGGGCATTCCCTACCTGACTGAACCTAGGGAGGGCACACTCATTCCGAAACTGGCTCGTTTTATTTTTCAGATGCTGTAAGACATGTGGTCACTTTTTCCTCCCCCCCCCCCTGTTTTCACTTGCTTCTAGAATGCACAGTGAACAATCGTTGCTTCTAAATCACCTATCTGCAACAAGTAATGGCTCATACCTGTAAGCAGGTATGAAGCAGGAGGATCTCCATGAGTTCTAGGCTAGCCAGGGATATGAGTGTGGAGACGCTGTTTCTAAAAACAACAAAAAGAGCCCAGGGACCTCACCCCAGTCCTGTCTGGGAGAAAGTGGAGTAATTCAAAGCACCCAGCTAAGATCCAGGAAGCATGAGGGGGAGGTCCCAGGCCCAGGGCTCCAGCAGGCCCCATGGTCTACCTGTGTTTGCACAGAACAGGTGACTGGGGTCTAGATGAATCCCTCCTTAAGGACATGGTGGCTCCACGTTCCCCGGCCCTTCCACTCAGTGGGGCTTGGCTTGGCCTCGTGCCCCAACCTTGTCTGTCCCACAGGTGTTTCCCTAATAAATCTGCATATTTAATCCTGCTCTGGGAAGGACCTGCCAGACAGGGCCTTGCAAATTACATTTACTGACAAAGTGGACAAAGAGAAAGGGGTCTGTTTGTCTAACGTACTCCCGTTGAGGCCACAGGCAACCTCAGAATGGCTGCCAATTTTATCAATCACAGAGTGAATCCGTTTGAGTATGGGGGACTGGAGGCGCAGTGGGACACAGTCACTTCCTGGGAAGTGAGTGCGCTCCTGGTTTTGGTTATGATCAGCGGGAGGCCCCGTGGCTTGCTGGTGTTCCCTCTACCTGGCTTTGGCCTCTGCTCTCGGCACCTGGACCCAGCACACCCTCACCCACTCATTCATGAGGAACCTAGGGTGTGCAGAAGGTTTCCATCCAGCACCACAAAGGCCATGCCTAGCCGAGCAGGAGGGCAGTAAAGGCTCACGTTTCACAGCATGGCGTGAAGGAACGGGGCGGGTGTTTGAGGCGCAGAGCACTGGTGTGTGGAGGCACTCTCAGGCTCACCATGAGCTGGGCTCCTCTCTTCCTCCCAGAAGCCACAGGCCCGTCTTTCATCTCGTGCCTCCCAGAACCTGGTGGTTTGGGTTTCCCATGCCTTGGCAAGCCGCCAGAGGCCTCCATCCACAGGCCCAGGGCTGGCTCAGGGCACAAAGGAGCTCTGTTGGTGGAGCACAGGGCGGAGGCCCCAGCTGGCTCCAGAAGGGTCTGGCCCAGACCAGCATTGGCAGGAAATCACTGGCAGCCTCAGGTACCAGAGGGAGCACTGAGGGCGAGAGCAGCCTCAGTCAGGATCTGAGCAGTGGCAGGCTCTGAAAACCCCAGCCGAGCCGCCCAGGAGGGGCTGCCAGTGAACTGCTGAAAGAGCTGAAACACACACACACACACACACACACATACACACACACACACACATACACACACAACACCACCTCCACCACCACCACCACCACCACCACCACCACCACCACCACCACCACCACCACCAATAACAACAGAGGCTCACAAGGCAGAAGGGGCGGAGCTGGCCCCCATAAAATAAATAAACATAAGCACTTAGAGGGAACCTGAGCCTTGCTGGGGAGGGAGAAGCTGGTGGGTGAGAGTGTAAACATCTGAGAGATATTTGATCTGCTCCGGCAGCAGGCACAGGCCCTTGGCATGTACATCCCAATTACGGCCACAGTTGTGTGCTCGCTTCTCACGCTGTGTGGGCGCAGTGTCGTAATGGAACTTGCCCCATGTCTCTGCCACTAATTAGCAGGTGACCTTAGGCAACTCCCCTGAACCTTGGTTTCCTCGTCCATAGGGAGAGGAATGATTGATGGAGACACCAAGAGGAGGGGCGGGGGTCCTGCTCGTGGGAAGGTCATTATCCAATGACCAAGGAACAAAGTGGAAAGGATGGTAGAGGGTGGCAGGGCTGCCCTTGGCAAAGACAGCCCCCACCTGGCACTGTGGGGGAACACAAGCCCTTTTGATACAGAGTCTAGGGATCAAGGTTGTCTGCGAGACCCCAAGCCCCACATCAGCTAGGATCTTGAGGGACAGTGCTACTCTGAGCCTTGGGCTGTACCCAAAACCGAGTCAGCTCCTCCAAGGGCTAGGAGGAAGCGGAATGCAAACCCTACTTAACTAAGCAGGTGAGAGGCGGCGGACACCCGTCTTCAGCCCTCCTCCACCAGACACAGAGCTCCTTACTGCCCCTCCGTCACTGCGCTTCTCCCTTCTTTCAGCATTGAAGCCGTAAGCGTTGTATGCGACAAGGGAATGTCCTTGAGGAGGTCAGAGCTCACCACCAATGGCCACCCCCCGATCACAACTGAGCCCTGCATGCCTTGTCCTGTGTCCTGTAGGTTCACTTCTCAACCCTTATAGGTGGCCTAACATCAGAGGAACCACCGTGGAGATGTGACGTCCTTAGTACAATGCCCTCACTGTGGAGACCCAGTCAGCTGACTCTGGGACACGCTGGCCCTCCCTGACAGTGGAAGGCTGTTACTTTCTGCTTTCACAGGGGAATTAACGAAAAGTTAATCTGCATCTCCCTATTCCGTGAGACACTTGTGAACTATGTCTTACCCTCAGAAGCTCATTGGAGGATCCAAAGTCATCCTCCCCCCCCCCTTTTTTCGGCTTCCTTCATCCTCTGCCTCTCAGGTCAGCACTGAAGACTCAGTGAGGAATTAGAAAGCCTTGCTTGCTAGAATGGAAAAAGGCCTGCAAACCGTCACATGCATGCTGTGGTACATTTAATAATAAAAACAGTAGTTGGATGCGGTGAACTCGCTGTCCTTTTCACATAAAATGGAATAAGTGCATAAGGTGAAGTCTATAGATTATCCTGCCCAACCCTTTCTGGAAGGGAAACTGTTTCAGGACCTGTCCCCAGACACCATCACTAACCACTGACTCAGGTCAGAATAAATACTTGGACACATTCCTCATCTCTACCTGTATTATTTTCTCCACACCAGTGTGTGCCACCTTTCTGTGAGCTTGTGAAACCTGTGGAGTGTACAGGAATCACAAAGATGTGCAAAGTCGGACACAATGAGAAGAATGGGGCCTGTTCACAGGAGATACGTCTACGTACCAGCTCTCAAAGGTAAGTTCCCAGACCATGGTCTGTTCCACTTCTCTATGGGAAGCCGTGGTGTGGATCCCTGAGCCAGGGCCAGAGTCACAATTCTCAGCCAGGGATCCACTCCATATGCATCTTCTCAAGTGAACCCTGGGAAAGCATGTGGGACCTGACACCACCACACGTGGGCAACCGGGCAGATGCCATGTCCCCATTGCACACATGTGTTCCTACCTTGGCATCAAGCCCATTCATTCCTGGAGCAGTGGGTCTTGTTTTGTGCATGCTACACAAATGCTCTACCCGCCCACTTTGCTGCTGAGTTCTGTTTCCTGAAAACCAAAGGCAGGTGGGCTGAGAGGGGGAGCTCCATAAGCAGCCCCCAGGCAGATGAGTGTGAAAGTGAGTGCATGAGGAATTGGTATTAAATGGACAAGTTCTCATGAGGAATTCCAGTATCTCCAAATTTCAAGAAAAAGGGAGTCTCCAAGGCCTTAATGGTTCCAGCATGGTTGGGAACTCCAAAGTGTCTTGAGACTCAAGGCCAACTCTTACCTGCAACAATGGCACAAAATAAACATCCCATTCCAAACAGGAGTAAGGGGAGCATGGAGAAGAGAGACAGGACCATAGCAGTACTTTCCAAACCCACATCTCCAAATTCCTCCACATCCTCCCGTAGACCAGTTCAAAAGGCCTAAGAACCACACGGGTCAGCTTCAGGCTTAACCACAACCCCACCTTTCTGAGACCAGTTTTACCCATCAGCTATTTTTCCGTCACCATAACCAAACACCGGATGGAAACAACCTAGGCGAGAGAAGTTTTATTTTGGCTCATGGTTTCCGACACTTTAGGTCTGTCAGGGTGAGGAAAGACCTGCACATTACCAGGAAGCAGAGGGAGACCCAGAAGCAGGGGCAAGGCTATACTTTTCCAACGCTAACCACTAGTACCCACTTCCACTAACTAGGCCTTAAGGCTACACAGCCCTCCGAAGTAGCAGAGCCAGCAGTAAGCGCTCAGAATATGAGGCAAGAGCTGGGGCATGCCAGGTTCAAACCATAACAGTAAAGACAAAAGGAAGGAAGGAAGGAAAATGGCCTGCATCGTCTGGTGTCCTGTTCTGTGTGCCAGGCCTGTGAAAGTTGCCACTCCAGCCCAGCACCAGGAGAAAAAAGGCTGACCAAACTAAAAAGTCAGCCATTCTTCTTAGAACCACGAATAGATGAGGTCACAGAGAAACGGTTGTCCTGGTAACAAAGAGACAGGCAGGAAGTCACAGCTCACCCAAGCAGACCTCTCTCCAGGGAGCAAGAGCCAAGTTAGGAGCCTGGACTGTGACTGACACATTGGTGGAAGCGCAACCTTGGAGAGAAACCTCGAGCACCCAGTCCTGAGGACACACTTGTGAATTTCCTCTCAAGGCTCCACCAAGTCCTTGTGGGGAATATCAGTGGAAAATCCCCTAAGGCTCTGGCACAGAGTGGGGGGAAAGCCATGCTGAAGGACACCAGCACTCTACTCTAACAAGACGGCCTTCAGAGGAAACTGACCCCAGCCAGACTGCTGGGACTCTATGAGAGCCAAACCTACCAGGAGGAAAGGAAGTGTGCAGCTCCAGTTCCCTCTGGCCTTCCTTTTCCGCCACACGTTTGTGAAGTTCACAGTCCAGGATCACAGGATCAGTAGGGTAAGATTCTTCTATGCCCTGTACATATAGTCCTCCCATAAAAATATTTTTTAAAAAAATCACAAAGTGGGGTTGAGAATATGGCTCAGTTGGGAGAGTGCTTGCCTAGCATGAAGAGAACTCTGAGTTCAATCCCCAGCACCACTGAGACTGAGTGTGGTGGTCCATGGCTATAATCCCAGCACTCAGAAGACAGAGTCAGGAGGATCAGGACTTCAAGAGCATCCTTAGGTACACGGCTGTGGCATAGGCTACATCAGACTCTATCTCAAAAGAAGAGATGAGGAGAATTCCAAAGCATACTAAAAAGAAAGATCACAGTTTTCAGAGACAGGGCAAGTCTGAGCTATGGTAGGAGCGTAGAGAAGACCAGGCAGGAAGTGTAAATGACGATGACAGATAAAATGACATGTAAGAATGGATGAGCAAGGTAGGCAAAGAGGCAGAAATTCTAGGAACAGCCAAAAATAAATGCTAGCCATACAAACACTGTAACAAGTGAGGAATGCCTCCAATGGGCTTAATAGAGGACTAGACATGAAAGCTCTGAACTTGAGCACATAGTAACAGAAACCTTCCAACCAAGAAGCAAAGAGAATAAAAACTGATAGGAGCAGAGAGGAATATCCAAGAATTGTGAAAAGATGAGTATAATGAGAATCCCAGAAGAAGAAAAATAAAACAACTGAGAAATCCCTCAAATTAAGATCAAATGTCCAACACAGATGAAACCCAGAGAACCCCACACAAAATAAATACAAACAAAAAACCCACATCCAAAATTTACACTTAGAGTTTCATTGTCAAACTAAAGAAGGTCAAAGGTAAAGACAAACATTGGGACTGGAGAGATTGCTCAGTGGTTAAGAAAGGGTACTGCTCTTGCAGAGGACTTGAGTTCAGAGCCTAGCTCCCATGTCAGAGGGTTCACAGCTGCCCATAACTCCAGCTCCAGGGGATCTGACACCCTCTTGTGGCCTCCACAGGACCTTAACTCATGTGTACATATCCATAGACAGACACACACTTATACACATAATTTAAAAATAAAATGTAAGTATTAATGAAAAGGGAAATGGGGAGCAGACATTAACTGGTAATACTGAAGGAGAGAAAGGAAAGAGATATAAATAACATTAAGGATGTTTGAGAAAGTCTAGGGAAAGCATATTATTTTACAAGCACACACATATATGTTTAACGGCAGTACACCACGGTGGTAATGGACCCCTCAATAGCCATAGACTAACAAAAACCCAGCTGCCCAACATGAAAATCTCCATTCCAGTTCTTGGTCAGGAGGATCCAAGAGACTCCTCAATCAATACAGACTAATGCCATTGCCCTTGGGTGACTCCCAGAGCTGGAAGGTGAGATCTTACTGCTGGTGGAGACACCACACACTTTAGACACAGGACTTGGAAGAAAAGAGAAGGTACTGACCTGGAAGGGCCTCCTCCCTGAGGACTAGCTCTCACGGTATTAGAAGGTCTACAAGCTGCCAAGGGAGAAAAGCAATCAATTGTCCTATCCAGCTGTGAAGCTTACAAACCACAATGGCTGGCCACTGCAAGGTATCCCCAGTGGCGTAATAGTGACACCTTTATCTTGTCGCTAATCAACAGCTATCTAATTGGACTTCAGGCTGCCTCAGTAGGAGGTAATTCATGCCTGGAGCTGTAAGCCTAGCCAACTCCCTGTGGTTGGTGAGGTCATAGACCCTAAAGAAGAACCTACTACCGCCACTTTTCTAAAATAATACAATTTCTAAGTGTGTTCTAAATACTTTTCCTTATCCCCACAGGAAAGCGTAGCTCTCACCCACATCAGACAACTTTTTATATCATATGGAGACAAGTATAGAGGTCCACAGCCAGTCAAAATGCAGCGAATTAAGTGACCACAGAGTCCCCATCTCCAGCTGATACGTCTGCAATGTAGCCCTTATACCTAAGGCTCAGTGGCAGAATTTCCCTGAGGGGTGGGGAGATTGTCAGAGCTGGGGAGCCTGCTATACACAGTGTCTTCTAGACAGGAGAGGGAAGCTGCACCCACAGACTCTCGACAATGTGGCTGTCTAAACAGGACTGGCATAGTGGCAATACCGGTTGACATTCCAACATGGATGGGGGAAATTTTAGAAGGTCCCACTGTTAGATGAAGAGCTACGAGCAATCAATGGCTGCTGAGAAGGGAAATCATTTTTTTTTTAAATAGGGACTAATTCCCAATAGGTTATTCAGTCCCAAGTGGTCAGCAGTAAATACACATCCACACAAGTGTCACTAAATAGACTCAGGAGGTGGGTTTCCTGCGTGTGGGTTGTTTGTTTTGTGTGTGTAACAATAACGATTGAAGAAGAAGAGGTCATGAATTTGAGAGAGCACAGGAAGAGTTGTAGGGGGAGAGGAGGTAGAAATTATATAAATTCAGCACTCATGTATGAAATTCTCGGGAAAAAAAAACTTGGAAAAAGTCAATTAAATAAAATAATTCCTTGAAAAAGAATCATTCGTATGTAAGTGAAACGAATGACCACAGAGACACAGGGACAGGAAGGAGGAATTGTAGTTATTCTGTGACTGTGGGGAATCCAGCCCCACACAAAACATGTGCTTACAAGTGGGATGAGATTAACTATAAATCTATACTGTAAGCCGGGGAAATTTGTAAAATATTTTTAATGTAGCTGGTGTGCTAAGAAAAGAGAACAAAATGAAGTAATAAGAATGTCCCAAACTAGAAAAGTTACAAAAGAGTAGAAGGTGAAAATAGGAACCGGAAGCAAGACCATGACACCAATGACAGATACTCAACCGTTCGTCACTCTGAGTGTCGGTATATAAATGTACTGATTAAAAGATGGAGATTGGGGTAGAGAGATGGCTCAGTGGTTAAGAGCACTGCCTGCCCTTCAAGAGGACCCAGATTCAATTCCCAACACCCAGATGGCAGCTCACTGTTATTCCAGTTCCAGAGAACACAACAGCCTCTTCTATTCAGGTTCAGTGCTATTGAGCTCTGGTTTCTACGTGATGTACATGTTCTACGACCTTGCACATATTTCATAATTTGTATAATACTTCTAAAGAGGCTGAGTGTAGGCAGCTGGGGAGAGGGGACCACATTGTCTGTCATGGTGAGAGCACAGAGTCCCACTAGGACAGATGCTACAGAATCTGGACCCGATGCCTCTGGCTGCAGCTCTCTGAGAATCTAGATAGTGCCTTCCTGTTGGCTCCAAAGTCAGGAGGTAGGTTCAGTGTGAAGCCCATGGAAAAGGGCAGCCCCTCTGTGTTATGTTGTCACTATTTGGCATATGTCAGCCATGCAGCCTAGAAGATCTCAAGAACTGGACCTGCCCAGGTGCTGAGACAGGAATCTCAGGGGACTGGGAAGAGCTCACAGTGCAGGGGGTGGGGGAGGAAGCATATAGAAAGCATCTGGCATGGTCAGGAAAAATGGCTAGAGGTCTGTAGAGTAAAAGTAGTATTGTATATGAAAACCTTGGAGGAGAAAGAGGACCTAGATATCCCT
Source organism: Peromyscus maniculatus bairdii (assembly GCF_049852395.1). Taxonomy (NCBI): domain Eukaryota; kingdom Metazoa; phylum Chordata; class Mammalia; order Rodentia; family Cricetidae; genus Peromyscus; species Peromyscus maniculatus. The sequence goes on along the minus strand of NC_134870.1, from coordinate 72,069,388 downwards.
CTTTCTTGGCTTAGATTAGCTGAGTTTAACAAAGCGTATGCAGTACAAAACCCTGCAGCATCGCCCGAGATGCCCTGTTCTTTAGGAAGATGCTATCTATCATCATAACCACAACCACAACAGCCTCAGCTGACCCCTTCCACACACAGGGCCAAGAACACTTCTTTCTGCTCCTGGCTGTCTGACCTCACTTACAGAGCCCCTTGACTGAGTGGCACAGTCCACTTCCTGCCCTGTGGATGTGGACAGAGAGGAGAAGCGGGTCAGACACTGAATAGCTCCGAGGCTGGGCTTCCCTGGCCGGAGACTGCCCTCACCACAACCTGTCCTTATTTTTCTGAGTCTTGACCTTTTTCTGTTCCCGGGGAGCTAGGGCTGAGTCCTCATCTAGGGGAGAGTACCCCAGAATGGGCAGGGTGTGGAAACAGAGATGAAAGTTCACCCTCCTGCAGTTGGTACCCACTGCCCACGGGGGGCGTGCATGCACCACTAATGGAGAGCAGGGTACATGGTGGTGATGGATAAGAATATCGCTGGGGTTGGAAGGAGTGTCAGGGCTAAAACAGAAAACTCGAGAACACTGGGGATGTGAAATAAAATGACTGAGAGCTGGATATGAAATAGGCAAACTGACCACACAGGCATCCCCCACAGCAGGGCCAGGTTAACATGCAGAGGAATGTGGGTTAACAGGGGCATCTCCACGGCGGGGCCAGGTGAACATGCAGAGTGTGAGGCTTCCCAGTTGGCTTGGCGTGTGACATGCTCAGAGTATTAACCAGTGACAGTAGAAATGTCTAGTTTCCACCGTAAGTACCAGTTAAAGGCAAACAAGAACTAGTCAGAACCCCTAAGGGTCAGTCACTTCAGGGCTGTGTCCATGAGATGCCCAACCCAGCTGATAAATCTATACATCAACGCTGCATCTGAGGCTCAGGGGAAATTGCAGGAGAGAGAGTACAATGATTTGAAGAGCCAGGGAACCAGGATATTGCAGCCATGGACTCTCAACATACAGTTACCTGAACAAGACCTGCATGATCGCAGCTCCAGCTGGCATGCCAACGTGAGTGGGACTCACCAGCTCACCAGGCTCCACCTCTAGACAAAAACCCACAGGACATCAATGGCTGCTGAGAGAGAAGAAACAGTGTCCTCCAGGGAAAAAGCTCCCGGGTATGACGTCCAAGCCCAAGTGGTCAGCTAGCCATACACATGGGTTGTGTATGGTTGTAGGTGCACGCATATGTGTTTGCATGTACATAAATACGCCTGTGTAACATATATGTTTAACAGTAATAATTAAAGGAGAGGTCGTAAGCTTGAGAGGAAGTTGGAAAGAGACGTGGGAGGAGTTGGAAGAGGAGAAGCAACGGAAATGATGTAAATACAGTACTCACATTTTAAACTCCAAAAAAGTTAAAAATTAAATATAAAAATTCACTCTCAAGGACATTCCTTTTCCCCCATGTTAATGATTCGGAACAGAATTATAAACTAAGAGTCCTATAAAAGAGTGACTCATACTTTTTTTTAAAGAGGGGGAGGACAATTGAAGTAAACATCCTTCTAAGAACAGCAACACCAGAAACACCCCGCCCCAAGTTTGCCAGTGGAGGCTTCTTTAGAGGGAAACTGAGTCCCAGAGGACCATCCAGCTCTCTGGCCTGTTTCTTTATTAATTTGCCTTGAAAGCCATCTTCAGAGAGAAAGCAGGGGCTCTCTAGCCTCGCCATGTCCACCACACCTGAAGGCCGTGTCCTCAGCTAAGTGAATGGCTGCTGGCTTCCCTGTGCGGGATTCTTCCTCTGTGCAGCTTAGGAAGGTCTCTGTGGGGGACAAAAGTCTAAGGACTGCCCTGTCTGCAGACAAGCCTCTAGGACGGCCACCGAGGCTGGAGTTTGGTCTTTGTGCTTGCTAAACCCTTTGGAGGGACTCTATATCCTTGGAGTGCTCCAGAGCTTGGCAGGAGCCTGAACAGCCAGGAATGCCCCCGCCATGAATTGACAGCAAAGCCCTGCTGGTTTGAAGCTGGAGGCTCCACACTCACCCCTGTAACTGGCCAGGGAAATCAACACTCACAAAGGCAGTGCTTTGTTTCAACTACGCCTTATTCTGAAAAAAAAAAATTGAAAAGCAATTATATTTTAATAAATGTGGCTGTGATTACAGATGGCACTTCATTTCACAACAGAACCTGTATGCCCTAGCAATTAGCAGCCGGAAAATTAGCAACACGGAGCCCATTGCTGGGTCTGCGTGATGTTTTCATTACAGGAGTTACAAATCACCTATTAATCTTCCCCTAAACACACAGCAACATGCTCGCATTCCTCACCTCAAAGTCAGTTCTGTGAAGCCGCTCTAAGTAAACAAAACAGGATGCCAGGAGGCCGCTTGTCAGCACGGGATTCATGGCATCACTGGATCCCCTGGTGTGACTAGAGGATTAACCCACCGGAGCCAAGTGTCACGGAGTGGCTGGGACTAGCCTGCAGAGCCCAGCCCACCCACAGCCTACCCAGAAGGCCAGTGTGTCTGTGGATAGTCCGTCTCCACAGGGATAAACAGTCTCAGAGAGACAGTGGGCTATGGATGACTGTGGGAAACAGAGGAAGCCATGAGTGAACATGTAAGAAGCAAGTGACGTCCTGGGCGAATGTTTATTATTGACAAGGACCCCATTGCCTCAGGCCCATAGAAACTGGCAAAACCTTCCTTGGGGTGAGACGGAGAGGAGCAGCAAAGCCTTCCTCTGACCCAGTTACTAATGTTTACAAATGATGGACCAGTGTGTGCAAAAACTGGCATCCGCAGCTCCCTCCTCCCGATGCTACACTCTGAGACTGCTCCCCTCCAGAGACTCCCTAGAGAGACTAGCTAACCTCTGTTCCCCATGCTGTACAGAATACATATGCTGAGGTTCTCGGCTGCTGTTCTACAGGCCACTCCATCTGAGCAAGCACAGCCCATCCGACCCCAGCTTTTCCGTACGTGTGTCTGTATATCTGCCCTTTCTCCATTCCTTCATTTCCTTAGGTTTTCAGGACCAACCAAGCTGCACAGCATGTGGCAGATGGCCAGTCTGTGTATGGATGGTAAGTGTGCATGGGGGTGGTCGGCCCATCCAAGGACAGCTGGTTTGTCCAAACACAGTCAGTCTACTAAGAGATTTCTTGATTCCCTAGCAGCCTGTGTCAGAAGCCAGGAGCTTCTGACACAAGAACACTGAGGCGCATTCTGCTTCCATCTTGCAACTGAGCCAGGAAATGGTACGGATGCAGGCAGGGTCTTGGGTTTACGAAGCCTCGGGTCCCATGCTCACCTCCTGGCTTTCTGCCTCCTTCATCCATGCTACACTTTACACTTGCTTCTTACACGTCCGGAACAGGTCAGCAACAGTAGAAGAGAATGGGCAGGGAGATGGGAATGCCAACTTCTCCTTCACAGAGCCATGGCAGGTGTGGATATGGTTGTCCTCACTCTAGCCCACTTCAGCCACCCACGAGGAGTTCCTTTGGGGACCCAAGGCCTAGGAAGCGCTACAGTAAGAGTGTCCATATAACCTCCTGCCCAGGTCCTCAGACCCCACAGCAGGGTATATCCCATGACAAGTCCAGGCCAGAGGAGGGTATGGTACTGAAGGGCCTTCCACTGCTCACTGGCATGAAGACCAGGGTGGCAGGCTTGGAAAGAAGCCCGAGGTCATGCTTCTCAAGTAGGAGCTCCCAGCCCCAAGATCAGATGCCTGCTCCCTCCCACACACAGTGGCAGCAAGAGGGGACCATCCAGCCCACCACTAGGGATTTTGTGTACCCCACCCTGGCCCCAGGAGTCAGAAAGAACATTCATAGACTTCTCTCATTGAGGCCTTGAAACACTGCACGTTCACTATGTAGCCTGTGACTACAAGGATACCAGAAGGCTCAGCCTAGGGGAAAGGTGGCCACTGGGTGATTACTCTGTCCTTCGGGGACCTGGGTCACCTCCACTAGACTGTCCCATGGGGGAACTGAGCCATATTGCTGTTTCTCCCCCTCACCCACCCCCCGCTGTGCCTGGTGAGCGTTTACCTCTCGACCTCAGGCCCCACAGGGAGCTGTAAGGAGTTCACACAGGGTCAATCCACCACGTTGGTCCAGGAGCAGCCGAGCCAAGGGAGGGAGCAAAGTCCGTAATCTAATGAAGTTTCCCGTCTCTGGCCACAGCGATCGCACGCTAAGAGCCACTCTCTCTTAATTAAGCTCAGCTCTGAATGCTTTTAACCACGCAACGTTCAAAGAAACATGTATCTTTCCAAATTAGCTTTGTATTTAAGAATGATAAGAGAGCGAGGGTGGTATTAATTAACTTACAGTCAGCTGTAGAACAAATTTGCCAGGTTCTTATTTGCTTCAAAGGGAGCCAACATTTATTAAAGCTAGAGGAAGCCCTTAACACTTCCTGGGCACATCACAGCCATCACCCCATCCACTGCACAGCATTCAGGAAACTGAGATGAGACATTGGGGATCTCAAGTGAAGTTCCTCCCTAAAGCCCAGCTGCAGAGCTGGGCTTCCTATCCAAGTGTGTCTTGCTCCAAAGCCCATCCTATATTTTAGAACAATGTCAAGATCAACTACATTAACTACACATTTGTTAAGGCAATGCAAGGAATATGTCCAAAATATGAGCTTTGATTGGAAAAGCAGGAGGAAATACTTTTTCAAAGAATAGATTTTTTTTCTTTTAATTTTATTTGTTTTTATTTTATGGTTGTGTTTGCCTGCATTTACATTAAATCCACCATGTGAGTGCAGTGCTCACAAATGCCAGAAGAGTGCACCAGACCCCCCAAAACTGGAGATACAGATGGTTGTAAGCTGCCATATGAGTGCTGGGAACTGAACCCAGGTCCTCTGCAAGAGCAGCAAGTGCTCTCAGTCTCTGAGTCATCTTTCCATCTCCAAAGAATTTTCAGAGAGTGGAAATGGGCTCTATCTATAAAACTCAAATCCCAAGTCATTTAGCAGGGTCTGTTTAAGGGAGTCCATCAGGTCCTTAGCCCATAACTGAAGATGCATTTGTTTAACATACCTATCTGGATAGACAGAACTCCACCTTGAAGCTGACTTCTGGCCTGGCCATCTGAATGCACACAGAGACATGGAAGAAGCCCTCGGGAGGCCACAGAGTGAGCACAGTGACCAAGGCATCCTACTGAATACAGGGTACTGTGTGTCCTCCTCGCTTACCCATCAGAGACAGAAAACAAACCACAGGTAACCAGCTCAGCTTGGGGAGATGGTGCTCAGGGGTAACAGGACTGCAAATAAAGCCACACTGTTCCCAGAAGGATGAGAGGAGAGCTGGGAACCACTCACTGAGGTGGCTTGCTGGTTCAGAGCGCTTCCAAGAACCTCTGAGTCCAACACCAAGCAAGTTACCACTCCCCTGGGCCAAGCGCTTCTGCATAGCCATGAGCTGAGGCGGCACCATGCTGGAAGCAACTCTTAACAGAGAAATACAGCATAAATATCACAAAGGGAGCAGAGAGAGTATAGAGAGGTGACAAGGAGAGTATGCTGGTGACTGAGACAACCCCCAGCCTGGAAGGGTTCTGTAACCTGGCGCATCACAGTACCACGCCAAAGCACAGTGTCTTTGACACTCCCAAAGAGACAAATGGCACCTTGCACTCTCTGAGCAGAGGAGTGACAACAGGATCCATGATTAATGAGGAAATGTGCACCACTTCATATACGGCACCCTTTATTGGAGATTTAAACGTACTTTGAAAAGAAATGACCGGCCATGCTTGGTGCACGGTTCCAGAAATAGCCCAGTTTCCGTCACCGCTGTCCCGAGAAAGATGAGAAGAGTCGTATGAGGAAGATGGCTCACGATGACACTGTTGTCCTCATGCCTATTCCTAACCCGATCTCCTTGCATGCAGCGCTCTGGGTCAGGCTTTGTAACCCATATTCCCCTAGGACACACCTGACCTGAAGCAGGGCACAGGCTGGCCAGGCAGCTGTGTCCTTGGCAGTAGAGACTGGGCTCCCAGGAAACAGTGCCCATTTCCTACACTTGGTGTTCAGCCTGGATTCCAGAGGAATCTGTTTCTAACCTTAGACTGGACCAGGCCTTGCCTATTTACACCATTCTTACCCAGTCGATGAATGTGTGGTCACTTCCACCCAAGATGGTCCTCAGCTCGCAAAAGGACCAGAGCAGCCATTCATAAATCCAGACATTTATTTTCTCTTGAGGAGAAACTCAGAAGTCATCTGAGAACACAATCTAGATTCCGGACAGGGCTGTCCTAGCTTTAGGGTGCGACCAGCCACTGCGCTTCCTGCCGCTTCCTGGGATCTGAAGTGCTTTTCGCCCCACTCCAGGGAGCTCAGCTCTCCTTGTCTCTCCTCCCTAGACACCATGGTTACCTGTGGTACTGAGCACCCATGGCAGGTGGAATGATGTGGCTGTGCGATTTTTGCAAAATGTTATGTCCATTTCTGGGAGAAGAAATGCTCCGAAGAGTCAAAACTACTTGAATAATGCCCTCTACCTCGACGAACATATTCAGCAGTCCAGAGCCAGAAAGTCTGGGCTGGGGCCTGGCTTGTTTTCTCCTGGGTGTGTCGTTTAACAACTTTCCTCGTGTGCCATAAACAAACAACCGTGAGCTGCGCCTTTGCAAGACTGTCCATCAGATCTTCCTGACTGCTAACCAAGATTTGAGAGTCCAGGCCCTCTCCTGGTCTGGAGACACAGCCAGGTCAGAGTCTTAAAGGGATGCCACAGAGTAGAGCCATAGAGACCAGCGCTGTCCGTGGCACTTGATGTTGTGATGTTTTTCTGCCACCTATTCCCTGAAGAAGGTGACGCATCCTGGGGTGGGGTAGTGCTGATGGCCACAGCCCCAGGATATTGACAATGCAAGTTTCCATCTAGTACCTCTCCTGGCTGCTCCAATGGGCTACCTAGGAAAGTGATGCCTCTTCAGATGACGGAAACAGCAGAGAGATCTAGAGAGGCACCTCTAAGGGCCGCATGGTGTGCTCCCACCCAACAAATGATGCCACTGGCCATTCAGACATGCATCCTGGGCAGATGAGTCTCCTGTGTCCTCGGCAATGACAGGTAAACTATAGTGACCAACCATCACGGGACTGGAGCTTTCACAGACTCATGCTGCTCTCAGCCTTAAGCAGAGACGCTTCTTTATACCCGGGGCAACAGCTCCTGCAGAGACTCATAACTGGTCAAAGCGCTTAGAGTTAGTATTGAGTGCTTAGCTCTAAACAGGACATCTGTAATGCCTCTGACACGACCAACCCAGGAAAGATCACATGAAAAAGACAGAAGGCTTGTAAAGGCTGCAGGATGGGGAGGCGTGCTACAGAACACTGTCCTCCAGATGTGGCATGCTGTTGCAATCACAAACACATAGCCACAGTGGCTCCCTCCACCAGACTGCCAAAAAAAGAAAGAAAGAAAGAAAAGAATAAAAGTAGGGAGCAGAATTGTCGGGAAGAACGGGTTCTGTGAAGGGTGGGGGAGGGGAGTAAAAAATGACCATAATGCACTGTGTATGTGTATGGAACTGATACCAATAATTTTAATTAAAAAAATTTTAAAGACGAGAGCTTTCAAGTAAAACATGGAGTTTTGGAAAATGTGTATCTGCTACTGTTAGCTTCCCAAAAGTTCCATTTTTTTCCGAGGAAGTTGGCAGTGATTCTAAATGTGACTGACAGTTCATAAAGAAATGCATCACCAGCTGGAGACTCAGGAAACCAGTTTTTCCAAATGAAGGAGCCACTATGTCATAGCCACACATGGATGAAGACCCTGTGGGTCCATGAGTCAGACCAGGAGGTGTTCATTGATATGGACAGGAAAAAAGGTGACTCTGTGTGGCTTCTGAGTCCACAGACAGCTGCCCTGAGGAAGCTGCCCTTGTCAGTGCCGTGTGATAGCAAAGAAGACTTCACGGAGATCCAGCCGAAGCCACGCAGTTATGCTTCGTGTGCTTCCCTGCCCCAACCAAAGAAGCAGGGTGCACAGTCTGCAGAGAAGCCAGAGGGCCGGGGACTGGCTGGTAGAGACTTACTTGCCACTGTCTTTGGGAGTATTTTCTGTGTCTCATGATACTATTTAATGGAGTTGTTTTCAAATGGTCAGCCAGCCCATGCTCCATTTCTCGGTTTTCATCCTAAGGGGACATACCCCACCAGGTAGGGATAGTGCTTAGGGCCTTTAAGAGCTTGAAAGAGCACAGACATCTTGACACCAGAGGGATGGAGACCTGCTGGGGTCAGAGCTAAGCACACATCAGTTTTCCACCAGCTCAGCTGGGCTCAGCTTCTGCCCCCTGCTCTGGAGTGTGCAGGAGCAGTCTTGAAGCCAGGCCTGAGCTCTAAATCCCCCATACTCTGGGGTCCTTTGGTTCATGTGATGACTACCAAGCCCTCCGCCCTCACTGGCATCTTCTCACACACTTCTGCCAACTTTCTTCTCTACCAGAAGGCAGGACTCTCTCCAGGTCCTCCCATGTTGGTTCCTTGCATCATTACCCCCAGTGTAGGGAGCAATCTCTACACCTGGTCCTTCAGTGCCTACGTGTGAACAAAACACGGCCCCGCAAGTCTCCACAGTGTCAGCTCTGGTGTTACAAACACACGGAAGAGGGTGACATGTGATGACTGACATGTTTCCAAAACCAAGAGATCTCTGCAGTAGAGTGACTTCAGAACTCTGAGTTGCCACAGAAGTGCAATGGGATCCCATGGAAGAGTGTTCACCCCAAGTAGGACAGCGTCTTGTGTGGTCCCCTGAGGATAGGTAGCCCTATCTTGATGACTTCTAGGATTCAGACAACGGGAACTACAGGAGGTGGGAAAGGGAATCAGGAGTGCGTTGCCGAGTCACTTCATCAGGTCACCTGCCCAGATCTCGCTTCCAGGCCCACCTTAGGGGTTAGGGAGTGTATATGCATGATTGCATAAGTCTATGTTTGTGTGTAAATAAAGGTGTGGTTTCATGTGTGTAAATGGATGTGTGTACTTTGATGAGAGTATGAGAGAACAGTTATATATGTGTGTGTGTGTGTGTGTGTGTGTGTGTGTGTGTGGTGTGTGTGTATATTTGTTTGTGCATGTCTATGATTACATATGTGTGTGTGCACTGTGTATTAGTGTGTGTTTCCATGTGTATATCATAGGTGGGTATGTGGAAATATATGTATGTATGCACATGTCTGTGTCAATGTGTGCTTGTGTACACACATGCCACGTGTGAACATGTGTGGTACTGGGGGTTGGCTGTGTCTCTGAGTGTCTGCCTGAGTCTGTCTGTACATGTGAAGGGTGTTAAGTCTCAAGCACGGTTTGGTATGCAGAACTAACCACTGTCTCCACGAGGCAGAGCCATGTGGCAGGGCTTTCAGCTGAGGCTCGTAAATAATGTGTTGCTGATCAATGCCTTCTGTCTAAACTGGATTGAGCCAGTTTCTTGTGGAAAATCATGGTTCAAATTCCATAGGCTCTGTCCCAAAGGCCTCAGATGTCTGGCCCATCCCTGTAAACCCCAGAAAATATGTCATAAGGATATTCCTTCAGGTGTGAGCCCAAGTTCTGCCATCTTGGAGCTCAAATCATTTAGGCAGAGTGGGGTCACTGCCATCCATGTCATCGTAGACCCAAAAGTGATGGTTGGACTCAGAAGTTCCTCTAAAGAATTCAACCTAGGTTGCCTGCTGTCATGGTTGTTGTCTAAGTAAAAAGTTACATATGGGCTAAACATAAAACAACTCTCAAACACATTCACCATGGCAGCTTAGAAGCAAAACTATATATTTTTTACTTCATACAGCAATCCTTATTCAGTCTGTCTTCCTGTACGTCTTCTATACATTTTTAAATCTTGACCTTACAGATTGAATGAGTTTGATCATTGTCACCTTTCTGAACAAGTCTTTTCCTTTCACTGAACCCCAGTGAGTCTGGTTTCCCATCTCTCACCATGTAGTGGACCTGGGGTGTTCTGTGATTTCTCAGCCCTTGAGATAAGAGTTGAGTTGGGAGGCTAGCTGGCCCTCACCTTGGAAATTCAGGCTTATGTGCACAGAACCAGGATCTCAGGTGATTTACTGCATACTGCTGAGTCACAAACAACAACTTGTAATTCACAAAGATGTGGAGAACCTCAGGGAAGCCATGCAGTGAGGAAAACATGCACAAACTTTGTGCGTTAGGATTCCCTCCTATAAAGAAAAAAACATAAAGGTGTGCAGGGAGGCAGAGATGGGGACCCCTGGAGTGATGTCATACATGGAACATGTCGAATGGCGTCCTTAGGACATAGGCATCTCACTATATGTGTGCTTTTATTTTAAAAGATTGAAACACATATAGACTTCAATGATGTGAAACTGACCTTGAAATGCAAAGGACAAGGTGAATACTGGGTAGTGGGAAGGGAGAGACAAATGCATGAAAAACAGAAATGCTTATTATAGAATCCGGGTAGTCAGTACGCCAGTGTTCAGTGTGGACTTATTCCAATCCTTCTGCGTGGGTGACATTTTTTCAAAGAAGATGCTTCCTAAGTTTTGCTTGTCCCATTTCATAGCAACATGTGAGGCTGGGTGCACCACCCACCAAGCTCAGCACCCTTTCCCTTTCCCCACAAATACCCACTTTTCTCTCCACTATAGTCTTGGTGTTCTGCTGCGGCTGACTCTAGCCCTGACTCCTAAAGGACTGTATCCCCTTGCCTTTGATGGGCATTTTGATAGACATATGCCCAAAATTAGTCCAGGAAGACACCTCTTAGCTCTGGCCTCCGGTACAGGACTTTCCTGCTCATGACCCAAGTTCTGTCAGAAACCACCAGGTAGTGACTAGTGGAACCAGTCTCAGGATACAGAGATTAAAAACAAGATCACAGGGTTGCTACGGGATCAATTTATCCTTGAAGCCTAATCCCCATGAACCTGTGAGCTATAGTCAACCTGATTGTTATGTGACCCTACACTTTGGTTTAAATTAATAGTAGCCCCTGCTAGATACATGCAGAAATTACAGTTCAGTTTCACGTAGCCTTGAAAACCCTGCCTAGGCCGAATGAAGCACTAAATGGTGCCCTCAAGGGGCACCGCCATGCCTATGCTGTGGGTTTCCTAGTTTATAGAATCTTACTGGTATAGCTGCCACCAGCTGCCATTTTTATCATTTTTATTTCATTTTATTTTATTTTTATTTTTGTGGATGGAGTTGACTATCCTCAGGACAATAGATCCTTCACCAGAAATACAGTTTTATAAGACTGGGGCCTTTTCATAGCTTACTTCTCTTTAAAGAGAACGTTTACACAGTAATAAAAACATCATTCGCCTGTCCATCTCTACTACAAGAGGCAGGCAATGCCTACCTGTGAGGGAGCTAAGACTGCAGGCCTCGTCTGCAGGCTGAGCACTGGGACTTTCCTGTTGAGAGAGTCCCTGAGCAACGCTGACTGTCTCGCCCGCAGAGAGCTATTTCTGGGAAAGAAGAAACAATCGATTCTCTAAAAACACCCAGGATCCAGCCAAGCTTCCCCTTTCGAAGGAAGAACAGAAGTTTCCTCTTCCGTGTTCTTGTGGGAACCAAGGCAGGTGCGGGGATGTGAGGCCAGTGTCTAAAGAGGAGCCCTGCTGCTGGTGACAGGGCCAGCCAATCTGCCGATGAATAATCCCGAGTCACCCTGTGACAGCATGAACTCTGACTGTCCATACCGGCAGACAGTGATTAACACCGCAGTGGGCTCTTCCTTCCCATTGGAACTGGGGGTGGGGCCAATTTTTCTTTAACAAATAGCAAGAAAAGCAAGACAAAAACAGGAAGGGGGAATCTGTTAACCCCAAATCAAACATCTATAGGTATAGGATGTTGCCTTTATAGTGTGTATAATGTTACATCTACAATGTGTAGGATGTTACTCAAGTAACATTTGCTAAGGACTTTAGGGCTGGAGAGATGACTCCATCAATAAAGCGCTTGCTAGGCAAGCATGAGGATCTGAATTCAGACCCCCCAGCTGAAGGGCTGAGCAAAGGAACACATGACCATGATCCCTGCACTAAGGAGGCAGAGACTAGAGAATCCATGGGGCTTGCTGGCCAGCCAGTCTAACCGAAATCAGTAGAGCACCAGGTTCAGTGAAAGACCTTGTCTCAAATATCAAGGTGGAGAGAAACTGAGGAAGACACTTGATGTCAACTTCCAGCCTCCACACAATGTGCACCCACTCACACATGGTGGAGTTTGGGGGCCTTCTCCAGCAAGCAACACAGCAGCCATTTTGAAAGTTTGTTTAGAAGCTCATGCTATTATTCACATGCCAAGCAGCCAAGAAAGATCCGGAGTAAGAGGGCTTCCTGAACCAGCTCATTATTCATAGATCTCCAAAGGGCAGTAGTATTTTGGAGGCTCATTCCCAGTGTAGTCACATGGCTCCTCTGTATCTTCATTGTTCTCACCATATGCCCAGAGGTAACTGCCACTGGCTTCAGGCGCTGTCTGCAGCAGACACATCACAAAACATAGGGAAAAATCCACGCTAAATCTTGCAGTAACCATTAGGCTTCCCCAAAAAGGGTCTTGCCCCTCCACATGGGCTTGGGTGCCAGCACAGTGAGTCCCAGGAAATCTACACCCAGAGCAGTGGCATGCAGGTACCACAGCTCAACTTCTTCCTCAACTGGGCAGCTTAGGGACAAATCTACAATGCCTGCAGTCCCATACAATCATTGCTCTAGGAACGCAACAGGGTCCTTCTCCTGACCATATCATGGTCAGATGGGTCCCCCGCCTCTCATCTTTCATACAATAGTCGGCTTCATCCATGAACACCTGTTACGCATTTCCTCTGGTTTTGAACATCATTTCCACTCTGTTTCTTCTGGTTGCAAATTATTGGGCTTTGTTTGGTTTTTTGTCTATTTTGTGTATTCTGCCCCATGGGACCTAACTCTCATCTTTTCTGGAGTTCATCCAGGTTTTTTAAATCAATTAGCAAGTTGGCATACATTCTGGTTGCTCCCATCTCAAGACAGTCATTTCAGGCTGCCTGGTCCTGTGTATAGGTCTGGGGACAGATGCTGTCCCATACTCCAGGAGCAGAGGCTTCTCTGCTTGTGCTCCAGCTCACAGAAAGTCATAAAGATACAGTGCCGCCTCAGGGGCTGAGTTGGTCCCCCACCACCTCTGTCCACAGCTGGAGTAGAGGTAGCTGCTGCAGACCCCCAGCAGTGCCCACACCATGTACCCTGTGTTGGAGGCTGCCATCTGAAAGCTAAGTATAACCTATCATGTCCCATGGCCACAGCTGTCAGAGTCTGGAGATTTCCACCCACTTCTGGGTCCACACTTGAGAGAAGCCCTGTGTTTAGAGATCCTAACAGGCAGGTGGCAGCTGGCTGTCTCTGAGGTTCCCAGGCCTGCTCCTAGGGAAGCTGCCTGCCAGTTGCTGTGTCCATTTGCCCAGCTGGCCATGTGGAGGCAACAGAGGGATTGCCTGTTGAGATGCGTGATTGGCAAGGGAGCAAGTGCAGTGACCATCCAGCGGAGGCACTCATTTGTCATGTCCAAATAAGCGGCTGTCACTCTTCCTAACGGAACCCGAAATCACAGCCTTTCCTCACATCTCTCTTCTGCCTGATGCACGACAGCAGAGCAGGCCAGTGGGGCTTCTGTGAGGTTATACGATCCTTAAGAGAAGGAGGGCCGGCTCATAGAAAGTGGAAGGGACTCTTAGCAGTTCAAGAGACTGGGGCACCAGTGAAAGTCCAGTAACACCAGGAGCTACCAGGACAGGCTCACATGGCCCTTCTGGGGCCACCAAGAGGGTGAAACTTAAACAGCACAGACAACGTAACTTCCTAACAGGCATCCAATGTTAAATCAGGGCCACCGGACACAGGACAGGTAACTGTTGCCACAAGTGTGCCCCAGACCTTGAGAACAGCTGCCAATACAGATAAGCAAGAGGCCTGGGTGCAGCCTCCTTCTCTGTCCCATCCAGGGAGGCCGGCCACCTGAGAGATGCAGGCTGCAGGCTGCTGCCCAGCTGTTCTTGCAGGATTGTGAGTGGATGAAGGTGCAGAAAGCCCCAGCCTAGCAGAGATCTCAACTGTTTCTCTGCCGTGTTTTCTTTTTTGTTTTGGTTTTGTTTTTCAAGACAGGGTTTCTCTGGGTAGCTTTGGCTGTCCTGGCACTCACTCTGTAGACCAGGCTGTCCTTGAATTCACAGAGATCCACCTGCCTCTGCCTCCCAAGTGCTGGGACTGAAGGAGAGCACCATCCCACCAGGTTCTGCCATGTTTTTGATTTGCCAACATGATCCCTCTCACCATGAGCCACACCCTCAGAGCACAAAGGCCTACTTTTGGCTCCAAATAAAGGAGCATATCTCCATGAAAGTCTCAGTGTCCTTACCTGAATCTAACCAAGGTTTTCTGCACCTGAGGAAAATCTCAATAGGTTTTAACACCTGTAGTTATTCCTGTGAAGCCCTGGGCAAGACTGCCCTTTACTTACCTTAAAGCCTAAAGTTCTGCTAACTTTGAAAAAAAAAAAAAAAAAAAAAAAGCCTAAAGTTCTCCACCTGCTGTGGAGGCCCAAACCACAACCAGCCTGGTGTGTGCATATCACCATGAACGGAGGCTGGTAGATGGCCAGATACCCAGGGTACTAAAAATCACCTATTATTAATGGGTTGATGTTAATCTGTGTCTTTAAAACGAGTCGTACATTTTTACGAATTTGAGTGTTACAGAGCTTGGTGTATGTATATATTTAGGATAGTGATGTCTTCATGATTAACTGTTCCCTTTGTTGTTAACAGTTTTTTTTTTTTTTATTATCTACAGGGGCTGCCCCTTAAGCATCCACTGTCCTAATCAGTGGATTAGGACTTCGATGCTGGGTTAGGCTAGGCCACAAGGGCTGCAGCCTGAGGGGATTCTTTTCCCTCAGGCACTGACTCTTTCAGAGCTACTAAGGGAAACTATCTAAATCTAAAGAACTCAGTATTCAAAGGTTGAGATGGAATTCTGCTCACTCAGAGAGGCTGAATAGCAAGTAGCTAACCTTCTTCCTTTTGCTGGCATCTTCCAAAAAACCCAGCATCCTTCTCTCAGCCTCCACTTTAAAAAAAAAAAAAAAAACCCTTGCTACACATGGTTCCTCCCTACCATTTCCTGTCAGCACTTGCTGACTCAGCCTCTTGCTCAAAGGTTAATTTTATTTAATCAAACACGTCTTTGAATTGTTAACAAAAGCAGTAGGAAAAAAATGCAACCCACTTTAAAATAATATTCCACAACACCCTTGATTAAGGTGAAGTTTCCCTCTTTATCTTTTCTGATTAGTTTTAGTTTGAAGCCTATTTTGCCAGCTGTTAGGGTAGTGACACCTCCTTGCTTCTGAGTCATTTGATTGGAATACTTTTGTCCATCCTTTTACTCTACAGTAGTGCCTATCTTTAAAGTTAAGATGTGTTTCTTGTGGGCAACAGATAGATGGATTTTGTTTCTTGATCCTTGAAGTTAGCCTTTGCCTGTTGATTGGAGAATTGAGAATAATTAAAGTTATTATTGAAATGTGTATGTTAATTGCAGTCATTGTGTTGTTGGTTTTTGGTGTTATTATTTGTGTTCTCGGTAGTACTTTGTGTTTTAATAATTATGGCTTCATATCTCTTTCTACAGTCTCTTTCCTATGCTCAGTCTTCTCTTCAGCCCAAAATATTGCCTTCTGTATTTTCTTAATGTTTAGTTTGTTGGACATAAAATTTTTTAGACTGTTTATATCATGGACATATTTTTTCTTTCTCCTTCAAGCATGGTGGGCATTTTTGCTGCATCTATTAGTCTAGATTGGTGATCATGGTTTGTAGAACTTGGAGAGCATCGCTCTGGCACTTCTGGCTTTCAAAGTTTCCACTGAGAAATCAGCTGTTATTCTGATGGGTTTTCTTTATGTGCAACTCGTGCTTTTTTCTGTTGTAGCTTTCAATGCACTGTCTTTGTTTTGTATACTCGGTGTGTTTAACTGTGATATGCTGTGGGAATTTTCTTTTCTGGTCTCGTCTATTTTAGCGTTCTGTGGGCAGCTTGTATCTGGATGTGTGTATGTCTTTCCTCTGTTTGGGGAATTTTCTTCAATGATGTTGTTGAATATCTAGTCTATGCCATTGACTTGAGATTCTTCTCCTTCATCTATGCCTTTAATTTCATGGTGTTCCTTATTTCCTGTATGTTCCGTGTGTGTGTGTGTGTGTGTGTGTGTGTGTGTGTGTGTGTGTGTGTGTGTGTGTGTGTTCATATTCCTTGATTATTTGGCCTAAATACTCTACTTGATCTTTGAGCCTTGATATTTTATCTTCTGTTTGATGCATTCTACATGTTCCTTTGAGTTTTCTGGTTGAGTTATTGGAGGGTTCAAATCCACCTTCCTTTCAGCTTGAATCTTCTTCAGTGTTTCCGTCTCCGCCTCGAATTCTGTTCTCGGGTCCTGTACTGTCTCCATCGCTCCCATCAGACCTGGATGTGTGTTTTCCTGAGCAGCTCTCAGTTGCTTATTCCCCTTAATCTTTTCTCCTTCATTTCCTTGAGTCGGTTCTTTACAGCTCCTTTAAACTCCTCGAATTCTTTGGTGAAGTCTGTGATTACTCTTTTAAAGTCTGGGTCCTGGGGTTCGGCTAGATAATTCTCATTGACAAGCATTCCCCCAGGACTGGTAGGTGCCGGAGAGAAGACACTGGCTTGGTCTTTCACGTTGTTTGTGTTTTTGTGGTGAGATCTGGGCATATGGGTTTCTTTAGTTAATCCTGTGTCTGATGTGGCTAGAGCAGGTTGAGGTGAAGAGAGGAGGGGCAGGCAGGTCAGGCATAAAGGTTGGAAATGGCTTAAGTGAAATGAAGTCTGGGGGACAGAGGGGACTGTGCTGGAATGGAGGCTGTAACTCCTTTCCAGGTCTAGAGTGTGTCGGTTTATCTGGCTGGGTGAAGAGGTTGGTGTGGCATGGGATGGGCCCAGAGGACAACTTCGGGAGGTGAGTCTCTCCTTCCACCGTGTAGTTCCTGGGGATTGAATTCCAGTTATCTTGTTTGTCAGCAAGTGACTCTATACACTGTGCTGCCTTGCTGGCCCAAATACTGTAGTTTTAAAATATTGTTAGAGCTAACAACTGTATAAAAACAGCGAGAGAGGGAGAGTCTATTTTGTTTTCTCCTAAAACTCAACCATAGTACAGGGATTTTCTTAAACAAAGCAGCACAAACAGGAAACAAAGAGGAAAGTTCAGAAGCTCACGTCCACAGAGCTGAAAAAGTAACTAATAAGACAGTGGAGAATCAGAAGATGCCTCCTACATGCCCAGAGACCCAGAGTCCCGGAAGCCTTTGGCAGGGGTGAGATGCATGCGAGCTGAGAAGATGCCGTCAGGACCAGGTGACCAGGCTGCTCCCCAGTCCTGGAGCCTGGACTCTCTGCCCCCTGCATACACCAAGACGTCACCTCTAAGCCAGCTGGGACAGACATACAAACAAATCCAGCTTTGTCAAGGAAGCTGGCCAGTCTAAACGGAGTCCTGAAATACAGACAACACCTGAGCAGAGGGAATACAAATACAACCAGATGTGAAACATGGACACTGGAAGCAACTGAAGGAAGCAGGAGGTGTGTGTGGGAAGAAACCTTAACCTCGTTGCCCGGATGGGCACCACAACCATGAAGTATGGAGAAAATGCTGTGCTCTCATCGGAGCACACAAAACAAACACAAGAAGTCCCTGAAAGTCAAAGCAATGATGGGAAAAGTCCACAAGAGCTGGCACACAAAGGAAGAGCTGGGGAAAGACACCAAGATCAATAGGAGAGAAGTCTTGAGGGGCTGGGGATGGTTCCAGAAAAGGCCCAAAGATGGAAAAAAGAAACCACCAACTGCGAAGTCAAGAGAGGTTTGGTGGAACCAAAGGACTCGTCCCTTGGCAAGAAGATCTTGTGGGGTCCACTGTGAATGAAGACCACTTATTCATTCCGAACCTCATTAGAAGGATAGAAACCTGCAGGTCTCCAGAGACAGTGGGACACACAGTGGCTTCTAACATCTGCAGAGCATTCCTGGATGCTAGCAGATGTGGTATGACCTCACAACCCAGACACATCTACCTATCCAAACCATCTAACTAGTTCCCTGTGGGGTAGGACAGTCCATATGTCTGCATCTCGTGGAGAAAACCAGGAGAGAAGATGCTTGAGCCACACCCGGAGAGCCAACTTCCTGCACTGCAGTCATGAAACAAGCAGGCTGAAGCAGCGGGAGTCACAGGGTGGAGGACAGTGGAGGCACTGGGGAGATGGAGTATGGGGATTGGAGACGGGGGGGGGGGGGGGGGGGGGGGAGTGGGGGGGCAGGGGGCGGAGTCAAGTCATAATGTGGGGAATCTTTGGGGAGAAGAAACTGGCAGGACATGTAAGACCAGACATGGGGGTTTTGGGACCTTGGAGTCCATTCGTGCCTGTGCAGAGAGTAATGTGAGTGGGGAAATAGAAATGTTCATCCCCAGAGAAGGAAGCGCCATTCTGTTTGCTCAGTATTTATTATTTATATATCTGTAACAGAAAGGATGCAGTCGGAGCAGTGAGAGCAGGAAGGATTTGGCCTCTTCTCTTCAATCAGGGGAAGAAATACATGACATTCACCTTACAATACGGCCAGTGATTGGGTTATTTTTGTTTGTATTGCCCAAGCTGGTCTTGAACTTGAAATCCATCTATCTCAGCCTCCAGAGTAGCTGAGGCCACAGCACTTGGCTTTATGGCCAATCATTAGAGACCCCAGATGTTAAAAACAAAACAGGGTAGACTCAGGAAGAATGTCCTAAAGGATAAGAGCTGAGGCTGCTGTTTGCAGAACGTTCCATAATAAAAACTAATCACAACATCCAATATGGCCCTTATGAGGGCCTGTCCCAGCAGAGGGTGTGGGCCCAAGATAAGGGTGTGTCCCTGGAGCCTCATAGGCACTGGCAGTGCCCAGTACAGGTAACAGTGACTTGTTTCCCATGCCAGTTGTGGGGCCTTCGTGGAAACTGTGACTGTTCCCCCTGCTTTCTCACAGCCCCCCGGAATGGGAGGTCCTGTCTTCCTTGTGCAAACGTAACCTTGGTTTCAAGTCCTGCTCAGCCACAGACGTGGTTTAGAAAAAGCACCATGTGGACTTCGTGGGATCACCAAGCCTTTTCGGGGGCCACCTCCTTATCATCAAGAGGTCTAAAGGACGAAGATTATAATGCCAAGAGGTCTGCACATAAAACCAGATGGCCATCCACCAGTGGCATTGTGGGCAGGAAGAAAAGTGGAGGTGGATCCTCATCTTAGCCCCATTGTGCCCGGGGCACCAGCCATTTCAGCACAATCCAAACTGAGGTTTAAGGCTTGTATACACCCGGAGCTACCACTTCCTTCAAATCACACAACATTCGTGGAGCAATACCTCAGTTTCCCAACGTAAGATATGAGAGCAGGTGCTTTAAGCCAACAGGAAATAAAAGGAGCTGTAGAAACAGACAGTGTGGCTTTAACCCTGGGAGCACTGAGAGTCCGAGACTCTGCCTCCCTGTTCTAGCTGTGACTCACCCTTCCCTCAGGGAAACTGGGAACTGAGTCAAGACACAGTCATGGTTGCTGTTTGTGATGCTTT
Organism: Peromyscus maniculatus bairdii; assembly: GCF_049852395.1. Lineage (NCBI taxonomy): Eukaryota > Metazoa > Chordata > Mammalia > Rodentia > Cricetidae > Peromyscus > Peromyscus maniculatus. The sequence continues at coordinate 72,049,655 of NC_134870.1, read as the reverse complement.
GGAGCAATCTGTACCTAGTACACTCACTGGGACTGAGAAGAGTCAGGCACACGCAGTGGATGGGTGCACGGTGTGAGTGTGAACATGCCTGTGGGGCCCCTCTACACCTGTGCTTGTGAACTATCGTGCATATGTGCCGTGAGCAGTGTGCTCAGGGCATTGGAGTCCCTGTTCCAGGGAGCACCTAACTGAGCCATTCCATGAGTAAGCTTCCCTTTCCAAGCCACAGGTAAAGCCTCCAGCTGTTACCTTTCACCTCAGAGAACACTAAGTTAAAATTATTAGGAGAAGAAGAAAAGGGTTCCTTGAGTGTCTGTGACCTTAAAAACTTAATACAAAAGTCAAGAAGTCATTTTCTTAATAGGACAACCTGTTGCAGGCTTGGGAATGAGCTGACTACAACCCACATCCCCTTGTGGGTGCCCTGTAAGCTCTGGGCAGCCCACATTCTCAGTTCTTAAAGGGGCTGGTACCTGCAGAGCATCGGATGTGGCATGCTGGCCACTGGTCTGGTCTGATGGCTGGGAGCTGCGGTGTCTTCCATCAGGTCTGCTCCTTTGCTCTCAGGAAACCCTGCCGTGGCCAGAGACTATTTTTACCTCAGAGCTGACTCAGAGAATCAAGGCCACCTAAAACGTGCGCTGGTGTGGCTCTGGCGGTGGGAAGACACCCAGCCGAAGGCTCTGCAGAGCCAACCAGAGCTTGTCACGCCAGCTCCTGTTAAAACACCTTTTCATTTCCTCAGAAAAATGAGCCAGGTATATAATCCAGATTGTGGAAAGCACATGAAAAACAGGAGAAAGAAACAATAGGTGCTATCCGTTGAAATGTAGCATGTTGACATTTTATACATGCCCTTACAAAAGTGTGATTGTGAAGCTGTGTGTGTTTGTGAGGATGAGTGTGTGGATGCTGAAGTCAGACTGCCAGGGTCAGAATCCACCCAGAGCCTGAAGAGTCTCAGGTGAGACGGTTTCTCTCAAAATGCTGGTCTCCTGAGTGTCACTTGGGGAAATAAGAGAACCTCTCTGTGACATCAGTGTGGATCCTACACACAGGTGCCTACAGTAGAACTCAGCACTCAGGAGGTGTTTAACAGATGATTGTAGAGCTGATATGGACACCAAATGGACACCAAGCTTGACCTTTTCACACAGAGTCTCATCACGTCCCGTGATAGTGCAGTCTTTGTGTGTGCATGCAGGAATATGAATATATACATATTCATGTATACGTGAATGAACATATATGTGTGTCTGTGCCATATGGAGGCCAGAGGTCAACACCAGGCATCTTTTTTTTCAGTCACTCTCTATCTTTTTTTGAAACAGTGTCTCCCACTGAGCCCAGAGCTCACTGTTTCAGCTAGACTGGCTGGCCAGCAGGCTCTGGGGATTCACCCGGCTCCATCCTTCAGTGCTAGGGTTACATATGTACGCCATACCTGGCTTTCTAATGTATGTGGTGGGCATTTAAACTCAAGCCATCAATGCCACGATGGCAAATGCTTTACCAACTGAGGCATCCCCCCCAACCTGAAACGATGATTCTAATCCGAGGAACTATTTCCTGCCTGCTGGAAGTTCATGCTGTTTCTGATTATGACACTCTCTTGCATGTGAGGCCAGGTGACCATCTGCACTCTCTTCCTTAGGATGAGTGGTGGAAATCCTGTTGTGGATAAAGTATGCGGGTGCACTTGGTTGTGTTACACCAGGCGTGTGACCCCGCCGAGGAGTGTCCCTGGAGCACAGCCTCCCCATCCTTGCCACCTGCCAGCACCCAAGGCTAACAGAGCTTCACATTCAAAAGCAACGGCGGGTGTCAGGCGGGACGTTTGGGATCAAAGAGAGAATTTGAGGCAGAGTGTTGCTCGTTCTCCTGGAAGACCACTCCGGTGCCTGCGCCTGTCCTGGTTTGGAGCCCCAACCTCCTTCCCAGGAGTCTTCAGGGAACCCTCTCTCCGCAGACAACAGTCTTAGCCCCAATGGGGCAAGAGTACAGCATGACGCCATTCCTTCTCCTTGGGGTTCAACCCGGACAGAAGGACGTGAGTCAAGCCACTGAGCAAACCCTCGGCCCTGTGCCTGCTATTCGGCGTGCTTACTGCAGATTTGAATCCTACCTCTGCTGTCACGGGTCTGACTTAGCACTGTAAGCTCCTCATGCATTTTGGACTCAGGAAACATATAAATTGTTGCTGGAGGGCTTCTCTCCAGGTTCCACCAAGCCCCGCAGCCCCACAATCCACGTATAAAATAATCACTCAGATGCTTATATTACTTATAAACTGTATGGCCGTGGCAGGCTCCTTGCTAACTGTTCTTATATCTTAAATTAACCCATTTCTATAAATCTATACCTTGTCACGTGGCTTGTGGCTTACCAGTACTTTATATCTTTCTTGTCCTGGCTGCTCCAGGAGGTCTCCCTTTCCTTCCTCCTTCCTCAATTCTCCTCTCTCCTTGTCCCGCCTATACTTCCTGCCTGGTCACTGGCCAATCAGTGCTTTATTTATATAGAGCGATATCCACAACAATAAATATCAACACAAAAGGACAAAGGTAGTGAGTGTTAGAAATGATGACATGTAGTGGTCCTCACCTAGCCGAAGCAGGAGAGACACGCAGATTCAGAGACAGCCAAGGAAGCGGGTCTGGGCTGGAAACTGGATGAGTATGTTTCACGAGCGTGCTGAGATCTAGTGTGACATGGGTCATGGCTGAGCTTTATTCCCACCCACCCACCCCCACGCCCATGGCGCAGTTACCATCCTGAGAGCTGCTGAACCATGGATTGTCACCTTCATAGAGTTCAAGGAGACAGCATTATATTATCCTGTAACTTTGTGGGAAGCTAAGGCTACTGTGTTCCATGTTTCTATTTAGGCTTCAAAATCTTAAAATAAAAAAAAAAGGAACCATTGCAATGAAATCTAAAGCATTTTATAAATTTCCAGAAAGCATATACTACCTGAAATAAAAAAAATAAAGTATGATAAGCTACATAAAAATTCTTCACAAAAAAAAATCTAGTTCCAAAAGAAGAAGCTAAATGGTCCATTTGGCCACAGCCCTCTGTGAGTGACCTGCCCTTTGCCAGCATGACCTTTACACCAGTGGACATCACAAGATGCATAGATGGACCCCAGCTTCCGCACAGGGCAAACATGCACCTACCCAAGCTACCCAGCACCTCCAGGGAAGGGATTTCAGACTGCATTCCAACAAGGCATCCGGAAACCAACAGCATGGGCACCCCCCTTGAGAAAATGCTAGGTCTCCTCAAATGCCGTTGTGGAATATCGCCTCTCCCTGTGTTTAGAACAGGTTTTGTTCCTGTAAGAACTCAATTACAGGAAGATAGTATGTGTTCCTTCTCACTCCGCTCACCCTTAATCAACCAGTCCCTCAACAATTACTTACTGAAGACCATGTGGTTTTTAACATGGATCTGGAAAAGGCAAAAACAGAAAAAAAAAAAAAAAAAAAAAAGTCACTTGTTATCAAACTGTTGGTCGTCTAGCAGGTAGACCCTGACGGCAGAGGAGAGTGTTAGGAGGCAGATTGGAGGGACATACCCCTTTCTGGAGTACTGGGAGTACTCGTTATCAGGGCACTTTTAATATGGTAGAAGCGCTGCTCACGCCAGTGGGCTGTCTTCCTTTGTAAATGCCTTCTCAGTGCTTTCTGGGAATGACGACACTATCAAGAGCTGATTCTTCAACAGGCCCTTCCCTGATGCCTGGCAGCCACGATTGGGGAGTGTCATCCAAGCACATCCTACGACTACCAGCCAGCTTTCCCTTGTGACACTCAGACTGCTTTGGACACAATATAGCAGTGGTTCCCAACCTGTGGATCGTGACCTTTTGGGGACAAAAAGACCCTGTCACAAAGGTCATATATCAGACATCCTGCATATCAGATATTTGCATTATGATTCATAACAGTAGCAAGATTACAGTTATGAAGTAGCAACGAAAACAATTTTATGGCTAGGGGTCACCACAACGTGAGGAGCTGTATTAAAGGCCACAGCCTTAGGAAGGTTGAGAGCCACCACTCTATTGTCACCCTCTGAGGTCACTCCTGCAGTTGCAGGGGACCACTGTTCCCTCTGCTGAAGACAGCTCCAGAAAGTCCACCATACTAGCCTTGAAAACAGCACTCCAAGCAAGATGGGTCTCAGAAAACTCTAGATGGCCACCACCCCGCCCCAACCCTTGGCCAGGAGGGGCACTTTTCTGTAATGACCCAGCAAAGGCTTGTGGTTGGTGCAAACACAGTCCTTCATTTGCATGAGGGACTGTGCCCTGAGGGGTGTGGTAAAGCATTTATTTATACTTACCCTGTTGTAGCAACTTTAGGCTCAATAAAAGGTTTGTCTAGAGTTGTGTGGTATTTTGTTTGTGTTCTGACAAATAAACCCTACCTGGAGATCAGAGTGCAGAGCCAGCCACTAGATAACCAAAGAGGCCAGGCAGTGGTGGCACCCACCTTTAATCCCAGCACTTGGGAGGAGGAAGCAGGAAGATCAAGAGTTCAAGGCCACCCTGGGCTACACAGGATCGAACCAGTCTAATAGAGAAACAGAGCTGGGCAGCGGTAGTGCACGCCTTTAATCACAACACTAGGGAGGTGGAGACAGGAATATAAGGTGGGGAGACAGGATCTTGGTACCCCATTTGGCCCGAGGAGTCGTAGAGGTAAGAACTCTCGAGTGGCTGCTGCCCTGCTTCTCTAGCCTTTCAGCTTTCACCCTAACATCTGACTCCAGAATTTTATTTAATAAGACTAATTAAGATCACGCTTCATGTTGGTAATTAGGTCTGGGTGATGCTGAGACCTCCCATCTTCCCCTATCAATGGTCATTCTGGGGGCCAGCATGATAAAAATCCCATAGTGTGCTCTGTCAAGGAAACTGAGTCTACAGAACAGGATAGCTCGACATCTAGACCATGGGCTGGGGAGACAGACACTAACCTCAACATCTCAGTGTCCTGGTGAATAAGGACCCACACTCTATCAAGGAAAGAGAACTTGTCGTTTGCTTTATGTCACTCAAGGGGCTCCAAGCAGCAGGGAGGAGTCGATGCAGGATGGACAATGAAGCAATAGTCAGGTCACTGTTCCCTGGGGGATGGTGGGTCCCAGGGAATGGGGACTCTAAGCCCCGCGGCAGCTTGTATTTCAGGCTTAGCTTGTTAAGATTCTTAGCCCTTGAGAGGTGGATCTCTGGGGAATAGGCAGGATCCCTAGGGGATCTCCAGAAAAAAGACTGGTCCCAAGGAAATAAATGGATCCCCAGGAAATAAGTGGATTCCTGAGAAACAGGTATGAACCCCTAGGATAGGTGAATCACCAAAGAATAGGTGAGTATCCAGCAGCCCTTGTGCCGCTTCTGGTCTCTGAGGGCACTCTGGTCTTGGGATCTGTGTGGTACAGTGGCTTTCCCTTCTGATCCTGCCAGTGATGAATTGTGGTGGCCGGTGGTCTCCATACCATGTCACACACACACACACACACCAAGCTCAGCTTTCTCATCTCTAGATCTCTAGATGTTGATGGGAAGGAGAATGTGCCCACTCTGTAGGGTCAGGATTATCATTTCTAGTGTAGCAAAAGCAGATGAACAACAGACCTACCATTTTGTGAGTAAAATCGATTGTTTTCTTTTCTGCCACCCCATTTAATATTTATAGGCCCAAATGAGCATTATAATCAATAGGACAGCCAAACTAAAAAACTTATTTTTACTAAAAAGGTCTTTCATGGAAAATAAAATTACCTGTTGTAATTCTTTCTAATTCAAAATTATGTGCAACTGGGATGTTCATGTGGTAGCGTGAATTCCCAGGCCCCAAGCAAAAGCTGCTTCCAAGGCCATCATTCATAAACTGAGCCCTGACAGTGCTGAGTCCAGCTCAACAGAGCCAGGGCTCCTCCCTAGCCTGTGGTGCTGGGACTCCTGCCCTGGTATCCCTGCCTGATCCAACCTGCTATCTCTTAACACTTGCCCATGGACAGCTCACAGATACCAAACCAGGACTATGCACTCCTCAGCCCAGTACCTCCTTAGCCAAGACCTCCCACTGCTGGATGACAGAGCTCATTAGCGGAAGGATGATGAGAGGTCAGACCCTCTTCCTCTGCTCAATATACCCTCTCTTCAGCCATCCTGGAAATTACTCCAAGCCTGTCATCATGCCCAGAGTCCCCACCACATGCCTAGTATGCCCTGCCACACTTATTTCCACCCACTCACCCCTCCACTTATAGGTGGCCCCTTTCAAGTCTCCTACAGTGAACTGGATTCTCTGCCACCTGCCCTGATACATCCCACAGCTTACCATGTTGTTATCTTTTCCCTTTTAATTGGGGTACAATTATCCTTACCCCCCAAAACTGGACAGACTACTCTGTGATGACAGTCTTCGAAAGGTAGTCATCTGTGAACTGAGCTTCTTGTCCCCAGCCCCAGTCCAAGTCCCACACAAAGGCTGGGGACCTGAGAGAGTGAGACTGGGCCTTTGGATTTCCTCTACTCACATGGTGCCTTTAGAAATGGCCTCTTCTAATGCAAATAGATCCATATCTATCACCATGCACAAATCTCAAGTCCAAGTGGATCAAAGACCTCAACACTAATCCAGTTACACTGAACCTGATAGATGAGAAAGTAGGAAGTAGTCTTGAGTGCATTGGCACAAGAGACAATGTCCTGAACAAGACACCCATACTGCAGACCACTAAGATCAACACTTAACAAATGGGATGTCATGAAACTGAAAAGCTTCTGTAAGGCAAAGGATACCATCAATAAGACAAAACAGCAGCCTTCAGAATGGGAAAAGATCTTTACCAACCCCATATCTGACAGAGGACTGATTTCCAAAATATATAAAGAACTCAAGAAACTAGACATTAGCAAACCAAATAATCCATTTGAAAAATGGGGTATGCATCTAAGCAGAGAATTCTCAACAGAAGAATCTCAAATGGCCGAGAAACACTTAAGGAGATGTTCAACATCCTTAGCCATCAGAGAAATGCAAATCAAAATGACTCTGAGATTCCATCTTACACCTGTCAGAATGGCTAAGATCAAAACTACAAGCAACGGCTCATGCTGGAGAGGATGCGGAGCAAGGGGAACACTCCTCCATTGCTGGTGGGAGTTCAATCTTGTACAGCCACTTTGGAAATCAGAATAATAGTTTCTCAGAAAACTGGGAATCAATCTACCTCAGTACCCAGCTATACAACTCTTGGGCATATACCTAAAAGATGCTCAATCATACCACAAGGACACTTGCTCAACTATGTTCACAGCAGCTTTATTTGTAATAGCCAGAACCTGGAAACAGCCTAAATGCCCCTCAACTGAGGAATGGATAAAAAAAAATGTGGTACATTTACACAATGGAGTATTATTCAGCTATTAAAAACAAGGATACCAGGAAATTTGAAGCAAATGGATGGGAGAAAAAAATCATCCTGAGTGAGGTAGCCCAGACCAAGAAAGACAAACATGGTATGTATTCACTTATAAGTGGATATTAGATGTAAAATAAAGAATAATTATGCTACAGTCCACAGACCCAGAGAAACTAGGTAACAAGGAGGGTTCATGGGGAGGGGAATGCCCAGATCTCCCTAGAAAGGAGAAATACAGGAGATTTTGTGAGTGGACTGCAGATGGGTGGGGATGGGAACAAGAGGTTGGGTGGGGGTAGAGGAAGAGAATACAGAAAGAGACTACTGGAAAGTGGGGGGCATTTCAGGGTCAGGTAAAAACCTAGTACAAGGGAATTTCCCAGGAATATACAAGGATGATCCTGGCTAAGACTCCTAGCAATAGTGGATATGGATACATAGCCTGTACTGGCCATCTCCTGTGACCAGGCAAAACTTCCAGTGGAGGGCATGGGACACCAGCCCTGCCACATAACCTTTGACCTACAGTCTGTCCTGCCTATAGGATGTGCTGGGGTAAGGGTGTCCTAGAGATTGAGGGAGTGGCCAACTAATGACTGGTATAGCCTAAAACCCATGCCAGGAGAGTAAGTCCACCCCTGACACTGCCTGGAGCACCAGGACCCACTGGTTGGATAATCCAGAGACCTAGGACAGAACCAAATATGACTGGAGGAAAACATGTCAATGTAATGATTCCTAAGATATTCAGCTATACACATAGATTGATGCCTAGCTCAGTTGTCATCAGAGAGGCTTCATCCAGCAACTGATAGAAACAGATGCAGCCAAACATTAGACAGACTTCAGGGAATCCTGCAGAAGAACAGGGAGAAAGGATTGTAGGAGCCAGAGGAGTCAAGGTCACCACAAGAAAACTCACAGAATCAACTAACCTGGGCTCATAGGGGCTCACAGAGACTGAACCGACAACCAGGGAACCTGCATAGGACTGACCTAGACACTCTGCATATGTGTTACAGTGGTGTAGCTTGCTTCTCTTGTGGGACTCCTAACAGTGGGGACAGGGGCTGTCTCCAACTCTTTTACTGGCTTTTGGGACCCTACTCCTCATACTGGGTCACCTTGCCCAGCCTTAACATGGGAGGTGCTTAGTCTTACTGCAACTTGATATGCCATGTTTGGTTGATACCCATGGGAGACCTGCCCTTTCCTAAACAGAAACAGAGGAGGAGTGTACTGGGGGGAGGGGGACTGGAACGGGGGAGTACAGGGGGGAGGGGGAGGGGGACCGGAATGGGGGAGAACAGGGGGGAGGGGGGAGGAACTGGAAGGAGAGGAGCGGGAAACTGTGACTGGGGTGTAAAATAGATAAATTTTTTGAAAAAAAATAAAAAAGGTCTCTTCTGCTTTGTAGAGTTAGAAGATGGCCCCGTGAAGGGAAGAGAAACCACTGTGACCTAAACTCATTGCCTGTGTGACCACTTCCTCTCCCAGGGAGGACAGATGTCCCAAGTGTCCTATGGTGTCAGGGTCAGAAGACAGAGCCACATACAGGGCTCCATTTACCATCCGCTCCCACAGCAGGGCCGTTTCCTCCCTGACCAGCAGAGTTGCATCTGGGCAGCCAAGCATCTCTGCGGCCTCATTCTGCTAAAGGGTGCTCCTTCCTCATCTCCAGCACAGACTAAGGATACCCACAATGCCTCTTGTCTAACAGCAAGTTTGGAATACTCCTCTGCCTGTGGCTTCTAAAGCTAATGGATGTCACTGGGCCCACCCCGTGAGGCACCCAATCAGTCTCACAGCCTGGAGCCCAGATGTACCAACACAAACCCTGGTAGTTCTGAAGAGCAAGCCCACAGCCCAAAAGGCCAAGTCTCTCCGTTCTACACTACGCAGAGCCCCGGGCTGTGTATGGTTAAGAATGTGGCATTAAGGCCCCTCACCACCTCAGAAGTCACTTTGATGTGATTTCTTTGATCAGCTGAGATGCAACAGGTTTAGTTTCTGTTGGGGACAGGACACTGGACAGTGCTCCCAGGCAGTGGCAGCCTGTGCTCCTAAAGAAGCTGACTCTGTTCCCTGTCCCCAGCCACTGGTAGAGACCCAGAAGTGCTACCTACTGGGTGGTGTGCACTCAATCCCCAGAGAGCCCTGCTTTCAATGGCCTGGGGACTGTGGATACCATTCTTGGTCTTTACAATGTGAAAGCCTGGACTTAAAGCACCACTCGGGGTGCTGTTGTGGATGAAGGTGACCATGGTGGAGTCCATTGTTCCCCTTCAGGAACAGGGTAGCAAGCAGCTGTTGGTGGCTTGTCCCAAACTTGTGCTGCACATCAGAGGGAGCCCCCAGCCCACAACCTCCAGCCAACAGGAGCTGAGACGGTAAGACGTCATCGGGTCAGGAGGCAGCAGTCGGTAGCTAAGGCAGAATGCCAGAGACATCTTCAGGAAGGGCCTGCCTCCTAGATATGAATTTGGACAATGTGGGTCCCGGCTCCCGAGGCAGGGCCCTCCAGACTCCGAATGTTGACGAGCCAGCAAAAGCTCAAGGCCACGCCAGCCCCGGGGCCGCCCGCTGTCAGCCACACTTTCTTTTCCTGTGGCAGTCGGGATGGTGAAGACAAGTCGTCTCTAGAGACAACCTCAGACTTCTGTTTTCAAATTGGAAACAGCATTACTGGCTCTAATTTTCTGTGAAATTAACCGACACTCTCGCTCTCCTCCAGCGCTCGGGCTGCCATCCTGTGGGCGACAGCGGAACAGGAGCCGAGAGCGGGTTTCCACGGGAGGAGGTCCTTGCTCCGGGGAGGCTCGAAGCACCCATGGGAAGAAGAGTTGTCGTCCTCGTGGGCCCTGTAGGTTGAGCCTGGGCAGAGGGCCCCCCTCACCCGGAAACAGAGGATCTCATACAGTAGTGGTGGCCTCAGACTGATGTCCGGCAGAACCCCTGGACGGCGGTGGGGGTGGGGGGTGCTCTCTATCTGACCCTACAGAGTCCGAGCAAACCGGGGTCTGTAACCGACCTGGAGAAGCAGTGAGACACAGCCAGGCTCTCAGCCAACGGTCCCGGGTCACCCAAGTCTTTAAAGGCTCTAAAACCCTCTGAGGGGCGGAGGAGGGGTGTTTCTCATGAGATTTCTGGGAACCAACTTCAGAAAGAAACCAGCCCTGCCCAGGAAGGGCCGGCAGGTGTCTCCTAGAGGTGTCAACAGATGTTTGCACATGCCAGTCTTTACCGTGAACTGAGAAGGGTCCTCCACTGAGAAGGTTCCACCGATTCTGTCCTGCTCTGGCCTCCTTGCCGAGGCAAACTTTACCACTGTGGAGAGAACTTTGCCTTTAAAGTTTGGGTCTTGGGGGTTTTTGGGGGGGAGGGGGGTGTTTGTTTGTTTGTTTTTTAGAAAAAGACATCACAGTGTAGCCCTGGTGCCCCTGACTCCCAAGTCCTGCGATGACAGACATGAGCCATCAAGCCCAACTTAAGTCTTTTTATAACCTTTAACACTGCAGTTAAAACTCCTCAGTGGTACTATTTGCCAAGAAGTCTGCTGTGCAGTTTTTTAAAGCATTTGTTTTAGTTGAAGGAAAATGAACCAATCACTCTGTATGTTCAGACCCTGCTTCCGACTCCAAGGTGTGCACCATGGTAGGGCTTAGAGTCTATGCTCAGGAAACCATCTGAACTCCTGCCCACATGGCAGCCACAGAGGCAGTCGAGAGCCCTCCGGAGGGAGCAGAGCTTATGGATGATCTCTGTACCTCATTCCCTACCCACTGGGATTTTGTCACTTGAAACACAGCCAGAGATGGGTACGATGGCTGATGCCCAACGTTTATGAAGCTAAGGCAAGAGGATTATTGAGGGACTAAGGCAAACCTAAGCTCTATAGTAAGTTTCAGGGTAGCCTGGGCTACAGAGGGAGACTCTGTCTCAATTGAACCAATTGAGAATTGATTCAGTTCTCAAATGAATCAATCCTCCTCATCACTGATAGGACATTCAGAGTTTGTTGTTGTTGTTGTTGTTGTTTTGTTTTTGTTTTTGTTTTTGTTTTGTGGAGTTTGGCTCAGTGGCCTATGTCTTCTCTGGGCTTCATGGTGGAAAACTGGCCATGACTCTAAGTGTTGTGGGTCAGAACGTGGCTTTGGTGGGGTAAAGGAACATGCCATCCCTGTCACATGCACGCCACTTACTGACTTCCAAGTTCCCACACAGTACCCACCCCTTCTCAGAAGCATGCAAGAAAAGCTTGGGAGAAGGTAGCTATCGATGCAAAATGGACAACCACAAGAAGGACCAAGAGAAAGGAAAGTCAAGATGATGGATTTTGATTGTTTCAGAGTCACGTGAGAAAAGAAAAACAAGGAACGGAATAATCAAGAACGAAGTCAAGAAGCATCGAAAAGAGCCTATGCTGGGAGCTTTCCTGGACCCCCCTGCTCCCCGCCAAAACAAATGTCAGTTGCCCTTATGGCTATAGCAACAGTTGGCTATAGGAGCTGCTGCTGCTGCTGCTGCTAAACTACCAACCGATAGGGGCAACGGGGGCAGGCAAGAAGGCCCCTGCCCAGAAGGCCCCTGCCCAGAAGGCAGGGACTCCTCCACAAGCTCAGAAGGGTCAGGATATTCCAGCCCAGGAAGCACCTGCTCCGAAGGCACCTATCTGGCAAGAAAGCATAAGACATTTTTTAAAAGGAATGAAGGTTCTTTTTGGCTAAAAGAAAACAGTTAGCTAGAGTGGAATACCCAGAATTCCAAAACAAAGTCACGAAGGGCTAACCCTTTCCTGAAAATGGACAGATGTACCTTCGGTGGGTTTTGAAAACCATGGTAAAATAGACTGTCTAGTTTACCATCCTGACTAGCTCCAGGCATACAGTTCAGCAGTGGGTGAACATCCACATGACTGCGTGTCCATTGCCACCACCCACAGATTCTTCCATTGTATATAGATGGAACTCTGTCCCCACTGAACTCCGGCTCCCTGTACCCCTCAGCACCCACCCGGCCCTCTGTCTCTATGGGTTTGGGGGGATCACATATGGGTGCCCTTTTTTGACATCTCATCAAATTGTTCTCAAGGCTCAACCATGTGTTACCTGTGTCACAGGTCTTTCTTTTTTAGGGAGGAATGCTATTCTGTAGTGTGTGTTTTCCACTCATCTGTCCATCAATGCAGTTTGGTTCCATCTTGGCTACTGTGAACAGTGTGACTGTGAACAGGATGAGTGAACAACTCCATAAAATCCAGGCTCCATTCCTTCGGGTCTATATTCAGTCTTCCCTGTTTCATAATACGTGATTTTATCTTTCTTTAGGTGTTTTACCCACTTGTAAAATCTTACATTTATTTAGTTGAGGTGTACCTGTAATGAATATTTTTCAAATTTGTAAGTACAGATACCTCTAAATCAGCTTTCTGCTAATAAATACTCCTGGTCTTATGGAATGGAGGGGAGAAAACAAAGCGAGAGAAGAGGCAGGGGAGGTGGGGGAGGAGGGGGAGGTGTAAAACCCTGACCCACATCCCAGGGCCGAGCTCTGTCCGGCTTCTCCTGCTGTGGCTGCTCCTCTTCCTCCACCATCTACAGCCCTCCTCCTCTCTCCTCTCCCCTGTCCCTGCTAGGGCAAGCCAGGTCTTTCTCACTTCCATTCAGCCTCGGGCTCCTTCCTGCTTCTGAAGCCGTCCACTGTTGTTTCTGGATCGCGATGGCACCCGTCTCAGGATCCATCCTCACACTGTTCGCTAAGTGGTGGGGAGGCGCAGGCTCTGTTTGGAGGACGTGGTGAACACAGAAAGATAAACTTCACGGTACATGAGTAATATTTGAAGATACAATTGTGCCCCAGTGTGGTGACAGTTCAGAATGCAGACCCGGGAACCTCCACCAGTGTGGGTGTGACAAGCTTGCACAGAGCCACGTGCATCGTGCCCTGTTTGGAGTCAGCGGGCGACAGTAATGTCACCCCAGCTCCCTGAAGCCTGTGGCTTGTGTGGTGCCTAAGATGAGGCGACCAGAGCTTAGTTATTTTCCTTCTCGGTTCCACAGTAAATGTTTCTAAAACATCTTTTCTATTCGCCCCCAAGCAGATGTTTAATGATAGGACAAACCTCCTCTATGAAACAGCGTCATGCAAAGCTGGGCTGTCCACATCAACACCAGAGGAAGTGTGGGAACGCCTACCCCAGAACCTGCAAGTGTGCTGAGAAGCAGTCCCCGCAGGCCCACACCCCTTCCACCCATTCTTCTCCCAGATAACGCTGGTGACTACCCTGCCTGAAGGTAGCCACACACAGATGTGTGTGAGCAAGGGCAGAAGAATTCTGAGACAGGGTAACAGACTCAGAGAAAATCTACAGATGAACCAAAGCTGAATACCTTTGGTAACCTCTTTGGTAAGTAGTCACATTGACTGCTCAGAATATCTGTTTCTCCCAGGAGAAAACGAGAACCATAGGATTATATGACCTCTGGTCACTAAAATCAAATAACCCAAGAAGCCTTTGGAGCCCACACATGCATACCCACGTGCATGCACATACACTCACATATGCGAGCAACATTCCATGGAAAAGGGGAGGCACTGGCGGGGGGGAGAGGCTTCCCTGCTCCTTTTAGTTTTGAAGCAAAATGAAGCTTAGAAAACCCTAAGGGATTCACTAACTTGATTGTCAAGTTTTGGAGAATCTAGCTAAGCCTCACGGATGGCTGTGTAGCCCAAAGATCCTGCATCCCTCCTCCTCTGCTCCTGCTGAGCCCCCAGTGACACCCATAACTCCTAGCTCACATGGATGGGTCCCTAATTCCATAAAGAGCCGCTTCCTGATTGCATTAGCTGCATGATGAAGTTCCATATCATCCTGGGGCGGACCTTCCCTTCGCTTGTCTGATGGCATGAAGTAAATCAAAGGCCGCCTGCTTCAGAGGCCCGAGAGAACAGCAAATGAGGTGGAATTATCGCCCCCTTGGTGCTGAAGGATTCTCAAAGATCACATTAGACACTAGTCTCTACCTGTTTCCAGAAACAGAATTCCCACCACACTGAGTTAAGAGGCTTCCGCTGCCCCTCCTGCGTTGTCCGCTACCAATACCTGCAACCCCCCAGCCACAGCCTGGCCACTCAAACTTCAGTAACGCCAGCCATCATAGCTCATTCCCCTTGAGTTAGTTTGTTTTGTTATTTCGAGACAGTGTCTCACCATGTAACTGGCTGGCTCAGGACTCACTATGTAGACCAGCTGGCCTCAAACTCACCAAGATTCCCCTGCCTCTGCCTCCTGAGCACAGGGATTAAAGGTGTGCATCATCATACCCAGCCTCCAGTGTTTAACTGTCCTTTCTTAAAAGGCATTTAGTCTCATCCTCAATAAAAATGAGTTGCATCACTAGCTAAATATGATTCTTTCTAGCACACATTTAAAAAAAATATGCACAATCGGTCAAGCATAACAGACTTGTAATCAAATAAAAACTGTGGTTCACACACTCCCTAAAATGCCACCCCAGGGCCAATGGTGTGTTCTGGGAACTTGGGAAGACAAAGCTTGCCTTGGTGTGCTTCCCCAACACGGGACCATAGCCCAGTCCACACAGACCACGGGGCTATGGAGAGAGGTCTCCATCTAGCGGCCTCTTTTCTCATTACATCGAAGAGGCACATTCATTCTGTCCCCATGGGGCAGAGGGTGTTTTCCTGGGGTCTTTAATGAAATAAAATAAGGGTGATGTTTTGAGAAACTTGCGGATATGATGAAAGTCGCTGAAGCCAACAGTTTAAGGGGAGTATAATATGGAAAATTAAAACTTTGAGTTTTAAAAAGAACATTGTGAAAAAAAAAAAAAACAAAAACAAAAAAAAACAAAAACAAAAAAAAAAAACAAAAAACAAAAAAAAAAAAAAAAAGAACATTGTGAAAGTTTTTTAGGAGCAGAAAGAAATGGTGCACCTCTTATGGTAGACTTGCACGGCCCAGTGAGGCTCTTCTCTTCACATTGTGGGAACGTGAAGTTTGGCACCCAGGGACCACAGTTTTGAAAAAGAGAAGCGGTCATTTCACGTGTGTTTGCAAACCATGTCTCGGTTTCTGGGAAGGCAGTCCGCCCAGGACCCCTTCTCTGATGTTCACTGGGTTGTTTCTTTTTAAGGACGCCTTCTCCCACTGAGACTCCAGGGTTGCAATTACAGATCTGAGCCATGCACACAGGCCTTCACTCCGGCTCCGCTGGGCTGGTGGGTGTGGTTGGATTATGATGTTTTATTCTAGGGGAGCAAGAAACATCTGCTTCTTGATGGGAGCCATGTGTTATTACAAGACACTACGTCAGGCATTTTAACACGATATATTCCTCGCAATTACACTCACCACACAGAATACCGATGCAGAATTCCCACTAATGTTCTCATCACACACCAACTCAAGGATCTTCCTCTGCACCTCCGTGGGATTGATCAGTGCAATTATTCTGTAAAGGTCTTTGTCAGTGGATTCAAAATAACCAGAAACAGTAATTATTATTATTTAGGATTCAAGTGTTAATTTTCCAGCTGAGATGCAGCCTCAGCCACACACAGCTACAGGTGTAGATAAAAAAGAAAACAAAGTTGTCTGCACACAGCATATCTTCATATCTCAGGAAGGGGTCCTGGGGACACTGTTTCTCGGCTCTACAAGAACAAGTGTTGAAGATGCTGCTACAGGGGTCTCTGAGGACCCAGGACGACCCTCAGGCTTGGCAAGTACATCATATGCTCACCCTAACTGGTCTTCCTTCTCCGTCAGATAAGATCTTCTCCGAAGATAAGCAAGCAAACCCAGAATGCTGCCTAAGCAGGAGGAGGCTGATACTGCCTCCAGGGCACAAAGCCCCAGCAAGTTGAGCAGGGCTGGAAAGCAAGTGTGAGCAGCAGCTGGGGGTGAACTGGAGAGCCATGTCCATGAGGAGCCCCGGCCCAGACTCTAGGATGCTCTGGTTGCCTCCGCTCCCCCTCCCCTCCTCCCCCTCCCCCTGCTTCCTTGCCTTTCACAGCTGTGAACACATCCCACCTAGAAGTCCACCTGCAAGGCAGACCCAACCTATGATGCACAGGCAGCCTAGGAGGCCAAGAATCATCCGGTCCAAACCATCCATGCTGCGGAAGCTGTGGGAGGCCCTGAGATAGACTGACCAGGGAAAGAGACTGGAAGCAAAGACAGGAAAAGAAGACAGGAGTCATGAGGGACAGGGACATCCCTGACAACTGCACCCCCCCCCCGCCCCGAAAAAAAATTAGAATTACTTTGATGGAATACACACAAATTAACACGGAATGGGAAAACTTAGAAAGATTCAAATTATCAGAAGTGACTCAAGAAGAAGTTTTAAAAACCTGAACAGCTTATAGCAAGTAAACAAATTTAGCTGTGACTAAAAAATCTATCCACAGAGGAAAGCTCAGGCCCAGATGGGGGTCAGGCCTCTCAAGCTTCTAAAGACAATATAACACCAGTCAGTCCTACACAGCTCTTTCAGGAAAAGGACCACGTGACGCTTCCGAGCTCATCCTATGCGGCATATGTCACCCTGGTACCCAAGTTCCAGCGGCGTGAAACGGTATCGTAAGTCATGGCCAACTGCAGGATAGCGCAAGCTTGGTTCAACATCTGAAAAGCAATCAATCTATAGAAAATATGGGGAGAGAATAATAAAACTCAACATCTGTTTGCGATTTTTAAAAATCTCTCAACAAACAAAGGCTGGGAAGAAGGGAGTGTTCTCAGTCTGCAAATGGTGATGGACAAAACCCACAGCTGCTATGGGAAATGACAGGAAGAGGCTGAACGCTTCCCCTTTAGACGATAAAACAAGAAGTCTGTTCCTACCCTCCTGCTCAGCACTGTGCTGGAAGTTCTAGGCCTCTAGAAGGAGAAAAGGGGAAAAAAGAAAATGGATCAGAGCCACAGATACTGAAAGAAAATTGTTAATAATCAACCCGATCTACCAACAAACAACAACAACAAACAAACAAAATACCCTAAGAAACTTACAATAGAAAAAGTCTATTCAACAAGATAAACAATGGGATGACAGGACACAAAACCCATTACATTTTGTATAAGCAATCTAAACATCCAATGACGAAAACAAGTCCATTAAAAACAGCCCCAATTCACCAAGGGCCTGGGAGAGCTGGCTCCACCCCCACATCTGAGAGGAGCGGGCCCCAGCATCCCAGACTGACCAACTCAGCTGCCACCCAGGCACACAATCAGGGCTTGGAGTAGGCACACCCCAACACCTACCCCATCTAAGACCTGCTCGAGTGGGTGAAGGGACTGGTCCTGTGGAACCATAGCAGCAGGATCTCCATGACTCGGGTCAACAGCAGGATGTTAGGAATGCCGATGAAGGTCCAGTATAGATGGTGTACCAAAGCCAGAGGTCTTGAACCTGACCAACAGCTCATCACACAATGAACATGTGCACATAAAGCTGTTTGGGCAAGAGGGTGTAGTGCATGATACACAGCAGCTCCCAGAGCCACTGAGACGAACGAAGAGGTGATGGAGAGGTGGGAAAGATGAAGGAGTGAAGTGTTTTTCTTTTTTTTATTATTGTTTATTTTTATCTTATTTTTATTTATTTTTTAGCTTTCCTTTGGGGGCACCCTATAAGAGGGAGGGCAGTATAGAGGGACTGGGAGATGAGTGTGATTGGGGTGCATGATGTGAAGTTCCCAAAGAATCAATCAATCAATCAACAAACAAACAAACAAACAAACAAATAAATAAAAACAAAAACATCCCCCAAAAGAATAGAATGTGTAGCAGGAACCTTAAAGAGTCTTATTAATAAAATCAAACCTGTGAGCCAGGTATTGGAGTGGAGCTGGAAGATCAGAGAGACAGAACAAGCCACAGCTATCTCAACTCGCCGGATCCTCAGCTGGTCTTGTTTCCTCAGACTGGAGGCCTCTGAATCCTCATCCCAATGGCTCTCAGCTGAACTGCTGCTCAAAAGCCTGAAGCTTAACCAGCCAGATGCTTCTAGTTTCTGGTCTCCATGCCTTATATACCTTTCTGTTTTTGCCATCACTCCCTGGGATTAAAGGCTGGCTTTCTGGGATTAAAGGCGTGAGTTACCATGCTTGGCTGTATCCTTGAACACATGGATTTCTGCCTCTGGAATGCTAGGATTAAAGGTGTGTGCTACCACTGCCTATCCTTTATGTTTAATATTGTGGTTGTTCTGTCTGTGACCCCAGATAAGTTTATTAGCATGTACAATATTTTGGGGAACACAATACCACAAGAGCGCCCTGGCATGTTGGGGAAATGCCTTTAATCTCAGCACTCAGGAATCAGAAGCAAGCAAATCTCTGTGAGATTTGAGGCCAGCTTCATCTGCACCCTGAGTTCCAGTCCATTCAGCGCTACATGGTGAAATCCAGCCTAAAAAAATAATTTAAAAATAAAAGCTTTTTATTAAATGTAACAAAAACATGCAGCACTTATTCTCTGAAAATTGTGAAAACATGAGAGCTGGGCCTGTAGCTGCTTTACATGCCAAACATAGATCTAAATAAATGAAGAGATAATCTACACCCACAGATGAAAAGACTTAATAGTGTTTATATGTCAATTATCCCCAAATTGCTACAGATTCAATGCAATCACTACCAAAATGCCTGCACGCTTTTGTGGAAATCAGTAAGCCAAGCTGTTCATTTAGATGGATAGGGAAAGGGTCTGGGACAGTCAGAACACTATGAGAAAGAAAGAATTGAGAGAATGCACACTACTGACTCTAAACTCATTAGAAAGCCGTAGTGTCACGGACATGGGCATTGCTGTAAGGACAGACCGCAGGATCTTAGAACAGAACTCGGAGTGGTGGGTGCTGGTCTGGCTGGTGCAGTGTTGGAGAGCCCCTGCACCGAGGTGTCCTTGGAGAGGACCCTCTTCATCCTGAAGTTTACCCTTGCGTCTGCCCTTCACTGTTGGTCTAGGACGCCAGCCCATTCGGTTTCGAATTACGCTACAATGGTCCGTCTTGAGACCTACTGTTTATAAACTCTCTCCAGTGAATGGAAACTCAGAAAGGATGAAATGAGAAGCAAATGAGAAGGTAAGGTGTATATAAGTCATAAGTGAATTTATTCAGTGAGACTCTTTCCTCTGACTCAACCTTTAAAAGTGTTCATTATGAATAAATTTCAAACACATACAAAAGAAATGACATTCCTACCCATCTCAGCAGCCGCCAGTGCAAAACCACCTGGTTCCAGCTGCCCACCTGTCCTCTGATCCGTCTAAACCTCACAGAGCATCTCACTCCACCTGTAAGAGCTCTGGCAAGCACCTCTTAGTGACAAGGCTTCTTAACTCAAGGTTTAAGCACTGTTAAGCTCCTGCTGGGTTTCTTCATCTACACAGACACCTTCCAAGGGCTGTGTGGGTTACCCACACTCAGCCCAGGAAGCCAGAGGTCTCCGACGGGGCCTCTGCAGACCCATGTGAAAGGAGAAAGCAAGTGGGCTTTGTACCACGTTAAAAACCTGTACCCGTCCCAGCTGGAAAGCACACGGTATCCTACGCGGTGGTGGGTGACCTTTGGCAGCTTACCTGCCGGAAGAAATGGGTTAGGGATAAGCCATGTTAGGACCTGGCCGCTTGCTTGCCGTGTGTTTCTGGGGCCAGTGACAGAGCTGGAGAAGCTGAAAGCTGCCCACCCACTTCCCTCCAGCCCCACAGGGCTCTTCCTGGAAACCCCGTTCCACACCTGGCAGAGTGAAGTACTAAGTGGAAATCTGTGGGCTGCAAGTGTGAATCAGAGCCACTCTGAAATTTCTTTTCTTAATGCCTGACTTATAATAACAATAGGAAATTAAAGCCAAGCTGAGTGGAAATAGCCAGAGTGCAACATTTTGATCCACACACCCCCATCTCTTGTAGTATTAACATATATATATATGTTATATATATGTGTGATATATATATATATATATATATATATATATATATATAGAGAGAGAGAGAGAGAGAGATGATTCTGTGGTGAAATCAAACCCCTCACCGAAGTATGACACTAGAATCCCAGCCGTGAAAAAATACAACTTAGAGGGTCCAGAGGAGCGTGGAGGAGTTGTGAAACCTGCCCTGTCTGTTGTGATGACTCAGGAGGAGCAGAGATGACTGGAAAGCAATGTGCTCTGCCCTGTGCTCGCATCAACCCTGCACAGCCCACCAGGTGCTCTCATGGTATTTGTCTTAGTTAGGGTTTCTATTGCTGTGGAGAGACACCATGACCACAGCCTTATAAAGGAAAAACATTTAATTGGGGTGGCTTACATTTTCAGAGGTTTAGTCCATTAAGCATCATTGTGGGACATGGTGGCGTGCAGGCAGACACGGTGCTGGAAAAGCAGCTAAGTACCCTACATTTCAACTTGCAGGCAACAGGAAGTGGTCTGTCTCACTGGGCGTGGCTTGAACATATACAAGCCCTCAAAGGCCGCCTCCACAGTGACACACTTCCTCCAACAAGACCACACCTACTCCAACAAGGCTAAACTTCTTAATAGTGCCACTCCCTTTGGGGGGCATTTTTATTTGAACCATCACAGTATTCAAGGTTTGTTCATGTTGTAGACTGTCCCAGATCTTCATTTCTCTCTAGTGGTTGAATAATATACTACTATATGTGTGAAGAATAGGCCTATATATTCATCGGCTGATAAACATTCAGATTACTCCATCTTCTGGCTGCTGTAACATGCTGCATGCAAGATGGGATGGTTGGAGGATGAATGACCTACAAACCACAGGTGACCAGGAAGCTCTGGACAGGAACCTGACTTGACTGACATCACCTGTGGAAGCTTCAGATCCGGAGCTCCACACACCAACCCCCCCCCCCACCCCGGTATTCTACCTCTCCCAGACTGCAGGGGAACCGACCTGCCGACAGAACTGTCCATCTCCCAAAGTCCCCTTTTCCTAAAACCCCCAGGCACCCCATGCCACACAGGCACAGTCTCCGCTTCCGCAGTGAAACTGTGGCTTCTCTGAGGCCCGACAGTTCGGATTAAAGGAGCCGCGCTGCTTCTGGAGATGCCTGTCTGCTTTCTTTTATTCCCAGGTCACCTCCATCAATCCTGACCTAACAACAGCTGTGTTTAAAGACAGAACATCACAGGTGTTGATGAGGCAGTGGGAGAATCAGAATCCTTGTGTAAAGCGGGTAGAAACATAAAAGCGTGGGGCTCCTAAACTACAGTGTTTAAAGGTGTTTAAAGGCTCATTACATCAAACTTTCCAAACTTACTAAAAAACTTTCAAAACAGAACCAGAAGCAGAAAAGAAGGAAAACTCCCCCGAACTGTTCCAGGAGGGGAGTGAAGTTCTGATGCCAAATTAAACCTGGATAAGCAAGAGAGGAGGCTTTGGGGGTTATCTCAGTCATCACATGTGAGAAACCAGGTAAAAAAGTATCCAGAACGGAGTGAGGTTATCTCAGGAATGATCAATTTTCTTTAGGCATAAATGGAATCACACATACACATATATATATATTCAGGTATGCATATATGCATGTAAGCCATTCTATCAGCTGATGGAGGCTGATGTTTGATAGATAATATTCCAAAATAGCCATAAGAATATTTTAGGAGATGACAAATGGATTCGTGCTGATTTGAATAAGAATGGGTCCCACCTGAGCAGATGTTTGAATGCTTGATCCTCAGTTGTTGGAACTTTTTGGTAAAGATTAAGAGATGTGACCTTGTTGGAGAAGGTGTGGCCTTGTTGGAGAAGCTGTGTCTATGTCCCCATATGAGCTTTGAGGTTTCAAAAGTTCACACTATTCCAGTTAGCTCTTTCTCCCTGCCTTAAGCTTGTAGACCAGATGAAAGCTCTCAGCTACTGCTCCAGGGCTGTGCCTGTCTGCCTGCTGCCTTGTTCCACCATGGTAGTCAAGGATTAATGCTCTGAAACTGTAAGTGGGCCCCCAGTTAAATGTTTATTTTTATATATATATTGCCTCGATCATGCTGTCTCTTCACAGCAATAGAAAAGTAGCTGACAGAATTCTAGTTTCTCTCACTTGATAAATAACATTGGCCAAATCCAATTAGCACACATCCTCCATAATAAGGGCATGTTAGCATTCTCCCTTTAACATCTGGAATGAGGTGGGGATTCCACCATGGCTAACCCTGACCACTTCTGCATAGAAAATAAACTGAGATGGCGGGCCATGGGGTGAGACTGGAAAGCAGTAGTAAGTGATTATTTAAGTGATTATCTGTAAATGATATGGCTTTTCACAGAAAACGCTGAAGACTCTACTGGCACACTAGGAATAAAAGATCTTTGTTCTCACAGTCAGTCCTAAGGACGGCACCGACGCCTTGCTCGGCTAGCATCTTACCACCGACTCTCACCCATGTAGACTTAGTGTGATGACGTTCAGGTCACACATCTTTCCTGAAGTTTCATAAACCAGCAATGATGGGAATTTTAGAGTTCCTATTGCTGTGCTAAACACCGTGACCCAAAGCAACTTTGGGAGGAAAAGGTTTATTTCAGCGTACAGTTGCACATCACAGACCAGCATCAGAGGAAGTCAGGACAGGAACTCAAGGCAGGAAGCTGAAGACAGGAACTGAAACAGAAGATTTGTGAAGCAGTGTTCAGTACAAGTTGGAATGGAAACCCCAAGATCTTGGAGATGCCTGGAATGTGTGTCATCTGCAGGGAAGCTGCAGACACTGAGCAAAACCAGCTCAAGAGAGATCCCACGATGCTACAGGCAACAGGGCCAGAGTGACTATCCAAGACCCTTAGAGCCTAGGTGGTGCCCCCACATGATCCAGGTGCCAGACCTGGAGTTGCAGGGTTTAATGTTTGCCATATGGGATTTTGTTACGGTTTGATCTTGTCTTTCCGGTCTGTCCTCCAGTTCTTCCTTTAAAAAAAAAAAAAATAGGAATAGGTGATGATTAATTTTAGTTGTCAACTAAACTGGATTTAGAATCACCATGGAAATACACCTCTGAGTGTATCTGTGTTTCCACAAATGTTTAACTAAGCATGAGAACCCAGACTGACTGTTGGCGGCACCATCTCATGGGCTGGGGTCCTGGACTGAGTAACATGAGAAGGTAAGCTCAACACTGGCCTTCACCTCTCTGCCTCTGGACCCTAGAGGCCATGTGAAGAGCTGTCCAGCAATGCCACCATCACACCTTTCCTGTCCTGATGAACTTGATTCCCAGCGTGTGACCTAGAATAGAACCTTTCTTGCTTAAGTGACTTTTGGGGGTATTTTGTCATAGCAAAAGGAAAAATTACTAATACTGCCCACTTTCGAGGTAGATCATTCATCAGAAGTTAAACCTCTTCGGAAACTCCATGAAGACACAGCCAGAGGTATGTCTATGAGGAGATTCCTAATCTTGTCAAGTTTACAATAAAGATTAATCATCACTGATCCACCCCTTGTCACCTTGACACCCGAGCACGTCACTTTTTAACTTCTGACCCTAGGTCCTCCATAAAGTGCACAGCCATCTCATGCTACAAAAGGCATTGAATTCCATCTTCAAAAGCCCCCAAAGTCTTCACAATTTTAAAACTGTCCAGAAGTTCAAAGTACCATCTCAGACTCAAGGCAATCTCTTAAACATGAACCTGTTTAAACTTACATACTCTCTAGCCTGCAATGGCACAGAATAAACACTGTTATTCCAAAAGAGAGGAAAGGAGGGAGGGCGAAGAAAAGCTCGCCCAGAGCAAGCCCAAACCCCACAAGGGAAACACCACATTTGCATCTCCATTGCCAGCATCCGGAACTCACAATAGAATCACTTACTGTCCGGTGACCTTTGGGGGACCCACCTTGCAGCTTTACTACCGATAGCTCAGGTGGCCTCTCTTTCCAGCCAGCTTCCTTCCGTGCCTGTGGCTTTCCTGGGTGGACGGTTCACGCTCCAGGCATCTCTAACATTATGGGGTCTTCGCTCCAATTTAGGCTTCACATTCTGCTTCCCACAATGGTCTCCCAAGGCCTCTCTGCAGGGAATCTGACCCTGTCGACATTGCCTGTCACCAGTGGCATTGTCAAACCCGGGTGCAAGTCTCCACGGTCCTCTTACTTTCGCATTTTGAACGCCTGCAAACCAGCACCATGTGGATGATCCTGGCAAGTTCTGCCGCCAGCTCAAGGTGTAGCCTGGCACCTTTCTACCTCCACTGTGATGCCCTCTGTGTACTTTTGTGGCTGAACCTGGGCAAACACTCCCCTGCCCCAGTTGTTTTGGAAACAAAATAGCCCTTCAGCGGCACTCCCAGTTCAAGCTCTCTTTCTTCAGGTGAATTTGTGTTTGTACAAGTCAGAGCCTTCAGTGGGTGGGATGAAAGCACCTTTCCTGCGGTCTCAGTACAGGGTCCAAGGTTTCCCCTTTAATGACACTAATGTCTTTAACAATTACCGCTGTTTTCTCCTCACTTGCTTTGTCTGCAGCTTCCAGCTCTCAGGTACCTTTCCTTGTCAAACTGCATATCTTTCAATCCTCATTCTGAACCTTAAGTGAAATGAATGGTAACCATTCCACAGCCTTAGTGCCGTTCAGCCCCAGATTCTCCTCTGCCAAATGACTTAGTGAATTCCTTTTGAATTTGGCCTCATTCTGACGGTAGGACACAGGCAGAATGCAGCCAGATTTTCCCCCATCAAGTGTGTAAATGGTCTTTCACTCAATTCCTAATAGAATCTTTGTTCTCCTATGAAACTCTGGAGCAGTCTTTACTACTTGCTTTCCGATTGACATTCTGATCTCTACCTTCTCACCACTAAGCATTCTGGGAGCTTCTAGTCCACAGTTCCAAACTCTTGCAAATTCCTCCCACAAACCAGTTCCAGAGTCCTATAAACCATGCAGACAGGCGGTCACAGCAATAGCCCCACTCCTTAATATCAACTTCCTGTCCTAGCTCATTTTCTTGTCACTGTAAGAAAATCTCTGACAGAAGCAGCTTAAAGATTTATTTGGGCTGAGAATCTAGGGGGTATCCAGATCAGCACAGCAGAAAGGCTGTGGAGTCCAACAATGACTGTATGCACACTCAAGAGCTGGAGAGCCCAGTGGCTGCTCAGTTCCTGGAGCTAGATGCCTCAGGTGTCCCGATCAAGTGCTGATGGCCTCTCTGATTCCTGGAACACCTCTGCTGTTCAGTCCAGACTGAAGGTCAAAAACGCTGGGATCTGATGTCAGTGAAGGGTGGCCGCAGCAGCAGCACAGACACACTCACCATCAAGAAGCAAAGTCAGGCAGACAAGAAGACGGCTTCTTTTGCCTCAGACCCTTTATAGTTAGGCCATCTACAGGAAGGTGCCACCCACTCTGGGGGAGGGTCTCCTTCAGTTAATCTTTCCCAGATGTGTCCTCTTAGCTGACACCAGATCTCATCAAGTTAGCAATTAAGATTAGTCTCCACATGTTGTGACTAAAATCTAAGGCCATTTATTATTTGGGGGAAGAAACAAGTTAAAAGAAATTTAAGAAAGAAGAAAAGTAATCCAGTATAGTGGAAAGTGGCATTCACTGTCTTACTTGTATTTTTGTGAACTGAGAAATGATCAAGGATCTAAGTGGAATCAGGCTTTCTTTAGTCTATGTTATTAATTCCCCTTATCTATTTCCATACTTTCAAGCAATTCTAGTTTACATTATGAAATAAGAACAATTGCATTAGTAGAGTATGTGATTCACAAAACTTATTACTAATTTTAGGGGCTATATCTCAATGGTAGAGTACTCGATTAGCATGTACAGAGCCCTAGTTTCAATTCCCAGTACCACCAAAAAAATTCTTGCAATATCTATTTTACTATGCAAAAATTAACTAAAACCATGCTAAATGGTTTTCTAAACAGTCCCCAACTTTTCCTTTTTAAAAATTTAATTGTGGATGGCCGGGCGGTGGTAGCGCACGCCTTTAATCCCAGCACTCGGGAGGCAGAGCCAGGCGGATCTTTGTGAGTTCGAGGCCAGCCTGGGCTACCAAGTGAGTTCCAGGAAAGGCGCAAAGCTACACAGAGAAACCCTGTCTCGAAAAACCAAAAAAAAATAAAAAATAAAAAAATTTAATTGTGGTTATAAAAAAATCCACACAGAACTTACCATACACCTGGTAAATTACCGAACACTATAGTACATAAACCTGCTTATTGAGGTACCATGGATTTCCAGAACTCTGTATCTACTATACCATGTCTACTTCCCTTCTAGCAACCATTAACTGGTCAACTTTTTCTTTAAAAGTTTATTACTTTAGGTACATCATAGGAGGATTTATGCAGTATGTGCTCCTTTGTGAGTGGTTTATTTCATTTAATACATCTTTAACATTCACTGCATTATAGTATGAGCCAGATCTTCATTATTTGTAAATCTGAATAGCATCCCATAGACTGTATTGCCAGCTTTTGTTTGTCATCCACGCAACCGTGGGCTCTTTGGTTGCTTCTGTTTGGCTATTATGGATAATGCTTCTATGAACCTAGACATGGAAGTGTCTCTTCTAGATAGTGACTCTAATTCGCTTGGATAAATACCCTCTCTGACCTTTTTCTGGGACTGTTGGGGTACACAGCAATCCCATAGTGATAATATTTTATATATCTGCCAACAGTAGAACAGGCTTTTAATTTATCGTATTTTTGCCAACACTGATTTGTTTTTATGGTGGCCATCCTAATGGGTATGAGATGATATTCCAATAAAGTATTAGTTTACATTCCTCTAATTGAGGCTAGCAAGTATAGAGAAAAATTAGCCACCTAAGACCCTATTTGGCTTGAGCTACACACACACACACACACACACACACACACACACACACACACACACACACATACACCCTTTCTTAACAATACACTTAGAAACCTAAGATTTCTCCTTCATTGAGCTGCATGTACACTCCTCTCCAAGCAAAAGCAATTGGGACAGTTTGTGGTGTCTTGAATGAGAAATGTACCCCATAGGCTCAGATATTTGAACACTTGGTTTCTGATTGTTGGTGCTGTTTGGAGACGTTATGGAACCCTTGGGATGTGGAGCCTTGCTGGAGGATACATGCCACTGCAGGCCGGCTTTCAAAGCTGCCTCATTTCCAGCTCATTCTCTACTTCCCATCTGAGGTCAAAGACATGTTCTCCCAGTTTCCTGCTCTGGTTACCTGCTGCCATAGCTTTCCTACCATTATGGAGTCTTTGTAACTGCAAGACAAGATTAAACTCTTCCTTCCATAAAACGCTTTGGGTCATGGTATTTTTATCATGGAAACAAAAAAATAACTAATATGCATTCTGACCCATAGCTCTTTCGCCACCTTTAATAACTGCTGTGGAAAAAATCCTCTTGTGCACTGTAAAGATTTGTCACTTGGATTGGTTTAATAAAACACTGATTGGCCAGGAGCCAGGCAGGAAGTATAGGCAGGGTGACCAAACTAAAGATGATGGGAAGGAGAAGGTCGGAGTCAGGAGTCGCCAGCCAGATGCAGAGGGAGAAGGAGATGAATGTGCCATACTAATAAAGGTACCGTTACATGGCAGAGCATAATAAGGAATATTGGTTAACTTCAAATGTAAGGGCTAGTTAGTAATGAGCCTGAGCTATTTTTGAGTATTTACAATTAATATAAGCCTCAGAGTGGTTATTTGGGAACAGGTGATTGGGACAGGAAATGTCCATTTACAAATAACTCTCTTTCTTATTTGCTTTTCTATTGCTATGAAGAGACACCATGAGCAAGGCAACTTACAGAAGAAAGAGTTTATTGAGCTCATAGTTTCTGAGGGTG
The DNA here is from genome assembly GCF_049852395.1 of Peromyscus maniculatus bairdii. NCBI lineage: Eukaryota > Metazoa > Chordata > Mammalia > Rodentia > Cricetidae > Peromyscus > Peromyscus maniculatus. The sequence continues at coordinate 72,021,355 of NC_134870.1, read as the reverse complement.
AGTGAGTCCATGGCCATCATGGGGGAGCATGGCAGCAGGCAGACAGCATGGTGCTGGAGCAGAAGCTGAGAACTTACATGTTGAGAAAACAATCACGAGGCAAAGAGAGAGGTGGAGCTCACTGGGAAATGGTGCTGGCTTTTGAAATCTCAAAGCTTATCTCCAGTGACACACCTCCCCCAACAAGGCCACACCTCCTAATCCTTCCAAAATAGTTCCATCAACTTTGGACCAAGTATTCAAATATATGAGCCTCTGGGGCCATTCTCATTCAAGCTCCTACATTCTACTCCCTGGCCCCCCATAGGCTTGTGGCCATATTGTAATACAAAATCTATTTGGTTCCTAAAGTCTCTATCATCTTTCAGTCTCAAGACTGTCTAAAAGTCCAAAGTTTCTTCTGAGATACAAGGCAATTCTTAGCGGTAACACCCTGCAAAATCAAAAAGCAAATTACATACATTCACCGTTCAAGGCACAGAATATATATTACCATTCCAAAATGGAGAGATTGGGGCATAGTGAGGAAATACTGGACCAAAGAAAGACTGAAACCCAGCAGGGCAGAATCCAAACCCTGTAACTCCTATGCCTCATGTCAGAGGACCTAGATGGCTCCATCCTTCCAGCTCTGCTGACGGCAACACTTCTCTTGGGCTGGTTCCATTCCTTATGTGCAGCCCTCCTTGGCAGACATCCCATGGTGATGGCATTTCCAACACCTTGGGGTCTTCAACATAATTCAGGCTTCACTTTCACAGCTTCATTCAATGACCTCTCAGGGTCTCTAAGCAGGGCCTCCTCAGCCACATGCCTGGCCTCAGGAGCTTTCCTTAACTGCAAAGGAAGATTCTACAACCCCCTGCTGTGGGATGTCTTTCTGTATGCTGTGAGTATGTGTGTCTCCCATTGGATAATAAGAGCATTGGCCTATGGCAGGGCAGGATGGAGTCAGGTGGGAAAATCCAAAAGAGACAGTGAGAGAAGGGCAGAGTGAAGGAGACGTAAGCCTGCTTCCAAAGGAGCTACAAGATGCCAGCAGACCGGTAACACCACGGCCACGTGGCAGCATAAAGATTAATAGGAATGGGTTAATTCAAGAGGAAAGAACTAGCTAGCAAGAAGCTGAAGCCAGAGGCCATACAGTTTGTAATTAATATAAGCCCTGTGTAATTATTTTATAAGTAGCTGTGGGACCGTAGGTGGGAGAGATTTGTCCAGACCTCAGGACCCGGCAGGACTGGAGAAACTTCTGGCTACAACTGCCTTTCTCCTTCACTCTTCGTGACTCTAAAGCCAGAACCACCACACTCCCTCATCTTGAAACTAAGGGTAGTGGCTAATCCAGCCTAGACTGGTTTGGGGTCTGTGTAAGGCAAACTATATATTCAAAATGAAATTTTTTGGGGAAAATCTTTTACTTACTCTCTTATGCCTAGGCGCAACTAGGCATTAATTTGGATGCTGGGGATTTGAAATCAAGTCCTTATGTATGCATACTAAGTGCTCTTACCTAGTGAGCCATCTCCCTAGCCCTACTAAGCATTAATTTGATTAAGTCAGCTGTGTCACAAGAAGGGGTGCACAGTGTACAGAGACCTCCGCAATCTGAGTCTGTCAGTCAGAACAGAGAATCACCTGTACTCTACCTCTAGTAACCAACTCCCCCTTTTAGACTCTGGAACAGAAAGGTCCAAGCAGTGGCCCGGTATTCTTGAGCACTCACTCTAGTCTAAGTAGCCCACCGTTCCTTTCCCTTACGGTGCATCTGCTCTGCTCCTTTGTTTTGCCTTTGAATAAAGCTTCTTGCTGCTTTCCTATTTGTGTGTGCTTTTGAATAAGATTCCAAGAACCTGGTAACACTCAGTCAGGACAACTTCCTGTGATGTTGTTAGTAACTATGAGCATCTTTCCATTTATTATTATCTTGTTTTGTTTTTGTTTTTGTTTGTTTTTGAGACAGGCTCTATGTGTCTATCTGGCCTTGAACTTGTAATCATTCTGCATCCACTTGGATTAAGGGATGTGCCACCAGGCCTGGAAAATAATGAGTCTTTTTCTTTCTTCCCTCTGTGGTGCTGGAATCAAAGGCAAGGCCTTTAAACATCCTAGTTAAGACGTCTACAACTCAGCTACATCCCCAGTCCATGTGATTTTTGGTCATTTTTAAAATATACCTTACCTTTAAGAAAATGTCTACTTTGCCTCTTTTGTACCCAGTTCTGGAGAGCAAGCCTACCTATCCATTTTTAAATTAGGTTGTTTGATTGCCTTTGAGTTGCAGAAATTCTTTGCATATTCTGGATACTAGCTCCTAATCACATACATATACACCTTCCAAATATTTTCTCATTTTTTCAAGCTATATTTTCATTGTTGTGTCCTCTGAGAACAGACAGTTTTCAAGCATGTCATTTTGTTTGTCTATTTTTACTTTCGTTGCCCATGGATCTGTGTCGTATCAAGAAATCAGTGCTAACCCCCATGTCACGAAGCTCTTCCTGTTCTAGAAATTTTGTGGTTTTTAGATCTGTGTTCAACCTAGTTCAAGATGATTCCCCCCTACCTTATGAAGATGCGTACTTGAAGCTTTTCTGGAAGCCACAAGTTTGTGCATGAAACAAACTTTAGCACAGGCACACAATCATGCAGACGAAAGTCTGCGAGCCTGAGAACTCTGGGTGTTGTTCTTGCCCTGGCAGACCTCTTAACTGCCTCTTAGTTTTGACCTCACTAGCATTGACCCGTATCTGTTCATCAGAAAACAGAGTCTGAACGAACCGTATCTCAGCCAGGAAAACAGATGAGGTAATGCTCCAGCTCTTGAAAAACAGTCTAGGTAAAGTAAATCAGCCTGGGATTCTAGAGACATGGGACATAGAGATTAATTCATCACATACATAGTATGTGAGGTCTCAAACTCAGGACAAATGGCTGAGGTGCTGATTAGCATGTCAAAACTGCCACTGGCTGCCAGGTCCTTCCAGCATCCCTCAGTCCCCACCTGTTACAAGGTCCTCCTGGCTGGCATTCCCAGCCCCCAGCTGCTCTTCTCTATAGCACTCGGCCGTTTTGGCTATACTGGTCCTTTTTCTTGGCCTCTTGCCCTCTTGGCTGCTGCTCCTGGTTCCCTCTCTCTTCCTAGCCCCTCCCTCTCTCATATGGCCTAGTTCAGCTGGATGCTCACGTTCAGTCTGGACTCTTCCAGATGTCTCTGGCTGTGCTTTCCCTCATATCTACAATAAACCTCCTCCACCATACCTAGGAGCAGTGATGTCCTTATATTTCTTTTTTCCATTAGTAGTATTCATGTCTTTCTCTATAGACCCCAAATACAGTTTAAAACACAGTAACTTTAGTGTAACTTATTTGATGGCAGAATCTGACATAATTTGACATATAGTTTTCATTTCCTTACATTTTTTTCTATAATATTTCATGAAGATGCTGTCTCTACTTGCAGGTGATACATGCACACAATCTATTTCTTAAAATCTGAAAAATTATGGACTCGGAAACCCATCTATTCCTAAGATTTTAGGTTAGAGGGTTGTGGTGTATGATAAACTTTCCTGGCTCTGGCCTCACCTTCGGCAAACCAGTTACCTTTCTTTCTAATGAGTAACAATTGTTACAATCTGTCTGATGCTCATGATTGGTCTCAAATTTGTACAAAGTAACTGTATGGTGGATTTGGGCTATAAGACAGAAGTCACATTCCCACCCACCTCACCCCCCCCCCCAAACACACGCACCTCTCAAGTCTCATAATCTGGTTACACTATTTCAATTTGTTTCCTTATACATTTCCTGCTAGACTAGTAAAAAGTAACTTGGAGAACCTTTTGTTTCTGCACACTGCAATCCTTACCTGGTGTCTTAGGGATGCTAAAGCTATGAGGAAACATTGTATCTATTTTGCTTAGATTTCCACATCATTGTCTGTCTTAGTTAGGCTTACTATTGTTATGATCAAAAAGCAAGCAAGATCGGGAGGAAAAGAGTTTATTTGGCTTGCACTTCCACTTCATAGTTCATCAATGAAGGGAGTCAGGCAGGAACTCAAACAGGACAGGAGCTTGGAGACAGGAGCTGATGCAGAGGCCATGGAGGAGTTTGCTTACTGGCTTGCTCCTCATGGCTTGCTCAGCCTGCTTTCTTACAGAACCCAGAATCACCAGCCCAGAGGTGGCCCCATCAACAATGAGCTGAGCCCACCCACATTAATCATTAATTCTGCAAATGTCCTACAGACCTGCCTACTGCCCAATTATGGAGGTGTTTTCTCAATTGAGGCTTCCTCCTCTGATGACTCTAGTGTCAAGTTGACACAAAACTAGCCAGTATACTATCATCAAAGCAGGGTCCAGGTAAGAACTCAATCAGGGCAGGAACTGATGCAGAGACCTTGGAGGGGTGCTGCTTCCTGACTTGCTCCCCATTGCTTTCTCAGCAAGTTTTCTTATACACTCCAGGACTACCTGTCCATGGAGGGACACCACCCACAATGGGCTGGGTCCTTCCACATAGATCACCAATTAGGAAAATTTCTCAATTGAAGAACCCCTCTGAGGTGTTATTGTGTTCCCCAAAATATTGTGCACCCTAATAAACTTATCTGGGGTCAGAGACAGAACAGCCACAATATTAAACAAAGACGATAGGCAGTGGTAGCACACGCCTTAAATCCTAGCATTCTAGAGGCAGAAATCCATGTCTTCAAGGATACAGCCAAGCATGGTTACTCATGTCTTTAATCCCAGAAAGCAAGCCTTTAATCCAGGGAGTGAGGCAGAAAGCAGAAAAATATATAAGGCGTGAGGACCAGAAACTAGAAGCATTTGGCCGGGTTAAGCATTTGGCTGGTTAAGCTTTTAGGCTTTGAGCAACACAGTTCAGCTGAGATTCATTCTGGATGAGGACACAGAGGCTTCCAGTCTGAGGAAACAAGATCAACTGAGAAGTTGGCCAGGTGAGGTTAGCTGTGGCTTGTTCTGCATCTGATCTACCAGCATTTATCCCAATAACTGGCCTCAGGTTTGGTTTTATTAATAAGACCCTTTAAGATTCCTGCTACACCTCTCTTCCCAAATAACTCTAATTTATATCTTCAGTGTAAAATGTCGGTAGAGGACCTATCAATGAACTGCCATCCCTTGAAAACCCATTCAATTAAAGCAAGCAGTTTTGAACAGTATTTTTTAATTCTCTTGGTTTTAGAAAAACCAGACTCCCCGGACGCTATTCGCTGCACTTTAGGCAATTCGTTGGAACACAGCCCATAGAAACAAAGGCCTGTGGCCTGTTTGCATAAGACACGGTAACAAGTGTAGGCATCTTTGGGACAAGCGTGCTCACAGCCCGGGACACCCACTCAAGCTTTATGAGAATGCTATTTGATAGGATTCAGAAACTGTGACAATAGAGATCCTCCCGGCTCCCACTTGTAGGCCTGATGAGTAATGAGCACGCGGCAGCCCAGGAGGAGCGAGCCGGCGAAGTGGATCCCCTCAACCAACCGCAGCCCCACGCTGGGAACGCCACTCTGAAAAGAGCGCCAGCTGCTAGCGGCCACTGCGTACGCTCCTCCGCCGCGCACCAGGCTAGGGCAGAACCGAGTGAGTCCAGGTCCGCGGCCACTGAGCCAGCAGCAAAAACTCAAGTCTCGCTACTGCAGGATTCACAGTGCACGACCGGAGCAGTCGGCTAGAAGTGGACTGCCGGTCCCGAAGTGTATGGGCAGCACTGCCTAAAGGGACCCGGAGTTTCTCCCCGGCAAACCTCGCAGAGCACGACGGGAGTGTTGGGGGGGGGGCACAGGTTCGCGTTGCATGCTGGGGCCGGTAGTTTTCTCTCGACACCAAGACTACAGCGTACTATCAAGCACAGCCGTCCCCGCTGAATGCTAGCAATAAAGTCTCCCGTAGTCGGAACCCGCAGTGTACGACGGGAGTTGCCGCAAGACCCGCGCTGCATGCCGGGACTCGTAGTCCCGATGCGTCAGGACGTGCAGCGTGTGACAGAAGTCTTGTGACAGCGACCCGCGTGGCCTGTCTGAAGTCTCAGTACCGCGGACCAGCGCCCGGCGGACGCGAACCAGCGCCTCCCGGCTTCGCGTGGGCCGACTGTTTACCCGCGGCCCGAGAGCACGCCGTCACGCGGCTGCACGTCGCCGGCCCCGCCCTCGTGACGCAGCACGCCTCCCGGAAGTGAGTGCGCAGCGAGCGGCGGCGGGTGAAGCCGGTGTCGGAGCGGGAACCGCAGCGTCGCTGCCGCCCGCGGTGGGCGCCGCGCCCTGAGCGCCTGTGTTTTCCTTTCTCGCCTCCGTTGTTCCGACCGTCCTTGCCGCTCGCTGGGTCGCGATGGAAGCGCCGCCCGCGGCCGGCGTTCCCACCGAGGGCGCTCCGGCGGCGGCCGGGGCAGAGGTGCGCTGCCCGGGCCCCACGCCGCTGCGCCTGCTCGAGTGGAAGGTGGCGGCCGGCGCGGCTGTGCGCATCGGCTCGGTGCTGGCAGTGTGCGAGGCCGCTGCTTCCGCGGAGCCCGCAGGCACAGCCCCGGCTCGCACCACCTCTGGGGGCTGCGTGAAATCCGCGCGGGCCGAGCGCAGGCTCAGGTCGGAGCGCGCCGGCGTGGTCCGTGAACTGTGTGCGCAGCCCGGCCAGGTGGTAGACCCTGGGTGAGTATGCGGGGACCCGGTTCCCAGGGGTGTCCCAGGGGGTCCCTGGGCTACAGCTGCGTTCGGGCGTGCAGGGCGGCCCGAAGGTGCTGCAGGGTGAGAGTATATAGGAAGAATGGGCGCCGTTTGTGATCTAATCAGACCCGAGATACTTGGAGTTTGAAAAGTTCTCGGTGACCCAAAGTTACCCCTTTGGGAAATGTTTTGCATCTGTCCCTCTTCTATAATTGGTAGACTCCACCTTTGTGAGTGAAGGCAACTTGGGTGGCTGTGGCCGCAGGACTACTCAGGCAGGTTCCAGGCTCGTTATTGAGATAGAAGCTGTGGGGCGTGTGTGCTTCTTTAAACGCTTATAAAACTTGGTGAAACGCGGTTATAAAACCTGATGGTTCTGCATCATAGCCACGAAATGGGTAGGCAGAACCCAGGCTGCATCGGGCGCCGGGTACTTGGTCCTCAAGTCATGTGTGGATTCTAGCTGTCCTACTTGTGTCCCGATTCTACAGGGTCTTGAATTGGTTTGATCTGCCACCGTCTGGCTTTATGTCTGATTTTGCCAGTGTTGTGTGTTGAACCTGAGTTAACACGTCGGCGTGTGTGTCACATGGCTGTGATTGTTTTGATTGTAAGGAATAGAAACTACCGGGAGAAGGTGACTGTTCCTGCCTACAGTGTGGGTTGGGCTGGGCGCTTCCCTCTGAAAACATTCTTTTGGCTCCTATTCTGGTGTCCTGTGCTCACCTCTTTGGTACTAATCTTGCCTTTGTTGAGTATTTGCTGCCCACCATTCTCCATAAGGAAAATTCCCATTTTCCATTGGTCTTGTCACAGAGAACCCTGCCTGGCTGTCTTCCTGGTCACTCCCCCTCCTAGTGCATGGTTGCAGATGTTGCCTGGGCTCTTGGCCTGTGGACCTTGCCCTTACTCTTTCTGACTGGATGCTGGAGGGTGGGGTTGTACAGCCACCGGGAAGACATGGTTCTTTGGGGCTGACCCCCTGAGGGAGCTGTCTGCTTGGCTTCTTCTGGAAGGACAGGGCTGTGGGTTTGGTAGGCATGGTTCTTACATCAGAGAAGCTGCTTTTTTTGTTAGCTTCACCTGGGCCCTCACTGGCAGTTTCTCCTGTGGTGATAACCTGCTTTTCAGTTGATTGGTAGAAAGTGCCCACAATGAATGTCTCATTTCCTTCTGGTCCCCTATGACAGGATCACTGAGGCCCAAACAGGTACCACCATTGTCCTATAACTAGCTAGTATACATATTCAGACTCAAATCCATCAGTCTGGTGAATCAAACCTACCGAGTTCTTTGACCCAAGGAGCCAGCGGAGGGCTACTGTAATGAATTCCCAGCTGATATTTGCTTCTTCTCTTCGATGTTTGAGATCTTGGTGCTTAGAGCAGTGGCTTGAAGCAGGACTCTGAAACTGATGAGCTATGTCCCTTTTCAGATGAAGCATCTAAGTGTCCTTGAAATGATTCTTGGAATCCTGGATCACTCGTGGCACCTGTACCACCAGTTAAGTGATGTCAGGTGAATTCCTACTTCTGGGGAAATCACTAGCAACATTACTTTGATTTAAAATATTTCCTTCCCTATTCCTATATGTGCATTTGTGGACAACATTTTGTCAGCATTCTGGGGAGTATTGCAGTGAGACAGTATTTCTCACAGTATTTTTCCCATAGTATTCCTGTATGCCTGCATGTACCTGGGTGACCAGTGTGAAAGGACTAGGAAGAAACAGTTAACAAAGCCTTAGTGTAAAGCTCTCTTTCATTCCCTGTGTCAATCCTAATAGTTTCTTTGGAATAAATTCATGGCTGTGGGTTGCATTTCCCAGTTGAATTCATGGGTGTTGGGCATGGATCAGGGGCTGATAGATGTGCAGTACTTTTGGAGCTACTGCTCTTGGGGACACCAGTTAGGCCTCCCCCCAAATGGCTGTCGTACTTTTGTGGATTAAGTCACTTTGTACAAAGACCACTCAGTAGAGAATTGTCTTCCTAAGGCATCAGCCTGGCCGAAGCAGCATCCACTGAGAATCTGCACAGGATGCTGTGGGTAGCAGTCAACAGAGCTCTCCATTTAGAGTCTGTACAGGCTTTTGTAGCACACAGATTTCAGCCAAGTGGGTCTTCGTCACACAGTTTACTTGTACAGGTTGAGTATCCTTAATTCTATAATCCAAAGTCTAAAATATTCCAAGATCTAAAACTGGGGCATATTTGCTTTTGAGTTTTCCAATGCTTAGTATGCAAGGCCTATGCAAACATACAAACTCCAAATGGCCCCCCAAAACTGCAGCACTTCTGGTCTCTAGATCTTTGAAGGTGGGATTCATGTATTAGAAAGTCTTTCTAAAGGGCATGTGCATTTCCCTGTTTGAGAAAACAGAATAGTAGATATCATTTGATGCTGGTATTGAACGATACTTGCCATGACTCTTAGACCTTGGTCAGCAAAGCGCTGTCTGGCTCACACCAGGTACCCTGAGCCAAAGCCCTCTCTCTGTTTTTAGAAGGATTTCCATGTGTGGTTTTGGTGCAGCCTCATCCAGCAGCAGTTCATCACAGCACTGCTTCACCCCAGGTGGGGACCCTGGAAGAGGGGGCGGTCAGGAAGAAGCAGCCATGCCTGATAGCCGACTAGATGCTTACTTCTTTCTGAGCACATTTCAGAATCACACTTGAGACTACTTTATAATGGGTTTATCAGAGCAGTACTAGAAGTTTGCTCATGACCTCAAGTTCTGGTCTTCCAGCAATACCATCCATTTCTTTCTCAGTGCTAGGGTTACAGATGTGCACCACTGAGTCTGACTAGATATTCTAAAAGTCACATGGGACAGCCAGCATTTACTGACATTTACACTTAATCTTTGTAGGGTGATTATTGGATGGTGGTCCTTAGAGCCGCGCCCCCCCCCACTTCTATAGACTTAGGATTGGTGAATTCAGAACTGTTTTGAGGATACTCTTGCCCACCTTCAGCTTGTCTGTTGGCAGAGGAAGCATCCGTTCATGGACTTTTCTCCCCCTACTTGAATCTCCCCACACCAGTGGAACCTGTGGCTCTAGCGATGACCTGCACTAGTCCCTCATTGGTGTCTCTTCTGAGGTCAGGCCACTCTTAAGCCCTTGTAGGCAGCATGAAGAGGTTCTAAGCCTGACATCTTTGTGGTTTTCCTGCCCATTACTGTCCTGATTTCTCCCAGGGTTGGCTGACACCATACTTTGGAAGAACGAAGGAAGATCACCCACAGTCTGGGTGCTGTGGCACAGCTGCCCCCAGATGTGTGCACTTGGTGACAGCAGCCCTCATTGACAGGTTGTTTGACACCAGCTTGTTTTTGCTGAGACGGAGAAGGTGGCTTGTGTACTTAATAAAGACTGACAGAAATGAGACCCTGTGGTTGTGGTTGTCACTGCTGTTTTGGTCATTAGCAACATCCAGTCATGCCGCATCTGAGTTTGTTTCCAAAGAACTGTGTCTGGTTGAAGTTGAAATAATCACTAGGCTGTCATCTTGCGCTGTGCTAGGACTGTTTCCATAGCACTTCATCCTCTCGGATGAAAGAAGGCGCTCTGCCGAGCAGGGGAAGGGAGGAAGCTGAAGGTGCACGGTGGCACACGGGTCGTCTGCCATGTGTAGGCGTTATCAGTGACTGGCCACTTAGTACGCTCCCTAGACCTTATCATGGTGCCAGAGCTCAGAAGAAAACAGGGAGAATGATAGATACTCTGTAGCAGTTTATAGGAAGAGTGATACTTCGTATCGGTTTGCCTTTTTGTAATGTTTACATGGGTTACAGTTACTATGGTTGAAAACACTGGTCATTCACCATCTGTCAGAAACCTGAATTGGTTCGCCCTAGTGCTCTGACCCTCTGCGGCACTTGTTTGCTTGTTTTTGTTTTTTCTAGACAGGGTTTCTCTGTGTAGCCTTGGCTGCCCTAGAACTTGTTCTGTAGACCAGGCTGGCCTGGAACTCACAGAGATCAGCCTGCCTCTGCCTCCCAAGTGCTGGGATTAAAGGCTGCAGGACTTTTTCAAGTTCCCACAGAGGTTTGAGCATGTACTCACTGGAGGGGTGGGATGGAGAGAGGTGATAAGAACCCTGCATCAAGGAGACTTCACTTTGCAGGAGAGTGAAACCATTACAGAAAAACCACAAACAAAATGCAGAGTTGTGGAGCCCAGTCCCAATAGATACATCTACAACACGACTCTAGTACCTAAGGCTCAGGAATCATTGTGGAAGAGGGTATGGGAGGATTGTAAGAGCAGGAGTCTGCTCTCAGCTTGTACCTCCTAGTGAGGTCAGAAGCTACACCCATAAAGTCTTACCAACACGACTGCCTAAATATGAACTGAACACGGACAACAATAAACATACTAACGTGGCTGGTGGAGTCCTCAACTCTACACAAAGAGGTACAGGCAACTAAAGAATGCTGACAATGGGAGCAATGGTCTTCCCTACTACCAAATGGTCAGCCCTGGAAACATACATACAAGTAACATGCATACTAAGCCATTTATACTTATGTAATTAGGTTTCTTAAAAAGCAAGGAAGGATACCTGGGAGGGTTTGGAAGGGAGAAATGATATATTACAATCTCAAAAAAATAAAAGAGATAAATTTTAAAAATATATATCTATAAAACAAAACAAAAAACTACAAACCAGTAGAGGCAGAGACTGTAGATTGCATTTGGGGACAGTGCCTGTGGGTTGCTGGGAGACGAGCATTTGCCTAGCCAGCCCTGGCTAAAACCAGGAGTTATTCCAGCTGCCTGGAGAATGAAAAAGATCTTAGAAAGCCTATAATAAAATAACTCAGGGTTGCTCCTAGGATTAGCTCCCTATTTCAGTGTGGGAAAGTTAGATGAGGAGAGGTGCCCAAAATCACAGCACATCCCAGGTGCCACTGAAGCTGTTGCCTACACAGTCTGGCTTTGGGAATAAGATTTCTTTTACACTTCCATACCCAGGATTTTTATGAATGAATATTCTTTGGCTAGTACTCATGACTCTCCCTGCTGGTGTCTGCTCTATCTAAATAATTACTCAGAAGACATTCTTGAACATTCTGAAGCTAGGGACATTGTTCTTTTAACTGAACCTGTTGAATACAGATGATCTGTACTTCAGATGGAGCTGTGTTATATTGTGTTGTATTCCTGGTTTTGAAGGAACTCTTCCGGCGTTTTTGGTTCCTGTGCAGGCTTTTAAGTAGCTTGACATAATCATTTAACAGAGGCCTCTGAGATAGGTGGGCTTTGAAGTGTGTCTACTTAGGAACAGCACATTGGCTCTAGAACTGTATGTATGTTGTGAAATGTATCACTAGCCTTGTATCTTCTTCATTTCATTTTAGAGGATTTAAACGACAGGGTTCAGAGGTTAAGAGCACGGACTGCTCCTCAGAGGATCTGGGTTTCATTTCCAGCACCCACATGGTAGCTCACAACCATCTGTGACTCCAGTTCTAGGAAATCTGACACCCTCTCTGGCTTCTGCCAGCACCAGGCACATATGTAGTACACAAACATACATGCAAGCAAAATATCCATACACATTAAGTAAATCTTTTTTTGAAAAACATCAAATGAAATCCTCATATTGATGTGGAGGAATAGATAAGTCAATTCCATATTTTTAAAATTATGCATAAATACCGATGTCATTGTCAAACATAACAAGTGATGTACATCCATTGTCTCAGCAAGAGTGTTAACTGAACTGGTAGGAATGTAAGTCTTGCGCCTGTAGGTCGGCAGGTGCACCCTGCAGCTTTGGAGCTTGATGAGCATCAATGGCTTTGTACAGCTACAAGCATTTAAACCCTTGGCCAATGAAATTCTGAGACAGCTTTGGCTGGTACATCCATCCTTGGAGGTCTGTTTTCCAACAGAGCTAATAGGGTGAGTACACATGTGTGCAGCTTCCATACTTTTGAGACTAGCAGCTCTGGACCACAGAGGTGGTGTCTTTGTGTCGTCAGAAGTCAGTAGCAATCTCTTGAATCTTAGCTGACCCTCAGTAGATTCCGTAGATGGTTTTGGGAAGTGTCCTTCTCCAAATGTCTTAGACTGTTTTTTATACTGCTGCCATAGCCTGGCCTATCCGGTTGTTCCAGGCTTTGTCCTGACCCTGTGTCTCCTCGGCCCCAACCCAACTCTGGCTGCAGGTTGGCAGATGAGTGTGTTCCCCATGTGGCACCTCCACCCCACCAAACGGTTATAGAACAGGAAGTGTGGTCTTTCAGCCTTTTTAAAAACTTATTGCCCCCCCCACTTTGTGCTATTGCGGTATTTTTTTGTTTTAGCTATTGTGTTTTGATATGAATTATCCCCCACCATAAGGGATTGAAGGCTTGGTCACCCAGCTGGTGGGGCTTGGGTCATGAAGGTGCTAGCCCTCAATGGGTTAGCACCGTATTGAGTGGGCGAGGAGGAGGAGTGGTACCTATCGGAGGAAGTGAGTCCTTGGGGTGTGCCTTTGAAGAGTCTCTCTTACCACTGGCCCTTCCTGTCTTTATTGCTCTGCTTTAGAGCCGCCGTGAGGTGAGCAGCTCTACTCCACTATGCCCTGTCGCCCTGATGGGGCCAAGTAACCAGGGAACTGTGAGGCAAGTAACTCTCCTCCTTCGGTCGATAAGCTCGGGTGCAGCCAGAGCTTCCGACTTAGAAGTTACAGAAGAGCAGAGCGTTCACATGAGTGCCACTCGGGCTTCTAGAGGGTCGGCAGTTACTGTGTTTGCGTTCTCTTTCTCTCTTCTTGCCCAAGTCACTTTTCTCTGAAGAGTTGGAGGGTGAGTTGTCCTGCGGTATGACATTCTCCTAAATACTTTCTGCAAACCCAAGGTCCTCTTATGTAAGCACTGTGTAGTCAGCATCTGTGCGGTGTGCTGTCTTGTCCTCTGCAGCCTGCTCTGCTCTCCGTCTTGATCATGTCCTCTAGAGTAGACGCAAACTCTGTCCCACTCTGCCAGTTGCATGTGACAGTCAGCTTCTGTGCCTCCTTCCCCTTAGCATTAGTGGTGACTTGTTTATAGGCTGTCCTTCAGTTACACTGTGGCTCGACTGATGCACAGCGCTGATACCCTTTCAGATATTAGTTTGTCTCACTTTGTATGGTTGAATGTTGATCACTGGGTAATGGTGGCATCTGGTGGGTTCCTGTTATGGAAAGAGACTTTCTCATGAGTTTCAGTGTCATGATAAATGTTTTATTCATCTATAAAAACTGTATATTCTCATCAAACTTTGACCCTAAAATAAGGAGGTGTGGCTACACCTGAGTTTCTTTGAAGCTTGTGTCGGCTGTGTTCTGTCTGGGCCATCATTGTGCATATCGTACCTGTCTCTGTTCGGACACAGGCAGCAGATACCATGTGGGTTTTGCCTGTGTTTGAGCAGACATTTGTCTGGAACAGTGGCATCTTCCAAAGATGCTCTGTTGATAAGTTGTTCACTTCCCCTCCTTACACTGTGGCTGTGGCATCTTCCAAAGATGCTCCGCTGATAAGGTGTTCACTTCCCCTCCTTACACTGTGGCTTTGGCTTCAGCATTCTTTTACCATATGGCAGCTTCCAAAGGTGCATTGCATGGACTTTAAATTTAGTGGGTCACTTTGCTGGGTCATACACTTGTGTTCTGTACCTTGTGTTATTTTACTTCTTCCTGAGGTGCGGGCAAGCCCTGTCAGCCACATGAGTTTGGAAGGAGTGAAGCACTTACTGCCTAAGTGACAGGCATCAGGAAAGTCTGGCTTTGTGGTACACCCTCAAGACACCATTTGCGAAGAACAGGAATTCTTAGAGTCACTTGGAGTTGGAGAGATCAAATTTGAATTTAGTAACATTTTAATGTTTTCAATGAATGCAATTTGTGTATTCTTAACCATTATAGGTAGAAGGAAGGTCACAGGTCAAAACTTAACAGATGGGGTTGTAGGTTTGGTTTGATTTTTTGTTTTAGGTTTGGTTTGATTTTTGTTTTGTTGTTTGTTTTACAAATTTGGAGATCAAATGCAGGTTAGTGTGTATGCCAGCCAGGTGCTGTACCAATGAGCTATATCCCCTGCCCACTGAGATTTTTGAAATCCAGGCATGTTATAAGAGATGCAAAGATAGATGAAACCTATGCATGGTCCCAGGTTGTTTTGGTGATGCAAGCTGTCGCACATATTAGCTCTCCAGGTGGATTAGCATGTTGGCTGGCAGTGATTCATTAGGGGTGATGTCTCTAGGACACTGAGAGCACCAGTAAACTGGATGAGCATAGACAGTATATACTCTGGTGTGCCGTTGGTCTCATGTCTGTGCTTTCCAATCTGATCCTGGAGACATTCTGAGACAGTTACTCTGTGCCCTGTGAAATAATTGAGCAGTGACATGTGTAATATCCAGAGTGTCTATAAACATGGTCGTGGGTCCCGGGGCAAAAACTGCCGTACAGGATAAGATGGGCAAAGCCTTTTGAGTCCAGTACAAAATACTACCTGATTTTCTCATCCAGTGAGGCCGTCAGTTTCCTAGTGCCTGAAGTACAGGGTCCGACTGAGCTGCTCCTCCTGGGCCCCCACTCTTCTTCACGGCCTTCCTGTGCATGCTTTTGTTTTTCCCTGCCCCTCTCCTCGTTACCAAGGGTCCACAGCAGCACTCTTCCGCTTGCATGAGAATCCACCCTCTGTGTTGGTGGGATTCTTCCTTCCAGTGCTTACTGTCTTGATTTAACTCATGGGAACTGGGCTGTGAGCTTCCCTTCTCGTCAAGTCTCTGAGAGCAAGGTTGTGTAACCCACTGCTTAGATTATGGCCGTGTTTCTTCTGTTTATGAAGCTAGCCTTTTCCCAGAGGAATTTTTACCCATGGCTTTGATGCCCATGCTCCAGGGAAGACCAAACTGGACAGGTCACCCACCAAGGTAGTTGGCTTTGTTACCAGCTCTGTCTTCACAGCAGACTTCCTTTTTAACTTGACCCCTGTCCTTGATGGTGGCTCAGTGTTGCCATGTAGAATACCATATAGTTTCCAGACAGGCACAGGAGCTAGAGAACCAGGCTGACTCCACATGGGTGGGTGGACAGGGGTACTTAAGGGCTCAAGAGACTTCCCTGTGCCTGAATTAATACTAGTAAGGTAGGACTTGTGATCTACTGCTGGTGGGTGGGGAGGGGGTTCCACGTCACATGCTTCCTTGTGCAGCCCCTGTGGCCATGGGGAAGATGCTGACTTGTTACCCGAGCAGAGTTTAGCAGCTGTGCTTACAGAAAAGGCTGAACTGGTCCTGATGTTTGTACGGAAATACAGGGAACCTTAACTGCTTGGAGAAAGAATACAGTTGAGAAAAATAGAGTTTTACTTACTGATTTGGAGACTTACTTTAGAGCTACAATAATCAAGTTCCCCATTCAGTTTTACTGTTGAGTTGTGAGGATTCTTCATGCTAGATAGTAGCTCTTTGTTAGGACTGTGGTTAACTTCTGGGGCCTCACTGACCAAAAACTCAGATCCTGCACCTGACACTGGGCCTTGTGTTTAGTTGTAATTTGTTTTAAGTCAGGTTTGGTATAAGATATGAGCCTTATACCAAAGGTCCTTTGTTTTGCTTTTTCTTACCTATGGTATCCCACAGCACCAGGGGAAAAGGCTCTCCTGTATCCACGGGACTGTGGTGTAGACCCTTGGGCATGTGCCCCTCAAGTCAGTCCCTCTTCCAAACCTCATGCACAAGGAAAGTCAGGATGCATGCGGAGACCTTGTCCAGTGAGGTTGATCTGGAGCTGCGTGTCTTGGGTCTTGGCCTTCTACCTCCTGTGAAGTACCAGGGAAGTCCTTTTGTTGTTCCTACATGGCCAAGACTTGGTCTAACCTTTGTCCTGCTTTCCTTCATCTCTTTCAGAGTGCTGTGAGGGGAGCAGTGGATAGGCTTCCCTGGCCAGGTCCCTGGGAGGGCCAAGTGCTCTCACTTACAGTACAATAGATAGGTTGGGCCCTGAGAGCTTCTGCTGGGGACAGAATAGACCAAGAAGCAGAGTGCCCTTGAGTGTAGAGCAGGGTAGGTAGGGCCAGTTCTGGTTTCTGGAAGGTGACCCTGCTTCTGGAGACTTTAATTTCATGCCACTAGGAAATAATTGGAAAGGTCCCAGCAACAAGCATGGGCCTGACAAGCACCCGACTGAACCATATTAGAGAAGTGTGAATCTCTCTCTGCTGGGTTATCTATCAGAGTTGTAGCCTCTGCTTTTACAGTCTGGAGATTTGTCTATAGTAATCCCTCTCTGAGGCAGTAGTGTGTGTGGACCTAATAAGAAAAATAATTTCTGTTTATTTAAAATAGAAAGTGGGCATGGTGGCATAGCCCAGTACTTGGGAAGCTGAGGCAAGAGGATGTTCAAGGTCAGCATGGGCTACATGGTCAAATATTGTTCTAAAAGGAAATAAACAACCAACTAGGGATATTATAGTAATTCTTTCAGAAAAATGTCAGATGAATATGAACTGGTCTAGTCTGGGAGTCATCTGTGGGAAGGAACAGAAATTTATTTTTGAATTATACCAACATGTGCTTACAATAATGTAGGTAAAGCGTGATTTTGATGCATTCCTTGTTAGAAACATGAGAAGATCGTGTGCACATAGTTATTGAGACCATCTGTATGTCGTCTCCTCTTCTGACTAGACCTCTCTCTGCAGCTCTTTCTTTCTTAGGCAGTGGATGGTTGTCCTGGCTAGAGTAATCTGAGTCAGATGGAGGCAGCCCGAAGACCTGTTCCCCTTCAGACGCCCTTTCTCCCACCATGTGATACATTGTTACCGTTTGCTTCTGTTTCTGCAGAGCACTTCTGGTGAGACTGGAAGGATGCAGCCATCCTGTCGTCATGAAGGGCCTGTGTGCCGAGTGTGGCCAGGACCTGACCCAGTGAGTACACATGGGGAGTGAGGCTCAAGAGTTTTAGCTCTCAGGTGGGGACCCTGGGGAGACAGAAGGTGTAAGGCACCATACAGGGTCCCGCTGCTTCTGCTCAGAGTTGGCCAGTTTCCCAAGGAAAGAATCCTTTTTGTTTTCAGCCTTCACTGCCTGACACCTAGATTATGCAGGGTACCCTTCTCCAGTATTTCTGGAAGGCATATGCTTTCCTCACAGTTGGGACTGCAAATCATCTTCTACGTCTAGAGCACCCCCTCCCTCTCCACACACACACACACACACACACACACACACACACACACACACACACTCAGGGTGTAGCTGACCACTGATGCCAAGTGGTCTCTGAGCTCTGTTCATTCAGCAGTGTAGGTGGGGGTGGCCGTCACTATTTTTGTTTCCATGTGACTGCCGTCGATTTACAAGGAGAGTTGACTCTTGCACTGAGCATGTGGCTGGCATATCTGACTGCAGGTGTGACCTGGAGCTCAGTTTCTCGTGTTCTTCCTGTTTTTAAAGAAGGCAGCATTCACTTTGCTGTCTGCACACAAGTGTGCTAGGATAGAAGTGTTGGTGACCACCTGCGAAGGCACGTCACTCACAGTTAGATGTGCCTTCCACACAGTTAACCAGGGGCTCTTTCCACATTCACAGGTTGCAGAATCAGAATGGAAAGCAGCAGGTCCCACTTTCTACAGCAACTGTTTCCATGGTCCACAGTGTGCCGGAGTTGATGGTGAGCTCTGAGGTAAGAAGAGTAGCAGCCACTGGGTTCTTTAGGGGAGCTCTGGAGCATGTCCTGGTAGACATCATTTTATAGGCAACCCTTATCTGGAATACTGCTTTCTAAGACTTGGAAGCTGCCTTTTTTCTTTTCTCATTCATTAACAATGTGTCTACACAGATACTTGGAAGCCCCACAGCTCTTAGTTTTATGTGTTGGTCATCTTCTTGGTACTGCCAACACTGCAGCAGGGGTGTTGAGTTCCCCTTGAGCCAGACTTTCCTAGAAATGCTGTGATGGGCTGCCAACATGGAAGCAGTAGTGGTGGATGGCTAGGGACCTGTCTGTGTGCTTTATATTAATAAAATTGGATTTTATTAGTATTTATAAAGTATACACATACTTTGCCATTTTTCTCTTTTCCTTTTTGACTTTAGCAAGCTGAAAAACTAGGAAGGGAAGATCAGCAACGACTACATCGAAACAGAAAACTGGTCCTCATGGTTGATTTGGACCAGACCCTGATTCATACAACTGAGCAGCACTGTCCCCAGATGTCCAACAAAGTGAGTGACACCAGCTTTCCCGTGGTAGCTGTCACAGCAGTCTTAGACCCTATGGTTCTATTTCAAAGTGCATTATCGTGTGTGAGTGAGTTCCTGTGATCACCTAGAGAGATGTGGGAAGCAGGCCCATCGCATATCTGTGTCTGGGCTGGTCCAGGCAGCACTGAAAGTGGCCGCTTACTGTTAGCATCGAGCTTTTGGGTGAGGTTCACACTTGCTGGGGTCAACAGAGTTCAGAGACCTGTAAAGACAGTGAGTGGGGACACAAGGAATGCTGTTGAGGGTATGGTCTTGGGAAGAGGTCTTATGTGGAGTTCCTCATTTCTGGATGTCTAGAACAAGAGGCTATCTAGGTCTGTGTTTAAGAGAACCTAGGAGTCACCATGAGGGAGTTGAATTCTCCAAGGTGACATAGGAAGTGGCCAGGTGTGGAATCACATTCAGGTTAAGCTTGAATGGGAAATCAGCCACTTGCTGGCAAGTTGAGGTTCAGGAGTGAAAAGCTTTTAGTGCCTAGTAGAGAAAGATGACCTAAAGCCTGTAGTCATGCATACTATTAACAAGGAAGGCCTGGCTAGTGTCAGTTTGTCGGGTTTTAACATATGAGCTGTTGGGAAGTGACACATAGACTGTTACTTTAGATTTTGGGTACATTACAGCTTTGTGTGTGTCCTGCTGTTCCTCCAGGTCTAGGGATGAGACGGCGCTAGAAGCTAATCACAGCCTAGGCTATGGGTCACCAGAGAGCTAAATTCCTTTGCTTGAATGAACTGCTGTGGATA
Organism: Peromyscus maniculatus bairdii; assembly: GCF_049852395.1. Taxonomy (NCBI): domain Eukaryota; kingdom Metazoa; phylum Chordata; class Mammalia; order Rodentia; family Cricetidae; genus Peromyscus; species Peromyscus maniculatus. The sequence continues at coordinate 72,001,664 of NC_134870.1, read as the reverse complement.
TAATGGTGAGATGAATAGTGACCAGTGAAAATAATGTAATGACAAGAGTGTAGGTAGAGTTTTGTGAAGATTAGCCTAATGTGACTAGAGTTCTGCCTCCACAGCACAGCTTACACTTAGACTTACATTAGTTATCTCTGTGTACCATGGCGTGTTACAGGACAATATGCACTGTCCTGTATGCAGTATTTGGTGTGATAGAAGTTCTTACTGAATAGTGTATCGTTTCAGTCACACCGCCTGTCGGGGTAGTGAGCGTTTTGGAACGTAGATGGCATGTAGATGGAGGCCTTTGCTCCTGTGCATCTCAGTGTGGGTTGCTGTGGTTTCCTTTTATTGTGCCTTTGGAGTTGCACATTTTGAATTAGTTCAGTAAGATAGCTTGAACCAGTTCTCAATTGTAAGGGATCTGGAGAACTACAGTGTGTGTACCTCTGTGTAGGGCAGTGTTTCACAACCCCTTTCATAGGGGTCACCTGAGACCATCAGAAAACAACATTTACATTATGATTCATAACAGGAGCAAAATTGCAGTCATGAAGAAGCAACAAAATACTTTTATGGTTGGGGGTCACCACAACATGAGGAGCTGTTAATATTAAAGGGTCACCACATTAGGAAGGTTGAGAACACTATAGGAAGATTTAGGCAGGACCAGCCTTCTACTAATATCAGGCTATCCTGGTTGTGATTATCACAGGTAGTTATCATGGTGGTTGATCCTAAATAGTTACAGGTGGTTATAGGTACCAGGTAGTTTATAGTAAGTAGTGTCATGGACATTTATAATTATGAGAGGTAGTTATTGCAGCCTGTCATTACAGTGGCTGGTTGGCGTAGCCATGATAGTTAGTGGCATCCATCATCATGGACCTTCCCATGCCTCACTCAGGCAGTATGTGGCTCTCATGTGCCCTGTGCAGTTCTTCATTTAACCTGGGTGTCTGCAGACCCTTGCAGGGCCCACAGCTCAGATGCTGCCTGGGCAGTTCTCCCTGCATCCTCTTCTCATTCTTGCCTCTTCTTTACAGGGCATCTTTCACTTCCAGCTGGGCCGGGGGGAGCCGATGCTGCACACCCGCCTGCGGCCCCACTGCCGGGACTTTTTGGAGAAGATCGCCAAGCTGTATGAGTTGCATGTTTTCACTTTTGGCAGCCGTCTGTACGCCCACACGATTGCAGGTCAGTCAGGCACAGTGTGAGGTCTTTCCTGTTTCCAGGGTCTGTCTTCAAAGCAAGGAATGGTACAGAAACTCAGGTTGAGACTGGCAGTTGCAGTGGGAAAGTTGACTGGGACCATAGGTGAATGGAAAGAGAAAACTTACGTGCGTGTGTTTTCAAAGGTAGCTGACTGAAGATGGCTTTGGAGCTCTGTTGTCCAAGTGTGTGCCAAATGCTGTATTGGCCATCATGAGTTACTTGAGGACTGAGTGACCTTTGCTTGTCTTGGTTGGACATGAACTGCTGGCAGTCACTTCCATGTGCTCTTAGTGTGCAGTGGCCACCAGGTGGCAGCACTGTCTGGGGAATGAGTTCTGGCTAGAGCCAGACAGGAAGTTACCACTGAACCACTCACTGTACATCACAGTCACCGCCTAAGTGATGAGGCAGGACACATTTCATTCCAGCAGGCTCGTGGCACCTGAGTAGCAGTTGCAGAACTTGTTCAAGGGAGCACTTTAAAATCCAAAGTCCTGGGGCTCAGGAGATGGTTCAATAGGTACAGCTCTTTTTGTGCAAGTGTGAGGACCTGCGTGCAGACCCCAGCCCCCACTACAAATCAGAATGGACAGCCAGTTTCTGAACCAGTAAGATCAGATTCCCTGTTTCAAAACAGCAGAAAACAACAAAACAAAGCAAAAAAGCGATAGAGGAAGAAGCCCAGTGTTGACCTCTGGCCTTCACACATGCATGCATGGGTAAGTGCGCGCGTGCACGCACACAAAAAACACACACACACACACACACACACATCAAAGATACAGATTGATCTCTGTCTTTATTGATGGAGTTGGTAGTTTAGACTCTCCTTTTAGTCTTTAGTTTCTTTGTAGCCTGTGTTTTTAAATAGACTTTGTCTTTTAGGTCAACTTTAGATTCACAACAGAATTACAGAGATTTCCCATATACATTCTCCCTCCACAGACTCTGCCCCCACTACACACCCCCTACCCTTAACACATCCTGCCTCCCCACTGTCAACAGCTCCCACCAGAATGTGTACTTAGTAATCTGTGGGTCTACACTGATACTGTGTTTGCCATATTGTCTTTGATTCAGTGTTTTGAGGGTGTGATTCCTGTGTACCTGAGACATAGGATTTGAAGATTTGTGTAATTGTGTAAGAGGAAGGTAAGCCATCTCAGACCAACAAAGAAGAACCCTGTGCTCAGACTGCATAGTCCAACCTTTAATCAGCAAGGTGATTATTAAGAGGTGGCCTTGGGAGGTTATGGAAGTGACCCCAGGACATTAGCTTGTCATTTCCACGCTTCGAAGGCATAGTGAGGTGGTACCACACCAGAACGCCTACCACCTGCCCCTGGACTGGAGCTGCTGATGCCTTGATCTTGGGTTTACAGCCACTAAAACTCTGATGTGTAGATCGCTGTTGGCTGTCAATTACCCAGTCTGCAGTAGTTGGCTGTGGCAGCCCCAACAGCTAAGGCATCCCTATATAAAAGTAGATCCACACCCAAGCTTGTGGCTTTCCCATTGAAACCCTCCTCTCTAGGTGGTAATTAGTGACTCATGGGCTAATAGCAATAATGGTGCAAGCTTTAGGCAGGTGACTTGGGCAGACATCAGCAGAGTTTAATGAAGAAAACATCCCAGTGCATTTTCAGACTTTTAATTTTTTTTTTTCGACTTTTAATTTTTAAGTTAAAGATGTCAGAAAAGTTAAAAATTTGAACTGTTCATCACTATCATCATGTCCACATGCATTCCCTCTTCTCTTGCTTGGGGTGTGTGTGTGTGTTTTACGTAGTTTGTCTTAAGTGTACATACACATTCATGCCATGTTCTTCTTGAATAAGAGTCTTACATCATCGTGGTTGTTAGTAAACCTGTGTCACATAACTGCATAGGAACCATTTCTTTTTGAACAATTGCAATCATTTCAATCTTTCTTCATAAGAAAAACGTCCACTGAGCATCCAACATGAACGAACTTCTCTGCTTTGGATTGGCTCCTGTGGGTGAGCACGTCAGCACCCATGCCTCCTGTCCATCTAGTAGCGATGACAATATGTATTTGGGGTCTTTTAGCTCTTATCCTAGTTACTTAGGACAGTTGCTGGACAAATCTTAGAGCAGCAGTTCTCCTGGAGCTCGAAACCCCTTCGGGGGTGGAAGGACCTTTTCACAGGAGTCACATATTAGATATCCTGGATATCAGATACTTTCATTACTGTTCATAGCAGGAGCAAAATTACAGTTATGAAGTAGCCATGAAACTAATTCATAGTTGGGGGTCACCACAACCTAAGGGACTGTATTAAAAGGCCACAGCATTAGGAAGGTTGAGAACCACTGGCCTAGAGTCACTCTTCCTTGTAGATACTGTTTTATTGATCTGACCATGTAGACCCAGCAAGGACCAGAATGAAGGAGACTTAAGGACCGTGCCAGTACTGAGCAAGAGGACATTTGCTTAAGCAAAACCACATCCTGGGTTTCATCTGGGTCACCTCCTCATTAGTCCTTTTGACACTCAGCCCATGTGATACTGCATCAGGTCCGTGTCAGTAAGGCCCCAGTGATGAAGATAAGAATGAATGAATGAATGCCAGGCTGCTTTCAGACCAGCAGCAGGAGAGCGTACTGACTGTGCCCACCGTTGACGGTGCCACACCGTAGCAGCCAGCTAACAACCCTGGCTTTGTGGGGCTGCCAAAAGCAAATCCTGCTGCTCTGAGTCTTCTGTGCTAGGCAAGCACTTGTGGCTTTAGCAGAGACTTCCAGCATCTAGTTCTTCTGAAGCATGTAGGACAGACTCGGACAGCAATATCCAGTAAAACTGGAGACAGTATCTGTAAGAACCTAAGTGTGAAATTCTCCCAGGAACACTGCACGCCAGAGCCCGAGGACAGCTGTGGACAGGGTGTGAATCCAATGGCAGATATTCCTGTGGCATATTCTACGTGCAGCACACTTAGCACAGTGCACGTCAAGGTGACTGGACACCAGTGGGAGGTGGTTGGGCCTTAGGAAGTTGGCTGAGCGAGGTCACTAGGGCAGTGTCCTTAAAGGAGGGAATACTGGGACCATGCTCCTCCTCTTCCTCCTCCTGTGCTTTGTGCAGGACAGTTGCATATTACAGATTGCTTCTAGTTAAAGTTACTGTAGACAGACAGCAAGTGTGGCTTTGTTTTAGAAATTCTGGCGCGTATAAGAGAAGATCAGACTCAAATGAGCAGGTCTCAGCTATACCGGTCACAGTGGAGTGCTGTGTGCACAGTGTCAACTTTGCCCTTTGTCCTCTTACAGGCTTTCTGGACCCTGAGAAGAAGCTTTTTTCTCATCGAATATTGTCTCGAGATGAATGTATTGACCCATATTCTAAGACAGGAAACCTTAGGTATGTACTTGGCTGAATTACCTTGGAAACAGCTTACTATTCAGTTTCCTCTTTAAAATTTGAATTTTGAGCCAGACAGTGGTGGCACACGCCTTTAATCCCAGCACTCAGGAGGCTGAGGCAGGTGGATCTCTGAGTTGAGGCCAGCCTGGGCTACAGAGCAAGTTGGAATACAGCCTGGCCTATACAGAGAAACTCTGTCTTGGGGGAAAAAAAGAAAGAGATCAAATTTTGAGAATCAGTTTCAGAGGGTCGGTACATGGTCATCATTGTGGGGTGCAGGACAGCAGGCCTGGCATTGGGGTACTGGCTGAGAGCTCACATCTGGGCCTGGTCTGGGTTTTTGAAACCTCCCAAGCCACCCCCAGTGACATAACCTCCTACAACAAGGTCATACCTCCCCAAACAGTTCACCAGCTAGGATCTAAACATTCAGATATATGAGCCTATGGGGTCTTCTCCTCCATCCACCACAGGCCCTAAGGGGACCCCACTCCTTTCTGCAGCCTCCAGTCCTGTTCCCTCCTCTGGACCATACAGTTATACAACTACCCTGAGGTGGTTCTTCATTTCTGTCTTCACCACCTGGGGTGGTGGTCATCTTTCCCTGCATGGGATGCATGTTGGCTTGCTCTTCATCGCTCACCCATCTGCTTCCATGTCTGCCTTCACCAGCTGACCTGGGAGAATAGGCCTTGAATTTCAGGCCTATTTAGAGGCCTGGCTAGAACTCACTATTGCAGAGACAGGAAGCAGTGACTTCAGAGGTGTAGGGTTGGGGCTCATAAGGCAGAGGAGCCTAGAGGAGGTGAAGGGCTCACAGGAGCAGCAGTGTGACCCCAGCAGCTGCCAGAACTTCACATGGCCCTCTGAGGTGAAGGATGAGCAGACCAGTGCCACCATCTCAGAGTTATAATTCAATAGGAATTTCCTGGGATCCATTCCACTAATACATATAAAACCCAAGTCACATAGCCAAAGTTTCCCCTTCTTCTGTCTTGCTATCTTTTTGCTTGTTTCTTGTCATTTCTAAGCTTCTACTCAGTCCTACTTGGAAAGCATTGTTGTATCTGAAATTTTTCACTTTGTACAAGATATTCCCCATTTCTACCAAGAAAGGGCTCTACCAAGAAAGGGCCATGTCTACCATTCTTATGCATCAAGTGGCATTTGTTTCTATAGTGTTTCTGTCAAGACGTGGACCATAGCGGTTTTGTATGCCAGCTGAAGGGGGTGGGGCTTGTGCAGGCATCCTCTTCTGGTTTCATTTTTAGATCAAGGGATCCACAGAGACTTGAAAGCTGTGTGCTGTTATTAACTAGAAAAGAAGAATGTGAAGTGTTTAGTTGAAACAAGACCTCACTTTGACTAGCTGATGTAGAGGGGGCAGACTGAAAGCATGGGTTTGTGATTCATCAGCACACAAAGCTGGCTGCAGGGAGGGTGCTAGACTCCAGTGGAATCACCCCAAATAGGCGTATGCTGCCACCTGTGGTGTGGACAGCTGGCCATCCACTCTAGGGTACCAGGGGAGCAGTTGGCTCTTTTACCCTGGCTGTGTTTGTGAATGTGGTCTGACCCATTTGTTTACAAGAACTGAATTTTCAGAGTTGCGTTCTGACCTGTGACTGAACTATTATCATCTTTAAAAGTTTTCTTAAGGAGAGCCAACAGTGGAGAAAAATATTTTAATGTTACTTTCTCTGGACAAAAAAAGTATAAATTGTGAATTAAGTGAAAGTTCCCTGTTATAGCTTGCTTCTTTTTAAGGAGTCTGCTGTTTGCTCTTTATATGTAGTCGAATGTCCTAAACTTTTATTTTTAGCAGAATAAAAGATTATTGCAAGTGGCAAATCAATGTTTGTGTAAACTGCATGTTTTTGCTTGTAGAAATCTCTTTCCCTGTGGAGACTCAATGGTTTGCATTATTGATGACCGGGAAGATGTCTGGAAGTTTGCCCCTAACCTTATAACTGTGAAGAAGTATGTCTACTTTCCAGGCACAGGTGATGTGAATGCACCTCCTGGGGCCCGGGAATCTCAGACAAGAAAAAAAGGTGGGTGATCCCCTTCCCAATGTGAAATTAGCATTTTGATAAATTTTTATCTTTTTTTATCTCTATAATGACTTGTAAATTCAATATTCACTTGATTCTTGTTTGCTTTCTATTTGTACTTTAATTTTCCCGAGGCAGTTGGGTTTATGTAATGAAAAATAGGATATTTAAAAGTCATATTAGGGCTGATGATATAGTTTCATGGTATACTGCTTACCTACCTTTCACAAGTCCCTGGATTCAGTCCTTAGTACTGGAAGGGCGGGGGCAGCAGCAGATAACATACTGCTCTAAAGTTTTGCTGGCTGTAAGATTAAAGATGCTGGCTGAGTATCTAACTATGATGATGCTACTTTCATCCCAGGTTTTCTTAAGCAATAGGACCAGTGGATTCTGTATCCTATAGAGGAAGTGAGGTGCAGGATACAGCTGTTCCCTTTGTCAGAACCAACCCCAAGCAGGGACTCCATCTATTGCCTGCATGGAGACTGCAGGGAACTGTGTCTGCTGGGCACATGTGAGCCAGAGTGTCTGAAGGAAGTTTATATTTCTTTTTCCTCCCTCTTGTTTTTTGAGACAGTCTTTTTATGTAGCCCAGACCCTCTACCTCAGCCCGAATACAGGGATTACAGATGTGCATCACCAAACTCAATTTAAAGTTTTGGTTTTAAGAGTTTGTGGTGGATTTTAGTTTTGGGGGAAATGTTTAGAGGCATGCTATTGCTCCTGTAGTCATTGAAGTAGAAAAAGAAGGTAGAACGTTTTGGGGCCTTGTAGATGAGGCCGTTGACCGGGAAAGCCATGCCTGCATGGGCTGTAAAGGTCTGTGCTTGGCCACAGGCCTGAGCTAGAGGGCAGACAGTTCAGACTGTCCTGGAGATGGGTGCGGTTTAGGTTTGAAAGTATTTACTACCATTAAGTAACAGTAACTTTTTTTTAGTAAATCACTCTAAAGGAGCTGACATCTTGGAACAAGCTCTGTCAGTGAAGGATCCTGAGGAAGGCAAGCCTGCATCTGGGGTGGAGCAGAGCAATGGCCTTGGGAAGACCTCCCGGGAACTCAATGGTGGCGAGGCTGTACCAGGAGCTCTCCCCAGTAAAACAGACGAGAAGGATACCTGGTCCCTTCCCCGGGCCTCTCCTAGCAGCAGCCCCCGCGGCCACGAGCTGACGGAACCTTCCGAGCTCCCAGTGTCTTGTGAGTGGGACAGTCGGACCACAGCAGGGAGGCAGCCCCCTCGGGGCGACTCCAGGCAGGATTTGGATTTTGACTTGTCCAGCGACAGTGAGAGCAGTGAGGGCAGCAGGTCCGAAGGGCGGAAGTCGTCCTCTGCTTCCTCCGATGGGGAGAGCGAGGAGAAGAGAGGCCACAAGTCTCCAGCCACCCAGGACAGAACCCAAGTTCCACAGCAGGGGGCACCCCCTGACCCAAGTGCAGGGAGACCTACAGCAAGCCCCTTGGGAGAGTCTGGCTCCAGCACCCACCTGCATGACAAAGGATCAGACCTGGATACACAGGAGGAGAGTGAACGGGACAGTCTCTGTGGCCTGGGCAATGGCTGTGTGGACCGGAAGGAGGCTGAAACAGAGTCACAGAACAGTGAGCAGTCAGGTGTCACTGCGGGCGAGTCCCTGGACCAGAGTGTGGGGGAGGAGGAGGAAGAGGACACAGATGATGATGACCATTTGATACACCTCGAGGAGATCCTAGTCCGAGTCCACACCGACTATTACACAAAATATGACAGATACCTCAAGAAGGAGCTTGAGGAAGCTCCAGATATACGGAAAATTGTGCCAGAGCTCAAGAGCAAGGTGCTGGCAGATGTTGCTGTGATCTTCAGTGGGCTGCACCCAACAAACTTCCCCGTGGAGAAGACTCGGGAGCACTATCATGCTACGGCCCTGGGAGCCAAGGTCCTCACTCAGCTGGTGCTGAGCCCTGACGCCCCAGACAGGGCCACTCACCTCATTGCAGCTCGAGCTGGTATGTGCCACCGTCTCTGACCCCTGGGGTAGGGACATACAACCAGCCTGCTCCCGGGCATGCATGTACCTTTTGTGCTTCGACTTGGTCTCTTTCTGAGGCTAGATCATAATGGAACACTCTTTATAATCATGACGCTTTAAAAACAGGGTGACTGGCTAGGGAGAGAAATGAGTTGATCAGGTGTTTGTCACACAGGTGTAAGGACCTGACTTGGGATCTCCAGAACCCATGTAAGCCAGGCTCAGTGGCTTATGTCTGGAATGTCTGTGCCCCTATAGTATGATACAGTGACAGAGACAGAGAATCCCAGAAGCTCGTGAGCAGGATAGCTGGTGTAAGCAGACACCAAAGACCCTGTCTCGAGGTGGAAGAAAAAATACCATCTAAGGTTGTCTTCTGACCTCCACATTGTGTGTGGCACCTGCACACACACGCAGACACACACACTCAGGGGTGATAATTGACTTTGGGTAAAGGTTTTTCCTGTACACACTTCACCTGTCTTGGGTCCCTAAGCAGTCGCCTTCCTGTTTTGTGTGACATGGTCATAGAAAGCCAGTAGCAGTTTGGCTTCCCTCATAGAGCTCACGCACACTGTCTGGGCACTGCTGGTTCCCTTGCTGTTTCTCAGCAACAGTCCCTGGGCTGGAGTTCCTCATGCTTCACCTCCAGGCTCTGCACGCCTGTCGATGGCTCATTCCCATCGTCTCCCTGCAGGTTTCAGCTTGTGGGACTCTGGCTTCTGACCATGATGTCATCGGCTCGGTAGAAGAGTTAGCACAGACTAGAGGGAAGCTGGCAGGCTCTCTGGCCCCAGCAGCATCTTGTGTCTGAGGAGGGAATGTAGCAGCAATCTTCCTCAGGAACAAAGGGGGTTGTCCTTCCAAAGCACTGGGAGTACAAGTCAGGTCCCCCCTTGGGTTGTGTCTGGGTGTGCACCTGCTTATGTAGGGACCGCCCAGGACTTGGTCCATATCTCTATTTTGCCTGGTTCTGAAGCTCTTTTTCCGTGGACACTTGAGCCGTTGGGACGATGTAAGGTGTGACCGTCATGTTGTCATCCCACCGTTTCCTTTGAAGAGGAGGACTTCTTGAAGCCACAGCCAGGGGCTCAGTTGGCCATCCTACAGCACAGGGTCCCTGAGCCGTGTACAGACCAGCTGTAACACATCAGGATGGGAGTCACTCGGTGGGGGACCAGGAGCCCTCCAGGGAGCTCTTGCCATACATAGGAAGGACAAAAGACGAGGCAGGGGACAGGGTCAGGACAGGGCCAGGCTGGTTAAGGAAGCCCTGGAGTTGCAGTGATAGGTTGCCTCAGTGTGGGGAGAATTGACAGGGCCTCCTGATAGATCTCTTGCCATGGGTGGTGCCAGAGCTCAGGTAATAAACAATCCTGGAGGGCCTCAGGCTGTCATGGGGATAGCTTGAGGATTAGAAAGTAGCTTAGCTACAGAAATCCTGTTGGCAGAGGTTCTAACCCCCAGTGGTGAGGAGGATGCTTGGCTGTAAACCTCCGTGCAGCTCCATCCTAAGGAATATATAACCCCCACTCGGGTCCACCAGGCAAGCAGTCTGACATGTTGTCTCTGCAGGCACAGAGAAGGTGCGCCAGGCACAGGAGTGTAAGCACCTACACGTGGTCAGCCCTGACTGGCTGTGGAGCTGCCTGGAGCGCTGGGACAAAGTCGAGGAGCAGCTCTTTCCACTCCTAGACGATGATGCCCGGGCACACAGGTAGGCTCGCTCCCCTCCATGTCATTCCACGCTGCCTTTCTTCCATGAGGTACCCAGACACTAGCAGGCGTCTAGGTGTGGCCTGCATGATCTTCCCAAGCTGGGTCAGGAGTGTCTGCGGACTCAGTTACACTTCAATCCAGCAGTGTTTTCAGGTGGCTGGATACAGTGAGGAGAGCCTTGTTGTTCAAGGGTGTCCATCCAAGATCCATGACATATTAGTTACTTGTCCTGATGCTGTGACACAGTACCTGACCAACAGTTTAAAGGGGGAAGGAGTCTCTTCTATCATGGTAGGGATCTGGTCGCAGGAGCTTGAGGCAGCTAGTCATGCTGTTTCAGCATTTTAGGAAGAATGATAAATGTTGGTGCTCAGCTAGCTTTCTCCTTTCTGGGTAGTGTAGGACCCAAGCCCAGAGAATCCAGAGATGGTTCCCCACATACCTTTAGGGTGAGTCTTCTCTCCTCAATTAACTTAATCAGAATAATCCTTCACAGGCATGGCCAGAGGCTTCTCCTAGATGGCTGTAGATCTGCACGGTAGTCATTATTACCGTTACAAATGCCACCCAGCCCTAAAGCTGCAGTGCTCCTTAGAGGGAGTGTCCACCCTGGCTGTGACCTCTACAGGTGATCTTATAAAGATCCAGAAAAGCATCAGCTCTGGGTTTTCTTTTAGTACAGTTCAATGTGGGATTCAGGAGTACATCCTAGTTTGCATGTATTTCTTCAGGGTTGATATTATACAAATTATAGAAAGGAACCAAAGGATGGGAGGTGGGGTGAGGGCCATGGAGCAGGTCTGCAGAATTACTCCAAGAGGGAGATATATGGAAAATGGAACTTCGCATCTTATGTGTATTTGTGATGAGAAACTTTTGGTGTTGGGGTCAAGTGGCAGTCAGTTTCTGTTGAGAGTACCTTTGAGCATTGTCAGCTCAAGCAGCTCTCCAAGTGTGAAGTACAAAGAACTGAAGTTGTCCTGCTGAGGTAAAGGCTTCCTCCAAGCAGGCCCTGCTGCGCAGCAGACTTGGTGATGCTGGTGGTTGACCATCATGTTATTTTTACACATCGTTATGTTCTAGAATTCCAAGTTGCAAATCTTCCATCTTAAGCTGAATTCAGTCAAGAATTGAAGAAGCTTTTCATTTGGAGCCTAGCCAGTAGTTTGTGGTTGTCCCTGGTACATATTGCCACCTTTCCTGCATCCACATCCTTAACGTTGCTGTACATCTCTTTCCTCTTGTGTCCGTGGGCCATGTGTTATTGATAATACCGTTCATGGCCCTTGCTCTCCTCCCACAGAGATAACAGTCCTGCAGCCTTTCCAGACAGACAGAGTGTGCCCCCAACAGCCTTGTTCCACCCAACACCCATCCATTCCAAGGCCCACCCGGGCCCCGAGGTTCGGATCTATGACTCCAACACAGGCAAGCTCATCCGGATGGGCACCCAGGGTCCTGCACCAGCTCCCTCCAGTGCCCCACTTATCCATGGGGAGCCTTCCTCCTTCAGGTACGTTGTGGCACTTGGAAGCTTCCTTCGCTGAGAAAATAGGCATCTGAAGTGTTAAGGTTTAGCTTTCTGAACCTGTTAAGATGGTTGTGTTGGCCCAAGTGGTGTTGGAGGCTCTGTTCAGTCCTGAGTTTGTGTTGGGTTGCTTGCCTAACAGCGGTGATTTCCAGTGCATAGAGCACCTCCAGCTTGCGCTGGGCTCTTGTGGTTATTCTGCCGAGTCTTGGGTTACAGAACCAAAAGTAGAGGAATCTTGCTTTAGTTCTGCAGTATCCTATACAAGTCATGTGTCTCTACAGAGTGCTCAGTGCTGGCAGGGTATTCAAGAGTATCGTGGGGTGCCCAGCAGAGGAGGGTGCTCTCACTTCCCTCGCAGATCTGTCCTCAGGCCAATCTGTCCTACAGGCAGGCAGTCTTGGCCCCCTGGACTCTTCTACATACTGAGAGAAGACACTTTGTCAGAAGGGTATGTGAGAGCACTGAGTAGATTAAAAGTCACTTCTTGGTTGGGTTGGTGATGCCCCACAAGCGACAGCCCCTTATTACCCCCTACTTTCTCTGTGCAGCCTTCGTCACCCCCATCCCTCTGAACCCCTCAGACTGCCCTTATATACCCAAAGCACATCCTGCTTGTTTAAATAAGGAGTCAATAAGGGGCAGTAGATACAGTGTTCAGCTTGCAGTGGGCATGTAGTCCCCTGCCCATTCCTCTGTGATCCTCTCTGCAGAAGCAATGAGATCATTCCTGGTACTCGCCCTATGTGGTCAGCAGCCCAGAACTATAATGCTGTTCATTCTGCTCCGATTGTAATGCTTTACATGTTTTCAGCAGAGCAGTCTTAGGGCTGAGCAAAAACTTGGTCCTGGGTGGCCCAGCCTCCATGACACACAGGCAATAGGAAGTAGGATTGGCACAAACAGAAAAGCCAGGATCCTCATTCAGGACTGGTGTGAAGCGGCTTTCTGCTTCCTCGGTGCACACTGACTGCACCTGCTGCTCTGCAATTCAAAACAAAACTTGTTTTCTTCCAATTAGTCACTACATGCTGGAGCGTGTCCACTTGCTGCTGCTTCTAGTCTGTACCATCACATCACCAAGGTGGGGTCGCGGAGGTCAAGGTTGTGGATATTTTTAACTGTAGTACAGCATGGCAGCCATGTTGCCACAGCACGCTGCCCTTTGCCCTGACACCCAGAGAGGAGACCTGTATGCCCTGGGGAGGTGGGGGGGGGGGACATATCCAGCAGCTGTCCTGGGAAGCTAATGGCTAGCAAGAGCTTGGGAAGGCGGCCTAGCCTCTCTGGGTGTGGCTCACTATCGGAGTACACTTGAGCAAACTGCCTTATTATGTCCTTTCCATCCTTTTTTTTCTACTGAGTTCTTCTTTGGATAGGGGTGTAAGGGGTAGGTTTGTCATGTGAAGCCCCCTCCGTGCTTACAGGAGAGAGCCATGGTTAGTACCATGCTGCCACAGCTTCCCTCCCTGTGCAGGACCGCGTTTTTGAGTGGTATGGAGTACTAGGTGTTTTCCTCCACAGCAGGCACCTGTGACTCAGACATTTGTTCCCTGTCTATGAGATTAAGTTCAGTGTGGATTGGCTGTACATGGTTTTTCTTGAAATTTTTACATTCAGTTTGAGTCTCCTTTCAGATTCTGTTGTGATTAATACCATTTGGCAAATTGTCCATGCTCTGGAGTGTTACCTGGTCCCAGAACACAGGGACGGCAGAAGTTCGGCACCTCCTGCCATAGCCCCAGCCAAGCCTGACTGCTGTGCTGAGCCCAGCAGGTGTGAGGTTGCCGTCACACACGATCCTAAGTCATCTGTTTGTGTTGCGGTGTGAGAAGTCTGAGTTTGGTTCAGAGCACTGTATGTATTGTACTGTCCTAAGGTGAAACGTTCACTCTTTTGCCAAAGTGTCTTTAAAATGGTGAGGCTATCCTCATTTCTGAGGTCTTGGTTAGAAAATAAAGAGGATGAATGTGCACAGCTGGGGTGGGGGTATGCTGTACCCCTAGAACCCACATAAATGCTGCACAGTGGTGTGCATCTGCAGTCACACTGCTGGCCAGGTGGAAACAGGCAGATACCTGAAGGTCAGTGACGAGCCAGCCTGTCTGAGTCAGTTAGAGGCCTTGTCTCAGACTTGTAGTGGAGGGTGGTTGAGCAGACACATGATGTGTCGGCCTCTGGCCTGCACACGTGCACCTGCTTGTACGACCATGTTCATCTATCCATCACATCCACGTGTAGAAGAGTGCTATCCCCTCGGATGGGCAGCAGTGACACCTTGTTCACCGGCTTGTTCTGTCATCTCACGGCTTCTGCTTCCGTGCACATGTGACGGTGGAGGAGAACCACAGGCACCAGGCATGCCAGCAGTGTGGAAGGGCGGAAGCTGGAGGCCAAGGTGGGCTGGGGCTTCTAAAGAACCTTCTAGCAAAGCTACAGAGCAGAGTGTGTGCTGTAACAGAAAACATAAAATCACATGGGTACAAAACAAGCCCAAAAAAGTAAAACCACAGGGAACTTGTTGGCTGTAGGCCTGCACATCCTTCATGTAGGACGCAGATGCACCCAGCTGGAAGTCAGGGCAAGTGTGGTCTTCGGGCTGACCTAGATACTGGAGCCCAGGTGGTCTCAAGAGGGGGCTCTGGCAGTGGGGAGAGAGAGGTTAAGCATTCAGCTTGTAGGAATTGGGGGTGTGATGAACATTCGCCCCCACACGTCGCTAAGTACAAAGGCTTTATTCCAGTGCTGCCTGTTCATTCAAACGTGAAGTGTGCTTGTGTTTCGCTGAGGATGTTTAAGTGGGCTCAGCACTTGGCTGAGCTCTGGCAATGTTTACTGAGTACGTACCCTTTGACCCAGGTCCTGATTTAGGAGCTGTGCTCTAGAAGTAAAAGCAGTAGCTGAGGGCAGTGGAGTGGGGGACAAGATTTGGAACTCTAATTTCTTTCTTGCTGAAAATAATCATAACACTGTCACACGAAACACTGATGCATAGTGTTGGGAGCAGCCCAGTGACCAGCTGGCCTATGGCCTGTATCCACACTGGTGCTATTCTCTGGGCTGCTGTCGTGTGAGGCCTGAGCAGCTGTACCCTTCTGAGCTGAAGGGACAGAGACAATAGGGAGTCGAAGCCACCACAGCCTCCAGGATTTGAGAAGCAAAGCTGAGGGAGGGGAGGCCCCGGAGGAGCCTGGTGGGATTCTGGAGTTGTGAGTCCTTCCAGAGCCTCTCCGCCAACAATATCTGTGGAGGGAATGTGCCATGGTCAGCCCAGAGAAGCAGATGGGTATGGGAAAGGGTGGAAAGATGGAGAACTCAGGTAGGATTCGAAAAGATGTGGGCCTTTCCTGGGGTCGTGGAGGCTGGGCACAGGAACCTCAGTCCCTATGAAGCTGGGGCACACCCACTCCAGAGCTCTGTGAACCCACCCTCTGGAGGTGGAGGATACTTTACATGGGTATAGTAGGTTAATCCCTGCAGCTAATGATTGGCTCTCTGGAGGTCAGAGGTTGGGGTTGGGTTTTGAAGTTCCAGGTCTCAATCTTTCTAGGGACGAGCCCTGTTCTGAAGCCATAGCACACCTCCATGGACACTCCAAGGTTTTGACTTTTGTGTCAGGAACCGGGAACATGCTAAGATTTCCCCTTGGAGCAGAGTCTCAGTGGTCAGGGGTGCACATTTCCGTGGCTGTCTGTTCTGCAGTGTTACTATAAGCTGATAAGGGGCAGGAAGGAGCTGTGATTGAAGGCTGTTTCTGAAATTGAGTTTCTGAATTGCAGTTGGACAGCAGTGCTTCCAGGATTTAAAGTCAGGATGTGCTGGTGTGCACCTGCGCATCACCTGTGCAGTCTGCTTTCCACGCTGCGAAACCAACCCAGCCTCTCTTTATTTCCCCTTACATAAAAAGCAAAGGCACCTTGTCCTAAGGTGAGTACAGTGTTAGGTACAATACTGTTTTGTAATTATTTGGCTTTGTTTGAAGTGTGTGTCAGTAGACCAGAGATATCTAAGACAAGTGAAAAGTAATCAAGTGTTGTCTGAAAAATAATTTGAGTATGGTAGGCTGAGCCTCAATAAAGCTTTTAATATGGCAACAGAGAAAGCAGGTTCTGAAAGGTGAAGCTGCCTCGTGCAGCTGCAGGAACTGGTCTCTGGCAGTGCATACTGGGAGGTGACTTTCGCTGGTGTTTTCTTCTTTTGAACCTGGAAGTGTCTTGTGCACCCAGGTTCCAGCCTGTCCTGTACATTAGAGGATAGCAATGAGTCATCACTGTATTGGTTGTAGACCCTGTATAACGGACAGTGGCTTTGTACAGTCACACTGACAGGTCATCTCAGCCCAGTTCACTTGGGAGGCTGCCAGGTAACCTGTCAAGGGCCCATACTTCTGCTGTCCACACTTGAAAGCACAGGGAACTTGGAAGCGCCGCAAGGTCAGCAGGTGTCAGAACTACTTATTCCTGACCCTGATTTCAAAAACTGATGAACTGACCAGTTTACATAAGGACACATGGGGTCCCTGTCCCTTCCTCTCCACTGCTTACAAGTCTGCACACAGAGAATTGCATGTGTGAGGAGCAGGAGCATCCAAATGCAGAAGAATGCTTTCCTTGTGGGTGGCTGTGTCCACTGAGGAATGTAGCTGAGGGATTTGATCCCACTCTGATCTGACCCACTCTGCCATGACCCCTTCTTTGCTGAGTGAGGAAACCTAGCATGTTTTTCCTAACAACACCTTGTAGAATACTACCTTTTGATTTAAATTAGAGACGTCCTTCCCATCCGTGTTGGACTTTGCTTCCTTTCTGCTGAGTCTCATGTGTTGAACACTGAACAAGTAAAGTGTGCTCGGGTTCAGCTCTCCATGCTGGTGGTTGGCACCTGGTGACTTTGTTTTTAATAGTCATACCCACCACAATTCCAGACATCCACAGCGGCCTTTGCAGCCGCTCTACATCTTTGGCTGTAGAGCGTCCTTGGACCCATCCCAGCATAGTGGAATGGACCACTGTTCCAGCCATCTTACAGCCTGTAAAGCTCCTGCTTTGTCTGTCACAGGGCTCCTGTGGCAGCTAGCCTCATTCTGGGCCTGGAACTCTGTGCAGACCCATTGTGACAGGGCACTTAGCAACAGCACCAAGCACTATCCTTGATGACCATTGTCACCCATGCTGTGAAGTTGTAAGTTTTGTTTGGTACTTGGTGGCTAAGAGCACAGTGGAGTCTCCCAGACTTGTCACTGAGTGAAGTCAGGGACATCTGCAGGCACTCCTGAGTGACACTCAAGCGTAGTAAATGTGTAGTTTGAGACAGGCTGTGTCCAGTTGCTAGGTGATGTCCATCTGATCCCACTCTAACTTGGTGTCTGAAGCAGGGTGAGGTACAGATCCCCACTGGCCATGTGTGGAGGCGGACCCCTTGGCCTTACTGAACTTGCTAAGATGACAGGGTCCCATCTGGAAGTGAGAGCCCAGGGAGAGGCCAAACATGGCTCTCTGAGGGGCACTGAGCTATGAGCATTCACTGACGATGCTTACTCCCGGTGGAACGACTGTGCCCAGTCTCAACTGAAGTGTCTGGTTATTACTGTTAACGGAAGCCTTTGTGTGCTCTCCACTCAAAGGAGCGTTTTCTCAGTCCACCGCAGCCTGTCTGTCCACCTCTCCACGGGCCTTTGCTAGGGTGATAGGTTTTTACTTTGTGAAGTTGTGCTTACCAGCTCTTCTTCTTCTTGTGAATTGTGTCTCATGGTCGTTTATTGCTGGTAGCCCAACCCTGTGTTTCTCTGGTGTTCTATTCTCACATTTGCACATGCTGAAATATGATCTGTTTTCAGTCAGGGTTGGGTTTTTTAGGAGGATGGTGTGGGGGGCGGGGTTGGGTGTGTGTGTGCACACACCCACAATGTATGTGGAGGCCAGAGGTCAGTGTTCCATATCATCCTCATTTGCTCTTAGCCTCATAGTTTAAGACAAGAGTCTGTCACTAAACATTAGCTCACCAGTTTAGTTAGCAGACTGGCCAGTGGATTCCAAACATCTGTCTGTCTGCCTCTCCAGCTCTGGGATTAAAGGGGCATGTGTGTGGCTGTGCCAGGCTTTTATAGGGCTTCTGAGGATCCCAATTCAGGTATTCGTGTTTGCGTGACAAACACTTTATGAGTCTTCCCAGCCTGAGTCACTTTCTATAGAAATTGGGAGAGGTCTTTTTCAATGGTGGGATTATTGGTTAGCATTTTGAGACAGTCTCACTTTAGCCCAGTGTGACTTGGAACGTGGCTATCCTCCTGCTGAAGCATCTCCACTGGAATTACAGGTGTACATCTCCACACCCCACTAAGCCGGGAGATTTTCTTGCTTCTGTCTTTCTTGTTGAAAATGTCATTTTCTCCCCTGACCTTCATTTGCAGTTCTCAAAGACACTCGAGTCCATATATCTCTGTGGATCTGTTTCCTAGTTCTTTCTGTTCCGTTGACCGAGGATGCACCTCTCTTTCAGTCTTGGGTGGAGCACTGTCTTGTTGCTAAGCTATTGAGAGCTGTGGGGTTTGGTGCATCCTCCTTGTCACACTGGGGAGGGTCCCTCCTTCTTCCCCTCTTGCTCTTAGACAAACTTTCCTTATTTGGTGGCTGTGAATGTTTTGAATGATTGTATATATTAACTAATATGAACATGGGGTTTTCTTCTTGACTTGCTTCTACATGGGTAGTTAACCTTCTTTGCCCTTTCTTTATTAATTTATGCACTTAGTTCTTAGAGGGAAGGTGTGTGGGCTTGTGGGATGTGCCATAGAGCAAGTATGGAAGTCACAAGACAACTTACAGAAGTAGTTCTCTTCTTTCACCATGGAGGTCCTGAGGATCAAACTCAAAACTCAGGTCAGCAAGTTTGACCGCAAATACCTTCATCCAGAGCATCTCCCTGGCCCATTGATTGGTTATAAAACAAACAAAAAAAAATCCTTGAACTCTTGGAATGGAGCTGTGTTTATGGGTTTGTAAGTGTTGACAGGCACACCAGCTCTGCGTCTGTGACATCTTTCCGATTCTATGCATTTTCATGCCAGTGTGACTTGTTAGTGTTCTCTCCATTCCCTTCCTTTGCTGAACCTGTAGAGAGCTGTCTCTGTTTCAGTGATACTGACTGACCCTGGGGTGCCCCTTGTTGCCCTGATACAAGGAATCTTGTCTTTTTGCATGTCAGTCTTGCTGGAGACCTCTTTCTAAAACCAGTTATTTGCAGTTGTGAGGTAGAGAAGCAAGAGGATCAGAAGTTCAAAACCATCCTAAGGCCAGCCTAGACAACATGATACTGTACAGTCTCAAAAACAAAAGAAACAGCAGTTATTTAATTTATTGACTTGTGGTTGTTTCCTTCTTCTGTTCAGCTCCATGGTTTCTATTCTTTATCATCTTTCTCCTGCTTGCTTGCTTGCTTTCTTGTCGTTTGTTCCAACAGTCGAATGCAGTCCAGGAGACTCCTTCAGAGCAGGGTCCTCTGTAGCGCCCTCCCCTGATCTGTCCTGTATGTCCTCCAGACTCTTCCACAAGAGAGATCCACAGTGGGCTCTCTGTTCCCTTTGCCTGCAGTAGTCTTGACTTAGCTCCATTCCTGATAGTTCTCTTCTAGTCTAAGGATCCAGGCTAAGAGTTCTATTTCAATCCTTTGGAAACATCTGGTCCTCCTGGTCTCTGAAACTGATAGGCAAGCTCTAGTGTTGGCTTTCTTTTTCCCTTTAGGAACACGTAAGGCATCTTTCCTCACACTGCTTCCAGGACACTTTGGGGGGGGGGGGGCGGAGGGGGACAGAGCTTTAATTGTCTGCTTTGTGGGCTGATATGGATTTTGATACTCTGTGGAGTAAAGGATTCACTCAGTCTCTTAGATCAGAAGGTTTATGTCTTATGCTGGACCAGGGACATTTCAGCCATTGCTGTTGGTTCATCTCTGCCTCTCTTGGGAGTCGAAACCTTTGGTTCCCTCTCACCTGACTTCTCAGAGCTGATTCATCTTTTCCTCTCCGGTTGTGTTTTCTCTCTGTCCAACCAAGGTGATTTCTGTGGGTTTGCTGACATCCCCCCTTTTTCAGTTTGCTCTCAAACCTAGCCTGTGTGTGTGTTTTCCTTGTGCTTTTCATCTCGTCGATTTCCCTGCTTTTCATCTTCTAGTCTTTGCCAAGGATTTCTTCTTCTTCTTCTTCTTCTTCTTCTTCTTCTTCTTCTTCTTCTTCTTCTTCTTCTTCTTCTTCTTCTTCTTCTTCTCCTTCTCCTTCTCCTTCTCCTTCTCCTTCTCCTTCTCCTTCTCCTTCTCCTTCTCCTTCTCCTTCTCCTTCTCCTTCTCCTTCTCCTTCTCCTTCTCCTTCTCCTTCTCCTTCTCCTTCTCCTTCTCCTTCTCCTTCTCCTTCTCCTTCTCCTTCTCCTTCTCCTCCTCCTCCTCCTCCTCCTCCTCCTCCTCCTCCTCCTCCTCCTCCTTCTCCTTCTCCTCCTCCTCCTCCTCCTCCTCCTCCTCCTCCTCCTCCTCCTCTTCTTTTCATCTCTTTCAGATATACTTGTAATTGATGGTTTAAAGTCTTTATTGTGGATACTTTAAAATCTCTGAAAGATGAAAGGTCACCTTGGAGTTGACAACCCCCTGTTAACTTTCCTTTCCATCAGTTGGAGGTCTTCATGGTTCCTACACAAAAAGTCATTCAGATCGAAGCCTGGTTACTTCCCCATCGTGATAGACCTGGGTCTGGTTCATCCTCTGTCTTACCTGACAAGTGGTATTGAAATGGGGGAGGGGTGGCAGTATTCCTAGAAAATGATACCAGTCTCCTCTCTCCTGTCCTCTTCCGGTGCCCGGCATGGAATGGCCTGCTGTAGAGAGAGGTGTTGGACTCCAGCTTCCTGTCTTCTTAAAGACGGCACAAGCAGGGCAGCACTGGGGCTTGGCTCTCTTTAGCTAGAATAGAAAAGTGATTGTCCAAAGATGGATTTATCAGCCCATTTTAATAGAACATCAAATGATCGTCGGTTAGTTAGCACACGGTTTCTGTTAAGTGAAGTTCCTTCAGACTGAGAAGGAGTGTAATGGGAGTGCTCTTCATTTCTGTGACTCTCTCATGTTTTCTCTTTGGGTGGCGGTTCTGGAGGAACTAGTCTTGCCTTCATTCCTGGAAGAGCAGGAGCTCCCAGGTGCTCCGAGAGGTCCTAGAAAGCTTTGGTGTGGGTCTGTATGTGGTCTCTTACAGGTCAAAGAAGGAGTTCTGCATTTTTCCATGCTCCTGGAACCTATTAATTACCCTTTCAGAGCTCCCCTGGCACCAGCAGACCCAGGATGGCTGTGAGCTGGGCATGGCCTTGGCAGTGTTGACCTTTGAAGATGAGCACTCAGCTTTAGAAGACAGGGCTTTCTCTTTCTTACACTTCAAACTTGGTTGAAACATTAGACAACCTTAAGGAGAAGCATGGTACACTTAATGTTAGAAAAGGACACTTAGACGAGCTTTTCCTGTTTCTCTTTGGAACTGTGGCATTGGGAGCACGGTGGAGGCTGTAAGTGTCGTCAGCCGGTGTCCGGGGACCTGTTGTTGCTGTCCTGGAGAGAAAGCATGCCAGCGAAGGAGAGGCTCTCTTGAGGTGCTTGTTCCTCAGCACTGGGCAGCAGCACTGGGCAGCAGATGGCGCCCTGGTGTTAGCAGTTCTCCAGCAAGCCTCTGGCGTCTGCGCCCTTGGATCTCCAAGTGTTTGTCCAGTTTACAAGAGAACAGCTCCCTGTAGGCCTAGAAGATTCAGAATTCCTTAGATGTTGGCACAAGTTGGCATTGGAACTTCCGTGCAGGCCTAGATGCCAGTATCCCTAGCCCTTGACAGCAGCTGGCATGAGCTGCCCAAGCCTGGGTGGCTTTGACTCTCAGGGCTAAGCAACACTGTAGAAGTCTTCCTGCACAAGGTCCATGGGTGCTAGTCTGCCGCTGGGCATCCTCGCTTCTCCCCTTGTTCTTGTCCCGGCTCCTCTGAGCTCTTCAGCTGCCAACCCTGGCCCTTTGACAGCTCTGTGTGCCGACTGCTCAGCTGTCACCTCCCCTCACTGCCTCTCCCGGACTGTGCTCTGCTGTCGCTGCTTCCTTCATCTCACCACCTAGCCCGCTCCACCAGAGTCAGGAAGAAAGAAAGGTGCAAGAGAAGCCAGTGCTGCAGAGCCAGGAGAGGCCACAGGAGGGCATTGCCATCCAGCTCTCCAAGTGAGCCAATCGGCCTGCCCCATAGAGAGAGCCGGGGGACAGGGTTTTCATGGTGCTCACAGCATTGCCCTTGGGGCCAGTCAAAGGCCCCCCAGGGGAAGTGGTGTCCCTTTAGTCTAGGTGGAAATTGTTTTAGAGTCCTCTAAGCTTGCCAAGGCTTGCATATGACAGCAAAACTCTGGTACAGAGGGCTGGAAATAGCCCTCTCTGGGCAAGCACCTGAGGTTGCCATGTAGCTTTCCTGCAGTGTCCATGGAGGTTCAAGACTGACCAGGGCTTGCATAAAGATAACTCAGCTGTCTGTTCCAGGCAACCAGGACAACAAGGGAGAGTGCGCTTGCCTCATCCCCAAATTCAGGAGTGGATACTGTAGCACATGTATCAGTACTAATAGTGGTGTTTTGTTGTTTTCAGAGTCACCTCCTCTGTCTCAAAAAGGCAGTATTGGGCCGTGGCCACACACACCCTGATCATACTTTCTGCTGAACTTTTGACTGTGATCAAACTGAATTTGCCAGGGATAGGAACATGGAGTCTTCACTTTGGAAAAGCAGAGATTACACTTTTTAGATTTCTAGGTAGAAAATCTTTTGCCCTCATTAGATATTTGGTTAGCCTAATACAGTTACTTTTTAATTTGTGAACTTTGAGTTAATGCCCTATTATTCTTTTTATTACATTTTAATCTTTCTGTTTGTGTGCATACTTACATGCATGTGTTTGTATGGGGATGTATATGCCAAGGCATTCTTGTACAGGTCAGAGGGCTTGTAAGAATCGGTTCTCTCTGTCCACCTTGCGGGTCCCAGAGGTCCAATTCAAGTGGTCAGGCTTGGCTGCAAGGACCTCTACCAGCTGTGCCATCTTGCCGGGTCCCACATGTTTCTTCATGTAGTAGGGTCTTGTCACCTTATCTACATGTCAGTGAGGGCCAGCCTGGGACCCAGTGGACAGGGATACTCTTCTTCTCGGCTCACTCCCTTACCTGGGGAAGAGCCCGTTAGAGAGACACCTGTCTTACTCTCTAGCATAGGCTGACCTCAGCCTCACAGCAGTTTTCCTGCTTCAGCCTTTCAGGTCCTGGAATGTGTATATGCGCCACTGTGCCTGGTGTGCCTTAAATTTTGACACAAACTTACACATGCATAGAATATATTCAGTGAGGTTTGGCACACCTAGGTGCACCTTGCACACAGATGCTGTTTGCGCAGAGCTGCAGTTTTTGCCAGTGAGAATACCAGTTGATGTTGGCTTGTTGGGGTCACAGGTAGGAAGTGTATTTGAGGTTTGGACTTGGTCCTTGAAGCTGGTTGGTTACTGTAGTACTTACTGAGCCTGTGCACAAGGAATCTAATGTTTCTTCCCTGTCCTTTGTAAGCAGATTTATTCTACTCCGTTGATAGCCATCTCTTAATTCACTATTTTTGTTTGGGTACTGTTCTGTGCTCTGAATAGAATGTAAATGTCACTATGGTTTCTTTTGTCTTGTGATCCTGTGACTTTATTCGAGGATAAATGACATTTCCTGGTGATTTCTAGCAAGCCATTGGTCTTTAAGTTTTGTGCTCGGGTCAAGTCAGGTGATGCTCTGTGGACCGGGTGTGAAGGAGGTGAGTGTGAGCTTCCACAAGGCCCAGGGAGAAACGCTGGGTATGCTAAACAACAGAGAGAGCAAATGGACACGGTGGACAGAGCTCCTTCTCTTTCCCTCCAAGTGTTCTCCACGCGTGTCACCCGGTCCAGGATTCGGGTGTCTGCTGCAGAGCTGGGAAGGGGCTATGGAACTGCTTTCCTCACGCGGGACTGTAAAATTCCTTTCAGAGCTGTTCAGCCACATCAGCAGCAGATGTTTGGTGAAGAGCTGCCAGAAGCTCAAGATGGAGAGCAGCCTGGCCCTGCTAGAAGAAAGCGACAACCCAGTATGTCAGAGACAATGCCGCTGTACACTCTCTGTAAGGAGGACTTAGAGAGTATGGACAAAGAGGTGAGAATGTGGTGCAGGTCCCAGGTCCGGGAGGCTGGTGTGACCAGCACATCCCAGATTCAGTGGGTCTCATGCAGAATAGATACAGGTGTTGTGAGCCACACCTGTTTTCCTCTACAAAGGGATCTCTAACCATATGAAAGGATGAACTCGTGTGTTTGGCAACAAGAACACTTGAGCCCCCCTCCCAGAGCTTCATGATCGTGTCTGCAGACATCCTACATTGTCATAACGAGGGTGCTTCTGCATTTTGTGGTGCAGGAGACACAGTGCTTTTCAGGATACCTAAGGGAACAGTCCAGACAGAAAGTCGATGGGCTTCAGGATGAGAAAATGTGAATTAGTTTGCATTCAGTAGAACATAGATTTTAAATACATGAATTCAGACAAATGAACACCAGTTTCTTCTGTCATTTCTATACCACTAACTAGTTTTAGGTACACTTTTTAGTTAACTTTTGGTTAGCTTTTTCTGATGCTCTGTTTGGGGAATTGCATACCTGGACTACAAATGTGTTTTGACTATACCCTAAACACGGGGTGCATATCATTTAGAACTAACACAAAACTGGCTCCTGGGTCAGTAGTCTGTATTCTAGACTCATGTTCTTTCTTACACAGCCCTGGCTCAGCCCTGGATAGCCCTGTGTCCCTTGGCCGTACACATCTTCCTCTGGGCTCCCAGGCTAGCCCTCTGACAAGAGCCTTTGCTCCAGGGGTTTGGTCGTGTGGTCTACAGTGTCACTGCCCTGCACACTGCTTTCAGGGGACCACTGGAAGAGATGAGCCTCGGGTCCAGTGACCAAGCTGCCTACACTTTCCCTGCAGCCACGGTTGGGCACAGTCTACCTGGCATGCTGTGCTATGAGGACAGGAATGTCATGTTTCCATTGACCATGCAGCAGAGAGTGCTAAGGAAGAAAGCATGGCTTTCATTTATTTATAGCAAAAGCAAGAAAATGCAAACATTATTTTCAGGGTGGAATCCCATCAGCAACTCAGATTTTCTCAGTCGATACCTTACTTTCTGAGCTCTTTACTATTTCTGTGTTTTTAAACATTAACTGTTTCATTGCATGCAAAGGTTTCTCTTGGCCACTGCTTCCTTGTCCTCAAGGTCAGCTGACTGTTACCTAGAGCAGTGCCCACTCCCTGCAAGCGTAGTTGGCTCTCCATCCTGTGTGGCTGCCATGCGCTGTTTCCCTTCTGACTTCCTGGTCTGTCACAGAGGGCTTCCCTTGTCCAGTTTGACACAACTTGGCCACACTAGGCTTTTTTTTTTACGTTTTTTTTTTTTTTTTTTTTCCACACTAGGTTTTTATTCATCTGATGTTAAAAGACCTCAAATTATCATATGAAACAGCAATTTTGACTTACTCCAAAATCTTGCTTTCAGCCATAAAAGCCAGCCTTAACCCCCAGCCTCCATTCCTCAGAAGCGTGCTCCTAAGGAGGAAGGGCTGGCCCTCTGGCTTCACGTGCATGGGCGCTGCTCAGGTGAGGGGAGAAAACTAGAGGCTTCACAGCCCTCGGCACCTGCACGACTTTGTCAGTCCTGGGTCCTGGGCCAGAGGAGTAAACGTCCCTATCCTCCAACAGAGATGGCAGCCAGGTTTCCCTACACTTAGGCATAAGGGAAATGTTCCTGCCTTCTGAGTGCCATGGGCCCCAGATCACCATGGGCTCTTTTTTCAGTCTCCAGGGGAGGAAGAGGACAGTAGTCTCACAAGATGTAAGCACCAGGCTCTTCTCATGTGCCTCTGGCCACTAGGATCTACCTGAACGGTCCACATCCATTTAGTGTTGATATACCACATAGGTGCTTAGGTTTAACTCTCCTCCATGTCAGGGCCTGTCCTTTCAACAGTCAGTGGTCGCTCTAGGACCACCCTGATGTAGGTGACCTCATCTTACCTAACACATCTACGAAGACCCTGTCTCCAGTGAAACCATAGACACAAGGACCAGAGCAGAACTTACAGGGCAGGGGGCAGTGTTTTGGAACTTGGGGCTCTCTCTGACAGAAACACACACTCACATCCTTCACTGTGGCTGCCTGGGGTGCTTCCTTGGGTGAGTTGGAGCAGGGGTTTTTTACCTGAGAAATTTAACCTAGTTTATAAAATAGGTATACAGATCAAACATTTACTTGTAGTACATCATGAAGAATTTTATTTTAAAATAATTCTTTGATATACATAATAATCTTGTCATTTACTAAAGATGAAAGCAAACTTGTATACTAATAAGCTGAATAGGCTTATTTGAAGAGTGTTCACAAATACATATATTTCCATGCGTGTGGAGGCCAGAGGACAACCTTGGACATTGTCCCTAAGATACTGTCCACCTCGGTTTTATGGCAAGGTCTCTCACCAACTAGGCTAGGTTGACTGGCCAGCAAGCCCAATGGGTTTACCATATGCCTGGCTTTTTTGTTAAGTTGTAGGGAATTTCATTCAGATCTCCAGATCCTAATGCTTGCATAGCAGACACTTTCCCAACTGAACTCTGGCCCACCACTGTTTGTCTTGGTGGAATATTGATACTGCAAAATACGGAGCATCTTCAACATTTTTCAAATTAGTTGATATTTTTGATTTTTCAGTTATCAATTCTGAGAATACTATTTACCAAACACACACGAAGGGGAAAAAAAAAACATGTAAAATGGAAGTAATATGCTTAGGGCCATTTCAAAAATTTTTGGGAAATTATGTGCTAATCCCAAACCAAAGTTCTTCTGATGATTTTTTTAGTGAAATTCAAGTGAACAACTCAAATACCATGTTTAAAAATCAACATTCTAACACAATATAATTGAAAGATACACTGATTTCATATTTATGGTTCCTCATGAGAGAACAATATTCTTTGAGCAGAAAACAGTGCGATTCCGTCTCAAGTCTGAGCTGGGGTATTTCCGGCGGCATTCATCAGTGTTGTGTGTAGTGGCAGGGTACAAAATGTACGTCCTATGTGTAACTCGGCTAGTAAGTGTTAACTGTCAACTTAGCACAACCCAGAATCACCCAGAAAGTGAGTCTGGTTCAGGTTGGCCTGTGGACATGTCTGCAGAGGGACCCTGAATGTGGGCGGCACCATTTCATGGACTGGCCCTTGAACTGTGGGAGTGAAGAGAGTTGGCTGAGGGAGGAGGCACGGGCAAGCAGGCAGCATGGTGCACTCGTTTCTGCGCCTTTTACTGGATGGCACGTGACTGGCTACTTCACCTTCTGCCACTGTGACTTCCTCAGTCATGGACTGACCTGAATTGTAAGCCAAACAAGCCCTCGCTCCCTTACGTTGCTGGTCAGGGTGTTTTTATCTTAGCCACAGAAAGAAACTAGAACAGAAATTGTTACTAGAGAAGTGGGTTTGTTGTTGCCATGAACTTGACCATGTGCCTTGGACTCTTTTATTGGAGGATTGTGGAGGATTTCAGAACTTTGGGCCAGAAAAGCTTTTGAGTGCTTAGAGCTTAATGGGCCTTTCTGGTAGGAGTTGGAAGATAAAATTGCTAAGAATAATGCAGACAGTGGAGAAATGTTTCAGAGGGGAACCAGATTTTTTGTCCTTGACTCAATTGAGGCTATTTGTGGATATTTTTGCTAAGAATGTATGTGCCTGGGGCTGAGAAATGGCCGTCATTGTCCAAGAGGTCCGTACCACTGAAGTGAAGCCTTCCCTGCCTTCCTGGGACAATAGGAACATGTTTCCTCAAAGTCAGCACACAGGAGCTGCCAAGGGGCCCGGCTGCATCTTGAACTTCCAACAGAACTTGGCAATATCTGAGCATCGTCCACATGGTGCTGGTTTTGAAAGCATGAAAGGTGCAAGATTGAGAGAGCCATAGAGAGTGGCTGAAGCTTGGTGCCGTGTGGTGGGGTCACAGTACCTGTGAAGGGAGAAAGACTCAGAAATAAGCAGACTTCCCCTTCTTCCCCACCACATCTGTTCCCCCTGAGTGGTGAGAGAGACCCCGCCCTTGTCGCCCCCGTCCCTGACTGACTTCACAGAGCTTTGGATGGCTTACTGCCTGCTAGAGCGCTGTGGGCAGGGAACGCCCGTGCTCTAGCACAGTGCTGGTGGTGCCATTCTCTGTCCAGAACCACAGAGTAGTCCTCATTGCCTAGAAAGCAAATGAGAGGTGGGGTGGCCACGAAAGGTACAGCAGAGACACAGAGTTGATAAAAAGCTGCAACTCTGTCTTCGCTACCTTGTAATCCTGTGTATGTTTCTAGAGGCGTGGAGAAGCCAAAGATTCTTCTTGACAATCTAGGGAGTCAAGTGGGCTTGGAGGATATGGGCTGCCCCATCACTAGTAACATAGATAGGTAACTAGGTTAACTAAACTGTCCAGGCCTTATCACTAGTAAACTGCTCTAGTAGTTATTGTTCTGTACAGTCCAGAGAATGATCTTTGATAGCCATACTTCTGGTTTTGAATGGGTGGATTTATTACATACACAGCAGTGAAAGAAGAAAAATAAATGTCTTGTAGCAAATAGAGAGCAATGATAGATAACCATCTAGCAGAGGAGACTGGAGTAACCTAGTTGGGGGAGCAAACAAAAGGTAACCTCACTAAAGCAGGGGCTTACAGAAATCAACTGGGGAGCCCCAGAGGCAGCCAGGCAGAGGTCCTGGTCCTGAGTCATCAAACCAGGCAATTCCCATCATCCATCAGCAATGAGCAGGTCAGCTGAAGCAGTCAGCTAGAGTTCTTGATTGTGCCTCTCTCTGTGGGAGAGCTTCCCATGGCTGAGCTTCCAGTTTCCCAGGCCCACAGTAGGCACTTTCATACCATAGGATAAATGATGATAACGCCTGTTAGAAATGGTTCGCCTCTAGCTGTTCTCAAAGACATGGTGTTTTAACTCTTGAACTGTTCTCTTCCCTCCGTGTTACAGATTGAAGTGGGCTAGCTCTTCTGTAGCTGGGAAATCTTGGAGGACACTTGGAGACAGACATGCTTAGGTCTGAGCCAGCTTCTCAGTGAACTTACATAGCACATCTAATGTGCATTACATTATTCAAAACAGTTATGACAAAGGGACTTCTCAGTTCTTCTACAACAACATGAATTTGACAGCTTGGGTGCTTATTTTGCAGACTTATTTTGCAGAGACAACCTCAGTCTGTCCAGCCCATGGTCAGAATTTACACTCTGGCCCTAATTTATTCAGTGTCAGGAGGAGAAATGAGAACAGTCTGGGCACAACTGTGTGGCCTTAGCCTCCTTAGCCCATGCTGGAGAGAAGAACCCATCTCAACAGTGAAACAAATCCCATTCCTCATTTGAGCAGGACCAGCCATAGCCATTCCCCCTGTCCTGGTGGACAGGGTCTCCACCCTTGAGATTAGGTGCTGGCAGTTTCCACCCTGCAGGCAGATGCAGCCCAGGATTATGGTTTGAAGGTTGTTTTGTTTTATCACTCACTGGGCGGGGAGGGGTGCCGTGCATGTTGAAGATCAGAGGAGAACTTGCAGGAGTTGGTTCTCTCTTTCTCCTCTTTGGGCCCAGAGGGTGGAACTCAGGTCATCAGGCTTGACAGCAAATGCCTTTACCAGCTGAGCCATATTGCTGGTCTCAGAGGGTTTGTTTCTGCTGAACATTTATATACTTGTTTAGGATGCATACAAGCTTAATGGTTGTATGCTTGGTTCATGCTTATATGAGTTAAAGGTGGCTGAAGAAAATGGAAACTCTGAGGCATGTTCATATTACCTGGTTAGTTCAAAGTCTGTTTGGTGTGAGCTACTTTAAGGTAGTGACTGCTGGGTCCTACAGAGACCCCACCCCAGAGCCTGCAAGCTGGTCTTCTGTACAGTTTGCATCCAGGTGCCCTGTACCTCGGGAAGCCTGGCAGTGGCGGGCACAACTTTCTCCTTTGGTGTCTCACAGCTGTGCCCAGTTTGGGGCTGAGGCTGCTGCACATAATTGCTTTTCCCACTCCTGCTGGGTGCCATGTTCACAGGCAGGTTGCCTAAGACATGTTCTTTGCTGGAGGCAAATTGTCTCTGGCAGTTGTTCCTTTCTGAGTGAAACAGGTATCTTTCCACTGCCCTGCAAGCGTTAGGACAAGTTGAGTTTGCTTCTGGAGCTGAGAAAGCCCATGGGGACAGGGCATGGATTCAGGCCTACATGCTTGTGTGTAGTCAACGTTGCTAATAATGCCTTCAGAATCCTTTGTGTAAATTAACCTGCTCTACTGTGCAGTCACTTTTGAAAAGTCATGTTCTCTGGTTCTCTCAGGGCACTGTATGGGATCCCATCATTAGTACATGAGGGTGGGAGCAGGTAAGTTCTGCTTGGAAACTCAAGTGTGTACTGGGAGGTGTGAGGTCGTACCATACCCCGTGCCAGGAGCACTGAGCCAGAGGAAAGGCAGAGTGGCACTTTGAGGGCAAAGTCAGTAGGACGGACAGACAAGTTGTCTTCCAGGGCAGTCCATCCTGCTTTGTCCATGCCACAGCAAGGATTTGTGTCGTGAAGCAATGGCATTTTATGTCTTTTCTATTTTGATGTACCTGAGGACTGCCGGTCTGAAAGGAGGGATCCCCAGTCTGTACAGACAGTCCTTAAGTGATGAACATGGGTGTGCAGAGCTGTGCAGGAGTCCTCCCCAGGCTTGAAGGTGGTAGAGGAGACTGGCTTCCGAGTGAAGGCAGGCACACCAAGGCTTCTGTTGGCCCTTTAGACATCTGCTGGGACCAGTGAAATGGCAGAGCTCTCATCAAAACCGGCCGGCCCCTATGGTTCGAGAACCCATGACTTACCACTCTGCCAAAAGCAGCTCTGGTCCCAATGTACTACCTACCACTACCCACTGCCGAGTGGGGGCTGAGGGTAATCTCTGAGGAAGACCTGGGGAAGGAATCCCTCCTATGTCGGTTATGAGCCCATACCAGTCTCAGGCTCATCTGAAAACACAGGCGTGGGCCAATGCTGTTAGAACTGACTGAGGATAGAAGTGATCAACTCAGCATCTACCTCAACAGCAGGTAGCGTTACAGAGCCTCTCAGATTCACTTTGGAGCCTTGTCCACAGAAAGCAACACAGATTTCCTCTGCCAAGTCAGTACTATACAGTGAAAAGCAGGACTATGACAGTGAAATGACCAGACAGGAACTTTGATGCCGCCTAAGGTGGCCAGTGGGAGGTGAGCCATCCTGAAGTTACTGAAGAAGTAGGAACTACACAGAAGGACTAGTTTCAGAAGTGACGTGTATAGAAGTGTGGCAGAGCACAAAAATCCACCAGTGGAACCACAGTGGGCAGGGGCACTGTCCTGGGAACTGTCACAGGACCCTTCCACACAGAATCTCAGGAGTGGTTTACCTTGAGGAGCACCCAGGAATGGAGGGAGGGAACCTGGGAGTGCTGCTGCTGGTCTGAATCTGAAGGAGGACGGCTGGAGCAGGAATGTTCCTGAAGAAACGATGGCTGAGAGTGTCTGAATGAGGAGGAGGAGGTAGATAGCAGCCTCCTGGTGCACATTGGCTTGGCCAGGTGTGGAGGTGGATGGGTTAAATCCATACTGTGTCAGTGTCAAGTCCAGACTTTCCTGGTGCTTTTGTTTGGGTCGGAGAGACCATGGGAAGGTGTGTGTGTGTGGGGGGGGGGGGCTGGGCCTCTGTCAGGTGGTCACCAGCTAGGCTTGTGCGGTCCTCTGCTTCTTAACCTGGTGCGAAGGCTCTGTGGAGAGTAGATCTAGGAATTGGCCCAGGGGCTCTTAGATACCAGGAAAAGTTTGTAGTTCTTTGCCCAGTTTTAAATGCTTGTTTTCACAGTGGCTGGACTTTGGTGTATTATTCCAGACTTCTTTTTGCCGCTTTGTGATTGTGTCCTGTGACTGGAGGAGAGGTGGTCCATGTCTTCTGTCTTGTGGCCCTATCTATTGTATACTGTCTTGGGCAGAATGTGTTTGGTCAGCCATGAAAACCAGGAAACTCTCTAGCTTGTGCAAGATGTAGGCTTCCCAGAGCAATGTTTTAAGAAAAAAAAATCGGTACTGGAGAATTCTGTGTTTCCCATGTCTTTTATCTTTCCATTTTAGGAAGCAAGTTACTATTGTGGACATTCTGTTTATCCTCAGCTGATTAATAAATACTACCTTTAAAAAAAGAAGCCAAGAGCGCTAGCACCTGAACAGAGATGGTTTCGTATTGTGATTAGGAGGCAGGGCAGTGCACCACCTCATCTCCTGCTTGCCTGCCTCTGTGATCAGTCTTAGAAAGTTGTTGCCGAGGAAAGTCAGGCCTCGAAAGAAGCGGGCCAGGTGCCTCACCGGCTGTGGAGAGAGGAGATCCCTCCCGTTGCTGGGGTCCTCCTTGGCTGAGTGGACACCTTCAGTCCACCTCGCTGTCTTTGAAGACGGTCGCCTCCTACTTCAGGAACCTGTGAGGGAGGGCATGATGAGTACCTGCTGAGTGTGTGTGTGTGGGGTGCTTTCCTTACACAGTGGAAGAATCATCTGATTCCGTGTTTGGCACCATAACCTAAAAACTACCCTTGTTAGAGTGGGTTTGTTTTCCCACTGAATTCAGCACTTGTCTATCTGCTCCCATTCTCTTTATAACAGTAATTAATCACTCTTACCGTTTGGCCTAAGATCGACTGTGTAACAGTAATTCATGCTGGATTCCTCTCTGTCCGGGAAACTGAAAAGACAGCCTGGACTGTGACCATGCTCTGCGTACTCACACATCTGAGGATTAGTTTCCCAGAGCACAGCGGACATGGAAAGGTATTTGGGAATACTGTTACTGAACAGCAGTTGTTTCTACCTCTTGTCAGCTTGTGACTGGATCTTAGACGATTGTCCTAGTTAACCAGTCCTTAAGAACACATCCTTTTTGTAATCTGTTTAGTCAGTAGAGGTCATTGAGCCATTTGGTAACAATGTATCCTACATAGAATGTCCTTTGATGGTGATCAGAAACTTCCTGATCAGGTGTTTGTGCTTGATTTTGATTTTTTAGTAAAGTGTTTGGAAGAATGGTCCTGTCTCTCTGGCCCTTTGTTTTTTCCTGAAAGTATTGGTCACTGGAGTTTCAGTGAGATAAGGTTCATTGCATGTGAAAATCTATGTGTGAGAAAGTTTGTGGTTCTCTTTTGTGTTCATCTCCCTGGTGTAAAGAACTTTCTGGGGGTTGTGGAGTCATTTGCATAAGTCGTTTTCAGAGCATATGTGCTGCCCACAGCCAGCATCTGTGTGAGACTTGAAATCCTCTTGAGCCGTTTCAGAATGCCTCAGTTTGTTTTCCAAGTTTGGGGGTTTTCACATGTCATTAAAGTTCCTCTTTGGCCTTCCAAGTGTTTTCTCTTCATAAAAATAGCTTCTCAGTTGACATCATCCCCTAAAATACATTCTACCTCTGTATTAGTTTTCTATGCTGCATACCGAGGGCCACACATGTAAGGCAACAACCCATGTCTCCCGCCGTGTTCCCAGGGTCAGGAATCCCCTGCTGGGCCTCAGAGCATCCTCCCGGCTCCTAGGGATGCACGTGATTTCCTGCTGTTGTAGGACTGAGGTCATGGGCTGCCACTCTTGCCTTGGCATAACCACTAGGCCACTGGACGTCCAGTAGGAGTCCTTCCAATGGCCAGAACAGCCTTGTGTGGGAATATCCACCATTGGAATGGCGACTTCCTCTGTTGCAGCTGCCCTTGGAGTGAGTTACAGGTCCCTCCTGTCTTGGTTGGCTGCTTGGCTCCCAGCTGACTTTCAGATGCCCACCACTAGAGTCCCAGAAGCGTTCTGTGTGGAAAACACAAGGCCTTGTCCAACAACAGAAAACTAACCTAGCTACAGACAAAGAAGAATGCATATAATTGAGTTTAAAAGTACTGTGAGATGGTGGCTGTTTATGAAGCTGAATCATGGTCATAGGAATATGTCAGGAACTGTGACTGATGGACATTGACTTTCATGTAAGGAGGAGACCAGGACAGTCTCAGGAAGCAACAGGGTGAACCAGGCCATGAAGTCAGCATGTGTCAGCAGTGTCCTGTAGGCCCTGAAATTCTGTGTGGAATCCTCTCTGTCCTTTGTAACATCGTCAGGAAATTTCCAGAAAAAAGTGACTTAATGCATCTATAAATTGAGTTTTTCTGTCAGAAAGTTCTATTAATTAGAAGATTGGTTGCTGTGGGATGTTCTGTATGTCCTATGGGAGCTTGTTCTTGGGTTCCTCGTGGCTTTACCCAGCAGGTCCGCATAGAGGATGATCAGGACCACGGGCCTGAGTGCAGGTATCTAAGATGGTCTGCACTTGGCTGTGCTGGGGGATGGTCTGTATGGCAAATGTGTTGCTCTGATTGGTCAATAAATAAAACCTGATTGGCCATGGCTAGGCACTAAGTATAGGTGGGACTAACAGAGAGGAGAAATAAAAGAACAGAAAGGCAGGAGTCACTGCCTGCAGCAGCCGCCAGGACAGGGAAGATGTAAAGTACCGGGTATAGATTTGTGGAAATGGATTAATTTAAGCTATGAGAACAGTTAGCAAGAAGCCTGCCACAGCCATACAGTTTGTAAGCAATATAAGTCTCTGTGTTTACTTGGTTGGGTCTGAGCAGCTGTGGGACTGGCGGGTGACAGAGATTTGTCCTGACTGTGGGCAAGGCAGGAAAACTCTAGCTACAGGTGGTTCTTTGGGACAAGGAAGTAAATATATTCATTTGGGTTCCACGTCAGTTGGTGTAAGTTTAAGGTTGAGGAACTTGTTCCTGGAGCTCCTGTTCTCTGGTCAGGTCTGTGAATAGTGGCACTGTAAGGTACGCTGCTCCTGTCTGAACTGGGCGGGGGGGGGGGGGGGGGGGTTCGCTGGTTCTGCACATTCCCCCTCTGGGTCTGTACCATGCTGAGAAGAGGCTGTCTGTCCGTCCGTCTCTTGCATGGCATTTCCATGACCGAGGAGAAAGACGGGCTTCTGGGCTGGCTGCTGGCTTCTGTCCCTGGGTTCAGATGTCACTGTTCACCTCTTGCCACACTTACTGGCTCTAAACCTGTGATGAGACAAATTCTCAGAGAGCTTGTCTCCCGAGATTGGCTGGGGACCCAGGAGTGTTTGATATGCTGTGTGGCCTTTTGTGAAGATTTAGTACTTAAGTCAGTATATGTTGAATTTTTTTTCCAAGTCACATACTGGCTTTTAAGTTTTTCCTTAACATTTAAAACAACTTTCCTATTTTGTCTTTTCAGTAAGTTCATTGAAAGATATCATTGAGGTAGTTCTCGTTAAGATAACTAGTTTTCAAAGGCAGTTGACACATTTGTAAACGAAAGCTTCTGGAACATTTATGGCATTCCCAAGAGAAGCCTGAGTGAAACAAGGCCAGACTTGGTGTCCGCCCACATTTTTGTTTGGGCTTTTAAGATGTTTCTGTAAGTCTTTGGCCAGCCAGCAGAGTTAATGCATGTTGAAGTCAGTGTCTGCCACACAAGAATGCTGGCATGGTAGATGAAATGCTTTTCTGATCGGGATATAGATGCAGTCAGCCACGCAGAGACACTGGTGGCCATGTATCTCACCCCGGCTGCCCCTTGGCCTGGCAAAGCTGTGCTGTGGGCAGAACCTACCCCGTTATATTGCTCGGACTCCGTAAACCACTTGAGTGGTGACAGCTGAATGCAGACCCACTCTCCCTGCTTTGCTCATGCTGCAGTGCAGGAAA
Source organism: Peromyscus maniculatus bairdii (assembly GCF_049852395.1). NCBI lineage: Eukaryota > Metazoa > Chordata > Mammalia > Rodentia > Cricetidae > Peromyscus > Peromyscus maniculatus. The sequence continues at coordinate 71,965,869 of NC_134870.1, read as the reverse complement.
AGAGCTAAGAGCTTGAGTTCTGGGGCCAGAAGGCCAAAGCCAGGTGCCTTCTCTGCACAGCATTGGCCGCTACTCTCTGGTACTCGGGTACACGGTAGTTCACTGTAGTGTTGGCCCCAAGTGAGGTTCCCCTAACGGCAGCCTGTCACCTGTCTTCTACTTGCTGTGTGTCCCCCCATTCTCTGCCCCACCACCTCACTTCCCTCTGCCCACCCTCAAATCAGGAGCAGGAATCCCAGGCAGGCAGGCCGGCCGGCCTGTTCCTCCTCGCCATCACACTGTTGTAGCATCATCCTCATGTGAGATTCCTAGCTTGAGGTAGGTGGGAAAGAGAAAAGCCAGCTAAGCAGCAGCCTTGCAGCACAGCTGCAGGCCAGCCTCCAGTGTCCAGAAGCCACTTCCTCCTGGGAAGTGGGTGCTCAGGCTTTGGGTCTCACTGATCTAGAAGATGGTGAGAAAATGGCCAGCTCACAGACAATCCATCAGTACTGTATGTGAGAACTTCAGCGGGTAAATGAAAGCACCATCCCTTCCTCCGGGCTCGTGTGCAGGCTCCATGGGAATTTCTGCTCTCTTGCTGTCATTTAAGCTTAGTTTCAGACCCCAGAATTCAAGTAGAAAGCAGAAGTAAACATCCGGCCCCTGCAGGATGGTGCTGAGTATGCCCTTATGTGAGGATGATGCGAAGCTATTGTGGTCCTTTCTGGGTGAGTGCGGACCATGTGACTCTTACAGAAAGCTAACTTGCAAGGCCACTGACTCTCCACCTTTTGTCAGGTCGATGACATCCTTGGAGAAGGCAGCGACGACAGTGACAGTGAGAAGAAGAAGCCAGAAGACCCAGACACGGAACAGGAACGAGCTCCGAAGCCCAGGAAGCCCAGGGCCCCAGGGGTCCGCAGAGAGCAGCCTCCAGGGTTGTCCTCGTCTGGAGAGAGGAGCGCCACCGGCGTGCGGGGGCCCAGGTGACGGTGGGCAGGGTCCACGGGAGGGACCACATGAGTGGGAGTCCCCGGCCCGCACACTGCCGTCTTTTTCACAGCAGTGGGAAGGGAGCAGAGAACCCTACTTGGCCTGTTTTGGTCTCTAAGACTCTTCCGACCATTCATGGGAGCTGGTTCTGGTTACATGTGGTTCTGCTCTCTACTGAGAGGTCTGACTGTCACACCTCAGGTCATTCTGTGCAATGGTAAAGGGTGGCAGCTGTGGGGTGGGGGACTGGCCTGAGGTGTACCCTTGGCCTTGCTCCAGGAGCTGATCATGGAGCCTGTGCAGCGTCTGCCTGTGCCAGTCGATCTTACCAGTGGGTGTGCGGTTGGCTCTGGTAGCACTTAGAGACCCGTCCCGGGGAAGCTGCCTTGCCCTCCCTTCTCCTGTATGTCAGTACAAACACGGATGAGGTGCTGCCGTGGGGACTCTTCCTAAATATCGGAGGTCACCGTGACGCTGAGTCCCAGCTCGGTAGTGCCTGTCCTGTCACTAGTGGGCAGTCGGGGCAGAGCAGGACTCGTGCGGCTCCACCTGCTGCTGTCAGAATGGAAGTGATGGGCAGCATGCCCGTCGTCACCCTCCTCTCAGGACGGGGCAGTGCTTTTCCAGTGACAGACCTGTGTTCTTTAGCTATCGCTTGTCTGTCTTGTCCCGTCGCACAGGTGCTGACAGCTTCTGTGCAGAGTCAGAGCTGGCTTTCCTGGCCTCAGGGTCTGCAGTGACACACGTTTCTATCAGATACTTGAGGTCCTGACTTCTAACAAACATCTCAGCAAAGATTCACCTATTGTAGTAAAACAAATAAAGGACCTAATAGTTCTGTCACAGTTTATTAAATAACATTCTCCACGAGTTTGAAATTAGTCTCTGGATATATGGTGGGCTTTTTGTTTTTATCTGTTGATCCCTGTGTACTATTATTAAATAGTGGTGTAGGGCATTATATCCTCAACGAGCTGATTTGCCTTTAAAATTTTGTTTTACCAAATTGATGGGAATTTATTTAAAATCCCAAAAGCAGAAAAAGGCATAAAATAAAAAATAACTAATTCAAGTGTTCTGCCCCCAGCCCTGCCCCGCCCCGCCCTCCTCTGCCCAACCTTGCCCTCCCCTCCCCTGCTCTCCCCTCCCCTCCCCAGCCCACCTTTCTGCAGCCTTTGTTGCATTGTCCCTGTTAAAGAGAAAGCCCCTGCTTTCCACACTTTAACTCTTTCCTTGCCTCAGTCCTGCCTGTGTGATCCTTTCAGGTTTAGATTATAAAATGATGCAGCATTGTTTGTGACTTCAATCATTTCACTGTCTAGAAGGCCACATGGTTGTATTTTCCTTCATAATCATCTTTGGTCTTTTCTTGATTTGATATTCTCATCTTTTCTTTGCTTAGTGTTTGTACCTGGCTGCCTGTGCAGAGGGTAGCTGAGTACAAAGTTATATAACGTCTTGTCCTCTCCTATTTCCCAATGGTGGGCAAGATGCAGAGCTCAGGAGTAGTGTGTAAGGGCCCTTTTAGAACAAACAGCGAAGATAACATGGCTCAGCCGTATGGCATTCCTGTGGCCTCAGTGTCACGGCAATCTTATTGCATCCATGTAGTCTTAATGGCCTAGCGCTGTGGCTGTAAAATAACATCCACTGGAATGTTTGTTATCATCTTAGAAGGGACAAAGGGACTTAAAGTGTGTATAAGACAGGGCCCCCACTGCACTGGGCACCAGCCTTTGGATGTGAGTCCCCTGATCCCCTGAGTACAGCTGCTCCTGCAGAGGAAACCCTGCTGTCTGTGTCCCTGTCCAGAAATGCCATCGCCATCACGGTTGAGTCCTTTGACTTCCTTGCCCTGTCCCTTCTCTCTAGGATTTGGAGTCTTGTCTTATCCCTGCTATTGTCCCTTGTGTGGTCAGAGCTCACAGCTCAGGGTGAGGTGTGGACTGTATGTACCACGTCACAACTGTGCTCTTTTTCTTAAAACCTTGGACAGCTCATCTGAGAAAAAACCCTGAGCTCAGCAGTCTGGCAGAGCCTTGGTTTACAAAGAAATGCAAACCAAATACATCCTCAGGGTCTCCTTTAGAACTCGGTTTCTGGTGCCCTCTCCCACCCACCGTATGACACGGGAGAGTTGCTCAGCCTCCTGGCATCCACCTGAGAAACCTGAATGAGAAGAGCAGCAGCATGGGTCTGTTGTCATCTAGCCGGGCCTTTAACTATTCTTTAGTGAAAATGCAGCAGTTAGAAAGAATGTGTGTTTTTTGAGGTCCTATACATCAGCAGCAAATGGAGATGGTGTCGCTTGTAGCGGATGGCCCTTACCCCAAATTTAGAATGGCTCAGGACAGATGGGCTCACAGCTTAACAGGAATCGGGGTTTTCATTATGCCATCAGGAAGGGGTACTTTCCAGGGGCATTGAAATGGTGCAGAATCATGTTAAATTAAAAAGATCTGTAACTTCTATACAGGGTCATGACAAACCTGTCTTTCCACTTGAGTTACATGTTTTGGTAGATGTGTCTTCAGCTCTGGGAAGACACTAGGGTCTACAGGGAAGCTTGGAACTGGTCTTGGGGAGGGAATCATGGAGTGGGGCTCTTAGGATTAGATTCCATGCCCCCTTGCGAGCCTGAATGAAAGGTGGGCTTCATTGTGCTAACTTGGTCTCTGTGCCGTGGTCAGGATGAGTCCTCTGAGCAAAAGCCACCTGACTTAGCCAGAAGTCTGGGTGTAGCTGCATCAAGATGATGTAGACTGGTGTATACCCACACAGATTTCTAGGTAACAGGCCTGTCTGTTCTCTAGCTCCTCAGGTAAGAAGTCATGTCTGTAGTTGTTTAGTTTTGACTAATTGTTTTGGAACTTAAGAGCAGAAGAACAAAGGATGAAGGAGGGGAGCCTTGTTAGCAAACACACACACAGTTCTCACCCCAGAGACCCACGTCATCCACAGCAGTTCTTGAGGGGAGAGCTGCAGGTTCCGTGGCCTTTCTAGCTGTCACAGCCGACAGAGCCAGCACGCCTCTATTGGGGACTGGATGGGAAGGTGACATTCTGGGTGGGCCCGGCTTCCATCAACTCTGCTCTTAGACTCGGAGGTCTCACATCTCTGCCAGGTTTCTTAGTGATCCTATTCCTCGTGTGCTGAAGCAGTGCAACTGAGGTGCAGGCCTGGCTTGTCATGTGTGCTCTGCTTGGCAGCACATCTTGTCAGGTTCACACGGCCAAGCTGTTCAGAATCTTAGCGCCACTTGAACTTGAAAATGACTAACAGAAGGAAGGAGGCTGTATTTTGTACTTAGCCACTAAGAAGTGATTCATTCTCTTCTCATAGCAGCACACAGCATTCTCTGTACACATTCCTTAGATAAGAGACCCAGCCAAGCCTGGAAAGTGTCTGCCACCCAAGTAGAGTACACAGGTGTAGCAGGACCTCTTAGGCTCGGACCTTCGTAGCTACCTTCCCTTCCAGCAAGAGCTTTCTGTAAGGAGGGGGAGTAGGGATCACGGCCAACCGCCGTCAGCTTTGAAATACAGCATGACCTTAGTCTGCTCCTAGAGTGAGGGGGAAAGGGAAGCAACAGTATTTAAACGGCAAAGCCCACAGCAGTTATGCTGATACTGTAACTCTTGGGTGACAGAGAGCCTGATGAGGTCTGTCTGTCCTGCCCTGACTGTGATGGCACTAGAACCTGTTCCTTATTGATTTCAGTGTTGCTACTCCACACATACTGGCTGGCAGGACCCTCTGAGATGCCAGCCTGAGAAGATGCCAGATGGACACAAAGCCCCAGGGCAGGCTCTGCTGCGTATTTAGCACTGGCCTAGGTATGGGGACATAGAGGGCACAAGGAAAGTAGCACTGCTTTATAAAGGAATAGTGTCCTGATACAACCTCCCTATCCTGGCCCCAGGCTCTTTCTGGTCTGTTGGATCTTCTCATGCAGAGTGTGTGGTTACAGGGATGGCCAGGGCAGCTCTGCCCAAGCCTGCCCCAACCCTTTCTTTCCTGGAGGCTTATGTTAGTCGCAGCTCTCACATCTAGGTACCTCACTAAGTAGAGCTGCAGAGATGCTCACACAGAAATTAGGTTTGGCATGATAATTAACTTTAAGAGAGAGAAAGCAAAAAAATATATATATATTCTTGGGGGTGGGGCTAAAAACTTCTGAAATTTGATGACATTGATATTTATGACCCAAACGTTCAACACACTCCATGTAAGATAAGAAATACACCAGACACAGTACAGTAAAACTGTGAACGTGAAAGATGAGAAGAAAACTTAAAAAGGCAGCAAGAGAAGCCTGATGTATTTCCAAAAGCTCTCCAGTGAAGTGAAACTGCTTTCAGGTGAGAAACAGGACAGACAGAAGGTCATCCAGGTGCTCCCAGAGCACTCACCTGCCGAGCGAGACTCCTGTGCCAGCAAAACTGCCTCACAAGTGGAGTAGACTCCTTCTAAGGAGCCCTGACGCTTTCAACTGAATGCGTCCTACTTGAACAACATTGTGAACCCCACAAGCAGTAGGGCGTGTCGGTCGCCATGGAAAAGAGTGCTCTGTGTATCTCCTCCTCCTGATTGACTTACGCTGTGATGCACAGAGTGGACTGCTGGGCCTGTGACATACTGAAGTGCGGTGTTTGCCAGCAACATTGTAGAGGAGAGAGGCAGGAAGAGGCAGTTAGGAGCGCACAGCTGTCGCCTCAGATCTGATGCCGACTTACCCATGCCAGCCCTTGAAATAGAGGCTGTGGTCCAGAAGGAAGCTCAGGATCTGTGGGCAGCTGGTAGTCTATGAAGAAGTCTAGCCTGAATCAGTCTATCTGAGGCTAGCAGGAAGAAGAGCAAGAACAGCTCAGAAATGCTCCTAGCTGAAACTTCGATCACCTGGGTCTGTGTGTGAGCTTGCAGTTTTCAAAAGCTGTCAGGTGCCGGGTGGCGGTGGCGCACGCCTTTAATCCCAGCACTCAGGAGGCAGAGGCAGGCAGATCTCTGTGAGTTCAAGGCCAGTCTGGGCTACAGAGTGAGTTCCAGGAAAGGCTCAAAGCTACACAGAGAAACCCTGTCTCGAAAAACAAAACAAAACAAAAAAAAGCTGTCAAGATAAGTGTGAAAAACACATGAGCTGTGTGACCACATTGTATGTCCCAGCTGCATTTTCTGGACTACTGCCTGTTCAGATGTAGACACTAGAATGGACCTCCCAAAGTGTGTGTATGTGTGTAAGCAGAGGCACATTTGTTCCCTATGTAGTTTTATCTGTGTGCAAAGCCACACAAACACAAATCTTTTGGGAAGTATTTCTCCAGGCTTGTGCACCTACCCGTCCATATCCAGTGAAGACAGTGGAATAAAGAAAGCAGGGTTGCCCCGTAGAATGCTGGCCTTTCCCTTCCTTTCTACCGAACAAACCACACAGCTGGCTCCTCCTAGATCGGGTGCTGGTGTAAAACAGCACTGTGATTATTAAAATAGTGCTGCATCTTTGAATAATAAACCCTGGGCGGTGTTCCATGCATGCTGTGACAACAGTGAGTTCAGAAAGCTGAAATATTGGGGAGGAAATTTACATCTATTATTCATATTTATATTCTTCTACCACATTGAATTAGATATGCTTTTTTAAGCTTTCAGCTTTTCCAAAATTAAATCTGCTAATATTTCTCTATGGAGTTGTGCAGCTGGTTGTAAGAACAAAATATAAATACTGCATGTTACACTAAGAGGCAGTGAAACCTATCAGTTGTGGCACTCATCACTGTGGCCTACAGCTATCTGTTTCTAATTTTCAAGGTAATTTTTAATTACCTTGATTTATTCATGGTGTATTTTAAACTGTATTGCTGTAGACATTGTTTTAGCCAAGAGTGGACCCTGTGCATTGTTTTCTGTAAAGCTCTGCCAGGGTCTCTTACAGGCTGAGGCCATAAAGGGCTGAGCTAGTCTGGTTGTCTGCAGTAGGACTTGTCTCTTCTCATATGGACCTGCTAGCCTGTCCCCTCCTGCCATGGACCTGCTCTCTTGCCTTTCTCTTTTCCTGTGGTCTTCGTGCCCCATCAGTCTGCTCTCCCCTGGTCTTACCATCTCTGCAGAGGACATGTACTCTGCTTCATGTTCCCTCGGAGTTGGCACAAGTTTCACATCCATGACACATGTCCTGTGCATTTCACTAAGAGTCACTCATTTCTAAGGTGATGAGCACACGCAGTCCCTCTGCTCTGTCACACCCGTGGGGCAGACACTGCCCTGTTTTAAGGACCTGTGAGACTCAGCTCCTTGAGATTCAGACAGATAAGACAACACCCACCAATGGGTTTCCTGTGACCATTAAAGGAAACAGCACCCAACTAGAGATGCAGCGGTAACTGCTGTCGTAGCTGGGTGGGGCCAGCAGGATGGGTAGCATAGCTTAGGCAGCCCCTGTGTGCAGCTCAGAGGCTGTGTGGGGAGATTCTGTCAGTCTGAGTATCCTGGAAATAGGAAACCTGTTGTAAAATTCAACTCTGATGGTGTTTATTCTCTCTCTCTCATCTAAAATATAAAATATAGTTCGTCATTTGGCTTTCTATCCAAAATGGTGTTCTACCTTTATCTTTCCTTTTACTTACGTTATACACATAACTTTAAGTGCTGGTTTAAATTTTTAAAAAATTAAAATGCCAAATTGACCTTCAAAGGATTGCTTGAAGACCAGAAAAAGATGGTATTGATACTTTGTGTATTGTTTTCAAACAGTCAAAGCTAGGTGTGGCAATACTGTCTGTAATTCCAGGAAGACAAATGCAAGAGGATTAGGGGCCCAAGAACAGCCTTGGCTACCTGAGACCCTCTCTCAAGACCCCTCCCCACAAAGCACTTAAGTTTGTAGTAAAAATGTACTTGAGGGAATTAAGTCTCCGTAGGGAAGCCAGCCATTGTGTGCCTGAGCTCTGCATCACACCCCAGAGGAAGTGAGAATTTCCAGAATCTCAACCAAGTTTCCCTGCTTTCTGGAGGGTGGCTGGGGAGTAGCGGCCTGGCAATAGAGAAAATAGGGAGGCCTAATAGTGCTGACATTTGAACTCACATGGGAGTCAGTTCCCATCCCAGCACACTTTGTGACCGAAATTTACAGCCCCAGGAGCCATGAAGTGTGTATTGCTATTTGAGAATGGAAGTCACCAGTGACAGCAGCATGTGACAGCAGCCAGTTGTGTCAGATAGAAGATCCTCCTCCTCCTCCAGTGTTGACCACCTGCAGCTGTTTCCTCCTGGCCAGCGAGCAGGTCCCCAGGACAGGCACATGTGGCTGTGCCATCCTCCCTTATGTCTTCAGGTCCTGGGAATAGGACTGGAAATAGTCAGGTGCCTCTCATATTTTTATTTAACCTTCGGATCATTTTGTCACTCTGTTTTGGGGGTTTTGTAGGATTCTTATTTGGTTGGTAGGGTTTGGGTTTTGTTGGGTGTTGTGACAGAGGCTTATTATGTAGCCCCAGCTGGACCTGGAATTCACAGAGATCTACCTGTGGCCCCATGCCTAGCTTCTTCGATGTTTTTATCTTTAGTTTTTTGCTAGTAAAACATTCGATCTTTTTCTGTAATGATGGTTTCTGGGTAAGCAGAATGGTTGTTTGGTTGTTGGTAGGAAGTGGTGTCTCCAGGACAGGCTGTGGCAGCTTATGAGCCAGTGTCAGCTCGAGGAAAGGCTTCTCGAGTCATTTTTCAGTCTTAGATCCAAAACTCCTGATGGTTAGGACATCAGCTTCCTACTGTAGACTCCTTCCACGTCACCCGTGGTTTCTGAACACACCTGCCAGCAAGACACTGCTGGGCCTGCCAGGCTAAGAGTTGCCACGTGGGGGCCACTCTTGTTCTTGTGGGTGCTCTGCAGGCCACCACTAGAGTGCTTGTCTACCATGAGGCTCCTTCACGGCGTGGCTTTAGAAGGATGCTGTGAGGACCAGTTCTCGTGCCTTTTGCTGTCTTTCTCTGACATTTTTCCACCTGCTCTTTCCGGGTCCTACTTCTCCCCTCATAGTTCCTCAGGAACCTCTCGCACCCAGCTGCAGACCTGTGCCCACTCTGGGCATCGTTGTTAGTCCAGAGCAGGCAGCTGTGCCGCTCGGCTGTCAGTTGTGCACCAATGCTGTAATCAAATGGAAGGATCTTCAACAGTGGACACACACGTTTCCATATGCTCCAGAATGCAGCCAGCTTTCCCGGAGCAGAGCTACATGGGTTCCATGTCTGCCCAGAATGTTCTCCTGCTCAACCACTGGGCATTCATTTGCGCTACACCATAACAAATGAGCCCACTTGGAGCCCAGTCCTCAAGGTGGGGAAGCTGGCTGTGGTATTCATCCATTGGCCACTCAGCCACAGTTTGGGGCTGCCCTGTGCTTGGGCTCACTCTGTTTGAAGATGCTGTTGGAGAAAGAAGCATAAGTGGGAGGGACTTTTGAGGGTGGGTGAGACTTATTTAAAGCCCTTTGAGCATGGCTAGCAAGCACTAGTTAAAAATGCATTTCAGAATCGGGTGCAGGTTATCCCAACTTCTGCCAGCTCTGAACCTCCGTACCCTAGTATCTGTCTACCTCCTTCTCTGTTGGCACAAGTTTGAGTGACCCCCTCCTTGGCTTGTTTTTGTGTTCAAGAGCATGCACACATGCATAGGAGATGCATCAGCCTATGCATGCACATCTGGAGGGCAGCACTGGGTGTCTTCCTCTGCCACTGCATCTTATTCTTAGATACGATCTCTCACCTAATATGGAGCTTGCCATTTCAGCTAGACTAGCCAGCAAGCATGTCCCCAGGATCCACTCTTGTGTACCCCCATCCCATCCCTAGCTGGGATTATAGACGTGTACTATCATGTCCAGCTTTTACATGAGTGCCAGGGATCCAAACTCAGACCTTCCTTCCTTCCTGTACTTTACCCACTGAGCCATCTCCTCTCCCCCTTTGGCCTCCTTGGCTTTCTGGCAGTCATGTTCATCCTGGACCAACATTCTCATCTGTGGATGCTTTTGTTCCTGACACGTGATGTCCTGCAGGTGGGACAAAGCAGACTTGGACCAAAGCAGATGTGTGTTTCAGTGTCAGTGTGCTGTTGAACCTGTTTCCTAAAGAGCCTGAGTTCACATGGCTTCCAGAACTCAAGGCACTGAGTTCTTGCACCCAGCTGTTTGAGGGCAGCCCAGCTGGGGAGTGAGGTGTTCTGTACCCTCAGTACCCTGACTTACATTTCGCAGCACTGTGTTTTCTGTCTGCTTGAGTTTGGGTGGTTTTTGTTCACTGAAGGAGTATTTCTCTTGTAGGTTATTTGTTGTCCTGCCGCTTTTAGAGCATTTCATACATCACATCACATACATGGCCAAGTATGCGCCATCTGTCTTGCAAATCCAGTGTTTGCAACTTGGTGATCTGTTTGGCTAAACAAATACTCGCTTTCCTGCAGCCAAGTACACTTCTGGGGAGGTTTCTTCTTTTGCTTCAAATTCAAAAGGTTTCTTTAAATAATGGGTCTTTATATTCCCTCAGGCAGTTCTTAAATTTTCTTTCCCACAATTGGTACTATAGCAGTGAGCTGTGCAACTGTAGAAGAAAGAAATCTCAACCCATACCTTACACCCAACACAGAAATTAACTCAGAATAGATCCAGACCTAAATAGAACCAGAACTAAATGTAACCATGTGTTACACCGTGAGTTTCTAGCAGCAATATAGAACGGACTGGCTATAAATCAAAAGGTAACTTTTTTGTAAAAGAACTGTAAGAAAATAAGAAGATAGCTGCAGATGGGGTGATGCATGGGTGCACGTCTAAGGAGACTCCCCCAGACCTGAGCAGTGAGAGACTATACACACCCTAAGAACAGCAGAGATGAAAGATGTGGCCATAGTCACTGGGAGTTCAATAGAGCCACAGTGAGACTTGATATGCACTGGTTCAAATGGTCAAGACCAGAAACAAAGCTGTGGCATTCCCGTAAGGGTGACAAGGGTCTGTTTGTCAGCAGAATGTGGTTAGGCCACAGTAGATAGTGATCTGGTGGGTTTTTATAGGGAGTTTCGGGCAGCTTTCTTTTCCCTGCCTTTGAGAAGTTTGAGGTATAACCTGGCAGCCATAGATGCATGTGTCTGCATTGAAACCACCTGAGAGCATACTGTGTGAGCCTGAACTGAAGGCTTGAGCCTGGGAGTCGTGCACTGTGTTCTGGAGCTGTGCCCTCTGTACAGAACCCAGGTGTCTTCAGCACGGAGTTCCCTTGTTTCCAAAGGCCCTGCCCCATTCCTGCCAAAGTTTCCAAAGGCCCACGTGACCAGCTTCTCTACTGCTCACTCAGCATCTACTCCATGTGCATGGGCTTGCAGTAGCCTGGGGCCAGACTACTCCATGTTTGTCATGATTTCTACCAAGACTCCTGTCTAGTCCGGACCCCTTTACACTATCTTCCTGGAGAAATCTACTTTTACCTCTTCTATAGTTCCTCTTCATTTTAATTGTCTTTTACAAACACTTATTTCTGCAAAATAATGTGTTTCTATATGTGGAGCTCTGCAAAATACAAGTTTTTCTGGAGGAAAAGGACCCAGGCCAAGGATCTGGATTCTGCCTTTTATATCGGTTTTAAGATAAACTCTTTCGGGGCTGGAGAGATGGCTCAGAGGTTAAGAGCACTGGCTGTTTCTTCCAGAGGTCCTGAGTTTAATTCCCAGCAACCACATGGTGGCTCACAACCATCTGTTATGAGATATGGTGCCCTCTTCTGGCCTGAAGGGATACATGCAAGCAGAACACTGTATACATAATAAATAAATCTTTTTTTTTTTTTTTAAAAAAGATCAACCCTTCATTTTTGTATATTTAAAAAAAATCTGTTTTTATAGAAAAGTTCTGCTTGACATTTCAAAAATGATTTATGGATTTTGAATTTAGGCTGATAACATACATAGCTTTTGATGCAAAAATCTCACAGTGCAGGGGCCCCAGCATGTAGATAAAAAAAAAAATCACATTCCTGTCCTCCTCAAGGGGTGCAGGGTAGGGCTGGGGACCTTGGAGGAGCCAAGGCTGTCATGGAGGTTACAGTGCACTGAACTGTTGTGGTTGTTAGTGTTGTATTCGCTGTAACACTGATGCTACGAGCCACCTGGAATGGGCACTCCTTCACTTGGATACAATCAAGGAGTATCTTGTCTAATGCTTCCATCCCATCACCTTGTTACATTGTACCTGCCTCACATGTAAACCACAAAGCTTTCCTAATGTTAGCATCAGTAATTTCAAGTCATTATGCTGCAGGTTCCCACTGTGCATGCTGTAGAGTATGTGTGTGCATACATGCATGTGTGTTAGCCAAAGAAATTTCTGTTCTGTGGCCATGATTACAATGTGTTTAGTTGTCTGAGGATTGGAGCTATTAGATCAGTTAGGGTACAAGGTCATATAGAGAGAAACTTGAGAGATCAGGGTCATTAGAGCCTGCGGGCTAAGGAAAGGAGCAGGCTAACCAATGTGGTGCCTCTCTGGCTCTGGTCTGCAGATTCCTGGGCAACAGAATTTGGTGATTAGAAGCATGCAGTAGTGCTTGCTGTTTGTACAAAGTGCTGGTGATTGCTTTAGTTTATGTAGGAGAGTGACGGCCTGAGGAAATGGATCTTCAGACAAGTCCCGAGTGCTGCACGGAGTTACCTGAAGAGACTGCAATTTCTTTTCAGAACTTAGCCTTGAGTGGTTGTTGTAAAAGAATCCCCTTCTGAGTTGTCATTCAGTTGTTCCTCTGTGGATCTTGTCTTTTCTTTATGCCAGTGTCTGGAACTTTGAATAGCAAAAGAAAGGAGTATATGCATGTCATAAGCTCCCCACCCCACCACACACACACACACACACACACACACACGCGCGCGCGCGCGCGCGCACGCACACACAGCTAAGGCGGTTCACGAGTAACTGAGTCTTTATAGAATGTGTCGTGGCACCCATAGTAGCACCTCTTGTCACTGTGTGGTGTTCATTCCTGTTGTCCTCGCTCAGAAGTGACATGCTCTTTCCACTTAGAATCTCGGAGCCATCCCTGCATGCCTTACTGGGTTAGAACCAGCTCTGGTGAGGCTGAGAGTTCATGGGTGTGTCTGAGTACCTGTACGTCACCCACCTCTTACGTAAGCTCCTGTTACAGATCCGTCACCTATACCTAACAGAGTTCGTCCTTGGCATGTACCTCAAGATTGGGATGTTCTCCACCAGTCCACCCAGCCCTCTGCCACTCCCTCCTCTCCAAAGGCAGCCAAGTGTGGAGTGTGCCCAAATAGCATGCCTTCCTGAGACAGTGACCACGGGGTTGTTTCTGCACCAAGGTGACTAGGGGCTGCATGCTTGCCCACTGCCAGTTCTCACAATGTCTGGCTTCTCTTCTCTCTTCAGAGGCCACAAGAGAAAACTGAACGAAGAGGACGCTGCCAGCGAGTCCAGCGGGGAGTCCAGCAACGATGAGGAGGAGGGCAGCAGTTCAGAAGCCGATGAGATGGCCGCTGCTCTGGAGGCGGAGCTGAATGACCTCATGTGACGGGGACCTGCCACCAGACAGCCCCTGGGGCGGCTCCTTTTTCTCCAGAAAAACTTAGATTTTGCAGAGCTCCACATACAGAAACACATTATTTTGCAGAAATAAGTGTTTGTAAGAAGTTTTACTATAGGAAAGTCTACTTTTTTAAGCGACAAAGTGTTACGAGGAGTTGGTGTGCTATGCCAAAGAGCTCGGCAGGGCCTCTCGTGGCGAGAGTGGACATGTGATGTCTAGTCATGTAGTGAGGGCCTTGGGGGCTTCCCTTTGAATACAACAGCATATTTAGTGTGAGGACTGGGGACCCAGGAAGACTTAGAGCAATGTAGCGAAAACCTGGCGTCTTGGGCTTTGTTCACAGCTGATGCGATCAGAATTGTGAAGGATTTTTAAGTGAAACGGCAGTGTACATACTTGTGTACAGGACACCAAGACTCACAGGCAGGCCTGGGAGCCTCAGCCACCCTGCAGGCCCTCGGCCGATCTGCAGATGACCTGGTTCCTGATGCAGGTCCCGTCTGCAGCCTGGGCTGCCTGGGCCACAGCCTGCCACTGTGGGCAGTGTGACGAGAGGTGGCCTACGCTGCCCTAAGAGAGCTGATGTAAAGTTTTTGTATATTTCATACTCCACCCACCAGATTCTTCTTCCATTTAATAAAGTCCTTTTTGTAAGTTCTCTCTGGTGCCTGACAGCAGCGCGGGCGGCCTCTCGGGATTCCCTCAGCCAGGCTCCTGCTCAGCAGCAGGCGCTGTGCGGGCCAGGGTGACCAAGCCTGAGTCTGTCCCTGTCAGAGCTGGTAGAACAACAGACAGCGCACTAACGGAGAAGGACGTCCTGGGACTAGACGACAGCGCTTGCTGCCCCCAGCTCTTCCTGTTCCCTGGGGAAGTTTTTCAGAAGCTTTTACCAAACCATGAAGGATGCAGTCATAATTTCCAGCATGAGGTGGACACCTGGGGAATCGGGCAGCTCTGTTCTGGTGCTCGGGGCCCGCAGCTAGAGAGAGGGTTCGTCATGAGACGCATCTACTGTACTGTACTGCATTATTGCCAGAGCCAGTCAGTCTGCCACACAGGCATCCTCGGGAGAAGCTGGGGGGGGGGGGGGGGGCGGTGTCACAGAGTGCCCTCTGTCTCCAAAGGTACCTGAACGAAAGAACCAGTCAGTCACTCACTCTTCTGTTTGTTCTGTAAGCGGTGGGTAGTGCGGGAAGAAGTCTAGGTGCGTGTTGGGTCCATGAGGTCACTGCCAGTGCTCCGGACCTGTCGTTCAGACGGTCAGTTCTGCCTCTCACCTGCTCTTTTCTCACCTTCCGCGAGAACGAAGTGAGCCAATAGCGAAGGTGAACAGGATGAGACTCCGTTAACGTGGGATTGGAGTCCCAACAAGAAACCGCTCACCACACAGGCATGACAACTGAGGGAGGGTCCCAGTCTCAGATGTGCAGGGTGCTGGCTAGCTGAGAGCTCGCCAACGTACATCAGGAGGCGGGCGTTCCAGCCTGCAACCAGAGCATGGAGTCTTAGAGAATGCAGCGGTGAGAGACGGAGCCAGGTCTCTGCCTAAGGCAGCACCCTGAGGGGTGGTGAGAAGCCCAGCGTTCTTCCCTCGCCATTACTCCAGGCACGTTGTTTGCCTGTCCAGAGCCTGTGCCTCCTGTTACACAGACCTCTGTGCACTGATTGGCTGGCCGTGTGTGGGCAAATAAGTATAAAATGAAGGCCAGGCCAGGGAGCTTTCCCAGCTGGTGGGGGTGGGAAGCAGGTACTCGATGGTTAAAGGGCACAACAGGACCGTCCATTTCAGGTTGCCCTATCCAGGAGGCGGGTCTTTGCTTGCATGTTGTCGAACAGCCTGTTCATGGCTAGAATTGGGGCCTGAGGTTTTGTTGGTTTCCCAGCAGGTTTTTTCAGGCGAGCTGGAGCCCCTTCCGTCCCTATGCCAGGACCTAGGGGCAGCCAGGATGAGTTTTGTTGATAAAGACACCTTCTGTCCCTTCTGCCCCTCTCCTGGTTAACCACTACATTGGCAGTGAAGTTCCAGACCAAGACAAGGCTGCATCGCCCGTGCTCAGGGGCACACTCCACACTCCCGTGGGCTCAGCTTCATGTATCGACTGGATTTTTCAGAGAAGTTACAGATGGAGCTCCAGGTACTGCTGCATCTACGTGTGCAGATGCTCGGACGTCGTCAGGAACTGGAGCTCCCTCTGTGGTTTACCTTGCCACTCTGCTGGGCTTTCCCTGTTGCTTGGCTAAGGGGGGTCATACCCTGAATGATGTGGACAAGGAATGAGGTCATGGAAAGACTGCTATGGACCCCGAAGTGAATGTTGAGCAGGCAAACACCCAAAAGCCAAGCCTCACAAGTGTCACTGAGTGCATTCATTTACTCCAACGGCAGTAAACAAAACCTGTCTGCCAGTCAGCGCTTCCTGTGAAACGGTAAAGGGGGAAGCCTTGCTGGCAGAGCTGCGCTGGGACGGAAGTGAGAACATCATTAACGTCATCTTGGAGTATGCCAAACCAGCTCTCCGCCTGGCTTTCTGAGCAGTGATGACCAGCATCGGCATCTTCTCACAGTATCGTTCTGTCTGATGCTGTGCTCATCTGAGCTGCCATTCTGCTCCTCTCCCAGACCATGTTCCTGGCTGTCAATCACCGATGTTTATATTGCTATTCATTCATTCATTTCATCTTATTCCCTATATGGCCCAGATGAACAAAAGCCTTTCTAACATGGCCCCAACTTCTCCTTCCCCCGGAAGGAGAGAAGGAAAGCTGCTGGGGGAGGGGGGGGCGCGAGTCCTTATCTGCAGCCGAGGAGCACAGACTTGCTGCAGATGCTGGCCAGGGCAGTGCCTCTCCCAGGCCACCACCAGCTGTCTACACCTGTACCCAGGGCTTTGCTGTCCTGTTGGAGGTGGGGCTTAGCCCCAGAGCACCACACACGCAGATGCTTAAGATGGACTTTCTTCCCCCACCTCAGTTCTGGCTGCCTTCGCACATCAATGCCAGGGCTGGAGCAAGCAGAAAAGTGGGTGTTGAAGACCCTACCACAAGGTTTTCCATACTGACTCCTACCTGTCAGAACTAGCCATGTCCTCTGGTAGGCCCTGACTGTCCACTGACGACCTATCTCGAGCTAGCTGCACACCTGAGGGCAAAGGACAAAGGCCTGCAGCAAACCCAGGTCCTCCAGACAGATCGTATCTAAACCGTCAAGAAAACACGTTTAATAGTTGTACATCTATTTGAAATAAGGTCTTAGTAAAGCTTAATGGCTTGAATTTGCTTCTCAGAGGTTTGTTTTGTTTTTTTAAATAGGACAGGGTCTCTGTGTAGCTTTGGCTGTCCTGGAATTCACTGTGTAGATCAGGCTGGTCTCTAACACTCAGAGATCCCCCTGCCTCAGCCCCCACCCCCAACTGCTGGAATTAAAGATGCGCACCACTATGCCAGACTGACATCCTTTTTATGATCCAGAGCTTGGCAGGAGGAGTTTGGTGAGGTTGTGCACTCAGGAAGTTGAGTCAGGAGGCCTACTGTGAATTTAGGATCAGACTGGGCTACGTGAGACCCTGTCTCAACAAACAAACCAAGAGAACTCATCAAAGCCCAAAAGAAATCTTTATATAACTAGGCAGTAAACGGACTTACTTTCCACTATTTGAAAATCTGTAACAACTGGAATTGAATGGTTTTCCCTTGTTTTCTTTTTTCCAAAACTGTCCTACTGTATAATACAGATTCAGCTTCGGCTCATGATCAAGTTACAAGTGTTGGAGTTACAACTGTGTGCTGCCATGCTCAGCTGACTTTCTGATCTTTTTTGAGAAACAGAATGTTGGCATTTTGAGTGTATTTCATATCCAGAGGTTTTTAATCACAAATTTTCAAGGTGGCCATAAAGCACTGACCTCTGAGCACATTTGCTTTATGTTGCAAACGCAGATCTAGCCACAAGGCCTCCCTCCCCAACTTTCGTGGCTTCTGAGGCCTTTGTGGCTACATAGCTTATTCTTTTTGTCTCTCTGGGTGAAACACTTCATTTAGGCATCCCCTGCCAAGGGACATTTTGGTGTTAAGTGTGCACAGTGATTAATAGAGCTATGGGTAAATACTTGAGTGTGGAGTGGCTGGGTGCCACTGTAAGAGTATTTAGGTTTGTAAGGATAGGACAAAGCTGTTGCTGCACTGTGACATGCCAGCTTGGCCTGGGCGTCCTGCCGCAGCACACTAACACCGTTTCTACCATGCCCTTTTCCATGTTTTGTGCGCAGTCATTTATCACTGGTTAGCTGGTTTTCAGGGGCCCTTATTTGGTGCTGGGAAATACCTGATTTTCACATGGATGTGGTATCTTTGTCCCAGGAGTGGCTTGGAGATCTTTCCAATCGCCCGGTCATCAGTCTCTTGCACTTTCACGTGTCTTCATGGTGACCTTTCCACTTTAATATCCGGCTGACCAGGCACATGGGCTGAGTTAAGGAGACCTTCCACAAGGGTATGAAATGCATCACACTGCAAATGATACGAACTTGTCTTCTTGTAGTTTTGCTAGGTTTGCTTGTTTGTATTTCTGTACTGGCACTCAAACCCAGGGCTTTGTGTGTGCTAGGCAAGTGCTCTGCCCCTGACCTACTCCCCCACAGTACCTCCTTCTCAACCATTTGTGTAGGTGGAGTTAAAAATTCTCATCAATCACACGGTTACACTTTAAAACGCAGTGCATTCAAAATCACAACAGGAGGGTTTGAAGCATAATTTCCTCCAGTAGACTTGCAGGTCTCAGAGTGGTTTTCTTAAAAAACAGAACAGAATAAATTGCTCACTTTTAGGGGATGCTATTGTAATGGTTTACTCTTCATTGTCAGTTTGGCTGTCTCAATACCCACCCAAAAAAGAAAGTTATTATTTTATATATTGAAAGATCTATGGATAAAATGTGAGTCTTCATTAAAATACATGGCTCAGGAGTGGTGTTTTAAGATCCGCCATTCTCAAAGTTGGCTCATGAGCCAGCCCAGATTCTACCTATTTTTGTGTTTGAAATGATCTGTAGTAAGAACGTAATAGTCGTGAATTCTTAAATACATAAAATTATGCAAGATCTTTTGTAATCAAAATGACTTAATTGCTCTGTGGCAAGCCAGGTCTTCCTTTAAAGTCATTGGAACTGCATGAATAAGTACTGGAAGCACACAGTGCCCCTTTCAGGTGGGCTTCTGGAAAGATCAAGATCCACAGACAGACTTCTGGGCCTTTGTCAATGCTCGGCACAGATGAGGGTCGGCTCAGCAGTTGCCCGGGCTGTAGGATTCACAGTTGTTCGCATACCCAGAAGACTCTGGTGGGCCTTTTAATCCACAACTTCCTGGTTCTTGGGACAGGACTTCCACTTCATCTGAGAGGATGGTCTGGTCTTTGTCCTGAGCCCTTGTGGACCAGATGATGACTATGATCTTCTCAAAGTCAGTGATTACTGGTCAGGCTCCACTGTAGCGCAAACACCATTACTACAAAAGTTCATGTGCCAGATCAGCTAGAACATTTTTAGAACTGTTTTTATAATTTTATTTCAGGATTTCTTTGGATATACTGTCTTGGTGCTGATTTTTGTTTGAGAATGAGCCTGCATACATGAATCCTTTTAGCATAAATTGCCTTTGGTTTTGCTTCCGTTGGGGTTTTCCTGGGCCTTTGGGAGAAGCGTGGTTCCCACTGTCTGTCACTTCTCACATTCTCATCTCCTTGGCATCTGCATCTGCCCCCGAAGCCTGGGAGGACGTCCCAGGACGTTCTCCACACACTTCATGGGAAAGCCAGGAGCGCTCCTGGCAGGCAGCTCAGCTCTGGGGCTCGGCCAGGCGCTTCCTTCCCCAGCCTGAGCCCTCCGCCCTTGTCCTCATGACATGCATACAGCTTCATGCTTCTCTGCGTCCTGCATAGAAGGCACAACTCTTCTGAAATGTTCTTCAGGTTAGTGACTTTGCAAAACATAATCTGTTTTTTTTTTCTGCATAGTTTTCAAAGGCCTCCACTTAGATTTTTTTTTTTAACCTCGGGAAGAGAGGTGTACTCAGCTTCAAAATGGAGTGCTTTGGGGCCCGGAGATGTGACTTAGTCATAGAGAACTTGTGTAGCATGCAAAAGGCCCTATAATTGATCCCCAGCACGTGTGTACACACACACACACACACACACACACACGCACGCACGCACGCACGCGCGCACGCGCACGCACGCACGCACGCGCACATGCACACACACACACCACATGAGTAATAGTCACAGCCCCAGCTGTGGTCTCTGAGGCAGCTCCTTGTGGAGTCCTAAGCCTCTCAGCTCTGACAGGATGGCCTGTTCCCATCCCAGGGCTTTTACATGTGCCTTGGGCTTCCCTCCTTGGGCATGACAACTGACACCAGACAGTATCCACCCAGTGTTGGGAAATACTCCTTTACACCGTGTCAAGATGTGTCACTGTGATTGGTTTAATAAGGAGCTGAATGGCCAATAACTAGGCAGGAAGCGGTTAGGCGGGACTTCTGGGGACAGAAAGGACTCAGAGAGGAAAAAAGGCAGGGTCAACAGCCAGACCAGAGAAAACAGCATGAACAGTACCGAGAGATGAGGTAAAAAGCCTCACGACAGAACATAGATGAAAAGAAATGGGTTAAAATTTAAGTTATTAGAGCTAGTAGCCCAAACCTAAGCTAAAGCCAAGCTTTCAGAATTAATAATAAGTCTCTGTGTCATTATTTGGGAGCTGGCAGTACAGGAAAGATTTACCATGACCAAGTCTCAGTACATGCGTGCGTGTGCACATGTACACACACACACACACACACACACACACACACACACACACACACACACACCGCCCCTCCAGAGCTCCCCTTACCCCGTCTCCTCTCATTTAGTCTCTGCTAATGTGTGGTTGGTTTGGGCTCTGCCCCCATCTCCGTGTCTTGCCTGACGGCTCCACGCTATGCTCCATGGCAGCGGGGAAGCAATTTGACTAGTGTAGCTTCTCCTCCCAGCGCAGACCTGGTTTCTGGAACCTGTTCAGTACAGGTTTGTTGTCTGGTATGGTTCAGGTACCCCACAGCTTTCTTACTTCACTCCCATCTCACGCTGGGGCTCTGAGTTGCTTCTCTGCCTCCCGTCACAAACCAAGGTTACACTTGGTAGATGCAATTGTCCATCCAGTGCGAGAACCAGAGGAGCAAGAGCCTGAGGTAAGGGGGTCTCTCAGACCTTGCCACGGGCTGACATTGGTACCCCAACTTCATTCCTTTGTGTTGTAGTAAGAGTGAGCATGTGAAGTATGAGTGCTCTTTAAACTATGGATAGAACTGGGTAGTTCTTGAAGGAAAACTCACCCAGATTGTATATATGAAACTGCCTTCCCAAGTAACACGTTTGTATAGGGAAAATCTGAGTAACTTAAACTGCTGTTGGCTCTAAGTTAGCAAGGTTGCAGGATAGACCATCAGTTCATGAAAGCAGGTTGTAGCAGGCCTGGTGGCACACATCCGTAATCTCAGCACTCAGGAGGCCGAGGCTGAAGGGCGTATTTGAGGCCAGTCTGGACTGTGTGATGACCCCACACAGAGCAGCCTGGGCAGCAAAGCAAGACCCACTAAGAACAATGTCTTCAACAAATGGTCCTGGGAAAGTTGGATTGCACATGGAAAACAGTGAAGATGCCTCACCCCCTCACAATGGAACAAAGGCCTAAATGTAAACCCGAGACAGCAAAACCATCGGAGAGGACATAGATGTAAACCTTCGTGTACTGGATCAATATAAGATTTCTCACGTGTGATAAATAGAGCACAGCAGCTAAAGGAGTGGGTAGGTGGGACCTCACCAAAACTACAAGATTTTGTACAAAATACACTATCAAAAAATTAAAATGCAGTCTACGGAAAAGGAAAATGCCAATTATATCTCTGATAAGACTCTAGAATATGTAAACAACAATAAAGCAATCCAATGTAAAAACAGTTGAAGAACCTAGACATGATATAGATATAGATATACACACAAATAGCTAATGGACAGATATTAAACAAGGCTCAATGCCATAAATCCAAGAAGGTTTCAGGGCTGGAGAGAGTGCTCAGTGATTAGGGCTGCTTGCTACAAAGTGCTGAGAACAGGTTTGACTCCCACTTAATAAGCCAGGCATCCCACAGACACCTGCATTGGAGGGATCTGACGCCATTCCTGGGCTCTATGCACACAAGTGCACACACACACACACACAGAGTAAGCTAAAATCACACTCCCAAGAGTTGACAAATGGGGTACATGAAATCTAAGAGTTGTTCAGCCAATGACAACCAGCAGAAAGAAAAGTGCCCACAGAGTGGGAGAAAATCTTTGCCACCTTTGACAGGATTAGTATCTACAGTATATGAAGAACTCAAATACCAATGAAGCAATCCAATAAACGAGCAGATAACGTGAATAGGCAGCTCTCAAAAGATGGAGTACAGATGGCCAAAAAATATATGGAAAAAATGTTGAGTACCTTAAGCATCTGGATTAACGCAAGTGAAAACCACACTGAGATCCCATGTCACCCTAATCAGAATGGCTAATGAAAAGAGAATGAATGTGGGCTGGGACTATGCCTCAGTGGTTGTTTGCCCAAGGGAAAACAAATCTGGAAAGCATGTGGAGAAAAGGGAACAAGAATCCATTGCTGGTGAGAATGTAAAGGGGTGTGGCAACTATGGAAATCACCGTGGAGGTCCCTCGAAACTCTTACATAGAACTATCCTAGGCTTCAGCTATCCCAGCCCTGGCTGTATACCCAAAGGAATCTAAGCACACCCCAAGAGATATTCACACACATCCATGCTCAATACAGCACTAATTATAATTCCAGAGCAGTGAAGTCAACCTCGCTATCCATCAACAGATGCACAAGCCCAGCATGACGGCCCTAGATTCTACAGCTCCCAGTCGAAAGAAAGAAAGGAAGGAAGGGAGGGAGGGAGGGAGGGAGGGAGGGAGGGAGGAAGGAAGGAAGGAAGGAAGGAAGGAAGGAAGGAAGGAAGGAAGGAAGGAAGGAAGGAAGGAAGGAAAGAAGAAAGAAAGAAAGAAAGGAAGGAAGGAAGGAAGGAAGGAAGGAAGGAAGAAGAAAAGAAAAGAAAATGCGAATATATCCAGTTGTATGTCATTTTGCCATGAGGAAGAATAAAATGTTTGCAGGAAAATGGAAACAGAGGGAACTACAAACCATCATATTGAGTGAACTAGACCAGTCTCCCAAGTGTCTCCTCTTTGTTTTTCTCATATACATACAACATTGCAGTAGATGAGGACCCGTGGCGGAGCAGAGAATGGGTCAGCAGAGAGAAATGGGGGGATTTGATCAGTGTTAAATCATATCCCTGATTGATGAGGAAGCCATGACTACAATGAACGTGTACTAATAAAGATAAAGATGGACAGTCACTCATACTTCAGAGAAATGGAATAGGCCATTTTAGTTCATTTTAATTAGAGCATTAAGTAGTTACATGTGGCTGGTGACTTGATTCTGCAGACTTTAAAATTTTCTCAATGATGATATTTAAGTAAAATTCTTTTCAAAGTACAATTCTTTTTTTTTTCTTCCAGTTTCCAGCTCCTAGTAACCGTCTGCTTCTGTCTCTATTGTTTTGACTTTTCCAGAAAGTCATATAAGTGAAATTATATATGGTGCACTTGAGATTCATTTTTTAAATGATGGCAGAGAGCAGAGGGTGTGTCTTCTCAGCTTGTGTGTCCCAGGCGTGGGTGGCTCTCCCACATTCTGAGCTTCTGCAATAATGTGAACCAGGCACTGGCAGCATTTTAGCTCCAAGATGGTTTTTGTTGTTACTAGTTTCTAAAAATTCATAGTTTATGTTTTGCCATGGAGAAAATCAGGAAAGCTGGCAGTGGGCACTTGAAGCCCGGAGGCTCTGGATGTCTGCAGCCGGGAAGCATGGCTGGGAAGCTCACAGGAGCTGCAGAGCCTCGGGGAAGAAAGGTCTGCAGTCACAAAGGGGCTCCCGGAGCAGTGGTACCAAAGTGGACTACCTGGGCAAAGGCAAACACCCTCAGGGTTACCCTAGCGTCTGCCAAGAACTGTTCACCACCGCTGCTTTCTTTAAAAGGCTCAGTTCTCCAGAGAATGTCAGATGTTTTACAAGTCAGAGTACGGGAAAGTGATAACTCCCAACCCAAGCCCGAGGCGGGAAGGTGTGGGAACGCCACCTCAATCTCTATTCCAAGCAGCTCCCAGAAGACACCTTGATCTTCCACAGCTGCTGTCTCCATGGCAGTCGCCTTGTCGCTGCTGTGCCGCCACAGACTGCTGAAGCTTTTCGGCTGCCTGTCCAATCAGAAAGGCTGCCTCAATCCACTCTGCATTTCCCAGAACAAAAGCACTCATGCACCTGGAGCTCACTGAAGGTCAGCACAGAAGCCTCAGACCTCCACAGAGGACACGTGCTATCCATGCTGGGACCCTGGGTAATGCCCCTGGGCCCTGGGCTGCTGGCTGTCCCGAGAGCCCAGATGTACCCTAAGCACTAGTGTTTGTTCTGGGGCAGGAAAGTTGCCTGTGCAGCCTGAGAACCTCCATCTCTGGGCCAAGTAGAAGACAAAGATGTACCTCCTCTCTCAGTGCAGCATGGGTAACGGAGTGCTCCTCCACCCTGTTGCTTATGGCTACCAAACTAGTTTATTTTCCCTCCCCGGTAATTGAGTCTTCGCCTCCCTCTTCCTGGACACCAGAAGTCCTGAAAGCTTCTGAGTCAAGGGTCTCCCCAGGTACTCAGGTGGAACTGGGTACTGAATGACTCAGGCTGGGCATACAGAGAACAGCATCATGTTAGAGATGCCCATGTGTCTTCTTCTGCTTCTCCAACCAGTTTTTAGCTTTTCTTGTGTGTGTGTTGGGGGGGGGGGGAATCATGCGACCTTCTCACCAGCATGAGGAAATATGCAATACCAGAAAGAACAGAGCAGCCTCCTTGGACCCATCTCTCAGGCCTGGTCTGCATGCCTAGTCTCCTGTACACGTGGAGGTCTGCAGCTTTTCTACGGTGCAGAGCTGACATGCATAAGAAGTCTACCTTCCCTGGACCTCTCACTGGCTCTTCCACTTCACTGCACCCACTCCCTGAGAATAGTGAAGTACATTGGCATTTAATAATTGCACCAATAAGCCAATATCCACCAATATGTTTTTGAAAGCATAAACAGGTTGTTAGGAACCTGGCAGGCCAGGCAAGTGTGACGTGATGCTCCAGAAGGTGAGTGTGACCTTCTGCAGTCAGCACGCTTTCAGGGATGCAAGCAGCATCAGGACCGGAGGTTTCCTCCTTCCTCGGCTCAGAGCCCTCGGACACGAAGTCACCCTGAGCATGCACACATAGCTTCAACGGCACACCTGCTGTGGGGCCAGGCAGAGCCACCCTTGATTGTCAGCGGTTTCCAGAGCATTCCAATCTACTGGGGGAAGTGCGGGGGTGCTGCTACCCCAGTGTTGAATGAAGCACAGCTCTGTGGCCCTATCCAGCAGCCATCGTGTCCTCCCGTCTACCCTGCTTCCTCTTGGGGGCCACTCTCACAGGGCCTGATGAAACTTAACCTCTAGCACCTCGCTGTCCAGGGCACCTGGTCCCTGGCCCTTCTCTATGCCCCACCCCCTGAGATGACAGAACCATCAGAGATGGCACTGAACCCGGAGTTACTGTGGATGCCTTCAGATGTTTTCAGTTAGCTAAGCCCCACTCTCTGGGGAGGAGGGGTTAGGGGCATCTGATACAGCGAGTTGGGTTCACATTGAGGCTGATCTGTGGCAGGCACATCTCCACACGGCAGTACCTCCTCTTCCGAATGGACAAAGCTCCATCACAGAGAGCCACCTGGTCCAGGAACCACAGTGCATTTGGGCATGTATAGTCCCTTCCTGTTGTCTTTTTAACCCAAATTTCCAGATGACCCCTGTGAGCCTCACAGAGCAATGGTGACTCTGTTTTCTGTTACTTAAGAATGTGCCATCTCTGTTACCTTTTATTTGCTGTGAAGGACACCATGACCAAAACAACTCATAAAGGAAGGCATTTAATCGGATCTCACAGTACCAGAGCGTAGTAGGGTCCATGGCCATCATGGTGGATAGCATGGCAGTGGGCAGGCAGACATCAAACTGGACTAGTCGCTGAGAGATGACATGTTGAAATAACAGCCATTGAGGCAGAGAGTGAGAGCTAGCTGATAATGGCATGGTCTTTTGGAACCTCAAAGCCCGTAGCCAGTGACATGCCCCCTCCAACAAGGCCACACCTCCTGATCCTTCCCAAAAGTTCCACCAATTGCAGACCAAGCCTTCAAACACAAGAGCTATATGAGTCTATGGGAACTGTTCTCATTCAAAGCACATGTGCCTTATTCCCTAGATCACGGAGTAATTAGCATGGCCCTTGGGAAGCAGAGGACTCAATGGATGAGTAAAGCTCAAATAGTTTCAACCACCGAAGGCATGCCCTTGAAAATATAGTACCCACCAGGATACAGATGGCCAGTGCTGTCCCATGCCAGGTACCTCCAGCTCCAGCCAGGAGGGGTCTGAGCTCAGTCACATCAGACTCCATCCAGGTGGGCATGGTTGGCCAGTGTATGCCACCTGTATGGCACATGATATCATAGAGTTAAGTCACTGTCCTCCTCACCAAACATGCTGGGTCAGAGATCCTCACTGTAATGACAGCACAGGACTCCACTATCCATGTGCCTGCAGTAAGGAAGTTCCAGAGAGAGTGGGCCACTTAGGAGCCCAGGTTGGTGGCTAGACATTGCAACTCTGCACAAAAACCCTCTGTAAGCAGACTACCCAACACATTGACCAGAGGCTGTGTTAGCATGTGTGCAGGGCCACCAGGATGTCCCCATGAGGAGAAAGGCCATGGTGCCTGCAGGAAAAGTCCTATTCTCCCTTAATCACACAGGATTTCCATTTTGGTTGCCCCAAAGGATATAAAGGAGCCATCCCCACAAGCCTGGCCAATGGAGGAGACATATACAACTGAAGTAGATAGGAAACTCCAAGGAGGCCAGAGGGGAGCTGTGGATATACTTCTCGAAGTCTGCTTACACAGTCAGGTCGGTAATGGTCCCCATAACTGCCACACCTAGAAAGACACGGCCACCATCACAGCAACGTGGTCTACTTTGCAGCAGACTGCAGAGAAACTAGGATCTTCAGACCAGCACTGTTGTACAGGCTGGACGAGAGTTACTGCATTCTCCAGCCAGGAGTATCACCTCACCCTGCAACTGCAGTACTTAGGGCAAAGCTGAGAGGCTCATTCTACCTTGGGCTCCACAGATATTTTCTCTCAGATGTCACAGTCTGTCATTCATGAACAGTGAGTTACAGGACATCACTTCTCAACCTGTGCATGAATGGATCACCAGGAGGTGAGGTGTCTTTCCATTAGGACCCAGGTGGTCGGGGCTCACACAGAGCATCCTGAAAGAACAGGGTGAGGATTTTGTCTTTGGTCTTCATCACCTGAGCCATGAAGCCAGCGACACAAAATCACTGGTGGGCTCCTTCTGTTCCTTTGCTCCTAGAGCCATTAGGCAGAAGGCATGCAACCATCTGTACCTGTCTTAGGACCCTTGGACACAGTTCCCAGGACAGGATTCAAGGAATCTGGTTTCATACCCAAGTCTCCCTTAGGGATGTCGAGGTTCTGGCTGTCCTGGCTCTAGGCTTGGCTAGACTCGTCTGAGGCTCCATGGGACCTGGGGCGTTCTGCAGGAACACAAATGGCTGCAAGTTGTTGGTCTGTGACTGCAAAAGAAGGCAAGTCTCCATCTCAGAGGAGCTGCAGGCCCTGTGGCCTCTACTGGATGCAAAGCTTGGCTACAGGAGGACCTGACACCCAGGGAGACCCAGGACACAAAAGACAAGTCAAGGCCTGGTTCCAGCCCCAAACCACAGCATCCTTGGTGTGTGTTGATCACCAACATCCAGTCTGCAGCTCCTCCCTATACCCTGGCTCACTGAAGTTGACTTCAAATACAAACACAGTCCCTGTGCTTTTATATTATTTTTTAATTTTTTTATATCTTGCTTGGAAAATGTCCAACAGGGCAATGTTCTTGGAATCAACACACAATATACATATATGCGTATGTCTTGTTACATTTCCCATCTTAGGCTGAGCTCTTGGGGAGTCCAGGTGATTCAAAAGTGACTTGGAATTGTGTTCAGAGCAGGTGCTCACAGAACCTTAGCACCCTGACTCTGAGCCCATGGTACCAGCTAGGTCACAGTGTCCTCAGGTACCTGCTCAGGGAGGGTATAGGCAGATGCCACCTCTCTTCCATGTCGGCAGGTTTTGCTTTCACATTGCTCCTGGCTTCTGACCTCAGACCTTCTGGTTGAGCTTTAGCTCTGTGGTCAATACTGATAAAATATAGGTGGACCAGTATCCCTCCCCAGGACGCACAGCCTGGAGCTGGCTGGCTCCATTGTTGTCTGCATAAGACAGTGATTTTCCTTTCCTGGAATGATATGTGTGGAAATGCACATCTTCCTAGGACCAGCGAGCCACAGTGTGAGATGACAGGGTGTACCTACAACGTGAGATGACAAGGTGCACCCCATCAGCTTGTCCCTGGGAGACTCAAGAGAATTCTGGTCACTTTCCCATTTCCCTGGAGATGGTGGCGTGTTCCAGAAAAGTCAGTCCAGATTTGTTACTAGGGAACGAGAAGATGGTGTGACACAGCTTCCTGCTTCCCACAGGCCTAGCTACCTGGAGCTCAAGGTCAGAGCTGGCCAAGGACTAGGCCTGGCCTCGTGTCACCTTGGGAAAGGACCTTTACTCCCCCTCTGGAGTGTGGCCCTGTGTGCACACTCAGCTGGAAACCATCTACAGATGCCCCTGTCCCAAGGCGTCTGGGTATCCATGAGGCACAACAGAGAGCTCTGAGCAGTCCCTGCTTCCAGAGGCTGCAGGGGGTGGAGACACAGTGGTACAGCTGCCCATGGAACAGTGGGCATTTGCATTCTTTATGATTATTGAGTTTATTTTATTGTGTCTATGAGTGTTTTGTCTGTGTTTATATATGTGCACCGCATGTATGCCTGGTACATGAGGAGGTCAGAAAAAGGCACTGGAGCCCCACCTGGTAAAATCTCAGAGTAAATGTTGACCAATAGTGACTGAAGATGAGGATGGGAACAGGAGGGTGAGTGAATCCTTCTGCTGGGGGAGGGGGGGACTCCATCATCTCCACCATCCATTCAGGTTTCCTCTGAGGATGTCTGGTGTTCAGTCACCTGTTCTGCACCTGACAAGAGGCCCAGTAGCAAAGACATAATGTCTCCCTGGGCCTTGCTGCTCTCCTTATGCATCTGAGCAATGGTCGGGGGGTCGGTGCATCCCACAGCGGGTGATGTTATAAAGTGATTAACCTCCTGCCTCCCTTCTTTGTGTAGCTAGTTTTCTCCAGTCCTGCCTGGCCCACAGTCAGGACAAATCTCTCTCACCCGCCTGTCCTGCAACCGCTCAGACCCAACCAAGTAAACACACAGAGACTTATATTGCTTATAGACTATATGGCCACAGCAAGCTTCTTGTTATCTAGTTCTTATATCTTAAATTAACCCATTTCTATTAATCTGTAAGTTGCCACGTGGCTCGTGGCTTACCGGTACCTTACATCTTGCTTGTCATGGCGGCGGCTGGCAGTGTCTCTCTGCCTCAGCCTTCCTGTTCCCAGAATTCTCTTCTCTGCTTGTCCCACCTATACTTCCTGCCTGGCTACTGGCCAATCAGTGTTTTATTTATTAACCAATCAGAGCAACACATTTAACATACAGAACATCCCACAGCACCTTTGTGCACGGCAGGGGCCCTCAGAAGGATCTGGGACTCTGCAGCAGTTACAAGGTGGCACCAGAAACAAGTTCCCACATCCTTGAGCCCATCCATGCTAGCTGTCACTGTTCATGACGTGAGGAGAGGGGTGTGGACCGGAGGACTTGGTGGCCAAGTGCTGAGTGCTCAGGTAGGGGAAGCAGGTATGTCAAGAGCTCCCCTCACCAGGAAGGGTCACCTGGACCCTGGGGGAGCTACAGCCCCAGACATACCCAACTCCAGAGCCGGCACAGTGGGGGACCAATGAAGCTCCGTGGGAGCATTCACAGGATAAAATCAAACTAAAACCCTATGTAGCAGTTTGACATCACAAAGGCTAAGTGAGGAGGGTATAGCCTAATGGCTATTCTCAGCTTCAGGACCCCTCGGGCCTCATGGAATCACGACCTAAGTGTAAGAAACTGATTTCTGTAGCATCTGTGACTTATGAGCAAGTGTTCAGAAGGGATCCGTTTAATTAGTGCTGGCATCAGAAGCTACAGATTGTACCATGTGTCAGCTTTGCTCACAGAACACCGTGTGGTGGCATTTGTTCCCTTCCGTGGGCTGCACGAAGAGCTCAGTCCGCGGCCCCACCCTGCTGGCTAGCCCTAACGTCCCCAGTGGAGATGTGATTGTGTGTCTTTTTACACGGGCTCTCCTAGAATCTCAAACCTGTTGGAACAAATGCTAACACTGAAGAAATCAACACGAAGGAGTGTGAGCCCACTGTGCGTGCAGGTCGCCTGCAAAGCTGTTGATAGTTTTCAAGTGTGCCGTACGGCTCTGAAGGTGTCAGTTCTAATATGAAGCCGTACACGATTCCCAGAAGTCAGACAGCCATGAGGTAACCTTTCCCAGCTGTGAGCAGGCAGACACAGAGGGCTCGAGCCCCAGGTTTGGCCTCCTTTCTACCCCCTGACCTTGGTAGTGGTGACAGCAGCTCCCCATCATCTGGGACTGGCTGGCAGCAGCCTAACTGCTCTCCCAGAATCCCCTGCGTTCTGAGCCGTCACTTCACATGGTCAAGAGCTGCTGGGGGCCAGGTGAGATGGTACAGATGCTAAAGACACCATCTTCCTAGCTTGAGGGCCTGAGTTTAATTCCTGGACCCCACGTGGTGGGAGGACAGAACTGACAGCCTCAAGTTGTTCTCTGACCTCCACATATGTGCTGCAGCATGTGTGGGTGTGAGCATGCATGTACAGGCGTGCACACATGCATACACACACACACTTAATAAATGTGAAATAATAATAATTGCTTTTATTTTTATCATTATTATTATTATTTTGTTTTTTGAGACAGGGTTTCTCTATGGAGCCCTGGCCATCCTGGAACTCACTCTGTAGACCAGGCTGGCCCTCAAACTCAGATTCACCTGCCTCTGCCTACCAAGGGCTGGGATTAAAGGCGTGCACCACCGCCACCTGGCAAAAAATTAATTACTTTGTAAAAAGAGTGGCTGGGGCCCACTGGCTCATTCTCGCCTGAAGGCCATGCTTCCTACCGTCGTGTGGATTACAATGCTGAACAATAGCAGATTGGACTTGCAGGGTCAGTTCTTCCTCTAATACCAGTGTCGATGGTCTCTAAACTTGGGGAGCAAAGGTAAGCCCCATTCCTGTGTAGTGGGTCCCCAGCCAGAGCCAGCACGGGAGCAAGATGCAGCAAACATGGGCTGTGAGAAAACACTAAGGTCATTCTCCTGCGGTAGCCCCAGGACCTCTCAGTTCTGAAAGTGGGAGGCTTCGGGGTATTGTGGTGGCTGTGTCTTCAGCTGAAGCTGGCAATAGGCGTGACCCTAACGGCCCAACCTCTGGAGGCCTCAGCTCTTCCGAGTCCAGCAGGCTCCTGGAAGCAAGCCTTTGGATGACAGCAGTTGTCCTCCACTCGTCCCCTCCCTGCGTGTCTCACTGGCTCTGTCTTCCTGAGCCGCCGGGTCTCCTCACTGGAGGAGCTGCTCCACTCAGCACCCATCTTCCTGCCTGCTTCCCTGTTGAGGCTTGGTGGCCTCGCTGGACCCACACAGAGCAGGTGCCAGCGGCTGATCCGTGAATGCTCACTGATCAGGGACAGAAGTGGTGTTCCCAAATGCAAGAGAGAATGATGGGTACAGCCCTGGGGCTGCAAGGGGGCTCATTGATTATCCCCCTCAGGCTCAGCCCAGTGCAGCCTTCTGTAGCATACTGGACTTCCACCTCGGCTGCTGCTGGCAGAAACGGTTTCCCTGAAAATAAAAGAAATAGTGACATCAATGATGAAGGTGGTGATTCTTGGAAGGTTGATGGTGCTAAATTTGGCACTTCCGACACCAAAAAAGAAAATAATCACACACACACACACACACACACACACACACACACACACACACACACGTGCGCACGCGCGCACACACCCCACAGATAACCCCTTCCTTGACACAGAGAGGAAGCCAATCTGCCTCCGCAGGTGAGCTCCCCTACAGCACACACAGAAACACTTGGGAGCCTTCCTGTAAACAGAGTAACCAAGCTAATCCATTAGCACTCAGGATGTCACAACATGCCTTAATGAATGAGGAAGGAAGCATCCCACGCATTCCCTCAGCCTGAGTCCTGGTAGAACTAGGGAGCCTCTCTGTGGGGAGTGAGATAGATGCCTGCCTGGGAGTCGAGATGCCACTAGGTGAGGACCAGCCCTTGGGCATACCTGTTCTTCAGTGTCACAGGGTGAATGTGGGGGTCTTCCCGTACATCTGCATGCAGATTGCTCCAGCCTGCTCCTGCCACCCAGGCACTGGGCTGGCCTGCTGGCCTGATAATGGCCTTCGAGTTACTTGTTACTTGGTGCCGTGCAGAGAGGCTGGCACCAGATGAAACCATGTTCTTTTCCCATGGGTGAGATCAGCAGACATGGGAGTCAGCAGTAGGTCTGTGGATGGAATAAGCATCCCCCTAATGGTTTCTTTCCCAGGACCAAACCTTCCTATATCCAAACCTCTGTCACCAGCCTGTGCTGGCCTTGTTATGACTGTGCCCTTTTATATCTACTTCACAGGATGGTGGCAGGCTTGTAGGTACTGCACCTACTCTGCTCTGCTGTGACTTGTCCTCCACAGCAT
The DNA here is from genome assembly GCF_049852395.1 of Peromyscus maniculatus bairdii. Classification (NCBI taxonomy): domain Eukaryota; kingdom Metazoa; phylum Chordata; class Mammalia; order Rodentia; family Cricetidae; genus Peromyscus; species Peromyscus maniculatus. The sequence goes on along the minus strand of NC_134870.1, from coordinate 71,933,298 downwards.
GACCAGTGACCTGAAGACCCTCAACAGAAGCATGCCTCAGGTCCAAACTGAAGTGACTCCTCTCTTGGGATCCACAAAGCCATGAGTCTTGGTCGCATTGTTCTCTCGTGGTTTTGCAGGGCGGTGTGCTGGGATAGAAGCCATAACCTCACGCGTGGCAGGTGAGCACCCTGGTGCTAAGCTGTGTGCTCAGATGCCCAGCCCCAATACTGCCACCAGGAGCGGTTTCTACTTTGTTCCTCGGGGACAGCTTGTTTGGTGAAAAGATGTCTGATGGCCTCATTTTTGTGTGAGGAATGCTGCTAGCCCCTGGGGTGCAAGGCAGGGGTGCCATTGAACACCCACATGCATAGAACACCCCCAACAATGAATAGCACATGTCAATGACCACAGCTAAAAAGCCCGGCTCAGTTCCAGCCTGGAAATGGTACCCCTAAGACAGACAATGGAAAAACACACACAACCTTCTTCCTCCCAAATCTCTGAGGGTCTGTACTTGGGCAGTACGGAGGAGGAGAGGCTGTAGAAACAGACAGGAAATGTCCTCAATTTTTATTATTATTATTATTTATTTTACAATACTATTCAGTTCCACGTAATAGCCACAAAGTGTCCTCAATTTTAAGGCTGTCTATAACTGGGAACAGCCTCTCCTGTTGTGCTTGGGAATGTACGATCTGTGGCTTGATCTATACTTGTTCATCTTAAAAAATGGTTGACTTACTCAACAAAACCATAGAACTGCCTCTACAGGAAGGCAGCGTGCTGTGCTCTGAAGCACCCCCACCCTCCCATCATGCACTGGGGGTAGATGGCTTGTCCTGTGGTGTGGAGGACCTGTCCTGAGATGCTTTCAGGTCAGATGTCGGGGCAAAGCACAGCTGTCCCTCAAAGGGAGCAAGATCGCTTATCTCAAATAAGAGTAGCTATGGACAGGAACCTGGATTCAGACCGCATCCAATAATAACACATTCCAACCTGGACGTGGTTATGTGTATTTTCATAATACAAAAATCATAAATCAGTGTATTTTCCAAATACATTTGTGGGAACATCAGGTAGGTGGTTACAGACAAGCTGGGGAAACTCTGCTTTAGGTCTCAGATGCCAGCTAGAGACATTTAGCATTTGGGTTAGTGGGAGCTAGGAGTCTGCTAAGTTAACACATGCCAAAAGTTTTACCTGATAGTTGAAAGGATACGGGCCAGACACTGAGATGTGCAACAAATGGTTGTTAAAGGGACTAAAGAGAGCCCAAGGTGATTCCAGCTCTCCACAATCATAAAGTTATACTCAATCAGCCTCATGGAATCATTTGTACAGGTGTGTGTGTGTGTGTGTGTGTGTGTGTGTGTGTGTGTGTGTGTGTGTGTGTGTTCTGGGAACTTCAGTTCACACAGGTATGCTCACATCTGAAATGCTAGGCAGCTTTCAGCAGAGCAGGAGTATAGTGAGACTTTCTTTAGACCACCAGCCTCAAGAAATGACATGGTGGCTTTTTATTAATTATGAAAGCTGGGCCTTAACTTGGGCTTGTTCCCAACTAGCTCTTAAAACTTAAATTAACCTGCCATTTATATTAATCTACACTCTGCCATTTGACTTCCTCTGTATCTGGCTATTGCATTCCCTGCCTCAGATTTTTCCCCCAGAGTTCCTTTCTCTGCCTGGAAGTCCTGCCTACCCTCTCCTGCCTAGCTACTGGCCATTCAGCTCTTTATTAAACCAATCAGAAGGTGCCTTAGGCAGATGGGGTAAAACAGAGACACATCTTCACACTGTTTACAAAAAGATTATCCCAACATCTCCCCCTTTTATTTTGATTAAAGGGTCTTTCTCTAAGATTAATAAACTATATAAAATAAGAACAATTATCAGATAAGAATTATATTCACAATGTCCAGTCCATTTGTATTTGGCAACTTTGATGAAAGTAATCTCTAATCTATCCTAGCTCAGTGAGTCCAAAGTTTTGGATCTAAATCACTTTCTATCATAACTTCTATTATCAACCTAGAAATATCTTTTTAGACCTTAAAACATTTTCTTAGATAAACAATTTAAGCTTTTATGTCTCTCAACCTTTATAAATTTTATGTCTTTTGTGAGTTTCTTTTCTGAATTTGGTAACAAGGAAAACCTGTAAAACTATAACTATCTAGTCTTCAACTCCATCAGAGACCCGAGAAGAATAAAATATTACCTGAGTAAATAGGAAGTGCAAAACAAGCAACTTTCAAAACTATAAAAATGACAGAGATCAATGGCTGGCTGGACAGTCACCCAAGGTTCCTTTGCAACATTGGGGCATCCATCTTTGGCCTACAGGTCTAGAATATCTGACAGACTTTCCTATGGAGCAGAAAATTTGAAGGACTGTTCTACCTTGTCTTGGCAGAGTTCAGGAGTTGATTTCTTTTGTGTCCTGCTTGTCCAATTTGGACAGCATACTATCAGCAGTAGAAGTAAAGGGAGTTTCTTGCCCAGTGGCTAGCTTTGCCACATTTGAAGCAAACTCCATATGGAGATTCTTCAATGCTCATCATCTTCTTTGAAGTAGATTGGTGCTGTCAGGAGCAGATGCGTCTCACTGTTATGAAAGACACTATGTTATTAAAACATCTTAAATGCCATATTCTGTAGATCTCTGAAATGTTTGCAGACCATTTATCTATCTAAAAATATATCTGCTAACCTTGAAAACATACTTAACATGATTACAAGTTTGATCGTTATAGATAACTAACTACTAACCTGTATTTGTTAATTATCCTAAGCAGTTTATAATAGTAACTTTCAAGGACTAGAACTTTACATTTTTTTAAATTAGCTATTTGAGCAGATAAAAGACAGCTGTCACCTTATAAGTCCATTTGGACTACATAGCCAAACTGTCATGAGGACTCTGTAGCCAACAAGATTTATCATGTCTCTTCCAGTCTCATGGCTGTTCCCATGAAGGGGATCAGCATATATTTCACCTGTCTAGTAGTTTTTCTTGGTTTCTTCCTTCATGTCAGCAGCCAAGATTTTCAGGAAGTATCCCATGATCAAATCAGGTCTTTATTAATTTTGAAGAAATTCATAGCTTTGTGTTCCCTGTGGAAACAAAGGCATAACCTCTCCCCCAATGCAACACACTTCCTGACTTCCATTCTAAAGTTAAGACATCCTTAAAATATATAGACTGGTTTAATCCAGCAGATTTCCCCACAATCCAGTGCCTCTCAGCAGCTATTGGTGGTTTTTTTTCTCATTAGCATTTAAAAATTTTTAAAGTTAATAAAGCACAATATGGGGTCTGAACACCCTGAATTTTGGTATTTCCCATCCTTACGTGGCTCATTCTTTTTATATTGCTTTACTCTCTCTTTAAAGACTTCATTTTATTATTTTCAAGCTATTTTTTTCTATGACTGTCTATACCCATTTTCTTTTCTTTCTTCAGCACCTAAGCACATTTTCTAGCACACTATACCTGTTCAGAGATTTTTCTCGGTCTGCACCTGGCTTTTTGCATGCCTGCAGCGTAAGCCAAGCCTTAAGGGGGCCAGGCCACCTACCCCAACTGGACCCAATAGGACCGGGAGGTCGCATGAGTGTCTGCAATGTTGCCAAAGAGACTGCAGTGTGTGTACACCATGACTCTGGGGAAATGTCTTGTATGTCCACAGGTTCCTTCTGCGGTTCTGTGCTGTGGGATGGCCAGGCAGGAAGTATAGGCGGGACTAACAGACAGGAGAATTGAGAGACCAGGAAGATGGAGGGAAACACTGCTAGCCACCGCCATGACAAGCAGCATGCGAAGATGCCGGTAAGCCACTAGCCCACGTGACAAGGTATAGATTCATAGAAATGGGTTAATTTAAGATATAAGAACAGTTAGCAAGAAGCCTGCCATGCCCATACAGTTTGTAAATAATATAAGCGTCTGTGTGTTTATTTTATAAGTGGGCTGTTGGACTGCCAGGGCTTGGCGAGACCCGGAGAGAAAACTCCAGCTACAATTCTGCTTAGCACATGGCACTGGCAGCTGGCTCTGTCCCCCTCGGGTTGGTTCAGCAGGCTACTCCACTGGTTCTGGGCTGCAGCTGTTGCCTGTGTTTCCATGAGAGCCTAGTCTCACACCTCTGGGTACCTGCCTGCCTGAGAGATGATGGTTGCTAGGAAGATGCACCCAGCTCAGTTTCCAGAAATTTTCTCAGCTTTCTCAGGCCATATGTTTGGATATATGTGCCATGCATTGGGCACCAGTAATAGTCTGATTTTCTGTGGACCGCCAGCTCCTGAATAATGACTCAGAGACTTTTTATTAATTATGATGAAAGCTTGGCCTTAGCTTAGGGCTTGTTCCTAACTAGCTCTTAAAACTTAAATTAGCCCGTTTATATTGATCTACTTTCTGCCACATGGTTCATTACCTTTCTTCAGTACCATACATCCAACTTCCTCCATGTCTGGCTCGCTAATCTCCTGCCTCAGCTTCTTTCCCAGAGTTCCTATCTCTGCCCAGACATCTTGCCTATCCTCTCCTGCCTAGCTATTGGCTGTTCACTCTATATTAAACTAATCAGAAGGTGCCTTAGGCAGGTGGGGTAAAACAGAGATACCTCTTCACACAGTTTGCAAAAAGATTATCCCACCACAGGAGTCTTTACACATCTTGCAGCAGTCTTGTTATATCATTGATAGAGTTAATGTTGCATTTGTAAGATCACACCAGCTACAGTTACCAGTAATATTGTTTGCCTGCAATATTTTTTATAGTATTAATCAAATGACAACACATCATATCAATTCACAATAATAGTAATAGTACAATAGTATCAGTAATGAGAATTGGCCTTACTTTTTTCTCAAAGAATAAAAGCTATTTGTTCTAGTTTGTTTTCTGATGCTGTGATGAACACGATGATGAAAAGCAACTTTGGAGGTATGCTGGACAGTTTTAATGCCAACTTGATACAAGCTAGATTCATCAAAGATGAAGGAACCTCAATTGAGAAAATGTCTCCATAGGATCAGGCTATAAGCATTTTCTTAAAGTGATTGATGGTGGAGCACCCAATTCATTGTGAGTGGTGCCATCCCTGGGCTGGTAGTCTTGGATTTTATAAGAAAGCAGGCTGAGCAAGCCAGAAGAAATAAGTAAGCAGTACCCCTCCATGGCCTTTGCATCAGCTCCTGCCTCCAGGTTTCTGCCCTGTTTGAGTTCCTGCTCTGACTTCCCTCAGTGATGGACTGTGATGTGGAGGTGTAAGCAGAATAAACCCTTTCCTCCCCAAGCTGCCTTTGGTCATGGTGTTTCATCACAGCAGTAGTAACCCTAGCTAAACCAGGAATGAAGGGTATATTTCAGTATACATGTCCAGGTCATAGCCTATCATTGAGGGAAGTCAGGGCAGGTGCCATGTAAAAGCCTTGTAGGAATGATTTTTACTGGCTCTTCTCCAGGCTCATGGTCAGCTAAACTTCTTGGTCAACACATGCAGACATGGCATTACCCACAGTGGGCTGGGCCCTTCCTCCCACATCAGTCAACAATCAAGACAATTCCTCACAGACGTGGCCACAGACCAGTCTGATCTGAGTCATCTCCTAGCTGAGACTCCTTCAGATGACTAACTCTAGGCTGTGTTGACTGCTGAAGCTAACCAGGACACAGTACGTTCTTTGCATTGTGTGGAGGCCAGTGTGAATCTCTTGCATGTAATGGGCCTCTCACAGTAGGACACGGCTCAGCTTGAATCCCGAGACCTATTGTCATTGTAGGCACTGGACATTTGCTTGGCTGGACCTCAGAAGCTGTGTCAAGTGCATAGACAACTCCAAACTTCTCCTTAGTCTTGCCTCCTCACCCCAAGTCCTTGCTCAGTCAGTCTGTGGCAGCCTATGATGAATCTCCATGCTATAATGCAGTGGGCTTGTCTCTCATTCTCACTGGCTCTAGACTCACCGAGACTGATGCACACAGCAGCCTGTAAATCCTCAGCCCAGCATGACATGGCTTGTCCTTCTCCACACATTTGAAGCCACATGCCAAAACAGCCCTAGAGCTCAACTGGGCTCTTGATGCCTTGGATCCCTACTTTGGCCTCTGCACCCAAGGGAGAAAGGGTGGGAGGGGGAGACAAGACCATATATCCTGCTTTTCACACAGGTGAGTAACTAATGGAGTTGGGATACATGCTATGTCCCTCCTTCAACCATACACTACCTGAATGTGGGGGGGGGGGAAGAGTTCCAGGCTGGGGAGGAAGGATCTAGACTGAAGGGTTTAGAAGAACATGAGGCCAGGTGGAGTCCATGGGTCCATCACAGCTGAAGCTCCTTGGGAGCCATGCTGCTCAGTCACTGATGACAGCCCTCTCCGGTTTTGGTGTGGAATGATGAGAGAGCAAATAGCGGATGTGCCAGCGGGGGAGACTGGGCCGTGGGGACAGAGTTTCATGGCATCCCAGAGGTCAACCCTGGGTATTTCTCCTTAGGAACCCTCCACCTTGATACTTGAGACAGAGACTTTCACTGGCCCAAGGCTCACAAATTAAGCCAGTTTGGATGGCTGACAAGCCCACATAACTGACAGTCTTTGCCTTTCTAGGGCTGGATCTATGTGGGCTGCCATTCTTGCTCTTTCTACACACGTTCTACACGTTCTACAGAGTGAACAGAAGTCCTCATGCTTGTGAGGCAAGTGCTCTGTCAGCTGAGCACTCTTCCTAGCTCTTTAAACTTGTTTCAAGTCTCTTCTACACTAGGAAGTGATATGGATGAAGGTTAAACATCGCAACTCTACATCCCAGGGTCTCTCCTGGACAAGCCCCATGATGACCAGGACTGGCACCATTTATTATTGGGCAGTGTTTCCAGAGCACCTGGGCACCTCTTGGCCAAGGGCAGACCGGAAGGGCAGCAGAACTGCTCCTTAGTAAGAAACAGAAGTACTCAATGGAGAAAAAGACACGGGCATTCACACACAGCCTTCAGAGAAGCTGCAGGTAAGAACAGCATACGGAACTGGAAAATCTGATGTCTCCTCCTATCAGATGAGACGATCTCCAGTGTGGTGGCCGGAGCCAGGGCATCATGGGGAAAGGAGAACCAGAGGAGACTAGGGGAGCAGGCTAGGTGCGCTGTTGGAGGGAGATGAACCGGTCTGAACATGTTCAACCTTCTCCCTGCATTTCTGAAACGCAGTCCAAGATGGACAGCACAGGTAGTGATTTTCCCGTAAGTGCTTGGAGAGCCCCTCCCCCACCAGCCCAGCCACACTGAGAACAGGTGGCCATGGAGTGGCCTAGGATGGGATGCCATCACGAAAGATAGACAGCCCACGGGACGACAAGACAGCCCCCACAGTGCAGGGCAGATGCGCAGGACATTAGATCTCGGAAGAAACAAGAGGGCCCTGTAAATTCCAGCAAGCGAAGAGTCTGAGAGGCTCAGCTTTCGGGATCAGCGCAGGGCTGACGGGAACTGGCCTGCACATCTGGAGGGCTTAGGCCTGCCTGCTTTTGATGTGTAGGGTTGAAAACTCCCAGCGTCAAGGCGGTAAGTGTTGTGGGAGCCGCTCGAGCCAAAAGCACTGCTGTCCCCTCGTTCTCGCCCCTCCCTCATTTTCCTCCTCCCCGCCCCAGGCCCCTCCCACTCCTCATCCCTACCGGCTTCGCACACCGCAAGCCTCCACAGGGCAGCTGATTCTTCATTGCTGCAGTGACCCCTCCCCCCCCCCCAGCTGAGTTCTTACAATGCGGATGGACCTGACACACAAAAAGAAAAACTGGGATCACATGATGTGGGCTCCCTGATGGAGAAACCGCAGGACCCCAGAAGCTTAGCGTGTTTATTATATACAACTGAACAGAGAGGTGGAGCGATTGCGCACAGCTGAACAAGGAAGCTGGTGATTACAGATAAACAAGGAGGCGGGGCTTATGGTACACAGCTGGATCAAGGAGACAAGTTCAGCTAATCTGAACAGGAGGGGTCTCTGTAGGAGAGCAGTCTTCAGGCAGTAAACAGGGAGTGGCAATCTATAATAACGTTTTCTGCACATGCTATCATCATCCCCACATGGATCAGAGGAAAACTTTGTCCTTCCTGTGAGCCTCAGTCTATAGGGAAGACTGCCATTTGCCCATGGGTCTGAGGTTATGGGACCCTTGACATGGCTGTGCCCATGTTGACAGCATGCATTCAATCCGGACTTCACTCACTCGGGGCTTAAACTCTCCTAGGAGGGATGGTGCTGTATGGTGGATCTCTGCTTCCTGTCATTATTGTGTAATGAAGTGACTTGGGGTTCTGAGCAGCTAACAGGATCAACCGAGGAGGGCAGACTGATATAATTATGCTCTGGGCTTTTAGGGTCACATGGCCTGGATTTGCTGCTGTCACGTATGGAGCCTCATGTGACTGCCACCTGCCATTCATGAAGTTTACCGCCCATTTGTTTGATTTCCTGTTTTCTTCCAGCACCCAGCACCCAGCACCCAGAACCCAGCAAATGGTGACCCAGGGGCTTCTCCGTCCTGGCTGGAACTGTGGCCCTTGGTCATATTGAAAACACCATGCAGGGAAAGGTTTCTGCCTAATGCTGCATGCTCTTGATGCCATAGACAAAGGAGGTGTCCACTCTGGGACCACAGAGGCTGATGACTGGGAGAAGCCAGAAGCAGAGGCCACACCTGGGCTGAGATGCTCAGGAGCAGCAGGGAGGGACAAGAAGGGTCCCTCACAATGTTCGCCAGTGAAAACATTCAGTATCTGAAGCATGCTTAGGAAACTGAATATGAAAAATACACACTGGCCGGGCGGTGGTGGCACACGCCTTTAATCCCAGCACTCGGGAGGCAGAGGCAGGCGGATCGCTGTGAGTTCGAGGCCAGCCTGGGCTACCAAGTGAGCTCCAGGAAAGGCGCAAAACTACGCAGAGAAACCCTGTCTCGAAAAAACCAAAAAACCAAAAAAAAAAAAAAAAAAAAGAAAAATACACACTGTATGTAATATAAATCATGCATGTGCATTGAGCTGTGGTTTTCCACTTCAGCAACAGAAAGATATAAATACAAAATCCACACGCCTGGTGTGGCTGTTCAGTGACCCCCAGAGTGTGGCTACAAGAAAGTTTAGAGAGGTAATTAGCAATTGATGAGTTTTCTTCTTGATATATTTAATTTGAAGTTTATGAATGTTCATTTTTAATAATAGCTGCTATCTGACTGGCAAAGCTTCCAATTCTCTGACAACTCCCAGCCGCCCGCCCTACCAGCTCGTGCATCTCTTTGAGCTAGCAGCCAATAATAACAGCCCTCTGCCCGCTGACCTGGGCCATTCTGAGGAGCCTCACTGAGGTCCCTTTATGGCCCTTTAAGAGCTTGCCCTTCCTCTCTCAGAAATAAAATGAACCTGCAGTCAGAGCCCCGAGGGATCCTCTGCTCAAGCTCTTCAGACCTTAATTACACGGGATCACCTGGAGACCCTGCTCTGTGGGCGATGGGCTGAGACTCAGCCTGTGCTCCTAACGCTACCCACAGGAGCACGCAGACCACAATGCAGGCAGCAAAATCAGCCAAATACCTGCAACCGAGGAGAAAGAATCAGAGTCACAGGAAGGTTTCATACTTCCCCAAGCCTCCACAGTTCATAGGCAGTGGTGGCTTGTTCCTCACAAAGTCTTGTCGTCTTGTGTCAATCTACCTTACAGCTCTCTTCCCATTGAATGTGATGAACATTCTCCAGCATTTTCCTGACAAACACACTCAAATATGCATGTTAAAACAAAAAGAATCACTATAGGGACAAAATGCCGGAGAATATTTGGCTAATTACATGATGGTAAATACGAAAAAAACCAGCTAAAGGGGGTGATCCTTCAGGCCTCATATTTCACAGGCATGGGTTCTCCAGATCTCTGTGCATAGTGCAAATGTGCCATCTCTTGTAGAACAAGCTTGTCCTGTGTTTGAGGACACTTCTGAGAAAGCTGCCACCAATCCCGAGGCCCATCACCCTCTGGCGCTCATTGTTTGGACACACCGTCACCTTAGGCCAATAAACTGGCAAATGTCTTTGCTTCGGAACTGGGAAGACAGCATCCTTCCCAGATGACTGGCACCGGAATCCAGCAAGGGAGAGCGGACAAGTGAGACCGTGTCTGTCCCTGCCACACCGAGAGCCGCTACCCATTCCCTTTCTCCAAAGCTCCTAGACAAACCGGCTTCCTAGGCAGCCAGGCCTAGCCCCCGACTCCTCTTTCTCCCCAGAGACAACCCCTCCTCCACTGTGCTTTGTGTGGCTGCCCATTTGGAGAGCAGGCAGCAGCAATGACGACCAGGACAGAGATGGTCGAGCTCCTGAGCCGAGGAGAAGCCAAGCCTGCTGCAGGCCAGGCCCACATCTGGCTGGGATGCAAGCAGTCTTGTTCTCTGCTGGGGTGCAGGAGGTAAGACAGTACCTCAGCTGGGGAGAATCTCACGTTCTACCTTGGAGGAAACTAGAGGCCTCTGGGAACATCAGCAGCGACTCTGGGCCAGTCCTTCTCTGGCTGGAGATGTGGGGCTCCTGGACACACCTGCTGTGGAGATGACTGTCACCGGTGTTTGCAGGCCGTGCACTGGTTGTGTCTGGAAAGACGTCAGGGTGCCAGCTCTAACGAGGGTCTTCTCTCCCTGTCGCCACCTACACAATGTCCCTTCTGCAAGACCGGCTGCTCCTCTTGCACCCAGGGGCTGTCGCGTTTCCCTCGAAAATCCAAATTCGCACATTTATAACTTGGCCCGAGTCCAATGTGACAAAAACATTTTAAAGGCAGCAGCATTTGATATTTTTTTTTCTCTCTCACTGGCAAATGCTTCTCTAATTGCTCTGCCTTCTCGGAGTTCCTGCCAGGCACACTGGGGGAGTCTCGGGGGAGCCTTCAATCAAGGTTGTACCTGTTTGGAAAGCTGTGGGGTGTCTTTTTATTTTTGGTCCTAGTAATCTCTGGCTCGTAGGTGTTGAGGGATAAGGAATTTTCCAGTCACTCTACTGCAAATGCAGGACAATTAAGCAGGGTCACAGTCCAAGCTCAAGCTCTAGCCTCCCGCCATGCGGCTTTTCCTACCATGGAAATCTGCCTCTCTAGCCTCACAAAGGCTCTTGAACAAACATTTTCAAAATCACATACTGACTTATTGTTAGCCAAGCCCTTAAGGTCCTACAGCCCGCCTTTTGGTGGCCAAATCAGTCACAGCAGGTGCCCTAGGGGCTGGCATGGGGAGAGAACTTGATTACCATTTGCTAGAGGAATAAATGAGAAAACAGATGAAGGGCCCTTGGCCGATCTGAACAAATGCTCTTCCAGCGCGGGCAGCGGCTGGAGTCTGCGCTAATGTGTAGCTGTTACTCCGGCCTCAGTGGGCAGTCTTTGGGTTCTCCAGGCCTCAGCTGCTCAGCTGCAGGCACTAAATTCATATCCAAGGGGTCACTGTGGGAACAGTCCCTGCAGAACCGAGGTACCTGAAGCTGCTCAGGAGACAGCTGTCATTGCTGCTGCTAATTCTTCAAATGGCATGCAGGAGCTGGCTTGTCCAGGGCCTGGAGTCACAGGCTGCCTGGGGGGTTGATGACCCCAATCAGCAGGCTCCACTGACCATGTGGTTTACACTAGTCACTGACCCTGTTCCCTACCCCGCTGAAAGCGTTCCCCTCGGTGCTTCCCTCCGGAAAACCTCTTCAGAGCATTTGATCCAACAGTGTGTTCTCAAGGCTGTGTCCGTGGGCCACTGGCCAGCATTCATCCCAACACCTATGGGAGATGCCACTTCCGTACAGAGCCAAAAAGCTTCTGCCTCGAGTTTCTTGGAAACCATTCCAATTTTCTTAAACACACTGGTCTTCTAAAAGAATGACTTATTGCTTGTTCTAGCTGACTTTTTTTTTTTCTAAGATAAAAAACACTCTAACCAAAAGCAACTTGGGGAGAAGAGGGCTTATTTTAGCTTACAGGGTACAATTTATCATCAAGGCCACGGCAGGAACTCACAGCAGAAACCGTGGAAGGGAAGCTGTTTGCCAACTCGCTCTTATCGGCTCACACTCAGGGAGCTTTCTTACACAACCCAGGTACCACCTGCCCAGGAGTGGTACGGCCCAGTGGCCTGGTCCTTACTACAGCAAGCAGCAATCAAGAAAATGCCTCAGTGGATCTGGAGAGATGGCTCAGCAGCTAAGAGCACTTGATGCTCTTGGCAAAGAACTCAGGTTCAGTTCTCAGTGCCCATGTGGATGCTCAGAGCCACCTGCAATTCCCATCCCAGGGCATCTGACCCCTTCTTTTAGACTTTTCAAGTACCACACACATGTGCATTTGCACATATGCGGGCAAACACTCACACATACAGAATAAAATAAATAAATCTTTAAAAAGAAAACGTCCCACAGAAATTCTACAGGCCAATATGCAGGCAGCGCCTCAACTGAGTCCTCTCTGCAGGCGACTCTAGTCTGTATCATTGACAGCAGAAACTAACTAATTGCTATTTATCTTAATAGCAACCAAGTACAATTTTACATTCAAAGTATACATTTCTTCAGATTAAAAAGACAAAAGGACTTTCCAGGCCAGTGAAAGAGCTTAATGGGTAAAGGTGCCTCTGCCAAGTCTGATGACCCCAGTTCAGTCCACAGGATGCACACTGGGAAAAGAGAACCAACTAGCATAATTCCCACAAGTTGCCCTCTGACCTTCACATATGTGGCGCGCGCACACACACACACACACACACACACACACACACACACACTAATTTTTTCAATGTTATAAAAAGGATATTCCTTAAGTCTTTGCATGGTGACCAAATTACCCACAAGTGCTACTAAGTGAGGAAGGCACAGTGTTGGGGTACGGAGAGATCCTGCAGTCACCCCAAGGACAATCTGAACCCCCCCACAGAAATGACAACCTGTGGCTGATGCTCTAGGGGTCATGCCATACAGGATGAAATCACACAAAACAGGACCACACATGATGTGTCATGGAAGTGACATCACTATGGGACGATATCGCAACCGATGGCATCACACAGAACGTTGTCATGGAGAGGGTATGGAATGGCACAGCACCACACACAGTGACATCAGGGGAGGCAGCATCACGTGAGATGAGGTCACAACTGGTGGCATCGTACGGGATGCATAGCGTAGGGGATGGCACACAAATGTCCACTGTCCGGTGTCGACATGAGCAGAGTGACCTCAGCAGCCGAGAGGGCCCAGAGGACTCTCAGAAGCCCATCCCCCCAACGCCACCCCCCACTGCCCTGCCCTGGCTCCCCAGCTCTGGACACAGTGTTCCTGGTGCTCTGGAGAAGGTGAGATCCACCCATCACTTTGAATGACCAGTGATGAGTGACCAAACTGAACTCATGCCTATATTTGCTCTCAGATGTCCTGACAGGAAGGGGAAACATGAGGGAAGTGTTAGGGGCTACCAACCAACAGAGGAGCTGGACAAAGGCCTTGTCTCCTTCTTCACAGCCTCTTCACCCCCTACGCTCTCTTTGTACTTGGGTGAAGGCTTGCAATAGAGTACGCAGGGGTTCATGAATAGTGACTGTGCTCAGTGTGGCACACGGTCTCCTTCTGCTGCCTGCAGATCGTGATGGAGAGCTCTCAGCTCCTTCTCCTGCACCATGTCTGCCTGCATGCTGCTGTGCTCCCTGCCATGATGATAATTGACTGAACCTCTGAAACTGTAAGCCAGCCCCAATGAACTGTTTCCCTTTATAAGAGTTGCCGTGGTCATGGTGTCTCCTCACAGTGGTAGAAACCCTAAGATGTTGAGTGAACACCTGGGAGTTAATATGGAGAAAACATTCTAGTCAAAACAATAAATATGATGAGAGAATAAGGAGGGCAGATACACAGGGAATGCCACAGAGCAAGAGAAAGCCGTCCTGCTGTGTGTGGACTCTGTTCCCGACAAGCCTCGGGTCCCTGTGCAGGACGGTGTTCTTGGCATCTGTCCATAGTCAGCACAGCTGGTCAAATTCCCTGCTCTATGGCACAGGGGTCATAGACGATGATATGGAGCTTGAAAGGTCTAATATAGTGCCCATATTTCCATATGTCTGCAAGCATGGAGGACAGACCACAAGATCATGTACAAGAGAGCTGTTTAATTAGCCAGTGTCCTTTGAGATTTCCTGCCCTCCTGATAACACTTCCAAGTCCAGGCTCCTAAGACCACCCTCAGAGAGGGAATTCATCAGAGTGAGACAGAGCTCACAGACCATCTTGAATGTGTAGTAGAAGAGATGTGGACTAAGGGCAGACAACGCCAGCCTGGTGGGGAACTCAAGAGGTGCCATTCCCACCATGATCAATAGTAACCACATGGTGGGCTTTCTCCAGGGAGCCCACCTGGGCCAGGGCTCAACCTAAGGACTCCAGGGCCTCCTCAAATCACTCTGTTGGACTTTCTAAGTGATTGAAAACCCCAAGCTGAGGACGACAGCGGGGTCAGACTAGAGGTGATGTTTCTGTAGCCAAACCTGGCTGCAGGGCTCAGGAAAAGTCAGGAAATACTGCCATTCTGCACTGAGAGTCCTGCTGGTCAGCTCTCTGCAGTGGGGCAGCTCACGTGGGAGGTGGTAAAGGGACTTGTCTGTGGTCACACACTGATGTGGCTCCACCATACCCCTGATCTCTACCCCGCGTTCTTACATAGAGAGGCTCACTGCATCCCTGTCCCGTGTTCTTATCCAGCTAGGGTGACTCCTAGCAGGCCAGGTCCTTCTGAGTGCTCTTAGGTCCCTCACGTGCACAGCGCCCACGAAGGACAGCACCCACGATGGACAGTAGCACAAAGCTCCGAGCTGCAGACCAGGAGAGTGAAGGTACCAGATAGTTCCAGACATCCCCAGAGGTGGTGAAGTGAGCAAGCAGGTGAGGTATTCCATCAGCCTACTGGCAGATGTGCCTATTTCGTTCCTACTTGGAGTCTGCTCCACCACGAACAGACACCAGGCCACACGCAGTTCTACACATGCCTTTGCCAGAGTCATGAATTATGCCAGTTTCATAAAACATTCTTTGGATTTTGTTGTTAATGTTTGGTTTTGGAGTCTTTTTGAGATAAGGTCTCATGTGGCCCCGCATGCCCTTGAACTGGTTATGTAGCTTAAGGAGACCTTACACTCCTGATCCAGGTTTCCACATCCAAGCACTGAAATCACAGGTGTGCACTACTGTGTCCAACTTCTGCGAATGCTTTTAATGGCTGCATCTTTCTGTGTGATGTGGCTGTCACATAATCTATCAAATCAATCTATTATTGGTGCCCATGGTTCCGATCTCTCACTGCTATGGAATATTCTTCTTGTACACTGTAAAGATTTGTCACCCAAATTGGTCTAATAAAATGCTAATTGGCCAGTAACCAGGAAGGAAGTATAGGCAGAGTGACCAAACTAAGGATGACTGGAAGGAGAAGGGTGGAGTCAGGAGTCGCCAGCCAGACACAGAGAGAGCAAGAGATGAACATGCCATGCTAATAACGATACCACCAAGTGGCAGAGTGTAAATAAGGAATATGGGTTAACTTAAATGTAAGAGCTAGTTAGTAATAAGCCTGAGCTATTGGCCAAGCATTTATAATTCATATATGCTTCTGTGTGTTTATTTGGGACCAGGCGATCAGGACAGGAAACATCTGTTTACACTCAGTACTGTGATGCAGCTTCTGTAGACATTCCTAGACACAAACATCAAGGACTTCAAGGGCTAGATGAGGAAGTTAGGGTTTTTTAGCTTGGGAGTGCTGACAGCAATCCCTGTAAGAAGCAGCAGGCTGGAAGTGGGAGGGGCAAGCCTGAGATATCCCCTCCTCCCCCCGCAAACCCTGTGGCCAGAGCAGCCACTAATGCCCAGCTGTCTACGCCTCTCTTGTTCTGCCCGAATCTTCTCCAGGCCACTTCTGCACCCCAGCCTTACTGAAGGAAGAACTAATCTTCATTACAGTTCTGCAGATTCATTAACCTCCACAGGAAGGTGGCCATCTCCCTCACAGGCAGAAAACTCCTGCTGGTAGCTGCTCACTTGTGGAGAATGGCTTTGTTCTAATTGGGTTCTGGGGGTGAGAAGGCCATGCTCCCACACTCCTGGCTCATTCCAGGTGTTGGGTCTGTCCTCTGTGACTGAGCCTGGGAAGGAAGAATTTAAAGCTCATTTTAAAGGAGGAGCAGAGGCTATGGGCATTGGACACTTAGTCTCTCTCTCTCTCTCTCTCTCTCTCTCTCTCTCTCTCTCTCTCTCTCTCTCTCTCTCTCTCTCTCTCTCTCTCTCTCTCTCTCTCTCTCTCTCTCTCTCTCAGGCTTGCTTTTTAACCACCCACCGAATCTGACTTTTCATTTGGCTGAATACCTAGGACGCTTCTTCTTCGACAGTTTTTGAGCCTCTGGCCTCTTGAGAGCAGTAGCTGTTTGAAGTTTCTGTGCCTAGTACGTCTGACCTGGGGGTGGGGGGATGTCTCTTGGTGTGACGGGTGACCAGACAAATGCACAAGACAGATAATGATCTACCCCCAAATGGAGAATGGGGTCCCACTGCACAAAGGCAGGAGACGAATCTCTTCAGAATGTCTCCATTACCATAGAGTGTGGGGAGAGAAGGTGCCCACCACCCAGAACCTCATCTACTCACCAGTCAGCGCGGAGCAATGCAAATACTTCAACATGTGACTCTGTCCAGCTTGAGACTGCTTCTAAGCATCAGTATCACAGTGGTGGTGAAGGGTCCTGTGTTCCACAGGACCTGTGATCACCAGGATGCTGCAGAAGAAACTCTGGATACTTGCTGGACACAATTATGAATTAAAAAAAAAAAAAAAAACCTGTGTCGTGAGGCTGGAGAGAAAGCTCAGTGGTTAAGAGCATTTGTCACTTTTTCAAAGAACCTGGGTTCATTTCCCAACACTTACCAGATGGCTCACAATCACCCACAGCTCCAGTTCCAGGGGATCTGGGCCCCTCTTCTGACCCCTGTGGGTTCCAGGCACACATGTGGTACACATCCATACACACAGGCACACATTCATATACATAAAATTTAAAATTCTTTTTTTTTTTAAGCTGTACTGTGAATGTTGTCTGACTCCACCCCTAGACCTTGACCATGAAAGTTCACAAGCGTAACCCCACACAGCAATGCTGGCCGGCTTCAGCCACACACATAGCTGCATGTTGCAGGGGGACAGGAACCCTGTTACACACAAAGCAGGCTACTCTTCCCTTATCCCCCGGATAAGAAAATTCAAGGGGCTAAACCCCTCCCTTTCGTAATAGTGAGAAACCAGCTGCTTATCCCAGAGAAGTCAAGGAGAGAAACTCCTTGCAGCGAGTTGTTGTGTGGAGGACTCACATGCAGGAAGTTGTGTGGAGGACTCAGGTGGAGCACTCACATGCAGAAGGTTGTTGTGTGGAGGACTCACGTGGAGGATTCACATGCAAACCCCCTGGCAGCATTTCAGTTTACACAGATTTCAGAAGCGCATCTCTTTCTCGAGCGACACTGCCTGCTGCTTCTGCATGCAGGCACACGCCCAGAGGACAGAGTGAGCTCTGCCTTGCAAAAGTCCCTGTTCAGAGGTGGGAAGATAAGCTGAAGTGATGAGGTCTGTGTTTTTGGCTGCCTCCCTTTGGAGCCCAGACAAGGTGAGGACACAGAATGATGGTAAATGTAGGAGGTGGGGAATCAAGGATACAGGATTCAAAGTAAGGAACAAAGGTGGGAAGTTGAGAAAGCTCAAAGAGAGTACACGTTCCCTGGGATGAAGAATGTTTGATCTATCAAAAGCCGGGTGGCAGGGAACACGAGAAAGGCGTGGCTGGCAGAAGAGTGGAGGGACAGATGTGGGGGCAGCTGGGGCAGTTGTGTAATGGACTGAAGATGTGGAGCACTGCGGGCAGCTGACAGGAAGAAAAACCAGAGACGAGAGGAGCAAATGATCCCGCACAGCTTCGCAGTGTTGAGGAAAAGGCTGGCTGTGGCGATGTGGAGGCCCCCAGAAGGCTCTTCAAGAGGGGGTCAGGCTTTGCAAGCGGAGATGAGTGTTCTAGAAGAGAAGAAGCTATGGAGCAAGGCAGACTCACAAAAGAACACAAGTCCCCAAAGTGGACAGATGTCCGAGAAGAGGTGGCATACACAACACAAGGGGACACCAGGCTCCTTCGTGTCCCCTAAGTGCTGACGCAGGAAGAGGTAAGAGGAACAGACAGGACCAGAGGTACCAAGTGTGAGAAAAGTGTCCGGGTGTCCTTATGGATGACAGGCATGTCAAACTGGCTGTAGAGATGGCTACGAACACGGTAAGAGCCGCAGGACTGGCCACCATGAAGTGCGCAGTGTCTAATTGGATCTCATTGAAGCTGTTAATGGCAACCTAATGGAATATATCATCTTCCTTTGAAGAGCAGCCAAGAAATGAAAATTATAGTTAAATGTCTAGGAGAAAATCACCAATTTAGAAAATGCCAGCAAGGGAAGTAACTTGATATCTGCTCAAGTTAGATAAAAATGGAGGCCCAAGCTTGAAGAATGCTTTAGACGGAGCCAGGCAGGCCTCTGAAGCGACCCAGCACACTTGGTTCGCAAACATCGGGAGCACTTGGCTGCGGCTTGTAAATGCCTGTGTTAAAAAGAAGCAGAACCTGAGCTCAGGCAGTCATGTTACATAACAAGTGCCTTCCAGCGGAGACGCTGTCTATGTGGCCCCACCATCGTGACCGGTCAGACTTCTGCTGTTTGCCACACTATACTGGTCCTGTGATAGCCTCACTTGGTTCCTGAGCCACTTCCGGGTTGCAGATCCCCCAGTATGCTAATCATTATGGGCTCGGTGTCTCTGTGAGTTTATTTTACCTCTCCTTACTTTATAACACACAATTTACAACAGTATCCACTTACCTCCTTACTGATATAAACAGTAAACATCTATTAGCTTACAAGCTCACATGATAGGCCCTGTGCTGAGGACCAATGATGCAAAAATAAAACATGTCCCTACCCTACAGGCCAGTGTTTGCTAAGACAGAGAGGCAAATGTGCTCAGAATTTCCTGTTTCTTCAAAGAAATCAATTTTCAACTTCAGGTCAAGGCAACATTTACTTCGGGGATTTTTTGCTAATAATACGCCAGTTGTGATTAGGTTATACATTAACACAGTCAAGAACAGGACCCAAATATGTCTATGAAGGTAAAGTTCTTTGAGAGTGGAAAGTTGGAGAGAACACCATGTCAATTAATAAGGCATGGTACACGTCACAGAGACTGGAATTCTGTTTAAGTAACTCCTAACTTTTATGTGGGACAATGGAAACATTGGGAACATTTGTTACCTGTGTGGTGGTGAAATGTCAGCATATGTTATAATGTTATTTTTGTATATAAATGAACCAAAAGTATTTTTACATAAAAATGACCAAAGTGTTTTGGTGTCAAGATTGGTACCAATATATTAACAGTGGTGAAGTTTAGATAATGGAGCTACAGGAAGTTTTTCCCTTTTGTGTTTTTCACTAGTTGATTCTTTTTTTCTATAATAATTATGTACTGTAGACAGAAACCATTCTAAAGCATTCCTCCTTCCTAAACAGTGGCTACCCCAAAATGTAAATGCCTCACCCAGATGTGAACTTCATGTCATTTAGAAAAAAAAAAACAAAAAAAAAAACAGTGTAAGCCCATGTTGGCAGAATCACTACCACTTCCCACCAACTTCCCAGGGCTTTCCTGTTGGTGGGAGAAGCTGGTGTTGGCACCAGCAACCAACAGAATGTCCCATGCCCTCCCTAGACACCTTCTGCTGCTGCTGCCCAACTAAGACACAAAATGCTCAGAAGCCCAGAGATGAAGCAATGAGAATTGGGAAGGTGGCGCCCAGTAGGGGATTGTGGGGCCTGGAAAGAGGGAGACTGGCTGAAAGGCACACCATCCTTCTGCCTATCGTGGAGAGTTGTATGAATGAATGCTCCTTAGAACATCACTATGCCTGAAGGCACCGTGGGTCCTAGGGCAGGAAGCTGTGTGACTTCACCACACACCTATTGGATCCTGCATCCCAAGATCTCTCAGTGGGAACATTGCTTAGTGCATCAACCTTCCTGAAACATTTTTACAATATTTGTAACATTTTACTTCAGTGTTTTGCAAGCTTTAACTTTCAGTGTTTACAATGGGCCTGGCATTCATATTACTCCATTCAGCTACCAAAGGGAACAACACAGAGTTCTTGTCTTGGTTCTCAGTCTGTGGACAAGGACACTCAGACAGAGGTAAGGGATGCACAGATGCCTGTGCCACTGGAGGCAGATGTGCTCACCTGCACTGATCTACCAAACACGGATTGCGGTGGTAGTTGCTGATGAAGTCATGTTAGGTTATATGTGTTGTCCTGTTTGGGCATGTGTGTAATATCTTTATGGGCTCAGTGTCTCTACAAGTTTATTTTACCTCTCCTCACTTTATAACACACAATTAGTAGAGTTAGTTGTCAGTTCAAATGTTCTGCTGTGGATATCGCTCTATATAAATAAAACACTGATTGGCCAGTAACCAGGCAGGAAGTATAGGTGGGACAAGGAGAGAGGAGAATTGGGGGAACAGGAAGAAGGAGGGGAGACACTGCCAGCCACCACCAGGACAAACAGCATGTAAAGATGCCGGTAAGCCATGAGCCAGGTGGTAAGGTATAGATTTATAGAAATGGGTTAATTTAAGATATAAGAACAGTTAGCAAGAAGCCTGCCATGGCCATACAGTTTATAAGGAATATAAGTGTCTGAGTGATTATTTTATATGTGGGGTTGTGGGACTGTGGGGCTTGGTGGGACCTAGAGAGAAGCCCTCCAGCAACAAAGTTCCATCAATTATATTTCAGTTTCAAAGGATAGTAAATCAATGCTGGCATCGTTCTAAAACACTTGGGAAACACTGGATGGATAAAGCAGCCAAGTGCGGACCAACGCTGAGGCTGGTAGGACACCGGGGCCCCCAGCTGTTAGCTCCTGCCTGAGTCAGAGCCTGCCCTGGGGTGGAATGCTGTGTTGTAGCATTTTGAAAACTGGGCCCATACTGAGGACAAGCTACCCTAATCAGTTTTATAGATATCCAAGCAGATAAGGGGACAAAGTAAGGCTGAGTCTAAAGTATTTTACAGATTCACTAAAAGGGGAAATAAAAACGAATGAGGTGGAATTTAATAGGAACAAATTGTAATTTACATTTCAAGGAATAAAAAAAACCTAAAGATTGTGATAGATCAGGGAAATGAATACCAACAACCACATGGATGAAGCACAGACTTGAGGACTTGGGTTGAACAAAGCCAGGGTCATCTGCAAGTGTGCTGGGTGCCAGGATAATGAGTGCTTTGGCTGAAATAAAAACACAGAGGTACAGAGTCTTCAAAAGTGAGGGAGACAGGCTAGTTCCAGTGCATGGTCACTGTGACCCAGAGACTTGGCACAAGGTGAGGGTCTGAAAGGGGTTGCTATAGTGAAGCAGGACCTGGCCATTTCCTCCCAGGAAGAACAGGACAAGGCCAGAGACTATGAGGCCCAGAAATCACCTGGATCCCTGGATCCCTGTGAAAACACGACCAGCTGGGCACCGGCTGTGAGTGTCCCTAGGGTTGCCCTGCTTATCAAGTTGCTTATCACTGCATCAAAGGCATTCCCAGCCTGCCCTGCCTCTGTTGCCACAAGTATCCAGAGGGCTGGCCAGGAGTCCCCAGGGACAGATTGTGTTGACAAGTAGAATTACCTCAAAGGGCACAGGCCCCAAAAGCAGTCATTTCCTGCGGAACATGGTGGCCTTCCAAAGATACAATGCCTGGGCTCCTGAGCTCTAAATCCAGTGAACGGTTTCCAGGGAGAAAACGCCTCTCTCCCAGGCCTGGTGCAGGACTGAAGCTGGAAAAAAAAAAAAAAAAACCATTGCCATCTCCATGCAAACAACGACACAGTGGCCACAAGAGGCCTCCTGCCACCAGATCTGTAGAAGGTCCCTGTTAAAGCGGGAAGCCCACACCTCCTGGTGACTTGTGCTCCAGGTCCCACAGTTGGAACTTGTCCATAGACTGGACACTCACACCTCATCCTTCAGTGTCTCCGGAGTTTGTTTAGAAGAGCTGTGTTTCCTTCTCTTGAGGAGCGAGTCCGTGCATCTCAAATGGCACAGTGTGCGAGCTCAGGTGAGTGAGTCCCTTCCTCGGTATGGTATGAGTGACTGTGCAGGTGTGTGTAAGAATGAGTGTGTGCATGCCAGTGTATCTGATTGTGTGTGAAAGAGCACTCTGTTTGCTCCCGGGTGTATTTGTGAGCAAGTGCCTATGCATAAACCATGAGTGTGTGCCTGTGTGCTCGTATGAGTGCCCTAGGTTGTGTATGGGTGGTGAATGTGAGTACTAGTGAACATGTGAGTTCATAGGTGTGTGCCTGTGTAGCTATGTGTGCCTTTTTGAGTTTGGTTGAATGTTGAGAGTAGAAGCCCGTGTGTTTGAGTGCGTGGGTGAGGAAGCGCACGCCTTTGTCCTTCCACGGCCCCATGGTCCCGCACGGTGCCCAAAGAAGCCAGCCTCGAGCTCCCCCAACTATGACGGGGGTCCTCGCCCTGGGACCCTCTGGGCACGAGGGGGCGCCTCGCTACCGTAGCCCGGACGCGCTGGCCCGGGCGGCCCGGGGGCGGCTCACGGGGCGGTGCCGGACTCTGAGCTGTGGGCTCTGGGGACGCTGCGCTCCGCCCCGAGGAGCTACGGCCGGGCAAACGGAGCAAGCAGCCCGAAGCCCGGGCCGGAGGTAAAGTTGAATTTACAGTGTGTGGCCGGAGTCTGCTCCGATCGTTCCTGGGACCGTTCGGGAACAGGGGCGTAGCTGCGAAAGGGGTCTGTGCGGAGGAGCGCGGGCCCTAGCGGAGCGTGGGCACCTGTCCGCGGGCGGCCACAGGCGGGAACGCAGTTCGGTTAGGGTGGCTGGCCACGCTGAGGGCGCCGTAGCCCACGGAGGGGCGCTCGAGGGGTCGGGCCGGGCTGGGGCAAGCGGAGCGGGGTCGCCGCGCGCCACGCGCTGGAAGCCGGAGGACGGGGCTCGGCCGCGTGGTGCGCTTTCATGGAGGTTCGGGCGGCCGCCAGAGGCTGGGTCCTGCTGCCGCCCCGTCTGCCCGCGTCGGTTCTACCGGATCCTGGGTAAGAAGGAGAGAGGAGGGCAGAGGAGGTCTGCATCCGGGAAGGGGCCAGGGCTCTCCCGGACGGTCCCGGGCTTGAAGGCTGTACGCACCCGCTTCGGGAGAGAGGTGACTGGGCGAGTCCGCGGTGCTGGTTCCCTTTTCTGGTCCGAGGTGGTGAAGTGAACGCCCACCCACCCACCGCTTACACGCACAGTCTCGTGCACACGCGCTTTGCACGCTCGGCTGTCCTGCTACCCTTCCTTCTCTAACCTTCCAGGGCGCCGGCTTGAATCGGG
This sequence comes from Peromyscus maniculatus bairdii, assembly GCF_049852395.1. Classification (NCBI taxonomy): domain Eukaryota; kingdom Metazoa; phylum Chordata; class Mammalia; order Rodentia; family Cricetidae; genus Peromyscus; species Peromyscus maniculatus. Next base: position 71,909,799 of record NC_134870.1, on the reverse strand, counting down.
TGCGGGTTCCGGCTCCCGCACTCCGAATTCTGCAAAGTCTGTCCTTCTCAGCTCGGACAGCTACATCTTGGTCGGGACAGTGGCGCCAGGAGTGAGAATTGTTGGGAGAGGAGGGGGGGGTCTGAGCCTGAGCAGGCGTGTGCAGAAGGTGAGCTGGCTCCTATGCGCCCTGGAAGATTGTCCAATCTCGCGATTTGGGGGGCACCCCACGCGTGTTTGCCATGGAATGGTTTCCGAGTGTGGAAGACCCTTGGTCTCAATCGAGTTCTGACTCTTAAGCACTGCCCCGCGAGGAAGCACTGAGGTCATGTGCTGTCCTCGGGACGCTTTTGGTCATGTCCAAATTCTCCTGCTCTTGGACCCCGGAGTTTAGGGGCTCGGATGCAGCCTTGTCCTTGGCCCTTAGAAGTCCTAGATATCCTCCCTCGCATCCTCTGCCCTTGGCTTAAAAAGGCCAGGCCAGCATTCGGAGCAATGGCATGCTGTGGATAATGGATTTTGATCCAGTCTGGAGCTCTGGGAGTGATTAAGCAGGGGCTTACCCTGTGACCCTGCCCTTGGGTCAGTTAAGTAAACCGCCCCCCGTCGTCCCCCCGTCCCCCCCCCCCCCCCCGCAGGATTGGCCTTCAGCAAGTGGTTTTCATTTCTTCAGATGTCAGGGCCGGGGCATCCACAAGCACCAAAGGCAAGAGGACTGCCCTCTCATCCCTCTTGGGCCCTGCAGGACTTTCACTGGCCTCTGGCTGGCTTGGGTAGGTTGTGGGTGGGATTGCTGTGTTCCCTTACACTATGAACCCCCGGGGGTGTTGTGGCACACCTGGGGTGAAACCCACTTGCCTGGATGTCCCTGTTGTGCTGTATGGTCGACACAGACACAGGCACACTCAGGAGGGCTCTTGTTTCTGGGTCTCTTTGGGAGAGACTTGACGGCAGCTCCCCAAGACCAGTGCCAGTTTGTGTATTGCATTTTGAGTCGTCGTCGTCCCCCACCCCCGCCTTGCGGTTGCCATAATTAAGACAAAACAAACTCAAGTTGGGTGTTTGTGGGGGCAGGGAAGAGAGGGGAGAGAGCTCCTCGCTGACACCGACTGGAGCTGGTGGTTTTCCTTTCCCACTGCCGAGCAGAGCCGTGCGTGGGCCAGATGCTCAGAAAGTGTGTACTGGTTGATTAATTGTTTGAGTTATAATTAAGAGGTTCTACCTAGTGTATGGCTGGGATCGGCATTATCATAATTACAGGTGTGTGCGCCATAATTAGTAGGTCCTGTGAAACACATAGGTTGATAGGAAATGATAAAATGTTGGGGTTTGCCCTGGCAAGGGCAGCTCCTAAGCTTCTCTGAGTTTGGAGGAGGATGGGTTGAGGCAGATATGATGAGGCTTGGGGTCCTCTTTCCCCTAGCTCTGGGCTGGTCTTCTGGAAGAAGTGTGTCTCACCAAGCATCCAGAGCAGTGTAAGCCATGGGTGCCTGGAGAGGGGAAGAGTGTTATCTGCTCAGAAACCCTATGCAGATATGTGGGGGCAGACTGGAGGGGAGCAGATGTGTGGCAATGAGTGTGTAGGTGCTGAAGGCAGGCAGATCTGAATGATGAGGCTGGCCTCTGGTCCAAAATGGTGCTTTGGGTCTGAAGACCTGAGTGCCTGCCCACCGATGGTCATTTGGTGAGGAACAGAAACATCCAGAGCTAACACCATCCATCCAGGGATATTCTAAAGGGTAGGGACTCAGGGAGCTCTCCACTTCTAGAGTGGAAGTTCTTACTGAACAGAGACTGCCATGGGACGGCTCCTGCCATGAGGAGAGGCAACCACGTTGCTAGGGGCTGGTTCCCTGAAGCCTCCACAGTGGCTGACTGACAGCCACTGAACCACAGCTGGCTTGCAAAATGCCCCCTACCGCCAAGGCTGACTCAGAACTGCCTTTAACAGGGGTCACATCTTCACCTTCCAGAACTTAAAAGTACATGGGATCCCTTTCTGGGGCAAAGAACCGCCCCACCCCACCCCACCCCACCCCCCAGTCTCTCACGTCCACCAACTTCCTTAAGCAGAATCCCAGCGGTTCCTTTTCCCAGCCAGACTCAAGAGGGAGCCAGTACAGGCACTAACATCTCCAGTGAGTTGGAGGAGCTTGGGCCGTGGCAGATATGATGAGGCTTGGGGGCCCTTTCTCCCTCCCCCTTTCCTACACAGCTTGGAGGAAGACACTTGAGAAGCAGCCATGCATCCGACCAATGGTCACATTCCTCTGAGGACACAGGCACAGCAAACACTGGTCTCCCTGTCCACAGATGCGGGGCAGCCTGCAGGGCTCACGTAGAACTTAGTCCCTGAATCGGTAAGAGGCTGCCCCAAACGACATGGCTGCTGCATTCTAGCTCCAGGGAGATTTGCCCATAACGTAAAACGCAAACCACATTCCGTGAGAAAGACCCAACGTTTTGATTTGACTGTGAGTTCGGAAACAGATTACTTGAAATGCGAATGTAGTACAGAAACCTTCCCCGAAGAGAGGGAACCTGTGGTAAGAGACCCATCAGCCAAGGCGGAGGCCTGGCTCCGGTGGCCCCAGGGCCTTGGGCACAGCGACCTCTCTGTCACTCTCCCTGATGAGCCATGACACCTCTTAGTTTAGTGTTTCCTCTTTCTCTAAGCACCCCAGTTTCCTCCACCAAGGCAGCTCCCCAAGATCTGGGGTCCAGAGAGGAACCCTGCAGGGTGCAGGCAATAGCCCAAGAACTCGGTGACTCTCCTGGGTATTCCCAACCTCCCTAGACATTTAAACAGTGGCGTTTAGATGTTAGACTAGACCTGAGTGGTGCTTGAAATCAAAGGCTAGAATTCAGAGGCTCCTCTGAGCCTCCAAACCCTCTGGCTGATGTGAATACGGAGGCAGTTTTAGCTAAATTCCGTCCCTAAGAGGCAGATTTATTTTTGTCAAGGCTTCGGCTGTGGTGGGAAGGGCTGTGGGATCCATTTGTGCCTGACTCCCGGCTCCACTCTGTGTGGCTTCCTGGCTCTGGAAACATCCTTTAACTGGTGGGCTTCTCGGGGTTCAGTGGCCACTGTGTTGTCACATGTCATTCTACCCTCCCAAGTAAAGAGGGATCCGAGGGTCCTCCAGACAGCCTGGCACGCATACCACTTGGCTGTTCCAGATTAGGCCGTGCCCTGGGGGCCAGGCTCTAGTTTGGTAGTGAAGGTGGGACCCTGGGGATGTAGATTCTGAATGTGGATCCTAAGTGTGCGTGTGTGTGTGTGTGTGTGTGTGTGTGTGTGTGTGTGTGTGTGCAGACCTAAGTGTGCCAGAGCATGTGTGTGGAGGTCAGAGAAAAGTCTCGGCTACTGGTCCTCACCGTCCACCTTGTTTGAGACAGGGTCTGTTTGTGGTACATCCCTGGCACCTGAGCCTCCAGGAATTCTCCTGCTTCCTTCCTCAAAAGGTGAGGCTCTTCATACATCAGCCTGGTTTGTTGCACAGGAAGCTTATGTAGGATGAATGTCTAATCCAATTACCTCTCAAAGGCTCCACCCCTAAACAAACACACAGTGGGATTAACTGTTCACCTCCTTAATACATTAGCATTTGGGGGCCTGAACTCCTGAAGGAGTTAAACTACATTCGAAACAGAGATTGCCAGGCATGGTGGCTAACGCCTTTAATCCCAGCACTGGGAGGCAGAGGCAGGCGGATCTCTGAGTTTGAGGCCAGCCTGGTCTACAAAACAAGTTCCAGGATAGCCAGGGCTGTTACACAGAGAAAACCTGTCTTGAAAGAAAACAAAACAAAACAAATAAAAAAACAAAAAGCGAAGAACAGCAGAGGCGAGGCAGTTGTCCTCGTTGCCTCAGCCTGACTCTGGCAGGGGCCTGCATCCCACGTTGTCGTCGTCACAGTAGCTCCAGGTCAGATGGAGGGTGGCCCTTGAGTAGCTTTCCCTCTTGCTTTGGGTGTCAATTGTCTCTTGTTCAAAGCTGGTAAGAGTCTGTGGTAGTTTGAATGTGATTGGCTCCTCATAATCTCGTAGGGAGTGGCACTATTAGGAGGCATGGCCTTGTTGGAGTAGGTGTGGCCTTGTTGGAGGAAGTGCGTCACTGTGGGAGTGGACTTCGGGGTCTCATATATGCTCAAGCCACATGCAGTGTCTCAGAACACTTCCTGTTGCCTGCAGGTTAAGATGTAGGAATGTTAGCTCCTTCTCCAGCACCATGTCTGCCTGCACACCATCATATCACACCACGAAGATAATGGACTGAATCTCTGAAAATATAAGCCAGCCACCCCAATTAAATGTTTTCCTTTTAAGGGTTGCCATGGTCGTGATGTCTCTTCACAGCCATAGAAACCCTAACTACGAGCCATTCTGCTATGACGCTCACACAGTGTGTTCCTGGGCAGTGCTATTGTGTCCCTAGGCAGTGGGGGGTCAGGAGGTGGGGAGACCTGCAGTGTTCTCTGTGTATTAGCAGGGCTGGTCTTGTAGTTTTTGTTCAGGCTTGGGCATGACCTTGCTCTCTTCTGCATCCCATTAATGGGATAATTTTGGAACTCTCAGACACTCATTTGATTCTAGACAGGCCTTGAGAGGAATATGGACTGGTGAGAGACTCTCTCTTCCCTCAAATTGATGCACGTGTGTATGTGTGTGTGTCGACATGTGTGTGTGTGTGTGTGTGTGTGTGTGTGTATAAGCAGGTGAATTGTTGGGGGCAGAGGTTGAAGGCCAGAGGGCGACATCAAGTGTCTTCCTCTATTATATATATATATATATATATATATATATATATATATATATATATATATATATATATATGTATGTATATATATCATTTTGTTGTTGTTTTAGCTAGACTGACCAGCCAACAAATCCCTAGGATCTGTCTGTCTGTCCCCTCCCTCCAGCCAATGTTAAGGCTACAGGCACACTCCCCAATTTTCTGTGGGAGCTGGGGATCCAAACTCAGGTCCTCATGCTTCCACATGAGCCATCTCTTCAGCCTCCTGATGCTTTTAAGAAAAGTACTGGTAGAACTGATTCATCCTTGCCAGGGGGAAGCTGGAGAACTCTTGCTGTTTCTCCCTCAAAGCGTTAGTTTAGTATCTTGCTCTGTCTCACGGGAGCAGCTTTTAGACTGTGTAATGACTTTCTTGGAGCTGACACAGAGGCCAGGTATACACATCTCTCCTGGCAAATTAATAAGGAGGAAAACATCTCCTTTCCTTTCTTGTCAGCTCAGGGCAGTCAGTTCTCAACAGTGTGCCTCAGCTCAGGGCTAGAACAACAAAATTAATAAACGAAATGTTTCTACTATTGTCTTCCCTCTCCTCCTCAAAGATCCAGGACATGTTCAGGGCACTGCAGTTCCAGCCAGGATGGAGCCCTTCCTCTGTGGTTCTGTATTAATGCTGAGTAACATCTGAAACCTCTGCCCTCAAAATCAGGCCCTCAGAACTGGAGAGGTCCTGGGGGTTAGGTGCCCACCCAGGTATAGAGGTCTCCATCTGGGTTGGTCCCAGGGTTAGCTGTGGAATATTTGCACACTCAACACTCAGAAATAGTAATGAGATGTCATCAAATCCTGAGGTTGGGGTGTTTATCTATAGAAGAGAAACCAGTGTTATGAGGGGCATCCAGATCCAAGTGAGTGCCAGCCCTTTCCTGACTCGGGTCCTCATGGCTACTTCAAATACCATTTCAAATACTTGAAGAGCAACTGAGCTCACCTAGTCCAAGATTTAAGCAGCTGCACAGTTGCTGTACATTTCCAGAAGCTTCCTTCATGAACGTTTTAAACTTCTCCCATCCATGTGATTCTGGTCTAATGGGGGTCCTTGGGCTCTTCATGGGGCCCTTGCCTCCTGCATGCCAACTGCAACAGCCTCAGAATGCTCATGTGCCTGGGCTTGGAGCAGAGAAGCCCTTTACTCTCTGGGAAGCTGAAGGAAGACAGGGACAGCTTTCTGCCTGAGTCGGGGGGGAGGAGCTTCTAGAAGTTTTGTTAGAGCCCTGATCTCATATGGGAAGATTTTCTGTCTGTCTGCAGGGTGTGTGTGTGTGTGTGTGTGTGTGTGTGTGTGTGTGTGTGTGTGTCTGTGTCTGTGTTTAGTTTGGTTAGCGTATAATAAGTGCACAAAATGTGTTTTATTATGACATTTGCGTACATGTATAATGCACTTTAATCACATTCATGGCTCCCAATGACCCCATCTTGCACCTCCGCATCCAGTTCCTTCCTCCTCCCAAATGGTCCTCTTCCTCCTTTCACATCTTCTGTAGTTAAATCTATCATAATCTGAGTGGCTTTTTAATAGGAACTTAGAAATGTCCTAAGAGACAAAAGACAGGGCAAAGGGGACAAAGGGAATCTTTTAAAGGAATGTCTGGAAAAGAAGGAAGGCTGGCATTAGAGAGAGCAGGAGGATTGGGAATTCAAGGCCACCCTTGGCTGAGTAGTGAGTTTAAGGCTACCGTGAGTCACATGACATCTCAAAACAAAAGCAGGAGGAAAAATAGACTTGAAAAAAAGAATTTTAGTGACAGGGACCTGTGTAACAATGACAAAACCATCAACACTAATATTATTTTATTATATGGTCCTGGAAAGAAATGGTAATAGAAAAGCATATAGGGAATGCCTGCAGACATCGCAACCTGACTGACAGACTCAAACCTACAGAAGTGAGAAGAATAGAAAGACAAGAGCTAAACATCAAAATAACACAATTTAAAATAATAGTTCTATTAACTCTTTGAGAATTTCACACAATGTATTTTGGTCACATGCTCCTCCCTACTCTTCCCAGATCGACCCTACTTCCCTATTTTCCCAAACTTTGTGCCATCTTTTATTTTCATTTTAAATAACCCATTGACTCCAATTTGTGGTGTCCATATACCCCCGGGTGTTGGGCCATCTGCTGGAGTGTGGTCACCTTGCCAAGAACTACACATTAAAGTAAACTACCTCTCTCTTCTCAAAACCATGAGCTGTCTACAGCTCCTCAGCTAGGAGTGGAGGCTTATGAACCACCTCCCACTCCACAATACAACGTTGATTGCCTTGGTCTTGTGCAGGCAACCATGGCTACTGGGTTCATGAGTTCAGGGGTCCTGTCATGTTCAGAAGATACCGTTTCACTCTCATCAATCCTGACCTCTGCCTCTTTCAACATTTCAGCCCCTTCATCCATGGCCCCTGAGCCTTGCCAAGGAGGTGTGACATAAATGATGCCCCATTTGTACCTGAGCTCTCCACAGACCCTTCTCTGAACTTGGACGAGTCATAAGTGTCTGTCCATGTTGCCACCTTCAGCTTCACAAGGAGACTTCTCTGATGAGGTCTGAGATCTGCACTAATATATGAGTAGAGATATATGAATTTAGAGGGCATTTCTTTACTACACCAATTTAGCAGAATAATAGTAGTTGGTTCACCCCTAGAATTTGTGAGACCCTCAAAGGTGGGTTCTTGACCATATTTATAATTTAGGCATATGTTTCCTCTTGTGGGTCATGCCTCAGATCCAATCAGGAAGCGGTTGGTTACCCTCCAGACGCCTGCACCACTGTTGCTGCCCACGGGCATATCTGGCCACGTTAGTCATTATTGCAGTTCACATGGCTCACAGCTGAGGAAGACTGTTGTTGACTTTTCCACCACTGCAGCCTGTACACAGCATCTTCCAGGGCTATGCAAGCTATTCAGCAGGGAACACGTCTCTAGGTCAGTACCAACTGGATTTCTCCATGTCTTATGACTATTGTGTTGGGTATCTTCAGGAATACTGTGAAAATGGCTATTCTTCTAAAAGCCATCCATAGATTAAATGCGATTCCCATCAAAATACCAATGCAATTCTTCACAGATTTTTTTTAATCTTAAAGTTTATACGGAAGCACAGATGAGCCCAGGTAGCACCACAAAACAAAACAAAAGCAATTCTGAACAATAAAAATACAGCTGATGGTATCACCATACCCATTTTCAAATTACACTACAAAACCACAGCAGTAAAAACATCATGGTACTAGCACAAAATAGACACATTAAACAATGGAATGCAGCTAAAGGCTCAGTTATAAGTCCATGCAGCCTATCTGAGTTCTGACTAAGATAACAAAAACATACACTGAATGAAAGATAGCATCTTTACTAAATGGGGTTGGGAAAACCGGGTAACTACATGGAAAAGAATGAGATCTCTCTCATCTTGTACACAATCAACTCCAAATGGATCAGGTATCTCAGAGTTAAACTCAGAACTCTGAAACTTCTAGAAGGAAGAGCAAGGAATGCATGTCAGCAAATAGGCTTAATAAGGACTTCAGGACAGAATTCTGGTTGCCCAGGAAATAAGGCCACCAATCAACAAGGGGCATTTGATTAAATTAGAAAGTTTTTGTGCTGTAAACAATACTGTTAACCAACCGAAGAGGCAGACTATAAAGTGAGGGGGAAAACCTTGGATAGCTGAACACCCGAGTAAGAATTAGTGTCTACAATACACAAGAAACTCAAAAATTAAACATCAAGAAAACAACTCAATTAAAAAAGGAAAGGAGGGCTGGAGAGATGGCTCAGAGGTTAAGAACACTGGCTGTTCTTCCAGAGGTCCTGAGTTCAATTCCCAGAACCCACATGGTGGCTCACAACCATCTGTAATGAGGTCTGGCTCCCTCTTCTGGCCTACAAGGATACATGCAAACAGAACACTGTATACATAATAAATAAATAAATTAAAAAAAAGATATTCAAAAAAAAAAGGGAAGGATTGAACTGAACAGAAAGTTCTCAGAATAAGAAATACAAATGGTTAACAATTGTTTTAAAAAGTGTTTGTCATCCTTAGCCATCAGGGAGTGCAAATTACTTTGAGATTTTATGTCACTGTAGTTAGAATGGCTAAGAATAAGAAAACTAAAGACAGCAAATGCTGGTGAGGATGTGGGAAACAGGGAACCTTCGTGTATTGTTGGGGGGAGTACAAATTGGTGCGGCCACTATGGAAAACAGTCTGGCAGTTCCTCAGAAAACTCCATACCACGGCAACTCCTACAAAGGAAAACATTTAATTGGAGTGGTGGTTTACAGTTCAGAGGTTCAGTCCATTATCATTGTGGTGAGACACAGCACCATGCAGGCAGACATGGTGCTGGAGCAGTAGCTAAGAGTCCCACACCTTGCAGGCAACAGGAAGTGTTCTGTCTCACTGGGTGGTATCTTGAGCATGGGAGACCTCAAAGCCCGCCCCCACAGTGACACACTTCCTCCAACAAGGCCATACCTCTTATTAGTGTCACTCCCTTTGGGGGGCATTTTCTTTCAAACCACCACAAGCACAGATTTAAAATCTTCAAGAAAATATTAGAAAACTGTTTTTGAATATTGAACAAATATGATCAAAGTACACTGCATATATGAATGAGAATGTCATTAAAAAAACAAAGCATGAATCCTATCTTTTTAGGTGTTGGGGGGAAATAGAAGATTTTCAAAATTAAAGAGTCAAATTTTAAAATATACTAGAAAATTAATTTCAGCAATATATAGAATAGCTGAGCCAGGTGAAATTTAATCCAGGAATGCAAGGCTAGCTGGCCTACATTTGAAGATCAATTAATATATTCTACTACACCAGCAGGAAGCCAACAGCTGATACAGAAGAGCATTTAACAAAATCCAACACCTAATCAGAATGAAAGTTCCCATAAACCTATTCATAGGCTCTTTGCTGGAGAGAGTGTGTACATGAAAGGATGAAAGTGAAGACTTTCTTTAGGATCAAGAAGAAGGCAAGATGTTCACTGCCATCACTGCTACTCATTAAAGTCCCGGAAGTTAAGAAGAGCTGTGGGAGAAATAATAGATATGCAAGTTATAGAAGAAGAAGTATTACCCTCTCTGTTTGCAGATGACATGATCATTCCAAGAAATGTATGTTCCAGCAAATTATCCCCCCAAAATCCCCCAGAACTGGCAAGTGAGTTCAGCAAGATTGCAGCATGTATAGTCACAAGAGAACTCACACTTCTGTATGGAAACATCAATCTTTAAAACAAGTCTGGGCTAGGGATGTGGCTTTGTGGTAGTGTGCCTATCCAGCATGCAGTTCAGTCTTCAGCACTAGGGGATGGGGAGTGATAGAAAGTCATTTACGATCATTCTAAACCAAATTATGTAGGAGGTATGCATTACACAGTACACCCACAATCAGTATGCTTCAAATTAGAAATGTTGATTAGGGATATCAAAAAAGTTCTGGGGATATAGGGCAGGAATATAGAACATGCTTAAGGCCCTAGGTCCAATCCTTAATACCACAGAAAAGGGAAGAAGCTATCCAAGAAACACCTAGGTAGAAAGTCATACCATGTTCATGGATTAGAAGACCGTGGTACAGGTATTGTTTCCCAAATTGATGGATAAGTTTAATGCCACTTGTGGGAACATCCCCATACAGTTTTTGAGAGGAACTGTACATAGGCATATTAAACTTGTTCTGAAGTTCACAGGGAAAGTACAGGATACAAAACAGTCGAAAGAATCCCACAAAGGACAATGGCTGGAGCCATTCTGGCCATATTAATACTTACTCTGTACTTACCATTATCCAGACAGTGGTATTGATTGTGTCCTGGTGGGACATATAGATCAATGGAACAGGACACAGAACCCATACGTTATGCCCAGCTGAGTTTTGGGCTGTTTCAAAGCCAATTCAATGGTAGGCCCTCTCGGTGAAGGATATGGGAGTGACTGGTCACCTGTAAAGGGCTGGGCTGAACCTCACCCTAAGCCTACAAGTACTCTGAAGTCTGGCCCACAGATTTCCATGTAAATGTAAAATGTAAGACTGGGGAAAAGATCATCCTGATCTAAGGTAGGCAAAAAATTCTTAGATTTGAAACCAAGACTATGGCCCATAAAAGACAACCTGGACACATGAGACCTTATCAGAATAAAAAGTACCCTACAATGACCTTTTTAACCATGTGGAAGGAAAACTATAGAGTGGGAGGACATATTTGCAAACCATACATTCAGGCAAGAAAACAAGAATATGAAGAATCAATAATCTATCAAGGAATTCCAATTAAAACTAGGCAAAATATGACAACAGACACTAAAGAAGAAACCCAGATGATAAATAGTCATGAAAATATATTCCAGGTTATTAATCTTTAGGGTTGTGCGAATTAAACCACAGTGAGATATCATGACCCATCAGTCAAAAAGACTAGAGTAAGAATTACTAGCAACACCAAATGCTGACAGAGAAGCAGGGGACCATGGCTCACACAGGCTGGTACAACCACTCAGTGTTTTTTGTACAAAATAAATATCTATCTACAATCATTATGACTTAGCATTGTAGTCACTGTCCTAAAGAAGTAGAAACTAGAAACCAACAGGGCGGTTGAGTAGGTGAAGGCACTTCCTGCTAAGTGTGATGATCTGAGCTGGCTCTCCAGGACTCACCTGGGGAAGGAAAGAATGGACTCCCAGGCTGTTCTCTGACTTCCTCATGCATTCTGTAGCATGTGTGTGCACATGTGTACACACACACAATTTTTAAAGTTTCAAAAAGAGGGAACACCTGTCCAAAGCCTAGCCATAGATTTCCACAGCACCAAAAATGTTCCTAGTAGCCCCAAGCAGGAAATGACCCAGATGACCTTCAAGAGGAGACTGTTAACCAAGGATGCTTCTCTGCGGTGGAACACAGCTCTGAGAGAGAATTATTGAGAACAGTGAAGAGCAGATCTCATGGTTGTCAGACCTCATGATTCTATTTTCACAGCATCAGGATAGCTGAAATGTGGGGCTACAGTGGTTGTTATGTGCTGTAGGTGTGCAAGGCTGTAGAGGGAGATAGGATCATGCTGGTGGTGATGTGCTATGGTCAGGACTGCCCTGTTATCTCCTGGTGGATTTATAAGAAGACATCTTTGTGAGAACTGGCTGGGGGGTGCTGGGCCCTCCCAGTGTGAAGTGCAGAGAATTTCAACAAGCTAAGTGTAATTTACAAAGTCCGGACATTCATGCATCACACAGGCTTAGTGGAAGTTCTGCACACATAGAATTCCCTTGAAAGTGGTGTCCAGCGGGGAAGGGACTTGACTTCCAAGGGCAGAAAGTGGCCGCACGTGTGTCGCTCTACAAAGACTGGGCAGGGAGGGTCATGTCTAGGTCTTCTCGTTCTCCTTCAGAAGAGCTCAGACGGGGGCCCCAACGCCACTGTGAGCATGGGCCCGCTGTAGGCCAGACACCGTCCATGAGGTGACCGCGCCTCCCAGCCTCCTGCTGTCTCTCCTTCCCCTGCCCTCCCAGGCTCCTCCTGGGGCGGCTGCCTCACCTCATGCCTGGGGCTCCTTCCCTGTCGCCTGCAGATGATTAATAAAATTCTTTCAGAATCAATTTTCTGAGCAACGTTGGTGTGTGAATGAGGCATTTATGTAATTCCCTCACTGTTTTTCTTCCAGAAGTGGATAATGGGCTTGTTCCAAATTGAATTAAGAGATAATTAACACACATGCAGTCAGAGACAGGGAATTCTCTCTCTCTCTCTCCTCTCTGTCTCTGTCTCTCTGTCTCTCTGTCTCTGTGTGTGTCTGTCTGTCTGTCTCTCTCTCCTCTGTCTGTCTGTCTATCTCTATCTCTCTCTCACGTTGTTTCTATAAAGACTTGGTTGTGGGCCTGACCAGTGGGCTATATAAGGAAATGGTCCCTGACCCTGTCATACGACCATGGGACCCTTGGAGAGCCTATTGTGTGTGAGCTGGGAGGGACACAGCAGCCCTGGTGGCCTTTGGGCCACTAGGAAGGCGATGAGGACCCAGCCTCACCAGGTCATGCGTTCCGAGTCAGATGGTGTATCCTCCTGAACTCTCCCCCTGAGTCTGCCAGCTCTTCTTCCCTGGGTCCCTGTTCATTTTCACCAGGGCCGACTTGCCCCTCCCCCATTTGAGTGTATAATGAGGCCAGAGGCGCTGCTCAGGCATCTTCTGCTGGACCCCAGGTGTTCCCCTGGGCCACCACAGGATCAGCTTCTCAGAGAAGGTCTGGTTGAGGCATGTTCCAGGAAGAGACCCCTCTGGGGAAGCATCTGGCTTCCTCCTGGAGGGCAGGTGGCCTGTGGTATCTGGTATGGTGGCCAGGAGAGTCTATGCTCTGGCCTGATGGGCTGACATGATTCACCTCAGACCTAGCTAGCTGTAAAAGCCTCAGGTGATGAGAGAGGAACCTGGTACAGACACACAAGCTACAACTCCCATCCCCACAGGAAACAGTATTTCTTCCAGAAAATGTGTTTTCTAGTCCTGCACATCTAAGCAACCCACACACAAATTACCCAAAGGCGTGGGCAGGAGTTCCACTGGGCCCTAATTATACCGTACAGCATTGGGGGAGTGTCAGGTGCCTCTGTGGAGGGTGCTGCAGGGCCCAGGAGGCAGAACTCAGCTCTGGCAATGGTCCTGGGCCTGAGCCTCTGTCAGGCAACCTGCCCCCACCCCAGAGTGCCCAATGCTGCGCCCCAAGCTGCCAGAATAGAGCCTCGGAGCCCAGTCAGCCAAGACTGCAGCTTTAGAGCTCGCCTATCCTGTGCTTCATTATAAAACACTCTCTCTCTCTCTCTCTCTCTCTCTCTCTCTCTCTCTCTCTCTCTCTCTCTCTCTCTCTGTGTGTGTGTGTGTGTGTGTGTGTGTCACAGAATCTGCCATTTTAGCCATCTTAGTATATAATTTAGTGGCACCAATGACATTCACAGTGCCATGCAACCTTTACCTCTGTTCCAAAATTTTATTACTCTGAGCAGAAACAACCCTTACCACCACCACCATCACCACCATTACCACCCCATACACATCATACATTCTAGTCTACTTTCCAAGTGTATAACTTTGCCTGGTCTAGTTCAAGGCTTCTTAAGATTTTGTTATTTGCAATCCCTTTTATGTGACCGTGGATATGTATACACACATGCACCATAGTTATAGAGATAAAACATTTATTGGTAATCATGCTGAATTTTTAAAGAAGATTCTTTGGCATATATATCTGTACTGGCTGATTTTGTGTGTCAACTTGACATAAGCTAGAATCATCAGAGGAAAGAGCTTCAGTTGAAATGTATCCATGAGATCCAGCTGTAAGGCATTTTCTCAATTAGTGATCAATGGGGGAGGGCCCAGCACATGGTGGGGGTGCCATCTTTGGGCTGGTAGTCCTGGGTTCTATAAGAAGGCAGGCTGAGCAAGCCAGGGGAAGGAAGCCAGTAAGCAGCACCCTCCATGGCCTCTGCATCAGCTCCTGCCTCCAGGATCCTGCCCTGTTTGAGTTCCTGTCCTGACTTCCTTCAGTGATGAACAGCAATGCTGAAGTAGAAGCGAATGAACCCTTTCCTCCCCAACTCGCCTTTTTGTCATGGTACATTGTTGCAATAATAAAAGCCCTAACTAAGACAGTCTCTAATTTCTACCGTTAACTAAAGACTAAAGCAAATTTGCATGCTACTAAGATAGAATGCTTGTTTATTTTTACAGAAAGATTGAGTCTTGTCTAAAGATCTGACGTCTGTGGGTTGCAGGATGTCTTCAGTGATTTTCACAGTTGACTGATGTTTCAATTTCATAGTCAACAATGTTGAGGATGTTACTTAATATAAATATGTAGTACAAAATGGAAGTGTATGTTTAGGAACCAGTCAAAAATAGTTGAAAATTTTGTGCTAATCTCAAGCCAAAGTTCATTTAACATTTGTTGTTGTTGTTTTTAATGAGATTAAGTCAGCAGCTCAAACACTGACTTTTTAAATTAAACATCCTAACACAATACAGTGTCAGGGTAGTCTAACATTCTCAGGAATGGTGGTAGAAATATATTAAAGGTGTTTTCTGTGATGAAGCCATTATGTTTCTGTAAGAGTGGAAAGCATTGTGTGTACAGTTAAAACCCTGCAATTCATAACAGAATGGTCTTGAATCTGAGCCAAGGTGTTTTAGGTGGCATTTGTTGGTATCGCATGGCATAATAGCATGCGAGGTGCAAAGTGCATGTGCTGAATGTTTAAAACTGCAGTGCAGTTTAGGCTGCAGTAAAGCTGCACAACGCGACAGAAATGAGCAATACCGGATCAACCTGGACTCATTACTTACTTGATTTTGCTAATGTTTGTCTTAGTTTGTGAATTTAGAAATCTTCTGCTCTTGTCAAATGTTACATGACACACATTGTTACATGAGAAATCGTGACCCTCGGTTAAAGAAGATGTACTCTAGGTGTTCCTGGAATTGTGCAACATAGTTCACCTATGTCATAGTGCTGTATGTGGTGTGAGGCTGGACCTCCTGCATGTGGGTGTCCCCTGTCTCAGCACCGTTTGTGGAGGGGACTCCTTTCTGACATGTCTATATCCCCTGTTCCCAAGTGTGCTGCCCATAGACACCAGGATCTATGTCTGGGCTCTTTGTACTATTTTTGTTGATTAATATATCTGATACTACACTGTCTTAACTGCTGTAGCCTTTTAGCTCCTTTGGCAGTTGGGAAGGGTTCCAGGGTAGTCCTTCCATGCCAGAGTATGTGGGCTGCCCACAGGCCATTGTGACTCCATATGAATTAAGATTAGCCTTTTCCATTTCTACAAAACTCTATGAGATTTTGATGAGCTGTTCCAGAAAGGCTTTGCTTGTGAGGAAGTCCCAGCATGAACATTTGGGGTGTGAAGACTTCAGTTAACACATCAAATTCTGACTCAGGGTGCTTTTCTTTCCAGGTCCCCAGGGTTTAAGCTGGAAAAGTTAGGGTTTTAAACACTTTTATCTGAGCAATTTTTAGACTCACAGAAGAATTGGGGACTTTGTGCCATTTTCTAAGCCAGTGTCCTCCAGTGCTGGTGTCTCTTGGTGGAGTTAGACCTCGCTCTGTCCCTCTAATGCTGTGCTGTAAGGCTCTGTCCAGGACCTTGTACATATCCCGTTTGTACTTCTTGGTTGTTGTTGGTTGTTTTTGCTCCTTTGCTCTTTGGGGGACCCGCCATCCAGCTCCCAAATAAATCACACACAGAGACATGTTTTATTACTTATAAATGTCCAACCTTAACTTGGCTTGTTTCTATCCAGCTTTTCTTAGCCTAAATTAGCGCATCTACCTTTTGCCTCTGGGCTTTTTCCTTTTCTTACTTATGTATACCTTACTTTCTTTCTTACTGCATTGCTGATTGTGTAGCTAGTTGGTGGCTCGTCCCTTGCGTCCTCCTCCTTCTTTTGCTCTTTCTTCTTTCTTCCCAGATTTCTTCTCCTATTCATTCTCTCTGCCTGCCAGCCCCACCTATCCTTTCTCCTGCCTCGCTATTGGCCATTCAGCTCTTTATTAGACCATCAGGTGTTTTAGACAGGCAAAAAACACAGCTTCACAGAGTTAAACAAATGCACCATAAAAGAATGCAACACATCTTTGCATCATTTAACAAATGTTCCACAGTGTAAACAAATGTAACACATAAAATAATATTCTACAACATCTGGTCTCCTGCCTTTTCTAAAGGCTTTGCAGGTTTCTTTGGGTCTTCTATGGTCTCGACACTTTGAAACGTGTTATTCTGAGCCCAGGAGGCCTTTTTGATTGACTGGATGAGGCCTTGTAAGCACAGATTTTTGTCTCCATGCTTGCGGTTTCAAATGATCATTTTCTGGTAACTGGAGTGCTGTTCTGACCATGGTTCCTTGTGGCTTTGCACTTGCCTGGGATGGGTCCTGTCCTGTTTGTAGCTGTGTGTGTTCATGTGAATGTGGTTCTGTCTGTGGGGTGGGGACCGGTGACTGAGCTCTGGCTGTAGAGGCAGTGGCCTGTTGGGTCCTGTCCTAAGCTCCCTCTCACCTGTGCCTCGGGCCCAGTGTGTGCAGTGCCACAGCCCTGGCCACTGTCCATATGCCCACCCAGCATTCTTTTGCACCGAGGCTTCGATCTCAGCAATATTCCCTGCACCTTGCTCCAGGATGGCCAGACCCTCTTCCTACGGATGCAGTGTGTTCCTGAGGAGGCCATGTTTATCCACTCTCTTCCTCTGCCAGGAATTGGGATCTTCCTACCATTTGCCAACTAGATAGAGCCACTTTGCAGCCAAGAGCCCTGTGTAGGCATTTTAAGTTGCTCTGTTGTTATATCCTAGAGGTGGATCGGCTAAGCTCTTCCAGACTTCATGCAGGGAACTGGGCACCGAGTGGCCTCCACAGCTAAGTGATGCCATCTCATGGTGACAAGGGGCTCCTCAGTTGTGTTCCAACTGGCATGTGTCTAAATAGGGGCGAACATAGACATTTCCACCCACACACTTGGGGGCCATTTTTATCCTCTGACTTTCCCTCTTTTTCTATTGATTTGGTCCTTTGTCACTCAGTCATCAAGAATTCTGTGTCCATTTTTCTTCTCATGCTTCTTCAGTGTCCTTTCACACTCATACTTTATTATAAAGATGTCTTAATTTGATATCAACTTATTTTGTTTTAGGGAAAAGGGGATAGGATTTAATTTGTAATTAATGCCAAAAAGGAAAGTATCATGGTCTGAGGAGTTGGCTCAGTGGGTAACACTGAGTTTGAATCGACAGCCCCCAGGCAAAAGCTGGGCATGGTCATGCATCTCTGAAACTCCAGACCTAGGGATGTGGAGACAGGAGGATTCCTCAGACCTGCTGGCCAATCAGTCTGGGTGAAAATGGTGACCTCTGTGTTCAGTGAAATCCTGTTTAGGTGAATAAGATAGAAAAGAGATAGGATACCCAACACCCTCATCTGGCATATGTGAACAAACATGAATCACTACCCCCCTCTCTCAGAAGGGGGAGGGAACATCACAATGTTCAGCTGCCTTATCCAAGGACAGAGAATTATGTTCCATGTGTTCAGGGTGATTGTTCTGATACTGCAAATGGAGCCCAAGGCCTTGCATATACTAAGCAAGCGCTTGATCACTGAGCCATACCCTAGTCAGTTCAAGTTTACCTCTGTGTTTCCAGAGTATTGTCGACTTTTCCTGTTAAAAACTGTCTGCATGCCTTGTGAAACTTATTCATCTGTTTTTTTTTTTTTTTTTTTTTTTTTTTTTTTTTTTTTTCTGGTTTTTCGAGACAGGGTTTCTCTGTGTAGCTTTGCGCCTTTCGTGGGACTCACTTGGTAGTCCAGGCTGGCCTCGAACTCACAGAGATCCACCTGGCTCTGCCTCCCGAGTGCTGGGATTAAAGGCGTGCGCCACCACCGCCCGGCTATTCATCTGTTTTTTGTTGTTGTTATTTTAAGCAGACTTCTTTTTAGTCACCATGCCCCCTGTTCGTTGATTTTATAGCCAGCTATTTTAATAAACTTTTTTTATTCGTTCAAGGCATGTCCCTGGATTCTTGAGGTCTGCACTCTCTTATAATCTGTCTGCAGATAGAGGGATTCATGCTTCTCCCAGCCCACCCTGGGCCACTGGCCGCTCCTCTGTCTACTGGCTTGGCTGGTGCCTCTCAAGCAGTGACAAACGGGGCCAACCCTGTACCATCCATTCACTTGCCCCTTGCTTTCATTCTTCCCCATTAAACACAAGAGCGGCTTTGGACCCCAGCCTGACAGTTCATCCGTTTCAACCCTCCATTCCCTGAGCCTTTGCGGAAGGAAGGCTTTCTTGGCATCTGTAGATATGTGACAAGTGACAGAATGTTGCTCACACTCAGCTGGCATACACTGATGGACATGTACAGTATCATGTTCTTGTTCTTCTGTCCTCTGGGTCCAAGACTTGCAACATGAATAACATCTCTCTTGCCCAGAACTGCAGAAGAAGGGAATGGGCTCAGGGCCATGAAGGTCCTGATGAGCCCTGACTCTTAGCTGACCTCAGGCTGTCCATAGGCTTCATACCCAGGATGTCCATGAGAGTTATGGTGCAGGAAATGATACATTATCATTTCACAGGGACTACACACTCCTATAAAAAAAAGCTGTAAGATGATATTTTCTCTCCTAAAATTGGAATGGTTTCATTCCTTTTTCTAGTTACTAAAATTACCTGTATCTTTTGTTCAAAAGAATCTTAAAGGAAAAAAATGCAACAGAGAAAAACTAAGGAAGAAGTGAAATTGCCTAAAGCTTCATACCCAATCTGTGTTCTACCGAAGTTGGTTTGGGTGTCCACTCTTGTTGTCAAATGCACCCTGTGACCTGTCCCACCACCTGAGTGCTGTCTCTAGACACTGTTCTAGCTAAAACCAATGGAAAGACTGAAGAAAATACGTAGTCCCAAGAGAAGGCTTGGGTTTCTGAGTTCATTTCCACTCCATGGGCCTGCCCCTGGATTGCCTCAAATATTGTCAGGAGGGAGTCCAACTGATGGGCTGCCTGTGGTCTTGGGGTACAGGGCCATAAGGGAGGCATGTGTCACTATTGGCAAATCCAAAAACACCGGTGCCGAACAGAGAAGGGTTTTTCTGAGCAAAGGTAAGGTGAAGGAGACTGGTGCTAAGGGAAAGGTTAGCAGTTCCAGGTCTGGAGATCATGCATAACCCCCAAAGAGTGTCCCCTGGAAACCAGGCTAGCAGGGCATTGAGAGGCCAGCATTAGCCCCGATACATTGCTGCTCACAATAGCACAGTGTGGCCTTCACAGTGAAGCACCTGATATCCCGAAGTTTAACTGTGTGCCTTGCATGCGGTGACAGGTCTGAGATGAGGAATCATTTATTCGGTAAAGTTGGAAAAGAAACCATCAGTTAAGAGCCATCATCACCGATAAGTAAAAAACACAGGGGCTGGAAAAAATGTCTCCATTGGTACAGCGTCTGCCACACAAGCATGAAGACCTGAGTTCAGATACCAAGAATCCACGTAAAGCTGGGCACAGCAGCACGTATCTGCAATCCCAGCTCTGCAGAGGAAAGCATCTCTCTGGAGCTCATCAGCTATCGGCTACCCAGCCTAGCCAAATCAATGAGCTCCGTGTTCAGTGAGAGATCCTGACTCAAAGAAATAGAGTGGAGGTCAGGGGAGCTGGAGATGGCTCAGCAGTTAAAAGCACTGGTTGCTTTTGCAGAGGACCTGGGTTCAGTTCCCAGCACCAACGTGGTGGGTGGCTCACAAACATCTCTAATTTCAGTTCCAAGTGACCCAATGTGGTTCTCATACATACATGTAGGCAAAACACTCATATACATAAGATAAATAAATACTTTTAAAATTTTCATAAATAATCTGGGTAGCAATAAAAAAAAAATCACCTGATGCTGACCTCTAGCTTCCAAAGACATGCATCTGCAAAGCACATGTACACATATCCACATAAATACCTCACACTCCCACACCCATAAACATAATAAGTACAATTTAAAAAGTAAAATGTGATTGTCTGGAATAGGTTCTGGTTTCCGGTCACTTTCTGTGCATCACTGGGGCTGTTTCTGCTGTTTTTGCTGTTTGGCTTAACCTGTGGGCATGGGCACTGACCTCCACTGGTGAAGTTCCAGCTTCTCCCCCAGGCAGAGACTCTTAGGAGCAGAGCTGGAGCCTGGAAGCATCTGTAGCCAGTTCAGCCCACCCTTGACCTTTGGTGTGTCCACCTCTGACCCTTAGCGGTTCTGTTCTAGCCTGGCACTCAGCGGTCATTAGTGGTTCTACATCTACCCTGACCTCTGATGACTGAGCCCTCGTGCATCTCTGTCCACTCTGAGCCTCAGTGCATCTGTGTTCACTCTTAATCCCAATGGATCTGTGTCCAACCTCAATCCTCAATGGACTTGTGTTCACCCATGATCCTCTGTGCATCTACATCCACCCCTAGCCTTCAGTGGATCTGCATTCACCCACACTTCTCTGTGCATCTACATCCACTCCTAGCCTTTAATGGATTTGTGTTTACCCCTCGCCTTTAGTGTGTCTTTATCCCCCCGACCCCCGACCCTCAATGGATCTGTGTTCACCTCTGATCCTGAGTTGATCTGTGTCTTTATCTAGCTCCCAGTAGGTCTGTATTCATCCATGGCTCTTAGTGGATCTGTATCCATCCTTGGCCCTCAGTGGGTCTACATTCATTGGATCCTCAGTGGGTCTGTTTGACCCCTGGCCCTTGGTACACATCTACCTTAAATCACGGTGTGTGGTCACACTTGTCCCATTGCCTCCTCTGCACACCTTGCCCACACATCTGAGTGCCTCTCTGGTGTAGTACATGCCATCTGTCATGACACACTCCAACCCCACTGACAGGCAGGAGTGGAGACCTTTCCTCAAGCAACCATGAGAATTCCAAGTCAGACCCTCAGTTTCCCCATGACTGTCAGCATCTCTGGCTCTGAACAGTCTGCTCACTGGTCCCCATCCAGGTTGAACGTGTCTCAGGCACACAGTTGTTCTGGCCTAGAGAGGGATTCACTCCAACCCCTGGTGGAGCAGGAGGCCAGGACTTGGTCGCTGGCTGCCGTGACTCTCAGATGTGAAGCCTTAAGAGGGCTCAGGACTCACAGGACTTACATTCATGAAACGGGGAACAGCACCCGAGGTCCAGAGAAGAGGGACTCTCAAGTGTGCCAAGGTGGTGGGAGGCTGTGTTCTTAGAGCTGTGATGCCCTGTTACCCCTTTTGCCTGCAGCTCCGCAGATAGAGCTCCGTGGGCTGGACCGAAGTCCCTCTTCTCTGGGCCCCCCAGCAAAAATGCTGACGTAAATAACCACATCAGAGGGGAAAAAATGGTCTTAACAGTACATTTGCATACAAATACACTAATTATACTCCTCTTCCTGTGTGCTGGAACGGAATTAGCAGTTACAGCTATTCTGGAACACAATATTCTTAAAATCTGTAGTCATATAGGCATACAGAGTTGCCTAAATACACACGGGAATGCATTTGTTTGAACATGCATATGTATGCACACTTTGCATCTCTGTGTCTGTATAAATATCTGTGTGTGCATATATACCCATATGAGTATATATGTATGTGTCTGTCTCTGTGTGCATGTATGTTTGGATGTGTATGTTGTGAGCATGTGTGCAAGTGTGTCTGTGCGAACATGTGTGTCTGTGTGTGCGTGTATATCTGTGTATTATGTCTGTGTATGTCCTTGTGTCTGCCCATTGGTGTGTCTGTGTGTGTGGATGTGTCTTTGTGGCCATGTGCACACATATGTGTGTGTGTGTGTGTGTGTGTGTGTGTGTGTGTGTGTGTGTGTACCTATCCATGTGTACCTGAGCATTGGGGTCAAACGGCATATGAGTTTAGGGGACATTTCATATCAAAGCCACATGCTGAGCATCTTTGTGGTTGTTTGTGCCTGTGTGTTAGGGTAGGAAAACTATATTTCTGCAGCAGACGAGATCGGGCATGTTCAGAGTGGTAGCTAGCTGTAGACTATTTCTGAAACAGAACCATGAGGTCCCCGGGTCTGTATTTGAAGGACTTGCCTTCTGTTGACACCCACTTCAACCCCGCTGCCACACATGGCCTACTGCTTCCTGGGGGAGGGCTGTTTACTGTGGTTGACTTTTGAAAGGCAGAGGAGCGAGCGGCTGGTGCTCCCGAGGACCTCCAGTCCAGTCACACCCAGGGCTTCACGGCAGCAGCAGCACCTGAATAAAAACTCCTAGTGTCAGGGGACGGAGTCAGACTGCTTGGCAATGGAGTTCCCTGGAAAACCAGATTGTACTGTGGGAGCAAACTGCGTCCTTCGATGAAAGTGAAAAGTCTTGGGAACAGCCGAGAATGAACATCCCGTTTCTTCTTTATCCTGTTGTGGCCGTGGCAGCCGAGCTGAACAGTCACTGTTCTAAGTCAGGGAACGGACCAAGCTAAACAGAGGGGCAGCTGACGCTCAGGGAGTAGCATGGTGGGGCCTGGGAGTCAGCGGGGGCGCCAGCGATCGATCGAGGGGCAACCTTGGGGTGGGGGAGGGCAGGGAGGAACAAACAGGACACACGGCATGAACGGAGCGTGAAGCAGACGGGGGGGGGGTCAATCTGGTTAGAACCTTTGGACGATTGGCCCGCGAGGCCGGCGAGCCTGGCGTGAGAAGCTGCTGTGACAGAGGTAGGGTGGAGGTCCTCTTTCAGAGATGCGGGTCAGAGGGTGAGAAACAGGCAGAGCCGGGCTAGAGTCACAGGCCTGAGGGAGTTCCTGCCTTTCCGCTTCTGTGTGGAGAAGGGAGAGCCTGGCAGAGGGGCTCGGGAGAGAGGTGATGGGAGGAATCGTTCCTCCCGCTCTGGGCGGGTGGGACCGGGCGGGTGGGACCCAGAACACAGAGCACAGAGAAATCCCCTTTTCCGGAGACAAGAAGGGTGGATAAGACGGGGCTCTGGGACTGAGATTCGGGAGATGGTTCTTGCCTTCTCCGGTGCGACGTCTAATTTGGTAATGGAGGACAGGACGCTAAGGAGGAGGAGCCAGTTCTGAACAGCTATTATGTTTTCATTTATCTTGTCAGAACTCAGCACGGGGAGACTCATTTGCACAGTGAGGACGTCACTGGGGGAAGGAAGCACAAACCACAGTGATTCAGTTAAACGCTGTCAGAATAGATGTAAAATGTCCCTGAAATGGCTCTTAACCAGGGGTCAGTGCAGCGATGAACAATTCCACTGGGTCCCGGAGCCACATAGAACCCCAGGCAGTGAGTGGCTGCGTACATGCTGCGAGGGATGGAATCTTTCCTGGCTTCTTCAAGGGCTGGGCGTCCCTGGACTAAACACAGAATTTTTCCTATCATTTCAGGGGTTTGAGAGGCGTTGGCAGAGAGCTCATGAGATGGCACCAGATGAAAATGGGCCACTAGGATGAGCCCCCACTTGGAAATCGTGATCACGGGTAAGGAATGTCGAGTAAGGGCATATTGCCTGGGAAGAGGCATGGGCCCGCCATGTACAGCCCCAAGGCAACATTAAGTGGCAGATAGCTTTATAATAGGCCAGAAGATAAGATGCAGAGGAAGAAGCAGAGGATGAGCACTCCGCTGTGGATCCCCCATGGTGTTCTGGGGATGCTGTCCCTGGTTATGGGCTGGGAAGTTGGCATGAGGGAGCTGTTTTTGGAGACAACACTAAGTTTCGTGTATTGAAGGCTTGCAGGATGGGCGTGTGTGGGAGGGGACCATCCTCCTTCAGGGAGCTCGAAGCCTCCTCAACCTGCCTCACTCTTACCTGGTAGCCTTGTGGGTGACTAACTTGAAGTTTGGAGCTTGTAGCTTCCATCTTCCTCCTGCGGGCACACATGACCCACTGTCACCTCCAGCCGCTGCGGGAAGAACGGTCTCCAGTCAGGGAGGACCGTCAGAAAGGCAGGTGACTGACCTCTGTGCCAACAGCAGCCCTGTCTGCTGTTCACGGGGCACAGTGGATGTCCACCGGCCTCCTCTCAAGCGTGCCCACTTCAGTCTGGTTCCTGAATCTCTCCCCGCACCCCACACTCCGCTGGGTCCTGGGCCATCCCCACCTGCCTTCTTCCCTTCCCTCCCTTTCTCCCCGCCCCTTCCGGTGTCTCCTCACTCTTCCTCCTGACCTCTCCCCTCTAGCTTCACCTGCTCATTCTCCCTTCCTAGCCTCCCCCCCCCCCCCGCCCTCTCTCCCTCCCTCCCTCCTTCCCTCCCTCCCTCCTCCTCCTTCTTTCTTTCTCTTTCCTCTCATCACCTCTCCTCCTCACCCACCCTTTACCTGTTCCCCCTCGCTCTACCTTCAGCACCTTTTCCTTTCTCCCTCACCCTCTTCCTGGTCCCTCTCTGGGTTTTGTTTTGTGTGCTCATCTGGGGCGTTTTCAGGCACCTCATATGTGGACAAGAGAGGTGGGCACGACAGGTGTAGACAGTCATGTTGTGACCACGCCCGGACCCTTTCTTCCCGCTCAGTGCCGGGTCTTCCATCCAGGGAGTGGAGAGTCCTCCTTGGCACACAGTGTGGGTGCTCCTGAAACAATGCCCGGGTAGGTGAAGGGGGACGTCTTCCCTGCAGCCTGGCTTTGTTCCACCCATTCCTCTGTCTGCCTCAGCTGCCACATCCTCAGGCTGACCCAGAGGTGCTTTGGTGGGGTGCCACGAGCTGCCTGCTCTAATACCTCCATTAGCACAGCCCCCAGACTTGGGGCGGTGGAATATCATTGCCCTACTCGCTGGCAATGAAGGAGAGGTGTCCTGTGATTTCCTCGGCTGTGTGTCCCAGCATTCCTCGCGTCAGTCATTAAACACGTCTCGATGTCTAACCTGAGTCCCTTCGCTGCAGTTTCCTGACGGTGTTACCGTGGCTGGGAATTTTCGTTGAGATCGTAATTGTTGTTTTCCTTCAACACCCACACTGTTAGTACTATGTTTGGGAAGTGAGAAAACAGAGAGCGTGAGTTGTAGAACAAAACCCAAATTTGTTTGGCCACAATAGTCTCAAAGAAGCAAACTTTCCCTCAGATGTTGGTCTCACTGACAGACACAGCTGAGGAAGTCAACGGGTTGTGTGAGTGAGTGCAGAGGAGGACCAGAGGCCTCCACCCCTGTGATCGGACATCCCAACCTTGGGGTGGGCTGGAGTCAGTGTGGGCAGGAAGCCTGGTGCCTACCCTTCTGAAGAGCAAGAAAATGTAACACCCCCCCCCATGCATTTCAGGGGGAGATTAATCAGGTTTCTCGTGGGAAGCTCCACAGGACTCGCACCCTCCCAGTCACGGGATGCCTATGGGGAGCTCCTGCCCAGAGTCTTGAAGCGCCATGCGTAGATGCAGGCAGAGGCCAAAAGGGAAACCTGGGTTCCTCTCGCCTGCCAGTCACTAGCTGCTGTTCAGTGCCTTGCAGCATGGAGGGAGCATGACTCAGTCCCAGTGGAGAGCCCGACATCATGGGACACAAGCGTCCAGATTCCAGCAAAGAAGCCGGCCATCGTACCCAGAATCAGGAAGATCTCAAAGTGAGTGAGAAAGGACCGTCAGCAGATAGACAGGAAGTCAAGATGACCAGACACTAGAATTACTGAACAGAGACGTAAGTCACCTTTGTGAAGATGCCCCAGTGAACAACCAGAGATGTGGTGGGAATGTGGGCATGTAGACTCTCTTCCATGGACCAGAATGCATAAATAAAAAACTGACTAAAAATGCCGGGACTGAGAAATACAAGAAATGAAATGGAATTCTCCAGGGATGGCTCAGTGGTGGTTGGAGTAGACAGAGCTGAGAGTGAACCAGAGACAGGACGACCCATTGAGCCTGCTTTTCAGCTGCAACAACAAAATTCAGTGGTGATGCTCAGTTCTGACACTGCCAAGGACCCATCTTGCCTATAGTACTGTGGGATGCAAAATGGTCCAGCTCTTCTGGAAGACACTTTGGCAATTTCTCTCAGAAATAAACTTGCAACAGTCAGCCAGTATAGGAAAGATGATCAATCAGACCTTGGTCAAATTTAAAACTTTTTCTCTCCCCAGAGTGGAGTAGGGCAGGGCGGGACAGGGGAGGCATGCAAGGATGTTTGTAGCAGCTTTATTCATAACAGCAAAGTACTGGAAATAAGCAAAATATTCTTCAGCCTCTGAATGGTTGGTCAAACTATAGTCCATTCAGCCAATTAGATGTGAAATGGGTACCATGTGCACAGAGGACCAGGTCATCTCCAGGGAACTGTGCAGATCTCAAAATAATCAGACGATTTTCTTTTCTCAGCATCCCTGAATGGCTTGATGTAGGAGTGGAGAGCAGGCTGGTGACATCAGGGGTGGATATGGCAGAAGTATGGTGGGGGGGGGGAGCAGGCAAATGCTGGTAATCTGGGAGCTCTGTGTTAGTCAAGCTGTGTGCTGTCATGTTCTGCTGTGGAGAGCGGACTACAGGTTTTCAGGAGGTGTCTGTCGTGTGTACAGAGAGGGGCAGCAGGATCCCTCTGTGTCCTGCTGATGGTTGTATGCAGCTGTGCAGGGATCTCAACCCAAGAAGTACAGCTGTAAAGGTCTCTGAGCCAGTGACAGTAGCCTTGCCTTGTACATAGAAGCCATTAGTCACCAGGTTCCCTCATACCTATGGATTTGGAGAGTAAGTCTCATAAATCATAACTGAAAAACACTTGTCAATTTCTCTGTCAACATTGTGGCTAAAAAAATGGATCTAATTAGCAAGTTTTCAGTCCAGTTCATTACACACTCTTGTGAATATATGAAAATTAACACTTGGTAATTGCGTCCCTTTGACACAGAAAACAAACCTGTTTCAAAATAAAATGACTGAACTCATATATGAGTTTAACAATCAGAAAAGAAATTGTAGGAATAATATTAACATTCTACCTCATAGTTTTACAACAAACATCTCCCCAGGCCAAGTTTACTTAAAACTGTTTACTATAAACCCAAGTATGGTGACACATACCAATAGCATCAACACTGGGGAAGCTGAAACAAGAAGACTGTTGCAAGTTCAAGACCAGCCTGGACTACAACACAGTAAGACCCTGTCTCAAACAATTACAATAAACAAACAAATAAATAAAAATATATCAGCTCCTTTCTCAATCCATAAGCAATTATTACCCCAGCTCATATGGTGTTTTTCTCGGTAGAACAGGTGAGATTGAAAAATAGCAAGGCAATGTCTCAGCAAATGTTAAGCATCAGCCTCTCAGTTGTCATAGTCAGGCACATTTTAATTTTAAACGTTTCTCAGCTGCAGTCATTCAAGAGTTAATGAAGGGAAAATGAATCTTGTTTAGGTCACACATGGCCTGCACACTTGTGAGAACCTGTCCTCTCAGAGCTTGTCGCTGCCTAGGAAAAAAGACAAGCTCGAATGGAAGAAACCAGACTATCTCTTAGAGAACCTATAGATGTTAGGTTACTCCTTCTCCTTGAAGCAGATTTATGAAAACACCAGAGTCACACAGATAGGGAGCCACCCATCAAAAGCTTTATGTGAAGCTGGAAGATAGTCCAGTCAGTAGGGGGCTTGGCATTCAAACATGAGGATGTGACTTCAGTCCCCCGAACCCATGAAAAAGCCAGGCATAAATAACGTCACATTCTTGTAACCCCGAGCTGGGAAGGCAGACACAAGCAGACTTCTGGGGTTCACTAGCCAGCTAGTACAGCCTACTTGTTCTCTCCAGGCCTGGTGAGAGATCCTGCCTCCATAAACACTCACATGTGTGCATGTACGCATGAACACACACATTCAGCTTTGTTTGCCTGGATATCATCTAATAATATCTTAGCAGGAAAAGTCTTTCAATCCTTACATGGTTGAAGCCTGAGCTTAGCCCAAAGTTATCCTCAGAGCCTCCTCTTTGCAGTGCTGTAGCTTGGTGTGATGGGTCCTCTGACATCTGAACTACTCCGGGCTCAATCATCCCTGGTATGACTCTTTCCAAAGCTGTTCACTTGATGATACTGAGTGAGGAGTTCCGGCCCTTGGCACCATGACACTTTGTGTTGGATGCTATTTATACCCACTCTGAGAGTGACAAGTGCGGACCAGCTTCCTTGACTATCACTTGGTGTGAGGAGCACTTCTGTCGTGAACAACACAAATGTCTATGGAAGTCTCCATGTGTACCCTGGGAAGCAGGGCTAGCGGTGGGTCCCAGATGAACCTGGTCTGGAAGCCACCAGGACTCTCTACCCAACAAGGACTCATTAGCACAAAGGGAACGCTTGCCTTTGGTTCTCCAGCTCTGACACGGCTTGTTTCGAGATATTTGATTGCGCTGTGATGCTCTGAGAATGTTAATAAAGTTAAACCTTGAATCAAAGGGCGGAGCCCATGACTAGCTGACCAGAATTAGCCATAGGGGTTTTGGAGAGCCCAGACAGAGAGTCACAGGACAAGAAAGGGAGGGGCTTGGAGAGATTTGAGCCCTTTTTGATCTGGGAAGGCAGAGAAAGGGTCAGATGGTCGTTCCTCTACTGCTTTCTTGATCTATCATATTTGTACCCCGGTATCTCACTCCCGAGTTTTTACTAATAATAAAACTATTTAGGGAAATGCTTCAGTTGCTCACTGGATCATTCCCCATCTCTCCTTCCTTTGGTAGTTCTCACAACCATCATTCCAGCCTTACAAAGAGGCTGGTGCCTCTGCCTGGACCCCTCGTGTCCCAGGGCACCTCCCTCTCCAGGACACTTCCTGAGCTCTGAAGTCTATGTTGGGATATGTTCACAAACAAGCATCTGTGTTGGAGGGTTTCGGGTGGAGTGTCAATCTGTGGTGTGTACGCCCCATCTACGCTCCACAGAGTTAACCCTTGTTGCAGCCTCAGCTCCCCTGACGCTCTCTACCTCCCATAATAGTCTCATGCACACATCGGTGCACACACATATGCATGCACCCACAGACACATGGAAGTAAAAGATATCACCAGCTACCCATGCCGCTCCCCCATCCCTGCAAGCCCACTGTCATCGAGGCCCGCCTGAAGGCACTTTGGGTTTCTATAAGGTTGATCTGTTCTGCTCCTTTCTTATTTGGTAGAGCTCTCAATAAAATCATTGGATGGTTTGAGAGGAAACGTAGATATTTAATTACTGTTTCCATTTTTTTTTCCAGTGATTGCAGATGCATTTGGGTTTCTATTTCTTTGTTCTTTTCTGGAGTGCACCGTGACCCTGCTGCCCAGGCTGGTCTTGAACTCCTGGGCTTGATCGATCCTCCCACCTCAGCTAATGTCCCACCACACCCCGCTGGGGTTTCTGTTTCTGCAATCAATTTTAGTGCTGTGTGCTTTTGTTTTGAGGTATTTCTTTTTCCCTTACTTCCCTCTAGGAGCACAGAGTCATCACTGCGTTTCTTCACGGTGTGTTGGTCCCTGCGGGATCTGGAGCTATGTCTCTCTTTCAGGCCCAGCTTCTCATTTCTCTTCATTAACCCTCCAGTTTTGACTTTTTCTGTCTGGATACGAACTGGAGCTTAACTCTGCTTTCATGCTTTTGCTTTGGGCTTTATGATGAGAGAATCTTTTCACATCCTTTGTGATTAGCTTTATCCTCAGTGTTGTTAAGCTTAAAACCTTTGTCATATACATAACTTTTTCCCTTGGAGTTTTATCATTATTGGTGGTGGTGGTGGTGGTGGTGGTGGTGGTGGTGGTGGTGGTATGTGTGTGTGTGTGTGTGTGTGTGTGTGTGTGTGTGTGTGTGTGTGTGAGAGAGAGAGAGAGAGAGAGAGAGAGAGAGAGAGAGAGAGAGAGAGAGAGAGAGAGAGAGAGAGAGAGATGTATATATGTGTATGTGTGGTGGTCTGAAGGAGAATGATCCCCATAGGCTCATATGTTTGAGTACTTAGTGGAACTGTTTGGGAAGGATTAGGAGGTGTAGGCTTTGAGGTTTCAAAGGTCATGCCAGGCTCAATGTCTCTTTTTCCCTCTGCTGGCTGTCTGCAGATCAAGATGTAAAGCTCTCAGCTACTGCTTCAGCACCATGCCTGTCTGCTCCCCACCATGATGATCATGGTCTAACTCTCTAAATCTATAAGCAAGCACCCGATTAAATGCTTTCTTTTGTAAGTGTTGCCTTGGTCATGGTGTCTCTTCACAGAAATAGAACAATAACTAAGACATTGTATGTATATGTGTATTGTGTGTGTGTGTGTGTGTGTGTGTGTGTGTGTGTGTGACAGAGTGCCTTTCTCAATCACTGTTTTTTGATCACTGAGTCTGAAGCTCATCAATTTGACTAGACTGCTGACCAGTGAATTCAAGGGATCTGCCTGTCTCCTGACTCTTTTTGTTAGTTCTAGGGGCTCTGACATTGGGTTCTCATGCTTTGTAGCAGGCATCTTACTGACTAAGCCATCTCCTCAATGCCCACTCTGAGTTTAGTGTTTGAAGCCAGGAGAGGTGGTATGTAGAAGAAATTCCAGCAGACTCTGGAGCAGGCACTGTCCAGTCCACTGAAGCATGGATGGAGCCAGCTCTACTCCAGCCCTGATCCCAACATCATGGAGCATATGGTCTCGGGACCAAACCACACACTATTCCAGCAGTCTGTTAGGTAGTGGCCTGGAAAACTGGGAAGCATCCCAAGGTTGTGTGTGTGTGTGTGTGTGTGTGTGTGTGTGTGTGTGTGTGTGTGTGTTTGAAAGAAAATGACCCCCAAAGGGAGTGGCACTATTAGGAGGTCTGGCTTTGTTGGAGTAGGTATGGCCTTGTTAGGGAAGTGTGTCACTGTGGAGGTGGGCTTTAAGGTCTCATATGCGCATGCAGGGTCTCAGACCACTTCCTGTTGCCTGTGAGTCAAGATGTAAGAACTCTCAGCTCCTTCTCTAGCACCATGTCTGCCCGCATGTTGCCCTGCTTCCCGCCATGATGACAATGGACTAAACCTCTGAACTGTATGTGGCCACCACAATTAAAAGTTTTCCTTTATAAGAGTTGCTGTGGTCATGGTGTCTCTTCACAATAATAGAAACCCTAAGACAGTGTGTGAATGTGTGTGTGTGTGTGTGTGTGTGTGTGCATATATACTAACAAATATGAAGGGCTGTGTGTCTAGCATACTCTCAGCAGTTACGGTGTCTTTAATCTTCATAATTGCCTTAAGGTATGAGCTAGCTTTTCTTGTCACTGTGACAAAATGCCTCACAGAAACAGCTGAAGGGAGGAAAACTGTGTTCATGATTCCACAGATTTCAATCCCTCATGGAGGAGCAGAACCACTCACATCATGGTGGTCAGGAAACAGAAAAAATACAGAAAGGACCGGGGTGAGATACAGCTCCCAAATGCAGTTCTCCAGTGCCATGCTTCTTCCAGCTCAGTTCCACCTTCCAATAATGCCACCCTATTATAGATCCAACAGCAATTAATCGACTGACTAGTTTAGCACCTTCATAATCTAATTGTCTCTAGAAAAGCCTTACACACACACACACACACACACACACACACACACACACACACACACACACGTGCTTCTTTTTTGTTGTTTTTTGTTTTTTGTTTTGTTTTTCGAGACAGGGTTTCTCTATGTAGCTCTGGTGCCTTTCCTGGAACTCACTTTGGAGATCAGGCTGGCCTCAAACTCACAGAGATCCACCTGCCTCTGCCTCCCAAGTGCTGGGATTAAAGGTGTGAGCCACCACCGCCCGGCTGCTTCTTAAGCCAACCAATTGACCATCAAACTAGTCACTACACCTTGTAACAGGTACAATGATACCAGTGACCCCCCCCCCAAGTCTCAATGGTATGACTTTTGATATTTCAAACCCGCAATGGCATGAATACCACAAGCTCTCAGTGGAGATTGTGTTGAATGATGGTTAACTGTTTAGAGTGACCTTTACAACTATTGTTCTTCATTTTCAGTACAGTACTCAACTAAATTATCTGGGCTACTCACTGTTTTATATTAAAATAGCCTTTATGTTGGATGACTGCGCTCCACTATGTCTGATGCCGGTCTCTCTAAGGTGGGTGGGGCTAGGCTGTCTGTGGTGCTTGGTACTCTAAATGCACTTTAAACTATCAGTTTATGATAAGCTCATCTATAGCCCCTGTGAGTAGAGGAGCAGCCACACCATTCTTTGTCCTGCTCTATGGACGTGGCTTGGAGAAGCCACTTTTACAAGGCCATGAGGCCAATAGGCTGGGACACCAAGCTTTACTCACCTCTTACTAGATTTTCAAATATCCTGAGACACCTTGGGTTGGAGCTAGCACTGTGAGGACTCAAAGTCACCATGGTCTATGTAAGTAATGTTTAATTACCACCCATGAGCTATGTTCCCTCCCAATGGCCTCCTTTCATGAAAGCGCTCTCTGTTTTCATAAGTGCTGTGCCCCAAGGGAGGGGATAATGTCAGCATTGATGTTTCTGATAATGTGCCATTAATCTCCAGCAGTGCGAAAGACACCAGAGCTGAGATACTCAGCTCCCTCCAGAACATTCTGTATCCAACTTGATCTTTGCTTTATGTCTGTGTTATCAAATCCATCTAAAGAGCCCAGAGCTGTCAGAATGTATTCACTGCAAATTTAGATCCCAGCAAACCAAGGGAAGAGCTGCCCATATCAGGCCGACACCCAGGGATCAGGCTGCACACACTGGGGAGAGGTTTGGGTCCAATCTCGTGTCCTTAAGAGAGTCAGAGACCCCATCTTTCAGGACTTGATGTCCTTGATTGTCCCTGGTGTCTCCTTGTTTTTGCCATATAAGTGATGGCTGCATTCCTCACACAATTGCTGATATCCATGGACGGCATAGTGATACGGTGTTCTCAAGCCAAGAGTGACACTAAAGAAAGCCAGAGCTGGACTCTTAACGTGTTGACAGGGAAATTAAAATGAACAGAGGCCCGTGGCTGTTCCCCTCCCCCCCCCCAGAGACAGAGACATCGAGAGCTGGCAGGATTCTATCTCAGTGTAGGATCTTGTCTGCTTTCAACAGTGCAGGGACTCCATGTTTTCCCTGTAGGATTCATACTGCTTTTTCTGACTTAGTTCCCGTCCCTGGATACCATCTAGAGCAGCAACAGAGTTGACTTGCCAAGCTGGCTTCCATCCCACTGATACCTCCTTTGGTTCCTGGCTTCTAAGTGCTCCTGTGCCCACCATGGCCATCACACTCAACTCCAGACCTAGCTAAGCACCCTGAGGCAGTGTCATGACGATATCTCTAACTAATGATGCCTTCCCCCTCTCCGTCTGCCTCAGGGAAGTCACCAGTCACAGCAGCCTTCTACACATGGTCACCTAATAGCTTTGAATTTCACAGACAGAATTCCAACTCCACACAGTCAGCTTGGGCTGTGAGTCTTACAACTTCATTTTTTTTTTTTAACCTAGAGCCAGAGAGAGAAATCATATAACCTCCTTTATGGATAGATTTTTCTTTCAGATGTCCTTTTTTGCCACTGCTGTGGCTACAAAGATCACCCTCTAACTCTAACTACATGCTGCCTTTTAGAATCCAGCCATGTCCCTCATGGAGTTTGACTTGTGGATCTGTCTCACCGCAGTGCCTTCCGGTCACTGTTTGGTTTTGCTTTGGTAGGACACCGAGGGTTTTTCCATCCACCAGGAGGCGTCTTTGCCTTGACTGGGCATTGGATAGAGTTATCTATTTTTCTTTTCTATAGCACTGTCAGGCTTCCACTGCGACTGCAGAACCTGTAGCCGTCTGCTCTGTTCCATACCAAGGGTGGGGAAGGACTTCAGAGATTTCAACTTTGCAATCTTAATTCAAAAGGAAGTTGACTTAAAAATACTTATAACGCCACAGGCCTTTAATCCCAGCACTCGGGAGGCAGAGGCAGGCGGATCTCTGTGAGTTAAAGGCCAGCCTGGACTACCAAGTGAGTCCCAGGAAAGGCGTAAAGCTACACAAAGAAACCCTGTCTCGAAAAAGAAAAAAAGAAAAAAAAAAGACAAGAAAAAAAAAAAAACCACTTATAACGTGTAATTACCGTTCGGGTTTTCAGATGTACATTCTATGGGAGGAGAACTCAGCCAGCAGAAGTTTCTCAGCCATTATCCAGCTCTGCCCCTCATTACTCATCCTTCTCTGCGAACACTCGGGCTTGCCTGTGGTGACAGAAGGAGCCAGGCCATCCTGCCACAGTGGAAGAAGACGTGGGGGTGGGAGACATGGGGACAGAAGGCAGGCAGTGGCAGGGCCTCTCTCTGGTTGTGATGTCCCCATGGAGCACGCAGATATCTCCCCTCTTTCTCAGGTAGAAGCGTGGACTAGTTCTGACTTTGGCAGGTAGAGAGAATGAGCTGCGCTCCACAGGGCCTTGCAAACCCAAGCCCCACAGGATTTGGCAGAAGAGCTCAGCAGTACTTCCGCGCTTGTTCTTTAACTCTGGGAGTGTGATTCCAGAAAGGCTAGTGCTTTTGGCTTGGCAGGGAGGGTGAGACACTGGTGTGCATTTGCCAGAGGCATATGGCCAAGGCGTTAGGAACATGGGTGTGGTACCTTCGGGGAGCCCTATCTGCAACCTAGGACAAATTAGTTCCGCAAGGACACAGCAGATGGGCGGGGCTGCATGCAAACCAGAGAGCTGGGTCCAGACGCTGCCCTTCCTGGACAAATCAGGACATTGCCATTCATTCCCCATGCTCATCTTCCTGTTCACTAATAAGCTTTGTCTCCAAACTGAACACCCGCGTCAAGTCTCCACAGCAGATGGCTGTTGAGTAAATCAGGACCGCCCAGCCCTAACACTTCCAGCTGCCTCAATGTCCTGGGCCACTGCCCTGCTCTGGGAAGCCCCTGGCTATGCTCTCGACTTCTCTGGCACGCCACCATCCTTGCCTTGTAGGACAAGCCAGTATGAGATCTTTGACATCTTATGGCTGGCACAGGGAGATAAAAATGAGTACATCCTGGGATAGGAACTTGGTGTTGGTCTTGAGTGTCCCAAGGACTGAGTTCTTGGAGGTTACAGCACCCTCAGCACAGACCACTGGAAGTCCCCCTTCTTTTCCCTCCCCCACCCAGTCATACTAAAGTGATTTCTCATGTGCAGAAGCTTCCTAATTCTTCATTGGCACATAGAACTTACTGTCAAGCATGGGCACATTGTTTGCTTGTTTGTTTTGCTGTGACAGAATCTTTGACAAAAGCAACTTGAGAGAGAAAGATTTAGTTTGACTCACAGCTTGAGGGCATGGCTTGTCGAGGCAGGGAAGGTGTAGTGGCAGGAATGTGAGAATTCTGATGACGTCTTAGTCAGTGCTCTTATTGCTGTGAAGAGACCCCACGACCCCAGCAACGCCTATGAAAGAAAGCATTTAACTGGGGCTGGCTTACAGTTTCGGAGCTTAGTCCATTATCACCACAGCAGGGAGCGTGGCGGTGTGCAGGCAGACGTGGTGCTGGAGAAGGAGCTGGGAGCCCCACATCTGGATCCGCGGGCAGCAAAAGAGAGAGACTCTGGGCTCGGAATGGGCTTTTTGAAACCTCAAAACTCACCCCCAGTGACACACTTCCTCCAACACGGCCACACTGTTGTTTTGCCGTTGACACAAAGGCTGAGATTTAATCCTCTGCTGTTTCAGCCAGCAATTTCGGCACCGGCCTGCTTCTCTGGCAAGGGCCAGGCAGCTTATGCCACAGCCCGGCAGGAATCCTATTCCTGAAGCACCGGCTTTGTCACTGCCACCAAATATGTTTTAATTAAATGTAATTTAATTAAATCCCTACTGTTCTATTCATTAAGAAGACTCGAGACTCTAAGGCTGCAGTGAAAACCTGCTAGCTCAGAGAGGTTGAGTAGCAACTAGCTGACCTTCTCTCTTTGCCTGTGTCCCCGAAAGAGACCGTCCTTCTGCTCTGTCAAAACAAACAAACAAATCACACCATTCAAAGCCCCTCTCTGCTACTTCCTGTGCATCACTCCATCCATCTTCTAGCCCTCCTCTGACTCTCTATGATTACTTTCTGTCAACTAGCTGCTAACTCGGCCTCCTTCCTCAAGGTTGATTTTATGTAATTAATGCAAATGCAAACCTGAGGTCCACAGTGTGATCAAATATCCCGAAACACCATGACACCACACCTCCTAATCCTTTCAAGTAGTGCTACCCCCGTGACCAAGTATTCAAATCTATAAGCCTATGGAGGCCATTCTCATTCAAACCACCGCACATGGCCTCCACAGTCAGGAAGCAGAGAGAGATGAATGCTGGGTCTGTTTTGGGCATTCTCCTTGGTCCTCGGTTTGAGATGCCAGCCTGTGGGATGCTGCTGCTCACCTTCAGGGTGGGTGTTCCCACCTCAGTGAAACCCCTCTGGGAACTCCCACACAGGCATACATAGAGTGTGACTCCTGTATCGTTCTACACCCATCAAGTTGACAATCCAGATGAAACGTTGTAGTGTGTGGACCACACTTTGTCAGCCTCCCCTCAGCACCCTTCCCGCCTCCTGCCACTTTTTCTGGAATGCATCAGGTGACTCACACGCGGGCCTGGCGGATTCACAGAAGCACACACTGAACCCACTTGGACATGTATGCTTTCAGTTCCTGTGTTGTCCTAGTGAAAGGTTTGTGCTTCCCTGGGCAGTGTTTAGGGAAACGAAGTGTTAAAATGATGGAAGGCCTTAGTTCAGACCATCAAAGGCAGTGATTTTCAGAGCCTAAACACTGTTGTTCCAGTGGATTTCACCTGGACCTACTCGCTCAGAATGTTTTCCAACCGACATAAAAATCACATAGCATTGTACTTACCATTTTAATCATTTTAAAGTATTTAATTTGGTAGGCTTTCAAAAATACAATAACATTGCTTTAGAATCATCACCACTGTGTGGTTTCAGGTCATTGTCAGGTTGTACCAGCGGGAACCCTGCACCTACTAAATGCTTGTGCTCCATTACCCCTCCACACTGGGCAGCCATCAACGTTCAGTCTCTGTGAATGAAGTTACCCATGTCATATCAGCGGGTTCATTCTATATGACCTTTTACATGTGGCGTAGCATGTTCAGGTTTTGTCCATGTGGTAGTAGTACTTCATGGCTTCTGTCTCCATAATATTTCCATGTACGGACGTGCCAGCTTCTGTTTATGTAGTCAGCAGTTGGTGGAATTTGGGTTATGTTCATTCTTTGGCTATTTTGAACACTGCTATAAGCATGTATGTACACCTTTTCGTTTGGATGTATGTTTTTGTTTCTCTCGGATACTCACGTAGGAGGTGATCACTGAGTCATGTGGTGAGGGGACTCCGCCTGGTCTGGAGGACACTGCCAACTGTTTGCTGTGGGGAAACAGTGCTATTGTTTCCCCACCACGTTTGACATTCTAGTATTTCCACATCTTCACTGGCATTTGGTTTTACCATCTGTTTGGTGTATAAGTGTATGCGGTTTTGTGCATTGCACTACGTATACATATGTGTGGAGGACAGAGGTCGACCCCAGGTGTAATCGAAAGTTTTTCTGTGTCCCACCCAGTCCTGCAGCCACTTGGACCCAAGTAAACACACAGAGGCTCATATTACTTACAAACTGTGTGGCCTAATGGTGCAGGCTTCTCAATAGCTAGCTCTTACAACTTAACTCAGCTCATTTCTATTAATCTATGCGTTGCCATGTGGCTTCGTGGCTTACTGGTACTTTCACAACTTGTTTCTGGTAGCAGCTCATAGCATCTCCCTGCTCTTCCTTTCTTCTCATCTCTCTCTAGTTGGAATGTACTGCCTCACCTTATCCTGCCCTGCCATAGGCCAATGCAGCTTTATTTATCAACCAGTCAGAGCAACACATATTCACAGCATACACATTCCACAGCACCCACATGTCATTCTTCAAGAGCTGTCCACCTTGGTTTTGAGACAGGATCTTTTACTGGGACCTAGGGATCACCAGTTCATCTAGGCTGGCTCCAGTGAGCCCCAAAGACCCACCTGTCTCTACCTTCTCAGACCTGGGGTTAAAAGCACGCATCACTCTACCTCTGGCTTCTTCCATGAGTGCTGGGGACTGAACTCAGCCCTCAATCTTACGTGCAAATGCACGTGCACAGTCCTGGACTTCACCCGGAGCTCCTCACCTTGCATGCTTTCCAAATAAATTCTGTGTGACATAAAATCACGTAGAATTGTACTTACTAGTTTCATCATTTTGAAGTATGCAGGTCAGTGTTTTTAAAATACGTAAACAGTGCTCTGCAGCCATCACAGTGTAGCTTGTACATGGAGCTTCTTCCACACCTCCTGTTTGGTTATAACTAAACCAGGTGGCATCTCTGTGTGCTGTGTGCCATCCCTGCACCTGGTGGCCTCAAGGCATCTGGTAGAACCCTGACAGCTGGCCCTCATGAAGATCCCTTTGGATGAATAACAAGTGACCCCCTCGCTGCTTTCAAAACACTCTTGTATCCTGTCTTTAGAGAGTTCGTGTGAGCTGGGCCACTATGGATCTCTGGATTTATCTGGCTTCAAGTTTCTTGATGCACAGAATAATGGTTTTCATCAAATGTGGGGATATTTTATAGTCTGAGAATTTCATAAACATATAATGTGTTTTGATCATGGCCACCACCCCCCATTCCCTCCCTCTGGTTCCTCCTCTATCCCAACTACCACTGCCCCCCTCCTTCGTGTGTTCTTTTTTTTTTTAACCCAACATGTCCACTTAGTACTGCCTGTATGCACATGGGTGTAGGGACATCTACTGGATCATAGGTAGCCTCTTAGGGGTCTGCATCCTATAAGAAAGCCGACTCTCAGATTTGGGGATTTTATTTATTTATTTATATTTACTTATTTTGGTTTTTCGAGGCACGGTTTCTCTGTGTAACAGCCCTGGCTGTCCTGGAACTTGCTTTGTAGACCAGGCTGGCCTCGAACTCACAGAGATCTGCCTGCCTCTACCTCCCGAGTGCTGGGATTAAAGGCATGGGCCAACATGCCTGACCGGGGATTTTTTTTAAGCATTGTTTTTTTCAAGCATTCTCTTCACCTTTTCCCTCTTTCCTCTCCTTTTGGGATGCCTCTAGCCCGAGGCAGTTGGCTTCCTGCAGGCAGCCTGCTTCCCACTCTTCAGTTCCACCTCTGTGCCTCTTAAGGGGATGCTCTCGTAGGACTAGTCTTCATCCTGTGATGTAATTGGACTTTCCTCTGGGCCACCAGCTCACAAATAATGACACGGAGACTCATTATTAATTATGAATGCTCAGCCTTAGCTTAGGCTTGTCCCACTAGCTCTTATAACTTAAGTTAACGCATATTTTTATTACTCTACATTCTACCATGGCTTTTATCTCTTATTTTGTGTTTCCCACTCAATCCCTGTCTAGGTGGTATATTGCACACCTCAATTTATCTCCTACTTCCTCTCTCTCTCTCTCTCTCTCTCTCTCTCTCTCTCTCTCTCTCTCTCTCTCTCTGCCTATTCTCTACCTCCTGCCTAGCTGTTGGCCGTTCAGCTCTTTATTAAACCAATCACAGCAATGTATCTTCACCTAATGTGCAAATATCCCGCAACACTGTAACGCTGTCTGAGGCCTGCTCAGTTCTACAGCTTTTGATCTTATTACTATACTTTTCAGCTCCAGTATGCTCTTGCTTCCTTTTTATAATTTCTGTCTCCTTGGTACTGCTGGGAGAGTCATTCTTGTAATTCTTTGGATCTTCGGCATGGCTTCCTTTAACTTTTTTGATTGTTGGGTTTTTGTTTGTTTGTTTTTTATTTGTTTTTGTTTTTGAGACAGGATCTCACACTGTAGCCCAAGAGGACCTGGAACTTACTTTGTAGCCCAGACTAGCCTCAAACTCATGGCTTAAACTCAGTTTTGCAAATTGGAATTACAGGCATGCATCATTTCCCTAGGCTATGTCTTGAGTATATTTAATTCCGTTTATTTAATCTTATCTGATGAAGCTGATTACAGGTTTCCTTGGGGATGGTTCATTTTACTTGTCTTCTTCCTGTGTGACAGCCATTCTTCTTTATTCTTCATATTCTTGGTAAGTGTTGTTGTGGAAAACTGGACCTTTTGAACAGTGTAAGCGGCAGTTCTGGAAATCAGATCCCCATTCAATGATTCGTCATAGTCACTGGTGTTTGTTTGCACAGCCCATAATTTAAAACATTGATTTTGTAAAGTCTATATGCCTTGCCTTGTCATACCTGCCCATAATGTCTCTGTTTCATGAGATTCACAGAGAGAAAAGCAAATCCAGCTTTGGCAGATGGGCTGTGTGAGCTGGGGCCTTGCCAGCCCTCAGCCAGGCGGCCTGGACAATTCTTCCGCTCACCTGCTTCCGTGCCTAAAGGTCAGCCCTGGAAAGCACTGGAGGCTTCTTTGATATTTACTGAGTAAACACACAGCCCAGGCATATGTGCGGCATCCTGAATCCCAAAGCATTTTCCAATTCCTTATTCCCCAAGCACCTCATGTCCAGCCTGTCTCCAAAGCTCTGGCTTGTTCCAATTGCAATCCATTGCCTCAGGCAGTCACAGCTGAAATATCCTCCTATGAACGGCTTTGACACAGTCTTAAGCTGGCTGTATTGACACCAGGCAGATTTCTGGTGTGGGAGATAACAGCAAAGCCTTTGGGCCAGAGCTTGGAAGGAGCTGAAGGGAACGGTGACCCCTGGTGAGGTATGTTCTTCCAGCACCAGTGCTGACGTCAGTAGTACAGGCTGTGCTTTGCGAGGACACCGGTGAGCTGGAAGCATGGGGTGGACCAAGTGAGTTCTCTGAACTAGGAGCAGGACTTCAACAAGATGAGTCCTCCGAGCTGAGATCAGAGGGTAGATGTGGGGTGAGTCCCCCAGGCTGAGATCAGAGGGTAGATGTGGGGTGAGTCCCCCAGGCTGAGATCAGAGGGTAGATGTGGGGTGAGTCCCCCAGGCTGAGATCAGAGGGTAGATGTGGGGTGAGTCCCCCAGGCTGAGATCAGAGGGTAGACGTGGGGTGCATTCCTGGAGCTCAGGGATGGATGTGGGGTGAGTTCCCCGAAATGAAGTAGGGTAGACACAGGGTAAGTCCAGTTGCTGCAAAGGGTCATTGTTATTAAGATTCAGTCGCTTTCCCTTAAGATCCTCATGGTCACTAACAGTTTTTGGTTGGTCCCAAAGTTCCACAAAAGTTGGATGGGCAAGTTTTTACCTGTTTCTCATCACCCCAAGGATGGATTTTGGAGTGCTCCATTGTGTGATGTATTTGTCACATAGGATGCTATGTTGGGCTAAGAAAATTCTTTCCTAGCATGTGTGCTGACAGTTACCATTTGTCTGTCTCCCTGTCTGTCATTATGAGAACATTGGGGGGTGTCTCCCAACAGACATCTGAGGTGTCCACAATGGCAGGTTGCTCCATCCCAAACCAGCTGGGACTTGCTTGCCTATCATCCATCCACCTGCTGCTGTTACCATGGCCCTAAGTGCCTCTGCTGAACCTCTGGCCTCTCCATTCCAGGAAGCAAAGAAGCCCTGAAAACAGAAAATTGGAGGGGCTGGGGAGACCTCTGGGAAAAAGAGTAGAATCCTCCATGCAGCCCAAGTCTTGGATGTTAGTAATGGTACCCACCTCCACCCCCTTTTATATAGAATCCTCTAGGAAAAGTGAGCCCAGTGCAGGGGGGGAAAATGTGTATGCCAAACAGTTGGCATAGAAACCTAGAAGGCTCACTGACCATCTGAGGAATTTCTGTGGATACCAAACAGTTCCTCTGACTTAGAAACCAAGGCTGGCTGCAAAATCAAGCGCTGTGGGTTTCCATCTCTCTTGATTGATCTGTGGTTCTCCACCCCAGCTGTGCAGCAAAATTACCTGGAAGCTGTGTTCCAAGCTGAGCGGGCTACGGAGCAGAGCACACGGAGGTGTCAAAGATGCATAAAGCGTAGCGAGGCCCGGTGCGATGCAAACCACTTTGAGACGTGGTCAGTTTCCTCTGGGACCACCGGTATCCTAGACCCCTCCTCGTCTGTGAATGTGCAGGCAGGACCTCTAAGAAAAACTGCCCTGGTTTTTCATATCCAATTATCATATCTTTACATTTTCGTTTCCTTCCTACGTTGTGCTCAGTGTTTCTCATTTGGCTTTCAACGTCTTTTTTATAATTGGTTCCTTTAAATCCGGTCCAGAGCAGTGTACCCGCGGCGCGTTTGCTGGAATTTCATAAGTCTGTTTCTAATTTATAGCAAGCCCCCCCCCATTTTCCTTCTTTGTTGAAGGGTGGGGTAGATGCTTGCTTTTTAATACTGACCAGCTCAGGGCAGACCAGACATGGGTTTGTAAAAAGCTTATGCTACCAGATACATTCCACAAACTCTGTTTAGAGTCTAGGGTTTCGTAAACCATTTCCACCCACGACCCCTCCTTGCCTGAGAAATTTTTATATGTTCCTGCTCTCTAGAAGATGAAGTAAGGTAACATGTCCATTTTACAGCGTCCTCTGGAAAGTTTGGGGGAATCTCAAGTCTGGAAGGTGGAGCCTGCAACTGTGCCAGAGTTAGAGATGGACCTGGGATAGGAAGCTCCTGGTCCCCCAAACCCTGGATCCTGCCGCCCGCAGTCCTAACACTCGGATTCCTCTTGCAGGCCCAGTCTTCTGATCGCAGCCACCCGGCATATGGGGCCATGGCCCGGCTCCCGGGGCACCCGGAGGCCCCCGGCCCGGAGCATGGCAGTACAGGCCGGGGGAGCCGAGGCGGTCGAGCGGCCCGGGCGCGGCACGTCATTATCAACGTCGGGGGTTGCCGGGTGCGGCTGGCCTGGGCCGCGCTGGCCCGCTGTCCCCTGGCACGCCTCGAACGCCTGCGAGCCTGCCGCGGCCACGACGAGCTGCTGCGCGTGTGTGACGACTACGACGTGAGCCGCGACGAGTTCTTCTTCGACCGCAGCCCGTGCGCTTTCCGCGCCATCGTGGCGCTGCTGCGCGCCGGCAAGCTGAGGCTGCTGCGGGGCCCGTGCGCCCTGGCCTTCCGCGACGAGCTGGCCTACTGGGGCATCGACGAGGCGCGGCTGGAGCGCTGCTGCCTGCGTCGCCTGCGCCGTCGCGAGGAAGAGGCTGCCGAGGCGTGCGCCGGGCCACCGGGTCGCGGGCCCCAGGGGAGCCCAGTGCGAGCCCTGGGCACCGGGCGGCTGGAGCGCGGCCGACGGTGCCTGCGCGATATGGTGGAGAACCCGCACTCCGGGCTGGCAGGCAAGCTCTTCGCCTATGTCTCCGTGGCCTTCGTGGCCGTCACAGCCGTCGGCCTGTGCCTAAGCACCATGCCTGACATACGAGCAGAAGAGGAACGGGTAAGTGTGGGCATGGGCTTCAGGGCAAGGGCAGGACAGAGGGGGAGCCAGGGTCATGGAGGTGTGGACAAAAGGCCACATCTGGCACCCAGGTGGGATATAGAAATTCAGAGAGTGCCTGCTGATTACTAGTCCTGGTTGTCCACTATGCCCCCTGCCCTGGCTAGAGCTACAGGCTCCATAGCCCTTTTCCCCCCAGGCCAGGTGAGTGGTCAGGAGTGAGGGTACAGTGAGCTGATATATGGGACTCCAAACTACATTCAGTTTCAGGACAGAAGGCTTCTCTGTGTCTCCAGCAGTTCAGTAAGGGGTCCCTACAAAGTCTGGACAAGGTACAGCTAAAAAACACCCAGTATCTTAAGGGTCTAGAACAGCGGTTCTCAACCTTCCTGATGCTGACGACCCTTTGTCGTGCTGATCACCCTCATGTCGTGGTGATACCATATTTTTCATTCCTATTTCATAACTGTAATTTTGCTACTATTATGAATCTGATATTCGACCCCTGTGAAAGGGTTGTTCGTGCCCCACACGTTGAGAACCACTGGTCTAGAGAGCTACAAACTTGGACATCCCAGGGTTAGAGGGCCTTTATGGAGAAATGAGAACTCTGATCTTGTTGAACGATCTGTTTCTTTTCCTTTTCTCGCTGTCTTGTCCACCAATCCTAGAATACCAGTACACAAAATGTGGACAGATCTGTTACCTCTGGTTATCCAGTTCTCATAACAGGCTAAAAGAGATAAAACAAAACAAACCAACTTAATAGCATTAGTGCACATTGGTCATCATGGAAAGTTCTGGAAACAAAGGGAAAAGACATTATGTAGCAGACTGGGGTCTATTTGGAGATGTTGGGATTCCTGCAGAAGAGAACGTTCTGCATTTGAATCTAGCTGAGTGCTCTCCAAGTCCTCCCAGCCCCTTCCCTAGGCTCCCTCTGTTCCCTCAGCAGACACTCCCAGCTTCTGCACACTGACACCCCTTCCTTGGACAGAGCTCTCAGGCCGCTCCTGGGCGTCCTGTAGTGTCCCTGGCCACGCCCAGTGCTCACCTAATGGGATAACTCATTCTGAGAAACCAAACTGGCCAAGAGCAAGGCAGCCCTGACTGCATATTAAACTTAAA
Source organism: Peromyscus maniculatus bairdii (assembly GCF_049852395.1). Lineage (NCBI taxonomy): Eukaryota > Metazoa > Chordata > Mammalia > Rodentia > Cricetidae > Peromyscus > Peromyscus maniculatus. The sequence goes on along the minus strand of NC_134870.1, from coordinate 71,864,994 downwards.
CGTAAACGTAAGGAAATTCATTTGGCTTGCTTCATTATTGGGTGTCCCAAGCTGGAAGCACCTCAGGTCATGTTAAATGGTCATGAGTTTCTGGTTCTGCTTCTAAGATGATCCTTGAGGCGTGAAGTTTGGCTCAGGAGTAAAGCATTTGCCTAGCTTCCACAGTGGAGGTGGGGTGCGGGAAGAGGCACTCAGAGTGTTGGATTTTTACATAGTAGTAGCTCCATATATTACTCACCTCCCTGTTCCCCCAACAGTGTACACGTCTAAGCACCAGCTTCATAATTCACTTTCTGTACCAGGCTTTTTCTGTCGGGGCCACCAACCAGCTCCCAAATCATGACACAGAGACTTATTATTAGTTTTGAATGCTCAGCCTAGCTCAGGCACATTTCTGTCTAGCTCTTTTAACTTAAATTAACCTGTTTATCTTTATCTACCCTTTGCCTCGGGGTTTTTTTACTTTTCTTTCCTCTGTGTATCTTACTCTCACTGTTTCTCATGTCTAGCTGGCTGATGGCTGCCTGGCTTCTTGTCCCGGGCGTGTCCCTCATTCCTCCTCCTCCTTCTTCCTCTCCTTCTCTTCCTTCTCTTTTTGAGCCTAGATTTCTCCTCCTATTTATTCTCTCTGCCTGCCAGCCCTGCCTATCATTTCTCTGCCTAGCTATGGGTCATTTGGCTTTTTATCAGACCAATCAGGTGCCTTAGGCAGGCAAGGTGAAACAGATGCAACACTTCTTTACATATTTAAGCACGCATCCTTACATCATTAAACAAATACAACATTAAGAAAGTAACACACATTTACACAGTTAAAGCAGTATTCTGCAGTGCAAACAAATGTAACACATCTTTACATAGTCAAAATAATATTCTACAACAAGTTACAATTAAAAAGTGGTGACCCCTATTGGGAGAGAGGCATCCTGCCAAGGTCTATTCACAGTGTGGACTCACACAGTCTCTTTGGAAAGCTCTTGGCAGCAGAGAGCTGCACAAAGATGCTTCTACTGAATATGTCTGAAGGACGTCTGCTCTCGGGCATGTTAGGGACAAAATGGACCCACAGAGCTTCCAGTGGTCCAACTGGAGCCAGCTTGGTAAATCTCTTCTCTCTACTGCCTGGGATGTGGGGAAGCCATGAAACGTCAATATCTCATCTGGAAAATTGCTCTCTGCTCAACATAACCTAATAGCTGCTGATCACCCTCGTAGTAAAACCATGGCTTCAGTGTGGTTAGAATAACTTCTCTAACCTGTGGCTCTGGCCCTAAGCTCAGCATACTGGGACAACATGAGTGTGAATTTCACTCTCTTGCCAGCCAGCACTTTCCATGGTGGCTATTGAAACATTAGTTCCTGTGAAAAGCAGCTTTGACACACTGTGTCAGGCCTACCTGTGAAGGGGTTCTAGGTCCACAGTGCTTTCTCAGGCTTGTGTGGTGTGGGCAGTGAGAAGCCCTAACCCCCCTTCACCATGTCCTGTCACACACCTTAGGAGACCTTGATCCGGAAGCCGCACAGAAGGGGCCTCTGGGATCTCTAGTGTGCAATGACCAGAGGTGGGACTCAGCGTGGAGCACTTAGGGAATGTCTGTCCTCTGCATGCATTAGGGGCCACATAATTGGCAATGTCATGACCATCTCTCAGGAGGAAAAGACCTTGTATCCCATCAGCTGCTTCATTTTTAGAAAAACATACATAAAACTTGCCATGTGCTAGCATCTTGCCACATGCTAGCCTGCAGCCATGATGCTGCACACATTCACAGGTGTGGGGCTTTTACACACCCATCTCCAGAACTCCCCCACCTTCTTAAGAACAACAGAAATTCTGTCACCCATCACCAAGTGGATAGCACATGAGGATGTTACACGCGGTGAAAGAAGAACGTCATGAAAACCCAGGGTGAGAGTGTAGCTCAGTGGTAGCACACTTGCCTAGCGTATTCAGGGTGCTAGGTTAAGTCCATAGCACTGCCCAGGAAAGAGGAAGAAGGAAGGGAAGGGGGGAGTAGGGGGGAAAGAGGGAGGGAGGGATGCTGCAAAAACAAATAGCTATTACCCTGCATTCCGTGTGTGGTACTATCATGAAGATGGAGACTATCGTGGTGGGTTCTGGGGGCTGCGGACGGTTTGGGGAGCTGATATCTGCTGGGATCACAATGTCAGTATGAGAAGATAAGATAAGGCTGGGTGGCATGGTGGCTATGTACAACACAAGGAATTTACCTACGTGGCTGGCCCTTTGTCCTGGTGGGTGCTGCTGGAGGGCTGCAGACAGACACAGGACATGAGGTCAGAGACTTGTCCAGGGCCCAAACATATAGCAGGAAAGGCCCGTGATGCTGAGTAACAGACTTGCCCTCCTGGGAGCATCTGAGGGCCGTGAGGTTACCCTCGTGTGAGTTAGAGTTGGGACCCACATTCAGACTCCATAGCCTCCAGAACCCAGCACAGGAGTTTCCACCAAGGCAGTTGTCATGGCAACCCCACCTGTACCTTGATGAGTTATCCTTGGGTCAACAATATGCATGGTTGCCAGACCTCCCCTAAAGCTTAGCTCTGCTGCCCTCTCCCATTAAGGAGCAGGTCTGGTTTGCTGGGTATGCCCTAAGAAGTTTGTGAGGCCATGGCTGGCCCTTGGTCTCTTACCCTCCTGCTCCATCCTACCTAGGAGCAGAGGTCTGAGGGGTCAGCAGGCAGAACTCACTGTAAGTGGATGGAGCTGCTGATGAGACCTTAGTAAGGGCTCAGAGTCCACAAGTCTAACGTGTTAACAATAAGGCTAATAATACCAAGCCTGGTTAGTAGGGAGAGGGAGTTAAATAAGATTAACTGGGCACCACAGATTACACTGGCTGGGAGCTCCATCAGGAATCGGTATACTTGTTCCCTAAGCCACAAACTGCCTGCCTTACTGTGGGGCACAGCTCTGATGAGTAGAAATTCATAATTCATGCAGCCAATGTGGAGCAGAGTTGACCCCTTCCCGAGCCGGCTGGATCTGCCCCTTGCCTTCTAGCTTCAGGCCATGCCTTCTTGTTCCTTCATTGCCGAGGTGCATCACTGTGACCACTGCTTTCACATAGCTTCTCTTATTGGCCCAGCCTTCTGTCTGCACAAACCCTAGAATCTTGTCAGGCCCACCTGAGTAACCAGATCAGCATCCCTTCTCGGGGCCTGTAACCTTGTCATACTGCAAGTTCCTTTTGCCACACGGGGTGACATATTCTCAGACAGTTTCTCGGTAACCAAGCAAAATTATGTTACACTCAAGGTAAGCCTGCCGCCTTGTCCTCCGGTGTTTCAGGTTCTGCCATGCACTCTGTCCAGGTTGGCTTGTCTACTGGCCTCAGAGTTCAACAAACACCAGTTGACTCAGTTCTGGCACCCAGAAAAAGGCTATGTGACATGGTTTTGCACTGGTGGCCAGGAACAACCATGCTTGCTGTGGGGACTGGAAGGATACATGGGTTTGCATATAGCCTTTGTTAGAATCACATCATCTACCTGCCCACGAGCTTTCAGCTCCTCGAATCTGTTGGTTGTAAAGTGCTGTTCTCATAGGAGACAGGTCTTTTTCATACTTCTTGTGTTGTGTTCATAACCCTACACTAAGTAGAAATCCCACCAGTCTTTCCCTGGGGGACTGTGCTGCGACACTGTGTCTCTGTTGCACCTGGGACCCAGCCTTCCAGTCCCAGTAGTCTGTGTCCTCAAGGGAGTCCCTGGGAGATCATTCACACAGTAGCTGTGTCTTTTAAAGAAGAAAAAGTTCATTGACTTCTAAACCTACAGTATTCTCATGCCATGGGAACAGAGTTAGCAACCAATAACCTGAAAATGTATGGCCACAATAGCTGCCCTGAATTCTTTGACTCTCAAAAACTACATTCCATAAAATATGCCATTATATATTTTCCCAAATCCCCAGGTGGACACCTCATGGTAATGTGCAGATTTCCCATACTTCGCATACTAAATTGTGGCCCTGGGGTGAGTCATCAGTGTCTTAGCACCAGGTGCTGAAGGCAGTTGGAAGGACTCAGAGGCAGGGCCTGGAGCAGGTCTTGCAGACGGAGATTGGGTTTAGTACTGTGTCTCTCCAAGCTTGTCCTCTGCCTTCTGTGGGAGACCTGCAGAGGAGACAGGAGCCCCCACCACAGAATTTTCCATTGGTCAGATGCTGGATACTCAATCTACAAAGTGGTACTGATTCAATATGAAACTTGCATCCACTTTGACCTGGGAAGCTCACTCTACGAGCATGTCCTTCACAGATGCTCCCACGGTGTGCAGCGGTAAATAGAGGGCTGTTTATACTAGAACCAAAAACTAGTTCTTAAACTGGAAATGTGGGCTGGGGAGAGCGCTCAGCAGGTAAGGGTGCTTGTGGCTCTTCCAGAGGACTCAAGTTTAGTTCACAGCAGGTGACTCACAACTACCTGTCACTCCAGCTCCAGGGGAACTGACGGCCTCTTCCGGCCTCCGGGGCTATCTTTGCAGCTCCTAGTTCCGCGTTTTTGCTGAATCCATTCACATTTCATCTATGAGCAGTCTTTTTGTCTTCTCTGAGAAAGCCAGCTAACATCTTCATAAAGCCTCCAATGAGTCTGTAGCCTTCACTAGGTTAGGGTGGAGAAGACAGCTCCTCGACTTTCCACATGTTGCAGGCCAGTGTTAATGTGTGTGCTCAGGTATTGTGTACCTTTTCCTGGGGAACATGAACAAGCATCTGTTCAGATAGACACCAACAAAATGACTACTCAGGTCTACGTTAGTGAACCAGTGAGTGTGTTGTGTTTATTTACAGGAACATGAGTGACCACTTAGGCCACTAAAAAGCTCACCCAACAGGGGTGAGGACTCATAAAAACTGCATCCCTGGAGCTCTCTGCATAGATTACAGACAACTTTGGGAGCTGGAGAAATGATTCAGCAGTTAAGAGCACTAGCTGCTCTTCTAGAGGTTCTGAGCTCCAATTCCCATACTCACATGACAGATCATAACCATCTCTAACTCTCATTCCAGGAGATCAGACACCTTCTTCTGGCCTCTGAAGACACTGTATGCATGTGCTACACACACATATGTTGCAAGCAAAGCACCCATATACATAAAATAAAAATAAAGGGGAAATTTTATAGGTAGCTTGAGCAATCACTAATCTTATATAACTTTGGAAAGGAATTTACTGAGTCCTGTAAATTTCAGGAGCTTCTTGAGCGTTGTAAGTAAACTACTTCCTGAATCTTATTAGCCTGCCTCCTTACTATAGGAGAGAATGTTTCAATTTGGAGGAAATAGCTACATAACATCAGAGTCCTTAGGGATCCCCAGGACAGTGGTGCTAAAAGAACCTATAACCAACATAGGCCCTGCCCATGACTGGTAGCCCTGATTACTATGGAATCATTTGGAAGTAGATGTCGTCTAAGAACTCTATCCACGGGGCCGAGAGGTAACAGTGGAAATGTGCTCTTCTCTGGGGTTGAAGGTGCCCTTGTTGGTAGGAAATGCACAGCAGAGGTCAGGCTTTGGGCTGGGAGGGTATGTTTCGGTATCTGTTTTGGGTGATTCAAATGTGTGAAGAGATGATGCACAGACGATTTTATGCCAACAGATAACTGCAAAGTTATCTTTCTATGCGGTGGTGGCTGCTGTGTTGCCTGGAGACAGAGCTGAGCGCTTGCCTGGGCCCTGGCGCACAGCAGGGACGGGCTGTGCTTGCCAGTCTGCCTGAGAACAGCCTGTCGCTGTTGAGGGCCCGTGGGGTGCGGGGTGCTTTTCGAAATCCATCATTTCCTTCTGCACTGGGCTGTGTGGCCTGTGCCAGTCAGTGTTTCCTGTTGGTCCACGTGATGAAATTAAGGCTAGTGTAATGAGCTATGGATTTCATGCCTGGGATCTCAGCTTTGAATTCACTGGGGTTATTTTCTGCAGCAGCCTGGAAAGCTGGTGACAAAAGTTTCCGCTGCACAGACAGACTCCAGCAAACACAAAGCTCTGCCACCTTCTGGCAGAGTGAGGGCTTAGCCAGTTAGTCAGGACTCCCCAGAGAAGGTGAAAGGATGTGCTCACCGGGTTTCGCTGTAAAGACTCAGTGCATACAGTCTCTGGCTGAGCTGTCCTAGACCTGCAGCTTCTATGAGAGACCTGGGGGGCCTCGGCAAGGCTTAGAGCAGAAGAGGCTGGAGTCCTGGCCCCACAGTCACCCAGAAGGGAGGCCTTCTGTGACACTCATTCTTCCACATGGGCAAGGCCAGTGGCAGGGGAGGAATGTATGTTTTGTCACATTTTATCTAGACACCATCACAGGCACATCTGGAGTTACGTCTGACCAACCCCCAGCCACCCCAGAGTCCATCCAGTACACACAAAGTTCCCCCATCACATGGGCTCTGGCCTTTGGCCCATGCCCACCCTGGTGTCTCTAGTTGGAGGTTCCCCACTCACCGGTACCCACGTAAGTCTTGCAAGATGACAAAGCACACTTCCAGCTCTGACTCAGACATCTGTGCATTCGTTGTCCTTGCCTCTGGATCATGTCTGGGGGAACCTCTGACTGGTTTCATGGGATGTGGAGCCTGAGGCTGGAGGAGGCTCATCTCCAGGGAGTGACCAGGGGAGCTTCAGTGCTGGCCTTCCGTCCACACTGGTAGGAAAATGGCCCTGTTGCATGTGACACAGAGCCATATTCTGGAGTCCTAACATCAAGGCTCCTTCCATTGTCCCAGCATCTAGGGTAGACACCATGGCCAGCAGCATGGCTTTTTTCTACATTCCTCAAGGGGCTGTAAGGCCATCCTTCCCCCTCAACAAGGGCAGAAGAATGTAGGACAGATGGCTTTGAGTGAGGCTAGAGTCAAGCAGCTGGATCTCTTGTGTGCGGTAGCAAGACCTCTACAGTGTACTAGTGCATAGGGGGCCAGGTGGGAACTGCCTTAACCAGGCAGCTATGAACCTAGGGAAAGGAAGCCTCAGGTGCTCTTTGCTTGGAGAAAAGACCTGACCTGGCCAGGAGCCTTTACCATTGCTGACAGTGACAGACTACGGTCCTGCACCTCTCTGCTTGGGTACCTGCCCTCGGGAATGTCACCAGGTCCTGTCACCTTCAGAACCACAGGAGCCTGGGAGGTTAGAGGGTAGAGACTGGGCCTTACCTGAGGCTGGAGCCCTACAGGACCACTGTATGGTCAGGCCGGTTAGCTCTAGACTCCATGTCCCCATGTCCAGCCAGTAGTGTGTTTGATTGGCTTACCTGCCTGTTTGCAGATCTACCTGCCTATAAACCAGCAGGACATTACAAAGAGAGCCAGCAAAGGGTTGAGCTGCAGGCAGTCAGGGGTCTGAGCAGGTCTGTTTGCATTTCTCTTGTGGAAAATGTGGTGATTGCGCTTCAGATTGCTGCGACTGTGGAGTCAGCATGGTGTGTGGCTTTGGGCCTGTTCAGTGCAGCCTCCTTCCCTGTTATGGTCAACCCCTCTGCTCAGAGTTGGTGTGGGAGCCCGCAACAAAGACTGCTGCCCTTTTCCATGGGAGGCCCTGTGGGTGCTTCTAGAGATGTGGGAACAGCGGGGCCTGGTCAGTTTGCTGGACACTGGCTAAAGATAAAGTGAGGGCATTTGTTTTTCCCAGCTTCCTTCACAAATTTAGCAGAGAAAGATCTAGCCTTGTGTTTTGGATTTTGCCTTAGTTTGAAAAAATGGTGTTAAAGATGTGTCTAAACGCCTAGGAGAGAAGCTGCAAGAGCAAAACTCTTTCCTCCAATCTCTTTTCTGTCCTCATAGGAGTCAAAATTGGATACTGGTTAAATCCTACACTAAAAGCCTATTCTTTTTTTTTTTAATTTCAAGTGTGTGTGTGTGTGTGTGTGTGTGTGTGTGTGTGTGTGTGTGTAAGAGAGAGACAGAAGCAGAGAGAGAGAGAGAGAGAGAGAGAGAGACAGAGAGAGAGAGAGACAGAGAGAGAGAGAGACAGAGAGAGAGAGAGAGACTGCATGTGGAAGCCAGAGATGTTGGATCCCCTGGAGCTGGAGTTACAAACAGTTATGAGCTACCTGATATGGATGGTCAGAACTAAACTAGGGTCTTCTAGAAGAGCATCAAATGCTCTTAACCACCAAGCCACCTCTTCAGCCCCTAAATGCCTGTTCTGACTGTTGTGGGACTGTTAAACATTTATTTCTCCTCGAGGACCTCAAATTCTCCATCCATCAAATGCAGGTTCTTCAAAGAGGCGAGAGTCAGTGATTTATGAGAACTGGGGTCTCGTTATCCTTTTGCACACAAGAATACAAACATACCTCAAAGAGCCACAGCAGCACCGTGAGAGGGGCTCTGTGTGGTAGAGGGGGGCCCCAGGCCCATGAAGTGGGCAACCCCCACCCCACCACCCACTCCCCCACCCCCGCCCCCTGCCTGACTCCAGAAGGTTCTGATAACAAGTAAGGACTGTGGGTCTGCAGACACCGCAAAGCTGGATGAGAATGGTAGGCCAGGAAAACCCTCTGCCTCCACTGGTGACGTGCTCAGCACATGAAGACCAGTGGTTGTGCCCCAGGGCCTCATTTTTTGTAAACCATCTTGGTATACAGGGGTTATTTCTCCCCCACTGTCCTCTACCTCGGCCAGCGCGTGCAGCTGAGATGCCAAGGACTCACTGGAACCAAGAGGAAATGGAAGATTTTTTTTTCCAAGTGTGTGTGATTTCTTTGCCTCCCAGCATTTCCCTAAATAGGATTGAATTATTTTGACAGATAAGCTGTATTTTTAAGGGAACTCAGTTCACCCAAGCATAAATTCAACAGGCACCACCCAGTTTAGGAGAACATATTTGAGAAGTTGGAGTTGAGATGATTTTTTGACTCCAGCAAAGCTTGAAATATTGAAGTGCAACATAAAGGGGAAGTTGTCAAAATTCATCAAGTTAGCCATGGCCAGCTCATGCCATTTAGCCCAAGCTGTCCCCCCGGAGGCACCACAGAAAGCTCTGTTGTGGTTTGGAGTGGAACTCTGCGGCAAAGACCCAGGTGAACCTTCGTCCTCTGGCCTCCCGGTCTGTTAGGGGAAACCTTCCTAACCTGGGAGATATAACACACACACACACACACACACACACACACACACACACATAAATATATATATAAAAAACCTCTCACTCGAACACGGACTTGGACATCTTGAAAAACAAGCCTGCCACCTCTATGGGAGCATTTGTTACCAGCTCAGTGTCCACAGAGCTTGGAGGAAGCAGTCAATTCTCAGGTCCTGATACCTAACTCGTCTCTGTCCACCAGCCAGGGGTCTCTGTGCCTCCTCCCTGTAGCCTAAAGAACATGCAGATCTCAGAGGGATTATTATTATTATTGTTGTTGTTGTTGTTATTGTTATTATTACTTCTACTACTACTACTACTATTGCAAATGAGAATTTGTTTTTATAGACAGTTGCAAATTGCAGAGCCGTTCACAGTTCCCAGAACAGAAGGACATTTAACTGAGAGGGCCGATGGGCTCCTCTTAGCCACCTTCCTCCTCGTGACTTCCTTTTCCTGCCAGGATGGTGGCCCACCCCCAGCTTGTCTCACAGCACCCTGGCTAGAGCCCGCTCTGCACACCCCTACCTCTCCGCACAGCATCGAGGGATGCGATGTTAGGGGTTCCCTTGTGGCTGCTCTCCCCCGACTCCTCACTGTGCGGACTGACTCCGAGGTGATCATTCTTGTCCACAGATGATGTGGAGGAATTTCATCATGTGGTGTGTCGCTGGCTGGGACTGGGCCTTGTGGCGGCTCCACAGGCTGCTCCTCAGAGATCAGATCAGTGATCTTGGGTCCATCCATCCGTATGTCCTTCCAGATTGCCAGGCTAAACCAGTGAAGGAATCCGTCTCCAGATTCGCCTGCCTGTCTCAAACACTGTGCCATAGCTGTTTAAGTCTCCTTGATCACTAGGCGAGAGGCCTATTTGTCCATCTAGATCCGCTAATTATTGACGTCTGACCATTGACGTCTCTTCTTTGCCAACTGTCCTTAGGTGGTTGCTGGTTCTTGATCCTTCATGCACACTGTGGTGCTTTCCTGTCGACCGCATGTGTGTCTCTGGGGCTCAGCTTGCTAGGGGGAAACTCTCCCCACCTTGCTTCTCCTGTCCCTTAGACCCCTACCTCAGCATGAAGCTCCACAGATCCAGCATCCTCCTCCTGCTGGGCACCTCCCTGACAATCCCAGGCTGACTGAGCTCAGCGAACGCCCAAGAAAGAGCTTTGTCTGGCCTTTTTAAACCAGGTGAGGGCCAACTCAGCCCGGGCTGCTGGCGCTCTCCCATTGACAATCCTGCCTAAGACGCTCCCGATCTTGCTTGCCTTGGGTCCCCCATGAGCCTGACCCTCAGTGGATATCTGTTGAATCTGCACTCAGTAATGTGGAGAGAGTCTGAGAGACAGGTGTTGTATGCTTCTGCCTCCCACCAGAGGCTGAAAGAGGCATTCTGCCCATAATTGCTGGCCGGTAGGTTGAACAAGGAAGACTAGAAGCAACTTCACTAAGCCTCAGAAGTTCATTTCCTAAAATGTAGCAATGTTTCTACTTAGTCCTAATAGACTGCATAAATAAGCTCTTCCTTTTAACATGGTATGGTAAAATATGGATGACTAAATGTCAATGTTACTCTTTACTCTTGAGACTTTGGTTGCATGTGTACATGATCCAGCATAAGCTTTGACCACACATTGGCAAAGCTACTGCCTCTGAGTCAATCACTTTGGGACAGGTCCTTCTGTTCTCAGGATGCACCCTGAGCAGGAAATGTTTTACCTGTTCCTTTTTGGTTTCTGATTCCTGGGTCTGCGATTGCATTCCAAAGATTCACCCGTTGACGATGGCCAGAGGCTTCCTCCTCACAGGCTATGGCCACCTTTTGTATGGATTTTGCTGCAAATACAAGTAGCTAAAAGTGCATTCAAAACAAGTGCATTTGTCAAGGTGATTGTTTAAAAATAAACAGAAAAGGGCTGGAGAGATGGCTCAGAGGTTAAGAGCACTGGCTGTTCTTCCAGAGGTCCTGAGTTCAATTCCCAGCAACCACATGGTGGCTCACAACCATCAACAATGAGATATGGTGCCCTCTTCTGGCGGGCAGGCTGAACACTCACTGTATACATGATAAGTAAATAAAATCTTAAAAAAATTAAATAAAATAAAATAAACAGAAAAAAATCAGTCACTTCTCTGCATATGAGTAGCAAAAAAAAAAAAGTGAGAAAGTTGTTCCAGTCAGTATTAGAATAAAAACGTGAAGTGCCTAGGAATATTCTTAGCAAGAAAGGCTCTGTGTTCGACATGAGGCTGGATGAGGCAGAGAAAGAGCCAGGGAGTGTAGCATCTTGTGTGCTCAGATGGGTGAAGTGGCTCCCCAAATTGGTACATACGCATGATGCCGTCAGCCACAAGCCCAGTGAGCATTCTCGGAACCTTCCAGAACATCCTTAAGGACCTAGAGGAATGCATGTGTTCAACTAGCTGTGAGTAGAGAATAAGGAAATTAGATGAGCAGGAGGCTTGGTCGTCTCTGGTGTCTAACAGCTTCCCAGACTTGGAGTGTGTGAACGGTGGTCACATGCTTACTAGTGGCTGTGGTTAACACTCCGCTGAAGCCAGCTCTGTTCCTGTGGTTTTCTGGCTCGTAGGAACCTGGGGCATCGTTGGTCTCATTTTCCTCCTATCTAGCCAGTAAAAAGGGCTCCTGGATATGCGGAGCATGATCTTTTCCACTGTCTTGTTGGGGACACACGTATCTAACACCAGCAGTGACATGGGAGGGAAGACAGGGGTCTTTGGGGACATCATCCTAGTAATTCACAGTTCCTGTACTTACCAGATATAGGAACATATTATAAAATTAAATAATTACGTACTTAGTAACAGCTCTTAGAAATACTATATGCAAAATTAAATGATTTTAGTAAGACACATATTGGAAAGTGCAATAAGGAAAATTAAACAAACATATATCAGTAACAACAGCGTGCTCACCCTGGCAATTTGGAGATGATCACGTACAGAAATAGAACAAATCTGTGTGGCAACTTAATGTAGGAGGTGAAGCCTTCCCACATCTATGAGTGGTTGCCTTAATAGATGCAGCCTGAAAGGTTATTGTTTTGGTGTTTGTTTGTTTGTTTGTTTTTTGAGACAGAGTTTCTCTGTATAACAGCTCTGGTTGTCCTGGAACTCATTCTGTAGACCAGGCTGGCCTCCAACTCAGAGATCCACCTGCCTCTGCCTCCGGAGTGCTGGGATTAAAGGCGTGCACCACCACCAGTAGCCTGAAAGATATTTAAATAAATTCCAAATATGTGGGAGACCATGGAAAAAAACCAAATCCATGTAATTAGTAAAAGAAAATGTAAGCTAATATACCCAGTCTTGTGGATATGGGGGAAATCATTTTAGCCTCCACAAAAAAAGCCAGAAACCATAAAGGTAATAAAACTACAATGTATGTGACAATAGGCTAATACTCTTCATATAGAGGCTCAAACACATTCATAAGAAAAATGATACCTCAGGGAGGAGGAGGCTATACCTGTGAGCCAGCTATGAAGGTTAGCAATGCCCAGAAAATGTAGCAAGTGTTCTCTATAGCAAAAAGAATGGCACAGCCCCTTCAGTGATGGATAGTGTCTATTTTTTTGTGTGTTGGCAGAGACTCCAAACTTGTCCCCACTAGTATGTGTGAGGTCCTTAAAAGTGGGCCTTTCACAAACAATAAATGGATGCAGAAGAGAGGGAGTTCCACAGATGAGCCTCTCCAAAGGAGGAAAGAGTGAGTCTCTAGTAGGAAGACCACTTCCGGGACTGGAGGACCTTACCCAGTCAGTGTTAAACCTATATAATGTTGGCCTAACATGTGTGAAGCCCTGGATTAAACAAACAAACAAATAAATAAAGTAAGTAAGCCAGAAAGCCTGTTTCTGGGAAGTCTGCCTGAGAAGCCACGGGCTTTGCATGCTTAGCATTGTCCCCTGGTGCATTGTTTGTAGTAGGTAAAACTTTAATGAGAGAGAATATTTCCTAGTAATGGCAGTTGGGTTAATTCAAACCAACCCACCTGCCACAAAGCTCGTGGTGGGCTGAGCCAAGCACAGAGCATCAAGCCCACCCTAGTCTTCAAATAGATCTGCAGCTGTGGGCTGTGGCCTTCAGGAAACAGCTAAAATTGTCAGCTCCATGAAGAAGTGGCTGTGCGCTTTGTGTGCCATTGTTAAACCAAATGGCAAGTCTAATCCGCGAGCTGGGACGCTCCGTGCCCTGTCTGTCCGCATCCTGCTGATTCCATCCGCACATCTAGCTGGAACCTCAGTGCGCTGCTCAAAGCTGGGTGAAAGCACGCCTGACAGTCCCAGGGCCACAGCAGAGCCCCCGGCTGCAGGAAGCGCACCGGCAGGCTTGGTGTGTACCTCATGCACTTGCCTACTGTGAATCCCTCCCTCAGAAGAAACCAGCGACACTTGGGGCGAGGGCCCTTGAAGGATTTCTGTATGCAGCGTTAACACAAACTAGTGAACAAAGTGTTGTCGGGCGAGCAGATCGGCAAGCCTGCTGCCCTCAGCACAGACTCTTCGAAATGAGCAGCTCGTTATTTCTGCTTAAATGGCTACAGTGATGTTTTTCAACAAGAGCTCCTCCTGAGTAGATTTGATATTCCTGTGCTACTTTCCTGCTGGCTTCACCAAATCTGACTACGAGAGCTCTATTCCAGAGATAATTAAGAAGAATAAACCTCAAATGAGTTCAAAGTCAGATTTGCAGTCAGTGAAACGAGCTAACAAACACATTGTTCCGATTCTTCGGAGACAGGAGGTGAAATCCGCTTGGTCCTTAACAAGAATGTGTGCTGCTGTGGTCTCGGCCTTCGTCATGTCTGCCTGTGGACGACACCAAGTTAAGACTGCTGAGTGCAGGAGGCTGGATGATGCCGCCGATTGTCCTACCTGACTACCTAAAGCAGATGGTTGGACTGATGAAGAGCTGGGAGTAAGTCCAGGTGATGTACGAGCCGGAGGCGGAGTGGAAGAGTTTAATCACCCACCAAGGAAGACACAGACTTCAGATACATCTGTCTTCCTGGGCGTCCTCCTGTCTCCTGTCTGCTGGCGCTCCTTAATTTGCAGAGAGTGAAATACACAGTTAGTCGTCCCGGGGCTCCTCGGCAAGCTACTGTCGCTAATTTTTAATCACACGAGACAAAAGCGGGGACGAAAGTGAGCCTGCGTGGGGCAGCACATCAGGGTAGCTCAGTGGCACACCCGCCCCACTGCAGATTGAAGCCTCGCCTCCATGGGAGTTGAGCCCATCCTTCCTTTCGATGGAAAGTGAACAGGACCAGTGCCAACATGGGCCTCGTGTCTACAGACCTTGCTTTCTGGAGCGTTTGGTTTTCCAAAGTGTGCCTGCCCTGTTCGCTAGTTGTAAGCCAGCCTGGACTTCTGATTTCTTTCCTCTGCTACCAGGACGGGTAGAACATGAGTCACGTTCCTCTCCGATTGTTGTGCTGGTCACATAGTTGCTCAGATGTGGCCTGTGTGGGCCACACGCTTGAGTTTTGTTGACCAGTGTGAATATTGCAATTCAACAGCAGAGTCAAAGGGTAGGGCCTAGTGGGCATCACCAGCGTCCCGAGAGAGAATTATTTTCTGCTCAGCATTCTACAAGCAAAGTGAGTAACCCGTGTCAAGACAGAAGAAGGACGTTTCTAGATGTGCAAAATCTAAAAGAAATCTCCCCCACCACCGTTCTATAAACTGCTAGAGGGTTTGCTTCAACAAAATGACCAGTGGGAGAGACACCTTGGGCAGGAAACGGGAATCCAAAGCTGGAAGGAGAGGCTGGAGGTCCAGGCAGGTGCTATCTCCTGGTGTGGGGAGGGGGCAGTAAAAGGCCAGGTACAGAGGCATATTCCTGTAACCCCATGACTTAGGACACTGCGGCTGGAGGAGAGAACATTTGAGTCTAGTCTAAGTAACTTAGTTGAGACCCTATCTCAAAAATAAAGGACTAAGGCTGTATCTCAGTACCTGGTGCAATGGTCCAATCCCCAGTACTCTGGGGGTGGGAAGGAGGAGAGGGGAGGGGGAGGAAGGAAAGAATAAAGCAGAGCTCTTGCTCTCTGATTTGCTAGCACACTTAGAAAGGATGTACCAAGACTTATAGAAAGCCAAGCAGTTTTAGAATAAAGCCATAAAACCTCACATCTTATGAGGGAAAAATGTTGACCATTGCCTGGCTTAGCCAGTTCAGTCTTCTTGGTAATGTCCAACCTTTACATGGACAGGTAAACATGGAAGATGGAGTATTTGCCCCCTCTCTCCTTCCCAGGCTATGATATACTAGACATTCCCTTTGGGGCATTGAAGCAAGAAAATGGAGAGACTCAAGAAATCCACGAAAAAGCCTATAGAAGAAGTAAGTAAGTTAGGACAATCCCGGGACTCTTAACAGATAAAATCCAGCTGCACACCACAGTCCAGCAATGAACAAATGGAAATTGGTTTTTTTGAAGTACTATTCAGAGCTGCACTGAACATCAACAGACCTGTCAGCGAGCTAGAAGCCTGATAAGGTGTGCGTGGAATTCTATGTGCCCAAAATGACAAGACAGCCAGGTTAATGTGCATACCTATAACTCTATCACTTGAAAAGTAATGGCAGGAAGGTTAAGAGTTCTAGACCAACCTGGGCTTTGGGAGATTCTGTCAAAAAAAATCACAGCACAGGCGAGAGACATCCTTTACCAAAGTGAACAGAGGTACATGTCTTGCCGTGAACTGGGAGATCAGGTGCTATGGGACTCACCCCAGCTGAGTGCTAGGGTCTATGAAATCTCATTCCAAACCTGTTTTTTTTTTTAAATATCAGCAAGAAAATATTTATGGGACAATAGAGGAGCCACTTTTAAGAACTAGCTGGAGGAGTCACACCTCCTAACTTCAGGATTTACTCCAAAGCTGCGGCTAGACGCTGTAGCACTGTGAGAGGTGAGGCCTGTAGTCAACACGGAGAGCAGACACACATGCATAAGATCAGCTGAATTTTTGTTTTTATGTGTTCAGGCGTTTTGTCTGTGTATGTGTCTGTGTATCATGTACATCTAATGCCCGAGGAGGCCAGAAGAGGACATCAGACCCCCTGGGGTTGGAGTTACAAATGGTTGTGAGCTGGCGTATGGGCACTGGGAATTGAACCTGGGTCCTCGGGAAGAGCACTGGGCCATGTAACCACTGAGCCATCTCTCCGCCCTTCTGCCTTATATTTTATTTTTAAAAACATTCAGCTCAAAATGGACCATAGATATAAACATAAAATATAAAACGTGGAACTTCGACAGGAAAACCTAAGAGACAGTCTTTGCTTGTCTAGAGTGGAGCCTTCAGATGTTATAACAAAAGCCTTTCTACAGAAGAAAAATTGGTAAATTGCACTTCATCAAAGTTAAACACTTTGCCTGTGAAAGACTGCTAAGGGAATGAAAAGGCCTGGCTCCGACAGGGAGAAATATTTGCAAATCACGGATCTGACAAAAGGCTTGCAATTAGATGATATAATGAGCTGTATAAACTCAGCTGTAAGAAACCCCAGTTAAAACAGAACAAAAGGTTTGAGCAGATCCTAGAAAAGACATACAAATGAGAATACATGAGAAGACACCGAGCTCTACAAACTAAGTGATTGTGCGAGATAACACACTTCCCAGGGCAAAGAGAGGCAGAGAACGAGGACACGTGTAGGTGGACTGTGGTTTGAAAAGCAGTCGGGAGCAAGTGCTGACGGGACTGCAGAGCGCCGGAGTCCCAGACCCTACATGGGAAGGCAGGTGGCGTGACTACAGAAGTGTGCTCTGATCGTGACATGATCTGATCCAGCGATCTACTCTAGGAACTTATCCAGAAGAAAAGCAAATGCCCACAGAGACTGACTCATTAATGTTCACACCAGGTTTGTTTGCAAAAGCCCCCGGAACACAAATGTGTATCCATATATGGCCGGTGGATATACAATGGCACCATCATGTAATGGGACTAGTCAATAGCAAAAGAGAACAAAATGTTGACAGAGAAACACAAGGGAACCATGAATCTCCTTGAGCAGGAACGTGGACACTAAAGCCTCAGTCTGGATGCCATCCACATGCCCATCTGGAGCAGGCATGGTCAGCAGGCCTGGGAGGACTGGCCAGCCCTGAGAATCTGTGTTGGGTGGGACCCTTGTGAATCTTCCTCCTGGAAGATGCCTTGGGGGTACTGTCTTAGTTCACAGAACTGCTCTCTGCCATGTTTCCTTATGCAGAAGACTTTGGACCCATTTCTAATGCTCCCTGTGAGTCTAGTCCCCAAATGAAATCCCCAGGTCAAAGTGTTTGATAGTGTTTAAAATTTATCTGTGCAGAATTTTCATCGTTGTGTATTTTGCTCAGCATTCTAGACCTCACCTGCAATACCCTGGACTCTAAAACCTTAGCCTCCGGCCCAGCTGACCCATGTGTACCGTAGAATGGATAGACTAATGGAACAACTCAGAAATTTCTAGTCAAGAAGGGAATGTGTCCGTCCTGTGAAGCTACATCTCACATCCAACAATCCTAGAGAATCCCTGGGGTATGAACACAGAACATTCCCAGCAGATTTGGTTTTGTAAGTTGTTGGTGTTGGGGGGGGGGCGGGTTGTTTCTGTTGTTTTTTGTAATTATGGATGATTCCACATGTGGGGCTTAATGAAATACACCGATTCCAAATTCAGCTCAGTGTTTCTTACATATAGAGGGAAATGGGACCCGAGTAGACATTTGCCTCCCAGGTTCTCATGGGTGTCCTCAGTCTCTGACTTTCCATTTCATGGAGCCACTTCCCTGGAAGACAGCTGACCTTGGTTTCCTGAGCCATAAGTAACCCCAGAAGCTGTCATTTGGGAAAGACTCCCAGCACAGTTTCCTGAAGAGGAGGTTTACTCATGGGATCAAATATTCAAACACAGTTCGTGCCTCCAGAGTCCGAGCAGATAAGCCAGGTATAGAAAGGAGAGGAGACACCACATTGACACGGCTATAATCGCCCACGCAGTGACTGCACTGGCCAGACAGTGGCCCCTGGGATGCCCAGGGGCGTCAGGAAGAGTGAGAGGTCTGCTGTACCCGGGCTGCAACTGTGGGAAAGCCCCACCCCCCGCTGAGTGGCTGAGGACCAGGTGTGGAGTGTGGGGCTGGAGCTGCATGTGCTCCTCATCTGCGCAGCTAGACCCAGATGGCCTCCAAAGTCCTGTCTCTGTTCTCCCAACCCCTTCTCCTCTGCACAAGCCCCTGGGTCTGACCACTGCTTCTTCCTGCTCCTCTTCAGTGGACAAGAAACCTGCTCCCTGGTCCCTCAGGAACCCCTCCCTTTTCCCCAGGACCCTCTTCCTAGTCTTTCAGAACCCCCAGACTCCCTTCTGTTACCCAGGACCCTTTTCCTGCTCCCCCAGATTATCTCCTGATCCCCCAGGAAGCTCTTCTTGCTCCCCCAGGACCCACTTTCTGGCTCCCCAGCACTACCACATACTCCAAGGTCTCTCTAGTCCCTAACGATCCCCTGCTGTCTTCTAAGACCTCTTCCTGGTCCCCTAAGACTCTCGTCCAAATGAATAGGCCCTAAAAACAGACATACCTGTTCTCGTCCATCCAGATATGGCTGCCCCTGCTTACCAGTGTGCAAACAGCTTAAAGTCATTTCCAGATTCACCTTCAGTGAGAAACTTCCCCCTGGGCTCCTCAGCCTAGAACCTGGTTTCTTCATGCAGACATCCCATACCTCTGTCCTGGTCTCCCTGGAAAGGAGCTAGCTTCTGAAGGGGATACGAGGGTTCCAGAGACAGAGCAGGGGTAGGACTGTAGCCTAGTGGCCACCGTGGGTCCAGAGAAAGAGAAGTCTAGAATCTGGAACTTCTTTTATTGTTACATCTGCTCCATGAAAGCTGGACACTGCCACAGCTGCTAGGTAGGGTGGAGAATGGCAAGTCCTGGTAACAGAGCTACCCATGCTGCCTTGGCCAAGACACGGGGCATGTTTGCTCTCCCAGGGACTCTTGACTGTGGTGGGGACTCCCTCCGGCCCTCCAACCCTCAGGCCCTCACATCTGACACTGCACATGGACATCACAGCTTGCAGAATAATCGGAACTCGAGTGAGGAAAAGTACAAGCAGATGCCAAATAAAATTACACAGGGAAACACTCCAGAGGCAGCTGAGGATGAGCACAGGCTTATTTCTGACCTGGTTTTGACCAAGTAGGACAGACATATGTCATGTCATGGTGAATCAGGCTCTGCCTTCTGGGTTGAAAGTTCCAGAAGTTGCTCCCTTCCACTAACCTCAGGCTTGAAGATACCACCACCCTTAGCTGAACCTGGCATTTTCTAGCCAGAGAGGTTAAGCTGGGTCCTGGGTGGCAGCATCTGGGTCTTTCTCTAGCACAGGCCAATAGTGAACTGTGGGACTCAGAGGATATGTTCTAGGCCCTGGTAACCTCCTGTTTTGTGGTTCTCAACCCACCAAGGGGCTCAGGGTTATTTTCTCCCAGCCTGTGACAGCAGCCATGCCTCCAAAATAGCTTTAGGGTAATGTCCTTGAGGTCAACCTGCCCAGTGCAGATTCCATGTGTATGACCTGGGCAAGCTACCCAAGGAACACAGGGAAGGGGACATTGAGACAAAGATGGACAGGAGACCTCTGAACATGCAGTGTCTTTACTGAAATGTGCATCGGAGTTTCCTTGAATGAGGCTGAGGCTAGAATCTCGCTTGTCCTATTTGTCTGCACGTAGAGACTTTGGCAGCAACAAGCGGCAGTCTATGGATGAGACTCCAGGGTCAGGGCCAGGGCTCTTTCTCCGACTTGAGTGCAGCCCCCACCCCTCTCCTTAGCAGGAATGTGAGCACAAGGATGGCATTTCCAGCCACACAACAGGATGTAGGTCAAGGTGTGGGGGGGCTGGCAGCCCATTAATGTGGGAGTAGATGAGACAGAGGCCTCTGCACTCAGTACCCTTAGATACAGAGGGCCAGTTGCATGTGGCTAGCTAGGATTTGCAGCATTGAACAGAGAAGTCTGGGTGCCAGCTCCCTGCATTCCTTTCGGTAGTGACCTCCCAGAGTCCTGCCCTGCATACACAGGATGGCCTGCACATCCCTGAGTATCCCACCCACATCCCTCTGTGTGCGGGCGTCATTGTTGTCTGTACACCTGCAAGTCATTGCTGAGCCAAGACCTGATGACCACTGAAGCCCCAGACCCCTTCTGAGTGGAGGTCTCACTGGTGACAGAAAGCTGCAGGCCTTACCGCTCCATCTGCCAGGCCTCGGACACAAGATGCTCACACGGACCCAGAGGCTCCTTGCAGGAGGTGAAATCAGGGCCTGAGTGGTGTAAGCATCACTGTGGCTATTTCCCCCATAGTGGAGGTGGCCTGGTGACAGATTCTATCGCACAGAGTCAAATACTCCGAGCCGGGGTGGCCTGTGGGCTGGTGTGGTTGTGGTAGGGAGGAGAATCATCAGGTAAGACGTGGCAGCCTCGAGGTTGTGTGTGGCCAGCTAGGTCTGCCGGATTTCCCAGCAAGGTGACTGTCTCCTATGCCATTTGATGAATGCAGCTCTAAGCCCCAGATTGTATCCCAGCAGTGAGACGCCAGTCACAACCTCTGTCCGTTGCCATTCACTTATTTTCTGTAGCCCACCTAGCCACATACACTGAGGTTTGCTTAGAGACTGTTTTCAGAAAAAATACTTTATTGAGAGATAACACACACACACACTGGACATTTAACACATTTGAAGTATCTTCCCAGTCCATGCTTTTCAGAAGTAGTCCCATCACCACAAATGAAAACCTGTGTCCCCCCCAAACCCTGTGTCCCCCAAACCCTGCCTCCTCAACCCCAACCCCTGGTGGCCACTAATCCACTTTCCTGTAGATTTCCTTAATTTGAACTCTGATGCGAACTGAACCATCAAGTGTATCTTCTGTATCGTTTCTCACGTCACATTTTCAGGGTTCACTCACACTGCTGTCCGTTGATGATTCAGAGTATTCAGAGTATTCCATCACATGAACAGACCACATTTTGTTTATTCTTCATCCATAGAATCACATTCTGGTTATTTTGCCTTCTGATGTAAAATCCTGTACAAGTTCTATGGAGACGTGCTTTCTCCAGCAGAGACCCACGTGTGGAGCTGTGGAGTCTGGTGGTAACTCTGCTCCTCATTTAGGGAGCTGCCAGAACGTTCTCTAGAGTGACTGGACCAGTCCGAGTCTATCTTACTATGTGGAATGTCCTTCAGAACTGATGGCATCAAGTGTGTGTGTGTGTGTGTGTGTGTGTGTGAGAGAGAGAGAGAGAGAGAGAGAGAGAGAGAGAGAGAGAGAATATATATATATATATATATATATATATATATATATATATATATACCTTCTTTCATGGTATCATAAATGGGATTTAAAATTTTTCATTTTCAGATTATTTGTTGAGAGTTTATAGAGATAAGATTGACTTTTGTATATTTGTCTCATATCCTTCAATGTTACTGAATTAATTTTTTCAGCTTTAATGTGTGCATTTATTTTAGTGGATTCTTTGGGCTTTTCTGTAAACAAGGTCATGTCACCTGTGAACAAACAGTTATTTCTTCCTTTCCAAACTGGATTTATTTGTTTGTTTGTTTACTATATCAACTGTCCTGGTTTGAGCCTTCAGAACTCCTTCGCTGCTGATTATCTGATCTTACTTAGGATGGGGTTGTGGGGGTTCGAGACAGGATTTCTCTGTGTGGCTCTGGCTGTCCTGGAACTCACTCTATAGACCAGGCTGACTTCAAACCCAGAGATCTGCCTGTCTTTGCCTCCCAAGTGCTGAGATTAAAGGCGTGTGCCACTATCTCCCGGCTCTGATCTTACCTTTTAATGATGCTATTATTATGAATTATATTAAGGAGTTTCAGGTGCCAAGTCAACCTCGCTTCCCTAGCAAAAATCGTCCTCTATTATTTTTTTTAACTTATTACATGCATCTATTTATTGAGAGAGGGCATGTGTGTGCCATGGCTCACAGGTGAAGGTTAACGTGCAGAAATTGGTTCCCTCCTTCCACCATGTAGGTCTTAAGAATCAAAATCATGTCATCTGTCTTGGTGGCAAATGCGTTTACCTGCTGAGCTGTAGCTAGAGTTTTCCTGCCTTGCCCACAGTCAGGACAATTCTTTGTCACCCACCAGTCCCACAGCCACTTAGACCCAAACAAGTAAACACAGAGACTTATATTGCTTATAAACTGTATGGCCGTGGCAGGCTTCTTGCTAACTGTTCTTATAACTTAAATTAATCCATTTCTATAAATCTATGCTTTGCCACGTGGCTCATGGCTTACCGGTACTTTACATCTTCCTTGTCCTGGCAGCTGCTGCAGGCAGTGACGCCTTCTGCCTTCCTGTTCTTTTATTTCTCCTCTCTGTTAGTCCCGCCTATACTTCCTGCCTAGCCACGGCCAATCAGGTTTTATTTATTGACCAATCAGAGCAACTTGACATACAGACCATCCCCCAGCACAGCCAAGTGCAGATCATCTCAGACACCTGCACTCAGGCCCATGGTCCTAATCATCCTCTATGCAGACCTGCTGGGTAAAGCCACAAGGAACCCGAGAATGGGCTCCCACAGGACATACAGAACATCCCACAGCACTGAGCCATCTCAAAGGTCCTCCATCATGGTTTCTAAGTCTTCCCTCTGCTGCTGGGTTCTGTTTGTTATCACTTTCTTTTATTGTTTTCATTTTTGTTTCTGAGATGGTCTCATGTAGCCTAGTATGGCCTCAAGATGGATATACAGTTGAGGACGGCCTTGAATTCCTGATTCTCCTGCCTGTACCTCCCAAGTGCTGGGGTCAGAGGAGCGCACCATCATGCTTGCCCTTATGTATGCTCCCGTAGTTTTTTAAAGATCACACTGTCTGGGTCTTGTGCCAAGGTCAACAGAATGAGCTCCGAAGTGTTTCCTCCACTCTTGTCAAGGATGGTGAAGACTTTGTGTTAATACTTGGAACGCTGCCGTCTGGACCTGTGATTTCTGTGTGGGTGGACTGCTCACTTAAATCCCAGCCACTGCCTCTGTCTCCAGGCTTGTTCAAGGTCTATCCAGACACTCTTTCTTCCCATGCCCATTTCTTCTTTGCCATTCTAGAATTTGCCCATTGCGTCTAAACTACTCGCCTCGCAGGCACATTATTCCTTTTCCTCCTTGGTGGCACTAGCAGGGTCCCACCTGCCTTTCCTGTTCCTGTGGTATGAAGTGTGTCGGTTTTGGTCTTTTCAAGAGTCAACTTCTCAGGTCTGCCTTCTGCTCTGGTATTCCTGCTCCAATTTCTATTGCCTCTTCCAGTGTACTGTGATTCCTTTTCCTCTCCTTTTCCCAGCTGTCTAAAAGTGGAATGTTAGGTCATTCATGCCAAAGCTTTTTTTGTAGGCATCTCACCGATCAAATCAGAAGTGCTCAGTGGTCAGTGGTTCCAGGTTTTAAATGCCTTTCCAGTTTCCCGGAATCAACCTGCCCATTAGCCCACATACAGAAATGATGTTAAATAAATCTTCAAGAGGAGGAGGGCAGATTGGGCCTTTTTAGCCAAATTCTTATACCCTTCCCCTATTCCCACACGTCCCTGGTGCCGGGTCTGTGTGACATCTCGCGTCCCTGACTGACTTCCTCGTAGCCACCGTCTGCCAACCGGGTGTCCCTCTCCTCCACAGGGCGAGTGCTCCGCAAAGTGCCGCAACCTGTTCGTGCTGGAGACGGTGTGCGTGGCCTGGTTCTCCTTCGAGTTCCTGCTGCGCTCCCTGCAGGCCGAGAGCAAGTGCGCCTTCCTGCGGACTCCGCTTGCCATCATCGACATCCTGGCCATCCTGCCCTTCTACGTGTCGCTGCTCGCGGGGCTGGCGGCAGGGCCCACGGGCAGCAAGATGCTGGAGCGCGCGGGGCTGGTGCTGCGGCTGCTGCGGGCGCTGCGCGTGCTCTACGTGATGCGCCTGGCGCGCCACTCGCTGGGACTGCGCTCGCTCGGCCTCACCGTGCGCCGCTGCGCGCGCGAGTTCGGACTGCTGCTGCTCTTCCTCTGTGTGGCCATGGCGCTCTTCGCGCCGCTCGTGCACCTGGCTGAGCGCGAGCTGGGCGCTCGCCGCGACTTCTCCAGCGTCCCCGCCAGCTACTGGTGGGCCGTCATCTCCATGACCACCGTGGGCTATGGAGACATGGTGCCGCGCAGCCTGCCGGGCCAGGTGGTGGCGCTGAGCAGCATCCTCAGCGGCATCCTCCTCATGGCTTTCCCTGTCACCTCCATCTTCCACACCTTCTCGCGCTCCTACTCGGAGCTCAAGGAGCAGCAACAGCGCGCGGCCAGCCCTGAGCCGGTCCTGCGTGAGGACAGCACGCGCGACGACAGCACGCGTTCGGCCAGCGCCACCGAGGACAGCTCGCAGGACCCCGAGAGCGCAGGCGCAGCAGGAAGCTCGCCAGGCCGGGTGGGACCCTCAGCCTAGTGCCCTGCTAAAAGCTTCCGGAGGGACACGAAGCGTCCGCTGACCCAGGAGTCGCAAACTTGGTCTGGCATGCCATTGCAGCCGGCCTGGCACCCCCAAGCAACCCCGAGCTTCGCGTAGCCTGGAGGATACAGCAGCCTGGTCTTTCTTCCCTCTTTTATTTTCCCTCCAGTTTTAAATTTTCTATGGCTAATTAAAAATAATTGAGTTCCAGAAAGTCCAAGTCTGAAGCAAATGCCAGCCACCCCAGACTAACTTTCGCCTTCCCTGGCTCCCAATCTAGGGCAGCCCCAGGGAACAGAGGGTGACATCCACCTTGTGACCCCCGGTGGGCAATACCCCATGTAAAGGACTTCAGCAGGCACCTGACACTACCAGTGTCCACATCACCTGCCAAGCGTTGGGGCAGAGGTTTGCCGGGGCTGTTAGTCCCCGAGTTCTGCCTAACTGCTCTTTGCAAGGGGAGAGGAGACATCTCAGCGTTGACCTCTGACCTCTGATCCTCCACACCAGCTCAATCCGGTGATAAGGTTGCTCTCGAGGTTTGCATGGTGGCCTTTTAACCCTTTCCCTGCCCTCCCAGCTGGTCTGTGGGAAGGTTGTCTGTCTCCAGGGGATGCTCTCTTCTGTTGGGACGTTTCCCTCAGACATGGCTCAAGTGAAAACCAAAACTTCGGTGAAGGGCCTATCGGGGTGAGGGGCAGTTCAGAGAGACTCCTGCTGGGACACTGATATGCCAAGGAGGCATGGCCTTTCTCTACTCCATGAAAGCAAGGGAAATGGAACTTTCCAAGCCATGTGGCTTCACCCTGTCCCCACAACCCAGCAGGTGGTGGCCCATGCCTGTAATCACAACACTCGGGAAGTAGGGGCAGGAGGATCAGATGTTCCGTGAGCCCCAGGCACCCACCCAACACACACATCCATACATAAGAGATTCACAGACCTCCTCCATCAGGAGGGAAAGTCCTCTGTCTTCAGGCCATCATCACAGTCTACTGCATAGTAGCTTTCAGCAAGGCCCCTACGTGGGCTCAGTACAGGCCCATTTGGGGCCCTTGTACCACACAGGCTTTGCAAGAATCTACTGCAACCAAATAACAAGTTGCAAGCCCCCTCCTCACAGCAGGAAGCCGAGTTCTGCTCAGTTGGGTATCATGTATGTTCTGTGGGGTCCATGCTGAGTCCGGGGCTCCTAGAGCTGTGATTGGGGGGGGGGTTGGCAAACGCACACGGCAGGAACAGAGCACCCCCAACCTTTGACTTTGCTAGCATCCTTGGTGATGGCACACACTGCCCTGACAGTGCAATTAGCCCATCCTTACATGGTCCTCACTCCCCGGGCAGGTGGGAGATTTCAGAGTATCAGGCAGAGAACTGAATCCAGGACTGGAGTGGGCTTGGATATCCATGGCATGTCTCTAGGGGTAGGGGTGGCATGGAGTGGCAGGCGTGCACACACATAGGCTTCACCTGTCAAGGCAACGGGGCATGAGAGATAAGGGCCCTGGGAAGCAAACAGGTAACTTGGTCTTGCCAGAAGCACCTCCTCCAGGACCAAGCAAGAGATGGAGGCCAGTGACCCACACCAGGCAACCTTCTTGCACTTCTCTTCAGAGCATCCCACCTTTTCTGGGATCTCCGTGTAATCTCCTTGAGACAAAAGGGGTACTCTGCTGTTAGATGTAGGAACAGTTGCTAAGGATGGGCCTGGCCAAGCTTGGCTGAAACCTGGAGCCCAGCATGGGTTTTGCTGAGTCCCTGGTGGCAGCCCTGTACAGAATGCCCTTCTTGCTACTGGGTCCACATCCACTAGGGCCAAAGCCAACAGTTTTGTTTTGTTGTTTTTAAGACATCTTTGAAGGAATGGCGAAAATGCAGGGACTAGAAGAGCCAGAGCATCCTCCAAAAGTGGGGAGAGCTAGAAGTTACCCCAGGGTACCTTGAGCTCAGGCCTGCCTCCCCAGCGTGTGTAACAACATGGGTAGACCTTGAACACACACTGAAGATGGGTCTGGGACTTTCAAGGTGAACTGCCTTTCCTGTAGCAATGGCTTTGGGCTTGCTTAGGTCCCGATGGGGATTTTGGTACCAGCAGACAGAGATCTAGCCAGAAGGAAACCTCCTGTAACCAGGCTGGCATTCAAGGTGAACCCCTTCCCCAGGGACAGTATGGACTCCTGCTAGTCAGATGCACTGACTTCCTCCATGAAGATCTGAGAAGTAAACTTCAGGCTGTTGTTCCTTGGAAGCCAGGGAATCGATGAGGAACTAGCACGGGATCTATTGTCATTCTGACCAGTAGCCAACAACACTCTCAACCAGGGGCATCGGAAGCCACCGTGTTACCATACGGCGGAGGTGACAGCCAGCCCTGTTGAGAATGATGGACAGGGAAGGACACATCTCTCCTGAGCTAGCCACCTCCTAAAAACTATTCGCAGAAGGATATAGGGCTGGGCGTGCTGTGGCCTCAGCTTCCTGTTTGGTTTCAGGGAACATGTCATGTATTCCCCTGGATTCCAACCAGCCCTCTTGGGACATAGGAGAAGTCCATATAGAAACACAAGGCAAGACACCACAGTGCACTGGCTGCATCCTTGGTGCGTGTGATACTTAAACGTTGACCACAATCACAGCAGGGATTGGGTTGCGGAAAGCAGCTCTTCCCATACTGCCAAGAGCTGACTGGGCTTGCGTGCTCAGAACCGTGGTGAGGTGCAGCCTCAGCCATGCAGGCAATGACCCCGCAGTCTACAACACCCTGCCAGGCCACTGAGGTGCAGCCTCAGCCATGCAGGCAATGACCCCGCAGTCTACAACACCCTGCCAGGCCACTGAGGTGCAGCCTCAGCTTGCAGGCAATGACCCCGCAGTAATCTACAACACCCTGCCAGGCCACTGAGGTGCAGCCTCAGCTTGCAGGCAATGACCCCGCAGTGATCTACAACACCCTGCCAGGCAGAGAACAGGAGTGAGTCCAGGCAGTGCCTCCCTCCTGTGCTTCTGTTTCCTCACTGTTAAACGGTTGGTCCAGAGTGGTCCCCCAAACCCGTCTACTTCAACAGCTTGGAAAAGCATAATCCCAGTCATGACTGCATATCTCTGGCTTACCTGGAACCCTCCGTCAGCTTCACGGAGGGCAATTTGAGTCCATTCATCCTCAAATGCCAGACAGATGTCCTCATCCACCCAGACATGGACCACAGTCCCTAAGAGCCACATGAACCCTTCAGCCCAATGCCACCCCGTACCAACCTCCACCTCCCAAACTAGTGCCAGTCACCCTTCTCCACAAATCTGTACCACTGCCACCCTCTACCCTACATCTCACCCCCCTCCTGCTCTGTAATTCCATCCTCCCTACCGGACCCACATACTGTTTACTGACTTAAAGACACCACAAGGAGCATGTTCGTTCAGCAGCTGGGCCTGCAACCGATGGCGTTTACTTTGGAGGTAATTACCATTACAGACATCTCCCTTCATCTTCAAAAAAATAAACATCTTGCAAGCATCTCACAGGCCCGAGAGAGCGAGTAAGCAAGAATCTCGCTCACACACTTAGAATATCTGAGGCAAGCTTGAAGGTGGCACAGTGCGGCCTCTTCAGCCACCTGGTGCGCCACCAGGACTGTCAAGAGCTATTGTGCTGTCCGTGGGTGGCGTCACTGTGTGCACGAGAAGACCTCCTGCCCAGCAGAAGGGAAGAAACTGTGATGTAGAAGCATCTAGAACATTCTGGACCCAGGAGCCAGCCAGGCCAGCACAGGGCTGCCAAGCATACGTGATCTCAAGATGAGCAGAGAGAGGAGCAAAATACAGTGACCAGGGTCAGGCCAGCAGCTTCCATCTCCACCAGGTGCCGCAAATATACCCGCGGCACACCAGAGCAGGGCAGGGCAGAGCTTGAGGACAGACCAGCCACCAGCAGCCATGACTGAACACTGTCTAGAGCGCCACAGGCTCTGCCAAGAGACAAGAGGCTCGCTGAGGGAGACTGGCTGAGAGGAAGGGACTCAGCGGGCTGCTGTGCCTGCCAACTTGCTCAGCTGCATGAACCTACTTCAGGGTCAGGCCAGCGTTTTCCTGAAGGAGGTAGGGAAAGACACCTGCCTTTTCTATCACCTTGAAAACACCACAGAGCCAGCCCTAGCTCCACTACCCCCGAGTCCCCCACCTGAAGGCTGTGGGGACAAGCACTCAACTTCCTATCTCTGGCTACACGCGGCCTGTTTGTCTGTGGCGTGTGCAGGGCCAGCCTCCCTAATGCAGACGCATAGGTTGGGACTCAGCACCCACGGCTGATTGGTCACATGTCCTTGTCTTCCAGAGATGCCTCAGAGAGCCTTGGCACTAGTCGGGTGTACTGCGTGGGGTGCTGGCTTCTGGGGGTGGTGAGCAAAGGCATAGGCCTGCCCCAGGATAGCCAGGTCCACCATGACCTGCAGCAGACCACAGACAGAGAACTGCAGAGGAGCGCCATTGAGCAAGAAGTAGGCTGTCTTGAAGGTGTCGCCACTTGTCCACATGAGCACCATCTTGAGGCTGCAAGGAGACAAAAGGACAGTCAGTGTTGACCCGAGAACGGGGACCTATACAGAGGTCAGCGGTGTGACCCAGAGGATTAGGGGGCATGTTAAGAAATGGGGCCAGGGGGCGGTGGTGGTGCACGCCTTTAACCCCAGCACTCGGGAGGCAGAGCCAGGCCGATCTCTGTGAGTTCGAGGCCAGCCTGGGCTACCA
Organism: Peromyscus maniculatus bairdii; assembly: GCF_049852395.1. NCBI lineage: Eukaryota > Metazoa > Chordata > Mammalia > Rodentia > Cricetidae > Peromyscus > Peromyscus maniculatus. The sequence continues at coordinate 71,835,628 of NC_134870.1, read as the reverse complement.
AGTGAGCTCCAGGAAAGGCGCAAAGCTACGCAGAGAAACCCTGTCTCGAAAAAAACAAAAAAACAAAAAAAAAAACAAAAAAAGAAAGAAAGAAAGAAAAGAAAAGAAAGAAATGGGGACCACAGAAGGATACCCTGACCCAAGCCTGCCCAACCTACCACCTTGCACCCTTCTCTGGTCCCAGAGAGAGAGAGAGGACACTCTACCTCACACCAGGACCTGGCAGTTCTGACCCCCGTGGGTCAGACCATGGCTCTGGCCAGAATGGCCTAATCACAGAAAGCCACAAGGGCTGGTATCCAGGGAGGCCAGAACCTCAGGGCTCTTTAGCCTGGCCCAGGAGGTTCCCACACTGGGTGCTACAGGTGTTGGGGGACGGTGGAGAAGACAGAGGAAGGACAGGAAGCATAAAGAGGCTGCCCTGGGGCCTTCTCTCAAGAGAGATTTCCATTAGAGAAACAGAAACGACCATGGCCTATTGCCCCATACATCCTGTGTCTTCACATGGCATTAGAGACGCCAGACATAACTGCTTCTCTGCATCATAGGCGCAAACAAGCTCAGCCTTCCTAGCAGCTGAACCTGCAGCATTAAACTACACGCAGCCCAAGTGTGCAGGCTGCAGCTGATGCCCCCAGGCAGGCAGCTGATTGCCGCTTACCGCCGCCAAGTCCCCTCACACACCATGCAGAGGAAACATCCCACAAGCGAAAGACACAGCCACTTATTTTAGCCACCTCTCTGCAATAATGCCAGCTTCCTGTCCTCTTGGGGACACCAGCTTGCTCCTTCCTGAAATGGCTCTCTCTTTATGCCAGTCCCAGTGCTACAGCTCAGGTGCCCCAGAACAAAAGGGGCATCACACCCAGGTGGGGTGGCACTTGGACGGTGGAGCAGATGGATTAGGAGTTCAAGGTAAGTCTCAGCTACAAGACTTTGTCTCAAAACAAACAGCATTACTGGAAGACATCACAGACACACACAATCCAGATAAAGGACCCCTGATGGGTATACTAATATGGGGCCACACGGAGGTTACTACTGGCTCCTGTTTCTCGTGTGATTGGACAAGTCTGAGGTTGCAGGGAGCTGAAGCCAGTTGGTATGACATAACTGTATGACAAGGTCAGAAAGCTCAGATTTCACCTCTCAGACAAGTGGCAATGTCCCTCATAATCCCACAACACCAAATGAACAGGAAACAACTTCCACGGGATCTTCTATGGGAGTCAAGCCCAGAAAGAAGGCTTTTAGCTCTCATTTTATGATCAGGAAAAGCCAGGGGATGGAGAGATGGCTCAGCAGTTGAGAACATTGGCTATTCTTCTAGGTTCGATTCCCAGCACCTGCCTGGCAGCTTACAACTGTCTGTAACTCCAGTTCTAGGGGATCCGACACCCTCACATAGACATACGTGCAAGCAAAACATCAATCAACGCTCATAAAATAAAAATAATTATTTTTAAAAATCAGGTAAAGCCAAAATGTTGGGGGGCTCAGAACACCCAGGGTAATGGATGGAGGCTGTGGGGACGAAATCTGGGTCTTGTTGGATCACCTGTGTGACAACATCCTCATACCGCAGCTTCAGTCCCTCAATAAAGGAGCAGAACGTGGGGCGGGCTGGGGTCACTGCATCTGATTCACCACCTCTTAAACAGAGCCCAGGATCCCCCTACAACGGACAGACAGGCCAATCTTCCAGAGGCCTCTGAGACAGCCACACCTGTCCAGGCCCCTGGGAAATACCTGGACAGTCACGTCTGGACACTTATCCCATATAGAGAGCAGGTGCTGGATGCTCAGGGTACAGCCTGAAAGTCAGTGTCACAAAGCCCTGGTCAGACAGCAAGCTGACCTGGACAAGGGACATGTGACTCATGTGGGTTCGCTGCAAACCAAAGAGACTAGGAAGACCCTGCTGCAAAGGTGGCCCACCTGCCCCTCAGAGTCACAGATGCATGTCAAACATGTGCTGGCACAAAACACACAGAGGTGACCTGTGTGACCCAGTTACACACACACACAGAGTGAGAGGGTATTTAAATAATTCACCCAGTGTCACATACTAAGTAGGTGTGGGATCTCTTGGGCTCGACTCCAAAGTCTGGTAGAGACAGGTCACAGCACAGGATACACAGCTGTAGCCCTTAGCCCCAGACCACCTGTCCCTCCTGCCCAGGCCTCCTGCCCAGTGCCCTCACTGCTAAGACCCCATTGGCCCCAAGTGCATAGTTGTGTCTGTAACAGCAAGTGGAGACATGAGGTAATTGCTGGAGCATGGCACTGCCCAGTGCCAGGGATATTCTTAGCCGCTTGGATTCTTCCTTCGGATGGTCTGTATCCTCCAGGGAAGGCAGCGTGTTGATGATGCCAACACCATTCTGTTCCTAGGACCAGGCATCTAACCAAGCTGCGGTTCTCACACACTCTGAATGGCTCAGAGAGGTAGCAGAGGGGACAGAGACCACGGCCTCCTCATCAGGAGCTACAGGGCTGCTGGACACAGGGCAAACTCGGGGGTCCATTTCCTGGGGCTGTTAGTGCTTTGTCTGCTCTGAGGCAATGAACCCTAGCTTTTCTCCACACTAGGGTGTCCCCAATCCTCTACTGCAGTGACATCTTCATGTGCAAAGAGTGAGCACTGCTCCTGAAACCCCAGCACTCAGGAGCCTAAGGCAAGAGGGTCAAGTGTTGAACCGGCCGGGGATGATGCTGTGTGCACACCCTCAATCCCAGTACTTAGGAGGCAGAGGCAAGAGGATCTCTGTGCGTTCAAACGCAGACTGGTCCGCATAGCAAGTTCTAGGACTACATAGAGAAATCCTGTCTCAGAGAGGGGAGAGGGGAGAAAGAAAAGAGAAAGAGCCCAAGGGCAGGCTGGGGAAATGGGTGGTAGAGATAGATCATATCCCAAGAAGTCCGTCTCTCATCCTTGGATGGAGGAAGCAGCTGGCCTAGGGTCTAACCAAAAGATACCCAGAGTACAGGACTTCCACTCTCCCAGGCCATGAATCTTGTAGTGGAGCCAGTGGGTGTGGAGCAGACTGTCGTCCCAGAGGCCTAGATTTTCTGCTTCAAGATATATTCAAGATCCCGAAGTAGAGGGAGGTGCGAATCCTAGGTGGCCAAGGCACGGCCACAGTTCCCTCCCTCCCTGCCTCTCTATGGAGTGCTGACTGCTGTCTCTTCAATGGGCCTCCTGGCCCGACCCTCCTGGCCTCCCCCACTGTTTTAATCTAGGCTCCCATTACCTCATTCTTGGCTCCAGCATTTTCCTTCCAAACCAGGCTGCCAGATCACTGCTCTTAAAATACCTCCTCACCTCATCCTTGCCCCGGGCAGCCGACAGGAGTGCCTCTCTTTGGCACCCAGGACAGAAAAACCAACTGTTGCACCTGCTCGGCTTGCCTTCCAGCTTCAGCCCTCCGGCATGCTGACCATGCTGACCTCAGCCCAGCACCATGCCGCCACCGCCGCCGCCGCCGCCGCCGCCGCCGCCGCCACCACCACCACCACCGCCACCACCTGCAAAAGCTCCCCCAGGCCTGAAACCCACCCAAATCATCATGTCCCCTTGGAGGTGATTTGTAACCCTGAGTTAGGTAAAGTTCTCTTAGATGAGACACCGGAAACAACGAAAAGAAAAGGCAGATATATACACTCCATGTCATCAAAGCTGATGGGGTCTTAAGTATCCTAGACTGGCCTTACAAGCCTAACATAGCTGTGGATGACCTTGAATTCATAATCCTCCAACCTCTACCTCCTAAATGCTGGGTTTGCAGGTGTGTACCCCACGCCTGGTTGGTGTGGGGCTGAGGATCAAACCTCCAGGGCATGCTAGGCCAGCACTCTACCAACTGAGCCATCCCCATCCCCTAGAGCTGAAACTTAGGTGCTACAATAGATAACACTGAAAAAGCAGGCACAAAAGCCAGGGTGGGGCATCAGAGACATATTTATAGATCATATATCTGATATGATTCTAATACCCAGAACAGAATGTTCTCGTTCTTACAATTCAGCAATAAAACACTACAAATACACACATTAAAATGGGTAGGGATCCCTAAGACAGACACTTCTTCAAAGACAGGGCCAGGGCCACATGAGATGCTCATCATCATTTAATTGTCAGTGAAATGCAAGCCAAACCACCATGAGCCCAGTACTTCACTCCTGCAAGGATGTTGGAAATAACAAACAAGAAGAGCTATGGGGGGGGGGGGGAGGCTCAGTCACACACACACACACACACACACACACACACACCTGGTGGAATGTGAAAATGTGCCTCTCTGGAAAACAGGCTGGCAGTCCCACAGAAGGTCACATGCCAAGCCATCCTGTGACCCAGCCAGTCTATGCCTACATGCTTTCTCAATAAAGGAAAGCATAGTATGTCCACAGGAAAATTTGTACAAAAAGCCAGGACAGCATGAGTCACAGCGTCCATCAACTGAAAACACCAACAGACACATCTGGTGCATCCACACAATGATGTAAGCCATGGACAGGAATGACGCTCAAGCCAGACAGATGGCCACATGCTACCTGATTCCACAGGTGTGTAATGACCAGAACAGGCAAAGCAGGAAAGACAGAATGCAGGTAAGTGGAGGAGTCTGGGTCAGGTGGGCATGGCTGCTAATGAGTTCAATTTGCTCATCGGAAACTGCTCCAAAATTAGAACATGGTGCCGCTTTGAACTAGAGCCGGTGCCTGCATGAACATGCACCACCAGGTACTGTGCAAGCCAGTGACTTGTGGTATATGAATGCTATGTTCTGGGGGGGGGGGGTGTACCTGGCCTGTCGACTGTGGACACTATGAGCAGGATCTCTCACATAGCTATCAGAATGAACGCACAGCACAGGCAGATTACAGAGGTCCGGCAGTGACACATCCCAGAAGAAGCACGCTGGGTTTCCCAAAAGGTTATAAATGCTAAGGGGCCTGCTCAGGGGACCAAGGCTAGATCTGTGGGATCACTGGTTAAGCAAAGCCCAGCTTCCGGGAGCGTCTCACTATAGCAAGAGAGCCCAGAGTCCCAACTGGATCCTGCAGAGTGGCCTGGTGGCATGGTTCAGGGGTCTGTCCCTCAGCCTCCTTTGTTTTAACTGCTTGTGGTCTAAACCTGCCTGCCTCCTCCTCATCCCGTTCTCACATGGCCTCCATCCTCACTCATGTGGGCCCTGCCTCTGAGCACCTTCCCTGCTGGGTCCTTCAGACCCCCTTCAATGCCTCTCCCTCCCCATTCTGCACTCCCAGTGCATTCCCCAGCGACTCCTTCCTGTTCCACGCTGTTGAAGGCTGCAGAATGCTTGGCTCCCTCTTATCTTTTACACCCACCCCTGTTCTCCAGTAATTACTTGTTAGGGAACAGTCTTCAAATCTAGTAAAAACCTGGAGGAAGAAGAATGCAAATACCCCCAGGATCCGCCGTGCCGAGGTTCGCTGCATTAATTAGTAAAGTTATTCCAAACGTATCATCATTCATCACCGGCTCCAAGACCACAGCCGGTTAATATTTTTCTTTTTTTTTTTTTTTTTGGGTTTTTCGAGACAGGGTTTCTCTGTGTAGCTTTGCGCCTTTCCTGGAACTCACTTGGTAGCCCAGGCTGGCCTCGAACTCACAGAGATCCGCCTGGCTCTGCCTCCCGAGTGCTGGGATTAAAGGCGTGCGCCACCACCGCCCGGCAAGCCGGTTAATATTTTTCAAGAGGGAAATTATTCAAAAATATCTCGAGCAGTAGCTCTAAGGCAGGAAATCTGAATACGTGCCTGTGGGGTTGTGTATGTACATGTGCATGTGTGTACGCACACCCATCTGCACACGTGTGTAAAGCAAGACTTTCCAGAAAAATCTGCTCTGAGGACTACTAGAATCAGAAAGGAACAAATGCTCCCAGTTCCTGAGCAGCCCTTCCAGACTCCCAGCCCCAGGAATCCATATGTAAAGTAGAGTTGGTTTGAAGTCTCAAGGTAGAATCCTCCTCATTATGGTGCAATGGCCTGAGCAGGTCCTTAGAGGAAAGTGAGCAGCCTCTAGTTTCTATGTATGTTTAAGTGTTTATGTGTGTGCGCATGTTTTAAACACGTTTTCAATCCATCACGAGAAGCACCCACACGCCATCAAATTTATTTGAAACTGCACTTCCCACGGCTTCAAGAGTCACAGTCCCCAGATCTGTGGCAGTCCATCCCTCCATTGGAGAAGGTGAGGGCACAGTGGGGCCCGAGATATCCTCAACTAGGATTCCTGGTGGGCAATCCTATCACAGCATCAGCCCCTGCAGTAATGGCAGTTTGGCTGGCAAGTGCCCCTGTGCATGTGAGCGTCTAGGACCCTGCCCCTCGAAGACACCCCAGTAGGGAGCCCTATGCCTCCAAACACTGGTTCCTCCTCGGCTCCATGACACCTTCTCTAAAACACCTCTGCTCCCAGCTGAAGATGGGTCACCCAACCCTCGAGTTTTGGAACGACAGCAACAAAAGTTAGTGGTGTCCAGAAGTTACTCTGTGCCTTTCCTCCAGGCTCCCCATTGACATGGACTCAGAGCTGGAGCTCTACCTGTACATCCCCCAGCCCCAAACCAGAGCTTCAGGATCCTCATGGCTCCAGCCCCACCAGACGTAGGAAAAAAAAAAAAAAAAAGAAAGAAAGAAAAAAAAAACATCCAGACCCGATTTAGAGCTCCACCCACCCAGCACTTGGGAAACCTGATCCACCGTGGTCACCACTGTCAGCCTACCTCTGCCCTGCCCGCGTGTGTATCACGTTAGAGCTTAGGTGGCACCACTTCCCTCCCCCCAGATCTGTGGGAGCATTGCACTCTATATCTGAACATACACACTCTATGCACGCACACATGCGTCCAGTCAAAGGAACTTCAGAGAACCTGGTATGTGGCATGACCGCAAAGCTCCGCCACCCAGGCCACTGTGAGTCCCTCCCTTCCGGGATTCGGTTTTCTCCAGAGAACAGGATGCTGTCATTCCACAAAGCGCCACCGCTATGCACAAGGTCCCCCCTCCGAGAAAGGGGACCCCTGGGTATCTTCCACAAGAGGTGGGATGACCTTAGTGAGTAGTGGATATGGGGTGAGAAGTGGGCAGCGTCTCAGTGTGAAGCTGAGTGGCTTCCTCAAGGATGGCGCCAAATGAACCACAGGGCTGTGTTCTCCCCTCCTCCTCACCAGTGGACCTGTGTTCAGTAAATGCTACCTTCTTCGAGACTTTCCAATGGTCTATGGGGACTGTCCTGTACTAGACGGATGTCTCCAGACACTTAGTATGATCCTGACAACAGCTTTATCCTCCTTCTCCAGACACTGTAGCTTTGGGAGGTTGTGGCAAGTCCCACTGTGGAAAAAGCCATAGTTGGGGCACCTTTGGTAAGATCACCTGCCCAGCCACATCCAGTTGTATAGGTACCACGCTCCTCAGTCCCTGGTCCTGCATAAAAGCTCTGCAGCTTCTGATGGGCCGTGGCCTCCCCAGAGGGTTTCTGCTTCCCTCCCCTGCCCCACCTAAACATATCCTCTCAGACAAGAGTCGGAGGCCGAGTGTGTTTACGCAGCGTGATTTCGTCATACTGTCAGTGCTCCACGGCTCCAGTGAGTGCTGTGGGAGCATCCTCAGGAACCCCCTACCTCATGCCCTCCGTGGAGCGGTGGCGGTAGTTCCGATACAGCTGTGGCACACCCAGCATGGCCTCGGTCAGCACGGCCAGGAAGCCTAGTGTCTCCACAAACAGAGCCGAGTCGATGGACAGGTAGGTGACATAGCCCGCCACACCCGTGAAGGCCAGGACACACTGCACATAGTCTGCAAAGCTGCTCCAGTGCCAGAAATGGTGAGGGTCAAAGTCTGGCGGGGGAGAGAGAGAGAGAGAGAGGTACCTCAGCTGGGTGAGCAAACTGAAGCTTATGGGGAGGTCAAGTCAGTGTGGGGAGTCGAACCCACACTGACACGTCATGGTCATAAGTGAGGAGAAATGAACGGGTCAGAGCAATGCGAGGTTAGTGTGGAGAAAAAATACAAACGGGTCAAGGCCAGTGGGAGGAGACTTGACCAGGACAAGCCCAGTGTGAGGAGACTTGAGTGGGTCAAAGTCAGTGTAGGAGATGTGGACCGCTCCAATCCAGTGTGAGAAGAGATGTGAGCAGGCCAAAGTCAGTGTGGGGAGGAGACACAAGCAGGCTGCGGTCAGTGTGGGGAGATGAGAGCATTCCAATTAAAGCAATCCTAGAGACTCTTGGTATCAACAGTAAGTCAGCATAAGGGGTACTGAAGTCCTGTAACTTAATCCAATCGCTCCAGGAAGGAGCACAGTACATTGTACCAGAGCCTCTGGAATCCGAGTCCTGGGTTAGAACTACAGCTCTGCCGTCTGTAACTCTGGTTAACCGTGTGTCTCCATCCACCCAGGTTAATGCACCCACCTCCCGGGACCATTCTAAGGGTTAACACATTAGTTCTGAGTCTGAGGGTGCTTTTAGCCCATAGGAGGGATTCAGTCCACACACAGCACTATTGCTACATCCTTGGTTGCCACAACAATATCCCTTCTTGTTTGATGAATATTCACACACAGTCACACCAATGAACTAAATGACACTTCAGCAGATGAACGCTTGGCCCTGGAGACAGGAGTAGCTACAGGGAAGCTTCAGGTGAGAAGGGAAAGCCTGCCATAAGCAAGGATGTGGCACGGCTGAGTCTGACCTGGTTCCTAGATCAGCAAGTCCAGGACAGGAACATCCAGCAGGTGTAGGTGGGCAGAGCCAAGAGATGCCGGGGCACTAAGTTCGGCTAAGTATGGCTGTTTTGATGGGGTGGTGGGTTTTTCTTTTCTATTTTTGTTACTGTTTTACTTTTGGTGCTGGGGAAGAGGAAATCCTCACCCATTCTAGGCAAATGCTCTACCACTGAGCTAAACTCCAGCCCACTGGACACACTCTGACATAAGGAAAACAGCTAGCGGATTACTGACCTGGTATCCCTGTTTGTAAATGACTTGGCCATGCAGACTCCAGCAAAGCTGCAGCCCTGGGGTTTTCAGAGACTCAGCCTGCCCTGCGTCAGCATTTCTGCATTCTGCATTCTGCACTGTGCATGTGAATCCGCAGGTCACCATCTCCCTCTGCTACGGGAGAAATCAGCCTGTGCTGGTGTGGTACACATTAAAGTGGGGGGTGGGAGTGGGGGTGGGGGGAGGAGTGCCTAACTTCCTCCCAGTTACTCAGACTCAAACACGAAAAAAGGCTGTTTCTAATACTACCCAGGAAGCTCCTTTTTGGTTCTGGGGGTGCACCAAGACAAAAAGGAATAATCTGGGAAACCCCAGAGGGCACGCACTGACCAGGTTCCCTGCACCAGATGGCATTTTATGTGTGCCACATACTATGCAGCTTGGAGGTAATGTTGCCCCATACCCACCCCACTTAGCAGGCTCAGAGACACAAAGGAGCCACCCCGTCCAAGGTTACAAGTCTCACTGAAGCCTGGACTCAGGAGAAACTCCACAATGAAGACCTGCCTTTCTGGATTTGGGGTCCCTGGGGTCCTCCTCTGCAGCCTCGGCAACAGACATGTGACCCTAACAGCCTAGATATGTCATCAATACATCAATGGAAATTTGACTCAGGGCCTACTACAGGGCTAGAGCCATGCAAGGGGACATGGCAACGTCACCACACACCACCTACAGTAAGGCTCTCAAGTATTGGTGGCCCATGGACTAGGCGTGGCTTTAGTTTATCTCCATTCTAGAGCCTTCTTGATGCCAGGCTAGCCTGGACTCATTCACAGCTCCAATGCATCCTGATGATGACCTAAGGGGCAGCAGGCACTGATCCCCCTCAGATGACAAGCCCAATCCTGGAACGAGCCTGCTCTGGGGCAGCAGGTGCAAGCGGAGCTGTCCTGAATGACGGGGTAGAGGTACAGGCTGCACTACCTCCCCGTGTGTTCCAGTGCCTTCAGGGAGAGCTAAACTGACCCTCAGAGGTAAACAGATTCCCAACAGAGCACCAGAAAGAAGCCCTCGGCCCAATGCAACATCATCACACGTGTTGAACAGGTGGGTGTGTGTGTAGCTCAGTGGGAATTCTCCATCACACATGTGCCGTGTGGTGATCGGGGACCTGGGGGCCAGGGGTAGGTAGCCCTCCAACAGCAGGTAGCCAGGGTCAGCTGAGGGACAAGGGATGGCTCCTGGGACAGCTGGTTCCTGAGCGGCTGTGGGAAGACTTGGAAGTGACAGGAGAAGACAGACAGTAGCGAGTCCTGCAGGACACTTGAGCTTTCACAGCACACATTGCCGAAGGCCCCGATGTCTGCTGAATCGATGATGTGTAACAGGATGAACAACCCAATTTTAAAAATGGGCAAAGGGAAGATTCAGAAAGTGGCCAAGAATCACGTGGAAGAAAACTCAGCATCCTTAAGGTATAAGGACAAGTCCAGTCCTCCAGGACCCAGTGGGCAGAGCCTGAATGCAGAGTTGCCCTCACCCTGCTGTGAGGCGGAACGACTCCGGGTCCACCGAAGTGTTGAGAGCAGAAAGAAACCGAGTCCAGGCCAGAGTGCTTTGGGTGGTGTTGTTTTATCTTCGAGGGCCCGCCTCTCGGGCAGCGGTAGATGCCACCTTGAGACCACCAACAAGGACAGCAAAGTTACACGAGGCAGCTTTGACATGTGTGGTTGACAATCCGTGGTCCTACGGCAGCCCGCCAGCACCCTCGTGTGGCTTGTCTGTGCCAATTCAGGCAAAGACTTCCCGCTCCCTAGGAGCGGAGTAAGAACAAGACACGTCCTCCAGAGAGGCAGGCAGGGCCTGGGTTCTCTCAGCTCCCTGCCTAAAGTTCAAGCCAATGACAATCAGCCACCGAAAAGGCAGAGCGAACCCCAGACCCAATGAGGAACAGGGTACAGGGCTCCCTACTTTGGATGTGAATCCTCAGGAATGGCAGCTCCGCTCCTAGCCAGCAGAGGTCAGGATCCCGCCAGGACCAGCGGGAGCACTCACCTCTGAGAAGCTGCCTGAGAAAAAGCAGCTGATCCTTGGCACTAACTAACATGAAGTAGGGCCCGGGAGACTGAGCTGCTGGGGGTGGTGAGGCTGGGTAAGGACAGGCCACCCTGATGACAGCATGACACCACATGGAACACCTCACAGCTCCACCCGGCAACTGGGACTCCGTGTTTCTCTCCAGCTCCCTAAAGGACTCAGCCCCACCACGGCAGACCCAGGGCCACAGCCTCCAAGCTCCAAAAAGGTTTCTCGTGGCTGTCATGCTGTCCCGTATCCTCTGTGGCAGAGACACAAGTCTGGACTGTGGGCTGGAGAGAGCAGGAGCCCAGCTGGCCACCCAGAACCCACACCCCAGTCTATAAATCTGGGAGCGCCGAGAGGCATGTGTATCAGTTGCAACTAACACTGACCACTCTTTTCCTGAGCCTCACCAACCAAGGCCACCTAATGAGGTCCCAGGGCGAGTCTCACACAAAAATGAGCATCCCTATGGCCTGCCGTCATCACAGACCCCTGGGTCAACAATCCAGAACAGCTCCCACCATCCTGGGAGACAGCAGCATCAAGGGAGATACCTTTAAACCAATCAGAAGAGACAGGAAATGCAGCACTCTGCCCCTAGCTGGGCAATTAAACAACTGACCAGGGCTCTTCCGAGGAGACCAGGAATCAGGCTCAGCAGCCCAAGGACAGAGCCAAGCCCCTCCCCCTTCATCACATAAACATGCTTGTTTTCAAACCCACGGCTTGTCCTTCTTAGACAGCTGTGGCAAAGCTGCTTCCGCCCTCCTCTCCAGGGTCCCACCAACATGCTAGACCACGCATCCCAACCAGGGATGGAGGGGCACACGTCTAGCTCCAAAGGCTTAGGACAAAGAAGAGGAGGACTGTCCAACGTCTGTGTTGACTCGGCACTGAAAGGATGTTTTGTAACGTGAACATAAAGGGTAACTGGACCCATGTCTTTTCCCTTGTCTGGGCGATGGCGCCTTGGCCCAGGTGGCCTCAGACTCCGGGTCCTCCTGAGTAGCAGGGCTCCAGGTATGCCCTGCTGCACCTGGCTTTGCCATCTTCTTAGATGAACTACTGAGAACTCCGCACTTCTCTGTGCGGCTCACGCACTGGCTGCATTCTGTTTCCTCAGCAGCGCAGTCTGCCCCTCACTACCTCCTGGCTGCTAGCACCATCTGCCTGGATCACCTGGGAGTCTGAGACAGTCTGCTCAGACTGCCTGCCCTAAGGGGCCCCAGGCCAGTCCCCCCCAGCCCCCAGCCTGGCTAGACCCTCGGTCAGAAAACCATCTGAGCCAGAGCATCCCAGGTCAGGACCAGAGCAAGGGCAGACAGACAGAAACCAGAGCCCAGCACGGGTTTACCAAAGTCAAGAGCAAATCAGAGGTCTGCTCCTAGAGGTAAGACAATAAAGTACGCAGCAACTTATTTGGGCCCTTTTGTCTGGAGGACACTGAGGCCTGTCGACAGCAACATTCTGGGCAGTTGTGGGCGGACATCCTTATGTTTGGAAATACACTTAACCTCAAATGGCTCAAGGGGGGAAAAGTCACTGTGGTCCAAATTAAACTTGGTAATGTCCAAATAAATAAATGACATAAAAATAAAAAGCTCTAAGCCTAGCTAGTCTGGTATAGATTCGTGCACAGCCTTCCTTCCTGCAGCTAATGCTCACAGGAACTCAGGCTGAGAGGCAGAGCCCGTAGTCCCAGGGCCAAGCCTGCACAAGAGTCCAGGGCATGGAGCCTCCTCACCTGGAGCTCAGATGACAAGAGCCACATGGCCCACGCCCTCCACAGGCCAACACCAGCTTGCACTCTGCCTAGATTCAGGTCAGACACATGAATAGATTTTTACAATAACAGCAAGACCTCCTGCAACAGCCGAAATGGCCCTCCTGGCCTTCCAGACCAGACTGGTGGCCCGGACCCGCCCCAGCACTGCCCTCCCCCACAACAGACAAGGGACAGGCGAGGACAGCTCAGAGACCCAGAATCAATGTTCTGGGAATGGAGCCCGAGCCCTCCAAGGAAGCTGGGCAGCAGGGCTGGTGGCGTGCCATGCTCAGTTCCCCACTCCTGGCTTCCAGACAGGGACCCCTGGGAAACCGACTGGGAGCCCCCACTGCTTGACCAGAATAAAACAAGCAGCTACCGAGGTCAGCATCCCAACCCACTTTGAAGGCTGTCATGGTCCTGACACTGGTGAAGGGTACCACATCACTGTGGCTACAGAGACTCCAAGAGTCGGGGAAGCTGGAGTCAGTGGTGCCCATTATGGACAGACTGTCGGTGCTCTTGACTCGGTCACTTCAGAAGTCCCTTCTGACTCCGTTCTGACAGAGGGCTGGAACACTCAACTCCCCAAGTTTTTCCCTCAACGGCACTGACAGGTAATGCTGAAGCGTGTGGGTCAGGCTGTACGAAATGTCCGTCCTTAGCAGGATTCCCTTCAATGCAGAGATGAGCCAGGCGAGAGGGTTCAGTGACCCCCACATGTCATGTCACCCTGGTGACACTCTTCATGTCTCCGTTACTGCAGCTGACGAAAGCAACCTCTGCTCCGCACAATTCCATACGAGCTCATTACGGCACAGCTCACAAACAGCTGGAAGGGCCCAGCAGGGCTCTGGCCCAGGGAGCGCCAGAACAAGCAGCTTGACCACCCAAAATGGTGCCTTCACTTCCAAGACGTTTTCAGGTTCCTGCCTTATGAACAACACTGAGCTCTGTCCCAACAGTAAGCCACCACGGAACACTCAATCCCGAGTTTATTCCTCGATGACATTGACAGATAACAGCACCAAGGCCTGTGCTCAGCCTGTATGAAACGCCCTCCCTAGTTCTAGGCCCAGGGTTTCAAGTTGAATAGAACAGTCAGGTAAGAAGGCTGTAGAGAACCGTACCAGAAAGCTCCTGAGCTGGTAGAGACACACGTCTAAGCCCACAGCAGCGGTCAGCTGCTGTCAGCACCCCCTCCCCTCTTCGGCTCCCCTGCTCCGGGCTCCATGCCCAGCCAGCACGGTCAGGGCAGGAGTTCCACACAGATGTGAGGCTGAGAATACTGACTGGTGCCACCACCACAGCGCACACAGGGTGGGGACTCCATACAGGAGGAGAAGACCAGAGGTCACCCAGGGCCTGTCCTCAAAGGAAGCTGTTGCCCTGAGCGGTTCACTACTGTTCTTGCCACCAGCTCCGGGGCAGCATCTGAGGTTCTGTCCTGGGGACAGCCATGAGAGCAGGGAGTTCAAGGCCCTCCCTAAGGGACAGAGACTCGGAACAGAGCATAGGCTTGGGCTCGAGAGCGCGCTATCAAGAGTGAAGGCCTGGGTCCTGAACCATGAGGAGGAGGTTGAGCCAGGAATGGTTGGACACTTGTAATTCTTATACTTGGGAACTAAGATGGGTAGATGGGTGACTACCAGGCTGGCCTGGGCTACACAGGGCTACCTAACCAGAACTGGTCTTGAAGGACAAGGGAAGCAATGAGGACGCAGCAGCCGCTGGTGACTCCATGGCCAGACGAGGGAAGAGAAGCAGGCAGCCAAGAGCTCTCCTGAAAGCAGAACAATTTTCAGGCTGGCCTTAATGACCCCCCGAGTGCCCACTGTGATGTGGCATCGCCCAGAGTATTAGCACGTCCACAGAGCCATCGTTGGAGGCAGTGGAGGCCAAGTGAGGTACCAAAAGGGCAGAGCATTCAGGAGCTCCACGCTGACCAGGGAGAAGCACAGCAGCCAATAGCATCAGGCAGACAGGAGGGTGGAGCGGACTCAGACTGCCCCATCTAACCAAACCAGGACACAAGCAAATAAGACACCCTCCCCAGGCGTGAGATCAGTGCCCATGGCTGCCACAATATTAACTCTAAATGTCCAGGATGCAAACACACGGGGAAATGTAGTCCCTACGTGGAGGGGAAACAACAGAAAACAAGAAACATTATTTGGGAAGAGACAGACTAAGCAGGAAAACAACAACAACTTCAGAAGAGCATTGTAAACATATGGAGAACCAAAGGGAACCAAAGAATAGATATGATGAACTAACGGCGGTACAGGGTATCATCTCACCCAACGGAAGGGCATTCATTCCTAAATCACTGAGAGCCAGGAGAGTCTGGAGCCACACTGTCTGGAATAAGATTCATTATCTGGGCTCAACAAGAGACCTGAGCTAGAAGAAGCGTCAGTAAACGTCAGTATATTCCATGGACACTATGCTGCTTGAGGAAGAAAAACAGCAGTGCCTCTGAGGAACACAGACGGTACCAAGTGCAGCAGCACAGGACACCGAGCATCCTGAAGAGGAGGAGAGAGAAGAGGGGACATGAAAAGGACTCAGAGACCACGACCACAGAATCCAAACGGGCCTGCCAACCCAAGGAGCCCCATTACGTCCAAGTACAACACACAGATCTCCGTACCTCACCACCTCTGGCTGAATGTCAGAGACAAAGACAAAATGTTGAAAGGAGCAGGAGAAAAATGATGTCACTTACAGGGGACCCCCAGTAAGATGAGCCACTCACTGACTTCTCACCAGACACAATGGAGTTCAGAAGGCAGAGGGATGGCGTTCAAGGTGCTGAAAAGAAAAACAACCATCAGCCAGGAGTCAGCGCCCGCGCCCGGAGAAAGCTCTTTACTTAAGGAGAAAACCGAGTCCCCAGATAAACAGGAGCTGGGACACTGTTGCTTTCCTCATGGAAACCACGTGACAGCAGTGGTCATGTGAGCACACAGGACAAAAATGGAGTGTGTACATAAAGGAAACTTTGTAGGTTGCTCCAAAAAGATACAAGTGAGTGGTTCCCACCTGTGACTCCAGCCCTGGGGGTGGGGTACGAGGCTGAGGACCACCTGTGACTCCAGCCCTGGAGTGGGGCAGGAGGCTGAGGACCACCTGTGACTCCAGCCCTGGGGTGGGAAGGGAGGCTGAGGACCACCTGTGACTCCAGCCCTGGGGTGGGAAGGGAGGCTGAGGACCACCTGTGACTGCATTGGAAAATCTATTTCAAGAAAAAAAAAAAAAAAACACCCCCTCCACACACAAAAAGAAAGCTAAACAAAACTACAAGAATACAAGTACACACTTACACACCTTTCTTGTCTTAACTGGCTTACAAAGGAACTGCAGAAACCCTCCTCTATGTTATCGTACTACCTGGGGTGTGCAGCACACCTCCCATGATAGAGTCTCCAAATCAGCACAGGAGAGCAGTACCCGAGGAGGTAACTCAGACCCACAGATGGAAAAGAGGATAGACAAAATATGTAAGGCAGCTTGACAGAGTAACTAGCTTCTCCTTACTCATCTTCTTTGGAAGGAGTAAAATCTATACAGAGTAACAGTCAGAAGACACATAGTTACAATTGTAACACTCATAAACAAAATGCAAATGTGTTCCTCACGCAACCAAAAGAGGGAGGGAGGAAACTACATCAGACTTTCTAGTTCTCACCAAACTGAAGTTAAGTACAAATTTAAAGGAGTCTGGTAAGTTAAAATCTGCATTGTAAGCCTCAGAGAAACTTAAAAAAAAAAATACCACACTATTAAAATAGTCACTTAATATAAAAAACTGTCTTAGAGTTAAAAGAACAGGGATTAAAAAACAACAACAACAAAAAGAATGACAGATTAAAACATGAATCAGATCATAGGGCAGAAATCATTTTGATTTTTAGCATTACGCTTATCTGTGTGAGTGCAATGGTGTGCACGTGAGGGTCAGAGGTCACTATGTGAGAGCTGGTTCTTCCTTCCACCACATGGGTCCGAGGGTCCATCTCAGGTCTCCAGGCTCAACAGCCTCCATGTAATACCAACCTAACCATCTCACTGGACCTGTATTTTTTTATTGTTTTGAGACAAGATTGTGCTATGTAGCCCAGGATGGCCTTGAACTTGTTAAAATCATTACTTCAGGTGATCCACAGAGGCTATGCTAATATTAGAATAAGCTTTAAGCCAGAACTGTGAGGTCGGCCAGCCACTCAGCTACTCGGGAAGCTGAAGCAAAGGGTCAGACCTTCCAGGTCTGCTTCGAATGCAGTCAGTCCAGCCTAGGCAACTCAGTGAACCAGGCTCAAAGAAAAAGAAAAAAGAAGGCTGAAGAGATAACTTGGCGGTAGGGCCCACCCATGAGGCCCTGGGTTCAATACTGAGCAGGAAGGAAGGCTCTGAAACAAAACCAAATGTCATCGGAGCCCTTCCGTGATGACAAAAGGGTCAGTCCAGCAGAATGGCACAGCTGCATATGGACCCAACGATGATTCTAAAATCAAGAAAGCAACAACTGTCAGAAATGAAAGGAGAGAGGTAACTAACAAATGCCTGGAAATTTCAATGCCAACTTTCAAAATGGATACAACTGGGCAGAGTAACGAATGAGGAAAGAGAAGACCACAGCATTACTGTGAACCAGCAGGCACCCAACTCCCTCCACAGTGAAACTCTCTCTTCTACCAGAGAGAGCACACTACAGGAGGGGCCCAGAACGAGCTTCACCTCAGAATATGTGAATGCATTCTCCACAGTTACAGCAGATGTTACTAGAAACCAGCCAAGAGAAGTGAGGGACTCACAAACGTGAAGGGTTGTAATGTATTCTTAAATAGTAAATGGACTGAAGACATTTTGAAGAAATTTTCTTCACTTTAAGATAGAAAAAAGCACAACAGACCAATTCACACAGGAGGCCTGTCCACCATTGCAGAGTGACTTTATGGCTGTAAACACAGATATTTCAAAGTACAATAGGAAAAAAGCTAAAATCAATAATCCTCCATGTTAAGAAATCACAAGAAAGTGCTAACTATGGCAAAAAGCAGGCAGAAAACCAAACAACCAGCCGAAGTGAGGCAGTTAAAGTGGGATTAAGTAAACTAGTTAAAGGAAACCAAAAGTTGCTTCTTTGAAAAGATCAATAAAATTGACATACTTGTAAGTAGAGTAACAAAAACAAAGGATGGGGATGGGATTCAGATCACTGGAGCTGGAATAAAAGAAGGACCAGGACCAAGTGTCAGGCAAGTAAAAAGGGTTCCGGAAGAACAAGAAAAATGTCTGCCCTCGCCCAGCAGTGTGTCACACGCCTTTAATCCCAGCACTCGGGAGGCAGAGGCAGGCAGATGGATCTCTGTGAGTTGAGGCCAGCCTGGACTACAGAGCGAGTCCCAGGACAGTCAGGGCTACACAGAGAAACCCTGTCTCAGAAAAGAAAAGGAAAAAAAAAAAGATAAGAAAAAAAATGATATGCCCACAGCTGTTGAGACGAATCTGAAACCAAGCCATAGTACAGATGAACCAAGATGGGTGAAGAAAGTCACAGAAAATCTAGAGGACTCAGAACTTCAGGTGGGGCTGACACTGTTAGAAGTCCAGGTCCAGCCAGCCTTACCAAGTAACTGTACCAAAATTTTAAAGAGGAACTGGCTCAACCCTTTACAAACACCTAAGAACTTACTTCATTAGCCAGTATTCAGAATAATGCAGGCCTCTATTCAGGATATACTAAAACCAAAGCCATGGCCAGCATAAAAGGACTCCAGACCAAAACTTTTTGTGAATATGGACTTAAAAACCTTCAACATACTATTGACTATGGCATCCAGCAGTTAAGAGGTAACCAGACACTATCATCAAGTGGAACTTAGCTCAACACTCGAAGATCGATCGCCGTAAAAACGGAATGAAAGGCAGGAATCACGCAATCATCATCTCCACAGACAGGGCATGTGGCCCAGCCAGCGCCATCCACAGCAGCAGCACAACCCGGCCCCCCCCCCCCCCCCCGCCCTCTTCAGCTCACAATAGCAAGGGGCTCCCTTCAGCCACTAAAGGCAACTTCAAAAAGACAGAGTGACACTCAGTGAGGAAAGACAGAAGTCCTCAAGGGAACCAAGAGTGGAACACACACACACTCTCTCACACACACACACACACACACACTCACACACATACACATACGCACGCACACACACACATACATACACACACATACACACTCACACATACACACTCACACTCGCACTCACACTCGCACACACACACACACACACACACACACACACGCACGCACGCGCGCACATGCACACGCACGTCTTTTCTCTCATCTCCGTCCAGCCAGGGTGATCTGGGAAGACCGGAAAGGAAGCAGACTGGTGTCCCTCCTTGCAGGGGACATGACCTTTCAGGTGGACAGTCCTCAAGCAGTCCAGGAAGCGGTGCGCAGCCGACAGCTGGGTGAGGCCGCGGCACCGATCGCCAAGTCGAAGCCGGCACTACCTCTACAGAGCAGCAGTGAACAATTCAAGAGCAAATGGGGATAATGATTCCACTGGCACGCCATCAAGAAGAATTAGCTCGGAATGAGTTTAAAGCTCGTCATCTTGAATTTTCCGCACCCATTCTTCTTTCCTTTGGGTCCTCCCCTCTCTTGGAATCGGCGGGTTCTAAAATATCCCAGGCTGAGAGCAGCAGAGCTGGGGGCTAAAAGTGTATCGTGCCGTGAACAGAGGCCATGCTTGGTGAAGCAACTTGTGAGGTCACGGGTAAGTGCAGATGGAAGCTGACAGAGGGAGGGGCAGGCTGCAGGGCTGAGGTGGAGCGAGGGTCTCAGTAGTACGTACCCAGGTAGGGCCGCCTGGGGGGGGCTTTGAGTTCTTCATCCTTACTGTCTGTAGCTACATTTAAAAAGAGAGAGAAACAAAACAGGAAGAAAGGAGACAAAAACAGACTTTTTAACACTGATAAGTGGGCATTTCCTGGCATTGTTCGCATTTCTGAAAAAAAAAACAAACAAACAAACAACAAAACAACAAAGACATCAGAGCAGAACAGAAGATTTTTGTTTCTTTGCTTTCAAATATCCACTTTCTGAACTATTCTCCAATCTACCCTCTTCTGATAAAAATCCTCAGACAGTGCATGGGTGGGCAGGCAGGGGTGGGGTGTGGGGTGTGGGGGGATCCCCACCAAAATCTAAGCCAGCAAGTTCTCACTTCGCTTCTACAGTCAAGGGACATTAACTACCGTGGTGCGACAGGCCCCAATTCTCATGTCGCTAGAAGCTCAGGCAGCCTGGGATTGAGGACAGTTAATCCGGGGCTGAAATGCTCTTCCAGGCCACGTGGTACGACTATTTTAGAGCACACCCAGCAACAGGTCCACCGCCAAAGGGCAGCCAGTTTAACAGTGAATGTGGCAGGCACCGTGCAGAGATGTCATGACAGAGACACTCAGCTTCCCCGGGCAGACATCTCACCTAGAACAGGCAGGACCTCGGGAACAATCAACAGTTATGCTTTAACTTCCTGCTGGCACCGCACCAAGTCAACAGCCCAGGGCCCTCCATGCCAGGGCACCTCGGGGCAGCTGGTAGACTCTGACTTTTGGGTATAATCTGCTGAAACAGAGGTGAGGTCACAGGCTGTGTTCCTGTCAGCACACTGTGGAAGTAAACAACTGGAAGCTAACAGAAGATGACCTCTTTCCTGTGAGGGGCTGCAAAGGAGGAACCGGGTCCTGTCACCAGATCTGTGGGTAGCAGACCACAAGCACCACACGAAGTGTAACCTCCTGACACCCAGCTATGATTCAAGCCAATTTTACTGGCGCCTCATTAAAAGATCAAGACCTACAATGTAGAACAAGAGAAAGAGAGCATGCTGGAACATTTAGGCACAAAGTCTGGGCAGAGCAAAGGCCCAATGGTGGCCCAGGACAGAGAAGTGCAGGACATGTAATGTCCCTAGGCACCTGAAGCTCCTTTGGTCTCCTGTTTTCACAGCTAAACAGGCTTTGAGTTGGAAACTGCTGTTTATAGGGCAGACAGGAGAAAGTCCCAAGCTGAGAAAAGAATGAGGCATTTGCAGCCATCACACATCTCTACAGATTTGTTCCATTCTCCACAGGCACTGGGGATCTGGATCCCCGGAAATGGCTGGATGCTCATCAGAAAGTATAACTCACTCTGAGTGACAGAGTGAGAGTGTGTGTGTGTGTGTGTGTGTGTGTGTGTGTGTGTACATGCACGCACATTTTTTCCAATCCTCAGATGCTATGTGATTTCCAAGGCCAGACTGCACACACAGCCCAGATTCTCCTTTCCCGGCTTCAGTTTTAGGGTGACCTGAAGATGAGGCCCAGGGCTCATGTGAGGGTTCTTAAGAAGCAAGTACTCAGCTGACACAGGTGTGCTCCATTTCCCAAGACTCAGGAAGGCAGGTCTGCAGAGCAGGACCACCACGTGCACGTGGACAATGGCTGAAGGTGGGATGGATGGACAGGGCAGCTCAGGCGATAGAACCAAGGTGAGCCAAGCTTAGAGCCGAGGTGGATGCAGGCTCAACACAGAGGTTCCTACTGTGACTCTCAGCAGCAGCAGAGAAGCCCTTGAAAAGGCAACCCTCTCACACAACACTCGGTAAAAATTTACCTTGTAAGGTTTACAGCTCAGTGGCTCTTCCACACCCACAGAGATGGGCAATAACCACGACCACCAATTTAGAACATTTTTGTCACAATGAAAGAAACCGTGGCCCATAAATAGGCACTACCCATCCACCCTAGAAAGTCCCAACCTAGAGTCAGAACCAAGAGTTGAGACAGCTACACCCTAGAAAGTCCCAACCTAGAGTCAGAACCAAGAGTTGAGACAGCTACATTCAACTATCTGACTCGGAGGCACGATTTTGTCAAACAACTACTAAGGGAAGTTTAAAATGAAAAATACACTATAAAACAAAATTTAAACTAAAAAAAAAAAAAAACAGAATAAATTAGAAACAAAATCACTCAAATGGACACACATATCCAGCGGGTGGAGCATCTGTTTAAGGCACCGCTCATGGTGACTCTGAGGCTCATCTCTGCCAGAACGGGGCCTAAGATCCCTCAGCCCTGAGTGGGTAACCCTCCAACCCACCCACTGTTCCAGCAACCACATTGCTGACATCGTTATCCTCGCTTATAAAAGCAGTATGGGCTATGGCCCACATCCCATAATACTTTGGGTTCCTGAGAAACACAGTTGGGACACAGCTGGCGGAAGAGCAGAGGCATGTTTGAAGCTCAGCTGGAAGAATCCGTGCAGTAACGAGCCAAGCACCCACAACTGGCCAGAACAAGAGGGCACCAGCAAGTATTAAAACAGCAGCCAAGCAGAACACATCACGTGCCACCAGCCAGGTCTGAAGTCATCCTTCAGCATGGTGTAAAAGCATCATTGCAGCTTCTAGGAAGTCAACTGCAAAAACTGATAGAGACCTCCACCTCCTCCACAAATCAACCCTGGCAGCTCAGTGAGGGGACACGGAGCCTCTGCCCAGAGGTGCTCTAGCTGAACAAACACTGTGCAGCCCTCAAAGATAAAAGATCTCCTCGGGGGCCAAGAACCCTGACAAGAGTGTGTCCTGAAAACCCAGAAAGACATCCTGGGGCCAATCAACCTCTGGATCCAATTACCTTTAAAATTCTTTTCCAGGGCAAAAAGGAGAGAGAGGCATCCACTGCTGTGGATGTCTATGGAAGCATGCACCACAGAGCCTCCTGGAGACCCTCGGAAATCTGCAGCTCTGGCCGGCTGTTGCTGCAGAATGCCGGAGAGCCACATGGAGCTGGAGACCAACAGATAAACCACAGTTCATGGTGGACAGTGCAGGGAGAAAGGGGGCTGGGAAGAGGTTCCAGACCAGGAATAATTAATGTTAACAAAAGACAAAGACGTGGCCCAACTACTGAGGGAAAAAGACCACCAGCCCTCACAGGATGCCTGTGCTCAGACCCTGACTCATAGCCACATAGCCCAAAGTCAGAACAAATGACCAATTAATTATATGGAATTGTGCACTTGTATGGATGGTGTGGGTATTTTGACTGTTTCCTATACCAGCTTCTAGATCAACAGTTTTCAACCTTCCTAATGTGGAGACCCTTCAATACAGTTTCTTGTATTGTGGAGACTTCCCCCACAACAATCATAAAATTATTTCATTGCTACTTCATAACTATAACTTTGCTACTGTTATGAATTGCAATGTAATTATCTGTGTTTTCTGATGGTCTCAGGCAACCTCTGTGAAAGGGTTGTTGTTCAACTCACCCTGAAGGGGTCTTGACCCACAGGTTGAGAACCAGTGTTTTGAGATCCATTTGAACCATTTACAAATGCAATGATGTCTGGGGTTTGCCTCAAAACATGCTGGACTGAGCTGGGATGCTGCTTAATGGCAGAACACCTGTGTAGCATGAGCAGACCTGGGTCCTAACCCTAGCAGAGATCAGGATGGTGCTGTGGGATGTCCTGTATGTTGTGAATATATATTGCTATGATTGGTGGATAAATAAAACACTGATTGGCCAGTAGACAGGCAGGAAGTATGGGATAGGTGGGACAAACAGAGAGGAGAGGCTGGGAAATGGAAGCCAAGAGGAGACGCCAGCCTGCCATCCAGGGAGCAGCATGTAAAGTCAGCAGGTAAAGCCATGGAACACGTGGCGACATATAGATTAACAGAAATGGGCTGAGTATAAGAGTAAGAGCTAGACAATGGTAGGCCTGAGCTAATGGCCGAGCAGTTTAAACAATATGAGCTTCTGAGTGATTATTTTATAAGCGGTTGTGGGGTCCATGGGGCTGGGCAGGACTGGCAAAACTCCAGCTACAGGGTGGGGTCAAGGTATGGGCTCAAGTAGGGGGCTAGGGCGGGTTCCCAGTGTGGGCTTAATCACAAGTGGGCTCCCTTAGACTGACTCCCCACTTCCTAAATGTTAGTGATTTCACAAATTAAAAACTGAAAACCAAAACAAACCCAGAACCTACAGGGCAGGCCCACTCTCCACAGGCTGCAGAGACACAGCGGACATGCCTGGCAGGAAGAGACTTCACACTGTCCCGTGGGGCCACCCTGTCCCTGCCTCCCCCAGATTCGGTACTGAGAGTCCCTCACTCTAAGTGAGCAGAGATAGGTTGGAAAAAAGTCTCATGGAATGTGTGGTTCCAATTTTGGAAATTACACAAAATTTGTGATAAGCCACTGAGTGTAAAAGAAAAAACTTGGAAAAAGTACCAAAATGTTCAAAATAGTCAAAAATAGGGGTCAATTTTACCGTGCTTTCCTCTGTCTTCCTCCAAGTCTACTGTGAGCCTTCCCTCTGTGTGGTCTTTATAGCAAGACAACACACCATGTATTTGATGTTTTAGATCACTTTCTTTAATTTTTTGATAAAGGAGTCTCACGGTGTAGCCATGTGGTGGGTCTGCAATTTGCTATGTAGACCAGGCTGACCTTGAACTCAGAGACTTACCTGAGTTAGCCTCCCAAGTGCTAGGACTAAAGGCATGTTAAAGGCATGAGCCTTCATGCCCAGCTTTTTTTTTTATTTTTATTGTTGTTTTTAATCTTAACTAGCAGATTGAATTAATGACCTTCAAAATAAAAAGTGTATAATATTAAGGCAACTGGAACATTTTTAAGCTTTTTTTTTTTTTTTAAACAAGAACATTAAGTCACAACGCTGCCTCCCAAGGAAGGCATGGGTAAAGACATTTTTAAATAGTTGTAACTCAATGTTATCATTAAAAATAAATATATAAAAGCTTAAAATTTTTCCAATTATCCTAATATTATAGAGACTTTTCATTTTGAAGGCAGAGGCAAGAGGATCTCTCTGAGTTCAAGGCCAGCCTGGTCTACCATAGTGAGTTCCAGAGCAGCCAGGACTACATAGAGAGCCCCCATCTCAATGTACAAATGTCTTCATAGGGCTGGGGGGATGGTTCAGTGGGTACAGGCACTTGCTGTGCAAGCCTGAGGACCTGGATTCTGCTCTCCAGAACACACACAGAAAACTGCTATGGTTATGCCAGCCTAGATAGAAAATGGTGACTTCTAGGTTCAGTGGGAGATCTTGCCTCGAGGGAGTAAGGCAGTGTACAATAAAGGTTACATGTCCTAACTAGTATGTCAATCTGACACAAGCTAGAGTCATCTGAGAGGCGGGAACATCAATTGAGGGGGAGGGCCCAGCCCACGATAGGTGGTCCTATTCCTGGGATGGTGGTCCTGGGTTCCATGAGAAGACAGACTGAGCAAAGCTCTGAGGAGCAAGCCAGTAGGCAGCACCCCTCCACGGCTTCTGCATCACTTATTGTCTCCAGGACCCTGCCCTGTTTGAGTTCCTGTCCTGATTGCCTTTGACATGATGAACTGTGACATGGACGTGTAAGCCAAACAAACCCTTTCCTCCCCAACTTGCTTTTTGGTCATTGTGGTGGTTTGAACAAAATGGCCCTCATAGGCCTGTAGGGAGTGGCACTATTAGGAGGTGTGGCCTTGTTGGAGGAAGGGCGTCACTGTGGGGGCAGGCTTTGAGGTCTCACATGCTCAAGCCACACCCAGTGTGGCTCACTATCTTCTTTTCTGTTGCCTGCAGATGCAGAACTCTCAGCTCTTCTCCAGCGCCAGGTCTGCCTGCACCCCACCATGTCCCACCGTGATGATGACGGACTAAACCTCTGAAAATGTCACCCAGCCCCTGTTAAATATTTCCCTTATAAGACTTGCCATGGTCATGGTGTCTCTTCCCAGCAATAGAGACCCTAAAACAACACCCAACGTCCTCTGTATGTGTGCACTGGTAACATTCAGGTACACATGAACAAGTTTATACTAATTACTCTTTTTTCAACTTTTTAAACTTTATTTGTCTGTGTATGTGTATGCGCCCATGCATGGCACGGCATACGTAGGTTCAGATAATAACATGCAGAAGTCAGTCTACCAATTAGGTCCCAAGGATCAAGCTCACGCTGTCTGGCTTAATGGCAGGTGTCTTCTTCCTAGCCCTTCACTAACTATTTTCACAGGCAGTTTGCCTGAACTGTGCCTCGTGAGGCCCACAGGGCTACCGGGCCATATTTATTCCTGGCATGGAGCTCAATGGTTTGTTAGGAGGCACCAACCTTCGGTGTAAAATGCAGCTGCTGGCAAGAAAGCGAGGTATCTCCTGGGCCCCAGGGCTCGGCAGCTGCAGGACTAGGAGACCAGACCATGGGCTGGCACCAGAGTGCCTTTCTGGGTTTTTTTCACGCGCCACCCTCCTCCTCCTCCTGAGAGATGCCAGAAAATGAACCCCCACATTTCATTAAAGCTACACTCAGGAATACATTAGGACCAGTGACTTGAGCAAAGCAGACATGAAACCCTGTAAATATGAATTGGACTCAAAAGCTAAAAGTACTAAAGTTGTAAATATCAAGAATTCTCTGGCTGGGTGTGGTGATGCGTGCCTTTATTTCTAGGATTCGGGAGACAGAAGCACCTCTGTGAGTTTGAGGCCAGGCTGGTCTACATGGTGAGTTATAGGACAGCCAAGACCCTATCTCAAAAAAACAAAATAATAACAGCAACAAAAATAATAATTCTCAGACAAGCACCACAGCCCTCTGCAGAGGTAGAGAAGTCTGAGGCCCAGTGACCTTCAGGTTTATGAGGTGGGTCTTGCTCCAGTCCTTGATTTTAGATGGAGACCCAGAATCATGTTCTTCCTCAGAATCCCACATACTAATCACATCTGCAGAGGCCCTTCCTAAAGTAGGGGGACATCCCTGGGGTCAATATTATGCCCATAATGGGCCCCGATAAAAATTCCTATCCCAGTCCTAGCCCTGAAAACTGTGACTAATCACTATTTTAACTCAATCCTAGTTACCAAAATGCAAACACTGCCTTATGCATATATAGGGCAACATGCAAGAGAACAATCGGGACTCCACTGCCCACGCACTTTATCATCTAGACTGTCTGGTGGTATTACACTTCCAACCCCGGTATGTTCTCAAAGCTCCCTGCATGCACCGTCTGTCACCTGGGGTAAAGGGACAAGCACAACGTGGTTCTGAGTAAATAAAAACTCTGCTCTGAGTCTGCTGCATGGCATACCATGCAAACCTTCTGTAGCCATCATCTGACATGGGTCACCATCAGAGCCAGCACACATGGCAATCGAAGCCACAACCCTGTTCCTGTATCTGCAGCCCAGAAGCAGTGCAAACCCAAGGCAAGCCTCTCCTTAGCCTTTCAGGATTCCCAGGCACAAACATGGGGCAGGACTCTCCCGCCCCGCCCCCCGGCAGCCACGATGGCATCTGTTTCAAGGGGACGCTGAGGCTCAGAGGGGCTCAGATCTTGTTATAGGGAAGCTTGGAGCATAGAGAAGAAGGGTAGGCAGGTCATACTTCTAAGAAGCAAGGCCATGGAACCACGTAGAGCCCTGGGAAGCCTCAGCTGTTTTCAAGACACACACACACACACACACACACACACACACACACACACACAGAGAGAGAGAGAGAGAGAGAGAGAGAGAGAGAGAGAGAGAGAGAGAGAGAGAGAGGATTCTCAATATCAGCACCAGCACTGGTGTCGTTCTAACAAAGATACCAGGAGGTTGGGGAAGAGACAGATTCCCAGCGGAGATTAGGGATGACATCAATTGGAAGAATGGATGACAACTTGCCAGAAGATGGACGTGAGCTATCATCCTTATAGGCCTTGCCCCCAAAACCAGGTGTGACCACTGTCTACGATGACAGGGATGTCATCGCCTGTTTTACTAAAACCAGGTGGAAACAGACACACAGAAGAATCCTGTGAATGGGGGAAAATAACGATCAGAAATAAAAATGTAGTGACACCACCTCCATGGTGGCCCCCAAACTAAACACGAAACCAAATACTTGTATAAGCAAGATTAACACACGCTCGCTTTCAGATCAACGCAAAGGGAGAGCTGTACTAGTTCACTAGTGGAAAGATAAAGGAAGACTTTTGCTGGGTGTGGTGCTCATGTGCCTGTACTCCCAGCACCGAGGAGGCGGAGGCAGGAGGATTGAGAGTTTAAGGCCAGCCTGAGTTATGGAAAGAGAACTAGTCTCAAAGAAAGGGGGAGGAAAAGGAAGAGAACTAGCATTAGGGGGAGGAGGAGGCAGATTTTAAGTCTCCTGCACCCAAGAAGCCCGCCAGGCTACACTGACTGCAGAGTCCTATATCAGAAAGCTTTTGTGAAGAGAAGGCCAAAACAGCAAGTGTTTCGTGTTTCAGGCCCTCAGACCACAGAACACACAGACCCTGGGTGTGTTCTACCTTAGCGGGTGACTGTGCCGTGTGAGACATGACTAATGGGCACACCGATGGGACTTCAGTCCCCTGGCAGCTGCACCCAGAAATGACTCTGGCTTCTCCAGTTCTTCTGTGGCAACACGCCGTCAGGATGTGAACAAAAGTGCCAGGAAGAGGAGTTAGAACCTCACCCAGATTCCAGGAAAGACATTCTTAATTGTTTCAAACTGTGAGATGGTTAGTCTTTTACAACATAGAAAATACTACTATCAATTACAGATAACCGCCATTTAGTGAGAAGAAAGAGGCCTAGATAACACTAAAGTGGTTTTTTGTTTTTGTTTTTGTTGCTTCACACGAGCTAAGTTTTGTCTATGGACTCAGCAAGACTTTCTAGCAGACGTCACACACCCACCTGCAAAGGAGCGGCGTTTGATGTTCAGCTCGTTGGCCACGCGGACCTCGGTGCAGAGCTTCAGCATCAGCAGCATGGTAAGGATCATGACTATGCTCTGCCACAGGAGCGGGGACTCAAAGTGCCTTCCAAACCTGGGGGAGGGAGAGAGCCCACATCAGGAAGGAAGCAGATGCCGAGCCCTGCCGGCACTTCCACGGCCCTTCCTCAACCAGAGCCTGAGCTGCATCCTGGAAAGGAGTCCAGGGGAGGGTCTCCAGCACATCACAGCCCTAGCACGGGCTGCCTCCTCTTCCAGGGTCCGTGTGGAACTGGGCTGGAATGGGGGAGGGCCAGGTGACCCAGGTCAGACTCAGCAGATCACCTGGAACACCATGCCCAAATGAGGCTTTTCCAAAGCCACGTCTCCCCTCCATGAACTCTGGGACCTAGTCACAGACACCCACCCAGGGCCACATACCGGTATGAGAGGACCCTACACACCTACCGTCCTGGAGTCAAAATCTATTCTTAACCAGGCAAGACACTATTTCCAGACCACAGTAGCTCCACTTCCTCCCTGGAGAGGAAATGTAGCCTGGTGCCAAGTTTCCAGATACATCCTCCACTTAGAAGAGGAGGCAGCCAGGGACACCCCACCAAAGACCCTTCCTCTACCCCAGGCCTCCTAGCCCAGGGCCACCTTCCCTCCCCCAACCACTCTAGTGGCTTCCACTAGTGTTGAAAAGTTTATCAGCTGGGCCATCAGCTTTGGAGGCCAGAACTGCAATTCAGCAACCAACAAGGTCTGGGGAATCACACCCTAGGCAGAGCAGAATACCACCCGGCTGTGGCACAGAGACAAGCCCACACAGCTCATCTCCAAAGGCAGGTCCCAACGCGGCCTTAACCTCACCACTGTAGAGCACACACGCAGGTTAGAATTAGCCTCAGAGTCTGTTTGGCTTGAAAGTTACTTCCAAGACCTTAACTGGTGGTTAGCACGTGAAATTCAAGAGAAGATCCACAGCAGCCCAACAACTCCATCTCCTCCTGAACACTGGGAAACCGAGCCACGGTGCCAGGCGTTCTGTCCCCGTCCTCGGCCCCTCACTACACTGGTCTCCTGGGACAGGAGTGACCTCCAGGCCTGAGGAGGGCAGACAGTAAAGCTTGTTACTGCAGCTCCAGAGCCCATACACAGGAAGGGCACAGGGGGAAATGGCCTTGCTGATTCATAGCCAGCACCAAGCCTGCCCAGGGACACATCCTATCCCATCATCCATGTGGCTACTACTATGCCAGGAACTTGCTAAAGAGCCATCCACAGATGAAAACCAAACACGCCTATAGGCCCACACTTGGGAGACTGAAGCCAGAGGATCATAAGGCCGTGGCTAGATTGGACTACGTAGCAAGTTCCAGGCCAGGTCTGACAATAAATAAATAATTTACAAAATAAATGCATTTCACAAAACTCTGCAGTGACAGCAATTTGTAAAAGAGGAGCTGGAGACGGGGAGACAAGCTCGCTTGTATCTCAAAGACTGTGCTGCCAGGCTGTGCGTTCCATTAGGAAAGGCTGTCCCATCTTGCACAGCACAAAAACCCTTTAATTGATCCAAAAGCTACCTTCAGTTCCTGAAAGTTGTGCCTACAAACAATTCCCGGTCAAAGAGAATCCTAACCGGCTTGAGGACCTCCAGAGCACTCTGGACATTCCCGAAACAGCTCCCCATGGGGTGTGCTATGGCCCAGGGAAGCAGAGCCAACGGTAAGGTGTTACATGAGGGAGGGCATGCTGGAGGGAGGCTCCCCTCAGTAATGGGGCATGTCCTGGTTTCCTGTGGGGTGGCAAGCCAAGACTATCTTCTAAGTCCAGGACAAGCCCTCTGTGCAGATTTCAAGGGCCAAATGTCCCCTGGGGGTCCAGAAGCTCCACAGACTACGCAGCTGCCTGAGGTCAGGACAGCTTAGGGCGCTGATGGGAAGACAAAGAAAAGGGACAACTTAGGCACACAGTGGATGCGGAGCTGGCCGGGCAGATGAGCTCTGTTCTTAGGATATGCCCCAGGGTCCTGTGGTTACCACACTACCGCCAGATCTGTACATCTATGACCCACCATCTCAGAGCCTCAGTATTTTCACGTGAAAATTGTAAATCATAACCTTAGAATTACTGGGAGGCAGAATCAAGCCCTTAGTTGCTGTGGGACAATGCTTTTGTACACTGGCTTAATAAAACACTGACTGGCCAGTAGCCAGGCAGGAAGTATAGGCAGGATAAGCAGACAAGGAGAATTCTGGGAAGAGGAAGGCTGAGTTAGGAGACGCCATCTAGGGAACAGCATGTAATGGCACACAAGTTAAAGCCATGGAAAATGTGACAACATATAGATTAACAGAAATGGGCTGAGTTCAAGTGTCAGAGCTAGTCGGTAGTAAGCCTGAGCTAATGGCCAAGCAGTTTTAATTAATATAAGCCTCTGTGTGTTTACTTGGGTCTGAGTGGCCACGGACTGGGCGGGGCACAGGAAAACCTCCAGCTACACTTAGTTGCTCTAGGAACTGTTCTTCCACTGGCTATCTAGCTGGCAATTTGTTCACAAAGAGGGTTACATGGGAAGGTGCCACTTCAGGGCCACATGAAGCTAAAGGCACAGTTTCACAAACAAACTGACACCTGCTACTAGAAAGACTACAGAGAAAAAGGTCAAGGTTTAAGCTTTCATGTGCCACATCAAAGTCAATCTTAATGAGCTTGATGGTCACAAGAAAAGAGCAGACCACTTAACAGAGCTGAGGATTTGGCTGGCTTTATTTATGGGAAGGCAGCTTAAACAGGACACAAACTTTCAAAAAGCATGACCCCGAAAGACATAAGGGACAAAATAAATAGGAAACAACACTTAACATCATCCATTTTAGAAGATATAGAAAGGTGCCATTTCTTACCAAAATAATGCCAACCATCTCCTCCTGAGTATATCTAAGAACGTTGTTCCTCTCCTGCTTAAGACAGTGGGTTAGCAGAACTCATCTGAGGTCAACTGGTGATTGTCATCACACAGCTCGGATGGTGAGTCCAACAACTCCCATAGGAGTGAAAGCTGGTAAATGAGGAGACATGTGCTGGAGTGGGGTGCACAAGGTTGACCAAGTCCAGCAACTTGTTCTCTGGACAACCTCTCCAAGTTCCAAAGTAACAGAAAAACTCCTCTGGAGGAGGTTAGATATCTCTATGGCTACTCCCTACATATCAAAAGAAACTTATCACCCTAGTAGCAGAATGTTACCGCACCTCAGATACAGTGTTTCAGCTCACAGCCAAGACCTGCTGCCAGCTGTGGTGGAGACTGAGCTCCACCATCCTCAGATCTACCAGGACTAACCTGGCGCCAGGCTGGCATCCCCCCATTCTTGCCCTCCTCTATTTCTAGTGCCTACTTTAGCCTGTAAACATTAGATAATGGATCACTTGGCCCCAGCTTCTAACATCAAAAATGCAAAATCCTGTAACCCACATTTCATTGTGAACAGCCTGCTAAAAGTGATGAGGATTAACCTCATTATAATATGATGAGGATTCTAAGAAAGAAAGGCTTGAGAGTTTCACAAGTTTCAGAATCCCTAGGTTTGCACAGTTAAATCAGTCTCTTCCTGAAAGACTGTCCAACCTAAAAATAAATAAATAAATACTGTGCACCAAACCTCCAATGAGGGCTGAGGTGAGGTCTGTGTCCCAGTCAGTGCTGGAAACCTGCTGAAGGTTCTAACTTTCACAGTTGGAGGGCTCCCATCTCATCTGGAGTTGGCCACACTCAGGACCTGTTCTCCTCCCTGGGGAAGCTGTGTAAACAGGGAAGGGGTGTGTGTTCCAGGAACTGCTTCCACTGAAGCGCAGACATTGCAGCCTTGGGCTATGTGACCTCCGAGAGGATGCCGAGCTGTGAAACCTTGGGAGGGACACCAGACTGGGGCCTCGGAAGGTTCTATGGAGCAGTGCAGAAGAATCGCCACAGCACCTTGGAGCATCCGTGTCTCTATCGATGGGCAGCAGAGTCCCAGACACTGTCCAGACCTCTGGCTTTCATGCTCCGAGGATATGGAAAGATACTCCCCAGATGGAAACCGTCAGGAGGGCCAGGACCCTCAGCTCCCTCCTCCCTCACAATCTTCTAGAATGCACTGGGAAACTGAGGCCCTAAGCACAGTGCCCACAGGAGCCCTGGGTGGCCCATGACATCTTGGGATATGGGTTCTACTAAAGAGGCCATTTGTAGACAAGGCTTGGCTCCCAGAGAAGGCAACCAAGCCCCCATGATGGGAGTTTTTGAGGTCTTCCCAGAGGCCCCAGCACAAAGGCAAGGGGACCAGGCCCAGTGTCCCTCCCCACTGCGGCACACAAGGAAAATGGCCTCACTTCTGATGGCTCCAAACCAGGTCAGTAGTCCAATCTTAGGCAGTACTTGGAGAAAATGTATCCCTCAAGACAAAAAGTGAATACCCTATCCCTACCACCGTAAGCTAAACAGTGAGGCTGGGCTCCACTGGGCAGCCTGCCTGAAATCAAGGCTCCGTCCTGAGCACACAGAGCAACAGTACGAGCACGGTCATATGGAAGGATCTGCTTCCATTCAACTTAGATTTAATTAGGGCTACTTCACTGCACTCAGCCATAGTGACAACCCAGCTGGGGACCTCCACCCGCCTCCCAGAGGAAAGCAGGAGGAAGCAACCTTTGAAATGCAACTTCCCAGCTTTTTAAAAACAAAAGTGAGAACTCGGTGACCCCTTTCTCAGAAGTCACCTGGCCCAAAGACAAACCACAAGGTGATGTCCTCCTAAGCTGCTACAGTGACCAACTTCCTCCATTTCAAAATCAGCTCACTAGCTTACTTCCTAACAGACCCAGGCAAGAACCCACTCCTGGGACACAGGGGCCCAGTGCTGGGACAGCGTGCCAAAGAGCAGGGTGAACTCTCTCCTCGTAAATTCAGGGTGGACACCTTTGACAACGCTCTAAACTGTACAAAGTGGGTGTGTTTTTATTTAGTGGAGGCTTACTGCATTTATTTCTGCATGTGTGGAGGTCAGGGGACAGTGAGCAGCAGCTGGGCCTCTCTTTCCACCATGGGGAAGAGACTGAACACAGCGCGGGCAGGCAGCAAGCTCCTTTACCCGCTGAGCTGTCTTGCTGACCCATCAATACATTGATTCTAATTCTAGTTAGTAAAAACTCAGGTCATTTCAAACAGTCAACAACAAGTCGAAGGCAAACAACTCTGCCACCAACTCTGTGGATCCCTTCACCCTGGCTTCTGCAGGCATCTACCTTCATGAGAACAGCAAAACCTTCGTATATGCACAGAGGACTTGGAATTGGCCAGAAGAAAAACTACAGACATTTAGCATGTAGTGAGGAGACTTTTTTTTTCCTCTGAAATTTCATCCTCTCAAGTATGTATGGGATAGCCATGGTGGGGCATGCCTTTAATCCCAGAACTCGGGTGGCAGAAGCTGGAGGATCTCTGAGTTTGAAGCCAGCCTGGTGTACAAAGTGAGCTCCAGGATAGCCAGAGCTAAACAGTGAAATCCTGTCTCAAAACAACAACAACCTCATGTACGTACGGTTTCAAGAATTATTAAAATTAATTTCAACTTCCTCGGCAGAATGCAAATGAAAATGAGAGGAAGTTGGCCCAAGAAGGGCTAAAAACAGACTCCACCTAAGTATTATGAGGAAAGTCTGACTTCCTACCTGAGAAAACCCAAGCCACATAAGAAGTCAGGGAGAAGCTGGGTGGTGGTAGCACACACCTTTGATGGCAGCACTCGGGAGACAAAGACAAGAGAACCTCTGTGAGTTTAAGGTCAGCCTGGTCTACAGGACAGCCAGGAAACCCTGTCTCTAAATAAATAACAGCAACAAAAACAAAAGCCAGGGAGAAAGGACAGCAGAGGCTCTCCCCACAGGCGAGCCTGGAGAAGATCCTGTTACTAACTCACTTTATTAATTTCTCACCCTGGCACCCCACTCCACACACTAGAAAGGAAAGGCAGGGAGGGATTCAGGAACTATGCCCAGAGAAAGGCCTCGGGTTGTATCAGACAAAGGTAAGCTCCATGAAATGAAAGAGCAGATCTGGAGATATTTGACTCTCTGCTCCAGCCCTGCCAACCTTCCTGGAAAATGACGAGACCTAGTAAGTTCCGTAACCGCTCAGGCTACTCAACACCATCGAAGCATACGCGTCTGTTCTTCCCGAGGTCTTTCAGGGGAAGACAGCTCCAAGCTGCCACTTGAAAACCCCAAGAACAAAGCCATCTCTCCAGCAGCGCTCCCGGGTAGGGAAGTCCTGAACTTACCAGAAGAGTATCCGTAAAATATTGGCCACCAGTAACACCAGGCACACGTGGGTGGAGAAACCGTCGGCGTTCTGAGTCCTCCGGATGTCTCGGTACTGAGGGATGTATGGCACCACCCCTCCGAAGACCATGGCCCCGGCGGCCACCCAGGAAACCAGCTGGTGCAGCGGGACCAGAAGCCACCCCAAACCTTCCGCTTCCATCGCCAGCACCGAGGCCGCGCTGCCAGCCAGCGGCGTCCACCTGGTCCAAGCTCCTTTGCGCTCCCTGAGTCCACAGGCTGACTGTCACCTCCACATGGCCGCCACTATCCTGCGCAGTCAGCCACCATCCCGACCTGGAACGGGGAACAAAAGGTAAAGCGCTGACAGGAGCTGGACCAAGACGCACCTGTGCCAGACCTGGAGTCTAGGCAGGGCCTGGGAGCTTTGCGCTCCGCACCCACAGCCTCCGAAGCCCAGGCTCCCAGGGGCGCGCTGCGGGGGTTCCCGGCACAGCCAGGACCGGTCCTGCGCCCAGGAAGGCTGGGGAGCTGGAGATGCGCGCCTGGCCCTTGGCCGGCCTCCCAGAGACTAGGAGCGCGTACCCCGCGGGTTAGGGGAAGCAAGGGGTGCACCGCCCCAGAGCGGAAAGCCCCGGGGGTGACACCGCCCCAAAACGGGTTCAGCTCGTGGGGGGAGGGGTGGACGCGTGGCCCAGCGGGAAGCATAGCAACCTGGACCCCGAGTCCTCAGGTTCCCCAGGGAGGCTCCGCCCCACAGCGAAGAGCAACCAAAGTGAAGTGAATCCACGACCCTTACCAACCACTCCGCGCTGGTCGGTCCTTCTGTCCCTCAGTCCCAGCCAGAGGAAGCCCCGCCCCGTGACGTCACAATGGCGGGCACGCCCACTCCAGGATCCCACGGCTACCCCACTGGGTCCTAAAGCGCGCACTGCAGGGTAGGACCGAAGTGGTGGCGGGCACTCAGCTCTGTTCTGCTGTGTGTGTGTGTCCTAGATTAGGAAAAATTCTACAGGGAGGCGCTTTCAGGCCAAGTGACCACGTGAACCTATCTCCAGCTAACGCCGCGCTCTGGGCACAATGTAGATGTAATAATGCCGAGCCACTAACAGCTGTGAGGATGAGATACTGGGTGTTGAAAAAAGAGCTGTCACAGTGGCCAGCTCTTGGAGGCCTAGGACGCCATCCTCCCCTGGATCCTAGAGGTCTTTAAAATCCTCTGAACAATCCTACGAGGGGCTGACAACCCTTACTCAGGATCGGAGCTTGGAGCCACTCACTGACTACCGACTATAGGGCTGGCGTCAGCACGCTACAATTACTGAGCCTCCATATGTGAGGTCAGTCCCGCTCCAGGTGCTCATTTACTGGAAAAGAACATTGGAATTCCCAAGTACGTCTCTGACCTCAGACGGACCGTGGTAGGCTGGGCAAGTTGAACCAGAAGAACCTGCCGCCCTGCCTGTCAGGTGTGACCTATGCAGTGAGGCGCCAGATGAGAAGGTGACCGCAAACAATAGGAAACATATCAAAGTCTGCCTGGCCGTCGTCCTTCTGCATAGGAGGGGCAACGTGAGCAGGGCAGCCCCCGCCCCGCCCCGCCCTGCCCCCGCCCCGCCCCCAGAACGCAACTGACCCCCCCACCCATCTCACCAGGTGGTGCCCGTTTCCCAGCTGGTTCGTTTTGTGGTAAATCATTATAAGACTTACCGAAGAAGATCAATTCCAAAGAAGCCCGATTGTCCAGGGGCCAAGAAGACACAGGAAGTGCTTTTCCCTCCAGCAGAGCCCACAGCCCCCCAAGCCACTTCCTGGATCAACACACTCAATACTGAACACCAGGAAGGAACAGGAGGGAGAAGAATAAACAGAAGGAAGCCATGGCCCGGCTGGGGGAGGGGGAAGTAGGTGTTCCTATTTTGCACATGCTCAACCACTCCCCCACCTCCACCCCCACCCCCGGCGGCTCCAAAGTCTCTAAGATTCCTTTGCCCCCTCCCGCCCCGCGCCCGACTCTCATGATGCATTTAAGGGGTTACATATGGTCACCTTGTTTGTCCTGAATATCCCAGGGGCTGTGGACACACAAAGCGGGGCTTACTGCTCAGCATGTGCCAGAGGCACCTCCAGGAGCCCAAATAAGTGCACACAATCTTGCATTCTGGTCCAGTACTGCACACCATGGTGGTCTCTGGTAAGGCAAGGTACCATCTGCAGAGGTGTACATGCTTTTTTAACATCACCATATTTGGGTTCTGAGCCCTTGGTCTAGAGTATCTGTGTGCAAGGACATTCCGTTCTTGCCAGGTGCTCCACTAGTACCTGAATCCTCGAGTTCCCAAGGAAGAAAGCCAACCGAGCAGTGCAAGGCTGAAGAATGGTCCTCAGAGATGGCTTACCCTAATTTCTGCCAGTTGTGCAAGCTGTCGTGTGTGTGTGTGTGTGTGTGTGTGTGTGTGTGTGTGTGTGTGTGTAGGGGGATCTTGTTTTTGCACGTGGGATTGCATTAAGCATCTTGAACTGGACCCATTCAAGATTGGGAACTATCCAGGGAGCCTTTAAGTACAGTGGCATGCATCTTCACAGGAGAGGGCAGATTTAAAAAGACACAGAAAAGAAGGCCAAAGAAGATGGAGCAGAGAGAGCTCAAAATGCAGCCTTGCAAGCTGAACTGAGCCAAAGGTAATCTATGATCCCAGTATGTGGGAGGTTACCCGTAACTCAACACTGCATTTTAAAAAAGCATACATTACAAAGATATTTCAACTGTTTTTAAAAGAAACCAAAATACACTCAAATAGTTACCACCAGAAGAGTTATTTTACAAAAATTTTAATGATAATTTCAATAATACAGAAAGAGTAGTAGCAGAGGATGGGAGGGCAAGATAGAGAAGGAAACATGGGGAGGGGTAACGAAACTAAAGGCTGTTGGGGAACATTATTTTAAGGTGTCTTACTTTTGTTTATGTTGCATTTGTCAAACTCTGTGAAGCTGTGTTACTGTGCCTGTCTAAAACACCTGATGGTCTAATAAAGAGCTGAACGGCCAATAGCAAGGCAGGAGAAAGGATAGGTGGGGCTGCCAGGCAGAGGGAATATATAGAAGGAGAAATCTGGGGAAAAGGAAAAGAAGTAGCCAGAGAAGGAGGAGGACTCCAGGGTCCAGCCACCCAGCTACACAGCAAGCCATGGAGTAAAAGTAAGATTTACAGAAGTAAGAGAATGGGAAAAGCCCAGAGGCAAAAGGTAGGTGGGATAATTTAAAGTTGAGGAAAACTAGCAAGAAATAAGGCAAGCTAAGGATAGGCATTTATAAGTAAGAATAAACCTCCATGTGTGATTTATTTGGGAGCTGGGTGGCGGGCTCCCCAAAAGAGAAAAAAGCAAAAATAACAAAAGGCCTTTTGAAAATCCATGTAGAAACCTACTAGAGTATAGAAGCTTCCTGAGGTAAATACATCTATAAAAGTTTAAGTGGAATTACCCTATAATGGGGGTTCAATATCCCAGCTAGACATTACACATTACCAAATAAAACTCTACCAGGAATTTATCCTTTTGAATTTGTTGGCCAGTGTGGTCCCATAGACCTCCTCCCACCCCAAACATTGCAGGCTATTGCCAATACGATTGGTTACCCCCAGAACTTGATAGTCAGATGCCACACAGTTGTGTCATAGGACATGAAGAAATGTGGCCGGTGGAAGCTTCATCCCTACTGGCTGGTGTTCCTAGTGCTATGCGCCCTGCAAGCTGCAATAAGGACGTGCAAAGCCAGACGTGCACACTAGTGTAACAGTGACGTGAACGGTAGAGTACTCAGAATTCATCCATGTTCGAAAGGGAGGTTGGCCCCTCGGAATCAGTACCGGACAAACCCAGACACCAAATTCTCAGCACCATGGAGGGCAAGGCGGGTGGAGCTGAAGAGGAGTCTGTGCTAGGGTGAGTTGGTAAGTCCTGATTGGATGTATTAGCCAAATAGTGGATTTTGATTGTTGGACCCTGGTGTTTTGTCTCAGGAACCAGTCAGTGGCCAAATAAGGGACTAGACCCCAGGGGCTAGCTTTAGGCATGTAACATTTTTAGCAAGGGAAAGGAAAAGTGTAAATGGGTAAAACCTATGTGCCATGTTTGCCACGCTGGGGCCAGTGAGAGCCCTGCACTCTTGCATTAGGGAAGACATCAGAGCACTTCCCCTTTGGAGTAGTTTGACCAGGAGCAAGCCCGGATTTGAATTCTCTCCTTCTCTCCCCATGTCTTCCATCTCTCTCCTGTCTGCTGTTACAAGAATCTGACTGTGCCAGCATGAATGCTGGCTTGTGAATCTCTCGTCTGTGTCTCTGTGTCTCTCGGTAACAAAGGGCTTTTTTGCTGTTTCTAATGCACAGAAAAAATTATATGGGAAAGGAAGGAGAGATTCTTCACAGAAATATTTTTTTGTTTTAGCTATTTTTATTTTATGTGTGTATCTGCATAAAATTAAAAAAAGAATTTGCCTGTGTGTATGTCTATGAATCATGCATGTGCAGTACTTGAGGAGTCCGGACAAAGGTACTGGAATCACCTTGAAACTGGAAGTTACAGACAGCTATGAGCCACCATGTAGATGCTGGGAATCGAACCAGATTCCTTTGGAAGAGCAATCAGTGCTCCTAACCAATGAGTCATCTCTCCAGCCAACTTATCAGAAGTCTTTAACGGGGTTTTACTACTGACTCCAACTGACCCAGATAATAATCTGTGTGCTGTTTCCAGCATTTATGGATATTTATCATATTAGGTTGCTTTCAACTTATTACTCTTTTCGGCATTTATTACTATAACACATGTATATACACACATACGTTATTCTGGGTGAAGGACATGAAGGATGTAATTTAAAATTAAAGCTGGGTGTGGTGGCACACGCCTTTAAGAGGCAGCGGCAGGTAGATCTCTATGACTTTGAGGCCAGTGTGGTCTAGATAGTAAGATCCAGGATACCCAGAGGTACATAATGAGACCCTGTCTTGAAAAACAAAGCAAAGAAACAAAAAAGGTTAAAGCTATTTTTTAGCTTAGATTACATGATTACACGAGAAACCCAAGTCAAGTGAGGTTGGTTGTTACAGTGTCCTCTTAAAGACAAATGTTTAAATAAAATGGCCTCCATAGGCTCATAGGGAGTGGCACTGTTAAGGGGTGTGGCCTTGTTGGAGTAGGTGAGGCCTTGTTGGAGGAAGTGACTCACTAGAGGATGGGCTTTGAAATTTCAGAAGCTCAAGTCTGGTCAGTGTGTCACAGTCTCTTCCTGCTGCCTGCAAATCCAGATGTAGAACATATGACTAATATGATGTTTTATTTGTGCTGAAATGTGGTGATATTTTATTTGTGCTTTAATAAATAAAGCTTGCCTGGAGATCAGAGGAAAGGGAACAGTCATTATAAGTAAACAAAGAAGTTATGCAATGTTAGCACACACCTTTAATCCTATCACTTGGCAGGCAGGATCTCTGTGTTCAAGGCCACACTGGAAACAGAGCCAGGTGTGGTGGCACAAGCCTTAAATTCCAAAACTAGTTAACCATGGAGGTCTGGAGGTCTGTACAGACAGACAGGAAGTTACAGAGCTGTGTAGGAAGAGGAAATGATATAACAACAGAGAGCAAATCAGAGGGCAGAACAGCAAGGCATATGTGTGTGGGTAGACAGGAAGTAACTCTCATTTGGAAGCTGCGGAGTTGGTGAGGTGAGGTTAGCTATGGCCTTCTCTATTTCCCTGATCTCTCTAAGGCTTTCACCCCTATATTTGGCTCCATGGTTTTTATTTATTAAGACCTTTAGAAATTCATCTACAGACTAACCCTCTGAACTGTACGACAGCCCATATTAAATGTTTTCCTTTATAAGAATTGCTATGGTCAGGCTGTCTCTTCACAGCAATAGAAACCCTAATTAAGACAGCAGGTTAAACTGGCTGAGTACACAGTAGACTAGCAGTCTTAAATCTTTAGTGGACCTCAAGGTCACTATCTAGACCAAGCTGGCCTCCAAGTACCAGAGATCCACCTGCCTCTGCCTCCTAAGTGCTGAGATTAAAGGCATGCGCCACCACACCCAGCTTAAATTTCATTTTTATTAACTTGTCTGTGAGGTCCTGCAAAAGTTCCAATCTTTTAGAATGTAAGAGATATTTTCATAATAATGTGTTCACACAGTCAGTAGCCAACGACGTTTTGATTGGATTTACAGCTGACTCCATGAGATGAGTCTGTTAATGAGGCCAAGAACCTGACACTAGATAGGTCATGGATTCTAGGAGAAAACTATTATTCTGCTAAATTTACTGTGGTTCTCAATCTGTGATCGTGACCCCTTTAGCAGTTGACTGACCCTTTCACAGGGGTCGCCTAAGAGCCTGGGAAAATACAGATATTTACATTACAATTCATAACAGTAGCAAGATTACATTTATGAAGTAGCAATGAAAAATTTATGGTTGGGGTCACTACAACATGGGAAACTATATTCAAGAGTCACAACATTAGGAATGTTGAAAACTTGAGCGCAGACAGAACATTGTGCTAAAAGAACACAGTATGAAATGATTCCTAATGACATATTGCTCTAACCATAGGTTGGCACATTGCTCAATACTCATTAGAGAAACTTCTAGCAGTAGATGCCAATTTACACAGAAACTCAACAGTTGGTCAACGTGCAGAAAAGAAGGGGATTTGGAATGTTCAGCCCCAAATGCATTCATTGTCCACATCCTACCCCTCCCCTCAAGGCTCAGGGATGTGTGTGGGAAAAGGCATGGGAAGATAGTGAGGGCTAGATGTGGTGAATGACTTCAGGAAACCGTGTTTTCCAGGCACTGGAGGGCAGATGCGCAGACGAACTCAGAGAGACCGTGACAGCATGCACAGGACCTTACAAACCCAAGCCAGACAAAAATCCCAGAAGAGAGAGCGGGGGTGGACACAACGTCCCACCCCTTGCCAAGGAGGTCTTGCCACCTGACAGCGGCGGGGTGAGGGAAAGTCAGCTTCCTTCAGTGGGGTGACCCCGGCATGTTGACCACATTCCATGAACTGGGCTTCCTAAGTTCTCCCTCCCTCCCTCTCTCTCTTCCCTTCTTCTCTCCCTCCTCCCCTCCCTCCCTTCTTTCCTTTCATTAGAGAGAGAGAGAGAGAGAGAGAGAGAGAGAGAGAGAGAGAGAGAGCCTGAAATTGGGTGGGTAGGGAGGTGGGAGAGAGGATCTGGTAGGAGTTGGGGAGGAGAATGAAGTGATCAAATTATATTGTATAAAATGCTTAAAGAATTAACAACAACAAAAAAACCATTTTTAAGGTTGCATGAGAGTCCCCTGAACATGCCAGCAACAGGGTAGCTATACATGGGTGTGAATGAACATCCAGTTGCCCACAGGCAGCTGCTAGCCTATTACCAGGCCCTAGAACCAGAACCCTTCATTGCTGAGGTCCAGAGGGCCAGATAACAGCTGGATGTGCCAGCAGGCACCCCTCCCCCAGCTTCCCCCGGCCTTGGCTTGCCATGAAGCACTCACCTATCCAGATTAAATACATTTTCTAATTGAGAGTTGGTTCCACATTCTTCTGTGCAGTGGTCTGCATCTTCCATTGCGTGAATAGGAACATGAGTCTTAAGCCTGTTTTCCTGAGAACCGCAGGATCTCCGTGACGGGGTGTGTGTGTGGGGGGGGGGGGGGTTACAGCAGGGTAGCCTCTAGAGGAGTATGGGGAGGACTCGGTGTTGATGGTACAGCAGAAGCTGTTTCACTCTTCTGTGTTCTTACCGGGTGGGTGGCTGTCCGGCAGAAGAATGTGAGACCCCTCTGGATATGCCCCCTTTCAGAGGATCCTCAGCTCTGTCTCACAGAGCAGGTAAGTAGTGGGTGCCTCTAATTCAGCCTCTCATGTCCTCCCTTCTCCACTGGTGCAGTTTTCCAGTTGCATTTGTCTTAAACCAAGCAAGTAGAAAAGCAAGATTTTTATTAATGGCGAGTGGGGCCAGGCAGAAAGACCAGACCAGCACCATGCTAGGTGGGCGCCACTATGATGAGCAAGTATGTGGTGGAGAGATGGGCGAGAAAGAGAAGCGCAGCGGTCCATGTTCTGTGGGGAGAGGCAGAACTGGAGATGCAATGGCGGTGAGGAGCTGGCTGGTAGAGCCTCCTCTCCACCTGTAAGGCCCAGCAGCGTGGTTCCGGCTTCTGTCCTGGCCCAACACAAGGAGGCTCCTCTCTGTGCTCACAAGCAGGGCTCTGCATGTGGCTCCTCAGTGATGGGAGAAAGGAGGTTGAGAGTTGCACCGAGATGTTGGAGAATATTATTTTAACGTGTGTTACTTTCATTTGTGTTGCATTTGTTTAACTCTGTGAAGCTGTGGTACTGTGCCTGTCTAAAACACCTGATGGTCTAATAAAGAACTGAATGGCCAATAGCTAGGTAGGAGAAAGAATAGGTGGGGCTGGCAGGCAGAGAGAATTAATAGAAGGAGAAATCTGGAAGAGGTAGAAGGAAGAAGTAGCCAGAAAAGGAGGAGGACATGA
Source organism: Peromyscus maniculatus bairdii (assembly GCF_049852395.1). NCBI lineage: Eukaryota > Metazoa > Chordata > Mammalia > Rodentia > Cricetidae > Peromyscus > Peromyscus maniculatus. Next base: position 71,792,116 of record NC_134870.1, on the reverse strand, counting down.
GGGGCTAGCCACACAGCCACACAGCAAACCACAGAGTAAGAAAGAATGAAAGGTACACAGAAATAGAGAAAGATAAAAGCCCAAAGGCAAAAGATAGATGGGGTAGTTTAAGTTAAGGAAAGCTGGCTAGAAACAAGCCAAGCTAAGGCCAGGCATTTATAATTAAGTATAAGCTTCCATGTGTGATTTATTTGGGAACTGAAAGGTGGGCCCCCAAAAGAGCAAAAACAACACCATCAAGATGCATTGCTTTAACCCGGTGTCTTGATCTTGACCCCAAGAACTGTCTCCATTCCATCCCAACCACATCAAGGACATTGTCACTCTCTGCAATGGATCCACTTCTGGAATGTTCCTCTGAAATATTTCATGGTCCCATAGTTCTCTCTGCTTGTGCCTCCTGTGTGTCCCACTTTCAGATTAGAGAGGGATCGTGGATACTCCTCTCTTGGGGAGCCTGTCAGGCTTCCTAAGGGGTGTGCCCAAGTTTTCTCCAACAGAACCCCTGGAACAGGCTTTTTGTCTACCTGACCTCCAAGTCTCTAGAGGGGCCTGGAGGTCTTTGCTTTCACAACCTACTGTCTATACTTTATCTAGATGCCACTTGGCTCTGCTCTGGGTTAGTCTGGAAACAGAGCTGAAATATCCAGTGAGACTAGGTCAGACATGGGAGCCTCCTGAGAGACCTCGCTGGTGGGGAATAACCTCTGCTAGTCTGCATATCATCCTAGGCTTCTGTGGTCCAGGCCCTGCTTGCTGATTGCTATTCTTATGTTGTCTGCAATGTGGAAAGCTAAATGTGTGGAGGATGTGTGCATCCATTAGCTTGAGCCATAACGAGGCTCTGTTACGGCTTGGATTGAACTGAATCTGGCTCCATGGTGTCTACCAGTTAACCAATGCCCTGCCTGAGGCTGGCTATGCTGCCAGGGGATGTCAGAAACACCATTGTATGAACTCAAAAGGCCCAAGGGAGTGAGGACACCATTGTGAAACAGCCTCATGTCTTTAAGGTAACTGGAAGACCATTTGTTCTGGGCTGTGACAGACTGAAGTCAGGCCAGCCAGGTGAAGCCCGCCCTGCCAAACAAAGCCTTGGTCTTATCTCTCCAGAAATATTTCCTTTTCCTCCTTAAAGTGGCTCTAGTGAGTCCTGAGCTTTGAATCTCCAGTGCACTTCTGAGAACATCCTGCGTTAGACTCTAGGTCCCCAGATCTCCTTACAGCTGTCTGCAAAGAGAAGTCAGCTGCTGCTGCTGCTGCTGCTGCTGCTGCTGCTGCTACACAGGCTGACTCACGCTGCTTAGACTGACTGGAGCCATGCAGGGCCAGCTCACACCCCTCCCTACTTGTCTTAGGGTTTCTCTTGCTGTAAAGCAACACCATAACCACGGCCTCTTTTTTTTTTTTTTTTTTTTTTTTTAAAGATTTATTTATTTATTATGTACACAGTGTTCTGCCTGCATGTATGTCTGCACACCAGAAGAGGGCACCAGATCTCATTACAGATGGTTTTCAGCCATCGTGTGGTTGCTGGGAATTGAACTCAGGACCTCTGGAAGAGCAGCCAGTGCTCTTAACCACTGAGCCATCTCTCCAGCCCCACGGCCTCTTTTATAAAGGAAAATACTTAATTGAGGAGGCTCATTTACGGTTCAGAGGCTTAGTCCATTATCATCATGGCAGGAAGCAAGGCAGCATGCAGACAGCTATGGTGCTGGAAGAGGAGCTGAGTCTTTGGGTCTTACATCTTGACCCAAAGGCAACAGAAAATGGTCTGTCTCACTGGACATGGCTTGAGCATGTATGAGACCTCAAAGCCTGCCTCCACAGCGACACACTTCTTCCAACAAGACCACACCCACCCCAACAAGGCCACACCTCCTAATAGGGCCATGCCCTTTGGGGGCCATTTTCTTTCAGAGGACCGCATTACTCTTAGAGTTCAGTCTGTACTAGTCACGGCAGCTTCTGTCTCAGTCCCTTTCAGAGAAAGAAAACTAGACAAAGACTTAAAAGGACATTGTCTTAGTCGCTGTTCTAATGCTGTGAAGAGACACCGTGGCCAAGGCAACTCTTATAAAAAGGAAGCATTTAATTGGGGGCTTGCTTACAGTTTCAGAGAGTTAATCATTATCATCATGGTGGGAGCGTGGTGGCGCACATGCCCTGGAGAAGTAGCTGAGAGCTACTTCCTGACCTGCTGGTCCAGGGGGAGGGGATTGGGAGGAAGTTGTGGGGGGAGGGAGGGAAACTGGGCTTGACATGGGCTTTTGAAAGCTCAAAGCCCACATCCCAGTGACACACTTCCTCCAATAAGGCCACACCTCCTCATCCTTCTAATTCTTTTAAAGAGTTCCACTCTTTGATGGGTAAGCGTTCAAATACATGAGCCTATGGGGGCCATTCTTATTCAAACCACCACAGACCCAAAAGGCAAACTGTCCATATTTTTAAATTTTACCATGTAAACACATTCATTGATATGTAATTCACATACTATGAAATTCACTCAAATAAGCAACCCCTATGGTTTTTAGTATATACACAAATTGTGTAGCCATTACTGCAATCTAATGTCAGGAAATGTGTCCCTCAAGAAGGAACCCCTTACCTATGAGGCAGCTTCTCCCCCTCCCCCTCCTCACACTGTTGCAACCAGTAAGGCACTGTCTCTGAGACATTCTCAGTCAGTTACTGATGTTTCTTATAATGGAGTGGTTGACTAGGGGACCTTTGTTTTTGAAGTTCATTCATGTTGTATGTACCAGCATTACACTCCTTTGGTTGTGGAATGGTATTCATGTGTGCACATACCTCATCTGCTTGCCCATCAGGTTATTTCCTCCTTGACGCTTGTGATGAGTGAGTCCTGCTCTAAAAGGTGTGCATGTTTCTGTGTGGGTGTGGGTGTGGGCTGCTGTGTCTTGCACACACCCAGGAGTGGAATGTAGTTACGTGGTGAACCTTGTTTCCCTGTATTTTCCAAAGGGGCTGCCCGAGTCTACATTCCCCCTGGTATCCGCGTGGGTGTGGAGCAGGACTCATCGTGGGTGCTGATGGTGATCAATGGTGTTGGCTGCCTTTGCCTGTAAGGCCACGTTCGGAGGCAGAGGCAGGCGGATCTCCATGAGTTCGAGGCCAGCCTGGTCTCCAAAGCGAGTTCCAGGAAAGGAGCAAAGCTACACAGAGAAACCCTGTCTTGAAAAACCAAAAATAAAATAAAATAAAAAAAAAAATAAAGGAAGTTTCAAAGTTTTATTTACTTTTATGTGTAGGGTTGTTTTCACGTCTGTAAGCACACCATGTACATGCAATGCCTGCGGCGGCCAGGAGAGGGCACTAGATCTTCTGGAACTGGAGTTACAACCCGTTGAGCAGCCACGTGGTGTTCTGGGAACCAAACCCCAGTCCCGGGAAAAGCTGCAAGTGCCCTTAACCAGTGAACCATCATTCAGCCACCCTGTGCTGCCCCCTTCGATTCAAACATACGCAGCACCCCGGCATCCATGTGTTATCTCTGCGCTAGGCTCTAGAGTATTGAGGTGGCCTAAATAGACACAATCTGCTCACCCTTCCGACCTTCAGCCCAAGGAGTGCAAACGTGAAAACAACACAGGCAACTGATAAAAAAGCGTGGCCCTGGGAAGTCACCACAAGGTGATCACAACTCAGACCTGAAAAAGAAGAGGGGTCCTGAGATCTTGTTTCCAGACCCACAGTGAAATCAGACTTGAGCATCAGTGGAAGCCATTCAGCTCTGAAGCTGACATCTTTAGATCTTCAGAAATGACAGATTTGCAGCAACAGATTCAGTTGTTCAGTGAGGTGTGCCATCGGCCACTGGCAGCTGTGTGGTACCCAGTAAGAGGCGGCACATCATATGAAAGTTTGTACCTAGACAGAAGCCAGCAAAGAGGGGAGGGTCACTTGCTGTTTGATGGGTACTGAGTGTGAGGCCAGAAGGTCTGGAGATGGAGGGGCGGAGTAGGTGCGCTTAATGCATTGCACTGTGCATTCGGAAGTGGCTAGGGTGCTCACCATCCTGTCGTGTTTACTGTGCCACAGTAACAAGAATAAATAAGCACCGGCAGAGTTCCTCCCAGGTCACCTCCTCTGAAGGATGAGAACACGCAGCAAAGCCGGATTGGCCGGCTGCCGGTCCGCACATGCCCCCGCGCTCGCTCTCTCCGGGTTTGCCAGTGCTCAGCCCAAAGCGTGACACCCGCTGGGTCTACCCAAGACCCAGGACCCCAGACTGCTACGCCAGTGCAGATGGACGCCCGGGCGCCGGAAGTTCCTTGCGGGGACGTACTGCAGAATGCGGTGAGTGACGCGTGCCCTAGTGCTCTGTGGACTGAGGTCGCCGACTTTAGGGTACTGGAAGGGATCGAGGCCATAACCATAAGGGGTCTGGGGAACCGAAGTCGTGAGCCAAAGAGGTAGATGGCGGACGCTGGGCAGCCAGGGATGAAACTTGTTCCTACAGACCCCGGATCCTTGTCCCATACGGTACTCAGCCTCTCCCCTCCCCCACTTCAGTCCTGTCCTACGTCCCTAGCCATCAGAGTCCTTTTCCCTTCCTCCAGGTCCCGCCCCCACGTCCCAGATCCCACCCACCCCTCCTTTCCCTCCTAAAAGCTCCGCCTCAAGCCCAAGCCCCGCCCCATTCCTTCCCCCTCTGGTGTCTTCTCTGGCCACTGCCAAGGCAAGTCTGTCTCCATGACAGGTCCTTACGTTCGTCCCATTTCAAAGAAAAATCTGCTGGAGTCCACTTCATCTACACTCTTCTGAAGGGCCACCTGCCGTAGGGAACCCACCTACACAAAAGAGCGCAGGGCCCAGGGTCCAGGACCTGCAGTTCCGTTGGTAGGATGGGCAACCAAAGGTGTTGGGACAGGGATCAAAGCAACAAACAAACCGAAAGCCTGGCTGTCACCACAGTAGCATTTCTGTACGCGTTGTGCCGTACACTATTAAACAGCCAAAGCACAAAGTGACCACCGGCCTTTGATTCACCCTGGACTGAATGATTCCTGTGTTAACATCTACAGTGAGACGATTTACACCTCTGCTCTCATGCTTTAGATCTTTTCCATCATAGTGCTCATGATGGCAGAGGCCTGTAATCCCAATGTTGGAGAGCTGAGGCAGGAGGATCTGAGTTCCAGGCCAGCCTGAGGTACATAAACAGACCCGGGCTCAAAAAAACAAAAAAAGTGCCCTGCACCGTGGGGAATAACTTACATTCCCAACACTGTCAGGCAGAAGATCACTGAATACTGGAGGCCAGCTGGGTCCATAGAGTTCCAGCCCAGTCAGGAATATATAGGGAGGCTCTGTCTCAAACAACACAAGCAAAAAACAAAACAAAAATCAATGGGCATGCATGTTTAGGTACTCCATGATATTTACAATGTCCTACACTAATAATAAATACCTTATTCAGCTGGGGGGGGGGTGCACTCGGGAGGCAGAGTCAGGCAGATCTCTGTGAACTGGAGGCCAGCCTGGTCTACTGAGTAAGATCCAGGACAGGCACCAAAATCTGCACTGAGAAACCCTGTCTCAAAAAAACAAAAACAAGCCGGGCGGTGGTGGCGCGCACCTTTAATCCCAGCACTCAGGAGGCAGAGCCAGGCGGATCTCTGTGAGTTCAAGGCCAGCCTGGGCTACCAAGTGAGCTCCAGGAAAGGCGCAAAGCTACGCAGAGAAACCCTGTCTCGAAAAAACAAAAAACAAAACAAAACAAAAAAAAAAAAAAAAACAAATACCTTATTCAGTTACCTAAGGTTCATTTTCAGGCAGAAAATCTACTTCAGGAGCTTGAAGACCACTTCCGAGCCCTGACTACGACGTTAAACCTCAGAAATATCCTTTCCTGGTCTTACTAAACACGATGAAGCCTTTGGGTGGTCTCATTGCAGCGTCTTGTTCTCTGATAATGGTGTCTGATTGTTTACACACGGCTTCCCAGAGTTTACATTTGTGCTTCTGTGTGGCATCGGGGTGCATTAAATATTATTCGCTTGGTCGCAGGCTCTGCTTCCTGACTGGCTGGCGACGCAGGGCATTTGAATGAATAGCCAGTAGAGAGCTCAGGGAGCAGAGGCCCGGCTCTGGCTGAGGGGCTGCTTGGCAAACCTAACTGAGCCAGCCTGGTCAGTAGCGCAGACTCCGCAGCAATGGGGAACCCGCGAGAGCGGTGTGGATGGTCTCTGGCAAGGAGACATTCCTAGGACATGCCTTCCATTTGATTGGAACAAGCCAGTCAGTGTTTTGTCTCAGAAGAATGAAATCGGTTAGAAATGAATGTTCAGTCCCAACTCCACATGTCAGTAAACCTCTGTATATTTAGAATGGCCAGTTGGGACTTGGCAAGTGTCTGAGTGACTTGCTTAAACTGGTTCTGTGATGGTTCTACTTGTGAGTTTATTGGAAGATAGTTGTTTTATAAAATTTAAAAATTAAATAAAAATGTTTACAGTTTGTGTAAGTCTAGGTTAACATCTGCCCTAAGACTTGCCCAATCTAAGGCTTTTTTTTTTACATGATTAAATTCACTTTAAAAAATATTAAGGAGATAAAGAGACGTTCATCCATTAAGAGCATGTGCTGCTCTTGCAGAGGGCCCAGGTTCGGTCCCAGCACCCACACAGTGGCACTCAGCCATCTGTAACTCCAGTTTCAGGGGGTCCTACACTTCTTTCTGGTCTCCTCAGGCACCAGGCATGTCTGTGGTAAACATACATATATTTAGGCAAAACACTAATACATAAATACAAAACACTTATAAATAAATAAATCTTAAATAATAAATCAAGTGAAGTGGGCCATTGAAATGACTCGGCCTGGAAGAGCGCTTGCTGCCAAGCCTTAGTGCCATCCATGGGATCCATCCTGAAAAGACAGAACTACCTCCAGAAAGTTGTCCCCTGACCTTCAAACCCGTGTCATTTACACACACACACACACACACACACACACACACACACAAAGTACTTTTTAAAAAATAAACCACGAAGACGTTGGTTTTAAAAAGAACTAATTCCCATCACAGTTACACTCAGAGTTTGGCTAAAGCTTACCAAGCTCAAGTCCTCAAGCCTATGAACAAGCCGGGGACGGGGACGGGGATGGGGGGGGAGGGGGCTGTTTTCAAACGTAGTCCACAGCTGGAGGTAAAATACCATGTGCTGAGAAAAGCTGAGGGAAGCGTAATGACGCTGACTGTGGACAGCCTGACTTCCTCACCAAAGGCTGCTCTGCCACACGTGCCCAGGGACCTGTGCAGAGCAAGAGCAGGTTAAAGCAGGAACCTTCCATGAGTCGGGCTAACCAGACCACATGTGCCATTCTCCTTGACATTGTACTGGAAGAAATGGGAAGTCGCATTGAGGACTTACAGAAAAATGTTGATGACCTAATGGTTCAAGCTGGAATCGAGAATTCTATCAAAGAACAAACGGTAAGGCCTGGGTTAAGACATGGCCTTGGTGTATCTTTTTTTTTTTTTTTTTTTTTTTTGTTTTTTGTTTTTCGAGACAGGGTTTCTCTGTGTAGCTTTGAGCCTTTCCTAGAACTCACTTGGTAGCCCAGGTTGGCCTCCAACTCAGAGATCCGCCTGCCTCTGCCTCCCAAGTGCTGGGATTAAAGGCGTGCGCCACCACCGCCCGGCTGGCCTTGATGTATCTTGACTTCTTTCACCACCATGTGAGCTAGTGTCAATGTGTTACATGAAAACTCTTCGGTACTAGTGAGAGATGCTTCCGTGTGCTGTTTTACAACTAAAACATGGCCGTCATGCCTTTGAAGGTACATATTCCAGGTGGGAATGATCACCTGAAAATCCGATTTTATTAAACTGTTTTCCAGCCTTACTCCTTAAGTCAGTCTATAGCCACAGCACAAATCATAATGAGAGGCTGGAACTCCTGTCTGAGATAATATATTTGTTTGATCATTTAAAGAAGACAGATGCAGGCGGCATGGTGGTGCATACCTTTAATCCCAGCACTCATGAGTTCAAGGCCAGCCCGTTCTGTAGAGCCAGATCCAGGACAGCCAGAGCTACACAAAGAAACCCTGTCTCTTAACACATCCCATGAGCAGCTTGGAGGACAGCATTCAGCATTCCCTTTCTAAGGAATTTTATTCTTGAGGAGCAAATAAGTGCTGTTTCAGATCTGAGACTGTGTGTGTATGCCCATGTGACATACATGAAGATAGATGATTTTATAAAATACTTAGGCATGTTATGACATGGTGTTCTGATTATATACATGGTTTCAATGAATGTTTTTTTATGTTAGCATAAAAAATGGGTTTCATTGTGGCATTTTTATTTCATCTTTATGTCTAGCGTGTGTGTGTGTGTGTGTGTGTGTGTGTGTGCGCACATGCATGTATGTGATTACACATGTGCCATGGCAAGTATGTGAGGATCAGAGGACAGACAACATGTAGAAGCGGCCTCTCTTCTATCATGTGTCTACTAGGAATCCAGCTCAGGTCATCAGGCTTGGTGGCAAGTGCTCGCACCCCCCAGTCATCTCACTGGCCCCATTATGGCACTGTTACACACATACGACATTCTACTTTCTTCTCATTCACCTTCCCCGACCCCGCCCTTCAACTGCTGCCCCCACCCCAGACATCGAATAACTTAGATACCTTTGTTTACTTCTGTCTCACAATCAATTTACCGTAAATTACCCCTCCTTATCCAGCTAAATCAGAGCTAGGTCACCTATCAATGATGTATGAATAGTCAAATCAAGTAGCTTCAAAACACTGGAGAAACAAGCATAGGGAGATCCCATCCCCCAAACTCAAGATGACAAAAATAAAATGCCTGACTGGAGGCAAAAGGTGCAGCTTCCCTACAAAAATACTACCAGACATGTCTTGTTCACCCATGGGCCTCCAGGCACTGTGGACTCCCAACCTCCCACCCTCCCACCATCAAATCCCCATCTTTTAAGTCTAGGGCAATAGGGTGTCAGCGGGAACAGGCAGGCCTGGTTTCCCTGGTAGACTGGCTTGAGGGTTGCTCTGGTAGTCACTCTGCAGGGTGAACTTCCCAAGCTCTGGCTTCTGCATCCAGTGGGTTAAAAAACCAACCAGATGTAGGCTGAGACGTCGACTTGAGTGTTTAACTAATGGTCAACATTTTGCTTCCTTGGTGCGCACAGTCACTAAAGGCAACATGGTTGAGGCCAGCTAGCTATTTAAAAGCTATCAAGACCTTTTAGGTTTTACAAAGACCTTTTTATAAAGGACGGAGTAATCAGAATACTTGCACCAATTTGTGCTTATGGCACAGCCCTATCTGATGGGAACGGCAAAAGTCATAAGGCCAGCCGGCTGCTTGACAAAGATCCAGCAGAGCTGAGCCGCATGATGGCCACCATGCCACCTTTGATTTTATCTCTACCTGTTGCATACTTGGGGCACTTTTAATATTTGTACAAGTTGGGGATATTGGACTGATGGAAAATTCCTTATGAATCATTTATGCCTTTCTCCCAGGAGTATTGCTTCTAATTGCTTCCCCAGGAAAGTCCTGAACATGCTACCCCTCCCACTTTTAGGGAGATATTCTTATCGACTTGAAGGTCTTCCTCATGCTTTGGAGGTTGTGACAGATAAAGAAGCCAGAGGTCTCTTTAGGAGGCTATGAGACATTTTTTAAACTTCTGTCTTACTCAGGACGAGATATTCAAAACAAAGTAAACTTAAAAAGGTTAACTAATTCAATGGGCTAGAGGAGATCAGATTGCAAACCTCTTCCCACTAATCACTCAGGCAATTATGTGACATGTATAGCAACATAGTCAGATTAGCTGGTTATCATGTCAGATTTTGAATAACTGCAGCAGCTTTGGCCTGGGGATTTTTCGTGGGCACTCTGACATTTAAGAGTTAATAAGGCGGCAGCCGGGCGGTGGTGGCCCACGCCTTTAATCCCAGCACTCGGGAGGCAGAGGCAGGAGGATCTCTGTGAGTTCAAGGCCAGCCTGGGCTACCAAGTGAGTTCCAGGAAAGGCGCAAAGCTACACAGAGAAACCCTGTCTCGAAAAACCAAAAAAAAAAAAAAAGAGTTAATAATATCCTGCTTGGGACATGACAATATGCCCGGGCTGGCTTGAAGATTTTGTTTTGGTCTAGCATCCTTGAAGCAACCAAAGCTACCAGCCTGAGAACAGGCTGTCATGTGCCTCTAGATTTTTAAAAATTGGGTTCTGGGTTAATGAGTAAAAATGATAACTCAGTTTATCAATGATGTCAAAACTTGAGGGAAAATGATTGGAAATGATAAATCTGCCATAATTTACAATGATGACTAAAAGATGAACAAGAAAAAGTGAAACACATGTCCAAAAACAAAAATGATAGATCTATGTTTTGAAAGAATATAAATCTATCCCTGCTTACTAAATTCTGTATAAATAAAAAAGCACCCTGGCTGCTATTGAGTCAGGCTGAAAGATTCCCCCGACCATCATGCCTGGCTCATTCCTTCCCCTGCCAACTCCTTACATCCTCTGCTGGGACCTGTCCACCACTGGGAATGGCTCCTGGCATGCTTGCTCTTGGCTGGGGCTTTCACACAGGACTTCAGAAATTCTGCAAACCCTACACTTGTTCTCTGATTGGGGAGACAGCCCTATACCCTTACTAAAAACTCTTACATTTGATGGGGTAGGATTGTATCTGTGCTGCTAAATTGTACAATCTTTTCCAGCATGCAGTCAATGCAGAATTTTGCCTAGAAAGTTCCTGCCCCCTACACACCAGAGGACAGTGAGTTGGGGGTGGTTAATCACAGTGGCAGGCCCCATGCGTGGCTCCGATGCCTGTGGAGTGCATGCTGTTCATTCAGTCCGAATTCTGGATCCACTGACTCTTATCCAAAGAAAAGGAACATCTATCATTTACATATTTCTCTGTACTGAATTTTGCCTGTGTATAAATGTTTAACAATTACTAGTAGTTATGGAATTTTATTGAAAACTACTCTTGAACTTATTTAACTGAATATTAATTAGTCTGTATATATACCATGTAAATAAACTAATCTCTTTCAAAATTCTCTTTCAGACCTGAAGATGTTAAACAAGTCACAGGAAACTGCTAAAACGGAATCTATACTGTTTGAATAACCTATGCAGAATGAATTTTCATGTCCAGATTTTAATTTTTTTTTTTGAGACTTGAAATCAAACCCAGGGCCTAAAATGTAATAGGTGAGTGGCTACCTCTGAGCTATATGCTAACCCATTAAAAAGTAAAATTCATTTGAGCAAAAAAAAAAAAAAAAAAAAAAACCAGACAAAAGCAATAAAAAAGTAGCATAATTCAGAAGGTGACTGTTTACCAAAGAGGAGACTTGTAAATAATGACAAAGTATTTTCCAATGCATATTTGTAAATCATGGAAGTAAAACATCCACTATATTAGTTCACATATTTTCCAAATTAAAATTCTACATTGGTTTAAAAAAAAATCAATCACCTGATGTAGCTGCTTTTAGCTGTTTTTATTTTTTATTAATTTTTTATTTTTCTTACAATATATTTTATCATATTGTTCCCTTCCCCTTACTCCGCTCACATCCTCCCTCTCCCTCTTCCTCACCCGATTCCCTGCTCTTTCTTGTAGCTGCTTTTACTATTTTTATTTTCGTTTTAATCAATGCAATGCTCTTCTAAGCATGTGAGCCTGTTAAATTTTTTTCTATTTTTTTGAGATTTATTTTTTATTTTATGTGTGTGGATGTTTTACTTACATGTCTGTCTGTGCACCACATGTGTGCAGTGTTTGCAAAAGGCCAGAAGAGGGTGTCGGGTCCCACGGAACTCGAGTTAAAGGTGGTTGCTAGCTGCCTTTGTGGGAGCTGGGAATCATTCCAGGTCCTCAGGAGCATCTGGTGCTCTTAAGGCACTGAGCCATGCCTATAGCCCCATAGGTATCTGCTTTTCCATGGCTATTCTAGCTCCCTCCTGCCAGTCACTCATGCCTTCAAGACTCCATGTAACATAACCGGGCTAAGGAAACTGCAGCAACCGATCTACAAAATGAGGAAGATCCAGAGCTCAGCCAAATCAACACATAGGAACCTTGGCCTCAGAACCCTGTTGCATAGCAACCAGACTGCCCTTCATCCCTCACCTTGGGGCAGATGCTTTTCTCCCAAAGAGAGTTTTCCTGTGTCTTGAGGTGAACCTCACCCCACCAAGGAATCACTGAAGGATAGAACAATGCCAAGATAATTTGCTAGGCTATTCAGCCTTTCAAATAGTTACTCAAACCAATGTAAAATAGCTATTGTCATCTAAAGGGTCTCTCATTTATAAAAAGGTATTCCTACATACTATAAACTTAAAATCACCCCAGTTCTTCCACCAATTGGCCACTGATGACACTTTTCCTATGGAGTTTAATTTGCTCAATCATGTTACCTATAATCTCACAGCCTAGTCTCTTTACCTATCATAACATTGTTCCATGTGAAAATTTCACATGTTTTCCCCCAGTGGCTGCCTAATATTCCAGTATATGGCAATAATAATCTAGGAAACTAAAGGTTTACTAATTCTTGGGCACTGAGATAATTACTCATTTTCATGACATTATTAATAATGCCATTGTGAGAAATTACCCACAAACCCTCTGCACACTTTAGCAAGTCAGAAATTTGACTAAATCCACAGCATTCAGCCAAACATACCTAAGGAAGGAAGTACCATCCAATGTTCCCAATGATGGCAGACATCTTTTGATCTTAAAAAGGTGTGCCTTAAATTGGATCATTTGAGTTTGGTGGTCTTGGTGGTTTGAAATCATGGTAGTGCTATTTGACTATGGTAAAATTCAAATTATCTTAGCTATAATTGTAATTTAGCAGTCTCAGTGGCTTTTTGAAGAAAGTCAGATCTGAGACCTCATCATCAAAATCATGAAAGCTAGTCAGGGCACATGCCTGCAATCCCTGTGATAGGGAAACTGAGGCAGGAAGACTGTGAGTTTGAGGCCACCCTTGGCTCTATGGTAGATACCTGTGTCAAAATCAAAATAAAAAAAAATGAACAAACAAAACCCCCCATAGATTGAGATTATTCCAGAAATGAGTTCTCATTGGCCTTCTATGAGCCTCTGTATGTTCATCCATCTTATTTTCCTTACCCTGCCTTTGGCTTTAATTTAAAATGAACAGCTTGTGGGAAGTCACTTTTAATCCCAACACCCAGGAAACGGAGGTCGGCAGATCTCTGTGAGTCTGCGAATCCTGGTCTACTTAGTGAGTTCTAGGCCAGCCAGGGCTACAGGGTCAGACCCTGTCTCAAAAACAACAACAGCAAAAGTACAATTTTTGTGTTTTTAATCAGTTGAAATTTTATTTTATGGATGGGATCACACCCCTCAGAGAGACTCCCCCCACTTTAATATTGGGCTGTGCTCGCTGGGCTGCGCTGTGTCTGTCAAGCCCTCTCTGTGGTTCCAGAGCAATGCGGAGCTGCCCATCCTCAGGGCTCCTCATAGACCAGTGTGAACACCGTGTGGGCCTGTGTTAGGCCTTTGTCTTGTTTGCTCCAAGGCTGCACAGGCAGTCTGCAGCCAGCTGCACCTTCCTGTTTGCTGTACTGGGCTCACCAGCCGGTACCTGGGACCCTGGGGCAACAACTCAGTGCTATGCAGCGGTCACTGGACTGTTGTTGAGTGTCTTTTCTAATAGCGCTGCAATAAGGCTGCCGCTTTGCTGGTGCGCACACGTGACGCTGTAGGTCTCTGCCAACTTCATTCCATCCGCCTCTGAGCTCCCTGGGTTTACTTCCAAGCTTACTTTCCTCTGTCTTGATAATTCCTGGACATTACCTAAAGGCATCCTGGAATGTTTGGAGATGAATCTCCAGGTGCCGAGAAAACCACCAGCTGGTTTCAGCTGGATCCAAGCAGGAATGCAAGATCAAGTCAACCGTTCTGCACTTCAGGAGCACCAGTGAGGATGGTCACTGAGAGCCAACTGAACCTAACTTCTGTATCTGCGATGGTCTGAATGTTTACAGCCCCTCAACTGGTATGCTTGTATGCTGACCCCAGCACAGCTTTATTTGCAGAGAAGGCCTCTGAGGAAGTAATTAAGGGTAAATGAGGTCACAAGGGCAGCACCTTGATCCAGGAGGTCAGGTCTGGTGTCCTCATGAGAGACAGAAATTTGCTCTTTCTCTGTGTGCACACTAAGGACAGGCCATGAGAACACAGTGAGAAGGCTGTCCTCTGAAGCTGAACTGTCTCCAAAACTTGGCCTTGTGCTTCTAGAACTGAGAAAATCCATTTTCCTTGTGTAAGCCAGTCTGTTCATTCTGGTAGGACAGTCCAAGCAAGCTGACAACAGAAGGTATACAAGGAACGTGGAATGCAAACTGTTTGCTTTGCTTTCTCTCATAACATCTGAAAAGCTATTATCAATAAAGTGTAATCAAACCTAATACAATTCACCCTAACTCAGTAAAGAACTATCTGACCTTATGTTCATTGTGCAAACAATGTAAGTAATTGTAGAACATGTTTCTAATCTCCAACTCCGCAGCCATTTGCTACGTACCCACTTCTTAACGCACCAAGTCCTACGCAATCACTTATCCACTTTCTGTCTGAACAGACTTGCCTATCTGCACGTTACATCTGTTCATCCAGTGATGGACACCCGGGCTTCCACATTTGGGCAGCTGTGGATAAAAGTTTCTGTGTGAACATCTGTTCTTTTTTTTGGGGGGGGGGGCAGGGCTATACTATAATACCATACTGAACTTCCCGAGGACATGCCTGTTTTCCAATGTGGCTACATCCCATTTTAGCCCCCACCAGTATTTTATGAAGATTACAATTTTCCCCATATTCACCAACACTTGTTATTGCCTGTCCCAGGGGAGGGGAAATGTGTGGGAGTCTGTCGGGAGTCCAGCTCCGACCTGCTTCCACCCATGGAAGGGTTCTTGGGTGGAGGAGAGAGGAATGAGAAAATATTAGGTAGAAAGATAGGAGACGATAAGAAAGACAGAGACATAGGATAACTTCAGGAGGGCCCTGGGTCAATACCCAGATGCCCAGAGCTTTATTCAAAAAGGCTTTTTATAATATGCCAAGGGGAAAGGCAAAAGGCCTCCCCCTTGCAAGATCAAAGCACATTGTATAGCCAAGTCTAGACCCTTCCAAACACCTGGCAACCACATCTGTGGTCAAATCATCCTATTACGCAGTCCTGCTAGGTAAAGCAAGCTCAGATTCCATGACCCTGAGTAAGGTCTCACTAGGAAGCCTCTGTGGTCCACCACAGAAATGGAATCAAACTGTGGTTGATTCCATCTCCTTCCTGAATGGTGATGTTGAGTATTTTTATGTTTTCTGGCCATTTCCCTTTCTTTGATAAAAGAATGTCAGGAATATACTCAATGTCTGTTATATGCTAGGTGTTCGGGGTCACAGATTTTTTTTTTTAACTAGCTATTTTTAATACTGAGATGTAGTTTTACTTAATTTTGACTTTTTAAAGATATAGTATTTTAGCTCAGACTAGCCTTGAACTCCAGTTTCTCCTGCCTCCATTACATGAGTGTTGTGATCACACACATATGCCACCATGTCCAATTTTATACCATGTGTTTTCTTGTTTTTAATTAGAAACTCTTTTCTATCCATCTTCTTTCCGCTTTGCTTAAGTGCTTGGAGAAGAATAGCTATGGCTAATTGTGGTCATTTGGTTTTTAGAAGTAAATTATCTTGTTTTTTCTAGATCCTTGACTGCCCTACCCCAGGGACCCCAGTAATGGCCAGCTGGGGAAGATATTTATTGATCGCCTGATATTTTTAACAATGCTCTAATCCAGTGGTTCTCAACCTCTGGGTTTTGACCCCTTTGGAGATCGAACAACCCTTTCACAGAGGCTGCCTAAGACAATCAGAAGACACAGATATGTATGATTCATAACAGTAGCAAAATTAGTAGCAAAATAATTTTATGGCTGGGGGTCACCACAACATGAAGAACTGTGTTAGAGTGCATAGCGTTAGGAACGTTGAGAACCACAGCACTAATCGCTAGCAGTGGTCAGCTGTGGGCTAAAAAAGGGAACTCTGCCTTCCTTCCAGGCTGTAACTTCCTTTCTGGACTGTGACTACCCCAGCTTGTAAGCACTGTGGATTCTGATTCTCATAGAGAACCCCCTCTGCAAGTTCCCCCTCCCCGCAAAATAAATAAATAAATAAATAAAGGACGGCAGAGTTTTGTTTGTTCTTTCGCCTGCCTTTTGCCTTGCTGACCTTTCAGCGACCACTTGGTAGTTGCTGGGATCCATTCAGTGGCTGAACAGTGGGAGCTGCAGTGCAGCCCTGTGGCTCAGGCACAGGGGCACCTGAACGCTTTCGACCAGTCTGCCACCTCTGGCTGAACAACCAGGAACTTGGGGAACTGGCACTGTCCATTCGTCCTGAAATCCCTGCTTTATGGTGATATTTTATTTGTGCTGAAATATGATTTTATCTGTATGTTAATAAATAAAGTTGCCTGGGGGTCAGAGCTGATAGCAAGCCATAGCAGAAGTCTGGCAGTGGTAGCACACGCCCTTAATCCCGATCACATGGCAGGCAGAGTCATGTGTTCAAGGACACAGCCAGTTTAGAGACACACGCCTTTAATCTCAATACCAACCATAGAGACCTGGAGGTCTGTATAGGCAGGCAGTGACGAGGAGGTCATGTGGTTGGGTTTAGAACCAATGAGAAGGCAGAACAGAAAGTTAATAAAAGATACAGACACACAGGAAGTAGGTCTCTTTCTGAGGGGAAGGACGGCAGTGGCAGCTGGTGGTAAGAAGGTGGTCTCAGCTCTTGGCTACTGCTCTCAGATCTCTGGGCTTTTAACTCTGCATTTGGCTCTGTGTTTCTTATTTAATAAAGCCGTCCAGAATTACATCTACACTCCTTGGTCACAGCCTTCTTAGGAGCAGCTTGCTCTTCCTTCTCCATTTCCTCAGGATCTCTGTTGACATCAGGCCTGACCTCCCATGGGTGCTCACGGGCCACCGTAGCTACTGTATTAGATCCCTCAGTGAGTAAGCTCCTTTGGTGCATGAAACGGTAATGTCTACATAGTGCAGCGGGGAATCTGTTACAGAGATGGTAGGCAGGTTCACATGACATGCCACTGTGAAGGGGCTGGTGGTCAGCCCTGGCATGGGACCCTTTATGTTGGAAATGTAGAACACCTCCATATGGACCCATCCCTGGGCAGTGAGAAAGCTAACCTTTTCTCCTGACGGGTCTCACTATATAAATCAGATGACCAGACTGGCCTCACAACCAGAGATCTGCCTGCTTCTGCTTCCCAAGCATGCACCACCATGCTTGGCTATACATCTTTAAATGTTGGAGATTAAATTGCAGATCTGCATATGAATTTTACTTTTTGCTGTGCTAAGAATTATGCATACTATCTCTACCACTGAGTTGCATCCCAAGCCCATCTCTTAGTCCATTTGACAAGTGTATTTATTTGTAAATGTAGGTATGAAATTTGCTTCGCTCCTGAGTTTTAACAATGGATCAGCTTACCAACAGAAGGCACTGTCCATCTGCCAGGAGCCTAGTGAGTGACCACCACTCCATATAAAGAAAAAGATGACACAGAGGTAAAAGCCAGCCTGAGTCAATGGGAAGCTTGACAATAAGGTCAGTTCCTCTTATGTTGACCTTTCACTTCTGAGGATGTGTTCAGAGAGGTGACAGGGAAGACTCAGGTCCCTCCACATCACCAGGAAAGAGAAGAGACAAGGAAATTGATGTAGATATGGAGCCTCCCACCAGGTGGAATGAGGACCCCCAGCTCCATTGGAAGCACGATATGGACACAATCTGAGGAGGAGTGTTAAAATACAAGGGAAGGCTCCGAACAATCACTGTTTTTGTGTGTTTTGAGACAAGCTTAGCAGACTGGCCGCAGACTTCCCATCTTCCCATCTCAGCCGGCATGTAGGAGTGCATCACACCTGGCTCCTGTGCTATTTTATATGCCCAGTGAGATTAAGTCTGGTTCCTGTTGTGGGTTTTATCACCCCGAATCCATATACTGATGTTTTAAATCCAGTATCTCAGACCATGACTTTATTTGGAGTGGTTATCATACGTAACTAGTCAAGATAAGGTTGTCCAGAAGTGGGGAGTGACCAGCAATGTGTGGCTGGTATTCTTACAACTAGGGGGTATTTGAGACAGACACACACGAGGAGAAAACTTGTAAAGAAAACGGCAAAGACTGGGATAACGTCTCCTCAATCCAAGGATCAGCAAAGACTGCCAGTAACCTCCAGAGCCAAGGGGCAAGGACAGATGGCCCACAACCTCAAATGGAACCCCAGAACACCTTTACCTCAGGCTCACACCTCGCCTGGAAGCAGATGTGTCTTTGTGGAAGATACCCAGTCTGTGGTAGTCTGTTCTAACAGCTCTAGCAAGCACTTGAGGATGCAGAACTTGACAGCCTGGTGGGACAAACACCTGGATTTCACCTCAAGAGTCAAGACATCTACGATGAGTAAAGCACACAGCAGAGAGTCACTCCTCCTTTGCCACGTTTATTTGCTTCAGCTACTTAAGGCCCCATACCTCTCATCTCAAGACCCTGCAGCAGCCCACAGCCATGTTCGCTGCAGGCCCTTCCAAAGGCTATGAAGAACTGAGTATTTCTACATGGAAGAGGCTCCAGTGTCCTTTGCACAGCCTGTGAGGGCAGTGCTCAGTATCTGTACTTTGTGGAGTAGTCCTTGGGCGACACCACCAGCCCCCGGCCTTTGCGGGCACCACGGTACACAGTCTCTATGATGTCCACCATTTCCTGCTTGTCTTCCATGGCCCAGTTGATCTTGTTGTTGTTGCCAGTGCCCAAGTCAATCATGATATGTTTGTTTCTGAAAGAGAAAAGAGCAGCAGTGCTCACAAGAGAATGCCACAAACAAGCCCATTTTCCCCGCTGTTCTAAGTGCCTATAATGTCATTTAAAGGCACGGACCATCAAGAGAGACCCACAGTCCAAAACTAGATAAAAACAAACACTAAATATTATTCCCAGGGCTGGAGAGGTGGCTCAGAGGTTAAGAGCACTTGCTACTCTTCCAGAGGTCCAGAGTTCAATCCCAGCAACCACAGGGCAGCTCACAGCCATCTACAATGAGATCTGGTGCCCTCTTCTGGCGTGCAGGCAGAACAACACTGTATAAATTTTAAAAATTAAAAAAAAAAAAAGTTAAAAAAAGAATTCCCTAGGAAATGCAGTGCAGCAGGCACACACCCTTCGTGCACTCTTCTGTGTTTCCTGTGCACTCATACATATATTTTTTTTTAATTGAGATTTTGGAGACAGGGTTTCTCTACATAGCTCTGACTGTCCCAGAACTCACTACATAGACCCATCTTCTTCTGCCTCCCAAGTGCTAGATTGAGGGCACGCACCACTGTGTCCTGTTGTTGTTGTTGTTGCTCTTTTGGGGGGCCCGCCACCCAGCTCCCAAAGAAATCACACAGGGAGACTTAGTCTTAATTATAAATGTTTGGCCTTAGCTTGGCTTGTTGCTAGCCAGCTTTTCTTAACTTTGAATTATCCCATCTATCTTTGGCCTCAAGGCTTTTCCCATTCTCTTACTTCTGTAAACTTTTTTTTTTTTCCTTTTTTTGGTTTGTTTTAGAGACAGGGTTTCTCCATGTAGTTTTGCCTGGATCTCATTCTGTAGACCAGGCTGGCCATGAACTCACAGAGATCCGCCTGGCTCTGCCTCCTGAGTGCTGGGATTAAAAGCATGTGCTACTGCTGCCTGGCCTCTTCTGTAAATCTTACTCTTACTCCGTGGCTTGCTGTGTAGCTGGGTGGCTGGCCCCTGGAGTCCTCCTCCTTCTCTGGCTACTTCTTTTTTTCCTCCCAGATTTCTCCTTCTATTTATCCTCTCTGCCTGCCAGCCCTGCCTATTTCTTTCTCCTGCCTCACTATTGGCCGTTCATTCTTCATTAGACCATCAGGTGTTTTAGACAGGCAAAGGAACACAGCTTCACAGAGTTAAACAAATGCAACATAAACAAAAGTAACCACACCTTACAATAATATTCTACAAGTGTCCTGCAATTGTGCATTCATATAGTAAGACTATAAAGGCCAAAAGACAGTTCTATCACTTGGAAAGACAAGTAGTTTTCCAGAGAGTTGCACTAATTTTCCTGAAAAAGCAATGTGTAACTTTTTCATGTTCTGCTTACAGGAACTTGATACAGATTTACCAAAAGCCTTGTAACTGTGAGTTGAGAATGGTGACCTTGCATGTCCTTGTCTGCTGTGACTGGGAAGCAAATAACCCTTCAGAGGATACATCCCCTCAGCCCACTCCCTTAGGAACCTGTATTTGTACTTTCTGATGTTAACTCCTGTTGCACTTGCATGAATTTTTCCAAGTTGGCTAAAAATCTACTTTTTAGTTTAATTTTTCATTTCTACAGGATCAGGCATCCAGCTTCAGCTACAGTCCATGATCACGCCCCACTAGTTCTGAGAGCAGCGAGGAGGTCAGTTTGACATAATTTCCGCATGTCAAACATTTGCTCTCAGGTCAGCATTCCATGTCCTCAATTAGCCCAGGAATGGGGCAGACACCCACATCACCTACCACCCACAGCACAGCAGCCCTGCTGGGCTCCGTGGCTTACTCTTTGTGTATATTTGTGCTGAGCACACTCTACATGACCAGTCTTTTGCATACCTGGAGCCCTGTGTAATCTAGACAGGTTCTTGATCAGTTATGTCTCTGGCAAGGTTCTGTAAAAAGAGGAGCCTGGCTTCTCATACTCTGTCCAAGTCCTGAGAGTGTGCATACTGGTGCATAAAGTGTCTGCCATTGACCCTTGTTCTAGAACTTTGGGTTAGAGAGGGAAGAGGAAGTTTGTCTTCCTTTCTGAGTACACCATCTGTCTTAGAGACCTCAAATATGCCAGCTATGTTCCTATCTACACAACAGCATTCTTCCCTACAACCTTCTTTCTATGATGACCCCTCCTGTCCCACCTCAAGTGAGGACCTTGTTTCTCAAAAAGAGGAAAGGGGACTTTGGTTGCACACTGGGAACAACTGTGTCCCATGGTTGTATGAAAAGCAGAACTCAGCCATGATGTTCTTGTGTATCTAGTAGAGACTTGACTTCCAAACAAGGAAGTGCTGCCAGCTTCCTCACTGTCAGGAGGAGGAGATGAATAGGCACAGGACTGTTAGTGAGAAGATTAAATTCCCAGCCTCTGCAGATAAAAAGATGCTGAGATTCTGCAATGGCAGCTGAATATGTGGCACAGAAAAGGGACAAGGACATGGCCATCAGAACTCATGCTGAAGGCCTGGAATGACCATAGGTCAGAGCACTCAGACACAGGAGAACAGTGGGTGTGTCTCCCAAGAGCGGGTGGCCTTCTCAGTCTACAGAAGGCATCTGAAGCTGGAACATCATTTCCTATTCAGAAGTCACCCAGTAGAGGACACCTCCTCTGCTTAACTTGCACCTCAAACTGTGAAGGACAGAAAGGGCTGGAGAGGAGAAGAGAATGGCACCCACTGTGGTTGCAGGAGGCTGGTCAACCTGCCCAATTACAAGCACCAATCACAAAGAAGGGGACTTGGTCAGACCCTTCCCAGAGGTAAAACACAGCTAGGAGGGTAACAGCAAGCCATATTACCTAAGAAGCTCGTGGAGCCCTACTGTGTGTGTGTGTGGGGGGGGGGGGGGGCGTTTTCACCCATTTCCTCTGAGCCAGAACTACTGGAGGCCTCACTTATGTCTCAGCTTCACAGAAGCAGAGACAAAGGGGCTTTATAGCTGGGGCTGTGCTTCCGCCACAGAACTCAGCCATGCTGACTCGAGTGATCGGGACAATGAGGACTGTGAATTGCTGGGTCCAGGCGTGGGATCTTAAGGGGTCCTTGGAAACCCGGGAGAGAGCCTGCTTTGCTTATGGGAAGGATGATAATCTTGAGGAGTAAGGTAAAATCCTATGATACTTCCCTACGAGCCTGGCACATGATACTGCAGAGGAAATTGCAGACATGCATCAAGCTCCTCAGCAGCTGGCTTTAAAAAGGAGATTATCCCGGATTACACAGGTGAGTCTAGCCCTCCCTCCAAGAGGTGGAGCTGGAAGGCAGGACTGTGTAAAAAGGACTCACTGTGACAGACGACGGATGCTGCCTTATTGTGGTGGAGGAGCCTGGAGGAGCAGAGTGGCTCCCACCAACAGCACCAAGAAGCCTTAGACACCCCGAGGGGCTCCAGACAAGTCCACAGCCTACACGTCAAACCTGTGAGGCTCTGGCAGGGACTCAGTTGGCCCTGCTTACCTCCAGAACTGTAAATTCATAAATGAGAGCCAATTGACACTGCTCAGTCCCTGTACAAGGGGAAACACACAACCCTGCTTATCAGTTTGGACACTACTTTTGGAGTTCTGTGACTACACACCAACTTCTGTAGTAATTATATATAGGAAAAACTTTTGACGAGCAGTGCCAATGTCAAATGGAGATGTCTTTCCAAATCTCCAGCGGAGGGTTTGAGATGATGAAACAATCTTGGATTGTATAAGCAAAGTAGTTAAGTTCAGGTTTCCTTGAGTGTTATCAAAGGACACCAAATAAAGTCAATGATAATATTTAACAAGTGAAGTTACTTTTTAAAAGGTTTATTCATCAGCAGATTTTCTCTGAAGGCATCTTAAATGCCAGTAAGAATGTCTTCCATTTAATTAGACTTCACACCAGTTTCTGCACTGTATTTCCCATGTGTAATTTGTTACTGAGTGAATGTTAAACCTGGAATTGCTACTTTGGAATCATTTCAAAGATCCACATTGACTGCCTAAGGTAAACTGCACGACCGACCGACTTCCTTCTAACCCAGAGCCTCTGGCCAATCAAACCCCCAACCACAGTACCCACGTCAGTGACAACTTCAAGAGAGCATACCTGAAGAAAAACATGACAGTACACGGGTCATATAACTCATACATCTTGTTGAAATCAGGTACTTCTGTAATATCCACAAGATAAATAACTGCAAAATTTTTAACCTAGAAAGAGATTAAAAAAAAAAAAATTGGCTTTCATTTCATAAAAGCAAATTAAAGCAAAAACAAGACTGTGTAATTGGGCATTTTTTCAAACTAGTTATTAAATATTTGTCCCATAGAGCTGACAGACGAAAACCGCAGAATGCTGCCAGGATCCCGGCTAGTGCTACTTACAGATGCGGCATTTCCAAGTCACTTACAAATTAAACTTGTCTCAGGCATCAAGTTAATAGTCCTGCCGAAGACGTCCACAGCCCTCTCATTCACTCACCAACAAGCCACATGCATTTTTATAAGTTTGTACTTTGACAAATACTCTTTACATGCATTAAACATGCCTATAAGACTCAATCATCCATTCTCCCCAGTTGCTTTTGCTTCAATGCTTACAAACACTGACAGTTACTATCCCATGAGCTAAACTTTATATTTTGAAGAATTTTCTAGTCCAAATTCATCAGTTCAGGAAAAATAAAACCATGAGATTAAAATCATCTTAAATCCCACTCAGAGGCAACTGCTGCTAATATTTTTGCGAAGTTCTGCCCCATCTCTCCTAGGTACATCTAAAACTACACTATTTTAACAAAACATGGTCACACTCATCTATGTCCTGCTTCTACTGTAGGCATTCTCATGTAAATTTCCAGAGACCTACTTCATTTTTTTAAGACAGGCTGGCCTCGACCTGCTGTGCAGCTAAGGATGACCTTGAACTCCTGTCCGAGTGCTCAGACTACAAGCTGACCTCAGCCCTGGTTCAGTGACACTGGAACTGGAACCCAGGGCTTTGTGCATGTGAACATTCTAACTGAGCCGTATCTTTCACCTTCACCGAAGACTGCTGTTTTAGCTGCCAATACTCCATCCAATGGCTACACCATATTTCGGCACTCTATGGTTATTTTCTTCCTGAGGTTCTAGGAGTATCAATAAATCCACCATGCATGTTACCTTTAAATTTATGTGCATATTTCTGTAGTGGGTAGCCATTCCAGCTTGGACCTGGAAGTTCCAACCACTCTATATAAATAAAACACTGATGGCCAGTGACCAGGCAGGAAGTATAGGCGGGACAAAGAGAGAGGAGAATTGGGGAAACAGGAAGAAGGAGGGAGAGACACTGCAGCCACAGCCAGGACAAGCAACATGTAAAGATGCCGGTAAGCCACAAGTGACGTGGCAAGGTATAGATTTATAAAAATGGGTTAATTTAAGATATAAGAACAGTTAGCAAGAAGTCTGCCACAGCCATACAGTTTATAAGTGATATAAGCATCTGAGTGATTATTTTATATGTGGATTGTGGGACTGCGGGGCTTGGTGGAACCTGGAAAGAAGCCCTCCAGCAACATATTTCACCATTTCCTAAGGATAAATCTTAAACAGCCTTAGACCCAGAGTAGGATTTCTTCCTTAAAAATGCTCTGTGCCCTGTAAAGGCACAACTTAGGCATGTCATAGTTGAACTGTGCCCTAGGAGTCTAATTCCTAACCCCCAAACCGAGAAGTGATTCCAGAAAGAGGATCATGGCAGATGGAAGTCAGTCAGGGTCAAGATGAGGAGGTGGGCCCCAAGTCCACGACTGCTCTCTATTCATAGGGACAAGGTTACATGACAGCCACTGGGAAACATGTGGACTGGAGACATACATACAAGCCGAGGACATCAGTGACAGGTTGAAATGACCAGGAGTGGTACCAACAACCAACCTCCTTTCCCATTTTCCATTCACCCTGTTAAGAACTTTAACTTAATTCTCGAGGGTCTGTGTGTAGGGATGAGGAGGTGAGAGGACAACTCTAGGAGCCAGGTTCTTCCTTTCACCACGGAGATGCCCAGACGACTGAAATCAGGTCATCAGGCTTTCGGGGCAAATGCTTCTACCTGCTAGTAAGCCATCTTGCCACACACACACACACACACACACACCCATTCTTGGACATCTTGTCTCATTTTCTCTTCACAAGAACCTTAAAAGGCTGCCCTCAGAGAGTAAGTCACTAGCTGGCACAAGGTCATACACGAGTATATACCCAAGCCCGACTCCATGTTTCTCCTAAGTCGCTTTAACATCCCCGAAGCGTCAATACTGTTGACTTGGTATTCATTCGATTGCTCAACAGGTAAGGGCTCTTGCCCTCATGCCTGACCACCTCAAGACCCTTGCAACCCACATAAGAGAACCAACTCCCAAGTTGTCCTCTGGCCACATTTGTGCTGTGGCATACCCACAACACAGGGTTTTCCATGTCCTGTATGTTTGGGGTTTGTCTGAGATAGGTCTTTTTATAAAGCCCACGATGACCTCAGATTTGCTCTGGAGTTCAAGATGATCTTGAAGAGTGCAGGGATTACAGGTGTGCACTAACCTCACCTGGCTAAGAACACTTAGTGCTTTCCTCCTCCTGTGGCACTGCCGATTGAACCCAGGGCCTCGTGCCTACAAACGAGGCAAGCATGTTACCACTGAACTTATCTCTGGCATTTCCTATTTTCCATTTTGAAACAGGGTCTCACTAAATTTCCCTCACTGACCTCAATTCACTTGAACTCAGGGAAGCCCAGGCAGGCCCTGAACTTGTGACCCTCCTGCTCCAGCTTCCCATGCTCTGAGATGGCAGGCATGCACCATTATGCCCATTTCCTTATTTCTTAATATGACTATTGTTCTTAAAACCTACAGATGGGCGTATGCCCTAGTGATAGTGTCTGCTCTGTATGCAAGGTCCCAGGTTCAATCCCCAGTGTGCTCCCCCACCAAGCCACCTGTAAAACACAAACCAAACTCTCAACTTCTCAGCTGAGAATGTAGGCCAGGGTGCAGCACCTGCCTAGCACATGCAAAGCCCTGCTTTGGACTGACAGAACCACAAAACCCCCACCCTGAATCCAGCTTAGAAAATTTACGGTGAATATGGCATCTGGGATCCCCTTCCAACGATACAGCACAAAGGCAAGCTAGAGAACACCACTCTGAGAGCATGACAGGCATTCACTGCACTCTATTGTTGGTGCGTTTTAAAAATTGGTAAGGAAATTAAATCTACCACCAGTGAGTGTTTACACTTAACAAGGACTCCACTTGTCTTTAGCTTTAATGGAGACCTTAAGCACTGTGCATGTGTGTGCTCCACTGTCTACCTATCATGGCACATAAGCAATATGTGCCGTGTACATGTTATGCATGCCATGGTGCATGAAGGATGTGTGTACATTACCATCTGCAGATCACGGTGCACAGGGATGTGTGCTTTTCTCTTAATCACTCCAGAAACCCTTAACATTGTGCCCTCAGACATCATGCACACACCTTAGTTG
This sequence comes from Peromyscus maniculatus bairdii, assembly GCF_049852395.1. Classification (NCBI taxonomy): domain Eukaryota; kingdom Metazoa; phylum Chordata; class Mammalia; order Rodentia; family Cricetidae; genus Peromyscus; species Peromyscus maniculatus. The sequence continues at coordinate 71,765,649 of NC_134870.1, read as the reverse complement.
GATCTCATTCTCACGGAAAGTATTTCTGAAACTCTGCTTTCCCATCATATCCATATAAAAACCATTAGCCAGGTCACCAGGAGCCAGCTTTCAAAGTAAACATACTCTATCCTGGTTTATTTAAAAATAAAATAGCTCACTACAAAAATTGAGGCCACAGAATCACGAGATTAAGAGTGGACACTGCAATCCATTTTCTCTTCAACTTGCTCAGGATCAAACACACAATTAAGTACCAACCACACAACCATTTAAATATGGGGGCATTTAGTGACCAGGGAGAGCCGCTGACGGAATAAACACCAACCTGTTTTAAGATGCCTGTGTTTCTCCTGTCTTCAAGCTTAGTCTGGCCCATCATCATTAGACGAAGGCTTCATGTCAAACACATACTGTAAGGACTTCCATAAACATTTCAGGGCAGATTAGCTCAAAAACGTCTACTACATGCAAGGAACTTGTCACTCATGGATTCTAGTTCAACAGTCTTGGAGAACTTGTTAGTATTTCACATACAAAATCAAGGCTCAAAAAGATTGTGTTATGTGGCCCCAAGACCTATGGAAAATAGCAGAGCTGACAGTGGACCCAGGTCTGTCCCAAACACATCTAGATGAGATTTCCTGAGCTGAGTCATGAAGAAATTGTTCTGCTTAAAAAGGCAGAGGCAGAATTGCAGAGGGTGGGAGTCATTCATGTAGAAAGAACTCTGCCTATAAAGACAAAGACACAATCATGTGGGAGGCAGAGCCAGGCAGATCTGTGTTCAAGGCCAGCCTGGTCTACAGAGTGAGTTCCAGGGCACCCAGGACTACAGAAGACTCCCATCTAGAAACACCAAAGTGGGGGGCTGGAAGAGAGTGGAGACAGACACAAAAGAGCAGCCAAATCCCATCATCTAGCTCCTGGATGGGAAAGCAAAACTAGGAATTCTTCTCGGGCCAGCGTGCAAGGGCCCTGCACACTGGCTGGGTCCACAAGGTATCCAAGTCCAGTTGGTACAAAGTGAGTTTAAATTAAGAAAACTAAGCATCGGAACAATGGCTCAAAGGCTTGAGATGGACTTGACGCTGGGCTGGGGAAGACTACTTCACGGCCACCATTTGCTCCCAGCAGGGCCCAAGCACAGGTGGTATTGGTGCTGGTGCTTTAGTGTTTGTGTGGAAGCCCTTTGCAGAGCAAATGTGTGTGAGGCCTGCACTGTAATCTCCAACACCAAAACCCAACCATAAGGCCCCTGTGTTGAGGTCGCTGAAAACTCAAGTCAGACAAGACGAAGAAGCTCTGCTGACTGACTCCTGGGTGGTCACAGATGACAGCAAAACAGGGAAAAGCTGCATAAGAAGTTCTGAGGTGAGGAAGACCCTAGAGACAAGACAGGAAAGGATGAAGAGGTCGGCAGGGAAGGAAAGTGTCCTTCAGCCTTCACTCCCCTGTTCTATGGGGTGAACAGCAAACATGGATCTGCTGTGTTTTTTTCCACGGTCCTAGAGAGCCTGAAGACGAGGGGCTAAGGTGAAGACATTCACAAGCCAAAGCTCCAGTTCCCTGGCAAGTTCTTCTCTTTTAAGACAAGGTCTTACTGTGTAGTCCCAGCTGGCCCAGAACTCGCTCTGTACATCAGACTGGCCTGGAATTCAAGATCTGCATGCCTCTAGCTCCAGAGTGCTGGGATCAAAGGGGTGTCATCACACTATTTAATCTTAAGTATCACAGAGCAGAAATACTCCACATTTCATATGCATTACAACAAAGTTAAAATTTAAATTATCAATAAGAAAAGGACTAACTCTGCCTTCTACAGTATGAACTGCTAATCCAATGAAAGGTCAGAATACCTTTCAGAGTGGGGATTATTTAGACATCTAGACTCTCCAGTGCCCCAAATAAAATAGAAACTGGTAAGAGGAACCATGTCCTCTCAAAAATGAAATCCTCAGTTTTATAAATAAGCACACAAATATTCTAATTCAACATTCTCTCATAATTCTTCACACCAGATGCTGGTTTATGGCAAATCTTTTAAAAAGGCCTTATTTCCTATTCTTCACTGAATAAGGAAGGAAAGGGCAGGTCATCCAGAAGACAGTGACATCACAGGGCCTTTCCCCTTCCTTTGTATCACAGCTTTGAGATCAACCCTGAACCCCAAGGGTGGAATTTGTACCTCCACTGAGGGGGCCTTGGGACTAAACACAGAATACTAGGTAAGGATTAACCAATGAATTCCCACAACAAATGTGTATTCCTTTCTAGTATTTTTATTTTTTTCAGGCTAGAGATTACAATTTGATTTCTGCTTGAGTAGAAGTCCGATACCTAGCGCCTTCTCCCACTGGGAAAGGGAACATTCTTCAAAAGGAGGGAGGGCAGGGCAGGCAGTTTCCAGACAGAGAAAGCAAGAGGAAGTAACTTCCACCAGACAGAGGCAGAGGGCATAAGGACTGACTTGACGGTCAGTCCTGCCTACTCAAGAATGAAAACCCAGATAAACAATGGCAAACGCTGAAAGCTGGGGAGCTTCCCAAGTTGTCCGTACTTCCTGTTTGGCATTCTAGGGAAATCTCCAGGACACATACACTCGGTCAGTGCAGGACAACCGCAAACAATACAACGGCAGCTGGAAGAAGCCAAGGAAGGTGCTGCGATGGCAGGCCTCGACATTCCCTGGCTCCTGCACAGAGGTTCTGTGTCCAGGAGCGCCTTCATGATCAACGGAGGCTATGTGCAAGGCTGCTGCTAAGCGCTGAAAATGAGAAGCCATTGATCACTGTGAGATGACCCCAGAGTAGGTAGAGAGCACAGGCAGGTCCCCAGGAAACGTGTGTTTTAGCCAGGCTACAAGACAAGAACCGTGCTGCTCCAGCAGGCTTAGGGGGTGGACTCCAAGTCTTGCAAGCTGTCCTGGACATCAGTGCTGTCTTTGCTGTCACTGCCACTATCCTCTCCGACCAGGTTCTCCTGCTGACAGGCCTCTTCAGAACCAGGTGTGCTGCCCTGGTTCTCCTTGGAGCCCAGGACCACGTATCTGCCCTTCTTCAGCACCAGCTGCCGTCTCAGCTCATCTGCCATCTGGGAGAGATCCCGCTTCATAGCATAGGCATCTTCTCCATCTGCATAGTACTTGGGCTCCACCTCACTAACCTGGAAGTTCAGGGTGTTGGAGTAAAGGTGCAAGGCTGCTCGGTTGCTCTTCCTGACATGCAGGGATACATACTTAGCGCTGAAGTTCTCAATCATGGCCCGTGAGGCCTGGTCCATCAGCTTCTGGGCCAGGCCAAGGCGCCGATGGGAGCGTTTCACAGCCAATGAGGTGATGTGTCCATGAGGGACATCATCAGGATCCTCTTCCATTTTGGCCAGCACATAACCCACGATCTTCCCATCCTCATCCTCAGCAATGTAGGAGAGCTGGGGCCAAGAGAGGCCGTGATAGAAATAGTACTTCATCTGATAGTTCTCAGGAAGGCAAAGGAGGTTGCAGTGTTGCATGTTCATCAGGTCATCTGGCCGAGCCCGGCGGATGTTCATATTGGCAGCAGAGAGGCCTATCAGACTCGAGAACCAGAGAGGATGCCACGGAGCACAAGCGACACCAACCGCGTTTGCCTCGAGGAATTGACACAAAGGTGTATTTCAAAACTCAAGAAACACAGCACCGTCATTATAACTGTACCTTTGAAGAATACGATTTAACAGGCAGTCCTGGCTACGGAACCTTAATGTAATGACATGATCTTAACTCTGTACTCAAGCTTGCAGAGGCTTTCATCCACAAGACCTTGGGAGCAGGGTCTTGGCAAAGACTGGTCCTTCTGGTGAGGATGGGTTCTCTGTCTATGAGGCTATCTATATACTCATGTGACAATTAGGTGAGAAAGTACTAGCATAGCATCAGACCTCCCCTGCTGACTTCTGCACCTTCCTGGATTCTATCTGCAACAGCAGTGTGTGCAAGCTACCTCAAAATAGGGGCTGCTTGCACTCTGGCTCCTGCTTCCAGGTGGGCTAGAATATAAACTCAGCGGCACTGGTTCTCCTGCTACTCACTGTCCACCCATTTATCAATTTGTAGTTCACTAAGATTTCCACTCCTGTTTTATATAAAACAGATTAAAGTAGATGTCCATTACTTTTTTCTCCAATAACCGTTTGGAAAAATATAAAAATAAATGGAAAAATATTGCTGTATATATGCTCTGTATATTTATTTCCCACAAGTTATGGGACTTTAAAAAGCATGGGCAGCATCTGTATGTGCTTCCTAACAAGCTTGTGTCTGGGCAGAGAAGTTTTTCACAAGCTCCACAATAACACCAAAGTCTACACTCTGCTGTGTCTGAGACTCCCTGACAGCATTCTTTAAAAGCTCTATAAACATTATTTGTCTTGTCAGTTTTCCAAAATTTTATCTTGTGTACATTTATATTCATGTGTGTATATGGTACACACATGCCATAGCACATGTGTGGAGGTCAGAGAACAACTTGTGGAGCTGGTTCTTTCCTTACTTGGATATGAGTTTCTGTGTGGTCTCCCTCTGCTGAGCCATCTCACCAGCCACAATATGTTTCTTTCAGAACATGCCATTACATGTCAATATATCCCAGAAGAGATTTTAAATGCTATTTATATGGACTTTTTAACACACAAAACTAAATGAATCATTATTTTTGTGTGTCACAGTATTAAAGGGATACTAATTCCTAGAGTACTTTTGTAGCAAAGTATATTCCCACCCGATGGGAAAGAGATCACAGGTTCATAAAATAGTCTCTCTTCAAAGTCGCATGTAATCAGCTTTACCGAGAACTTCCTCAGTAAGCTCCAGATCTTTAAGGATACCTGCTCCCTCCTACCTTCCTTCCTTAACTATTTAATTCAAAACTATTCCAGCATCAGGTGGAGGTGGGCACTGAAAGCAGCACACTGGCTAATGAACACATTCTAGGAGAAATGGGACACTCAAGTCCAGCCTGAACACACAGAACTTTTACTCACTTTAAAACAGCTGGGATATCCAAACAGGACTCATACAAGATGAGAAAGATCTCCCACTATCTTCCATTTCTGCAGAGGGAGATTTTCAAATAGTTATACTGTTCTCTATACTAAAATCTTAAAATTTCAAAACTTCTGTTCCCCCAGTTTCCAGAAATATGAATTTATATTTTGCCATTATACTAAGAAAGCAAAACATTAATAGTAGTCTTTTTAATTTATTTCAAATTACATTTTTAATAACTATACTAAAACACAGTATTAAAGGCTTATTAAGGATATGGAAAAGGATTACTCAGTGATTACTTTAGAGAGCTTGCAGGGCACAAGTTCAGAACCCCAGAAACCCACATAACTACCAAGAAGGCGTGATGGCCTTTCTGTAATTCTAGTCTTAGAGGTGAAGACAGAGGACCCCCTAGGATCATAATGGCTGGTAAGACTAGCCTTAGTGACAAGCTCTAGTTTTAAGGAAAGACCCTGCCTCAATGGATAATGAGGTGAAAGATGGACTGAGGATTATTGCTAACAAATACCTTGGGCCACCATCTGTGGTGGTGGTGGTGGTGCGCACGCGCGCACACACACACCCACACAAAATGGAAAAATAAAAGGAAATTGGAGGACATAGCCCCCCTGCCTAGCATACTAGCACCAGAAAGTTTTTAAAAAAGGGAAAAGTGGAGAAGTATGTAAGAATGTAATCAAGGCTGGGCAGTAGTGACACATGCCTTTAATCCCAGCACTAGGGAGGCAAAGGCAGGAGGATCTCTGTAACTTTGAGGCCAGCCTGGTCTACAAAGCAAGTTCCAGGACAGCCAGGACTACACAGAGAAACCCTTTCTTGAAAAACAAACGACTATAATCAAATTTAGGACAAAAGAAAAAGCAATTTAAGAGACCAAAGAAAGTATTTTAAAATGAGACCAATGTGCCCACTAGCAAATACAACACACGTCTAGTAGAGCTGACAGTTCCATCTGCACCTGACACAGTACAACGAGAAAAGCAGAGAACACTTCCAGCAAAAAAAAGTTCTACTTAGCTGGGAAAAGCCAAGAGCATCATCATACCCAGCCATCCTGACAGGAAACCCCACCCGAGGCTGCTCATGCCTCCTTCAGGTTAGGACAGTTGTCCCTAACTGACAGAACCAACAGCACAGACTTGCTTTTAGTGCTGCTTCAGAGAATTTCAGCATCTGTTGATGTAATGGATCCAACCACCTCATTCTTACCTCTAGCCCTGACTGGCAAAAAAGCCAGCATGGGAGAGAAATGTTCTCTCAGCCCTCGCCACACCCTCAGGTCTTCACTGTCCTGGAGTCCAAGAGGAACAGGGCAGGGATGGCTGAGAAGAATTCCCTGGGACCCACCCTCTTTAACAAGGCTTCCTGCGCCCCGGCCGGGACCAACATCCCTGAAGACACCTGTGATGACTAAAATGTCAGAACTGCCCTCTATTGTTCTCTCCTAAATCCAAAAGCAGAAACCAACCCACGGAGAGCCAAACAATGCCGCCTTTCCTACTTATACACACACCTAAGTCTTCCTCCAAAGAGTTTCTTTGGTATGGTGATTGTGGTTCAGTGGTAGAGCCCTTGCCTGGCATGTCTGAGGCCCTGGCTTCACTTGCAGCACAGTAAATGAAGTAATGCTGCTATGGGAGAGCCATTTGGAAGACAAGAATTACTTCAAGCCAGCTTACATTAGCATCCGTGAGAGGGAAAAGTTTCAGGGTTTCTATTAGTGTTTATTCTTTAAAACAAACTCTCAGGTTAGGCACAGTGGCAAATGCCTTTCATCCTACCACTGGAGGTGAGGAAAAAAGAGTTAGGGATGTCCGTAAGGTCTACACAAATTCCAGAGCTACTTACGGAGGCCCTGTCTCAAGACAATAAAAAATAAGAAAGAAAACAAAAGACTAATCAAATTACTCATGGAATAGTATCACTAAATGTTTTATTACTTGACTGTCTTTGTCACTGGCCCTATTGTTACAATTACAAAAGTCTAAGTAAGTTATCCTAAAACTGTTAAAAGGAACTCACAGAAAGAGAATAAACCTCCTAACCAAAGTGCTTTGGAGCTCAGGCCTATAATCCCAGGACTTGTGATGAGGCAGAGAATGAAAAAAAGTTCAAGGTTACCCTGGGCTACACAATAAATCCGCTGCCCCCTCCTCTCGCAAAAGGAAAAAAAAAATTAAAAAGTTTACCACAATATTAACCTAGAAGTTCTGATTTATAAATACAATAAAGTACCAAGGAAAGGCCAATCCTGTTAAACTAGACTACTTAAGTACGTTCCAAAACTCTCAAATTCATTCTGTTCATTATACACACCATACAGTAACTCTGTGTTTTGTTTTTTTTTTCTTTTTTTTTTTTGGGGGGGGGGGGAGACTGGGTCGTAAGTCCTGACTGGCCTGGAACTCAGATCAGTCGGCCCCAGCTTCCAAAGTGCTGGGAGTTAAATGCTTGTCCGTTGCACCTGGCCCTAGCAAATTCTTTAAGAAACACTATCAAGGTCCACAGTGGTGCACCCCTGTAATCCCAACACTCTAAGAGGCTGAGGCAGGACGGTGATGAATTCAAGGCCCATCTCGATTACATACAAGACCTATCTCAGAACAATTCTCTTCCCCAATCATCACAACAAAATTCATCATCACAACGAGTCACGTACTTTAGGAGGGCGATCATAAATCTCTTCCAAGTTTAAGAAACCGACTTTCTGGCACAAACCTTCCCCGTACGTGTTCATGAACCCTGTCTTTCCCTTCCGTGGGTCAATGGGTGTGTAAGGAACTCGGGACTCCGGCGCTGCAGGCAGTCGGACGGGCAGGGCCCAACAGGGCGAGTCCCGCACATGCGTTCGTTACCTTCTCGGCGATGCTGTACAGAACCTCGTCCATCTTCATGCAAGTGGGGTCCCAGTCGTGTCCGAAGCGAATGACGACCACGCGGTCCTCCTCGGAAAGGATGGCCTGGTCTACCTGCCAGCCATTGTGCAGATGCGGGAGCATGTACGACATCCTGAGCGGGCCTGCGCGGCCGGGTGCCGCGAGCTGCCTGGGGGTGCAGAGAACCGTGAGCTCCGCGGCCCCACCCGGGCCCCAGGACCCCGGCCCGCACCCCGGACTCTCCGCCTGGGGCCCCACTGCGAACCCCGCAGGCCCGCGCCAACCCTCAAACCTCCACTTGCGGCCCAGGGCCCGAGGCCTGCGCCGGGCCTCGGCTCGCCCCGGAACCACACCCCTGCACCTCCATCTCCACGGGGGCCGTACCCCGGCGGCCCCAGCCCCAGGGGCCCACGCCGGGCAACCTCTAACCTCGTGAGAGCCCACGCGGCCCGACCGCCTGCTTCTCCTCGCCCGCCTGCGACTCCTCGCCGGACCAGCGCCTCCCGCGCCGCGGACCCTCCGGGCGTACGTGCTGACGTTTTTTTCCTATCGCTGCTGCGCAGGCGCGGGCGCACGCCTGGCCCGCGCGCATGCGCGGTGAGGACGCGGGCGGGCCTTAGGGCTGCCCTCACCCAAACTGGTTTCGAGCGTCTGCACCCGGTCCGGGCTCGCCTTCTTGGTGGGTGGGTGCCTGTGCCCTAATCCCGGCCCATCCTGGTTAGCAAGAGCTCCAGAGCACGGCCGACACCCAGATGGCCACATTCAGAACGCACTTGGGTTGCGGGTGGTGGTTTGCCTCTACTTTTATTATTTTTTATTGTGCTGGAACCATCCATGCCCCTGATCGTTTCCGAAGGCCTATCTGTGCACTCTTGTGTAAAATCTCCTCTTTCAGCGCCGTCAGACGCTCCTCTGGATATGACCAAGGTTTTTTTCCCCCTCTGCCTTAGCCTTGAAGTCAGTTTTCCTTGGCTTCAGCCATTATCTTCCTCCTAGTTTCTCTTTCACAGATCCATGCCTCTTCCCCAGTAAAGGTCCATAGTTCATAATAGAACTCCTTTTCCTCCCTACAAGGCAGTGTCGCGGTGTTGCTGAACCATCTTCTTAAGCTTTTACAACTAGGATTGATTTTATCTGTGTGTGTATGCACGCGTATATTTACATGTATATAAATTTGTCACTTTAACCATTTACTGGCATTAAGTAGGAGTACAGCCGGGCGGTGGTGGCGCACGCCTTTAGTCCCAGCACTCAGGAGGCCGAGCCAGGAGGATCTCTGTGAGTTCAAGGCCAGCCTGGGCTACAGAGCGAGATCCAGGACAGGCACCAAAGCTACAGAGAGAAACCCTGTCTCGAAAAAAACAAACAAACAAAAAGTACGAGTATATTTGTATTGTACAACCATCGCCACTATCCATCTCCTGATAACATTTAGAAATCAAAAAGCAGAGGCTGGAAAAATGGCTCCGAAGTGAAAAGCATTTTTTGCTCTTCCAGAAGACCCAGATTCGATTTTCAGCACCCACATGTCAGCTGACAGCTGTCTAGAACTCCAGTTCCAGGGGATCCAGCATCCTTTTCTAGTCTTCTCGGGCATAAGACACAAACAGTGTACTTACATGTCTGTAGACAAAACACTCATATACATAAAAAAAAAAATAACCTATTTTCTTGTTTAGGTTCATTCTTGTGCTACATAGTATGTGTGAGGTCAGTCAGAACTACCTAAGATCCTGTCTCAAAAATAAATAAAAATAGTTTTTAAAAACACCAAAACCAGGGCTGGAGAGATGGCTCACAACCACCTGTAATGAGATCTGGCTCCCTCTTCTGGTGTGCAGCATACATACAGACAGAACACTATACATAATAAATAAATAAATAAATATTAAAACAAAAATAGGGGTTTCGGATTTAGCTCAGTGGTAGAGCGCCTGCCTAGCAAGTGCAAGGCCCTGGGTTCAGTCCTCAGCTCCAGAAGAAAACATATTAAAACAAAACTAAACAAAAAAAAAAACCCCACCAAAACTTTTATTGACATATACTGTATACATATATTCTAAATTTCACCCAAGTAAGGTCGGAGAACTGTGAAACTGAGATTACAATAAAATTTTAGGGAAAAAAATCACTCTTAAGAGAAAAGGCAATCATTTCCCATTTCTTCATCTCTTCATCTTCTGGCAATCACTAATCTATATTCTGTCTGTAGACTGACTTATTTTAGACATTTCAAATAAGTAGAATTGTATATGGTTATGCCTAGCAGCCTTCCCAAAACTAGATAGCTTCAGGTTCTAAAGTCCATACATGTTGTAGCTAACATCAGTATTTCCTCTTATTACCTTTTAGTATTCAATTACATGCATATACCATTATATACTATTTCTCCCCTAGTCCATTGGCATTTAGGTTCTTTCCCACCCCCCTCTTAATGTAAATTGAGTCTTCCTTTACATAGCATATCCTGATTGGAAGATCCAGTGTGTGCGTCAACTGACCAGCGGACACAGTACTCTGTCCCATGGCACTTCAGCTCAACACGAATCTCGTTGCTTGATGGGGCCCACTCCAACTGCGATCCTGTCCTTCGGCTCGTCTGTCTGGACACTAGCCTTGCACCTTGCCTCTATGCTTCTGTGTCTTGTCCCCACAGTCCCTGGCTCTGTGGCTCAGCTATAATCCTCAGGTCAGCTTAAAGTCTCATACTGGAGACCCTACAGCTTAGCTCTGAAATTCCAGCAGATCTCCAGCTGGGTTTCTCATATTTTCTAACCACTTCTATCTCCAGTAAAGCCTCTTTGAACTGTGGGACCTCTTTAAAACTTTTGTAATCTCCATTAACCTACACACACACACACATACACACACACACACACACACACACACACACACACACACACACACACCTTCCGTGTAAGATATAATGTGAGATCCAAGAGTTAATATTAATAAGATTGGAGTAAAAGAACTTGTCTGTGTTTAAGCCAGGTGGTGGTGGCACACACCTTTTTAATCCCAGCACTCAGGAGGCAGAGGCAGGCAAATCTCTGTGAGTCTGAGGCCAGCCTGGCTACAGAGCAAGATCCAGGACAGGCTCCAAAGTTACACAAAGAAACTCTGTCTTGAAAAAAAAAAAAAAAAAAAGAAGAAGAACCTGTTTGCCAATAAGCAATAGGAATAGGAAACAAAGAGTACTTGGTGAAGAGTAGACAACAAAACCAACCCAGCTGTGGATCCCCTGCTCTTCACGACACTCCAGCATCGGGGGAAGACACAGCTGTCCGTGTTTCTGGCATAGCATACCACAACAGCTGCTTTGCAGATGACTCTCCGAGTTCTGTTGTCCGTGTTATTGTCACCTGCATGGTTTTCATCCTCACCATCCAACACATCCTCTCGAGTCTCTGCCACCCAGCCCTAACGTGTGGCTGCACCAGGGAGCCTGCTAAGCCCATGAGATAAGCCTTGAGGCACTTAAACCTTTAATTCATCACAAAGACAGTAATAAATATTGTTTTACTTCTATGGTGGAAAATGGTCACTTCCAATACGTTTTGTTATCAGGAAGTTCAAAGTATTCCACCTCCGAACATGCTGTACTGATTTATCTACTATTTTGAATTAAAGGCATTTAAAAATGAGCAGGTACAAAAAAAAATTCCCTGACTTGTATTTTTTCTTAAAAGGAGATGAAATTCCTGTGTAAAGCTGTTCTTCTCAGCCAGGCATGGTGGTACACACGTGTAATAGCAGCCCTTGAGAAGCTGAGGGTTAGGGTTTTAGGTCAGCCTGGGCTACAGAGCCCTCCCCTGAAGTGACAAGCCTGTCCTACCACTGTCACTGAGGACCGGGAGCGATTTAAACATTGCTAAAGAACCCTCCCATCCCCAGTACATCTCTAGGAGCTGACTGCTCTGGTCTAAGCCCTTGGGCCTGGCCATCCTGAGGCCCTACTGCTCTGTCCAATGCGGTGTGTGTGTGACTGGCCCCCGGTGGAGCTACAGTTCCTCATAGGGTTCATCAGCGGGAAACTTGCATTTAAAAACTTTGAATACAGTTGTAACCCACTAGGTTTCCTAGTGGCCGTACCCAGCAGGACTGCATAAGAGGTTGATTGGACCATGGGCCTGGGTACCAGGTGTTTGTAAGGGTCTAACTAGCAAGGGAGAGGTCTTTTGCTCCACCCCTTGGCATTGTTATAAATAAACCTTTGGAATAAAGCTCTGGGCTGATTAATAAGGATCCAGACCCACCCGAGTCTATCCTGTGGTTTTTCTCTGTTTTTTTTTTTTCTCCTCTCTATTTCTAACTTAAGTCTCTTATCCCTCACTCCTCAAGAGTTCCTGGGGTAAATAAGTGTGGGGGCTGGTCCCACAGAATACATTCCTCCTGATTATCTGGCTTGTGCCAGTTTAATTCTCCAGCCCAGATGGGAGACAGAAGTGGACTTTTGTGTGTCCTATCATGACATGTGTAGATTGTCCTGAAATTTACCACTGGAAATGTCATATCACAATTTGTTGGCATCAGAAATCCAGCAGCAGCTCTCATGAGGTTGAAGTCCAGGTGTGAGACAGGGCTGCCATTGTTTCCTGTCCCATGTGACTGGTGCAGGTCTCTAGACACAGCACAGCTTCTGCACCAGGAAGCTTCTGAGCATTCAGAAGGCTCACCCCAGAGATGACAGAGACAGAGAAGGACACAGTCAAAGAGGGAGGTAATGCTCAAGTAACTTATTGTAAAACAACCACCTGCATCTGTTTGCTTTTGAGACAGGATCTTGCTACATTGACTGGGCTGGCCACAAATCCTGGGCTCAAGCTGTAACCAGAGTCATAGACTCTGGGAGCTCCAGCACATCAATTCTAGCCATCTGCTCTAAAGAAAGCAAATGAAAACTGGCAAAAGGGGGTGTGTGTAAGATTTTCATCAACATAGCTACGTTGGGAAGATGGAAATTAAACCTATCAGCCCAGTGCTGTACTATTAATATGACTTTGTTTTTTCCTCAGATAGAGTCTCACGGAGCCCAGACTGGCCTTGAACTCACTATGTTGTAAGGATGATCTTGAACTCCGGATCCACTGACTTCTACTTCGCAAAGTACTAGGAATGTTAGTGTGTGCACCATGCAGCATGAGCTTTAGCTATAGAGGAAGAATGGGGGCAATACCAAGAGCTGTGACTGATTAAGCAGTCTTGATTAAACTGCAGTCTGGTTATTTATTCATTTTCTTAGTGTTTATTCTACAAGGTGGACTAAAGAAGTCCTCACGGCTTGAGGGGACAGCTAAATTCCTCTGAGGTAACTGTTTGGGAGTAATCATCACAAAGTGATTAGTTCATGAGGGTCTGCTGTTCCAGAATGCAAGGTGACTTCAGGTTAAGGACAACGACTTGAGTCTTTCAGGTGACTTTTGGGGATGCCTGGACATTGCAAATATTGACACAAAATGCCTCAGCTACTCTTATTTTTGTGCTCTAGTCTTGAAGCAGGATGGCAGGCTTAGTATCACCAACTTTTAGAAAGACAGTCTTTGAGTGGCTAATGTGCTTATTTCAGAGCTATGCAGGAGCCTGAGTTTTAAGACAAAAGAGATGTAAAATACAGGCAGGGACGCCAGGCTTTCATCCTGCTTCTTGTTACCTTGTGGCCAAGGGATGTTAGTGCTTTTCAGCAAAAGCAGTATCTACATGCCCATGATAAAGCAAACCCTCAGCCCCCTTTCCCGAGAGGACCACAGGTGTGTGTCACCATGCCCTCTGGCCGTTTTTATCCTTTTGAGCAAGTTTGATCACCTTACCTTTTGATCTACCAGTATTTACACTGGATGGTGAATTTAGATGGAACTATTTAGTGTAGAAGTTAGCTAAATACAGTTTTTCTCGTCAGTTTTCACTGATATATCTTGAGACTGAAGCTTTATCTCAAATTCCCAATACAGTTGATCACCTATATCCACGTGATATATTTATATGGAAGTTATACCGTGTACCAATATGCCCTCAGTACAATTCAGTTTCACCACAGAGTAAGTTACTAAAGTTACAAAGGATTTTTTCCTTTCTTTTTTTTGAGATCTTATTCTGTAGCTCAGGCTAGCCCTTGAAGCAATCCTCTTACCTCAGCCTCCCAACGATTGGGATTGCACATATGAACCACCACAATGGCTACAGACATGTTCTAGACCTCTTCCACACAACAACCATTTGTCTCCCTATCATGTGTTACTATGGACAAAGGTTGATACATCTGGCTATGTTTTTTTTTTTTTCTTCTGGAGGGTGGGTGGGTGTTCCAAGTTAGTTTGGACTGTGGGGATGTGACAGCAAGCCTTAACCTGTTGGCACTGTGTTATTGCCCACCCAGAAATGAACTGCTCTATCCCAGTTATTAGCCTGCTTAGACCTGAGTGATAATTTACACAGGCTCCCTGTGATGGCTAAAGAAACTTAATATGGAGCCAGGCATTCCTTAAGGGCTGTTGACCTTTACTCTGGAATGCCTGGGACATCCTAGTGGCCTGCAAGTGAGACAAGAATAGGAAAATAATGGGCTGTGGGGTATTAACAGCTGCCTTTGCTTCTGTAAAACTTACTTAGCACTGTGGGAAAAGGATGGAATGGTCTTTTTGTTTGCTCGTTTGTTTCGAGACAGGGTTTCTCTGTGTAGCCTTGGCTGTCCTGGAACTTGCTCTGTAGACCAGGCTGGCCTCAGACTCAGAGATTGGCCTGCCTCTGCCTCCCGAGTGCTGGGATTGAAGGCGTGCGCCACCACTACCTGGCAAGATTTATCTTTTTATTACTATATAGCAGGAAAGAAAAAAACAACTGAAGGAAGTAAAACAATTTTCCTGCCCAGCTTGTGGATTCTCTGGATAGTTGTAATGCACACCTTTCTGATGCCCCTCTTTAAGACCCCACCTTAATGCCCCCTGCACAAGGCATGCTGTTTGGCTCTAAGGCTGCTGTCCTTCTGCTAGCAATAAAAATCAATTCATTTCATCTAAATTTGAACTGAGTCTAAGTCTTTGGTCTTTCCTCGTGGATTGGAGCACCACAGCGGGACAAAGCCAGTTACCCGTCCCTGTTCATAGGCTTGCTCTGGCATTGTTTATAATGTGCTGTCATGCACCAGGCGCTTTGGCTCCTGTGGGAAAACATCAGTGTTCACACACACCCTACTGAGATAGAATAAAGAAGAAAAAGCCGATTATTAGAGCCTGGTGTGTGTGTGTGTGTGTGTGTGTGTGTGTGTGTGTGTGTGTGTGTGTGTGTGATTCACTTAAAGCATTGCTTGTATTAAGCACTGTCTATTGCTGACCATGACTTCCCTTGCTACCTGAAACAGAATGACCTGGAGAAATAGCTAAAAGAATAGGTCATTGCCCTTAACAACTAACAACAAAAGCTCAGCCTGAAAACAGCAGGTTTAAATGAAAACACTAAACTTGTTTTTAATTTGAATTTGGGTGAAAACTCTGGGTTAGATCTACTGATTCATGTTACCTTCCATCTTGTTAAATTCTCTATGTCCCTGTACTAAATTTTCTCCCCAATTAAGAAATGACTGTTTATTTGAGTTGAGTTGAGGAAATGCTACAGGGAAAAAGTAGGGCAGGCATCCCACTCTTGGGCATATACCCAAGGAATGCTGATTCATACCATAAAGATACATGCTCAGCTATGTTCATAGCAGCACTATTTGTAATAGCCAGAACCTGGAAACAACCTAGATGCCCGTCAATGGAAGGATGGATGAAAAAAATGTGGTACATATACACAATGGAGTACTACTCAGCAGAGAAAAACAATGAAAGCATGAAATTTGCAGGCAAATGGATGGAACTAGAAAAAATCATCCTGAGTGAGGTAACCCAAACCCAGAAAGACAGTCATGGTATGTACTCACTCATAAGTGGATTTTAGATATAAAATAAAGCACAATCAGACTACAACCTATAGAACCATTGAGGCTATATATATAGCATGGAGGTCCCTAGGACGACTGTGGCTTATAATAAATTTCGGTTTTACTCAATTACTGAGCAAGCCTCAATGAAACATCTCACTATTAAGATAAGAATACATACTCTATCAAGATGATAATAGAAAAATTAATTAATTAATTTTAAACAATAAAAAATAAAAATAGAAAAATTTGAAATATTAAACAAACAAACAAACATTTTACTAAAGTTTAAAAAAGGGAGAACTAGGGAAAAAAAGGGAGAACTAGGGACTCATCATTCCTCTCCATATTCTATTCTTTCCCTTGTTTTATATATTTTAAATTTTTTTATCAGTGGATTCTGCTGGAGGATCTGATGCAGATAAGCACTGGAGGGCTCCTGTTGCAAATCACCCTCTGGAGCGATGGAAGGATCTTTCTACTAGCATGTGGAGGAGACCCGATCTAGTGTTGGTGTAGCCCCAGAGTTTGGTTTATGTCTTTCCTCAGGACAATGAGGTTCCTCTTTGGATTCCTGAGCACTGAACGCTCCCTGTGGCTGCTGCTGAAGCCCAACATGACAGACACCTAATGGGTCATCATGAAAAAATCTACCCTTCTGATGCTAATGGAGATCGAGAGCCCAATATGGCCAGCTTTGGCAAGCATTAATGTAAGCTTAGGAACTGTAGCCATGAGATTGGATTCTTCAGAAGAGCTGCCAGCTAATGTCATGCTGGGATCAAGAAAAACGGGCCTTGGCGGTTCGTGTTCCTAGAGTTGTATCCATGCCAGTGGATGTCCACACAATCCAGAAGAGAATTTGACATTGCTGCTGCCACTGTTGATGTTATAACAATGGCGGCCACCGCTACTACTGTTTCTGGGATTACCATTTCATAAATGCTTACTACAGCTAGCACAGTGGAGACCCTGGCAGCAAAAGTAGCTACTACAGTTAGTTAATCTTTCATTCTATTGGGCATGATAAATTTAATTCAGTAGTTATATACATCTCGATTGGCTTTGAAAATTATAAACTTATAAACTCAAGTTCCAGTTGCTTTTGGGATACTATCTTACAAGGACTCCAACGTACAGTATGGCTCGATAAGGAAGGGAATGACTCAGTTGCCTTTAGCCTACTGGCTATGGGTGGGATAGGACCTCTGTTGGTCTTTTCTGTATCGAACACACAGATTGCAAGCCCAGTGCCACTTTGAGATCTTTGGCAGCAATTAACCATGCAGCTCACACGATTGAGCCGGTATGATAATGAGTATTCAGAGACGGGTAATTCCTGGGGGGCACTCACCAACCTAAGTCAGAGCACCTGTGTGGCCTAGGCAGGTGTCTCCATGACGGGTAAGGTGACCTGCTGACGTCCCACGCAACCCAAGTCAGAAGCTCATTTTTTAATAAAAGGGGGACCTACAGGGCCCTGCCGCCCCCCTCAGTGTTAGGTAACTGTTGCCTTGCTTGCGGACCTTGACCTTGATATCCTCCCAATGCTAATTCCTTGCCAGGTTCCACTCTCCTGAATGCTTAAGGGAAGTTCCTTATCTGTGTATCCTGAATAACCAGCGTTAACAGCTTAGATGCAAGATTGTAAAACATCGGTAGGGAACTTCTGCCCTCCGGGGTCCTCCCATTGTGCTGTAAGCCTGTAATTAAGACCTCCTACCCCCTTCAAGAAATGACATTCGACATTTAAAATTATATATATATATATATATATATATATATATATATATATGTAATTGAATGAATACTGCGAATGTAATCTATGAATACCACAAATGTGATTAATATCATGAGTGTAATTTAAATAAATAAATAAATAAATTTTTAAAAAAAGTAGGGCAGGAACACTAACAATAGTAACGAAGAAAGCAGTCTTTGGGAGACTGCAGGCAGCAGAGTTGGCCCACATCCCTTCCATCTCCTCACCACAAGTGCCTGAATGCAAAGCCTTCTGAATTCTTTTTCTGTCTGGTTTTTACCCTTCTAAAATACCTTAAAACTAATACATCAACCCAGAGACAGTATTAATATCGATGACAACCATACACTGCTTCCATACACGGTTGCATTGCATGTTTGAATCGTCTTACGCTCAATTGTCTCCTCAAACATGGCCCTTCTTTAGTGGTGAAAACGTTCAAACTATCCGTCTAGCTTTTTGAAGTGCTCACTACAGTATTGTCACCGCGGCCTTGATTTAAAATAAGCTGGGGGGTTAGGCTGAAGAGATGGCTGAACTATTAAGAGCACTTGGCTGCTTTTCCGGAGAGGGATGTTGAGTTTCCAGCAATCCATGAGGCAATTTTCAACTCTCTTAACTCTGGCTCCAGGGGATCCCACGCCTTCCTCTGGCTTCCGGCGGCACCTGCATTCACCTGCATTGTGCCATACACGCCCTACCTGCTTCCATATGAATAAATAACAAAATAAATAGTGGGTAAAAAAGAATAATGCTAGGTGGTTTGGGCCCCGGGCCACACCGCGCACTGTTGGCGCCCCGCCCCCTTGCTGTCGTCACTCCGCGGCATAGCCCCGCCTACATGTCGGTTAGCCCCGCCCACACGTGCCTGTGGGCTTCCGGTTTTCGGGTCACCCGTGGTGGCTTTAGTCGTCTAAGGCTCACACACCCGTCAGTCGTGCTCCCTCCCACTCGTGTTTGCGGGCCGCGCGCTCCGAGGAGGAATGTGGGCCGGGGCCGCGGGGCTGAGGGGCTCCTGCGCGCGGCTGCAGGCCCTGCGGGGCGGCCATGCGGCCGCGCTCCTTCCCAGCCGCTCGCAGGCCCTGCACATCTCGGTCGCTTCCTGCGGCAGCAGGAACTTGCTCAAGAAATTTGCCTCGAAAACCAGGTACGCAGCGGCCAGGGTGCGCTGCGGGCCGGGGCGCCTGTGCACGGTTGGATGGAGGCGGTTTCTGCAGGGGACAGATGTCCGGGAGGGGCTGGGTCGGGACCGTGGGCATAGATGTCTGATATTCGTGCAGTTTAACCTTTGACAATTCCCGCGTTCCCACTACACTTTCAGGTTCTTTTTATACAGTGTTAAGCCTCCTGAAACCTCACATTGCATACATTTTTGTCTTAATTAGATATTTTTAATAATAAACATACGATAAAATACTTTGATTTCGCGGGGCGGTGGCGTCGCACGTGTTTAATCCCACTCTGGAGGCAGAGGCAGGGGGAGCTCTGAGTTCAAGGCCACCCACCCTTGGTCTATAGCATGAGTTCCAGGATAGCCAGGGCTAAACAGAGAAGCCCTGTCTCAAAAAACAAAAACAAAAGAAGAAAATGATATTTTGATTTCCATAGCATCTTAGAGTGTACTAAATGTGATAAGCCAGTTAATATTTTTTTGGGGGGGGGGTTGTTTTAACAAATGATTTTACAGGTGGTTTTAGGTTTACTGAAGAAGTGCATAGTTCAGAGACTGGCCTCAGATTCTCTATCAGAACTGATGTTAATGTGGTATCCTTAATGCCCTCTCCTATTCAGATGTGGTAGCTAGACGGCCGTGTTCAGTCTTGCCCTATTGGACAGCTCTAACAGTTTTGGGAAATCCTGGTTGGAAGTTGCGTGGTGGCACATCACTGCGATTTGATGTTTTCTTCGTGATTATATGTGGGTCGTGGAGTTGGGGGAAAAGTAACAGAGGAGAAACACCATTTTATCAAGGGCATGTCTAACCACTGTGCTCACCGTGTCCTGCGGTGTTAGGTGTCCCCTTTTGTCATTTTTGGTAGGAAGTTGCTGTGTGTAGCCCCTGCCCTTAAGAGGTGAAGAATTGTGACCGTAGGTTATTTGGAGTTCTTTGTGGGAGATGTGCCCCTTCATTTACTCACTCACCAGTATGGACAAGTGGTTATCAGCTATTATTTTATTTTGCTCAAGGTGTTCCACCTTTGGTCATCAGCAGCCCTCTCACCCCCCTTTGCTTCCTTGATGCACCCCATGTTTAGCGAGTCTGTCTGGCACTTCAGGATGTCCTAAGTTCATCTTACATGTGCCCCTCCCCAACCCTAAGGAGCAGCCATTCTTATGTGGAGCCCAGGTTACCGTGCTGGAAAGCAGGGTCTGGGAGCCGGGTGGGCCCACGCTTTTGTTGGTATATCCGGTCTTTGGTCCCTGTACTTGTGAGCATTTTGTTCTTTTCTGGAGCGTTTGTCCTCTTTCCCTACCTTCCTGGAAGTCCCTTCTGTTCTAACAGGAGCGGTGAGACCCCCTCAGTCTCCTGACTGTTCAGTTCTAACAGGAGCGGTGAGACCCCCTCAGTCTCCTGACTGTTCAGTTCTAACAGGAGCGGTGAGACCCCCTCAGTCTCCTGACTGTTCTAACAGGAGCGGTGAGACCCCCCTCAGTCTCCTGACTGTTCTAACAGGAGCGGTGAGACCCCCCTCAGTCTCCTGACTGTTGTGTTCTAACAGGAGCGGTGAGACCCCCCTCAGTCTCCTGACTGTTCTGTTGAGCACTTCGGAACCACCAGCCTTTATCTTCATGAATGACCATAGCGCTTTCGTGAATGTTGGAGATAAAATCTCAAGGCCCTTCCATCTTCCCACTGTAGATAGACACAAGTCAGAATTACAGGGTTGTGTTAAAACTCTTCTGTCCCATTCCCACAGTCATGTTGTTGTCCACTAAACTTCAGTGGTTGTTAACATGCCCCATGCCCCATGCAAGCACCCTACACTTGAAGTGTCAGTCTTTTGACCTAGTTCATGCAACTCTTTTCTTAACTTTCATAACTATCCCATCTAATTATTTTAAAAAAAGAGACCCCCCCTTTTTAAAAGATTTATCTATTTATTTATTTATTTATTTATTTATTTATTTATTTATTTATTATGAACACAGAAGAGGGTGCCAGATCTCATTTCAGATGGTTGTGAGCCACCATGTGGGTGCTGGGAATTGAACTCAGAACCCCTGGAAGAGCAGTCGGTGCTCTTAACCTCTGAGCCATCTCTCCAGCCCAGAGACCCCCCCCTTTATGTATATGAGGGTTTTTTTTTTTTTTTTTTTTTTTGTGTGTGTGTGTGTGTGTGGTTTTTCAAAACAGGGTTTCTTTCTTTCTTCCTTTTTTTTTTTTTTTTTTTTTTTGGTTTTTTGAGACAGGGTGTCTCTGTGCAGTTTTGGTGCCTGTTCTGGATCTTGCTCTGTAGACCAGGCTGGCCTCAAACTCACAGAGATTCACCTGGCTCTACCTCCCAAGTGCTGGAATTAAAGGCATGCACCATCACTGCCTGGCCTAAAACAGAGTTTCTTCATGTAACCCTGGCTGACCTGGAACTTACTCTGTGGACCAGGCTGCCTATGACCTCACAGAGATCTGCCTGGCTCTTTCTCTAGTGCTGAGTTTAAAGGCATACCACCACCATCACCATTATAACCACCCAGACTATGTATGTCAGTTTTAAAGATTTGTTTACACCTTTAATCCCAGCACTCAGAGGCAGAGGCAGGTGATCTCTGTAAGTCAGAGGCCAGAAAACCAACCAACCAACCAAAACCCTTCTTATTTTATGTGTATGAGTATTTTGGCTGCATGTATGTGATGTGCACCATGTGCATGTGTAGTATTTGTGGAGGTCTGAAGAGGGTGTCAGATCCTCTGGGAACAGTGATTGTGAGATTCCATGTGGGAACTGAACCCAGGTCCTCTGAAAGAGTAACTAATGCTCATAACCACTGAGCCGTTTCTCCAGAGCCTCCCCCCGCCCCATCTAATTTTTGTTTTCTTGATATAGAAAGAAGTTTTGGTATGAAAGTCCATCCCTGGGGTCTCACATGACTCACAAGCCATCCAAGTTTGAGTTCCTCACAAAGAGCACCTTAAAGAAGGCCAAGAAGGAAGACACTGTCCGCCTGAAAGCCCTCAATGGCCTTCTCTACAAAGCTCTGACGGAATTGCTGTCCACTCCTGAAGTGAGCCAGGAGGTCTACGAACTGAATGTGGAGCTCTCCAAGGTGAGCACAGGTCAGGGTTGGGGGCAGGGCACAGGCTTAGCTTCGTCTGAACCCATCATATCTGAGGTCTTAGTTTGGGGCCCCAGAGGTGGTGCCAACTCTGATTTAAGTCAGGGTACAAGGTGCAGAAACAGAGCTTTTTGGGTGAGGGACGGGGACTGTACAGCACCAGCCAGTGTGACGAGACAAAGCGTTAGAAGAAGTTTAGGGATATGGTGAGGATCCACAGTCTTTGCTTTCATAAAGCGAGGAAGGTCCTCCGTCTTCCTAGATGGGGTTGAGTTGAAGAAGAAATAGTTGGCAGCTGTTCATTTCCAATTCCCTGCATCTGGAGAGGTTGCCGTGCAGCGATGCTGTGGAGCACATGGGGCTGAACTGAGAGAAAGGTCAGTGAGCTTGGGTGTCTGTGACTCTACTTCCCCGCCATGAATGCTGTGGTCTCCGGCAGGCATCACCAGAATAGTCTTCTGGGTGTAAGAGGCGAAAGAAGCTGTAGTCCTTATCCCCGATACACTGTGTGAACGGTGAAGACTGTAAACCTAAAGTAACTTGCAGTTGGGGTGCACCTCAGGTCTCTGTGACTTCAGACTTCTCCGCCTGCCGAGTGTACTGGAAGATAGGTGTCTCTGCAGACCGGAACAGGCACACGGAGGCCGTCCTGCAGAGGAGCGCTGCCTACATCAGGTGATGGTGTTCACTTTCTGCACATACTGCCTTCTGCCTCAGCCTTAACTGGCCTGGCTGTTTGTAGGTAAACGTTTAAAATTTCTCATTGAGGATTTTTGCTTTTAAGGAAAATCTTGGAAGCATTTCCTTAATTTTAGACTATTAGTTACATTTTGCTAGAAGACCTAATCTAATCAGATTTCTTAAAAATTTTATAGGGCTCCAGAGGTCCTTTCAGGGCTCTCTGAGGCACGAATTATTTTGACAGTACTAGGAAGCTCTGACTGCCTCACTGTGCAAAGTGTTCCTGGAGTTCCTAGTGTGCCTCTGCCCATGCTGACTGCCCATGCTTCCACAGCGCCTCAATCACCTTAAAGTATCCTGGATGAACAAGTCAAAAAGTAAAAATACAGCCGGCGGTGGTGGTGCATGCCTTTAATCCCAGCACTCGGGAGGCAGAGCCAGGCGGATCTCTGTGAGTTCGAGGCCAGCCTGGGCCACAAAGTGAGTTCCAGGAAAGGCACAAAGTCACACAGAGAAACCCTGTCTGGGGGAAAAAAATGGCTCTTGAGCCAGGTGGTGGTAGCACACGCCTTTATTCTCAGCACTCAGGAGGCAGGGGCAGGCGGATCTCTGTGAGTTTGAGGCCAGCCTGGTCAACATAGTGAATTCCAGGACAGTCAAGGCTACATAGAGATACCCTGTCTCAAAAAACAAAAACAAAACAAACAAACAAAAAAATTGGCCCTTAATGGGAAACACAGGCAAGTCTTCTGCCCTGCCCTAGGGTATTCTGTGCACGCGCGCGCGCGCGCGCGCGCGCACACACACACACACACACACACACACGCACACGCACACGCACACATACACACACATACATGCACACACACATACACACATGTATACACACACACATACATGCACACACACATACACACACACCACACACACACACATACACACACACACACACACACACACAGAGGTAAAGGAATGCCTCCATCTGCTCAAGTGTAGGTTTTTGGCAAACATCTCTGAAGAAGAAACTAGTGAATCACTACAGAACAAACAGCTGGTCATGCCCAATGCTGGTAGCAAAATGTAACCTTCCAGAATTTGAGCAGTTGGCATCCTCCGTGAGCTGGATAGCCTGAAGAACTCCACGGCTCTTCTCGTGGGGTCATAACTTCACAGTGCCACACAGTCCTGAGGAAGGTTTGGACCTGGTTGTCAGCAAGCACACAGATTGTAAAGCCACACATGGGGAGAAGGCACATTACCTGCTAGACCCTGCTGCAATTTAATGTGATGCTTAACTTGTCAGGGTTTACGGAGGGTTGGGAATGATCCATGCTTTGCTAAGGACTATTAATATATTTGCTTTCCTCAGTTTCTTATCTGTATGAGGCCACAGTTCTGTGTGCATCAGTAAAAATAGCAACAGGAAGCAGAGGCTGAGTGGAGCACTGACTGGCCTCTGCTGAGCTGGGCCTCAAAAGCATGCAGACAAAAAGGCAAAGCCCCTGCTGCCAATACTTGAAAAGTCAGTTTTTTATTACATGTTTGCCAGCACTTGGGAGGTTTATTATGTTAAATGACTTAAAATTTGTCATTTTTAAGTTTCTTAAATTTAATTTCTAACAGTAAACATCAATAGAACAACATTTAAAAAAAAGGCGTTGGTTGGTACTGCACGCCTTTAATCCCAGCACTCAGAAGGCAGAGAATCTCTGTGAGTTCAAGGCCAGTCTGGTCTACAGGGCCAGTTCCAGGACAGCCAGGGCTACATAGAGAAACCCTGTCTCAAAAAACAAACAAAAAAGTTGTTGGCCATTCTCAATAACTTCTTAAGATTGTAAAGAATCCTGAGACCCAAAATTTTGAAAATTGATGAGCTTCTTGGACATAATGAAGTTACTCAGTGTCTTAGGGTGTCTATTGCTATGATGAAACACTGTGACCAAAAAGCAAGTTGGGGAGAAAAGGATTTATTTGACTTACACTTCCACATTGCTGTTCATTATTGAAGGAAGTCAGGACAGGAACTCAAGCAAAGTTGGAACCTGGAGGCAGGAGCGGATGCAGAGACCATGGAGGGGTGCTGCTTACTGGCTTGCTCCCTATGGCTTGCTCAGCCTGCTTTCTTATAGAACCCAGAACCGCAAGCCCAGGGATGGCACCTCCCACCATAGGCTGGGCCCTCCCCCTTTGATCACTAATTGAGAAAATGCCTTACAGCTGGATCTCATGGAGGCATTTCCTCAACTGAGGCTCCTTCCTCTCTGATGACTCCGGCTTGTGTCAGGTGGACACAAAACCAACCAGTACACTCAGTTTATTCAGTTAAAAAAAGGTGGGGGGGGGGCAGAAACCCATCTGGCCACAGATCTCAGAGTTGGATGCTTCCCACATACATCTAGCTCCTCCCTGTAGCTCTTGCCCCTCCCTTCACATATTATTCTCTCTCAGGAATCCATGTGTGGGGCTTCGTCCAGCATGTCTGTTTGTCCATCTGTCTTGTGTTCTCTGCAAGGGTCACTGGGCATCCGCTTCCATAGAGAGTGTCTGCAGCTATCAAAGAAGGACTGATTTCATCGTTTACTGTTAACCAAGCATGGTTTTGGTTGGACACAATTAGGAAGTTAGCTGAGTCGAATGCCTCTTTGAGACTATTGCAGCTGCCCAGAATTTGGTGTCAAAGTTTCAAGGGATTGCAGGGCCTAGACCTCATGGCTGGTCTGTATCACATGACTGGGCTGTACATCTCTAGCCTGCTGGGATGTCAGGTGGGAGTCCTTCCAGGAAGCATCTACTGAGTACAGGATGCTGTTACTAAGTTAGAGGCAGCGCTCCAATCCAGACAGCTTCCTCATTGGGAAGAGTGAAGGCCAGCCATTGTGTGGAGCACCTTCATCTCTAGTGATGAGGCGTTTGAAAGGGGCGTCTCCAGAGCTTCGCTTCTCCCCCCACTTGCCTCCCCTCCCCTCCTCTTCCTGCCTCCCTTACAGCCTGGTAACTTGGTGAGTCTGATGTAGTTTGTGTTTAGAGCCTCTCCACTAAATGTGTGCTCTTTCCTCAGGCACCTTCTGATGTCTCAGCAGATCCTGAGAAATGTTCCACCCCTAGTGTTCATTCAAGACAAAAAAGACATCATTCTGGCTGAGGTGAGCTTTTTCAATAATTAGCTCTTTTGTTCTTTGTCTTTCTTTTTAAATCTCATGTACACCAGAACAAACCTTTTTTTTATTTATTAGTTTGGGTTTTTGTTTTGTTTTATTTTGGTTTGGTTTTGGTTTAAGACAGGGTTTCTCTGTGTGTAGCCCTGGCTGTCTTGGAACTTGTTCTGTAGACCAAGCTGGCCTCAAACTCGCAGAAATCCGCCTGCCTCTGTCTCCCAAGTAATGGAATTAAAGGCATGCGCTACCACCACCCTGATATTTATTAGATTTTTAAAAATGTTATGTGTGCCAGGTGGTGGTGGAACACGCCTTTAATTCCAGAACTCGGGAGGCAGAGGCAGGCAGATCTCTGTAAGTTCAAGGCCAGCCTGGGCTACAGAGTGAGTTCCAGGACAGACTCCAAAGCTGCACAGAGAAACCCTGTCTCGAAAAACAAACAAACAAATAAATATGTAAAAATGTTATGTGGGCCGGGTGGTGGTGGCACACACCTTTAATCCCAGCACTTGGGAGGCAAAGGCAGGCGGATTTCTGTGTGTTCGAGGCCAGCCTGGGCTACCAAGTGAGTTCCGGGAATACACGCAAAGCTACACAGAGAAACCCTGTCTCAACAACATTTTTGGACTGGAGAGATGGCTCAGTGGTTGCTCTTCCAGAGGACCCAGGTTCAACTCCAGCACCCACATGGCAGCTCACAACTGTCTGTAACTCCAAGATCTGACAGCCTCACACAGACATACATGCAAGCAAAACACCAATGCACGTAAAATAAAAATAAATAAATTAAAAAAAAATGTTATGTGTATGAGTGTTTTTCCTCTATGTATGACTGCACCATGTGTGTATATTATCCTCTGAGGCCAGAAAAGGGCATTTGATCCCAGGAACTAGAGTGTGGGTGCTGGGACTTGAACCTAGATCCTCTGGGAGAGCAGCTACCGTTCCCAACCACTGAGCCATCTCTCCAGCCAGCCATGTTTATTCACTTCTCTGTGTGTGGGTGGGAGGAAAGGGTTTATTTGAGCTTACAGTTCCATATCACAGTCCATCACTGAGAATTCATGGCAGGAACTCAAACAGGAGAGTAGTAACCTGGAAGCAGGGACTGACTGTGTACCAGGATTGCTTATCACCTTGCTCCTCATGACTTGTTCAGCCAGCTTCTGTATACACCTGTGGACCATCTACAGTGGCCCCAACCACCGTGGGCTGGGTACCCCCATCAGTCCCTAATTAAGAAGATGCTCCTCAGGCTAGAAAATACATTTTCTCCGTTGAGGTTTCCTCTTCCCAAACGACTCTGGCTTGTGTCAAGTTGGTATAAAGCTGGCCAGCACAGTGAGTGTGGAGGTCAGAGGACAGTCTTCTACCATGTCTGTCCTGAGGATCCTACTCAGGTCTCCAGGCTTGGCCTCAAGTGTCTTTACCCACTGAGCCATCTCCCCTGCCCAAATAATTAGCTTTTTATACTTTACTTTTATACTTTATAGTCATTAAACTTTAATGAATACAGTTTTAGGTTTCACTTCACTTATTTTATTTTTTTTAAGACAGAGTCTCATTTTGTAGCATTGGCTGGCATAGAACTTGCCTTGTAGACCAGGCTGACCTTAAACTCTCAGAGATCTGACTGTCTTCTGCCTCCTGAGTGCTCCTGCTTTTGGTTCAGGCCTCTTGATCCCACAGAGTGGGCCCCTGTGGCTGGGGCTGACCTTCATATCTGTTCTGACATTGCTGGAAGCTTCCCTTTCTCAAACACTCCAATTCTGTGGCAAAATGGAGTCATTTTGCAAAACTACTTTAGAAACTAGTAAATAATAGTTACACAAGTCATCCACTGTTTATTTTCCTCACAGACTTGTCTAATGTTACAAGTTCTAGAAGCCTCAGGCATTGTTGGGGAACTTGTGACAGGTCAGAGTCTTCAGGGGTGTGAGTCACAGTCATCTGTCACAGCACTGCCTTGAGAAGCATCTGCAGTGGTATTAACTGAAGCCATGAAACTTGTGCTGGGCTGTGTGCGAGGCTGTGACGCGGTCCTTGGAAGTAGAGGGTAGGAGCTGTGACCTGCCACCCCATGCTTTCTTTTCAGGTAGATCGGTTACTGGCGGTGGCCGACTTTGGACCCCTGGATGAAAAGGATGACTTGCCACAAGATGGTCTGAGGTGAGGCGTGTGGACATCTTTCTCATCCCTGTGACAGATGCTTAGGCTACAGCAGCCTCTCAGTCTGTGCCTCCACTAGCCCACATTGCCCTGTGGTACCTGCCCTGGGTGGGTCTAGCACTTGTCTGCATAGTTCTGGGTGGCTGCCCATCCACCACCATGCCCAGGTGAGGGAAGCTGGGGATGCACACATTGGCCATACCAGCCACTGCCTGTAACTCTGAAGAACCTAAACCAGGACCCCCTTTCCACGTCCCTGTCACCCTCAGCAAGTTCAGAAGTGTGAGGAGATGTAACAAGTGTTCTATGCAGATGCTTTGGTCCAAACTCCCTGGCTTGGAGCTTCGTTTGTCTCCATGTGAAGGCTTCTCTTCTCTCCCCCCACCCCCCAGGAACCCTGATGCCCTGCCATCACATGACGCCCTAGAGCCAGCCGCACCCCCAAATCTGTGTGGGATCGACCACGAGGCACTGAATAAGCAGATAATGGAGTACAAACGCAAGAAGGAGAAAGGACTCCCGTGTATGAGCCTGGCACCGCCATCAGGGCGGGAGCAGGCGCCTGACCTGACTCATTTGCTGAGAAGGAGAAAGAAGCCATCATCCCGCCGGCACCAAGACTCTTCCCCCAGAAGCTTCCTTTTGGGTGAGGAGGATGAGGACGAGGAGGACAGCACCACAGAGTATGAGTGCCAAGCCCATGGGGCAGAAGAGGAGTGGGAAGCAGAGGCTAGAGGGGATGGCCTGCAGCAGGGGCTCTGTGACAAAAGAGAACAGGGCTAGGGGTGAGGCCTGAGTGCTGCCTGCCCAGCCTGCAGCGTGTGGTCTGCACTTGAGAGACGGCTGATGAGGCGGGGCTCTGGTGGAGGCCATCCTTAGCCGCTTGTCATTCAGCTACTTGTACAATTTCCTGTCCTGACTCACTGGCTTTTCTTCAACATTCGCCTGTAACTGAAAAATAAATGACATCCCCGAGAGACTCACAGACGTGGTACATCTTCCCTCACAGCTGCCGGCACAGGCAGCCTGGCCTCAGCGGCAGGAGAGTTACACACAGAACCTTAGGCCTCCATCTGCAGATCTCCACAGCCAGTTAACGGTGCCTGGCCCCTGGTCCGCGGATGACTTCTTTTTTAATAAAATACTTTGTGTGTATTCTTTGAGAGTTTCATACGTATGTACACTATATTTTGATAATATCTACTTCTTTCGTCTCCCTTCTAACTATTCTAGGATTTCTGCCCCCTAAGTCTCCCTCCTAACTTCATGTCTCACGGAATCTAATTTGTGCCGCCCACATGTGCAGGGTGTAGGGCTGTCACAGGAGCACACAGACAGCCTGCCGGGGGCTACGTCTGTGCTGCCCCTAAAGAAAACTGACTCTTCCCCAGCAGTCATCAGCCGCCAATGTCTCCTGGGCTAGGATGAGGCCCTGTGAGACTCTCCTCCGTCCATGCTGGATGGAGACTGGCTTCATGATCCTGTGCAGGCAGCCAGCCGCTGTGAGGTCATGAGTGCCGTGACCTGTCATGGCCAAGATACTGCTTTGCCCCGGTCCTTCCTAAGCTCTGGCTCTTACAGTCTTTCCACCCCTCTCTCGAAAAGTCTTCCTGGAGATCTGAGGGCGACGGAGTGTGCTGTAGATACATCCCATTTAGGGCCACAGTCGCTCATGTACTTCTCTGTACTGTGACAAGTTGTGAGTCTGTGAATACTGCGGTCCACACTCTGATGAACTAAGAGCTATGCTAATGTGTGGGTATAAAGAGAAGTATTTC
Organism: Peromyscus maniculatus bairdii; assembly: GCF_049852395.1. Classification (NCBI taxonomy): domain Eukaryota; kingdom Metazoa; phylum Chordata; class Mammalia; order Rodentia; family Cricetidae; genus Peromyscus; species Peromyscus maniculatus. Next base: position 71,736,012 of record NC_134870.1, on the reverse strand, counting down.
GAAGGCAGTTTGACACTATGTCCATGTAAGCAAAATGATAGGAGCAGGTTCTCTGGGGCCTGTGACCTCCCAGGCACAGGTTCTTGATCAAGTTTACAGTGCCAGGCATGAATTCCCTTCTGTAGAGTGGACCTTAAATCCAATCAGAAAGTAAGTGGTTACTGCTATACCATACCATGCCTCTGTTGCATTGATGGGCATGTCTCACTCACAGATTCATAGCTCAGTAAGGTGTTTGATGACACACCCCACCCCCCACCCCCCACCCCCGCAGCAGCTTGCATAACGTCTTCTAATACTAAGAAAGCTAGCCGGCAGGGAGAACGTTTGCAGGCCAGTGCCCTCTTGAATACTCCGTGTCCTGTGACCAGCGTGTGTGGTATCTCCAGCAATAGGGTGTTACCATCAAGATCTGCTGGACAAGGAAGAGCAAAGATAATGGCTTTTACTTGTTCCGGGGAGGGGTGCTGGAGCCCCCTTGACCAACCACTTGAAGGGAGGAGGTTCTGTATGGCTTCTTAAACAGCTTTGTGTGGAGGCTGGGATGGAGCAGGAAGAGTGTTTCACAGATTTGGAGGGGTGCCCAAGTGGCCCTGGCTGTGACCTAGATATGATTACCCCATAGTGGCAGACTTTTTTTCTTGATGCTTCTGACCCCCTCTCCCATGTATGGATTTCCTAAGATTCTTTGTCCTAGCTGACCTCATCTTTATGCCCTCAGGAGTCTGTGGCTATTGGACCCAAGCTGTGAACAGCTCTGTTGTGCTAAATTGTTTGTATGAGCTCCAAGGTGAAGCTCCTCTGGATAATTTACAAATTTAAATTTGTAAATTATCCTCTGGTTTGTTTTAAGCAGCCAAAACATCAGCAAGAGGCTCAAGAGTGAAACCATGGTACTGAGACTGTAGAAAGGGTATCAGTTTCCAGTGAGCTGAAGCGGGGTTGCAGGCCGTGCCTCGGAGCACTGTTGAGTGGGACTCATTGCTCACTCTGCTTGCGCTCAGATGGCTACGGGTGCCATAATGACATCTGATCACTCCAATAATAGCCAGTGACATCCAGCCACTCAGCAGTCATAGCCAGCGGTCAGCTGTCTTTCCGGTACAAGTGTAATCAAGTCAGCATCTGTTAGGTTGACAGCAAAACAGTGGACCTTGTGACCTACAGAGTCCATGCTTAAGAACCCAGCTACTCTGTCATGGCACCTTCAGCAGTTCAGGACCCACACAGAGAGGAACTTGACTCACTGTGTATACACTCCCAGCTGAGATGGAGTAGCCAGCATTCTGCCTTCATCTGCGGTTAACCATAAATAAGTGTCCTTTTCATGGACTTTCACCTTATTCATGAACTTGCACCTCCTGGTGTTAGTTGTCCTGTTTAAAACAGCTCCATGCTGGTCATGGTAACTCAGGCCCATAATCTGAACATTCAGGAGGCAAAGAGAGAGAGGCAAGGGAATTGAGTCCCCAGCCTAGGTTATACAGCAAGACCCTGCCTCAGAAACAAAACAAAAAGAACAAAACTTCAGACTGGGGAGGAATGCGTCTGTCAGTCCCCACCCAGGCCCATAATAGCCTCACCTAAATTCTAGTTATATACAGCAGTACAGTCTACATTCTTACACGCAGCCTCAAGAGTGTATCCTAAGGAGAACATGCACACATGGGAGTCCCTGGTGTGTCTCGTGCATTCATGGTTTGTCACATGTATATATGTATATATGGGTATGTGCATGAGTGCCTGCATGTACAAGTATGCATGGGCATGTCTGAGTACCATGTGTACAAGTACAGGATAGAGTGCCTTGGGTATGCATGTGTGTGAGTACCATTGCGAGTGTTCATGTGTGGACATGTGGTGGGATGGATGCCTGTGTGCAGTCGTGCGCATGTTAGGCATGCATATGCATGCCTTCTGTGTGCTTATGTGAATGCCAGTGTGTATGGACCTGTGTGTACTGTGTTTACATAGACTGTTGAGAGTTGGGGATTCTACGGCTAAACAGCGCTGGACTCCAGCACTTGCACACGTGCTACACTTTACTGTTGCTAGAAACCTTGTCCTGGGATGTGGTTGTCTTGGGCAGCCTTGGCTCCATGGGAAGAGAGAACAGCTGAGTCTGAAATACTGGAACCCCAAGTTATCAACAACAACAACAACAACAACAACAACAACAACAACAACAACAATGACCGGAGAGGCCTTTGCCTCCTCTCACCTGGGAATCGGAAGTTTTAGAGAATGTTCTGCTGTGGGTTCTGTGCTCACAGCAGGTCCCCCTGGCTTGCAGCCCCTCCCTCTACTGGGACCTTGGTCTCTATCTTGTGATAGGAATTCTGAGAGGGTTAGAGTCTGGGTGACAGGTCTTGCCAACCCCAAAACACATCTGGTAGAAGGAATCTCAAGGGATAATTTATAAATACACGTCTAAAATCATTCAGGAAGCTGAGTCAAGAGAATCGTAAGTCAAAATCAGACTGGACTGTAAAGCCAGCCCTGAAAGACCTTGTTAAAAATAGCCAATCAACCGCGTAGTGGTGGTGCATGCTTTTGATCCCAGCCCTCGGGAGGCAGAGGCAGGTGAATTTGAGTTCGAGGGCAGCCTGGTCTACAGAGTGAGTTCCAAGATAGCCAAGGCCACACAGAGAAACCCTGTCTCAAAACAAACAAACAAACAAACAAACAAACAAATAAACAAACAAACAAACATCAGCCAATCAAAAGATTGCAGCATCCCCACCCCCCTCCACCCCCTAAGTACAGTGATTACAAGGCTTTCATACTTGACTATGTTGACTCTGGGAAGTATTAAAATTTTGCAGACATATTGTAGAATCTGGGCTGGGAATAACATTGGTTTGATTTGTGGGTCACTATAAAGTGAAGATGTAAGGTACCATGTCAAACACGGAAGATTTTCAAAACGGTGATATCACAGTGGTAGTGACATCAGAGTGATAGTCCCCCACACCCACTTAAGGTGCACACCTGAGAAGACAGTCTGCCGCTAATTGGCCCTCACCCCTTTAAGGTTGTCACCTGTACCATTGGCGCCCTTCCACCCTGCCCTGCAACAGCTGTCCAGCTGTGGAGACAAGCCCTAGTTGCATTTGAATGATGTTTACTCAAGGCTTGCTGAAGAGCAGGGATGTCACATCAGCCATGCATGTTCTCAGCGTGGGCTATTGTCAGTGAAGTCCATGCTGGTAGGCCCACAAAGGTGATACCTGGGAACTTGTCCACTGTGAGATTACTTTCTCCTGTGCCTGGCCAGGGGGGTTGCTCAGCATGAACTCAAGGTTCCTGTTTGGCTCAGTAGTTGTATTCCATTATGATGCTCATATACCTTGAGGTCACATTGTCCCCAGCTGGCCTTTGGGAACTTGTGTTAGTGTGCTATAGCTGTCCTAATGAAGTACCACTAACTTGCTGAAAGCAACAGGAACTTAGTCTTGGTTCTGGAGGCCAGAGCCCTTTAAGATTCCTGGGAGGGTCCTGTTTCTCTAGCTTGCACTCCTAGAGCTTCTGCTGGATTTTTCTAGGTCCCCACCTGTACCTGCCTCCCATCTTTCCTTATCTAAATCTCCCTCAACAGTTCTCCCATGAAGATACTTGCTTTATTAGAGGCCACTAGCTCCAGGATGATGGTATTTTGAGATCTTTAGCTAACTCATCTGTGAAGACTATTTCCAAATGAGATTGTTTCTGGAACTGTATAGATACTCATGTGGATGGCTGCTGTGCCTTTGGTCCACTATTCTTGGAGGACTGCCCGCCTCTCTACTCCACTGCTTCTTTCCTGTCCCATCCTAGAGTGGGACATTTGACTCCCTTCAGAGGAGAAGGAAAGAGAGTAACAGGGACTGGACACAAGGGGTGCTCACTGCTATTGGTGCCAGGGAAGAGCTGGGCAGCTCTGGGCACACTGTGCATAACTTAGTGGCTGTAATCTGTGCAATGGAGTGCAGCTGGAGACACACATTCTTTGGAAGCAGATGCTGGGAAGAATTTTGGGCAAGGTGCAAGATGGGCACCTGCATCTAGGCAGTGAGCAAAGATGACAGTGGAGCCCAAGTGTCTTGGGCTGCCTGATTGTGTGGTCATCTGTCTAGGCAGAAAATAAAATTCTGATGTTGATGGCTCATGTTTTACATCTTCTGAATATGTCTTCCCTATAAGGGATGATGTCTTAGTAAGTGCTCGACTGCTCTGAAGAGACGCCATGACCGCAGCAACTCTTATGAAAGAAAACATTTAATTGGGGGCTGGCTTACAGTTTCAGAGTTTTCGTCCATTATCATCATGGTGGAGAGAATGGAGGCATGCAGACAGACATGGTGCTAGAGGAGCTGAGAGTTCTGCATCCTGACCCTCAGGCGGCAGGCAGAGGGAGACACTGGAAGTGACTTGGTCTTTTGAAACCTCAAAGCCCATCCCCAGTGACACACTTCCTCTAAGAAGGCCACACCTTCTAATCCCTCAAGTAGTACCACACCCTGAAGACCAAGCATTCAAATATATGAGCCTATGGGGCCATTCTTATTCAGACCACCACAGATGGGTACCTGTTGACCACCCCTCTGCAATAGAACAGGAAGTCCTCTCTAGGGGGAACCTGGGTGGCAAGCCCTGAGTTCAACAGGTTCCCTCTATATCAAATCCCACCACTTCATGTTGTCTTCCTCCTGCTGCAAATCTGAGGTCACAAACTTCCCTAACAGATGTAGGCTGTTCCTCTTTGAGAAGTGGGCCTCCGTGCACAGTGTCACCATTGTACCCTTTCTAGTGAGCCTGGTCAGAGTGGCCCCTGCTTTACCCCAGGGGTCTGACACCGGAAATGTTCAACTAGCTTTCTAGCTGGTCTCCAGTCTAGTGAACTGACACTTAAAGTCATCCCAGGTCTTTTGTGTGTATGGTGTATATGTGTGTATGCATGTATTATAAGCGTGCACTTGCCTGTGTGTGTGTGTATATGTGTGTGTGTGTGTGTGTGTGTGTGTGTTTGCTTATGTAGGCCAGAGGTTGACATCAGGTGTCCTCCTCAATCACTTTCTACCTTATTTTTTGAGGGAGGGTCTCCCATTGAATCTGTAGCTTGCCATTTGGTTAAACCAACTGGCCCAGTGAGTCCACTGAGACCCCCCTGTCTCCTACCAGCTGCCGGTACTGGGGTTCCATATGCATGGCACCACACCTGGCTTTATGTGCATGCTGGAAATGCAAGCTCAGATCTTCATCCTTTCACAGCAAGCCCTTTACTCTGAGCCATCTCCCCAGCCCCACGCCCCACCCCTGACCCAGTTCTTAAAGTCAAGAATCTAGTGTTCCAAAGATGAGTTCAAATCATGACATTGAACACGTGTTTGTGAGACCCAGTAGCTTCCACTTATATCCTGTTTAGCTGTTAATGCCCAGGAGGGATGATGACGCTGTTTGTCATATTTTATCTTACACAAGTAACTGATGTGTGTTTCCATAGCCTTACTTCCATATTGGACTTTATAATGCCATGGAGGAACACTTAATGATATTTTTATACTCTGCCTGGTAGAATCTGCCCCAGACTGGGTACCCCATTGCGTCCAGACTTGCTATAACCTAAGATTGTGGAGTAAGAGACTATGAGATGCCTTCCTGTTGCCTTCACTGTCCACTACTTCTGAGGGGACTTTGTCCCTGCTCTGGCCATCCACAACTGAGATGATCTTCCTTGTGACTCTAAGCAGCTGGGAGATCCTCCAAAACCTGCTGCCTGGACATGTCCTCCCCTAAAGCTCCCAGGCTTCCTGTGCCCAGAAAACTTGCCATATTTGAGTTCTGAACCTCTCTGGAGGTGAACTGCACCAGGTGCCCACCTGCCAAAGACAGGAGGGGCATGTTCCAGATCGACTTTGCTGCCTGGGGGAGGTGTCGGCCCTGCTGTTCCCCTGGGACCCGGCTCTATGCCTGTCTAGCTCTGATACAGCAGATGCCATTTGCCAGTCCTTATACCAAGACACAGCACAACACCCAGACAGAATCCAAACACAGACCAAGATGGAGTCATGCAAGATTTCTGAATGCTTGTGAGAGAACACCAAGAAATCAAATTAAGAGTCTTGTGACCTCAGTTTCTTCAAAAACATGGAATTGTTATTGGAGTGTACTTTCATGCCCCTCCCAGCGATAGTGCCTAGGAGTGAGTTTACTTCCTATTATTCATTACAACTGACTTTTGTTATTTATTTATATGCCTCTATGGAAAAACTTTTTTTTGTTGTGTGCGGTTTACCCTTGTGATTGTGCATTTTACTCAGGATTCTTCTTAACCCTCAGAGTATAAATTGTCTAATGCTCTGAATAAAGTTGGCTATCGCATGAGACTTTAGTCAGACTCATTTTTAGGCTCCATTCTCCTGGGTCCCACCACCTCTAGAATGGTAAACATCATTATACTCTGGCATGGTCCCATACCCTGATAGAGTCCCATATTCCGACATAGCCCCCTGCCTCAACATGACTCCATACATCCTCCTAGACCCACCACCTGTCACAGCCCCCCACACCAGACATATGCCCACACCAAGACAACTCCATACTGAAACGCAGCCTGACACCCAGACAAGCCCACACTCAGTTATATGCAGAGTCCCAAACCTGTGCCACACTCGACCTGGGGTACCCATCCCTGCCATGTTTGTTCTGTACCCCTGTGGTCCCCTGGCCACAGCTGAACGGAGGTCAGGGTGTGTATAACGAGAAATCCATGGCGTCTGTTCAAAGGGCAAAGAATTTATTAAGGGGGAAAACTCACTGTACAGAACAGAATTGACACAGGTTCTGGAACGCTCTTCCAGCCTCCTGGATCAGTCCCACATCCAAGTCCCATGAGGGAGTGACAAGAGAGCTGTCTATGTGCATCTCAGGTCTTAAGGGTCGCCGAGAGGCCACGCCCCAGGGGCATGTACTTCAAGGTCATCGGCAGGTGGAGCAGTTACCTAGGGGTGGTGCTTCAAGGTCATAGAACAGCTACCCACCACAGGAATGTTTGTCCACTTGTCTAAAATGCCCCCTCCTCCACACTCAGGCTAAAGTCCTCTGCTTAAGGATGAGTTCAGATCAGAGCTAGCCCTATAGGTACCTGTGGGACCCCTGCAGGTAGGTGCATGGGCCATGGGACACCAGTGTGGTGGGGTGCAAAAACTTCGCTTGCGAGAGAGAACGAAGGGCAGAAGCTGAGAAGGGTACACGGGCTGCCAGTGGCATGCTTTGATTTAGAGCCTCTGTTGGTGGCACCTGGCAGTTTAGGGGCCCAGGTGAATCAGTGGACCCTTCCCAGATCACTCCTCTATTATTGGTGCACCTGATCAGAATATAATCCAGGCTAGGCATGTACAGAAGGAGGTACCTGTGAAAGTTCTCCCAAAGGGCAGGGGTCCTGGATCTGATCAGGATGTCACTGCCCTGTCAATAATGGTCTGAGACCCAGCTGCTGCTCATAGAAGCTGAACTGGGTGTCTTCTTCTAGTCATAGATACTGAAGGTGAGGGATGCATCTGTGGTACAATCTGTCAGGCTTCCCATGGTTCTGGTCTCTCAGCTCCGTGCTAATGGTTCAGCTCCTGGAGCCAGCTCCCTGTAGATGTAATTCTGAACGGTTTTATTAAACAAGAAACACAGAGCCAAATGCAGAGTTAAAACCCCAGAGATCTGAGAGCAGTAGCCAAGAGTTGAGACCAAGACCGCCTTCTTACCACCCGCTGCTGCTGCCGCCGTCCTTCCCCCGAGAGAGAGACCTACTTCCTGTGTGTCTGTCTTTTTATTAACTTTCGGTTCTGCCTCTCATTGGTTGTAAACCCAACCACACGACCTCCTCATCACTGCCTGTCTATACAGACCTCCATGTCTCTATGGTTGGTATTGAGATTAAAGGCATGTGTCTCCAAGATGGCTATGTCCTTGAACGCCCAGAGATCTGCCTGCCATGTGATCGGATTAAGGGTGTGTGCTACCACTGCCAGACTTCTGCTATGGCTTACTATTAGCTCTGACCCCCAGGCAACTTTATTTATTAACATACAAATAAAATCACATTTCAGCACAAATAAAATACCACCACAGCTCCCTGTTACACAGAGGGGCTGATTTATCCCTCTGACTCCAGAAAAGGACCTTAGAAAGCTAAGCCTTTTCCACTTCAGGTTCCCTCCATCTCTTCAACTGTCCTTCACTGGGGAATAGAAGATACTGGTGGTCATGCAGCCAAGAATCGTATATGTTAAGGGATGGAAGCCCTTCTGGCCCACATTTTACAGAGCATTTGCTCCGCCTTGTCTATGTTTTGCCGAAACCACTCAGCCTTTGTGGTGGCTTGAATAAGAACGGCCCTCATAGGCTCACATGTTTGAATGCTTAGTCACCAGGGAGTGGATCTGTTTGAAAGGATTAGAAGGATTAGGTGATGTGGCCTTGTTGGAGAAAGTGAGTCACGTGGGGTAGACTTTGAGGTTTCAAAAGTCCACGTTAGGTCTCGTCTCTCTCTCCCTGCTGCCTACAGATCCAGATGTAGAACTCTCAGGTACTTTTCCAGCACCACGTCTGCCTGTGTGCCACTGTGCTCTTCACCTGATGATAATGGACTAAGCTTCTGAAACTGTAAGCCAGCCCCCAATGAATACTTTTTTTTTTTTAAATAAGAGTTTCCTTGGTCGTAGTGTCTTCACAACAATGGAACAGTGACTAAGACAGACTGTATCTCCCTAGACTGCAAGTCACTCTAAATAACTAAGTCCTTCCATTCTTAAGCTTCTGCTTGTCAGGTATTTAGTCATAGCATTGTGAAAAGTGACAAAGGGGCTCAGCGGTTAAGGTACTGACTGCTCTTCCAGAGGTCCTGAGTTCAATTCCCAGCAACCACATGGTGGCTCCCAACCAACCTTATGAGATTATGAGATACGGTGCCCTCTTCTGGCCTGCAGGGATACATAATAAATAAATAAATCTTTAAAAAAAAGAAAGAAAGAAAGAAAGAAAAGTGACGAATATACTAGGCAATATGTACAAAATAACTGGTAGGTAGCATAGATTGATTTCCCTTTGTTTTTGGCTAGTACCAACGGACTATTGCTTTCAGTGGCCTGCTGTGGATATCGTTCTATATAAATAAAACACTGATGGCCAGTGACCAGGCAGGAAGTAGGTGGCCAGGCAGGAAGTAGGTGGGACAAAGAGAGAGGAGAATTCTGGGAAGCAGAAGGCTGAGGGGGGAGACACTGCAGCCACCGCCAGGACAAGCAGCATGTAAAGACTCTGGTAAGCCACCAGCCATGTGGCAAGGTATAGATTTATAAAAATGGGTTAATTTAAGATAAAAGAACAGTTAGCAAGAAGCCTGCCATGGCCATACAGTTTATAAGTGATATAAGCGTCTGAGTGATTATTTTATAAGTGGATTGTGGGACTGCGGGGGGTTGGTGGAAGCTGGAGAGAAGCCCTCCAGCAACAGAGGCCCACTCTTGTTTCTGAACATCTGAGCAGTGAAGTTGCTAGCACAGTGGTACTTACTGGATAAAGGGAAGAGTGGTTGAAGTGGAGAGAGAAGAAAGGATCAGTCTGGGACAATAGCAAGGCAATTGGTGTTTTTTTTTTTTTTTTTAAAGATTTATTTATTATGTATACAGTGTTCTGTCTGCATGTATGACTACAGGCCTGAAGAGGGCACCAGATCTCATTACAGATGGTTTTGAGCCACCATGTGGTTGCTGGGAATTGAATTCAGGACCTCAGGAAGAGCAGCCAGTGTTCTTAACTGCAGAGCCATCTCTCCAGCCCCCAAAGGCAACAGTTCTTAATCCCCTAGAGTGAGATCTTTTGGCTTGGCCCTTAGGAATCTATTGGCATCCCTAGAGTGGAGGGTGATATTGAATCAGCTTTGTCAATAGCAGAATGGTAGGTCAGATACCTCATACCAATGCGTGGGTGCGTGGTCACCGTTGGCCTACAGAAAAGCGGAGGAGTTCAAGTCTTGTCGAGAGGATGGGTCAGAGTTTGGGGCTGGCTTGGCTGTCAAATGAACACTAGGGTATGATGCAGAAACAGAACTAGGAATTTGTTTTTTTTAACCACTGAGCCCTCTCTCCATCCCGGGGAATTTGTTCTCAACTATGGCTGTTCCTCGTGGCTATACCCTTGTGTGGGTCTGGACATTAGTCTGTAAGCAGCTCTCCTGAACCCCAGATGGCTGAGAACACAAAGCTACCCAAGGCCCAAGACTGGTCTTTGTTACTTCTAAGCCCTAGTAGTGTGCCAAGGCAAGGCAAGAAATATGTTTGCTTCTAATTTCTTTCTTTCTTTGTTTTTTGAGACAGGATTTCTCTGTAACTTTGGAGCCTGTCCTGGATCTCACTCTGTAGACCAGGTTGGCCTCGAAATCACAGAGATCCACCTGGCTCTGCCTCCTGAGTGCTAGGATTAAAGGCATGCACCACCATTGCTGGGCTGCTTCTAATTTTTAAATTTGGAAATAAATAAAGGACAGTAAAATCAAAAGAGAAGAACTGGAGAAAAATCACTAAGGAAGCAGAAATAAATGGACAGACTCAAGATATGTTAATTATAAGATTAGAAGTGAGTGAAGAAACTTAGTAGTTTTTAAGTTTTAGGATTTATTTTTATCTATGTGTATGAATGCTTTGCCTGCATGTATGTCTGGGCACAACATGTGTGCATTGCCCATGGAGGCCAAGGAGGGCATTGTATCCTTTGGAACTGGAGTTACAGACAGTTGTTAGCTGCCATGTAGGTTCTGGGAGTTGAACTGTAGTCCTCTGCAAGAACAACAAATGCTCTTAGCAACTAAGCCATCTCTCCAACACTTTGCTTATTAGTTTTTGAGATAGGGCCTTACTGTGTAGCCCTAGCTGGCCTAGAACTCATTATGTGTAACCATCTAGCTTCAGACTCAAAACATACAGGTCTCTGCCTCTAGAAATCTGGAATTAAAAGTGTAGGCCACCATGTCTGGCCAATTATTTATATTTTAATTGCTAGGTTCTAAACTGTACTTTTTTTAAAAATCATGAGCATTCTGATTTTATAAGAAAACCAGAATGTATCTTAATTGACTATTAGAAGAAAGGACAAAGTTTGAATTATATAGCTTGTCTTGTTTTCTATGTATAGTTAAAGTTTTTGTGAATGACTAACCCATTCCATTTTCACAGTTGCTTGGCAGAGCACTCTGTACAGGCAACAATGAGCATAAATATGTTTATGGTTCGTACTGACCTATTTGTCAGACAGTCGTGGCATGGAGAGAACCACTCACACATCTCAGAATGTAAGCTTGAGTCCTTAGAGTAAGAATCATCTGAATTTAATTAGACTAGTGGCTGTGGAGCCTCCATGGGACTGGACTAGGCTCTCTGGATATGGAAGATGGTTGTTTGGCTTGAATTGTTTGGGGGGCACCCAGGCAGGGGGGTTGGGATCCGTCCCTGGTGCATGGGCAGGCTTCTGTGAATCCGGTGCCTGTGGTGTGATGCCTTGTGCAGTCTTGGTGCAGTGGGAAGGGGCTTGGACCTGCCTAGGCTCAGTGTGCCAAGCTCTGCTGACTCCCCATGGGAGACTTTGATTTAGGGGATGTGGGGATGTGGGGTGGCTTGGGAGAGAGGGCGGGGTGTGGGAGGAGGTAGGAGGTAGGATCTGTGGGTAGTATGTAGAGTGAGTAGAAAATTTCCTAATAAAGAAAAATGAAAAAAAAAAAGCATCATAAAAATTTCCCTAACCATCTGGCAGACTCAGAGCTGAGGATGTTGCTTGCCTAGATAGATAGATAGATAGATAGATAGATAGATAGATAGATAGATAGATAGATAGATAGATAGATAGATAGATGATGGATGGATGAATGGATGGATGGATGAACAAATGAACAAACTAACTAACAATAAAGTTCAAGCTCAGGCTGAATGACCTGACTTAGAAGTGAATGAAAGCTGCTGTGCACGTGGGCTTCCTTTCAGGTGCCCTCTTCTGGCCTGCAGGCAAACATGCAGACAGAACACTATATAATAAATTAATAAATCTTAGAAAAGGCTGAATCCACATTATTTGCAGCTGTTTTTAAAAGTCACCGTTGGCGCGGGAAAGGTGGCTCAGCAGTTAGGAGCACTTGCTGCTCCCCCAGCAGACCTGGGTGAACTCCCCAGCATCTAGATGAGGCAATTTGTGCATCTGCCTGTAACTCCAGATCCACAGCGTTCACCTCCTTCGTTTAGCCTCTGCAGGTGCCTTCACACACATGGTGTTCGTACATACAGTCAGGCTCACACACATACACACGAAACAAAAATAATAGTAAATCTTTTAAAAGTCATCATCAAAATAACCAAATTAAAAAAATTTTAAAGACCTCATTTTAAGAAAAACAAAACAAAACTAACTTCTACCACATACTAACTCAGGTCCCCAAAATTAAAAAGAAAAGAAAAATTCCTATTTTTTATTTAGGGAGGGTAAGGAAGGAGAAAGGGATTGGTGTTTAATCTTCACAACAATAGGTAGATATGACACTGTTCCTTTACCAATAAAATGTAGCTCAGAAAAATAATGGTGGCTTCAGATAGTGCAGATGACTCTGTGGGTGTCCCACAGACATGAAATTTGACCTTTAGCGCAGCAATGTGGCTTCCACGAACGACAAGTGCACACTGGGGGGAAATAGGAGGGTAGTCCAAAATCTGAAAGTCCACATTTGTGTCACAGTGTCTGTACTGAACAGTTTCATGTCCGCTTGACACAAGCTAAAACCATCTGAGAGGAGGGAGCCTCATAAGCCCCACCTGTGACATGAAAGAGACCTCACCAAGGACACCTGTCTCTGGGATGATCTGAGACAAAAAGGTAGAACATGGTCCTGTTGGCCTCCGTAGAGTGAGGCTGTGGCTGGCAAGGATGATGGCACCTTGTAGCCCTGGGGGGAGCTTTCCAACAAGGCAGCGGTGAGGTTGGTGAATCCTCTTGGGAGTTGGAGGCAATTGCAAGAAAATGAGCATCCCCTGCCTTGTTGTTAGAAAGTTTGTGTTAATAAGATATTTCACTCCATAGTTCAGCTACTGGAGCAAAGATGACCAGGCTCTGCTTCTCCCCGTTTTCTGCTTCTTGCAGCCTTGAGCCTGTGAGGATTCTGTTTTGACCTGTTCCCTGGATGCAGATGACTTATTTCGTCATGACTCCAAGCTGCCGCCGCCACCTGCCCTACTTGGCTTCTCCCTCTGAGTCTTGCTGCCTGTCTCTGAAGCCCCAGGCCTTAGGAACCTGTTCCCATGGTTTCTTCTCTGAGTAACTTCGTACTTCCCTTTAAAAGGGAAGACACTTCATGACTGTGGCGTTCCCACCTCTCACGTGCTCACACAAGTTCTTTGTCTTTCTGTCTTACCTCTAAAGGTCAGACCTTTATCCTGATTTTTGTAGGCTCCTGGTCAAACATACTGGTAGGATGCAAAGAACTACAATAGTGTCTTGGGAGACCTGAGCCCTGGAGTGCTCTTAAAATAGAACTCACTACCTTGTTCTTTGCCCAAAGGGCTCATGGTCCTTGATAGACATCTGTTTCAGTTGAAGTTTCATAAACCCTGATGATTTTAGTGAAAAACAGGCAGAAAAGAGTCCACTCTGAATGTTTCTTATCCAAGCCATATCCTCTTGATTGCTAATGAACAATGAGTTGGTCTCTCTGCTTTTAGTCACTTATTGGAAAGACAAGGTGCTGATTGGGAAAGAGTGGGGAGGGGCCTAAGGATCTGAGTGGATTCTGATGAGTATGAGAACCTTGATATTCTTAACTCTTGGATGTTAGAATCCAGTACTATTTTCCCTCCTGAGGACATCAACCTCCACTCACTGTATTCAAAATAATGCAATGAAATTTTCATTACAGAAATTCAGTATATATGTATGTTTTATATATTATTATTTTGTTGTTTTGAGACAGGGTCTCACTATGTAGTCTTGACTGACCTGGAACTTATTATGTGTAGAACAGGCTAGCCTCAAACTCACAAAGATCTGATTGTCTCTATCTCCTGAGTGTTTAAATTAAAGGCATGCATCTGCATCACTGTGCCTGGCTTTTTATTTTTCACTTGGAAAAAAAACTATATTTGTATTTGAAGCAGTCTTTTTTTTTTTTTTTTTTTTTTTGGTTTTTGGAGACAGGGTTTCTCTGTGAAACAGTCCTGGCTTTCCTGGAACTCATTCTATAGACCAGGCTGGCCTCAAACTCACAGAGATCTGCCTGCCTTTGCCTTCTGAGTGCTGGGTTTAAAGGCGTACATCACCAATGCCTGGCTGAAGCAGTCTTATAGTTGGCTTTTTTGGTATCTACCTAAAATTAAACAATGATAAGATCATCTTTACCACTTGGGTGAAATGTTTAGACATGAGTTGCATAGTTGGACTGAGGAGATAGCTCAGTGATAGAACACTTACCCAGGTTTCACTGAAAAAAAAAATGAAGCCTGCCTAGGTTGCTATGAAAAAATATGCAGGATGATTGCAAAGGAAGAAAGGAAAAGCTTGACTTTGTTCTCCATTAAATCTAATCTGCTCGCTTGCGGTAGTTTGTGTTTTAGTAATGAAGACTTGGCATAAAGGTAAGCATATAAAAAAATCTGAATTTTCTCTTGTAGAAAAGAAAATATTTTATGAGCACTGGAAAAGTAATTTAAGATTCCTTCCTATGGTCAGGATTAGTTTCTGTAACGAAGCTCACCAGCGTCCTTAGAGACAGTGAGCTGCTAGAGGCTGGCCCCTCTAGTCCTGCATGTGGTGCTTTCCTCATGGAGCAGTTGGTGCAGCTGCATAATTTACGTTCAGTTACAACACTTACTGACAGTCATCCTCTTTGGGCTTCGTTGCATATCAAGAAGCTATAGTCCTAAGGAAATGCTTATTTGTGCTTGACACACTGCTGAATTCTCATTATGCAAAGTACATTAGAAAGATTAGAACTAGAGACATCACATAGTTCTAGAGGTCGGAGTTTATACCTCTTTTCTTGTCAGTAGTTGTAACTAATGTAAGAAAAACTATATACAAAAGTACAATAACTATATACCATATATACAAGTAATAAATACCTAAACAATGTTTAGTCCATTTGTATTTGACAAATTCAGAGAAAATAATTCCATTATCTATCCTATTTTGGTAAGTCCAAAATGTACCTAATTCACTTTCTATCCTAACTAATTTTCAATTATAACTAACTAATCTTCAACTTGTCAGTTGTGCACAGATGTAGGAGCAGACAGTTGCTGACTGAAACACTGGTGGTCTGTGCACTCCTTAGGTTAAGGAGATGGTTCTGTACATCTCTTTTAGGTATAACTCATTTATAGTGTCTAAGTTTTCTATTTCCTCATTGATCTTCTGTCCTGATGTCCTACCCATTGTTGAAAATAAGGCTTTGAAATCTCTAAACTGTTATTATAGAACAGTTTTTCTTCCCCCATAAAGCTTTGTACTCCTTGGAGTTCTATTATGTAGTGGATACATACTTATATTTGTTATATATTGTTGATTAGTAGAGTTTTCTATCAATATATAATATAGCTAGAGTTTTCCTGCCTTGCCCACAGTCAGGACAAATGTCACCCGCCAGTCCCACAGCCGCTCAGACCCAAGTAAACACAGAGACTTATATTGCTTACAAACTGTATGGCCGTGGCAGGCTTCTTGCTAACTGTTCTTATAGCTTAAATTAATCCATTTCCATAAATTTATACCTTGCCACGTGGCTCGTGGCTTACCGGCATCTTCACATGCTGCTTGTCATGGCAGCAGCTGGCAGTGTCTCCCCCACTCAGCCTTCCTGCTCTCTCAATTCTCCTCTCTGTTGACTGTCCCACCTATACTTCCTGCCTGGCCACTGGCCAATCAGTGTTTTATTTATTGACCAATCAGAGCAATTTGACATACAGACCATCCCACAGCAATATAATGCACTTTTTCTTATCTATCTATCTATCTATCTATCTATCTATCTATCTATCTATCTATCTATCTATCTATTTTTCTATTATCAGCTTGATACAGTACAAATTCTTATCCTAATAGTGAAATGTTTCACTGAGGCTTGCCCAGTGGTTGAGTAAAACCAAAACTTATTATAAGCCACAGTCATCCTAGGGTCCCCCCTGCTATGTAGCCTCCCTGGATCTGTGGGTTGTAGTCTGATTGTTCTTTGCTTTATATCTAGTATCCACTTATGAGTGAGTACATACCACATTTGTTCTTCTGGGTTTGGGTTACCTCACTCAGGATGATACTTTCTAGTTCCATCCATTTGCCTGCAAATTTCATGCTGCCATTGTTTTTCTCTGCTGAGTAGTACTCCATTGTGTATATGTACCACATTTTCTTAATCCATTCTTCAGTTGACAGGCATCTAGGTTGTTTCCAGGTTCTGGCTATTACAAATAGTGCTGCTATGAACATAGTTGAGCACGTATCTTTGTGGTATGATTGAGCATTCCTTGGGTACATGCCCAAGAGTGGTATGGCTGGGTCTTGAGGTGGATCAATTCTAATTGTCTGAGAAACCGCCATACTGATTTCCACAGTGGTTGTACAAGTTTGCACTCCCACCAACAGTGGAGGAGTGTTCCCTTTGCTCCGCATCCTCTCTGCATAGACTGTCATTAGTGTTTTTGATCATAGCCATTCTGATAGGTGTAAGGTGGTATCTCAGAGTCATTTTGATTTGCATTTCTCTGATAACTAAGGATGTTAAGTATTTCTTTAAATGTCTTTCAGCCATTTGCACAGGAGATCACTTCCTAAATATAACACCAGTAGCACAGACACTGAGAACAACAATGAATAAATGGGACCTCTTGAAACTGAGAAGTTTTTGTAGGGCAAAAGACATGGTCAATAAGACAAAAAGACAACCTATAGAATGGGAAAAGAACTTTACCAATCCCATATCTGACAGAGGACTAATCTCCAAAGTATATAAAGAACTAAAAAAAACTTGACATCAAAATACTGAACAATCCAATTTTTTTTTTTAAAAAAATGGGCTACAGAGCTAAACAGAGAATTCTCAAAAGAAGAATCTCAAATAGCTACACTTTTTTTCTTATGTGTCACATTATAAAAAATTTCATTGCAAATTTTTATTTTTCATTTTTTTTAATTTGGTCCGCCTGTGATATATACTTATATATTGTGGTGGTTTGGATGAGATATGTGCCCCATAGGCTCAGGTATTTGAACACATGGCCCCCAGTTGGTGGCACTGTTTTGTGAGGTTGTGGAGCTGGAAAGAGGCGGGCAGAGCATTCATTGCTGAAGGAGCATTGGGGCAGGCAGGCTTTGAAGGTTTTTAACGTTGCCCCAATTCTGGTTTGTTCTATCTGTTTGAGTCTTAAGGTTGAAGATGTGATCCTTCAGCTCCTTGCTCTAGCCACTGCTGGCCCCACCCCATCATTTTGGTCTCCCACACTAGAACTGTATCCCAAATAAACCCATTCTTTCATAAGCTGCTCTTAGTCATGGCATTTTATCACAGCAGCAGAATGTAACTCATACATATAGGTAGTAATCTAGGTTCATTTTCGTTCTGACTTGATAGTCCATATTATTTGATTTTTAGGTTAAACTGTTATACGCATTTTGCGAAGCCCCCAGAGACCACCAAGGAGCTGGTTTCCAATGCAAGCACATAGGGTCCTTTTATTGTCAGGTTCAACCTGGGCCACCACACAGCAGATGAAAGGAAATGTGACAGTGGCCACGAGCCCAGGTGTAGATTGTTTTTATAGGGAAAAGCCACAAGCCTGGAATTACATGCTTGGGATTGGGTAGAAGGAATATGGGGCAAGGTGATTTTTTGAAACTATTGGTCTAGACTTTCAGCGAGAAGTCAAATTTGAAACCATTGGGTTAGACTTTTGGTGGGGAACCACAACCCTCTGAACAGGATTATCTGGACTGCTCAGCAGGATTATCTAGATATCTTCAAGTGCCATAAACTGCAGACAGAATGTCTGCAGGAGCATACTGCTCTGCATCTGTTCTAGTTTTCATGACACATTCCTGAGATCCTTCCTGGAACTGAGTACAACAGGTGGTCTAAGATGGAGTCTGTATTGCCTTCACAAAACAATCAAAATAACTGCATACATATTAAACCATCAAACAAATATGCTCATAGTTACTATTTGTTCATTACTATGTTTATCTACTTGGAACAAATTCCAAAAAGAAAAGTTGTTGGGCCACAGAGTGAATGAAAAAAAGAAATAAAAAGGAAAAGAAAATTTATTATAGATATGTGGGAGAACATAGCCCGAGGCAGGGACATCTGGGAGAGTCCAGTGTGGACATGACCAGGCTGAGCTGGGCCATGTGGGAGAGATGGGAACCAGGTACAGCAGCCAGGAGGCCAAAGGTCCAAGAGGGGCAGGTAACCAAATGTCTGGATTATATAGGGAAGAGCCTCTAGGGGAAGGGCAGCCAACCCCTGCGCTAGAGAGTTCAGGGTAGAGGGTGGGATATGCAAGCCATACCCTGTAATAGCTAGGGACTGAGGGGTGCTGGGAGAACCTGATGGTCAGGTCCAGCTTTGTTATGTTATATTTGTAAGAATGATAAGTGGTGCTGGTTACTGGCCTGGTTACCGCGAGGAAAGGTCATGGCACGACTACACCAGTATCAGTATCAGAACTTTATTAGGAGAAAAAGGGTGACCACGCCGCGCATATGTAATCACCAGTGCACACTGATGACGTAAGACACAAGACCCCTTGTCAAGCTCCTGAACTGCATGTGTAGGATCATACATTTGGAGCGCAGCAGAATCACAACAATATAGACACCTCAGCCATTTGTCTTGGGTTTAAAACTTAATAGGTCCCTGGGAACTGGAGTTATATTTGGTTATGAACCACCTGCCGTGGGTGCTGGGAACCCAAACTTTGGTCCTCTGCAGGGGCGTCAAGCATTCTTTGAAGGCTCCAACAAGCCCAAGCAAGGCTAACATGGCACCATCAGGTCTTGCCCTCCCTGCTTCCCTCTCCCTTGCTAACCCATTAGATTCCCTCTGATAGACACTTCTACATTCCTAAAGCTAGCCACCAAGGTCCATTCCCTAATTTGGCCACTGCCTTATGCCTGGCTCATTCCTGAGGCTGATCACCAAGATCTACATATCAAAACATCAAGGCTCAGCAATCAAGATCCATATTGGGCTATCCTAATATGTCCAATCAGAATTTACCAATATGTCCTAGCTCATTCTAACACAGACCCTCCCTTTTTCCTCTTAAAATGAACACTTGCAAAGCTGTTTGCTGCTGTTTCTGCCCCGATTAAGATTCCAGCACTTTGCTTAATAAAAGGTCTCTTTGTGTTTTATTTGTGCTTGGAAATTGGTATTTGGGTGTGGTCTGTGCCTAATCCTGGATCCAGAGGGAGCATCCCAAGGTGAAAAGGTCCCTTCTCCATTTCTCCAGCTCCACTCTCTGATTTAAAAAAAAAATGTTGTATTTTTAATGCATATATGAGTGAGTCTCTTGTGTGCCTAGGTGCCAGAGGAGACCAGAAGAGGGTTCTGGATTCCCTGGAGCTAAATTTACAGGTGGTTATGAGCTGCCCAGTGTGGGTGCTAGGAATTGAACTGTGTCTGGTTCTCTGGAAGAGCAGGACAAGATCCTAAACCCTGAGCCATCTTTCAAGCCCTCCTGACTTTTTAATAGCTCAAAAATTTTATCTTAGAACTACCTTACCTGTATCCTCAAGATCCTGGTATGTTGTGCTTTGATTTTAATTCAATTCTAAGACTTTTTTTTACTTCCTCTGTGATTTTTTTCAGTCATTTTCTTCTTTGTTCAAGAATATGCATTTGTGTGGTTTCTGCGATTTGTCTCACCATTGATTCCTAATATTCTATTATGCTATGATAAGCTAGAAGAAAATTATGGTGATATTTTATTTGTACTGAAATGTGATTTTATTTGTATGTTAATAAATAAAGTTGCCTGGGGGTCAGAGCTATTAGAGCCATAGCAAAAGCTGGGTGGTAGTGGTGCACGCCTTTAACCCCAGCACTTGGTAGGCAGAGCTAGGTAGATCTCTGTGTGTTCAAGGATACAGCCAGCATTGGAGACACACGCCTTTAATCTCAATACCAACCATAGAAGACCTGGAGGTCTGTACAGACAGGCAGTGACAAGGCCGTCATGTGGTTGGGTTTATAACCAATGAGAAGGCAGAACAGAAAGTCTATATAAAGACAAACACACAGGAAGTAGGTCTCTTGGCTGAAGAGGATCGCTGAAGCAGGAAGGGTAAGGCTCTTAGCTCTGACCTCTGCTTTCATCTTTACATTGGCTCTGTGTTTCTTATTTAATAAGATGGTTGGTTACATCTACAGAAAATGCTTTTATTCTTTTGTATTTTTTAAAGACTTTCTTTGTGACTTTGAATATGAGCAATTTTAGAAAAGATTCTTTGGGCTGCTGAGAAGAATTTAAGTTCTACCTCTTTTGGATGGAATGTTCTGTAGATAATGCAAGTCCATTTGCTCTATGGCATAGTCTAACAGCGGTTTCCTTGGGCTTATTTCATTAAGTTGGGAGTCTCGAGGTTTGATCCATGTACATGTGCCATTGTTATGTCTTCAGGATAGTTTATTCCCTCTATTGATATATCGTAGCCTTCTTGAGATATTCTGATTAATTTTAGTTTGAAGTCTATATTATCAGATGTCATAATAGCTCTGCCAGTTTTGGTTTTTGCTTCCAGTTGCTTGGTAAATTGATTTCTATCATTTTTTTTTCTCTCAGTCTGTGGGTACTTTTAATCAGTGAGCTGTGGTTTTTGAGAACATAGATAGTTGGATTGTGTATTGTAATCCAGTTACCCATTCTGCATCAGCTGAGGCTGTTTACGTTCATGTTATTGACAGAAATTTACTGATTCCTGGAACTCTGTCGGGTGTCTCTGGTTAGGTGGATTTTCATTTTCTCTTCATTCTCTGTTTTTGGAATTAGAGGTTTTCTGGTTTACTGTGTTACAGACAACAGATGCCTTTCTGGCTCTCCTTTGTTCCTTTGTTCTTTCTGTGCAATTTCTTCTCTCCTGTGTTCTTAGGATTGATGCTAACTCCTGTGTCTATGTGTGTTCCCTCAAGCGCATGGCATATTGATGACTTGGTGGTTGTGAACTGCTTTACTTTATACTTAATTTGAAATGCCCTTATTGCTATATTCAGTTTTTCTGGATGTAGTGATCTGCATTGACACTCATTTATTTTCAAAGCTTACAATGTGTCAGTCTGCTCTCTGGGTTTGGTCAGGACTGTCAGGAAATATGGGACCTTCTATGATGCCTCCCTCTGGAAAATGGTGAAGAAAACTGAAATTGGCTAGCACACCAAGTACACTTGCTCCTTCTGTGGCAAGACCAAGATGAAGAGATGAGCCATTGGCATCTGGCACTATGGTTCCTGCGTGAAAATAGTAGTTGGTGGAGCCTGGACCTACAACATCACTTCTGCCATCACAGTGAAATCTCCATCAGAAGACTGAAGGAGCTGAAGACCAGTGGAAGCACTACTGTTTGAGACATGCCTAGCCTGCAGTAAATGGGTTAATTTACACTGAAAAAAGAAATATGTTAATCCATGCTTTCCTGAATTTTATAGCTGATGGTAAGAAGTCTGATGTTCTGATGTGTTGGTCTTTGTAGGTGAGTTGCCATTTCCCCCTTTCAGTGTTTAATCTATTATCTATCTATCTATCTATCTATCTATCTATCTATCTATCTATCTATCTATCTATCTATCTATCATCTATCTATCTATCTATCATCTATCTGTCTGTCTGTCTGTCTTCTGTCTGTTTGTCTATCTATCTATCTATCCATCCATCCATCTATCTACCTATCTATTTACTTACATAGTATATATTTACAGGGAGTGGCACTATTAGGAGGTGTGGTCTTGTTGGAGTAGGTGTGGTCTTGTTGGAGGAAGTGTGTGGGCTTTGAGGTTTCAGAAGCCCATGTTGGGCCAGTGGCTCACATTTGCTCTCTCTTCCTGCTGCATGCCTATTCAGGTGTAAAACTTCCCATCCTCCTTCAGCAACATGTCTGCCTGCACACCACCATGCTTCCATGGTGATAATGGACTAAACTTCTGAACTGTAAGCCAGCCCAATTAAATGTTTTCCTTTATAAGAGTTGCCATGGTCATGGTGTCTCTTCACAGCACTAGAAACCCTAACTAAGACAATGTTTCTTTTTAAATTTTAATCTTAATTTTAAAACTATTTTTCAATGTTAATGGTTTCTTTTCTGTATTTATGTTTGTGTACCACACATGTGCCTGGGGCTTGAAAGGGCTAGAACAGGGCATCTGATCCCCTGGAACTGGAGTTATAGATGGTTCCGAGCCTTTTGTGTGGGTGCTGGCAATTTCCTGGAGGGGAACAGGTGCTCCTAAGTGCAGGCTCTAGCACCAGCCATGTAAATGCTCCCCAGCTCGTCTTTGATTTGCTTTTTCTTTTGATTGGTTGAGTTATTGGTGGTCCTTTACCGTGGACATTTTGTTTTGTTTTGTTTTTCATTCCTAACATTTCTATTTGGGGAGTTTTGTTTTTCCTTCAGAATCTCAACTTCCTTGTTGAACTTTTCAGCCATATTACTGATTTTCTCACTGTTTTGATGACTTCTTTATGTTGCAGGCTTTCCTCTCTGAGTCCTGGACCCATTTCCGTACTTCATTTATCTGCTTGTTTGTATTCTCTATGAGATCATTGGTCATTTTTGTGTAAACTTTTGAGATTTTCATCCAGGACTTACCCATAAAGTGTTTTTTAATTTAGTGGTTGAGTTACAGTATTTTTGGAGAAGTCATGGTACCTTACATTTATCGTGTCTCTGTGTTTCTATGTTGTGATTTATGTTTGTTGCCTTGGCTATCCCTTCCAGTTCTAAATGGAGATCTTCTCAGTGAGAAGCCTATACTTGAGGACTCAGTCCCCAGTACCATTCAGAGCACATAAAACTGCTGTAGGAGCAACAACACCAAACTGTAAAAGATACAGAAATATACTTAAAAGTAACAAAAGTGCACTAATATATCATCAATGACCATTAAGCAGAAAATGATAAAACTAATAGTATGTTGTAAAGGGAAAATTGTTTAGGATTGTGGTGGTTTGAATGAGATGAACCTCATATTCTCAGGCATTTGGCTCTTTGGTCCTTAGTTGTCGGTACTGGTTGGGGAGGCTTAGGAGGTGTGGCCTTGCTGGAGGAAGTATGTCATTGCAGGTGGGATTCATGACATCCCCAATTTGCTTTCTCTACTTCCTGCATTGATTAGAGATGGTGAACTCTCAACTTCTTGCTCCAGCCACCTTCTGCCTGTTTCCATGTTTCTCCATCTAGAAAGTCAAATAAACCTTCCCTTCTATAAATTGTCTTGGTCATGATGTCTTGTTAGATTCATAGAAAAGTAAAGTATAAGTGGATATGTTGAAAGAAGGTGGTAGAGAGAGGGAGGAAGAGGCAAAGCAAAGTTAAAGGGAAAAGAAGAGGAATAGAGAAGAATACTATGGTGGGGAAAAAGAAGAAGCAATTAGAAAAAATAAAATGAAGAAAACAAAAATATTTCCCAATAATCAGAAAAATATCTAACCAAAATTAGGTAAGTGTGGAAAGGGAATAAAACAATAGGAGCATTTGGGTAAGGGTCCTTCGTCTGCCCTCACCGCCCTGGAGCTGCATGGCTGGAGCTGTGCTGCCATCTGTCTTTTGCTGTGTATTGCTGTGACAAAATACCACGGGTTTATTTCAGCTTACAGTTCCACATCCCAGTCCATCACTGAGGGAAGTCGGGACAGGAACCTGGAGGCAGGAGCTGCTGCTGCTTACTGGCTTGCTCCTAATGGCTTTCTCAGCCTGCTTTGTTATACAACTCAGGACTACCTGTCCCAGGGTAGTGCCTCACACATCGGCTGGATTCACTACATCAATCATCAATCTAAAAAATGAAAAGAGTTACCTTATCCCCAAGCTTTCTACCTAAGCTCTGCACCTCACCCCACCCCCCTCTCCACTTCTGATTCTTTCTTTGCCACGTGCACCCACTTCTGTCTATCTGACTTCTGCTTTCCACTCTCCGGTATTGGGTGGGCTCTCCAGTGTTGGGTGGACCACTTCTGCTGGTCACCAATTTTCTTATGGCTGCTTCTTAACATGTTCAGAAATTTTCCCAAGCTCCAGAAACCAGCTTAAATCCATCTGGACAGGTCAGATCTACTTTAGGCCTTTTCTGTCTCACCAGCATCCTGTCAGACACAAAAGTGGCCAGAATGCCAAGTCAAGAGGGATGGACAGCTCCAGGGCAGCAGGACAGCCCACCATCCCAGGACGCCTGTCTACCTTGGAAGGCCCCCTGCTCTTACCCCCCCCCCCAAGAGCCAACTAACACCCACCAAATCAGCTGGAAGCAGTTTTTCTGGGAGAAACAATGGCCCTATTCCTATTCACTTACTTTTTATAATAAGCAAAAAGTCTGGAATGTTAGGATCCTGCCCTCACCCCCATACATGCGCAGCTCAGCAGGCACTGGCAACTATGTACATGCAGCGTGGTCACAAAATCTGTGCCTTAAAAACTGGATGCAGACCCCACCCTCTCTCTCTGCCCTCTGCTCCCTGCTCTGCTCTGCTCCCTCCCCCCAGGCCTGGCTCCCCTCTCAGGATCCTAACAAAAAATACACCACAGGCTTGCCCATAAGCCAACCTGATAGGGGCATTTTCACAATTGAGGTGCCTTTTTCTAAAATGACTCTAGCCTGTTTCAAATTGACATGAAAACTAGCTAGTGCATGATCTTCTGTTTCTCTGTCCTTTTCAGCTGTAACATCAATCCTTAATGGATTTCTCAAGTTCTTCCTCTCTTAGTCTTTTTGAAACAGAGCATGTTTTTCTTAGGCTAACACTTCTTTATCAGGTCACATACATTCTGATTCTAATCTGCCATCTTCTTCAGTAGTCTTTTTGTTTGTTTCTTTTTTGAGACAGAGTCTCAGGTACCAAGGCTGGCCTTTTGCTTACTATGTAGCCTAGCCTAGGAAGACCTTGAACTACTGATCTTTCCAACTCTACCTCCCATGTACTAGGATTTCAGACAAGTGCCTCCATGCCTAACTTCAAAACATTTGTAAAGACTTTAAATATTGCTGCAACGCCCTACTAGTACAAATCATAAAAATAAAAAATCAGATACCCACTTGTCCACACAGTGGGAACATTTTCAGCTCAATATGGTAAAATGATAGTAATCTTGACATAGCATAAATATGCCTTCCATCTCATATGGTTCTGCTTTATGGTTCCAGTTTCCTCTGGAAGTTGTATCTGATTTCATGACCAGTCTTCCTATATGCTCATGAGAGAAACCTAACATAACCGTCTCAATACAGTTGGAGAAGCATTTGATAAAATCTAATACTTTTTTTAATGGTAAAAGAAAACCACATCCACAAACTTAAAACAAAAGTTCACTTCTTTGCTGTCATAAAGACATTTATGAAAAATATGCCTCCAATGTCTTACATGATGATGGAAGGAAGGATGAAAACTTCTTCCCCAAGGATCAAAACAAAGGCATGAACATCAGAAGAAAGACATTCAATTTCATAAAATCAAAAGCTTTAAATCTAATAAGAAGTTACTAATTAGTTGAATCAAAAGATATTGTCATGGATTTTTAAAAAGAAATTGGTAGTGTTGGCATAGCTTGGTGGTAGTATGCTTATTTACTGTGCTTGAGGACCCCGGGTTAGATCCCTTGCACTGTTCAAACAAAAGATGAAACAGAAAATAGTTAAAAGATGATAACATATCCCCCCTACCCTCCCACCCCTGCTGCCCAGACTATATTCTTAAATAGTATATTAATAAATGCTTTGTATCTAGAATACATAAAAGGTACTTACAAGTCACCAAGAACACAAATAACACACATTGAAGATGAGTAAAGAGCCAAGTGTGGTGGCATGAATGAACTTGTAATCCTAATGCTTGGGAACCTGAGGTAGAAAGGTCTCAAGTTTTGAGCTAGCTTGACTTTCATAGTGAAACTCTTGTCTTTCAAAAAAGATGGAAGACCAGAGAGATGGTTCAGTGGTTAAAAGCACTGGCTGCTCTTGCAGAGGACTCAGGTTCAATTCTCAGCAGCCCACAAATCCTCTGTAATTCCAGTTCCAGGGGATCTGGTGCCCTCTTCTGGCCTCTATGAGCACTAGCAAACATGTGGTGCACAGGCACACATGCAGGCAAAAACACCCATAAATATAAAATAAAAATAAAAATAAAAATAAAAATAATGGAAAGAATCCAATTATCCAAAAACTTTCCCACAGAATATCTGTAAGTGGCCAGTAAGTATATGAAAAGATGTCCAACATCTGTGGTCAACTAAATATTCATAAATAAAAAGCAAACTGTGATACCAATTTGCTGCTACAATGGTGATGAATTATTAATGGAAAATAGCAAGCGTTGTCTAGGTTAGTCCCTCAAATAGTGAAATGTGGAAATACACATACACTCACATACAGATATGACTCTTAGAAAAACAGGTGTAAACAGCACCGCTTCACTTAAGTGTTTTTCTTGTTTTGCATATTTGTCGCAATTTGGAGGAAAACTCACTTAGCCTAGAAATTAAAAAAAAAACAATTAAAAGTTAGGTACAAAAATGAACATATAAAACATATTTTTAATCACTTAAGTATACTTCAAAGTATACCTAAACCTATTATTAATAATAAATTTTATCAACATTCACGCACACAAACAGATTCTAATAGTGGTGGTCACAGCCTACAGAAATGTAATAAATGTAAGGATTCACTGTTAATCACAACTACATATGCAGAATGTAGTGACGCACTCCTTTAACCCCAGCACTCAGGAGGCAGAGCCAGGCGGATGGATATCTATGAATTTCAGGCTAGCCTGGTCTATAGCGTGAGTTCCAGGACAGCTGAGGCTACACAGAGAAACCCTGTCTTGAAAAACAAAAACAAACAATAACAACAAAAACCAACAATAAAAAGCAAAGCAAAACAAAACGCAGACAACTACATAAAGTTAATTGTAGTAACAATGTGCTCTCTGATAATTTTGTAGTCCCCTGTTGCCATTGTGGTGAGTTCATGCTTTGCAAATGTGTCCCCATCATTATTTGTCTTCCAAGTAGTTGCACACCTTGTAAAATATTTCAGGGCTCATTGTATATAACACATAGAAGGTATAAAATATATGTTTGTCAGGTGTTTGTTATCTCCAAAGGTCTCCAGTCAATATTGGATGGTTAATATTAAGTTTGGGGAAGTTCAAAGTGATACAGAGTTTGATGTGGACTTGGACCAGAGAGTAGACCACAAGAAATTCTGAGCTGCAACCTTGGTATCTCCACCCATCACCACAGCAGCACCATTTTCTTCATGGCACCCTACTCATCACCACATCTCAGGCAGTCACCACCATACACGTACACCATCACATTCTGCCATAGTCATCACACACACACACACACACACACACACACACACACACACACACACACACACACCATCACATTCTGATCATAGTCATCATACACACACACACACACACACACACACACACATCACACCTTGCATATCATCACACCATTGCATGCCATAGGTTCACCATCATAGACCCAATCACCTTTGCACTCCATCACCATTGAGTGCCTTGGTACTCATCATTGTAACCTGTGTACCATTAGATACTGAGATCCCATAACCCTTGGTGCTCAGTGATACCCATTCCTGGACATACAATAGACTATAACACAGGCATTGTGGCCAGGTGGCTTAATATTAGCAGCACCTGCTGCAGAGACAAGGTCATAACAAGTAATTTTTCTGTCTCTGGAGTGAAACAAGCCCGGTCATGGAGAATGATCTTAGTGTGTTCTTGAATTTGATTTATGTTTTATTTTCCTCTTTCTTCTCCTTCTTCTTCTCCTCCTCCTCCTCCCCCTATTCCTCTCCTTCTCCTCCTCTTTTCCCTCCTTCTCCTTCCCCTCCTCCTTCTTCACTTCTCTTTCCTCTTCCTTCTTTCTTTCCTTTTTTCTTCCTTCTTTTTTTCTTTCCTTGTTCTTTCTCCTCCTCTTCTTCTTTCTTCTCTTCTTTTTGAGACTTGGTCTCTCTACATAGCCTTGGGTGTCCTGGAACTCATTACATAGACCAGGATGGTCTTGAACTCAACAGAGATATGCCTACCTCTGCCTTCTGAGTGCAGGGATTAGAGGTGTGGTAATGATGCATACCTATGTTTGCATTTTAAAAATAGGTCTTGGTTCAACTTTGGTAGAGAAAATGTATCTTGAAATTTATCCACATCTAGATGTTCCAATTAATTGGAATATAGGTTTTTAAAAAGTATTTTCCAATGAACCCATGGATTTTGATATTTTCTATTATATACTTTTCCCTTTGACTCTAAAATTATTAATTTGAGTCTTCTATTTCTATTTGTTAATTTGGCTAAGGGCTTATCAATCTTGCTTATCTTTAAAAGAACCAACTTTTTTGCCTTATTGACCTTTGTATTATTTCTTTTTCTGTCTCTATGTCATTAATTTGTGCCTTGGCCTTTATTATTTCTATCTAATAATTTTGAATTTGGCTATTTTTCATTTTATTAAACCTTGAGATACATCATCAGGTTATTTATTTGAGATTTTTCTCATTTTTTTCTTAGTTTTTTTGAGACAGGGGTTTCTCTGTGTTGTTTTGGTGCCTGTCCTAGATGTTGCTATGTAGACCAGACTGGCCTTGAACTCACAGAGATTCACCTGGCTCTGCCTCCTGAGTGCTGGGATTAAAGGCGTGCGCTGCTGCCGCCGCCGCCACCGCCACCACCACCCGGAATTTTTTCTCATTTTTTAATGTAGGTACTCACAGTTGTGAACTTCCTTCTTAGATCTGACTTCAGTGCATCCCAAAGGATCTTGTAGACTGTGTTTTCATTTGCATTTCAGCTTATGAATTAAATTGAACCACTGATCCTTCAGAGATATATTACCTTGGCTAGGAATGTAGCTCAGTGATACAGCACTTGTACAACATAAAGACTTGGGTTCAAACCTTAGAACCACACACAAAAAAATGTATTGTTCAATCTCCATGTATTTGTTTACTAGTTTTTTGTTCTTTCTTTTTTAAGATAAAGATTAAAATTTTTATTTATGTCAATGTGCATATCTCACTGTGTTGTCAGTTGTGTGCAGGTGCCTGTAAAGGTCAAAAGAGGGTGTCCGATCCCTTGGAGCTAGCTAGAGTTACAGCCATCTGATGTAGGTTCTGGAACTTCAGATCCTCTGGAAGAACACAAAGTGCTCTTAACCATTGATCCATCTTTCTAGCCCCTCTTGATTTTGACTTTTAGTTTAATTGTATAGTAATCAGATAAGACATTAGAATTTATTTAAATTTTTTTATTTGTATTTGATAATAATTGTCTTATGGCTATTATGTGATCTATTTTGGAGAAAGCTCTGTGGGATAATAAAAAGAATTTGTATTTCACAGCTGGTGATCAATATTCTGTAGATTCCTTTAGTTCTATTTGATCTATTATGTAGCTTAACTGTGAGGTTTATTTTTTTATTTTTGTTTTTGTTTAGATGGTGTCTCCATTTATGGACTAGATAGACCACTGAAGTCAATATTGTGATTTGGACCCATCTGTTTCTCTTTATCAAGTACTGTTTGTTTTCATACATCAAGTTGATGTATGAAGTTGCACACATGTACAATCATTCTATCTTCTTAGTGGCTTATTCCTTTTAATAATATGTCATGACCTTTATTTTTCCTGATTAATTTTGAAAATCTGCTTTGTCAGATAAGCATTTAGTCACCTCTTCTTGCTTTCTGGTTCCTTTGCTTGAAATATCAGTTTTCACTCTTTCAGTCTGTGCATGGCTTTGTCAGTGAGTTGAGTCTCTTGTATCGGATATGATTATAGCTACTGTTTATTGCTTTCTGATTCCTTTTGCTTGGAATGCCATTTTTACATTTTATCATTCTGTACGTATTTTTGTTATTGGGGCCAGTTTTTCTCATACAGCAATTTTTTTTATTCTACCATCCTTTAACTGGAGAGTTAAGGCCATTTAAAATATAGTTCTCCTTGAAAGACATCTATTCATTTTTCCTTATTGATCTTAGATATTTGCTGGTTTACTGTGTTAATGTTTGAAACTTTCCTAATTCTCAATTTTGTATCTATTCTTCCAGGGAGATTTATTTTTTCCTAAGCTCTCACAGTTGTATATCTCTTCCTTTTCTGTTTATAGTATTCATCTAAGTATCTTCAGCAATGCTGCGTTAGTGGTGATGGACTGCTTTAGCTTATTCTTGTCATGGGTAATCTTTATTTCTCCTTCAATTTTAAAGTATATCTTTGCTAGGTATAGTAATTCTGCCTGGCAGGTTCTTTTTCAGGCGTGAAATCCATCCAACTTTGCTTTCTTGTTGAGATTTCTGTTGTTACCATGTAGGAATCATCTTCATAAGCAACCCGACTCTTATCTTTTTCAGCTCTTAGTATTCTTTTCTTATTATATAGTCTTGTCATTATAAGTAAAACACGAAGTAGACAGGTTCCTTTCTGGTCTTATCTATTTGTGGCTATATTTATCTCATATATCTGGGTGCTTATTTCTTTTCCTAGATTCGAGGAACTTTCTGCTATAGTATTATTATGTAAATTTTCTTTAACTTTAGTTTATCTCTTTTTATTAGAGTTTACTAGCTTATTTTCGTTATTTAGCTTTATTAGTCTCCCACTGCTAAATTTTTCACCCAGTTACTCATTCTTTCATCCAAGTCTCAAATTGACTTTTTTCCCATTCATCTGTTTATTGAGTTCTCTCTGGAGCACTTCACAATTTTCTTCTTCCTCTTCTCCTTTCCCCTCTCCTTCTCCTTGTCTTCTTTCTCCTCCAAATCCTCTAGTGCCTTCTCCTCCCCCAACACCTCTTCCTCCAGTGACAGAGATTCATTTGAGGGTTTTGTACATGCGAGGCATGTATCCACAACCCAACCATTGGTGGTTTTTAAAGCTAAACTTTTGACTTCTTCTTTGAATTTGCATTGCAAACACTTCAATCTTCAAGTCACTTAAGAATTATTAATTTTTGTGAAGAATCATGTTGCTTTGTTTTTTCAAATTTGTTTTTATGTTATAATTTGTGTATCTCTTGGGATGGAAATCTCTTCTGGTTCTATATGGAGGTCTCCTTAGTGAGTAGACATCTCTTCAAGGTCTAATCCATGTACACTCAGAGAGAAGAAAGAATTCACTGTAAGAGCAACAACACCAAAGTTAGAGACTAAAAACTATTTAAGAAATTATTATGCCTTCTCTCTCTCTCTCTCTCTCTCTCTCTCTCTCTCTCTCTCTATATATATATATATATATATATATATATATATAGTAATCTCTGTCTCTGTCTGTCTCTGTCTCTGTCTGTCTGTCTGTCTGTCTGTCTGTCTCTCTCTCTCTCTCTCTCTATATATATATATATATATATATATATATATATATAATGTATATGAGTGCTCTACTGACTTTATGCTAGAAAAGGGCATCAGATCCCATTAGAGATGGTTGTGAGCCACCATATGGTTTCTGAGACTTGAACTCAGGACCTCTAGAAGGGCAGCCATCACTGTTCTTAATCACTGAGCCATCTCTCCAGCCCCCATCAATAACTTACAAAACAAAGGAATGGGGCTGCAATATAGTTCAAATGGTAGAGAGCTTGTGTAACATGCTCAAAGCACTGGGTAAAAACCCCAGAATCAGATATAGTGGCATGCACCTATAATTAATTCCAGTGATTGGGAAGCAGGAGGATTGGAGGTTCAAGGCCACCATTGGCTACATTGTGAGTTCAAGGCCAGACTGCGTGGGATACATGAGACCATGCCTCAAAAAAGACACAAAAATACAGAATAAGCTGTGAAAAAATTAATAAGGGTAAAAGTATCAATAATGAAATAATTAAATACAGGAGGGGACAGGGATAGAGATTTGTTCCCAGCACTCATATTAGGTGGCCCACTTTTGCCTGTAACTCCAGCTCCAGGGGATCTGATGACTTATTTTGGCCTCTGCAGACACCTTCCCACAAGTAGAAAACATTCACATGTACACACACACACACACACACACACACACACACACACACACACACACACACACACACACCACACTTTTGAAAAAATGGAAAGGCTCTCATGGGGTGGTCTACTGCTGGTCTAGAAGGACTGAGATTGGCAGGCAAAGTGCTTGGTTCTCTCCTCCGTCCTTCTCTAGTATATAAGTCAGTGTGGTTTTTGTCTCCTCCACTCTCAGATACCCTCAGAGGACACCCCTGGGTTTGGACTTGGGGGATGTGCAGTGCACTGTAGCAGTCTGTCACATTTCTTGGTTGTTCCCTTGGTTGTTCATGTTGTCTTACAGGAGCTGAGCACTGGACCAGTGAAGGGCATGTTGTCAGGGACAGGGCTTCATTTACAAGCATCTCTTCTTGAGTTTCAGGAGATGTTGCTGGCTCCAACTAGCTTTGTGGCCTGTGGGCTGAGGAGGTTCCCGTGTACTCCAGACATACTACAGATTTTAGAAGTAACTGTCGGACTAAACTCTACATTGGTGAGAAGTTAGGTTCTCCTGCATCTGGGGCTAAACTTTCCAGTCTTATGGTTGTAGCTTCAAGTTTGCCTGCACCAAGGGAACTAGGGCCAGAGATGTAGAATATTGGATCTTTTTCCCTCCTGAGATATGGTTTGAATGCGAAACATACCCCATACATTCATGTGTTTGAACACTTGCTCCTCAGCTGATGCTGACTGTGGAGGTTGCAGAACTTTTAGATGGAGACTTCACTGAAGAAAGTGGGTCACCAGGGGCAGGATACAATGTCTATAGACAGTCAGTCACTACTTCCTCTCCAGTCTGTTTTATGATCTGTTTAGATGTGAGCAAGTTCCTGCCATAATTTGTTCTCTACCATGACAGACTGCGTTCCCTCAGACTGTGAGTCAAAATGAGCCCTTCTTCCCTTATGTTGCTTTTTAAAAGGTATTTTATCGCAGTGACAAGTAAGCAATTACAACAGAAAACTGGTATCAGAACTGGGGGAACTGCTGCAGTAACGTGACTATATAGGTCTCTGGAATTGGTTTGCTGGAGGAATGTGGAAGAGTTTGGAAACAGGGGCTAAGGAGCCTTGGGCAAAACTTAATGGGCTGCTCTGGTGAGACTGTGGAAAACCAGAACGCCAAAAGAGATTCCGACAATGGAGGCTTCAAAGAAGAACGAAGATTCTATTGAAACTGATCTAAAGATTCTACTGGTAATTGATCTAGAGAACGTCTGTGTTACATCATGGAAATGATCTGGCTGTGTTTTGTGGAAGTCCTGAAAATTTCAGTGAGGCCCAGTCAACAAATAACAGACTAAGTTGTTTGGTGGAGGAAATTTCAACATAGTGTAGCACTGAGGATGTGACATAGTTACTACTCACATCTCTTAGCCAGGTTTATAGTGAACAAAATCAGCAAGTGGAGCAGGAAGATAAGAAAACTGTACATTTAGAGAGGAAAAAGGGATGACTAAGCCCGAAGCTGCAGACATCGTGTATGTGGACAGTGCACCTATAATTGTTAAAGCAATCAGGCCATCAAAGCAAAATGACATACCTGGCACTGGGACTCTAGGAAAGGTACCTTGAGTGCAACTGGGTGTCAGCCTTGAGCCTAGAGCCTGGCTCTGCTTCTTGCTTCATCTCCGGTTCTTGGTATGCTCAGACGTGAGCAAGGCCCATGCCATCATGCCTTCTACCATACTGGAATGTGTTCTTTACAGTTGCCAGTCAAATTAATCATTGATCACTGTTCTGGTGGAAGGGCGACCTCAGCCCCTGGCACCCTGGCATCCATATACCCAAAGAGTCTGGAATGTTCTGGTGGAAGGTTCACCTCAACTCCTGTCCCCTATAACTTTCCCTAAACCTGTCCCCTCAAAGCCTGCCAAACACAGCTCCTCCCACAGAGATGCTCAAGACCACTCCTATAGGGTATTTAAACTGCATTCCAGAAAACAGACACGTGGTTTTCCGGTCTCTAATCCTCATCTCCTCTCTTGAGGGGCTGGAGGATCACCCAGGAATACTTTACCCATTAAACCACAGCTTTTTCTAATTCCATCTGTTTGGATTGTTGCGTTGGTGGAGGGGCTTATCAGGGTGCAAAAACTTTTCAATCACCTTAGTAACTTCTTTCAGATGTTTTATCGCAGTAGTGAGGAAAGTGTCCTGATGCATTTATCTAATTATTCTTTATCAATAAAAAAATTGGGAGTCAGATATAGGGGTAAGAACCTGAATGATCAGAGAAGTGGCGAAGCAGCCACCAGTGACCTCCTGTCTCTTTCATTCTTCATTCCAAAAAGGCCAAGATACTCTCTAAGCCCTGCCTTACTACTTCCTGTCTCTCTATCCGTCCTCAGTCTTCCAAAACCTCTATGATTAATTTTGCTTGGCTAGTGGTTGCCTCTGTCCTCTAACTCAAATCAAACTTTATTGTCAGAATGCAGTAAAAAATGTCACACAACAGTACCCACTGTACTCCAAATGACCTTCCTGCTTTCCCTTCTTTCTGTTTCTATTTTTCTTTAAATGAAAGTAGATTATTTTCATACAATACATTCTGATTGCTGTTTCCCCTTCCCTAACTCCTCCCAAATCCTCCCACCTCCCTCCCATCTGAATCCACAGCATTTCTGTCTCTCATTAGAATCTAACCAACTGCCATCTAAAGAACAATAATAAAATAAATTAAGATGAGATAAAGCAAAAACAAATGAACTGGAATAGGATAAAACAAACAGAAAACTAAACAGAAGAAAAACAGCCAAAGTGAAAGCATATGTAGATGCTGAGACTTGAAAGATAAACAGAAAAACACAACAAAAACACTACACCTTTCTTTATCCCTGATCCTCCCCCCCTTTCTATTCAGAATATAGTCGCCCTTTTCTTATCCAGACTCTTCACATTTTCCAGAATCACAGAGTAACATTCTAATCTACCACGGTACCAATACTCCTGTTCATTTTTTAAAGTGCACACAGATTTCTTACAGCAGTGGGGCCAATGCCCTGCCTTTGCTGCCTGAGCGTCAACTGTACATATTTACATGAAGTCTATAACCAGAGCCCCCCTGGAGTCCCCCTCCTCTTCCCCCGAAAGCCTTCCTGTCCTAGGGTGCCTTGAATCCTCTCCCAAATGCAGGTGACCATGGCAAACTTCCTTGATACATCAAGCTTGAGACAATGTGTGGGAGCCATCCTTAGCCTTTATGGGACATCTGATCTGGACCCTGCCTCTTCTAAGAAAATTCCTACTCCTTAGACACCCTAATTAGAATCTTAATTCTGCGCCCATCTTTCTAAGTGGTGTAACTTGATCAAGGATGATGTATTAGTCAGACTTTTATTGCTATGACAAAAACCTGAAACAATTTAAAACAGAAAGACTTGTATTGGCTCATGTTTTCAAAGGTTTCTGTCTAGAGTATAGGCTGGATGGCTGGACTGTTTCTGGGTAAAGGCAAGTCAAGGATCATGGCAGAAATATATATATATACATATATATGTATATATATATACATATATATATATATATATCCTGCTGAGGCCATTTCCTGTTGCTTGTATGTACATATTTTTAGAGCTGACCATTGGCTCATTGCTGGCAAAGACAGTCTTCCTCTTGCAGCAGCCGTCATTTGCCAGCAGCTCTTCCTCATCTAGGTTGGTGCCCTTTGAAATTCCCCCATCCACACTGTCATGTCAACCAGTGCTGTCACTGTTTAGGTGGCCTTATTGCCGAGATCTCATGAGTACAGATTTCCCACTATATAGAAAACACTATCTTTTTTTTTGGAGAGCGTATTTATTTATTTATTTATTTATTCATTCATTCATTCATTCATTCATTCATTCATTCATTCATTTATTATGTATACAATGTCCTGTCTGCATATATTCCTATACACCAGAAGAGGGCACCAGATCTCATTACAGGTGGTTGTGAGCCACCATGTGGTTGCTGGGAATTGAACTCAAGACCTCTGGAAGAACAGCCAGTGCTCTTAACCTCTGAGCCATCTCTCCAGCCCCTAGAAAACACTATCTGGAAGCAGAAGTTCTGGTTCCCATGTAAATAAGCCTGTAGGGCATTTTCTTAGAGATGAATATGGGAAGGCCTGGCCCATTGTGAGTAGTGCCATACCTGGCCAGGTGGTCCTGGATGATATAAGAAAGCACACTAAGCAAGCCAGTAAGTGGCACTCCTTCATGGTCTCTGCCCCAGTTTCTGCCTCCAAGTCCTGCCCTGGCCTCTCTCAGTTATGAACTTACAAGTTATAAGGTAAAATAAACCCTTTCTTCTTCAAGTTGCTTTTGGTCATGGTGTTTTATCCTAGCAACAGAAACCCTAACTAAGACATACTCCTATGTGAACATACTCAGGAATGTGCTTGCCCTTACTTTTCTATATGAGTATGTTTAGACTCCCCAAATGAAATCCCCATGCCTCCTTTGTTTGGAGAGGACAATGCTTGCAGCATATCTCATTACGTCTTCCTCTACTCTCTTATGTCTAGGCTGTGCTGATTTCGGCTTTATACTCAAAAGATGCAAACCATCAGTCTGTTAGAAGATCATCCTATCTTAAAGGAAACCACAAGTTTGCTCCCATAAAGGAGGTTCTCATCTTTCTGCTGTACTCTACTCAAGGCAGATTCACTAAATTAACATTACCCAAGGTGACGGTCTGTAAGTGGATGTTTCTGTCCCACCAGCAGCTCCCAAATAAACACACAGAGGCTTAATATTAATTACACTTGTTTGAGGATCGATAGGGAGAATATGTGGGGGCACTTGCTCTAGAAGTGCTAGGTATTGTGTTTCCACGGGGGACATAGTTGGGGAAAGTGGCAGTGTTTAACACAGGAATAGATGGGGTTGGGCATCATCTTGGGTGACGCTGTAAGGCTACTTATTTCTGAATTCTATTTCAGTATGAATTTGCAAGTCACTAGGATCCGCTATGCCTCATTTAAGGTTTGCTGGGATGCCTCAATGCACTCACCAAAGCTGCTCCACTAGTCAGAGCAGAGAGGAATAAGTTCAGGTGGCAGGTGGGCGGTAATCTATGACACCGATAGAGATATTTCCCAGCACACAACTCCTAAAATACAAGGAATCTCCAAAGTGCCAGGTATCTTTTTGTTATGCTAATAAGTTGACTAACTCTAGAAGTCTCCAGGTAGAGTCAGGGTGGGGACTGCTATAAGTTAGGATTAGAATTGACTTTCAGCATCATACCCCAACCTCGATGAGGAGATGAAGGCTGGAGGTTGAGAAGATCACAGTGGTCACTGATTTAGTCTATCACACCTACACAATGATGCCTCCATGAGAAGGGGCTATCATCAAGTGTTGAGTTCAGGGAGCATCTTGATAGTGAAACATTTGGAGGTTCTTAGACTCTCACACTCTTCCTGAGGACATAGGGCTCTGCCCTTCCCATATTCCTGGACATCTCTTCCATCTGGTGTTCACCAGCATCCTCTGTAATATCCTTCAAATAAACCAATAAGCATGTTCCCTACATTCTTAGCGCCACCATTCCAAATCAACCTAACCCAAGGAGGAGGAAGTGCAAACAATGATGGGAAGCTGGACCCTCCGAAGTGGGCATGAAGTGACTGAGGGGGTATTTTAATTTGAAGTGGACCACTGTGAGACTGGGTGATCCCCAGGATGACAGTGTCAAAATTAAACTGAATTTGAGGATACTCAGCTGGTATCCACTGCATAATTGTTTGTCTAGGGGAAGTTCCCCCACATTTCTTGGTAACCAGAGGTTATAAAACAAAACAGAACAACCATCTGTGAAGATTGCTAAATAGAGAATAGAAAAAAAGAAACGCTCTGGCTCCCCCTTACCCTCATATTTTTAGAACATCACTTTGCAATACTCTAGAAGCAAGGAGTCTTTCTTACTTCTGCCTTTTCCCACTCTTGAGCTACACTCATCTGTCACAAAGGTTGGAGCCTGCCCAAAGAGACTCTATATAAATTGAAGGAGATGCTCTTTAGAAGGTCATAAATCAGTTTTATAAACATTATGATACCAACTAAACTCCTGAGGCACAAATCTCCTGAGAGATCTCCAGGGGCCAGTATAGGCATCTTTAGCTACAGTTTTGAGTAGGAAGATAGGAAGAGTCTGCCTGGCTCCCACTTAGTCAATCTCTGGCACTTCCAGAAGGACACTTGGTGGTTACCAGGTGGTGCCAAATACAGCTCATGTAAACCACAATGAAAGTACTTGTCACAGTAAAGAAAAATTGGTTGTACATTAAGTCAGTATTGGTGGAAAAACTTTAAAAACACAGTTGAGTTTACATCTAGTTCCACAATATAATCAAACAAAAGTCTATAAAGGTAAGACATGGTAGGACTAAGCCCTAAGAGTGATTTTAATACCTCCAGGTAGATTTTGTCCAACTTGCTTCTTCCATGGGTTTGAATATGCTTTACTTACAATGCCTGTTCTCAGGATGGACTGAAGCACTGACCCCAAGCCACAGCCCTTACACTTGTGAAAAGCCTACTCACCTTTGTGTTCCCCATTGACACTTGCCAACTTTTACACCAAGTGATCAAGGCACACACATGACAGGACTGTCATTGAAGAACTTCTGCTACCTCTTATCAAAAACCACCCTACCTTGACCACCTGCAAATTCTAGAAAATTTTAAGGAACCAAAGATTCCTATAAGTTAAAAGTAGGAAAACTGGATGCCAGGGTCTGTCCCCTAAACACATCCTACTTTTTTTTTTTTTATGACCCAGGGCTTCACAGTGTGACTTTCTGAATTCATATAAAAATCTGAGCCCCAACATGCTGGTACTAAGAGTGAGACCCAGCATTTTACTAAGCAAGTAAAACCTGGTATGGGTGTCAGCCTTTTAGGTTAGATCTGTTACCTTTCTTCTCTCTAAGACCAAAAGAGGAGTCACCTCCAATATTTACCTAAGGGTCCCTTGAGACTGTTTTCCTTCTATTGGGAGAAAAATTCCCATTCCCTTGTACTGAGGTGCGACAGAGCGCATTGCCTGCACATAGAGACTGAATGTCTTATGTCCAGGGTTCCATTTCTTCTATACCCCTTACTCTCAGAAGGCGACCCTGGCCTTTCTCCTGCTCCCAGATAGCTTCCTCTAGTCCTTTCCTTTCTTTGAAGATGAGGACAAGAAGGGCATAACACAATCTGACCCATCAAACCTGCTTTTTGATACATTACAAAAATGACTAACTGGGGAAAATCCCTGGAGGACAAGCTGGAGCCTAGTCGGGGGGCGGGGGGGGGCGTGTCAGGGTGGAAATGGGCTTGGTTTACCACACACAGCAGCACTGGGGCTGCAGGTGGGCAGCAGATGGGAGGGACATTTAGGATATGGCATGGATGGAGAACTGAATGCGGGAAGAGTGAAGGAGGGAGCCGTACCCTGCCTGTGGTGAGGTTTTTTTTTTAGACAAGGTTGGCCTTGACTTATAATACCCCTACCTCCTCAGTCTCTCTGCTACTGGGATTATAGGTCTGCCTGATTACACCTGGTAAAATAAGGATTTGAAGTTGAAAGACTGAGGTTTAGAGTTGAGCTTAACAGGGATAGAATATGTCAAAAAATGAAAAGTATGGATTTCCAGTATCTCCTACACCACCTGGCACAGGAGGCAGGCAGTGAATATGTACTGAATAATGTAGAAAAATAGGCAGCCTCTGTGAACACTGGTATTCACCATGGAGGAAAGCTTGGGAACAGAGGTTGGGGAAGACTGAATAGCAAGTCTTGTGAGTGTTCGAGCCTTTAGGAAGAGAATTCCCATAGTGGTTACAGATGAGAGACAGGTCCAAGAAGGTGAGGACTAGTCTATTCTGGGATTCAACAACTATGAAACCAGTGGTGACCAGAAAGTTTCTGAAGTGTGGTGGAGGCAATGCCTGAGGTTGAGGAGGTCAAGAGAATGCAGAGAAGGGACAGAGACTTGTTTTGAGAAATGGGAAGAAATGAGATGAGACATTTGTGAGCATGTCAGTTTGCATGAGGGAAGGTTGGAAGGCCGCAGCTAACTTTTCATTTCACCCAGTTTCTCAAGGGAGATGGACAGGGACATCCTGCCCATCCGCTGCTGTAATTTCACAAATTAACCTATAGTTGATGAACAAACAGGAAGGGCCAACTCTATTTCAGTTGTGGTTCAGTATCATCAGTCCAACGTTGGACACACTTAAACACTGATGTGGTCACTTATGGAGAGCTTACTGTTTCTAGTAATTGGACCAAACTGGACAGAAGGCCCCAGTGTTGAGGTGGAGGATAAAGGTTGCAGACAGGGCAGAGCAAACGTGGTGTACACCACCAGCCTGGGAAGAACGTAGACATGTGATGGCGGTTGATGGGAGCCCACGTCTTGGTTTGGTTTTATGGACATGACCTTCTGTGGAGAAGGATGGTGCACGGGACAGGAGTTGCCAGGCTGGGACATCTCTGGGATCCATAGGGGGCGGAGATAGGAGACAGGCCTGTTGAAAGGTCTACAAGGCATTTTAGAAAGTGTTTCTACTAGACTTCAACAGAACTTTCTGCTGAGCCTCCTGCTGCATCTACAGCGGACAAGGGGCTTGATCTCTCCTTGGATGGAGGCTCAGAAAACTTTGAGAACTCCTTCTCCATTTACCACCCAGTTTAAAAACTATTCTATTAGTTATGCAAATACATGCAATTAACCCTCTTAGTATACAATGTGGTATGGATGCAACTTTAACATGAAAATTTTCAAAAGGTGTGACACAAATTTTTCTTAAGAAGAATGATGAGTCAGGAGATCCTATCCCGTTGGCTCACCAAGATATGTCAATCATAGGCACACTGGTCCAAGTTCCTAGAGTTTAAGTCCTATCCTCCAATGGCAAAACAGTATCCTCAGGGCTGGCTTCTGATTGGTCTGTAGGTATGGGCGGGGCCAGCCACTTGGCTGCTACTGGCTCCGCCCCCACCCCCTATGCAAAAGAAGTCAGAGCTCTGGTGAGAGCATGTGACCGGTCACGTGGTCGACGAGGGCCCCGCCCCACCCCTCCGGTGACGTCACCACCCACTCAAACTCTCACGAGAGCTTGCCTAGAGCTGGTGGGGGGGGGAAGAGCTGACAGGCAGCCCCCAGGACCCTCTTGGGTGTAGGGGAGGGGGGGGCTGCGGCAGGCCCCGCCCCCTCCCGGAGCCTCGAGGTCCGCGGGGTCCAGGGGCCTGGAGGGGCCCGGGAAAAGAGCCCAGGGGGTCCCCAGGCACACTCTACACCCATTGGCTGGCCTGGCCGGCATGCAAATGAGGCGACGTCACTTCCTGAGGCAGCTGAGCGCCATCTTCTCTTTCTGGCGCGCGGGAGGAGGGACGGGCGCGGGGCGGGGGTCCCGCCGCGTAGGCGGCGGCGGAGGAGGAGGAGGAGGAGGAGGAGGCGGCGGCGGCGGCGGTGTTGCGACGGCGGCGGGACGCGGCGCTCCCAGCGGCCCCGCGGTAAGTACGGCCAGCCCGGCCCCGCGCCGCCCCCGGCCCTCCCCGCGGCCCACCCGCCGCCCACCCCACCCCCCCCGGGTCCGCCCCGACGTCCCCACTGCCGTCCCGCCGTCCCGCCGCGCTGTGCCCGCTGTGGCCTGCCGCGCCGTCGCTACCTCCGTGCCTGCGGGATCCCGGACGTTCGTTCGAGCGCGCGCGGCTCGGGTCCCCCCCGGGCGCCCGCTCGCGGGGTCACGTGGGAGCGGGGCCGCTCCGCGGAGGGGGAGGGGCGCGGGGCAGGGGGGACGGGGAGGACGCGGGAGAGGACCGAGCCGGGGGACCCCCGGCACTGGGGGCACTGGGGACAGAGGCCGGGGAGGGAGGGAGGGAGGGATGGGGAGAGGGGGCGGGGCAGGGACGGGACGGGACGGGACGCCGGGCGTGGCGAGTGAGCGAGTGGTGGGGAGGGTGGGAGACGTCGCGCCGTGTCGGGCAGGGCGCCCCTCTACGGCGACCCCGGGGATCAAGCCGAAGCCCGAGCGCGGATCCATCGGTTGGCGCGGATGGCGGGATGCAGGGCAAGATCGTGGCCACCTCGGGGAGCGCCGTGCTTTCTCCCGAAGGAGAGGCGGTTCTCAGGCACTGCCGAGGGCAAATCGCCGCCTCTTCGTCCACGATACGGCCGCGTTCGTGACTTGATAACGGAGATGCTGGGTGTAAAATTTAACTTTGCACCTGCCATTCTAGAGTGGTCGAAATAAATTTTATTCGCACAATTTCTATAAAGGTTTGGCCTGAGAACATGGAAAAAAAAAAGGAAAGTTCAGGTTGAAAGTGCATTGCAAAGCAACGCATACTTTTTATAAGTATGCTTGAATTTGAACCACAACTCGCTAGAGTGTGCTGCTTAAAGTTCATGCGACTGGGATGGGTAAAATGTTAACCTACAGTGTAGATTGGGACCGATGGAACCTTTTTGCCTGAAGGGTTTTTATCAGTTGGTGGCTTGGACCGGTCTAGTCTGGTGTGAGAACGGGAGACAGCATGTGTAAAAAGTAGTTATGAGAAGTGCGATGTTCAGCTGTGGTTGGAAGT
Source organism: Peromyscus maniculatus bairdii (assembly GCF_049852395.1). Classification (NCBI taxonomy): domain Eukaryota; kingdom Metazoa; phylum Chordata; class Mammalia; order Rodentia; family Cricetidae; genus Peromyscus; species Peromyscus maniculatus. The sequence continues at coordinate 71,693,169 of NC_134870.1, read as the reverse complement.
CAGGCATGTTGACTATAGAGATCACAGGTGGTGGTGGTGCTGGCCATATACCAGTGTTTCGGGTACGTGGAGGCCCTGCTTAGAAAATAGCATTGACGCAGTGGTCCTTAGGTAGAGAGAGGTCCTTAAGCACAGATCTGTGCTTAGAAAGGATAAGCAGGAAATGAAGTCATTTCAGGCTATTTTTGGCATCTGGTTGAGAAATGGGAGGAAAGAGAGGTCTGGATCATTGGCTTTAGGGGATAACAGTGAAGGCAGTTTTTAGCTTGAAGTTGTCTTGGGATTTTGACGGTGCCGTTTTAATTTGAAACCAAGTCTGCAGTGTATTGTGCTAGTTTGCAGTGTACAATGTTTTGCGTTGATGGTTCCCTATACTCTGGGAAGGTAAAGTTTACCTTTTCCACACTGTACCCAAATCCTTTGGCTGTCGCTGACCTGCTATTTAGAGAAAGCAGATTGATGAAGGCCAGGTTAGAAAGGCGTTTTCCTCTGAGTTGAGCCAGACTTTCTGAATTATAATGTTTGGAAATTGCTAAAAGACCTGTGTCCTAATAGTTGGGACATTTCACTTAAGTTTTTGGTGTATATTATAATAAACTCCTGATGATTTACCAACGTTGTTGTCTTGACAGCTGCTCATGAAATGAATTCCTTGCACGATTTCACAGGTGGAGACAACTGAAGCCCAGAGAGATGAAGTGATTCGCTGTGTTTACCCAGCTATAAAGTGCTTGAGCTGATTTTCCCCGGGAAAAAGCTCCAGCGCCTGTGCTGGTGACCATTGCTGTGGTCCCACTCAAGATAAATAATTTGGAAAACTAGATTTTAAAGGAGATTTTTTTTGCGGGGGGGGTGGGGGGTGGGTCTTAAAAGGATTATCATCTGACCATTTAAAAATGTATTTTTAAACCGTTGGTGTGTGCACGAGTGCAGGTGCTTGGAGAGGGTAGAAGACGGTGTTGGGTCCCCTGGAGATAGTGGTTGTGAGCCAACCATCGTGGGTGCTGGGAACCAAACCTGGGTTCTCTGCAAGAGCTGTACATGCACTTAAGCACTGAGCCATCTTTTCAGCCCCTGAATATTTCTTCCTGACTGCCTAAACATGAGCTGCACAAGGACAGCAGTAGACATAACTAAATTGGGTGGGGCAAGCGAGGCCTCTACATAGAGAACTACAGGCTACTGAGGAATGCTGAGAGAGGGAGAAATAGCTTTCCTCAGAGAAGAGCACACTGATTGGTTATCAAATACCAAATGGGCAGTCCCGAAAATATACATAAAGTAACATTATACAGACTGATCGAGTTGTGTTTAGGAATACATATGCATATACATACATGTATGTAACAACTGAAAAATGCTATGAATTTGGAAGAGCAAGGAATGGAATATGGGAGGGTTTGGAGACAGGAAAGGGAAAGGGGAAACGATGCAATTATATAAAAAACTATTAAGTACACATTTTTTTCACAGTTATCCTTAAATGGGCATGATACCAAAAGCAATAAGAGGATCTCCTTAGGAAATGTTATTTTATACAGGACTTGGATATTTTGAAGTATTTCAGTTTCTGGAACATACAGTTAAAAATTAAGTTCCTAAAGCTCAGTTGGCTGACCAGCTACTCTTTCCAGTGGTGAAGAAGAGGATATGCAGATGTGAAAACGGCACCATTTCTCCCTAGATAATCCAGTGGGCATTCTCTATGGAATCTTGTATCTTGGGATAGTTGAAATGTGTGTCTAGAAGTCATCTTGCCCTTCCCAAAGTGACTGTCTACAGTAGACCAGGGGTGTTGGAAGGGCTGCTTGCACATTACAAAGCTTCTGTAATCACCTGTTTCATTTCTTGTTTTCCTAAAGCAGATAGTTCTAAAGAAGGGAAACTTTTCTTTTAAAGAATTAGTGTGCTTATTTTTTGGAAACCATAGCAACAGTGAAGGAATGGGGGGGCACTTAGAGTTGAGAATGAAAAGTTCTTGTTCAAAATAAAATAATAATAAAAAAAAAAACCCTGACAGTTCTTGGCCCTGTTCCCAAGCCATGAGCAAGTATCCACAGAACCTGCTTAAAACTTGCCGGGTCACCCACAGCCTCATTGTGATCCCTGTGCTTAGGAGAGCCACCTAGTCTTCAAATGCTGCTGTTGCTCCTGAAAATATTCCTGACCTGGATCCTTGTTTCTCATTCCTGAAAGAAGACTACATCTTGCCTCGTGTTTTGACACTGTTCTTTGCAAACTAAATTTAGCTTTTTCTTGTTTGAGATGAGTGGGTGGGGCAGAACCACCAGCCTTTGGAATGGAAAGCCCTAGAAGATAATGGTGGAGCTTGAAAGGAAGTAGACGCTCATTTGGGAGAGCCAGTGAAGAGTTGACCAAGGTTTTTTGTTCTGCCCTACTCTGGCTGATGCATAGTGATACTCTGGCCTGCATAGTGATTGTGTGGTGTTTGGAAATGCATTGTTGAAATTCCTGATGGCGCTTCTGATAGTGTAATTTTTGAAAGTGCATTTTATTTCGTAACTTTATCTTTACTTCATGTCTTGTGGGATTTTATTTATTTATTTTTTTAAGGCCCTTGTTTTGCACTGCTCATGGTCCCCAAAGCTCTAAGACAGCCTTTCTTGGGTAAATGATCTGAGAAGAAACTTACTTTAAATTAGCCACTCAAAACCAGTTTTTCCTCATTCTCTCTAAAAGTGTCCTTCCTGTTGACCCTCTGCCGCCCCCTGCCCTAGTTAAGTCCTCTACCTTTCAGTTTTAACTTAGTTGTTGAAGGTTGGGACATTATCTCCTCTACGTCACTGGCATTTTAGTGTGATCTGTTTGCCTGGAATGTGTTGGGACCCCAATCTGTATCCAGCCACAGCCTTTAAAATAAAAGCCTGTGTGATAATTTGTGTGTGTATGTGGTTCTGACCCTTCTTAAAAACGTTAAGTTTTTATTGTTTTAGCATTTGTGGTGTGTTGTGACACTCCTGCCTTGATGAAGTTCAGTCCATTAGGGAAATAGCCAGTAGGGGGTTGCCGCAGTGAGGGGAGCTAGTGAAGGGTCCCCTGCTGTCCTGAGTCCAGGGTGGCGGTGAGGATCCATGACCCAGAAACGCTGGTGAGTTTTGGGAGATGGGACTAAATCGTTTATCACTCTATTATAATTATCAATCTTAAAAATAAGTGAGTAAAAGACTGACTATTTTATATGGCCTTTCTTTAGTGGTGAAGTTAATAACCAAGATGTTTACCACTTGAATTTGACTAATACTTTTTAAATTTTTTATTGCTTATACTATTAAAAATAATTAAAAATTGTGTGTGTGTAGGTGTGTGTGTGCATGTGTGAGTGTGCGTGCGTGTGCGTGTGAGTGTGTGTAGGTGTGTGCGCACGCGCGTGCGTGAGTGTGTAGGTGCGTGAGTGTGTAGGTGTGTGTGTGTGTAGGTGTGTGTGTGCGTGTGTGTTGCTTGCATAGTAGAGAAGATAGAGAAGTAGGGCAGATAGAGAAGTCAGCTCTCTCCTTACCATGTGGTTTCTGGATCTGTCTGCCTTGGCAGCAAGCACCTTTACTCACTGAGCCATTTTGCTGGCCTTAGAAATACTTTTTGAAATTGTTACAGATTTACAGAAGAGTCACAAATACAATAGGAAGAAGTCCCCCTCACCTAATCATTTGAGATCAGGTTGTCAAGATAATCATCCCCAAAACTGTTCTTACAAACAGGAACGTTCTATATATTTATAGCAAAGTTATCAAAACAAAGAAATCTCACACCCTTGGAGACTTGTGAGTCACTCGAGTAATGTCATCTGTAGAAAAAGATTCAGGTTAGAGTTGCATTGTTTAGTTATCTCTGTGCAGCTTTGTGCCTGTCCTGGATCTCACTCTGTAGACCAGACTGGCCTTGAACTCTCAAAGATCCGCCTGCCTCTGCCTCCCGAGTGCTGGGACTAAAGGCGTGCGCCACCACCGCCCGGCGAAACTAAAATATTTTTAGCTGTGGTAATTTTGTGTTTGTGTGTTTTTATATTTACACAAGTGTGTGAGTGTGTGTAAAAGTTAGAGGACAGTTTTCAGGAGTTGGTTTTCTTCTTCAGGGATTGAACTCAGGTTGCCTTGTTTAGTGTCAGGTACCTCACTAGCCTTCATGATTTTATATATATAAAGGTCAAATAATAAGCTGCTTTATGTTTGAACAGTACACTTCATATTTCAATCCAAAGACAAAAATTGTAGTTTCACTCAAAAGTGCAACCATTAAATGCAGACAGTGATGACATTCCTCAGGACCTTATTTCTAAGCAGAAACAAAGGAACATACAAGTGGTCACTTTGGCCATCTTGTATGTCCTGGCTACCCTCTCCCCCACAAGCCCAAGTTTCAACCTCCTCTCCAGGGAAAGCCAGCCCTACAACACCAGCCAGCCACAGGCTTCTCATGCTCTCGAGTTTCTGGTGGTAATGGTAGACTTACCTCATGATATGTTTTTCTGTCTTTTTTTTTTTTAAACTTGAATAAGAGTCTTTGTGGATTTCACATCATGCATTCTGATTCCACTTCTCTCCCTGTCTCCACATCTGCCCTCTGCCCTTGTAACCTCCCCCCAAATCAAAACTAAATTTAAAAGAAAAACCCAAAACCAAACAAACCAAAGAAACAAAAAACAAAACAAATGAAGAATCATTATCATCATCATCTTGTCCTGGAAGCTGTAATGTTGCCCATTTAGACACAAGGTTTGTCCTTTAGTCCATTCATCTACTTGCAAGTCAATCTTCATTGCTACGAGCCATTGGTCTGGCCCGAGGCCTCTGGTTTCTGCTCCACCACCGATAACGGGCTCTCTGGGATTCACCTTGGATGTCGTGTTGTCCCGTCGTGGAGATCCTGTAAATTCATTGCTCTGTGAAGAAATTTACATGTGCATCTATCACCACAGTCTAATGCTAGAACATGTCCAGCTCCCTACAAGTCTGTTTACTTACATCAAACAGCCATCTACTGATCTCTGCTGCACCTCTGGAGATGTGTTTTTCTGGGCATTTCATGCAACTGGAGTCAGATGACAGAAGGACTCTTCATCCACCAGATGTTTTTGCATCAACTCCCTTTTATTGTCAAACAGCCTTAGTTTCCCTGGACATAGCATATATGCTTATCCTTGTACCATTTGATGGACGCTGACTTGTGTCCATGTTTCCAAAATTAGCTGCGACTCTTGCTTTCTCCCCCCAACCCCAACCATCCTGTTCTCTGTCTTTATTTTTTTGGAAACAGGACCTCACTATATAGTCCAAGTTGGACTTGAACTATGATCTTCCTGCTTTAGCATCCTGAGTGGTGGGATTGTCCCTGTGCTGTGATGCCATACTTATTAACAGACTTATTGTGAAGAGGTATATGTCCCAGTCTTCATGTTTTTAGTTTATATCAGTACAGATGTGACTTTATATTCTGTGGGGCTGCATTCTGTTATTACGGACCACCTCAAGAGCACTTTGTAGAGCGAACATTTTAACAGTTCACTAGTCTGTGAACTAGAAATTTATATGGAATGGGGAGATGGTTCACTGTGATGGTATTGTGTCTCCCCCCCAAAAAAAGCTAAAAAGAGATTAGATACAGGGTTCTTGTTTAAAAGAAAAAGAAAAAAATTTAGAAAAGGGTAGATCATTGAATCTGCTCTGAAAAAAAGGAAAGATGTAGAAATGATAAAAGGTAGATTTTTGGATCTACTAAAAAAAGAATATGGATATGATAAGATAAAAAGGGAGATTATTGAATCTACTTTTAAAAAGGAACTACTTGTTTTAAATAGGATAAGTAATGAAGTTTTTTTGTCTGAATTTATCAAATGTTACTGGACTGGACATTGTTAATATATATAATGGAGGTTTTTTGTCTGAATCTGTCAAATGTTAATGGACTAGACATTGTTAATGTAATTCTTGACTGTATATATTGTATATACTTAATTGGATATAATTTTTCTTGTATTATAAGCTTTTTAAAATTTTAGACAAAAAAGGGGAAATGTGGTGATACTGTGTTTCCCAAAATATTGTGCACCCTAATAAACTTATCTGGGGTCAGAGAACAGAACAGCCACTAGATACAGAGGCTAGAAAATGTTAGCTCTCACACCTTTAATCCTAGCATTTCAGAGGCAGAAATCCGTCTGGATCTCTGTGAGTTCAAGGCCATACTGGAAACAGCCAAGCATGGTGACACACGCCTTTAATCCCAGGAAGTGATGGCAGGAAGCAGAAAGGTATATAAGGCGTTAAAAACCAGGAACTAGGCTGGTTAAGTTTTTAGATTTTTGAGCAGCAGTTCAGCTGAGATAAATTTGGATGAAGACACAGAGGTTCCAGTTTGAGGAAACAAGATCAGCTGAGGAATTGGTGAGGTGAGGTGGCTGTGGCCTGTTCTGTCTCTCTCATCTTTCAGCGTTCACCCCAATACCTGACTCTGGGTTTGTTTTTTATTAATAAGCCCTGTTAAGATTCGTGCTACAGTTCACCATCTGTTGTGTTAGGAGATTGAGAACCTGTGGTGTTTTGGTAGTTGGGACCAAAACGTTCCAGAGGTGTTTTTACTCCATAGGGAAGGATGTGGACTCCCAGTGTGGTCTCTTGGGTTTGTGTGTACAAATGGGGCTAGATTGCACAAGTGTTCTGAAAAGTGAAATGGGCTGTTCCTACCGTCCGGTCTTGGAGTTCATTTGTATGGCATTGTTCTGTCATACTTGATTGGTTTGGCCAAGTGCTGGGATTAAAGGCATGCATCACCACTGCCCGTCTTTTCCTCATTTTTTAAGGCAGAGTTTTGTTTAGTTTAAATTAGCCTCCCACTTGTGATCCTCCTGCCTCAGCCTCCAAAGTTTATGGTTACAGGCATGCAACATTACCTTACTCACAGATGATGTTTGAAGTTGTCGCTGCTGCTTCACCCAAAAAAACCCAAATGCTCTTCCCTTAACTGTCACCTACCAATTCTCTCTGGTGGAGGGCAGCCATGCTATCTTTCCATAGGTCTGTTCTGTCACGTTATGTATAAATGGAATCCTAACTATGTATATATTTGGTCCTTCGTGTCTGGCTTCTCAGCAGAATGTTTCCAAGGTTACAGCATGTATTGGTACTTCTCTTTATGGTCCAAAATACAAGTGTGCACAGCTGTCTTATGTGATGGACATGGGAATTGTTTTTGAATAATTCTTTGAATATTCTTGCCCAACTTTTTCTCTTGGGTAGAGCTGTTAGTTCAGGGGGCATCCACACACTTTTCCCTTGAGGAGTTTAGATTGCCTTCTGAATTGGCTGTCTTGTGTACCTTACCATTGACAATGCATTTCCATTTCCCTATCCCCTGCCAGTACTTTTGCTTCTTAACGTGGCGAAGATATGCTGCATCCTTTCCTGAACTTTGGAAAAGTATGTTTAGATCTTTTGCTTATTTAAATTGAATTTTTTTGTCTTTAAAGATATATTTACGTTTATGTGTGTGTTTTATCCTCATGTATGTCTGAGCACTACATGTGTGCAGAATAGACAGCTGCCAGGTGAGTTCAGAGAACTGAACCCGGGTCCTCTGCAAGAGTAACACGTGCTCATAACCACTGAGCCATCTCTTCAACTCTCTTCTGAGTTTTTTATTCTGGATATGTCAGAAATGTAGTTTGAAAAAAATTCCCCTCAATTTTATGGGATTTTTGCTTTTTTGATGGTGCCCTTGGGGACATTAAATTTGTTAAAGTCTGCCTAATATATTTCTTCTTTTGTTGTGGGTGCTTTTTGGTGCTGTATGTGAGACTGTTGCCAAATCCAAAGACATCAAAATTTATGCCTAGGTTTTTAATCTAAGAGTCCGTAGTTTAGCTCCTGTTCTCGTGCTAGGTTTATGACGCTGTGAGGAAGAGTCAGGTGTCATTCTTTTGCATGGTGGTTGTATAGTTTCCTCAGCACCCCTTGCTGCAGATAGTACTGCTAGTGTTTTACTAGTCCTGTTAAAACTATTGTGTGTATACGTGTTAGTTACAGTTCTTTCTTTTTCTTTTTAAGGAAAACATCAAACATGTTTCAGATTCCTGTGCAGAATCTTGACAGCATCAGGAAGGTGCGGAAGAGGGTGAAAGGCATCTTGGTGGACATTGGACTTGAGAGCTGCAAGGAGCTGCTGAAGGTGAGTGCGCACAAGTACCAGATGCGGTCAGGGATGTCAGAGACCACAGGGCTGGCCTTTGGAGGTGAGATTGGAGAGTTGAGAATGGATACAATTCCTCAAAAATCAGGATTTTTCTAATGCTTCAGATGCCTTCATGCGTCCTTAGAACTTACCTATCTTTTTAAGTGAGCTATGTAAGCTCTTCAAGCTGTCCTCTGGCTTAGCCTCCCGAGTGATGGGGTCCAGGAGGGTGCTATCATGCCTGCTTAAGAAAAGGACTTTTAGACTGTTTATTATTAAAAACATTGCTTTTGATGTTTAGGGTAATGTGCTGAATTACTTGTTTGAGCAAAAGAAGATGAATTTAATTTCCAAGTATTATTAGTTATATCAGGTGGATTGCAAACATGTTCGAGTTTCTTTTGCTTTGATTTTACACTGCTATATGGACTAAGTGTGTAGTCTTCCAAAAGTTTCAAAATTAAAGTCATAGTCACAAACTTATTTGTCAGTTTGCTTCTCAATGGTTCATTGTCATAATACTGAGACTATGTGGATGGCATTGATAGTTCAAGAAATATTAAACAGTAACTGCTGTCTGTTCATAGCCATTGATTATTCTGTGCTTGCTTCATTCTTGACTGTGGAAATAGAGTAAGTGTCTACTTTACATTTTATAGAAAATATGGTTCGGGCTGGAGAGATGGCTCAGAGGTTTAGAGCACTACCTGCTTTTCCAGAGGTCCCGAGTTCAATTCCCAGCAACCACATGGTGGCTCACTACCATCTGTAATGAGATCTGGCGCCCTCCTCTGTATACATAATAAATAAATAAATCTTTAAAAAAAAAAAAAAAAGAAAAAAGAAAATATGGTTCAGGGAACTATACATACTAAATAACTATTTAACCGTTGAGCTATATCTTCAGGCCAGTTTCTTAATATTTGAATTTCAGGCTTTGAATCAGGTTTTATTTATAATTGGTAATCTAATAGTGAACAACTAATACTTAACCAGGATTCCTAACAATAACAGTCTGTTTTGCTTTAAAGTAGGTGAGGAATTGTTGAAGAGACCCAGGTAGTTTCTGTTCCTTTGTCAGATTTGTGGAATGGGTGATCCTTTATTACAGTGATTTCTTGCTTATCTTACATCTCTTTACTCAGGTTCCATGCTATTTCTGTTCTCTGTCAAAGAGAGACACTCCATTTCACCCTTGACCTGTTGGCGTGCTTTGTTGGTTTTGACATACATGTGTGTGTTGTGTAAGTCCCTGTCACGTCACACAGCAGTCCAGTCATGCCATAAAGTCCCTGTATGCCTTTTTCAATGAATCCCTGCCCTTGCACCTCTGGTTACCTCTTTCCAAAGTATTTCACTGCATATTACATGTGCCTCTTGTACAGTTTTATGGAAACGAAAGTGGTGTGCTGTTCATCTCTATGGAAGAGTTTGTTTGTTACATATGTGTTGGGTCCTGCCTACTGCTAATATTCCATTATACAAATAAATTGTCTTGGTGGTTAGATACTGAGGCTGTTTCTGCTCTTTTGGCTTTTGTGAATGCAGTTTTTGTGAGTGTTTTTTGTTTATTTTGGGAGGGGTTCTGGAGATAAGCAAGGTCTCTACCATCCCCTGCCCTAACTTTTTTTTTGAGACAGCGTCTTACAATGTAGCCATGGCTGGCCTGGAACTTGCCCTGTAGACTAGAGTGGCCTGTAATTCACAGAGCTCTGCCCGGCTCAGCCTCCATAACACTGGGATTAAGTCATGCATCCACTGTGCCTCACTCAGTCCTAACCACTCTTACAGAACTCTGTGGGTATCTGCTTTGACTTCTTTAAAAAGAAAACTCAGATGTGAAGTTATGAGGTTGTGGTATGTTTACTATTACAGAAATGGCTGGATGTTTGTTCAAAGTAGTGGTCTGATTCTGTATTTGTACATTGTTCCAGTTCTTAGGAGCATGTGGTATGGTTTGTAACTATTTGGGGCTCCTTTTGATATTGGGGTGCAGCCCAGGGCTTTTTGCATGGACAAGTGTTCTATCCTGGACTATATTAATTCTGCTTTGGAGATTAGAAGTCAGTGTTTAGCCCATTCTGATCTCAGACTAAATCCTCCTGCCTCTGCCTCTCAAGTGGAGTGCTGAGATTATAGTCACGTGTCACAAGCACAGCTTTGCTGGTCCCTTGTGTAAGGCTTGCTTCTTAGTTTTGTAGATCCTTGTTATTGGAACAACACAGCCAGTTACCTGCTCCTACGTAGAAAATGTGTGCTGACCCGTTACTTAATATGATCATTGATTTGATTGGGTTGAAATCTCATTTTAAAGCTTGTTTTTAATTACTTCATCTTTTCACTTTTTTTCTGCCCCCCCCCCCCCTTGGTGAAGACAGGGTTGCCTACAAGCTCTTCTCTGCCATGTCTAGGAGACTGTCTTGCAGCAGATTTCCTGGTCCTCTTAGCCAGAATTTCTTTGTGAAGCAGCATTTTATGTCTCCAGCGTTGTGTTGTTAGGCTCACAATGCATTATTATTATTTTTATTTTAAGGAAGGAAAAAGAATTACTTTTTTCCTTTTAAACACATTTGCTACTCCTACTATTCTCCATTCCTTTACATGGATATAATTACCCTTGTGGTGGTATTGTGTTCCCCAAAATATTGTGTACTCTAATAAATTTATCTGGGGTCAGAGAACAGACAGCCACTAGATACAAAGGCTAGAAAATGGTGGCACTCACACCTTTAATCCTAGCATTCCAGAGACAGAAATCCCTCTGGATCTCTGTGAGTTCAAGGCCACAATGGAAACAGCCAAGCATGGTGACACATGCCTTTAATCCCAGAAAGCCAGCCTTTAATCCCAGGGAGTGGTGGTAGAAAGCAAAAAGATATATAAGGCGTGAGGACCAGAAACTAGAAGATTTTGGCTGGTTAAGATTTTGGCTGGTTAAGCATTCAGGCTTTTGAGCAACACAGTTCAGCTGAGATTCATTCTGGATGAGGACTCAGAGGCTTCCAGTCTGAGGAAACAGGACCAGCTGAGGAAATGGCAAGGTGAGATAGCTGTGGCTTGTTCTATCTCTCTGATCTACCAGCATTGACCCCAATAACTGGCCGCGGGTTTGATTTTATTAATAAGAACTTTTAAGATTCCTGCTACAACCCTCTTGAGTAATGTCCTTCATGCTGTGGTGTTGGTTGGCTACCTTGGCTGTCTGTACTTTTTTCTTGAAGTAAGGTTTAATCTATGGTAGGGAGACTTTGCGATGGTCTCACTGTGTATCCTGGCTGGCGTGGAACATATTATGTAGATGAGGCTGGGCCCCAACTCACAGAAATCTGCCTGTTTCTGCCTCTGGAGTACCAGGATTAAAGGCCTGCACCACCAGTGCCTGGCCTAGGTAGCCTTTCTTGTTATAAAATTCTAGTGTCCTTTTTCTTAAGATTTTGCTCTGTTCTTTTTCCTAGCTGGTGTCTTCGCCTGTGTTTCCAGCACTGAAATTCTGATGTTTGGTAGTGTGGTCTCACTGTCTGGCTGGGTCTGCTAAGCTTTTTGAACTGGAGCATCTAATGCAGTCTTTTCAACGTTCCTAATGCTGCGACCCTTTAATAAAGCTCCTCATGTGGTGGCGACCCCAACCATAAAACTATTTTCAGTGCTACTTCAATGCTACTTGTGATTTTGTTACTGTTGTGAATTGTAATGTAAATATCTGAGATGCAGATGGCTTTAGATGACCCCTATGAAAGGATTGTTCAACCCCAAAGGGGTTGGGACCCACAGGTTGAGAACCCCTGCTCTGTCTAGTTCACTGAGTTTGGAGGATATAGTGACCTCATTTCTCTGGTATTTATTGTTCTCTCCTGTCTGTTCCTGAGACTATAGTTTTCAGAGCTCTTTGGGTTTCTGCAGTTTCTCTCTTATTGTATCAAGGTTCCCAGGCCAAGCTCGGTGTGATGGCTCATGCCTGTAACCCTAGCACTTGGACTTGGGAGGCTGAGGCATGAGGATTGTTTGTGGCAGCCCAGGCTGCCTAGTGAGAGCCAGTCTGTAAATAAATATATCTCCCAGGCTTTCCTTCTGCAGTTTTAAATCTGTTTTAATTCCATACAGTTTATTTTCATGCAGTGTGGTCCATCTTTAAAATGTCTTTCATTTCTTTCCTCTATTTATGTTCTTGGTAGTTCTGGTAATTAATCCCAGGGCCTCCCACATGCTAGACAAGCACACTGCCATAGAGCTACAGTCTCAACCTCTGCGGTTCATGTTTTCTTTTTTAAACAAAAATGTTTTAAGAATTATCTGTAACTCTTTATTTTACTTTTTATTTATTAAAAATTAAAATGATCAGCCTCTTGGTAGTGGTGCACATCTTTAATCCCAGCATTTAAGAGGCAGAGGCAGGCAAATCGCTGAGTTCGGGGCCAGCCTGGTGTACAGATGGAGTTCTAGTACAGCCAGGACTGCACAGAGAAAACTGTCTTGAAAAACCAAAAAATCCCAAACCAAACCAAAATAACACACCACCCCCCCCAGCAAAAAACAAATTAAAAAGATCATAGATATGAACGTTTTGCCTGCATCTGTATCTGCATTGCTTTCATGCCTGTAATTGAGGAGGCCAGATAGGCCATCAGAGCCTCTGGAACTGGACTTAGAGGCAGCTGTGAGTCATGTGCATGCTGGGAATTGAACTGGGTCTTCTGGAAGAGCAGCTGCGCTGTTAATCGCTGAATCATTTCTCCAGCCCCTGTTTTCTTTTTAAAAATTTTATTTTTATTAGTGTATGTATATATGTGGAGGTCAGAGAACTTTGTGGAGACAGTTTTCTCCTTCCACTTTTTTTCCTTTTTAGTATCCATTTTTTAGAGTTTTAAATTATACTTCATGTGTTTGAATCTTTTGCCTATATGTATGTGTGTGCCTGGTGCCTGCAGAGCTCAGAAGAGGGCATTGGATCCCCAAGAGCTGAAGCCACTAATGAGTGCTGGGAATTGAACTCTGGCCCTTTGTAAGAGCAACAACTTACCTTAACTGCCCCCCTTTCTCTCTCTCTTTTTTTAATATTAATTTTTATTATATGTGTATGACTATTTTGCTTGTATGTCTGTGTACCATTTGGGTGCCTGGTGTTCATGGAGGCCAGAAGAATGTGTCAGATTTGCCGGTATTGGTGTTAAAGGCAGTTGTTAGCTGCCTTGTGTTGAGAACTGAATCCGGGTCCTCTGGAAGAGCAGCAAGTACTCTTAACCACTGAACCATCTCTCCAGCCCCTCTTCTTCCACCGTTACCTGCTGAGCTGTCTCTGGCACATGCATCTGTTTCCTATCATTGCTGTGCTCCTCGTTTGGGCTAATAGTGTACTGCTGTTTGGATAGCTGAAAGGCTCTGACTAGATACCGAACATGATGAGTTTTATGATTGCTGGATTCTGTGGTCTCCTTTTATGCTGACTAGTTTTATGTCTACTTGACACAAGCTAGAGTCATTTGAAAGGTGGGAACCTCAATTGAGAGACTGCTTCCATAATACCCAGCTTTAGGGCATTTTCTTAGTGATTGATGGAGGAGGGCCCAGCCCATTGTGGGTGGTGCCATCCCTGGCCTGGTTGTCCTGGGTTCTATAAGAAAGCAGGCTGAGCAAGCCATGGGATGCAAGGGACTAGCACTGGTGTAGGTAAAGGCAGTTGTATTAATTACCATCGGTCTGACTCAGCTAATTCCCTCTGGATTACTAAAGGTAATATCTTGGATAAGTACTATAAGCTGCAACGTTATGAAATACAGTTGTGTAGAAAGTGAAATTTAAATGCCACGTTCAGAGCGTTTGGCTTACAGTGCTCTGTTGAGACCCTGTGTACAGGTTTGTTCCTGTGTGTGCGCTGGCTGGGAACCTTGCTGGCTGTGGTTATCTTTGTCTTGTCATGAAGTATGTACATGGCCCAGACTAAGGGCTTGGGAGTGTTGCTGATGACAGGCTCATCTGGTCCTGTCGTTTTTCCCAGCCAATAACAGGCATTCTTTAGTGACCACAGAGGTCCTTCATCCTTTTGAAGTAGCCAGTAACCTTCCAGAGTTCCCAGTAACCTTTCCAGATGGCGAGTCATGACATGGCTGACTTGGGCCTTCCATTTCTTTCTCTGTGTTTTGATACCAAAAGGTTGCAGCATGCAGGTGGGTCTGTTGCTGGGTCCAGGTGTTCTTTGATGATAGCCTGTCCTTGAGCATGTTTCATTTGTGTCCTTAATGGGCCCTTGTTCTGGGTTCCATGGGTTGACTTTGAGGGCAGGGCATACCTTGAAGTTCTACCTGCTTCTTGATACACTTTGAAGTTTTTTTTTTTTTTTTAAATGAGCTATGCTGTCAAGGTAGAAAGGAGTGTCACTTTGCATACACTTTAGGGCATGCCAAGGGCAAAGCAAGAATAGGTTTTTACCTTCAACTTAGAGATAAAAGTGTCATGGGGCCATGTGAACTTTAGAGAGACGAGAAATGCTGTGGTGCATATCCCTCCGTGTTCATTCTGCTGTTCATTCTGTAAACAGTTCCATTCTGAGCCCTCTGTCACCTGCAACACTCTGCACAGTTCACCTGCAGTACTCTGCACAGTTAGTTCTGCCTCGTTCTGCCTCTGCTCGGACCCTGCTTGCTTATCCCTTCTTGGCCATGTTAGCTACATGTCTCTCCTGGTGAACTCAGGCCAGGCTAACTGGATCTGGGCTCCCTGATTTATGCTCCTCTATGTCCTGAGAGAGCTCATCACAGCACTTGTCAACAGTGTTTGCTCTGAAGAGTTTGCCATTACCTGTCTTTCTCAACTGTGAAACTGAGCTTGGAATCTTCTTATCCTGATTGGTCCCAGAGTCTAACAGTGACTGTCTGAGACTGGAATTAGTGTTGATGGCAGAAGTTCTGTCTGCTCACCCATTTTTACCCTGTCAATTGCAAATGGATGCATCCTGCTGTTTTCTTGGTGTGCTGGACCTGGAGCCATTCTTTGCTCTGTCTAGGACTGGCTCTTCACCCGAGTTCAATTCTCAGCATCCGTATAGTGACTTAAAATCATCTGTAACTCCAGTTTCAGGGGATCTGATGTCCTCTTCTGGCCTCTGAGCATCAGACATGCATGTGGTATACAGATATGCAGGCAGAACACCTACATATAAAATAAAATTAAAGAAAGAAGAAAAGAAAAATGACACCTATCTTAGAAAAAGAAAACATTGGGTATGTACTAGATCCTGGCTAAAAGGTGATCTAAGGGAAAGATAAAAACACACTCTTTTTTATGTTCCACAGCCAGATTGAACAGTGCTAATGTGCTACTGGTAAAGGACTGTTGAGTGTAGACATTGGTTTTCCCCTTTGACTTACAGTATTATGTATGTGTGTTCACAAAGCCACATTAGTTTTAGAATCTTTAAGAACACTTAGGCCTTGCTTTCATGTACAAAATATAGATAACATTTTCTTTTGGGAGATCTCTGTTTAATTTTTGAAAAACTGCAGTTTTAATGTGGATCATTAAACCTTTTTCTTGACACTCATACTTTAAATGTAAAAATTTGTTAAATGACCGTATTTCCATTTTTCTTAGACCATAAAAATTTTTAAAATTATTTATTTTTATTTTATGTATATTGTTGTTTTGCCTGCATGTATGTCTGTATGATCCAGTGTCAGATCCCCTGGAACAGTTGTAAGCTGCCATGTGGGTGCTGGGAATTGAACCCGTGTCCTCCGGAAGAGCAGCAGTGTTCTTAACCACTGAGCCATCTTTCCAGCCCCATCCCATGAAGATTTTTTAGGTGCCAGATTACTTGCTCATGGATTTAATTTTGGTCGGAGGGATTTATATTCAGGGCCTTAGACACGTGAGGCAAATGCTCTACCACTGAGCTTCTCTGTCCAACCTTTGAATCTTTTTAGTTTGGTGAGTTACCCAGGCTGGCTTTGAACCTTGGGATCCTTCTGCTTCAGCCTCCTGAGTAGCTGGGATTATAGGCATGCACCATCAATTCTAACTGTAAATATTTCTCTAACTCACAAATTGTCCCGTAATGTTTTCTTTTTTCTTAAGGATCTTAAAGGCTTTGATCCAGGAGAGAAGTACTTTTATAATACATCATGGGGAGATGTTTCTCTTTGGGAACCTTCTGGAAAGAAAGTGGTACGTATTTTTGTAATTTGTTTCATGAATTAAGGCTGAGGCACACCCTGGCTGTTGGGACTGCTGGCTAATTGGGAGGATCTGTTCGTGACGTGGGAAAGCTCAAACATTGTTTACTGCAGGACTGTTGATGACGACAGTTTTCCACACGCACAGTGTGGTGACATAGCCGAGCTTTGTGATTAGAAGTGAATGTATAAGAAGATCCCTCGATTTAGTAATTCTGAATAAATGCTGTAGCATCAAGTGCTTTCTCATTAAGGACATTCCAGTTAGTGGGAGACTGCATGTACAAAGGTGAGTATTTGAGATTATAATGGAACTGAAAATACCTGTTGTTTAGGTCATAGTGTGATGTATTTCATTTTTGTGGTAATGCTAATCTTTTTTTTTTTTTTAAGATTTATTTATTATGTATACAGTGTTCTGTCTGCATGTATCCCTGCAGGCCAGAAGAGCGAGCTAGATCTCATTACAGATGGTTGTGAGCCACCATGTGGTTGCTGGGAATTGAACTCAGGACCTCTAGAAGAACAGCCAGTGTTCTTAACCTCTGAGCCATCTCTCCAGCCCAGTAATGCTAATCTTAACAAGCCTGTGGAGCTGAACATAGGAAAGTATATACTGCAAAGCTGGCCAGTGGTGGCGCACACCTTTAATCCCAGCACTTGGGAGGCAGAGATAGGCGGATCTCTGAGTTCAAGGTCCACCTGGTCTACAGAATGAGTTTGAGGACAGCTATGATTGTTATGCAGAGAAACCCTGTCTCAATAAACAAAAAAGAAAAAGTGTACTGCATAGAGTTAAATACAGTAAATAGTACTTGATAAGACCATTACTGGTTTAAGGAGGCATGCATTGCTACAGGATGAGGACATACTCTTAGAATTGTGTCCTCAGGTGGTTTCATTGTTGTTAGAATAAGCCACATTCATATAACAAAGAGTGCTTACCCAGATGGACACAGGGCAGTGGACATATATCCCAGCTGTAGACGTGTACAGCATGCTACTGTACTGAACACTGACAGGTAGTAACACAGTGATGCGTTTCTGAATACGTCCGCTCAGAGAAAGGCTATGGTGAAAGTACTAGACAGAATTTTTTATTTATTGTTTTGACTTCCTATCTGTGTAGGAATTGAGCCTGTAGCCCTCCTGGAAGTTGTTTTGGGTGAGGCAGTGGATGTAGCTGATGACTGCTGCTAGATTTGTGAGTGTTGCACAGTTAGGCTACATTACATTTATATTTAAAAAATTCCTTGCCGGGCGGTGGTGGCGCACGCCTTTAATCCTAGCACTAGGGAGGCAGAGGCAGGCCGATCTCTGTGAGTTCGAGGCCAGCCTGGTCTACAGAGCGAGTTCTAGGACAGCCAGGGCTATTAACCCAGAGAAACCATGTCTCAGAAAACAAAAGCAACAATAAAAATCCTTAGTAATTAACCTTAGTTTATAAATTTAACCTTTTAACTTTTTGCCTTTTGTAAAAAAAAAAAAAAGATACAAGTATTGTACATCTGCATGAAAATATTCTCTCCTTATACCTTTATTTCATATGCTTTACCTACTTTTAATTTTCTGTTTATTTCCAAGTTGTTTTGTTAAAAGCTAAGATATGCATGCATGCTCGCTCTCTCTCTCTCTCTCTCTCTCTCTCTCTCTCTCTCTCTCTCTCTCTTTCTCTCTCTCTCTCTCTCTCTCTCTCACACACACACACACACACACACACACACACACACACACACACACACACTTGGACTTATAAGGGCCTGTTCAGATTGGAGATCAGGATTGACACCTCCTACTGTACATCTCATCCCAGTGGTGGGGCTGTGGGGCAGTAGTATCAGGAGCTGACCCTCCTGATACTCTGTGTCCTTCTCCAGGTCACCTGAGTCACCATCTGGAGTGTAGGTGAACACACTGTTGGCCTGGCCTGCTCTCGCTCAGCACACATGTGCCTGTTGGGTCCTTGTTGTCAGTAGTTCTGAGGAACTGGTGGAGAGCCACAGAAGCTTCAGCCAAACTCTTCACTGTGGTTTCCTTCTCATTCAGTTTTTGTTTCTCTTACCTCTACTAGCTGTGCTAGAAGACCACACTCTGACCTACATCACTAGACAATAGGAATTTTCAGTTCCATTATAATTGCAGATACTCACCTTTGTGCATGCAGTCTCCTACTGGCTGGAATGTCCTTAGTGATGCATGACTAGGCATTTGATGTCACAGCATTTACTCAGAAGAGTTCCTAAATTAAGAGTTCGTAGTCACTTCTAATCACAGACAAAGCTTGGCTATGTCACCATACTAGAAAGAGAAACAATGTGAAAGGGGGCTCTTTAATTCTTGTAATTTTATGTATTTTAGGCCCATCACTGACCTAAGCATCCCTAAGTGGCACATGACTGTATTTGGCTATGTTTTGTATCCTTCTTTACCAGACTATATTCTGACTTAGAAAAGACAGGTTTACTGTTAGACTGTGCTGTCAGGACAGCAGCTTCATCTGTCTTGTCTCCGAGGGTCACTTGATGCCTTTCAGCTTTTTCCTGTGCTTGTTTTGTTCACTGTAGCCCCTAAACATACATAAAGACATTGCTAATATTGCCATTAAGAGGCCTGGAAACAGAATAAAAAGTGATGAAGTATTATGAAGATGGTAAGTTGGTACTAGTTACAGCTAACCAGTCAGGCATGTCTTATAGCTGGATCCTGAATGA
The DNA here is from genome assembly GCF_049852395.1 of Peromyscus maniculatus bairdii. NCBI lineage: Eukaryota > Metazoa > Chordata > Mammalia > Rodentia > Cricetidae > Peromyscus > Peromyscus maniculatus. Next base: position 71,674,112 of record NC_134870.1, on the reverse strand, counting down.
GAACAAAGTGATGGTACTGTCCTTAGGAGTACATGCAGTAAAATTGGAAAGATAGAAGACGAGCATGCCTCTATGCAATGATGACACACAGAACATGAAACAGTTCGTATTTTATAAGTAAATAAGATCAGACTCAGAAACACAGTGGTTTCTTTGATGTATTGAATCTAGATTTCAAAGTTTTGAAAAGGATCTGAACTAGAAGTGGGTATGTTTGGGTTAAGGGGCAGCAGATTTTACATACAAGGTGCATTCACTAGGTGACAGGAGCAGGGAGAAGAGGGGTCAGAGACTGAAGGGGTGAATATGAAGTACATCATACACATGTATGAAGACACTGGTGAAACCGGGTGTTTTCTTTCAGTGTTTGCTAGCTTTTTAAAAGAACAGTGCAAGTTGTTAGAGGATTGATATCCTTGAAGACAGTGAGTATCCCAAAGATCAAAAAGGCCTTGGTCAGAAACTTCTCTCTTGGCACCATGACAGTCACAGCTGAAACACGTTTATTTGTGATGTTTACAAATAGGTTGGGTCAGTCTGGGTGTGATGCTGACACACCTGTCATTCTAGCATGCAGGCCGTAGAAGCAGGGACATCAGGTGATGCTGCAGCTGGACACATGAGACCCTGCCTCAAAAGACAAAAGCAGCAAAACAACCCATCCCCAAAGCAAAGCAAAGGTTTGATTCAGTGTTGAGTTTATTGTAAGCTTTGGGTATTTTCAATGAGCCAGTATTTATTATATAAGGTCACTGTGGTAAGTCAATGAGAACTGGTATAAAGGCAGGGGAAGACTTTTTGGGTTCTGTGGATCAGTTGTGGAGGACAGTTGTTTGCCATAGCAAATCTTCAGCATAAGGAGCTTCCTTTGATGGCACTTATGTGGCAGCTGTGGCAGCACAGGGACCCTGGCACTGAACTTGAACAGTGCAATGCTGGTATGCAGCATCCTGCACCCTGCTTCTACAGGCTGAGAGGCAGATGATGGCTTACTTCAGTTTCCAGCCTGACCAGGAGCCCCAGCAGCCTAGGCAAACTCAGAAAATGAACCTCTTCCAGCCAGTAACAACTGCGTTGGTTAGCTCTTCGGCCAGAGGTCCCACTGTAGTTATATTTTATGAAGATGTTGGCTTTGTTGGAGTCTTGTGATACACTATTTGTTTAGAAGACAAACATGGAAAAGAAAGTATGTTTAATACCCCATTGTGTGAACAATGAGTTGCTGCAGGTTTAGATGTGGAACTGGAATTGTAGTCACTGGTGTTACTGTATTGCTGAAATCTGGTTTGCATATTATATTTTCTCTGCTTTTGATCAGGTTGAATGAAGCTTTCAAGGACCATTTCAGCTCTAGGGATCTTTGAGCTGTGTGAGCCTTGCCCTCCAGACTCTGGTTCTGTGTTGGCCATGGGGCTCTCTGCCATTCTGAGTTCTGAGGCTTATTTTTTGTGCATTGCCTAGTAATTAATGCAAAACCCAGAATCTTATCCTAGGCATAGCAATTTCTTTTCTTACACACAGAACGTAGAAATCTGTTTTTTTTTTGTTTTGTTTTGTTTTTTTTTGTTTTTTGTTTTTTGTTTTTTTTTTTTTAAAGCTAAAATACTAACTTTAGGGCAGCGGCAGAACCAGGTTTTCATAGACCTCTACAAGAGCTCATTGTTATGGACATAAGTTGCCCATAGTGGGAGCAATGTTACTTTGGTTTTCTGAGGGGCATACAGGGTAATATGGTCTGGGAGGTGGCTTCCATGAAGTAAAGCTGGAAGGGTTGTATAGAAATCACTTATCTGATTACTCTGTTACCTTGGGATGTGGATTCAGTTTTCCAATCTGATCCAGATGGGGCTTTTGCCGATTAAGCATGAGGCTCCCTTTTCATGGGAGATCCACAGTTCAGGAACAGTATTTGTTGAAACCAGAAAATCGTATATCCAGGAGTATATGAATGTCACACTCCATCTCTATATGTCCTGGACAAACAGAAACACTGTGGTGTTCTCCAGACCTATTGACCATAAAAACTAGGAAGAGTTTGACCAGATCTGATATTTAAATTTCTGAATTTTTAAAAAAATATTCCCTCAGACTTATCTCTTCTTGAGTTGTGTTCTTGTTTTTAACCTTTGCTTGTGTATATGTGTGTAGGCATACATGTAATGTGGAGGTCAGGGGACAGCTTGTGGGAATCACCTCTTGCCTTTGACCACATGGAATCCAAGGAATGAACTTGGGTTGTCAGGTTTGGCAGCAAGTGTCTTTACCCACTGAGCCCTCTTGCAGGACTAAAGATAGTCTTCATGAAATGACCTCTCTCCATACTGGCCGAAGAGCTAGCTGCAAGTTAATTATTATTATAGTAACAGAAATGGATTGATTTTCATTGAGTATTTTAAAGTAACTTATAAATAGTGACCCACTTGGATGTCCTATTGTGAATTGTTTGAGATCTGTAAATACTGTGTGTGGTTACATTGCCTTAAAGAAAGACTTCTCTTACAGAAACAGGTGTCTGAATGGACTTTCATTGATAGCTAGCCAGGTTGGTGCCAGGTTCAGAATGTTTGAGGACACGGGCTGGGGGGATGGCTTATTGGGAAAGAGTGCTTATGAAAGCAAGAGGACCCAAGTTTGGAGCCTTAGTACTGACATAAAGTCTAGGTGTGGCTTTGCACAAGTTTGTAACCCCAGTGCTGTGGAGGGACAAGAGGATCATTGGGCCTTGCTGACCACCAGTCTGGCTTCAAGTTCACTGAGACAGAATGGCAGGACACCCAGCAGCCTCCTGAGGCTGTCTGTGAACACACATGGGTATATTATGTACCTGCACACATACATACAGAGTTTGAGGACAAAGCTGCCTGGGGAGCAACAGTGCAGAGTATAGCTTATGCACACTTGATCTGGCAGTGAGAAACCCAGGGCGCTCCGGTGTATTGTAATTACAGGTACAGTAAGAAGGAAGGTATGTACATCCAGCTCCTTTTCTAGGATGCCTTCTTGAATTGCTGAGCCAGCAATTCAACAGTTGGAGACTGAATATGCTTTCTCCGATTTAGCATATTAAGTGTTTGCTGCCATCCTTATTTTAATAATATTCATCCCAATATTTCTCCATCTCCCTGTCTCTCTGCCCCCCTTCTCTCTCTCTCTCTCTCTCTCTCTCTCTCTCACACACACACACACATACACACACACACACACACACACACACACACACACACACACACACACAAATAATGAAAATAAATCTTTTATTGTTTGTTTTTTTGAGACAGGGTTTCTCTGTGTACAAACAGCTCTGGCTGTCCTGGAACTCACTTTGTAGATCAAGTTGGCCTTGAACACACAGAGATCTTCCTGCCTCTGCCTCCTGAGTGGTAGGATTAAGGAGTGCATCACCACTGCCCAGCAGAAATATTTATTTTTTTAAACATTTATTTTCGACAGGCATTGGTGTGCATGCCTTTAATCCCAGTACTTAAGAGGCAGAGGTAGGCAGATCTCTGAGTTCGAGATATATAGAGCTAGTTCCAGGATAGCCAAGGCTACACAGAGAAACCCTATCCTGAAAAACCAAACCAAACCAAACAAAAAACCCTAGTATTTCAAAAACTTGCTCTTTAATTAAATAGGCAAGACCCCTTGAGACTATTGTGATTTATCTTGCACAGTCTGGCTTGCAGGTCCCAGTATGTCTTCTTTTTTGGAGCGGGGAGGGGCACTTGAAGTTTTGAATTTCAGTCCTCACTGAATTTTCTCACTCAAAAGTTTTGACTATCCTCTTATGTAACGTGCACTGTATATATAGTTACTGGTGTAAGGTTTTTTTAGTTAGATTTATTTGTGTGTGTACATCATGATATTCTTTTGCAGTCTGTACCATATGAGTCCTGGGGAACACAGGTGATCAAGCTTGGCCATAAGTATCTACTGAGTTATCTTGCTGGCCCAAATAGGAGGTTTTGAATTCTGGTGCTGAGCGGTTAATAGAGAACCTGCTCTAGAGATAAAACACCAGATAACAGACTGAAGGGAATAATAAAAGTTAAGGTTTCTTTCGTCATGGAGTTTGTCTTTGTTGGAGTATTTAAGACCACGGCATAATATAAATAACAAGGAGCCAGAGAGATGCTCAGTGATTAAAAGCACTTGTTGCTCTTGCAAAGGACCCAGGTTTGATTCCTAGCACCTGCGTGGTGGCTCACAACTGTCTTTAAATCCAGTTCTAGGGGATTCAATGCCCCCTTTTGGCCTCTGGACACTAGACACATTATACATGGTACACATACATGCATACACTTGCAATAAGTCTAAAAAATTAAAACATAACTTAATAGTAACTTGAAATAGTAGAGATTTTATGTATTAAACAGATGCTGTGCTCTGGGCACAGAAAGAGTATGTACCATGTGTAATGCTGGCCTGATGGCTGAATGTTGTCTCCTTTACCCTCTGGGGACCAGGGTCTAGGTACAGAGACAGCTTCACAACAGGGATGTCACACAATCATGCTGGCCCATGTGGCTTATACTACACAAGGTTGAGGGATCAGAGGTTATGAAGTGCCATCGTCAGGTTGATGATGCTTCCCAAGTTCTGATGTCTTTGCTTTTTGTCAGCTGTGGTTTTTGTCCTGCACATGTAGGATTTATGTACAGACACCTTTCTGATCTGTGGTGTCTCCACTAGGCATTACCAGGCTGCAGGGAGCAAACCCTGTATCCTTCCTAGGAGCTGTCTATCCAGGCTGTTGTCCAGAGGCTGCCTTATTTTGTTCTTCATTGGGAACATGAGTGTGATGAACAGTCTTTGATTTAATTTCCATCTTGTGATGGATGATGTGAACTTCTCCATTGTTGACTTGGGATTCATAGACATTCTTTAATAAGCTTTTAAAATCTGTTGTCCTTTTAAAGAAGCCACGTTAGTTATTTTTGTATTGAGATTTGAACCTGTTCCCGGTATCCTGGACATCTGACCTTGATCAGGTGTTTATAGGGCTTGTTCAGCTTTCGAACCGAAAGCTTTAGTGGAGTCTTCAAGGAGTTGAAGCTTCTTGCTCCCATGGAGTCTAGTTTGTTGTCTTTCCTTTTGTTGATAATGCTTATGGGCTTTTCAGAAACTCTGCGCTCTTGAAAGATGTATTCAGCATAGGTTCCCTTGGCTCCTTGCTTGACTGCCAGAAGGTAGACCCTTTTATTGAAACGACACCTGTATTTCACCTTAATCAGTATTGCCTTCAGTTCTTAAAGGAAGTTTGGGCTTCAGATATGTTAAATATGAAAAGTGTATCTCTTAGAAACATTGTTAAGTTTTCTTCTCTTTGCCCTTCAGTCTGTAATCTGAGGTTGTGACAGTTGCCTGAGGTTATTGTAGGTCCTCACAAATCCTTGAGCCTAGTCTTACTGACTGTTGGAAGTCGTTAGTATCATGTTGAATGTGTGTGTCTGCTTTATCTGACCCCAGTTGAAGAAATGTATTAGTCAGGAGTGGAGTGGTTTTATGTTTCCTAGAGCGATTATGAGACCACAGCTTTAGTGAGGACTGAGGCCAGCCCTGGATTGCTGGTGCCACAGTCCACTGTAGGCCTCCATAGTGGATCTAGTCTGCTTCCATCTTGGCACAGGGGAGGAGTTGTGTGGTTTATATGCTCTGGGTCTCTGTATTTTTATGAGACTGGAGGCTCCACATACCCTCCAGCTATTCCAGAGAACAAGTGTCATCGTTGTAAAAGTGACAGCTCTCCTTACTGCAAGTTGTTCTGAATATCCACTCCCTGCTCCCCCTTCCTGCTTCTCCCGGACCTTTCTACCATGTCGCCCTCTGTGCTGGCTAGTTGTGTGTCAGCTTGACATAAGCTAGAGTCATCTGAAAGAAGGGAACCTCAACTGAGAAAATGCCTCCCCAAGTTCTGGTTGAAGCTAACATTGCCGCATGGCCTCTGTCTGCATCAGCCCTGCCTCCAGGCTCCTGCTCTGACGTCCCTCAGTGATGGACTGTGACCTGAAGTGTAAGCCGATTAAACCCTTTCCTCTTCAGCTTGCTTTTGGTCATGGTGTTTTCATCACAGTAGTAGTAACCCTAACTAGGACACCCTCCCAAATTTGTGTCCTTTCTTTTGGGGGGTGGGGTGAGGGTGTCATCTGTTTGTTTGTCCTGTCTTAGGTCGTACTAAAGATTGAATTTAAGGCTTTGTATATGTTTAGTAGCCCTCCATTCTGGATCTTTAGCTCGTGTGTGTGTGTGTGTGTGTGTGTGTGTGTGTGTGTGTGTGTGTGTGTGTATCCCAGACAGGGTTTTACCAGGTTGCCCAGGCTGGTCTTGCACATTCTACCCCCTGGCTTCTTCTTGAGGAGTTGGAGTAACAGGCCTGTCTTCCTAGTGCATCCATGTAGCCCGCTCTTTACTGTCTTGGGAATGGGGAAATACAGTTAAAAGGTCTAACAAGTTGAATTCCAAGTTTTATAATTTGGAGTGAAAAACTAAGGGGAATGTGAAAGGAAGGAGGCAGAAAATTACTACAGAAAAGGAACGGCGTTTATTTTCGTCTGTATCTCATTAAAGGGCCGTGTGGAGTACAGGATGAAGTGCTGAGACTTGTGGTTTAGGGGATAGTTCAGAGGTCAGCAAGCCCGGAGTTTTAGACTAAATCTGTAAATTAATAATAGTTGGTAGTTTTCCAAATGTTTAAGAAAAAAGTACTACCAGGAGGTCGTGGGGCACACCTTAATCCCAGCATTCAGAAGCAGAGACAGGCGGATCTCTATGAGTTCGAGGCCAGCCTGGTCTACAGAGGGAATTTCAGGACAGCCAGGGCTGTCACACAGAGAAATCCTGTTTTGAAGAACCCAAAGAAATAAAAAATAAAAATAAAAAGAAAGAAAAAAGTGCCCAAAAGAATACTCTTTGGGACATGGGAAAATTATATAGAATTGCAGTAAGTACCCATAAATCTAGTTTTGTTGGGGGCACAGCTCTGTCTGGAAACTGCTGTTTACTCAGAACCTTCTGGTGGCAGCAAAACCGAGGCTAGGGTAGAGCACGCTGCTCCTCGGAGTTATGGGCACACAGATGAGGGAGAGCGTGGAAGGGAGACCTAGGCACTTGTTACTCTGCCTAAGACTCTGCTCTCTCTTGACAGAGATACCGAACAAAGCCGTACTGCTGTAGTCTGTGTAGGTACTCAACAAAAGTGCTCACTTCCTTGAAAAATCACATGCATCGTTACCACGAAGACGAGGCTGACCAGGAGCTGATGATCCCCTGCCCCAACTGCCCGTTTGCTTCGCAGCCCAGGGTGGTGGGCAAGCACTTCAGGATGTTCCATGCTCCTGCTCGCAAAGTCCAGAGCTACACGGTGAACATTCTGGGTGAGGCGAAGACATCAAGGAGTGACGTGATAAGCTTCACATGTTTAAAATGTAACTTTTCCAACACCTTGTACTACAGCATGAAGAAGCATGTGCTGGTGGCCCATTTCCATTACTTAATTAACTCCTACTTTGGTTTGAGAACCGAGGAAGCAGAGCAGCCAAAAGCAAGTGACCCTGTTTCCGTGGATAAGAGCCTGCCATTTGACAAATACTACTGTAAAAAATGCAGCGCTATTGCCAGCAGTCAGGATGCCCTGATGTATCACATTTTGACATCAGATGCACATAGGGACTTGGAGAACAAGTTGAGGTCTGTGATTTCAGAACACATCAAGAGGACCGGGTTTCTGAAGCAAATGCATATCGCTCCGAAGCCAGTGACCCACTTGGCCTTACCGCCAAACAGCAGTGCTCGGAGCATTGCATCCCCTCCACCCTGCTTCCAGCTTGCTCTGCCGCCGAACAGCCAGAGCCCTGGCACTGTGCAGCCAGCCACTGGGGCCCCAGGCACTTCTGGAAGCCTTACAAACTCCCCGCCCACCACTGCCCAGTCTCATGTAGCTCTGGTCTCCAGCCCTTTGCCTGTGTGCCAGAGTAGCCTCACCCTGCAGCCCTCAGCTCCCCCACCCGTCTTTCTCCCTCACAGTGTTCCACTCAATCAGCCTGTGAGGACTTCTGTGCTGCCTCTGACTCAGCCAGTTGGGCCTGTGAATAAGTCTGTCGGAGCAAGCATCCTTCCCATGAATCAAGGTGTCCGCCCTGGAGTTTTACCCCTCCCTCAGCCTGTGGGGCCCATAAACAGACCTGTGGGGCCTGGGGTCTTGCCTGTGAGTCCCTCTGTCAATTCAGGGGCTCTGCAGTCTGCCTCTCCAGGAGTAATTTCTGTAGGTCGGGCAGTTCCACCAGGAGTCCTTCCTGCAGGCCAGGGGACCCCTGCTGGAGTGATTCCGGGGCAGACGGCCACTTCTGGTGTCCTCCCCACTGGCCAAGTGGTCCAGTCATCAGTTCTTCCTGTTGGCCAGACAGCTCCATCTCGAGTTCTCCCTCCTGGCCAGACAGTGCCCTTGAGGGTTCTCCCTACAGGCCAGGTGGTACCACCTGGGCTGCTTTCCTCCAACCAGACTGTCTCCTCAGCTGTTGTCCCTGTGAGTCAGGGTGTGAGCTCTGGTGTTCTTCAGCTCAGTCAGCCAGTAACACCAGGAGTCCTTCCTGTGGGCCCGCCTGTGAGGCCTGGTGTACTGCAGCTCAGTCCGTCTGTCAGCACCAGCATCTTGCCTGTGAACCAGCCAGTGAGAGCTGGCACCTCACAAAACACTACTTTCCTTACTTCAGGCTCTATTCTCAGACAGCTCATTCCGACTGGGAAGCAGGTGAATGGAATCCCCACCTACACACTGGCCCCGGTGTCTGTCACTCTGCCTGTGTCCTCCGCTGGAGGCCTTGCAGCTGTTGCACCGCCTTCCCAGGTGCCAGTGCAGTTCTTGCCCTCAAGCTCGGGCACACCGTTGGCTAGCTCTTTGCCCAGCCTGCCCTCCCCACAGGTGCTAGTGAGCCCTGCCCCTAGTGTGTTTGTTCAGGCTACTTCGCCGGTGGCAGATGCAAGTCAGGCACTCAAACAGGCCAAGCAGTGGAAAACATGCCCGGTCTGCAATGAGCTCTTCCCTTCCAATGTCTACCAGGTTCACATGGAAGTGGCCCACAAGCAGAGTGAGTCTCAGCTCTGCCGGGTCTGCAATGAGCGCTTTCCTGCTAATGTCTACCAGGTTCACATGGAAATGGCTCACAAGCAGGCTGAGTCCAAGTCCGGTGAGAAACTGGAACCCGAAAAGCTTGCCGCATGTGCCCCATTTCTGAAGTGGATGAGGGAGAAGACAGTGCGCTGCCTCTCTTGTAAGTGCCTGGTCTCACAGGAGGAGCTGATGCACCATTTGCTCATGCATGGCTTGGGGTGCCTGTTTTGTCCGTGCACTTTTCATGATGTCCGGGGCCTCGTGGAGCACAGCAGGACTAAGCACCTGGGCAAGAAGAGACTGTCTATGGATTATAGTAACAGAGGTTTTCAGCTGGACCTGGATGCTAATGGGAACCTGCTGTTCCCCCATCTCGATTTCATCACCATACTGCCACGAGAGAAGCTCGGAGAGCGAGAGGTGTACCTGGCTATCCTTGCTGGAATACACTCCAAGTCACTGGTACCTGTGTATGTTAAGGTGAGGCCTCAGCCTGAGGTTTCACCAAAGATGCCTAGCAAACAGAAGCTGACCTGCCCCTTTTGTTTCGGCACATTTATGACTGCTGATGCCTATGAGCTACATCTGAAGGAGAGGCACCATGTTATGCCCACAGTCCATACAATGCTCAGGTCTCCAGCCTTCAAGTGCATCCACTGCTGTGGGGTCTACACTGGAAACATGACTGTAGGAGCCATCGCTGTCCATTTGCTCCGTTGTAGAAGTGCTCCCAAGGACAGCAGCTCAGACCTGCAGGCCCAGCCAGGCTTCATTGAGAGCAGTGACCTGCTGTTGGTTAATGGGGAGGTGATCCCTGACTCCACCTTTGCTGTAAAGAGAAAGCTGCCAGAAGGCCACCTGGGGGCGGAAGACCAGAGGGATGGGGACAAGCCCCAGCTCACCTTAGACACCGATGCAGTCCCAGGTCCGGAGAGAGGGCTGAGCACTGTGCCTTTGAAGAGACAGAAGAATGAAAGCAGGACAGAGGGGTCAGGGACCAGTGATGACTCTCTGCAGGTGTTAGCATTGGATCCCACTAAGTATGGAAACCGCCCCTATGAGGAAAAAAAACAGTTTCTTAGAGATTATTTCCATAAGAGACCATATCCTAGTAGAAAAGAAGTGGAACTACTGTCTTCACTCTTGTGGGTGTGGAAAATCGATGTGGCTTCATTTTTTGGGAAAAGAAGGTATATTTGCATGAAAGCAATAAAAACTCACAAGCCCTCTGTACTTCTAGGTTTTGATATGTCTGAACTAAAAAATGTCAAACATAGACTGAACTTTGAGTGTGAATCACAAAGTCTAGAAGACTCGGTCTGAAGTCTGGCTGACTTGGATGCCCCCCTGGCCTTGTTCTGAGTGTCTGAGGCCCTTCAAGGTGTTCCGGATGCTCAGAAAGCCTGCTAAGGAAGCACACAGTTCCACACAAGTCGTCCTAGTAGCTGCAGTTTGGTTTGCAACTGTTTGAGTTTTCCCCTCTGTCATGTAAATGAAATCTTTGGTAGTCCATGCACGCCTTGTTTTCCCAGGGGTGTCAGTGTCAATAGTAACTACCTGCAATCTACAAATACCTGGTTTTTTCATTTTAGCAAATTTCTGCTTGTTTAAGAGTACTTGATTAATAGAAAATAAAAGCATTGCGCAGCCTCAGTTTACAGACAGCAGCTAATGTCCATGTTTAGGGAAGTGAGTACTCTGATGTATATGGTCCCTAAGGACATACTTTTAAGCATTAACTTCTGCTGATTCTGTGAATGCTGTTTGCTAAGAGTACAAATTTGATTTCCATCCTTTTAGGTTTTTCCCTGACAGCTATTTTTTAAATGTCATAACTCATAAAAAACCAAATGTCTCCATTTATTAAAGATATCCTGAGCCCGAGGTCTGGTGTGTAGTGAATAATCAAGTGTTGCTTCATAAATAAAGTCTCTGTAGGAACAGAAATGCTTTATGGTGCAAACTGTCTTTTGCTGTGATGGCAAGTCATTCTGCCATTCAAAGGTAAGACAAGTCTTTAGTGCCTTTAGAATAAACTGAACAGACTGAGAATGCGTCCTTCCTTGGGACTGCTGGTAAACTAGTGGGAAGGAAGGACCATGATACACATGGGGTTCCTGCTCTTGCATATAGACACAGCTTGAGGTGGAGTGCAGGTTTCAGGCCTAAGGTGATGGGCAGACAGGAGCTCTCGTCTGCTTAGAATAGCTTGGGGTAGATGTGTTAGAGTTGGAGAAACAGGCTTTCCTCTGGCCCATGTGTTCAGATGAGTGGGATGTGGACTGATGAATTTTCAGTCCTGTGGATGCCAAATCTTGTTTTTTTCACAATATGAAATAATGTCAAGTACCAGAACTGGTAACGAGGACCAGCCAGCTCTGGTCAAAATCATCCCTCTGAGTGATGCACAGCAAGCAGAGGGGATGATGGCCTCTGGGAAGCACTGCAGTGTTGCTATATAGAGTTTTTAAAATATAATACTTGCATGTAATTGCTCTACTGTGCATTCTGAGGCAGTTGTCTGTGATTATTGGTGTACTCTGTTGTAAATTCAGAGCTTGTTGGACTTTATTTTTTTTTTTTATTTCCAGAGTGTCTATTTTGAATTAAAATTTGTTAAACCACTGAAATTAGAACTGTTTAATTCTTGTAACATTAAACATTACTCTTATGTCAGGCACGGTGGTGCATATTTGTAGTCCCAGCTACTCCAGCAGGGACCGGTGTGTTCTGCACACGTATTACCCTTTAAGCCTTACCAAATCCTTTCATGTAGATGTTCCTCTGCGACTTGTGTCTTACAGAGGCAGAAGCTAAGGCTCATGTAAATAACCAGTGGTCCAGCCTGCTCAGGATTTGAGGTACTTCCCTGGATTTGTGCTAAAACCAGAACATCAAATGGGACAAGTTGTCATTCTCTTATTGAGTTTACTTGCCCAAGGTTGGACATGATGCCATGCTGTCTTTAGGCTTCTTTCTATGTATCTCTTTAAATATCAAGATCTATAGAACATCTTGATGGGAGACATCTTTCTGCGGATACAAGCTACCTGGAGATAGTTCTAGGCACTGCTTTAGATCTGGGTATTGTAGTTAGTGGAGAATGAAAGGGAAGCCTGGTTCATTAGGATAGCAAGACAGAAAAGGTAGCCCCAGCTGAACATTGCTACTTAAACCCAAAGCTCCCACCAGTGCAGTGCTGCTGGAATGGCTCACTTCCAGCCCATTGTCCCCTTTCATTACTGGTCATTGTACTTGCCATTCTCTGCCTTTTGCGGAGGACATCACTGTTGGCCCACCTCCAAGCCTCAGCTTCTCAGGAGGTATGCAAGCAGAAGCTCCAGCTCTCGAACTGTTTCAACTCCCGATAACTGTCCTGGTTAGTAGTCTTTAATATTACCTATTTTAACTACAAGTTTAAACATCCACAAATGCTGAAGGATCTAGTTTGAAAGCGGTTTGTGTTTATTTATTTATTTTTTTTTAAAACAAGGTCTTGTTGAGTAGCCCAGGATGGTCTTAAACTCATGGAGATCCTGGCCCTGCAACTTGATTGCTAGAATGATGACTTGTGTGACCACAACAGCTTATAAATGATCATTTTTAAAAGAGGGCATTTTGCCCTAAAGATAATTTTGACTTATTTTTAAGAGCTAAGTTTGTCTTTCATGTGCTTTCAAATGACTGGAGTAAGTACATTTGTCATATGACAACATACATGACCAGAACAGATGGCCAGGGTTTTGAAGTGTACTTAGGAAACATCAAATCAGCCACTGCTGATACCCTTATTCTAGGTCCGAGCTAGAAAAGCATGGGTGGGTAGAAAGGCAGCTGAGGCTTCCATTGCAGTAATCTAAGGCTAGTCTTCTGGATAAGCCGAGTTCACCTGATAGAAAATTGACAGCTTTATCCTGAATTCCATGCTGCAGGGATGGCAATTTCTCTGCTGATATCCGGATTCTGTTCTTAGGGATGGTGGAGAGCAGTGTGATTTGAAAAGCTATACCTTCAGAACTGAACAGCATACACCTGTCAATCCTCAGTACTGTACATTTCCTAGCTATGTCTTTGCTGTTCATTCACGTCTATTCTTGAGATTCTACATAATATTCCATATCCAATTGTCCTGATCATAAAAGAAAAGTTGAGATAGAGATGCCAGCATAGTTAGTGGTAGCATATATTTTTGGCATCATTGCCAAATATCAAGCAGATACATGTACTTATGTTTGAGCTTTCTATTTTATTCCATTGGTGTACATGTTTGTGCCATTACCACACAATTTTTATTAATATAGCTCTATAATATATCTTGAAGTCTGGAATGGCAGTCCCTCCAGCATGTGTTTTTTTTTTTTTCTTTTTTCTTTTTGGCTCAGGATTGCTTTGGTTATCTAGGGACTTGTGGTTCCATAAGAATTTTGGGATTTTTTATTTCTGTGAAGAATGTTGTGGGTATTTTTGATTGGGATTGCATTGAACCTGTAAATCTAACATAGACCTCAAAACAAACCTTATTAAATTCAGATAATTTAATGCATCCTATCTGTCATGAAATAAAACAAAATTGACAGCAGAAAAATCTCCAGTAAGTACATAAACTCATGGAGATTAAGCAGCTCATTACTGAATGATGAAGGAGTCAAAGAATTCAAGAAAGAAGAAAATTTCTGGTACTAAATAAAAATGGAAACACAATAGAATAAATTAACATTTGGGACATAGTAAAAGATCTAAGAGAGAAAGTTGTAGCTTAGGTTAAAAGACCAGAAAGCACAAATAAATAGCTTAATGTTGCAACTAAAGGATTTGGAAAAAACGGGGGTGTGGTGCTACGTGGCTTGAATCCCAGCACCTGTTGGCTTATATGTTTGAGTGCTTGGTCCCCAGTTAGAACTGTTTGGGAGGGGTTAGAAGGTGTGCCTTGTTGAAGTAGTGTCAATGGCAATGAGCTTTGAGGTTTCAGAAGCCCATGCCAGGCCCCGTCTCTGCCTGCTGTCTGCAGATCAGGATGCATTACTCTCAGCTACTGCTCCAGTGCCATGCCTGTCTGCTTCCTGCCATGATGACCATGGAGTAACCCTCTCAAACTGTCAGCAAGCTCCCAGTTAAATGCTTTCGTTTGCCTAGATCATGGTGTCTCTTCACAGCAATAGAACAGTACCTAAGGATGCTTAGATCAGTGTGTGGCCTTGGTTCCCATCCAAGCACCTGTATTTTACACTTCACCATGTGAGTGGTTGTGAAACTCGACAGTTTCAGAGAGTGTATGGCAGGCACCTGTCAACCCAACTGCATCAGACTGCCAGGTTCAACTGTGCAGGCGCTTGAGTTTTCTCAGCTCTGAATTGGAAAGGTTGTAGTCCAGGGTCACAATGAAGACAAAAACTGTGAAAAACACTGGCACCATTCCCATCAGGGCATATGTGTGCTTCCTCCGGGATTACTGGTGCTTAGGGCCAGCAGAGTACTTGAGACTTGAGAACCCTGAGGACAGCATTACAGTTTTAGTAGTGTGAGCATGACACTGTTAGTGGAAAAAACTGCAAATGGGAGTAAATATTGGGGGGAGCTGTGTAAGGACTCAAAATTTTTCCCCAAAAGACTTCAAAGGAATATTTTGAATTATCTATCAATCTATCTGAGTGTGGGTCCATTTTTTTTCTCTTCTTTAAAATAGTAATAGCAACACTTAAGAGAATGTGCAAGGGTTATGTGAAAAAAAAATATATGGTACACGATAGGCTCTGAAAAATGCCCATCAGTCCTTTCTATGTAGCCAGGTCACCTTGCCACTGGCATCCAAACTCTTTCTCCTTACTCTATATGTGGAGGTCTGAATGTGGCCCCATAGGCTCATACATTTGAATGCCCAGTCTCGGTGGAAAGGTTTGGGAAGAAAGAAGGTGTGGCCTTGGTGGTGGTGTGTCACTGGAGGTGGGCTTTGAGGTTTCAAAAGCCTATATGACATTCCCAGTTAGCTCTCTCTCCGTCTTGTGCTTGCGAATCAGATGTAATTTCTCAACTGCTGCTCCAGTGCCATGCCTGCCTGCCTGCCTGCTGGCATGCTCCTTGCCATGATGGTCATGGACTTGACCCTCTGAAACTAAGCAAGTCCCCAGTTAAATGCTTTTATAAGTTACTTTGGTCATGGTGTCTCTTTACAGAAATAGATAGTAACTGAGAGGTATATCAGTAACACACTGTAAACTCAAAAGCAAAACAGTTTTTATTTTCTGATATATAAAACCAAACAAAATTAATATATAATGACATAGATTTGTTCAAAAGAAATAAAATGTAGGAGTAGAGTTCTGTTTAGAAAAATACACTCAGGCATCCGCTAAACACATGTAATTCCTCATATGCAACAGCTCACAACCTCTTTGTTTTCTTTTAGTTCTCTTGAATAAACCGATTCACATTTGCCACACAACTTAAGCATGGTAAGAAACAGCCTTCCATCTTGGTAGTAAACCCAGTGTATTCAACACACTGTACCAAGCGATAGCTCAGCTGAGCACAAATCTTGTAGTAACCGATCATCAGCTTTTTGGTTCTGTAATACTTGTTGTAAAACACATTCCAAACACGATATGCTCTTTTAGCACTGAGACTCAGGGAGCATCTTATCCTTGTGCTCAGAAACAAGTGGTGGATGATCCTCAGCACACAACTGAGAAACAGGCCGAGGAAACAGTTCCTCAGCAAAAGCTACTTTTGCCCAATAAACAGAAAAGGAAAAGAACTCACTTCACAATAAACCCCAGACAAAGGAGAAGGCTGGGAAGCAGTGCTCTTCTGACAGTCATGAAGTCAGGACAGTTCTGCCTCTGACCAGCAGGTGGGGCTCTCCACCTGGAAGGCTGGGAAGACACTTTAAACCTGTATTTACATGTAAGATCCACTCGGTCAGTTTGTTCTCAGTTAATAAATGAGCCATTCTCTTGCCAACACTGTATCCAAACAGAAAACACAATTCATATAAAATTTAATTGGGTCAGACAATAATACACCTCTAAGAAGGTCTAAGAAGAGTGATCTGTCAAAACTATTAAGTTCCACGTGATTTGTTCTAGTTGAGAGAATTCCTGCCACCGACCACTGCTGTGGGAACACGCACTGACATGCTCTGCTCTTCTCTTAGAAAAACCACCAGCTGTTTTAAAGCAAAGCTAACAAGCATGTCCACCCCACTGCTGTGGGACTTCAGAGGTGTGGTGCTCGTCTCTCATTTCTACTGCAGACATCTTAAAACTGCCCTGGTCTGTCCACCCAAAGAAAACCCTGATGGAAACATTGGCTTTTAATCCCACGTGACATCACTGGGCCGCACCTTCCAGCCAGCAGACTTGCTGACTGCTTAAACTCAATGTAGGAGGCTGAAGGCAGTAACTGCCTGCCTGTGGAGGCTGGGGCAGACCTGCAGATGCACAGCCCCTGGGACCCCAGCGGCTCCTGGGTAGAGGCCAGTGGGCTTTTGGAGCTGGCTGTAAACAACGTGAAAACAGATTCTTCTGTGAGGAAAGCCATCCGCAGACAGTTCCCATTTTCCTGTCACAGCCACACCGGGTCGGTAGCGCACTCAGGCAGCACACGGTATTTTTACACGAACTAGTTAAAAAACAGGAATTTTACTAGTTTAAAAAAGTTATCTATAAAGCTTCATTTTAAAAACAAGTATTTTAAAAAATTTAAAAAATACCCTCTGTACTTTAGTATTTTGTTTCACTCTGCAAAGGTTCTGGACATGCACTGAGGCCTGGCTCAGAATATGTGCAGGTATGTATAATTTTAAGCTCTGTGGAAAAATCCTATAAAAATAGACAGTATTCTTGTCCAAAAGCTTAAATAAAGAATAGGGTTGTAGGAATGATGAAAAAAGGAAAAGATGAAGTACACAATTATTTTTCTTATTTTAAAATTGACATAAAAGTTTAAAGTATTTCCCTTTGGAGTCACTATACATCTAATAGTACTACATGCTACTCAACACTTGCCGCCCGTGGGTCTTGCTGCCTGCCACACAGTCTGTCTGGGACCTCGGCCTGCCCAAGTGGCTCAATCCCTAGAGTGTGATGGCCGGTCCATGCTCCTCTACACCTCCTTGAGGGAGGACCAGGCTGTGTCGGGGATCTGGTTTCAGGGAGCTGAGGAACCTGTGGATGCTGCCATTGCTCTCTCGCCCAGAGCTGTGCAGGACCATGTCCCTGTGCAGCCTGTGGGCCAGGCTGGTGCCGTTGGCCCTCGAGAGGCTGCCTGGAGGTCCAGCCTGTGTCTTGGGAATGTGTTGAGGTTCCAGAGCCCCCTCAATGACAATGTCGGCTTCCTCATCACTCTCCATTTCTTCAGTGTGGAAATTCTGCAGGACATGGGCGGCTGGCAGGCTGTGGTGACTGGTGGTGCTGTCTGTGGACTGGACAGAGCTCCCGGATGTGCGGCTGCTGCGGACCACGTTGTTCCTTTGGTTGGCAGGCTTGACGGTGACAATGAGGTTGTGGCTGTTGGCAATCATCATGTCTGTGACTTGATCCAATGTCTTTCCAGCTACCTCAATCCCATTCACCTCCAAGACTTCATCATTCACAGCCAGTAGCCCAGTGCTCTCTGCGAGGCCCCCGGGCACCATCCGGGAAATGAAGATGCCCGGGACTTTCTCTAGCCCGTGGGGGGTCACACGCACGCTGGTGCCATCTCGAATGTAGAAGCCCAGGGGCTTTTCGCAGCCGTGTCTGTAGAGCCTCACTCGGCGGTGTGTCTCAGGGAGGATGTCCACATCGATGATGGACGACACTGGGCGGAAGTCATGCGGCATGCTGATGTTGAGGTGTGTACGCCGGCGCAGACCCTCGTCCCTCAGGGTCACCAGCACCTTCTTCTTCCTTGACAGGGTGCCTGTTCCAAAACTGTAGTGGTCTGCCTCTTCTGAAACAGTCCAGAGAGAGTAAAGTGAGAGGTACATCACACACAGGCAGAAAGAAAAGAGCATTGGTATCTTCACCGTGTCAGGGGGCCTGTGTCTGCTGTCCTCACACTCCAGGTCTCTCTGCTACACACACGCCTTGCAGCTACCTCCCCAAGTCCGAATCCCAGAAGTGCTCTCGCTGGGACTCAATGTGCAGAGACACTGGGGTGCCTGGGAATTACCGCACTTCCCAGTGGATATCTCCAAACTGGCCCCAGGTAATGAAACCAAAGTACTTAGAGGGGAAGAAGTGAAATGAAGAGCCCACCATGAAGAGACTTAGCGAGAGAAAGAAGGGCTAAACATCTGGAAAGCTGGCAAAATTGAAAACGGGTCAAACCACAGCGGGGGCTGGCTGCAGGAAACTTCTGGAAACATGGGTTAAACCACAGTGGGGCCTGGCGCCTACAGGGAACGTCCACAGATAGACGGCTGGACTGGGGGGCTCAGACATATCCAACCTGTATCATCCCTGGATGATTCCCTGTTGCATCGCCTTCCAGCTGTTCCCTGCCCTAAGACAGACCCTCTCCTCTCTAGAGGCACCATGGTGTCAGCAGCACTCAAGGCCCAGCAGAAGGTGTTTCTTGGGGAATTGTTTTTGCATGTTTTTGATCAGTGGCTGCAAGATAAGACATGTATGGATGAATGAACTGGCCAGGGATGTGCTGAGTAGCCTGGTCTAAAGCACAGTTCTTAAAAGATGAAAGGCAGTAGACTGGTGTTTGGAAACACTGAAGAGAACATTTTCTTGGGTTAGAAAAACATAGTACATTTATTTTCACATTAAGTCTTTTATATTTGACACGTGCGGCTATACGAGAAAGCACACTGGAACTCAGATCAAAGGCCCCGGTCCCCATGGCTCGCCTCCCTGGATACACAAGTGTCTGTTCTACACACTGCTCCCATGGAGTCTGCGCCTCATGGTGGCCGCCTCTGCAGGACTTGGGGTGGCGGGGTGCCTGTCTTTGCCAACAAAAACCTGGCTAGGAAACTGTTTCTCTTCCCAACACCCCTCTCTTCAAAGGCTGACCATTTCTCAGACCTATGCCCTTACAAGCAGGACACTGAGAGGTGGCCTGCTCGTGCCCTGTCTCCCAACAGCCTTCCTACTATTTCTCACTACGTATGTGTAAAAGACACATAAGATTGATGGAATAAAAAGAACCGGACTGCAGGCAGGGAAGACTGGATAAGAGGAAAGAAAAGAGGAGCAGAGTGGAGACAGCCTGGGGTTGACAAGACAATAACACCACCCGGGGAAATGTCTTGTCCTTCATCCTGGAAGAAGGGTAGTGGAAAAGTCCAGAAGCTTGGCATGGAAAGGAAACTTGAAGCCAAGAGGGCTAGTGTCAAAGAGGACAATATTCAGGTCACAAAGCCCGAGAAAGCGAAGCCCCGCCGCAGCTGAGACCCTTCTCAGGCAGACAGCCCTATCTGGTAGTGTGCTGGAGGCCACGTGCAAGAGGAAGCCTGCTCAGTTCAGGGCTGGAAGAAAAGGCTCCCGCTATGGTCACATACCAGTTGGTAACAAGAATGGTGGCACCTTTGTGGCTAAGCTTCAAGAACTGCCATCACTACTTGGAGAAGGTAATGCCTGAAGCTAGAACCATGGCCAGCCCTGCAGTCAGCACACAGGATCACGGTGAGCATGCTCCTCCAGGGAGATCCTCACACATTCACCGAGCCAGAGCTTGGAGTGGGTTTCTGGAAGCAGCCAAGCAGTGGTTTGTGGTGTGTGACTCAACTCCTTCCTTCAGCTGAGCTCGTCTGCACAGTACACCCCAGGAGCCTATCACTGGCACCCCACAACCACCCGCATCTGTGACACCCTATCACTGGCACCCCACAACCACCCGCATCTGTGACACCCTATCACTGGCACCCCACAACCACCCGCATCTGTGATGTGAAGATCCTCGGATACCATACCGAGGCGGTATCAAGGAAAAGCAGCTACAGAAGTCCAGGAAAGTGAGGCCTGAGACCTGGAAAAAGAGGCGTTAACGTACTGCACAGTGCAGGGTGAGTGGAAGGCTGCGGACTTGCAGATTTTACCAAACCTAAAGCTGCTCCTCAGCCCCGCAGCTCCACATGGCCAGGATTTGCTCTAACACATGGAAAGTGCTCATGAACTTGTGCTCTAAATTTCTTACCAAGAACCTAGTTAAATGGATACATTTTATCTGTTTTTTTTTTTTTTTAAAGTTATTATCTGCTTGAAGGTGGGGCTTTTGCCTCTTCTGTAAAGTGGGGGCAGGGGCACCAATGCATTGTGCCTCTTACCTTAGAGACCCTGAAATTCTAAGAGTAAGATTCAACAAACCAGGTTCCCTAACTTTTGGCTTCTACGGTGTTGGCTAGACCCAAGTGTCCAGCCTTTGCTTCTCTGGCTTGACCCTGTATTTCTAGCTCCCGTGCTCATTTAACTACGCATCAGGGGAAGTTTCAGGAGATCTAAGGTCCGGACAGGGCAGCTGTTCCCTTTAGAATGTTCCCACCATGCTGCCAAACAGAACATTCTCACTCTTCAGCATAAGATACTGGTCCGCAGAAACAGTGAACGAGAACAAGTGCGACCTTGGGGATTTATGGGGGTGTACGCCACTGCAGGTCCTGTTGCAGCTCCCAGGATGGCGATGTCAAGGGTGAGATGTATGTGCCGAGTGCATAGGAAGGGCTGGGGACAGATGCTACATCCAGAGTGGTATGGCTGGAGATCACACATTCCAGGGCAGCAAGCCTGGCGCTGGTGCTCCTGACAATGTCTACAGAGTGGGCAGATCCTGTGTGGAGCCCCAGGAAAGGCAACGTTGGCTGGGTAGCAGAATGCCGCACGGCGTCTCTGATATCCAGGAGCCCTTGGAAGAGGCTCTCCCAGGGATGGAGCAGGGGCCACTACTGCTCCCTGGCTTCTCCACACTGACTTCCCTCGGGCAGTTCTGGAAACAAGTCCCACTGTGGATGGTGGCTTGTCTCAGATGTTCTCACGATGCTGCCTGTGGGGGATGTGACTGCAGAGGATGTGTGCCCCAACAGAGCGATCGGGGCTCCCCAAGCAGGACTTGTGCTGGCTGGCCATGTTCGTGCACCAGCTCAGCCAGTCCAGAGCTCCAGTGCAGGTCTAGTACCAATACCCCAAGGAGGGGCTATGCTCCGGGTAATAGCTTCATCCTGAGAACCACGAGTTGGAAAGTTGGAGATCATGGCTACCACTGGCAAATGGCTGTGGGAAGGAAGGGCATGCTGCCCTCTAGACAGGAAGCAAATGAGTGAAGTGTTCTCGGGGGAAACAGGCAGATGTCACATGAGATGGAGTAGAGTGTGTGTGTGTGTGTGTGTGTGTGTGTGTGTGTGTGTGTGTGTGTGTGTGTGTGTGTGTGTGAGACTCTGGTACTTTCTGAACTCTTGGGGAAATGGGTGTGTGTGTGTGTGTGTGTGTGTGTGTGTGTGTGTGTGTGTGTGTGTGTGTGTGAGACTCTGGTACTTTCTGAACTCTTGGGGAAATGGGTCCACTGCAGACTTAACCTGGACTGGCTTTCCCAGTGTGACTGGGGTGGAGAACACACATCCTTGCCTGCATGCAAGGACATGCAGTGAAGGAGAGAGGTGAGCTGCAGCCCACAGACTGGCATGCAGGATTTTCAGACAGCAATGTGTTTCTATCTCTTTGAATATAAACCATCACACATGGACTTTATTTGTAAAAAAATCCCAAACTCTAAAAATAAAAATGTTCTAAAGAATGCCCCATTCCTAAAATTCCAACCTTGGTTTCTGAAATGAATACCTTTTAAAAGAGCAAAATTGTCATAGCTTCTTCACCAAACAATATGCTAAACTTTCTAATTTCTACAAGTAAACAATGAAAAGAATTTCATGTTTTTGAGCTGAATATATCTTGTTTTCCCTCCTATTTTCTTTTTTTAACTTGTTTCAAGATGTCCTCAGTAAGAGGACATGGAAGGAAGTGGAAGTTTGACCCTGTAAAACTCTGGTGGATACAGGTCTTCAAAAAGATTTTTAAGGAGGTATTTTCTTAGAGACAAGCCCTTATATCATCCTTGTCCTTGGCATGGTTAAACTGTCCTTAATGCTGAGCCAAGCCTTTTCTTGAGGAGGAACCTGCCTCCTTCAGGGCTCTGGGGCCGTCCTCCTGGACAGCACCTGTTCACTGGACTTTGGCAAAGGGCAAGGATAGGAAGATGCTCCTCCTCACGTGCTGGTCTCCTCCAGGGATGCAGGTGTTTGCTTCTGGGCCTGTTGAGCTCTCTCGGCACAAAGACCCTTTTAATTCGCTACTGGGCATTTTGGATGAGGATCAGAATGGGCATCAAAGGCTACTTCGAATGACTGCTGTGTATCACGGCTGTGGACAGAAAACTCAAGAGAAGCTGACTCACTGGTACCACATCTAACAACGGATGGTGGTGAGCTCCCGGCTCTGGCAGTGAGCCGCCCACAACCTGTACCGTGAAACCCAGCTAGCCAGCCTGTGGCAGTGTGGCAGCCCCAGGCAGCATTCTTCTGTGTGAGCAGCTGCTGAGGATTACACAGCCTCTTGGCTCATAAGGAGACTCACCTGACCACTCCAGCCTCCACTGCCCTGGGACTCCTGGCTGCATCAGACAGAGAAATGTCTGAAATGGCCAATCATCCTGTTCTAGGCCCCGGAGCACCTGCATGTTTGAACAGGCTGTTTCTAAGCAATGGGAAGCTCCAGGCCAGGACACAGGCTCTGGAGCTGCTGCTTGGCCTCACCATGGGTGAAGCAAGACCATCTGCTCCATGACCTCTGCTCTCAGCAGAGCTCCGTGCTCACGGGGTCACGAACTTCTGGGATGCTTTCCAATGCTTTCTTGCTGTGGGCAATTGTTTCCCTAGTATTCTCATTCCCAGGAAAAACAGAAATACAAGAAAGCAGTTTCTCACCATCCATCAGGAGCAACAGGCAGGTCAGACAGGTACACTGTGATCTCTACACTCATCCTGGGGACCTTCCCTCTGAACAGTGGATGACATCAGTCCTGCCCTTTGTTTATTCTGTTATGTCTCCCAGAGAGCAGCAGCCTGAACATGTGTCTGCATGTCCCCTAGACTGGGAATACCAACAATCCACACGGAAGAACAGGCGCGGAAGGGGCTTTGTGTCCCCTGGTAATGAGTTCTGAGCCCAGATACGTGCTCAAGATCATCTTGCAGGTGGGGCGGAGCTACCACTATGGCATGGCCTGCACATGACGAGTAACTGTGAGCAGGCTGGTGGATGCACAGCTCCAAGCGGACTGGGATCGAGCATGTGGCACAGCACACAGAACGGTCTCATTGTCACTTCAACCACGAGGCACCCAGGAGCAGGTGTGTGGGGACAGCTTGGGGAAGAGGGTGAGGAAATCTGTCTCACCTGTCCTGCCTCAGGCTCCTGGCCATGCTCCTGGGCCCGGCAGACATTCAGAACAGCCCTTGCTTGGAAGGGCAGGTATCTTCCCACAACTGCCTGTCCCAGTGATAAGGTGTTTTAGGTGACATAACTAATTTTAAATGACAAACTTCTGAGACAGGGTCTCAGCTATGTAGCCCTGGCTGGCCTGGAACTCACAGAGATTCGCCCATCTCTGCCTCCAAGTGCTAAGATCAAAGGTGTGTGCCACCAAGCACGCTCTCCACTGTCTTTTCTAAGTGATGCCCACACAGAGGCGCATTACATCACCTCGTCCCTCACAATTTGGGATAAACGCACTGATCTGTGTTGGTGTTTCTGCGTGTGTGGCTCACATAGTGTGATGCTTTCTCCTTAAAGCTTAGATTGGGAATATTTGCTCAGTAAACACTCCACTTTGAAATACTTTTAATGGCTAACTAAGATTCCAATGCATGGGATTTCCCGAATTTCTTTAACTCGTCCTATTGTCAGACACTTAGTTAAATTTCAGTTTTATCTGACAGCAGTGATGAAGCAGGCAGCTTGAACTGTGTACGTCACTAAGCGTGTC
Source organism: Peromyscus maniculatus bairdii (assembly GCF_049852395.1). Taxonomy (NCBI): domain Eukaryota; kingdom Metazoa; phylum Chordata; class Mammalia; order Rodentia; family Cricetidae; genus Peromyscus; species Peromyscus maniculatus. Next base: position 71,650,042 of record NC_134870.1, on the reverse strand, counting down.
CTGAAGGTGAGTCCCTGCCACAAGCCCCTCTGTGAATAGTATAAAATAAAATACCTTAGCTACTTGAAGTTATACTGGGCCCTATATGTCCTGATCCAACCACAGCCACCAATTCAAGAAAACGCCATCAATGCTAGCGTCGGTCTGTAATTCCCAGTCAACGTGGTGTGTGCTTGGAACACAGCGAGTGGCCTCAACACAGCCATGGCAGCAGCCATGCCCGCTCGGGAGCAAGAGGCTGCTAGCCAGGGAGGAAACAGAAAGCCAAAACATGCTTTTTGTTTTCCTAAGGACATCAGAACGATGGGCCCCTTGCAAGACTTGGCCAGCGTGCCTACACAAGTGCATCCCCCAGCCTCGACTTGTCTGTGGGCAGCCGGAGACCGGCCAGCTTCTCTCCCCACGTAACTCAAATGCAGACGTATGGGAAACATCCAGAAGAGCCACACCACGGCACACAAAACAAGCTGGTGCAGGATTCTATTTCTAACAACAAAAGAGACATCAGTATTTTTAAAGCCTGTCAGAGAAGCTGAAAAGCAAAATGTGCCACGTGTTAAGATGGGATCCCCAGATTCTCCGGCAGTTTCGTCTCCCCACAGCTTTGTCTTGAAGGCTTAAGACTCATTTCCTTCCTCTACTTTCCCTTCAGCCTCTACGGCACCCCAAGAGCTGTCAGTGCAGAAAAGCGCATTACCGAATCCCCTGTGTGGGGAGCTCGAACACCAGCCATGGGGCAGGGCTGGTGAGCACAGCACGCAGACCCTGCCATTCCAGAGCTGCACGCAGACCCTGCCATTCCAGAGCTGCACGCAGTGTCATGCTCGGGTCAAGGGATGTTTAACTCACCCGCGCTCTCCAGGATGAAGAAGAAACAGTGACGGGGGTTTACTGTGGCTGGTCAGGTTTCTGCTGTCTTTACTATGACCGACAAACCATCCGCTCTGACGGACTCTGCCATCACGCTCAGGGCTTCTGGGAAGACACGAGGGCTCCATGTCTAACAACATGTCCCATGAGCCGAGTCTTCCACCACTATGGCCGCTTTTCCTGGGCTGTCTCTAGTCAAACAGCAAGGTTTTCGAGGGGCAGCCTGCTGTATACAGTGTCATCCACCTGTAATCCTAGCCACGGGGAGGCTGAGACAGAGGATCAAGAATCTGAGGCCAGCAGGAGCTACACAGAGGGACCCTGTCTTTAAAATGAAAACAAGACAACACACACAAAAAAGTGACCCAAAGCCAGAGCAGAACCGGAGGTAATGGCGGCTCCTGAGCACTTTCTGGTAGAACGGTGGCGGCTCCAACAGCTGGAAACGCTGGACCAGCTGGGCCAGCTGCGCCTTAGGTGCCTGCTCGTCCTGAGAACTGCTCATCTGAGGAGCCTCTGGAGTGGGGCTGTCTCTCCGGGAGTCTGGCCTGCTTTGACTAGGCACCTGGGCTGCCGGTCTCTCCCGAAGCTGCTCAGTGTTGCCCAGCACTCCTCCGCGGGCCTGGGAAAACAGGAGGACATGCCCAGAGCACATGTGTTTCAGTCCTGTCTCCTGGGAAAGGAGCCTCATCCATGCTATACAATGCGTGCTGCCGAGAACCAGAAGACAGGCTAGGGCAAGGAAGGCCTGGCCTGCCTCATGCTATGTGTCACGGCAGCATGTGTGACCTCAGGGCCCCTGATGACCCCACCGCAGGTATCGGCTCAATGCCACTGATCTGCTGGAGCCAGGATTAGAACCTGCTAGTTAATGGGGGAAGTGACTGGTGCATTCCACTGAGCGAGGCTGGAGAGCACCTGCTGTGAGACGGTGTGCATAGGTGCGTGAGGATCGGGTGCCCTTGTGGTATGGGTTCCTAGTCGTGGCTCTTCTGTGACATAGAGTTGTTTGGGCCACAAATGGCTCTCCACGAGGGAGTGGTGGTCCTCCTAAGCTGTGCTGTCCCGGCTAGGAGGATTTCCCTTCATAGCATTCAGGGGCTGGAATCAGCCTCTGTTTCTCAGATGACAAGATCAGTTGTTATCACAGAGGTAACTTCTATGACACTGTCTGTGGTCACCTCTTCCTTTTTTCTGTCCCCTATAAGTACATGGAAAACCCTCAGGTGAGCAGGGAATACAAGAGCCTGAGAGACACACCCACCTGCTCCCTGTTACAGAGCACATGGAATATAGAAATAAGTGTGCGTTCCTCGGAGGCAACCCTTAGTTGTGTGTGTGTGTGTGTGTGGGGCATCAGCAGAGAGGGAAGAGACAAGCACACAGCACCAGGAGCCACCCTGGGAGAAAAACTCACTAACAAGGTCACCAACATGCCACTTTAACCTTGAGACAGGTAGTCCCAAAATCAGCCGGCATGAGATCTCAGGAGGCTGAGAACAGCATGCATTATAAAGAAGGCACTTCCCTCAGGCCGGCCCCAGACTACTAGTTCCCACTGAAGTAGTGTCTTCTGTCTCTTGAAAGAATTTTCTTTCCACGGAGAGGAAGTATCTGGACGTCGCTCAGTACTCTCTCCCCTCTGGACAGCCGGTCTGTTTGGGCCAACTGCTGCCTCCTCAGATGAAGCAAAGGCAAGAGGGCTCAGCCCTGTCTGGACACGAGAAGAGAGACGGGACCGAGCCTGCTACCACAACACAAGTGTTTCCTAGCAAGCACTGGCTTGGGACTTTCGTTATTTCCCTCCATTAAAAATTATTCTCTTTTCAGGAAGGGGAATGTGGTGGTGGTGGTGGTGGGCACTTCCCTAGGATATATGAGGCCCTGTGCACCCCAGTCCATGCAGGGGGCAGATCATCTATGGGGAAAAAGTGGGTGCAAACCTAATGATTAAAACACCCCAGTACTGTCTGTACCCAACCGGCTGGCACCCTGGTGCTTCTCCTCTGACAACTCAAGAGTCCTCCATGAAGAACTTCTAGTAGCTTCTCTCTCCCACACACTCTTGGCCTCTAGAAAGGCCAGCATGGCTAACATCTCTATTCTTCATTGAAAGTTTCCATGATCAAAATCAAGAGGGGACAGAAGAGCATCCACAGGCAGTGAGACCCTTAATCGACTGCCCGAGAGACACACCCATTTCCTCTTTGTCCATTTGGTTTAGTTTTTTTTTTAAAGTTAAAACCACTTTTAGAGTATACAATAGTGATTTTTAGTATGCTGAACCATTGCCACTACCTAATTACAGGATGTTGTTATCACCCCACAAGAAGCCTGGATTACTAATGTCCCCGTCTTCCTGCTCCTGATAACCTCTCGTGGTTCTTTTAGGGATTTGCCTGCTTGGGACACTTCATATGAACACAATTAGGCAACACAGCTCTTTGGGTCTGGCTTCTTTTGTGCCACATAATGTTTCCACTTCCCAGGGTTTCCTTAAGGTTCATCAACGTTGCACAAGTTATTTCCTTTCATGGCTGAATTCTGTTCTTTCTGCAGATGCCCGACATCCATGTACTCAGCCAACCATAGTCACTTGCTTATTTCTGCCGTTGCCTATTGTGAACAATGCTGCTGCAAACACACATGCCTACAAGCTTTACAGGCATTGGTAATCCTGGTGTGTGTGTGTGTGTGTGTGTGTGTGTGTGTGTGTGTGTGTGTGTGGTGATGGGGACCAAACCTAGGGTCTTCCGTGTACATTAAACACGTACTCTGCCCCCGAGCTGTCGGTTAATGTTTTAAGGAACTGATAGACTGTTCCCCACAGTGGCTTTAACATTTACATTCTACAAATGGAGGGAGGGTATGTGGTTCTCCTCTATCTTCTTGATAGCATTGGCTTTTGTCTGCTTGCTGATATCATAGTGGGTGTGGAGTGGTTCTGATTTGCATTTCTCTTGTGACCAGTGATGCTGAACATCTGTGTGGAGCTTGGTGGCAGCTGTGTATGTTCTGTGGACAGATACCTATTCAGATCTTCTGTTCATTTTCTATTGTTCGTTCTTCTTATCACTGATCTGAATATTCTTTACATATCGTAGATACAAGTCCCTTAGAAGGTGGAGGCTTTGCAAATATTTTCTTCCATCTTTTAAGATGTCTTTTTATTTTCTCAATAATGTCCTTTTGTATAAACCATAGGTAAAACCATAGTTTAACATTTTGATTTTCAATTTATATTTCTTTTGTTTGCTGTTGTTGTTGTTGTTGTGTGTGTGTGTTATTAAAGAAATAATCTCAGTGAACTAGCATTCATCTCTCTGCTCCCTGCCTATGGATAAAACATGACTGGCCACCTCATATTCCTGCTACCACAGTTAAAGCAACTGCTGCCACCATGCCTTGTCCAACACAAGTAACTGTACCCTCAAACCATGAGCCAAAACAAAATCCTCCCTTAAAAATACAAGGAATCACCTCCAGATCCAATGTCCTCAAGACATTGCTAGTGCCCAACACAACAATGATTGCACGGGTTTATGAAAGCAGAAACGCAAGCATCACTCTTTGCTTCTCCCTCTGCCTTAGAGGACTGATTCCACTCTGCCAAGTGCTAAGGGAAGCGGCATGATGGAAAAGTGAATGGATCAATCTTAGAGACCAAGTGCTACCATGGGGAGCCACCAGTGCCTCCAACTTCACACAGCCATACTGCCTGCCCATCAGGAACGGTGCTGCTCTGGGCTGCTGAGGAACCTCTAACAGGCAGGTAGAAAGATGGAAATCTGCAGAACTACTGGAGCAGAGGGCATGGTTATGGCCGGCACCAAAACAACCTGTTTGGAATAGGCCACAGCCATAGGGCAGGGCAGTTATAACCCAGAGATGTCCACTTGCAGAAAGGGGAAGAAGCAAAATGGGTGATTTTTCTCCCCCACAAGATAAGTTTCTTCAAACAACAACTCTTTCTTCAAAGTTGCAAAATAAAAGTAAAACCAAATGCTGACAATGCTTTCTCTGCAAAAAGGAAGCAATGCCTGAGTTTCAGGGTGAGGGCTATGGTGGGTCCCTGAAGCTTATGCTACTGAATACCGAAGCCAGTATCTTGGGTCTAGCACCCTAAGTTCTCTGTGGAGTCAAGAGTCCCATGAATGAGCAAACACACTGCTGCATGCTCTCAGCTTCTAGGCCTTGGCTGCACAAAGGCTCTCTTACTTGGTTAAGTCAAGAGCCACTCTCTAGTGCACTGGAGTCTGCCGGCCAAGAGGAACTGTCTGTCATGTGTGGCAGTTTGAATGTAATTGGCCCCCTTAAGCTCAGAGAGAGTGGCACTATTAAGAGGTGTATCCTTGTTGGAGGAAGTGTGTCACTGTGGGGGTGGGCTTTGAGGTCTCCCATGCTCAAGCCATGCCCAGTGGGGGACAGTTCATTTCCTGTTGCTGGTGGATCAAGATGTAGACTTTTCAGCTCCTCCCGCATCATGTCTGCCTGCACGCTGCCATGGCACACCATGATGACAATGGACTAAACCTCTAAAACTGTAAGCCAGCTCTAACTAAATGTTTTCCCTTATAAGAGTTGCTGTGGTCATGGTGTCTCTTCGCAGCAACAGAAACCCTACGACAGCACGTCTTAGCTCAGTTATGACAACCATGACTTGAGATCATGTTAGCTATGCTGCCTCTAGGGCTTCTGCAAACCCCTAGATCTGCACCTGGCACTTTGCATTTTGCACATAAGAACGATCATGGCCAGGCCTCTTCCCAGCAAAGTTCCTAGAGGGATTGTGAGAGGTGTCGATCCAGCTCCTCATTGGCTCTTACAGATTTTGTGGCCGACATCTTTTGACAGAAGGGAAACTGAGGCTGGAGGCTGAAATGTGCCTGCAGGACCACGCTTCTCTGACTCTCACATGGGGGAGGATACGATGACAAACAGACTAGATTAAGCAACAAAACAGGAAGGTCCAGTAACCCTACCCTTTACCGACAGTCTGGCACTAACGTTTTCCATTAGACCTTGGAGCAGGGCTCTACCCTTGCAACTCATTTAGCCCTTAGTCCTTCTGAAGATCCCATGGTTGGCTCGGCTGCAGCATTGGATTTGAGGGACACAGTGAGTTAAAAGCGCCATGTGTACTTGTAACTGCTCCTGTGCACTTTGTCTCCATGGCTCCCTTGGTCGGTGCAGAGCCCTACTACCAATCCCCTCAGTCTCTGGGTGGACACTGGGTGCCTAACAAACATCCTGGTCATACTGGCTGTAGGGAACATCCATGACCACCTAGCCCACACCTCAGGGTGACTTCTTCGTGGAAGCAGCATTGCTCCATGCTAACTGACCCTGGCTGTGGGTCTCCCACACCTGTTTGTCAGGAGACCCTGCAGGCAGCGTCTTTAAACCCACCGATCGCTGCCCTGTATCAGCCACAGCATCGTGGGCATGAATACCTTGACGTAATCTGATCAAAGGTTAGCAGGTCTAAGAGATGCTTTCAAAGGGGAGAAGCTCACTGGCTCCACACTGAGGATCCGCGGTTAGGAACAACCCCCAATGTGGAAGAGGAAAGAGTCAAGTGGGATGGACAGATGGCACTCCACAGACTAAGAGTATCAATAAAAGAGAGGCAGGCCAAGAGAATAGAATAGCCACGGAAGGACGGGAACCAGGAACCGGAAGCCACCTTCTCTGTTGAGAGCACATGATATTTGTTTGCCATTCGGGCTTCCTCTTTTCACCTGAACACTGAAGGAGATGTCTGGTGTCTTGTTCAAACTTGGAACACAAGCATACTTTGCCATCTCAACTCAACTTAATTCTCAAGTGAGTAACAACCTATAATGTACCTTTCCTATTCTTTTTAAAATGAAAGATGAACAATAAATGTCCAGACAAGCACCTGATCTTGACTCTTGCTTCACCTGCTGTCTTGGTCTCCATGGAGAGCACAGGGCAGCTCACTTGGCCAAAAGTAAATGGATAGGGATAGGGATAGGGTTGGACGGAATAAATCACAAGCCGGTCCCAGAGGGGGCCTCTCCCACTCCCTGCCCTGACTCACGTTCTCACGCTGACAGCAAAGAATGGCCGCTGATGAAGGCGGAGCCTCACCTGGGACCGGCAGCTCTGCCGGATGGACACGCCGGATGAACCGAACACTGGGCTATGAGCGCACCGTGAGTCATAGGCACAACACTGTTCACTTATGTAACCCCTCACTAGCCCCGAGAAATAGGGCAAGCCCAGACAAACATGTGTCTGCACACGCAAGATAAACAGCTGTTGATAGGGAAAAGTGGTTTTCTTTTTTGTTCAGTTTGACCAGACAGTTACGATGTGTCTCTTAAAAAAAAAAAAAAAATCAACCACAGGCAAGTGAGCGAGTCTGGTCATTCTTGGAGACAGGGCCTGTGTCTGCTCAGTGATACTTTGGTTTGCCTTTGCAAAGTTGGTGCCTTTTACCTAAATCGAATGGGCCCGTGTTCATGGGCGTCTCACATGACCGTGCGTCACTGCTACTGAGGGGAGCCCCCAACTGCTGGCTGCTCCTGCTCAGTGCCTGCTTTCTCTGCCATGCAGGAACGGCTGACGGACAACAAGGGGTCCCCTGAAGAAAGGAAAAGTTCCCCACAACCTTCTGTCCTGTGGGATACTGAAATGCCACAAGGAAGGGGTGAGAGGTGTGTCTGGGAGAGCTGCAGTTGCAATCCCCAACACAAACAATGCCCGGCCTGACCTCGTGGTTGTCTTCACCATGACAGCTTGTGAGGACATCCTCTCTAGCCCCAGGCCTCCCTAAATGGCCTGATGAGTCAGCACACGCACTGCCTGTGGTCCTCACGGGGCCGGGAGGGTGGAGCCTCCCAGAGATGCAGATGTTTCCCTCAGGACAGCCCTTGCAAACCTCAAGGTGTCTTTCTCTAAGACACATCAACAGAACACAGCAGTCGGTCAGTTGGTCAGTCGGTCGGCGGAGCTGGGTGGTGGGGACAGCGTAACCACCTGAGAGGCCAGGAGAGGAAGAAGGCCGACTGGACAAGGGAAGGATGTAGCTTTGGTCCACTTCAGTGTCCTCAAATGTTTCTGCTCCTTTGCCTGGCAACCCTTACCCCTTCAGGGTTGTGCCAGAGGGCCACTGCTCACATTCCCAGGAAGGAGGAGAGCGGGTAGTAGAAAAAGCTACCAGGGAAGCAGCATCCTATGAAGCTAGTGCAAAGATAGTGTGTCAGGGGCCCGAGGATGAGGACAAACCGCCAGGATGAGGGGGAGCTGGTCGCAAAGCACCATGGGAACTTGCTGTTCCTTCCCAATCCTTCAGGAGGGCCAGGCACAGAGTACAGCGAGGCTCAGATGGCATGGTCCCCAACACCCTTCAAGGAAGGGCCTGAGGTAGCGATGACCAGTAGGGGCACTACTGGCACCTACCTGGGAGAGGCCAGGAGCGTGGATAAGCTACTAATGTGCACAAACAAAAAAAACTTTAAAAAAAAAAATCTTTGTGCCGGGCGGTGGTGGCGCACACCTTTAATTCCAGCACTTGGGAGGCAGAGGCAGGTGGATCTCTGTGAGTTCAAGGCCAGCCTGGTCTATAGAGTGAGTTCCAGGACAGGCTCCAAAGCTACAGAGAAACCCTGTCTCGAAAAAACAAAACAACAAGAACAAAACAAAACAAAAAAACAAAACAAAAAAAAAACCCCAAACCAAAAAACTAGGCTAGTTAATGCCTGACAGCAGAGTCATCTAGCCAAAATACCCCAGAGAGGGAGACCCTTGGTTCACACCCACACCTTCAGCAAAGAGGTTCTTCAAATGCCTAAGATCTTACAGGTTTAGTCTGTGTGATAGAAAATATCCGAGAATTAGTTTAGCAGGTGGGAAGAGAAGGCAAACAGCCTAGAGACTCAATCCTCGGCCAGGATTCTGCTGGGGATACTGTTCGCACAGGGCGCCGTCAGAACTGACTCTTCCTTACCCATATCCTCCAGTGGCCAAACTTCCCTCCTGTTCCCTCCTGTCAGAAGGCCCGAAGGCCCTGGGAGGGGTCTGCTCGAGCGCCCCTGTTTTCACAGCTGGGAAAGTACAAGGACTGCATCTACACGAGGTCCATCTGTCGTGCAGGCTGGAGGAGCTGCCCTACAGACCTGCCTTTCTCCTGGGCCCACATTCCATGCTGCTTCCCCGGCCCCCTCTGCAGCTCCATGGTATAAAACCGAGGTTGCAACAAGCCAGCTCCACAGGGCAGAGTGGGCCGAGCACGCATCCCTGGCTGCCAGCTGTGCCCGGCCCCTCTCCCCGCCCAGAGCCATCTGCCTTTGCCCCTGGGTCCCTGTCCTACTAAGTACTTCCATGGCCACCGACGATAGTCTCGACCCACAGGTACGGGGAGGAGCCGGTGTCCGCATCCTGGAATCATATCTGGAAGTGGGTGACTCTTAGATACAAAAGTAAACAAGCAAAAACAGTTTTTAAGAAAGTCTTCGCTAGCTGATGTCTGAGGAGCCGATCTTCCCATGTGCTGACAGCCTGAATGCTGAAGTTACTGCAGATGAGAGCTGAAGACATACACTAAAAGTCACTTCTTACGGAAGGAGAGTGTTCGGGCTAATGTATTCAAAAACAAATACAAAATAGCTTTCTCTGGTATACAGGAAGCTAATTCAACACTTTCAACTTTTTTTTTTTTTTTTTTTTTTTTTATGGTTTTTTGAGACAGGGTTTCTCTGTGTAGCTTTGCGCCTTTTTCTGGAACTCGCTTTGTAGACCAGGCTGGCCTCGAACTCAGAGATCCGCCTGCCTTTGCCTCCCGAGTGCTGGGATTAAAGGCGTGCACCACCAATGCCCAGCCACTTTCAACTTTCTAGGGGTCGTTTGGAAGTTGGGAAGAGCCCCTCACCTCAGTTCCCATGAAGTGAATTCGCAGGGCTTCCAGACTTCTGAATGATTGAAAAATGATGACCTGTTCTTTGGACCAGTGTTTCTGGAGGCCTTTTTAATGGATTCTTGTGTTCTATTTTTCAGTTCTGGGCACAGGGCTGCCCATCTGACTGAAGCTGCAGATGCTTTAACAAGGCTGTAAGCAAGAGCCCAGCTGGTCAGAAACCATTCCTGCAGCCCTCCTCCTCACCCCCACAGCCCACAAGGAAGGAGCTGGCTCGGGCCTCCCTCAGGGCCCGTCGGCAGGCAGGCAGGCAGGCAGGCCGTCTGCTCTCCACCGTGGTGGGCCTATGAGGCATGGCAGAAGCACAGTCAACAAGGAGGCTGTGAGCGGGGAGCCTGCTTCTGTAGGGACATTAAAGGGGGAAGGAGGAGTCGAGCAACGTGAGAGAGCACGAAGAACAAGACAAGAGCCAGAGTTCTGCACGTGAGCAACGTGAGCACAGGGCAGGAAATGCCACCCAGGCAGGGCAGGGACATGTCTGTCTTTCCAGCTGCTCTAAAACTGCACATCAGCCCCCTGGAGCCGGACAATCCCCACTGGCAGGGGAGGGAGAGGAGAGTGCACACCAGTCCCAGCTCAGGGGAAGCCAGGGCAGCTCTCCCCCAGTGCCACCGAGCAAGACTGGGAGCTGCTTTGTCGTTAGTCAGGTTCGCTGCATGGGAGAGCGCCATTTGCTTCTGCAGAGGCTCTCATTCCTTTGGCCTCGGCGCTCACCGCCTTCCAGACCACAATCGTCTCGATTCAGCAAAACCAGGCACAATGATCCCTCTGTTTCAAAGTGGCTGTAACAGTTTCTATGAAAGTTTAATTAGTAAAGAAGGGAAAAATAAAATAAGTGAAACCTGCAAGGACAGCTTACAGTCTGTTAGCTGGAGAGTAGACGTGGACACCCACAGAGCATGCACGCAGGGCAAAGTGTGCGCACGTGTGGATGCTGCTGAAGTCAGGACTTCAATGACCACACAGGGTGGTGGGGCAGCACTTAAAAGTTCCCAGCTTGTGTTTCTTGTGGACTCTGTTTATAAATGTTAGTGGTCAAGTAACTTCATTTTCCTTGGCCTTTCCTGTTCTCCAAACAAAGGGAGGTCAGCCTACGTGAGGGGAGTCCTCCTGACGTGGATAAGGGATGCCAGGCCTCTACTGAGAGATGGGCATTCACGAGAACCCACGAGGTCAGGAACAGCATGGGAGCCTCTCTCCTCACTCTTCTAGCCTTAGTAACTAAGCAAGAAAGGAAAAGAAAGTGGGCCCAGGTGAGCAGCAAAACTTTCTCCGGATGGAGCGGGGTTGCCGGGCTACACCAGGGCTGATTATCACCAAGCAAGTGTACCTGAGCGCACAAGGCCGCATGAACATTTGTCATGAATGCTCACAATTACGACAGCTACAAGGTGTACACAGACCAAACGCCTGCCTACTGAAAAGGCAAACAGAGCAGACAGCTCCACCCACAATGATCGTATTCCATCACAAGAAGTAACGAAACACTGTTCCCGCTATAACAACGACCGACCTTGAAAATGACATGCCGCGTGAAGGAAGACCACGAACTGTAGGGTTCCATTTATACAGAATGGCCAGAATGGGAAGACCTAGAGTCTGGAGGTTTTCAGGGCGTGCAAAGAATTAGGGTGACTGCTAATGGGGGCAGTCTTCTTCTGGGGGGAGGGTGATGAAAATGCTCTAAATTTTACCGTGGCAATGGTTGTGTGGCTCTGGGACGGCACTGACAACCAGCCAATGGGACACTGGACAGGCCAGCGACACGGTGTATATAAACTGTCCCCACAAAGCTCTTGCTCGGTGTGTTCTGGCCTGTTGCAACGTCAGATGCCTTTGGGAGATTTGGGGGAGTCCAAGCTTTGCTTTTAGTCTATACTCCTTCCTTTAAACACGAACACCTTGAAACCTGAAAGCATCAGCTCCACTCCTACCTGTGAGCAGGAGCTGCACATATGCCCCCTACCTAAGACAGCCTGTCTTCCATCTTTAAGCAGGTCTATGTCTGTTATCTCCCAAGATAAGGGAGTTGCGCCAATGGCCTGAGGGCTGGCTTGAGCCCCAAAGGGGACCACTGCCCAGGGTCTGGCTGCAGACATGGCAGGTCTGGGAATTCCAGTCAAACTGACAAGGGCTGTACCTTCCTGCTGAGGGTTCTTTATCCCCTCAACTTTCAATCGCTTCTATTTTGGTTACAATGGCCCTTTAGCAATTGGAGACTGCTGGGCCCTGCTGCACACAGTGAGGCACAGCCATGAGGGTTAACCCCAGGCCCTTGCCTGCCTGTTCAGTCAGAGCACGTGATTAAGAGAACCAAAAGGAGCTGCTAACCACAGTCGTTTCAGTGACACGGAGTGCACATGGGGCTGGCTTCTCTGTGGCTCTCAGGAACCTGCTCACACTGTTTCACTACCAGTGCCGATCACGCCCTTGTCAGATGATGGTGAATAAAATCATCTCATTTTGGGGTACAAGACAAATAAGCTATACCAAGGCAACATGGAAAGAGTTGGAATTCAAATATACATTCACCATAGAAGAGATATTTCTTCACTAGTTCTGGATCCAACATTTTAGTGAAGTCCTGCCACCTTGGGAATCCCTAGACGGGGGAGGTGAGTCAGGACGCCAAGAATGGAGTCCACTCACCCTGCAGCCTACAAGACTCCTCCCCACCGCGGAGTCCTGCACTCGGCCCCCTCTCTCCCATGCAGATGTGTGAGACCGCGACACTGCCCCAAAGACTCTTGGCCCCAGCCAGCCTTAGGCTTAGATCTAATCAGGGGACACAGCACCGAGGGGCTCAAGCTGATGGGGTGAATTCTGGCAGCTAGAACGCTAACCCCAGAGGGCTGCGAGGCATGTTTCCTCAGCCATCCTCTCAGGTTGTCTAGGTGGAATTGGTAGCAAAAGGCGTCCAGTGGAAGCTAGAGATACACCAAGAACACAGGCCAGGTCAGCCCTGCACACAGACATATGTGTGCAAAGTTCACACCTGCCTTCAGCTTCCTGCTCCAAGTTCACACGTCCATTCTTTCTAGCACATTATTGGAAGTGTTGAGTCTGTAGCTCACCAAGACACTTTGTAGTGCTTCGGTTCATAGCTCAGGCATTTTCTAGCTAACCACTGAATGTTGCACCCTGACTAGTGAGAACTGGGTGAGGCTGTGTGAGGTGAACCCACAAGCACAAAGGTGTGGCCCTTGCTCTTAAAAGATTCACTCTCAACAGCCAACTGGATCCTCGGAAAGTAGCGAATTTTAATATATTGCAAGGTGATTAAAATTCATTTTAATGAAAGTACATTAGCTTCTATTGGCTTTCTTATCCAAACTTGGAGTCAAAAACGACCCGAATGTCATAGCACCCCGAGGTGCAGTTATTGTAGGTGTATAACCAAACACCCAGGGTATACACACTGAGACAAGCATGTGCACACACCCTCATTCTCACACACCCTCACATGTACTCCCAATTTGCATGTGCACACAAACCTTTACATATGTGTGTAAATAGGCTCTTACAGTATACATGCATGAACCCCACATCCTTGCACGCTCCGTCAGTGTGCATGCACGCAGACTAACTCTGGCCACTGCTCTCAGTCCTATCTCCAGTCAAGGGCTGAGGGTCCCGGCTGGCTGCAGCTTCTCTTCCTCCTGCACACGGCACCCAGGAGGGGTGGCTCATGTCTGCGAGCCCAGCGCTCAGGAAATGGAGGCAGGAGGATGGCTAACTGGAGGCCAGCCTCCCCTGCGGAGCGAGAGCCTATCTCGAAACAAGAGAAGGAACACATCAAGGCTTACTCTTGATCCTTGACCCTCCTCAACCAGCATCTTCATCTTTCCTGGCTGTGCTGGTTAGGGTTTTTTTTTTTTTTTAATCAGCGTGACACAGATTATAGTCACCGGGAAGCTCAGCTGACAAAATGGCTCCCTAGATTGGCCTACGTGCAAGTCTGTGGGGCACTTTGTTGATGGATGACTGGTGTGGGAGGGCCCAGCCCACCGTGGGCAGTGCTATTCCAGGCCAAGTGGTCCTGGGTTGAAGGACCAAGCCAGCCAGGTGAGCCAGTAAGCAGTGTAGTCTCCTCTGTAGACTCCGCTGCAGCTCCTGCCTCCAGGCTCATGCTTGAGGTCCCGCCCCGACTTCCCGTCATCATGGACTGGGATGGACCGGTAAGCCTCAGAAACCTTTTCACCTCCAAGTTGCTTTTGGTCATGGTCTTGATCACAGCAACTGAAAAAACTGATCTTAGATGCAATTTAAGACATCAAAGAGACTTCTACACAGAATGTCTCTGCTGTCCTTGAGGCCAGTGGGCTTCTCCTTAAATACATAAGCCGGGCCACTCCAAGCTGTCTGTGGCCCTGCAGGGCCTCTGCCTGTCCTCACTTTAGTACGGTGATGGCAGCACCATCAGGCTCTTTCTTGTGAGGACCAGTCTCGAGACAAGAGGCTTCAGTGGCTTTTAGATATTTGCTTCAACATGGATGGAACTTTACGCTTTTCATGATAGAAAGTGTGAGAATACTACAAGAGTGAGCGTGAACAAGATCTACAAATTGCTTCAAAGCAGCCTCAAGACAGCCCTCCACCCGGGCAGGTTGGTTGGTCAGCTACCTACCAATTCTGGTGTTATGGGCGTGGTGGAAAGCGGTAGAGGTTACCTCAGCCCCTTCCAGCTTGGTGTACAAGGAGCAGACATACCTACACCCTGCTTCCCGGTGCCGAGAAAGCGGCTTCCTGTACCTGCACACGCACTGTGTGAGTATAGCCTTCTCCCTGTACTCAGTTCAGCCCCGGGTGACAGTCGATGACATTCACGACACTCCTGAGAGACTGAGTCAATCCTCCCAGACCTGTAGCTAACAACCGAGGAGACTGAGGCACAAGGGAGCTGAAATGACCTGTCCAGGTCCTCATGGCTATTGACTTATGTATGAAGCAGGACCTGCAGTCAGTCACCAGGCTCCGGGCCTGCCAGGACCTCGGTGGCTCTGAGGGCGTGAATCTGGAAAACTCAAGTTTTAGCGCCGTTCCTGGACAACATGCTTAACTAAAAACATGCAGCAGCGAGGTCCCTGCCCACCCCTCCCCAGTCTCCACTGCAGTTTAATTAGGTGTCTAATCAGATGAGCGGACTTTGTGGCGCTGTGGAGGGCAAGGCACACACCCTTGTGTCCCGGCCCTGCTGCCTGGCATCCACGGGTCCTTACTGAGTACTCAGGTCTGCATACTGCACCCATGTGATGTCTGGGGGACGGGGACTTGGATTCCAGAGTTGGTGCTTCTTCCAACCAGAACGCTCCCCGCTCCTCTTCATTTGTAACTAACTCATAACTGAGAGGTCAGGAGAAACAGTTTTCTGAGAGCCAGGTGACTCCTCATGCTGACCTGCCCCCATCCCCCACATGCCTGTCCTTGGCTTTGAGCTGGTCCAGCCCATCCTCCAACTTGCCTCCCCATGCATAGGCAGCGCCTGAGGAGACCCTCCGCCTCTTCTGACTCTCACTTTGCCCGGGAATGGTTGCCTCCCACTGTTCCTTGAACGTTCCCCAATGAGGAAAAATAAAGGAAACACGGGTTTCTCATTTCTTGTAGAGATTCAAGTCGGAGGCAGGCAGGGCCTTGGCTAGTGGTCCCCCTGAGCTTGCTGGGCACAACAGAGCAGGTAATAGTCCCAGGAAGGTCAAAACAGAATGTACCCCTGTAATCTGGCATGGTAGGCTCACCATGGCCGCCTGCAACTTCAGGTGAGAAGAGGAAGAGCATGAGAAATAACACCCTGGCTAGCATATGGCTGCTGGGGACTACCTGGCCCTGGCCTGCTCACTGGGCTGCCTGACCTGACACTCCCAGGCTGTGGGCAGAAGACAGTCTCCAGGCCATCCACATGTTGTCTCCACCCCAGGGTTGGCCCCGCAGCTGGGCTGTGATTCAGTCTGTATTTATGAGATACTGCAGTGGTTACCAGAGAGCACAGCCATAATCGAAAATACTGAAAATAACCGTTGGCAGAAAAGCCCATATTTAAGGCAAACCTCTTTCAGTAATTCCCAGGGCTTTGTGAAGTCACCAGTCCAGACAGATTGCAGAAGTCCCACAAAGGAATGAGGAGCGTCAACAAGGTCTCAGGGGCTAGGCCACCAGGCCCCGCCCATCCTCAGCTGCGGGCTTGGATCTGCTCTGATAAGGTGAGACCAAACAAACACACCAGCAGACTGTCCAGGCCCTGTCACACCAGGACACCAGCAGACTGCCCAGGTCCTAATACACCAGGACACCAGCAGACTGTCCAGGCCCTGCTACACCAGGACACCAGCAGACTGTCCAGGCCCTGCCACACCAGGGACACCAGCAGACTGTCCAGGCCCTGCCACACCAGGACACCAGCAGACTGCCCAGGCCCTGCCACACCAGGACACCAGCAGACTGCCCAGGCCCTGCCACACCAGGACACCAGCAGACTGACTGCCCAGGTCCTGCTACACCAGGGACACCAGCAGACTGCCCAGGCCCTGCCACACCAGGACACCAGCAGACTGTCCAGGTCCTGCCACACCAGGGACACCAGCAGACTGCCCAGGTCCTAATACACCAGGACACCAGCAGACTGTCCAGGTCCTGCCACACCAGGACACCAGCAGACTGTCCAGGTCCTGCCACACCAGGGACACCAGAAGACTGTTCATGGTTCTTTATGAAGCCAACAGGACAGACATGTTGGAGGGAAGAATGTCCCTTTTCTTTCATTCCTTCAAGAGGATTGCTCACTTTGAAGGCAATGCCACATCAGGAGCTCACTATGGGGGCATTCAGGCCACTCCTGGCTCCACAGCACTCAAGGTGGGGCTGGCAACCACCCCCTGCTGGCTCACAGGTACCCCCTTCCTGTGAGAGACGACAAGTGTGTCCTCTCACAGGCCCTTCACTCCCAGGCTCTCATCTCATCTCACATACATCAGACCTCTCCTAGGATGAAGACCGTAAAGGAAACCTCAGTAGCCGAAAACTCAGAAATCCTGCTGACCAAGGCATCTGGAATCGCTAGCTTGTGATATCATATAGTTAGAGTACATGATTTGTCTACCAACTTCTCTTGTTTAAGTCATACAATTCTGTGGCTTCGGCAATTCAGAGCTGCACACCACAGTATAATTCCAGAGTGTTTTCATCACCCCTAAAAGAAACCCAGAACTAAGGGCACCCCTCCCTATCCTCAGCTAGCCACCCCAGGCTGGGATTTTTTCTGGTTGATGGGCTGTCCCAGAGTTTATTTACACAAGTAAAAGCCAGTGTGGATGTGGACCCAGGTTCCTCCTTCTGTTATTAGGGTAGGGTGCCTTAGGTTTTCCACTTAAAATCATAAAGACTCCAGGTTTTAATATCTGAGGGCGCCATTGTCCTGCTGTTCAAGAAAGTCTTCAGTACCAGATGACAATCCAAATGTACAAATCCATGGGGATAAAGGTCCTTCGAGGCAGCCTCCAGGGATGGGCAAAGCTATATGTGTGTCTCTTGTGCAGACCGTCACCAAAGGGCATTTATAACCCAGGGACATTTGGTCCAGGGAAATTCTAGCCACCAGGCCTCATTTGCACGCAGGTCTAGTCTTCTACAATTTGTGAGTCCAGCACAGAGAGGATATGGAGGGAATGAAGACCTTGGAGGCAGGCTCAGCACAATCCTGGCTCATCACCTGATGTTGTGTAGTTCTAGAACATCTCATGTCCTCTTGGGACTTGGTTTTGTCCTCTGTAAAAGGAGCGATTCCACTTCTTAGAGAGACTGTAAGTGGGGAGCCCTTGTTCCCAGAGAGAATGTAGGGGGGTGGCATTGTGGAAAGTGTGTTTGAAGCCTGCAGGGAAGGGGTCCTGGCACCTCTTGGAGTCAAGGAGCCCTTGGTACTCTCCTAGGCCCTGGCTGTACAACAAAACTCATCCGTGTATGAGAGGCAGAGCTCATTACCATCCCCTACTCCCTTGTGTCCACAACCATAGAAGTAACTGTATGCTCATTTCCATGAGGTAGGAGTTCTGATGCACCTCCACCTATGTGTCCTGAGGTTTTTTTGTTTTTTTTTTTTACCCCTCCCGCCCCTGTCTTATGCTGCAAAATAACGTGAGTGTGGGGGTGAGAAATGGGTGTGAAGCACGGCCTGGGTAGATGCTTACCAACTAAGCGGAGCAAAGCACACGCGGTTTTAATATGAGACATGCCTCGTTGCAGGAACGGTCTGTGGAAGCTTAGTTCGAGGGTTTCTTTTGCAAACCCGAAGGATTGAGAGTAGTAACAAATCTATTCACTTCTCCCTGAGACGTGCAGAGAAGCTGCTGGCCACAGGACCCTGGCGGGGGCCTGTCAGAGGGAAGACCATCCTCCTGGAAGGGCTGGGGGGCAGCACCAGCCAAGCCTCCTCCTGGGCCTCTCGCCTGGATGACAGAAGATCTCTCTTGCCTAGTGCCGGTGCTGCCCACACCCATGCAAGTGGGCTATGGCCTGAGATCCCCGTCCATGCCGTCTCTTTCCTTGACTTAGCATAGTTCAAGTGGCCCCGTTGGGCACTGTAGACCTGAACTTCCTCCCCATGATGGCGCTCCCGTCTGCTCTCCCTCCCTTGTACACCGTTCTTCAAGCTTCCCTGACGGAGGAGGAAAACCAGCCGAGAAGAGGTGTGACTGAAGACACCCAATTCCACGCGGCAGGTCACGGACAGCAGCCTCCGTGTGAGTTCCCGAGGTGATGCGAACGTGAGCTCCTGCCACAGGATGAGGGTGCGGGGGCTCAGTCACAAGAGCCCTGGAGGTCCTTTGGGCTGGGCTCAGGTCATACGCTTTAAAGACACTCCAGGCATTTAGACTTTGGTCTATGAGAAAGCCTGGGCTACGGGCGCCAGTGTACAGCAGCAGCGCATTTGCCAGAGGACAGAAGGCTGTTTGCGGCACAGCCCGACTAGGTCTCAGCTCCCTCCTGGAAGCCAAGAAAGCTGGCTTCGGTAACCTCTTGGAAATCTCCCAGTTTTATGGTTCTGACTCGCAGGAGGCTCGGCGCTTATGCGAAGTCTTGCGTGCAGGCGCACGCAGACACGGACACCAGACATCAAGGGTAGGAAGAGCCGCATGCCGTGGAAGCTCACCCCAGGAAGACCCGCTTCAAGTTTAGGTTTGTTTCCAGCACATCCGTGCCAGCTGCCTAAGCCGTGAGTCTAAACATTGTCATCTGTGTCATGTGTGTGCGCCAGCGGTTATCCTGAACACCAAAAACAAGCGCCTTCACATCTTTGTATGCAAAGTCAGTGTAACCACGCTAATGTTTCCATTTGATCTCGAAGGGATCATTAACAACCCCGACGGCCGGGATGGGGCTCAGTGGTGGAGCGCTCCCTTGCATGCACAACTGGGTTTTATCCCTAGTACTGGAGAAAGGATCTTGACAGATGTAGAGGTCACAACACTTGATGCAGTCAGTGTCTTTAAAAAGAAGCCACAGGACACCAGGGGATGCTCTAGCCATTCCCACAACTAAGGGGAGTCTCTGCACCTGCCTTCCCCACTGAAATCCCCTGGTAGGGTCCGAGCCCCAGCTACCTGAACCCGCAAGCCTGTACACAGGACCCATCCTGGGCACTTGACCTGGGGTCTGGCTGTGGTCTTCCCTCACTGCCATCTGGGAGGGAGGAGAAGGATGTGGAGAGATGGATTCCACAGATCTTTCCGGAGCAGGAATGACAGGGCTCTCAGTTCCGGGCCCCGCTCCTAGCAGACTGAATGTGGAATACTGGAAACTCCAGAACTCATTTCCTAACAGAGAGGATGTTTTCCTGGTTCAGAAAGGCCCAGGGAGACGATGGGCACTCTGCATGTCCTGACATGAGCTGGGAAGCGCCCTCCTGGTCTCAGTGTGTACACTGTGAACCCTAGTCAAGTCACAGAGGTGCTAGCTCCATATTTCCTACCCCTGTCCCATGCGGTGTCTATGCATGGAGCCAGGGATGAGACCCAGTGGGTATGGTGGTCACTCACTGTCAGTGGGCAAAGGCCCGGGGTCTTGAAGAACTCAGTGACTTTTTAGCATGAGTCAAGTATTTCTAAAGTGATTTGCTTTTTTTAAAAAAAAAAAAACAAAAAACAAAAACAAAAACAAAAAACTAGCTCCTTGCCTTTGATCTGGAATATTGGATGAGGCCACAGACAGGTAGCAATTTCAAAAGCGCTCACTGACATTTTATAGGAATCTGTACCTTGAGGTACCAAAGACTGTAAAGTTCTGAGGCGAGTGGTGGTATGTTTACAATGTGGACAAGCTGAATGCCCCTGAAACACATACGGCTGAGATGATGAATTTATAATACGTGTTTTATAAAAAGCTAATCAACATGTGCGAGTATTACTACTATCCTTTCTAGTTTCATAAAGTCGACCTCCAGCCTTTAGTCACCAGCTCCATGGCTGCAATGTGGCTGGACACAGCGCGGGTGAGCACACCCCAGACCACTGCTCCACTGCTCCACAACCCTGAGGTAAACAGTTCCGAGTTTAATGGGAGTCCTCGCCCAACCCTCCACGCCCGTGTTTGTTAACGGCAACAGCGCGGCGGCTGGAGGATGAGCACTGGCGCACAGGTGGTGACCCCAGTGCTGAACCACTTTCCCACAGGGGAGGTGGGAAGTACAGAGAGGGGGCAAAACAGGAAGAGAAAAGTGCCGTGCAAGAGGAAATCCAACTCACCCCCATGCTTCTGGAAAAAGAGAGTTCATGATGGAAATTTTTATGTCTCTGGACTCCAAACCAGAAGTAAATCATGTCTGAAACGAACTTCTCGTAGTTCGTAGAAATAAGGGTTCTGTATGCTTTCAGGTGGCAGTCTGGGGGCCTCAATGTATCGAGTCATGCAGAAGTTGGGCCACAGGCTATGGCCCAAGATTCCTGGGGCTGAGGGCTGAGGTGAACCCAGATCACATAAAGCCACACATGGGGGATGAGGTCTGAGGGTTCCTGAAGTCAGAATTCATACGCAGGAGGAATCTGGAAGGTGGTAGCTTTTTTGGAGAATGAGTTGAGAACGACATGGAGAGGACAGAGGTCGTGACATGAGGTAAGGTATTCTGAGGGCTCGCTGGAGGCTCAGAACGGCACTTTAGCTGGGATGTGCTCAGGGAATTCTCTCGGAGGAGACCACCGAGGCTGTGACACTACTCTTGGGTGTGAGCTGTGTGACCGCGGGGAAAGAAGTGACAGTGGGGACCAGTCCAGCTTAGCTGGGGTCCAGGACTCTCCTTGGAGACCTAAGGAGTGACAGGTGGAATGTGGGGTTGTCCACGATGCTGGAAGACAGGCTGGAGTCTGGGAACTGATGCGAGAAAAAAGGAGGAAAAGGGCAAGCAGCTAGCTGGGCGCTTCAAGCCCAACATAAGAAGGGTAAAGGTACCATTTCGGTGGTTTCAAGCAGGGATCTGGAAACCGTGGTCTGAGGCAGCATTTCCCTGCTCCCGGTGGCTACGTATGATCTCCTGCCTTCTCTCTGTTGAGTCCTGAGCAGGGCGGACTGCAGGGAGACCTGTGCATGGGCCTGGCTGAGCCTCCGCTGACTTGGAGCTCCATGGCCATCATCTGAGCAACGCATCTTTGATATCGTAAGCCCTTTGGATAGAGTGGGATACAACATGGGGCCAGTGTCCATCTCTTCCCACAGGCACTGACTGTGTGGCCAGTACCTACCCAATCCTCCCCAGCACCTTGGGCTTTATATTCAGAACCACTAGCAACTTAGTATGTAAATGGCCCCCGAGTTTGGTAGCCCGTCAGCCAGACACAGGTGCGTATTAAAGGGGGCCTCTGGCAGAGAGTACAAACTTTGCCATCATGGGTAGGTATCTAAAGACCCGCTGTTCTGACAAAGATACCAAATGTTTAACAGCACACAGTAAGATCAACGCCTACCCATAATTTCTATGACTGTGCCACCAATGTCCCGGTTCAAGGCAATTCAGATGCAGGTTTCCCTGGGACCTGGCCTGAGTTCCTACTGACCTGTTGTGGGAACTCACATTCTGCTTTCTCTGAAGCCTCCTGTGAAGATGAGCTTTTCCCCAGGGCTCCCTAACCCATGCTCGTTGGTGAGCATCTTCTGTTTGTAAGCCTTAGTGAGCACCTACTCTTTGCAGGTACTCATGGAGACGGCAGCTCCCAGCAATCCTACCGTGTCATCCCAGTGCACACTTCTGCTGGCACCAGCGAGCTGACCTTCACCTTGCTGCCTTCCTTGACCTTCTACATGACCTTGTGTCTGTTCCAGATGCCTCCGTTCTCACTGTACAGTCCAGTCTCCAATGACACTGGCCTTGCCTTCTCACAAAGTCTTCTGAGCTGGTCCTGATGCTGTAAGCTTCTTTCCCATGCTTCCTTCACAGCATGCCCTGCTCCATCCTGAGCACAGCACCTGTCACCTGGAGAAAGTGCACCCCTGGGGCTACAGGACACTCAGGGGCAGGAGCCTTGACCTTGTACCCCTAGGAGGTGGCAGAGTTCCAAGCACACAGTAGGTGCCTAATAAGAAAGGAAGCTCTGTGACCGAGTCTCTAACTGGACCACTCCTCAAAGTTCTGGGTATTAATGGGGAGTGCATGACAAGCCCAGCAGAGTGCTGCTGGAGGTGGAATAAACATGAGGGGAAGAAGCGTTAGCTCTGTAATGGTGATGATGATGGCCTAGACACTGGGATTTTTGTGGAGGGCTCTAGATTTTGTGGTAGAAAGGTTGTTAACCTGGCAGCCATCCAGGTCAAAGGGGACAAAACAAGACTTTGACTTTTGAGAGATCATGTTTCCCAAATCTCTGTGCTGAAGCAAATGACCCCAGGCAACACCTGTGGTCAGTGACCCAGCAAGGACCTAGAAATCTCCATCCCCCTGCTGAGCAAAGGCCTGCTGAGGGTGGAGGGAGGCATGCTGAAATTTCATCTATCCCCGCCAGCACAAGACGTTTCTACCAAACCTCACCAACTGGAGTTCATGCACTGACCTTCTGGATGTGAGTGGGGTCCACAGCAGGTCTACTTGGGGGACCTCTGCACTGTCAGATCCTGAGGTTAGCTCTGTAGTCCCCCACTGGAAACCTCTGGATAGCAGAGTTTGCATGCCTTGTGGGGAGGTCCACTAACCAGCATGCAGGCCTGCTCCTGCCTCCTGCCTCTGCTGGCCTTCTCTGTCTGCATAAGCAGCCTCTGCTGGTCTCTCGGAGGCCTTACTCTAGCATGCATTCTGCAAGTGGTTCCCAGAGATGCATGACAGTATGCCCGGTTTTCTCCCCAACCTCCGCAGTTACTGAAATCACATTGCTCAGTTTTCTTTTAGCACACGGCCCCCAATGGCAGAGACTGGTGCTGTGAGAGCTGATGCCGTTCTTGATCTGCTCACCACAGCACCCAGGAAAGCCACCAAGCTTATGGGGAAATGGACATCTGAGATAGAGAGTTCACCATCAGACAAGACCCCATTGGTGGCATTACAGTCACTGAGCAGCATCCCAGTGGTGTAGGCCGGGAACAGGTCTACACAGCAGCCACTGTAGCAGGCTGAAGAATTCCTCACTTCTGAAATAGCCAGTAGCCCACATGACGTGACCCTTACCTACTCTGGAAGCAGAGGAACATACCCCTCTTAGATGATCGATTACATTATCTTTGTTCAATAAATATTTATTTCAAAAACAACATGTCTTTGAAACAAGTCTGAAAACCCATCATTTTGGCTCCAGGCTATCATCAGCCTAAATTTATATATAAACCTATGTTCTGCCACCCAGTGGGTGACTCTGATGTCACAGAGAGAAGAAACAAGATGACAGTTTTGAGCCTTCCAATACATTGGTCAAAGTGACAGCAAATCAATGATCCCATCATAGGAATTGCTCCTATGAGACGTATCCACAGATGACATGTGACAGAAGTCAGACTCTACACTCACAAAGGTGAGGCCACCAGGAACACCAATACACAGCGGCTGCCAGGGGAGGCAGGATCCCAGGGTTCACAGAAGCCCAGGGATGGCCACCATTTGTGTAGTGCAGTCATTCTGGCCGGAGGGATGGCCTTTGCCATTGTGTCCAAGAAGACAAATTGAAAGACCACAAGTTTCCATAGGACATGACCATGTTCAAAGATGCTTCAAATGTCACACTGAGATCCTCCTGAGGGCAGGAACACTGGAATTATACACCTTTGCTCAAGCCTACCATCTAATCTGGCAAGAATATTTTTATTCATTTATCCCAAGAGAGAAACTGACAGCTCTACAGGACTGCTCAGCATGGCTTAGAATGAAGGAAAACGGGGAGGTCAGTTGCAAAGGTGGCATTTATGTTCATCACGGCAGGGTGATGCTCATCCACACAGAGCCACAAAAGGACAAAAGGACAATGCCAGGCCAAGGCAATCTCCATGTCATGGATACGACAACTTGTTTATGGGATACCACATCCAAAGCCTGGAACAATTTTGTCAAATGCTAAATGTTGTCTTGGGGCAGGGAATTATTTCCACGTCACCTGAATTTCTTTACACAAATATGTCACAAACAGTAAAGTCTTAAAAAATTTTTTATAAAGCATTCCACAGTCAGGTCTATTTATGACATATGACACTTAGAAAGCAAGAAACCAAATTATAAACACACTAGGCTGACTGTGTAAAAGCAGCTCCGACTAGAGAGGGAAAAAAGCACCAGCTCATCGAGTGTGAAACCTCACCATTTGCACATCAGGTCCCCGCTGTGGTTCACTGGAGAATATGCTAATTATAGACAAGCTGGGCCAGAAGGACACAAGGACTCTAGCAGACAACAAGCCGAGGCTTACAGGCTGGCTGTGTGTGGGTCCCCAGACAGCCATGTTCCTCTGGGTGCTGGGTACCTCTGGTGTGTGGCTTTCCACCAGCTGCCTCAGCACATTCCCCCCACACCTACTCTAGGACAGGGCAGCAGGCAGGCCTGTTGTCTCCTCCATGCTCCCACGCTGCTGTAGTCAGAGGCCCTCTTGGCTTTTTGAAAAAGCAAAAGAAAACAAAACAAAAACATAGAAAATGATAGAGAAAGGAAATTTCCCAAACACCAGAGCTTCCGGGACTCTGTGGCATTACCGAATCTCACAAGCTGAGTGGCGGGGCCCCTCCACCAGAGAGGTGCGAGCCAGCTCCACGCCTGTCCCTGCGAGCACAGGGACATAATGATATAATGGGCCCAACGCAGCAAAACGTCCCATAGAGCAGTACTAGTCAGCCTCAGAGGAGAGGAACTAGGGGAGTTCTGACCACGCACCGATGTTTCCTGCTAAGTAACCCTCCTACCAAGAGCCAACACGTAAGAATCCAAGAAAAACAGTGAGCGGAGTTCTTGTGCCTGATACTTTCAAACTCTGTGAGGGTCTGTAACCAAAGTTACAACTGTTCTACTTACTTTGAAGAACATTTCTTTTTATGGTTCACAGCAAATCAATGAAATGAAATACAAGCAAATGTAACCTCGCACAATTTCTGATCAACCTAAGCAGTTGCAAATGAGATTTGCTTATTCTAAGAATCCCAAATGCCCAGAACAGCTAAGAGCCACATGCGCAGGGGCAACATGTATGTTTATTTTTAGGAACCCTCACCCCACCACTGCCCTAGCCTTCCTTGCCCTGGGTATGACCTGGAGGTAGACAAGATAATGGGCACTGCTGGTGTTTGAAGGACTTAATGAATTAGTGGTAACAATGTTAGTGTCTACACTGGCCTCAGTCCTCTGTCCACTCGCTACCAGCAGCTTCCCAAGTGTTCCTGCACCCACTAGGGAGGGTGAGAGGGAAAGGCAGGCAAGCAGGAAAATGAGTCACTGAAACTCACCAGGGCTGCAACCCAGGCATGCAAACCCAGGCATGCAAACCCATGCATCCTGAGCCCTTTGTTCTGGGCCTGCTGCCGTCCTTACTCACATGGACAGAGCATTAATGTGAAGAGCAGAATGAAAGCGGTTATTTTCCAAAGAGAAAGGCCCTGGATTTTTAAGAGTTGCTCTGGAAAGATGATGGCAGAAGCCAACAAATGTAGAAGAAAGAAGTCTGAAAGAACTTGGTGGGGCGGAAGCCAGGGGGCTGCCATACACCCTCCCCAAGCCTCCACGGTCAGAAAGCTATGTAGTAGTCTTCAAGAAAACATCCCCTGACCAGGACCCAGTGGGACAAAAGGCAGGTGGTTCCTGGCTGATTATCTGGGTCCCAAAGCAGCCTTTTCTATAAATGGGGACCTAGGACCTATATATACCATAAGCCCTGCCATAAGAGTACTTGAGAACACTTTATCAGAATGTCAAATATTCTACCTGGACGACGCTCATACTTGGGACCCATTCCTATCTGGGCCTAGATCACACCACAGTACTGCTGACATTGGGGCATGGCATATACCTGAAGCATGGCTCATATCCAGACACAGCTCGTATCTGGAGCATGGGTCACAGCTGGGCTTAGCACACATTTGGGGTATGGCTCATACCTGGGCATGGCTCACACCTGAGGGTTAGAAGAAACACCCAGGAAGTTTCTGACTATCAGGGAAAGAGATGATTTTTTTAAAACTTTCAAACAAATATGTTAACTAGAAAGTCAAAGTATTCGGGACACGATGAGCCACATTACAGATTAGAGTTTCTGATGTCTCCATGAGGCCATCCCTTGAAAAACAAACAAACAAACAAACAAACAAACAAACAAACCCTCAAAGTAGCCACACATAGTCAGGACGGCTGAATTCTGGAAGTAAACGCTGGAGAGAACCCTGAGGTCCTGCTAAAGAGCGTATCTTAGACCAGAAGAACACTGTGACTGCCGTCACAGCTAACCCTGGCACGGGCTTTGCTGTGACACAGTGCACGAAACTGACGGATTCAAGTGCACAATTTCATACTCACAGAGATCTCTGATCCTGAAACACTTTTACCGCCTGTGATGTGCATGTGTGGCTATGCACCTATTAGCAGGTGCACATGCAAGTTTATGCTCAGGCCAGAGGCTGGCGTTGTGTGTCCTTCCTTGATCACTCTCTACCTTTATTTTTTTTGAGAAAAAGTCTCTCACTGAACCCAGAGTTTATCACTTCAGCTAGGCAGGCTGCCCTTCAGGGATCCACCTTGGGCTGGCTGTGGGTTTGTTTGTTTGTTTTTGCTTTTTGTTTTTCTTCAAATTGACAAACAGGAGTCATTTGGGAAGAGGAAACCTCAATGAGAAAATGCACACGCCAGACTGGCCTGTAGGCAAGCCTATGGTTCATTTTCTTAACTAGTGATTGATGGGGGAGGGCCCAGCCCGTGGTGAATGGTGTCATCCCTGGGCGGGTGGTCCTGGGGGTATATATTAAAGCAAACTGAGCATGCCATGAGGAGCAAGCCAGTAAGCTGCACTCTTCCATTGTCTACGCGTCAGTTCCTGCCTCCCAGTTCCTGCCTCCCAGTTCCTGCCTTGTTTGGGTTCCTGCCCTGAATTCCCTCAGTGGTGGACTGTGGAACTGTAAGCTGAGAGGCCCTCCCTATATTGCTTTTGGTCACAGTGTTTTATCTCAGCAATAGAAACCTAAGACACACCTGACTGCCTGACTCCAGCAGTGGGGTTACAGAGGCATTGCCATCCCCAGCTTTTTGCAGGGGTGCTAGGGGTCCAAATTCAAGGCCTCAGGCTTGTGTGGCAGGGAGTTCACTGCCTGGGGCATCTTCCTAGCCGGACTCAATGGTTTGTCTCCATGAATCTGCTCATCCTGGACTTTTCACATACGGCAAACTCCTTATTAAGGGTTCTCTCTTTCTGTAAAGTCACTAAGAACAGTGAGTTAGTAAATCCAGAGCCATGATCCCTGGAGAGAGATATGCTCAGGTTATCACAGGACTCCAGTCATAACCTGTCAACAATCAGTCACTATATCACCTGACGTCTGTCTAAAGACACTGTGTTTAGCATTTACTGAGCTCGTGGCCAGAGGGCCTGAATGTGGCTTCTCTAACATGACATCTCCATGAGGCACACCACAACCTCCTGAGCTGAGAACATTAGATACCACGTCAGCCCTCGGCCATTTGGCCGTTTTAAAGAGTGAAATCACCAACAAAAGGCAAAACAAAACAAAAGTGGCAATGTTGGCAGTGGACAGAGTGTGTGAGCGATGGATGCTGGGAGGAGCCAGGACAGCACGAGGTGCTTTGCCGTGTGACCTTCGCATCGAGTGGCTCAGTATTTCTCCACTCATTGTGCATGTTCTCCAATGACCAGAGAACCACTGTTAGTGTCGACTTAGGGTCACAAGTAAATACTAGAAGCAGGTCAGTTTTTAACTACACATCATCTGAATAATGGGATCACGGTAAGTGGCCCTGGGTCCTGGCTTAGTTCCCGGAGCATACTGTTGTAATCATCACTGCTGTGAAGTAGTACTTAGCTCTCTCTTACGGCAGGGTAACATTTGCTTGCATGGATATGTACACTTGGTCATCTGTTCACTGGCAGGTAGATTCTTGGGTTTGGTTAGCTCTTAGGCTGTTGTGAATGGTACTGTGTGCAAGTCTTTGTGTGGATATGTACCCACACACTTGGGTTCTGCTGGGAGTTTTAGTTGAAAGGGACACTTGTCTGTCATTTTATTGTTATGTCCTTGAGTGGCTGATTGTAAGAGGAGATTAAATGTTTTAAGTATGGTTGAGGGTTTATTTAAACATTTATGAAGAATGCTTACTTTTCACTGGTGATGGTAATAGTTTCTTTTTAAAATTTCTATATCAGTCAGGGCTGGAAAGTTGGTTCCCATTTAGGAGCATGTACTGCCCTTCTAGAAGATCTGAGTTTGATTCCCAGCACCCATCAGGCTGCTTACAACCACCTATAACTCCAGCTCCAGGGCACCTGACACCTTCTTCTGGCCTCCATGGGCACTGCACTAACATGAACCAACCACAAGCGCAAGCGCAAGCGCGCACACACACACACACACACACACACACACACACACACACACACACACACTTTAAAAAAGTCTTTGTCAAGTGGGAAGCTACATGGGACTCACTGGCCTCTCCAGCCCAATGCCATGGAAAGACAATGGACTATGATTGTTGACCCTGGTGGTCTCAGGATGTCAACCACATGGACACTTGATCTTCATGGTTATGGACCAGCAAGTCCATCCTGCAGACAAAGGCGTACAGCTGTCCACAGATGTACAGATGCATAGACTCTCCCCCCCATGCAGTTACCCCAGTCCGAACCCCATGAGGAGGGTGAAGAGAAGGTTCTGAGCTATCCAGAGGTATGAAGAGGGGCCAGTCAAGAGTTCATTGATATGGGAATCCAACAAAAATCTAAGAACTTTCCCGCCTCAGAAAGGATGGTGGAGCCCATGAGAAGGATCTGAGCTTATATAATATGAAAAAAGCCAGCTTTGAAATGCCATGCAGCTACTCAGGGCAGAGGAAAAATAATAAGAAGGAAAAGTAAGTAATAGTGAGAGGACCCTGGGCCTCAGCCTATACGCTGAAGGAGGGAAAGCCACCTGAACTGTGAGGGAGGCTGACGCAGTCCCACCTGCAACACGCAGACCTGAGCTCCCAGCCTGATTGCAGGTTCAGCAGCTCCATGGTGAGGGACATACCTCACTCAAGCCAGCCTCTGCCAGAACTTCAGAGTCCCGACTCCACAGCCCAGGAGGATCAAACCACTAGCTTCCTACATGATGGGTAACAAGGCCTGTGTGCATGGATGCCAACTCCCAGAGCCTTCACCCCTTTACCTGCCCCTCGTGAGTGAGGCAGGCCATGAGCTGGGGTCACTGTGGCACAGCCAAGAACTGGCCCAGGGGCCTGGTAGTCTGGTGGAGATGAATCACGAGCCACTCTAGGAACCTGTAATAGGTAACATCCAGAGAAAAGAAGAAGAGGACAGACAGGCAGAGGAAAACATGAGCAGATTGAACTGGCCTTCTGAGAAGGCAGAGTGTCAATAGATGGATTTTCCAGTGGTGTGGCGGGCAGAGTTCCGGGATGGGGTAGTAGGATGCAGATGTGTACACCAGGACCAGCTATGGCTACCACAGAGGATCGAGAAGGGACAAGAGTGACACTGTAGGCTACAGAGAGCCGCAGGGAGCACAAGAGTCCTGATTCCCAAAGTCTCCTAATCGCTCCGAGGAAGGGACAGCTGGACCAGTCTCTCAGCATCATCAGCAACATGCAGATTCTACTATCACACAGATGCCAATGTGTTCTAGTTTTGTGCCAGGAAACTGGACTAAAGTGAGGTCAGGGGTCCCCTACCGTACCCCATCAGCACAAGTGAGAACACCAAAAGTCAGTATTTCCAGGCCACCGGCTGTCAGCTGGCGTGCAATGTGTCACTTCACGATAACCTGGTGAGCAGGCCACTGTCACTCCTAGTTTGCAAACCAAGACAAGAGGGTGCCAGCCACAGAAGGCCTGGCTAACAATTCTGAGCCCCACGGCCAGCTCCACACCTTGGCTCTTCCATTTCCTCACTCAGCACGCTACAGTGGCTTGCTCTGGTTCTTTCCACCAAGCTCAGAAAGGATGGTGGAACCCACGAGAAGGATTTGAGCTCAGACGACAGATGTGCTCACACTGAAAAAGCCAGCTGTGGAAATGCTGTGCTGCTCCTCGGGGAAGAGGGAGAAGGAAGCATAAAGAACACCGAAAGGGTGCTGGGAGAAGACACCTAAGGAGCGGCCCTTAGCAGCAGACATGGTTTGCTGCTGCACGGCTTTACAGGGGTCTCCACTGGCTCCTCGGTCTGAGGCACACTGCACGCAGCGGTCCGCTCCAGGCCGGTGCTTGCAATGTTCAAAGTAGGTCTGCCCCAGAAGAAGGATGATAGTTAACAAATTGATTATGAAATGTCCTTTTTCTACCTCGAAGTTCCCCCTGCAGCTGGCTCTTTCCTGTAACATAGTATTTTTCATTCACAAGGCTCTGCCAAGCTCAGATGTAAGAAAACGAAACCCGAAATGCACTTCTGAGAGGTAAGCAGGATGAGTTCACAGCACTGTCTCCCCCCAACCCTGCCCCAATCACGCCGCCCCAATCACCAACCTGCCTATGTCAGTAATTTATTTCAATACAAAATAGTATTTGCTTACAAGAAGGCCAGGATTTTAGAGGTTAGAGTTAACCACAGTTACAATTTCAAGCTAGTCTTCCAGGGATGTGAAAAAGACATACTAAGAATGGCCCTCAAGTTTAACCTTAAGATATTGACAAATGCCTCTTTGTTATTGAATTCACTTGCTTCTAGCTAAAATGCTAAAAATATCAGCATTATTTATTCTTCATAAAAGTCTGAAAGTATTTGTATTATTTTTTCTTACATCTTTAAAAGGCAGAAGCCAATGCTATGTAAGTTGGAAAAGGCAATTTAGCTACTTTTAAGACCTTTAAACAAATTAGTATTGATCTGAAAATTAATTTTAAAGCCCGCTACTACAGGCCAGAAACTGGATCTTAGAGTCCTATACCAACAGAGAGAGAGAGAGAGAGAGAGAGAGAGAGAGAGAGAGAGAGAGAGAGAGAGAGAGAGAGAGAAGTTCTGTTTGTCTCTTAAGTGATTGCCAAGTAAACAGAATGGTGCCGCTTCCTCGTACCTCGCTTCTGGATGAAGACCCGAAGCAAGGGGTTGGCGCTTGAGACCGCCTTGCAGAAGTTGTCATCATTGTTGATGGGCAGCAGGTCGCCGTGTACATCAGCGTAGCCGATGGTCACTTCGGTGTTGGAGATGTGGTGGGTGTGCACAACCAGCTGGTAGAAATCTTCAAACTTCCCAGGCTTATGACGGTCCAAGGAGAACCTTCGGAATTCGGCCCCAAACTACAAGGCAAGAAGAGGATGAGGTAAGTAAATACTGGGAAGAGTCAGTGAGAAGGAGGTACTTGGAACAGTGTGGTAACTAAGTCCCCTTGAGGTCACTAGCAGTCCTGTGCCATGGTCTTGTGACTGAGCAAGTCAAATTCTATTTAAAATATATAAAGCATATTTTTAATTTTGGTTTTAAAGGAGTAGGTTTGCAGTTTTTTTTTTTAATCTCCTCTTTGTTTGGGTTAGTCCTCCCCATGTTTCCCACCCCTCCCTGCTCAAACCTTTCCACTCACAGAATCTACTTTCAAATTACCTATGGTCTACTCTCTTCCTTCCTTTAAGACTCCCCACCCCCAATGGCCTCTTACTAGTTCCCTGGGTTCTACAGGAACTCCAAGTAAACACAACAAATCAGAGATCTGAAGCCAGGATCCACACCCAAGGGACAAAATGAAGACGCTATGCAAGCTGCTGGGGGAAAGGGATCAGCTGTGACTCTTACGAGCTATGACATCGACCCGCCAGGTTAAAAAAAAATGTGACCACCTGTGCAATAGCGGCACTATGGTTAGGGGTAACCAACTGCCTTCTGATCAGAGTTAATGCCCACACCATGGCAGGGAATCCACGCTGGGTACTGGACCCTGGTGAAAACCCATGGCAGAGGAAACAAAAGGCCATAGGGGAACCGAACATTGCTGTTTAGCTAAACTGACCGCGCACTTGAAACTGCCTACTAAATAGTTATGTTTATGCGCACGAACACTACTGTGAGCCGTAATCAGAAAAGGGTCTCTCTCTAGTGAGTGGTGGAGAGTGAGGAGGCTCATGGCTGCACAGGGTGCTAAGAATAAGTGACCCATGAGTGCTCAGCCCTACACACGATGCTCAGACCATTCTCTCTAAAGCTTAGGCAACACTGTGAAGAGGGGACCGAGGGAATGTCAGAGCTGAAGGAATGACAGGAGAAGGGATGTGAAATGCAATCTCTAGGCAAGACACAGCCATGGCAGCCATGAACTCAGTGGTTGCAGATGCTCTGGGTCTGCGCAGGAATGGGCCCTTCAACAGTCAGAGAAGGAGGAGGAGCTTGGGGGGTGGGTGGGGGTGGGGCCTTACTTGTCACTGCTTAACTATTTGCTACTGGCAGATTCAGGGAGAGGGGGAGTCATTGCCTCCAGTTGTATACCCAATGGTGCCACCACCAGGCTTCAATGGACAGCTGTAATCTAATGGTCACACAGATGGCCCTGGTTTAAACTACATGGGTTACAAAACAAACCCCAAAGTCATCAATCTTGGACCGGACTGTCAGGGAGGACAGAGAGAAAGGAATAATGGGGAGAAAAAGGAACCAGCTTCCTTTCAAAAGAGCATTGACCCTCCACCTGGGCAGTAACTGGCGGCACCACAAACGTAAAGGCCCAGCGCCAACTTCTTTTCTGCAGACCTAGTTGCCCATGGAGCTGCGCACAGAGCTTATGCTCACAGCAGAGGACCCCAGCCCACAGCATATGGTCACCTCTTGAGAGCTGCAAGGAAATCAACATAGTCAGTCTGGCCTGAGGTCTTGGCTCAGAATCGTCTTCACTATAATAAAGAGGTAAATAAATGGGCTCCAATGGACACAAAGATTAATGTTTAATGTTACACATGAATGGCCATTATATCATCTGGGCATTATACTGGACAAACCATCCCAAATCACTGAGGTTTGTGTCAAAAATCATCTACAAAGCATTCAGATTTGGGGATGTAGCTCAGGAGTTTGTGATTTTTAAGAACTTCTCAGAAGTAACTAATGCTTGTGTCTGGGGCTCACATACAGAGACCAGTGGCTTAAGGGAATCAGCATCCAGAGATCCGTGTGAAGACCGACTTGCCTGGGGAGCAATTGCTGGTCCCACTTGTTGCAGGTCACCCAAAGCAAAGCCAAACTCTGATCTACCTGCACTGCCCAGGATACCCAACAAAGGAACAATTCAAAATGCCGGCCTGGGAAAAGCTACATTCAGTGGCTAGTCAGAAGTCTACTGTCTCCTCCCACACACACAGTAAGGGGAGAAGAATGGCCCTCCCACACACTCACTAGGGGAAGAAGTATGGCCCCAGCATTGGTGTTGCTGGTCACATTTATGAACGCCTGATGCCCCGGAAAGAGCAGAGGAAAGGACTCTGTTCTGTCCCCACTGGCGTCAGAGGCGCAGATTAGACTCTTTCACCCCGGCTCCAGACAAACTCAGACAAACATGTCATTTCTTCTCAGCACTTCACAAAGGATGCCCCAGCAACAGGGGGCCTGGGAAGAACATGTGTAGTGGGTAGCCATTCCAGCTTTGACCTGGAAGTTCCAACCCCCGTTGAGGCTTTGGTAATGGTCACGCCTACAAGGTGGGGCCAAGAGAGGACCCTGAAGACCCGAGATCCAAATGCGCCAGTTCTCTTGGTTTCTGGACCCTGGACGCTGGAGTTAGACTGAGCAGAGTTCTCTAGAGAACACCACTGGACTGCGCTACACCTTCCCCAGACCCTGTGACCTACCTATCCCTTCACTTGTAAGTTACCCCACAAAATAAACCTCCCTTTTAACTGCTTGGAGTGGCCTTAATAATTTCACCAATAAGCATGCTGGTCTTCCCCCATAGGGGCTGAAAAACTGTAAGATGACAAAGCCTACAACCCACGTTCTGTATGATTTCTTCCTGATTTAGTTATCCGGTCAAGTCATAACGTATTTATTTGGGCAGTCTTCATGTTTCCCACCTGTCTGGCTGACTTCTGCGGAGTCTAAGAGCACACCCCTTTCTTCCCAGTGAAGACATAGAAGACCGTAATGATGAGTAATGTAACCCCAGGAGCACTTTTCTCACAGCCAGTCCTTGTTTGGGTATCCTCAGCAGGATGCATGACTGTACACCACCTGAGGAACACCCTCCTCTGTATGCTCACAGCACTCCTCACTGCAGATTCAGCACCCACGTTATGAGTGAGATAAAGCTCACACATTAAATACCCAAGTTCTCCAACAATGTTTCCATCTCAGGTTCACTTGGCAACTAATCTACAGGCAGCTCAAAGTATTTTTCACTATTTAAACAATTTCCCTAAAATGTGTACCTTCCTATAGTAATTTGGAAAGGCAAAACAATCGGACTTTTCTTGAGGTGAAGAAAGTCTGGTCTGTGTCTGACCATGTGACTGGTTTGCCACGCAATCAGACAGCCTGTTATGTATGTTTAATGAGGTCCAGAGTTCCGACAGAGGTGGGTAAAGGTGATGTAATCAATCCATTTTATCTAAAAATTAAAAAATTTTATTTTCCACTTTACATCAGATTGAACAAGGGGCCTCCGAATGAAGGAATTAGTAGGTGCCCCTCAATGCCATAGAAGTCTTGGTAAAGCCAAGAATTTTTCTAGCTTCCAGAAACTGCAAAACTGCATGGCTCTGCTGACCAGGTGGCAAGTCTTGTTTCCCCTACCGTCTATGTCCATCAAACCCAGAAACTGTTCACACTGAACTCCCAGCAAAG
Source organism: Peromyscus maniculatus bairdii (assembly GCF_049852395.1). Lineage (NCBI taxonomy): Eukaryota > Metazoa > Chordata > Mammalia > Rodentia > Cricetidae > Peromyscus > Peromyscus maniculatus. Next base: position 71,614,828 of record NC_134870.1, on the reverse strand, counting down.
AGGTCATCTGAATTATGCTAATGGTTGACTTACTCTTGGCATGTGACCCAGGGAGGGTCCCAGAGCCCTTTCCTCACCAGGAGCCTTCACTCTCCCTGGCTGTACTTTCACTTACACAGCATTTGATTTGTTTATGTAACAAAGCTCACGCTGGTGTGGACATCTATAGCAGTTAAAAAAAAAATACAAGAAGACACTTCTGGTCACCGAGCAATAATACTTTTCATTAAATGCAGGATTTGATAAACATTGTAATAACTCAATCTAGAACTTTTTTTTTTTTTTTTGGTTTTTCGAGACAGGGTTTCTCTGTATAGCTTTGCGCCTTTCCTGGAACTCACTTGGTAGCCCAGGCTGGCCTCGAACTCACAGAGATCCGCCTGGCTCTGCCTCCCTAGTGCTGGGATTAAAGGCGTGCGCCACCACTGCCCGGCTCAATCTAGAACTTTTAAGAGGTAAATTCTCTAATTTACATTTGCCATTTGGGTTTTTATTTAAAAATTTTAATTCTTTTGTAATTTCATACTTATATATCACTTTTATTTGTATAATATATCTTGATCACATCCAGCCTAAATCTTCACTCCCAATCCTCCAGCCACACTCCCAACACCACCCTTGATTTTCTTGCCTCAGCCTGAGGGGTAATTACAGAAGTATGTCACCACGGGTGCCTCATTTTCATCATTTATACAATTCTGGGGTGATAATCACAGTGCATCTATATTATGCCTAAGTGCCCCCTCACAAGTGTGTGTGTGTGTGTGTGTGTGTGTGTGTGTGTGTGTGTTGCCTAAGCTGGTCTTGAACTCATGGACTTAAAGTTTTCCTATCTCTGCCTCCTGAGTGACAGGATTACAACTGTGTCCCAGGGTTCCTATCTCTGAAGCTCTTCCCATTTTGCAAATTGAAAATACTGATGGGTAACAATTTAGGAGCAATTTTAACAGAGATTGATAGCCATGTGGAGACTATTTCAACTTTAACTTATCTAAACTTTTTATTACATAGAAGAGTGACAGATAATCAAGCATAAATTAGTAGAATAGAAATCTCTGGATAGTAACAGATAAAAGAAATCAAAGAGAAAAGGACTTACATAAATTTTCCAATTATTAAAAAAGATTGTGTTTATTCTATTTAAAAATGGCTAATGGAAATACTAAACCACCCCATTCAGATTTCACCGGCTAGATTCAGCTGGGTGTGGTGACATGCACACAGGCAGGCACGCACATGTACACACACACACACAGTGGCCTTGCTGGGCCTAGCTAGGCCAGCAGGCACATTAGTATACCACATATCACAGCCCCCATTTCGCATCAGCACTCAACTCAGGCAGTATGCTTTTCCCTGGGGGAGTTAAGTCTAGACATATGGGAAGACATGCACAAGAGCTGGTGAAGGGACCTTTCCAGAAGCATACTTAACCAAGAAAGGAGCACCTAGCCAGAGTAATCTCCCGGCCGCCACAGTTCATTTGTGCCTTGGATGGAACCTCTTCTAATATGTGCAAACCCAAGTGCTTATAATAACACAAACTGCTACCTTCTAGAGAGTGCTAAGGAATCTATTTATTATTATGAGAACAAATAAAGAGCAAGAATCAAGCACTTTTTAAAGGAAGAATATTTCTCACTGGGAAATTCACAGGTGTGAAACTCCTTAGTTTCCAGAACTTTCACAAAATAAACTGTCATTCCATTATTTTGACAATACTAACTTACTTCATAGGTGATCTTCAGTCTTAATTTCTGCAACAGGATAGTAAACACTGAGGGAAGGGGATAGTTTTGCCTTTTAAAGCTCAAAAGAAAATTAATCTCAACACAAAATTCTTAGACCAGTAGGCAAAAGTACATTATTCTCAGCTGGGCATGGTGGCTCATGCCTGTGATCCTAGTACACAAGAGATTGAGGCAGGAGGATCACCACAAGTTCCAGGACACCCTGGGCTATATAATAAGACCCTCAAAAAAGTGTATTTACCTAAAAGTGAAATTTATTTTGATTCTCTTTAGTGTATATTCAACAATAACAACAACAGATTTATGATTTTACAGTTAGGAAAAAGATACGCATACATATATATCACCTCAACTAATACATCATCTATCTTTTATCTCTTTCATCTTATCTCTCTTCCCTTCCCCCACCTCTTGAAATGGAGAGCTTCCATGCCAGTAAGAAGTTCTGCCTCAAGGCAATAAGCCAGAGAATGATAAAGGAAGACATCATCCTGCCCCAGCCTCCAGATGCACACTCCCCTCAACCATGCATACATCCTAACATACCACACATATACAAAAAGAATTAGAAGAGACATTCAAACACACCTAGAGATTAATAAAAATATATCAACCACACATAGAGATTAATGAAAATATATCAAACACACCTAGAGATTAATGAAAATAGATCACACCAAAACGTACAGACTGTAGCTAAAGCAGCACACATAGGGAAACTTATGGGTATAAAAACCTAAAAAGAAATCCATTAACTAGAAACTTAAAAAAGTACAAACCTAATCTAAACCAGCAGAAATAAATGGACTGGAGATTAGGAAAAAATAGGGAAAGAAACAAAACAAAAAGTTGAGTCTTTGAAAAGACCAACAAAATCAGCACATCTTTAGATAGGAGAGAAAAAGAAATTCAAATCATTCAAATAACGAACGCAAGGGAGGACATTGCCGTCGATCTTTAGGAATGACGACTCTGAGTACCCCAATAGCAATGGGCACTGTGATATCTGATTCTTGGACATGGCTCAGGAAACATGTGAGATGAGCCTGGCCATTTCATAATAGCAGAAAGCCAGGAAGCAAAACAAACCCCACAAACATGGAACATGTTGAAGGAGATAGGAACCAACTGGGAAATATGCCAGTGGCCAAAGCTGGAACAATCTGAACAACAAAATAAAAGAGCACAAAATAAACATCCACGAGTCCACACAGATACAAACAAATGCCAGGATAAATAACTGGGTAGACACAGCTTCCATGCAGAAGAATACTAAATGATTTATCTGAATACATCACCCTCAAGGAAGGGCAGCACAAGTCTCCGCCTTTCAAAGACGGGCTGTGCAGAAGGAATCTGCTCCACTGTTCCAGCGTGGAAAGGGACAAGAGTGACTTCACAGTGGGGGTATCTGAACACACTTCTCTGCTTGGGCTTCAAGATCATCAACAATGGCAAGTCACGGTGGCCAGCCCGGACGCTTGGTATGAGGGACAGAAATGGTACACTGCCATTGTGGTTCTCTCTCAGTGTCACAACCCTAGTCCCATCATGAAAGGCACAACAAACGAATCCCCATCAAGGGACAGTTTGTAAAACATTGACCAGTAGTCCTCAAAAGCCAAATGGTCATCAAAAACAGGGACAGGTAGAGGAATAATCCCAATCAAAAGGATGCAGAGACATCGCAACTAAGTGGAATAGGCTTTCCTGGATGAGGTCTTGGAACGTTAGGTTAGAAAGAACACCAGGGAAAAACTAAATCTGAGTAAAGTATAGGGCTCAGTTAGTTATGATGTATCAGCATCGGCTCAATCATTACAAAAATGTACCACGGTAACATTAGATGTCTCAAACTGAGAAAAAAGGCGTGGTCTGTATGGGAATCCTCTGTATCCTCACTGCAATCTTTCTGTAAACTGAAAACTGTCCTAACATGATTTAAAACATTTTTATATTAGTCCACAAAGTAACAGGTCTCCTTGTGGCATTTTCATCTCGCCTTTGGTTTGGCTAATCCTCTCTTGTTCTTCACACCCATGTCCCCTCCCCCCAGGCTTGTACCCTTCTGTTCTCAGCGCTCACCTTTTCATCTTCATGCTGTATGTGTTCTATCACGTTCCCCACACCCCTCCTTACACCTCACCCCGACCCTGTTTCACGGTTCCCTTTCTGAGGTCTTATGGATGGAACTGAAAATATTAGATTAAGCTCAGAAGGAAAGGTCCCACATGTTTTCTCTCATATGTAGACCTTAGCTGCTAATTTTTATATGTGTGAATTATGTGGGCATGGATGTGGGTACAACTCACCAACCTAAAATAAATTTTAAAGAAAACATTACACATGAATCCTATGAGTGACCATATGCTGAGTACTGGACACCTTAGATGGTACAGATAGAGCCCAAGGAAGACTACAAACTATGAGGACTTATTAAAAAAGAAAGAGAAACTCCAAGTAACTTCTAATCAGGGTATAATTTAATTTTTTAAATGCCCACTGAGACAATTCCAGGTCTAATGCCTTCACTCATGAATTCTACCAAATGTTCACAAATTTATAGCAATCTTTCACAAACTCTTCAAAAACGTATGAGGGAATACATCTTACCTTTTCCTATCAGGCCAACTTTGTCCTGATACCAACACCAAAAAAGGCACAGAATAAATCTACAGATCAAAATCCAGCATGAAGAGGACAAAAGTCCATTAAAATGCCAGCAATATGTAATCACCAACACACAAAAAAGAACTACACAACCAGAGCCAACAACGTGAACTACAGGAGTGCCAAGTGGTATTCACATCTGAAATAGGTTATTGTAATAAGCAATATTGAAGGCCAAAGGCAACACAATCATCGCATCATGACAAACTAAAAGTGGAACTCCACAAACGAGGACAACCCCAGCTAATACTGCACTTAATGGCTTGAGACAGACTAGTTTGCCCCGGAATTCAGAAGAAATTAAGAAAAGTTAAGAAGAGTGTTTATTTTCACCTTTGAGAACAGGAAGGTAAGAGGAGAAGAAGGATATTCGAACATTTCTATTCATAAAATTTATCTAAATTCCCTACAGCTGATGAATGAGTTCAGTACAATTTAAGGACACACCAAAAAATTATTTTTATATCATAGCAATGAACAATCAGTTTGGAAATAAAGTTAAAAAAACAATTTTACTAATAACATACTAAAGGGAATAAAGTAAATAAAAGACATAAAACTACAGAATATTGTTGAAAAATTAAAGAAGATGAAATAGATGAAGGCATTTCATGTTCACGGATTACAGAACTCAGTGTCCATAAATGCTTCCTAAATTGGTCTCCAGATTCAAAGCAACCCCTATCAAAATCACTGCCTTTGGGACAGGAACTGCCAAGCTGGTCCTAAAAGTATTTGGATATGTGAAAGACACAAAATATCCAAAAAAATCAATCTTGAAAAGAAGAGCTGGAGGACTCACACTCCCTAATTTCTAAATTCTTAGTGTGGTACTGATACACTGTGACAATTAATCCTGTCAGTTGTATTGGGCTGAGCAGTAACTAAGGCCGCTTCTGGACCTGTCCAGAGACATGTAACTAGGGGGAAGGCCCGCCTTGGTGTGAGTCCTACCATCCTATGAGCTGGGGCTCAGATGTCGTGGGAGTGAAAAACCCGCTAGAACAGACATGTACTCTCTGGTTTCTGGCCACCGTGAAGGAAACTGCTCTGCCCCGCCATGGCCTCTGTACTCACGGTGGACTGAAGCAGTGATGAACGTAAATCTCCCCTTCTTTAGCTGCTCAGGAAGGTATTTTGTCACAGTAACCTGAAGTCTGACTAATACATACATGATCAATGGAATAGGATCAAGGCGAATACATGGATAAAACACCTGACTTGTGACCAATTGATTTCTGCTAAAAAAAAAAAAAAAAAAAAGTCAAGCCAACCCTCTGCAAGAAGAAATAACCTTTTCAACAACTAGTGTTGGGACTACTGAACATCCACATGAGAACAACGGGATTGGACTCCTAGTTTACACCACACACAGAAACTGATTCAGGCTAGGTCATCGGGTAAACACAATAGCTAAGTATTTTAAAAACTCTTAGAATACACAGGATTAAATTTTTATTACTTGGGTTAGGCACTTATCACTTAGATATGACACCCATGACATAAACAAGAAAAGAAAAAACAGACCAACTGGATTTCATTATTTTAAAACTCCTGTGCATCAAAAGATACTATCAAGGAAGTGGAGAGGTTATCTACAGAATGGGAAAAATATTTGCAAATTCGATACCCGGATTAGGAAATTGCATCAAGATCATATACAGAACTTTAAAAGCCCAACACTAAGCTGCCAGGCATGGTTGCATATACACGTGTGTGTGTGTGGGGTGGGGGGGGTGCATGGCTGACAGATCTCTGTGACTTTTAAAGCCATCCTGGTCTACATAGAGAGTTCCAGGCCAGGGCTCCACAGAAAGACACTGTCTCAAACAAAACAAAACAACATAACTCAACCACATAAGACGATTCACCCCAACAAAAAAATAGCCAACAAACTGGAATAGACATTTCTTCAAAGAAGATCTACAGATGGCCAATTAACACATGAGCAGATGGTGCTCAGCATTGCTAGTCACTGGGGAAATGTGGATCAAAAGACGGGGCAGCTTTCTCCAACCCAAGAGTCCTCTGGAGTGCACACTGCGGTCCTTTCTTCAACATCTCTCTTAACTGCCTGCACTTAAATCTAAGCATGCACTCTCACTCTATAAACTCCAAGCTTGCAAAAGACTATAATGAGTCACTCCTACAGTTTAGATGGGTGTCTTCCAAGGTCCACATGAACTTGCAAGGAGGTGGAGTCTGGTGAGAGATCCTTAGTTCATTGGGGGCATCCCCTCAAGAGAGACTCTAGGACCCCAGATGTTTATTTTTGCTTCCTGGCTCATGAGCTAAGTGGTTTACTCTGCCATATGCTCCTCATCATCTGCTGCCTCGCTACAGGCTCAGACCATGATTTTGGATCAGAACTTCCAGAATAAAAAGCCAAAATAAACCTTTCTCTTTATAAGTGATTTGCCTCAGATATTTTATGATAGTAGTGGAAATCTAATTAAGTTACTGTTTCGAAACTATTTAAATGACTATAATAATAAAAAAAATGGAAAACATAGTAGCGAGAATGCGGAGGACTACGAAGCTGCTTGCCTCTTTGATAGGATTTCAATGGTTGGCAAACAGTTGGGCAGTTCCATAGAGTGTTAAACAGAGTTGCTACTTGAATGACCATTTCCCTCCTAGGTGTATACTCAAAGAGATGAGTACATATACCCATGCAAAAAAAAAAAATTGTATACAAATGTTTGTAACAACACTGTTTTGAAAATGAAAACAACACAAGCGTCCATCAAGTGACCGCCAGGGCATACAACGTATGTTACAGGCTGGAGGACCTTGAAAATATTATCCTAAGAGGGAAAAAAGACACGAAAGGCCATTTGTTGTATATTCTACTTACACATTATGACCACATATGGTTATAACACGTTATCATCAGTAGAGACAAAAAGTGTAATATGGAAATGATTCTGTGGGCTGAAGGGAGGAAAGAATTAGTGTTGTTGGTGGGCATGGTCTCAGGGGTTCTGTCTGGGTGAAGAGAATGTTCTAAAATTAGATAGTGGTAATGACCGTGCAACTCAGACTATTAAAAACCACTGAATTTTACAATTTATAGGTGTGAACTTCATATTAATTATAGTGTCTACAGCTGTTATTTAGAAGAGCTGACCTTAAAGATTATGTTTGTAAAACAGCCTCCTAGAAAGGCTCATTGGAAGCTGTGATGAGAAACATGGAAATCTGTAGGGAGGCACCGGACCTGTGCTACACATGGAGGCTCCGGCTCTATTCCAGTAAGCAGGGAGCCCCACCAGACTGGGGTCTAGCACTTGTCAGCACACAATTAAGAGAACATGCACAGTTAAGAGATCAGGGAAGACCAGGCCCCATGACTGCTGGGCCTTTGGAAGGAGGTATGGGCTGTGAGGATTGGGCCAGCTCAGCTGGCAAGGCCAGCTTTTCCTGTTTGAATGGGTCCCAGGGTGTTGAAGAGAAAGGAGGTCGGAGGACAGGTGCTCCGAACAGGGTGGAACTTGCCTTTTCCCTCACACTCCTGTCTCCACCCTGACCCCAAACTGCACAAGTTCCTCTGGTCTTCCCTAATTCAGAAACGAACGTCTAGAAATGGTGTTTCTGGAGTCATAGGGCTCTGGTCATTTGACTCTATCTTCATTATTCCACATATATCCCGGGGTAATTCATCATCACTGCCAACTGCACTTCCTTACTTTCCAGGCTAAAAGACATCACTGGGATTTAATTTTTCTTGATACTTCAGGAGAAAAGTAAACTTAACATATCATAGTTAGACACACGCATTCCATGCGGAAACACATTTAACTGAGAGCATGGATGGTTCTAGAGTCATCGACATGGGGGTGTCTTAGGGTCAGCAGAGTCGGACTCACTACAGTGTGTTCTTCAGGTCTGCTCAGCTATCTTCATGGCCTGAACTAAACTGAAAGCTTCTCACCTCTCAGAAGGCTACTACTTTACAAGGCCCTCCAGCGATGGCTCAGAGAGCATGAGAGACTCGCCCCAATCCAGGCTGCCTGGAAATGGGATCCTTAAGTCTTGACTCGTACTTTGTTCTTCCTGAAGCACCAACTGTGGCCACTGGTAGCCAACAGCCCACACATTTCTCTTATTGCTGAAAACATAGGTTTAGAAAACAATCTAAAAATGGCCCCTGAAGGTTCATGAGTTAAAGGCTGGGTTGCCAATTGATGGGGCTTTTTTAAGCTGACAGGTCATGAAGGCCCTGATATAACCAATCACGGGGCCTGCTTAGGGAGTACAGATCAAGAGTGTAGCTGTGTGGGGTTTTTCTTGTCCTATGTGTTCCCTCTTTCTGTGTCTCTGCTTCCTAGCTGCCATAAAGTGAGCAACTCTACCCTGTCCCATCCTTCGACCATGACGCTCCATCTTGCTATCGGTCCAGAGCTAGCCAAGCATGGACTGAGTACTCTCAAACCCTGACCCAAAATAAACGGCTTCTCTTTTTAAGTTTTGTTCAAACATTTTAACACTGTGATAAAAAGCAACTAATACATGGTCCATACACTTCATGTCAAATTTATGCGGATACTATTTTCACTGAAAAGCATCTTGCTGAGCGGGCTGGAGAGATGGCTCAGAGCCTAAGAGCATGTACTGCTCTTCCAGAGGACCTGACTTCATCTGGCAGCTCGTAACCATCTGTAACTCCAGGGGGACCCAATACCTCTGGCCTCTGCAGGCACCTGTATTCACATGCACATGTTGAAAAATAATTAAAAAACACTTCTTGCTGAACAAAGTGCACCTCTGGCTGGATACCATTCCTGGTGAGCCGCATGCCCCTGGTTTGGCATCTCTTGTAAGCTGGCTGGCTACCACCCTCAAGCTGATCCTTGCCACGTTCAGAGGGATGAGAACCAGCAACAGCACTGCCCTTACATGCTGTTGTCTCCCGACAGATGGAGGCTTCATGGGTCTGAGCCCACTGGGTCTTGTGGCGTGCCAGAAGGAAGGTCTTCTACCAAATCCATCATTTGATTGTCCTGTTCTGAATAGCTATTCGGGGACCGGAGACCCACACAATACCTTTGCTCTCTGGCTGTTACGGGGAGATGTACCATCTCCAAACTCAAGCGGTGGAAGGACTCACCCTTGGTCTCTCATTCTCTGCCAGGATCTGGCTGTCCAGGAGATCACCTCCCTTTTCAAGTCAGTTTTCACCAAAAGGGCAGAATAAAAATCAAACAGCACGAATTTCTGACTGGCTTTCCGTCATCCTATGTCTTTGATTTCCTCAAACTATTCCACTTTTGAAAAATGTTCCTCCTTCTGCACCCAAGCTAAGTCACTGTTTGTCTCTGAGCTGGCCAGAGACATGGACCACATGTGTGACAAGCACAGGAGTTTCAGGTAAAGCCAAAGAAGCCAGTTTCATTCAAGATACCTCCTGAAGACAGGCTGTCCCTGATGCCTCTCAAGGGTCCCACAGAGATGTGTGACAGATGGAGACATCACCAGCCGTACAGAAGTGCCCGCTGGATATGGCCAGAATGCCTCTCCCAGGAGTGTCTAGCAAGCGCTCTTCTTTAAAATGAAGATCACATAGTATGTGGTTTGCGTTTCTTCATGGTTTAAGTAGGGATACAATCATATAATTCTAAACTCAAAAGGGACTCAGGACCCACTGCCACCCATGTCCTCTTCCCCAAGCAATCAATGATTCCAGCGATGATGTGGTCTTCAAAAGATTTTACGCAAAGAAGGTAAAGTCTTCCCTTCTCTCTCTTTCCCTTCGACAGTCTTGAGATGCAGCCCTGGGGGTCTTGAATTCGTGATCTTCTTGCCCCCACCTCTGGAATCCTGGGCTCAAGGCAAGTATCACCTCATCCAGTCTTCTTTTCTAAACAATAGTAGCACTCTATCTACCCACAAGGTTATACTTTTCTCACTGACTTGCTCTATTGTGAAAATGCTTGTTACGGTGCTTTGGAGGGGACACTGACATGAGCCCTTCGACTTGAGAAGGGCTATCTGTACTTGGCTGCTGCCTTCCTAAGGTGCACACGGGACAGGACATCATCTATGTCATACTGACCAGGAAAGGGTTGCTGACGGTCTGGGTATCAGTGAATGGTCTATACCAGCCAGAGTTGGCTCGGGGACCAGTTCACCTCTCAAAACCCAAGCAGTCACAAATTTTAAACAGTTAATCGACACTAGAAAGTAGCAGGAGCTGCCCTACCTCACCACGGATGAGAAGCATACGGCAGATGCACAAATCTTGACTGAATTAATGAATTAAGCCTGCTAATGAGCTTTAAGCCAGAAAGTCTGTAAGGCTGTAAGCTGGCGCTGGCTTAGGAGACCATAAAGCAAGATGGGATGAGAAAGCTGTGAAAGAGATCCACGTTTCTCGCAGGCAGTGGGTTCCACTAGCCCTGCTGGGTGCACATCCATTCCCCAAATCCTCTACCCTTCTGAAGCCACGTGCCAGCCAATATGCTGGCAAAAACAAGGAGGCAATGTTTCAAAGAATAGCTGTAAATTCAAGAATAATAAGAAACAGAGCCAAGTGACTACAGCTGTACCTCTGAGCCGCCTGGAGGTATTAGGTACTTACCTGGAAAAAAAAAAAAAAAAAAAAAAAAAAAAAAAAAAAAAAAAAAAAAGAGGCTTTGTTTCCAAAAATTACCCAAGAAGGAAACAGAGTGAATTGCTGTGGCATTCTCATTGGCTTTTGGCTAACCTGGGTGGTGGCCCCAGGTCACCCTCAACTGTGGACTGTATCATACACATGCCGCAGGCAGGCATCTCCTGGGAACTCTGAGGCTACCTTCCACCACAGCCCTGTCCTCCTAACTAGACACGAGGAAGAGAGCACTGAGGATGTTGTGTCACAGGGCTGAGCGGGAACCACTGAGCCATCAGGGCTGAGGGAGGGCCGGGCCACTCTCACAGAATGTCCTTTGGGATGGGGGGGGGGATACACCTTTCTTTATTTGACCCTTCCACTCTGTGTAGGAGCTTATTCACTGAACCAGGTTCTTCTTGTGTTGTGCTTCAGAGTCCTAAAAGAAAGACATGGTCTCCATTTTAACCACTCAAGGACTCAGCATACAAGAGCATCCAAAACCACTTGCTGAATGGGCAAACGGGCATGCACTGCATAGCCCTACCTTCATTCATCCAGAGAATATTCTCAGGGCACCTTGGTGCCCAGATGCCATCCCACACACTTAGGATAGGAAAGGGCCCAGAGAGGAAACGGCAGCCCTCAGGAAACCCTACGGAAGGCAGGCAGCATGAAGTAGAAAACAGCCAACTGTGCGTGAGTTAGGAGCCAATGAGGATCGTGGGAAAGACAGACGTGGGGGAACTCTATGGTCTTCGAGGCCACAGGCAGCAGAGCCATAGTGTCGTCCCCCCCCCCCCGCCGCCACCCCCAAAGCCGGTTGGTTCTGGCTGGGATGACTCAGGCTCCTACTCCTTCACAGCTGCTTCTCTAGGAAGGGCTCCATACCCCCCACCTGCGGCCCGCTCTTCAGCCCTGTTTCTCCAGTTGCCTCCTCGGCTTTGGCCTCAGCAGACTGCACCTGTGAACCATCTGTCTCTCCCACCTGGGACAGGGTGTTGCTCACAGTGTCCAGATTGCCCAAGATTACCCGAAGCGCTGCCTGCTTGTGGACGCCCTCTCTGGCTCCCATAGCCCGAAGTGTCGCTTTCTGGCCTCTCCCTCCCACCTCAGAGGGGAGGCACCCCTGAGAGTCCCAGATAGGTCTCCTCTGACTGAAATTATTCTCCTTGTATCTGTTCCCAGCGTGGAGCAGGAGGGACATCAGCCTCGCTGGAATGGCACTGGCTGACCTGCATACCCAACAGAGCCCCAGAGGAATAAGACGGCAGACGGGAGGTAGTCAAGGAAGGCGCCATAGTGGGCCAGTGTTAGAATGCACATCTGTGACCTAGGCTTGGAAAACCTAGGAAAGGGTCTCTTTTCTCTCCGGCATTTGGTACCTATAAATGAAACTCCACCTAGATTCAATTACCTAGATCCAAGGACTTCAGGCACCCTACAGAGGGGCTCCCAGCAGGCTAGGACCTCTCAGAGGCACAGGAGAATGAATGAGGTAATTGAGAGGAGAGAGGCCACCTAGTTAGGTCTCTTCCACCAGCTGCTCTGGACCCCGGGGGAAGCATCTGGTCTCACTGAGACATTGCCATCAGACTCCCTCCTACTCGAGAGGGACCCATGTGGTTCTCACTCTTATCCTAGCCAAGACCAGAGCAGAGGCCTCGCTCACTCTCTTGAACTGTAAGGTTTATTGTGAATGAAAAGCCCGTCCACCTTTCTACACGAGAATAACCCTATAAACCAAACACAATCTGTCCTACAACTCTGGATGCTGTTCCTGCCCCAAGTCTACAAGGCCTGGTCCTGCAAGGACCCACCCTTATAGCTGAGCTGTTCAAGGCCCTGCTCTATAACCCTCTTTCCCTCAGGCCTCTCCTGGCAAGACCCACCCTTGTAGGCTCCTCCGCCTGGAACAGGCACTCCCCTATAGGGCTCTGCAAATGAGGACAGTCTCATGTAACCAGAAGCATCTCAAAATTCCCACAAATAACTCATCAATTATATTTACAGCAATGAAAAGTGGAACCAGTAAACGAACCAACTCAAACAGACTAAAACAGCCATAGCTGTAGACAGAACTACCAGATGAAGCCAAATGCAAGTGGTGTTTTCAAAGGGTTAAAAGAGAATTCAGGGACTTCTTTACAATATTCGAGAAAAAGGACTCAGTGCGAGTGCGCCCTGTGATTCTGATTAGGTAAAAGGTATTCTGACACAAAACAAAGGAGCAAAGCCTGGCCTAGGGGTCTCTGAGAGAGAAATCCTGCTGACCCCAGGCATGGCTTTAGGATGCATGGACTCCTGCTCCTGGGAGTGATGTGGAGCAAACAGCACCAGTACCCGGGCCTCTGGGAACAATGAATGCAGCGTTGTAAGAGACAAAACAGAGGTACATTTCCCTTTATCATTCCTTATTTGTGAGACAGAAAGTCATGTATCCCAGGTTGGCCTTGGATTTGCTATGTAGCCAAGGATGACCTTGAATATTTAATTCTCCTGCCTCCACTTACCAACCCTAGGATTGTAGGCATGTACCACCATGCCTAGTTTATTTGGTGCTGAGAATCAAACTCGCATTGTGCATCCCATGCAATCACACTGTCATCTCAGCTAGATCACTGGCCTTCAGCTGTACTTTCAAGACCGACAACCAGGGCTGTCAACAGCCAGTCACAATTATAGTCTATTTTTCAGTATTTGTTCATTCAAGAAAATTTCACATAATGTCTACTATGTCTAGCCCTGAGCTGGGGTGAGTCTATGGATCTGCCTTCATGTGGCTGAAGGTTTGCTGACCAGCAGGATGTCAATCAGTAGTCACACATGCAGCGCATAATTACACACTGAGAAATGCCAGGGGAGTGACCGAGAACCCAGGCCTTCATTTAAACTGGGTGTGTAAAGCAAGTAAATCATCAGGTAAGGAGATTGGGGAATATACATCTCATCTATGGTACAAGCTGAAGGGCAGTGTGGCCAGACACAGGGGACCCTGCCCTCTGTTAGGTGCTGTAGGGAAAGGCCAGGAAGGCAGCCATCAGTCAGTACAAGCCAAGGCCCTCTGGATGTCTCTGATGTTCCCACTGTTCATGGAGATGGGTCGCAGTGTCACAACAACCTAACTCCAGAGGAAGGTCAGGCAGGGTCAATGATGGCTCTACCTGGGTTATGGCAGAGACTTGACTTGGACTATTAGAGACGTGGCTGGAACAGGATTTGTTAAGGAGAAAGAACCTGGATCAGAGTCATATATTCCAACTTGAAGCAGGGTAGGATGTGATAGGTAGGTAGGTAGGTGGGTGGGTGGGTGGGGAGGTGGGTGGATGAATGGATAGATGGATGGATGGATGGATGGATGGATGGATGGATGGATGGATGGGTGGATGGATGGATGGATGGATGGATGGATGGATAGACAATAGGAAGATAATAGAGACACCATAGATGATGCTCTGGATGACATACTGGGACACATTTTAAAATTGGGTCATAAATCTGTGAGTCAGGCAGGGTGGTGCTTGGTCCTTTCCTGTGCTCTGTTCTCCCACTGCCATGCAGGGTGATGATGGCACAACTGTCACACCTGCATTACTGCCTGGACCAGCACCACAGGGTGCACGAGACTGCCCAGGGCGACTTTGGGGCCAGGAACCCTCGCTTGGCTTGGGCTCCATCTGGGAGGCCATGCGCCTTTGCGGGAAGGCCTGCACCCTGGTTCACACAGGTACTCTATACTGGGGACCCAACGCAGCCAGGACTGGGACCAGAGGCCTGAGACAAACAAGCATGATGGAGATGACTAAGTCACTGCCAGGCAGCCTCTGAGTACACTTCAATCCTATAGCAAGTCCACTCGGGGAGAGGTACCACTGCCCCATTTTATAGGCCAAGAGAGTAAGACCTAGTGGTTTCCAACCTGTGGGTCATGACCCCCACAGGGATGCATATCAGATATTTACATTATGATTCATAACAGTAGCAAAATTACAGTTATGAAGTAGCAACAAAAATAATCTTATGGTTGGGGGGTCACTACAACATGAGGAACTATAATGAAAGGCCGCAGCATTGGGAAGGCTGAGAACCGCTGATCTAGAGGGATTCATTGACCTGCTCAGTCCTAAGGCTAGTAATGAAGGAGCTGAGGCCAGATTACAGGAGGGCCTGAGATCATTCTGATTGGACAGTCAGAGACGAGGACGGGTATAGGTGGGAGGGGAGGTCTGAAGCAAGGGACTGGCATGGGCAAGAGCGGCTGCCAGGGAGGAAGTAGGGTGCCTGGGAGCCGGGCAAACACAGGCTCTAGGTAGGTGGGGTGTGAACGTAGCTGCTCATCTGTCTCCACCTCCACGGGACTTTCCTGAACTGTAAATCCACAGTGAGAACCCTGGTTATAGAGGAAACAGTCTGACCTGTGCTTAAGAAATGTGGAAGAGTCAGGCACTCTGCAGGCTGGGAGCTGCGCAAGGGATGCGGGCTGGTCCCGGTGACTCACAGCACAGGTTCAGACAACAGAGTCAGGCTGGAAAGCACCAGACTCAGGAGTACGCCAGCTCCCGGCTCTGCTCCCTGCCCTGGCTTCGTAACTCTGGGTCTTAGACTCCTTGGTGGGCAGGAATGAAGAGCAGCTCTTTACAGGGTCTGTGAGGATCCGACTGGAAGGCTCGTTCTGTGCTCAGAGTGTGGGAGGAGAGCAAGACATCCCGGAGCGGCTTGCACTCTGCAGGCCTGAGAAGGTGTACAAGCATCTCAAGGCTCTCACAGGGCTGTCACTCAGCCCGCCCCATGAACCAACCTGCAAACTCCTGCAGCATTTAGGACAGACCATTTGGGGAAGCTTGTGCTATGGGCTGGGCACTGTTCTTCATCAGCTGAGCTGCATCTCCTAACATCTGAGCAATGCCTGGCTTATTAGGCCCGTCCCTTCCATTGCTATAAAGTGGCTATTCTTCAGCGCTATTTTTCAAAATCAAACAACATATATATATATAATACTATGAGAGACCAGAGCTTGATGCTTTGGGTAGGTAGTGGCCTTTCCTCCCAGCTGTGTGATTCAATGGGCATCTGCTACGTCAGGGTCTGGAGGACCCAGTGATACTCCCAGTAATCCTGCTGCAGAGAGCCTGCTGCAGTATTGCTGAAGGAAATGGTGATGCTCCAAGTCTGTGCTCCTCGCATCCGCCAGGCACACTGCACGCAGGGCTGAAGCGCCCATGCTGTGCTAACAGGCAGGATCAAAGGCTCGGGCTGCTGAGGAGAGGGGACCTCACAGGATACAGGAGGCCATTTAGGAAGCAGCCCGGCCCTGAACACATGTCCGGGAGGCAGCAGGGAGGGAGCTGGGTGGATAGTGACCTCAGCAGCCAGGTGTTGTCTGTTTCCCAGGAAGTGGAATCATGGACCATGGAACTGGATGGTTCAGGATGATGTTGCAACTCAAATTCTGGACTTGAACACACATGGCTTAATGGTTTTGTCATGAGTTCATGTCCTTGCTGAGCCTCGGGGTCCTCATTGCCACAGTGGAAGAACAATACTCTGTAAGGTGTTTTGAGTATCAACAGAACCCTGTATGCCAAGTGCCCAGAAAGAGGCCTGGCACAGTTGTTACCCAAGGCTATAACCATCAGACTCGTTCAAGCTGGAGTAGGTGACACCTAGACTTTGCACATGTGTGTGTCTATGTGACTGCTTCTCTCACAGACTTGATCATGTTCCTTGAGCAGATCCTATCCACTAAGCACCAGGCGTTAATCTTGGGTCAGGCTGGGACTACTGCCTGGGCTGAGAAAGGCACCTCTAGGTCCCTTCCAGCTCCATCTCACCCACTGACAACGGGGTCACAACCCTAGGAAACAGTGGTAGGTCAGGCAATTGCTTGCTCGGACTCATTAGGGTCACCTTCCAGCAAATACTCCCGTCTGTAACAAAAGGAGCACCTGTGTATAGTTTTTAGACCAAACTGAGCCTATGAGATGGTCCCATACTGGCTCCAACATTCAACATCAACTTCTCAGGCTCACCCTCAGGGAGAAACCACATCGTCTCTCTCCTTTCTCATCTCTGTCAGTAATGGTGCTGACTGGCCGGGTATGATGTCAGGAGCAGGTGCACCTCCTCTTCCTTGCAAGGGACCATGCTGCAGGCAGACAGGTTTATTTGTCCCCTAGCAACCCCCTGCTATTTCAGAACACTGAGGGAGTGAGGCTAGCCTGGCTGTCCGGGGGTGGGGGCAGCTAGTGGCGTAGGCCCTGGAGCCATGGAGAACAGGACACTAACATTACTTTCATTGCTAAATTCCTCTGCAACAGCTGACCACCCCAAAACAATAGCACGTGTGGCCCTCAAAGTTCCCTTTCATAATAGCCTCTCCGAGGGTCTTTCTATAGCATCACGTTTCCCTCAAAAAGCCACCTGAGGGGAGGTTTCTGGGCCTGGGCACCTCTGCCTCATCTATTCTGTCTGAGAAGCAGAGGCGGAGTGGGGAGCTGTGATCCTGGAAGGTCAAATCTAGCGTTGACAAGCACAGTAATACAATAAAGTGAAACAAAACACACATGTATTTACTCAACAGCCAGGACCCTGAAGAGGAGCAGAGAAATCCCATGGTGCTCTGACATACTCACAAGACATGAAGCCTCAACACCCGCAAGTGTGTATGACTCACATCCAGGGAGACCCAGGCTCGCCCTGGAGTTAAGGTAGAGTGCAAGATCTTGGCTCTCCAGGTTCCATGGACTACCAAGCGTGAGTCTGCTATGGAACCTTCATTCCTCATATACTAACTCCATTTTCAAAGGAAGATGGTCCAACCTTCCCCATACGTGAAGAATAAATACCACAGAGGATGGCCTACGATCTGCTGTATGTGGCCCAGGCTAGTCCTCATTCATTCACGTCATGTCACATTCAGCCATAACACCCTGCTAGCCACAGGGGTCTCTGAATGACCTACTGCTGGAAACTAATGGAAATCCAAGTGCAGAGGCGACCATTCACCACTGTGAAGCGTAACAAGAGCCTCTTGGCTCACATATCAGCAGTGGGTTCCCAAAACTCGGCAAAAAAAACACAGACTTTTCTTGATTTACAAATACCTAATGAGATGCAGTTCAGTTCCTCAGAACTTCAGAACTGTGGCATGTCAGACAAAAAACCTGAAAAGTAGTAAAATCAGACACACACACACAGCATCAGCATTTTATACATCTTGGGGGGTGGGCTAGCCCTAACTCATGCCACACCACCTGGCACAGTCTCGGTTTGTTGGAAGGTCACTGGACAGGTCACGGTAGCAGACAAGCCACAAACTGGATGTAGGTGGTCCATACAGGAGGCCCTGCACTCAGATGAGATGCTGCACAGTGGGCGCTTTCAAACATTGTAGGTATAGAAAGCAAGCTCCTATACCTCAGCCCAGTACAACAGTTTATCCACCCTATTGGTAGCACAGTCAGGAGGAAGCAGCCTCAAGTGACTGCCAACACACCCACTGCAGGAAGAAGCAAGGCTCCTCTCATGCCCAAGGGGTGGGTCCGGTGCACTGGGTGGATCTGCTATGGACAAGTGGGTCAGGCTGAACCTTGGAGACACAGTCCCACATAAACGGAAGCCTGAAGGTATCAACAGCAGGAAGAGCAAAATGGATGTTTAAGTTCCCAAGTTTCTCTGCTCTGTCTAGAGTCTGTTCTCCTTCTGTCCACTGCACTAGCATCAGCTATCTCCCTAGGGACAGGAGAGCTGCTCGCCACCTTCAGAAAGCAGAGTTTTTAAAGTAGTCTGAAGTCAGAGCTGTAAGGAAAACCCATCTGTTTCTCATCTCAATCAGTAAGCATTTATTGGATGTGTACTATATATATGTACAACTTCGCAGGCTAATGCTGAATTATAATGAAGACATGACCTGCCAGTGACTTTCGGGGCTGGTCTTCTAAAATGCTCAACATGATGTGCATGCCCTGGGAGGAGTAAAGAACTCCAAACAAGAAGACTGGCGCCCAACAGCCCAAGGGCTCTGGACTCAAGAGCTGGTACAGAGAACCCCCCACAGATGCAAAGAACAGATGAGGGCATTCCCAGAGGCCAGGCACGGTGACAAGACAGCTGGGCTGCTGACCTCTGGCTTCACATAAATGTGAGGTTGGGGACAGGTGACACTTCAAATAATAGGATGAAGGACGCCGCCCCCCTCTCACCCCGCCCGCCACATGCCACCTCATCCAAATCTGCCCTCAGCTGATAACAGTGGACACGGTGTCTGCTGTCTTGTCTTTGTACCCCCAACATGGTCTCCATCCCTGACACATAGTAGTTGCCCAGTAGAAGAGCAACGCCCCCCCCCCCCCCCGAGTATCTGCAGGGTCGGCATTTTATAGCTAGCCACTGAAGAGAGGTTTCCCTTGAGGACATGTATCAAGAACCTTCTTCCACAGTACAAGGAAAAGCAAACATCTTAAGATCAAAGGACTCACATTCCCAGCTGTTTCCATGAGCTCTAGACCTGAAGAACCAGGGACATCTCGCCCCATGTGGGAAACTAGAACACTGTGCCAGCATCCAGAGAGCTAGGGTCTCTTGTACAAAATGGGGGAACTGGGCTGCGGTGTCTGTATCCTGGTCTGGATTTCATGACTTGACAGTCCCTAAGGAGAGCTCTGAGCCGTCCCCACTAGTGGCCATAAGCTGTTATGGCATCGACTGAGTTTCAGAACCTGTTAGAGACTGGGCAGGACAAAGGAGCTGTCAGGAGTTCAAGGTCCCCTTGTACATAGTGGAAGTGATAGAAGAGCCCATTTTATGGGTCATGATGGGGACTAATGAATGTCTTCTTGTAATGTCAACGAATTTGGGACCACGTCTGGCACATATTTCACACATGCGTTGGATGTGTTAACTAAGTGTTAAATGCTTTAGAATGGGACCCTTTGCACAGAGGGCAGTACGTCATACGTGCCCTGTTTTACATCCCCAGTGGGTCAGGACAGCCTCAGAGCAGGGCTTAGAAGTGTGCTGGGAAGAAGCTGAGGGGCTACAAAGGAGTATAACACTGCCACCTTGGGTCCCAGATTTACAGCCAAAAGGAAGTGGGGAGCCAGTAAGCATGAGGATTTGTCATGTAAACGGTCAGTTGGACAAAGTGTGTCCTGCTGCTGTCATTTCAGGCTCCCTTAATGGTGGAGACCCTTTCAAGCCAGGGCGCACCTCTCCTATGCCAATCTAGACACACGGCACAGATGGTAGCGCTTCTGAGACCCTGGAAGGTTCCATCTCCCAATTTCTGACACCCTTCCCTTCTCCAAACTTGGAAGAACCCCAGCCCAGTATCTGGAACACCCCAGGTCCCAGGCAATGACTTAACTCCCTAGCAAGATATAGAAGCCCCCGGCCAGACACCCAGAGAAGGTGGGAAAACTTCTGGGGGCAGTGACACCATCCGTGGTCCCCAGACTAACATCCCACTTGGGTCCCTGTCAAGAGCCTCTTCTGAACGCAACTTCTCAAACCAAGTCCCAGAACCTGTTGAAACACATACGTGCAAATACAACAAACCAGAATCTCAAAAGGGTGTAGCTGACATACAGGTGAGTCAAACCGTGTCCAGGCAGTTCTCAACTGGCCCACAGGAGGCAAGGCCTCAGCCATCCAACAGGGAGGCCTGGCCCAGGTTCCATCCCACCTGCTGTCTCATGCCAGATGGAAGGGTGGGTCCCTGCAGGGCCATGGCAGCCAACAGGCTCAGCTAGAGATAAGATCTTGGGGATCGGAGGAGACATGCTGACAGAAAACACGGTGTGCCCAGCTGTCCACAGCAGAACTTTGCCAGCCAGCACATGATCATCCAGGCCATCAAGGTGCTACTCACACTCATGCCCTCCCAGGGGCCCAGGTTAATGTCTGAGCCAGGCTATGCCAGCGAAAGGACACCAGCTCCATTGAGAACCTGGAAGATCAGTCTCACCTGCTCTGGTGGGACCCTCTATAGATAAGCGGCTCCCAAACATCAACACAAAGAGAACGGGAAGAGGATACCGGATAAAACCAGGCAGCTAAAACAAGATGGACAAAGAGCACGCTATCACATGTGAGTTTCCAGTTCATTGACATCTCAAGGAATATACAAATTAAAACAGTAAGATACCACCAATGAGAAAGTGTCCAGAGCTTGAAAGAGGGAGAAAAAAAGGATTGGGGGAGGATAGTGAATCAATGTCAAACAGCACATTGAAGATAGCTGAGGAGATTTCTCAGAACATTTAATTTTTAAAAAGTTATTGCATGTGCAGGATATGTGTGTGAGAGAACAGTGGTGTGCATGCCATGGTGTGTGTGTGTGTGTGTGTGTGTGTGTGTGTGTGTGTGTGTGTGTGTGTGTGTAGGTCAGAGAGCAACTTTGTGGAGTTATTCTCTGCTTCCACCTTTATGTGGATTCCGGGGATCGAACTGGAGAGGTCAGGCTTGCTTGGCAAGTGCCTTCACTACTGGGCTATCTCATCGGCCTAAACATTGACTAACTATGTATTCAAAGCTGCAAAAATGTGTTCATCTTTCTCTCAAGTAATTTTGAATACACAGAGTTCTGTACTGATTTAATGCATCCAATAACTTTCATTTGCCTTATGTTGTATATTTTATATAAGCTTCATATAAATACTTCAATATGGTTCACAGCACAGTTTAGTATGGGAAAAACAGGCAGACACTCAAACAAGATATTGGTTAAATTAATTTTGGTTTAGACATGAGATATAATAATACTATGTAGTCATTTTTTTAAAAGTCTTCTAAAAATATTAATGACATGAAGAAACATTTATAATATATTGCCAGACCGGAAGTAGACTATGTAATATGTCTTTGTGATGCTAATTTTAGAAACCATAATGTGACGTGTGCACACATGCATGTGCCATCAGAAGGCCATGAGGCAACAACACTTAAGAGAAGTTCATCTGTGGACAGAATCCCCACACCCAGCTTCGACTGTCTTTAGGGAGGCATGAACAAGACGGAAAACTGAACACAGAGCGGGCATCAGAGGGATGCCTTAAAACGAGGAGAGCCTGGTTTGGTGTGGGACCCTTCAGAACGGCTTTGCAGAAGGGGGACAGTCTAGGACAAGCCTCTCAAGTGGGGGAAAGCACAGACTCCGGTTTAGGGGCCCAGGCCACACCAGGTGTGAACGGACACCACACAGTGTAGAAAAGAACCTGGAAGCCTAACTCATTTAATTCAGGAACTGAGACGCTCCTGAGGTGGAAGGGCCTGCTATGCCTTTCAGGCTTTTCAAGCAGATGGTAGTACGGCTGATGATACGGAGGAGGCAAAAGGCTTGAGTTAGGACATGATGGGTGAAAACTGTACCCTCTGACACCCACCCTGCCCCCTGCCAGTCCCCAATCCCGACAGCTTGCTATCTATCCTTCAAAGCAGCTAGGCGTCTGCCCTTCTCCCCCCTTCTGGCTGCAGGTCTTAGGAGGGGAGAGGTAAAAGCCAAAGGAGAGAGAAGGGCAGGCAGAAGCAGGAAGTCAGAAGTGCGCATGCTCTGGAGAGGCAGAGCTGATGAGCTAGATTAAAGACTTCAGGGTAGGGGGACGTCAAATGGGGGCCAGCCACCAGGCCAAGAACCTGTGCCCTCTGCAGACACACCCGGCATGCCCAGGAACTGGCCAGCGGTGGCAGATGACGGAGGATCACAGTTTGGGGAGGATGTGTGGCGATTTTCAGGCCAGGCATCTTACAGTGCTGCAGGACCTTGATCTGTGGTGCTGGATCCTCACGACTGTGGGTGTGCATGCTGGAGTTTCCAACATGCCCTCACCCCCACTGCTACATTTCATCTCGGGAGGCGAGCGGCTCAGAGAGAACACCCATGCTACAGATGAGATGACTGAGATAGGGAAACTAAATGACTTGCTGCAAACCCCCGAAGGTAGAGAGGTGGCAAAACGTGGGTGCGCTTAGCTCCCAGGCTGCCATTTCACCAAGCAAAACCACGGTAGGGTAGTTCTATGGTCAAGTTGCATGAAGTCCTCTCGCTGATATGAAGTCCTGCCTCCAGCAGTGTGACAAAGGCCCTTCCCTGCAGAGATGGACACCACAGTCACACATATCAACTACAAAGTGGGAGGAGTGTGGGAAGGCATGGAGGGAAGAGCCGCACGGGACACTCTGGACAAACAATGAGTATGCCACGTTGTGGGTGGGGAGTGTGCCACGGCCATCCCAGTGCTGCCTCGGTCAGTGTGGGCCCTCCAATGTCCCTCAAGTCCAAACAAACTTCAGCTGCGCCATTTACTCCACTCAAGACAGCATCTGAGCTCAAAGCCAGGGGGTAGCATTTCTCTACTAAGCAGAGCTGGACGAGGCAGTTGGGCTAACACTCCAGGAAATAAAGGCAGGTGGCCTCTCCTCCCCTAACAGCCCTGCATGGACCACAGCCCAGAACTGCAGGATAAGGCCTGGTGAGGGCATTTCCTCCAGATCTGTCCCACAGCCTCATTTTGAGTTTGATAATGTGCTGTGCCACGCAGAGCTGCTGAGCACCAGAACTGAGTGTTTAGTACTAATCAGTCCACACTCGGTGGTCAGGAAGGATCCTGTGTGATGGATGGCTCTGAGCCTTCACCGTGTTGGCAGTCACACCAGTGTGCACACCTGTGTGCGCACACAAGCGAGCACACAAAACCCTAGTAAGATCCCGGTCTACTCACACAAGAGGTCAATATCACAGTAGGCTGGGCAAAGTGACCTCAGATTTCGGTATTCTCTCTGGCCGCAACTTGTGAATGTACAATCATCTCAAAAAAAAAAGTTTAAGGAAACGGAGTGGCTGCCATATTGCAGTGCTGAAGAAATGAGCAATCGTTTCAACCTCCTGCTGGACTGAGGGCCCTAACTTCACGGGTCCATGAGTGCGGGAGTTTGGGAGCACTCCTGGGCAACAGAGGGGATGGGTGTGGGGCAAGGGTCAGGGAATTAGCATTTGGAAGCAGGGTAGGGTCTCATTATAAGTAAGAGAGTCCCCAAATGAGGAGTCCCTGCAATTCATCACAGTGAGTCTGCGATGATGCCCTGCTGCTGTTGCTGAGGGACTGCTCCTTCCCTGGTCCTCTACACACACCCTGAAAATCTTACACCAAAAGATTCATTGGGGCTGGTCAGCAGTCCGGCGATGCACCACCTACCTCCCTGGAGAGCAGACGAACGGATCACAGGCCTTAGGCCCATAAGAAGCATTGGTGAAAACTCAACCCTTGGTGACCTGGACCATTTTGGCAGCCCCGCCTTCTTCACCCAGAACGCCACAGAAACTAGGCTGCTTATCTCCTAGTCAGTAAAAGCCTCGAGGGACTTCTCCCACCCGACCCGGAGCAGCAGCAGCTCCTTCTCCATCCCGCAGGGTCCACACTGTAGACCCTCCCAGACTAAAGCGTCTGCAGGGAAGGAGCCGCCTCCGCAGAGGGGAGAAGCGCCAGATCCTATCAGCCAATTATCCAGACACAAGGCGACCCGCAAGTTCGGGCACGCTCTGCCTAGGCACAAGCAGCGGGAGGGGCCTAGGCGCGCCCAGGGGGTCTGAGTCTGCGCTGGGGTCGCGCCCCGTAGCGGATTGCAGTCTGGTCTGGGAGCTTGGCCCAGATGGGAATTTCTGGGTCCCGGCACCCTAGGGACCTGAAGGATCTAAGCTGGGGGAGCGTCTGGGAAAGATGTCTGGATAGGAAGGGTGTTCAGGGCTGGGTCGGGGAAGACTGGATCTGAGCCAGGTGTGTATGATTAAGGGGTCTGGGCCTGGGGGTAGAGGACGCCTAGGGCTCCGGGTCTGGTACCCAGCGCCAAACTGGGGGCTGGGCCAGGGCCCTGATCTGGGAGTCGACCGCCAGTCTGCTCCTCACAGTCAAATAGGCGATGCAGCCAGGCCCCCCCTCCTGCTTCTGGCCCCCAAAGACCCCTCCACGACCCGAAACCCAGCAGCCTCGGCTCCTAGATCGCCCCGGAAACACAGCCCTCCCCTCCAACGTGTGGCGCGCCCGGGTCGTCTCTAGTTCGTGGAACAAAAGAGCAGCTCTCGTGGAGCGGGTTCCGAGCCTGCATCGACTGTCCTATGGCCCTCGGCCGCCGGGCTTTGTGTTCGCACAGGGAGCAGGGAGGACCGCCGGGGTCCCGGAGCACATCCCACGGACCCTGCGCAGAGGCATGCAGCGCCCAAGCTCCAAAGTTGTCGACGCCGGTCGCCTCCCACACCGCTCCAGTTTCCCTCCGCGGGGTGCCCCATTCATTTGCCAGGGGGACGAGTGCAGACCGCCACGGTGGGCCTCGGGCACTTACCTTGCTCTTGACTTCCACGGCGCTGCAGTCGTAGAAGCGTAGGGTCTGAGACTTGTGAAAACTCCGGTTCATGATTTCGGCCCCACTCAGCCTTCGCCCTCGCCTCTCAGGGGCCACGGAGAGAGTCTCGGCGGAGACGCCCCCGGCCGTCTGCCCGGGCCCGGCGCCGGGCCCGCGCTCGCTAGGGCGCCCGGGCTGCACGGTGTGAGGCGGGCCGGAGCTGGGCTGGCCGCGCGCCTCGGGGACTCCAGGGGCCGCGCGCGGGAGGAGCTATGGGACGCCTCCCCCGGGCCCCGCCCCCGGCGCCCCGCCCCCGGCGCCCCGCCCCCAGCGCCCCGCCTATCAGGACCCTCCCCCGCCACGCCCCCACCTGGTGCGCTTCCAAAGGAAGCTCTGGGCCATTGCCTGGGCTCATGGTTTTGCCTTCCCCACAGCGATCGATCGGCCCGGGAAAGGGGTGTTTGGTGGATTCCTTATAAGCACGGTAATGAGAAGCACCCCAGGCTTGATCCGATTGGGCTCCACCTGCCTGCCTTAGTTGCCAGGTTGTGGGTGGTCCCGGCCTGGAGTAGCGAACTCTGAACGCACAGCCCAGCCCAGCCCAGGCCGGATGAAAAGCGACCAGTCCCAAACTGTGATGAAGCAGTTAACGTTAAATCTAACGGGTAGGACTGACAACAAGAACTTACACTGTTTTTGAGGCGCAGCGAGGGTTTTTCTATGGCAGTTGGTAGAAGATAGGATAGGTTCAGAGAGAGAGGGAACTGATTATCAGTTACACCATAGAACACTTGTTACTAGAGAGCACATAGAAAGAGGGAAGAAGAAGCCCAAGATGCAACCTGTCCTTTAAGGAGTTTGTAAAAAAGTTAGGATGGGACACACAGGCTTAAAAAACAACTTTAAAATGTCTTACGCATTTTTTTTTTTTTGTAATTTGCTAGTTAAAGAATTAAAACTTTATCACAAAGTCACCACAAAGACGTGGAAAATACAAGTTAGTAAAATTACCCACAGCGGTGCTACTCAGCAGTCAACTCTACTAACCTTCGGGTATGTTTTATTTCTGTTTACTTTTCGTGTACATTGTAATATACTTTATAGAATTGTGACTGTAGAGTTTATCCTATTTTGCAACATGATTGTGTCACTGCCTGGGTTACAACGGACATTTTCATCAGTTGTTTTTAGAAAATGTTCTTAGAACTGCTTATGTGAATATAGGTATGACTTCTAGTGGTTCTATTTTATTGGCTATGTTTGCATTGTATACATACTAATATTATAAATGCTTATTCCCGGTTCCACTTATTTCTGAGGCTTTTTAAAAGAAGTGTTGACTCTTAAAATGGAATTATTAGGCCATAAAATACACATATCTCTAAAGCTTTTAATACAGATTGCCAAATTTTATCCCTCAAAATGCAATTTTTATTTAATTTTGCTGTGTATTTGTTGTTACAGGCCTATGGTCACAGTGGTTTAGAGTTTGAATCCTTACGTTGGGACAAACTCCAGATTGTTCAGAGGGGCAGATGCATAGAACGCCACACAGGCACATGAGGCAAGCCAGCAAGACACCAGGAAATAGATGCCCACTGGAAAGCAGCAGGGGTGAAGTGCTGGCTCCTCTCTTCCCTCCTCTTTCCCAACCCATCCCCCTCTCATAGTTTTCTTTCCTTCTTTGTCTCTCTCTCTCTCAGGGGCCTTCACATAACCTCAGCCAACCTCACACTTGCTAGGTAACTGAAGTGACCTTAAACTTCCCCTCCGCCTACCTCTACCTTCATAGTGCTGGGATTACAGGTGTGGATACTTCCACACCCAGTTTTATGCAGAGCTGGGTATGGGACCCGGGACTTCATGATGACTTTATTCAAAGGGAAGATGGCTAACAGGACAGTCTTTTGGGCTTGTGGAAAGTCACAGTTCTGCTGCTTACTGTCCCCTCCAAGGGGACTGTCCTGTGGGTGGTAGAGGCTCAGGAGCATGCTGAGGATTGAGTGCCCTCCCCTAATTGTCAACTTGACTCCACCTGGAATCAACGAAACGCAAGCCTCTAGGTGCTCTTGTGAGGGATATTATAAATGATGAGCTCATTCCTAAATCCACTTGTTTCTGAGGCTTTTAAGAACTATTGACTCTTGATCAGATTATCTGAAGCAGAAAGACCCACCCTAAATGTGGACGGCAGCTTCTGGTGGGAGCTCAGATAAAGGACAATGGAAAAAGAAAAGTGCTCCTTGCCTGCTCTTGCCCTCATGCTCACTGTCACGTTCTCTAGCCTGTTGCTGCAGCATACTTTGTCAATACTAGAACCAACTTCTTTGGACTTCTAATACAGACCGAAGACCAGCAGCTCTCTAGGGATCCCCAGGCCTTCAAAAGAAAATAGAGAGAGACAGGCCTAATCTTCCTCAAAGAATCTGTCAATTGGTAACCCTAACTCAGTGTGATGGTTTGTGCCTTATAGTTCTAGTCACTCAGGGTCAAGCTAGGAGAATTGAGAGTTCAAAGCCAGTCTGAGCAATATAGTGAGACTGTCTCAAAACAACCAGTGACTTACCCAACCCTGGTAAATGAATGTAGATCCCAAAATATAGCCTCTAGGTCAGTTTTCTCAACCTGTGGGTCACAACCCTTAAGGGGGTTGAACTATTCTTTCACAGGGTTGCCTAAAATCATCAGAAAGCACAGATATTTACATTATGATTCATAACAGTAGCAAAATTACAGTCATGAAGTAGCAACAAAAATAATTTTGTGGTTGGGGGTCACCACCACATGAGGAACTGTGTTAAAGGGTCTCAGCATTAGGAAGGCTGAGACCCACTGTTTTAGGTTGTCAGTCCTTGAAAGGGAAATAGCACAGAGCTTCAAAATCTCAGATTTCTAGATAGGTGGCAGCCGAGACAATTTTATCAGAAAGAAAGGAGACTGGCAACCTTGATTGCTTTTTCAGATTTTAGAATAACAAAACACCCCTAAAGGAACTGTTTTTAGGATCACTGATAATAGGGAGAAGCAGCCTTGAGAATTACTAGATTATCCAGGCAGTGGAGCTCGGGCTGCTGTCTACACTGAAGATGTCGGTACCAACCAGAGCGGCCTGGATAGGAGATAAGTAGGCCCTGCACACCCATGGAGCAGCCCACCAGAGATCTCAGGAGTGGTGATGCCTGGGAATGCTCAGGGGTTCTTAAGCAAACCACCTGGCCCTGCCCTCCCCCGTGGGAAACTTGGCAATGTCTAGAAGCATCCACTGTGAGGAAGGCAGGGTGTGCTACTGAGTGCAGGGCCTAGTAATGCCAAAAGGGGGCAACTCCGACTATACACAGGGATTGAACCCAGCCAAAACGCCAGCTGTGCCATGGCTGTTGTTTCCCACCTGGGTCTCCCGGCCGCTCACTCTTCATCTTTATTGTGGATCCCTGTAGGAGCCTTGGTTTGCAGAGCTCTGCACATTTTGAAGTGTGCAGACCTGCGCTGCCCTTGTTTCTGGTCTCTGGGTCTGGTGATAAAGACTGGGAAAAGTTAGCCTGCTGTGAAACCAATAAAAATAAATATCAGGCTCTGCTCTGCACTGGCCTCCTCGGCACTTCAAAGAAAAGCAAACCAAGCAAGTCACATCTGGATACAAAAGACGAAACACTGAAAATCTCATTATGGAGCTTTTCTTTTCTAAAGGGTACTTTGGCGTAAAAGTTCTTAAGAGAATGTGTTGAAATAAAATAAAATAATAAATGCAAAGCATCCACTTAGTGGGTCAAGTCCCATTTCTTCTTAAAGCAAAGGCCCCGGGGTGCTCCACTCAGACTCCTGCTGCATATCATCAGGCATGTGTATGGAGTGTATGGAGGAGAAACCCTGGAGGTCACAGTGCAGAGGATGCTGGACACCCTGGGTACTCTGAGAACAAGGCCTGAGATCAGTCAGAACCCTGGGGGTGGGGTATGGCACCTGGGTGGATGCCAAGCATGCCCTGCCCACGGTTTCGCCCAGAGCCTATTTTAGTATTATTACAGGGTGAATGTCAAACGGGAGTGCCCTGGACCAGTGGGTGCTGCTGAGCCTCCCGCTGTATCTCATCATCCGGTCACTGTCCCTCCTCCGGTTGTTCTCTGAGCTCATCTCCTGCCTGAGATGCTTCCTGTCCCCCACCCTAGTCTCGATTGTCTGCTTTATCTTACTCCATGTCTGTTTTATTTCTGTGTATTTTCGCTTTTACTTCATAGACTAAAGTTTTCAAAGAGATGACCCCTTTCTTCTTTCTTTTTAAGAAAGAAAACACTAGGAACAGCATTTTGGAGACCTTTCTCCCCCCACCCCACCACCCCACCCCGCCCCCTTTAGCTCTATCTACAGTGTTTCCCTGGCATCTCTAATGTCCCGCAACACTTGTCACACTGTATCCATTTCCTTTGTCTGGTGTACTTCACTAGACTGATATCCTCAGGACAGCAACACTTGTCACACTGTATCCATTTCCTTTGTCTGGTGTACTTCACTAGACTGATAGCCTCAGGACCGCCCAATGGACTGGCCAATAGCTAAATAGTTTCTGGGTCCTGTTGAACAGCAGGCTCAGGGTTCTCAATGAAGTACAGGAGACAAAGGGGATCTAGGACTTGGAGCTCCTTCCTGATGGAGGGTGTTCTGTGCAAGTGGGCACCATCTGCTCTCACCACCTAACAGGTAACGTTAGGCATCAGAGTAAGTAGTTGGTTTCCAGTGAAGACTCATTTTTTTTTCTTTTTCTTTTTAGCCATAAGAGTTTCTAATGGAGGTTGTATAATGTTAAGGGTCAAAGAGAAGATGCAGCAGGATCGCCCCAAAAGAAACAGTTCAGAACACAGACCTACAGATCATACTTTTGCAGCCCCTCCACCTAAAGAGGTAGAGAGAGAAGCAGTGAGGACCACCACTCAGAAGTAGACCTCTCTCCGACTCCTGCGGCAGGCCTGGGGGTGAGGAGAAGGCCTTCCGAAGCCACTGTAGAAAAACTGTAGGTGCACACCCAGCTCTCTTTGATCTCTCTCCAAAAATGTGAATGTTTGTGTAGGCTGCATATATATATGCAGCATATATATGCAAAAAACATATATATATATATGCATATGTTTTTTTCTGAGACAGGGTTTCTCTGTGTAGTTTTGTGCCTTTCCTGGAACTCACTTTGTAGACCAGGCTGGCCTCGAACTCACAGAGATCTGCCTGGCTCTGCCTCCCAAGTGCTGGGATTAAAGGCAATATAATTGGTTAATGGCTCCAGCTCTACTAATCACTTTCAGGATTTATTGTCATTGACAGCGAACAAAGGGGGGGGGGGTTGTTGAGATACAATTTCCCAGGAAAACGTTCTCTAAGGTACGGTTTTGTGATGCTTGGAAAGCATTCCATGACACTTGGATCATGTGCTGTTGCGCATGTCAGGCATGGTATACGGTCCTGGGATGAGACAAGAAGATAGAAGGCAACTATTATAGTTGAACTAAGCAAGTGTCACAGTACGGCTGGGCCATCATTTGGTCCTCATCTAAAAACGCACATCTTCCCAGGTATTGCTCTTCATCTGCTCACCGAGGACGTGTCTGCCTTTGTGGTAAAGATGATTTGGCCTGTGTGGAAGATCTATAGCAAAGACCCAGTAGCCACTCCTTCTCCAGACAGCACTCTCAGCCACAAAAGAATAAATTCCCCACATTCCAGACCCATGTGGAAATTGTTGTTCACATCTGTTCACATCCTCCAAAGTGGCTCTGCTGGAATCCCCTGAACCAGTGAGCGCCCCCCTGCCGGCCCCACCTCAGCCCGGAGCTTGCTTACTGGTCCTTGTGAGGCTGTATGTATGGGTCAGAAGTGAAAGGCGGGGGTGGGGGGGTGGGGGGGTGGGGGGAATCACCCTGCTTGCTGTGGCTTTGCACTAAGCTCTGAGGCAAGTGTTCAAAACACAAACAAAAGTACCTGGGGGCATGAAATGAAGTCCTCATTCCAAGGATCACACTAGCCATGGATCAAACTCTCGTGTGTGTGTGTGTGTGTGTGTGTGTGTGTGTGTGTGTGTGTGTGTGTGTGTGTGTGGTGGGGGTACTAGGGGGTGGTGATTCACAAAGCTTTATTCTGCTGAGCTGACAAACCCAACTGAGTGTGATATTCTGGCAGAGATATGTGGCCAATTCAATGGTGGAGTGCTTGTTCACCAGCACAGTCACTCCTACCAGGTAGGTACCCTGGAGGCTTGAACTCCTTACAGGCCTTGTAGCGATAAAGATGGGGTGCTTGCTCTCTTGTCTACTTAGACACAGCTTTGGGGTGGGTCAGCTTCTGGCACTCTCCGAGACAATGTTTGATTTGTCAGGTTTTGCCATGGTACTGTCTGCTGGTTACACAAACACCATGGAATCCTTCATGCCTTCTGGCTGTGGGCTGAATAACAACCCCGGAGCCAGACATGCAGAGTTCATTCGCTCCAGCACCAACATGTCAGCTCATCGCTTTCAGATTGGGAGAGATCTCCTGGAAGTTACCAAAATCACTTGGCTCTCTGTCTAATCTCTCTAACCCAGAAGATATGAACAAGAACATTTATGTAACCATTTCTGTTTCCCTGTGTAGCCCTGGCTGTCCTGGAACTAGTGCTGTAGACCAGGCTGGCTTTGAACTCAGGGATCCGCCTACCTGCCTCCCTAACCCTAACCCTAACCCTAACCCTAACCCTAACCCTAACCCTAACCCTAACCCTAATCCTAACCTTAACCCTAACCCTAACCCTAACCCTAACCCTAACCCTAACCCTAACCCTAAGGAGTGTTGGGATTGAAGGTGTGTGCCACCAGGCCTGGCATTCTTAATCTGAGGGAAGAGAGGTAATCACTAGTTTTCAACCCAGTCCTCTAGCTAGGAGGCCTTTCAGCCCTCGTTATGTGTGCATCAGAATCTGTATACAGAATCCACTTGGTTATCTGCCAGTCCACTGGGCAGGGCTGGGGATACTGGTCTAATATGAAGTAAAACAGACACAGGAAATGAACACAATGGGACAGGTACTGTGACAGGGGACAGTGAAGGGCAAGGGAAACAGAGGATACAGCAAAGCCAACAGGACAAGGAGGAGTTGGTGTGGTGATACATTGTGTTCCCCAATATATTGTGTACCCTAATAAAACCTATCTGGGGTCAGAGAACAGAACAGCCACTAGATTAGACACAGAGGCCAGAAAATGGTGGCACATACACCTTTATTCCTATCACTCAGGGAGGCAGAGGTCCAACTAGATCTCTGTGAGTTCAAGGCCACACTGGAAACAACCAGGCATGGTGACACACGCCTTTAATCCCAGGAAGTGATAGCAGGACACAGAAAGGTATATAAGGTGTGAGGACCAGGAACTAGGGCTTTTAAGCTTTTAGGCCTTTTAGCAGCAGTTCAGTGGAGACACTTTTGGGTGACTTCTCAGAGGCTTTCAGTCTGGGGAAATAAGATCAGCTGAAGCATGATCAGCTGAAGAGTTGGTGAAGTGAGGTTGGCTGTGGCTTGTTCTGTTTCTTTGATCTTTCAGCCTTCACCCCAATATCTGGCTCCAGGTTTTTTATTACTAAGACCATTTAAGATTTGTGTTAAAGTTGGTCTCAAACATCCCACTGTGAACTTCCATGTCTAGTTCCAGGACAAATTGGGAAACTTTCCATGCCCTGACTCATCTTCCTGATATGATTTCTGTCTCTTGGTTCCCTTTCCAGTCTCCATATTTTGCATCCTCTTCTGGTGTCTTTGAATTATTTAACTGCAGAGAGTATCTGCAAAATTAAGAAAGGCCCAGAAACTCAGGTCTCCTCGCTTTTCTGCCCATACATATGTAACAGATCCTAAGTTATATTCATAGGCGATCTTTCTGGACACTCAACGGCTGAGGCTGCTACTGGGTGGTGACCTCATCATTTCTGCTCCTGTTGCTCTTTGCCAATAGGTCGTTAGTGTCAGCATGCCACCCTGGACTCTCTCTACGTGAAGGTCTGTCACCTGCCCCTATCTGGACGCAGGTTCCTCCAGCATGCATTAGAACCCACTGCTGTCCGTTCCCCCGGAAGCTGCCTCCACCTTCTCAGTACTACTGGTCCTTTCTGTGTGTGTTGCTCTGAAAGGCTGTGTTAATTCAAGCAGCCTTCGGTAGCATACGGTTCCTTTCCCCTGTCCAGTTTACCCTTCCTCCTGTATGCCCAACCTGCTTTCTTCCAAGCTTTTCACTTCATTTCCACTCTACAGAGATGAAGACTTTCTTCAGCCAAGCAGTGGGGAAACCCAAGCCACTGCTCCCTAAAGATTCTGCCCAAACTTTTAAGTACCTGAGTTTAGAAACAATTTTGGAAAATGAAAATTCTTGTTTTTATTTTAATTTTTAATTTATTCCTTAAAAGTACAAGTATACAGTGTGTCTTTTTCATATCCACCTCTTACCCACCAACTCCCCAAAGACCCAAAATCACAACTCCTCCCAACATCAGGTCTTATTTATTTGTTTTTACTGGCAAGTATATGAAAGGTTGAATTCCACTCATAAACTCTTTAGGTTATAATTAATGTTGCTCACTATTGAAAAATTAGACAATATAGTAAACAAAAAGAGACACTAGAGACTACTCATCCTTCTGAAAACTAGAGTCAACACAATTATTGTTCTGATGTGTCTTACACACACAAACACACACATGCATACACACACACACACACACACACACAAACAAACAACCTACTGAGTCCATTTATTGTTGCCCATACATACATGTTCTCTGGGCTGACCACTGGGATTGGGCAATCTATGTGGGAGCTCATCCCTGGGGAAAAAATGTTTCTCCCACTTTCAGCCATCATTGACTACTTGTAGTTCATCTAGGTGTAGGTCTTTGTGGGATTGACCCCATCCCACTGATATTGAGATCATATTTATCTTATTCAGGCAAACACATTGCTGAGAGTTCATATGTTCATTTTTTCCTGCCGTGCCTAGGGTACACTGTCTAGCACCCTGAACCTCTGGCTCTTACAGTCTTTCCGCCTCTGTAATGGTCCCCGAGCCTTAGTGTAGAGATTGCATTGCAGATGTATCAGCCGGTGTCAGGCACCCCATGGACACTTGTTATCTGTATTTTGACCAGTTGTGGACCTCTGTAAAAGTCTCCATCTGTTGCAAAAGGATGTTTCTTTGATGATAGGTAAGAGCTACAGTTATCTGTGTGTATAAATATAAGTGTTAAGAATATAGTTAGAAACTATACTAGTTTAGAAAATATGGCAGTAGTGGATTTTCCCTTGGTCTGTGACCTCTCCAGCTGCTGGTAGTTGGTTATATTTATAGCATCAGGCATGAATTATGCTCTTTTGAGCAAGCCTTACGTCTAATGAGATAGCCATTGATTATCCCCCAAAATAAAAGTGCAATTAGAGTCAGGAAAATCTCAGGTCAAGCTTCAGGTAGGCCTGGTGTCTGGTGAGGGCAAACTCTGATTGGGTGGTGCCTTCTAGCTGTGTCCTTGTGGCAGAATGGGTAAGCAGGCTCTCACTTCTCCTTATAAGGGCTCTTTCTCATTCACATCATCTCCAAATGACTTTAGTCTGCACTGTTTGCCCACTACTTGCTATGAGTTATGATTAGAGTTAGGAGTTAGGAGCTGGTGTTATGGTTTGGGATTGGGGTTATGGGTCATGGATAAGGTCATGAGATCAGTGAGTGAGTCAAAGTTCAGGAATCAACAGTTAAGGGTCAGGGTAGCATTAGCATTCAGGCATTACACTGGCCTGCCCTCAAGGTCCTCAGCTGCAACCGCTAAGAGCTCTCCCTGTCTGCACACATGCATGTATTCGTACTCAGGCATTTACGCTGGCCTGCTCAGGGTCCTGACTGAATACATCATCATCCACAGCCACTCCTGTGTGCGTACACTAAATCCCCTTATAAAAGGCAAGCTCCTCCCGTTTCCCACTCTTTTTCACCTTCTCCTCCAGAGGCTGGTGTCTGTACCCCTTCCTTCCCTTCCCCCAATAAACCTCCCACAGGAGTTCTGTTGTATGCTGTGACTTTCCCACCACTGTTAAATACAACAGGTAGGTCTACAGAAAGAAAAGGAAGGTAAAAGTGGCTGCGGCAGATTTCAAGGGACTCAGTAGTGAGATAGAGGGTAGAAATCTGTTCAGAGTCTGCATTGACGAGATACTCAACCCAAACCAGCTTCGGGGAAGGAACTCTTCCAAGAATCTACACTTTTCTTAAGATCTGTTTTGCTGTGCACCTCCTGGATGAATTATTAAATTTTGGAGGATGAACCAAGCCAGAGTCGCTGATCAGTGAGATGGGCTGTGACTTCCTAGAAGCGCTGCATTGCTGAGAAGTCTAGAAAACAGCAACATCACCCTAGCCAACAGGCCTCTGCGGTGGAAATATTACCAGACTGCATACATTTGAAAGCCTGGAGGCCAGAGACCCAGGCGAAAGGTTGTTTTATGAACCGTGTGAAACTTTTACATGAAACCGGGCCAATTGTTTCTCAAAATAAT
Organism: Peromyscus maniculatus bairdii; assembly: GCF_049852395.1. Classification (NCBI taxonomy): domain Eukaryota; kingdom Metazoa; phylum Chordata; class Mammalia; order Rodentia; family Cricetidae; genus Peromyscus; species Peromyscus maniculatus. The sequence continues at coordinate 71,578,938 of NC_134870.1, read as the reverse complement.
AACATCAGATGTTAACCTCTAGAATTGCTGTCAAGATGTTAAGTCATTTCTCATGGATACTTATCTTAGGTTGGAATAGAACCCAAACTTTCTCAAATTGTGTATTGAAGCTGGGCAGTGGTGGCACACGCCTTTAATCCCAGCACTCGGGAGGCAGAGCCAGGCGGATCTCTGTGAGTTCAAGACCAGCCTGGGCTACCAAGTGAGTTCCAGGAAAGGCGCAAAGCTACACAGAGAAACCCTGTCTCGAAAAACAAAAAAAACAAAAAAAAAAAAAAAAAAGATTTAGAATGTAGTTAGGAGTTATGCTGGTTCAAAGAAATAGCAATAGTAGGTTTTCCTTTGAGATCAGTGACCTCACTAACCACAGCTGGCTGACTAGGTTTCCAGTATCGGGCATGATTTTCCTCCTGTGAGAAGCCCTTAAATCCAATTACACAGCTCTTGGTTACCACCAAGATACGAGTGCCACTATTGCACCATAGGGGTGTCTTATTTGTGGTTGTGGTTCATAGGTACCACAGCTGGGCAGGCTCATGTAATTATTTCCTCCAGTGGCAGGTTGCATAGCACTGTCTGGTGTTATGAAAGTTAGTCCTCAGGGAGGAGGTTTTGGAGTCAGATCCAGTTTGATTATTGAGTCCTGTATCCAAAGTATATGTTGTTTTCAGCAATAGGGACCTACCTTCCATTCCTGGGAGACAGCTAAGGGAACCAGCAATAGCCTATGTTGTTTTGATGTCTTATTTAAACACCAACTGTTATCAATAGTTCTCTAAACTGCACCACATACATTGTCAATGTAAGTTATACTGAAATAGATGAAAACTCTGAGGATAAGAGAACACTGAAGGGACAATAATAGAGTTTCTCACTTGAGCTCTATCTGCAAGGTATCATTGAGTATTCAGTGTGCCTGTGTTCCTCCTGCATATTTGTTTGCCATAGCATGTCTCAAATGAGAGCACTCAGCAGACATGCCTCTTCTGTGAATTTCAGTCACCCAACTCTTTAACTCTACACACACACACACACACACACACACACACACACACACACACACACACACACGAAGAGAGCGAGACCAACCAAAAAAACAACAAAAAACAAAAAACAAAAAACAACTCACTAAAGAGCATCTCTATTGAGTTAATTGGCTACTACTAATGTTGTTGGGTCCTAACAGCTCCCCGGGGGGGAGGGGTGGGAAGGCTCGGTGTCAGCAACACAGACACCAGGAGTCAGGTGAAAGGCAAACAGCAGACTCCAAAAAGATTAAAAAATCCCACCCATCCAGTCCATTGCAGAGACCTTGATGGAAACAAAGGGCTATCCACCCTGTTGTCATTTCCTCTGTGTCGAGGAATCTTTGGGGCAGAGATATTTTAGAAGATATGGGTGTTGTTTTGACTACAGATGATAGGGCCTACTTTGATGACATTGAGGTCCACGAAAAGACAAGCTGGTGATCCCGACTCGAGTCACACCCCCAATTCTAAGGGCCACTGTCTCCCAGGGGTCCAGCCCCATTAAGCCTCCTGACCTCATCTAGCTAACATGGCTCTCAGATCAGGAGATATGGGGAGAACAGTGGCCTAGAATTGAACCCAAGCTGTCTATCCTAAAAAGACTGGTGTCAGAACAGCTAGAGATGGGGCATACAAAGCCAAGCCCAAGTAAACATAGTACCCCCATATTTGTCATTCCCCAAAGATCAGGACACTACTGCCTCCTGCAGGATCTTCATGTAGTTAATGATCACATGGAAAAAATGGGGTCCACACAACCAGGCCTCCCCAACTCTAGTGCTATCCCTCCGTCTTATTTTAGTTTTAGATATTAATGATTGCTTTTTTAAAATTCATGCTGGGAGTCAGGTGAAAGGCGAACAGCAGACTCCCCATGTCTGTGTTGTTGATGCCACACCTTCTCACCCCTTCCCCTGAGGGAGCCGTTAGGACCCAGCAACACTACTTTAACTAGGGGAATGATTCCTAGGTGTGTGAATAGGGACTCTTCTTAACGCTCAAGCCATGTCCGTTGTGAATTTATTTTTAAAGAGGAGTGGTGGCTTGCGATGGTCATTACTTCAAGGATTTCAGTAATGAATATTTTTTTGTTTGTTTGAAGTGATGTGAAACCCCCACAGCTCACAATGGGCATCACAATGGAAAAATTCTGATAGTGAGATCATCTTTAAGATCATAAATTATGCACTCACTCATGAAATCTGCCTTCCTTGGCAAAACAGTGATGGGGGGAAAGATGTACAACCTTATCAAAGAGGAAGCACAGTTTTACTTCCAGACCACACTATCTGAACATGGATTTCAATCTGGGCAGAACTAATTTCAACTAGACTGAAGTTTTTCATATAATAAAATCCCTACAGAACCCGAGTCTGACAGCATATACCTACAATCCCAGCATTCATTAGGCTGAGGCAGGAGTACAGTGGATTCAAGTCCAGCCTGAGATAAGAATCCAGATTCTGTCTGAAATATATAAGCAGAACAGAACCAAGCAAAACAAATCCATTTGCATTTTCCAAAAGAATCCTGGAGTCTATCAGACTAAGAAAGCACTTTGACATCTACAGACCTGTTAGTTTAACCATAGCTACAAACGGAATGAACACACAGGTCTACCAAAACATTAGCTGACAAGCAGAGTGCTATAAAGGATGCCTTGATTAATATAAATTGTGCTTAATCAATAGAAATTAATTTATAATCTGGAGTGATAGGAAAAGTGAAAACAGTGGCCTTTAGAACAAAATAAACAGGTGTGATGGTTGCTTCTCTGGTACTGCTCCAGCTTGACCACCCTTCAATTCTGCTGCCCAAGCAAGATTAGATTCCTAAAAACAGGATCGTTCATGAGAGAGTTTTATAATTTATTTATAGTGTTGTGAAAGTACCATTTATTGATTGTCCTAATTCTGAAGTAGATATGACCAGATTAAACCCATCACTCTTGACTTCTGAATGGGTCTCTAGCTCACTCATTTGTCTAAAACTTTCAGGAATTGTCTGGGCTAAATTTACCCCAAGAGTTAAAACTCTGTATGTAAACTCTAAAAACAAATTGGGGGCTGGTGAGATGGCCCAGCAGGTGAAGGTGCTTGCTGCCTGAGACTGAAGACCTGAGCTCAGTTCCCAGAACTCACGCAAAGGTGGAAGGAGAGAAATGACTCTCCAAAGATTTCCTCTGGTTTGCACACATATCTCATGGCACGTTCATTCTCACACCCATGCACACATCATACACACTCACATACACCCACACACAATAATAATAATGTTAAAAAAATTAAGTCTCTGAACCATCACTGTGTACCCATAGACCAACTGGTACATTTTCTTGTAACTGTTACAACTACAGCAGCAAAGCCTACTGCAAAGCGGAAACTCAGTTCAGGCTGACTGAACGAAACCCCACTACAGGCAGTAAGCAGACTGAGGACCACCTCTAGCGAAACATCACAGCTCAATTCTTGATGGGGGATACGGAGCCTGAACCGGCCATCTTCTATAACCCGGTAAGGCTTCCCGTGGTGGGACTGGGACACCAAGCCAGCCACAAAACCTGCGACCTACAATTTGTCCTGCCTGCAAGATGTGCTGGGGTCAAGGTGGCACAGAATTTGTGGGAGTGGTCAACCAAAATGACTGGTCCAACTTGAGACCCACACCATGAGAGGAAACCCATGCCTGACACTGTTTGGAGGGCCAGGAACCAGAGGCTGGACAGCCTAGAACAGGACTGGCAAAAAAAAAAAAAAAGTCAATGACATGATTCCTATTGATAGTGTGCTATACTCTAAACCGGAGCCTAACATTGTCGTTATCAGAGAGGCTCCAACCAGCAACTGATCTTCTATACTCCAAATGCCTTGGATAACCCAACCTCTCTGGCCCTGCCATCCTCAGCGCACACAGCTTCGCTTGTAGCCTCAGGCTGGCTCCATGCCACACCTGCTGCTGTCCTTCATCATCACCCCCCAGTCCTGGCATCTCCAGTATGCTGGGATCTCCACTGCAGTTGAGGCTGCACCTCCTTCGGTGACCTCCTGGCATCTCTTCAGCATCTCCAACCCTGCCACATGGTGCCAAGCCTCACCTGTTCTCCTTGACCCTTTCAACTGGTTTGGTTGCTGCCAAAACCAGTGCCAAGTGGAAGACTCTTACACATTATCAGGTTTGGTTGCCAGCTTGAGGTACAACCTTGCCTCTCCTGCCATATCCCAGACCACAGCTTATGTGTGCTGACCCCAAGGAAACATGTTCTAGAAGATTTCACTTCAATGATGCTAGTCTTGCTAATTATAGTAGAACAAGGGTTTCACCCACAGATTCTTGGTGCAGATATATCACAAACAGCCCTGATAGAATTTTGGGTCCCCTCTGAAATTTTACAAGCCAGGCCTTCTACACCTGCATTTCTTTCAACATTATCTTCCAAGTTCCCACAACCCATCATTAAGTTCCAAGCTCTCAACAGTTTTTCCAGTTCAAAGCTTCCAAATCCTTCCATAATCCTCCCCCAAAACAACATGGGCAGGTCCATCACAGCAAGACCCTCCCCTGGTGCCAATTTCTACCCTCGCTTGCTTCTCTCTTCCTGTGATAAAATATTGGCAACAACTGGCTTGGGAATAAAAGGATTTGTTTCAGCTTACACTTCCACATCAACCATCCATCACTGAGGGGTAATAAGGAACCCAGAGGCAGGAACTGAGGCAATGGCCATGAAGGAGTGCTCCTTACTGCCTTGCTTCCTCTAGCTTGCTCAGTTACTTTTCTTATATAGGCCAGGCTCACCTGCCCAGAGACAGCATGGCCCATCGTGGTGTGGACCTCCCCACACCAATCATTCCTCAAGAAAATGCCCCGCAGATACACCAACAGACCCTTCTGATTGAAGTCATTCATCACCCGGGGCTCCCTCTTCCCAGGTGACTCTAGTCTGTGTCACGTTGACTCAAGCTAACCATCATAATTCTCAAATTAACAAAATCATTAACTACCTGGTACTGGACTTTTCTCTGGGGTGAAAATTCAAATGCCTATTTTAATTGATGCTTAATTCAATTAGAGAAACAAATAATAGAGGTATGCTTATTAAAGTTACATGTAGAATTAAGCACTTATAATTAGAAATATATGCAAGCATAAAAAGATAGCATGAGTACTAGAAGCACATTTATTCATGTATATATACTAGAAGCACATAGCCACATACATATATAGTGTTTGTACTAGAAGCATACATACACACACACACAAAACCTGTATATGTACTACAAACATAAACAAGCCACTAAGAAGGGAAGAGAGAGCTCAAGCCATTAGTAATGAAGAAAGAGACAATCAGGGAAGGCCTTTGAGAAGATACTATCCGAGCTGTATTTAGGAAACAGGTACCCAGGGACCCAAAGTAAGTTTCCTCCACAGGTACATCCTTTCCAAAGCAACAGGCACAAGTGCTAAGGGACCAGCGTGGATAGAGCTATGACAGAAGACTAAGTCTCCAAACTCTACGGTTCTTTAACCCTGACAATTTGCTCTGACTCATATGTTAATGCATTGTTTTCATGGTGTTCTAATGAGGCCTTAATATGGTCATGTTTGTCAAAGTTGGAACACGGCCTATCTGTGCTCATGAGTTGAAATCCAACGTTAGTTTGGCTCAGTTCCCATGTCAGCATCATGGGTAAGACGGCTATTCACTTGACTTTCTACAAATCTCCATTGCCACATCCCTGTAGTGCACTTTGCCATGATCCCAATGAGGAGACTATGATTCCATACTTGAGTAAAATAATGTTTTGACCTGTTTTGTAGATTGTGCAGATAAAGGACGTGTACCAGCCTGCCTGGTCATTAGAGCACATACCAGGTAATGTGCACAGATGCAGAGATAACCCCACATGAACTGTGTACCTCCTGATGCTTATGCTGCTGTCTTGGGTCCTCTAAAATAAGTTGGCCACTGGACCCTTCAACCTAGAGTGCACAGCAGTAATGGAGAGTCCTTACAAAGTCTGGGAGCCTTTGTGTTTGTGGTCACGTGACCCTTGTATTAACATGCAGTGCGTCTAGCTAAGCTGCTTGAGTGACAGCATGGAAGGAATACAGACATATAGAGGCCATGGGCAGGCATGCCTTGAAACTTCATGTTGCAACACAGTCTCCCATCAGCCTGGTTGTCTCCCATCCCTCCAAAGCACCGAGTTCCCAGGGAAACCACCTTGGATTTTCCTGCTACAGCTACCAGGTGCCTCTGAGGAAACACTGGAGTTAGGCAGCACCCTGACAGGCAGACAGATAGGGAAAGAGGCCAAAGATGAGTGGGATGGCATACTTCCAGCTTTTTAACTTCACCCAAGACAAAGACTTGGACTTCCCTTCCCTCCTGGTAGGCTCCTTCCAGCTGACCAGCCTGGACTGTCCTTGGCAGGCTCTGGATATGAACTGGGGATCAATCAGCTCACTCTCTTGTGTCTAAGCTGAACAATCCAAAAGGAGGGAGAACTTGTCCCAGGCCACTAAAACACTTAAAAATCCAGCCCTCCAGGGGGAAATGGACGGAGATTCCTAAATCTCCTCCCCACTTGTGGGCAGTCTGTGTGTGTGTGTGTGTGTGTGTGTGTGTGTGTGTGTGTGTGTGTGTGTGTGCTCCTGTGCTTTTGAGAAACCTTGTTTGCTTGCTGTGACTTGACTGTAATCTTTCTCCTGCCTTTTCACTTTTTAATCAGCAAAGAAAACTAGCCCAACCCAAGAAGACCCCCTAGATAGTAGCATTCTTGGGGGCGTGCCCTCCAGGATTTCCTCGGAGGATCACTGGCCCATTAAAGTCAGTATACACCAAATCAAGCCGTGAAAGGCGGGGAGAAAGTCGCCATTGATGGACCAGGGCTTCTCCTTTGATCCTAAAATAGGGGAATCCTCCTTGCCAAGATTAGTGTGGCGGAACTCCCTGGCTGGCTATTTTGTTTTGCCCTTTTTTCTGATAGGGAGGATCCTCTTTGGAAGATTTTAGCTCTAATGTTTTGTATCAGAGACCAAGAGATTTTTGTTTTTCTTTTCCAGATGGATTTGGCCAAATTTCCATGCTGGCGCACCGCCCCCCCCCCCCCCCCACACCAAGTGAAGTCAAAGATCTCTTATCTGACTCCTGGGAGACTTCATGAACTTTACTTCTGATGAGATTGCAATCTTCACCTTTATCCTGTTAATTATAGTCTTCTCTAGCTAGCAGCAGGGTTCTGTCAGTATATTATCATCCCTCTCTCCGTGCTTATCTCACTTACTAAATCAGAACGGGGCCATTAGCAAAGCAGTTAAAAATATACAAGAGTGCTCTAAGCAGATTAAGCTGTTTGGTAGCATAAATGCCATGTGCCACCCCTACTAGAGGCTTGTCAATACAGATTAACTACCGCCCCCTACTGGCCTGAATTTGGCATGACTTGAAAAGAGTGCTGGGAAAGGCCTTGTGGGACCTCAGGGGTTGATCTGGAGAATGTCTTCTGAAGGAGGCTTTCTGTGGTGCCCTCTACTGGATTTCATAACAAAGAGGACTCTTCTGGGGAAAAAAAGAAATGAGCATGTGTCTTTATTGGCCGTGGCAGAAGTGAGCAACTTTCTTTAGAGACATGTGGACAGACAGCTTTAGCTTGGAAACAGCCGGGGACCATTGGTTTCTCTTTGAGTGCCTATATTCTGCCTTTTCCCTGTAACCTTTTGTGACCCCAAGAGAAACTGGGCATGGAAGCAGGGGGATTCATGGTTAGAGGAGTTTCTCCCTGTTTCGTTTTTCTGTGGACATCACACACACCTTCCCCATTTCCCTTGGCTAGCTGGGAACTTTCAGAACTGGCCTGGAGGCCATTACCTTATTTTTGGTTAATTATGTGTTCTGGCTATTGTCTGAGATGCATCACCGCCCCCCCCCCCATGAGGTGGGAGATCACTTTAGCATATATCACCCAAACAAGAGGACCTTAAGCCATTATACAACCTTCTGGAAAAAAGAAAAATTCTCTCTCAGCAACAGACTTCTCAGTTTGGTTGGTCTGTTTATGGATAAAGTCAGAAGAGAACCAATGTATTTCGAGGAACAGAGGCATCAGACAGCTCTAGTGTGCAAGGAAAACAGCAGGGACCAGGACCACAGGCATGGGTAAGCTTGAACTGTTCCCACTCTGGGGCCTGGTCCCAGGGGCACATGCAGGGGTCATGACAATTGTCCCCATCATAGGTCAGAGCTGTATCTCTGGACTTAGGGCTGAGAGACCAGAGTGAGAGTAGGTGACCCTCCATCCCTCTCTACCATTTTTTTTTTTTCATTTCACAGATGGAGACAGAGGTCTCCAAGATTCCTCCAGGCTCTCTACTGACTTGCCTGCTGGGTAGCTGGAGCAAGCTAAACCTCCAAGTGCTTAGGAAGAACATCTTCATCTTTTCCTCTACACATCTTTGACTACCCTCCAGGGCATGGTTCTCAACCTGTGGGCTGCGACCCCAAGGGCATTCATTAAACTGCTCTTTCACAGGGGTCATTTAAGACCCCAGGAAAACACAGCTGCTTACACTATGATTCATAACAGCAGCAAAATTACAGTTATACAATAGCAATAAAAATAATTTTATGGCTGGGGGTCAACACAAAATGAAGAACTGTATTAAAGGGCCACAGCATTAGGAAGGTTGAGAACCATTGGTTGCTCTAGGGGGTGATGAAAAATGGCCCTTGGAAGGAACTGTCAATTATAATGCCAGCTTTGAATTATACTTGCTCTGTTGGTGAGAAGTTCTCTGAAATCCCCTCTGTCCAACTTTTCTTTTACCTGTGAGATCGTCCAGAACTTGCCGAAAACTGCAGGATAGACTCCCAGTCATTAACTGCCATACTCTCCACCCCAGGAAAGAATGATATGAAAAGGGGACGGAATCTCTCACACAAGAAAATCCTGGTAGTAAATAAAATGCCTCCAGGAACCTATCCTGACCGCTGGAGGCCCAAGGTCCCCAGGACAAAGCATATATTTGCTCCCCTTTCCTAGGGAGAAACAAAGGAACCATCCTTCTGCTCCCCAGCCCTGGGAAAGGCATTTCTTTTTAAGAAGATGTCAGGAGGAGAAAACAGAGTCATAAATGTCCATACTTCCTTTTCCCTACCAGAAATGAAAGACATTAGGAGAGAAACTGGGAAGTTACCCTGAGGTTCTAGACCAGTGGTTCTTAACCTTCCCAATGCTGCGACCCTTTAACATAGTTCCTCATGTGGTGATCCCCAGCCATGAAATTATTCATTGCTACTTCATAACTGTAATATTGCTACTGTTATGAATTGTAATATAGATATCTGATTTTCCATTGGTCTTAGGCAGTCCCTGTGAAAGGGTAGTTCGACCCCCCAAAGGGGTTGAAACCCACAGGTGGAGAACTGCTGATGTAGATCAATATGTTCAATCATTTGAACAACCAGCTAGCCTGATACATGAATTAGCCTGGGGAGAAGTAATTCCATTATGAGAACAAACCCTAACCCTTTAGCAAAGAGGAGAGTATTGGATCACATTATCTGAGGGTTAATGACTTCCTCACTTCTCAGAGAGCAAAGACTTCCCCGTGAGGATGAGGCCACCTCCTCCCCAAACCGCCACTGGAACCCAAACAATGAAAATGAGAATGTAAGAAGGAGCATTTCCTTTACTGTGTCATTAGAGCCTCAGGGAGGCTAAGGTAAAACTCCTTACACACTTCGAGTTATCCCATATACTCCAGGGTGAGAAAGAGGAGCTCATAGTCTTCCTCAAATGAGTGCAGAAGGACAGGAGTGATACACCGTCCTAGGATCAGGACCACAGGGGCAAGACCTTCCGCAAGACAGACCTCTAACCCAGTCAGATCCAGACATTCTAAAAGCTGATCCAGACACAACATTGGACGATTTTGTCCAGGCTGAATTGCTACTTTTGTAGCGAGGACCAGGGAAAAGAAATGAAAACGGACAATGGAGAATTAATGGCCACAAAGGGCCAATCTGATAAGGGTTTTGCTCTAAGGAGTACAGCCTAAGCCTAGGAATTGATTGCTCTGTAGATGGGAATTCTCCCATCCGCATAATTTTTATTGGGATTGCTCTCAGAAACCAGTACCTCCTTTGGGACCCTGCATATATTCAAGGGAAATTATTAGAAGAATTGATGACCTCAGAACCAATCAGGTCCCAGGTCATTATCCTCTCTACAATGATAAGTCCCAGGCCTCCTGTACTGGCTCCCATTATGCCCATCAATTGAGAGGATTCCCTAGGCAATTTTGACTGTAGAGGACTGTCTTGGTTAGGGTTACTATTGCAGTGAAGAGACACCATGACCACAGCAACTCTTATAAAGGAAAACATTTAACTGGGGCTGGCTTATAATTTCAGAGGTTTAGTCCATTCTCTTCATGGTGGGAAGCAAGGCAGCATGCAGGAGGACATGGTGCTGGAGAAGGAGCTGAGAGTTCTACATCTTGACCTGCAGGCAACAGGAAGTGAACTGCCCCACAGTGGGTGTAGCTTGAGCATAGGAGACCTCCAAGCCCACCCCCACAATGACACACTTCCTCCAACAAGGCCACACCTCCTAATAGTGCCACTCCCTATGGGCCAAACATTCAAACACATGAGTCTTTGGGGACCATACCTATTTCAAACAACCACAAGGACTATAAGGTTACCTTTATGATTGATCTGGGCCTGTGGTTCCTGGTATTGTCCTCTCCCCCTGGTCCCAGATCCCAAAGAACCACAGCCACTCAAGGCATATTGAGTCAGCCCCTAAAATGCTACTTTATTCACTTTGAAAATGTCACTTGCTTGTTCCTGGAGGAACTTAACACCATTGCTATTCTTTTTAAGTAGTTCCCAGACCCCTCTGCTGAGAAAAGACCTCTTATCAAAGCTCAAAGTAAAAAATGCTTCTCCTTCCTGGGCAGCACTATTTCTTCCTCTAATAAACAGCAATATCAAGGCCTCAATACGGACAAATGGCAGCATGCCAGGGAGGCCTAAAGCAGCCAGTCCCGTGGTCACACCTCTTAAAGAGCCCACTCATTTCCCACATCAAAAACAATATCTCCTAAGCCTACAGCAGCCAGGGACTAGTTCCCATAATTCCAGGACTAAAGAAACAAGGATTATTGATACATACATACAACATACAACATACAACAGTTCCATTCTTGGTGTTAGCAAAGGCCCCAACAAATGGAGGTTAGTCTAAGACCTCAATCTGATTAATGGCGTGTTCATCCCCCTCCCTCCAGTAGTTCCTAGTCTTCACTCTCTCCTCGCTCAGATTCCCCCAATGCTATCTTAAAAATGCTTCCTTTGCATTCTGCGCCACCCAAACACACAGCTTATCTTTGCTTTTTAAGACCTCTCCTGTAGCAGAGTTGACAAGACATTTGGGCTGTCCCCCCACAAGGGTTTAGAGAAATCCTGTTTATTTGACTGAGCTCTTCCTCGAGATACGATGGCATGGACTCACCTAGTGATCATCCCTGTTCAATAGTGATGTCCTGTGTGGACCAATAGAAGAGATCACTTCCTGAGGAGTCACAGAACTCCTCCTTAACTTCCGGGATGGCAGGCGCTGCAGGGTGTCTTAGGAAAAGGACCAGATATGCAAAGCCAAAGTTATCTGCTTGGGCCTTGTCTTGTCAAAAGGAACCAGAGCTTTAGGGCTGGAAGAGTCCCATCCATTTTGGCCTTCTGTTCCCCTTAACCCTTCAGCAGATGAGGGGACTTCTGGGAGTTACGGGGTATTGTGTACTTTGGACCTCTTCTCAGGCGGAGTTAGCTGCACCTCTGTGTCAAGGGCTCAGGGACTCACTAAGGTTAAAAGGACTCCCGAGTCTAAACAAGCCTTCCCAAAGCTTTAAAGGTGGAAGAGCCCTGCCTTGGGCCTGCTCACCCAGCCTAAGTTCCACATGTGTGTATGTGAATGAAAGATAGGGCACTGAGTAATTATACAGTTCATTAGTGTTGTCCTACAGCCTGTAGGACATGTAAGGAAGGAATCAGGCCAGGTAGCAAACAGATGGCCTGAATGTTGCTGCTGCTGGACTCAAAAGTTTGTGCTTGGGCGCCCTCTCATGGTCCACACACTCCACGACACAGAGGGCATTCTAAATTCAAAGGGAAATCTGTGGTTGACTGACAGCAGGCTACCCAAGTATCAGGGATTCCTCCCAAGACCTGAATCCAGCTGTCTATCAGAGGAAGGGAAGGGAGGCTCTCCAACCCTCTGGAGAGGTCTTCATGGAAAGCTACACATCCCATCCTGATCTCTCAGATCAGCCCTCAGAAAACCCTGATCTGGTCCTTTATATAGATGGAGAATCTTAGTAAAAGAAGACATCCGATACGCACGATATGCAAGAGTCACTAACTTTTATGTTTTTGCCTCAGGACCAATACCTGAAAACTCCAGTGCCCAGCTGGCAGAGCTGATGGCTCCCACTCAAGCCTTGGAACTGTCCCAAGAAACAAGGGTCAGTGTCTCTACAGAACCCTCATATGTTGCCCCCACCCTCCGCACCCAGGTAGCCATATGGAAAGAAAGAGACCACCTCACTGCAGCTTGTACTCCACAAAGCACGTCTGAGATATTCCGAGGCTCCCATATGAAGTTGTTTTGCTCACCCAAGTGGCTGGAATCTACTGTCCTGGACACCACAGGGATTGCCTCAGTGGCAAAGGGAAAAAATGATAGTTAACTTTGAAGCCAAGAGGACCTTCTTGGAGTACACGGAGTGCCTCATCCTCTGGGAGGAATCTTTGCTGCCTCTCAAGAAACTCAAATACTCTTGAGAGGCAATGGCCTTTGCCTCTAAGATCAGACATGACCAAACTCCTGAGCATGGTGTTTAGTGACCAATTGTCATTACAAACAGCCTTACAATGGAAAGTCTCAGACTTCCCATATTAGATGTATTGCTTGGATGAGGAGAATACCCTTACCCTGACAAAAGAATGTCCACAGGGCAGAGCATAAAAGAAACTGTCCAACTAGTGTTACAGAGATATAGTAGAAAATCACCCCCCTCTAATAGGCATCTTTAGTCTCCAGGGACTCGGAGGCAGGTCCCTTACTTACCCTGGGCTAGCAGCTGGATTTCACTCACATGCACAGTGGACCCTGTTCCAAACACCTTCTAGTTGGGTAGATACCTCTACTAGATGGAGAGTGGCTTTCCTGGGGGAAACAGAAAAAGCCCCAGCAGTGACCAGGGTGTTTCTGAAATAATTTCCTCTGGAAGGTTGGAAAAGCTAATGGTGTGTTAATGACACACTTAAACTAATTCAAGAAACCCAGTCCCTGTGGGTTAGACTGTTGCCTCGGCCCTACTCAGACTTGGAAATACACTTGTTCCTCAAGGTCTCATGATTTTACAGGTCTGTATGGCTGGCCTTCTACACACGACCTTGTACTGGACCTTGACACAGTCGCATTTGTGATTCACATTACCCAGTTGGCAAAATTTCAACAGATTTTGTCAGGGCTTGCGGCACGGCTTGCCAGGGAAGAACAAAAGGGACTTCCCATTTTCCTGTCCTGGGGAATTAGTGCCAGCCAAGGCACCAGATCCCAGTAAAAGCCTCGCCTATCCACAGGATGAGACGTGGCTTCACCACATGTGTCAACCTGTGGACAGCTACCCACTGCTCTGAAGCTACAGAAGACCCTCCAGAAACGGCCAAGTCCAGCTCTACCTGTGAGGACCTCCGGTGGCTTTTCAAAGACCAGCATTCTGCAAACCCAAGCAAGGCCTCTTGATGGAGCAGTCCTGTTGAGGCATCGTGGTTTTCAGACTCTGCCATAGTTATGGCCCTGTGGTTAGCAAGAGTGCAACAGCATAGTCACTGGTGTAACTTCCCTGGATAATAAGCCTTCTTGTGGTTCTGAAAGAACTTTTTATAATCCAGTCTCTCCCCCCAGTTGTCACTCCAGAATTCTGATTCCATTGAGCCAAGCTACAGGCATGCAGCTGACTGAAGTGATGCTTGCTTGTCACATCATTGGTTCCGGTGCTACCAGGGGATGCATTCCAATACAAACCCCTAATGAGAGGCACAGACAGACTTTCAGCCCGATCCCTCATTCCTTAGCTCATGCATGGGTACCTGGGGGTTGTTACTCTGAAATGGAACAGGACCGCTCTAGACCGTTACAAAGAAGAATCCTTTTCAGGAATACTCTCCTATCTTGGTCTTGACACTAACAAGGACTACTCCATTCAATCTCTTCTGGGATGGTCTTAAATTCCCACTTTAAAGACCAACATTGTTACTGTCAATACAACCAATGCCCCTAGTCAGGGATGGCTAACTGGTTGTAAGATTTATTCCCAATCAAGAACCTGATCAATTATGTAAGTTTCATTGCAATGTAGGGCACTGTCCTAAGAGTTCCCTGCCCTGCACTTGGGGGACACTCATGCAGCTCCCTCGTAAACAGCCCCAGTTGCCAGGAGTTACTTGGTGGACATTTGGGCCTCCCAAGATCAACTTCACCTAGTGACTAGAGGGGCCCACAGCCCTCTAGAACCAGCCTCACCTTGTGGGCTGGACAAATCTTGGGACCCCTCTGGAACACCCAAACGTTTGCTTAGCTGGCCATGGTTTCTATGACTCTCACCCTTTGTGGGGGTATTTCCTGATTCTGGGTCCCTCACTTCAACCCTTACTGCACTCAAGCCCAGCCCTCTAACAAACCCAGTTCTTCCGGTGGATATCCAAAACTTAGCCTAAAGAAACTACAGACTGTGGGTCCCCAACAATTGTGGCCCCTCCTCACAACAGAAGGGACCTACTTGGGGGAATTGGTATAGGTCTACAGATTACAGGACACAGAATGGGCCACTGTGGAGGAGGTACACTCACTAGAAAAGGTGTCTCCGTTTAGTATAGGAGATAAGGTTGGCTTATTATTCCAAGAGCAAGGGAGCATCTCAATACCCTGACTAATGAAATGATTAAATGAATGGATAGGGTCCACATAGAAGATCTCCAAGGATATACCTCCATATAACCTGGGAGAGATCATGCATCCAGGCTCAACAAGGTATGCTAGGTGTCCTAATACAAATAAGATCTGAATTGGCCCACCTTCCTAAATGCTGAAACTAAATCTAACAGCATTTTCACCACCATAGTACATTTCATCTCTGGAAAATGGCCTTACATAACTGTAATAAGACAGCTTATGTCCTGATCATCAATCTTCTATGATGGGATGAGGCAATCCTCAAACTCACAGGGTGTCTTATTTAGGGTTTCTGTTGCTGTGAAGAGACACCACGACCACAGCAACTCTTATAAAGGAAAACATTTAATTAAGGTGGTGACTTACAGTTTTCAGAGGTTCAGTCCATGATCATCATGTCAAGGAGCATGGTGGTGTGCAGGAAGACATGGTGCTAGCTACATCTTAATCAGAAGGCAACAGGAAGTCAACTGAGACACTGGGCAGTACCTTGAGCACAGGAAACCTCAAAGCCCACTCTCAAAGAGACATACTTCTTGCAACAAGGCCATACTCACTCCAACAAAGCCATATCTTCTGATAGTGCCACTCTCTATGAGATTATGGGGGCTAATGACATTCAAACTACCACACAGGGTTAGGAAAAATAATTCAATGTACCTATATTGTGTCCATGGGATACTGCTGGCCAATTGTACAGAACAAAAACCCAGTGGGATTACAATTCCCTCCCAGATTGTCAATAAAAAATGATATCTGACTCTACCCTAAAAAGAATGGGATCCAGATTTCACACAGACCTTGGTGTTCCACCAAGAATTATGTTTGGCATATGGGAAGCAGCATATATTATGGAGAAGTAAGGGCTAATGATACCATTGCTCTCACTGACTTGTCATGGGAGGCTTCTCAACATTCCCTCTCCTCTGCAAGACTCTGGTGCACAGTTCAAGCAATTAGTCAATTACATTTCGCGCTATTAAACAGGACTTATACCAACCATAATGTTGAAAAACTCTCCCCATTAACCTTATCTCTTTATGTTCCCATGAGGTTGTGATGGATCCCATAAGAGATCCATTAGACTGACTGATGAGAGGCTCTTCCAGCTCTTGACAAGCCAATGGCATTCGTCACAATGCACAGCTTGCAGTGGACGATTGTGGCAAAGAAATCATTAACCCCATTGATTCTTGTAACAAAACATGAAAAGGGTTCTTTGGGTGGCTTCCTTGCTTGTTCTCTTCCTCCAACAAAGGAAGAACTGCTCCAACTCTTTGTTTGTTTGTTTCTTTTTCATACTATGCTCTTAGAAGTAGTAACAGATTAAGACAGTAGGTATAGTCTCCCTTCCTCTGTGTTACAGGTGCTCCCTCACTGACGTTGTATACACCAAGGGGACATGATGTCATCAGATGGCTGTCCTCTGCTGTGGATATCACTCTATATAAATAAAACACTGATGGCCAGTGACCAGACAGGAAGTGTAGGTGGGACAAGGAGAGAGGAAAATTGGGGAAACAGGAAGAAGGAGGGAGAGACACTGCAGCCACCGCCAGGACAAGCAACATGTAAAGATGCCGGTAAGCCACAAGCAACATGGCAAGGTATAGATTTATAGAAATGGGTTAATTTAAGATATAAGAACAGTTAGCAAGAAGCCTGCCATGGACACACAGTTTATAAGTAATATAAGCATCTGAGTGATTATTTTATATGTGGATTGTGGGACTGCGGGGCTTGGTGGAACCTGGAGAGAAGCCCTCCAGCAACAAATGGCACCCCACATTGGGCGCCAGATATTGGTGAAATTATTATGGCCACTCCATGTAGTTAAAAGGATATTTAATGGTGTAACTCACAAATTAAGGGATAGGTAGGTCGCAGGGTCTGGGGAAGGTGTATCGCAGTCCAGCGGTGTTCTCTGGAGCTCTGCTCAGTCCACCTCCACCGTTCGGGGTCCCGGCACACAGAGCGCCTGCCCATCCAGCTCTCGGGTCTCCAGGCGCCTCCCCTTGCCCCACCTCGTAGGCGTGACAGTTGCCAGAGTCTCAATGGGAGTTGGAACTTCCAGATCCAAGCTGGAATGGCTACCCACTACATCTCCCCCTTTTTGTCTAAATAAGAAGGTTCTAAACTAATACAAGACTATATACAAAGGAATGGTTATCAAATATTGTCCAGGAATGATGAGGGATAATGACCTAGATAAGATGGAACTACAACCAATGCAAACAATATCAAGCAAGAAACACATACTAAAATCCTCCTCTCTGGAGCCCTGTCACCTACCAAGTTCAACCTTGGCTTCTTGTATAACCCTCTTCTGAGGCATGATGATTGCTGTCTGTCTCCATGCTGCTCATTTTGTCAGCAGGAAACAGCCAGAGATATTGTTGGAGCAATCCCGAAATAGCACTCAAAGTGACCTGGGTGTGGCGTGTGTGAGAACATGGAGGAGTCAGATAACACTTCACGTTGTTGGAGGAGGGATAAGAGGCCATAAATAAACTACAAAATGGCAAACTTCTAGTTTCTTACTGGGGACAAAGACTTGGGGGTTCCTTCTGCCACCGTGGTGGGCCCCCTTCTGCCTGACTTTGTTGGATTTTCCTAGGCAGGTCCTGGACATGATTGCTCATAGCCCACTCTTTTTTTTTTTTTCTGTCTACTGTGACCAATCCAAAACAGAGGTAGGGGGACCTGTCCCAGGCCACTAAAAATCACTTAAAACCTCCAGCCCTCCAAGGAGAAACAGATTTCAGTTTCAGCCCCCCCCCCCACTTGTGGAGTTTGTCTCCTTGGGTGTCTGTATATTTTCCTTAACTTTTAATTAGACTTGTTTACATTTCCTGACTGTGATTTACTTCCTGCCTTTTAATTCTTTAATGGAAAGAGAAAATGAAAGTGACTCAAGAGTCTTAGATGGTAACAACTGCAGCCCCTGAAAGGGAAAACCAAACCAAACCAAACCAAACCAAACCAAACCAGACCAAACCAACAAACACCCACCATTCAGATAAACTCTTGAAAATCCAAAGATGTGTAAGTAAGGTTAAAGAGAGCAGTTATGTCACTGGGTTTAGGATGGCTCATTCCACAGCAATAGTCCTTTGAGAGCCAAACACAGCTTTGACCTTTGCAGCAAGGCTGGCATGGTAGAAATATCTACGCCACAGACACCTATGCACTTAACTTTCTTTCTTTTACCACATTCAAGTGACTTCATTAAGTGACCTGATGCAGACGTTGTCTTTGACCCAGCGTTTTAAACGACCACTAGTAGTAGGAACGCTGGGGGCTAGCTTCCACATGTCTTTTCTGAGTGTAAGCTTCATGTCTAGACCCTTCACATCCAAGTGTGTTGAAATGACCAAGCTCTGCAGTGGGCTGCTGTCTGAGGTGCCACAGGTAGTTTTTAGGTGGCATTCCTAAGTGGAGGAAGAACATCATCTTTTCCTTTCCCCTTCCGGTTGACACACAGAGAGACAGAATGGCAGCAGCTCAGTCACCCACTGGACACAGGTAAAAGTCAAATCTCAAGGATGGCAAGCAGTAGGCGGAAGCAGCCTCCCTCTCTAATGATGGTGGAGCCATGTTCCTGGACCACTCGTCTTCAGACTCTGAAGGACACAGTCAAGTTCCAATTCCTTTGTTCCAGTGTGAAGTTGCTATTCTGTCATTTATCTAATCTGATCGTATAGACGACTTTAGGATGGCAGATCTGAAATTTCTAACTGTTGTCCCAATCTCCCCCATCACTCAAATTCGTACACCCATAGGCCTGTTTATATATTTACTTGGACATGTAGCAAATACGTTGAAGTAAATGTGTGTAAACTCACACCCCTGATGTTACTGAAATACGTTGAAGTAAATGTGTGTAAACTCACACCCCTGGTGTCACCGACTCTGAATTTACTTTTTCACTTTCTTGCTCATTGTAGTCATTGGACACTTCACCTTGTCAGTCACTTGAGTTAACACCCTCTACGCCATATTCATTCTTCTTACTCTGGTATATCCCACCTAGGCATCTGTCCATCATATTAACTTTATTCTAGGTGCCTTAGCTCTCATTTTTATAATTACCTCCTTCCCACTCTTCATCCCTCTCAGTGGTGAATGTGAATCCTTTAAAATATGTTAGCTAATATCCATAGTTTCCCCCTAAGACTTCTGATGGCTTCTTAACTCAGAGTTAATCCAAAGTCCGTCCTCTCTTCTCAGTCCCTATATAATCTCACACGTGATGTGGCCTGACCTCATCTGCTGCTTTGCGGACCTTCATCTTTCTTTTTTTTAAAAGATTTATTTATTATGTATACAGTGTTCTGTCTGCATGTTTGCCTGCAGGACAGAAGAGGGCGCCAGATCTCAAGATCTCATCATAGATGGTTGTGAGCCACCATGTGGTTGCTGGGAATTGAATTCAGGACCTCTTGAAGAGCAGTCAGTGCTCTTAACCCCATCTCTCCAGCCCCGACCTTCATCTTTTTTTTTTTTTTTTTTTTTTTTTAATCAGACACATGGCCCATTCTTTTCCTTATCCATCTCTGCTCCAACTATAGGTTTTCAGTTCTGCTGTTGGTGAAGCCTGGAAGACTCTTTGTTCTAGATATATACGTGTCATGTTCCATCCAGCCTTAGGTTCTCTTATAAGAGAGAAACCCTCTCTGCCATCATAGAGAAAAATAGCCACCCACTGTTCCTGGGGGAGGGGGCTGTTCTTGCACCACTATGTACAGAACAGGCACTCCTGCCACCACAGCTCCATTATCCATTTAATTTTTCCTGTGGCATAAATCAACACCTGACATATTACATAGTCATGTTTCTTTCCATTCCTTGAACCAGATTGTAAGACCCATGCCAACATTCTCTTTGTTTTACTTACTATTACATTGCCAGAAACTCAAGGTATATCTGGATTAGATCGCAGAGTCATTATTTGTGAAATTGGTAAATAAAAATATTCACTATAAACCTATGTAGAGAATTTTAAATAAGAAGTAAAAAAAGCCAAGTGGTGGTGAATCCACCCTTAATCCCAACACCATGGAGGCAGAGGCAGGTGGATCTCTTTGAGTTCTATCCTGGTATACAGAGCGAGTTCCAGGATAGCTAGAGCTACACAATGGAAGCCTGTCTTGAAAAACAACAACGACAACAAAAACAAACAAACAAACAAACAAGTAAAGAAGAACCCCAAAGTGAAGGAGAATTTATAAGAGATAGACATTATGAAAAACAAGTCAACACCAGAGGGAAATTATCAGGAAAGGAAAGGTCAAGATAGGTTCTGAGTATTTCCACATGCAAAAGAATTTAAAGAAAGCACACTATCTGTCTTTGGATTTCTACTGCAGTGATGAAACATCATGACCTAAAGTAACTTGGGGAGCAAAGGGTTTATTTCACCTCACAGCTTTTAGTCCACCATCCAGGGAAGTTAGGGTAGAAACTCAGGCAGGGCAGGAACCTGGAGATAGGAACTGATGCAAAGGCTGTGGGGAGCACTGCTTACTGGCTTGCTTCCTACAGCTTGCTCAGCCTGCCATCTTATACTGCCCAGGACCACCTGCACAGGTGTGGCACCACTCCAAGTGAGCTGAGCCTTCCTATACCAATCATCAGTCAAGAAAATGTACTGCAGGCTTGCTCACAGAGCAATCTGATGGGCCATTATCTCAACTGAGGTTCCCTCTTCCCAAAATGACTCCAGCTTGTGTCAAGTTGACATAAAATTAGCCAGCACAGTACCAGTTGGCAGTGAAAAAAGAGTCAATAGTCCAAGCCATATAATTATATTTGAATCTTGATCCTAGATGTGGCATAAATAATACATGGAACAGCCAACCTTAAAATCTGTGAATGGAGTTATTAAATGCAATCAAGGAACTTGCTTTGTTCACAAAGACTCAAGTTGGACTTTTAAGACACAAAACATTAAATTTTGTGTGTGGTGAATCTCTGCTGGTTTTAAGCATTATAGAATGTAAGCAAAGCAAGTTCAGAGTTAGTAAAAGCTTGTTGTATCCTGTTTGTGGGCCACTTTTACACTGGCTTTTTGCCAAAGCTGTGAATTTGACTTAAAAATTGTTTCATTACTAAGCCCATCACTTTGGAACTTTGGCAGAATCAGGGAGTTTTCTGTGGCATTCTACTATCTAGGCCACCACTGAAAAAGTGAGGTAAAAGATACAAAGCAGATCCCTTGAATATACATCCTGTTTGTGCACTTAGTTTTAGTGACCCATGGGTCACAGACTCTCAAAGTCCAAACCAATGACCTCCTTTCTCTGTGCAAAGCTATGAGCCCAATCCCACGGGACATTCAGAAGGAGGTCCTCTGTGGCCTCTGTCTCCAGAAACATAAAGATTACCATTTTGTTATGACAGTGGGGTTATAGTTGTGTTTATTTATTTTTCCATTCATTTATTAAAATTTCCATTAAGGATATGAATTATTTTGCAATATAAAGAAACAAAAGTTATTTTTGAAAATGAGAAATCTTGAAATCATTTGGCTTTCCTATTAAAAAAATAACCAGGAAATGCATTCGCCAATAACTCTAACTGGATTGCTATTATAATGGTGTGGTTTAAGAACCCCTGAACATATCAAGGAATGAAAACTCAGTTATAACCTTACTTACAACATAGACACTCCTCTTTGTAAACAGACCCTCTCCCCTGATTCACACACTAGAGTTAGCCCATTAGCAGTTGTTTTCACAGACAGAATTTGTGTTATGAAGAGACCGCTTGATGTAAAATGAAATCCTGTCACCCTTTCATCACACTCCTTCTTCGAATATTCCTATTGTCTGTTGAGGTCTGTGATCTCCGTTTCCAAGCTTCCTCCCAAGAAGGCAAGAACTTGAGAGTTTGGGTCACACAAAGAGAGAAGAGCTTCAGATGAGTTAATGGTGCCCATTAAAAATATCTGCCTAAAATGGCTTTTGTATTCTATAGATTTCATTTCTTTTTCATCATTATTTGCCAAAATAATGAAGAACATTCTTTCTAATGTTGAAGGGAATGTTAGCAAGGATAGTTATCTCTACATGTCAGAGAACTAATTTTAGCAACGGAAGTAAAATTTAAGCAGGAAAAATAGTGCACTATTTTCCTAACAAAAGAAATAAATAGCAAGCTCTAGAATCAAGTATAGCACATGCAATGCTCTGAGTCCCATATAAGAGCCTGAAGAAAAGAAAAGTAATGGGTCAAATTTGTTCCTGAATTGTTGGAGAAACACGGGATCCAAAGGACAATACCTCCTGTCTAATGGAAAAATATTTTTATTGAATTTTGGCTGCCATAGAAAAAAAAACAGAGAGGTAGAAAAGACCTCATTTGCCATAGAGTCGTCTAGATGCTCAACTTAAAGGCCAGAAACAAGCATCCAAACCAAAGCATATTATTTACTTAAATATGCTTGGCGCCTGACAGTTATTTGAGAATTTTCTGTCTTTTCTAAAAAAGTAAACCGGAAGAATTCATTCTTACTCAGTGGAAGACAAGTCATTAGGAGAAAGTGATGACCAACAATGTGAGGGCATCATCCCATGAAGAAGAGCATCCAGTCTCTTGGCATTGTCATAACTAAGGTTCCAACTGTGGCCCCCATGGTCCATCTAGACCATTCCTTGGATGTATGTCCAAGGGAATCCAGTTCAGCACATTGCATAGACACTTCCATCTTCATGTTTGTTGCTGTACTATTCACAAGTGCTGAGATAGGGACGAAGCTTAGATGTCTATTAACAGATGCATGACTAAAGAGATGTGATATCTACCTACCCATCTGTCCATCTATGTGGTTGATATATTGTGCACCCCAATAAACTTATATGGGGTCAGAGAACAGAACAGCCACTAGATAGACATAAAAGCCAGGCATGGTGACACACACCTTTAATTCCAGGACTTGAGATCTCATGTCTTGCTTGGGAAAGACACACACCTTTAATCCCAGAAAGTGATGGCAGGAAGCAGAAAGGTATACAAGGTGTGAGAACCAGCAACTAGAGCTTTTTAAACTTTTAGGCTTTTGAGCAGCAATTCAGCTGAGATCCATTTGGGTGAGGACTCAGAGGCTTTCAGTTTGAGGAAACAAGACCAGCTGAGAAATTGTCGAGGTGAGGTTGGCTATGGCTTGTTCTGCTCTGATCTTTCAGAATTTATCCCAATAGCTGGCACCGTGGTTTTTTCTTTTATTATTAATAAGACCTTTGAAGGTTTGTGTTACACATCTATCCAACACATGCATGACATGTGTTGTGTGCACATGTGACAAAAAAAGCAGAAGTGGACTTGTGTGCTGGGAGCAGGGGAGGGGAACACAAGGTACAACGATATGTATGTATGAAAATTTCATAGTGGAACCTAGTCCTCAGCAAACCAAATCTTAAAAAAATTAAAAAAGAAAACATAACAATTGCAAGGGACTGTGTAGCTGGGAAGTGAGTGGGAAGGAATAAATAATGTAGAGGTTAAGACAGCTCAACTAAGAGAGAGATCTGTTGAGCATGTCTACAGCAGAATTTTGAGCAAGGCAGTTTGCCTTTCTAACTTCCCCCAGTGGAGTGAGATAATGAGGGTACTTAGCTCATATTCTTACTGGGGAAGAATAAGCATAAAATTCTGGCCTGGAGAGAAGGATAAACACACGCAAGAGGTTACAGGGAATAAATAAACAATGTCAGAACGGTTAATCAAAAACTCCAAGAGAACATCACAAAACAACAACATGGCAGTGATTAATACTCATGACCCCAAAATAACTCCTGATATCAACTGTCTTAGTTTCTCAGTAAAGAGACAGACTATCAGATTGCATTAGCAAACAGGAATTATCTTTTTGTTTTTTTTTCCAAGAGATATGCTTCACCATCAACTGTAGGTACTATCTTGGGTAAAAAGATGAAAAAAGGTATTTCAAAGCAAATGAGACTAAGGAAAAAAAAAGAGGTGTAATCATTCTAATATCTGATAAAATATCTAATAAAATACATTCACATGTCCACCCAGACACAAACTCATCCTCGATGTTCAGAATGGAGTAGAAAAGCTGCTTATGACAGGGAGTCTCTCAGGGAAAGGGACATTCTGAACACCTGCTGTCTGCCACAATCTGGAGTAACTTAGTCAGGGCACAGCCTGATCTCAGCTACACTAAGGCGTTGATGTGAATAATGCTCCCCATGCAGCCCCGGTTGGCATTTGGGGAACAGTATAAGAAGACTCTCCAGTGCTGAAGTGGTAATTCGTATGTTTGAGAACCAAATTATATATGTTTATCAGGACAAACAGTTTATTCTAATAAAGGTATTAAAAGTATAAAATAATTAAAGTAGGTAAACATTGGTAAAAGGAAACATAGTGGACAGACTCTTGTTTACTTATTATTAAGTTAATGATCTGCCTATCTATTTGTGTTAAATGCAGAGGGATACTTAACAGGAAAACAAATTTATCTCTTGATTTGTTACTTTTTCTTGATTTGTTACTTGTGGAATATTCCTTTACACTGTGTAAAGATGTATCACTGTGATTGGTTAATAAAGAGCTGAGTGGCCAACAGCTAGGCAGGAGGTGTAGGTGGGACTCCTGGGGACAGAGAGCTCTGGGAAAAAGAAAGTAGGAGTTGCCAGCTGGACACAGAGGGAACAAACACACAGAAGGAGAGGTAAAAGCCACGAGCTACGTGGCAACACAGATGAATAGAAATGGGTTAATTTAAGGTGTAAGAGCTAGTGGGACAAGCCTAAGCTATAGGCCGAACTTTGATAATTAATAATAAATCTCCGTGTCATTTTTTTTGTAAGCTTGGTGGCCCAAAGAAAAATCCATCCACAGTTACTTTTTGTAAATATTCAACAATTACTAAAGATACCTGTCTCTCATATATGTTAGCAGTCTGCTGGATAAGAGAGCTCTTTCACAATACAAACCCATTTCTTAATGAAGGCGCTCTTGGAGAAAGCCTGTGTGAGTTCATGTGGGTGTTGCTTTGCCTGGAAAGTACAATTGCCTTTAGTTGTTTGCCAAAGAATCAAAGTAATTAAAATGTCATTGGCTTACATGAAGCTCCGATGAGTACCCAGCCAGTCATTCATCAGGGAGCAGAATCCCTGCATTGGGCTCTCTTCTGATGGAACCAGCTGGCACTCTGAGTCCACAGAGAATTACTAGCATTATTTGACTTAAAAGTGAAAATATGATTCCACGTACTGACAAGTTCACAGTTCTCCTGTCCTCAAATAATAATACTACATGCTCTTAGGACTAATTTATGTTCAGATTTTATAATAAAATCAGGTAATATGATTTATGTGCTTCTGATGACCTTCTGAGTCAGGTAGGAGCTGCAAACTCATATCTCAAGATTGACTTCCAGGCAGGTTTGGATATGCTTACACACTACATTGTTCTACAAAGTGCTCTTTGAAAACTATGGCTGATTTTCAGTTCTTTGTACCCATATATCCCCTGTAGCCCACAACGTTGGCTTCTGTAAGATAAAAGCGGCACTGTTGTCGTTACTGTTTATTCGCTCAAAGGGCTGGGCCTGAACAACAGCTGTGACGTTTGGCAGAAGAGGAATTCTCTGGTCTGCCCCACCCTCCTTTATGTCCCGACTTTTGCTCTGAGATTGTTAGCTACCGTTTGTCATTATGCCTACATTGCTGTATTTATGATAGTAGCGTCAAAGGTAAAACATTCTTATAAAAATTGCCATCAGAGGATTTCATCAGTAGTAAATAAAATTGCATATCAAAATCTATTTTACATGGCTCCTTACCATGTGTTTACCTACACCCACTTTGGAAGAAGCCAGGCTGCTGCGCTCGTGACTCAGAGCTACTTCTTCCTGTGCACTGTGATGGCTCTGATCCTCCATGAACTGTCTGTGGCATGGTTGCTCTTTTACTTTATATGCTTTTTTAGGTTTATTTATTTAATGTATGTGCATGATTGTTTGGAGTGCATGTATATGTGTACACCTTGTGTGTCTCTGGTGCCCATGAGCATCAGAAGAGGACATTAAGAGTCCCTGGAACTGGAATTATGGATGGTTATGAGCCACCATGTGGGTGCTGGAACCAAACTCAGCAGTAAGTGCTCATAAGCATTGAGCCATCTCACAGCCCCAGCAGGCTTTTTCTGACTAATAGTAGAAAGTATTGATGGCAGCAGTCGAATTCCCCTCCAATACTTTTAACTGGTTCTTTGCTGTTGTTAATATTTTATCTTAACGGAGATGCCCTATGGTTGTTCACACTACCATTGAATAATCAGCACTATGACTTTGTCTCACAAGTTACAGAGCTAATAGCTGTGTTGGCAATTACGTTTTTTTTTAAATTGAGAATTTCATAATGCATTAATGTCTTCTGATCAAACACACCCCATCTCTTCCTGACAATTCCTCCCTTATTTCCCCTACCACTTTCTGAATCCCCCAAATTTGTGTGTTCTGAGGGGGTTAGACAGGCAAGCAAACCCTGGGAAGAGATGAGAATGAAAAGCGGGTACAGATTGATTTTTGTCAACCTGGATCAGACTTTGGGGAATCTAATGCCAGGCAGTTCAGAGTACAATTTTGGAAAAGGGTTCCAGGCAACAATCAGTCCAACTCCTGGTGCACAATAAAGCTCAAGGTGTGACTACATAGAAACTCCTTTATAAGGTACATGTGACCATGAGGTTGGGTTCTATAGCGGAAAGGCCTAGAATCTATTGTGGTCTCTGACCAATAGCACAGAGGTCAGCAGGTCATAAAGTGCATGTGACATCTCCCCTAAGGATGAGTAATGGTCTAGGGAGGGAAGAGTTTGGAATGAGTGTTCTGGGGAATTAGGGTGAGGTCTGCTTCCACAGATAAAGATCACCAGGTCATTAACAACTTTCACTCTCAGCTTTCTGGATGGAATATAGGTATTTGATTTTATCTCCTCCATTGAGGAGACACCCCTGTGTGATTAACGTTCCTGGTTCTCTTAGTGTTTCTCCGTGAGTACAAGACCCTGGTCCCCTCTCCAGTGTTCTCCCTGCTTCCCCTTTTAAACATACTAAGTCCATTTAGTGATGCTTTTATATGCATGGTTGCTGGATCACTTTCTGGAGCATGGGCAGCCTCTCAGGGTTTACATCCTAGAAAATGGACTCTCCCTCTCTTAACAACTATCAGTCACCAATAGTTCCTCAGATAGGGGTGGGACTTCGTGAACTCTTACCTCATCCATGCTGGGATTTTCACTGCCTTGATCTTGTGCATACAGTCATTGCTGCTATGAGTTCATGTGTTCACACACCCTGTCCTACCTGGCAGATACTCTTGTGCTGCAGACACCCACTACTTCTGCACTTACATTCTTTCCCTCACCTTTTCTGCAATAACCCAAGGTTTGGTTCCCAGTATCTACATGGTGGCTCACAGGTGCCTGTGACTCCAGTTCCAGGGAATCTGACATTCCTGGAGCCTGGGCTCTTGCAGGCAGGTGGTACACATAAACTCATGCAAGCATATATACATACACATAAAATACACCAAAAAAGAAACCAGAGAGATGGGCTGTGTTCAGTTGCAACCTCCAGCTTGTCCCTGCATGTTCTGGGAAGCCCCATTCCTGTCTCTCCAAACTCTGCCCACTCAGAGAATCTCCAAACAAAGGGAAGGCACCAAAAAGCCCAGGTCTGCATTCTTGGCAGCTAAGGCAGTTTCCTCCCCAGAAGTTGCCTCCTTCCAAATCCCTACCTAAGTGCTCAGCTTTTGACAATACTTGGGCACAAACTCTGCTTGTGGCAGGCATATCATCACCCCTTGCCTACAACCTATATAATCTCCCTGCTTTAGTTCGGGTGTGCAGCTTCTCTAGTCTTGATCTCTGGGACTGGAGAACCAGTCTAGGAATTGCTTTGCTCAAATAAACCTGTTATTACACTTTTTCAATTCAGTTTGATCTGGCAGAGAAATCTATTATCAGGGGGCAGAAAACTTATTAGGTTTCTTAAACAAAATCTTAGAACAATGCCTTTCTCAAGGTGGAAAGTGGTATTATTTTGGGAATTTTTCAGTAAATGAAGCTGGACAAGGTTGTTCTGGCATCATGGATGCTTAAAAATAAACCCAAAGAGTTTCTGGTACTTCATACCATGAAAGTATAATTCTGAGTTTTTTCACTGAAGCAATTCACCATTAGACACAATCAACCTAAATAAAGTGATACTTTAACCTGTGGCTATATAACACTAAAATAACAGATCAACTTAAAGAAAAATTAACACCAAGAATATTGGGTTTTTACATAGTTGTTTGACTGATGGGCCTTTTCATAATTTAATATTCCATTGCAATATCTTAGGAGTTATAGCCACAACTTCACAAGATGGTGAGATACACACACACACACACACACACACACACACACACACAAGTGTTTAGGATGCAAGATTGTACCATCAAAGCTGTAGGATTCTGAGTCAATGAGTTGGTTCATCAGGTGAAGGTACTTGTTGCCAAGCCTGATGATCTGAGTTTGATCCCCCAAACTCACATGATAGAAGGACAGAACTAACTCCTGAGAGTTGTCCTCTGACCTCCACATATATAACCATCAAATAACAAATAAATGATTAAAAAAGAGAAAACGATAAGATTTATCTCCTACACTCATAGTTATATCCTCACCACTAACTCTGAGCTGAGGTCAAGACTTTCCAAATTCCTGGTCTAGGTCCTTTTCTTTCTTGATGACACTAACATGTTCTTGTGTTGTGTTCTGCATAAACCATGCTTGGGACAATACTTCTCAGGAGTCGAAATCCTAAACCTCTTCCCACCCTGATAAAGCCAGTGTTGTGTGTAATTGAGTGCTTTATCGATTGCTTTTTAAAAACTCCCTTTATCTATTTGAGTAGATAAGATAAAATAAGTCTACCAATGATCCACATTCTCTGGTTATATATGTTATTCCAAGAGCACTTAACACAAAGGAACTAAAGTTTCAAGAAAAATCCTACCTCCTTGTTAATTGCCAAATTGATGGGATTTAGATTCACCATAGGAACAAATCTCTGGGTGTGTCTTTGAGGAGTTTTCTGGATTAGGTTAATTGTTAAGACATACTGTCAGCGTGAATGGTATCACTCTGTAAATGGGTCCCAGACTGGGATTCCTTGTAAGGTGGTCCTGCCAATGCATAGCTAATGCATGAAGCCATGAAGGTGAATCCTATGATGCAATGGAGAATCTAGAATTTCTGAGGTACCAGAACCATGGGGCATCTTCTTTGATCAGATATTTCCTTACTCTGCTCCCATCTTTCAATGAGAATGTTTAATTTGTGCTATTGTTATGTTGGAAATATGTAACTTATTTTTTATGTTATATGGGCTCACTATTCAGAGATTGCTCAGATTTCAGAAGAGTTACAGTTAGACCTTTGAACATAATTGGAATAGTTAAAGACCATGGGGACTTTCAGAGTCAGGCAGTTATGCATTGTTAGATGACCATGAGATTAGGGGGACTAGGGGTGGAATGTTTCAACTTAAAACCTTAAAGTGTTATCTATGTATGTCAGGTTGACAAGGGGTAGGCTTGTGATGGTTAATCTCAATAGCCAATTTGATAGGATTAAAAACCACCATGGAAACAAATCTCTGGGCATGCCTTTGAGGGATTTTCTAGTTTTAATTGAAGTAGAAAGACTTAATCTTAAATTTGGGTAGCACCATTTTATGCGATGGGATCTCAGACTACATGAACACTTCCATAAGAGTCATTTTCCGTTTGATTGTGGACTTTATTTGACCAGCTGCCTAATGCTTACGATGCCATCCATGCCTTCCTAAAAATGATGGACTGTATTCCTGTAATTATAAGCCAAAATAATCCCCCCTCTTTTTTTTTAAATTGCCAGTTTTGAGGGGTGTTTTATCACAGCAACAATGGAAGTAAGTGACATAACCTATGTTAAAGATTCTGCAAGGCTGACTGATTAATTTGAACTTTGTGCTTGTAGAAAGTTGGGATGTTGTAGTTCTAGAGTCAAATTTATCTTGAGCTTTCTGTAGTCTCCTTAATAGACAATCATTGTCCCTCCTATGCCCAACTCAGCATTTTTCCGACTGTAAGAGGAAACCTCTGGTATGTATTCTTATTATACTACTAGCTTACAGAATTTTGGCAAATATCACTAATTATTTTTCATTGGTGAATTAGAAGTCTTAGGCAATAGAACTGAAGGTAATAAATAAGTAGCCTGCTTTACCTGAAATTTAGAAATGTTTAAGTAAAGCAATGAAAAACCTAACTTATAGGACTGGAGAGATGGCTTAGAGGTTAAGAACACTTATTTTTCTTCCACAGAATACAATTTTGGATGCATATGGTATCTCACAACCATCACTCCAGTTTCAGGGGATCCAGTGCCCACTGCTGGCCTCCAAAGGCACCATGCATACATGTGCCATGTATGTGTACATGCAGGTAAAACACTCAAACACACAAAGATATTGAGAGGCATAGGATTTTGATAAGCAAATTCTAGATAAAGAAAAACTTTATGCCAAGAATAAAGATTAATTCTGTAGAACCAAAATTTTATGCACCCCTTCCTCTGGTCTATTCTTTTCTACCTTTGCCTCCAACCAAACAAATAAAAACAAACAATGAAACTAAACAAAATAAACTAAGAATAAATGAAAACCTTCAGCTTCCTCGTGTGTTCTGTTCTATTAAAACTGTAAATCACAAAATTCTACATAAAAAGAAAAGATGGCTATGGACTGTTTGGAAATTAAACCCAGAGGCAGAAGGGACCCCATGCTATCCAAGCTCCCTGGAAAATAACTGGACTTAAGGCTTGATGGCATTTCTTGAGTTATATCAGGACTCTTTGGGACTTGGTGATTTGTCAAAAAAATTTCAATTTTCTGATTTTTATTAAAAACTTTAATTTGTAAAGTGCTTTCTCTTCTGGATAGTTCTTAAAACCTGTAAATATAGTAACCTAAATATGCATAATAGACTTCCCACTTTTACTCTTGTACCCTTGAATGTATTCTTCTTATAGCTCAGAGATATAGAGATGTAAATTTTCCTTTCTTTTGACTGGGTGCATTGTGATTTAATGTAATTGTTATGTATGTTCTTTTTATGTGACTGTTTATGTGTCATTTTCTCTGTTTGTCTGTTAGACCAAGTATGTCTATAATTAATACTCAAGATCACTAAATGAAACCCATTATAGCTAAAGTTCAGAGTTATAAGAGTTGTCAAACTGGCTTTATTATTAAAAAAAAAATCTAAAAGAAACATGTCTACCTAAGTCAGTAGTTCTCAACCTTCCTAACTCTGTGACCCTTTAATAAGGTTCCTCATGTTGTGGTGACCAACCATAAAATTATTTTTGTTGCTACTGTAATTTCGCTACTGTTATAAATTGTAATATAAATATCTGTTTTCTGATAGTCTTAGGTGACCTCTGTGAAAAGGTCGTTCAGCCCTCAAGGGGGTTGAGACCCACAGGTTGAGAACCACTGACCTAAGTTATCACCTTTGGAAGCTGAAACAGAGATAAGTCATTATATTAAACTTGTAAAGTTTCCTGAGACAGAGACCATTTCTCATATGATGACAATTATCCATGGTGTGAGGTTTCAGCAGTCATCTAGGGGTGGGGCCTTGTGAGATTTCCCCCCATTTACTCTGGCATGTCAACTGGTTTTGTCATTGTGCAGGTCTTATTTAGGCAATGTCAATGTCAAGACTGCATAGGAGCAGCTTCTCTGTATGCATAGAAGACACTATCTGGAAGTAGACATCCTGCCCCCCTGACTCTTATAATATTCTCCCCCATCTCCTGTGATGTTCTTTGAACCTTAGGTGTAGGGACTGTATTGTAGATGTATCAACTGCGGGAGTGTATCAACATGGTCTGTTGTTCTGGGCATTTTAGCTGTTGTGGATTTCTGTAGTGGTCTCTGTCTTTGGTGAGAGGATGAGGAATGAGAGCCAAACTTACTCTGGATATAAGGGCAGGTATGAGATTATATCTTAGTAGCCCACATTTTCAGATTAAATGAGCATTCGAGATATCCATTGCATCTTGTTGTATGTAACATATTTTTCCTGGAGAGACTCAACATACACAAACACACACACACACACACACACACACACACACACACACACACACACACACACATGTCTATTCACTCCAGTAGGGAACCCTCAACAGACCAAAGTAATCATTGCCACTGCATCAGTGTCTGACTTGGTGAACTGATGAGTGCTTACAGGGATTACTAACAGGAGTAAGGGGGAGGGGTTGCTCACGAGGAGCAGAGGTGACTCAAAAGCAGCGGCATCACCACTGAGCACTCCTCAACATGGGTAACTCTTGGAGACTGCAACCCTGGAGAGCTTGATGAAGTCTTGCTTGGGGATGGCTGGTCAGAGTTTCCAGCTCCAGTAACTGTTTGCTCCTTTTTATACTGCCATGTGGGTCCTCAAGACTCTTTCAAGTTTCTGTTTTGGACATGTGTTTACATTTCTCCTCTGGTAGCCTGCAGAGTGCCTTCCTGTACCAAAGACAATAGAATGTAGGGGTGGAGTATATGTATGTAGGTATAAGCTTGACTTCTCCGTGTTCAATGAGTTGTGTAGGTGTCTTCTGCAATGGGGCCTTGCTGTCAGTTTGTGGAGAGCAACCTATAGTCTTGGCAATAGCCTGGACTGTTTGGGGATTCCCATGGGACCCCTTTGGCCAACAACTCAGTTAGATGTAACCCAATTCCAGTATTGGAAGCATCCTTTGGTGACTAGAGATGGCCAACTGGAACTCTGTGTCCCCAATTATTTGGTGATTTCATTTAGATTGCCTTCATATATGTATATATTTTAGAAAACTTCTACTGTATTAGGTTTCCAAACTACCCCTCAAAGGCCCCTAATTTTAGCTCTCTCTCCTTATTCCCTCTCTCAACCTCTTCTCCCCTTCCTTTCTTCTCTTGATCTTCCCGTTCTAGCTTCCTCCATCCATGCATGTTTATCTATCTTATTTCCCTTTCCTAAAGAGATCTATCTGTTCCCTCTAGTCCCTTACTCTATACCTATCTTCTGTGGTTCTATGGATTGTAGCTTGGTTATCATCGACGTAACAGCTCATATCCAGTTTGGCAAGCACATCACATACATTTAATGATATAATAATGGTGGTTTTCCACTGGGGCCCAAGACCACCTCAGCTATAGGTTTTTGTGTAAGTTCTCAGTGTCAGATGTGAATTTCCCCCTGTGGAGCAGGCCTTAACATCCAATCAGAAGGTTGGTTTAGCAGTAACCACTTGCAGCACCATTTCAGTAGCTGGCACTCCCACCATGACACATGTAGGACCCACAGCTGAGCTGGACTTCAGGGCTTAATCCTCCCCAGCATCCTTAGCAGTGACTTCTAGCACTACAGGAGCTAGCTCACAGGGAGGGGACCATTCAGGCCCACTCCTAGCTTTATTTCTCTAAATTCTGCAGCCAACATGCACAACATCTTCAGCAATAGGGTCCTGTCATTCAGTTCCGGAAGGCAACCAGCAGTGGTGACAATTATTGGTGAAATTATTAAGGCCACTCCATTTAGTTAAAAGGAAGATTTATTTAGTGGGCAACTTACAAAAAGGGAAAGGTAGGTCACAGGGTCTGGGGAAGGTGTATCACAATCCAGTGGTGTTCTCTGGAGCTCTGCTCGGTCCATCTCCACCGTTCAGGGTCCCGGCACAGAGAGAGTGCTCGCCCATCCAGCTCTCGGGTCTCCAGGTGCCTCCTCTGGCCCTGCCTTGTAGGCATGACAGTTGCCAGAGTCTCAATGGGGGTTGGAACTTCCAGATCCAAGCTGGAATGGCTACCCACTACATCTCCCCCTTTTTGTCTAAATAAGAAGGTTCTAAACTAATACAAGACTATATACAAAGGAATGTTTATCAAATATTGTCCAGGAATAATGAGAGATAATGACCTAGATAAGACGGAACTACAACCAATGCAAACAATATCAAGCAAGAAACACATACTAAAATCCAGAGAAGTATAGAGCATAGGTAAATGGCATGTTATAAAGATCATTCCAAAAGGTGTCCTAAAGAACCTGAATCTAATACTTAATATATTCTATCTAAGATATTATGTATACTAAGTTGTAACTATAACTGCTAGTCTTCAATCCCATCAAAGACCTGAGAAGGAGCATAATGGTACCTGAGAAATTGTAGATGGATGCAAGCAACTTTCAGGAATCTTGCCAAGAGTAGACCAAGACAGCTGGCAGCCTGGATAGTCACCTAATGTTTCTCAGCATTGTTGGTGCATTGAAATTGGCTACAGGCCTAGAGTATCTGACAGACCATTTTCAGAAGCAGGAATTCTGAAAGATCATCTTACCCTGTCTTGGCAGAGTACAGTGGTCACTTTCCTTGTGTCCCACTTGTCCAGAAAGGACAGCATTGCATTTGTACTGTCAGCCGTTAGGGCAAGGGCAGTTCTTTGCCCAGTAGGCCATTTTGTGCCAAAAGGACAAACTTCCAAATGGAAATGTCTTAGAAGCCCAATATTCTCTCAGGATCAAATTGGTGCAGCCAGGAGCAGAACAGAATTCTAAGTTATTTAAATGCCATATTTTCTAGGTCTATGAAGTGTTTGAAGATTACCTGTCCATCTGACCTATGTATCTGTAAATCTGGATAACCTAACTAATGTAACTATAGAGATGACAGGCATAGGCGACTATAAATCTGTAAGTCTTATCTACTGAAATAACCTAAGGACTAAGGCTTCACGTAAACAACGTAAACAGTCTATAAGCAAATGTATGGTGAAGAATGATGACTTCAAAATTGTGACAATACATAAGATATTTATAACAGAGGTAGGAATATATAGTGCGATATGCAATATGACAATAATCTTAAATATATATCAATATACCGAATATCCTAAACAGAAGTAGAACATACATAAAGTATGACAGAGATAAATTTACATTTGTATCAATATAAAAATATTTTAAATAAGAGTAGAAATATATGTACCTTATAACAAATATAGTTCTGTATTTGTATCAATATACAAATTATCTTAAACAGGAGTATAAAAATAGTTTACATTTGTATCAACATATAAGAATCCATAACAGTACAAATTACAGTGCAAATTATCTAAGGTTGCTATTATACTAAATTTGTTTACTAGTATATACAATGATCTATCATCATATCTTTTTTTTTTTGGTTTTTCGAGACAGGGTTTCTCTGTGTAGCTTTGTGCCTTTTCCTGGAACTCACTTGGTAGCCCAGGCTGGCCTGGAACTCACAGAGATCCGCCTACCTCTGCCTCCCGAGTGCTGGGATTAAAGGTGTGCGCCACCACCGCCCGGCTTCTACCATCATATCTTATACCTATCCATTCCATTTCTTCTTTTCCCTTTTTTTAAAAATACTGAGTCTAATATTTTCTTTCACCCCCAACCATATAACCATCATCCATAACCCTGAGAATTATGAAACCTTAGGGAGAAGGGGCATCGTTTTCTTAGAATTGCTTCCTGCCGTTTAGGGGGTGATGTTATCTCTGTTGGGTACCGTGAGAAAGCTCAGATAGTTAAATCTCAGTTAGACTAACTGTAGGTTCTGCAGCAAGTTTTAGAGTAATGGGTAAGATTGTCTGAAATTCTGGCAAGAAGTGTAGTATGATGATGATTACCATGGCATCATTCTGGATTGGGTAGAGTTGTTGTTGTTGTTGGGGCCCCATCTTTCTTCTGGAGACTTCTGAGATTGTCATTGGAAAAACTTATTTGTTATCAAAAATGGGAGGTTTGGATTTAAAGAGGACATAGCATGTAAGAAAGGATTCTGAGAAATCAAGAGTAAGCATGGAGAGAATTAGAATTTAGAAGACAATGGTTCCTTTTTATTTGTTTCCTTCTGTCCCACACCAGAGGGCTCTTCTGACACGGGACTGAAGAATCTCTCAAACTTTTCTTTTAGCAATATGCTTGGGTTTAGAGAAGGAGTGAGCCAGGTCTTTAGGGCCTCCTTGGTCAAAGCTTCTAGGGATATATCTGAGCACTGGCACTGGGAGTTTCAATCAATATCCTTAAGCTTTTTGGGAACATTTGTTTCTCCTGCAAAATATCCTTGTTACTGTTTGTGGACAGATTTATTTTTATTTTTTTTATCCTTGGGCCGTCAGGTATGCTCACATGTTTTTTCAATTGCTCTCTAAATCTGTAAAACATTTAAAAGTTAGCATTGTGTTGTTTATGTACAGTGCAACCTTTTCCCCCTAGAGGATGGGCAAAACAACAATGCAAACTCCCGAACCACCATCCCATTTTCCCTTAGTTCTCTTCCTCCCCACTCTCTGGTTCTTCCTATGGTTTCAAGTTCTTGGATTCCAGGTGCCTTAGTTAGAGTTTTATTGCTATGAAGAGACACCATGACCATGATAACTCTTATAAAGGAAAACATTTAGTTGGGGCTGGCTTACAGTTCAGAAGTTTAGTTCATTATTATCATGGTGGGAAGCATGGTGGCATGCAGGCAGACATGGTGCTGGAGAAGGAGCTGAGAGTCTTACATCTGGATTCACAGGCAGCAGGAAGAGACTGTGACACACTGGCTAGGCTTGAGTATTTGAAATCTCAAAGCCCACCCTCCAGTGACACTCTTCCTCCAACAAGGCCACACCTCCAATAATGCCATTCCCTGTGAATCTATGGGGGCCATTTTCACTCAGAGCACCACACCAGGAAGGGAGGGCTTCTCAGTGGGTATTTAACTTGTATTCTCTTATTTTTCTTTTGTCCTAGCCAATGTCTCTTGCTAATCCTCTCCCTGATCCTTTCCTTTATCTAATTCACTTGCTAATCAGAGGTCAACGTGAGGGATGCTGCTGTATCTCCCTTCCTTGTAATTTTGCTTTACACAAACAAACTCTTGCTTGGCCCCTGTCTCTGCTTCAGATGAATTTCTTGCTACACACAGCAGTGGCCAGGCAATTTCTGCCACTGTTTGCCCACAGTCTTGGCTCTTGTGTGCTACTCTTAAAGACCACAGACTTTTCTCTAACTTTTAACTGTTTCCAAGGCGTCTCTGTACTCACATGGTAAGCCTCACTCTCCACACACAGGGTAGGAAATATAAACAAACCACGACACTAATTAAAATATAATTTGAAAGGATATAATAATAAGGTTACTGAGAAATATTAGTTACATACAAATAAGAAATTATGCTTCGAGGTTATGCCTCAATGTTATTCAAAGATGACTTAAAGATAGGTACCTCAATAATTGGTTTCTTCTAGATAATACAGAAGGATAAAGGACATATAATTATAGTGATAGACCCCAGACTCAGGGTACTACCTTCTTGGGTGGGCACCCCAAGAACCCAGACTCCAGCCCAGTTAATGCAAACAGTAAGAGGTTTATTGATGCAGCTGTACAGTCGGGCTCCTCTTCTCCCAAGAGCAAGAGTCACGCCCTACTGTAGCCACATGGGTACTTTTTTTTTTTTTTTTTTGAGACAGGGTTTCTCTGTGTAGCTTTGCGCCTTTCCTGGGACTCACTTGGTAGCCCAGGCTGGCCTTGAACTCACAGAGATCTGCCTGGCTCTGCCTCCCGAGTGCTGGGATTAAAGGCGTGCACCACCACCGCCCGGCTCACATGGGTACTTTTAAAGGAAAAGGAAAACCCACAAAAGCCATACGATTACAATTCCCATGCAATTTCGTTCCGGTTGGTTCATGTCTAGGGGCTACTTTCACAAGATTATGGCCTAATCACAGGGCAGGTACAATCACGTCCACATGTACAATTTTCCCTGGAACCTGGGGGGCGGGTATCAGGGTAGGAGTGAAGGCTACATAAAGGTTACAGTGGTCTTTCC
This sequence comes from Peromyscus maniculatus bairdii, assembly GCF_049852395.1. NCBI lineage: Eukaryota > Metazoa > Chordata > Mammalia > Rodentia > Cricetidae > Peromyscus > Peromyscus maniculatus. The sequence continues at coordinate 71,540,928 of NC_134870.1, read as the reverse complement.
TAGAACACTTGCAATTATTCCAGTCACAGGTGAACAACATATCTTAACAGAAATCTCCATACATTGTGGTAGGGTGTTGAGTAATGGCTGAGTCAGTTTGCCCTTGGAACTAGCTTTTTAGTTCCTCATTCTCCTGGGGCTAGGGGGGTGTAAGCCTGAAGGGTTAAGGTCTTTCATTAGTTCTGATTTAGTTAGAACCTAAGTTTGCTGAAGTTTTACTTTTACAAACTTGCTCAATTGGGCCATTTTCTCATTAAATACTCCTTTTTCTTATCAGAAGAAGCAGATGTTTGTCACACTGACTTGAAGATATGACCTTGTCACCAGCTGCTCAGAGAGCAAGTCTTATTTGTTTTATGGTAACTGGGGCTGTTTTTCTCTGCCTTTTAATTGCCGAAAAATGTAACTCAAAGATAACTAAGACCCACAGGTTTTCTATGCTTCTGTGAACTCACTTAATTGCTTGGAAGAAGTTACTTGGGGAAGGAACTTAAAACCCATTTATAGATAAAAGTACATGTAAGTTTACAATATTATAGCCCACTCTCTGTAAACTGTGGGAAAGTTTTAGTCAAGCCTGAACCCTATTAAACACTAGCTAGGGTCCTGCTCATCATAATAAAGAGTGTCTCCTCCATTTTCTGAGTGCCTGGATAAATCCCCTGCTGGGTTGGATCCTTTTCCCATTACAGCCAAGCAGACATGCCACCCCATAACATATCAACGGAGACTGCCATTCTGGGACCCCTCTCCAGATACCCCAAAGCCTGATGGTCCAGCCTTTTGTGTTTCATTACTCACTGCAAGAACCAGGTAACCATTGCTATAGCAACAAGGCACACTAAAATATATTATATGGGAAAGGATGGCTGCACTGGAATTTCCTCTGTGGATGCTCCATCCTCAGCCTTCTCAGCTTCAGCTGCAAGATTTGATACTCATAGCCAACAATCACAATACCTCCCCAATTCATCTTTGGTTCTGTTGCATCCCTCCCTGTTCTGGCAACAATTTTTGTGTGACAGACTTTTCTTGGGAGGATACAACACAGGTCTACTCACCCCAGAAAGAGAGCACAAAAAGAGACCAAAATGGCCTCGGCACCAGTGTCCAACTCAGTGAACTGAAGAGTTCTTACTGGGGTTAGTAACAGGAGTAAGGGGGAGGGGCTGCTCACAAGGAGCAGGGGTGACCCAAAAGCAGCTGCATCACCAGCAAGCACTCCCCAACATGGGTGATGACTCTTGGAGACTGCAACCCTGGAGAGCTTGATGAAGTCTTGCTTGGGGATGGCTGGTCAGAGTTTCCAGCTCCAGTAACTGTTTGCTCCTTTTTATACTGCCATGTGGGTCCTCAAGAACCTTTCAAGTTTCTGCTTGACTGGAAATGTGACCTTTCGTTCATGTCCTGAGGCTCATGAGCCTCTCCTACTTTTCTGGAGTAAATATTTCAATTTGCAGGGTGTGTTACAATTTGGAAGAACATGTTATACAATGATAGTTAACCAGGATTAAATACTTGACAGCATTTATATTTTGCCACTGAGAAATAAATGGCAAAATTACAAGATGACTGACTCCCATTTGAGTTCTATTCCTCCTTTTGACTGTAAAATGAAAAACAAATTTCAATTGTGTTTACAATTAATTTTCATAAGTTGGATTTCTAGTCTTTAACTCGTCACTAAGAAAAGTTTGTATTCTGGGGAAAGACAATTTTGTTAGAAAGAAATTTAAAATCATAGTATATCATTATTTGATTTCTTCTGTAATGTAACTTATTCACTTACTTTTCCCAAATAGAATCTGTTATATTAGCAAGATAAGAAGACAAATCAGATTACTAATCATAAATAGGAATTACGATATTTAGATATTAAATGTCAATCTTTCCTATAATTTAAACTAGCTACTTCATATGAATTTGTATCTATGAAATCAAGCTTATCAATAAAAGAGAAAAACAAAAATGAATTAAACTAAATTTAAAGCTAATATTTTTTTTCAGTCACCCTCTTGGTTTAGCAGGCAGAGTATCAGTCTCTTAAGTGATTTCAAGTGTCCACAAATAACTGTAGACACGTGAGGAAACATGGTCTTGTTAAGGAGTATGACACACAAAATGATTTTCTTTTTGGTGGTTTGGATGCCTGCTGTCACCTATCTGCTACTTTTACGTTTTGTCTGTGTGTCTGTTCACAAATACACATGATTGGTATGCACATGCACGTGTGTGAGCAGTCCAGAAGTGGACACTTCACTTTGTCTCTTGAGACAGAGCCTTTCAGTGAGCCAGAGCTCACCAGTTTGCCGTGTCAGCTGGCCATCAAGTCCCAGTAGTCTTCCCCTCTACCACTACTGGCCTGGCGCTATGTTTCCGACAGGGGCTGCTCTTCCCTGCTTTTTGTGTGGGTGCTGGAGATCTGAACTCAGGTCCTCACACGTAGGAAAATAGCAGTACGTTCTACTTCCAACTTTACATGTAATACTCCTTCTGTATCACATGTAAAATGCATGTCTGAGGCAGAGCGTGAAGAAAGGAACAACCCAGCCCTAGATCATGGGGGGGGGGGAAGTAATATTGATGTGGTCTAGGGCTTCTTCTTTAATGCCATTACCAATTCCTCTCCTCTGCAGATGCTCTCCTGCCTGCTCAGTCTCACATTTTCCAGGTCCTGGGAATTAGGCTTCCCAACACCATAGGGTATAAGACAGTACCGTGGGGTGAAGACCGCGCCATGGGGTGAAGCCTGCGCCGTGGGGTGAAGACCGCGCCGTGGGGTGAAGACCGCGCCATGGGGTGAAGACCGCATGCTGCCACTGAATACACAGAGTGTGGTGCTGGGCAGCGTGAGGTATTGCAAAACAACATTTCCGGAAAAGGAGCCTCTGTTACGTAGAACTTCAGGACTGTGGGACATTGGATGGCTGCAGTGATCTCAGGTGCCCCAGGCTGACTGACCTCTCTTATGCCGCTGTTGTCTCTGCAGGCCTGGGTGCCCTTACTTTTCATAATGGCCTACTCAGTAATGTAAGTAGCCAACCTGTAAATAGTACGGGGAGTGAACCCATCACCTAGCTAGGAAGGCTGTATAATGTAATCTTTTAAAACACCCGAGTGACACAGAAGACCTGCGCTTTCCTGGATGGAGACAGAACAAGAGGGGTTTGGGAGTGGGGTTGGAGGAGGGAATGGGGAGAGGGCCTGGGAAGGGAGGATTGGAGGTGGGGCAGGGAGGCTGCAGCCTGGATGTAAAATAAATAGATGAATAAAAAAAAAAAAAAAGGAAGAAGAAAGGTAACACTTGCCGTAAAAAATAAAAATTTTGAGAACAATACTGGAGCTGTCCATGGATGTCGATCTGTGCTGTCCATATTTAGGGAACAAAATGGACTACCTCTGTTGGGGGTTAGGGTAAATGGGAAATCTTTTACCTTCTGCTTAAATTTGCTATGAACTTGAAATTGCTCTGTGGTGGTATTGTGTTCCCCAAAATATTGTGTACCTTAATAAACTTACCTGGGGTCAGAGAACAGACAAGCCACTAGTTAGTCAGTGATAGCACACGCCTTTAATCCTAGCATTCCAGAGATAGAAATCCCTCTGGATCTCTGTGAGTTCAAGGCCACATTGGAAATAGCCAAGCATGGTGACACGCCTTTAATCCCAGAAAGCAAGCCTTTAATCCCAGGGAGTGGTGGTAGAAAACAGAAAGATATATAAGGCGTGAGGGCCAGAAACTAGAAGAATTTGGCTGGTTAAGCATTTGGCTGGTTAAGATTTTGGCTGGTTAAGCTTCAGGCTTTCGAGCAGCAATTCAGCTGAGAGCCATTGGGATGAGGACGCAGAAGCTTCCAGTCTGGGGAAACAAGACCAGCTGAGGATATGGCGAGGTGAGATAGCTGTGGCTTATTCTGTCTCTCTGATCTACCAGCATTGACCCCAATAACTGGCCTCGGGTTTGATTTTATCAATAAGAACTTTTAAGATTCCTGCTACATTGCTCTAAAATAAAATATATTTTTACATTAAAAAAAACTTGAGAGCCCCTTTCCACGAGCTCTGACGTCGCCGACGTCCCATTTAAAAGCGGCCGCGCAGGCGCAGTGAGGGGAAATGCGAACTTAGGCTGTTACACAACTGCTGGGGGTCTGTTCTCGTCGCCCGCCCGCCTGCCCGACCGTCTGCCCGACCGTCCGCCCGACCGACCGGCAGTCTGTCAGTCAGCGTCGCCGCCGCTGCCGCCGGAGTCTCGGCCGTGGCTGCTGTCGCCGTCTGCTCGTGCCTCTCGGGAACTCCGTCCGCCTGCTCAGGCCGCCCCGACCGTCCGCGTCTCTCCCCCGCGCTGCCTCTGAGCCTTCAGCGTTCGCCCGCAGGCCGACATGAGCGGGGACCATCTCCACAACGACTCCCAGATCGAAGCGGATTTCCGACTGAAAGATTCTCACAAACACAAAGATAAACATAAAGATCGAGAACACCGGCATAAAGAGCACAAGAAGGATAAGGAAAAGGACCGGGAAAAGTCTAAGCATAGCAACAGTGAACATAAAGATTCTGAAAAGAAACATAAAGAGAAGGAGAAAACCAAACACAAAGATGGAAGCTCAGAAAAACATAAAGACAAACATAAAGACAGAGACAAGGAAAAACGAAAGGAGGAAAAGATTAGAGCAGCTGGGGATGCAAAAATAAAGAAGGAGAAGGAAAATGGCTTCTCTAGTCCACCACGAATTAAAGATGAACCTGAAGATGATGGCTATTTTGTTCCTCCAAAAGAGGACATAAAGCCACTGAAGAGACCTCGAGATGAGGATGATGCTGATTATAAACCTAAGAAAATTAAGACAGAAGATATCAAGAAGGAGAAGAAAAGAAAACTAGAAGAAGAAGAGGATGGCAAATTGAAAAAACCCAAGAATAAAGATAAAGATAAAAAAGTTGCTGAGTCAGATAAGAAAAAGAAGCCGAAAAAGGAAGAGGAACAGAAGTGGAAATGGTGGGAAGAAGAACGCTATCCTGAAGGCATCAAGTGGAAATTCCTAGAACACAAAGGGCCTGTCTTTGCTCCACCATATGAGCCTCTTCCAGAGGGTGTCAAGTTTTACTATGATGGTAAGGTTATGAAGTTGAGTCCCAAAGCAGAAGAAGTAGCTACATTCTTTGCAAAAATGCTTGACCATGAATATACTACTAAGGAAATATTCAGGAAAAATTTCTTTAAAGATTGGAGAAAGGAAATGACTAATGATGAGAAAAATATGATTACCAACTTAAGCAAATGCGACTTCACACAGATGAGCCAGTATTTCAAAGCCCAGTCAGAGGCTCGGAAGCAGATGAGCAAGGAAGAAAAACTGAAAATCAAAGAAGAAAATGAAAAATTATTGAAAGAATATGGCTTTTGTGTTATGGATAATCATAGAGAGAGGATTGCCAACTTCAAGATAGAGCCTCCAGGGCTTTTCCGTGGCCGAGGTAACCACCCCAAGATGGGCATGCTGAAGAGAAGAATCATGCCTGAGGACATCATTATCAATTGCAGCAAAGATGCCAAGGTTCCTTCTCCTCCTCCAGGACATAAATGGAAAGAAGTCCGACATGATAACAAGGTTACTTGGCTGGTCTCCTGGACAGAGAACATCCAAGGTTCTATTAAATACATCATGCTGAATCCCAGTTCACGAATCAAGGGTGAGAAAGACTGGCAGAAATACGAGACTGCTCGGCGGCTGAAGAAGTGTGTGGACAAGATCCGAAATCAGTATCGGGAAGACTGGAAGTCCAAAGAGATGAAAGTTCGACAGAGAGCTGTAGCACTGTACTTCATTGATAAGCTTGCTCTGAGAGCAGGCAATGAGAAGGAGGAAGGAGAAACGGCAGACACTGTGGGTTGCTGTTCACTTAGAGTGGAACACATCAATCTACACCCAGAATTGGATGGTCAGGAATATGTGGTGGAATTTGACTTTCCTGGGAAGGACTCAATCAGATACTATAACAAAGTCCCAGTTGAGAAACGAGTTTTTAAGAACTTACAACTATTTATGGAGAACAAGCAGCCCGAGGATGATCTTTTTGATCGACTTAATACTGGTATTCTAAATAAGCATCTTCAGGATCTCATGGAAGGCTTGACCGCCAAGGTGTTCCGTACATACAATGCCTCCATCACGCTACAGCAGCAGCTTAAAGAGCTCACAGCCCCTGATGAGAATGTACCAGCAAAGATTCTATCTTATAATCGTGCCAATCGAGCTGTTGCAATTCTTTGTAACCACCAGAGGGCGCCACCAAAGACCTTTGAGAAGTCAATGATGAACTTGCAGTCTAAGATTGATGCCAAGAAAGACCAGTTAGCAGATGCTCGAAGGGACCTGAAAAGTGCTAAGGCTGATGCCAAAGTCATGAAGGATGCAAAGACCAAGAAGGTAGTAGAGTCAAAAAAGAAGGCTGTACAGAGACTAGAAGAGCAGCTGATGAAGCTGGAAGTTCAAGCCACAGATCGAGAAGAGAATAAACAAATTGCCTTGGGAACCTCCAAACTCAATTATCTGGACCCTAGGATCACAGTGGCTTGGTGCAAGAAGTGGGGGGTCCCAATTGAGAAGATTTACAACAAAACCCAGAGGGAGAAGTTTGCTTGGGCCATTGATATGACCGATGAGGACTACGAGTTTTGACCAGTCTTGCCAGGGGTTCTGTGAAAAGGGACAGTGTGGTTTGAGGAAGATGGATAAACTGAGCCTCACTTGCCCTCATGCCTGAGGGAGAGGCCACAAGTCTTAACAAACCAACATCTTTGCAAAACGATAGACCTGGAGATGTTATAAGGGAGAGCTGAGCCAGTTGTCCTATGGACAACTTATTTAAAAATATTTCAGATATCAAAATTCTAGCTGTTTGATTTGTTTTGAATTTTGTTTTTGTTTTCGAGAGCAAGTGGATGGGAATTTGTCAGCATCCTGCCAGGCAAATTCAGTTTTGCTGCAATGTTTGGATTCTCTCAGCTACTGTATGCGAAGTCTGATTATATTGGTGCGTTTTTACAGTTAGGGTTTTGCAATAACTTCTATATTTTAATAGAAACGATTCCTAAATTCCCTCCTCTCCCCATTTCAGGAATTTAAAGTTAAGTAGAACAAAACAAAAACCCAGCGCACCTATTAGAGTTGTCACTCTATCGTCATGGGAATCAGTTTTCATTAAACTTGAAGCAGTTGTGAAAAAAAAAAAACTTGAGTGACAGGCTTTATGATCCTGAGAAAGCTGGACCATATACTGGTTTTTAATAGATAATACATACGCCTATAGACACTGATCTAAGTTTTTTCTACCCTCTTAGGGAAGATTAGGAATCAGATGTTTTTCAGATTTCATTGTGAAATTGTGTAGATACTTTCCTAAGCACATCTGTGAGTCGTGTAACCCCATTCAACATCTTCTGTATAGTGCCCACTCGGTGCATAATATTTTACAGATCCTAGCACTGTGAGGTATACAGAGATGAATGTGGTGTATGTCCTCATCTTATAAAAAGTGAGCTGTTCAAGTCCTGACTGAAATAGTCTGTGAGGCTGCATTGTCTAAGCCAGTTGCCTTGAAACTATTCTGGATGTTGGATCACCTGGGCCATGGTGTCATTGGAGACCTTTCAGGGGGTCTTGGCTGGTCAAATCTGATCCATCTTAACCTGGAAAATATCCATAGCCTCTTGCTTTCTGTTGAAACAAAAGCAGAGCTTTCTTTCCAAAGCAACATATCCTTAGATCTAAATTTTGAAGTCGAGATACCTCTAATATATATAGGCCTAATTTAGTAGCCATGATAATCAAATGTCTTTCTGCAGTTAAAAATATCAAAGACAACACAATCCAGATTCTCTGTGTAATATCTGTCTTTATGTGGCTTATTTTTTATACTACCTTTACTGTCTCTTTAAAGACTTTATTTTTTAAAACTATTTCTTTATATAACTGTCTATATTTATTTTTTCTCTCTTCTAAGCCTATATGTTTTTACACACACTGTAAACCATTTAAAGTCTTGTTCCATCTGAATCTGTCTTATTGTGAATCTGTTGTTTTCAACTGCAGTGGCTAGTATTGCAGCAGAAGCCTTGGCTGCTGGCTCCGCCCAATTTAGCTTTTTAACATGGTGGAAATAATTCAGCACTAGCTCTGGGAGCCATACTGTCCACTGACTCTGGGAGGCCATGGGTCTATGCTTCTATCAAAGCAGCATGTAGCCCAGAAACCTTTTTTTTTTTTTTTTTTTTTTTTTAGTAGCAGAAGCTATATCCACCATGCACCATGTTGCGTGGCTTGCAGAAACCTCTGTGTAACTGGACAGGAATGCGCCATGGTGTAGCTCCAGCCCACATGCCGCGCACCCTCCATAGAGTAGCTCAAGCCCGCATGTTGCAGGTTCTCCCCACCCACATGAGACACGAACCTGTTTTTGGCTCTGTTTAGAATTGCTTATTAAGTATTCTCAGGTGTTAGGTGGAAACTCGAGCTGTTGGGCGCCATTTGTAGTTGAAGTTTTCTCCCGTCCTGCCAGGGCCCACAGATCCTGCAGCCACTTATAAAATAATCACTCAGAAGCTTACATTAATTATAACTACATGGCCATGGCTCGAGCTTTTGCTAGCTAGCTCTTGTATCTTAAATTAGCCCATGACTAATAATCTATGTATAGCCTCATGTTTCGTGGCTTTACCTGCATCCTATTACATGTTGCTCCTTGGGCAGCTCACTGGTGTCTCTCCCTGCCTTTTTCCTGGCTCTCTCTTTGAATTTCCTGCCTGCCTCTAGGCTGCCTTGCCATAGGCTTTATTTATCTACCAATCAGAGGAACACATATTCGTGGCATACAGAAAGATATACCCCCATCAAGGATTCAGGTTTGGGTTATTCTAGTGATGGGTTATTGTGTATAGTTTGGGTAAGAGTAAGGGTTAGAGTTAGGGCTAGTGTTTGCATTAGAATTACAGGGTTAGGGATAGTGGTTAGTGTTAGGAGATGGTTTAGAATTTGGAGTTTTGGTTTAGAGTTAAAGGCTTAGTGTTAGGGTTTTGTTTTTTAATTAATGTGTAGGGTTAGGATGTAGAAGTATGGTTGTTAGTATCTAGGTTTTTAGAGAAGAGTTAAGAATGAGCAATAATGGTTAGGGATTATTATGCCCAGATCATGGGGACCCCCAAAAGACCATTATGGAGACCAAGTCCCATATGTAAAAGAAAGAGCTTTTATTTCAAGGACTGGGGCTTGGTCCCTCTGTCTGTCCAATGCAACGGTGAGAGCAGAGAGCCCCGAGCTCAGGTGGGGTGGGGTTTTTATCTTAGCAGAGGTTGGGGTGAGGGGATTTCCAAGGTTCAGGACCTTGATTGGCTGACAATTGTCTAGGGGTATCTTGATAAGAATGGGTAATAGGTGTGTACTAGACTCAAGGACATCAGGCCACCTTATCTAATGGTTGGAATGTTTGCGATGTTAGGTACTTCCCCATCCCTGTGTGGATCCCTGAGTGGTGCCAGCTTATGGCTTTTCCTGGATCTGGGTGTTGCCTGCCAGTAAGCCTATCACAGAAGCTGAGTCTAGGCCCCTAAACCTGTCATAGCAGCTGTGTGGTCAAGCTGTTTTGGGGCCCCTCCACAGGGATCAGGGTTAGAATATATATATATTTCTGTTTACTCCCCTCCCCTACCCTCTCTTATCCCCCCACTTCCAGATCCTGTTCTTCCTTACAAGTCTCTCTCCCTTATTCACTAAGTGTTGCTTGGTGTCCCTTTGAGTTTAGAGCTATCTTTGCGACCTTGAGTTTGGAACTGACCATGAGATCCTTCTGGGCTCACCAGTGGGTATGTTAACAAACTTGGGGGTGATAGCCTGTGCTCCAAACAAGGTTTAGTCACCCCCTTCCCAATCAGCTAATTAAAATAGTGACAAACAGGAAAAGATTTATCAGTATTGTCTCATTGGGAAGAGGGCTCCAGCAACCCATGGACTGGTAGAATTAAGATTGTGAAAATGACCATTTTACCAAAAGCTTTTTACAAATTCAATGAAATCCCTATCAAAGTTCCTATCTTGTTCTTCACAGAAAAAGAAAGAGTATTCCAAAATTCAGATGTAACCACAAAAGATCCTAGGGTAGCTAAAACAACCCTGAGTAAAAATAACGGTACTAGAGGGACTGCCATTTCAGATCTTATATTACAGAACCATAGTAATAAAAACAATAGGGTACTGGTACAAAAACAGACATAGAGATCAATAGAACAAAATCAAAGACCAAAACTTGAGTACATATAACCTTTTTTTTTTTCAAGTTTTGGAGCCTGTCCTGGATCTTCCTCTGTAGACTGGGCTGGTCTTGAAATCACAGAGATTTGCCTGCCTCTGCCTCCCGAGTGCTGGGATGAAAGGTGTGTGTGCCACCACTGCCTCGTGGGTACATGTAACTTTAGCCATTTAATATTTGACAAAGGTGCCAAAAACGTATGTGGGAAGAAAAGCATCTTCAACTAATGATGAGGGGAAATTGGATGTTCACATCCAGAGGAATGAAATTCACCTGTACCCATCACTTTGCACAAAAACTAAGTGTAAAACCTGAAACACTTAAAAACTGCTAGAAGAAAACATGGGCAGTGCTCTACATGCTGTAAGTGTAGGAAAGAACTTCCTGAACAGGACTCTGGTTTGCCCAAGAATTAAGGCCAACAATTGACAAGTGAGACTTCATAAAACCAAAAACCTTCTGTATAGCCCCCCCCCCCCAAAAGTCAATCAGGTGAAGAAGAAGCCCACAGAACGGAGAGGATCTTTTCCAGCTATATACTTTTTTTAAAATGATTTATTTTTATTTTTATTTTATGTGTTTTGGTGTTTTTCCTTTGTGTGAGGGTGTCAAATCACTTGGAGCTGATTTACAGGCAGTTGAGAGCTACCATGTGGTTGCTGGGAACTGAACCCAAGACTTCTGGAAGAGCAGCTAGTGCTCTTCACCACGGAGCCATCTCTCCAGCCTGCCAGCTATATACTTGACAGAGGATTAGTATTTAGACTATATAAAGAACTCATAAAATGAAGACAAAAAACTAATTGACCTATTTAAAAAATGGGCCCAGGAACTGAACATAATGTTTTCAAAAGAAGAAAAATATAGCTAAAAACAACAAACAAAACAAAACAAAATAACCACTCCCCCCAAAACAAAAACAATAACAACCCCCCCCCACCACCACCACTATTCCTCATCCCTAGCAATTAGGGAAATGCAAATCCAAACAACTTTGAGATTTTACCTTACCCCAGCCAGAATGGCAAAAAGATCAACAAAATAACCAATAGAAATGCTGAAGGGGATTTGTGAAAAAGGGAACCCTCATTCACTGTTGGTGTGATTGAAAACTGATACAGCTTACAGTGGAAATCAGTGTGGAGAATTCTCAAAAAGCTGAAAATAAATCTACCATATTACCCAGCTATACCCCTCTTGGCATGTGCCCCAAGGACTTGACGTCCTATGCCCCACATATTTGTTCATTCATGCTCATTGCCGCTCTAGGAGATGGGGACAACCTAATGTCCTTTAACTGATTAGTGGATAATGAAAATGTGGTACATATACACTACAGAATTCTATTCAGATGTAAGAAAGATGAAATCATGAACTTTTCAGGTAAATGGATGAAACTAGAAAGTATCATATTGAGTGAGATACCTCAGACCCAGAAAGACAAATGTATATTCTCTCTCATCTGAGTCTACTATCTCCACTATCTCCAAATCCTTGGATATGAGCACCTAACCTGGAGTAAGTGCAGAAACCAGGAAAGTAAAAAGAAATTATTCTGTGATGAGGGTATGGGGGAACAATAGAGGGGGAACAGCAGGGTATAAGTGATCTGATAAGGGAGATGGGATAATGGGGGAGGGCTCTAATTAGGATACAGGGAGGGAGATTAATGCAAAAGAAGGGAAGAGCAAAATAACAGTGAGGATATCTAAAAGACTCATAAGGAATCACACTATTAACTATTTACCTAAAACACTTACAATAATACACATAATTTAGTATGTGAACATACATACCTATTTTAAAAGAAGTTTTCCTACCTGGCTGACAATGCCACCCACAAGAGTCATGGACCATCTAACAAAAACCCAATGCGAGACATGAGAAGCTCCTTTTTGAGTTATTCTTCAGGGTTGTCCAAAAGACTCCCCAAACATTATAAGCTATTTCTATTGTCCTTGGTTGCCTACTGGAGGTGGAAGCTAAGGCCCTATTGCCAAAGACATCATGACTTCAGACACAAGGCCCAGATGCCCCTAAGCTAGAACTGACCTGAATGCCTCCTCCCTGAGGACTAGCTTTCATGGTACCAGAAGGCACCATGGAAGCTTCCAAAGGAGGGAGGCAACCAACAGTCCTCCTACCCAGCTGTGATACCTATGAACCACAGTCATGACCAGCATGACACAGTAACTCTAAGAGTGCATTAGTGGCATGCATACCTCAGTGGTAACCAACAGCTTTCTAACTGGACTGAAGACGTACTCAACAAGAGGAAAAATCATACCTAGTACTGGAAACCCAGCCAATTATCCACTGGTAATGAAGTCATGGATCTTGGGAGAGAACCTACAATTGCCACTTTACCAAACTTGCATAATCCCTATGTACATTCTAAATATTTGTTCTTATACTCACAAATAAGTATAGTCTTCACACTTCATCAAGGAAGCTTCTCTTGGCAACTGATGGAGACCATTATGAAAAGCTATAACCCATCAAAATGCAGAGTTGTGGAGCCTAGCCCTAACATCTACAATACAACCCTGCACCTAAGGTTCAGAGGTTATTGCAGAATATGAGGAGGAAAGAGTTTAAAAGCAAAAGAACCAGAGTTTGCTTTGAGATCATATCTTCTAGAAATGTCAGAAGCTATGTCCATGAAGTCTCACCAACATCGCTGCATAAACATGACCTTACAAGGACAACACCAATAGATATGTTAATGTGGACAGAAGAAAACTCAGACTCTGGACAAAGAACTGCAGGGAACTAGGAAATACTGAGAGTGGGAGAAATAGTCTTTCTCATGGAACAACACACAATTGATTATTCAGTGCCCAGACTGTCAGCTCTGAAAACATATACATACAAGAAATATTGTACAGAGTAAGCAGGTTGTATTTTTGTATATATACACACACCCACACCCTCCCAATAACAACAACAGTTAAATAAAAAGATGGCATGAAATGAATCTGGAAGAGAGCAAGGGGGTACATGGGAAATTTTGAAAGGAGGAAAGGTAAGGGGGAAATGATATCTTTTAACCTCAAAAAAAAAAAAAAAAGATCTTACACGTTGTAGTGTTTTGTGAATAAGAGGGCAATATATTTTCTTGACTACAATGACAATGATCTCTTTCTAGGTTTCTAGTTACTTGAAGTAACTTTTCCATTGTTTTGTTTTGATTTATTTATTTATTTATTTATTTATTTATTTATTTATTTATTTTCCTCATCTAAGCCTAAAGATATTATTTTTATGCATTTAAAGTATTACCAGGTTTATTTCACTTTAAAATCTGCACACTGTTATCTTCTCCCTTCTTATATGAAGCTCAAAATTGTTTTTTTTAAAACTTAAAAGTTAGTCTCTGCCTTTTTTAAATAAAGTAGTTAGAACCTCTTCTGAAGCTTGAAGATAAGTAGCACCATACACAGACCAAGGCTCATTGTAATGTTAAGGCTGATTACCAATGGCCAATTCTAACTGTAAAGAAGCTTATTAAGTTGTATAGTCTTTGGATCTGGTTAATTTGGGTGTGTGAAGTTTTCATTTATTTCTAAGTTTTTTTCTTAAACCATAGGGTTAAAAAAATCTATTTACTTAATAATATCTTGAGTAAATGAAGGGCTCATGCAAACTGCAAACTGATGGCTCTCTGTAGCCTAGGAATTTTATTCTCATCTAAGTGATTTATAGAGGATGTCTTAGCCACTTGTACATACTTGGAGTAAAGGAGTATAAGAGAGATTTCTCAATCAATTACACTTTTCTCATTATTCTGCTCTAGTATCAGGATATCAATGGACTGAGATACCATGGGATCTCTCGTTAGCACAAACTATGCACACACACACACACACACACACAAAAAAAAAAAAAAACCAAAAAAAAAAAAACCAAAAAAAAAAAAAAACACCCCATAATTTAAAGACATTATTTCTTTGGCTGCCTCTGGAATGCTTACGAAATAAAGAGAAACAATCTGTGTATTTACAAACAGTAATAGCTGTGGATTCCTTAGCCACTACTTACAATGTGTGAGCAGGACTGTTATATAGAGGCTTGGATGGGGAGCTGAACCCCAAATGTCAACAATGTAGCTAAAGAAGGGCTCTCTTCTGATCTTACTTTCTAGACTCTTTTGTAAGCAGACTTAGTGTAAAGAATAAAAAACTTCCGGGGCTGGAGAGATGGCTCCATGGTTAAGAGCACTGGTTGTTCTTCCAGAGGACCTGAGCTTGATTCCCAGCACCCACAGGGGGCTTTCAACAATCTGTAACTCAAGTTCCAGGGCATCTGACAACCTCCTCCGGCCTCTGCAGGCACCAAGCATGAGTGTGGAACACAGACATACAATGCAGCCAAAACTTATAAAAAAAGAAAGAAAGAAAAGAAAAAGAAAGAAAAAGCTTCCCTTGGTTTATGTCTAAAAGAGAACATTTATCCCATTTATCTCTGTGTTCTCCCTACAATGACATGATGAGGCCCAGAAGGTCAAATGAACTTTTCCAAATAGTAAGAAATTGAGCAGAGCCTCAAATAAAACCATTAGATTTCACTGATTTTTGTAATCTGATAAATAATACATGGAGAGACTTTTAGCAGTGAGTGGGAATTCACAACAAATTTCAACAGAATCCTTTGAATAACTAATTACAATTTCAACTTTAGTGTCTTCTTATTACTGTAGCATCCCTACAAAATATTATTCAAATAATTTCTTTCAGAAATTTCATTTTGATATAGTGCTTTCTACATACTTATATTTTATCTATATTTATCTTCCAGAGAATAGGTATGTAATAAGACCCAAAATTTATGCATATCTTTCTGATATCTCTCATACCTTTCCAGTTCTTTCCTTCCCTCCCTCCTCCCCTCCCTCCCTCCCTCCTCCCCTCCCTCCCTCCTTCCCTCCTTCCCTCCCTCTCTCCCTCCCTCCCTTCTTCCTTCCTTCCTTCCTTCCTTCCTTCCTTCCTTCCTTCCTTCCTTCCTTCCTTCCTTCCTTCCTTCCTTCCTTCTTTCCTTCTTTCCTTCCTTCCCTCCCTCCTTTTGTTTTTTTGAGGCAAAGTCTCACCATTTTAAAGTGGCTGTCCTGGAACTCACTCTGTAGACCAGGATGGCTCTGAACTCACAAAGATCTACCTGCCTCTGCCTCCTGAGTACTTGTGCTACCACACTCAACTCTTTCCAATTATTTCAAGCTGAATGTTAAAATGATTTGGCCTGTTATTTTTTTCTTTATATGAGTATATGTTTCAGGCTTTTTTTCCCCCAAAGTTGATTTTAATGCCATCTTTTTTTTTTTCTCAATTTACTCTAGAATGATTATTTTGTATAGTCATGGACTTAAAGTGCTATTGTTATGCCCAGATTGTGACCCCCAAAGAGACCACCGAAGACCTTGGATATCCAGAATACAACAAACAGCAAGGTTTATTCTGTAGATACAAGTCTAGACAGGGAACTCATTCCTACACCCAATACAGTGAGGCAAGGAGGAGTTGCTCTTTCTTTGTGTGGCTAGTTTTTTAAAGGCAAAAACCACAAGCCCTTCAGAGGGGTTGGCGGGGGCGGGGGGGTGTTGCACGCGTGCAACTCGGATTGGTTTATTTTTATCTCTGCTCTCTTTTAATTGGGTGAGGGTATGTAACCTTTGAATTTACTGGTTGGTGGTTACAATTATCACTTTGGGGGCAGTCCATCACAAGTCCCAGGCTTTGTCCTTGAGCCGCCATGGGGGCTGGCTGGCCAAGCACGTACTGACTGTGGGGGCTGGCTCAGTGGTCCAGGCTCTGTCCTTGACTCATGCACATAACTCTAAGTTGGTGAGGGGTCCCAGACAGTAAACATCTGGCTGAACTTTGAGCAGTCAGAGTACATGCAGAAAGGGAGCTACTGCAAGGACTGTGTCTTTTGTTCACGGCCCTCCCAGAGACTGCTTGCTCAGTCTCAGGAAACTGAAATTGAGGCCTGATCTCTGAGAGAAGACTGAGCAGCCTGTTATGACATCTGCTTGGTCCTTTCACTATAAGCAAGCCAGGATTCTGGATCAGGATTGGTTATAGGTGATATATTATTTTTTTTAGGGTTGCAGATATCTGTGTTTTCAAAGGAAGCATAAAACAATTGCTAGAGGCATGCCAAATATGCATATGCTACTGGAAACTGTTCTAGAAGGAAAGTCTGAAATAAGAAAAGGTGAGCTCAGAATAGCCAGTCAGAAGATGTAGGCCAGAGACTTATAGTGTTTCACATACTCTTATCTTCTGGATGGTGGGGGGTCAGATCATAAGAGAGTTATGATGGTCATTAGCTATGTTGATGAGATATTTACATATCTCTATATTTCTCAGTGGAAATAAGACAAATATAACTTCCCAGAGAAAAATTTGATACTCTGTGTATTTCTTCATGTTCCCACCTGCAGTCTCCGACTACAAAAATAGGCTATTTGTGTTGTGCCCAGATCGTGACCCCCAGAGGGACCACCAAAGATGAGCATGCCGGAATGCAAAAGCAAGGTTTAATTTGGGATATCCAAAAGAGCAATACAAGCCTAGGCAGGGACTTTGTCCAATACATCCAAAGCAGTGGAGGCTGGAGGAAGTGCCCACTTCTCTGTAAGCTCAGGTTTTTTTTGGGGTGGGGGAGGAAAGATTTATTTTAGCTTACAGTTGTTGCTGTGGATATCGTTCTATATAAATAAAACACTGATGGCCAGTGACCAGGTAGGAAGTATAGGCGGGGCAAGGAGAGAGGAGAATTGGGGAAACAGGAAGAAGGGGGGGAGACACTGCAGCCACCGCCAGGACAAGCAGCATGTGAAGACACCGGTAAGCCACCAGCCACGTGGCAAGGTATAGATTTATAGAAATGGGTTAATTTAAGATATAAGAACAGTTATCAAGAAGCCTGCCACGGCCATACAGTTTATAAGTAATATAAGCGTCTGAGTGATTATTTTATAAGTGGATTGTGAGACTGCGGGGCTTGGGGAACCTGGAGAGAAACCCTCCAGCAACAGTTGTAGTCCATCATGAAGGAAACCAGGACAAGATCTCAAGGCAGGAGAATGGAGGCAGGAAATGAAGCACTGACCACAGAAGAACACTGTGTAAGCTCAGTTTTTAGAGGGAAAAAATCACAAGGTTACATCATTTAGGGGTGCTAGTATGGGTACAATTCTGATTGGCTCACTTCTAGGGGCTTTCTAGAAATCATGGCTTAATCTTACTTCTAAGGGGGTGGTTGCCCGCCACCATTTCTCATTGGCTGCCCTCAGGTGGGGACATTTCTGTGGTCAGTTACCCTGGAAACCAGAGAGGGGACATTCCATAGTCTGGCAGTCATTACCTCACGACTACCTTGTGACTCTATACTTTTACACTTCCTGGTTTCTGGAATCTGGACTGACTGGTTTCAGTAACTCATGGCCTATTCCTAAAAGGAGATATCTTAGGCCTTAGTTTTAGGGTGAAAGCATTTTGGTCTTATTTCTAAGATGGCTCATTTTGGTCTCACAGTCTCTAAGTCATTTTGTTATCACTGCTGTCCATCATGCACACATCTGGAGAGTCTTTAGAAGTTAGTGTATTTTAATTAAGAAAAAAGTTTAGCTGAAAGTTTATTGCCAAAAGTGTTTATGTTTTGAAGATAACTGAAAAATAAAAACTTCATCCACACGAAAGCCACTCTAGTACTTGTATCTTGTTATTCATCTGTTTGTATTGCTCCTTAAGGGCCAATAATTGACAAAGAAATAAAACTACATTTAGAATAATGATTAGAGTTACTGATAGGTGATATAATTTCATTAAATTCTTTTTTTTTTTGCTATGAACTGGAAAGATACCAGAAGTGTTAACCAACATCAGATTTGCTTTAATACATTAAAAAAAATTAAGATGCTGGGCAATGGTGGCACATGCCTTTAATCCCAGCATCTGGGAGGAAGAGGAAGGCAGATCTCTATGAGTTCAAGGCCAGCCTGGTCTACAAAGCCAATTCCAGAGCAGCCAGCTCTGTTACACAGATAAACCCTGTCTTGAAAAACAAAACAAAACAACAAAACAGCAACAAAAAGATAAGTGATATACTCTAAACCATCATTTTGAATGAATTATTTAATTACTAACTTTGTAGGATTGTCATACCTGCTTATAATATAGTTCATAATGCTAACTATTGAAACACAACACACAACTTTCCTAGTACTTTTATTTGTGATGATTTTCCCCCAATAAGTCACTTCAACCAACTTCAAGAAGATGTAACCTAAAAGTCCCTCAAGTTACCCTGTTTCTTGGGCTAGGACTTCTTTGTGTCCCCAGGACAGTCATAGGCACCTACCTTAGATAAGGTATGTATATCTATGTGTGTGTGTATGTGTGCATGTGTGTGTGTGTGTGTGTGTGTGTATGTGTGTGTGTGTACATGCACAGGCATTTATTTATTTATTTATTTATTTATTTATTTATTTATTTATTTATTTATCGTCTTAGAGAGTCCCAGAGATTGGAACTTCCTCTTTTGTGTGGATCTGATCATTGGTGGACCAAATAATCAAAAATTCATTCATTCTTGACAATCCCTTGGCGAAATGTGGTATTCTTCTTTCTGAAGCTCTCTGCTTGAATTTCCATCAAATTCAATTGTGAGACAAGAGTTTCTATCCAGAAATCTGGGATGATGGTAGCTGGAGTCAATCAAGGAAACAGACAAAGTTAACATAATGGTACTGTGTTGAGTTAGCCCCCATTATGAATGTCTAGAACTCTATCCACATTATGCAAGAAATGTAAGAAATACGTCTGAGGTTTTCTATCCAGGGAAAGAGTTAGGGAAGCATTTTATTTATCACCATCTATCCTTCATAATTCAGAAGTTGTCTTATGAGAGATCAACAATATTGCACCTCTAGGTTATTTATGCCCAAGTCCAGGAGCCTATGACTATGGCACAAAGAAGGTCTAGGCCAAGAAACAGGATAACTTGATGCATTAAATTCCCTGTCTAAAGTATGCCAGTGATAATTGATAAATATACATGAGATTTGATCTCTAGAGGCTTATATTGGTAGATTAGGGAAGATTTTATATATATACATATATACATATATATACATATATACATATATATACATATATATATATATATATATATATACATACATACATCACTCTCTTAAGATTCAAAATTCTAACAAGAATTTCAGATAACACTTCTTGGTACCCAGGAGGTTACTTAAAGTGACATTATGAAGTTGTTACTTGGTTACTCTGTTTCTATGATAAATAGAGAGATGGCAATGCAACCACTGGGATGTGTTCATAAGGCTTAAAGTGAACAAATGATGTGAGCCTTGGGTAAATCCAGGGGTAGTACCTTTCTTTAGGGGGAAAAAACGTGCTGATGTGGTTATAACTGACATCCTTTAAAAGCCTGACAATGGCTCTCTTACAGAGCACAGAATGAACAGTGGAAGATAGCTCTGTGTATCTTGGAAACACCATATGATGATAAAGCACCCATCACTAGAATTCATGGACTTAGAGTCCAAAAGACAGAAGGCTTGGTTCTTATTAGCATTTCAGTCACTCACTTACAGGACATTTTCTTCTCATTTGTGAAAACCTAACTAGACAAACTAACTTAAACAACTTTAGAGAATATAGTAAAAGTTCCACATAACTTGGAGCTGACCTATCATGTGGCTTCTTTGGACTTTTCAGTCTAGTAAAAATAAAATCAAGCAGACAAAACAAATTATTGTAACTGTTGGCAGTAGTTGATTTCAATTAGTAGTTGATTTAGAATACAAGAGAGTATTCTAGCTTTGTAACAGTGTCAGAGAGGACTCATTGTGACATTTTTTGATGCTCTCATTTGCAGTGGTAATGGTTAATGAGCAGTTGTAGTAAGCAAACTCTAATAAAGCAGGGCAATTAAATTTTTGGGAAAAATTCTAGTCATATTTCATGCAAGCTTTCTAAAAATCATC
The DNA here is from genome assembly GCF_049852395.1 of Peromyscus maniculatus bairdii. Taxonomy (NCBI): domain Eukaryota; kingdom Metazoa; phylum Chordata; class Mammalia; order Rodentia; family Cricetidae; genus Peromyscus; species Peromyscus maniculatus. The sequence goes on along the minus strand of NC_134870.1, from coordinate 71,520,611 downwards.
ACAAGTAAAAGTACTAGGAAAGTTGTGTGTTGTGTTTCAGCATTTAATATTATGAACTATACTATGAGCAGGTATGGGTTGAAATGAGAAACATTTGGCAGGATGCCTGGCACATAGGAGCCAAGTCAGGCAAGAGTCTTAATGTAAAGCAGTGCAAGCCAATGTAGCTGGTTTGATCAGAACAGAAAATGATTAAGGGGAGGGGCTGGAGAGATAGTTCAGTGGTTAAGAGTACACACTGCTCTTCCTGAGGACCTGAGCACCCACATTAGGTGGCTTATGACTTCTTGTAACTCCATCTCCAGGGGGATCTCACATCTGTGACCTTTGTGGGCCCTTGCATTCGTGTGCACATCCCCCATACACATAATTAAAATAGTAAAAATTATTATTTTTAATAATAATACAATTTAAAAATGAGTAAGGGGTATTAACTAGGACAGAGAGACCAGAATGTTCCACTTGGGATTCATACGAGTGGAATTCATGCGAGTAACAATACCACTTAGCTTTGCTATGGACTCAGTCCAGCAAATGTGCTGTTAGCTATTCCTGGGGGACATGAAAGCCCCGGGTGACACTGAGGGTGACATGAGAGCTCCTTTTGCTACTATTCACTGGAAATGACATTTCTGTGAAGGTTCCATGCAACAATTATCTGTTTTCAGTGAACAAGCTCTCTGTCTATTCAGCTTCTAAATCAAAGGCAAAGAGACAATGTTTTCAAATGGAATTCTTGTTGAGACTCATTAGTCCTGAGAGCCTACTTCAAATGTATCATAGCTTTAAAGGAAGCTAAAGTGAGTTTTAAGGCTTCTTCACTGGTCAGGAATGACTATGGGAGAGAAAAAACAAACAGACAAAAACCTTTACAAAACAATCAAAGCAAACAAAAACAAAGAGACAAAAAAGAAAACCCCCAACATCCCGCCTGAGACTGTTAGTCCAAATAATCAGGAGACTAAAGTAAGTTTTAAGGCATTTCTTTTGCATGTGACTACTGAAGGGAAATAATTCCCCAATAATCTGAAAGTGTGAGAGTCAGTAGATGTCCAGCACAGTGCACACAGCTGTTTACTTTGTTTCCACTTCCCATGTCCCTATACAACTTAATAATTCTCCACTTTGCTAATAGGATAGCATCTCCTACAATGCAAGTTTCATTGACTAAAGGTTATAGACTTCTAGGCCTGTCATAGTTAGGGTTTCTAGTGCTGCAATGAAACACCATGACCAAAAGCAAGTTGGGGAGGAAAAGGTTTATTTGGCTTACACTTCCACATCACTGTTCATCGAAGGAAGTCAAGACAGGAAACTCAAGCAGGGCAGGAACACGGAGACAGGAGCTGATGCAGAGGCCATGGAGGGGAGCTGCTTGCTGGCTTGCTTCATATGGCTTGCTCAGCTTCTTTCTTATAGAACCCAGGACCACCTGCCCAGGAATGGCTCCACCCACAATGGGTTGGGCCCTCCCCCGTCAATCACTAATTCAGAAAATGCCTTGCAGCTGGATTTTAGGAAGGCATTTTCTCAATTGCAGTTCCCTCCCTTCCGATAACTCTAGTTTGTCAAGTTGCTATAGACTAACCAGCACAGGCCTTCATACTTTTCAGCTTCCTCTGTTGCAAATATAAGTCATTCTCAGAAATAAACACCAGTGTTATATGGAAAAATCAAATTACATGTGTAGATACTAACTCAGAAATATTATAGGGAATTGTATCATTTATTTCTTCTGTAAAAATGTCACAAACAACAAGAAGGTTAAAATTCTTTGTTAATTTCCTCCATTATTTCCTCATGCTGCTTCCTCCACAGGCAAGTCTCTTTGAACTTTGGCTTGTAGCTAGAGTTTTCCTGCTTTGCCCACAGTCAGGACAAATCTTTGTCACCTGCCAGTCCCACAGCCGCTCAGACCCAACCAAGTAAACACAGAGACTTATATTGCTTACAAACTGTATGGCCGTGGCAGGCTTCTTGCTAACTGTTCTTTTATCTTAAATTAACCATTTCCATAAATCTATACCTTGCCACGTGGCTGGTGGCTTACCGGCGTCTTCACATGCTGCTGGTCATGGCGGTGGCTGCAGTGTCTCTCCGCCTCAGCCTTCTGCTTCCCAGAATTCTCCTCTCTCCTTGTCCCACCTACTTCCTGCCTGGCCACTGGCCAATCAGTGTTTTATTTATTGACCAATCAGAGCAATTTGACATACAGACCGTCCCACAGCACTTCCCCTTTCTTTTTTTTAAAAGGAAGGTTTTAACTTTTACACATCTCCAAAGTCAGCTTGGTATATTTGGGAATTTGGGCGTAGCTTCTCTTACTACTTCCTGCTGGAGGGGGGCGCTGTATCTTATGGGGACACAAAGAAAATTTTAGGATCATGGAGTAGTCCGTGAGACCGTATCGTCTGAGCCAGTTGCCTTGAAACAATTCTGGATGTTGGATCATCTGGGCCATGGTGTCATCGGAGACCTTTCAGGTGGTCTTGGCTGGTCAAACCTGATGTATCTTAATCTGGAACAAATCCATAGCCTCTGGCTTTCTGTGGAAACAAAAGCAGAGCCTCCTTTCCAAAGCAACATATCCTTACATCCAAATTTTGAAGTTAAGGTACCTTTAAAACACACATTTTCGCATAACTCAACAGCTTTTGCAATCAAATGTTTCTCTTCAGTTACGAATATCAAAGAGAACATAATCCAGATTCTCTGTGTGGTAGCCATCTTTATGTGGCTTATGTTTTATATTTCCTTGAGCCTATTGCTTTAAACTGCAGCCTTTTAAGCCTGAAACGGCGCTGTGGCTGCTGGCTCCGCCCACTTCAGCGTCCCAACATGGCGGTGGTACGTTTTCTGCCAGCTCTGGGAGCCATCGTGGGTCTATGCTTTTATCCAAGCAGCGTGTAGCCCAGAAACCTCTTTTTTTGTACTAGCAAAGGCTAAATCCACCATGCAGCTTAATGTGCCACTTGCAGAGGCCTCATTCCCACCATACTGCAGATCGAGCTTGCATGCTAGGAACCCGCCAGTAGCTCAAACCGGCAGGCTGCCGCTCATTTGAGAGAGACAATTAGGAAGCTGTTTTTAGTTCCGTTTTAGAATCTTTTCTCAGGTTTTAGGTGGAAACTCTTGCCCCACGTTGGGCGCCATTTGTAGCTAGAGTTTTCCTGCTTTGCCCACAGTCAGGACAAATCTTTGTCACCTGCCAGTCCCACAGCCGCTCAGACCCAACCAAGTAAACACAGAGACTTATATTGCTTACAAACTGTATGGCCGTGGCAGGCTTCTTGCTAACTGTTCTTTTATCTTAAATTAACCATTTCCATAAATCTATACCTTGCCACGTGGCTGGTGGCTTACCGGCGTCTTCACATGCTGCTGGTCATGGCGGTGGCTGCAGTGTCTCTCCGCCTCAGCCTTCTGCTTCCCAGAATTCTCCTCTCTCCTTGTCCCACCTACTTCCTGCCTGGCCACTGGCCAATCAGTGTTTTATTTATTGACCAATCAGAGCAATTTGACATACAGACCGTCCCACAGCATTGGCTGGTTTGTTAAGAAGCATGAATTAATGGGAATTATACCATTACTCTTTCTACACAGGTAACCAGACAATTTTCCTACCCCATAAATGCCATGTAAGTCACTCAATATTAAATAAGAGGATTTAAGACACAAGAATTCCACAAACTAATTATTTTCAAATTGATTTCAAGATTATCAGTTCAAGGTCAGTATGCCAGGAGACATCCATTTTGCTTTGGCTCAGATTGTAACCACCTGACTGTGGGTCACTGGGAGTCTGGAATGATACTCCCTTGTTTTTTTAAAGAAGGGATTTATTTGAGGAGCTGGGGACGAAGGAGTAACGCAAATAAATGATGTATTATAATGCTATAATGAAACCTATTATTGAACAAGAAATAAAAAGGACATTTTATCATTTGTAATGTTTACCACCAAATCTTTTAAGAAGGTTCCACCCATAACAGGTGCCACTTTTTATACATATTATGTGTAAATATTTTGGGAATAAATATATGGCCAGTAGATGATTAGACAGAGTCATGGACATTTGATTAAGTAAGTAGTGAGATTAAAATACTTAAAGTGAGTGAGAACAAAGACAGCCCATCTCATGTTGCACAGATGGTAGGAACAATGGGTCATTCTGGGTGCAGCGTGTGGAGTGGTCTCTGTTATCTGGGTTTCCTCATTCCTTTCCATATTGCTAACAACTGACTGCATTGTGGAGCAGTAGAAGTGATATAATGGAATCTGGTATCAGTTCTATGAATAAGTCTATAGACAATTAGGATAATTGGTCCTCTTTCTCATAGATGAGTTCTTGGCAATTTTGAAAAATAGGAATGTTGAACAATTTCAGACTTGGGATAACTTCTATTTCTGAATTTTAAAATCCCCATTCCTTCTCTAATGGAAATTCTGTGTTTCATTTTATGATTGTTGTACTCAGGAACATGAAAATGTATTCTAAGCTTTAGTAAAACTACTATGTACTTTCCATAATTTTGTGCATTACTCTATCACCATTACAACTTAAACAAATACTCATTCATCCAAAGTCTTTCAGTGTATGATAGAAAAGTACTAGCCCCACTTTTGAAGGAAAGCACATGCTGACTGATACATTGTATGAGACATATGTAATAGGTACACTGCATAATCATAGACTCTGTGATGGAAAATTCATATGATAATACAACATAAACCTTTCTAAAGACTTGTATTACCATGAGAGCTCTAAGAAGTTACAGGCCCATAAGTTTATATTTCTATTATACAGGAGTTACTAGAAAGACATTATCTTCTGATGATTATGTTATTTCCATTGAAAATCAATAGGCTATAAAATGTATTTCTTCCCTTCTCTCAGCAGTAAACCATTCTAAGGGTCCTTTACCTAAACTTAGTGCACTGCTGTGCAGGGTAAATGCTGCCTGGAAACCAGCATTCCTGAAGGGAAGAGACACTACTCAGGACGTTCGTTCACAGTGCATCCCGTCATCCCAGTCCATATGAATGAAGAACAGGCAAGGCTGGGAAGAGAGACATCTGTCCAGGCTGCTGCCTGTCTTTCTTACTCCAGAAGGTTGAAGAAAAGGCAAAGCTGGGCTTTCAATACATTTACATGCTTGTACATGACCTGTCTCATATTTGGTTCAATTTCCCATGCAATGACTATAACTCATCGATTGGCCTGATAGATATGATGTCAAATAAAATAACCCCCACAACTCCCTGCGATGGATCACTCCTTTGAAACACAACATAAACCAGGATTGTTTTGCTTTCCAATAGAGAATATAAACAGATGAAACCAAATATTCCATTTTTTTACGTGCATGTGGCTTCCAAGGAAAACTTCTCCAGATGTTTGCAAAGGTTAGATCAGCATTGCTGTCCCTCAATGACATATTAGAAAAAATAGTCACTTTCAAAGCTGGCCTCCATTTTTAGGGTGACATTCTCCATTGTATGTTACAGGAGCAATAGAGAAGGAAGCGTAAAGCTGAAGTTCGGGTGAAAGAGGACAAGAGTCCTTTGCAATTCAAAAGACACAACACAACACAGCACAACTTTTCTTTAGGGTACCTTTTCGAACTTCAGAATAAGGGACACACAATGAGTCTGAAGTGTGATAATTCAGTTACCAGAATCTCTCTGCTCTGAACGATCATTACAGGAGAAGGTGTTGACATGCGCATAAATTGTTAAAGGGTCAGATTTAGCAAAAGAGCCAGAAATATAAAAGGAACTCTATGAAAGTAATTCACTGGACTCTTCTATTTGCATAAATATGGATATACATTAATGATGATCATTGTAAAGTTATAGTAAAAATCACAGCCAAGCTGTATAGCCCTTTAATATAGCACATGATATAGCATTTTCTGAATTTATAACTGTTTCTCTTATTCCATTCTTAATTTATATTCCTTTTTACACATTCATAATTTGCCTTCCCTTTCAGGCTCATCTTACATCTAACATGATTCTTCATTTCTTTTTTTAAATTCACTTACAATGAATATTTTGGATTACCTTTATAATATTAAAGGTAAATTTCTAAACTACTTACTACGTGACTGTTCACTAAATTACTACAGCTTATTTTGAAGTAAAGTTTATAACTAGATAATGTTCCACGTGTATACCTAGCTTGTCCTCTAATCTTGAATTTTTTTTTTTACTATTAGAAGGTTAATTTAGGAATCAACTCATCCACTCTAGAAAATACAGAAATAGAACACATTTCTATTACAAGAAAAAAAAAAAAACAGTACAGGATGAAGAGAAAGACTAGGAGAGAGTACATATGCAAAGCCAAGTTTGAACCACTAAAACCAGTTGAGTGGCTCCAATAAGGAATGGTAGAACACCTTCTCTCATGGATTTATGATTTACCCTGTGTACAGGAAACATTATGTACAAGAACAATACCTTTGTCCCCTCGACATAGCTCTTAGAGGAAAGGGCATCGGCAAAAGTCATTATGTGGATCCAGGGAGGATTTCAAGGGGAAGCCAAGTACTGATTCTACAATAATTTTGATGTTGATTGATTATTTAGTATACGTTCATGCTCTTTTGGGAAGCATAGTCATGTTTTATTTTATTTTTGAATTTCATCACATAGAAGACATATCCCTTAAATGTCCTCTACACATGTCTTTAGAAAAAGGATGAGACACTAAGAGGAATATGGACTGTCCCAGTCATAGCTCAAGTTGCTCTGGGATGGCCCCTAAATGTAGATCTGCAAATGCTGGCTTAGCAACTAGATGGAGGACCAGGTCAGGAGAAATGATTCTCATTTACTTGGGCAAAGCACACACTGAGATGGAAATAGCCAAGGTTACGGAGTACATGTCACACAAGCTTTTCAAAAACGGATCCTTGCTAATTTTGGCAACCAATTTAGGTAACTCATAACTTGAAGAAAAATATTATAGTTGAATTTTCTGGGTTATACATACCCTTCATAAACCCACTAAATAAATAGTATCTTTTATTTCATGATTGAAGTGCCAACCTTTCAATTCCCCTAGCATCCTACTACAGATAATCTCTTATTGTAGAGACAAACTGTCATTTTATTTTACCAATATCTAACAGACAGAAAGCTTTCATTTACATCAATCATCTTGAATAATAAAAAAATCATTGTTATTGCAAAGTAAGTATCTCTCACTTTCTAGAGAAGTGTCTGTGATTTGAAACACTTGTGTTAACATGTGAGAACGTCATGTGATGACATATTCTGTTGTCTCAAGGATTGGAAAGAAATACTTTTTCAGACAGAAGAGATACAGAAATGTTCATAACTCCAGAAAATTTCCTCCTCCTCCTCTTTCTTCTCCTCCCACTGAGACCAACTAGTGAGGAATGTATGTGGATGGGTATGAGACCATCTACTGTAGAATAAGCAACCTATCATAGATGAGCTCTTCAAAGAAAAGTGACTCTTCCTCAGCAGCCATCAACTGCCAATAGTTCCTCACCTAGAGGTGGAGCCTTGGGAGCCCTTCCTCTATCCATGCTAGAGTTTTGAATGGCTCGATCTTGTGCCAATCTTATGCAGACAACTGTAGTTACTGTGAGCTGATATATGTATGCATCAGCTATGTCATGTTCAGAAAACAGTAGTCCAAACATTTTGGGAGGATATCAAATTTTTAGGAAGTCATTTTGGAAGAGAAAAAGATAAACACAAACAAACAAACAAACAAACAAAAAACAAGTCCAGATATCTTTTTCTCCCATATTCAGAAAGATTAAAGCAAAAACTAAATTATCTACAAGGTTTCAAAAGAGAAGAATCCTACCTTAATACCTTAGCAAGACTGTCATTCCTATAGCCTGTGGCTGGAGGTGCCAGAGGTAGTCACAATCAGAATAATCTTATCAAGAGTTTGGTTTTTTAAATACTTACATAATTGGTTGCATGAATTTAGAGATATCTATTATCTTTTCTGAACCTCAATTTCTGCTCATTTACAATTCATCCCACTAGAGCAATTGGATCATAATTGTAACATTTGTGAAGATGCTGAAAAATACAAATGAAATTGAATTGTTTTGCATAGCCTTTCACTCCACTTATGTTCATGCACACATCATGAAGTTATAGAGTTGTCTCTAGTGCCCCATATGTTTTATTAACATAAATGACATAAGTGATTAAAGAATCTGAGCTCATACCATTGTCAGATCTTTCAGTTTCCATGATTAAAGAATCTGAGCTCATACCATTGTCAGATCTTTCAATTTTCACGTTTATTCTGTTTCATGGGAGTCAATACTCAAGGTGAATCCTTTTAAAGATTGATGTCAAAATGATGAAATGAACCATGAGGCCTATCTGATTTGGACACTTAGATGATGAACATATCTGATCAAAATTAAATTCTAGTCAATTCCATTTTCAAATTTGTGATTTGAGTTTTAGCTCAGATTATGTTATGGGAACTACATTGGCTTGCATGAAAAAGTGGGATGTAAGTAATATGAGATAAGTAATATAATGCCATTAATACAGACTAACCTAGTTAAGGCATAATTGAAGGACTTGGAGGAAAGTACTGTTGTGTAGCTATTTACTTCAAGTAGAAAAATTCACATCTAGAGGCAGGAGGGAGGTTCATAAGACCCAGGAAGTAAATGAAACACACAAGGCCCAGAAAGTAAATGAAACTTACAACACTTACACCTGAAAGTTAAAAAGATTTATAAAGTACCTCTCCAGATTTACAAAATCAGTAAATAACTGCTGGGTAGAAGTGCCTCTGATTAGCCATACTACCTGTGCTGGATAATTTTATGTCAACTTGATAGGCACTAAAGTCATCTGAGAGGAGGGAACTTCAGTTGAGAAAAGGCCTCCATAAGATCAGGCTGTAGGCAACCCTGTAAGGCATTCTCTTAATCAGTGATTGATGAGGGAGGGTAGAGCCCATTGTGGGTGGTGCCATCCCTGGGCTGGTGGTCCTGGGTTCTATAAGATAGTAGGCTGCGTAGGCCATGAGGAGCAAGTCAGCAGGGAACACCTCTCCATGGCTTTTGCATCAGCTCCTGTTTCCAGGTTCCTACCTTATTTGAGTTCCTGTCCTGACTTCCTGTGATGATGCGCTGTGATGTGGAAGTGTAAGCTGAATAAACCCTTTTCTCCTCCTTTTTTTTGCATCATAGTGTTTCATCACAGCAATAGTAACCTTAACTAAGATGCTACCTAAAAGTTGTGTAGAGAGCTCCAAGGATTTGGCTTTTGTGAATTGTCACCCATGCATGGTGAGCTTTTCATAAGTAACCTCTCCCCCACACTTTTGTAAGTAACCCCGATAAACTCACCAGTTTACTAAGCTGGAAGTGGATGGAAACACTTCTTTGTTTTGTTGCTGCTGCCCCGTCTAGAGTAGACACCTGCTCATGTCTTCCTAGGAAAAGTCACACAACACAACTGGACCGATGGAACCAAAGATGAACTGGGGAGGAGTTGGTACTTGCTATGCAGTGGGTGTTGAGGTGTGCAACAGAGACAGTTCCATGTGAGGGCAGAGCTAGGAGAGCCATCATGGTATTGCTACCTTTCTCCGTGTGATGTGGGATGGCCTGCCTTCTCGCTGTTGTGTGGTTATAGGCTCCCTGTGATGGGCAATGACACATGCAACTGAGGCCAGACCATTAGAAAATGGAGGGTCACATCAGGAGATTCCCAGGGTGGCTGGCTACCTTCCTCTGTGTGGTATGGGGCAGCATGCCTCCTTGATGAATATGGCACACAACATGAGAATGGGGATGCTCCTAAAACTGCCGATAGATGAGAGCATGTTTGAATGCCTGAAGGTACTGGAAGTGGCACATATGGGATGAGACTGAAGTGGGCTATCAGTGTCACAGTCTTCGCTGTGGGTGATGAGACAGACAACTGAGGCTTAGTTATTATTCCCCAGAAGAAACTTGCCTGCAAAAGGGAAAACTTACAATGGGAAAAAAGAATGAAGATGTTGCATTAGCCTCTGATTTGTCAGTGAAAATGGATAAGAGGGAGCTTGAAAGTAATGCTTTGGTTCTATAAAATTTTGCTTTATTTATTTATCTATTTATGTATCTATGTATGTATGTATGTATGTATGTATGTATGTATGTATGTATGTATGTATCTATCTATCTATCTATCTATCTATCTATCTATCTATCTATTTATTTATTTATTTATTTATTTATTTATTTATTTATTGTGCGTGTCTTGTTTAAAAGCTGGCAAAGTCCAAGGGAAAGAGATCCCATGCCAGAGAGACTTTTCTGGGATCCAAAATCATGAAACTCATGGGAAGGATCAGACAGTGAAGAAGATACCCCTTGGGTCTGACCTCTAACATAGAAAGATGGGGCCATAGTAATGGCCTATTGCAAGAAACCACGATAATCAGGAAATAATCAACATTGGAACTGCTTGAACTGGGAAAGACTTTTAAACAAGTAAGGAAAGGACCTGTCACGGCCCAACTTATGAAACCTTGGAACACCGGGGCAGTTGAGACTGGTTTGAATATAGGGGAAGCAGAGAAACCACATAATAAAAACTACCCATTTCTCCTTGAGACAAAGGCTGCATCATATGAGTCAACCCAAGCTAAGTCATTCCTTGATGGACTGGCTCATGAGCTATTAGAGATTCTTAATTATTACCAGCTGAGATCCTCGTGAATATCAGGGACTGGAAGACAATAAAGGAAAGGTTGGTGTATTTGAAGGGGTTGGACATGAGAGAGGCAATAACTGATTTCCAATTCACTGGGCTTGATAATACTATACTCATGGGAATGTTAAGAAAAAGGTTGATTCAACTGGGACCAGGAGACTGATGAAGGCTTTTGTCACTTTGCCATACCCCTTGGAAGGATGTGATCTCTGCCAGGTAGCTGAGGGGTTAGTAAATGTGGACTCTCTAGTTTGTATGCAAGTTTGGTTTATAAGGTACTAAATCACTTGGCAGAAAAGAAAGAAGAGGAAGCAGGTGATAGGTTCTGTCCAAGTTACATGAAGGTAAATGAGATAATATTTGTAGAAGCTGGAGTTCCTATGGGAAAGATTAACAGAGAGCCAAGTGCTGTGCTAATGAGCTCCTGGGAATCTTTAAGTCCTGAGCAACAGTTCACAGAAGACGTAATGATAAAACAGTGCAAGTACGGAAGAGTGAGCATGTCTGGGGGGTGGGCAGCTATTTCTTGAGAGTATTCAGGCTATATTTCTCCCCAGGTAAAGTCATGTAACAAATATAAATATGCTTTGGACAACAAACTGCTTAGGACAATTTTGAGATGGCTAGCTGAGATGATTCAGCCTGACAGACTACTTGAACAAGGACTTGAAACAAGCCCTGAACTTTCCCTTTATGCAGAGACTGGACAAATTATACAGGACTTGACAATTAACCCAAAAATTTTCTTTTCAAGATTCCCTAAAGATATCTTCACCCATATAAAGCAAAAAGAAAAAGAGAATAAGATATGAGATAGATCATTGAATCTACTCTGAGAAAAAAGGTAAAGAAATAATAGGATAAATAGGTAGATCACTGAATCTACACTGAAGTAAAAGGTAGACTACTGAATGTATTATGAAAAGAAAAAAGAGAGAATATGGATATGATAAGATAAAAAGGGAGGTTATGGAATCTACTTTTAAAAAGGAACTACTTGTTTTAAATAAGATAAGTAATGAAAATTTTTTGGTCTGAGTTTATCAGATGTTACTGGACTGGACATTGTTAATATATATAATGAAGTTTTTATCTGAATCTGTCAAATGTTAATGGACTAGACATCATTAATGTAAGTTTTGGCTGTATATATTGTATATACTTATTAGTTTTTCTTGTATTAGCTATAAGCTTTCTTTAATTTTAGACAAAAAGAGAGGAAATGTGGTGGTATTGTGTTCCCCAAAATATTGTGTACCTTAATAAACTTATCTGTTTATAATTACCTCCACAAGCAGAAATGTAATATAGAAAGAATTATGATATATAGTGCCTGTGTCCCAGAAACTTCTTCTACAGGGGTCGTAGGCTGTGGATCACAAGTCATTAGTTATAAAGGGAAATTGTTATAGCTCCAGTGAATGGGTGATGGAAAAGGAGTTCAACATAGGAAATAATCATTAGGAATGGGCAATCAGAGGGTCTTCAAGCAGAATCAAATATGAATAAACACATGTAAAATCACCCACAAATAAAGGTGTCTTCATCCCTGCCCCCCCCCCATGCTTCATACTAGTAGATGCTAGATGTAAGAGTGAGTTATTTGGAAAATGGGTTAAATTTAAAAAAAAATTAAAATTAAAAAAAATTATGGCTCAAGTAACTTAAGGTGGTACTTGAGCAGAAGACAACCCTGTGAGGAAATGCTAGGTTTATTAGCAATGTCCAGGGGAACAAATAGCTTTGGAGGGAGCCTATTTGGCACCAGTGCCCAGGAAACTTGAAAACAAGGTAGATTAGTATATGAACCAAGGAACATCTAATAGTCCATATTAAAACACACATATACATGTATAATTTAAGCATTGGTGAAACAGGAAGTATCAAAATTGTAGCTAGAGTTTTCCTGCCTTGCCCACAGTCGGGACAAATCTGTCACCCGCCAGTCCCACAGCCGCTCAGACCCAACCTGTTAGTCCCGCCTATACTTCCTGCCTGGCCACTGGCCAATCAGTGTTTTATTTATTGACCAACCAGAGCAATTTGACATACAGACCATCCCACAGCACAAAATAATCAAGATGATATGAAATTAATAAAAATAAATTTTGAAATGAGCTTCTGAGCCATATTTCAAAGAACATTTAACATTTGGATTTCTAGAGTATATGTCTATTTCTTTCACACCAATTGAAGAAAATAAGAGAATTCTGTGACAAAAGAGTGCCTAAGTTATTAGTCAATATTCAGTCTTCAGAAATTGTCACCTTGGTCTGTAATAAGCCAAACACTATATACTGGTCACATTAATGATTGTTTATATAATCATGTGGATCTTTCAGGTAGATAGAGTAAAATCATTTACACCTAGGTTGAAAAAAAACTACTCTCCCATCATCTAACATGTACTAGACAAGTTTAAACTATTTGAACTCACCTGAAGCAATGAATGCTCTTTTATTCTTTTTATTTCTTTATATTTTTTTATTAAGAAATTTTAAAATTTATTTTACATACCAACCACAGATCCCTCTCTCTTCCCTCCTCCCAACCCTCCAGCCTTCCCCACCAACCCATCCCCCATCCCTCCTCCAACAAGGTAAGGCCTCCCATGAGGAGTCAGCAGAGCCTGGTACATTCAGTTGAGGCAGCCCTAAGCCCCTCCCCCTGCATCAAGGTTATGCAAGGTGTCCCACCATAGGTAATGGGCCCCCAAAAGCCAGCTCACAAGCCAGGGATGGATCATGATCCTACTGCCAGGGGGCCCCTTAAGCAGATCAAGCTACACAACTGTTTCATTTATGCAGAGGGCCTTAGTCCAGTTCCATGGAGCTCCACAGCTGTTGGTCTAAAAAGTTCATGAGTTCCCACTAGTTTGGTTTGGTTGTCTCTGTAGGTTTCCCCATCATAGTCAAGCTGGAACAGGGATGGAGTGGGAGAGCAATGAAAGAGATACCATGATAGAGGGAGACATCATGGGGATAGGAAGAAACTGGGTGCTAGGGAAGTTTCCAGGAATCCACAAGGATGACCCCAGCTTAGACTACTAGCAATAGTGGAGAGGGTGCCTGAAGTGGCTTACCCTAGTAATCAGATTGGTGAATACCCTAACTGTCATCATAGAGCCTTCATCCAGTAACTGATGGAAACAGATGCAGAGATCCACAGCCAAGCACCAGGCTGAGCTCCAGGAGTTCAGTCAAAGAGAGAGAAGAGGGATTCCATGAGCAAGGGGTATCAAGATCATGATGGGAAAACCTGCAGAGACAACCAAACAAAACTAGTGGGAACTCTTTTACTCTTGAGTAAAATGTATGTGTAGTAGTTGTCGGTGAGCTAAGCATTAGGGCTCCATGCTAATGTCATTTAAGCAGGTTATCAGGTTGGTTATTTTTCTTCACAAAATACTTAAATTCTAGACCGGGATTCCAATGAGCTTTGCAACTTGTAGAGCACATATAATAAGTAGATAAGACTGCCCTGAAAAAAAATTAGCTAATATTTCAATTTGCCACATGCCAATTAATTCCTTTGAGTTTGACATTCAAATTTTTTCTTTACAGTGTTATTATATCATGTAACAGATCCTAATTACTCTCATTTTTTGTGCTAATTTTTCTACTAGTTTTCTCTTTAATAAAATTAAGATGTCTAAAACATTTAACTAAGCCCAGAGAAACTTGTTTCTGTCTGTCTTGTCTATAGGCATCCCAAAGGCTTTGGAAGGTGAGGCATCCATGGCTATAACATAGTAAGAAAGAGTGCTTAAATTTGTTTCAGAAGATGACACGCATCATCACATATGTAATTCTTTGCATGCCACTCCCTGACCACAGCTCTATAGATCTGGGATACTTGGCTTAAAATGGTTGAAATTTTAAAAATTTGAGGCTGGCAAGATAAACACACTTGATGTAGAAGCCTGGTGACCCGAGTTAGGTATATTAGAACCAACGTGAAAGTGGAAGGCGAGAACTGACTCCGTACACTTGTCCTCCACCCTCCAAACTTCTGCCATGGCATGTATGCCCAGCCACATCCCCCCATTACAAATAATAAATAACAGACAAACAAACAAACAAAACCCCTGAAAAATCTGGACCACTAGAGGAGATGGAGCACATTGGGCTGAATGTACTGGACTGCCCAGGCCTATGGCTAGAGACAAACATTGCTTTTCTTATTTTTGATCAATTAAAATATCATCTAAAAATCTTAAATAGTTTACAATTTTATAGATATATTCATGGAACTTTGTAAAAATGGGGATGGGATTCGTATTAGATATGAGACTAGCTCAATGATGTAGAGAGTGAAAGATGAGATTCACTTAAATATTGTGTCAAGACATTTGAGTTAGAAGAGTCCATTTTCAGCGCATATTTGTCCACACAATTAGAAATGAAGAATATAGTAGATAAGGAAATGGTATTTAAAAAAATCAATGAAACATGACTTTTTTTTGTCATTGTTGTTGCTTTTTGGTGTTGGTTACAATTCAAGCTTTATTGAGTGCGAACAATACACTGCTCATTGTTGGAAGGATTCTAGTCTGGAAAGGTACTTGGCTCCATTTTAAATGACAGGTTGAGTTTTATTGCTTCATTTTACTGCCGCTCAATACATAGGTTTTGAGTGTTGACCTTGTGCCAGCAATGTACTCTGCACCTTTTGGAAGATAAGGTGGCTTCATTTGTAATATAGATTGCTTGCTTAAAAATGATAAAGAAAGGGTTTATTTGCTTGCCTGTTCATTTGTTTTAAATTAATTCAAAGTTAGCTGAAAATAGAAAGTAAAATGCTCCTTTGTGATGAACATTGAGCAGGAGAAAAGTCATTGTACTCAGGAAAGTCAGCAGGTGTCCATTCATGCCTATTAACCCACGACTCAAAACCCAAATAAACAGGTGAGTCATAGTCATCACTTTTTGCCCTCAAACTAGTATATTTAAACTTAATATAAGGGGTCAAGGGCTTCAGCAATGGAAGATTCTGTTTACTCTTTTTCAGGAGGCATTTGCCATCTGATAAAACCTGTCACAAAATTGCAAAGTACGAACACTTGCATTAATGTGTATGGAGACACTGCTCTGCTGCCACATGCACGTTGCACCCATCTCTGCAAACTGCCTCTGCAGCTCTACACTTGATGGCAGTGTTCTGCAGCAAATCTGGAAAATGCTCAAGCAGGTTCAGGCTGGATTCAGATTTATTAGGAAGCCAGACTCCATTTGAATGTTCACATTATTCTAATTAGGAGTCATCCATGCTTTGTCAAACTCTACAAATGTCTTTAAAATGACCATGAAAGTCAAAAGACTGTGAGATGTGGAGGCAAGCCTTAATGTAGACATAATAATGTTTACCCAAAACCCTGAGTTCTCGAATTATCCAAATAGGAAAGGACACAATTGACATGCAAAAACCAAAGGAATGACAGCAATCACTGTTTTCCTTTGGACTCTGGGCCTCTGTTGTTGTTTATGTTCTCTGGCTCATCTGTCTGGTGGAGGAAGCAAAAGAGAGTTCAGAGCATTTGGTAGTCTCTTTAGATCTTGGTATATAAATGTGTCAGGACAGAAATCCAGATCTTTCAGTTACGAGTTCAGGGCTCTCTGAGAAAAAAAAAAATGACAAGAAGATAAAATTGTCTAAGGTAATGTAAATATTTAACTACAAATAAGTGAGCTTATCTTACCATATGTCTGTCTGTGTGTCTGTGTTTGTGTATGTGGGGGGAGGCACAGACATCGATTTAACTCACCCATATATTTATTTCTGGATACGATTGTTGGAACTACGTTACACAGCCATCCATATTTCTATCCCAAATGCTGCTCAAGATTGTAGATAATTAAATATTTGTAGTTACATGGAGGAACAGAATGAATAGCAGGCTTTCTAGCTAAAGTTTGTACATATGCGTAGTTTTGGCATTTGTTAGTTTCAGATGGAATTGAGGCTGATGAAATTTATTCATCATTGTCACACTGATGCATGAAGTGCTTAAGTTCATCAGTCAACCACAGTCTTACTGGACCACTTTCTCAGGTGGGAAAAGGGCTTTGTGGGAATCTGTGCAGGATAAGATAAAGTGTTAGCACCCACTGATCCATACAACCCCAGCGTTTACAGGAAGAGCAGCCAGATCATTATAATGGAATTGTCCTTCTGAACAGCAGTCTTCCTGTTTCCTGCCAGAGTCACTTTGACCCTCACCAAGTCATTTGCTGCTCATGGGTCATTTGTCCCATGAGAAGCCACACAAAATCGTATGCAGCAGAATGATACTACTTCAGAACTGAGAATTTAGAAAACGGTCAATCTTGATGGCGCTCATTTGTGTACTCTCTGCTCTTGTAGAGGACCCAGGTTCAGTTCTGAGCACCTACATGGTGGCTCACAACCATCTATAACTCCGGTTCCAGGGGATCTGACACCTGCTTTGGCGGGTGCCAGACATGCACATAGGACATATACATACATGCAGGCAAAACACTCATACATGTAGAATTAAATAAAATAAACAAATAATTTTATATGAGATGAGGCACTATAAGAAAGAACAGATGGTACTGTAAAGTAGGAAAGGGCAAGAGCTTCAGAAACTACCAAGGTAGTAATAGAACAGCAGAAAAACACTGAGTGCACGGCAGACAAGGGACTGAAAGGAAGCCAAGTTCAACATAACTTCAGCCTCATGGCTCCTGAGCAAAGGGAAGCAAAGCAGAAGTCTCATTCAAAAGATAGGACAGGTGGCAGTCCTGATCGTGTGACAAGCTCACAGCCCTCACAAGCAGGTCTTAATGAGATTCTTCTAGACAATGGGCCTGCAGTTGAGAGGAATTCCACCTTGTCATTCTGTGTGACTTAGATTGCTTCAAAGGGTTGTGGCTGGGAGCCATCTTGAGAGGCAATCTATTGTAAGCTACCCCAAGGATATGAAAACAGGGAATAACCATAAATTTGGGAACCTGATTTTAATCGATTACAGTCCTACGGTGAGAAACATTCCTGGGAGGCAGCTGTGGAGAGGTAGAGAGCCTAATGCCAACAAGCCCCAAAGTACAGGTTGTGGGACACTTGCTTGAGGCAGTCAAGTCCACAGAAAAGAGCAGCTTCATCCCCAGTGGCCAGGAGCCAAGCTCATCACTTGAGAATAGCTTGAAGGTTTGGCAGCTCTCAGCCTGGGTTAGCGGGTGGACCCACATCCGGTGCAGATTCCGAAAACTCTGAGACTCCGTTTGAATATTTGATATCCATAGTTACATTCCTCTAGTAAAGTGATAGACACTTACGGGATGTGAAGTGTACAAAAAAATCCCCCCCTCCCAGTGCATTGGTGTTAAACTCCACAAGTGGAATATTAGCCATCTCATGGGGTCCTACTGGGGAGCTTCAGGAGGGTGGGAGAATGAGTTTGCCTACATAACTACAAAGATATGGGTCAGTAAGGTCACACCCACACAAAAAAGACACGCTAATAAAATAAACATAGTTTTGGTGGATATTAGATCCTTTTCCAAAACAAGTTCAATAGCACCATAAAACATACAGAAGATAAACACATTAAACTGATCCCCGCCAGTTTGCACAAAACCAGTAATCTTTAGCAAGCTGCTCCAGCACTCCCTACCTCTCCCTCGCCTCTCTCACACACACTTTGTCTTTCCCCACCTTGGTCTTCTCCATCTTTTACCATAATTTTAGCAATATTTTTACTTTGTTAAATTAGAAAAAACACCTTACTGTGCTTATGTTTTTAATTTGCCCTCACACATTCATTTAATTTTCTTTGCCCATTTTTACGTACCTTTGTTTTCATGATATTCATTTTTGAAACAATATTTTTAGTCTTTGAAAATGTCATACATATATACAATGTATTTTGACCTTATCTACCCATCATTCCCTTGTTCAATTCTTCCAAGTACCCACCAAGCCTTCTCTCTCCCAATTCCATGTCTACTTTTTAGTTGTTATTATTAGTAACCAAATGAGACCCATTAGTTCTGATAATATTCGGATCTGTGTGGAACCATCACTGATATGTTACCATGGCCACCTCTCCGTGGCTACATCCCCAAAGAGAAGTGATTCTCCTTTCCTCAGCAGCCGCCATCTGCGAACAGCTCCTCAGTAGGGGTGGAGACTGGTGAGTCATTCCCATATTCATGTTAAATTTTTGACCCACTTGATCATGTGCAGGCAAGTGAGCTGCTGTGAGTTGATGTGTGCATCAGCTACATCATGTCCAGAAGGCAGCTTTTCACAGTTCTCTTCTCTATCTTCTGGCTCTTACATTCTACCTGGCCAGTCTTTATTGATGTTTTCGAGCTTTGGATGAAGGGAAGTTGATGTGGATGTTTTATCTATGACTGAGCACTAATAGTCACTTATTTTCAGCATTTGGATCAGTTATGTGTATCAGTATTAGCAAATGTCCATTATATACACAAGAAGTTCCAATCTCAAGGTTGAGAGCAGCACAGATTATATGGGTACAAACATCAATAGTTAAGGTTTTGTTTGTTTGTTTGTTTTGTTTTTCAAGACAGGGTTTCTCTGTGTAGTCTTGGTGCCTGTTCTAGATCTTGCCCTGTAGACCAGGCTGGTCTCGAACTCACAGAGATCCACCTGCCTCTGCCTCCCTAGTGCTGGGATTAAAGGTATGCGTCACTGCCACCCAGCTAGTAAAGTTATTTTGACAACAGGGACATATATAGAAATAACACCACTAGTTCCTGTCTATCAGGGCTTATGCTCTTTCTGGTCATGGGTTTTTGAACAGGCAGTATATTTGTGTTGTGGAGAATGCTTCCAGTCCGATCAAAAAGTTGTTGGTTACCCCCATAACCAACATGCCACTACTGCACCAGTGAGGACACCATGTCTGCCAGGTCTGCACTGTAGCATGCAGGGTCCAGTGCAATGTCACCGAAGTCTTTTCTCCCCTCGCAGGCTAAGTAGCATCTTCTAGTACCCTGTAATCTATCCAGCGGGGAGAGAGTGTCCTGGTCAGTTGGTGACTGATTATTTAATTTCCTGCAACCAAAGTGGCTGGTATCTTCAGCAACAGATTCTTCCTGAATCAATCTAGATAAATGGATATGAAAAATGTGGTACATATACACAATGAAATAATACTTGCCTAAAGAAAAACAAAACCATAAACTTTACAAGTAAATGGAAGGAACTAGAAAAAATTATACTTAATGAGATCACCCAAGCTCAGAAAGACAAACTCTGCATGCTCTTTCTTATGTGTGAATCTTTTGTTTTGTTTTTAACTAGAGTATCTGTGGAACACAGGTGATAAGCAGTGGACCTATTAAGGGAAGGGAGACAGTAAAATACAGATGAAATGAAGGTAGAGAAAGGGAATCCTGAGGGCGGGAAGATTAAAACATGAGGGGTTCAAATGGGGAAATGAGGAGGTGAAGAAGGCTTAACCAAAATGAAGGGTTGTGAAAAGCTGTATGGAAGCCGATAATCTTGCAATGAAGTGAATAGCATAACTACGAAGATCATAGAATACAGGTCACATGAAAGACTATGATCAGGGAGTAGGGCTGGGTTAACTAAAACCAAGGATATACAAATAAGTCTTATGGAAACCTACTACTTTGTAGGCTAATTAAAAAAAAATATAAAAAAGGCTTTGGTCAGAGCTATCCAGCATGGGCAGACAATCCTGCTCCCAGAAGATATGGGTTATTTAACGAAGATCTGAGTGCCTGGTTCAGGATTCTTCTCTAGAAATGATTGGGCCTGAGGTCCCAGGACACCCCAGACAGCACAGGCCATCGCCATCATTCTGTTTTCCTATTCTTTTTAACTAATGTTTTCTTTTCTTCTTTTTTTCTATTGTACATTTATTGACCTTATGCTATTAGTTCCTACTTTTGCTTTAAAAATCTTACATTATTATCTTTTATTCAGCTCTTACATTTATCTGATTTTATTTTTCTGCTTTCTTATTATTGGAAAATATTAAAAAATTTTTTCTTTTCCTTTTTTCTAATCTGTTATCTTTTGTCTTCTGTTCCACAATATTGCTTTCATCCTTATTTTCATTTGTAATTATTTTATTTAGCTTCTCTTCTATTATTCTTACTTCTCTGCCTTTTTATTCATTTATTTACTCTTTTCATATTTATAAAAAATTAATTTCACAGCACATTCAAGCTTATCTTGGTTATTTTATGGTCTTTTGGCATTGCTAATGTAACTGGTGAGATTTAAGTGCTTTTAATATGTTTTTATATCTTATACAATTTGACATTGTCATTTAAAACAGTTTTATTCTTTCTGAGTGTTATTGAGATTAAATTCTTCACAAAGTTGGTTTTTCAATAAGATTTCCAAATAAAACCTCAAAAGATATCAGAGCCAGAAACACAAGAAACATGAAAAAAAAAACACAATACAACCTGATGCTTCTGAGAGAACATAACTCCTCAGCAACTTAATTCAAGGTTATCAAATGAATAACACAGCAGATGAAGACCTTGGAATTTACAGTAAAAATGATTAATGCTATAAAAGAGCATACAAATGATAAGATGAATTCAATTCAGAATTTGGTGAGGAAAGTCAACCAACATAGAGAAAACAGTCATCAAAATGAACTGGAAAATCAGCAGTTTGGACAAAAGAGTCAGCAATGTGAATGAAAATTTCAGGAAGAAAAACAAATATACAAAATGAAAAGTTAAAACTAAAATCTCAATAAAAAATTGTGGCATACCACCTGGTGGCTCACATCCACCTATAATTGCAGTTCTAGGGGCCTCCCCCTCTTCTGACCTCTCAGGCACTAGGCATACACATGGTACATATCCAAACAAGCAGGCAAACACTCATACACATAAATATATAAAAAAAATAATAGAAGGAATAAACTTCATGAGAAGAAAGGAAGAATAAAAGGAATTTAGAACATAGTCTTCCAGTCAACAGAGTAGACTGACAATACTAATCAATCTCATTATTCTTTTATTTATAGTCCTTAAATGTGATTATTTTGTGATTTTGGTATATTTATAAATTATTTTCTGTATTACAAAGAACAAGTTCAAAGCCATACCAAGGTCTAATATCTACTAGAAGGTCTGATATAGGGGCAAAATATACTGGCATTTGTGGGGCTCGCGAGGTGGCTCAGCGTTAGGAATGTTTGCTTCTCTTGCAGAGGACTATGGAGTTAAGTTCCCAGTACCTATGTTTGGCAGCTCATGCCTGCCTTTAACTCCAGCTCCAGGGGATCTGATGCCCTTTTGGACTCCTTGAATACACACACACACACACACACACACACACACACACACACACACACGTATGGATCATATATATAACATCACAATGAGATAATATATCTTATGATATAAAATATAAATATAAAATGTTTACATATATAAAATTTTAAACAGGTGCCCAGGAAACATTTCCCTAGATTTAGCACACACAGGCTACATAATTGTGGTTCAAGGGAGACAGGCTATCTCACAACCTGAGCAGACCTTGGCAGCATTTCCCATGTGGTGCTGGTTTTGCAGATAAGAAAGATGTAAGAGTAAATCCATCTCAGTGGCTTCTATTGTCATCAGCTGGTTAAGCCAGACTAGGAGTCCCTGCAAGGAGGCCCTGAGAGGCCGTTGCATGAAGTTGGGAACATCAAACCTAAGTAGCAGTGAGGAGCCAAAGATGCCAAGAGTATGGGATGTGGTCTAAGGAAACCTTCAGGTACAGAGTGCAGCCAGTGCAAGAAAAGGTTGTGTGTGCTGTTGGCAGCAAAGCTGGAGGGGCAGAGTTACACAAGCCCTTTAGAATCCAGATGTTTTCCATCATGAGTTCCAGATGCCTGACATGGATGTACAGGATTTAACGCTTGCCCTGCTGGGTTTTAGTCTTGCTTTGGTCTGATCTTTCCTTGCTGTAACAATTCTTCCCTGTTGTAATAGAGATGCTCATTCATGGAACATTTTTTGTTGTTGATAGGAGTTCATGGTTAAGGGTGTGCCTTGGCTTTCAGAAGAGATTTGGACTTTGGACTTTTAAATGGTTGGACGCTATGGGGACTTTTGAAATTGGACTCACTGTACTTTTTATTATGAGATGGTTGTGAGTCTATGGGCACAAGGTGTAGGGTTATGGTTTAAAAGTGCTATGTTTGGGTGTTACTTTAACAAGAGGTGGACTTGTGATACTCAATGTTGATTGCCAGTTTGACAGGCTCTAGAGTCACCCAGGAGACAATGCTTTGGCCATGTTTGCAAGGGACTTTCTAGATCTGGTTAATCAAGATGGGAAGACCCACTGTAAGTGTGGGTGGAGGCCCTGGACTGAATAAGAAGTAGATATAAAGCTGCATACCTATGTTAATTTCTCACTGCTTCCTGATTAAGGATGCAATGTGACAGGCGGCGGCCTCAGGCACTGGCCACCAGGACTTCATTGCCATCATGGAGTGAATCCTTGGAAAGGAAGCCCAAGTGACTCTTCCCTCCTTACGCTGCTTCTGTCAGAGGTTTTGTTGCAGTAATGTGAAAAATGAGTGCCACGTGAAACCGAGAAGAACACGAGAGTGGAATGAGGGATCTTAAAGGAGGTAGGAACGGAGAAAAAACAACAGAGAAGGTCATGACATACGTGTGGTGTGAAATCACAAGGCGCAGTGTTGGTATGGAAGAGAGGGACCGCAAGAAGAGCATGAGAGGGATGTGGGAAGAATTTGGGAAAGGGGAGTGACTAAGAACAAAGAATATATATGTAAATGCCACAGTGAAGCATATTACTTTGTATGCTTACAAAAATCTAATAAAAATAAAAGGAAGCAAAGGAGGGGACCTGACTACTGCACAGAAAAGAGTCTGTTGAGTGAAATTTATCGTGTTTAACACACAAAAGGGAAGAA
The DNA here is from genome assembly GCF_049852395.1 of Peromyscus maniculatus bairdii. NCBI lineage: Eukaryota > Metazoa > Chordata > Mammalia > Rodentia > Cricetidae > Peromyscus > Peromyscus maniculatus. Next base: position 71,496,970 of record NC_134870.1, on the reverse strand, counting down.
GTTGCTCGTTGTGGGAAGGAGGGGAGCTGATGTGGTGGGACAGAGTGGAAAGGGTAGGACAGTTGGCTGTGGGGACAGATAAGGACGAACTATAATGACATATATGTACGAGCGTGCCACAATGAGACAATGGTTTGCATTATAACTTAAATTTTAAATGATAAAAAATAAAAATATAACCTCAGAAATGTTAACTTGTAGCAAAATTAAAAAAAAAAAACCATGCAGGATATTTGAAACTAGAATACAGTTTATAAATTTGGTAACAAATCTCTAAAACCTATAAAGGCATTGCAACACAATGATAGACTATACCTTATCTTTAAATAGATATAAAACTATGTTCAACTTGATTGTATTAAAGACTCCAAAACAACTCTTCACACACACAGGATTAAGATCATTGAAAACATATCTGCACACAGTGGGGTTAAAGTAAGAATCATGAGACAGTCTATAAATACCCTTTACATTTAGAAGTTCAGACAGTTTTAAAACTTCCTTGGTCAATGAAAAGAACCATAATGTAAATTAAAATAAATTATGATAATGAAAACCTAGCATATCGAAACTTATAGGATGAAGTTCACAACAGTCGCCAGTTTACTGCCTTCCAAATTCACCTTCCTTGAATGCTAGAGGCAGGACTGTTAACTGCACCAGGCTCTGTCAGGAGCAGAATCTGGAAAGGCGCTGTAGTCAACACAGACTTCTTCCTGAGTTTGCTCCTTTTCATTTCCCAAGATGGATGGAAACTAGCTCTGAGCAGTACCAGTGACCCTCCCAGTGAGTTTCCTCCTGGGGTACTGCCTCAGCAACGGCTTCCCAAGCACCTGTCTCCTGCAGATAGCCCATGTATTTGTTATGGGCATCTTCTTTCCCTGGCATCTCAGATGGCAGCTTTCGAGTAATTCCACCAATCTAACATCTCAGTCTGTGACTCCCCAGTGAGCTACGGGTCCTTTCTTGAATCATATTACATAGGACGGATGGTGCTCACGGATTTTCCCAGGAGTGCCTTTCCTCAGCTCTAGATAGTGATATTTGATCTCTGTGTATTCTATTCTGTGTTCATTAGCATTCTCTTTATAACTTGGCATGCAATTCTTTGTTATAATTAATAATTTAATAGTAAATTTATATGCAAATTACTAGGCTGTTTTTTTTCCCTCTCCTGGTAGAAACCTGACTACTGCACAGAAAAGAGTCTGTTGAGTGAAATTTATAGTGTTTAACACACAAAAGGGGAGAAGTTCAAAATTAAGGGTCTGCATTCTATCTCAGATAATGCATGCTAATTACGCATACTAATATACAAACAGAATAACTTCTTGACACCTGTGCTGGCTAGTTTTCTGTCAACTTGACATAAGCTAGAGTCATCTGGAAAGAGGGAATATGAGCTGAGAAAATGTTTCCATCAGATTGCTTGTAGGTAACTGGTGGGGCATGTTCTTGATGGATGATTGATGCGGGAGGCCCAACACATTGAGGGTAGTGCCATCCTTGGGCAAGTGGTCCTCTGCTGTATGAGAAAGAGCAAGCTAGGGTGAGAAAGCTGGTAAGCAGTATCCTTACATGACCTCTGCTTCAATTCCTGCTTCCAAGCTCTTCCTTTGAGTTTCTGCCTTGATTTCCTTTCATGATGGACTACAACTGTGAGTGAAACAAACCCTCTCCTCTCCAAGTTGCCTTTGGTCATGGTGTTTATCAAAGCAACTGAAAGCCAACTAAGATAACATCCAGGTTCATTTAAAGGGTTAGTTTTATTTAAAAACTAATCATTGTAATTCTTTTTTTTTGTGATATATATTTTTTATTTTACAATATCATTCAGTTCTACATATCAGCCATGGGTTCCCCTATTCTCCCCCCTCCCACGCCCTCCCCTTACCCCCAGCCCACCCTCCATTCCCACCTCCTCCAGGACAAGTCCTCCCCCGAGGACTGTGATCAACTTGGTAGACTCAGTCCAGGGAGGTCCAGTCCCTTCCTCCCAGACTAAGCCAAGTGTCCCTGCATAAGTTCCAGGTTTCAGACAGCCAACTCATGCAATGAGCACAGGACTTGGTCCCACTGCCTAGATGCCTCCCAAACTGATCAAGCCAATCAACTGTCTCACCTATTCAGAGGGCCTGATCCAGCTGGGAGCCCCTCAGCCTTTGGTTCATAGTTCATGTGTTTCCATTCATTTGGCTATTTTTTTTTTAATAATTGAGTAAAACTGAAATTTATTATATGCCACAGTCGTCCTAGGGACCTCCATGCTATATATATAGCCTCTATGGTTCTATGGGTTGTGGTCTGATTGTTCTTTATTTTATATCTAGAATCCACCAATGAGTGAGTACATACCATAACTGTCTTTCTGGGTTTGGGTTACCTCACTCAGGATGATTTTTTCTAGTTCCATCCATTTGCCTGCAAATTTCATGCTTTCATTGTTTTTCTCTGCTGAGTAGTACTCCATTGTGTATATGTACCACATTTTTTTCATCCATTCTTCCGTTGATGGGCATCTAGGTTGTTTCCAGGTTCTGGCTATTACAAATAGTGCTGCTATGAACATAGCTGAGCATGTATCTTTATGGTATAAATCAGCATTCCTTGGGTAGATGCCCAAGAGTGGGATGGCTGGGTCTTGAGGTAGTTCGATTCCTAATTTTCTGAGAAACCGCCATACTGATTTCCACAGTGGTTGTACAAGTTTACATTCCCACCAACAGTGGAGGAGTGTTCCCTTTGCTCCACATCCTCTCCAACATTGGTTGTCATTGGTAATCATTGTAATTCTTATGTAAGAAAAATAAATCTTATTAATAGTCATAGAAAATATTGGAAATATTTAACATTGACTTGTGATAAAAATACTCAGCAAGTTAGGAATACAAGAGTAATGTGGTAATCAATATTCATAAAAATCTTAAGGCAAATATTAACTAATGATGAGACTTTTAGAAACATTTCACTTTTAAGAATCAGAACAAGACAAGGAAGAAAATTGATAAAAAACCAATAACATGTTCTCTATAAAATCAAAGATTGGTAAACTGGGCAATAAATATTCAGTTTGTAAGCTTTCACATACTGAACAACATTATTAAGAGATTCTATACTGTCATATAGATGAAATATAGATGAAATATCTGATATATATCAAATAATAATTACATATTATATGAATATATATAACACAACATATATCATATAATTATAAATACATCATGTAGTAATATATAGTAACTAATTGATAATAATTATATACATTGATATATACATTTATAATTTGATAAAAAATGATAACCAGAATATGTATGTTTCTAGAAATTTTAAGTAATGGGCAGTCCAATGACAATGTGAACAGAAGACCTGAGCATTTCAGAAAAGAGACTATCTCAAGGCCACATATGTATATGATACTAGATTTAATCCCCAGTATTACAAAATAAAAATAGAAGTAAACATAGTGTTTAAAATGTAACAAGTTGGTATTGTGTGACCCTGTAACCCAAATGCTATGTGGGGTGCTCACATGGAGATTTCTGGGGCTCCCTGGATGTCAGCCTAAAGAGAGCTCGAGGTGCAAGGCGAATGATGGAGGAGCTATCTGATGCCCTTCTCTGCTTCCATGCACACGCGCATGGGCATATAGACATCTCTACTCAAATGTGCACACACCCATGTGAACACCTATCCCTTCCATGAGGACAAAGAAGGTAATTAGATTCCTGCTTTCACTTGTGATCTGAGTTAAACACACAAAACAAAAGATCTGAAGGAAGGGGTCCCATGAGAGAAATCACACAGCTTTGACGTTCTGGGTTTATTTCACTTGGCATTACCTTTTCTATTTCTAGCCATTTATCTGTACCAGTTCAGGGTCAGCTCTCCTTAGGCCCAAAAGGAGCAGGGCCAGCTCTCCCATGCCCACATCACTGCTAATGCTGGAAGTCAGAGAGGGATGACAGGCCTAGCTCTCCTAAGTGTCATGGCCAGTGAGGGGCAGGGCCAAATCAGCACAGTGCTCAGACACCAACATGCTGTCAGGTGGCAGCCCAGACCATGGACTTTGGTGGTAGCATGGGGCTCAGACATCAACACAGACCCCAGGCCCTAGCTTCAGCAGGACCATAGACCCAGGTGTGGCCCTTGGCAGCAGCCTGGACCTAGACATCATCAAGGCCTCAGGTGGCAGCACAGGTCACTCAGATCTGTTTGGTCCAGCAGCAGCACAGCCCCTGGACATCAACACAGATCCCAGCTGTGGTAGGGCCACAGACCTAGACATGGCCCTTGGAGGCAGCCCAAGCCAGGACATCACCATGACCTCACTTGGCAGGGCAGGCTCCTCATGTAGGCCTGTTCCTCACTGCCATCACATCTCCAGTTCTGCAAACTGCTCCGCTTCTCTTTCTCTCCCATCTCTCCACCACATGCTCCATCTTTCTCATCTCTCCATCACATATTTGTTCATCATAGTGGTGCCCACCGTTGGGGTGTGTGCTTTGGTCATGGGGCCAGGGCAGGTGTTTGGATTGTCCCTTGTTTTATTGATCTTAGCCATTTTGACATGTGTAAGGTGAAGTCTCAAAGTAGTTTTGGTTTTCATTTCCCTGGTGACTAAGGATGTTGAACATTTCTTTAAGTGATTCTCAGTCATTTGAGTTTCCTTTATTGAGAAGTCTCTGTTTAGATCTGTACCCCACTTTTAATTGGGTTATTTGTTTACTTGATATCTAGTTTTTTTAGTTCTTTATGTATTGTGGATATTAGCTCTCTATCAGCTATGTAGTTGGTAAAAATCTTTTCCCATTCTGTAGGCAGCTGCTTTCTCCAATGATGGTGTCCTTTGCCTTACAGAAGCTTCCCAGTCTCATGAAGTCCCATTTATTAATTGTTGATATTAGTACCTGTGCTGTGTTCTGTTCAGAAAATTGTTGTTTGAATCTGAAATGATCTTATAATAAAAAACCCAGAGCCAGATATCAGGGTGGAAGCTGAAAGATCAGAGAAGCAGAGCAAGCCACAGCTACCACCTCTTCCCTCACCAACTCCATGAATTCTCTGATTGACATCCTTTGAGTCCTCATCCGAAAGGATCTCAGCTGAACTGCCTTAGTTCCTGTCTCCTCATGCCTTATATACCATTCTCCACCCAGCCACATCACTTCCTGGGATTAAAGGCATGTGTACCTTCCAAGCAAAAGCTTGAGATCTCAAGTGCTGGAATTAAAGGTGTGTGTGCTTCCCAGTACTGGGATTAAAGGTGTGTGCCACCACAGCCTGGCTCTGTTTCCAGTGTGGCCTTGAACTCACAGAGATCCAGGTGGATCTCTGCCTCTCGACTGATAGGATTAAGGATGTGTGCCACCACTGTCTGGCCTCTATGTCTAATCTAGTGGCTGTCTCTCTCCTCTGATCCTCAGGCAAACTTTATTATCGTATACAATATATCACCACAGAAAGTCTTTTCCCCATGCCAATGAGTTTAAGGCCATTCCCCACTTTCTTTTGCCCACTTTCTCAGGTTCAGTGTATCTGGTTTTATGTTGAAGTCTTTGATCTACTTGGACTTGAATTTTGTGAAGAGTGCTAAGTATGCATCTATTTGGATTCTTCTACAAGAAGCCATCCAATTAGACCAGCACCATTTGTTGAAGATAGTGTCTATTTTTTCCCAGTGTGTATTTCTGGCTTCTTTACAAAGATCAGGTATCCAAATGTGAGTGGATTTATGCCTGGGTCTTCAACTCAGTTCCATCGATCAACATATCTGTTTTGTGCCAATACCATGCTGTTTATATTACTATAGCTCTGTAGTACAACTTGAAATTGGGCATAGTGGTACCTCCCACAGGTTTATTATTATTATTATTATTATTATTATTATTATTATTATTATTCAGGATTGTTTTAGCTAGCCTCTCTCTCTCTCTCTCTCTCTCTCTCTCTCTCTCTGTGTGTGTGTGTGTGTGTCTGTTTCATTGTTCTTTCACCATCTGTGAAGAATTGTATTAGAATTTTGATGTTGATTGTATTGAACCAGTGAACTGCTTAAGGCAGGATGGGCATTTTTACTATGCATGGAAGATCCTTCCATCTTCTGTTGTTTTCTTCAAAGACTTAAAATTTTTAATTATGCAAATCTTTCACTTACTTGGTTAGAGATACCAAGGTATTTTAATATTATTTGAGTCTGCTGTGAAAGGTATTGTTCCCCTGATTTCTATCTCAGTCCATTTGTCATTTGTGTGTAGGACAGCTACTGACTTTTTGTGAGTTAATTTTGTGTCCTGTACTTTTCTGTAAGGTTTATCAGCTGTAGAAGTTTCCTGACAGAATTTTTAGGGCCACTTATATATACTATCATATCATCTGCAAATAAAGATACCATTATTTCTTCCTTTCCAGTTTGTATCCCCTTGATCTCCTTTAGTTGTCTTGTTGTTCTAGCTAAGACATCAAATACTATATTGAATAGTTATGGAGAGAGTGGACAACCTTCTCTTGTTCCTGATTTTAGTGGACTTACTTTGAATTTCTCTGTATTTAATCTGATGTTGTGAGAAAAGAATTAGAAAAGTAGTTTCCAAAAAAAGAGAGAAAGGTTTATAAGAAAAGGGCATGAAAGAAGGTGTGGTTCATCATGAACTGTAGTAAATAATACCAACATTGAACTCTGAAGACAATACAGTTTGAGGGAAATGATAAGCTGTGGAATTTAAAAGAACTTAAGGATGGGATAGCTGTGAAAGCCAGGAGCATCAGAGTTCCAAATATATCAACAGAACTCTTAGAAAAGGGCAGGCTTTGTGGGGGCAGTTTCTTCAGAGCACTGGACATTGAAGACTACTGGGGTGGAAAGGGAACAAGAGCTGAGAAATCTGTGGTAGAAAATGTTAGTTTATCTTTTAGAAAATTCAGCTATAAAGAAAGGTGTCTAGAGGGATACTCTGATCTTTAAAAATAACATTTAAGCTTGAAGCCATCTAAATATAAAAACAACAACTAAAGGAAAGTGAGAATTAATGTTGGAAGTAGGTACCAAAAATAGACAAGAGGCCAAATGAAGAACAGAAGTGGAAGGGTTTGCCCTGAAGAGAGGTTGCTTATAAAATATGTCATAGTGGAAGAAATTATTCCTGTGTGTGAGTGAGAGTGTGTGTGTGGGTTTGAGGGAGGGAGAAACAGAAGGGCAAGAAGGAGGAAGGGACACACACACACACTCACACACATACACACACACACACAGAGAGAGAGAGAGAGAGAGAGAGAGAGAGAGAGAGAGAGAGAGAGAGAGAGAGAGAGAATATAGAAGATTGTGTACTGGATGGCAGGAGTTTTTAAGAAAGTGAGGTAAAGAACAGACGGTAACTCCAGTTTTCTGGCATCAATAAATGACTTGAGGTTTATTACATTGTCAAGGATTCTGTACTATGCTAAGTGATGTTTCTTTGATTAAATGGAGTAGATTTACTCCTTACTTGTTATTCTTGGCAGTCCAGTTTTCATCAAGATTGTACTTACCCTTCCTTCCAACTAGACCTTCCTACAAACACAACATGTCCCTGGAGCTGCATCTCAGTGAGGACTCTTTGCTGCTGCATCTGTCAAAGCTTCAGGTTATCACCTAGGCATCTCTGCCCAGACCTCCATTCATTTGCTTCTGATTATCTACTCTTTACCTGTGCGGTGAGCCACACCCAGATGAACCTTAGATTTCTTTTTACATTTCTGTACCCGTAGATTAGACAGTTAGCAGCCTCCTGTTTTTGTTAGGAGAAGAAGAAGAAGAAGAAGAAGAAGAAGAAGAAGAAGAAGAAGAAGAAGAAGAAGAAGAAGAAGAAGAAGAAGGTACCATGTAGAAGTAGTCTAACATAATACTTTTAATTAAAAATTATTAAAAAGAGAATATATGAGGAAAGTGACATTTTAATAGTATAAAAACAGTAAACAAACATTCCATTTGAGCCAAGAAACACAATCAGTCAATGTATGAATACAGAGTAATCATGTCTATGACTCCATCTTTGGGCTTCTATGCAGAAGGATGGAATTGCAAAACATTCAGAAATTAAATTAAATCTTTTTTTTGTGATCAGAAAAGATGTTTCGAGTTTTAACTTTAAAAAAAAATTGGAAAGTTTGACAATACAGCACCCTTTCATGATAAGTCTTAGAAAAATCAGGGATACAAGGGACATACCTAAACATAATAAAGTCAATATATAGCAAGCCAATAGCCAAGATCAAATTAAATGGAGAGAAACCCAAAGGAATTCCACTAAAATCAGGGACAAGATAAAGCTGTCTACTCTCTCTACCTTCAGTAAAGTGTCTTGATACAAAATTAACTAAAAAAATCAGTAGCCATCCTATCTACAAATTATAAATGGGCTGAAAAAGAAATCATGGAAATAACATCCTTCACAATAGCCACAAAAAATATAAAATATTTGTGGTAACTCTAACCACGGAAGCGAAAGACCTACATGACAAGAACTTCAAACCTTTGAAGAAATTGGAGAGATATCAGAAGATCTACCATGCTCACGGATCTGTAGGATTAATGTAGTAAAAATGCTCATCTTACCCAAAGCAATTTAGAGATTCAATGCAATCCCCATCAAAATTCTAACACAATTCTTTACAGATCATGAGAGACCAATGCTCAACTTCATATGGAAAAACAAAAACCCAGGATAGCTAAAACACTCCTGCACAGTAAAAGAACTTCTGAAGGTATCACCATCCCTGAGGTCAAGCTGCATTACAGAGCAATAGTAATAAAAAAAAACCCACATTATATTGGCATAAAAACAGACTGGTTGATCAATGGAATTGAAGTCAAGACCCAGAAGTAAATCCACATACCTATGGATGTTTGATTTTTGACAAAGAAGCCAAAATTTATACAATAGAAAAAAAGAAAGGATCTTCATCAAATGGTGCTGGTCCAATTTGATGTCTGCATGTAAAGAATGCAAATAGATTAATATCTATCACCTTGAACAAAACTCAAGTCCAAGTGGGTCAAAGACCTCAACATAAACCCCGATACCCTGAACCTGACAGAAGAGAAAGTTGGTGAAGAGTCTTGAATGCATTGGCACAGGAGACAACTTCCTGAACAGAACACCAATCATGTAGGCACTAAGATTGACAGTTAACAAGTGGGACCTCATGAAACTGAAAAGCTTCTATGAGGCAAAGGACACTGTCAATAGGACAAAAGGCAGCCCACAAAAATGGGAAAAGATTTATACCAACTCCACATCTGACAGAGGGCTAATATCCAAAATATATCAAGAACTCAAGAAACTAGGTGTCAACAAACTAAATAACCCAATTAAAATGGGGTACAGATCTAATCAGAATTCTCAACAGAGGAATTTCAAATGGCTGAGAATCACTTAAAGAATTGTTCAACATCCTTAGCCATCAGGGAAATGCAAATCAAAATGACACTGAAATTCCATCTTGCACCTGTCAGAATGGCTAAGATCAAAAACACAAGTGACATCTCATGCTGGAGAGGATGTGGAGCAAGGGGAATACTTCTCCACTGCTGGTGGGAGTGCAAACTTTTACAGCCACTTTGCAAATCAACATGGTGGTTTCTCAGAAAATTGGGAATTGATCTAACTTAAGACCCAGCTATACCACTCCTGGGCATATACCCAAAGGACACTCCACCCTACCACAAGGACACTTGCACAACAATATTCATAGCAGTTATAGCCAGAAACTGGAAACAACCTAGATATCCCTCAACTGAAGAATGGATAAAGAATGTGGTACATTTACCCAACAGAGCATTACTCAGCTATTAAAAACAGTGACATCAGGAAATTTGCTGGCAAATGGATGGAACTAGGAAAGATCATCCATCCTGTGTGAGGTAACCCAGACTCAGAAAGACAAATATGATATGTACTCACTCAGAAGTGAATATTAACCATAAAGTAAAGAAGAATCATGCTACAATCCACAGACCCAGAGAAGCTAAGTAACAAGGAGGGCTTTAGTGGGTGGGGTGCATGAATCTCACTGTGAAGGGGAAATAGAATGAATGTTGCCAGCTGATGGGGGAGGGCCCCAAAAGGGGAATGGGGATAGGAACAGGAGGGATCAGGTGAGGGGAGGAGAGAGGGAGAGAGTACTGGGAGGAATCTGGGGACATCTGTGGGATGAACTAGAAACCTAGAGCAATGGAAACTCCCAGGAACCAATTAGGGCGACCCTAGCTAAGACTCCTAGCAACAGGGGATACAGAGCCTGAAACAGCCATCTTCTGTAACCAGGCAAGACTTCCAGTGGAGGGACTGGGACACCAACCCAGCCACAAATCCTTCAACCCCCAATTTGTCCTGCCCACAATATGTGCTGAGGTAAAGATGGCACAGGAATTGTGGGAGTGACCTACTAATGACTGGCACAGCTGGAGACCCATACCCTGAGAGGGAGCTCCCCACTGAGGACCAGGACCCAGAGGCGGGATACCACAAAGACCTAGAATAGAACCCAACACAAATGGAAAGAAAAAGCCAATGAAATGATTCTGTTATACTCATAGATTGGTGCCTAGCCTGTCATCATAGAGGTTTCACCCAGCAACTGATAGAAACAGATGGAGAGACCCACAGCCAAACATTAGGTGGAGCTTGGAGAATCCTGAGGAAGCGGAGGAGGGAGGATTGTAGGACCCAGTGGTGTCAAGAGCACCACAAGAAAACCCACAGAATCAACTAACCTGAGTTCACAGGGACTCACAGAAATTGAAATGGCAACCAGGAAGACTACATGGGACTGACCTAAGCCCTCTGCATATATGGTTACAGTTGTGTAGTTTGATCTTCATGTCAGACTCCCAACAGTGAGAACAAGGGATGTCTCTGACTCTGTTGCCTGCTTTTGGGACCCTTTCCTCCTGGTTGGTTGTCTCATCCAGCCTTAACAGAAGAGGAGGTGCCTAGTCTCACTGCAACTTATTATACCAAGGCTAGCTGATAACCATAGGATGCCCACCTGTATTAGAAGAGAAACAGTGGAGGAGGAGTGGATGGTGTAGAGAAGATGAGAGGTCAGGCAAGGAACTGGGAAGAGGGGAGGGTGTCATAGGGAAGGTAAACTTTAGTTAGTAAACAAAAACAAAAAATGGAAAGGAGGAGGGTCACGAAAGTTTATTTTAGTCATGTTTAGTGAATGTAATTTTCTCAGATCTAATTTGAGAATAGTTAGAGCTTATTATGAAAGTTAACAGTTACTACTGCAATATAATTCACACAGAGAAACCCAAGCCAGTGTTCACCAATTATTGAACTGTATAAATCCAGGCCCATATTTGAAATGTATTTAAAAGCTGTGCCTAGTTGTGATAATTCCCATTGTAAGCAAAATATCCATTTCAAATCTAGCTAACCTCTGAAACTTGGAAATGTTAATTGGTACTCACTTAGTAAAGTGATTTTCTTCTGTCGTTTTCAGTGTGTATGAAACCTTATTGATGACCACACAAGTCCGGCCAGTTTTCTCTCACATGTAAACATTGTGGTAGTTTAAATAAAAATAGCCCCCACAGGCTCTTAAGAAATGGCACTATTAGGAGATGTGACCTTATTAGAGTAGGCATGGCCTGGTTGGAGGAAGTGTGTCACTGGGGGTGGGCTTTGAGGTTGCAAATGATCAAGCCAGACCCAGTTTCTCTCTATTCCTGCCTATCCAGATGTAGAACTCTCAGCTCCTCCAGCACCATGTCTGCCTGCATGCTGCCATGATTCCTGTCATGATGATAATTGACTAAACTTCTTAATCTGTAAGCCACCCCAATTTCTTCTTAGATCTAAGGCCTGATTCATGAGATTGTAACCCATACTGGCACTGTTAAAGAGACCAAGAATTTGTGGCTAGATATGTTATAGGCCCTAAGGTTAGAGGCCTCAATACTATTATTCTGCTAAATAGACATAGTATTAAAACGACTCCTAATGACTTACTGCTATACCCACAGATCAGAGACTCTCTCAGCTCTCATCACAGAAGCTTATCCTTGCATTAGATTGCAGTTAACACAGACTCTTTTGGTGGGTTGAATAAGAAGGTCTGCCACAGTTTTAGGCATCTGAACTCGTGGCCCTTGGTGGTACTGTTTGAGGAGGTTTAGGAGGAGGTGACTTGACAGGGGGCGTGTATCACTGGGGATGGGGTTTGAGATAAAAACAGTCTCACTATTTCAGTGCCGCTGTAACTGCTGGTCATTGCCACAGTTCTCTTCATGATGGGCTCTTCTCCCTCTGGGACTTTAAGAACAAATAATAAACTCTTTATGTAATATAAATTGCCTTGGTCATCGTGTTTTTTTGAACACAGCAATGGAAAATTATAACTCTTTGCTGGTCAGCATGCAGAGAATAAGAGACTGTGGAGTTCTCAGACTTAAATGGGATGTATATATTACATCCCTCCCCTCATGGCTCAAGGATCTGCTTGAAAGAGGGGTGCAAACATTGTAGGAGCCAGAGGTGATAGATTCCTCCAAGGAAAGTGTTTTCTAGAGACAACAGGGTCATTGCATGTGAACTCACAGCCATTCTGACAGCATGCACAATACCTATGGAAGCTCCATCCAGCCAGAATCCCAGTCTAGAGAGGGAAAGAGGCACACAAAATCCTACCACTGTCTGGGAAGTTACTGGCATTTGATAGCTGCTAGGAAAGCGAGAGTCAATTTTCTTTAATAATGTGACCCCTGATAAGTTGACCACATGCTGGAGCAGGCCCCTCTCCCAAAACTAGCTGGGCAACAAACTGGACTCAATGGGGAAATAAAAAAATAAGACCTCAAAGTTGGTGGAGAAGTATGGAAGGGTGTAGAAGGTGGTTATGGGAGGAGTTGTGGGGTGAATATGTTCCAGCTACATTGTATGAAATTGTCAAAGAATCAATAAAAATACTGTTAAAAATCTACAACTCTGAATTTAGTCAGGGTTTTGGTTTGAGCATCAAATGTCCCTCCAGCATAATGTGTTGAAGGCACGGTCCCAGGTGGGGTTGCTGCTTTGGAAGACTGTGGAACATTTGGGAGATGGAACTTTGCTGAAGGAAATGCGTCACTGGGGATAGGCTTTGACGTTTTTCTACCCCACATTTCCGGTTCACTCTCTACTTCCTGACTGAAGAGCAGTGTGATAGCATCCTCACGTTCCCATGTTTACGCCTTCCACACCTCAGTGGACTGTATTTCCTGGAGCTGTAAGCCAACGTAAAACCTTCCCCTAGGTTACTAGTCAGGCATTTTTGTCACAACAATGAGAAAAGTAACTAACACAGGCAGATGAAATCACATTTCCCTTATCAAATACTTCATTTGCAAAAAATTGATTTAGTTTCTCATATGTATTAATTGTTGAAGTATGCTTGGGACTCTTACCCAGAAATATATATTAGATATAACCTGTCTTACTTTATTTATTTATTTATTTATTTATTTATTTATTTATTTATTTATTTATTTATTTATTTATTTATTTATTTATTTTTGGTGTTTTGAGACAGGGTTTCTCCGTGTAGTCTTGGTGCCTGTCCTGGATCTTGCTCTGTAGACCAGGCTGGCGTTGAACTTACAGAGATCTGCCTGGCTCTACTGAGTGCTGGGATTAAAGGTGTGCACCACCACTGCCTGGTCCTTCCTTTATTTTTTGCTCTTCCATGTTTTCACTACTGTCCATTTTTGTTATTGTTGTTTTCTAAATTAATTATGATTTCTTTAGAAGTTAAAATTATTATGGTGGCCAGATTTATATACTAGTGTTCTATAGATGCTTCTTGGTTTTTAAGTTGGCTGATTGATTTTCTCATTAAATTCTGTGTCAGAGTTTGATCGAAAGGAATATATTTGTTCAAGTCATTCACAAAAACAGGAAGCAAGTTAATATAAATATCCATTTAAAATTTTCATAACTACAAAAGTTTTGTTCCTTTGGAACATAAATACTTTCAGTGTTCACACTAATACACTTCACTTGATGGAATGTCCTAAATACCATGAACTCAATTATAGTATTGTTGCGCAGGGAAACTTCATGATTGCAGAATATTCCTACAATCATTTTCTTATATGTTATCTATCTTCACTTCTATGAGCCTGTAGGAATACACTCAGCAGTATATTATTTGTTTTAATTTCTTTATTCTCACTTTAAAAGGAAATTTCTCACAAAGCATTGTGCTTTAAGAAGCATTCTGTTAAAGTAAGATTGACTCACTTGGGAGAGGAACACCACAAGGTGAACAAAGCTGGAAGAACAGGCCGGCAAAATCCAATTTCATCCAGAGAATTACTGTGTGCAGATAACAGCAGATAGGTCATTAAACAGACTCTGTGAGTCAGCTATCCATTGTTCTGAGTTAGCAAAATGTATCCTACTGTAAGAACATTCTAGGTGTTGACACAATTTAAAGTTCGTGTGATTTATCAAGAACTAGTAAGTTTAGAGACTTCTTCATAAACGAGAAGATATCTCATCTTAGAAAAAGAAGAACCGAAGGATTCACATAGCATGCTTTCATATGGCTTTTGTAAGTCACATAACAATTCAATGAGGTGTTTACAGGGAATTGTGGGAATGACAGAGTGTCGTGTGTGTGTGTGTGTGTGTGTGTGTGTGTGTGTGTGTGTATGTGTGTGTGTGATATATGTGGTAATAGTTTAAAATATGCATAGCTTCCATTAAGTGCTTAATTTATCCTCATATCATTTTACTTGCATGGATATTTTGTACCCTTGACTTTATTACAAATTTATTGTGTTGTCATCATGTATCTTATACCTGATTTTATCCTCAGTAATTCTATTATCAGAAAGGAATTTAATAAGTATATGATTACTGCTGCCAAAGATCAACAAAATGTTCGGTTAAAATTTTTGTCTTAACTGGGATTGTGGGAACCATTAAGTTATTGCCTTAGATCAGAGGATCACTTTTTCAAGTGATAAAAAATACAGCAAGCTTTAAGGGCTAAAATGTCTCTGTGGCAATGACTCTACTCTCTTATTTTAACATAGCAGCAGTAACAGACAATAAGTGAACTGTTGGTATGGCTATGTTCTAATAAAACTTTATCAACAACAGCAATCTAATCATAAACTTGACTTTATCTGTTTCTGCTCTAGGACTTCTTTGAGTTTTTAAAAATCTTCTTGTAAGAGACAATTATAAGATAAATATATCACATAACCAATTGTTTCTTAAAAGGCTGCCTGGATCAATTAATATGTTATATAAAATCAGATTAATTAGCTGCTCAGTAAATTCTGTGAAGATTGTGGAACCTCCTCCCTGGGGATGGTCTAAGGTTTCTACATCCTAATAGACACTGAAGTCAAAGTAGATACTGTATGCTTCTCTTTTTACATCATTAGGTCTTTAGCCACTCAAATCATGAGTCAAACAAAATATTGGCTCACTGAAGTTGCTCTGTCATCCATTAGGATGATAAGGAAAGTCACTCTTACTTTAATGGAACAAAAAGAATTAAGTAAATCATGACAATACAAATGTTGAGATTATAAGTCATAATTATTTTAAAAAAATGATACCTCTCTACTGTGGCCCCATGGTAGATGGCTTTATTTGTTATTCTCCTTGGTTCTCTTTAAAAACAAAATGAACTTAGATGGTGGTCTGGTTTGTTTCTCAGTTGCTGCGATAAACACCATGACCAAAAGCAACTTGGGGAGAGAAGGAATTATTTCATCTTATAAGTGACAGTCCACCATTGAGAGGAGCCTGGGCAGGACCTCAAGGCAGGAACCTGGAGGGGGGAACTAAAGCAGAGAACATGGAGGAACACTGCTTACTGGCTTGCTTCCAGGCTCAGGTTTGGCTCCTTTTCTCATACAGCCTGGGGCCACCTGCTTACAGATGGCACCACCCATAGTTACTGCCCTAGGTCAGGGGCTCACTTCTGTCAATTAATGATTAAGAAAATGCCACACAGAGACGCGCGCGCGCACACACACACACACACACACACACACACACCAGTCTAATGGAGTCAATTCTTAATCGAGTTTTCTCTCTTCTCAAGTATGTAAGGTTGACAACCAAGATTATCCACCACAGATATTATATATTCTCACAAAATAATCTTTAAAAACTTTCCTCTTTATTTTGTAGGCCACATAGAAAGAAAGCTCACTGAAACCACAGAGGAAGGCTTTATGTTTTCTTTAGTCACAGCAGTTTGACCTCAAAGTTAGACTTCTTGTTAGCAAAGAGACTCAGTATAATAGGAGATACAATGCTTTCTAGGATCACTGGAGGAATAAAGGGAAGATGAATACAATGGTTTTGGAATCATAGCTAGAACTCTGATTATTTTATAATTGAAGTATAAAGAGATATTTAGAAACAGGAGAAGTATCTTATGATTGAAATAATCCAGAAGGGAAGGTAGAATTGACAGTCCTTACTAATGAGTGGGTATGGGATTGAACAACCTGATGGAATAATGGACTAAGGTTAGAAACAGTGACATCACAGAACAAACGGAAGCATAAATTGATGCATTCACTAAGCAGATTGATGGCATGTCAGGTAGGCCGGTCAGCAAAGAGGAAATCTCTGCTATAGGCTTCAGATGTCCTCTTGTGACATTCTTTTAAATGAATACATTCTAAAGATTTTATTTGATAGTCAAAAGAATTCAGATACAGGTAGTGGTTAGTGATAAGTGGCTATTAGGGGAGCAATGATAGCTTCAGATAACCTTAGCTCTCAATCCAACATTCCAGACCCCACAAACACAATGTTCCATTTGGTCTGCAGGATCTTCAGCCTATTTATGGGTTTTCATGGAACTGTAGTTCATATCAATAAAGAGACTCCTAGTCATGCTGCCTCCACACCAAGGTAAGGTCACTGTTATAGAAACTACGAGGTAAAATGTTTCAATGTAGACAAACTTTTAATAAGGAGATAACCACATTTTCATTGTGCTTAGATTCTTATTAGTGTAACCCTAACAGGAGTTCCACTGAATTATCTCATTTATTCTGCTAACAAATTCCTTTTAAAATTTCTACATGTTTCATCTGATTTTCCTAGGGTGTTTGAATGAAAAATGTCTCCATAGGCTCAGATATGTGAACACGTCCTTCCCAGTTGGTGTTACTTTTTGGGAAAGCTATGGAATGTTGAGGAGGTATAGCCTGACTGGATGAGTTACATCACTGGGGGTGGGCCTGGAGAATTTACAGCCATGCCTCACTTTCAGTTCACTCTCTCTGCTTTTTGCTTTGTGTTTGTGCTTGAAGATGTAATCTCTCAGCTTCCTGATGTGGCTAAAGTCACAGACACTGGACATGGAGCTACAGTGTTTAGTATTTGCTTTGCTAGGTTTGTTCTTGCTTACGTTCAATATTCTTTACTATGTCTCCATCCCTCACTTTGGGAATGATAGTTTTTCTTTCTTTCTTTCTTTCTTTCTTTCTTTCTTTCTTTCTTTCTTTCTTTCTTTCTTTCTTTCTTTCTTTCTTTCTTTCTTTCTCTCTCTCTCTCTCTCTCTCTCTCTCTCTCTCTCTCTCTCTCTCTCTCTCTCTTTCTTGGTTTTTTGAGACAGGGTTTCTCTGTAGCTTTGGAGCCTGTCCTGGAACTTATGTTGTAGACCAGGCTGGCCTCAAACTCACAGAGATCCACCTATCTCTGCCTCCCGAGTGCTGGGATTAAAGGTGTGCGCCGCCGCCACCACCTGGCTTCTGTGCCATTATAGATTGGAAGAATATAGTTTGCTTTTTTGTTTTACAAGGTATGTGTGGCTCACATTTAATGATTGAGTCTCAAAAGAGACAAGGCTTTTTGAACAATCTAGATACTGGTAAAGACTATGGAGACTTTCAAAGTTGGACTAAATGCATTTTAGATCTTGAAATGGCCACGAGACTATGGGAACCAGTGAGCAGAATCTGGTGATTTGAATGAAATATATTTCCCATGGTCTTATATGTTAGAATACTTCCTCTCTAGTTGGTGGTGCTGTTTGGGGGATGCTATGGAACTACTAGAGAGCCACAGCCCCTACCCCCCACTTCTGGTTCCTGTCTCTGCTTCCTGTTTGCAGCTGAAGATGCTGTCTGTGAGCTTCCTGCTCAAGCTGACTGCTGCCATGCCTCCCCTGACCATTACAGACTCTTCCTCTAGAACTATAATCAAAAATTAACTATTTATTCCACAAGTCACTTTTAGCCACAGTGTTTTTATCACAGCAACAGAAAAGTAACTGACATACCTAGATGCCTGCCTCTGATCAATGTGATGGTAACAATGACGCATGTGTGTGACCTGGTCAGCATGTCTCTTGTTCTCTGTGCTCCACCTGTTCCATCCAGTGTGGAGGTTCTTCGGGAGTCAAAGGACCATCCCCAATGTTCCTGAAGTTACATTCATTTCTTTCTAGTTGATCTGTTGTAGTAGAAACTGCCAGCCCTGTCTGCAGGTGTGCTCTTAATTTCCAACTCAGTATTACAACTCATGCTGTTTAAGTGGGCAGTCTTTCCTGGAAAAATAAAACACCATGTTTCTAAGTATTGACTATAAGATGTAAGCAGGATAATCATGTTCTAGCTCTATAGAACATCCTTTAAAATGTCTTACTCTAATTCCTTCTTTTATCTTTGTCTGCCTGCTGGACTGCTGGTGTAATGGATTTTGAAATTAAACCTACATCCTAACTATTGAAAATGAATAAATTTGTAAGGACTATAGTGTAGCTGAAGTTTTCCTGGTCCTGTCCGGCTCCCGGAGCCCCATGGTCCACAGCCATAAACACACACAGGCTTATATTAATTAAAACCGCTTGGCCATTAGCTCAGGCCTACCACTGACTAGCTCTTACACTTAAACTCAGTCCATTTCTGTTAATCTATATGTCGCCACTTGTTCCATGGCTTTACCTGTGGGCGATTACATGCTGCTTCCTGGATGGCAGGCTGGCATCTCCTGACTCAGTCTTCCTCTTCCTAGAATTCCTCTTGTCTTCTTATCCCACCTGTACTGCCTGCCTGGCTACTGGCCAATTAGCATTTTATTTATCAACCAATCAGAACAACACTTTCTCAGCATATAGAACCCCCCACAGCACTATAGACTTACTTTAGTAGGAAAGAAATATAATCTCTGTAATCTACTAGTGTCTAGGAGGATTTGTCTCCTAAAGAAATCTAAGCTTAACTAAGGTATTTCTGTTCTTCCATTTGAGCAAGTTACTTAAGTTTCCAAAGAAATTTGTTCTCTGTATGGAATGAAAATTGTACACCTTCTTCCTCAAGTGTCGTTTTGTGGAATATGTGGAATTTTTATGCAAAGAAGTTAATTTTCTAAAAAGAACTCAGTTAATTTTACTTTTATCATAATAATCTCAAAATCTCTATGACTTAAATATACTTAAATGCTGGATAATTAATTCTGTATTTCTAAATGCATGTCAAATAAAGCTCAACACTTAATGTATGTTTATATCTACCCACTCTGATGTTTTTGTAGGTCCTTCAGGGACACTGACCTGATGACATCAGGAAAATACACTGACGGTTTTATTTTCAACTTGTTATTTTCCCAACTTTTTCATTTAATTGAATATCAATTTTTTTCTAGTTGGGCAAAGAAAATTAATATAATCAAGATAATCCCCAATAGGTATGCTCAATTAATTTTGTCAGTTTAGCATACAAATATTAGGCATAAATATTCCAGATAATATCATTATACATTTCTTAATGTCTAAAAATTTTTGTAAATGTTTTTATAGCATATATTAATTATGTAATGGGTTGTATTATGACATTTCCGTGTGTGTATATAATGTATTTTGATCATATTCTTCCCTCCCCACTACTCCTCTTCCTCCTAAGCCCCTTTCTACTTTCAGGCCTTCCCCCGCCCCCAAGTTATTCATTTTAATGACACAATGAATTTCATTTGGGTTGTTACAGGAGTATGAACTGCAAATCAATACCTACGCCCCTGAAGAAAATGTATCCCTGTCCCCAGAAACCGTCAACTGCTTTGGGGAGGAGTGGGCCTTGCTGAGCCTCCTTTCTGTCTGTGAGAGGGTGTTGATGGGCCCCTTCTTGTGCAGGTCATCACAGCTTCTGTGGCTTGGAGAGTGTGATGGTGATGGCATGCCTGGAAGACAGAGCTCTGTAATACTCCCATCTCCTCTGGCTTCTATATTCCCTATGTTTCTACTTCTACAATGTTCCCAGAGCCTTTGATGAGGTGGCATAGGTGCCCTGTTTATGGCTGAACGTCTAACAGTCATTTATTCTCAGCAACTTGACAAATTATGAATCTCTGGAGTTCCTGCTGTTTACTGAGAAAAGAATATTCTCTGATCAAAGCTGGCAGCAACACTAATCTATAGGGATGAATATAAAATTATTTAGAAGGTACATTGATGGACAGTTCACCCTCCTTTAGCAAAACAACAACAATAGCTTCCCAACCACAGGCCCGTGACCCCCACAGCCATGGGTTTTATAGTAGCAGAAATGAATTCTCCCCCTTTAGATTGTATCTCAGATACAATCAGAAAATAGTTGGTTATCTCTATAACATACTTGTCACTATTGCCTGAGTGGCCATATTTTGCCTGGCCAGTTGATAGGATAGCATGTAGGGTTCACAGATGAGCAAGGCTGCTGATGAAACGTCTCCCTCAAAAGCCAAAGTACACTCTGGCAGTATGAAGGCTAGCCAGCAGGGAGGAAGCTTCCAGCTCAGTTCCAGCTTAATTTCTCTGTGTCTCATAATATTTTTATTTTTATTACTTATTTTTAAAATAAAATATAATCACATCATTGCCGCCTTTCCCTTTTCTCCCTCCAAGCCCTCCCATATATCCTGTTGGGAGGCAGACCAAACCAAAGCTTTCTCTGAGGCCCCGAGGTTAGGACACAGGGGCAGACTCGGAAAGGTCCAGTCTAGGGCTGTGGCCAGAGCCTTGAAGGAGTTAAGGTTTCAGTTCCTAGGAACCCAATTTCCCCTCCTGAAGGGCTGTGGTTGTCAGTCCTAAAGCAGAGTGTCTAGGCATCTTGTGACTCCTGACTCTACCTTTCCTCTTCCCAGAATTCTCCTAGTCTGTTCACCCTGCCTATACTTCTTGCCTGGCTACTGGCCAATCAGCGTTTTATTAAACCAGTGTACAAGAACATTATCCCACAGCAGGTGTAAGGGTGTTAGCCTGATGTGAGTCTCTGCACTACCTGTCTTGTTCCTCTTGGAGGCCAGTAGAGGGCACCAGTTCCTCTAGAACTGGAGTTACAGATGGTCATGAGCCACCATGTGGGTGCCAGGAACAAACTAGTATCCTCTGAAAGGGCAGCCAAGCTCTTAAACAGATCTCTCTCTCTAACCTCTTAGGCTTCTGATTTTAGTTTTTGAGAATTCATACATATATAATGTGTTTTGATAAATTCTACCCCCTTTCTCTCTCAAATGGGTTTTTCAACAACAGAGATCACATGAAGTTTAGGTGGAGGAAAAAAGCATGTCCCCTCTCCCCCTTAAATACATGGCTATTTAAGCATCTTGCTTTAAAATTTTGTCTCCATTATATGCTCGTGAAAACAAATACAATCCAAAGTACACAGCACGGTCTACAAAGTTTGTGTTCTGTTTCTGCCTTTCACTTTTTTATTCTGTCTCTTTCCCAGTCAGACTCTTAACTTCAGCCATAAAAATACCATGTGTGGACTAAATAATGCACTTTTCTAAGCCCTTGTCTGAATTGTTTTTTTTTTCTTAACCCAATGAATAAGTTTATGAGACAAATATTACTGGCTGATTAGGAAAACGAGGCCTTGAAAGATCAGACACTTACATAGTTCTTTGTAGTAAACAAATTTCAGAAGCAGCATTCTAGACCACACTGAGCCTTCCATCACCTCGAGGATAGAGCTGTACCTGCCACGCTAAATGCAAATGTACTGTACTTTCCTCTTTTTTTTTTTTTTTTTTTTACCTTGTCCACAGAAAGTGTGACCTGCTGTGTCAGAAACTTTGTAATCTCTTCATTGTGTGCTCCTCTTCAAAGGTGTCCTGACACTGGTCAGTCACCTTCCGTTATGCGCTATGACAGTGCATGATTTATGCCTGTCTCATGTCCCTTGCCCCTTATTGTTATTATTTGTTCACATTTATTATAGATTATGAGCATAACTGAGACTTTAATTTAATATGACAGCAATAAAATAGTGCATGGACGCAGTGATTTTTGTATTCTGTAAGTGTGTGCTGTACATAAGCATATGAAAAACAAGCAAACTTATGGCGTGAAAGAAAGTCATAACAATGGTATAACCATATGCATGGTCATTAACACACAAGTGTGTGCAGAGAACAAAACCAAGTCTATACTGTGCCACAGGAAAAGAAGCTTGCTGAGAGTCCAACAATCTAAGCACTGGATTTGGGTTTAGCCTTGCAGCTAGCACCGGATTGATTTCATAATATCTAGTTGGTTTTTTTTTTCTTTCTGGGTCCTACTGTGGTTCTTAAAGCATTCTATTTATGAGGAAAAGCAGGTTCCATGAAGAGAACTGAAAAATCAAATCTAATGAAATATAGACAGAAACAACCCTGTGTCCTTCCAGCTACGCAGAATAGATGTTTCTTCTGTGGGAAACCGACACTGACTGATGTTGTCTGGGGCGGCGGGGTGTGGGGAGGGGGGAGAATAAGAGCAACTTCGTTCCTTTCCTCAAATATAATCTTTAAAGAAAAAAAGTCTGTCTGCAAGGATGTGAGTCTAGGTTCACACCTTCACCACAGGGCGGAGACAACAAAGGGGGACAGGCTGTCAGATCTCACCCACTGCCGCTCTCCTCAGGCCTGCCTCAGAGCCAGAAGACAGCCAGCCAGAACCAGCTTCACCTCTTGCCTCCTGTCTATTCATGCCAGGCTTGGCTTATCACAGTAGCTGTCCCTGGGGGTCTGTGATTGTTACTGCCTCCTGCTTTAAATTTTCATGCCACTAAGGGGTTTCTAATACTTTGAGAAACTCCACAGGGAAAGTTTCAAAACAGAATCCTCAAGTCAACAGTTTCTGAAGACTCTTAGATGTCTAAATGATATATATGGTCATTTTTTCCATTTCAGGATCTGATTTCTAACAATGCTGTATTCTATTAATAGATGAATCCTAGAAAGAATATGTTATTATTACTTACAGGCTATACTTTTGTCTATATTCTAATAAGAAAGGCAGTGGTTAAAATTTTTATTGATACACACACACAATTTCACGTCCATGCCTTGCATACTCACTACCCTTCCACCTCCCTTCCACCCCATCCAACTTCCTTACTCCCCACAAATCTCTCTTTCATGATCATCTCTGTTTGTTTTGTTTTGTGATCCACCAAGATTGTCCAGGGCTATCTATGTGTCTGTGGGTTTGGAGCTGTCTGTTGGAGTCTGGTGGGCTCAGCAGAGGACAAACATCTGAAGAGAGTGATTTCTCCTCTCCTGGAATCTACTAATAGCCAATAGTTCAGAGATGAAAGGGTAGGGCCCCTCGAGTTCCCCCCTTCCTGGACTGATTATTGACAGGGCCAGTTTTGTGGTCTTGTGTAGGTCCAGTGCAGGCAGCTACAGTTGATGTCAGCTAATGATTTTTAATAGTTGTATCTAGGTGTACTGGTTTGAAAGAAAATGACCCCCATAGGGAGTGGCACTATCAGGAGGTGTGGCCTTGTGGAGGAAGTATGTCACTGGGAGGTGGGCTTTGAGGTTTCAAAAACCCATGTCAGGTCCAGTCTTACCCCCAAATCTTTCTCCTGCTTCGACCAGCAGATCAGGATGTAGCTCTCAGCTACTTCTCCAGCACATGTGCACCACCATGCTCCCCACTATGATGATAATGGATTAACTCTCTGAAACTGTAAGCATGCCCCCAGTTAAATGCTTTCTTTTATAAGAGTTACCTTGGCCATGGGGTCCTCTTATACCTTTGTCTAATTTTCTTTCTCTGAAAGGGACTGAGGCAGAAACTGTTGTGACTAGTACAGACTGAACTCTAAGAGTAGTATGATGTTTTGAAAGAAAATGGCCCCCAAAGGCAGTGGCCCTATTAGGAGGTGTGGCCTTGTTGGAGTAGGTGTAGTTTTATTGGAGGAAGTGTGTCACCATGGAGGTGGGCTTTCAGGTCTCCTATGCTCAAGCTATGCCCAGTGGCACAGTTCACTTCCTATTGTCTGTGGATCGAGGTGTAGAGCTCTCAGCTCCTTCTCCAGCACCATGTCTGCCTGCACGCTGCCATGTTTCCCACAAGGATGATAATGGACTCAACCTCTGAAACTGTAAGCCAGCCCCAGTTAAATGTTTCCCTTTATAAGAATTTATGTGGTCATGGTGTCTCTTCATAGCAATAGAAACCCTAGCTGAGACACTAGGTGATAGCTTTTCACAGGCTTCTACCCTATCTTCTGTTTCCTACACACTTCTTGCTTCCTCTTCAGGAGTGTCACCTGAGCCTTTGAGGGCATGGCTCAAGTGAGTCATTCAGGTTGGCTCACATTTGCCATTTAATTTCTTCATCTTGGGCAGTCATGAATTTCTGTCTTCTCCACTGTTCATCTCAAGGAGAAACTTCTCTGACTATAGCTTTTAAAGTTTTTAAATTTTTTTTATAAATTGTATTTACATTGTTTTCCCCTCCTTTTCCTCTCTCCAACCTTCCTGTGTAGCCCCACCTTGCTCTCTCAAATTCATGGCCTCATATATCTTTTAGATATTATGGAAAATCTTTTAGATTTTTCCAATTTTGTGGAGTACAGGTTTTGGAAGTATGACCTGATGATTCTTTGGATTTCCTTGTTGTCTATTGTTATGTTTCCCCTTTTGTTTCTGATTTTGTTAATGTGGATACTCTCTCTGCTTTTTGGTCAGTCTGGATAATGGTTTGTCTATTCTTGTTGATTTCTCAAAGAACCAGCTTTTTATTTTATTGATTCTTTGTATTGTTTTCTGTTTCTAATTTATTGATTTCAGCCTGGAGTTTGATTATTTCCTATCACCTACTCCTCCTGGGTGAATTTGATTCTTTTTGTTCTAGAGCAAACTTAACAGGTGTGCTGTTAAGTCACCAGTGTGAGATTTTTTTCAAATTCTTTATGTAGGCACTTAGTGTTATGAACTTTCCTCTCAGCACTGCTTTCATAGTGTTCCATAAGTTTGGGTATGTTGTGGATTCATTTTCA
The DNA here is from genome assembly GCF_049852395.1 of Peromyscus maniculatus bairdii. Taxonomy (NCBI): domain Eukaryota; kingdom Metazoa; phylum Chordata; class Mammalia; order Rodentia; family Cricetidae; genus Peromyscus; species Peromyscus maniculatus. The sequence goes on along the minus strand of NC_134870.1, from coordinate 71,471,712 downwards.
CTGAATTCCAGGAAGTCTTTAATTTCTTCTTTCTTTCTTCCTTGATCCAGTGGTGATTCAGTTGAGAGTTGTTCAGTTTCCATGACTTTGTAGGCTATAGAAATAGCTTGCATTGTTTTGAACTCTAACTTTAACCATTGGTGATCTGATAAGATACAGGGGATTATTCCAAAATTTTTTTTGTATCTATTGGGATTTGCTGTCTGACTAACTATGTGGTCAATTTTAGAAAAGGTTCCACGAGGTGCTGAGAAGAAGGTATATTCTTTTGTGTTGAATGTTCTATAGCTATCTATTAAGCCCATTTGAGTCATAACATCTGTTCGTTCCCTTGTTTCCCTCAGTTTGTGTCTCCTTTATTGCCTCTATTTCAGTTTTCAAGTCTTGGACTTTTTCATTCACTTCTTTAATTGCTTTTTCTTGGCTGTCTTTAAGAGATTTATTGATTTCTTCTAATTTTTTGTTTGTCTTTTCTTCAGATTCTTTAAGGGTAGTTTTCATTTCCTCTTTAAAGGCTTCTAGCATCTTCTTAAAGTTATTTTAAAGGTCTATTTCTACTGCTTCTTCTGCTTTGGGATGTTCAGATCTTACTGGTGTGGAACCACTAGGCTCTGATGGAGCCATATTGGCCTTTATGTTGTTGACTGTATTTTTGCACTGGCGTCTACCCATCTCTTCCTCCACTCTGTGCAAGTGCTGTCTGTGTCTGAGGGAGCCCCTTTTGGTCCAATTGATGCTCTTGGTCTAATGAGAGCTCTTGGTCTAATCCGGGCTCTTGGTGCAATTAGTGCTGATGGTTCTGTGTCTCAGGGAGCAGATCTTAGTCCAACGGGCACCAGTGGGCTCTGCCTCAGGGAACAGCTATTTCCAATCGGTGTGGGGTAGGACCTGTTTTCTCTTCCTAATCGGTGCAGGATAGGCTTATGTCTCCGGTTTTCACTGGTGTCATAGGGGGCTGTTTTCTTGGTGAGGGGGTGGGGGAAGGGGCAACTAGCTGGTCCTGGGGCTCCAATGGCTTAGGGGAGTGGCATGGAATGTACCCCCGGGGCCTAGGGGTTAGGCACCTGGTCTGCCTAGTCCTGAGATGGGGCCTTACCTGTTCCCAATCAGTGCAGGGTATGCTTACATCTCCGGTTTTCACTGGTGTCACAGGGGGCTGTTTTCTTGGTGAGGGGTGGCGGGGTGGGGGGAGGGGAGAGGCAGGTAGCTGGTCCCTGGGGCTCCAATGGCTTGGGGGAGGGGCACAGGGTGTGGTCCAGGGGCCTAGGGGCTAGGGACCTGGTCTGCCCAGTCTGGAGATGGGGGCCTTACCTGTTCCCAATTGGTGCAGGGTGGGCTTATGTCTCAGTTTCTCATGCTTCTCTTTTCAAATGTGAAATTCTGGAGGACTATAAAATGACAACGGTCCCCGTCCTATTTAATCCACTATAGTCAGATTTCTAAGGAGAAGACTGAGAGTGGAATGCCATCCAACAGACTAAGTGAACGCTTGTTTTGCCTGCATAGCTCCACATACTTCCCCCATGCCTCTCCATTATGCTGTGCTAAAATTAACCTCCAGACAGTTAGAACCCCAACACTGGTATTAACTTGCTTCGCCAGCATCCTTAGCTCATTCACTAGAAGAAATGGATTAGTGAGCTACATCAAACCTTAAAACACTGTATTCTCAGTTTGGTCTTATAAGACAAATATCTGAATCAAAGGTTAAAATAAAAGAAAATATTAAGTGGGAAGCTAAATTGAGTTTGAAGAGTTATTGTGTTAATATTCACACCTGAGCTGGCATAATGGTGCATGTCTGTAATTCCATCACTTGTGAAACAGAGGCAGGAGGATTGTGAATTCAGGGATATAAGGAAAGACTCTGTCTCAAAAGACAAATTTGTTAGGTTCAAACCTGGATCAAATGGCTAACTGAGATGTGTGTTTAACATATCAAAGTGTACTGGGGGCCAGGTTTTCCCAGCATCCCTCAATCCCTACCTATTACAGGGTCCTTTTGGCTGGCATAACCAACTCCCTTCCCTAAACGTCTCAAGCCGGGGGGCTGGACTGCCCTTCCCCCAGCTGCCCTTCTTGATGTGATCCAGCCATTTTGGTTACAGAGTCCTTTGGTCTACCCTTTACTCTCCTGGTCTCCTGGCTCTCCCTTCTCCGCTCCTCCAACGCCTCAGATGGCCCATCTAAGGGTCATGTTCACTCTGGACTCTCCCAGATGACTCTACCTCCGGCTGTGTTCTTCCACAAACCTACAATAAACCTTCTGCTCTACCATGCCTAGGAGCAGTCATGCCCCCTTTTCTCTCTCTCTCTTTTTTTTTTTCATTTAACAACAACAACAAAACAAGAACAACAACAGACTTTCTGTGGTACTACTAGGTACTTTAAGACCCTGGAATATGACACCTAGGGGTTATCAAGACCGTTACTCTTGAAAACAACAACAGACATATACACCAGGATATCTCTAAGTTCTTGACAGCTATCACAATGTCCACAGACATCTGATCTGTGGAGCAGGAAAGGATTTCAGTGTTTACATTTTAAAAAGCATGCTCTTGAAGGGTTTCTTCCTCACTTGTATTAAATTTCCTTCTGACCTTGCAGAGAAGATTTGATAAGAAAAAGAAAAGAAAATTTTGTCACTGTCTTAATGTGTCACTCCAGCTTTGCTGTAGACACTAAGCAATGTCTCTTTGGGGATGCAAATACCACCCTCCAGGTTTGCTGTAGACATTAACAGCTGTCTCTTTGGGGATGCAAAGACCATCCCCCAGGTTTGCTCCTCACACAGCATCACACAGAGAACCAACTTCAGGGATGGAAAGCTTATCTCCTGACAATGGTCATACACTTTTGGCCATCTCTGCACAAATCAGAATCAATAGTGTTCCCATTTTTCTATTTCTAATCTGGGGATATAGACTTTTCTATCAGGACCTTTTGATTTTATGCAGGGATAAACAGCATTAAGGAAGCTGGGGAATTGCCCCATCAGGCTCTAAGCGTATGCTTAAATTTGTTTACCACAAACAAGCAGTAGCACATTTCAGTCATTGCTACTGCTGTCATAGCGACAAGATTGAGACTGCACCTGTTAACAGAACACCACATAAGGCAAGGACACGCAATTACAAAAGAAGAGCAATGATCATTGCGAAGCAGCCAATTGTCAGTTCAGAGAACCGTTTCCAAACCGTAGCTCCGTTTTTGGAATAGAATGGAAAACAGAACTCAATAGGCATCAGAAGCCCATTTCTCTATTTATCTGTAGTTGAGTGCAGTAAACTGCTGGAAATTCTTTACTTAACTAAGCTCTACAGTATAACCTTACAGCAGGTTTATTTGCCTCAGTCACAGGGCTTCTCAGCCTTCCTAATGCTGGGACCCTTTAATATAGTTCCTCATGTGGTGGTGACCCCCAACCATAAAATTATCTTCATTGCTACCTTCATAACTGTAATGTTGCTACTGTTATGAATTGTAGTGTAAATATCTGATATGCACCCCCTCTGAAAGGGTTGTTTGACCACCCCCCCCAGGTTGAGAACCACTGCTCAGTGGTATAAAACAGCTCATTAATGAGTAAGTTAAAATTCAAGACTGTGTGTGAAAAAAGTTTTTAAATACAAATATTAAAAGAGTTCTTAAAAGCAAGAATAGAAATTTAAATTAAATGTCTATAATTCCAAGTTCACTTTATCAAGACAAGCATGTTAAAATAAGTTCAACAGGGTTTCCATTCAAAAACCTATCCTTTTTTCCAAATACAAATAATTCAGATAGAATATGTATAAAATGAGAAACTTAGAGAAAATACACAAAATGGAATGCCAGGATTTGCTAGTGTGAGACCAAAATGAGCCATCTTAGAAATAAGACCAAAATGCTTTCACCCAAAAACTAAGGCTTAAGATTTCTCCTTCTAGGAATAGGCCAATAGTTACTGAAACAAGTCAGTCCAGATTCCAGAAACCAGGAAGTGTAAAAGTACAGAGTCACAAGGTAGTCCCGAGGTAATGACTACCAGACTATAGAATGTTCCAACCCTGGTTTCCAGGGTAACTGACCATAAAAGTGTCCCCACCTGAGGGCAGCCAATGAAAAATGGTGGTGGCTAACCGCTCCCTTAGAAGTAAGATTAAGCCATGATTTCTAGAAAGCCCCTAGAAACGAGCCAATCAGAATTGTATTTGTACTAGCACCCCTAAATGATGTAACCTTGTGATTTTTTCCCTTTAAAAACTGAGCTTGCAGACAGGTGGGCACTTCCTCCAGCCTCCACTGTTTTGGATGTATTGGACAAAGTCCCTGCCTAGGCTTGTATTGCTTTTGGATATGCAGAATTAAACCTTGCTTTTGCATTCTGGCTTGCTCGTCTTTGGTGGTCTCTCTGGGGGTCGCGATCTGGGCACAACACTAGGTGCTTTTGAAATAAGTTGTATTTAGCTTAGTCCAAAAAAAAAAAAAACCAAACAAACAGAATATTGACAAATTCAGAATATGATAGAAAAATATGCAGTGAAAATAGTAAAATATCCTCAAGGTTTCGTTCAACATTTTACATCTTGACTTTCCTTTTTTAAAAAATATTTATTCATTTATTTATTAGGTATACAGTGTTCTGCCCGCACGTGTCCCTGAAGGCCAGAAGAGGGCACCAGATCTCTATACAGGTGGTTGTGAACTGCCATGTAGTTGCTGGGAATTGAACTCAGGTCCTCTGGAAGAACAGTCAGTGCTCTTAACCTCTGAGCCATCTCTCCAGCCCATCAATTTTCCCTTTAAACATAATCTAGTTGTAGTGACACATATGAGCAATTTCCTGTATTATGCCTTGGCTTGGTCATTAGCTTTCTTGGAATTTAGTAATCAATTGCCTCAAACGCTGTTTTACATGACAGAACTTTATATTCTCCTAGGTCTCGGGACCGAAATTCAGAACTGAGGTATCTGTACAATCACGCTTCCTAGGAGGGCTCAGTTAATATTCATAACTCAGTGTACTAATGCTATGAGTCAGTTACTTCAGTACTGGTGTTAACTGCCCATCAATGTGACTGTTAATGAGGCAACTGCGATGGTCCACCCTGCCCAGGTATAATGGTTAGTGTTGCTGTTCAATTAGGGAGATGGGCCTCTGGGTATGCCTGTGGGAGTTATCTTAATTATGTTACCTGATGAGGGAAGACCTACCTAGACTGTGGATGGGACTATTGCCTAGCGAGGCATCTTGAACTACAAAGATTGGGGAAAGTGAGTTGAGTGCTGACATGTATTCATTGTTACTCATTTATTGACTGTTAATGAACAAACAGGACAAGTTCCTGCTACTGTGACCACACTATGACAATGGGCTTTCAGCTTGAGCTGCCACTTAAAAAACAACTCCTTAAATTGTTTTTATCAACATGTTTTATCACAGCAACCAGAAGAGAAATGAACACACTGTGTTTTTACAGACAGACCATGCGTGTTAACACATTTAATTAATCCCATGCAGGTTGAGTCTCAAGTTTGAGTTCCTAAAGATCACAGACTACTACTGAGTATAGAAGAAGGAAGAAAGAATTACATAGGCAATAAGATGTATGGCAGGGAAGGGAAGCTATATGTATGAAGAAGACAGAAATAAAACTATCCTGTAATAAAAACAAGAATGAGTGTTTAAGGAAAGGGATGGAGAGTCAGCTCCACGAAGCGTGAACATCAGAGTGGCTGCTAGTTACTATTTAAAGTCTGAATACATAGTCAGAGTATAATAAATAGGACTTTGAAAGATTCTGCGCTTTACTGCTGAATTTTAAGTGATGATATATTTCAAATATAGCACTCTTGCTGTTATGTAGAGAAAGGGGCGGGGATATCCTGAAAGGGAAAATCGTAGGGAAAACGTGAGTGGAGATTTGAACTCACATAGAGAGTGAGCTCACAGGACATGGCAACAGGATCCATGTGGAACATGACACAATAGTAAGAAAATTATTTTTCTTTGTGTGTGTGCCTAACACTTTGTCTTCTAAAAATACTTATGTTCTTTTGGGACCAAAATGTGTTTTATTTTTCTTTCTTTTGATCATCTGTTCATACGTTACCAATTTCATTGTTTTGGTATTTATTTATTGCCATACTCTCTTTCTTTCTAGTCTGAGTTTGGATTATCACTTTCATATACTAATTTAATGAAATAACTTCTGTAACTCAGACTCCATTCCAAAATTCTGTCATTTTTCTCATCGACTTTTTATATCTTTCACCACAAAGTCCATGTTTCTCTATATCTGAGCTTTTTGCTACCGACCATTACAGCCATCTTTTCCAAGTCAACTACAGTTCTTTCCAAGACCTAGAGGCCTTGCCCAAATAAGCTCTCAATGAAAGCCTCCAAAGGGCCTCACTCTTCTGCTATCTTAGCTCCCTTTCATTGGACCAAGTGGTCAGTATTTCCTCCTCTGCCAGGGGAAGAGAATTGCTCAGTGAATTTGAGGAATGTGATTGGGCATCTTTACTAATATTGAAATGATGAGGATATTAACCTTTATAAGAAAGTTTGCATTTTGGAAAAGAAAGTCTGAGGAGTCATGGAAAATTTTGCCAGTGATGGAACAAAGTTTTGGAGATGACAGATTGGGAATCCTTTCTACAGTGGTCATTTAACATGGGTGATGATCCATTCAACCTAGAAATAGGCAATGATGCCCTACGATGAGAGGAGATGATGGACCATCATTTTCTATCTTGATGGGTCATAAATAGGTTATCACCCAACTCTGACAGTTAATGTCTTAAATTCAATGAAGCTGATCTTCTACAATGTAGCCAAGCAGATTCATTCTTAAACTTTCCTCAACATTAAAATCCTCAGGAGTAAAATTCTTCTCATTTAAAAAAAATGAAAAGCAGAGAATAAAAAAGAAGTATTACCAGTGTGCTGGAACTCAGTGAAATGAGATGTGCAGGGTGGGACTCTTGTTAAAACCTGCTTTTCACTTCTGGGTAAGACATCAGATAAAGAGCTCACTCCTGCTGTGTAGTTTAAGAGAAGAGTGAGTAAAAGAAGGAATATACTGAGAATAGGAGATGGATCCTGGATAGGCAGCTAAGGGCAGAGACCCCATAAGCAACAGCTTCAGGAACATCCTGTGGTCCTTGGCCAAGAATTTCAGATAGGAGCTCTGGCTTCCTATCTCCTCCTAAATGAGCTCCCTTGCCTGGAGGCTGTATTTGAGGGTGTAACTGTAACTCAAGTTTAGATACCAATCCATTCTGGTGAATAGCTTTGGAATTGAATCTTCGTTATAAAAATGGGTTGCAGCTGTTCTCCAAATTTAACCCATCTCCAAAATGATATTGGGGAGAATGTTACATAGGTCTCACAGAAAATCTGGGTTTTGTTGAGGCCTATTAAAACAAAACTACTTCTTTTTGGTTTAAAAACTGATATGGAAATATAGGACATAGATATGATAGGATAAAAGGATGGATTGTTGAACCTACTTTCAAAGAGCAACTTGTTTAGAATGTTTTACATTGGTATAGATTTTAGTTTATTGATACAAATTTAAAGTTAATTTTGTTATACTGTATGTATATTTCCACTCTTGTTTAGGGTATTATGTTTGTGCAGTTCATTAAAATTGTAAGGGATAATTAAGAAATACAGATTAATAATTAGCCTTCTATGATAATCAAATTTATAGTCATGTTAAGTTTTCTAGGTATACATGGATATATTTCAATTAGGTAGGTAATCTTCAAACACTTCAAAGGTCTACAGAATATGACATTTAAAATATTTTAAGAACTTTGACTTTCTGGACATTGAGACATGTCTACTCCTCGCAACAACGATCTACTTCAGAGAAGATAATAGGCATTGAAGAAACTCACTATGGAGTTTGCTTTCTTTGTGGCAAAAGTTAGCCACTGGGCAAAAACGTGCCCTTGCTTTGACTGCTTGACAATATGTTGTATAAACTAGACATGCAGGACCCATAGGAAGGTAACCACTGAACTTGGCAAGACAAAATGGCCCTTCAGGTTCCTGCTTCACAGAAGAAACTGCCAGACATTCTACAGGACACAGAGAGAAGCAACTGATGAACTCTAGGCCTGTAGGCTAAAGAATGGATGCCCCAACATTGCAGAAGAACTTTGGATAACTGTTCAGGTAGCCAGTTGTCTCTGTCATTCTAAATTTTTGGAAGTTGCTTACAATGCTCTTCCTTTTTACTTAGGTAATATTATATCCTTCTGAGGTCTTTAATACAATTGGAGACTAGATAGTTATAATTATGGTTTTCCTTGGTTATGATAAGAGATAAGGTAGATATGAAACCTTAGACTCACAAATATAGGATAGAGAGGATATCTTCAATTTTGCCAAATACAAATAGACTATATATTGTAACTATAATTCTCGCTTGATAACTGTTTTGTTATATGTAATTTTACTGTGTTAAACTTAAAATCTTCCTTTTTGATTAGACAGAAAAGTAGAAATGCTGTGGGATAATGTCCTTGTATACTGGTTTAATAAAACGCTGATTGGCCAGTAGCCAGGCAGGAAGAATAGGTGGGGCGAGCAGACAAGGAGAATTCTGGGAAGAGGAAGGGCTGAGTCAGGAGTCTCCAATCAGTCACAGAGGAAGCAAGATGTGAAGGCAGAACTGAGAAAAGGTACTAAGCCACATGGCTAAACATAAATAAGAATTATGGATTAATTTAAGTGTAAGAGATAGTCAGTAATAAGCCTGAGCTAATGGCCACACACTTTATAAGTAATATAAGCCTCTGTGTGTTTACTTGGGTCTGAGCAGCTGCAGGACTGGATGGGACATAAAAAAACTTCCAGCTACAAAAAAAGTTTAGTGTTTTTTTAAAAAAATAGGATTCCTGGGTAGGCAGGAACAATCTCTGATTCTTGTGCCTTCCCTTGGGCTCTTATTTCCGATGTTGGGTCACTTTGTCCAACTTTGATGTGATAGTTTTGGTTTTATCCTATTATATTTAAAAAAAGAGAAATGAATTAATGAATAAAAACCTAGCCACTAGGGTAAAAGTTAACAACTGAACTGTCACACCTGTTGGAAGAGGAAAAGCTACTTTTCTCCAGCAGAGTAACACTGGGTATGTCAACCATACCAGGGCAGGCTTCATGTTTAGGAGTAGCTGACCAACACATGACTGGACTCCACAGGTGTGTGTGTGTGTGTGTGTGTGTGTGTGCGCGCACGAGTTTTAATTTTGGTTACAGTTCGATGTCTTTTTCTTCTCCTTCTCCTCCTCGTCCTCCTCTTCTTCCGTCTTCTTGGATGTGGTTTTATTTTGTTTTCTTGGTTTTGGATGGGTGGCTGTTATACTGGATTTTTGTTTCTTTTTTGAGAAAAAACTTTAAGTTAGGTGAGTAGGGAGGGGGAGAGGATATGGAAGGACTTGGGGAAGGTAAAGAATATGATCAAAATATGTTTGAATTTGAAAACTGTTTTAATTAGTAATGAATAATAGTAATAACAAATAAGAAAAAGAAGTCTAAATTCCATATGTGGTCCTGAGTGGTGACCTAACATTTCAAGTGACTCAAAACATGAGTTAATTCAGCTGAGCTTGCCAATTACCTGACAAAAAGACCATGCCTCAGGGAGGCTGATTCACCTTGAGCCAAGTTAAGGAGGTGGGAAGAATAATTATCCCTTTAATGAGATCATGCATTTTTAATTCCCAGAATAAAATTGACTGTATTCCAAGTAAAGAAAGAGGAAGACCTTTGGCAATTCCCAAAGGTGATGACAGTGCACTTGAAAGTACAGAGAGCAAGATGGGCGACACATTGAAGCCAAGCAGAACATGGCTTCCCCATGCAGCTCCCATTTGGTCATCTGTATGACTTTGAAGAGAGTGGATTATGTTATAACAAAAGATAATTTATTGTTTAAAACTTAACTAACCCTGGGGACCAAGACACAGGCAAAAGGAAACAAACAGCAAAGCAAAGCAAAACAAACCACAGATATAACCTGTCACAGTTCCAGGGAGAGAGAGTGAGCCTTAAAAGATAGCCATGGAGCGTGGAGGACCAGACACCAACAAGCTCCAAAGTGCAGGCTACAGAAGGCTCTACCTGGGCAGTGCAGTGCCTAATTCTGACCTTGGTAGGCATGACCAGATATCATCAGCTGAGAACCACACCAGAGTTTGACCATTTGGAGCCTGTAGTAAACTTGTGAATCAACTTTTAGAGCTATCTCCCTGCTCTTTATTACTATAGAACCTAAGGATTTTATTATGGATTCCTTAAGTTGAGTTATCAATACTCAGGGAATCTTAAAATTCGGAAGACAGATCCCCTACCTGTACAGATATTAGTGACGAGGTTGTTCCCCATATTACCAATTATCTTAGTTAGGGTTTTATTGCTGTGAAGAGACACCATGACCATGGCAACTCTTATAAAGGAAAACATTTAATTGGGGCTAGCTTACAGTTCAGAGGTTTAGTCAATTGTCATCATGGCAGGAAGCATGGTGGCATCCAGGCAGATGTGGTGCTGGAGAGGTATCAGAGAGTTCTACATCTTGATCTGCAGGCAGCAAGAAGAGACAATGAGCACTGGTCCTGGCTTGAACTCCAAAAATCTCAAAGCCCACTCTCAGTGACACACTTTCTCCAACAAGACCACACTTACTCCAACAAGGCCACACCTCCAATAGTGTCACTCCCTAGGAGCCTATGGGGGCCATTTTCATTCAAACCACCACACCAATGTACTTGAGAAACAGCCACAAGAGGACATTAGCCACCTGGGAGGTATGATCTGGGGACCCTCCGGAGTGTGAGAAAACCTGCCCAGGTCACTTACCATAAAGCCAAGCTTTCGACAGGAAAGGGCCCTAACATGCAAAGAAAAAAGCCACTCATGTAAAGACTACTCCAGCAGATATCAGACACTTATCCAGTACAAGCTGAATAGCTGCAAAAAGCGTAAGAACACACAAACACAAGTTCAATTGCCCCTACTCAACTACATACAATTGGCAGTCTCCAAGGCTCAAGGGCCCAGAGAGAAGCTGCTTCAGAGCTTCAGCTTTCCTTCCTAGAATGCAGCCCAGTTCCACCACTGGAAACCTTACCTGTCTGTAAGAGAAGGCCAGTTGAGACTCTGCATCCCCCATTATAAGGACTCATCATTAGAATCACTTTCATATATTCCAGGAAGTTTCCATTGCACTAAGTTTCCATACTACCCTCCAAGTGCCCCCCAATTCCAGCCATTTTTCTCTAAACTCTCCCTTTACCCCATTTCCCTCACCCCATTTGACCCCCTCCCTCCCATCTCCAGTGGCCCCCACTCTGGCTATAAAATATATTTTATTCCCTCCCCCAGGGAGATCCCAGTGTGCCCCCAAACTCCTTTCTTTACTTAACCTCTTTGGGTCATTAAATAACTATGCTTTTAATTTTATGTTCACTTCTTACATTTACCTGATCAGATTTTCAAAATTTTCCATTATTGTTATTTCTGTTTCAGAGAAATTCTTTTGTCATTTTTAAAAATTTCTTTCCCCCTTCATAATGTTCTTCTTTACTTCCCTTATTTTTGTTTTCGTGTTTCTAACCTTGCTTCTCTTCTATTCAACCCCCCTTTTGAGCTCTTCCTTCTTCTCATTCATTTACTTTTCCACATTATTCCTAATTCCAAACTTTACATCATATTACCAACCAGTTTTGCCAGATTCTGTTTTATGATCATTGGTGATATTAGTGAGATGCAATCAATTTTAAGTGTATTGCTATGTCTTGTATGGTTTGATATTGTAATAGCGGCTTTCCCTCATGTCTAAGCGATGTTATGGATTGAGCTGTCAGGAGTGGGCTACTCAATAAGAAGATTCCAAAACAAATACAGAAGACACACAAACCACAAAATACTCAGATTAGAGCACAGAAACACAAGAAACATGAAATTCAAGGGAACATGACTTCTCCCTAAATCATAAGTCCTTGTCCTTGTACTAGTTCACGTTACGTGTCAACATGACACAGCCTAGAGTCATCAGAGAAGGGAGTCTCCATGGAAGGATCGTTCAGGTCAGGTTTATCTGTGAGTGCTAATATTGATCTTTAACTGATGTACATGGGCTCCACCCACTGTAGCAGCAACTTTTCATGGGCACTCAGTCCCAGAATGTCAGCAGGCAAGACACCAAGCAGCATCCCATTATGGTTCCTAGTTCAAATTCCTGCCTAAAGTTCCTGCTCTGACTTCCCTCAATGATGGACTAGAACATGTAAGCTGAGAGGATCTCTTTACTCTATAAAGTTGTCTTGGTCAGAGTTTTTTTTTTTGCCACAGGAACAGAATGAAACTGCAACATTACTCAGCTACAGAAGTAAACATATTTAAATTAATAAAATGTTGATGAAGATTTCCAAAGTTTACTAATGAAAACTCAAAGAGGACCCAAATATGCAGAGTCGGTCTGGGACTTGGAGAGGAAAGTTAGCAATGAAAGAGGAAAATCCAGCAAAACAGATATGAAAATCAATAATATGGATTAAAAAGTCAGCAACATGGAAGAAAACTTCAACAAGAAATGAAAATGTGGAAGCAAACTCAATGAATCAAATAAAAAGTATATTATAGGTAGACTATATAATGCAGAAGAAAAAATATGGATGATAAGATGACAAAACTACCTTTAAACAACAATAAGAAAACAATAAACAGATGTGAACACAATGTACATTTTTTCAAGATTAAGATACCAATTCTAAGCATTTATTGCACAGTGGGAGCTTAGATTAACACTAGAGCCACAGAGAACTTGCTCAATGAAATGACAACATACATTTTCCTAAGACTTGAGAAAGAAAGAGGTATCCAAACACAAGATACATTTAGAGGCCCAATAGACATGTCCAGCAAAAAAACTCCTCCATGATGTGTTATAATTAACATGTCAAATATAGAAAGCAAAACAAATGTTATCAGGAAAAAATACCAACTCACCCACACAGGTAGACATCAGAATGACATTCAGATAACATTAGTTACTTTAAAAGTCAGCAAAACATAGATAAACATATCTCTAGCCCTGAATGTAAATGACTGCCAACTAAGCTTGATATAGTGAGAATATGTATTATATATCAAGAAAGGTTATATTTTAAAAATAATGAAAAACAAGGACATTTCAAGGTAAGCATAAACCAAAGCAATTTATTAATACTATGCCAGGACTACAAAGGATACTTAAAGGAATATTATATATAGGGGAAGACAAAAGACAGTTCCAATTACAAGGAAAGAAAAAAACCAATGAAAAGAATATAATAAAGGAGGGCTAGGAATTAATTCATTATATTTAACATAGCAAAACACCTTCCTAAACTAATGGGGGGGGAGAGGCAGAAAACAAGAAACAATGATCCAACCAGAGGGAAAGATTCAGGAACACTACAGGAATTAGGAAATATCTTTCAGTAACAGAGTTTATGATGAATGGCCTTAGCTTACCAATGAAGAGATGTGGAGGATTGTAATGAAAAACAAGATTCAAATGTCATGTGCTCAAGGAACATACCTCACTGGAAGAGTCCCAGAGACTGAGTTGAAAGATAGAAGTCAACCTATCAAGCAATTGGAAGTCCAAACCAGGTTATATTTCTAATCTTTTATCTATATGTAGTGATATATTGTGTACCCTAGTAAATATGCCTGAAGATCAGAGAATAGAACAAGCCACTAGATTTAACACAGAAGCCAGGCAGTGGTGGAACACACCTTTAATCCTAGCACTCGCAGACATGTCTCACTGTCCAGAAAAGTCTAAATTTTTAAAACATTTTAAGTGCCATATTCTGTAGGTTTTTGAAGTATTTGGAGATTACCTACCTAATTGAACTATGTCTATGTATACCTAGAAAACTTAACTAACATTACTATAAGTTTTATTATCATAGATGACTAATTATCAATCTGCATTTCTTAATTACACATTACTGCTGTGGGACGGTCTGTATGTCTGTATTGCTATGATTGGTCAATAAATAAAACACTGATTGGCCAGTGGCCAGGCAGGAAGTAGGTGGGACGAGGAGAGAGGAGAATTCTGGGAAGCAGAAGGCTGAGGCGGAGAGACACTGCCAGCTACAGCCATGACCAGCAGCATGTGAAGATGCCGGTAAGCCACCAGCCACGTGGCAAGGTGTAGATTTATGGAAATGGATTCATTTAAGCTATAAGAACAGTTAGCAAGAAGCCTGCCACGGCCATACAGTTTGTAAGCAATATAAGTCTCTGTGTTTACTTGGTTGGGTCTGAGCGGCTGTGGGACTGGTGGGAGACAAAGATTTGTCCTGACTGTGGGCAAGGTGGAAAACTCTAGCTACACATTACAATTTTAAATGAGTTACATAAACATAATACCTTAAACAAGAGTAGAAATATACATACAATATAACAAAGTTAACTTTAAATTTGTATCAATATACCAAAATCCATACCAATGTAAAATATTTTGAGATTAACAGTTGTTTTTTGGATTAAAGTAGATGTAATAATCTACCTTTTTTCTTTTTTCTTTTTTTTTTTGGTTTTTTGAGACAGGATTTCTCTGTGCAGTTTTGGTGCCTATCCTGGATCTCGCTCTGTAGACCAGGCTGGCCTCAAACTCACAGAGATCCACCTGCCTCTGCCTACTGAGTGCTGGAATTAAAGGCATGTGCCACCACTGCCCCACTAATCTACCTTTTTTCATCATTTCTATATCATATCCTCCTTTCTTGTTTTAGAAAGAGATTGACTATGACGGCAGGCAGTAGTTTGTGGATAATGGAAGGGATTCACTCCAAAATCCCAAGGGTTTCCACCACAATCACCTACAGGGGTTGGCTCAAGTTTCCAAAGAGCATTCCCATCTACCTCAGACACCCCAAGCATCATTGTATCTGCTAGATTATATGGTTCAAGTGGCAGCACAGCCTACAGAGCAGCCTGGACCTTGAAGAACTTTCTCCATTTCCAGGTTGCACTCAGAACTAAGAGCTTTCTGAATTGCTAGGTTAATGGGCCAGAGAAAGACACCCAAGTGAGGATGTGTAGCTGAAGTTTCCTCCAGTCCTGTCTGGCCCACAGTCAGGACAAATCTCTCTCACCCGCCAGTCCTGCAGCTGCTCAGACCCAACTGAGTAAACACACAGAGACTTATATTGCTTATAAACTGTATGGGCAGGCTTCTTGTTATCTAGTTCTTCTATCTTAAATTAACCCATTTCTATTAATCTATAACTTGCCACATGGCTGGTGGCTTACTGGTACTTTACATCCTGCTCCTCATTGTGGTGGCTGGCAGCATCTCCTGACCCAGCCTTCTACTTCCCAGAATTCTCTTCTCTGCTTGTCCCACCTATACTTCCTGCCTGGATACTGGCCAATCAGCATTTTATTTATACAGAGCGATATCCACAGCAAGGATGTGCTACATACAAAATCCAAATAGGCCTACTAAGCATTATGATTCCTTTTCTGTGGTGAGAGAAGACAGGTGCAACAACCTTTTTCTCATTTTAGAAGGAATATCTCTGCATGCCTCATACCACTGGACTTCTTGAATTTTTACTGAAGTTAGATGGCCTTTGAAATCTGCTTAGATTTATTTCCCATCCTCTGATGTACATATGCTTTACCTACAGGTTCAGAGTAGTGGCATCCTCCTGTTCACTTAGTTCAATCAGAATAATGTCATCAATGTAGTGGATCAGTGTGATACCTTGTGGGAGAGACAGATGATCAAAATCCATGGAAACTAAGTTATGATACAGGGTTGGAGAATTAACTCACCTTTGAAGTAGAATGGTAATGGTGTTCTGCTAGTCTTGCTAGCTGAAAGCAAACTGCTTCTGGTTGTCCCTATGGACAAATATTAAGACACACACACACACACACACACACACACACACACACACACACACACACACACACACTTATAAGATCAACCTCTTCATCCTGAATTTCAAGAAATGTGTTAATCTGCCCAAGTAAGGCAACCACATCTGGCATACAGCTGTAATTGGAGCTACTACTTGATTAAGTTTATGATAACTATTATTGTCCACAATACATCTGTCTTTTGCATAGGCCAAATAGGATACTTAAAAGGGGATGTGGTGGGAACCACAGTCCATATATCTTTCAAGTCTTTGATGGTAACACTAATGTCTCTAATCTTCCTAATGATACAATATTGGCATTGGCTCACTCTGTTCCCTGGTAAGGCAATTTTAATGGTTTCCATTTGGCCTTTCAGACTGTAATTGCCCTTACTCTGAAGGTCAGGGAATCCACTCTGCCAATTCTAAGTGTATGTGTTCCAATTATGCACTTGGAAACTGGAGAAATAACCACAAAATGAGCTAGTAATTCCATTGGACTTACTATGAGCTGGAATTCAAATTAATCTCCACTCATCATCTCATCTCTATAAACCCCTACTTTAACTGAAAGGCCACAATGCAGTTGGTATCTCCTGGATTCATTGTCAACTCACAGTCAGTGTCTAGCTGCCTCAGAAAGGTCTGCTTATTTCCTTTCCCCCAATGTATAGTTATCATGCTCAGAAGTTATAGGTCACTTTGGGGGAAAGAGTAGGCAAAGATTAATTGGTAAAACTTTTTGTTAGTGTATCCTGCCTCAAGGATATATGGCCTTTTTTTCATTTGAAGAGTTTTGGATCTGTAAAGTGGCTCAAGCTTGGAAATTAGTTATGGGGTCATGATTATCTTATGCTATGATTTAAGTTAGCCTTTCACTCATTTTTCTGCAACTTTTTGGCTTACACAGATTGAGCAAGAATTGATCTTCCTATGTACTTTACTTATGGAAACACTGTGTTTAATTAAGTAGTGCCAAAGGTTTGTATAAGTTGGAACACTGAATTACGCTTAGCCTGTGCTGCCCATCATAGTCACTACACCTTGCCTTGAATACTTCAGTGCTGCCAAGTGGCCTTTGCAACTTTGGGATGCAGCTAGACCACTTGCATTGAAGCCATCTCCTTGAACAGTTGCAACTACCAGTGTAAGGTCTAGCAAACAGGGGAGAGCAATGTCAGCACTCTTTAACTGTGCTGGTGTTCCTCTCTCAAAAAACACTCCTGCAGTAGTGATGAAGGGCATTTATTCTGGACCCACCCCCTCTGGAAGATTAGTTTTACGTGGCCAACCTAGAACAGTTTCCCTGAGACTTTGAATCCTTTCACCACTATTAAGCCAAAGGATTTCAAGCATCTCCGGCAACTCAACAGTAGCTGTCTTCAGCCAATCAATCAAATTGTTGGCACTTTAAATTTTGTGTGTGAATTACAACACAAACTGAGACCCTCTGACTAATGGGCTCATAGCAAGAAACTCAGCACTGGGGCTGAAGAGATGGTTCACTGATTAACACTACTTCCTGCTCTTCTAGAGAACCCAAGTCCAGTTCTCAGTATACATGTTGGGTGACTCACAACTACTCTACCTCTAGGGGATCAGATGCCTTCTTCTGGCCCGAGAGGCACACTCATGTAGTGGGTAGCCATTCCAGCTTTGATCTGGAAGTTCAAACCCCTACTGAGGCTTTGGTAACTGTCACTCCTACAAGGCGGGGCCAAGAGAGGACCCTGAAGACCTGGATGTGCCGCCTCTCTTGGTTCCTGGACCCTGGATCTGGAGGTAGATGGAGCAGAGTTCCCCAGAGAACACCGCCGGACTGTGCTACGTCTTCCCCAGACCCTGCAACCTACCTACTCCTTTATTTGTAAGTTATGCCACTAAATAAACCTCCCTTTTAACTATGTGGAGTGGCCTTAATAATTCCACCAATACACTCACACATGTTGTCCTGAGTCATCAGGAATAAGGATCCTGAAGAGCGAGGTGTTGAGTGGAAGGACTGGGGATGAGAAATAAAGAAGATGAGAGGTAGAGAAGAAAAAGGCAATCTCTAGGAAAAGGAGGTCATGCACAAGCAGATGCCTTATGCCAAGCAAGCTTATTAGGAAGTACATTATCCATAGACACTACCTGCAGGGAGAAAATGGCCGAGGTCAGCAGAGAGCTAAGTCAAACAATGTTGGCAAAGAGAACACAGGATACTTCAGACACAGCTGTCTAAGGACTGATAACTACTGCCTTGGGGGGAGATCTGGGTTCCCCAAAACTACAACCTTGACTCCTATGAGGCACTAGCTCTAGCATCAGACAGGACTTGCCAAGTCTGTCTCTGGATGAGCACTTAGAACTATATAGTTCCCTTTGTCCTTTCATCAGGGCCTTTAAGAAAGTCTTGCGTTGGTTTGGCTCCCCACAACATCACTTGTGACACACATATACACACATGAAAATTAAAAAATAAAATAAAGCCGGGCGGTGGTGGCGCACGCCTTTAATCCCAGCACTCGGGAGGCAGAGGCAGGCGGATCTCTGTGAGTTCGAGGCCAGCCTGGGCTACCAAGTGAGTTCCAGGAAAGGCGCAAAGCTACACAAAGAAACCCTGTCTCGAAAAACCAAAAAAAAAAAAAAAAAAAAAAAAAAAAAAAAAAAATAAAATAAAAAACTAAGACAGATCTAGTTTCACATTCCTTCCACCATTACTTCACGACTTAAAATCCATTCCCACTTTTTTTTTAACTTCCGTTTTTAACAATTAGAAAATTTACTATTTATGAGTGTGGCAATCTCTTTTATGGGTTATACTTAAAAAAAAACAATAACAATGTGTTTGTGTTTGTGTGTGAGTATGTGCATGTGAGTTATAGTCAGTTGTGGACCACCTCACATGGGTCCCAGAAACTGAACTCAAGCCTTTTTATAGGGTAGTATATACTCTTAACCTGAGTCATCTCTCCAGCTCCATCAGTCACACTTTTTAAATAACTTTGTGGGTCCTGCTTAGCCTTGAGTCTGGTTCTAGGCCTAGACACAAAGACCTTTAACCTTTCTAATTCATAAAAGCAAAAGTGTTAAAATATGTGTGGGAATGGGTGAACACTGAGGGACATTGTGTTTTGCTTGGCATCTCTTTCAGGGCAGGATTTTGTAGGTCCTATATACAATGCAGGACTAATGCCTTGTTGCTGGCTCTGCAGCTGGGGTCTTGCTGTCTCTGATCCCAGGGGCAGAGAGTGAGCAGATACAGAGTCAATGACACAGATTTGCAAGCATGCTCTCATTTATTAAACAAAGGGCTGAGGTATTTCTGTGTGGGTTGTTTGGCGGGCTATACTTCTGGCTACTGTGGTGTTTCTTGGTTGGCTCTGGGGCTGCATGTCATCACCATCTAGTTTGGAGTTTAAGGGTCAGGTTTTCTCTGGCCAGAGTCCTCTCTGTGCATGTCACAGCTCTTTGTTTGCTTAAGGCATGGCCCAGTGTTTTCAGCCCTACCTACCTCAATGCCTTAAGTCAAGGGCAGAATGTAAAATACTGAAGTGGGTAGGCATTGGGGTGCCTCCTCTGTTATGGGTGTGAGAACTACATCATCAAGTAAAATAATCTATCAGAATTGAGACTTCAAAGACCTCATCTCCTGTAGGATCCTTTCACACACCTTTGGATCTTATGATACAGGATTCCACTATTTCCCAATCAGTGCTCTCAATATCTCCTTATGCCCTTAGGAACTGAGACACAGACTTGAATTGTAAATCAGCCAGTTGTATAAATGAAGCCTTGGGTTTGGTTTAGGGCAACTTCATCCCTATGGCTGCTGGAAAGATTCTCTTCTAGGACACACTTAGAAACTTTTAGATTGTTTATATATATAGAGAGTAGGAAATTCATCTCTGGCCTTATTCTTTTCCTTTGTTACTTTATGTGAAAATGCTAGAAGTAATAGCTAACATCAATACATTCCTTGCTTTTCCAAAAATGTTCAAAAGTTTTATGTACAGAGTCACTAAATTCCTTGATCCTCACACAAAAAAGTAGCAAATGCATTTATCTTGATAAGTTCTTCAATCCATAGTTCACACCATGGATTTTCAGGGCTGTGCGTGCTGCCCGTGGAGTCTTCAGCAACTATAAAGTTTATCTATTTGAAAAGTCAGCTCTAGATACCACCAAAATCACTACAGAAATTTATCCTTATAATTCTGATGCTTTAAAACTACTCCTGGTACCCAAATATGTATTAGTTAATGTTCTTTAGAGGAACAGAACCAATAAAATAAATATGTAGTACAAAGGGGATTTATTATATTGGCTTATGTGGTATGGGTTAGGTAATTTAGCAATGGGTGCATATACACAGAATACATTGTAAACTTAATACCTGCCCATTCCACCAGGCTGGATACCTCAGTAGTAGTCTTAACTCATCAATGAAAGTTACTGGAGAGCTGCTGGCCTTTAGTCCATGTCAAAAGTTGATAAAACTGAGTTCAGGATGTCAGCCACAGTGACAGCATCAGGACCATTGCACTCACTAAGGAAGGCAGGCAACACTGCTTTCTCAACTCTACATCTGGACTGCCACTGGAAGGCGATGTACACTCTGGAGAAGGATTCCTTTCCCAGGTAATCCTGGGAAATTCCCAGAAAACACCCTCAGAGAGGTATGTCTCAGTTGACTCCAGATCCCATCAAGTTAAGCAGATTTTTCTATTACATACAAAGAACAATGAATTGGAAGCTGTAATAAGAATGTTTCCCTACAAAGAAAAGCCAAGGGCCCAAAGCATTTACCACTGAATTATACTGAGCTTTTAAGGAGGAATGAGCATCAACATTCCTTAGACTGAGCCACAACATAGAGAATAAAGGTGTATTGCTAAAACCACACTGTGATGCTACCATTAACCTGATACCCAAACTAGAGAAAACTGGAGCAACTTCCTCAATGAATGTAGATGAAAGCATTCTCAATAAAATACTTGAATATTGAATTCTATCATGCATTAAGACAATCATACACCATACCCAGATTAGCTCCATGCAAAGATTGTCAGTTTGGTTGAATATATACAAATAAAGCAATGTCACAAGATATCTAAATAGACATAAATATTTATGTGTAGTCAAATACAGAAAGTACAGAAATCACATGGTGATCTCAATGGAGGTCAAAGAAGCCCTTTGGTACAATTCAATATTCATTCATGATAAAAGCTTTATGGGAACTGGAAGTAGAAGGAACAAATCTCAACACACTAAAGGCTACCTGTAACAAACCTACAGCCAACATGGGGAATTCAGAGACTATTTATTCTAAAATCAGGAACACAAGTGTGTCCAATCTCTATGGTTTTATTCAATTTAGTGCTTGAAGTTTCATCTAGAGCACAAAATAAACAGAAAAAAAGAAAGAAAAAAGAAGAAAAAGACACACAAATAAGAAAGGAAGAAATCAAATTGTATCTCTCATGTTTTTATGATATGATTCTATACTTAAAAAATCCTACAGATCCCATCAGAAAACTTGTATCACATAAATATTTCTGACAAAGTAGTATGTTAAAAATAAACATTCAAGGGGCTGGAGAGATGGCTCAGAGGTTAAGAGCACTGGCTGTTCTTCCAGAGGTCACGAGTTCAATTCCCAGCAACCACATGGTGGCTCTCAACCATCCATAATGAGATCTGGTGCCTTCTTCTGACCTGCAGGTGTATATGCAGACAGAACACTGTATACAAATAATAAATAAATAAATTAAAAAAAGAAACTCCATAAAAAATAAACATTCAAAAATGAATATATAGTTTACAAACCAATAATGAACTTGCCAGAACAGAAATTATGTAAAAAAAAATCTCATTCACAATAGCTTCAAAAATACCCAATAATAAACATAACTTCCATCAGGGACTTTAAGATATTAAAGAATGAAACTGAAGAACAGACTAGAAGATTCAAAAATCTATGTTCATTTATTGAAACCATTAATGTTGGATGGCATATGGATTGTTGTATATAGCTTTTATTATATTGAGGTATGTTGCTTTTACTATGAAGGGATGCTGAACTTTGTCCAAAGCCCATTTTTCACCTATTGAGATGACAATGTGGTTTCTGTATGTAAGTCTATTTATATATTTTATAACATTGATAAGACAATCTTTATTTAACAAATCCCCATCAATAGCTCAATGACATTCTTCACAGAACTGGCAGTCTTAAAATGTCTGTGCCAGCACAGAAGACCCTGTATATCTAATACAATCCTAAGTAGAAAACAAAAGCTGGAAATGTCATTGGTACCTGACCTCAAATTATACTACACAGATGCAGTAACACTGTGTGGTACTGGCATTAAAACAGTCATGTAGACCAGTGAAGTGTAATAGGTGTCCCCGAAGAAAATACTACATAGCTACAGTCACTCCATCTTCAAAGCTGCCAACACATACATTGAAAAGAAAGGCATCCTCTTTGGAAACTGTACTGGGTATAACTGAATACCCACATGTGGAAAAATCTCTGGTGTGTGCCCTTAACAGAAATCAACTCAATATGATTGAAGACCTTAATATAAGTGTCTTAATTAGGGGTTCCATTGCTGCGATGAAACCCCATGACCAAAAGGCAAGTTGGGGAGGAAAGGGTTTATTTGGCTTACACTTCAGCATTGCTGTTCATCTCTGAAGGAAGTCAGGACAGGAACTCAAACAGGGCAGGATCCTGGAGGCAGGAGCTGATGCAGAGACAATGGAGCGGAGCTGTTTACTGGCTTGCTCACATGACTTGCTCAGCCCACCTTCTTATAGAACCCAGGACCACCAGCCCAGGGATAGTACTACCCACCATAGGCTGGGCCCTCCCCTGTTGATCACTAATTGAGAAAATGCCTTTCAGCTGGATCTCATGGAGGCATTTCCTCAACTGAGGCTCCTTCCTCTCTGATGACTCTAAATGTGTCAGGCTGACACACAACCAGCCAGTACAATAAGTGAGACCCAAAGTTTTGAAAATATACAGAAAACACTTCAAGTATAAGCAAGGGCTTTCTGAAAGAACTTTAATGACACAGGAAAAAAACCCTAAGTATTCACAAATGGGGTTGTATGTATCATAAAGATTTTGCATAGTAAAGGAAAAAAATCAGAGTGAAAACACAGCCTACAGACCTGGAGGAATTTTTGCTAGTTGTACATCAGGTTAGTATCTAGAATGTATAAAAAGAACTGAAAAAACAAACAAACAAACCCCAAAACTGGATGAAATATATAAACAAATCACCCAATTAATAACTCAGCTAATGAACCAAAAATATCAATAGAAAGTGTAGAGGTGTTCAATAAATATTTCAAAAAGTGTTCAAAGTCCTTAGTAATCAGGAAAATGCAAATTAGAGTTGCTTTGAGAATCTATCTCACCCTAGTTAGAATGACTGTTGTCAAGAGAACTAATGGTTGGGGGCTGGAGAGATGGTTCAGCAGCTAAGAACACTTGCTGCTTGTCTTAGAACTTGCTGTCAAGAGACACCATGACCAAGGCAACGCTTATTAAAAAAAAAAAAAAAACCAGTTAATTGGGGCCTAGCTCAATTTTAACCCTCAAGTTTTTTACATCCTAATCTGTAGGTATGAGAGAGAGAGAGAGAGAAGAGAGAGAGAGAGAGAGAGAGAGAGAGAGAGAGAGAGAGAGAGAGAGAGAGAGAGATAGATCTGGCATGAGCTTCTGAAACCTCAAAGTATACCCTCATTGACACATCTCCCGCAACAAAGTCATGCATCTCTTTTCTTTCTTATTATATATTTTTTATTTTTTAAAGCAATTTTAAAATTTAAATATATTTTGATTATATTCTTCCCCTCTGCCAAGTCCTTTCAGATCCTCTCCCTCTCCATACATACCTAACTTTAAATTATTTCTCAAAAACAACTCCCCCAACCAATACAACAACCCCCTAACCAAGAAAACAAAATTAAACAACCCCCTCCCCCCCCCAAAAAAAAATAAAAAGCGTACCAAACTATAACTAAATAAACACACACACACACACAAAATCTGTGGAGTCCATTATATGTTGATCAACTACTCCTGGCCATAAGTCCGGTCCTGGAGTGGTTTATATACCCAGTGTCACTTCATTGTGGAGAAAAATGAATATATAAGGCCATGTGTCTTAATCCCTCCCAAACAGTTCACCACCTGGAGATTAAGCATGCAAATGTACGAGCCTTTGGGGCAGGGTTCTCTTGCAAAGGATGTGGTTTCAGTTCCCAGGACCCATATGGCGACTTACAACCATCATAACTCCACATCCAGGGGCTCCAGTGCCCTCTTCTGCTGCTGTGTGTGACACATTCACACATGCAGTGCACATACACACACGGAGGCAAAACACTCATCCATATAAAATAAAAATAGCTGAATCTTAAAAAAAAAACAAAACAGAAAGAACAAATGACAACAAAATCTGGCAAAAATGTGTAGAGAGGAACTCCTGTTTATTGTTTGTGTATTTAAACATTGTGGAATTGGATGTGGAATTTCCTCAAGAATTTAAAAGCAGAACTTCCACGTGACCCAACCCTACCACGTCTGGGTTCATACTCAGATGACTCTAAGTCAGACTTTTGCAGACATACTTGCACATTCATACTTTCTACTTCAGTTTTTGTTTCATGTTTTCTAAAGATTTGAGAACTTCATACACGATTGCTGTATCAACGGTACTCCTGCTCCTCCTTCCTCTCTCCTCCAAATTCTCAGTGTCCCTCAGACTCTCTCCCAAATTCACGGCCTTTTAGTTTTTATTGGTGTAACATATATACATATGTGTGTATACACAACCATTTAGCATTGCTCATATGTCCGTGTGCCCAGGGGTGAAGCATTTGCTATTGAACAATCTATTTGCTCTATTCATAATAGCTGAGAAATGGAAACAGTTTAGATGTCCATTAACAAATGAATAAAATATTTGGTACTGTCTTAGGGTTTCTATTGCTGTGAAGAGACAGCATGACCACGACTACTCTTAAAAGGTAAAACATTTAATTGGGTGGCTTACATTTTCAGAGGTTTAGTCCATTATCACCATGGTGCGACATGTTGGCATGCAGGCAGACATGGTGCTGGAGATGGAGCTGAGGTTCCTACATTCTGACTTGCAGGCAACAGGAAGTGGACTCACACACTGGGAGTGGCTTGAGCATATATGAGACCTCAAAGCCTGCCTCCATATGACATACTTCCTCCAATAAGATCATACCTACTCTAAAAAGGCCACATCTCCTAATAGTGCAACTCTCTTGGGGGCTATTTTCTTTCAAACCATTACAGGTATTTTTCAAATAAAAGTAATATAAAATTCTGGCATTTGTAGGAAAAAACATGGAACTAGGTATTACAATGTCAAGTGAAGTATGTCCAGGCTCAGAAAGTGCAAATGCAACATACTTATTCACTTGTGCTACAGCTCAATTTAATTCTTCAAGGCTGTATAGCTCCAATAATTCAAATTCCATACATTTGCTTCTATCACAATAGCAGCGCAGACTGGAAATGAGGCTTGTGTCATTTTGGTCTTTAGAGGACATTGAAGAACCAAAGTCTAGCATGTTCTATCAGAAAGCAAGGTTATTTCTTCCCACACTAGAGCTTCTTCTTGTGGGTAATGCAGATTTCACTAACCACCTCTGGAACATTGATGGACACAGAGCCATCCATCTTACTCAGAACAGAAGTTCTCTCTCTATATGACATGACAATCAGTAGTCTAGGAACCAAGAGGATGAAAACAAATACAGTTCAGTGCTAACAAAATAAGTGAAGTAAGTGAACTAAAATTAAAGAAATGACATGTTGGAGATCTATTTTTTTTTTTAAGTTAAGTCTTGGTTTCTATTTTAGCCTCAGCATTTCAAATGGAATCATAATCTTTTGTATTTAGAGTTTATTTTTTTGGCAGAAAAGTACTTGTTGTTTCTAAATAAAAAGCTCCAGCATGCTTCTTTAATGTCAAAGTCTGTAAGAAAATAGCATTTGATGAATTGAAAGCTAGTCAATGAGAAACACATGGACTGCGTTTCCACGAACATCCACGTGGGTTTAATAATTAAGAAGCAAAGCTTGGCAGAGAATGTTTTGAGTTTTCATGCATTGAAAAATGTTTAATGTGCTTGAAGCTACTTACTCTGAATCTGATAAGTGCTTGAAATTACTCATCCCTAACCAAAACAACCCAAGTCAGGCTCATGCATTAAGACTGAAGCCATATGCGCCATCATCTCCAAGCAAACACTTACTAGACCTTGGGAGCTAATGGCCAAGCAAGCAGCCACCATCTGCCACCATCTGATCAATAACCACCGAAGACTGTGCAATTTTATTCACACAGGATAACTCAAAATTCCTACTATTACTATGTCTCTATTTTCTCTTAATTAAGGAATTTTTGATAAGACAGTCTCACACCCAAAACCGAAGTAAAATTCCCACAGTTATGTGATAGGGTTCTTAACACCTTGAAAGTCGGTTCAGTCTTGTCTATATGTTGCTCCATGGTAGATGAATGACAAGAAAATTATTCAAAAATACTCTCCTCAGTTTGCCCATGTTTACAAAAAGAGAGAAATCAATTAACCTTACAGCCTTACTAATCAACTAGTAACACTCTTTGTGATGTATAGTGATAGCAAAGTAGGTGAAAACAGCAAAATGAATCAGCTCTACAATTATTGTTACTTAGGAGAGGGTTGGGAGAAATAATAAATACCAACTTGAAACTATGAAATAAAGGAATAACATGCCCCATCCCAAGAAACCTGCCTCAGCTGTATTCGAAGCAATTGTTCACATGCATGTTTTCACAATAAAGAAGTGTGTGTGTGCGTGTGTGTGTGTACATACGTACACATATCTATGTGTGTATTTCCAAAGTTTTTGTATAAATGAAAACATTTTGTACAGCCTTTTAATTTTTAACTAAGAAATTAGAATTGTAATAAATTCCTACATTTGTATTTTTGTAACTATCTCATAATGTAATATATTTTGGAATTTGTTCAAACAAGATATTAAATATTTATTGAATGAGCAGATTAGTGAAATTATCTTTCTGAGCATCTAGGATATTATCCAAATTTAATTATCACAAGGAAGTCTATGATAAATATCTTTGAAAATAAATCCTTTAACTTGTCAAATGCATTCCTTCTATTATCTGAGAATTTCATACATGTGGACAATGTGTTTTGATCAAATCTACTCCCCACCTCTTCCCCTTCTAGTTCCCTCATATCCCTTCCATTACTTTTCCCTCCTCATGTACACTTTTAAAAAATTTATTTATTCTTATTTTATGTGCATTGGTGTTTTGCCTGCATGTATGGAGGATGTTGGGTCCCCTGGAACTGGAGTAACAGACAGTAGTGCCCCTGGAACTGGAGTAACAGACAGTTGTGAACTGCCATGTGGGTGCTGGGAATTGAACCCAGGTCCTCTGGAAGAGCAGTTAGTGCTCTTAACCACTGAGTCATTTCTCCAGCCCTCATGTACACTTTTTATGAATCCCAGAGGACCCCCCCCCCATTGCTGTCAGTGTATGCATGGGTGCAGGGTCATCTGCTGCAGTGTGGGCACCTATTGGGGCCATACCCTAAAAGGAAACTGACTCCCCACAGCAATCTTTGATGGCTATTCAGTTAGGGGTGGAACTGCATGAGCCCCTCCCTCATCCATACAAGCTGCTGCACCTAGGTGGCATAATTATTTAGGATCAGAACAATTCAGACCCAGAAGATTCTGTGTTTTATTTTAAGAATTCCAATTCTATTTCCTATATTGTTGGCATTATTTTATATTCTTTCTGTAATGCAGAAAGTTAAACATGCTTGGATTTAGTGCACTCTCAGACCACCTGCCTCGGCATATTGTTTCCATAATTCTCAAATGGTGATAACAATCCTACTCCACTAAATGTCTGATTGACCAATTCCAATTTTAATGGAAAACAAAACATACTATGGCTTTGAGATAAGATAAAATTCCTTAGGTCACAAAAGCATAAACCATAAGGGAAAAACATTCAGAAAAATTCTTTAAACTTCATTTCTTTTCTTTTTGATAAAGTCTTGCTAAGAACCCCTGGCTGTTCCAGAGCTCATCATGTAGAGGAGGCTAAAATGATGACCCACAGTGGACTTTACTTCCTTAACATCAATCATCAGTCAAGACAGTTCTCCACAGAGATGGCCACAGGCTGATCTGATTCTGGCAATTCTTCAAATGAAGTTCCCTCTTCCCAGATGACTCTGAGTTGTGTCAAGTTGATATTAAAAAATAGCCAGCTCAGATAACATATATAACGAACTGGTCAAAGTTGCTAGCTTTTATGGAATGTCTCCGATAGTCTAGCATTATGGAGTGTTTGCCTTTATCATCCCACGTAAACTTTAGTTTGTTGAATCCTTGTAAAAATGTATGAAGTTATTTTAGTTTTAATTATAGATACAAGGACATTGATGGTCAGAAAAATGGAGACCAGCTGCCCACGCACAGCTGCTACCAATGTATCCAGATCTAACACCCAAGCTTCAGCTTTCAGAATCAGGTTCAGAACACGCTACCCTAACCCTAACCCCAGCCCTAGCCCAACCCGAACTCCAACCTTAACCCCAGCCCTAACCTCTCATAACTCACTGCCCACTTCCTTTGGGCCAGTAGTATGCAGTTCGTCTGGCATTCTGTGTAACACCCACTGTAGTGAGAGCACAATCACACTCACGAATTCTGCTTGCTGCTGTCATCCTTTGTTGTGATGACTATTATTTCATGTTCAGATGATTTTTCCGTTTGCTGTGACTTTCTGTCTCCAGCTTTTTCTCCTCAAATATATTTCTGAATATGAGAATTATGGATATTTTCTAAATATATAATTCTTACACATGGCAGACTGATTAGAAATATAAACTGGCTAGGTGGTAGTAGCCCATACCTTAAATCCCAGCACTTGGGAGGCAGAGGCAAGCAGATCTCTGAGTTTGAGGCCAGCCTGATCTACAGAATGAGTTCCTGGACAGCCAGGGATATACAGAGAAACCCTGTCTCAAAAAAAAAAAAACACAAAAAACAAAAAACAAAACAAACAAACAAACAAACAAACAAAAAACCAAACCAACCAAACAAACAAACAAACAAACAAAAAAACCAAAATATATATGCTGGCTTACAAACTTCTGAAATGAATACTTTTCTTAATAGTCATGTAACAATGTGTGCAACTGAGTGTAAGCCAATGTCACCTTACAGTTGTGCATATCAAGTTTAATTCAAACGCCTGCAAATATTCTCCAGACAGGCCTTGAGCTTTGCTTTCTATGTGCTGTTCCTTGTTCACGCTTCAGGATCACTCTGCCTTCTTCCTTCCTCAGAACCTACCCAACTTTCAGTGATGCCCAGATGAAGTCACTGCCTCAGTGAGCCTCCCCTGACAACATTACACAAACTCAATTACTTTATCATCTTTCCTTCCTTCCTTCCTTCCTTCCTTCCTTCCTTCCTTCCTTCCTTCCTTCCTTCCTTCCTTCCTTTCTTTCTTCCTTCCTTCCTTCCTTCCTTCCTTTTGTCCTTCCTTCCTTCCTTTTGTCCTTTCTTCTTTCCTTCCTTCCTTTTGTCCTTTCTTCTTTCCTTCCCTCCTTCCCTCCCTCTTTCCTTCCTTCCTTCCTTATTTCCTTCCTTCCTTCCTTCCTTCCTTCCTTCCTTCCTTCCTTCCTTCCTTCCTTCCTTCCTTCCTTCCTTCCTTCCTTCCCTCCCTGTCTATGTCCCTCCCTCCCTCCCTCCCTCCCTCCCTCCCTCCCTTCTTTCCTTCTCCTTCCTCCTCCTCCTCCTCCTCCTCCTCCTCCTCCTCCTCCTCCTCCTCCATATTCTTCGTGTGTGTGTGTGTGCGTGTGTGTGTGTGTGTGTGTGTGTGTGTGTGTGTGTGTGTGTGTGTGTGTTTTGCTACAGTTAACTCTCATTCATTTATCTATTCACTGCTTCTATTGAATCTGTTTGTTTTTGTGCTATGGGTCATTCTCAGTGCATGCTGAAGGAAATAGAGTACCCAGTGAGAACCACATGTTTTGCTCTCAGGAAGGTTATAGTCTTTCATCTCTATTGGAGTTATTCCTCAAAGTTCCTAAAAAATTTCTTAATGTCTGGTACCTTGTTTTCTGTCTGCATCACACAGTAGGCAAAATTTATACTCAAAATTGCATATTTAAATACAGCATTCTAACGAACCAATTTTCATTCATCCCACCTTTGCATAGTCAAGTATTACATCTCTTTATTCTCATACTTAGTGGTGAAGAAGAGAAATATTTGGCAGCTACATATGAAAACTTTAAGAAGTGGGTGTTGGGGTCATTGGTGACCTCATTTGCTACATATACTTATTCTTTATGTGAGTTAAAATAACAAAGTAAAAAGAGAGAACACTACATTCATTGATATTCTTATATCGTGCTTTTTGAGTTCTTATGAAGTCCAGAAATGGCCATTCCTCCAATGGAAAATTTAATCTACCTGATGACATAGGACTTGCCAATGGCTGTATTATTAAGTTTTCCTTATTATGAAGTCAAAGGAGTAAAATAATACTCTACTCTTCCATCTCATGAAGCTATAGTTTAGGAGCAATAAAATGTCATGACTTAATATACACTAAACTGGATGGATAAGGAGTCAGCTGTGTAAAGGATATATGAGAAATCTTATTTTCATTCATGAGAAAATTAATTCTGTATAATATAATATGATGTAAAAATTATACATAAAGTTTATCCTTATGGGTTATTTCCTCTTTTTTGATAGAGTATAAAATGATTCCCGGGCTTTCTTCTACATGTGCTATGCCAAGTAGGTATGGCTTTTAGTCTGTGGCCAAATAAGATTGCTGAAGAAAATGATAATGCTTTTTTATAATGGGATGATAGCATACCCATCTGAAGTATAAAATAAATTATGATTGTCATTAGTATTGCCTCCAATGGCAGTATTAATCAATGATATATAGCACAGTATACAAAGATCTCATGGAGATTCTTGATTGTAACATTATTCTTGAAAACTTTTACTGTATCAAAACCAGATTTTATCTTCCAGCTCGTTACTATGTAAGCCTAGTGTATTAGATAGAACAACAAATCAGAGACTCTCTCTGCTCTGCAGAAGGGGCATCATTTAAAAATCAAGCCGATAGCCTCTTCTTCAAATACCTCTTCTGGATTACTCATTTTTCAGTTTTATTTCTTTGTATAGACAAACCCAAAGCTTCCTGTAAAATATTTTCATTTCTACACGAACATTTAAAGACTGAACATTGAATTAATACCTGGTCACATGAAAGTGTTATGTTTATGCAATTATGTCACATACCAAAATGTCGCCTCTGAATAACTGGATTAAGTATAGATAACCACACTGAGAGAGCATGGGATAGTAAGCAGTTAAAGGTCGTCGTGTGGCACTCCAGAGTGAGACTGAAAGAGCATCATCAAGTTCATCAAGTTCTGGATAATAACACAAACTGAAGTTGTGTTGGTTATAACTTCTAAAATTTATTTACTAAGCAAAATATTTGTCAGACAAGATGATATATGCTTACTCTCCCTCTTCTCCCACCTAATAGAAATACTTTAGAAATTCTAAAAATACACTGGTAGGAGGAATAACCACTGGGGAGAAGAGGGCTGACCAGAGCTGTAGGGCACTGAGACAATTAATATGATGAGTTCGCTGGGCTTTATTTCCTCTGTTCTCCCTGAGAGATTCTGAACTGGTTTGAAGGTGGGCATTCACAGATGGGTTTTAAGGAACATTTTCAACTGTGGTACAGCTGGATCATATGGTAGAGATCCTTAATGTATGCTCAAAGGACTGGACATTCTACTCCACAGATGCTTGCTCTACTGTGTTCATTCCAGCTCCATTTACAATAGGTAGGAAATTGAAACAAAATAAATGTCCTTCCAAGAATGAATGGATAATGAAAATGTGGCACGTAAATACAATGAAATTCTATTCAGTTGAAAAGAAAAACGAAATCATAAAAATTTTACGTAAATAGCTAGACCTAGAAAGTATCATACCTGAGTGAGATAACCCAGACCCATAAAGACAAATGCAACATTTTCACCCCATCTCTAAACCTTTACATGCGAGTACAAAAACCAGAACAACCACAGAAAACAGCGAAGTATAAAGTGACCATGGCGGGGGAGAGAAGGGGCTCTGGAAAGAGAGGCAGGAAGTAGGACAGGTACTATGAAGGGCAGAATGGGAAAACAGGCATTAGCTGTGGAGCGAGGAGGGAGGACAGCAAAGAGATACGGAGCGAGGGTGGGGACAAGGGACATTAACAACATTTCCCCAAAGCTCTAGGGAAACATTATTTAATGAACTTTCTTAAAATAAACACACAAGTTAAAAGATGCTAATTGTCTGATAATGTTTCCCAAAGAGACATTCCTGACCTTTGGGTTGTTGGCTAGGGTAACCCAAGAGACTCCCAAAGCACTGTAGGCTGTTGCTATCGCCCTTGGTTGCCTTCTAGAACTTGAAGGTAACACCTTGTTGCTGCAGAGACCACATACTTAGGACCAGGATGTGGAGGGATTGGGCTGGACTGACCTGAAAGCCTCTTCTTTGGGAACAAACCTCATAGTCTGACGATCCTATGCAAGTTGCCAAGAGAGGAAAGCAACCACTAGTCCTGTCCGTCCAGCTGTAAGGCTTACAAACTGTAACGATGACCACCAGCCCGGAAAGACGTCTGCAAAGATGAAACGTCGTGGACTTTCATAAGACCCTTCCTGGTGTGATAGAATTCATACTGTAAACCGAGCCAACTGCCGTGCCTGCTGAGGTCACGAACTCTAGACGAGGACCTTCTACTGCCGGTTTCCTCAACCAGTGTGATTTCTTTCTGACTACATTCTGAATAGTTATCTTTATACTTAAAGGTAAGTATAGTTCTGACCTCTCATAAAAAAACAAACAAACAACAAAACTTCTTTTTGCCTCTGGTGGAGACTACTACAGAAATCTACAGCCAGTCAAAATGCAAAGAACAGCTGATCATGGAATACCAACCCCCAGCTGATACATCTGTAGTGTAGCCACCATACCTAAGGCTCAGGGAACATCAGGGAAGAGGAGATGGAAAGAGATTGTAAGAGATGTAGAACCAGTGAGACGGTGTATGACTGGGAGGCTGCACCCATGAAACAGCCAAAATACGCCTTTCCTTAAGACACACATAAGGAAAATACCAGTTGAAGTACTAATGTGGATGAAAGCTGCCCTACTAGGCTTTACCCCTATAGGAAGAGCCATAGGCAATTAATGATTTCTGAGATTGGAAGAATTAGTTTTGTCCAAGAATGAGTAACCTGATAGATTGTCCATTCTGAAGTAGTCAGTCCTAAACACACTTATGTATGAACAATACTAAATAGACTTAGCAAGTTACACACACACACACACACACACACACACACACACACACACACACACACACACACACCACATATAATGATAAAGAAGAGGTCATGAATTTGAGTGGAGGGACAAAGTAGAAGTGGGAGAAGGAGGCCTGAAAATGATGCACAGCACTAATGCAGTATAACACAGTATAAACTTCTCAAAAAAATGTAAAAAATAAAATTCTACAAAAGATAAAACCCCATGAACATATTCATAGATAGCTTTTTAAAATAGGTTGTTGATTTTGTGGTGAGTACTCGATTTCAGGTATTTTACTGATAAGTTTTAAAATGACTATTTGACTGTATGGTTTCTATGACTTGCGAGACTCTCTTAATTGGTTCTGATAGTGAGTTACTTAAAGCGGTGTTGTCTGCTGATTGTTTATTTTTGAAAACAGTGTTCACCTTTGATGTGGTGACATTTGTTTTATCTTATTTTATTTTGTTATGTTTTGTTGTCATCTCTTAGAAGGCTGTTCTTTTCTAACGAGAGACAAATGTTGCTGGAGGGCTTCTCTCCAGGTTCCACCAAACCCCACAGTCCCACAATCCACATATAAAATAATCACTCAGACGCTTATAATACTTATAAACTGTATGGCCATGGCAGGCTTCTTGCTAACTGTTCTTTTATCTTAAATTAACCCATTTTTATAAATCTATACCTTGCCACGTGGCTGGTGGCTTACCGGCGTATTTACATGCTGTTTGTCCTGGCGGTGGCTGCTCTTCCTGTTTCCCCAATTCTCCTCTCTCTTTGTCCCGCCTATACTTCCTGCCTGGTCACTGGCCATCAGTATTTTATTTATATAGAGTGATATCCACAGCAGACAAAGATCTGGACTGAGGGGAGGGAGATGGGGGAGGAACTGGGAGGAGTAGGGGGAGGGGGAGAAAAAGAAAAAAATGTTTTTAATGACCATCTGCTTAAAATGTATGAACATTATTAGCTAGAAACACATGAAATTGTCAGCATTTCAAAAATCTTTATTCGTAAGAGTAAGATTTTATAGGAAAATTATTTACTATATAGCACTAAAAACATATTGTACTAGGGTATCATTGTTGATAACATAGTAGCTCCATATCAGACAGAGGAGTGCAGAAGGTAACCACAAATGCCTGTAGTGATGTCATAGCAAGTCTACCAACTCCTCACAAACTAACAGATCTGCAGATACTTTCTGTGACCCGGCTGGCAGGCGGTTGGAACAAATCTCTCTCACCCGCCATTCCTGCAGCCACTAGGACCCAAGTAAACACACAGATGCTTATATTAATTAAAACTGCTCCACCATTAGCTCAGGCTTATTATTGACTAGCTCTTATATTGGAGAAATTATTTTGGCCACTCCACATAGTTAAAAGGATATTTATTTAATGGCGTAACTCACAAATTAAGTAATGGGTAGGTCGCAGGGTCTGGGGAAGGTGTAACGCAGTCCAGCGGTGTTCTCCGGAGCTCTGCACAGTCCACCTTCACCGTTCAGCATCCTGGCACCGAGCAAGCACACAGAGAGAGCGCTGGCCCATCCAGCTCTTGGGTCCCCAGGCGCCTCCTCTGGCCCCGCCTCGTAGGCGTGACAGTTGCCAGAGTCTCAATGGGGGTTGGAACTTCCAGATCCAAGCTGGAATGGCTACCCACTACACTCTTATACTTAAATTAACCCATAATTCTTACTTAATGTTTAGTCACACGGCTTGGTACCTTTTCTCAGTTCTGGCTTCATATCTTGCTTCTTCTGTGTCTGGTTGGCAACTCCTGACTTAGACTTCCTCTTCCCAGAATTTTCTTTGTCTGTTTATCCCACCTATACTTCCTGTCTGGCTACTGGCCAATCAGCATTTTATTTATCAACCAATGAGAGCAACACACATTCACAGCATGCAGAGCACCATCACCCATCACAATTACTTAAGAGTTTTGTGTTTCAGTGCCAGGAGTGGTCTACAGACTATGCTTTGTACACATTTTATAACAAAGGCACCAAAGCCTTGCTCATTATTAAGAAGAAAAAGGAAAACAACAGCAAAATGTCCCCTCCTAATACAAAACAGGAGATTTCTAGAACATGGTACAGAACGTCTTAAAATAGAAGTAACCCTCTTTAGTATGAACATATGCATCTCTGGGCCTGTTGCATTCACAGTTTTCTTAGATTTTCTCTGAATTTGAGTCACTATGATGACTAAAAATTGAGCATACTTTAATTTAGTAAAAATGCATTTCTAGGTGATGTTTAATAGTAGCATGGTTAGAGTGGTCAGGCAGAGGGAGTCAATCAGAATGCAGCCCTCTTCTTTTAACAAGGGTAAGCATTGGCTGTTATGAGCAGTCATGTCCGACAGGTTCAGAATAAAAGTTAAATCACAGTAGATTTTGAAAATAAGTGCTCACTGCTTAAGTATGCTCTTACACATTAAAATATTTTAGGCTTTCTATCATTTCATATCTTTAAAACTATATGAAACAGCATTAGTGGCTAGATGCCACAATAAGCAAATGACTGTATATTCACATACTTTTATTTTGAAAATACATATATAAATAAATAAACAAAAAAATCTTGACAATATTTCAAAAGTAAATAAATAAAGGGGTTTCTGAACTTTTGGTTCAGACAGAGCACATTTTAGAGAATAGTCAAGTTCAAGAGATAAATGTTACTGGATCTCAGAAGGGAGGATTAGAGAAAGTATTAAGTCATAAATGCATTATAGATTGGCACCTTTCCTAGGTGGTTCAAACTGTTCCTACCAAATGCAAAGCCAGTAAATTGAATAGTGACCTTAGCATCAAACCTCGCTCAAATAGCTTCCAGTTTCACTGAAGCATCAATTATGTTGATTTGTTTATCTCCATTCTCTGTTTAGAAGGTCTACATGATGAGAGGTTTTCTTCCATGGTCTGAGATAGATCTTGACAATTCTACTCTTCAAAAGAACAGTGCTTTGAAATTCTTTCCAGCCACAAGTTTCCACTGACTATTGTCAGTCAAACTGTTTATTTCCTTCTGTTAAAGTTTGGAATCATTGTATACAATTAAGAGCTAAAGAAGGACTCTCCTCCTGTAATATAAATGATGATGATGCAATTAAAAAAGTCACTCATCTGGTTATGTACAGCCCTCTAGTTTCATTTATATACACTGGGTTTCTCCAACTACTTTGAACAAAAGATATAAGAGGTATGATCATTTTCTTCCCTGTATTACTCATAGAACCCATGCATGGTCTTAGGCACACTCCAGAATCCAAGCATGGACCTGGGCACTCTCTAGAACCCATGCACGGGCTTGGGCACACCCCAGAATCCATGAATGGGCCTGGGCACACTTTAGAACCTATGCATGAGGCTGGGCAGTGTTGACAGTAAACTGATATTCAGCAGCTTGTCTTAATGAACTTTAGTTTTTCCAGTTATATTTTTAAGATTAATTATTTAAAGAAGAGTTTATGCTGAGCTACTTGCGGCTTATTGCCCCTGTGTGCCTACTGTGAGAAGAACTATGCTTTGCAAATCAAAGCAAAGGGGACAAAAAAAGATAACCCTGTCCTCCATCATGGTACAGGGTCATGAAAGTAATCAAATATAATACATAAAAGGGCACAGAATAAAAGAAATATAGACATAGGGCTAGAGTCATTTACAAAAACACACTTCTTGTCACTTCATTTTCCTGGATAGGTCCTTAAATGAGATGGTCTGTGTACTTGTTTTTAAAAGTACAGGAGAAACTAGGGGAAATTAGACATGAAGAAATGAAAAAAAAAAGACTTTTAAGAAAAAACCTATTGATTTAATAGTTTATTCATTTCATGAACTAATTCTGTCTCTATCTTGTTATTGAGATGATGTTTATGCTGATCTCCATCAATGGCAGAAGCTCAGACATAGCAGTTATGTTCTAAAGGTCCCAGTTAGATAATGCCACTAGTTTCAAGTTGACTGTTCCTGGGGAGACATGAACAAATGTCAATTCATTCCATATAGGATGCAAATGACAGTCCAAACAAATGATTCCACAGACACCTAGCTTGTCAAACCAGTGAGGTTGTCGGGGATACTTGTAGGAGCATAGGTAAGAGATCATTTACAGAAGTGTGGAAGTCAAAGACATTGACAGACCTTTATAGTTCACACTAGCATGAATGATGACCTGTGAAAGTTTCGTTGCTGGAGGACCTTGCCCAGCTTGCTGGCAGCTTCACTACAGTCTCCTCTTCCCTAGCAACTGATCATTGTTTATATAATCTTGGGAACTTTTGCATTTTTTAAAATTTCTGAACTTCCTGAGTCTTATAGGCTCAATCTTCCTATTAATTGGAGAAAATAGATATATGACATTCACAGAAAGATAACATGGTAATTGTAGATTTTAAAAATATTATTTTGATGAGATATTTACTCAGTTTTCTAACTCAAGAATTGACTGCTTAGGTCAGATTATGTGGAAGGAATATTGATTTATACCATAATTAGAACAGCATTCATCAGTATATTGTATTTACCACACATCTACTGAAAAAGATACATTATGGTAGATAAACCAACCACAGTAGGTGGAGTTTCTCTGTCTCCTGGCAGTCAGTTCTCCAAATAACTGCACAGAAACTAATTATTAATTATAAATACTTGGCTGATAGCTTAGGCTTGTCTCCAGCCAGCTCTTACAACTTAAATTAACCTATTTCTATTCATCTATATGCTGCACGGAGGCCCTTTTACCTCATCTAGGAACTTCGCATGTTGTTTCTTCCACGTCTGGCTCACAACTCCTCCACCTCTGCCCTCCTTTTTAGTGTTCTCTCTGATCCCAAAATCCTGCTTAGCTATCAACCAGTCAGGTTTTTATTAACAATGAGAGCAATATATCTTCCCAGTATACAAAAATTTTATTCCACAACATTTCCCTTTTTTGTCAAATTAAAAGGAAATTTAACATAGTAAAAACTATATAAAACAAAAATAGTTATCAACTAAAAATTACTGTTACATTGTCCAGTCCATTTGTATTTGGCAAAATTAGAGAAAATACTCTATTATCTATCTTCTCTTAGTGAGTCTAAAGTTTTATACCTAATTCACCTTTTATCAAAACTAAGGAAAACTTTAACTATTTAGTCTTTAATTCCATCAAAGACACCAGAAGGCTGTAATGTTACCTAATGACAGGATTAACTGGCTGCCTGGACAGTCACTGAAAGTCTTTCTGTAATGTTGGGGCATCCATCTTTGGCCTCTATGTCTAGAATATCCGACAGACATTTCTGAGAAGCAGGGAATTTTGAAGGACTGCCTACCTTGTCTTGGCAAAGTTTGGCAGTCACTGTTTTTTTTTTTTGCATCCTGCTTGTCCAAATTGGACCAAAAATTGAGGCAAGGACAGTTTCTTTGCCCAAATGAGTAGCTTTTGCTGTACCATAAAGAAAGTAAACTTCATATGGAGGTTCTTTGATGCTCATCATCTCTTTGAAGTAAATTGGTACTGCCAAGAGCAGACATTTTAAATACCATTTTCTATATATCTTTTAAGTGTTTGAAGACTAGCTATCTGTTTAGCCTTGAAAACATACCTAATAGGACTACAGGCTTGATTATTATAGATGAATATTAACCTGCATTTTCAATTATACATTACATTTTTAATTGAGCTACATAACCATAATACTCCAAACAAGAGTAGAAACATACACATAGTATAGCAAAAATAACTTTAAATTTGTATCGATAAACCAAAATCCATACCAATGTAAATTATTTTGAGATTGATGATGTTTTTTGGATTAAAGTAGATTCAATAATCTAGCCTTTTATCTCATCATTTCTGTATTCTATCTCCCATATTTCCCCTTTTTTCCTTTAGAAAGAGATGTTTGAATTTAACTCTTTTGTTTAGCTTTTTTTTTCTGCCTATGAATAATAACAATATATAACCAACCCCCTTTAAATGATGACAAACATTCATAACCAATATTTTGGGATTTTTTTCTAGATGGCTTCCTGTTGTCTGGGGACACTGGCATCTTTGGGGGAACCTTGAGAAAATCAGGATAATGATTAAATACTGGCTGGAGTAGTCTATGAGGCTGGACCATTTCAGCCAGCAACCTTGAAGCTGTTCTGGGTGCAGAACTCTGAGGAAACTGTAACAGAGGTGCTCTGAGAAGTTGTATCATCTGGGTCACCCATTTTTATTGTTGTCTGGTCCCCTCACTCTGAAAATATGTGAACTTTTAAAGGTAAAATACATACATGCATCAATACAAGTATAGATTTTGCATTGTACACAAGTTAATCAAATATGATTTTTGTTTTATGTTTGAGCAAGTAAAATATACATTATATGTTTTGTAGTTATTTTAGGTTTATTTCTTTATGTCTGTAGCCAGAATTATCAGTGGGTCTTCCTTGATCAAAGCTGATCCATATCAATCTGGAATGAATCCACAGCCTCTCATTTCCTGTAGACACAAAAATATAACCTCTTTCCCAAAGTAATACATGATTTGACTTCTATTTTGAAGTCAAGTCACTTTCAAAACATATAGGTGGGTTTAGCCCAGAAGTTTCCATAATCCAGTGTGTTTTAGCAGCTGTCATTCCTTCATCAGCAATCAGAAAATTCAAAGACAACACGATAACATACAGGATCTAGACTCTCTGTGTATTTCTCATCTTTATGTGGCTTATTATTAACATTTTATTACTTTATTCCTTTTTAAAGGACTTTATTATTTTTAAACTATTTTAATCTATTACTGTATGTATCATTTCTCTTTTCACTCCTAAGCCCATGTATATTTTTAAATAGACTGTAACCCATTTAGAGGTTGTTTTCCCCCATCTGCATCTATCTTTACTGAGCATCTGTATTGTTCTTTGATTGTATGAGATGAATCTTAAACTGCTATGTCAGTTGCTGCTGATGTAGCTTGTCTTTGTGCATGGTGGTAGTACATGACAGCTTCTGACTGACTCCATCCTACAGGAAAGCTGCCAGAAGACGTGTCTCTGTACTATGGCTGGCATGAAAGTCATGAGACTAGGAAGCCATGTTGGGCTCTGTTTTTGTGTGTTTAGAACCTTTTAAAAGCTTTCTTAGGTCTTATGTGGATGTAGATGCTGGGCATTTGGGCACCATATATGGGTGGACTTTTCTTTCCTGCCTACCAGTGCCCAAATAACTGACAGGAGACTTAATATAAATTATAAATGATCAGCTCATAGCTCAGGCTTATTACTAACTAGATCTTACAACTTTAATTAATCCATTTATATTAATGTACATTCTGCCACATGGTGTTTCCTTTCTTTCACCTTGTACCTCTTGTTTCCTCTCCATGTCTGGGGTTGGCGACTCCGCTGACTCCTCTCTCCTTCTCTGTGTTCTCTTGTCCCCCAAAATCTTGCCTAGCTACCAGGCAATCAGCTTTTTATTAACAATGAGAGCAACATATCTTCACAGTGTACAAAAGGATTATTCCACAGCAAACCACAGTGCTGTATGTTAAGTTTGTCATAGAAGATATCCAGTAAAATAATTGTGGGAAACTTTTCACATAGGAAAGCCAGGGAAAACTGAAAAAGACATTTTATTTTATTATTGTTTTTAAAATTTATTATTAGAATTATATTTAGAGATAAAAAGGTTTATTTTGGCTCATAGCTTTGATGATCCATGGTCAATATATCCTATTGCTTTGGGCCTGTAATTTAATATTTGTATCACTCTAGAATTTTACTCAAATATTTAGATATAGATATAGCAATAGATACCTTCTTAAAACATATTACATATTAGGAAGGTTGATGTTTATAAAATAAGTATTAAAAGAGAATGATAATTCATAGCCCAGATTTAGTTTATAAATACAATGCATAAATGCATACACACACAGAGGGGGAGAGAGAGAGAGAGAGAGAGAGAGAGAGAGAGAGAGAGAAAGCAGGGCACATAAAAAGACAGACTCTACCAGTAGAGAGAAATTAAGAAGTTGTACCATCAAACTGAGGAGAAGTAGATCTGGGTGGTGGGGGCAGGAATGGGAAGGGAGGTGGGAGGGGAAACTGCAGTTAGGATGTTATACATGAGAGAAGAATAAATAGAAAAAAACTACCCTGCTTTTAAACAAGTTGCAGCAACAACCAAAAAGAAGTTGACCATCTTCAATATTTAAGTGAAAATTACATTGATTTACCTACACCACGTTTTCCTTGTCTGTCTATCTACAGGGAGCTGTATAATTCTCCTGTTTCCTCAGAGGTAGCAGGTTAGGAGTTGAAGTTCAACTTCAGAGACATACTGAGTTCAAGGCCAGGTTTGGTTGTCTGAGATCCTGTCTCAAAAATATATACATATATATTAAAAATGCAGGGTCACTCATATGCATTTGCAGCTAAGAATGGATCTTTGGGCTTCAAGCTTGGTCTGGCATCTTGGATCCATTTCCACTCTTTCATGCTGTCTTTCTTGAATTGTCAGCTGACTGAGAGCAAGGAAGCATTCCAGGAGGCCTCTGCAGGAGAAAAGTCTGGAGCAGACTTCTCAGTAGTGTGGTATGGATCTCCCAGTTTTACTAAAAGGCCTAAGAGGTGGGTGTGCTGGTTAGTTTTGTCACCTGGACACAAACCTGGGAAGAGGGAGCCTCAATAAAGGATTTGCTCCATCTAATCGGGCTGTGGGGGTGTTTTCCTGCCATGTGTGGTGGTGCTAGCCCTGGGAGGATTGTCCTGGGTTGTATAAGAATACAAGTTGAGCAGGCAACCTTCTTCCTCTGTGGTCTTTAGTTCCTGCCTCTAGGTTCCTGCCTTGAGTTTCTGCTCCGCGTCTCTTGATGGACTATAAACTATAAGCCAAGTGAATAAACCCTTTCCATCCCATGTCCTTTTTGGTTAGTATTTTGTCATAGCCACAGAAAACAAACTAGGACAAGTGGGTGATTATGGTGATATTTTATTTGTGCTAAAACATGATTTTATTTGTATGTTAATAAATAAAGTTGCCTGGGGATCAAAGCGAATAGCAAGCCATAGCAGAAGCTGGGTGTTGGTGGCACATACCTTTAATCCTGATCACATGACAGGCAGATCTCTGTGTGTTCAAGGATACAGCCAGCATGGAGACAGACGCCTTTAATCTCAATACCAACCATAGAGACCTAGAGGTCTGTACAGACAGGCAGTGACAAGGAGGTCATGTGGTTGGGTTTACAACCAATAAGAAGGCAGAACAGAAAGTCAATAAAAAGATAGACACACAGGAAGTAGGTCTCTTTCTGAGGAGAAGGATGGTAGCGGCAGTGAGGGGTAAGAAAGGGTTTTTAGTATCAGCTCTTAGCTACTGCTCTGACCTCTTGAGCTTTTAACTCTGCATTTGGCTCTGTGTTTCTTATTTAATAAGACTGTTACATCTACAGGTGATTTACCTAGTCATGACCTGGAAAATATAGCCAGTCACCAGCAGTTTAAAACCTGTATTTTTTTAACTTGTAAAAAGGTGTGAAGAACAGAAATTCTATATTCTTTCTGATTATAAATAATAAAAATTAATTTTACTCTTTTAAAATTCTTAAAGCAAAAGAATCACAAGCCATCATAGTATTATTTCAAATTATAAAATATATTCCACACAGAGATTTAAATACAAAACAATTACAGATGCCATTAGTATATATTCCACACAGAGATTTAAATACAAAACAATTACAGATGCCGTTAGTGAAAACATTAGTAAGGATGTCTATCATCATGTGGTAGACAATTTTCTTCCGAACTTGAACAAGAGCAAAACTGTATGGGGGGGGTTAATTGCTAAATTTGGCAAGAAAACATTAATAACCAAACAATACCAAATTAGGAATGGTATTTTTAATAGATGACCAGCACTTAAAAGTTATAAGCCACGAAGAAAAAGAACAGAAAATAACCACTCTTTTCATGGGTTTCTTCTCTTTCTGGATGAGAACGAATCACTTAACACATTCCAGCCTTTTCTGTCCATGGGCCAGCAGGCCTAACACCTTCTCCTAGTATATGAGCAACTTTACTCTCACAACGAAAATGTCTGCAGATTGCCCACTGTCCTTGTAGGTCATGCTCACCTCTGCATCTTTAGCACAAGACCCAAGTAGATGTAAGATAAAATGTTCTGGGGCCAGTTTGGAATATCTGAGTATGAACTCATAGATCAGTCTAGGTATAATATAAACCAGAACATAGGTATGATTCAATAAATAAGAAACTTATATTTGACAAATTATCATGGTAACATTAAAAATAAGATTAAAATGATAATGCTTGTAGTTGACAAATACATGGTAAATAAAAGAGCACTTTCTTATCAGTAACAAGAATAAAATCTAGGTGACTTTTCTAGAGGTCAGCATGTGAAAAAGTTTTTGTTCATTGCTGTGGGATGTTCTGTATGTCCTGTGGAAGCCCGTTCTTGGGTTCCTCGTGGCTTT
This sequence comes from Peromyscus maniculatus bairdii, assembly GCF_049852395.1. NCBI lineage: Eukaryota > Metazoa > Chordata > Mammalia > Rodentia > Cricetidae > Peromyscus > Peromyscus maniculatus. The sequence goes on along the minus strand of NC_134870.1, from coordinate 71,427,789 downwards.
ACCCAGCAGGATGATTAGGACCACGGGCCTGAGTGCAGGTGTCTGAGATGGTCTCCACTTGGCTGTGCTGTGGGATGGTCTGTATGTCAAGTTGCTCTGATTGGTCAATAAATAAAACACTGATTGGCCCGTGGCTAGGCAGGAAGTATAGGCGGGACTAACAGAGAGGAGAAAAGAAAGAACAGGAAGGCAGAAGGAGTCACTGCCAGCCGCCACCCTGACAAGCAGCATGAAAAGATGCTGGTAAGCCACGAGCCACGTGGCAGGGTATAGATTTGTGCAAATGGATTAATTTAAGCTATAAGAACAGTTAGCAAGAAGCCTGCCACGGCCATACAGTTTGTAAGCAATATAAGTCTCTGTGTTTACTTGGTTGGGTCTGAGCGGCTGAGGGACTGGCGGGTGACAAAGATTTATCCTGACTGTGGGCAAGGCAGGAAAACTTGAGCTACAGTTCATAGTTTCTCATGCAGTAATTGTAGGAATAGCTATAAAGGAACTAATAATACGAGTAGAAAATTCACTATTAGGATTTACATTATATTATGTATATCCTTTTGGGCAGTTGATTGTCTTATATAATAATGAGAAACAGATGATAATTTTATGGGTTTAACCCCAGGTTATTAGTTCAATAAAATGGGACATACTAATGTAACTCAATGTTCTATTTTTAATATGAGTTTGTAAAATATATAATGACATATAATGCTTTTAGAGGAGTCTTAAAATTGTGGATGATATCATATAATGAACCAAACCTCATTATCAGCAGAAAGAACCACTTTATTGTAATGATGACTGGCTTGTGAACTGCCTGGTTTGATGGTTAAAGTATGTACGGCACAGAAGAGGAAGGCCTTCTAAACTGAAGTGAGTAGTACCAACTGGTACCATCTGTTTTTACTTTTTAAATGAGACTATTTTATATCCTTTAGGACAGCTGGTTCTCTTAGGTAAGTAAAACAATCTCTTTGAATTTTTAATTGGAACAATTGATTTGTTCAGAAAGGAAAAAAAAGAGTCATGTTTAAATAATGAGTTTAGAGTAAGTCCCGTGTGAGAGGAGGTCCCTCATGTGAGAGGAGGTCCCTCATGAGCTAAAAGCCATTTCTTTCTCAGTGAGGTCTCCGTAGGTGTGGCTGAGGACAGTCAGCTCAACACAGTCTGCATTTTTCTATAAGAAGGAAACTTCTAGAACACCCACTGAGGAAGAGAATTCACTTATTCACAGATCTGTCTATTGATCTCTTTGTCCATTTTTTTTCCCAGCCATTGGCACCTTGTTCATGATTTCTCTCCATTGGTCTAGTGATTTGTTTTCATTTTTTTTTTGACCAAGACAGTCTGTGTTCTTTAGGAAGGATTTGAAGAAATATCTTGAGCAATTCTTTGTTAAAATATACAGGTTTTCTGAACACATCTCCCTCTTCTTCTGAAAGCCCCACCCCCAAACACACATTGTAAGGGTCCCTGAGATCTGTGATTGATTTTTTTCTTCTTCTTTTGAACATGTATCAGAGGAAACACCTGGAGATTTGCACAGTTTTAACAATTTATGAGAAAGGATGTCTGACTATAAAGAGGAACGGAGCATTTTAATAAATCTTTTATCATTGTTTTCCACTGTAAACAGCAATAGATGAGACAAAAATAAAAGGTAAATGAAAAGTAATCACAATTTCTTCCTTTAAAATACTTTTGTTTACGTTTTACAGGCATTCGTATTTTTACAAGTGTTTATGTTTGAGTAATATATGGGCATGCATGAATATGTATAGCTAATATTTATTTTTAGAATCTCCATTCTCACTCATATTTGAAGATATGGCTATAAATGGCACTAAATGGAAAACAGGAAAGCACACCAAAAAATGGTTGATGGAAGACATCTGAAAGGAATTAGACACATTTTCAGGAGTACTTCTCTATTCCATCCCTGTGCCCCTGGCTAATATGTTCTTTGTACACTAAATTCCAGCTTTAGAAAAGTTGCCAGACACGCAGGACCAATGCATTGCCTCGTGTCTCCTTCACTGATCAGATGCAGCCGTAGAGAGGCTTGGGCCAAACCACTGTTATGACTGACTTTGTAAGACACTGCATGTCTGTTCGTGTTCTCTCTCTCTCTCTCTCTCTCTCTCTCTCTCTCTCTCTCTCTCTCTCTCTCTCTCTCTCTCTCTGTGAGTGTGAGGGAGAGAGAGAGAGAGAGAGAGAGAGAGAGAGAGAGAGAGAGAGAGAGAGAGAGAGAGAGAGAGAGAGAGAAAGAGAAAGAGAGGTTTACATTCTTTCTGTATGGGTAAATTGCAATAGGATGTGGAGAGAAACTACTTTGAATTTCCCAAGATAAAGAAACAACCTGGATACTGCCCTCCCATCTGGATCCACCCCGTTTCTGTCTCTCCTTAGATAATGAACAGGCTTCTATGGGCTAATAATAAAATAAAAGAAGATAAAACAAAAACTAACACATCTGAATTGGACAAAACAAACAGGTGGAAAAGAGACCAAGAGAAGGAACTATTCATTTGCACACCTGGAATCCCATTAAAAAATGCTAAACTGAAAGCCATAATATATATGCAAAAGACCTGTAGAGTAATACAAGAGAAAAAATATAAATAAAATAAAATAAAAAATAAGGTACAATTTAAAAAAAAAAGAAGAAAAAGAAAATGAAAAAAGATCCCTAACATAACATTAGCAAAGGCGGTGGTGGTGCACGCCTTTAAACCCAGCACTTGGGAGGCAGAGCCAGGCGGATCTCTGTGAGCTCCAGGCCAGCCTGGGCTACAGAGTGAGTTCCAGGAAAAGTGCAAAGCTACACAGAGAAACCTTGTCTCCAAAACCAAACCAAACCAAACCAAACCAAACCAAACCAAACCAAACCAAACCAAACCAACCCCCCAAAAAACAATAAACAAACAAACAAAACCCCAAGGGACCTCAAAAGACACCGTGGAGTTCATTTTTTGTTGGACAAGCAGCCTACTGTTAAGAGTAATTTTTCCCCCAGTGAGGCTCCCTTGGAGGAAATTAAAATTTATGTTCAAGTGGTTCTCAATTGGAGATAGTTTCTGGGTTAGGAATGGGGACATGTGTCCCCTTCTCCTTTCAGCTCTAGGACCCCATCTGGTGCAGGCCTGTGTAGGCCCTGTGCATGCTGCCTCAGTCTGTGAGTTTGTGTGTGCACTGATCATGCTAATTAAGAGGACCTTGTTTCCTTGGTGTCCTCCATCTCCTTTGGTTCTTACACTCTTTCTGCCTCCTCTTCCTCAGGGTTTTCTGAGCCTTGAGTGGAGGGATTTGATGGAGACATACTATTTAGGGCTGAGTGTTCCAAAGTCTCTTACTCTCTGCATTAATATTTGGTTATAGGTCTGTGTATTTGTTCCCATCTGCTGCAGGAGGAAGCTTCCCTGATGATGATGGATGGGCAAGACACTGATCTATGAGTATAGCAGATGTCGTTAGGAGTCATTTTATTTCTCCTTTAAAATATTCAGAACAGCATTTGGTTTTATCCTAGGCCCCTGGGCAATACAGTCTCTGGTTCTTGTTTACCCAAGCAGTGTTGGGTAGGGGTTGCATCTTGTCAATTGTGTCTTCTGTCAAATCAGACATTGGTTGGTGACCCCACAGGCTTTGTACCACTATTGCACTAGCACATTGTCCAGGCAGACAGAATTATAGATAAATGCCAAGTGGCTGGGTTGGCATTTAATGCTTCTCCTTTGGCAGTATGCAGAGTACCTCCTTGTACCGGAGACATTAGCATGTAGGAGTGAATAACCTTCCCTTTCTTACTCTCAGTTCTCCTTTATTTATATCCTGTCTTTGTTTTTCCTATCTCATATTCTCTGTCTACCATGGTTTCCTTGCTGACTATTTCAACTTTGATATATCTGAGGAAGTACATGAAATTTGGAGTAAAACATTTTTTAGCTGCATAACTTGAATTAATTCCTACAAATCTTTCTTCTTGAAATGGTACAATAATTCCAGAATGACATTTGGCTTCAGACATACCTTGGCACTAGCAGCAAGTTATCACTCTATGGGTGTGGTATCAGGTACTAGGGTGTTGGGTGTGGTATCAGGTACCAGGGTGTTGGGTGTGGTAGCAGGTACCAGGGTGTTGGATGTGATAGTAGTACCATGGTGTTGGGTGTGGTAGAGGTACCATGGTGTTGGGTGTGGTATCAGGTACCATGGTGTTGGGTGTGGTAGCAGGTACCAGGATGTTGGGTGTGGTAGCAGGTACCAGGGTATTGGATGTGGTAGCAGGTACCATGGTGTTGGGTGTGGTATCAGGTACCATGGTGTTGGGTGTGGTTGCAGTACCAGGGTGTTGGGTATGGTATCAGGTACCAGGGTGTTGGGTATGGTAGCAGGTACCAGGGTGTTGGATGTGGTAGCAGGTACCAGGGTGTTGGGTGTGGTAGCAGGTACCAGGGTGTTGGGTGTGGTAGCAGGTACCAGGGTGTTGGGTGTGGTAGCAGGTACCAGGGTGTTGGGTGTGGTAGCAGGTACCAGGGTGTTGGGTATGGTAGCAGGTACCAGGGTGTTGGGTATGGTAGCAGGTACCAGGGTGTTGGATGTGATAGTAGTACCATGGTGTTGGGTGTGGTAGCAGGTACCAGGGTGTTGGGTGTGGTAGCAGGTACCATGGTGTTGGGTATGGTAGCAGGTACCATGGTGTTGGGTATGGTAGCAGGTACCAGGGTGTTGGATGTGATAGTAGTACCATGGTGTTGGGTGTGGTAGCAGGTACCAGGGTGTTGGGTGTGGTAGCAGGTACCATGGTGTTGGGTATGGTAGCAGGTACCAGGGTGTTGGGTATGGTAGCAGGTACCAGGGTGGTAGCTGCAGTAGTGAATCCTCTAAGCTGAGAGTTTCCAGTTATTCCTCCTCTCCTTTCTGTCCCATGTTTTCATTTCCCCTTCTCTTTCTTTGTCCCAGGGATCCTGAGGGGCAAGCTGCTGAGCTCTCAGTGAAAATTTTCACCTCTCCTGTGCCCCCACGCCACACCCCTTCCATTCATATTGCTCCTTTTGAAGGTTCTTTGTTGCCAGGCTACCAAAGTCAGAAGTGGGACTGTAGAAGGGCAGGCCTCTGCTTTCACAGCCTCCTCAGGCAGAGGAGAAAGTAGGGGTGCCTCTCATCATGGTGCTAAGACTGACGGCAACAGAGAGCTCCTGGGTGAAATCCCACAGCAAACCACTCAGAAATCGATTCTCACCCAAGGCACTAGATGAGATGGCAACTCCACGGCAGAAACTCCACAGATAGAAAAGGATGGGGGGATTCTACCTTCAGGAAAATAAGAGGCAACAGAATAAACTTACCCATGAGATGTTTGACACTCTGGGTTATGGGTTCCTCAATATAAGTATAGAGTCTAAACTCATCCTTGATGTTAAGGAAGAAATTGCTAGGAAAGATTTGTTTTCTCTTGTAGTGAAGTTACAAGAACACCATTAAGTTTCATGCAAGGATTGTCTTCATAATTGACCAAAGGTGATTGATCTGCCAAGATACAGTAAGAGATCTATGAGTGTTTATTTATGATTTCCCCTAAAGATCAAGGGATGATAAGTGCCTTTTCTTCTTGAGGAATAATTCATGCCATCCAGGATGAAAATGAATCAGAAACCAGTCCAAAAACTTGCTGGTATGTAGGGACAATGCTAGGCAGCAGAATTTGAACCAGTCCCTTAGTACAGGCTAGATTTTCAACTACAATGGGAAGTTATTATTTGATTGCTCATAAGGGACACATGTATTACAGAGTGGCAATTTGGAGAAATGGAGGACAGGTTTATGAAAAGTCAGATTAACTTGACACCTACTCAACTATTCTTAATGCATAAAACTCAAGTGCCCAAACTGCAGCCCCAGGTAACTTATGGTTCCTCCTGGTGCATGAATACCACCCACGGAGACATCACCTCCAGGACAGACACTTCGGCATGACTTCAGAACTGACCCACCACTTCTCCAGGAAAGTCCTAACAAGACTAGCAAAAAGCCACCACCAGATGCGAAGAACGACTTAACCAGAAGTGGTTGCCAGGGAAGATCTCAACAGTGGTGATGCCAATGGGGCCATCGATGGTGTTAGGGAAAACCAGAGCTCTGAAATACATGATGATAGATGATTACCTGGCCAGTTCACAGAAGTGACAATGTCATGGAGGCTTTCCTGAATGGATTTGACCAGTGCTCCAAACTGGTGGTTGATATCCCCTTGGTGGAATCCTATTTAGCAAAGGGTACAGTTTGTGCCATCATTTCAGGGCTGGTGAGCATTCCGAACTATCCACCTACTGGAGAATGGCAACAATTTCTCTCTTCTTACCTTGTCTTCAGCAGTTAGTTAAGACTGGGAATGGTTAGCTAACCTACTCAACAAATAAAGTACCATGTGCAGAAAATGACCCCAGAAATTGGTCAGAATAAGGATCATATGATCAGGATTTTGGAAGGAAAAGAAGGTTGTTTTTGATTCCCACTTCTAAAGTTGAAGAAGGAACTATTGAAGCAAAATTAAGTAGAATCCACCAACTCAGTCTATATATAAATGGACCAGAGATGACATCTGGCCTGAGCTTTATGTAGATAAAGGATCTGTGAGCATCTAAATGACCAGCTTCTCACAGTATATATCTGGTGAAATAAGCCCATCCATCGATGAAATGGATTCTTCTGCCTTCCTAGACAAATTAGTTCAGGAGAAACATTGCTTCTTTCTTTTAGAGCAGAGTCAAATACATTCAGGAAAGCCTCCAAGACATTGTCACTTCTGTTAACTGGCCAGGCGATATGCAAATTACAGCCACAACTATAACTACAGTTAAGAATTTAATTAAGTTGATGAAAGAACTTCCATTTTCTTTATCTTGATTGCTTTCAGAGCACCCTCCTACCAGGAGCACTTTTACAACAGCAGCTTCCAAAAGGCTTGTTACTCCTTTTTGTTGTTTTTTGTTTTGTTTTGTTTTGTTTGCTTTTTGTTTTTTGTATTTGGTTCACTTCTATGATGTTGAAATTGTCTAAAAGAAAGCTTTTGTGGCTTGGAATTAAAACAATTTGAAATTTTCTGAGAAAGGGCAAGGCTTTGTTCCAGGTGAGTCAGTGGCAAACTTGACTGGAAATCGCTGAATACAGAGTCAGAGGAGAAGCTGATTAAAGAAGGAGCCAAAGCCTCGAGTGTGCAGAACACACCATCGCAATGACACAAGTGCACCGGACCTAGCCACCATGGAAGTTCATTTCACTGTGGTGTGCTCATGACATTTAGAGCTTTTTGATACATCAGAAAGGGTTTCTTTCTGCATGTGATTTTTTTTGTAGCGTCATGTTGTCAAAATTTTTTTCTGTCATCACATATTTTAGGAGTGTCTTCAATATTTACATAACCTATGAGCAGCATGCAAATGATGACTCTGTGAGTCTTCAAGCAGAGGTGTCCTGTTGCAAGGGTCCTCTTGGCTGTCATCGTCACAGGCTATTTTAAGTTAAAAATCAGAATGGCAAGGATGGCTACTTAGAAATGTACTTTGTTCAGTAGCAGAGGAGTTGTTTAATAGTTGATGATCCCACTTGTTGTCACAGAAAATTTCTTAACTATAGTTGATGGTCATTACTGTAATAAGCACATTGCTTGCATTGATACCTGTAGCCTATGCTGTGTTTTAATATTCTTGTGTTTGGCCAAGTTCCTAAGTCTAGGTTTTTAAATGCATGACTTTCTTGTACGAAGTTCATCAGTCTCGAGAGGCTGTCGGTGCCTTTCTATAGCACGATGTGCCGACACCACAAGCGACCCTGAAAGGACGTAGCAGGTTGCGTTTATATATTTATGCATATCAAAATAATGAAAAAATGGCTGTGAATTTTGAGGTGGGGGAAGGAGGGAGGTGTGAGAGAGGCTGGAGGGAGGAAAGGGACGAAGGAAGCAACGCAGTTATAATTTATTTAAAACACAATAAAAAAGAAAATGTGAAGAAATCAGGTGTTGTCGTACCTAATGTCGTGTCTAATTCTTCATTAATTTAAAATAGATTAATTAATTTATGTGCTCTGTACTGCATTTAGGGGTGTGTGTGTGTGTGTGTGTGTGTGTGTGTGTGTGTGTGTGTGTGTGAAATGTGGTACATATGTGGAGGTCAGAGGACAACTTAGAGGAATCTTTTTTCTCTTTCCACCTGTGAGTCTTAGGGGGCATGTTCAGGTTGTCAGGCTTGGTAGCAAGGTCCTTCCCTACTGAGCCATTTTGCTGCCTCCATTTCTTGGGTTTATATATACACAGCAATTATTATATAAAAATAAAGATTTTGCTCAGGAAACGAATCAAATTAATAGCATTACACTGGAAAAAATAAGTATTTCAGAGAACAATAATTTGAAAGGATTTTCTTTAAATCATGAGTTTATGTATCTAGATGATTTTAATTGCATGAGTCATTACCACTCACTAATAATCCATTCATTAATATTTTATTCACTACTTCCTGAAAAAGAAAAACCTTTATCCAATTAATTTAATTTATTATATTTAGTTCCTATTTTTATTAATTAGATATGCCAGATTCAAATTGCTCTGATTTCCAAGGGCAACTACAGAAGTTCTTATTTGTTTTGTCTTTTCTTGAGACAGCTGCTTCTGGCAGAGAATCTATACCCACAAGGGAGATCAGGACATCAAATACATTCACACGACTCTAGGCAGCTTCGCGTTTTAATGCTTTCTCTGCAAAGGAGAAGAAGTAGTCATAGCTGAACTGCTTCAATCAGAAGATTAATGAAATGGTTGAAGGAAATTCCATATATCATGTAGCACCCACAAACTAAGCCCTAAATACATTTACAGCTTCTTAGCACAGACTTGTTTTAACACTGTTTAGGAATGGATATTGTCTTAGTCAGGGTTTCCATTGCTGTGAAGAGACACCATGACCATGGCAACTCTTATAAAGGAAAACCTTTAATTGGGACTGGCTTACAGTTTCAGAGGTTTAGTCCATTATTGTCATAGTGGCATGCAGGCAGACAAGGTGTTGAACAAGAGGCTGAGAGTTCTACATCTGGATCCATAGGCGGCAGGAAGAGAATTGCCACACTGGCTTGAGTATGTGAGACCTCAAAGCCCACCTCCCAATGACACACTTCCTCTAACAAGGCCATCCCTACTCCAACAAAGCCACACCTCCTAATACTGCCACTCCCTATGGGCCCATGGGGGGCATTTTTATTCAGTTCACCACAGTTAGACCAAGAGATAAAGAGATGACTGTTGTGGAAAATATAGTTTGTTATAGTCACAGATCCAAAGAGAAGATGAGTACTCATTATGGCTTGAGGGGCCAAACAGAGGATCATCAGGGACAGTCACAAAATGGAGGGACCCGTGAGAAGTGCCTTTATTGTACTTTCCATGTTAAGGAACAAGCAAAGCAGGTTTAATGGTTTAAATGGATTATTTTGAGTAGCTCAAGAAATCTCCAAGGCACTATGAACCAAAGGCTGAGGGGCCTCCAGCTGGATCAGACCCTCTGAATAGGTGAGACAGTTGATTGGCTTGATCAGTTTGGGAGGCAACTAGGCAGTGGGACCAAGTCCTGTGCTCATTGCATGAGTTGGCTGTTTGAAACTTGGGACTTATGCAGGGACACTTGGCTCAGTCTGGGAGGAAGGGACTGGACCTGCCTGGACTGAGTCTACCAGGTTGATTGCAGTCCTCGGGGGAGGATTTGTCCTGGAGAAGGTGGGAATGGGGGGGTAGGCTGGGGGTAAGGGGAGGGGGTGGGAGGGGATGGGAGGGGGGAGAATAGGGGAACCCGTGGCTGATATGTAGAACTGAATGGTATTGTAAAATAAAATAAAATAAAAAGAAAGATGACAAAAAAAAAAAAGAAAAAAGAAATCTCCAAGGCATTGACAAGGTTGCTAGCTTTCTTAGCACTTGTGCCAGGGTTATGTAGGGCAGGTGTAGAGTGGTTTGAATTGTGAAAGCATCATGCTTGTCATGGTTGGAACTCTGGATTGGTGGTTTGTGTTTTTTTTTTTAATTTTTTTATTTTTGGAGACAGGGTTTTTCTGTGTAGCTTTGTGCCTTTCCTGGAACCCACTCTGTAGCCCAGGCTGACCTCGAACTCACAGAGATCCACCTGGCTCTGCCTCCCGAGTGCTGGGATTAAAGGCGTGTGCCAATGCTGCCCTGCTTGGTGGTTTGTATTTGAAAGCATATTCTTGAGAAAAGGGATGAAGAAGGGAGCAGGAGGCCATAGTCAGATGACTCATCAATGTTATCAGGTTATCAAGAACATGGCGCACCCAGAATGTTCATTCACAGTAGACTCTAAAGCAGTGACTCTCAACCTTTCTAACATTGCGACCCTTTAATACAGTTCCTCATGTTGTAGTGATCCCCAACCATAAAATTATTTCATTGCTACTCCACAACTTTAATTTTGTTACTGTTATGAATCATAACATAAATATCTGATATGTAGAATATTTGACGTGTAACCCCCAAAGGGGTTGTGGCCCACAGGGTGAGAACCCCTGCCCTAGAGCATCAAGCTAATAGAAACTAGAAATATAGGTGAAACAAAGCTTCAGTTTTACCATTGTTGAAGCTTTCTGTCATGTGAGTTTTCTTTGGGGACACATAAACATCTATTCACCTCAGATAAAGGAGTGATAACAAGTCAAAGAAATGATTCCATTAAAATCTAGTTTGGGGAGATAATAAGTTTATTGGGGTTACTTAGAAGAGGATGAGTGCCTCTGGGCAGCTGCATTGTAAAAAAGACCTGCCCCAGCATGGGTGACAACATCCCTAGAGGTCTCTGTCCCACTTATAGGAAGATCTATTATAGTGTGGTCTCCCTCAGCAACTGTTTACTGTTTATATAACCTTGGGAGGGTTCTTGAGTGATAAATTTTGTGAGTTTCTTGAGCCTTATATATTTAATTAGCTTTATAAATCTTATGAGCCTTTCTCTTCTAGGAAGAAATGTTTCAACTTGAAAAAAATAGCTACCGCACACTCTGCCTTTTCCACCAGCTCTTACACCCTGCCTTTTCTTATATAATGTTCTCTGAGCACTGGAGGTAGTGATGCACATCTCTGATTTATTTTCCATTGATGAACATTGGGCCACTATGCCATAGCAACAGTAAATTGTACTGAGAATCTTCTTCAGTTATCAGTGTCTCCAGAAAACATGGTCCACTACAAAAAAAGTTTATTGTAGCCCGGGGGCAGTGGTGGTGGTGGTGGTGGTGGTGGAGGTGCACACCTTTAAACCCAGCAACTGGGAGGCAGAGCCAGATGGATCTCTATGAGTTTGAGGCCAGCCTGGCTACAGAGTGAGTTCCAGAAAAGGCACAAAGCTACATAGAGAAATCCTGTCTTGAAAAACCAAAATTAAAAAATAAAAGTTTATTGTAGTTATGAGGCTGAGAGTAGCCAATAGTCTATGGGCATAAATATAAATGCTTGGCAGGTAGGCACACCACATTTGTTTAATAAGGTAATAGCATTGGCCTCTCTATCTGGAACTATCATAGTCTAGCTATGAGCTTTTGAGCTTTCTTACAGCTCCAGTTTATGAGTTCCTTTCTGTGGAGCAACCTTAAATCCAATAGAAAAGCAGTTGGCTGTACCAATAACAGTTGTGCCATTATTATATGAGTAAGCAAATTTGTCTTGCATGTTGGTAGTATGGTACACAGAGTTAATAACTGAGGAGAAATGTTGGCAAGAGTTCATCCACGGTAAACTATATAGCAAATTCAAGCACTGTGAAAGGCCACCTGCAGGGTGGAACTACTAGCTCAGTCCCAGTATGATTTCTCCATACCCAACAATAAAAGCTTGCAGGGTCTTAAGCAATATGGACTTGTCTTATTTTTTTGCACACCAACAACATCAGCCAGGGTTTGTAGGTTGTAGGGTTTCCCTGGTGTTACAGGCTAGCAACTAATAGAGAAGTAGCCAGCTCTATGTTGGGATGTCCAGTTAAGTGTTTTGTTTTCTAGGACTGCTTCTTTTTTTTTCTACAAATGCATGGTGACTTCTGTGATTAAATTTATCAACTCTTGTTGTAATAACCATTTGTTTTGTCTTCAATTAATGCAACACCTGTTAGATGATAAGATAGGCAAAAGTACCATTAGAGTTGGTTGTCTAGAGCCTACTTCTGAAAGTCATACACGTGTTTGTGAAATGAGTACCTTATTGGGTACCCATACATAACACAGACTGTTAAACAAGACCCTGGGTGGCTTTATCTGCTGATAGTTTACTTGGAAATGTTTCAGGAGGCCTATGTAGTATACAGACAGGTGAGATAGTACTAGTATCCTTCACTGTCAGTATAAGCCATGAATAGCCTCCCTACCCATCTCATTCAGAACAGGTCAGCTTATGCACCTTCCCTGTCAGAAGATCCATCTGCCAAGGCCATAATCAGGAAAGTCTAGGCTGTTGAAGGCTTTTCTGATAGTCTTTTCAGGTATAGTATGTTCCTCTCTTGATCATAATACTCCCATGAGTTTTTACAACTGTGCCTGTCCCTTGCACAGGCTTCACATGATTGAGCAACATGCAAAGTATCAGATTATTTCACAGAAATGTCAGCAGCTTTAACTATTTTCCAGGCTGGGATGACTCCCCTGTATCCAGATTATACATGAATTCAGTGAACAACCTCATGAGGGCAGATGGCCCATGTTTTGGTAATGGAATCTGCATCAATGAGCTATGAACTGCCATATAAATTGAAGGGCACTGCTTCCTATTTCCTTCCACATCTGTTGTGCTCATAGTGGCTGATGCAACATTTCCCCATTTTTCTTTTCCATTGAGCTAGCCGTAAAGTCAGATCTCTGAATGCAGCTCAAATGCAAGGGTCTCAGCCTATCTGGAAGTCTCTTGAGGTTTTATTTTTTTGTTCCTGTCTCACATAGCACCCCATTTTAAATGTTATTTAAGAGACGAGCTGCTTGGGAAAGATTGGATTGAATATCCCATAAACCCTCAGAATGTCTGCTACTGTTTTATGTTTATAAGCACAGAATATTATAGGATTTTCTCAATAAACTTGTCAGGTATCATATATGTCTCACTCAACTATTATACTGCCTAGAATTTTACAGCTGACTCTTGCCATTGCACATTACACAGTCTATTTCCTATCCTCGTTCCTTTAGGAACACTTACTTTTTTTTTTTTTGAAACATACTTTTCTAACAGCACAGTCTCATTGATTAGCATGATATCATCTACATAGTGAAACCTTTTCATGAGAATGGGAAGAATAACCAAGCAAGGTTTGTGGGCTACCTTTTATGACAAATAATGGGACTATGAGGATAAACTTGGAGAAGTTCTATGAAAGCCCACTGCAAACTGGCTTTGAGATTTGGCAGCTAAAAACATACTCTAAAAATACTATATTTTGAGGTTGCACAAACTTATTTTAATTTTTTTAAAATTTGTAAAGATTTGTTTTATGTTCCAGTGTGTGGTCTAACTTAGAGAAGCTTGTATGAATTGCTGAGTAGAATGTGCGATTCTTTGTTATTTGGTTAAAATACTCTGTATACATCTGTTTAATCCATTTGATGTATGATGCCATTTAATTTTGATGTTTCTCTATTTTTTGTCCTGAAAACCTGTTTGTTGGAGAAAGTAAGGTGTTGAAATCACCTGTTATTCATGATTGGTGTTAATCTGTGTCTTTAAATCCAGTGGAACATTTTTCAAAAATGAAATTCTATTCTCCAGAGTTGGTGCTTATGTTTAGGATAGTAATGTCTTTTTAGTTAACTGTTTTCTTGATTAGAATGAAGTGTCACTGTTGATCTATTCTGATTAGTTTTAGTTTGAAGTCTATTTTGTCAGATATTAGGGTAGTGTCTCCTGCTTGCTTCCTTGTAAACTTACTTTCGAGAACATCTTCCCATTTTTACCCCATCTAATCAGTGCCTATCTTTAAAACTAAGATGTTTCTTGTAGATGACAGATGGACAGCTTTTGTTTCTTAATCCATTCAGTCAGCTTGTGTCTTTTGATTGGAGAACTGAGGTCATTGATATTCAATGTCATTATTGAAATGTGTGTGTTAATTGTGATCATCAGGGTGATTTTTAATATTGTGGTTTGTGTTCTCAGGACACTTTGCATTCATTCTTTCTACAGTTTCATGGCTATTCTCCTTCCTCTCTTCAGCCAGAAATATTAATTAGTGCCTCTATTTTCTTTAGGTGTGGTTTGTTGGGTATGATTTTTAAACTGGTTAGATCATGACAAATTTCTCTTTCTCCTTCAATTATGGCAGATAGTTTTGTTGGGTATATATTAGTTGGGTATACATTAATCTAGGTTGGCTGTCATGGTCTTTTAGGACTTGGGATAGATACATTGCTGTAGGCTCTTATGACTTTCCAACTTTTCACTGAGAAATCAGATGTTATTCTGACGGATTTTCTCAATATATATGAGGTTTTTTTCCTTGCGGCTTTCACTACACACTTTTTTTCATTCTATATACTTAGTGCTGTGGGAAGTTTCTGGACTTGTCTATTTAGTATTCTGTATCTTTCTTGTATTTGTAAATATTTCTTGTATCTTTTAAGTCTTTCCTTAGTTTTTGGAAATTTCCTTCTATGGATTTGTCTATGCCATTCAATTGAGTTTCTTTCCCCTCATCTATGCTTGTACTTAGAAGGTTTAGTCCTTTCATGGTGTCCAATATTTATGTTCTTTTCCTGAGTTGTTTTAAAATGTCCATGTTCCTGGCTTATTTGGTCTAGATCCTCTGCTTCATCTTTGAGACCAGATGTTCTATTTTCTTCTTGGTTCGTTCTACTTTCCTTTGAGGTTTCTACTTAGGTTATTGGGCTTTCAAGTCTATCTCCATTTTATCTTGACTCCTCTTCAATGTTTCTATCTCTTTACTGGATTATGCTTCCATCTCCTACATTGCCCTTGTCATTTCCATCAACCGCATGTTTAGACTTATTTTGGCATTTACTCTCAATTCTTTCCCTTCAGTTTCCCTGAACCAGTTCTTTTGTGTTCATTGAACTCTTGAATTATTCAATGAAATTTATGATCGTTTTTAAATTCTGTGTCTTGTGGTTCATCTAGGTAATTACCATTGGCAAATATTTTGATAAGACTGGTAAGTTTTGGAGGGACGATACTGGCTCAATCAAAATGCAGAGCTGTGGATCCCAGTCCTACACCTAAAGCTTGGGGATCATTATGAGAGGGCTGGAAAGAATGTAAGAGCCAGGGTATCAGGGAATTTGCTGTGAAATTGTGTCTATTGGCAATGTCAGAAGCTACACCCATAATGTCTCACCAACATGATTGCCTAAACATGAGCCTAACAAGGACAACAACAACAACAACAAACAACAACAACAACAACAGAAATTCGAATGAGGACAAAAAGTCCATGAGGCCCCAACCCTGAACAAAGAGCTACAGGCAGTTAAGGCTTGTCAGGAGTTGGAGAAATAGTCTTCCATAAGTAAGAGCACAACAATTTGTTATCCAATACAAAATGCTCAACATTTAAAACATACAGACAAGTAACATAATATAGACTAAGTGGGTTGTATTTATGTATTTAGGAATATACTTATACATCAACACAAAAGGATCTAACAAAATTAATGAAAAAAGTCATGAATATGAAAGAGAGTGAGGAGAAGTATATGGGAGGACTTTGGGGAGGAAGGGTAAGTGGAAAGTGTTGTAATTATATTGTGATTTCAAAAAACAAAATACATGATTTTAAAAAAGTGGTAGCAAAATCAAATTCAGAAGGAAAAAATCCCATGACTTTTATTAGTTGACTTGTGGCTTGTGCGCGCGCGCACACACACACACACACACACACACACACACGCACATACACACACACACACGTACATACACACACACACACACACACACACACACACACACACACACACACGAACAATGTTGGCACACTGGCATATACAATAAACATTGTCTTATTAGATCTCTGTAATCCATAGCCATTCTCCAGGAGTCATCTGGATTCCTCAAAACCAAACAAAGCTGTTGAGAGGGCTAGAGTTTAGTAAATAATCTCCACCCTTCATAATTTCTTATGATTTCTGTAGACTCTCCATAGCACCCAAGAAATTTATACTGTTTGATAGCCACAGTTCCAAACTGGAGATGTGTAGACAACTTCACAGGTTCTCATTTGCCCAAACGATTGCCTTTAACTGATCTGCATTCCAGATCTAGTCAAGTTGACAACCAAAATTAACCATCACGAGCTACAATCTAGAGGGTGCTGTAATGGAATGGCTTTGAGAAGGAGTTGCCTGGATTATTCTGACTAATCCCAAAGAATGTGTCAAGAGTAATAAGAGAATCAAATATAAATTAGTCAATTAAGCTAGTTTCAATACTAGTCTAGAAGCTTACATAGTATGATAAATTTAATTCAATCTTATACTAATATGAATGACGAACCTTGCATAAAAATTATATACACATGACACATGCTTTTTTATGTTTTTTTTTCATTTATTTTACATACCTACCAGTTTCCTCTCCCTCCTCTCCTCCCATTCCTCTCACCTCCCATACACCCGCCCCCCTATCCACTCCTCCTCCATCTCTGTTCAGAAAGGGCCAGCCCTCCTATGGGCTTGAGCAAAGCATGGCATATCAAGTTGAAGTAGAGCTACGTTCCTTCCCCTGTATCAAGATTGGGTGAAGCATTCCAGCATGCAGAATAGGTTTTCGAAAGTCAGCTCAAGCGCCAGGGACAGGTCCTGATGCCACTGCTAGGAACCCTACAAGCAGACCAAGCTACACAACTGTCACCCCCATGCAGAGGACCTAGGTTGGTCCCTTTCAGGCTCCATAACATAGTTCAGAGTGTGTGAGTTCCCAGGAGCTCAGGTCAGGTGTCTCTGTGGGTTCCCCTGTCATGAACTTGGCCCCCTGGCTTGTACAATCCCTCCTCTCTCTCTTCAATAGGACTCCTGGAGCTCTGCCTAGTGCTTGGCTGTGGATCTCTACATCTGTTTCCATCAATGACTGGGTGAAAACTCTAGGATGAAAATTAGGGTAGTCACTAATCTGATTACAGGAGAGGGCCAGTTCAGGAACCTTCTCCACTATTGCTAGGAATCATCCTTATGGATTCCTGGGAGTTTCCCTGGCACCAGGTTTCTCCCTAACTCCAAAATGAACCCCCCATCAAGATATCTCTTTCATTGCTCTCCCCTTCTGGCTGGTACCCAAACTACCTAACCCAGTCTCTCATGTTGCCCTTCCCCTCCCCCAGTTTACTCAGGAGATCTTATCTATTTCCTCTTCACAGGGAAATGCATAGAGCATTCTTTAAGTAATGAAAAGTATGTGTGCTAGATGGCTGACAGATGACATAAAGGCTGAAGAATATGGAACATGGAGACAGTATGTGCTGTGAAATAATCATGTTGTACACTGTAAAGATTTGTCACTCAAGTTGGTTTAATAAAACACTGATTGGTTGGTAAACAGGCAGGAAGTATAGGTGGGACAGCCAGAGACACAGAATTATGGGAAGGAGGGCAGAGTCACAGGGAGACATCAGCCAGCTGTAGAGAAAGCAAGATGTGTAGAAAATGAGGTAACAAGCCATCAACCATATGGCAAAGCACAGATAAGAATATGGGTTAACTTAAATGTAAGAGCTAGCTAGTAGTAAGCTTTAGCCATTGGCCAAGCTTTTATAGTTAATATTAAGCCTCTGAGTGATTATTCAGGAACTGGCAGGTGGCAGAGAAAAGCCTCCATTTACAAATATGTGTGATCCTTGTATTTCAGGTAGCACCCCTTCAGCCAGGCCATTCATACTCACTTGTTACCACCACCTCACTTCCCTCTCTACTTGATCTCATTCCTTGACAGCATTTGCCAGTGTTCAAGGGCATCACACACACTGTTGGCTTGTTTTGCTCATTGTTGTTCCCTCAGATACTCAACATTCTAAGATGAAACTTGTACAAAGAAGTAGCCTTTTCTTTTTTGTTTACTGCTTTTGCCTGAATAACAAGTAGAGTGCCTATAGCTTGATAAGCTTTTAAACACTTACTCGCAATAGCAAGAAGATATACTACATAGTTCCCAAATGATGGGATACCAGGATGCTTCAAGTTTTTCTGTTCAGAATCAAGAGATTCTGCTCAGATAATCAATGTTTTCAGGCTTTATAGACCAGAGATACTTTGGTCTCTGTTAAACCCTTTCAACTTTCTGTCAGTTCTGTCCCTGTAACTCAAACACAGTAGAGGTGGTGTGTCAGCATATCAATGTAAGACACTAACAAAAATATTTACAATTATAGAAAGCAGATGGATTGGGCCTCACATGGAAGGCTGATCACTGCCACAGAGCAAGGTGAGACATTTAGGACCTGATGGCACATCCTTTGGAGTCAAGGTACTGCCTTCATGACCTGACTATTCTACAAACATCTTCAAGCTCTAGATTCTTCTTATGCAAAAATGCGATTAATAATAGACTGTATCGCATTTCAAAATTAAGTGAGATTGAGTGAAACGTACCCAATTAAGTGACTGACATACACCAAATGCTTAATAAGTTACTTTAATGAGAAATTCTTTGTTTTTTTTTTTTTTTTTTCAGAGCTACTAGGTAGCCCACCCCAACACCCACCTCATGTGAAGGGGCTGGACCTGCAGATCCAAAGCTGCAGGCTCTCCAAGACACAAGGCGACAATAGGATATCCAAAGGAGTCCCAGTGAGGGCCCAGTATCGAGGGTATAGCAGAAGCTAGAGGTCTTAAATCCATTCAATGACTCATTGCAATGAACCTACAAGTAAAGATATATGCATTAAAGGGTACGCTATGTGACTCACTGTACCACACTACAACTTCCATGCTGAGATTTTTTTAATTTGTTTATGTTTTGCTTTGAGTTTTTTTTTTTAACTTTTAAATTTTATTTTGATGGGGAGGTTAGAAAGGCAGAGGGTAGAAGTGAGGGGACAGGGAGATGAGTGGGATCGGGATACATGACGTGAAATTCACAAAGAATCAAAAAAAAAAGTAAAAAAAAACAAAGAAAAAATAAAGTTGGTTTTTTTTTGCTTTGTCTTTTGCTTTTGTTTTTGTTTTTGACACAGAGTCTCATTGTATAGCCAAGCTAGCCTACAATTCCTCATCTTTCTGCCTCTACTTTCTGAAATCTAGGGTTATAAGCCTATACTACCAAGTCTAGCTAAGAATAAATTCTTAAGAATAAGCAATTATAATCGATTTATGTGGCAAACAGTGATGCAATGAAAATAAGAACGAGGAAACAGATATGATTAAGCACTTTGGCAAGAGAAATCGACAGTTACTGGTCCCTAAAGCACGCTAATGTTAATGGCTCCTAACATCCTGGTATCATTAGTTTCTATTTGGAATACCTCCCTGCTTCACTGCTTATAAAAATTCTAATTATTCTCCAAGAAGAAGTTCTTGTTGTATTTCGAGCAGCCTTTCAAATTCTTGAACAGTTATCATATATTAAGTACAACAGAATCTCTTAAATATACTGATCTTTTCCATTTGACTATAAATTGAATATTGACATTGTTGGGTCCTATGATGTGCTGACTAGGTTTATGTCAACTTGACACAAGCTAGAGTCATTTTGGAAGGGGGAACCTCAATTAAGAAAATGCCCCACCAGATTGTCTTGTGGGCAAGCCTGTAGTGAATTTTCTTAATTGGTGATTGATGTGGGAGGGCCCAGCTCACTGTGGGTGGTTCCACTCATGGGTAGGTGGTCCTGGGTGCTAAATTCAAGCATGCTGAACAAGTCACGAGGAGAAAGCCAGCAAGTAGCCCTTCTCCATGGCCTTTGCTTCAGTTCCTTCCTCCAGATTTCTTCCCTGATTGTGTTCCTGCCCTGACTTCCTGGACTACAAGCTGTAAGATGAAACAAACTCCTTGTCTTAGTCACTGTTCTGTTGCTGTGAACCATGGCCGAGGCGATGCTTATAAAAGAAAGCATTTAATTGGGAGTGCTTCCAGTCTCAGAGGTTTAGTCCATTATCGTCATGGTGGGGAGCATGGGGGCAAATGGTTCTGGAGCAGTAGCTGAGAGCTACATCTTCATCTACAGGCCAAGGGAGAAAGAAAAGAGAGACACTAATCTTGGCGTGGGCTTTTAAAACTCAAAGCCAGTGACACACTTCCTCCAAGAAGGCCACAGCTACTCCAACAAGGCCACACCTCAGAACCCTTCTAAATTCTTTCACAGAGTCCCACTGCCTGGTGACTAAGCATTCAAATATATAAGCCTATGGGAGCAACTTTTAGTCAAACCACACTTTCTAAGTTGCTTTCAGTCATGGTCTTTATCACAGCAATAGAAACCCTAACTAAGACACACAGTTGTTACTTCTAGTCCAGGTAGCAAAGCCCTTTTGGGTTGAGTTGTAGAGAGATGTGATGATAGAGGCTGTGTGCTTCAGTTTTTAAAAACTCAAACGTTGTGTCTTCATGCACTGTAGCATCTTTGTCTTATCTCCACTGAGGTCTTTCTCTCTACTTCAAACACTCTAAATTATTGCTATCTAACTGCATCTTCTCTCTACAGGCAATATCCATTGAATAGTCTTTGCTCAAATAAAAGTGGCATTTCTTTACCATGAGCTAAATTTTCTCAGAAGTATCATTGATTTTCATATTGTGTCATTTTGCTATTATTTTCTTTTAATGGTTTTTAGTATACAAATAGGCAGTGTGGTATGCTGCCTTCAGATTGAGAAAATATAATTTGATTTTGGTTCTGACACTTTTCAACTGCATAACTTTGAGTAAAACTCATCTACTTCATTCTGTGATTGATTTAGCTATAAAAATTATTGATAACTGTCCAAATATCTGTGTTCATGGATTCAAAAATCTATGCCGAGCATGTACTATGGGATGGGTCTTATTCTGCATACCAGGGACAATAGATTGTCCAACGATTATAGAATATGTGTATGAGAAGCCTTAAATATTATGAGTACCAATGTAATTTGTGATGATCAGATATGCACCAAACAGGCTTGTTAACATAACCTCTCAGTCATAACACATTTTAATATCTCATTCATTTATATACCATGATAATGTGCTGGCTACCAGTAACATGTGTCATTTTCTTAGTGGCTATGATGTGCTTTGCTACAACATCCACATGCTTTCTCACTGTAAGGTTTCCCAGTTTATGACACATTTGGCTTAAGATTCCACAGAACTAATTGGCTCCGAGAAAGATCCAACTTCTGACCTTGACTTCATTAACATTGTGTGGTGACTGGTCAGAAACAGTCCACTCAGCCGATCTATTTCCAGGCACCCTGATATCTGTTCCCAGAACCTCCCCACCTCTCAGGAGAATGATTGGGAAATCACAGTCAAGCTTAATGCATTTCTATTTAGGGATCTAATGTCTGGCAGAAAATACCTTTATCATTTATTTAATACACAAATGGTTCTTTTTCTTGTCTGATTCCCCCAAAGCTTGGCAAACTAAATGCTGTCCATTAATCACTTCAGTGAGGTGCAGCCATCCAGTCTGTGAAAACTGCAGCGTGCTTACCTAGGCATGTGGCATAACTCAATAAAAACTTGGACACGAAATCCTTTTAAGGGCATTGATTGTGATGGGTCTTTGTTACAGGGAGAGATGATGGGGCAGAAGCAGAAAGAAGGCATTTTCCCACTAAGATAGCGACCTAAGAGGATCGGGATGGGCTTTGAAAGGAGACACGAGAGGAGAGCTGCTTGGGGCTCTTTCCTCAGTGTCAACTCATTTGAGATCTAAACATCAGCATTCACTACTACCTCATTTTTAGTGATTACAGCAGACCTTCCCTTTCTTTAGTAAACAGATTTCTCACTTCTAGTTCCCATCTACTGTGATATTCTCTAGATTTTGTGCTCTGAAGACTGGGTGTTTCTGACCTGTATTTCCCTTTGCTATGTGAACCTGCCATCTTCTCTGCATTCTTTACATGTGCATCGTCAATTCAATTTGACGTGAGATTATTTCTAGAGGTTTTTGATCATTTCTTCAGGACATAATCATTACACATATGCTTCCCTTTAAAAATATTCTAAAATATTCTTGCCTTACCATCATACTTTTAATGATAAATCTAACTCTTTTTTCTAACACTGGTAGCATTATTTTTATTTTATTCTTGATGAATAAAATACAGCCCAATCCCACTTATTTCTCAATGTCTTTCACTTAGAGTCTGTTTTGTATTTGTCTATGGTTGTCACAATAGAAGTTCAAATAGAGATTTCCATAGATTTCTGTTTCCACATTATCATTCTTCTACATACAGCTACCCAGTTTGACTAGGACCATTTGTTGAATATGCTGCCTTTTCTGGATTTTTTTAGTTTTTGATTCTTTGTAAAAAATTCTGTGGCTGTTGATGTGTAGGCCTATATTTGGTTCACAGTTCTACTTCTTTGATTAACATGCTTGTTCTTGTGCCAATAGCATGTTGTTTAAATTACTCTAGTTCGGTTGTATTATTTGAAATCTGTGTTGGTGACATCTATTTACTTATCTATTTATTATCTATCTATCTATCTGTCTATCTATCTATCATCTATCTATCTATCTATCTATCTATCTATCTATCTATCTATCTATCTATCTATCTATCTATCATCTATCTGTCTGTCTGATTTTCTATCAATTTTCTATCATCTATCTATCTACTCACCTATCTATCATCTATCTATCTATTTTTATTCCAATTTCTGAGAAGAATTGTGTTAGAACTTTGAAGGGAATTTCATTGATTCTGTAGATTGCTTTTGGTAGGATGGTTAATTCCACATTACTTAACCCACTAATCCATGAACATGGGGGGAAGGGCAGCATTTTCTTCAGTGTCTTAGAGTTTTTATTATATAAATCTTTTAATTCCTTAGTTTTATTTCAAGATTTTTTGAGGTTGTTCTGAATGGGATTCCCCCCAATTTCTTTCTTTTCATTTATATGTAGGAAGGTTACTGACTTTTCTGTATTAATTGTATGTGCTAATTTTTTGAACATGTTTATCAGATGTAGGAGTTTTTGTGGTGTCTTTAGGGTCTTTTATGTATAGGATCATATAATCTGCAAAAATCTGCAATTGATACTTTGGCTTTCCCCTTTTCTATTTATATCCCCTTTATCTCATCTCCTTTTCTTGTCTTATTGCTCTAGCTAAGGCTTTAAGTAGCATATTGAACAGGAACAGAAAGAGTGGGACATCCTTGTCTTGCTCCTGATTTTAGTGGAAATGCTTTGAGTTTTTTTTTCTTAGTATGATGCTGGATGTGACCTTGCATGTTTTCTTAAGTTTAAATATGTCTCAAGTATCCATGGTTTCTCCAAGACTTTAATCATGAAGAGCTGTTGGAATTTTTTCAAAGTCCTTTTCTGTGTCTAATCAGATGATCATGAAATTTCTGTCTTTGAGTCTATTTATGTTGTAGAATGCATTTATTGATTCCCATATGTTGAATAATACCTCTATCTTTTGGATGAAGCAAAGTTTATTGAGATAAATGACCTTATGGATTGGTTCTTGAGTTCATTTTGCAACTATTTTATTGAGAATTTTTGATTCTATGTTCATCAGCAATATTGGTCTATAATTTTCTTTTTGCAGTGTCATTTATTTATTTATTGACTATTTATTGGTATTTTACCTACATATTTATCTGTGCACTATGTGCATGGCTGATGCCTGTGGAGGCCAGAAACTGGATCTCCTGGAACTGGAGCTACAAGTAGTTGTCATCCATTATGTGGGTGCTGGGAATTAAACCTAGGTCCTCTGGAAGAACAAAATCAGAAACCATAATATATAAGCAAAATACCTGTAAAATAAAAATATAAAGGGCCTAGACAAAAGCAGTGTGAGACAAAACAATGCTAAAAAATACGATTGAGTTCCTTTTTTTGTTGGCTATCAATTGCTGGGCATAGGCCGTCCCTTAAGTGTGGTTTGAATACCAAGTAAGACTCCCTTGGAGGAAACTAATTTTTCCTTTGTGAGTGGTTATCAGTTGGAGATAATTTCTGGGTTATGGATGGAGGCTTGTGTGTATTTCCCCTCTCAGTACTGGGACCCCATCTGGCTTAGACCTGTGAAGGCCCTGTGCATAATGCCACAGTCTCTGTGATTTGATACTTGAGTTGGTTCTGCTGTGTTTAGAAGGCCTTATTTACTCCAATGTTACATTCTCACTGGTTTTTGCAATCATTCTGCCTTCTTTTCTGCAGAGTTCTCTTAGCCCTGAGGGGAGGGATTTGATGGAGACATACCATTTAGGACTGAGTGTTCCAAGGTCTCTCACTCTCTGCACATTGCTAGGTTGTGGGTCTCTGTGACCTTCTACTACAGGAGCAGACTTCTCTGATGATGGCCAAGCAAGGAACTGATCTATGAGTATAGCAGAATGTCATTAGGAGTCATTTTATTGCCACTTTTTTTTTTGGTTTTTTGAGACAGGGTCTCTCTGTGTAGTTTTGGTGCCTGTCCTGGATCTTGCTCTGTAGACTAGGCTGGCCTGGAACTCACAGAGATCCACCTGGCTCTGCCTCTCAAGTGCTGGGAATAAAGGCATGTGCCACTGCTGCTTGGCTTATTGCCACTTAAAAAAATTTTTTTTACAACAGTAGTATTTGGTTTTACCTTTGGTCATGGAGCTATCTAGTCTCAGGTTCTGGTCACCCAGGCAGAGTTGGATATAGGTTCCAGCTCATGGAGTGGGCCTTAAGTCAGATCAGATGCTGGTTGGTTACTCCTACAGACTTTGTGCCACCATTGCACTGGAGTATTTTACAGGCAGGACAGCATTGTAGATAAAGGGTTTGTTGTAGCTAGAGTTTTCCTGCCTGGCACATAGTCAGGACAAATCTCTTAACCGCCAGCCAGTCCCACAGCTGCTCGGACCCAACCAAGTAAACACACAGAGACTCATATTGCTTACAAACTGTATGGCCACAACAGGCTTCTTGTTATCTAGTTATTTTATCTTAAATTAACCCATTTCTATAAATCTATACTTTGCCACGTGGCTCATGGCTTACCGATACCTTACATCTCGATTGTCATGGTGGTGGCTGGCAACATCTCTCTGTCTCAGCCTTCCACTTCCCAGAATTCTCTTCTCTGTTTGTCCCACCTATACTTCCTGCCTGGCTACTGGCCAGTCAGTGTTTTATTTATACAAAGCAATATCCACAGCAGTTTGTGGCTGAGTTGGTGTTTACTTTTCTCCTGGTAGTGCAGAGTACATCCCTGTATCATGAACACTAGCGTCATCTAAGTTCTTTTCTTCCAGGCATATTACTCTGGGAGGATTAATTTTGGGAAGAGACATACTACCCTTCTCCCAGGTGTGTTGTTTGTGTTTTTGAGATGGGACCTCAGCGTGTGGAGATAGGTCATTGACAGTGACTTTTGGTATTGTTCTGTCCTACCTCTGTGGAGTTGGAGTTTGGATCTCTTTTTTTTTTTTTTGGTTTTTCGAGACAGGGTTTCTCTGTGTAGCTTTGCGCCTTTCCTGGAACTCACTTGGTAGCCCAGGCTGGCCTCGAACTCACAGAGATCTGCCTGGCTCTGCCTCCCGAGTGCTGGGATTAAAGGCGTGCGCCACCACCGCCCGGCGGATCTCTTTTTGATGGTACGTTCACTTGTCAGGTTTTAGATCATCTGAGTGATGCCTCAGGTTCAGTCTTGGGACACCCAGTGATGATGTGTCAATGTGATTTCAGAAATGGTTCTTGCTCAGCAAGGCACAGGTGCGGCTTCTGAGCACAGGACCAAATCCTCTGTAGAGTTGGCAAGTTCTCACTGCAGATCCTCAGAAGGCTATGGAAGGCACCACAGTTATGCAGGTGGTTCTCAGGCAGTAGGGGCTGGAGTCCGGCATGAGCGAACAATGCTACCTGTGGGTTTGCTGGGATTTACGCAGTTCTAAGATGGCCAAGGCTGGGTTCATGGAAGGGACGCATGACACTACCTAACTGCAGGGATCTCTCTGATCCTCAGGGTCAGGCTCTGTTGGGGGTGGGCAGTGCTACCTTTGGCAGATCTCTGAGTGTGTGGTCCTCAGCTGGGCAGGGTTTGGATTCCAAGTTTCATGTCTCCTGTATATAAAATACTAAACGTTTAGTATTATAGCATATATTTTTATCCTTTTTGAATTAAAATAAGTTTTATTTTTAATACTTTAGCTTGAAACAGTTTCGTATTCTCAAAAGTTGCAAAACAATATAAAGATTCACTTTATGCACTTTACTGAGTTTTCCCAAACATTAGTATCTTACCATACTCATTGTAGCTCATCATATTTTTGTCTTTACAAATATATTCTTATCTTTCCCTTAAGGTTTTATGATTGTGTAAGAGGAAAAAGTTCTTTAACATCATTTTATGGGATGTTGCATTGAGGTTTTACAACTGCTGGAGACTGTATCATCTCAGCATAGTGGATCTGAATAAAGGGTCCCCATCTCATCTGGCCATCAGGACTATAAGTTAAATGAAATTGTAGATTCTCATCAGACTTTCAAAGACTAACCTGGATGAACTGTGTGTGGTGGTGAGTTTAACTTGAAAATGAAGATGAGGCTGCCTTCCTTTATACCAAACTAGTCTACCCTTTAGTTAAACCTGATCTGTCTCTCAGTTTGGAAAGCAGGAGCTAGGGAAAGACATTAAATGAAAATGAACTCCTCTAGTCCAACACAATGAGCCTGCGCACAAACCTTAAGTTTAAAAAGTCAACTAAACAAGAAACACTATGCACACAATACCCAATGACCACTTTATAAGCAGGAGAGGCATTGGTTGTGTGTTTGCTTAAGTGTTTCTCTTTTTTACCTGTGACCTCAGAGTTACTTCAGATATGATTCTCTGTTTCACATTTATTCCATTTAAAAGAAAAATGGCAAGGTCAAACGTACTTGTAGTGAATACAGTTTTAGTTTTTAATCTTTTTAAAATGGTATTGCTTATTTGTTTGTTTAACACAAAAATGTCTCTGATTGTCAAGTAGTTTTATGTCATGCTAACGAGTGGAGTTTCCCATTAGTTTAAATAAAGCAAAACAGAATGTAACTGGGATAGTGAATCATCTCTGTGCACAGTGGTAGCAGAATGATGTGTATAATATAATTCTGCCAAAGTACCTATCCTATTCTCATTGGATGGGAAATTGAGCTATTCACAATTTGCAAAGTCTAGTAGAGCACTTAAAGCTTTAAAAAAGTGGAAAACGGGTAATCAGGATGTATTATATAAGAAAAAACTATTTTCAGTAAAAGGAAAAAATTAGTATATTGTGTAACATGAATAAATGCATATATGATATAAAACCAGATAAATATTGTGTCTTTAACATCTGTTTTTGAAATAATGGCATCAAACGTTCATCATTTGCTGTTACTTAATTAGACATTTAAAAATACTGAACTCTGAATTTTTTGTTTATAAGCACAAACATATATGATTGGTAATATTAGTCTATTGATTTGTCTTTGGATATCTGGTATTATTTGTCATTGACTGGGAAATTACATGCTATTAATCTCTGATGTATTGCACTTAAGAAAAGAATGAACAGAGCCTACAGAATATGAGAAAAATCTTTGCTCCTTGTACTTCAGTTAATATTTAGAATATATAAAGAACTTAAAGACTGAACACCCTCCCCCAAAAGCTCTCAATCAGTAAATAGGCCACCTACCTGAATATACAATTCTCAAAAGAAGAAACTTGAGTGGCTAATAAATATTTTAAAAAAGTCTTCAATATCACTAGCCATTATGGATTTGCAGATTTAAATTACTTTGAGATTTCCTCTCACTCCAGTTAGAAAGACTATCATGAAGAATAGATAGTGACAGAATCTGGTGAGGATGTGGGGAAAAGGAAAGCTTTATTCACGGTGGTGGAAGTGTCAACCAGTACAGCCATTATGGAAATCAGTGTGGAGGGTTCTCAAAAACTAAAAATAAAACTACCATATGAGCCAACCATATTCCTTCTGGGAATACACCCAAAGGACTTCTGCATATTGTGATAGAGATCCTTGCCCATCCATGTTCATCATTACTGTATTCACAGTAGGAAGGACATGAAATCAACCTAGATATTCATTAACAGATAAAAGGATAATAAGACGATAGTACATGTACACGATGAGATTTTGCTCAGTCATAAAGAAAATATAAATACAAAAATTTCAGAAAAATAAAGCTAGAATACATTATGTTTACATATGGTTTATTATTATTGTTACTGGAGGAGTGTATGTCACATGGCTCAGGTGGCGGTCAGGGACAACTATCTGGACTTAGTTCTCTTCCTTCAGCTTTGAGTGTATTTCAGGGATTGAACACAGCCCATCAAGCTGGTACAGCAAATGCCTTTACCTGCTAAGCCATCTGATGGCCCTGAAACCATTATATAAAGTGAAGTAACACAAGCTTAGAAAAACAAATACCATATGTTCTGTTTCATATGTGAATCCTAGCCTCTAACTTTTAATTATGTACATTCAGGTGGTAATAAATATAGGTAAAGGCCAGGAAAATTGAAAAGGTACATGTGTCTGGGAAAAAAATAAGAGATTCTAAGGGAGGGAGGGAAAGACACCAAAATGGAAGGGGAAAATACTGGGGAGAAGGCATGTAGTAGGGAAGAGGCCACAGGGGAATGAGGGGGAGCAGGGTGGGGAGAACTAGCCAACATGAAATATGTATGAGAACCCCATATGGAAACTTACTACTTTGCAATCTCATTAAAAAATTTGGACAGAAAATCCAAGAGGAAAACTGAGAGTGGTTACATATTAAAGTAAGTTGGCTTTGTTGAGATGAATCTGCAATGTTTAGCACAGGATGATAGAAAACGCAGGGGTAGGCCTCATCTAATGTTTCTTTAGCTCAGAACACCTTCTACATCATATTCATTTGGAAGTATTTTATTCACAATTTCTTCTTTCAAGTTTTATCTTTCCAATCTACTGTTGGTTCCACTGGTAAAAGGAATATTACTCTATTTCACTAGAGGGTCAAACAATTATGGTAGATTCCCGTCAAATAGGACATTACTAGTAGATGGATTAGATGATATTGGTGGATTGGATGATATTAAAACCACTGGGGTTGGAAGTTTTGTTTTAACAGAAGCTAAATTTTAACTCCTTGGTATATGTTAGGGCCCAGACACTAACATATATTTCTGCTAATCTTTAAGAGGTCATATCACATGACTCAAGGGAGTCAACCCCAGGAACCTTTGCTAATTGGAAGGATATCTGGAAGATTGACATGGTTATTACAATTTGAAGTGCAGAGACTCGTTTCATCCAGCTCACAATTAACTCCCTTTAATCCTTTATGGTTTAGCCATCACTGATATTTCTGGTGTGACATTTCTGAATATTCAGTTTTCATGAGTCAATTAGTTTCATAGTTTTTTTATGCCCCAGAAATTTCCACTGTCAATGAAAGATCTCCAAGGATCTTGTAAAACGTTAATTTAGTGTCTGAAACAAAAAAGAAAAAAAAATCCATTTTCAAATGTGGAATAGTTCCAGCACAGATGGACAAGTAGAAACGTGTGGCTCAGCAGACTGCAGAGAGAAAATAATTTGTTTTCTACGCTAAAGGGAAAATACACTAAAGAAAGTGTTTATCTTTGTGAAACATAATTCCCAGGGTCACGTTCATTCCCTAATACTCGCCAATCTCATAACTGACTCATCATTTGCCTTAAAGTATATGAAACACTGATTGTGTTCCATGTTATGAATAGAAATTGTGCATTTACATACAATATAAGGTTGATGCAACTAGTTTGTCTACCAAAAAATATTTTTTACATTAGGACTTTAAATCTTTGCTTGATACTTAAAAATCAGAAAATAACAATACTAAAATCTAAAGTAAGATTCTTATTTGGAAATAAAATTGTATCATAAATGTTCTGCAGTAATAAGATCATTGTTACAGTTTTGTTTTACTGGGCACGCATGTGATTTGAATAGAGTTATACAGAAAAAGAGTGAATGAAAAGAGGTTTCAAGGTAAATGGCTCAAATGTGGAAGCAGAGTTAATTTTAAATAAGGCTAAAACAAAATTTGATGGTGATCAAAAATATGAAAATGAAAACATGATGAAGATCACAACAGGTATTGGGCAAAGATTGGTAGGTGATTTTTGATGTAGCATTAAAACTAAATGCAACGCAAATTGAATAAAGAACTCTATTGATGTGCCTTATAAATGATACTGTCAATAACTAGCCAACACAATTTGCCTAGTTAAAGCCATTTATTTTAAGGGACTAAGAGCAAGGAAAAAGCAATGGACAGTGTCAACACTGCCAGTCCACATATTTACCTTTTTGGTTATTAAATCAATTCAGCCTTTTGTAAATAATTCTTCACAAAATTCTCCTGGCTAAAGATAACAGGATGTGATATCAAAATTATAAAAATATCTGTGCTGAAAATCTATTTTAAGGAATGTTTATATTTTTATTTGTTAGTTGTTATTACTATGAACTTTTAATACAAATTATTGTATTTCACAATTTTTAAGATATTTTCTTCCATTTGGCCTCAAATATGTTGCTATTACATATGATTTAATTCTTTCACTAAATTTATCGCTTAATAAATGTCCCAAATATATACAAAATAGGGAAAAGAATCATATCATCAAAGACACTGAGGTAGAAATTTTGAGATGTTGGTTACAGTTGTGTGAACTTGACAATAAGGACCTGTTTGACTCAAAGTAAAGCAATTTCAATCTTCATGACTTGCACAGGAATCTTTGTGTTTGTTAATTTTCAAAAACTGTAGATGTTGTACCGTAAGATGTGATATTTATATATCATTTACTTAATTTTGTTTTGAACATTTTTCTTTGTTTTTCAAAATAATTTTTATTCTTAAAAGTATTATATATCTATACAATGAACTATTGATACCCACATTCCCATTTCCTCCCTCCAGTTTCCCACATCCCTCCAACATGTTACTCTTGATGATTTCTCCTCCACCTCCTCCTCCTCCTCCTTATTCTCCTTCTTTCTCCTCCCCTTCCTCCTCCTTCTCTTCTCTTCCTTCTTCTTTCTCTTCTTTTTTTGATTACATACTGAGTCCAATTATTGCTGCCAATATAGAATGTGTGTGGTGTCACCATTGGAGTTGGAGAATCCAAGTGTTAACATCCTTAAGAAAGGAATGATTCTCCTTCTTCCAGAAGTTATCAGCTGATGATTATGTGCACATCTTGTGCAGGTATTCACAGTGGATATAAGTTCATGAGTACTGTAGCCATGCCAAATTTAGAACTTTGCATTTTGCATTTCACAGCACTTCCTCACCTCTTACATTCTTTTTTTTTTTTTTTTTTTTTTTTTTTGAGACAGGGTTTCTCTGTGTAACAGCCCTGGCTATCCTGGAACTCACTTTGTAGAGCAGGCTGGCCTCGAACTCACAGAGATCCACCTGCCTCTGCCTTCAGAGTGCTAGGATTAAAGGCATGAGCTACCATTGCCTGGTTCAACTCTTACATTCTTTTATCCTCCCCTTCTGCAGTGACTGCTAAGCCTTGTGAGGTGAGTTTGGTAAAAATGTCACATTTAGGGCTGAGCACACAGGCTTATCTTAGCACCTTGAATATTTATGTTCTCTGGATTTACTGTTGTCCAATCCATAAAGAAGCTTCTTTGATTAATGTTGAGAGCAACCAAGATTTATTAGAGTAAACATAAGTTTTTAGAAAGCAATTTGACAACATGACCATTCAGCAAACAACAATAGTATGTTACATGCTGGGGTATACAAGACCCCCAACCATGGGGATGATTACACTACCAGGCATGACATTATTTCCATAGAGCATGCCTCAGATCCAATCAGAAAGCAGGTAGTTTCCCTAAAACAGCAGTACCATTATTACACCACTGGACATATCTTGTTGGGCAGATTAATATTGTACTAAACAGGGTCATATGCCAGATAAGCCCATGGATGCTTTTTCATTTGCAACAGTATTCATAGCAACCTCAAGCACTGTTAACGCTGGCCAATTGGGAGGACATTTTCTGGTTCATTTGATACTGATTTCTCTAAGTCCTGTAGCCAAAGCATGTGATATCTTTAGCAAAGGCATCTTACCACGTAGTTATGGTGGATAACCAAAGGCAATGGCAATAGGCTATGCTTTTCAGAGGCCTTTGGAGTCAGCTTGATCAATGATTCATAGGGAGATATCCCATGCCTTGCACTGTAGTTCTCATTTAGTAATCCACATCTTCTGGGAGGGACATTATTCACCCAAGCAGGGCAATACAATTAGACCTTCTTTTTACTTTTGGCAAAAAGTATATTTTGAAATTGGCTTACAACTAATGGGTTTCCACAAGGCTCTTTCCATACATCCTCAGTTTTGGTTAACCAACCCACTACCGTTTCCCCTCGTTCTTTTCCTTTCTGTCTGTTGATTCTACATTTGGAGATTCTACTGTTCAAAAATGTAAATTACTTGGTTTTTACTAAACATAGATACAATATTTTAATCCTTATTATCTAAATAATAACTTCTAACAATTATTCATCTAGTGTTTCCATTATGTTGGTGTCTTAGGGTTTCTATTCCTGTGGAGAGACACCATGACCATGACAACTCTTATAAAGAAAAACATTTACTTGAGGCTGGATTACAGTTTCAGAGGTTTACTCCATTATCATCATGGTGGGAAGCATGACAGTGTACAGGCAGACATGGTGCTGGAGAGGTAGCTGAGAGTTCTGCATCTGGATTGGCAGGCAGCAGGAAGAGACTGTGACACACTGGCCAGACTTCAGCATCTGAGACCTCAAAGCCCACCCCCTAGTGACATATTTCCTCCCACAAAGCCACACCAACTCCAACAAGGCCACACCTCCTAATAGTGCCACTCCCTATGAGCCTATGGGGACCATTTTTATTCAAACCACCACAGTTGGGTATAGGGACTGGTCTCCACCTGAACTGACTTATACAGAAGGATGTGCACAGTAAGGTGCCAGCAACACATTGTTTCATATAAAAGATTTCACAATTTGTGCACTTTAGTAATGAGGGGAGCCAGAGAACCAATAACCCACGTCTAGAGCTGCATTTCAATTACAAAGCTTGTGATTTAGTGTCCAGGATGATCTTTGAACCAGATTGTCCCTTTTCTAGATAGCAGAATTTGGAGGCTTCTGATAGTCCATCATCAGGCACAAGTAGCCCAGAGCTGAATGAACATCAATTGTCAATGACCCTCTACATTTTTCATAAAATTATGTATTTTTTAAACCTTAAAGTAGATATGCCATAGTTAATGTCCAATAACTCAGCATCCAAAATAATATTCAGCATCTTTCTATAATTTTTACAGTTATTTGAACCCGGTGAAAAATTGGCAAACTGTGTTAACGCTCAATGAGTCAATACATTTGATAAGCAGGACACATTTTCCCTCAGCTACCATGTCAGACTTCATAACCTGCTAATTTTTATTTTGCTGTATTGATTAAGACTGTAACCTTGAAAGTTAAAAGTCAATTGCTAGCTTTGTGAATAAATGTATATTTATTGTATTCTCAAGCTCAGAAAATAGCATTTTCATAAGCCCAAGCAAAACAAAACCATCAGATAAATAAATAAAGCCATAAAGCTGAGAGGTAATAATATTTCACTCTATACACACCTACACATAAGACTCATATTAACCTATATCTATTATGCTAAAAACAATCAATACCACACAATGAGATAGGTCCTTTCAGCAATTAATCTGATTTCTAGTTTCATTACTGATCAGTGGCACTGTGGGATATTTGAGAGCTTCTCAATGCATTTGGTGTGATCACACATCAATGATTAGTGCCAGAGGAACCATCGCTCTGTAGAGAAAGTGCTGTAGATACCATCTGAGGTCTTTAATTTATAAAAGAGCAAAGGTACTGACTGGTTTTGTGTGTCAACTTGACATGAGCTAGAGTCATCAGAGGAAGGAGCCTTGGTTGAGGAAATGCCTAGATGAGATCAAGTTGTAAGGAATGTTCTCAATGAATGATCAATGAGAGAGGGCCGAGTCCATGGTAGGTGGTGTCATCCCTGGGCTGGTGGTCCTGAGTTCTAAAAGAAAGCAGTCTGGTCAAGCCAGTAAGCAGCACCTCCCCATGGCTTCTGATCAGCTCCTATCTCCAGATTCCTGCCCTGTTTGAGTTCCTGTCCTGACTTCCTTCAGTGATTAACAACAATGTGGAAGTGTAAGCCAAATAACCCTTTCCTCCCCAGCTTGCTTTTTGGTCATGGTGTTTCATTGCAGCAATAGAAACCCTAACTAAGACAGGCACACATTGGGGTTGTATCTGGAGTAGCTTTGAATATACACTAGAACTTCTTGGCATTTTGAAACAGAAGAAAAGCTACCAGCTAGGTTTTATGTGCTCTTTCATATAACTACATAGAGTACTGTCTTATGGTTTTAGAACATGGTGAATTCTTTTTCTTAACCTTTTTACTTTGGAAGATTATAATTCAATATTTCTCCCTTCCTTGTCCTCTCTTCAATTCGCCCACATCCCTCTTCTCTCTATTTTTCTTCAAATTCAAGGCTTTGAATTCTCTATCTGCTCATGGTATATTAAAAGAAACTTCATCAAATTAAAACTATAGGGGAAAAATCATTCTTTTTCTTTAGCCAGTTTTTTTCACTATAAAGATGGACAAGAGAACACACACACACACACACACACACACACACACACACACACACACACACACACACACACTGAACTAGAATTACCAACACCCAGTGAAAACTTCACACAGCATACTTTGGGAAACTGATTCAAACTAAGGTGTTTAGTAGCTGAGGATGGTTGACACAGGGACACTAAAAGTTATCAGTACCAACTTGTTCATACTACAGGCTATTTTATGCATCAGCTCTTCCATCTGAAAGGATCATTTTGAAATCCGCACTGACCAGGGTTCTCTTTCACCTCATCTAGTCTTTCTTTGCTATTAAAAGAGGAAAATAAACTCAACAGTATATTACTGCTTGGGAGAAAAATTAATGTTCTCTTTATTTTGTGGTTCTCTGATTCTTACAAAGCATATCTAGTTATATAAATATTTCTTATCATGCTTAAACAAAATATTATCTACTCCCTTAAATTGTCTTTATTTTTAAAAACATTCAGTATACTATTCAAATATACTAAAAATGGCTCAGCAAGTACTGATTCTAGCTACCAAGTTGGGTCCCACCTCCACATTCTGCAAGGGGAGAATGGGATCTAGAAAAATGTCCTCTGACTTTCAAATGCATGTCATGACACATATTCTATACTTCATAGAATAAATATATTATATGAATGTAATTAAAATAATTATTAGATAGTAATTACTTATTCCTTTAAAACACAGTCACCATTGTTTTAAGTGGAAATAGCTTATACCCCAGGAGAGAAATGTTATGCTTAAACATTTGTAATAAAAACAAGTGGTAGTTGGTTGCTAATGACAACCCTACATCCACACACATCACCATAAAATATAACACAATGTGTTCATAGCCCTTAGCAGCCCTTCACACTTTAGTTGCCACTATTCACTTTGGGTTTTAGCAACTTTAGTGACTAGAAACAAAGCATAGGCTGTATATTTTCTTTCAGAAACATGTAGCTTTTCCTGTGTATGAATAATAGTTTCCCATTTTACAACCATTAATAAAATATAATGAGGAAATTCAATAGCATCGAATACTAAGCCTTTCCCTTTGGCCTAGTGCTAATTTTAGGTTTGTATATTGTGTGTTGTGCTCTGTGTGTGCATGTATATGTGTGTGTATGTGTAAGTGGATATCTATCAATGATCAGTTCTAAAAATATGGTTACAGAGGGGTAGAAGTGAGAAAATTTTAGGGTATATCACTGACTAACTGTTAGTAGGCAAGAGGAAAGGATCTTAACTCTGGCCTGTGATTTTTCTATTAACAATAAAGGCAATTTGGACAACTTTATATTTATCATAAAATTCAGTATGATTGTTGCATTGTTTATGAATGAAATTAATATTAACTTTAAAGCATAGTTTTACTAACAATTAAGATAAGAATCAGACAAATAAGTAATTGAATGTTAATAATTTTATTTAGGTCATTATTTTAATGAGAATATATTAAGTCTATTTGAAAAAAATGTACTGATGATCAGTAAAGGTGGAATGAATTTGTTAACAGGAGGAAACTAACTAATACCCTCTAAAGAAAGAAAATACAATGTTTTAGGTAATTCTTTTAAGAATAAAAATCAGTTGTATTACTACAAAACAATTTGCATTATTGAGAAAAATAATTTTGGACTATCAATTATCTAAAACTTACCTTCTGTCTACAGAGTTGGCACATATTTAAGTCTTTTAATATCTGATACATTCTAGCTATGAAATGATATAGTTTTAACCCATGATCATTGAATGTTCTGAAAACAGTAAAATGATGAATACTTTTTGAAAAGGATAATAAAATGACATGATGAAAGATTAGACCTGAAATTTAAGAAACTTTGTATAAAAACTTAAAAGATATTGGTTACCAAAGTATTAATGATGCATTAGAAGACCAACTTATACAATATTATTTAAGGGTGTGTCTTAGCTACTTATCTTTTGCTGTAATAAGCCTCTATGACCAAGGGAACTTACAAATGAAAGTGTTTAATTTGGATTTACAGATGGCAGAGCTGGAAATTGTCATTTCATTTTCTATGAAGAATTATGTTGGACATAAAGACCCACTGGGATTCAAGATGGCGGAGACAAGCAGACTCAGGTAGGCCTGTGGCAGCTGCCCTAGGAGGTAGACGGGCCTGGTGGCAGTGGCTGACAGGGACATTTAGGCCCAGCGGCAGCTGGCGGAGACATTCAGGCCTAGCGGCGGCCCACAGAGGTGTACAGGCCCTGCGGCAGAGATAAGCAGACGGAGGTGGACAGGACCGGCGGCGGCGGCGGCCGACAGAGACATTCAGGCCTGGCAGGGGCCCACAGAGGTGGACAGGCCACGCGGCGGAGACAGGCGGACACAGGTTGGCGACTTGCGGAGGTGGAAGGGCCCAGTGGCAGCGGCCGACAGGGACATACAGGCCCAGCGGCAACCGGCAGAGACACACAGGCCCCGTGGCAGTTCGCAGAGGTGGATGGGCCCGGCAGCAGTGACAAGCGGAGGTAGGTAGGCCCGCGGTGGCAGCCGGCAAAGACATACAGGCCCATTGGCCGCCCGCAGAGGTAGACAGACCCAGCGGCAGCTGACAGGTACATACAGGCCCAGCGGTGGAGACAAGTGGACGCAGGTGGGCCTGTGGCGGTGGGCCACAGGGGTGGACAGGCCCGGGGATGGAGAGGGGCGGACACAGCTTGGAACGGGGACGCCCCTAGCCCCAACACCTGGGGAAGAGGCTATCTCCGTGGGTCGGAACCAGGGCGAGTCTGGACACTCCATCTGGGGACAACCCAGGGCCCAACTGCTGATCCTGTGAAACCCAACAACTTGGAGGTGTTGGTGAGACTACCCTGCTCAGCTGAAACCCATCTGGGAGAGGATTCAGATGCCTACAGTTTGAAGTCTGAAGAAACAAGATCAGCTGAGGAGTTGACAAATGAACAAAACGTGACCTGGGAACACAGAAGAAGGCGCTACCCAGTCACCAAACCAGATCACGAGAATCATAAGTATATAATTCACCGACTGAAATCAGCTGTCCCTGAAGAAACAGCCCAATAGCACCAATTTAACCAAGAAGCCCTACTAAACCAAGACCAAAAATTAGAACAAGAGAGGCACTCTCAGACACAGACACCACCTGCACCGCACAGAGGAAAAGATGAGTAGACGCCAGTGCAAAAATACAGGCAACAACATAAAGACCTATATGGCAACATCAGAACCTAGTGATTCTACACCTGCAAGACCTAAACATACCATGACAGAAGAAACAGAAGAAATCAACCCTAAAAATGACTTTAAGAAGATGATAGAGGCCCTTAAAGAAGAAATAAAACATTCCCTCAATGAGGAAATAAAAACTTTCCTTAAAGAGGAAATGAAAAACTACCTTAAAGAGGAAATAAAAACTTTCCTTAAAGAGGAAATGAAAAACTCTCTTAAAGAGGAAATAAAAACTTCCCTTAAAGAGGAAATGAAAAACTCCATTAGAGAGGAAATTAAAAACTCCCTTAAAGAAATGGAAGAAAAAACGAACAAAAAATGGGAAGAAATCAAATCAAGCCAAGAAAAAGCAATTAAACAGATGAAAGAAACATTCCAAGATCTGAAAAATGAATTTGAGACAATAAAGAAAACACATGCTGAGGGACTGCTGGAAATAGAAATCCTGACAAAACGAACAGGAACTACAGAAACGAGCATAACCAACCGATTGCAAGAGATGGAACAGAGAATCTCTGACACTGAAGACATGATAAAGAAAATAGATTCGTCAGTCAAAGAAAACACTAAAGACAAAAAAGTCATAACACAAAACGTCCAGGAAATTTGGGACACCATGAAAAGACCAAACCTAAGAATAATAGGGATAGAAGAAGGAGAAGAATACCAACTCAAAGGCACAGAAAATATATTCAACAAAATTATAGAAGAAAACTTTCCTAACCTAAAGAAAGAAATACATATGAAGATACAAGAAGCTTACAGAACACCGAATAGGCTGGATCAAAAAAAAAAGTCCCCTCGCCACATAATAATCAAAACACTAAACACACAGAACAAAGAAAAAATATTAAGAGCCGCAAAGGAAAAAGACCAAGTAACATATAAAGGTAAACCCATCAGAATAACACCAGACTACTCAATAGAGACTATGAAAGCTAGAAGATCATGGACAAATCTCATGCAGACACTAAGAGACCACGGATGCCAACCCAGACTATTATACCCAGCAAACTCTTAATCACCATAGGCGGAATAAACAAAATATTCCAGGATAAAACCAGATTTAATCAATACCTGTCTACAAACCCAGCCCTACAGAAAGCACTAGAAGGGAAAATTCAACGCAAAGAAGCTAAACACATCCATGAAAAATCAAGCAATAGATAATCCCACACCAACATACACCACAGAAGAAACAAGCTGGTGTAGCTATCCTAATATATAGAGAAAAAGGATATTTCAAAAGAGAAGAAGTCTTGTGGCAATGCCTCAGTGGTCCAGGTAACTACCAGAACTCGGAAAAGTTGGTTGAATTTGGGATTGACTGGGAGGCCAAAGATTTAAAAAGCAGAAGATTCTCTCAAGACACAAGTTGTGTGATAATAGTGTGTTTTGTGTGTGTGAATGAGAATTTGTAAATGTTGAATTCTAGGCTTCGACAATCATTGTCAGTGCAGATTAAGCTGCAAGTATTTATGCTTTAAAACTTAAATTATAAAGCTAGTTACGTCTTTCTAACAACTAGTTTTAATGTTTACGAGCATATTTTACCTACATTACCTTTTCAGGATGTTGAGAAAGATGCATCATAAGCAAAGGCTGGAGGCTGGGGGCTAGATGGTTTTGAGGAAGAGGTCTTGGTGGACTCTTTCATAAAGCAAAGGGAAGCAATGCCTTCTGGGAAATGAGCTAAGTTTTAATCTAGTCTTTAGGATTAGAAGTCAAAAACAAAAATATTAAGGAAAGGAAAACCTAATTGATCTTTGAAGTATTGTTATATGGAATTGAGTGGGGCTTTTGAGGCCTTTCTTCCAGAAAACAAGGACTTGGTTGTCAGGTCTATATTAGGCCTAAACCTTGGTGCCATGTAGTTGTACTTAAATCATTTCAATGGAAAGTGTCTTAGTGATTGGAACTTCTAGTGCAGTTTGGAGTTCTTCCATTTGAAAAATGTGATATTTGCATGGGATTGTTTGAATCTTGTTTTCTAGTCCCTCCCCATCACCACCCTCATAGTCTGAAGGTAGATTTTTCTCTTGATAAAGGAACAAAAAAGGTGAACATCTTGTTTGTAAATAGGTATCTAGTAACTAGTGGTAAACTTGAAATGGTAGAATTCTTTAAAGCCTAATTCTAGATAGCCTTAAGAAAATATATCTTAATTACTTTTGAACCTGTATTCACCTTGTTTTTTTCAAATATCTTAAGTTATATTTTCTTTTTCAGAGCTGCTTCTTATTTGGGGCTACTTTTTTTTTTTTTTTTAATTGAGGCGTAATTCATAAAAGGGTATATTGTTTTGATGAGACTTTTTACAACTGTGGCTGGATGTCTTTCTTTAGTCTTCCAAGAAGGGCCATTTTACTTTTTTAGAGTTACTTTTTAAAGTCATGAGGTCAACAACTTGGACTACTATGCATGTAAGTGCTAATGCAAATTAAAGCCCAAGTTGACCTCCAGCAGCAGTACATTCTATGTTGACAGTGAGAGAACACTTTGCCTGTTAGGATACTGTTACTCGTGGACTGAAATGCTGAAGAAACCCCTCCCCCTATTTTGTTTTTTTGCAAAAATCAAGGTATATTCTAGGGTTTCCTGGTTGACTCAACAGATAAACTGAGATGATAGTCTTAGTTCAGAAATGATCTGAATGTAGATTTACAGTCTACGTGTACAGCTGGCTAAGTGAGATCACTTTCACAGTTCTGCATGTATCCCATCGGCTCCCCATTAGTCACTGAACTCTTAAAACTGGTATTGTAACATTATTACAATGTTTTGCGCCAATTTTATAAACTTTACAGTACAATATGTGTTCCTTTTCTGAGGCAAACCAAAGGTATATTTCTCAAGGTTCTGCTGCTATCAGCAGTGTTGATGGAGGATTTTTTATACATTTGTAATAGATAGAAATAAACCAGAAAAAAAGAAGAAAAAAAAAGTGGTGGAGGAAAAGGTGAACACTGCAAGAATACTCAAAAGGGCTGGGAGTTGCAAACGCCAAGATTGGCTTTGCATAGTAAATGGAATAGAACAGCTCTGAACTATAGCTTACTTTTCCTGGTTTGGTCTGACAGAATGATTGAATGCTTTTGTAAAAAAATCAGAGCCTTAAAAACAAGGATTTGGTGAGATTGTAAAATGGTGTGCCACTTTGGCAAAACAGTCTGGTGGTTGGTCAAAATGCAAAACATTGTTACTCTGTTACTCAACAATTCTTCCCTTAGGAATATAACCTCAAACTACTGAAAATGTGCACCTATGAAACATGTACATGAAGGTTTACAGCAGTGTGTTGCTAATAGTAAAAAAGTTAAAACAACTCGAATAGTTATCAAATACTGGAGAGAAATAAAATGTGGCTTATTCATACAATAGAATATTATTAAGACATAAAAATGAATGAGAAACTGACAGATTAAATGACTTTGGTGAACCTTCATAATTTCATTTGTAGATCTTTCCATTTCTAATTTATAAATACTTTTGGGGTTATAAATTATAAATGTACTGCCTCCTGTCAACATTGTATACTTCTATTTGATGATTTCTGTGTCAAATATTATATGGAAATGTTTCCAAGTATTTTCTGTATTAACTGTGAATGCATAGAACAAAATAAATTGCCTGTGATGGAAAAATAAAAAAAAAAAAAAGAATTATGTTGAAATCTTGATGGGGATTGCATTGTATCTGTAGATAGATTGCTTTTAGTAGGATGGCCATTTTCACGATATTAATCCTACTGACCCACGATGATGGGAAGTCTTCTCATCTTCTGATATTTCCTTCAATTCCTATCTTCAATGCCTCAAAATTTTTATTATATTAGGCTTTCTCTTATTTGGTCAGAATTATCTCAGGATATTTTTTGAGACTATTATCAAAAGTGCTACTTTCCTGACTTCTTTCTTAGTCCATTTGTTATTTGTATATTAGAGGGATACTGCTTTTTGTGAGTTAATTTTGTATCGTTACTTTGCTGAAAGTGTTTATTGACTGTAGGAGTTCCCTGCTAGATTTCTTTTTAGGGTCATTTATGTCTATTATATCAGCTGCAAATAAAGATATTTTGAATTCCTTCTTTCCAATTTGTATCTCATTGATCTCCTTCAGTTCTCTTATTGCTCTAGCTGAAGCTTTAAGCACTATATTGAATAGGAATGGAAAGAGTGGACAATCTTGTCTTGTTCCTGATTTTAGTAGAACTGCTTTGAGTTTCTCTCCATTTAAGTTCATATTGACTGTGGGCTTGCTGTAAATTGCTTTTATTATGTTGAGATATGTCTCTTGTATCCTTAACCTTGCCAAGACTTTTATCATGAAGGGGTGTGGATTTGTCAAAGATCTTTTCTGCATCTAATGAGATGATCATGTGGATTTTGGTCTTTCAGTATATTTATATTGTAGATTACATTTATCAATTTACATGCTGAACAATCTCTGCATCTCTGGGATGAAGCCTACTTGATCATGGTGGATAATCTTTTCGCAGTGTTCTTGGATTTGGTTTACAAATATATTGAGAACTTTTGCATCTGTGTTTATAAGGGAAATTGGTCTGTAATTTTCTTTCTTTGTTGGGTATTTATGTGGTTTAAGCATCAGGGTAATTGTGGCCTCATTAAAAGGATTAGGCAATGTTCTTTTAGTTTCTATTTCATAGAATAATTAGAGAAATATTGACATTAACTATTCTTTGAAGATGTGGTAAAATTCTTCACTGTATCTGTCTAGCTCTGGGCTTTTTATAGTTGGTAAACTTTTATGTACTGCGTTTACTTCACCACAGGTTATGGGTCAGTTTAAATTGCTTAAGTGGTCTTGATTTAACTTTAGTAGGTTGTATATAGCAAGAAATTCACACATTTCTTTTAGATATTTCTAGCTTGGTGGAGTACAGATTTTCAAAAAGTATGTCCTTATGATTCTGTGGGTTTTCTCAGTGTCTGTTGTAATGTCCCCCCACTTTGTCTCTAATTTTATTAATTTGGATCTTCTATCTCCATCTTTTAGCTAATTTGGCTAAGGGTTTATCAATCTTATTGATTTTCCCAATGAGCCAGATATTTGTTTCACTGAGTCTTTATATTTTGTTTTTATTTCTATTTTATTGATTTCAGACATGAATTTTATTTTTTTCCTGTGTATGTTTTTATTGGGTGCCATTTCTTTTTTTCTGTTTTAGACGTTTTAGGTGTTGAATTACATTGTTAGTGGAGAGCTCTCCATTTTATTTAAATGTAGGCATTTAGTGCCCCTTAGGTGGAATCATCCTCACTGTGTCCTATAGGTCAAGATGTGTTGTAATTTCATTTTCATTTGATTCTAAAAAGTCTTGAAATTCTTAATTTCTGTCTTGACTTATTTTTCAGTCAGTATAGTTTTTATTATTTCTGTTGTTGTTAATATCCAG
Organism: Peromyscus maniculatus bairdii; assembly: GCF_049852395.1. NCBI lineage: Eukaryota > Metazoa > Chordata > Mammalia > Rodentia > Cricetidae > Peromyscus > Peromyscus maniculatus. The sequence goes on along the minus strand of NC_134870.1, from coordinate 71,384,270 downwards.
CTTTGATCCATGATGATCAAATAGGATACAGGGTGTTACTTCTATTTTATTACATCTCTTGCAAGTTGCTTTGTGTTCTAAATATGTGGTCAGTTTTGGAGAAATTTCCTTGAGCTGGATCTTAGGAATGTATGATGGCTGTGGGTTTTCTGGATGGTAATCTTTCTGCAGGTCTGTGGTCTACAGAGGAGTAGAGGTGGGCTAGGAAAAAAGACTGAGAAGGGCTTGAGGAAATGGCCAAGAGGATCCTGGCTACACCATGAAGTGGGGTCCCCAGGGATCTGGAGGTGTGGTGAGATGAAAGGATCCTGCAAGTAGGCTGCAAGTGTGGCTAAGAATCATCTGGAGAGACAGGGATGAGAGGGCTAGAGGGGACTTGTGTCTGAAACAGGAGTTGAATTCTCCGTGGAATGGAGTTGTGGTAGAAAGAGGGGTACCTGAAAACAAGTTGTTCCTGGGGCTGAGGCTGAGAACGGCAGGATTGTAATGGAGGATAGGATGAAGGATAGTGTCAATCACTTACATGAGTCCCGGCTAGGTAAGGCTACTAGGGGTAGTGTCATAGGTTAAAAAGTGTTTCTAGATATTGGGAGGTGACACAAAGGAATGGATTTGCCAGAAGAGATGGCTTGGAGAGTTCTTAGGGAGAGAGAAACCTGGACTTACCTCAAAGTCCAGCAGAGTCTCTGGAGAATTGAGGGTTGCGAGAGGACAGGCATCTGCAAAGACTGCAGTTCTTATTTCTTTTTGCCCTGCTTTCTCTTTTGCATTGTATATATGCAAAAGATTGATTACCAATAACCATGAGGAATCAATTTTAGACTGTCTTGAAGTCTCCCCTGAAAAGAAAATTAATCCAATGCTTTTCAATTTCGCTGTAGTCATATTCTTAGGACAATGGTAGAAAGTAGCCATAGTCTGTCTTCCTCAAAACACCACAAGGATGGAGTGGATCTCAGTTGATAATATTGTTCCTCTCTGAAGCCTCTTCATTTGGCCTTCATATTTCAAATTGCTCTCAGCAGTATTGTCTTTCAAGCTCTTAGTAGAATTGTCCACTAAACCCTGCTTATAAGATCAACTACTTTCCTAGTCCAAAGTCCCAATGTCTCCCAAATCCCTCTGAAATGCATCACGGTCTATCTTGTTATAGCAATCACCCACTCCCTGGTATCGACTTCTGACTTATTTACTTATTTATGGCTGTGATTAGACATCATGACCACGGAAACTTATAAAAGAAAGCATTAAATTTGGGGTTAACAGCTTCAGAGGGTTGGAGTCCATGATGGCAGAGTAAAGACATGGCAGCAGGAACAGCTGAGAGCTCACATCTTGATCCACAAGTTGGAGGAGTAGACGAAGACAGGGAATGACACAACTCTTTAGAAACCCCAGAATCTACCTCCAGTGACACATCTTCACCAATAAGTTCCTTCCTTCCCAAAGGAGCCACTCTAGTTTACACTTCCTCCAACAGCAAATAAGAATTTTTCTTTTCCTACCTCCATGCCAACATTTGTTGTCACTTGTACTCTTGGTGATAACCATTCTGATTTGGGTGAGATGAGATCTGAAAGTGTTTTCATCAGTATTTCCCGGGTGACTAAAGATGTTGAATGCCAGTTCAATTTTTTTTTTCCTATCTACTTGGTTTCTCCGCTGGGACTCTGCTTAGTTTTTTTTAACTCTTTTGTGTGTGTCTGTGTATTTAGTTTAGTGTTGGCAGCAGTAAGTTTGCTGCCTTAATTTTAAATGTCTTTTTTTTGTCTTGTCTCAGTTAAGTTGTTTGTGTGAAATGTGTAGATGGGTTTCGGAGGGTGGTGGGGATCAGTTTTTCTGTTTTTTTTTTTTTTCTGTTTAGAAAACAGTGTCTGGCTTGCCTACGGATACAGAGTAACCATTTTTTGACTCCTACTGTTAGAGGGGTATATAAGCCCATGTTGGTACAAATAAAGGGAGTTGCTTCCCTGACAAACTGAAACTGGGTGTCTAGAGTGTTGTTTAACCTCGGCGTCCCACGCCAGATTTCGTGCTCCAGCTGCACGGGCCGTGCCAATTGGAGGTCCCACCGAGATCTGGAAAGAGGGGTAAGCGAACGAGGTTCACCTTCACAAAGGAAGAGGGAGGATTGGATGTAACAGAGTAAAATAGGGTACGTACCATGGGTAATTCTGCAAAAGCTCAGTTGGCCACTGAGGAACAGGAATTAAGTTAAGTAAGCAAGGAACAGGAATTAAGTCAAGTAAGCAAGGAACAGGAATTAAGTCTAGCACCGCACTCACATTTGTCGATACCATAGCTGAAGCAAGTCTTTGGTTTCTGACAGGAGGAGGTTTGAATGTTCCAGATTGGGAACAAGTAAAAAGAGATTTACAAAAAATGTTGCAAGAGAAAGGCACAGATAAATTTCCTACAGCTGCATTTTCTCTATGGAGACTTGTGAAAGATGCTCTTCTGACTGATAAAGTGTAAGTGAAAGAGCAACTTTCTGAGTGCGAGCAAGCATTTGCTAATGCTCAGAAGGCGGAGATGAATGAATCTTTAAAAGAAAAAAAAAAAGAGGTCAAGGTCCCCTGTAAAGGAAAATAAGGATATTTATAAAAGTTTAGTTTTCTTTTTTTTTTAGTTCTCTGTATATTGTAGATGTTAATCCTCGGTCAGATATGTACTTGGCAAAGCTTTTCTCCCATTCTGTGGGTTGCCCCTTCCTTTGGTTGACAGTTCTTTTGCTGCATACAAGTCTTCCAGTTTATTGACACCCAACTTTCTGAATGCTGACTTGTCACTGGTACTCGAATCTATGTAGCCTACCTTCCCCATGAAACAAATGATAGGAAACTAGGCTAAGTGGTATAGTGTAACCAAAGAGCTGAATTTTGATAGAAAAAAAGATACAACTTTGCTGATATTAGTAGTGAAATACCAAACTTGATGTGAGGAAAATTTAGGTATGAATGACAATCTTGCATGATATGGATACAATAAAGTTGTCAAAAACAAAATGAAATATGGAAACTTTTTGAATATTACTTTAATATCAATTGTTACATCTATTTTCTTTATTTGCCATTATTCCTATCAGTTAAATAAAATGAATATTGACTAAAAATTCACATTAATTTTATTAGCTTCTAACCTTGTGCTCTTCAAAAAACTTGTGCCACAATTAACTTTATAGCATAAAATGATTTTCAGTTTCCCTATGGATATGCATGAAGGAGTGGATGAAAATAAATTTACTTGGAAAAGCATTTCTATATTTAGTAATTTATTTGTAGCTGCATTTAGCTCTTTGTATAGCAGTCCATATGCTAACATTTCAAGTGAAACTATCATCCAGAAGCGAAGAGAGGTTAGCAGGAGCCCTGTAATCTCAAGGAAGAGACTGACAGGAGGAGATGTGTGCATGAGGTCAAATGAAAAGGCTAAGAATGGAATAGCCTTGCCTTGACCATAGAATTTCAGGTGAATATTACTTAATTTTTATAATTGTCCTCCTCCCCCAGTACCCTGCCTGCACTAAAAGTAACTCTGAGTTATGATTTAACTCTGAGTCATAGATCATGGAAACAGCTGGCAGACTTTTCCTTACTGTTCAATGGCTTCCAAATTAGCAGATTAACAGGAAATAGAGAGCATCATTTTTATTCTAGTGAGAGTGTGTGTATATCCAAGCATATCTGGATCTGAGTTACCTACTTACAACAATAATTTTCAGCTCTACCCATTTTTATACACATTCTTAACAGCTGATAATATTTCATTGTGTAAATACACTATATTTTCCTTACATATTCACCAGCCAATAGACATCTAGGCTGTTTCCACTTACTGAATATTTTGAATAGAGCGTCAATAAACATGGGTGAGCAGGTAATACCCAGAGGAGGGTATAGAGGTCTTTAGGTGCATGCCCAAGATTGATGCATCTGGACCATGTGGTAGAGTTATTTCTATCTTTTTGAGGATTCTCCACACTGATTTCCAGAGTGTAACCATTAGTTTACACTCCTACCAGCAGAAGAAAAGGGCGGAAAGACTGTAAGAACCAGAGGTGGTGGATGACGAGAAGGAAACTGTGTTTTCCTGATAAAGCGTGGCAGTTGCACATACAAATTTGTAGTGGCTGTGGCAGCATACACAAGTCGTGTGCAAGCTCAATCCAGACGAAATCCCAGCATGGACAGGGACTGTGCTAGAAGCCTTATCTAGGTGTGGAAGTGTTGCTAACTGATAGCTGCCAAGAGAGGGAGTTTGCTTTCTTCAGAGGTGTGGCCCCTGCTCAGTCCTACATTTTCCAGTGGGTGGTCACACAGGTGTGAGTAAATAGGCACCACCTGGGGACTTGATGGGGTAAAATAATGAACAAGAGTTGGGAGGGTAAGGGATGAGCGATAGATCTAGGGGGAGGAAGCAGGAAGGATGAATATGATCAAAATACATTGTATGAAATTAATAAGATAGTTTAAATTTTTTTTAAATAAAAGTTGAATTTTATGTGTGGACAAGCAGATACATGGGGCACTAGGGGGAAGAGGGAGTTTGCCTTGACTTTGCAAATCTCTGTATGAGAAATACCATTCTTGCCAGTTCTAGGAGTGGTGAGAGCCTCCTGAAACCCATTTCCTCAGATGATATTCAAGAAAAAGTCTGGCAAACAGAGGCTTCTACAGATAATAATACACTATTTTCACCCCTTTCAGAAAACATATATAAAATGGAAAGTAGGCATTTCTCATAGGTATATATTTATATTTAATTTTAATTTTGATAATTATATACTTGAGTACACTGTATTTACATCATTTCCTCCTCTGCTCTCCCTACTTGTACCCTTCCTGTGTCTTACCCACCCCTCTTGAATTCTTTTAGAATTACTATTGTTAACTATATATATGTATATACAAAACCTACTGAGTCCAGTTAGTGTTGTCCATATAGATGGATGTTTAAGGATGGTTAATTACGACTGGGGAACCTATCAAGGGCTCGTCCCTGGAGAATAGAGTCTTCCTTGCTCAGCGGCTATTGAATGGCTTGTAGCTCTTCATTTAGGGGTGGAGTCTTGTAAAAATTTCCCCATCCATGTTGGCATGTCAACTGGTTTGGGCATTCAGGTCTTATAAAAGCAAAACTACATTGCCAATATTTCATGGGTGCAGAATCCCTGTTATGTTTAGAAGAGACTATTAGCACTCATACTTGTCTTCTGGCTCTTGCAATCTTTATACCCCCTTCCATGATGTTCCCTAAGACTTAGGTCATGTTGTTGATGTCACAATTGGGTTTGAGCATTCCATGGTGACTTGTTCTTTGCTTCTTGATAATTTCTATCTGTAGTAGCCTCCATTTTCAGAAGAAAGTTTATTTGATATGGCTGAAAGCTGCATTCATAGATGGGTATTAAGGACAACTATTTGGAAAATATTTAGAAGCTATAGTGATGTAGAAAAAAATGTCAGTAGTAGGTTCTGTTCTAGGGTCTGAGATCTCTCCAACCACAGTTTCTTTACCCATTTTACAGCACCAGGTATAAGTTGCCTCTTATAGAGTGGGTCTTAAGTCCAATTACATAACTGTTGGTTGTCTCTAAGATATAAATGCCATTATTGCACCACTGGGGATACAATACAACAATAGTTGTTATTTGTAGCTGGCAGGACTGCTGATTGTTCTCATCACTTGACATCTTGCACAGTACCTTCTAATAGTATGAGAGCTGGTCCTTGGGGAGGAAGATTATAGGTCAATACAATCATTTTTTGGATGGTTTTCATTAACTTTTTATTTATTGAACATATTTTGATTCCTTTCAGTTTTGGAAAATTACATGTCAAGCTTCTGTGAACATTCATGCATATAATTGATTTTGGCTCTACCATTTAAAAAGATTTTGTAAAAATAATAGTTATATGTCAATTATCTCACCATCATCAATATATTTTGATATATATCTATATACCAATCATATATCATTGAAATGTGTATTTCAATGTTATAGCACATTTATAATACTGTAGTCAGTACCATCTTATTCCTCCAAGTCCAGTGTTCAAAGCATATAGTGTTTTCAGTAATAGGATATTTACCTTCAAGTTTTGGAGTGCAGCCTAGGGTGATGGCAATAGGCATTATTATTTGGGGGTTCTCACCAACTCATTAGATCAATAACTTGAATGGAGAGATAATAGAAATTTTCAAAAAAGTCAAAAAACTCCTTTATTTATTCAGCAAGCACGGGGTGAAGATTCTCTAAGCATACCACTATTTTGGAATCTTGATTTTCAAAAGTGAATAAAATATACCATATGTTGATATCATGCATATACATTCTATGGTGGTGAGAAAGTATATAATAAGTTTCTAAACTCTCTGAAATCCAGGAAGTAAATAATCAGTGAGGGGATGTAGAGCAGGAGAAAAAGAATGGATGAATCCCAGGAGAATTTTGTGGCATTGGAAAAAATAGATAGAAATGACTTCAGAAAGATGAGATTTATCAAGGTTTAAATTCCATTCTAACCAAGGCAGAAACAATGGATTGAACACTACTGAGAATACTGATGACTTCAATAAGATGTTTTACTGAGTACATGGATGGTAACATTCTTATTCAATTTAAGGAGAATGGGGATTTCATTTGGTCAAGAAAGAACAGGTACAATCCAGTATGTCCATCTCACTGACTGCAATTGTAACATGGAAACAATGCATGGAGCATAAGAAGTCTGAAAAGACAGTAGGCAGTGTGCGCTGTGGCACAGAGCTGTGAACTCAGCACCATCAGGAGAATTACAATTTGATGACTAGACTAGGTCGATTTAAGAAAAAAATCATTTCTGAATTTTTGAGAGCCAATAGCAGCAGGCAGATGAAGTCTAGAATGGGTTTTCTTGGATTTGCTCTCTTTCTCCCAACACTGTCCTCTAGCTGGGACTCAACAGAATCTTAAGCTTGGAAGTGATTTTCATCTTGGACAGAAAAGGTCTAAAGCTTCTATTCTAGTCCTGACCAGTCATGGGAACATGCCCTCCTCACTCTAGGAAGTCATGGGAAACCCCTCTTACTTTCTATTCCTTTGTTTTGGGTTTCTTTTTTTTTTAATCTTTACATGCAGCATTTTCCAAGCAGCTCTGTGGAGGCAGCAATGATAACAGTTCCTGAAGGAATAAAAACTGTGAGGGAAGAAAACCTGCTGTCAGCTCAGAGCCGCTGTGACCTAATAGAGCATGCTCCTTGTGAAGAGTTCTCCTTAACTCATAGGGGAGCTGGCATTTTTTTTGTCATGGCTCCTGAGGATTTGAAGAGTCATACCCTACCCCACAGTGCAGCTTGTTTCACTCAATATTCATGCATAAATACTTACCTCATTCAAAAGCACACCCACAGAAACACACAGAATGGTGGTTGACCAAATAGCTAGGCAGCGAGTAGTCCCATCAAGATGTCATATGTTTTATTTTCTCAGAGAAGCTTTAAAATTTCAGAAATAATCAATCTTTCCAGGGTGTGTCAAAAAGCTAATTATTATTTTTCCTTTCTAAATGATATGTTGTGAGGAGGTCCAAATTATTAATTTAGCCTAAGCCTTGTGGCATCTTGGAGAGTTGACAAACTCAAGACAAATGAAGATTAACTTCATAAGCAATTAATTTTCTTTCTATTTGTAGATTGTATTTAAAGTAGAAGTATCAACAACATTTGGAAAAGACAATGGAAATATTCCATATAACGAGGTCTGAGGCATCATATTTACTTTATTTAGCATGAATATACAATACTAGCAAAGGACTATGTGACTATTTGCAAACAAATAATATTGTAAGCCTAGCAAGTGATGTATCAAGTCATATGTCAGTCTGTACTCAAAAGGAAGGTCATGGTCTTTGAAGATGATATTGACCTTGTTTTAATAACAACTTCACTTGCAAAGGCAGAGAAAAAAAATTGAACTCTTCAAAACAGGGTAAGTTATGCTTACCAACAGTTCTAAACACAGAAAAGCTACATGTCTCACTCCTGACCTATGCTTACTGTGAATAAACGAAAGTCCCAGTTCCTCAGTTACCATGTACTTGGAGACTCCATTATGTCACAGCTAAAGAAACTCTCTGTTTAAGCAGCAGAGTGAGCTAGGGGTTGTATGTGGCTTTCCAGCAAGGCCATCAGAAAGAGGGATGCTTGAAGTGTGCCAGATCATCACAGAACCAGTCTCAAGTCACACAAGATGCCAAAGCATCTCTGTAGCTTCTGTGTGCCTGAAAGCAGAGGGCAGACAGGAATGCCAGCACCCACACATGTGACATACAGTCACTCACTTCCACAAAAAGCTGGAAAGGACAGGTGCAGTTACCCACACAGTCACAGAGGTACATTTAGGTCACTCAATTCAGAGGTTCATAAAATCCACAGAAGATTGGGCCTTAGGGGAAGGTGACAACTTCCTAAAATTTTAAATTTTGGTTGATGTGCATTTTCTGAGGAATCTTATAACATCCAAGAGTCTCAGTGTAGTTGTTAGGTTAAGAATGGAGCCCACAATCAAGTGAAAGCCCTTATTTTATAGCTGTCTTGTACAGCAGATATCAACCAAGTTCTTGCTAGTGCCGAGTGACACACCCCTTCTCTGTGCTCAACACACACCATGAGCTTGTCTCTCCTACCGTCTGTCTACTCGAGCTCCAGCTCAGGGACACACCCCTTCTCTGTGCTCAACACACATCATGAGCTTGTCTCTCCTACCGTCTGTCTACTTGAGCTCCCTGCTCCTGCCCCACCACCTGCCCCACCTCTCCTCTTGACTTTCATTTTTTCCCTTAATTTTGAAACACACTTTTCCTGCTAGTTGGGACTCTTGCACACCTTCCCCCACACAGTGGAGACTGAAAATGTCAAGACTCAGCTTGGGTGCTGCTGCTCCCCACTTGATTCTGACATTTTGGTGCTCCCCACAATATCTTGGCTTTTAAAAGGAAAGGTGTCCCATTACATTATATTTCTTTCAGAAGGCAACAGACACCGCATCAGGAAAAGAAGCTGTCTCTCTTACTGGTAATCCAGACATCCAACAAGTCATCATAAAACCCTATAAGTGCTTGCATCTACGAGACTCCCAGTAATAGGATTTCATTAAATGTTTTAAAATTCCTGTAGTGACTGAATTAGATGAAATGGGCTCCTCAGTGTCTTATGATCAGATGCTCAGTTTCTTTGAGACAGACCTTTTTCTTATCTGGTGGGTATAATAGTCTGAGTTGAAGTTTGTGGTTATTCTGAACCTGGAATGTATCTTTCCAGGTCCCTCTGGCTTTAAATATTTCTGCAGAAAAGTCCATTATTCTGATAGGCTTACCTTGATAAGGGACTTCATCCTTCTCTCTTGAAGTTTGCAATACTGACCCCACCTTAAATTCAGGGACTTCAGTATTTTAGCTGTAATATGTTATGGGAGTTTCTTCCCTCATCTTGTCTATTGGTGTTATTATACTTCATGTTCCAGGGTGGGCATTTCTGTCTCTGGATTTAAGAAACTTTCTTCTTTGATTTTTATTGAAAGTATTTTCTAAGCTTTGGTGGGGGACATTATTGTACTTACTCTGTGGCAATTATTCAAAGGTTTGGTCTTTTAATGGCATCTATGAGCTTCCCAGTCCTCCATTCTTGTATATTTATTATTGGTCTTTACCATATGATCCAATTTCTTTATCTTGTCTTCTACCCCCCCCCAGTATTCTATTTTCAGCAGGATCTGTTCTGTTAGTGAGGGTTTCCACTGTGTTTTTTTTTTTTTAAATTTGACTTATTGAACCTTTTATTTCCAACTTCATTTTTTCTTCAGCAGTTCTCTTTATTATTATCTTTGTAATTTGGATTCCTACAACATGTATCTTTCCATTTTCTTGTGTTTTTCTCTATTTCTTTCTTCATAGACTTCAAGTTTTCATTTTTGTTGTCTTTCAACTTATTGGTTAGGTTTATTACTAGATATTTTATTTTCTTTCAGGCTATTGTGAATGAGTGTTCACAGGATCTCTGTATGTTTGCTGATGTTTAGCAAAGGTGTTCATTTTTATACCTTGATTCTGTATCCTGCCACACTGCTCAAAGTGTTTATTCTTCCTAGAAGTTTTCTACTAGATGTATCCTCTAAGGATAATATATCATCTGAAAATCAGGTTTTGACTTCTTTTCCTACTTATATCCTTTTAATTTCCTTCTCTTGTCTTATTGTTCCAGCTTGTGCTTTGAGTAAAATACTGAAGAATAGTGGGGCTATTGGACAGCCCTGCCTAATTTTTAATTTTAGTGGAATTCTATCAAGTTTTTATCCATTTAGGATGATATTGGCTGTGGGTTTCTTATAGATAGGTTTTTATTAGGTTGAGATAGAGAGACTGTCTAGTCACAATCACTCTAGAACTTTTATCATGAAGCCATAATGGATTTTTGTCAAAGGCTTTTTCTTAATCAGTTGAGATGATTGTGCTGGCTAATTTTATGTCAACTTGACACAAGCTGTAGTCATCTCATAGGGCTGAACCTCAATTGAGAAAATACCCCTAGAAGATCGGGCTGTAAGTAGACAAGCCCATAGGGCTTTTTCTTTTCTTTTTCTTTTTCCAGTGGAAAGTGCTGTTTATTTTATTGAATTAAACATCATCTTTGGCTGGAGCTCCACAAACGTCATTGCTTATTGTGTGTGTGAGTGATTGAAGATTACAAGGTATTTTGTAAATATGAAAACTTAAGAATTGCCCCTAATTTTCTATGTATTTTACAGGAAGATATATATTGTTGAAGCTTTAAATCCATCTGAATAACAAGAACAATAGAACTGACATTGTTATGGATGGATCTTTCATTATAAACCCTGCCGTGGACATAAGCCAGGTTGAAGGTGAATTTGTTCAAGGTCTTGGACTTTATACTCTAGAGGAGCTGAAATATTCCCCTGAAGGAGTCCTATACACCTGAGATCTGAACCAGTACAAAATGCCTTCAGTTACCGATATTCTAGAAGAATTCCATATGTCCCTGCTGACACCAACCCAAAATCCAAAAGCCATCTACACTTCTAAGGTTCCACACGTGGATTCTAAATGCTGTAACCTGTGAACCTTGGGGTTCAAGCACATAGGGCTTTTTCTAAGTTAGTGATCAAAGAGGGAAGGTTCAGTCCCTTCTGGATGAGGACACACCTGGGCTGGTGGTCCTGGGATCTATAATAAAGCAGGATGAATAAGCCATTAGGAGCAAGCCAGCAGGCAGCACTCCTCATGGTCTCTGTATCAGCTCCTCCCTCTAGGTTCTTACCTTGCTTGAGTTCCTGTCCTGACTTTCTTCAGTGATGAACAGTCATGTGGAAGCATAAACCAAATAAATCCTTTCCTCCCCAAGTTGCTTTTGATCATGGTGTTTCATCATAGCAATAGTAACCCTAACTAAGACAGTGATGATGAGATTTTTGTCTTTAAATTCATTTATGTGGTTTATTACATGTATTAACTTGTGCATGTTGAACCATCCCTTCATTTTTGGAATGAAGCCAACTGGGTCACGATGGATAGCCTTTTTGATGTATGTTTGCATTTAGTTTGAAAGTATTTTATTGAGAATTTTAGAATCTATGTTCATTGGATATATTGACCTATAGTTTTCTGTTTGTGTTGTTGTTTCTGTCCCTGGTTAGGGTACTAGAGTGACACTGGCTTTACAGAAGGAGTTGAGGAGTGCTCCTTCTGTTTCTTTTCTTTATATTAGTTGAAGAAGGATTGGCTGTAGATTATCTAAAAAAAAACAGGTGGAATTCTGTTGAGACTCCACCAGACCTGGCTTTTGTTTTTCTGGAAGGCTTTTTATTACTATTTCAGTCTTCTTTGTTGGATTTTCCTTCCTTCCTTCCTTCCTTCCTTCCTTCCTTCCTTCCTTCCTTCCTTCCTTCCTTCCTTCCTTCCTTCCTTCCTTCCTCCCTCCCTCCCTCCCTCCCTCCCTCCCTCCCTCCCTCCCTCCCTCCCTCCCTCCCTCCCTCTCTCCCTTCCTCCTTTCCTTTCTTTCTTTTTGGTGGTTTGGCTAAATCTAGAAATTTGTCCATTTTTTAAGGCTTTCCAATGTAATGGAGTACAGGTTTTTAAAAGTATTCCCTTATAATATTCTGAATGTCTTTGTTGTCTGTAGTAATATTACTCTGTTTATTTTTTATTGTTATTTTGGGTCCTCTCTTTTATTTGGTTAGTTGGGCCAAGGATCTGTCAGTCTTGTTCATCTTCTTAAAGATACAACTTTTAGATTAATTGATTCTTTGTATTGTCTTTATTTCTATTCATTAATTTTGTCTTAGATTTTCATTATATTTTGCCATCTGGGTTTGGGTTTGGTTTGTTCTTGTTTCCCCATATTTTTAAAATTACATCACTAAGTGATTTATTTGTATTCTTTCTGATTTTTTTAAATGTAGGCCCTTAATTCTATAAATTTACCTCATAGGACTGCTTTTTAATGTGTCCCAGAGATTTTGTTGTGTTTTCATTTTTATTTAGTTCCAGGAATTTTTTATTTTTTTATTTATTCTTTGACTCATCCATCATTAGTAATGGTTGTTAAATCTCCACAAATTTATATACTTACTAGAGATTTGTTTGTTCTTTATGTGAAATTTTGTTGAATTATGGCTAGACAGGATACATGAAGTTATTCAATCTTTCTGAATTTGTTAAGATTTTTTTTTTGTTGTTGTAAGATGTGGGCTAATTTAGAGAAATTTCCATGTGTATTCTTTGGTGTTTGGGTGGGATATTCTGTAGCTATCATTTAAGTCCTTTTAATGTATGATGTCATCTAATTCTGATGTTTATCTGCTACGATTTTGTCCAAACAACTCAGCTATTAGAGGAAATGGGGTACTGGAATCACCTTCTATTTGTTGGGTGATATTAATCTGTGTTTTCAGCCCAGTAGTTCACTTTTTATGATATTGAGTGAACCAAAACATTTAGAATAGTACCATCTTTTTGGGTGATTGTTCCCTTGATTAGAATGAAGCATCCTTCTTTACTTCTTCCAGTTAGATTTAATTTTGAAATCCATTTTCAGGTATCAGGAAAGTAACACCTGCTTACTTCCTGGTCTTATCTGATTGGAGCCCTTTGTCCATCTGTGCACTCTGAGGTGGTACCTATCTCTGAAGCTGTCTTTTCTTTAGACAACAGATAGAAGACTTTTGTTTTGTGGTCCATTCAGCCAGCTCATTGGGGCCATTAATATTTAAAGTTACTATCGAAAGGTAAGTGCCCATTGCAGTCATTGTGTTGTTGATTTTTGGTGTTATTGTTTATGTTCTCAGTTTTAATTTGTATTTCAGTAATTATCGCTTCCTTGGTTTCCTTTCCACAGGTTCTTGGCTATTAGAAATAATCTTCTCTTCATTTTTGGAATATTACTTCCTTATTTATTTGTTTACCTACTTGTTTATTTATAGGTGTTTGTCTGTTGGACACAAACTCTTTTTAGGCTTTTTATATCTTTGAATGTTCTTCTTTCTCCTTCAACTATGGTAGATTGTTTTATTGTATACATTAGTGTAGGTTGGCCTTCATGGTCGTTTAGGACTTGGAATACATCACTCTGGGGTCTTCTTCTTTTTTTATAGTTTCCATTGAGAAATCAGCTGCTATTTGGACAGGTTTTTCTGTATATGTGACTCATGTTTTTTTTTCTCTTGCTGCTTCTAATATTCTCTCTTTTTTTTAAAAAAATTTACTTATTATTAATTTATTTACTTATTTTACATACCAAGCACAGTCCCCCCCCCCCCCGCCCCGACTCCCCTCCCAGCCCCTCCTTCCCTTCAACACCTTCCATCCACCTCCATGCCCCTCACCCAACTCTTCCTCAATCTCTATTCAGAAACAGGCAGATCTCACATGAATTTCAACAAAACATAGCATATCAAGTTGTAATAAGTCTAAGCACCTTGCCTTGTATTAAGGTGGGTCAACCCAGCATGAGCAATAGGATCCAAAAAAGCAGAAGACTCAGAGACAGCCCCTGCTCCACTGTTAGGAGTCCCACATGAAGACCAAGCTACACAACTGCCACATATATGCAGAGGGCCTTGGTCAGTCCCACACAGGCTCCCTGGTTGTTGGTTCAGTCTCTGTGATATTTCATGAACCTAGCTTAGTTGGTTCTGTGGGTTTTGTGGGGGATGTTCTTTACCCTTCTGGCTCTTACAGCTCTTCCTCCCTCTCTTCAGCAGGATTCCTCTGCACACTTAGTGTTTTAACAATGCTATTTCATGGGGAGTTTCCCTTGTGGTCTTGTCAATTCAGTGATCTGTAGACTTCTTATATTTGTATAGGTATGTCTTTTATTAGTTTGGGGAAGTTTTTGTGTGTGTGATCTTGTTGAAGATGTGGATTATGCCATTGTTCTGGGATTATTCTCTTAAAAAATACCTATAATTAAAAAATGGGTCTTTTCACAATGTCTTATATTTTGTGCATATTCCTTTCCTCTGTCTTCATTTTTTTCATATGTTTCTCTTATGTCATCTAGATACTATATCTTGGAGTCCTCATACTATACCTTCATCTTCATTCATTCTACAGGTAAGCACCCTTCATGGGTGGATATTGCTTTCTCTGAAAGACATAGGTCATAAAATAAAAATCTCAGTGCCAGGACACTTCCTTATTGGTTAGGGAGGCTCCAGAGGATCCCCCCCACAAATATAGCTTCTTGCTATTGGCCTTGGTTGCCCACTAAAACTAAATAGTAAGACCCAATTGTTGAGGACACAATATGCTATGGCTGCAAGACATAGACAAATTAAACTGGATCTGAGCTGAAAACCCCCTCTCTGATGGCTGTGAGGGAGAAAAGTCAGCAGTGCTATTACCTGGCTGTGAACACTGCACACTGCAGTACTGACTTGTCGGGCATAATGTACCCACTGCTACAACAGTGACGTGAAGGTTATAGAGGAGCCAACTGTATTCTAATTGGATTTGAGGACTGCACCACAAGATGAAACCCATGTCTAGTACTCTCAATCTAGTTAAAAGCCCATGCATGGCTCAGGGTATCTTAGGTCCTAGGGAGTGAGTCTGTTACTTTTGTTTTGTTAAACTGACATGCTGTCAAACTGCATTCTAAACATTTATGTTTGCATTCATAGATTAGTGACACTCTCAACTTTGGTCAGAAAATCTTTTTTGTGCAGTGGGAAACTCTTAATACAATGATTCATAATTGGCCAAAGTGTTGAGACAAAAGTGCCTGTGAGTTTTCAGTTCTAAATGGGACATTGATAACAATCCCTGGCATCATACTCAAGGAACATTGCAAAAAAGAGTAAGAAAGAATGTGTGATGGCTGATCTTGGTTTTCAACTTGACTACATATGTTATTAACTAAAACCCAAGCAGCTGGGCATGCTTATGATGAATTTTCTTGACTGGATCCTTTGAGGTAAGATGACCCACTCTAAATCTGGGCCATACCTTCTGGTGGCAGCCTACATAAAAGGACATTGATGAAGGAATGTTGGAAAATATTATTTTAAGGCGTGTTACTTTTGTAGATGTTGCATTTGTTTAACTCTGTGAAGCTGTGATACTGTGCCTGTCTAAAACACCTGCTGTTCTAATAAAGAACCGAGCAACCAATAGCAAGGCAGGAGAAAGGATAGTTGGGACTGACAGGTAGAGAATATATAGAAGGAGAAATCTGGGAGGAAAGAAGAAGGAATGAGAGAGGAAGGAGGAGGACACTAGGGGCCAGCCACCATCCATACCCAGCTCAACAGCCAGACACAGAGTAAGAAGGAAAGAAAAGACATACAGGAATAGAGAAAGATAAAAGCCCCAGGGCTAAAGCCAGATGGGATAATTTAAGTAAAGTTGGCTAGAAACAAGTCAAGCTAAGGCTGGGCATTTATAATTAAGAATAAGCCTCCATATATGTATTTATTTGGGAGCTTGGTGTTGGGCCCTCCAAAAGAGCAAAAACTACCAACTTCAAAGGAAACTTGCTTTTTGTCTGCTTGGCCTCATTTTTTTTTTTTTCCTGGGAAATTCATCTATCCTGTCTCTGAGTCATGCTTTTGCTATATTAGAACTTGATTCTTTGGGATTCCAATTTAGACTGAAGACTAGCAGTTCTCTAGAACTTCCTTTGGACACCAGTACCAGATGGGAACTGCTAAGGTATCCAGTCTTATGGACCGAACAACTACCAGGTCATTGGCCCTTCTGCCAGGAGACATCCATTGTTGAATTATTCAGACTACAGCCTGTAACCCCACTTTAATAACTCTTTTTTAAATATATATATGGAATGTGGTGGTTTGAATGGGAATGGCCCCCATAGGTTTGGATATTTGAATACTTAACCCTAGTTGATGAAACTGTTTGGGAAGGATTAGGAGGTATAGCCTTGTTGGAGGAGCTGTATCACTGGGGGTGGGCCATAAGGTTAAAAAGACTTGAGCTATTTCTGGTTTCACTCCCTGTCTCATGATGTGAGCTCTCAGCTATTGTTCTATGCCTGCCTGCCTGCCTGATGCTCTGCTACAACTTTCTGAAGCTATAAGGCCCAAACACATGCTTTCTTCTATAAGTTGCCTTGGTCATTGTATCTTATCACAGCAATAGAAAATTAACTAAGGTAGAATATAAGATCAGAGGTTGAGGAAGAGTGATGTGAAATGCTGTCTTCTAGAAATGACATGGCCGATGCCCTCACAAATTCACTGCAGTTAAGGACACCTACGCAAGTCCTGTATAAGATCAAGGCCACAAGGTCAGCCAACATTCCAGCATACAGTACTTATTGCACTCAGTGAGGAGTGAGGGGAATGTGGAGGTGAGGAGGGGATATGTTTTAGGGACATGTCTGGAGGAGCTAGAGGGGGAAGTTTGAAGTGGATAGGATTAAGATTATAAAAGAATAAATAAAATATACTTAAAAATTATAACATGAATATATCACTTTACATTCTGATTGACAATATATGAATGTCTCTCTCAATATTGAATTCATCTTTTTAGAGTCATCCTAATGGGCACACGTCATTCATATTTGTGTCTATTTTTCAACAACTTGACAAGCACCTATAAACATGATATGAAACAGAAATAGATCAATGGTTAAAATAACTGTCATTCATAAACATCCACTTAAATTTTTTTGTTTAAAATTATCTTATTAAAGTTATTTTTGTCTTCTATTTTTGTTATCTATCAGTATCTTTCTTGTAAATACCAGAGTTAAATAAAACACTTTATTAATTCTTGCAGGTCTTTTTTAAATTGTGCATCATGGGTTATACAGAGTCACATATATTGACTCTTAATAAGAATTATTTTAATGTGCTTTGATTTCATCTGCATATTTTTCTCATTTCCCCCTTTGTTTTTGATTTCAGGCACAATTTTCTGCTTTCTCTCAAATCATAGGCTTTTCAGATAGACATGAAAAGCAAAATCAGACAAAAAGCAATAATCCTTTTCTTAGAACCGAGTGAAACATTAATGTGAGAACACTCTGGAAACTCAAGAGTGGCTTCCTTCATAAATCTCCTTACACAAATCAAACATGGAAATTCTCCATAAAAGAATGTAAAGATAGACTCTCCAGTTTATATGGCATCTATTAAATGAAAGATAATTTATATTAGGTATATACTATTTCTAAATCTTCTAATGTTTATGAAGAGAGAATTTTCATTGTGTAATGAAGTAAAACCCAGGGAACTTAATACTTCTAAAGTCACACACCTAGGGCTGGAGAGATGGTCAGTGGTTAAGAATGCTTGCTATTACCCTGGAACACCAGAATTTGGTTCTTAGTACTTACACTGTGGCTCACAAGTTAACTCCAGCTAGAGTGGATCCAGATGAATTCCTCTGGACTCTTTAGGCACAGACATAGTGCGCACGCGTGTGCGTGTGCACACACGCACAGACACACACACACACACACACGAGAGAGAGAGAGAGAGAGAGAGAGAGAGAGAGAGTCTGTGTATGTTTCACATTAATAAAAATAAATTTATAAAGTAATACATCTAAAAAATAAAACAAAGATACATTCCAACATGCATTTTATTACAGAGACCATACTTTTAATTTCTTCATCTTAATATTCAGATAATATTCAGTAGTGATCAGTTAATATCATTTCCCTTTTTTGTCCATTATACTGTGTGAATGTGTATAGAATGCTTTCATTTAAAAAATATTTTGCTGCAACAAGCACAAGCTGTTCTAGCAGAGAACATGACCTGTTCAAGACAGACATTGGGAGGAACATCAACATCTTTCCACAATGTCAAAATGATTGGAAAGACCAAAAAGAGATGTATTTTATAGTCCAGAAAATGGTGCAGTGGGTTTTTAAATGTATTGTCAGAAAACAGAACATCAAAGGGAATGAGAATATATTTATGTCTTTTACAATAGACCCAAAGCCAACTGAGACCAATGAAGACTATCGCCTACACAGGACAAGAACAGTGCATTTATGTCCTCATGGCATGTGACTCAACACCAGGGCTCAGTGGCAGGTGCCTTCATCCAGGATTAAACAAATGTGACTGTACTAGTGACTTCAGTTTCTACTTGTGGGAAGCAGTAGCTTGAGTGTGAAACATTTTCACTTTGAACAGTGCACTATAGCCTGTAATTGACAGAGGCTTTTACAGTAAACCCTCCATGGTATTACTATAAATGATGACCTCGATACTCGCATGCCCCACCAGTGTATTAGCCGACATTCCAGCAAAAGCAGACGCATCTGTTTAAGATTCTTACCCAGTCAGTTGTATTTGATTAATGTTCTTGAGTGAGGCCAGATATTGTCAGGCTTTTAGCTAACTCTGTCAAATCTCTATAAATACAATAACTTATCTAATTGTAGCAAGGTTTAGAGGACTTGTAAAAACTTTATTATTTACACAAGCCAAATTTTTGTACTTGTTATGCAGAAATCATTAAACAATTGCATCATTTCTAGAATATTCCAAATCAAATCATACTGAAAATCCTTACCATATGCCCATTTTCACAGGGCAAGGCTTTTAGTTAGCATACAGAAAAAGAGAAACAAACAAAACCCCACATCTGTGTTTGTTTATTGCAAGTATAAATAGTTGACGTGAGGGGAAGAAGCCTCAACTGTACGTGAAGCAGTTTTCTCAGCACCCTGTTGCTTGAGATAAACTTTATGGAACTCTGTAGTGTGAACACATATGAACAACACAAGAATGAGAAGAATGAGTAATTTTTTAAGAGGTTGTTTATTTGAAAAGTTAATGGGGAATGTTCTCTTCAGGAAGAAATTATATTTGTGTTTTATTGGGTAACTAATGTTCTAAAATGCACTCCAGTAGTTTGATTTTCTGCCATCATATTTTTAATTGGAGTCTGCAGAAACAAGTTCAACAGATTTTTAGAAATTATAAAAATATGAGGAGACCGCATATCTGTAAGAAGAATCTTTTGTTTTTTTTAAAATAAGTATATCTTGTACAGAATTATTTCTTACTAGCTCATCAGGTCTTCTTTTTCTTTACATTTTTTACTTTTTCTTTGCAAATTGTTGTTCAACTATGATAAATGGTTAAATAACAGCAAAATGTAGATGAGATTATGATAAAGCTTGCTTTGAAAGCTTGTTAGCTAACCTATTATGATTTCATTTCAGCAAGTAATTGGGTGGGCAATGATGCAGGGGCTGAGGCCTCCTCTGCCATAAGTCTAAGTGGAGTGTGTGTGAGTGTGAGTGTGTGTGTGTGTGTGTGTGTGTGTGTGTGTGAGAGAGAGAGAGAGAGAGAGAGAGAGAGAGAGAGAGAGAGAGAGAGAGAGAGAGAGAGAGAGAGAGAGAGATGTGGTACACAAGGGCTAGTTGGAAATTCTGAATGTGGAAACCACACTTTGGATATATAGGTATATCAGACTCAGTTCAAATTAGAATCCTTACAACTGAAATGGCAGAATCTAAGGTTTACTTTTTATACCATGTTTAACAATGTTGATGGATACCATGGTATTTCTAATCTATAAACTGTAATTGACATGGGAAAAATGCTTGTTTTAGTCAACAGAGTCCAAAATAAAGCTTTTTGTCTTTTGTTTTCACAGGAGACTTTGCTCAGTGTATAGTGCCTCCAGTTTACACTGTATTGCCTATGAAGCTGCATCTGGCATCTTCTTCGTATACGTTAAAGAGGTAACTCAGCTTCATTATTTTCCTTTTGATGAAAATGATGCTTAAAATCTTGAGTATTTGTGAGAAGTCAAGAAGAGTGTTGCTGGCTAAGCTGTGTCTACCTTGTGCATATGCTTTTATTTGTCTGTCCTTTTGATCATCAAGAAAATGGTTGTGATGGGAATAGATACATGGAAAACCACAGAGAGACATCTGGGATGTTAATAGATACACAGAAGAAAGTTTCTCTAAATTAATGCTTGAATCTAAGTCAGTTTGTTGCTTACATGTGTTTATTTCCATACACAAAATAATAAATTAAAACTTCCTTAAATATTCCCACATGGTTAGCATGGTTGGCACCAGAAGACAAACTTGAATTGTATTTCTTTCTCTCCTCAGCTTGTTGGCTTTGGGTAAGCTAATTTTGTTCCCGTGTCCCAGTTTCTGCTTCTGTAAGGTGAAACAGTCCTAAGGAATAATTTCTAACTCTCTCTGAAATTGAACATTTTGTGATTTTTCTTTTAAGTATGTGTTGCGTAGAATCATGCTTTAGCTCACATAAAGCACATTTCAGCCACAATCAAGTATTAACCACAGCTGAATCTATTCGATTACATGTTTGTAATTACTGTGCTCTCTGCACCTCCTTGACGTCCCATGGCTAAGATGTGCTAAACCACCAGCTCGTTAATCCTGGATCAAAGTCTTAACTTCAAAACAAACATGTTTGATCATAAACAAACATCCATAACACAATATTCAAATTTTACTGAATTCTGAATTAATGGAAGATGAATATTTTGTCACATGTCAGTAAGAGACTCTCTTTGTGAAAGGTTCTTAGATGGACTATTGCACAACCCCAGGACAATAGGATGTATTCCTTCAGAGTACCATTTAGCATCGGGGTTCATCTTTTTAAAAAGTGAAAACAACCAGGTTTGCTAAACTTTTGTTATTTTACATTATTCAAGTGGGTGTTAGACTAGAAGTCTGCAATCCAAACTCTGATTTGAAGTAATTATTTAAACTTTTTCAAGGCATGCAACACTCCTGTGCTCTAATCCTCCATACTAAATGAGCATGTAACATTGAGATTTTACAGGGGCACATGATATCCCATAGCAGTAACCTTTACACTTCTTTTTTTATGTAAAAAGTTAAAATGTTTTCTCCTCTAATGATTTGCCCAACTCCTTAAGGCAAAAACCATACAGATGAAGACTTGATATCTCACTACAGTAACAATAGGAATGGCCGTGTATCTATTAGTACATATGTGGATGTTCCCAGGAAAAGAGATTATCCCAAAAAACAAATGCAAGGAAAAGAATCAAAACTCCTGAAAATCATTTGTGTAATTGTTAGCTATAGAAAGCTGAGTCAGTGTTGCTTCTACATTATTAAGAAATAAAACCATCTTGGCACTTTTTTTTTTATTAAACCCAGAGCTTTCCATTTATATAAATAGGAGGAAGGATCTTTTCTTTTTGCAATAAGTTTGTTCTGTTATGGAACATTTATTCTTTTCTATCTATGGTCCTAACTACAACCTGAACTTTGTGCTAATGATTTCAGCTACAGGCTCAGATTCATTTATTTCTCCATTTTCCAAATCATTAAAATTAGGTCCCTTTCCTGAAGGTTTTCCAGCAAAGAGAAACCCAGTTCTCTTTAATTAAATCCAGTGGCCTGAAACACCAAAGAGATGTAAACTCAGGGGATTCCAACAGGAAAAGGCTGCTAGATCAAAGGAAATGCTCACATGGTAACAAGATCCGAACATGAGTTAGAATAATCCCTGGAGAAAAAGCAAATGAACAAATGTAAAGTCCTACAACCTTCCCTGCAAAATGAGACTGTAGTGTTGACTGTATACAGGACTTGGAGAAAGACGTACTTCACCTTTTTGAGCTCAAGTGTTCTCATCTGCACTGTGGGATGATGATACCCAGATCCTGGGTTGTTCTTTTAATTTAATAAAATATTGGAATGAAGAAAGAACCCCATTTAACTTTTGGTCAGTGTCAAAGGTTCAATATCTATCAGTCTTTTTGGGTATATGATCCACAACTAAATAGTACCATATTCATATTTCAAATAAAGAAAATGAAATGGAAGGAAGGTGAAAAAAATCACTGGATGTCCAGTTTTACACAGGTAATCAACACAAGTGAAAATCACTATTTAAATGTACTATGTGTCTGTGATGCCCCAAGAAAGCACATTATTCACAATAATCTTTGGTTTCTTCTACAAGACTCTTAATAAATATTACTTGAATTCCTTAAAAAATTTCTAAGGCAAGCTAGAGCAAATCATTCAAAAAATCTCAACTTGCCATCATGTGTAGGTACCTCAGAACTGTAGCAACTACATCAACTACCTATTTATTGATACAGTACCTGAATGAAAGAAAAAATTTTGAGGCTAACAGTTCTAATTTCATACCCTGGCTTAACTAAACTGGCTCATTGGGCCTCTTGGCACATATACTATTGGCTTAATATCTATTTTCTCATATATTCAAAGACAATTCTAAAGCCTCACCATATATTTGCTCTGACATTTAAGTGAAGGTATTTGACTTAGGCTAACAATACTTTTTTATTTAATTTGTCAGCTAAAATCTCTTTAAATGGTAGAATGAATGCATTTTTATTGTTTGATAATTTGGTACATACACTTTTTATTCCCAACTTCATATTCATGCTCTCTCTGTCTTTCTCTGGCAAAAAACCCACTGGGTTCTTTTAGTGCTGCTTATGTGTGCATGATGTAGGAACACCTATTGGTGCTTGGGTACCTAATAGTCCCCTCATCCTTGAAGAATACTCATTTCCCCACCCTAAGCTCCCATAAATTGCCAATAGCTTCTCAGCGAGGGCTGGGACCTCAAGAATAAATACATTTTAAAGACAATAATGGTAGGAGAAATAGAAATGTATATTAAATTGACGAACTCGGCAAGGAATTTCTAAAATTGAGGCAAAAGATCTCATTAGCTGCACAGAGTAATAGGACTAGAAACTATCATTTCTCCAATGCCAGTCAGAAGACTACAGGAATGACAAAGAATATCTATTTGGAGAAATCAGATGGATGTGATTAATGTGTGGACAAAGTAAATATACCTCTGAAAGAGGTACTTATAATAGTTTAATGAAATGAAAGACCAAAAGAAGCTGGAGAACAAATAAAATGTCATTGTATAAGACCAACAATAAAATTCATAAATAGAAATGAGCACAATGGAAAAATAAGATAATACATATGCATTTGTGGTTACTCCTGAACTGGGAGCATGAATATGTAAAGATCAGAAAATGGAGTCACCTGCTTTCAAGCTGTGTAGACACTTTCATGCAGCTTTTAAGGTGACAGGCAACACAAACAATTTTATAATAAAATAAAGTATTTCTACAGGTCACATCTCTAGTTACTTGGACGAATTTAAAAGCTCACTTTCTTTACTACTTAGGATAGGTATATGAAAAAATATAGATCTCAAATCTCAAAAACGTGTATGGAAGCATGTGAGCATCTATACACGCATAGAAGTAGATGTGGTACTATGTGCACAGAGGACCAGCAGGAAGAGGAAAGGAAGAGGAAAGGAAGAGGAAGAGAGGATGGTGGAGGTGAATAAGAGCAAAGTACATTGTGTAGATGTACAGAATGTTGTAATAAAACCTACCATTTTGTAATGAATGTATGCTGATAGAAAGTTATACTTCATAGTAGTGTAGCTGAAGTTTTCTCTGGTCCTGCCCATCCCCACAGACCACATAGCTGCTTATAAAATAATCACTCAGAAGATTATATTAATTAAAACTGCTTGGCCATTAGCTCAGGCCTACCACTGACTAGCTCTTACATTTAAACTAACCCATAATTCTTATTAATGTTTAGACACATGGCTTGGACCTTTTCTCAGTTCTGTCTTCACATCTTGCTTCCACTGTGTCTGGCAGCTCTCCTGACTCAGCCTTCCTGTTCCTAGAATTCTCCTCTCTGCTTGTCCCACCTATACTATTCTTCCTGCCTAGTTACTGGCCAATCAGCGTTTTATTTATCAACCAAATCAGAGCAACACACACTCAAAGCATACAGAACGACATTCCCATCATAGTAGAAAAAGCCCATAGATGGCATGTCATAGACTCTACATTCTAGACTTTAGAGTGCTTGCCTGTATGAAGCCTGCACATGATAGAGACTCTCCATGTTACAGCTTGGATGGGTGAAGAATACATGGAGTCCTATCTGTAGCTGAGGAGTTACTGGTAATTAATGAGAGTTGGGGCAGAGGGAGTCATTCTTTCCAGTAGTAAAGGTGCACATGATCTAGAAAACAGCTACATACCCACACGCATGCAAGCAGCTTATGAACTGAGCTATATTTTAAAGATATTATGTAATTATATTAAAATCCCTAAAAATAAAAAAAAACCTTTAAAAAGGCATGGAAATAGGAGGAGATTGTATTGAGAAGTTCCCAAAGGCAGTGGGAGGGCTGTAAGAAAGAAAGATAGTGGATCATAAATAAAAAGGAAAAATTTCCACCCTTTAAAAAATAGTTTGTATGAGCATCAATGTCCTGTTCTTGTTCCAATTGAAGGTGTTTTACAAGTACCATGTGTTTAAGTTATTAACTTCTTTTGTCAATTGCATACCTGAGGATATTAACAAGTAATTTCCACAATACATGTTTTGTTTTATTGAATATATATATATACACACACACACACACAATACGTGTGTGTGTATATGTGTGTGTGTGTGTGTGTGTAGTATCTATACCACATACTCTTGTTGATATGATACACAAATCATGAATTCACCAAGAATTTTGGCTCCAAAAAATTCAGAAGTCCATTATATTGCCAATATTGCAATTTTATTCCTGTTGATTTCATTTTCTATCTTCAGACAATTGTCAATTCTTTCCTTCAGACAGTTTTTATATATCCATATGGTCAGTATTTATTTGCTATAATTTCTGCATGCTATAAGCATAGTATTTTAGAAATCATGTGCTAAAACAAGGTAACATCTATACTTAGAAGACAACTTAACAGCACACTTGAAAGCTCTAGAACAAGAAGAAGCAAAGTCACCCAGGAAGAATAGATGCCAGGAAATAATCAAATTGAGAGCTGAAATCAATAAAATAGAAACAAAGAGAACAATACAAAAAATTAATGAAACAAAGAGTTGGTTCTTTGAGAAAATCAACCAGATAGACAAGCCCTTACCCAAACTAACCCTTTCCACTAGATAAAAAGTCATGTGTTTTGGGCTGGCGAGACAGCTTGCTCAGTGGTCCAAAGCACTTGTTCTTGCAGTGAGGCAGCGATCTATTCCCAGAACTGACATGGTGCCTTTCAACCATCCAATAAATTCAGTTCTGAAGCATCTAACATTCTATTCTGAACTCTGTGGGCATCAGGCAAGCCCATGGTGCATATGTGTAGAAATACATGAGGGCAAAACACTCACACACATAAATCTAAAAACATTTTTTTTTTAAAAAAAAAACTGATCACTTAGGTTAGAATAAAATAAAATGAAAAACAGCCTTTGCTGTGAAGGCTATCTATAACAATCTTATCCACGTGTTTATAAAATACATACTGAGTTTCATGTACTGTATTCGTTAATTTTTGCCAACTTGACACAAACTAGATTCACCTGGGAAGGAGCCTCTATCAGATTGGCCTGTGGATATTAACTGAGAATTAAGTTGGAGTTTGATAGCTCTAGGAGACTAATAGGTGGATCAAATACTAACCACAAATGTTAAGACCATCTCTACTTATGCTTTTTTTCAGCAAAAGCCAGCTTCCTGTGGATTTCACTCTTCAACTTGTCAGTGTCCAGACCCTCTGATCTCCGTAACTGCCTCTCTGATTATCCCCTCAGTCAGGGGCTTTGGTTGGCCAAACTGAAGCTCCCAGTGCTCTGTATGTTCCCTCATCTCAGGCTCCAGAGTACCTCAGTTTTTAATAATAGATTGTCTGTCTAGGTGGTACCATACATTGCCCTTTGAGTCATACAGTGTGACAAAATAGGATTTCTCTCTACTGCTGACCTGTCCTCTAGAGGAACCACAAGAACTTACAATGGGGTTTATGGGTTTTGAAAACTGCTTGCAGAGACAGCTGACCCCAGCTCGTGGGAGCTCACAGACTCTAGACTGACAGCTAGGGAACCAAACTAGGAACCAAAATAGGCCCTATGCATGTGGGTAACAGTTGTGTAGCTTGGTTTGTTTGTGGGGCTTTTAGCAGTGGGACCAGGATCTGTCCCTGGCACATGAGATGGCTTTTTGGAACCTATTCCCTATGATGGGATGCCTTGCTCAGCCTTGATGCAGGGGGGCGGAGCTTGGTCCTGCTTAAACTTGATATGACATGATTTGTTGACTTCCATGGGAGGTCTTTCCCTTTCTAGGGAGTGGATGAGGGGTGGGTAGAAAGGAGATGAGGCGGAGGAGAGGAGGGAGGGGAAACTGTGGTTGGCATCTAAAATAAATAAAACATTTTAATAAAAAAAATTGTGTGCTTGTCCTGAGGCAAGACTTCTAAGCATTAACTTGGCTTACCTTCTGGAAGTGGCTTCTCTATCTTCCTGCCAGCCACATAACTGCACGGGCAAGGTTGTGCTTGGCCTGTTTCTTTGTCAAGAGTAGTTGTTTCTGATTTTTTTCTGATACTTTCCCGCTAATTCATGGGTATCTAAAGCCTTTATTCTGTTTCTTTCTTTGAAGTAAAGTGCATTTTACTCTTCTAAGCACAGTATGAATAGTAAGAATATAACTTTCTCTTCCACCAGCTCACACAGAAACACCTTCTAGCTTGCCATCTTACCTGGAAATCTGGATCATGCAAATGTTATCAGAAGATTAAATAAACTGTTTTGAAATGTACCACAAAACCATCTGATGAACCCTCTATTAATGATAAAAATATTAGACACTAGCCTGGCAATGGTGGTGCATGCCTTTAATCCCAGCACTTGGGAGGCAGAGGCAGGTGAATCTCTGTTGTAGAATATTATTTTAAAGTATGTTACTTTTGTTTATGTTGCATTTGTTTAGCTCTGTGAACCTGTGTTACTTTGCCTGTCTAAAACACCCGACTGGTCTAATAAAGAACCAAATGGCCAATAGCAAGGCAGGAGGGGGAGCTGGCAGGCAGAGAGAATATATAGGAGAACTTTGGGAGGAGAAGAAGAGAAGAGATGGAGGAGTGAAGATCTAGGAGCCAGAGAAGGAGAAGGACTCCAGGGCCCAGCCACCCAGCTACACAGCAAGCCATGGAATAAGAGTAAAATTTACAGAAGAGAATGGGAAATGCCCAGAGGCAAAAGGTAGATGGGATAATTTAAGTTAAGAAAAGCTGGCTAGAAACTAAGCCAAGCTAAGGCCGGGCATTCATAAGTAATATTAAGCCTCTGTGTGTGAATTTATTTGGGAGCTGGGTGATAGGTCCCCCACAACAGTAAAAAAATAACCAACAACATATCTCTGTGAGTTTGAGGCCAGCCTCATCTACAAAGATTGTTCTAGGACAGCCAGGGCTACACAAATAAGCCCTGTCTTGAAAAACAAGATAAGACAAAATAAAAATGTTAGATACTAGGTAAAAAAAAAAAACAATTCCAAACATTTCTAAAAGATGCCTATTAGCTATCTAAATACAAAATTATTTTGGTAAAAATTCAAAACATCCAGGAATGTCTAAGTACTGCCATCTGAAGCCTTAACTAATTATTCTTTATCAATAAAAAATCAAGGGTTAGATATTGGGGTAAAAACCTGGAAGATCAGAGAAGCAGAGCAGCCATCAGTGACTTCTTGCCTCTTCCATTCCTTCATTGTTACTACTTCTTGTCTCCTATCTGTCTACAGTCCTCCAAACCTCTATGGGTTAATTTTCAGCTTGTGGTTAACTCTGCCCTATGACTCCAAGCAAGCTTTATTTTTCAGAACACAATCAAAACATCACATTACATTTCCCCCTTTTTGTCAAAATAATAAGTGAAGGTTCTAACTATCATAGTAAAACTATATACAAAAGTACAGTGACTATATACAAATATATACAGATAAGAATTACATTAACAATGTCCAGCCCATTTGCATTTGGCAATGTCAGAGAAAGTATTCCATTATCTATCCTATCTTGGTGACTTCAAAGTTTTGTACCTAATTCACTTTCTATCCTAACTTGCATTACCAATGCAAAACTATCTTTTTATGTCTCTCAACCTTATACACTTTACACCTCTTTTGTGCGTTTCTTTTCTGAATTTGGTAACAAGGAAAACTATAACTATAGATATCTAGTCTTCAACTTCATCAGAGACCTGAGAAGGATATAATATTACCTGAATAAACAGGATATACAGAGAAAACAACTTCCAAAACTAAGAAATGACAGAAAGAGCTGGCTGCCTGAACAGTCACCCAAGGTTCCTCCATAATGTTGGGACATCCATCTTTGGTCTGCAGGCCTAGAACATCTGACAGACTTTTCTGTGAGGCAGGATTTTTGAAGGACTATCCTACCTTGTGTTGGCAAAATTTGGCAGTCACTTTCTTTTGTGTCCTCCTTGTCCAATTTGGACAGCACACTGTCAGCAATTGAGAGAAGGGCAGTTTCTTGCCTAGTGGATAACTTTTGCCATAAAGAAAGTAAACTCTATATGGAGTTTTTTTGATGCCCATCATCATCTCTGAAATAGATTGGTGCTGCCAGGAACAGATATGTCTCATTGTCATAAAAACCTTATGTTCTTAAAACATCTTAAATGCATATTCTGTAGATCTCTGAAGTGTTTGAAGACCATCTATCTAAAATACATCTGTTTGACCTTGATAACATACCTAACATGACTATAAGTTTGGTTGTGACAGCTGACTATTAACCTGCATTTCTTTATCTGTTATCCTAAATAGTTTGTAATAATAACTTTCAAGGACTAGAAATTTACACTATGTTGTTAAATGAGCTGTATAGGTATAATATCTTGAACAAGAGCAGAAATATATGTACAGTAGGTTCTAACAAAAATAACATTAAATTTGTATCAATACACAAAAATATCTTTAAAAAAGTAGAAACATATATATATGTATATATATTATAACAAAATAACCTCAAATTTGTATAAATATACAAAAATCCATATCAATATAAAATATTTAAAAATAGCAGTTGCTTTTTTGGTTTAAAAGTAGATTCGATAATTTATCCTTTTATCCTGTCATTCCTATATCCCCCTTTTTTCTTTTCAGAACAAGATCTCTGAATCTAATCTCCTTTGTTCAGCTTTTTTCCTGTCCATTACCAATAACAACTTGTAACCAACCCCCTAAACAATGACAAATGTCCATAACCCATTGAAGGACCAAAAACCACCCACCTCAACCTCCTGGGAATGTGGGTGTTGCATTCTTAAAATTACTTCCTGTTGCCGGGCGTTGGTGGCGCACGCCTTTAATCCCAGCACTCGGGAGGCAGAGCCAGGCGGATCTCTCTGAGTTCGAGGCCAGCCTGGGCTACCAAGTGAGCTCCAGGAAAGGCGCAAAGCTACACAGAGAAACCCTGTCTCGGAAAAACCAAAAAAAAAAAAAATTACTTCCTGTTGTCTGCAGGCAATGGCATCTTTAGGGGACTCTGAAAAATTTTGGGATAATTGTAAAGTAGTAGGAGTGCTAGCTTTATTATTTGGTGTCCAGTCTCTGTGTAATAGGAAAGTGCAGGGCTTATCTCAAATCCTGGCTAGAGTAGTATGTGAGGCTGGACCACCTCAGCTAGCCACCTTGAAATTAACCTGAATTGTTTGTTGTCCAAATCTGATCTTTGGGTGGTGTTTGTCAGCTTAGTGGTATTACCACAATCCAGGTGGAATCGTCCTTGTGGGGCCCCATCCTCCTTTTGGGACTTCAAAGGTCACTGTTAGGCATAGTCATGGTTCATTGCAGAAAACTTAAACATTTTAAATGCCATATGCAGCAGATCTCGAAGAGGTTAAAGGATGATAATTTGCTATGTACATCCAGAATACAAAAACTTAATTCCTAGTTACTTGATAGAGACTGAAACCCCAAATCATGTACAGGAAGCTAGATGGAGCCTTTTTATAGAATCAGTTAGTACTCTATATGACCATTAATATCATGACAAAAAGTTATAAAATAAATTTATATATATAAAATAAATTTTTAGATAATATTTATATCTTAAGAAAAGTTTCAAGGAGTCAAAATAGAACCAAATAATTATGAGATTAGTGGCAATAGAATAGTCCCTTAATTTTGGTTTTTCTTCTGTCCCATCATATTAGGTGGCTCTTCTGACATGAGACAGATTTTGGATTTTCCTTTAACAAGCATGCTTGGATTAGAGAAGAAGAGAGTCATGCTCCAACTTTAAAGCCAGCTTTAATTTCTAATTGATCTGGAACTACAGAAAGACCATTTGTATTATGTGTCTGTAGAGAACAGCAAAAACAAACATTTGGGAAGATTTATGAAATTTTATCCTGCTAGAAATGTGATATTATACCAATAGGCTAATTTACTCTTTATCTTGGGACATTTTCTCTGGATGATTTGTCCTTTTTCTTCAGATGTCTCATTTGTCCAGTGTCTTCAGATTCCTTAGCTGGATTTCTTCATTCTCCTAGAAAGACAAAAAACAAAACCCTGCCTCAACCTTAACTTTGAGGAGGTTCTCTTTGGGCAAGTTATATCTGATCAAATGAAAAGCATCTGTTAGTCTTATAAGTTAGTTTAGATTGAATGGCCACGCTGTTTGATGAAGTATCACCTCTTTTAATCAAGAGATCTCTCTTGTTCGAATCTAATTTTTATCAATTTTGATGGTATCTATAGCTTCTTTTCTCCTGAAAAAACAAAAGCAAAACCTCTTCCTCAATGTAACACAATATTCTGGTTTCCATTCTGAGGTCAGCACATTCTTAAAGTATACAGGCTGATTTAATTCAGCAGTTTTTTTCTGTTATCCAATATCTCTCTGCAGCTGTATTTCCTTTCTAATTAGTATTTAGAAAATTTAAATTTAATAAAGCATTGTTCAATCTATCTCTGGGTTCTTTATTACCCATTTTTGTTTATTAAGCATATGTTTTAGAGTTCAGTTATATCTTTCTATAACTGCTTGCCCTGTAGAATTGTGTGGAATACTTGTAATATGCTTTATGTTGTAATATGCAAAAAAAACCTGTTTAATTTTCTAGAGATATATGCTGGAGCATTGTTAGTCTTAATTTGTACAGGTATCCACACAATGGCCATAACTTCTGAAAAATGTGTAATTAGAGAATCAGCCTTTTGAAAACTCAAAGCAGTTGTTCACTGAAATCCTGAATATGTATCTATTGTATGTTGTACAAATTTTATTTTTCCAAACTCTGCAAAATGAAATGCATTCATTTGCCAAATTTTATTTCTTTGAGTACCCTTTGGACTACTTCCTACAGGTAGTGGAGTTTGGTTATACAAAGAACAAGTAGGACATTTCCTTATAATTTCTTTGGCTTGTTGCCAAGTGATGGAAAATATTCTTTTAAACCTTTGCTATTAACATAGTGTTTCTTATGAAATTCTGAGGCTTCTAGCACATTTCCTACTAATAGTTGATCAATTTCATCATTACCTTGTGCTAGAGGGCCTGGTAAACCCATATGGGATAATGTGTTACATATAAGGGATGATTTCTATTTCTGATTATTTCTTATAATTGTTTAAATAACAAAGTCAATTCTGAATCATCTGGAATAAATTTAGCAGTTTCAATATATAAAACAACTCTTTTAGCATATTGAGAATTAGTAACTATATTAAAAGGTTCTGGAAAATCTAATAATACCATGAGAATAACATATAATTCTGACTTTTGAACAGAATTATAGGGCTTTGAGCCACTTTACTTAAATTTCCTGATTTGTAACCTGCCTTTCCTGATTTATTTGCATCAGTAGGGGGCTGATATTGTATTGAGAATGTAGGGGCTCCAGATATTTGTGCTTCCTTTACAATGTGAAGAAGGACCCAATTGGTTCTTTTTATAAATTGATGTCTCTTGCTTTTCGGATATTTGTTGTTAATTTCTCCCAAAAATTTACTGTGATCTCCTTGCCAATGTTCATTTCCTGCCTATAAAGATGAAATTTCAGCATTAGTAAAAGATATTACAATTTCTGTTGGGCCTATTCCTGCTAATTGACAGGTCTCAATTTTCCTTTTAGAAACAACTCAGAAACCTTTTCTACATAGGGCTTTTATTTTTTGCTCTGTTTGTGTGGCAAAAATATCCATTCCAAAATATTACCTTCTCTCTGCATTAGAATTCCTGTAGGGGAATGTGTAGAAGGCAAAATAACCAGAAAAAATTCATGCTCTTTATTCAAATGATTCACATGTGCATCCTGTAATTTTTTTTTCTAGCAAAACCAATTCTCTCTCAGCTTCAGCTGATACTTTTCTTGAACTATTTAAGACCTTATCACCTTGTAAGGTTTAAAATAAATTACTTAGTTCTTGAGTTGTCAATCCAGTTGTGGGCTGTAGCCAGTTAATATCTTCCAACAGTTTTTGAAAATAATTAAGAGTTCATAATTGATCTCTTTTGATTTGAACTTTTTGTGGTGGATTTTTTTGTAAACCTATCTTATATCCTAGGTAATTAATAAAATCTCATTTTTGTATTTTTTTCAGAAGAAATTTGTAATCCCTAACAAGGCAAAATTTTCTTTATTTCTTCAAAGATTTTCTCTAAGGTATCTGTACTTGAATCAGCTAGTAAGATATCATCCATATAATGGTAAGTTATAGATTGAGGAAACTGATTATAGATAATTTCCCATGGCTGTTGTACAAAATATTGACACAAGGTCGAGCTTTTTAACATTCCTTGTGGAAGAACTTTCCACTGATCTTTTAACAGGCTGGGAATTATAAGTAGGCACTGTGAAGGCAAATTTTTCTCTATCCTGTTCTTGCAAAGGTGTAGTCAAAAAATAATCTTTTAAATCAATCACTGTAATAGAGAATCCTTTAGGTAATAGAGAAGGCAAAGGAATTCCAGACTGTAATAAGCCAATTGGCTGAATCACCTTATTAATTGCTCTTAGATCTGTTACCATTCTCCATTTTCCAGATTTCCTTTAATAACAAATAGAGGAGAATTTCAAGGACTGGTCAATTATTCAATATGTTGAGCATTTAGCTGCTCCTGTACCAACTGTGATAAGGCCTATAATTTTTCTAATGTCAAACACCATTGTTCCATCTAGACAGGTTTGTCAGTTAACCATTTTAAAGGTAGGACTGTTGGTACCAGCAGCTGTTGTTCTCTGTTTATATACAACCCGAATGGAGAGTGATTGTTCTTTATAATACCTTTTAATATTTTTCTCAGGAACATATGTTAGTTTATGGTTTGTTTCTGAGACTGGAGGAATGTCAATCTGGGTATTCCATTGCTATAACAAATCATGTCCTCATAAGTTTATTGCTATATTAGCCACATATGACTTTAATCTTCCTCTCTGTCTTTCTGGACCTATATATTTGACCCATCTTGCACTTTGTTTACTTGAAATAAAGTTACAATCCCTAAAAGCTGAACATTTACCTCCTGAAGAAGCCAAATTTGGATGCCAAGGTTCTGGTGCAATTATTGTTATATCTGCCCCTATGTCTACTAAACCCTCAATTACAATGCCATTTACTCATATTTTTAACTTTGGTTTTTGATCATTTATAGAAGTTTGCCAAAATATTTGCTTTATGTTTTCTCCTGAAAATTTTGTTTTATCTTCTAAAGCTGTTCTATTATCCAGAGCAGTGTGGTTTTGTTTTGTTTTGTTTTACAATAGGCATTAGGTCTGTTTTTTTTTTCTTTTTACTCTTTTGGGAGGCCTGCCACCCAGCTCCCAAATAAATCACACATGGAGACTTTTTCTTAATTATAGATGTCCAGCCATAGCTTGGCTTGTTTCTTGCCAACTTTTCTTAACTTTAAATTATCCCATATATCTTTTACTTTTGAGCTTCTACCTTTCTCTTACTTCATTATATCTTACATTCACTCTTACTCTGTGGCTGTCTGTGTGGCTGTGTGTCTGGTTCCTAGCATCCTCCTGTCTCTCCTTTTCTTGTTCTTTCTTCTTTCCTTTCATATTTTACCTTCTACATATTCTCTCTGCCTGTCAGCCCCACCTATCCTTTCTCCTTTCTCACTCTTGGCTGTTCAGCTCTTTATTAGAAACATCAGGTGGTATACAGGCACAGTAACACAGCTTCACAAAGCCTCCAAAGGCATTTCCTGATGGCAAAGGGTTACCTTGTCTGTCCCCTGTTGATCTACATTCATTGGTTCAGTGTTGGCCTTTGCTGCACTTTCTGCATAATTTAGAAGGCAGGGGTCTTTTGCTTGGATTATCGCTAGAAAAAACATTGTTTCTAGGGATGCCCTGCCTACAATCCCCTTTTAGATGACCTTGTTTACTACAATTAAAACATCTGGCATTTTTATTTTTATTCAAGCCTCTGGAAATCACCTCTGCTATCCAAGCATCAACATGGTTATGAGATTCAATATTGACTGCATCTCAGATCCATTCCTCTATGGATGCTGATCTTGCCTTTAAAGGCCTAATTATCCATTTGCATTGTTAATTTACATTTTCAAAAGCCAAAGATTTAATTAGTATTTGTCTAGCTTCTGGATGTGGTATCATTTAGTTTTCAGCTGAAGTCAATCTTTGTAAAAAATTAGGGAAGTTTTCTTTAGGACCCTGTGTTACTTTAGTAAATGACTCAGTTATCTTTCCAACTTCTTCAACTCTGTCCCAAGCATTCTAAGTTGCTTGGGCATAGAGCCAAAGTGTGTTAATCATATATAGACTGTCTTTGTACATCAGCAACTTCCAAGAAGTTGGTCTTGGGATGTTTCAATACCTTTAGCCCTACTTTGTTGTTCAATGGTCCTAGCCTCATCTTTCTACCAGGCCTTCTATTGTAATTTAGGACCAGGTTCCAATACTGCTGTAACCAAGTCTTCCCAGTCTTGTTGGATAATACTGTTATTAGTTGCTCATCTGCCTCACAAAAGGTGAATGTATACCACATGAGACTATCATTTCCTTAAATCTCCTCAAATCTAACATTTCTATAGGAACCCAGTGAGCTCTTTCATAGCCTTGGGGATACCTGTCATTTGGCAGTTGTTCCTATAAGGTGACTGGACACATTAAGGTTGTTTTTTTTTTAATAACCTTGGGGTATTTCTCTCTAATTTCATAATGTAATGGTGAAGTTGGTTCTCCTTTAAGTCCTCTGTCTGTGTTTGAATATCTCTATTATCTGTTTTAATAAGTTTTTCTAAGGCTTGTATCTTGTCAGTCAAAATTGCACTATTTTCTTTAGTAATGAGTTGTAGGGCTTACATATTATCAGTAGTAACCTTTCTAAGGCCTGTATCCTATGAATAGCAAGTTTTTCTAAGGTTTGTATCTTATTAGTCAATTTATTATATTTGGCAAAGTATAAAATATGTATTAGTAGACTGATAATCACTACAACCAATATTATATTAATCCCAGCTTCATTTAATTGTTCTGTTTTCAAGCCATCCATTGTGGAACCATACAGAGACCTAACTCCCTCCATCATAATATTGTTTCTCATTTTTAACACAGGAAAAAAGTCCACCTCTTTTCTTTTTTTAAAAAAGCCAATTCCCCTCTTTTTTTTTTTTTTTTCGAGACAGGGTCTCTCTGTGTAGCTTTGTGCCTTTCCTGGGACTCACTTGGTAGGCCAGACTGGCCTCGAACTCACAGAGATCCGCCTGGCTCTGCCTCCCGAGTGCTGGGATTAAAGGCGTGCGCCACCTCCGCCGCCGTCGCCACCACCACCCGGCCCAATTCCCCTCTTTAAGAGTTCCCAATTGTCTCACCAAATCTGCTGACAATGACAGTGAAGTGTGAGGCTGGCTGTTGCTGTGTAGCACAGTTGGGCAGAGAACACAGTTGGGCAGAGAACACAGTTGGGCAGAGAACACAGTCAGTGCACAGCCTGGCTGAGGGCAGCTTCAGCTGCTTGGATGTAGCTGTGAGCTGAGAGTGTGTGGTGGTTGCAATAACAATCGAAGCCTGAGTGGATGTCAAGATGACTACCTAGTGTGGCAGCAGGCCCAGGAAGTGGTCCAAGCCCAAAACACAAGAGGAGAGGGACCCAGCTGTCTGAAAAACAGACACAGGGAATCATGCAGAAGCATGTGTGGCAGGAGCTGCCTGAAGGCAGAGCCAGGCGGTCATGGGCCAGTAAGTCCTGCAGTGTTTGGAGCCCAGGCACCTGTGGAGTTTGGGTGGCAGCCAGAGACTGTTGCAGAGAGTCTGCAACAGGAAAACCCCAGACTTACTCAGCGGGCTTGGAGGAAGAAATAAAAAGTCAGTTGGCGTGGTGGCTCTGGCAGGTGCAGCCATAGCTGCAAAGCCAGGGGCAAGTGGTTATCTTGTGAATTTGTGACCCATGTTGGATGCCAGGTGAATCCTTAACTAAATATTCTTTAATCAATAAAAAACAAGAGTCATATATCGGGGTAAGAACCTGGAAGATCAGAGAAGCAGGGAAACAGCCACCAGTGACTTCCTACCTCTTCCGTTCCTTCCTCCAAAAAGGCTGAGATCCTCTCTCAGCCCCACCTTACTACCTCCTGACTCCTATCTGTCCACAGTCCTCCAAATCTCTATGGTTAATTTTGGTCATCTAGTGGCTAGCTCCACCCTCTGACTCCAAGCAAGCTCTACTTTTCAGAACACAATCAAAACATTGCACAACAGCCATCACTGCTAGAATTTATTCTTTAATATTATAATTAAATTTTTTTTCATACAGTATATTTTGATTATATTTTCTCCTCTCCCAAATCCTCCTAGGTCTTTCCTACCTCCCTACCACCTAATTTCATGGTTCTCTCTCTCTCTCTCTATGTATGTATGTATGTATGTGTGTGTATATATATATGCATACACATATACATGTGCATATGTGTGTGCAAAAATAAAAAACCAATAATTTAGGACTCATTTTCAATAGAGAAGTTGTGTTTAAAGCTGTCACATAACTAACAAAAGCAAATCAAATAACCACACAAAAGAAATATCCAAAGATGACTGAATTTTGGATTATATACTAGCATATAAACAAAATATCTCAATGGATCATCAATATAGTAAAAAATGTTCAATATAAAATATAATGATATCGACAAATATTTATGTAATTATTAACACGGCAAGGAATAGCCTAAGTGTCTAGGCATTAACACACACACACACACACACACACACACACACACACACACACACACACACAGGAGAGTTGTTTGTGTTCTTACCCAACTTTACTGAGGAGGAAACATGAACATATTGGCAGTCAGGAAAGTTTGGACCCCAGGCGGTAAGAATGTAGAGAATGTGTACTTAATCATACTCAGTTTTGTCGACGCATAAAATACAACAAAATAGACAATAAAATTGTAACATGATCTAAACACAATGGCAAAATAAATCATTAAACATTACTAGCTAAACCTCAGAAAAAATTCAGGAATAGCTAGAAGAAGAAAATAACCTAAGGCAGATGAAAAATCATGAATGGTGTGTTTTCGTTCCAGGGAAGAAATTTTCATGAATAAAGCTCTGCTAATTAAATCCAGGAAAGAGTATGTAATTGATGTTAGAATAAATATGTAAATCAAAGGAACAATGGAATATTCAGAAACATAATTACACATATGCTACATTTCAGATAAAATGAACATTTTATATCAAAGGAAAAAACAATATTCCTGGAATAATTATTGTAAAGATAAATATTCATACTCATATTTTTATGATCTACATACACATATAAACTATAGATAGATTGGCTGGCTAAAATAAGTATAAATAAATTTAGAAGAAAATATGAAATAATATTTTAATCACATTTACAAAGAAGTCTATCTTGACCAAAACATGAATCCAAAAGGCATAAAATTAAGCTGTGTTGATTAATTTTTTGTCAACATGACACAGGCAGTGTCACCAGGGAAGAGAAAGTTTCAACTGGGAAAATACCTCCATCATATTGGCCTGTGGGTAAGCCTGTGGAGCATTTTCTTGGGTAATGATTGATGTGGGAGTTCCCAGCTGGCTGGGAGGGGTGCCCCTTGTAGGCAGGTGGTTCTGTAGGAAAGCAGGCTGAGCAAGCTATGAGAAGCAAGCAAGTAATACTCCTCCACACCCTCTGCATCAGCTCTTGCCTAAACTTCCCTTCATGATGGACGATGGGCTGCAAAATGAAAGAAACTATTTATTCCCCAAGGTGTTCTTGGTCAGTATTTTATCACAACAATGGAAAGCATACTAGGACTTGAGCCAAACATCTATAAATATGGTGTTATATATTAAGACATTTTTGTGCAAGACACACTAAAAACAAGCTCCACAAAGTGTAAAAGGAAACTTTATGTGAGAAAAAAGTTGAAAAAAATATATGACAGTGCTGAGCAGACAGATCACCTGGATACCACAGTGCTGAGCAGACAGATCACCTGATACAAGGGTACTGAGCAGACAGATCACCTAGTATATAACAGTACTGAGCAGAAAGATCACCTAGTATAACAGTACTGATCAGAAAGATCACCTAGTAGAACGGTGCTGAGCAGACAGATCACCTGGATACAACCGTACTGAGTAGACAGATCACCTCTGTACAGTCTCTTCCTTTTTATTTTTACAAGATCTGAGACAGTTAAAAGAGGACTTTCAAAACTTTTCAGAAGATCCTGATAAGTATACCAAAGTCTTCAATGGACTCAGCCAATCTTTTGGCTAGACTGGAAAGATGTATGGAAAGATGTAATGTTACTCTTCAGGCAGACCTTGACCTCCACTAGAAAGAATTCAGTGTTACAAGCTGCTATGCCGTATGAGGAGCAGATACAAAAATGAATGTAAATGGAAACCTCATAGCAGGTGAAGCACAAGTCCAATTGGAAAACTAGTTCTCAACAAGGAGACAAGCAATCCTCCAGGGTGATCCCTTCTGGGACTCCAGGGGTGCAACTCCCCCCTCCAAGGACTGGACACCCAGATACTTCCTGTATTCTGTCTTATGATTCAGAGAACTTGCTCTATGACTTTAAAACATTCTAAATTGTATTAGGTTACTCAGGGATCTGGTGAGAAACCATTACACTTTAAGTCTAAAAAGAATAAAAACTTTCATTAAATACTTGAACAGTTTTTCTCTCTCTGTAGTTTAATCCTGATAGATCAATTTATAATGTACTCTGTCCCATACACCCGCTGTAAACTGCAAAAGATCTCTTTAGACTTTGAGCCTACCCTAGACAACCACCTAAAAGCTGCTGAGACCTCTGTAATCTAGACCAGAAAGAGATTAAGAAGAAAAGATGAACAAATTGGACCGCAAATGATGGTCCTTGTGGCTATACTGTGGGAAGTTAACTAAGTCCACAGGAGAAAGAAGAACTCAGTCAGATATTACAGTGACATTTGGTGTATACCATGGGTCCCTCCTCATTTTGCTAAATCATTATCCTTAATTCAGCAGACTGATTTGCAGGTGAGTGGATCTTGAAGCCAAGATAAGTTGCGTAGCCCCAGCAAAGCCCAGTAGTCTGTAGAGCTAACCTTTGGCCCTGGCTACCCTTAGGATGGTTGGAAGATGTACCCTAGGATTTATTTGAATGCAGGGAAGAAACATACAAACTCAAGATTGACCTGCCAATCTACTTGGGTCATGACATCAGTGGACCTAATATGTTTTCCAGTAGTACGATTATCTAAAAATCATGTATAGATGTAGAAGACATCATTGGATGTATTGAAACTCTCATTGAATATACTCAAAAAAGTTTAAATGATACATCCTAGAGGACTTCCTTTCTTAATTCTGAAGTGCAAGTGAAAAGAAAGGTATTTATACAAAATTGCATGACATTAGAGAGCCTCACAAGGGCCAAGGATGACATCTGTGCTGTTATCAAGATTGAATGCTATGTATATACTCCTATTAATTCTGCTAACATCTCATCTGCTTACCAAGATCCATAAAACAGACTGCAACCATTTCAGAAACCACCATACCATTTGGTAAGTAGCTCTGGAGATGGACTCCTGGATATTCATGATGAAGAGGATTATGCCTATTGTAATCTTTGTCATAAT
Organism: Peromyscus maniculatus bairdii; assembly: GCF_049852395.1. Lineage (NCBI taxonomy): Eukaryota > Metazoa > Chordata > Mammalia > Rodentia > Cricetidae > Peromyscus > Peromyscus maniculatus. The sequence continues at coordinate 71,343,773 of NC_134870.1, read as the reverse complement.
TCTAGTAACTTTTAAGCTTCATATACTCTTTTAACCTTATCTCCCCTTATTTACAGTCGGTCCACATTCTAAAGGTCCTGTGACATTCTAACTCCATCTGCCTTTCGTCCTTTTGATGACCCTCCAAAGCTAGAAACTCTCTGAGTGGGAACCTGAAGAACCCAGCTGCACCCTTCCCTGCTTGCTGTTAATGTTTCTCTCCCACATCTCTATCCAGGAGACAAAGATTCTCTTCCCTTGCTATACCTTGCAGTTAGTTATACAAACAGGCCTACTGAAAGACTTTTGAGGTCTTTTTGATAGATCCACATCTGATGCCACCACTCAGTTTAAAGAAGCTGAATCAGTCTTTGCCACAATTCTCTCATGGCAGTTAGAATTACCTCTTCAGAGAGCACAATGATAGGAACAGGCAATTTTAGGGTGAAAAGTTTTTTTTTTTTTGGTTTGGCCTCTCAGCAGCCTTATTCTTGCCAGAGGTCAGAGATGTCAAGAGTGTTTAAATTGAGGTGTCTTCAGTTCTGCCGTGGTCAGAGGCCAGGGATTCCAGAAAAGCGATCTGACTTTCCTTATCCTTTTCCTCCCAAAGAAGCACTCATTTCCTGGAGCACACTGTGGTGCTTCTGGAAACAAGAGGCATCCAAATACTTGGGATGGGAAAAGAACTAAGATGCTTGCTGCGCCCCGCCCCCATTCCTCTATCTATGAGTCACTCAAGACTGCGAACCTCTACTCTTGCAGTCTTTCCCTGTCTATAGAGCTCGGCCTTTCTTCTTCTTCCTCTTCTTTTTTCTTTTTCCTCCTCCTCCTCTTCTTCTTCTCCTCCTCCTCCGTCTCCTCCTCCTCCTTTTCTCTCTCTCATAGAATCATAAGTAATTTATTTTAGTTTTTAAGTGGTTAGTACATAAAGAAAACTAAGAAGGAATGGTTATTGAATTTTCAGTTTGGTTATATAGTGAAATTTATAGAGTCTTGGTTCATAAAATGAAATCTGTCCAATTTTTATGACTCAACCCACCCAATGCTCTCATGTATCAGCTTAGTCCACTTTGTATTGTTCTAACAAGGTCCCTAAGACTGAGTCCTTTGTTAGAAGTTTATTTTGGTTCATCACTCTGGAGGTTTGGAAGTCTGAAAGCATGGTCCTGGTAAGAGTCATATCCTGCTTCACCTCCCATGGGAAGTAGCCAGCAGGCATGTGTGAGAGATCTTTCTTCTTTCTCTTAACCTCCCTGAAACAAAACCCTTCTTCCTAAAACTTGCTCTATGTGGGCCATGAGTTAAATTCTTCAAATTTGTAAGACAAGAATCTGAATACAACTGATTCAATGAAGGTTTTATATTGCCATGAGCATTCAACACTGTAACTTCTGAGTTAAAAAGCCAGCCAAAGACCAGGAAGGGCTTGTCACTCTCAAAGACAACTTAATATTCATGTATCATAGCTTCTCAAGAAAATGCCACAAATGCAACTAATTAGAGTTAGCTACATATGTGAAAACAAAACTCTTAATTTCTTTTTTTTGTTGTTGTTGTTGTTCAATTTTCTCTGAAAAGCTATTGTACCTCAAGGTTGAACTTGGGGGTTGACCAGATGGCTCAATAGGTAAAGGCACTTAGGAAAAAGCCTGATGATCTGATTTTCATCCTTGGAACTTCTGGGGTGGAGGGAGAGAACTGAGACTCAGAAGTAATCTTCTGGCCTCCACATGCATGCTATAACATATGTGTGTGTGTGCGAGTGTGCGTGCGTGCATGCATGCGCAAGCACGCACACACGTACAAAAAGAAAAAAGATCATATTTGAAGTAGGTTTTCCCTAAATAAATAAATAATAAAAGCATATGCTTTTATTTAAGGTGTTATGTGAGAGACTTTTCCTGGGAGGATGCAACACAGCCATTTACTCACCCAGCAAGGGAACCCATGCTAAAGAAAAGTAATGATTGTGCCTAAGTCCAACTTAGTGAACCAATGGGCTTTTATTTGGGTTACTAACAAGTATGAAAGGGGTGGGGTATACTTACAGGAATAGAGACTACTCAAAAACAGCTGCATTATCCCAAAGCCTACCCAGCCAGGCAATGGCTCACACAAGCTGTATCTCTGGAGCTCTCTGCACAACCCGAAAGGTTGCTTGACAGGTCCACGAACTCTCCTCTCTGCAGCTCAGCAGGTTGGCTGGTTGTCTTCTTCCCTAGAAGTTGTTTACTTCTTCTGTAAATCTTGGCAGAATTCTTCAAGAATCCTGCAAATTTCAGCTTGCCAGCATGTGACATTTGTTCCCTTTCTGAATCTCACAAGCCTCCCCCTCCCTCACTCTTGGGTGGTATGTGTCAATTCAGTGGAAGCCCCCATTCCACAACTTATAGGGCAAGAATTCCCATGAAAGAAGTCAGAAGAAAACACAAAGCCATTAATTCTCAAAATACTGTAAGTGTAAAGCTCATCTAAATTCCGATCTTTTTGGAGCCTCCTTCCACCATGTCTCAATAGGTAGACCCTTTTATCTTTTATGATTCTTGTGCAAATAGTAACTGTGATGATTTGCGCCTACAGAGGAAACTGGGATGCACTCTGCATACTGGTTGTTTTTATAACATTTTTTAGGATAGGAAAATTAAGAAAATGGATTTCTATACTTTTCAAATAATACAAGGTCAAAATACCATGTAGTCACTATACATCAAAGGTAGGTGAATTTAACACGGGAACTACTGTGAAAATTGTTTCTTATGACCTTTGTTCTCTGTTCTTGCACCTGGGTAACATCCCTCCCTTTGACAGCACGGTGAAATGCCTCCAAAATAGTTTTTTTCCTTTAGCTGCAATAGAACAAAGAATATATTTTTGTTGATTGTTTATCATTCTTGTGGAAGAGGAGGCAGAAAGATGTAAGAGGCAGAGGAGGTAGATGACTATACAGAAAGAGTGTTTTCTGGACACAGCAGGGCAGCTACCTATGTCAATCTACGGCAGCTGAAGTAGCATGCACAAGACTTGTACCAACTCAGAGCAGAAAAAATTCCAGCATGAAAAGGAGAAGTGGAGACAGAGACTCCCTTCTAGCTAAGAAGTTATTGACAATTGGTAGTTCTTAGGAGAGGGAGAGTCAATTTTCTTTAAGGGTGCTTGACTCAATGGGTTGAGCATCCTCTAGTGAAGTCCACACATCTGATAGTATATGGACAGCACAAACTGTATTTGATGGGTTAATAAAATAAGAAACTCACAGGTAGGTGGATATGGAAGGAATGTGAGAATATGATCAAAACGAATTGTATAAACAATTTCAAAGAACTAATAAAAGTGAGAAAAAATTACTTTCTATTGCTCCCTTAATTTGTAAAATCAGTTTATGCCAAAATGGTTGATTTTATCTTTAAAAAGTAAAAAGACTGGACAAGCATTCATGAAAAAATAATTAGAAATAAGTTCTTCAGTAGAGGGATGTAGCTAGAGTTTTCCTGCCTTGCCCATAGTCAGGACAAATTTTTGTCACCCGCCAGTCCCACAGCCTCTCAGACCCAACCAAGTAAACACAGAGACTTATATTGCTTACAAACTGTATGGCCGTGGCAGGCTTCTTGCTGACTGTTCTTATATCTTAAATTAACCCATTTCTACAAATCTATACCTTGCCGCGTGGCTCATGGCTTACCAGCATCTTTACATGCTGCTTGTCCTGGTGGTGGCTGGCAGTGACTCCTTCCGCCTTCCTGTTCTTTCTTTTCTCCTCTCTGTTAGTCCCATCTATACTTCCTGCCTAGCCACTGGCCAATCAGTATTTTATTTATTGACCAATCAGAGCAACACATTTGCCATACAGAACATCCCACAGCAGAGGGAGGCACATGAGAAAGCTGAAAGAAGGTAAGCAGACATAAGCACACCCTGTTTGGGGGGAACTGACTACAAGGAGCTTGCTAAAGGCACTTTGATAGTTCTCATAAGGTTTTGTTTCAGTGACTGCTGGTGAGTCTCAGTCCTTGCACATACTAGCCAAGTGCTGCACAACTGAGCTGCATCCTCTGCCTTAGCACTGGGTGCTACTTTATTGCAGTGGGAAATCTACTGTTATTCTTGTTTTCATATCTTCACAATGTGCCCATTTCTTTCTGGTTGCTTTTTTTTCCATACTGCAGAAGTTTAATTATTTGTGCTAAAGTTTTTTTTTTTTAATTTTTAAATTCATTTTACATACCAACCAGAGAACCCCCCTCTCTGACCCACCCTTCATCCCCTCCTCCAACAGGGTAAATTCTCCTATGGGGGGGCAGCTAAACCTGGTACATTCAGTTCCTCCCTACTTCATCAGGGCTGAGCAAGGTATCTGACCATAGGTATTGGGATCCAGAAAGCCAGCTCATGCACCAGGGATACATCCTGATCACACTGCCAGGGGGCCCCCAAACAGACCCATTTACACAACTGTCTCTTGTATGCAGGGTCCAGTCCCGTGCAGGTTCCACAGCTATTAGTCCACATCTGACAGAGGACTGATTTCCAAAATATATAAAGATCTCAAGAAACTAGACAGCAAAATACCAAACAATTCAATTAAAAAATGGGCTACAGAGCTAAACAGAATTCTCAACAGAAAAATCTCAAATGGCTGAAAGACATTTAAGAAATTGCTCAGCATCCTTAGTCATCAGGGAAATAAATCAAAATGAATCTGAGATACCATTTTACACCTGTCAGAATAGCTAAGATAAAAAAACACTGATGACAGCTTATGTTGGAGAGGATGTGGAACAAGGGGAACATGCCTCCACTGTTGGTGGGAGTGCAAACTTTTACAGCCACTTTGGAAACTAGTATGGCAGTTTCTCAGAAAATTGGGAATCAATCTTCCTCAAGACCAAGCTATACCACTTTTGGGCATATACCCAAGGGGTGCTCAATCATACCACAAGGATACTTGCTCACCTGTGTTCATAGCAGTATTATTTGTAATAGCCAGAACCTGGAAGCAACCTCAATGTCCCTCAACCAAAGAATGGATTAAGAAAATGTGGTACATATACACAATGGTGTATTACTCAGCTGCAAAAAAAAAATGACATCATGAAATTTGCAGGCAAATGGATGGAACTAGAAAATATCATCCTGAGTGAGGTAACCCAGACTCAGGAAGACAAACATGGTATGTACTCGCTCATAAGTGGATAGTAGATGTAAAGCAGAGAATAACTAGACTACAACCCATAGCTCCAGAGAAGCTAGGAAACAAGGAGGCCCCTAAGAGGGATGTATGGATCACCTTGTGAAGGGGAAACAAAGGAGATCCTATTGGTGAAATTATTAAGGCCACTCCACATAGTTAAAAGAGAGGTTTATTTTGTGGGGTAACTTACAAGTGAAGGGATAGTTTACAGAGTCTGGGGAAGGCATGGCAGTCTGGCAGTGTTCTCTGGAGAACTCTGGCATCTAGGGTCCAGGAACTAAGAGAGCCCGTGCATCTGGATCTCGGGTCTTCAGGGTCCTCTCTTGGCCCCTCCTTGTAGGCATGACAGTTACCAAAGCCTCAATGGGGGTTGGAACTTCCACATCAAGGCTGGAATGGTTACTCACTACAAAATTCCAATGAGTAAACTGGGGACATGTGGTGGGGCAATAGAGAGTAGGGGGTGGGGAATGAGAACATGAGGGAATAGAATGGCCGAGCTGGGGGAGGGACGGAATGGGGGAGCAATGAAAGAGATATCTTGATAGAGGGAGATATTATGGGGTAAGAGAGAAACCCCGTGTTAGGGAAATTTCCAGGAATCTACAAGGATGACCCCAGCTTAGACTACTAGCAATAGTGATGAGGGTACCTGAACTGGCCTACCCTGGTAATCACATTGGTGAATACTCTGTCATCATAGAGCCTTCATCCAGTAACTGATGGAAGCAGATGCAGAGATCCACAGCTAAGAACCAGGCTGAGCTCCAGGAGTCCAGTTGAAGAGAGGGAAGAGAGATTATATGAGCAAAGGGGGGGGGGGCAAGATCATGATGAGGAAATCTACAGAGACAACTGAACCGAGCTCAAAGGAACTCATACATTTTAGACAGACAGCTCTGGTTGTTTTTAATACATCACTTCTAAAAAAGAATTTCAGTATCTGCTACTCTGAATTTCTTCTAGAATTTATTTGCAAGGATTGTTGAAGTTTTTGAATCTGTAGACTTTTATTTATTTATTTATTTATTTATTTATTTATTTATTTATTTATTTATTTATTTGTTTTTATCAATTTTGGAAAGTCTGTGGCCTCTATTTTCTTCTGTTCTTTCCTTAATAATCTTTTGGAAAGTCAATTGTATATATATCAGGCTACATTATTTCAACATGCACTCATGCATTGGGTTTATTTTGTCTTTAAACATTTTGTAGATTTTATTTTGAATAGTTTCTACTTCTGGACCTTGAAAATCAATAATTCTCCCCTGCAAACTGGCATTTGCTGTTAATGACACTCAGTGTAAATCTTTAAATTTGGTGTATAATTTCCCTCTCTAGAAATCAATTTGGAAATTTATACCCTCCCTCATTTTACTTAACAGGTTCAATCTTTTTTTCTATGCTCAGAGGTCATCCTCAGAAACATTTGAGGTTAGCTGAATATAGGAAGGAGGTCATGGCCCAGAAATGGCATTAGAGAAGTAGTTCTCAACCTGTGGGTCATGATCCCATTAACAAATCTCTATCTCCAAAATATTTACATTATGATTACATTATATTACATTTCATAGTAGTAGTCAAGTTACAGATATGAAGTAGCAACTAATATAATCTTATGCTTAGGGTCACCACAACATGAGGAACTATATTAAAGGGTCACAGCATTAGGAAGGTTGAGAACCATGGCCTTAGAGGATGCTCTTTCTACCCCTGAGTCTTTATCTAGTACTTGCCACTCACAGAAATTTTCTTCCAGCTTCCTTAGATTTGCTACTATTGTATAACTTCAAGAGTTAGGATAAGTCTAGTTGCAAAGACCTAAAAAAAAAGGTCTGATATTTTATTGTAATGTTCTCTGTCCTCAACACAAGCTAGGTGAGGGAAAAATCTGGCCAAAGAAAATCTCAAGCTCGAATACTATCTTACAGCTGGACCTACTTTGTAGAAATTAAGATAAATCATCTAAGTCATCTAAAATGCCTTATGTACAGAGTTTAATTGCTCTCTATCAGGATAGGCAAAAAATAAAAAATAAAAATAAAAATAATCTAAGCCCCGAATGGCACACGGGGAGTAAAGCTTCCTGTGTCTGCAGCACTCTCCCCGAGGTAACTGCCTGAACCCCAGGAACAATTAGAATCTGTGTTTATTTTCAACAGTAGACCCCTAGCCATAAAAAACACTAGAAAGCCACTCTGGAGACTCCCAAAACAGCTCTGGACAACTCATGCCCACTGGCCACATCCAAGTCTGTTTCCTATCTTGATTCTCTATTTCTTATGAGGACTTCCCAAAACAACAATTTTCTGTCCCATGTTTTTAACAGGTTCCTGTCTTCTTCTTGCTGCCTTCCCAAATGGAGAAAATTTCTTTGTGTTATACAACAGCTAAAGTTTAAAGAGTATGTTCTTAAATACTGGTGTAACTGATCTCCTGGACATTCAATGGTCATACTTACAGGCCCATTTAATAGTCAGAGGGAATAAAAGGAGTATTATTTTTCTCCTTTGACTTACAGTTAACTAAGTTCCAGGAGGTGTGGGACATCTTCAGAATGTTCTTGTAGCCTGGTGAGCCATCTGTTCTCTTGTTCAGGGAGGACATGGAGACATCACCAGAATGGACTCTAACCAGTGTCCATCCTTTCCTTTTAATCAATTCCACCACCAAGTTCTTTCTTCAAATCATTGTTTGTGTCTTACCACACTCTAAATGTATAACCACACGTATTTCTTGTGGACAATCCAAGTGATCACACCTCTCAGACAGGCTGGAAAGGATGACTTTCCTAAGGCAAATACAGTCATGACTTTACTGGCTCTAGTTCTTGCAAAAGTTATTGATTGCCATAATCATGATATTCTTATTTAAATCTTGCATTTGGATCTTATAAAATTTCTTTCTCCTAGGTTATACAATGATTCCAGCCAACTCCTAAAACTGGCAATCCAAAACTTCCTCTACAACCAATAAACAAACTAGGGAGAGTCTTCTATTCCCCCTTAGGTAGGGTCTGCTCTATCGTTAGCACAGAAGTAGTTACAGAAGACAAATTTTCACTGTCATCTGAACTCCAAAAAGCATTTTGAGACCACAGCCCTCAGAGAGGAACTGAGGCAGGAAAAGAGTGAAGAAGGAAATTCCATGGGGTACCATGCAGATGTCAGCAGGGAGAGGACTGGAAACTCTTAGTCCATCTGAGCTTCATTCGTCCAAGAGGGAATGCTCAGAAAAGCTTGTGTTACAGTAACTTGGGAGAGGTGGGTACTCTGTTATTGATCCATAAATGGTCAGTTCACTGGGGACCCAACCTCCACTCTTCACTCTCTTCTTGAAACTAGTCACATAGGAGGCATAGCATACCTTCAGGTTCCTCTGCATCTCCTTTTTAATGAACAATCTCCTTCTCTCTAACTGTCAGTGCATCTCCATAGAATTCATTACAAAGAGGAAGAGATCTCATCTATTTCCCCTTCCAAGGGTAATCCATGTGTCCCTTTTAGGGTTCTCCTTGTTAGCTAGCTTCTCTGGAGTTGTGGGTTGTAGTGTGGTTATCCTTTACTTTACATCTAGTATCCACTTATGAGTGAGTACATACCATGTTTGTCCTTCTGGTTCTGGGTTACCTCACTCAAGATGATATTTTCTAGTTCCATCCTATGAAGGGATACCTCGTACAGTCTTGAGGCAGGGTGAGGGGCTCAGACCTGCCTCTACTAAATGTACCTCCCCATTGGAAGCCTTACATTCTTGTAGGAGGGAATGGGGGATGGGTTGGGAGGGGGAGGCTGGAGGGGCGAAGGAGGGAAGAGAGGGATCTTTGATTGATATGTAAAATGAATAAATTTTTTTTACAAAAACAAAGAGGAAGAGGATCTAGAAACTTCAGCATCACTCCCTATACTAGCATTCATTCCTGTAACACACTGAGCTCAGTCTAGACACATTAAGGCAACTCTTAATATTATTGATTGAGCTGCATAACTGATTCATTTTCTAGATCTACACCCATTCTTGTCAGTTAAAAATATGCAGTTAGAGCTACATGCATAATAAAATGTTCAAAATTAAGTATGGGAAAATTAGCTGTCAAATTTATTGATTAATAGGTTTCAAACTCTTGTTCCCTGGCTACATCTGTCTACTACTTGTCTACTATGAAAGTTTTTTGAGATACAGCTCTAACAGTGACTGTGGTTTTCTGTGGCTCCTTGCACACTTTAATAGCAAGTTTCAGTGACTGGCACACATCAAGTATGGATCACAATATTTGCTATCTGACACTTTAAAAAATAAGTTTGTTTTCCTCTAGAAAAGATTATGGGCATTGTGAACTATGTTTAAATTCATTTTTTAATGAACTATGTGATTCTTAAATGTCAAAACTAATCATTCTTATAAAAACTTACCATCATTCTTATCTCATTTAAAAAAAGATCATCAGGCCCAGGCAAGTCAGAAAACCAGTTGAGCAAAATTATATAACAAAAAATGTTCAGTTCTTTAAAACAAAACAAAACAAAACAAAACAAAAAACCAAACAAGTGGTGGCATGTTGGCTTTTTGTAAATTAAATTTTTATTTATTGATATATTAACAATGGCTTTTGTCCAAAATAAAACTTTAATAATTCTTATTCTAATATTGAAATCAACCCAAAGTTTATAAAGCTAGGAAAATAGGGAATAAAGCTATTTCATACCCTCAAAAATATGCAAAGATAGATCAGAATATATGTTATAACATAGCATGTATATATTAATTTCATATGACTCCATGAAACTATTACTCCATCTAGTAGAGTTTATTTTAGATAGCATATTATATTTTTTTATAATTATAACAAAAATATAATTCTGTTTCAGAGGGCATGATTACTTTTTCATTTTCTTATTTATTAAGCACAGTTTTCTTATCATCATTAGTGAGAAATTATAGCATGGCAGAAAATTAATTAATGTTCACTCATTTATGCCTCTAAGAATCAGGCCCTGTGTGGGTAAATTTACAAACATGATGTAATGTAATTAGATGAATGATCTTTTTTATTTATTTATTTATTTATTTATTTATTTATTTATTTATTTATTTATTTATTTTATATCCAGGCCGAAGTTTCCCCTTCCTCCTCTCTTCCAAGTCCCTCTCCCATCCCCCCTCTATTCCCACCACCCATCTACTCCTCCCTTGTTTCTGTTTAGGAATGGACAGGTCTCCCATGAATATCAACAAAACATGGCATATCAAGTTGCAGGAAGACTAAGCACCTTCCCATGTAATAAGGCTGGACAAGGCAACTCAGTATGAGGAGTAGGGTCCCCAAAACCTATAAAAGAGTCAAAGACAGCTGCTGTTCCCACTGTTAGGAATTCCACAAGAGGACCAAGCTACACAGCTGCAACATACATGCAGAGTGCTGAGGCCAGTCCCATGCAGGCTCCCTGCTTGTGGAACAACCTTGCAAGGCAATTTGAATTTCTTTCAGCATTTGCGTGTTTAGGAAAGGTTACAATTTGGAAATTAAACCAGAACCATGGACATATATCTTATGTTTTCTGCACCATATTCATTAACCTATCTTATACTGACTTTGGCTTAACAGTATATGTGATATGCAAATGTTTCTGAAATCTCCCACTTTTATGTTCAAGTAACTCAAAGATCAGGAGCCATTTCCAAAACATGATCAAGATGAACAGTAAATGTGTATAACTGATAATCTAACAATGATAATTCAAAATGCGCTATTCTCTAAAGTAAGTGAATTATTTTTAGTTCACTTAATAATAAAAAATAGTCATGGAACTCTGCTCTGGCATGGCACTATTGGTGAGAGTTTAATAATGGAAGTAACAGGTGCCATCCTTGTTCTTGTTAAAGTTTTATATTGAAATTTTGAGAGTACTCACAGAGCCTTGAGTCTCTTTTATAGTTACATCATCTCATAAATTACAAAGTCCTTTCTTTAGTCTTCATCTCATTTGTATGAAATAAATCTCGTTACTTCAAAAATCGAATAGTGTGCTGAGCTTTGTACATTACGGATTTAAGCAGCGCACCAATAGTTTGCGATTGGAAATGCTGAGATCAAAGTATTAAGTCTTTGATGGGAGAGCAATGCTTCATTCACTGTATTACAATACCTTCTCCTTTTAATGAATACAGCCCTGCCATCCAGCATGTATCCCATGAAGACTTTTCCAAGCCTAAGTCTTCCTGCCGTCATATCCTACCTTTGCTGTGTTTGATTGGGCTATGTGGTGAATTTTCATATTCTCATAATCCAAACCCATTTTCTTGGATGAAAATAATTTCCATCATCTTTGCTTTTATCCATGAAAATGGCAGGAAAGCAAGTACAGTATAACATATCCTAAAATAGTGTTCAAATTAGTGCTGTCTTGTTTCAAGAAGGGGAAACATTATTTAGTTATAATCTCTCTGTTTCTAATGCATTTCACAGCTTCACAATGGACTTAGGTGTGAGCTCAACGGTAGGCACCTCCAATTAAATTCATATCACTTCCTTTGCTCTCTGTATGTGGACATTTGGTTAGCACTTTTACTTATCTGCTAACACTGTGTGACCTGTTTTATACTGCACAAAGTACTCACAACTTACAAAGACACAATCAGTAACATTGCCTCTCATTTCCCATACAACATGTGAAAGACACTGATGGCTAACTTTGTCTTACTACAGTCATGTGACATATATATATATATATATATATATATATATATATATATATATATATATATATATATATCACTCATGACCCTGAAGTTGTTACAGTTGATCAGGAGAAATGTTGAACTAAAGTTACTAAATACCAGAAAATACTGTTATAGAGATACTTTTCCTTTTTGACATAACCCTGTAGGTCTGAAGATCTATTAGATTTTAAAAATGGATATTATATAGCAATCTCAAAAGTTATCAGTATCATTTAATTCTAAGAGTCATTTATATGGACACACATTTGTAACATGAATTGCTAAATGGTCTTATTAATAGAAAACCTGGAGCCGGATATTGGATGAAAGCTGAAAGATCAGAGAAGCAGAGCAAGCCAGACGCAAGTTCTTACCTCTATGAAATAGTCTAAAAAGAGAGAGTTTCTGTTTCCTCTTGCCTTCTATAACTTTCTGTGTTCTGCCACATTATTTCCTGGGATTAAAGGTGTGTGTCACCACTGCCTGGTTCTGTTTCTCTCATGTAGCCCAGTGTGGCCTTGAACTCACAGAGATGGATCTCTGCCTCCCGTGTGATTGGAATAAAGGTGTGTGCCATCACTACCTGATCTCTATGTCTAATTTAGTGGCTGGCACTGTCTTCTGATCCCTGGGCAATCTTTACTGGGGTACATAACATATCACTACACACATACTTAAACAATTCTTTGAAATCTTTTACCTTGTGTAGTTATCAGTAATGATTTAAAAATCTCTTTATCCAAAAGGATGCAACAGCCATATGAATACTGTTAGATGATTTGCTGAGTCAGCTTACACTGACTTTAAGTCAAGGACTGCAATGGTTCTTCAGCTCCAAGTAAAAGTCAATGTTCTTAGTAGGACTTAGAAAACAATCCCCTTTAGGGCCTGGCTTCCTCCTCCTCCTCCTCCTCCTCCTCCTCCTCCTCCTCCTCCTCCTCCTCCTCTTTCTTTTCCTCCTCCTCTTCCTTCTTCTTTTTCATGTTATTTTAGCCAATATGGAGTGTTCCTTATACTTTTCTTCCCTCTTGATTTCTGTGCTGTTATTTTTTTTAAATTTTAAGTTTCATGAGTGTACACAGTGGATGTTAGCTAATTTCACCCCATTACCTTCCTTCTCTCCTCCTCCTCAATCTTTCACTGAAACCCTTTTCCAAAAAGCCCTCTCTCCTGCTCCAATGTCTTCTTCTTTGTGTAGCCCCTGAATTCATTTAGAGCTGCTTGCCCAATTGTGGGAGGGAGGTTATTTGCTGGAGCATGGCCAACTTCTCAGTAGCTACACCACTGAAGAAAATGCCATCTCCTATGCTCACAACCATTAGTTGCCAGCAGTCCCCTAGGGAGGGTTCGACTCCCTCTCTCATGATGAAATATGGATGAGCAGGCCCAATCTTGTGTGGATGACCACAGCTAGAGTCAGCTTATGAACGTAAATCATGTCCAGAAGATAGCTTTTTGCTGGACACAGTCCTATCTTCTGGCTTTCACATTCCTTCTGTCCTTTCTTCCACAATGTTCACTGAGCCTTGAAGCAGGTGACACTGATGTCCCATTGAGGGCTGCGTGCTCCACCATCACTTATCCATATACTTTGGCCAACTGTGTACTTCTGTGCTAACCCTCACCAGGTGCGGTAAGACATTTCTATGATGAAGTCTCAGCACGGCTGAAAAAGATGCTTTTTGTTTTGTTTGTTTACCTTTGAAATTGCCAATGAAAATAAAATAAAATTTGAAGACTAAAGCAAGATTATTTAAACAATTAAAAGAGTGAATTCTTGTTCATTTTTCTTTATGCCTTTGTCTGTCTGTCTCTCTATGTCTCTGTCTTTATCTCTCTTGCCCTCTCTCTTCTTTCTTTCTGGTTTGTTTAATTTGGAGAGTTAAACCCAGGGCTTTATCTACTGGTATGTAACACTCTACAAAAATAGATGCTTTCTTTTGTTTTACTTTTTACTTTGAAACATGGCCTTCCTAAGTTACCCAGGCTGGCCCGAGGCACGTTCTGCAGCCCAAACATGTCTTGAATTTACCATCCTCCTGTTTCAGCCTCCCAAGTAAGTATAAAAGACCTGGACCTGTAATTCAATGAAATACAAAGCTGGGTCACTTCCTAGAACAAAAGCCACATACAAGGAATCTTTCAAAGAGTATAACATACAATTTAAAAAACCCTTTCTGATTAATACCTTCTCACTAGGATTTTATTCTCAGTCAACTTGATTTTTTTAAATCAACATTAGACTGTTTTCCTATACTAAATTCTCTGCCTAGTATCTTCCATAGGGCTTTTTATTTTACACGGCTATATTGTCTTTACCTATTTAGGTTGCTACAATCAAAATACCATTCTGTAAGAAGTATACTGACAACATTATTTGCCCCAACTCTAGAGTCTGGGAAGCCTGAGATCAGTGAAATTGTCAACGAAAATAACACAAAATTTAAGAATAAAACAAAAATATACAAACACAGCTTATATGAGTGAATTTTTTTCTGTAAGATTCTATAGTCTGCTTTCTGATTCATAGATAGCCTTTATTTTGCCATGTCCTTACATGCTAGAAGTAAGGTATCTCTTTGGATGTATTTTAAAAGACCCCTAATTCCAGTGCTCTGTGTTAGTTTCACAACCTAATGATCATTTGCTATGGTTTGAATTTTCCATCAACAATCATGGTTAAAGTTAACTGCCACTGTAAATTATTAATAGTTACAGCATTTAAGAAGTGCTAAGGTCATGAGGTTCTGCCCTCATGAATATATTCATTTACTTATGGATTCATGTGTCATTGTAGGAGTTAATACATTATGAAAGTGAGCGCTCTATTGCTTGTGTGTTCTGCCTAACCATAGGATAGCCATGTGAAGACACAGGAGGTAGGCTTGCACCGGATGACAAGCAGATTCCGGAACAGTGCTCATGAATGTCAAGAACCATAATCTAAAAAACAAAAACAAAAACAAAAATGACAAAAAACCTACCTCTTTTCTTTATCACCTATGATTTTATTCTATACCACTTATAGAGTAAATGGAAACAATAGACATAGGAAATACTCCAACACATTTCTATAAATTTCCCTCCTGTTAATACTAGCATGTTGGAAGTTGGGATTCAGCATGAATTCTTCATCACAAATATTCAGGCCATAACTTTCACTCAGTAGAAGCTCAGGCTCCTTATTTTCTTCAATCATTGCCCTTTCTAATTCCAGAAAAATATTAGTAATTTTTCTATATTCTGGTTCTAGTGATCTCTCATGCTTATTTTGGACTGCTTATTGAATAAACCATATTTTGGTACTAATATTTCATTTACCCTAATGAAACAGAGTTTTTTGACATTTAATATTTTAGCTATATTTGAAGTTACTGTTATTTATTCCATGACTTGATATAGTGTATTAAAATATCATTGATTCTTTGTTCTGGTTTATATGCTCTTTCACATATAGCATAATGTCTTTTATGTGGTTAGGAAATGTATGTGGTTGGATTTCAGCCCACTGCAATGATAACAATGCATTGGCTTTACACAGTAAGGATGTTCACATAAAATAACTGGCTAAAGTGATGGAAAGCACAGTTCAGTTGGCCATCCATCCTCTCTGAGTCCTTTTGCAAGATAAATGTCTGACCAGGAAACGACTGAGAAATGTTGCCTATCATTCACAAAGGCAAACCGTTATTCTTTTCAAATATAAACAGCTAAACGAAAGCTAATTTCAGCATTTCATGAATTATTGTTTGATGGCTACTCTAGTGTTTGTGTATAAACTAATAACAGGTGACTTTTTTTCCAGAGTCAAGAAGGTATGGGATATTTTAGAAAAGCAACTTTAACAAGTTCACAAATAATCACATAGCTGGGCACTCACTGGAGCTGTGCATATCAATTTTATATCAAGTTAACAATTTTAAAAGATTTAAAACAGTTTTTGTAATTGTGTGTGTATGTCTCTCTCTGTGTTGCGTGTCTGTCTCTGTTTGTCTGTAAGCTGTCTCTCTCCCTCTGTGTGTGTCTGTGTGTGTGAATATGTCTGTTTGTGAGTATGTGCATGAGAGTTCAGGTGACTGTGAAGGCCAGAAGAGGGTGTGGAGCTGGGGATGCCAGCAGCTGTGAGTGGTTCAGCATGAGTGCTGGTAGCCAAGCCTGGGTCCTTGGCAAAAACAGTTTGTTCTCTTAACTGCTAAGCCATTTCTCCATCCTCTGTTAGCTATTTTGTAAGGCCCTTTTCTTCTTAATCCTGTTAAGAATCCTGTTTCTGAAAACAGCAAAGTTTTGTTCTTACATAGCAATATAAGAAGTTTTGTTGTTATATATAGATGCTTGCTATAAATTTCAATTATGTCTTGTAACCATACTATTGTTCCTGCTATTCCTATTTCATTTTCAAGAATAATTGATGGAAGTATGGATTATTATGTAAATGACCCACTTCATATTAAATAGCAAAATATGCTCTGGGAAAATTGAGAATGGAGAAGCTCTTTCTCTAGCAGCCCCCTCTGTCTGTATCACATCACATCTGTCTACCTGTTATCTATCTATCTATCTATCTATCTATCTATCTATCTATCTATCTATCTATCTATCTATCTCTAGTCTGTCTATTTTGATATGCTCCTCAGGCCAGTTTGAGAAGCATGTTAAATTGGAATTAATGGATATTTAAAAGTAGAGTAAATCTAATATAAAGGAAGAAAAATCCATGCTTGTGACTGTGCTCTGCATCTTCTAGGAAGTGTTCTTTGCACTGTATATAAAGTGGATCTGTCACTGAAGAGTTAGTTTAGTTAAAACATTCCGAGTAAGGATTCTAATGAAATATTAGCAGCTAAAGACATGCAAAGTAACACTGGCTCCAAGTGTGTGTTGCTTCCTTTTAGTCTCTCTATTACATACTGGATCAACAGGCGGAATATCCTAAAGCATGGACATGTGATATTACACAGGGGGGAAGCAGAAAACAACTGTAGTCCATATTATTTCTGGAAAACAATATGTCCATCCAGAGAGAGAATGATAAATGGAGGAGCAGAAAAACATTAATGAAAGCCATCATCTGTTAAAAGTCAACTGGATTAATGAAAATGGCTTGAACCATGTATACCTTATGAATTATATATATATATATATATGTATATATATATATATGCATATAAACACAGATTGAGAGAAGGAGAGAGAATTGACTTACAAACACTTATTGTAGGTCTACATCTTAAACCAATGAGGAGAGAGAAATAAAGTATGCTTTTATTTCTCCATTGTCTTCCATAGTCCCTTTTGTTTTGTCTGATATTTTTTATTGATGTATGTTCCTTGTGCACAGTGATGGGTTATATAAACATGTTTTCATTCAAATATATCAATAGCTTTGTCCATATTTACCCACATACACTCTTCCCTTCCTCTTGATTCCCTCTTTCTTTAGCACCCGTTGTTTCTCCAAATATATATAATTTATCATTTTATAGATATATATGTGTCTGTGTATGCACTTTTGTGTTTGCATGTGCATGAGCATGTATGTACATATGTGTATATATGTGTGTGATCCAGGACAAATATACTACAGATAATGTGATATTCCTTTTTCTGAAATTGACTTAATTTAACTTAATAAGATAATCCCAAATTCTATCCATTTTTCTGCAATGGCATCTTTTCCATTAATTTTCATGGGTAAAGAAAACTCCTTTCATGGGTAAATATAAACTCCTAGTGTTATATTTCCTTTATCCATGGATTTGTTGACAGGCATTTAGTTTGGTTCTGTAATTTGGCTTTCCTAGAAAGTTTTATGTCAACTTGTCACAAACTAAAGTCATCTGAGAGGAAGGAACGTCATTTAAGAAAATACTTACACAAGATTAGGCTGTAGGCAGAGAAGCCTGTATGACATTTTCTTAATTAGTGATTGATGGGGGAGGGTCCAGCTCATTATGGGTGGTGCCATCCCTGGGCTGGTGGTCCTGGCTGTGAAAACAGCCACATGGAGCAAGCCAGTAAGCAGCACCCTTCTATGGCCTCTGCTTCAACTCCTGCCTCCTGGTTCCTGCCCTGTTTGAGTTCTCACCTTGACTTCCCTCAATGGACTGTGATTCAGGATATGTAAACCAAATAAACCCTTTCTTCCCCAGGTTGTCTTTGGTTATGTGTTTTATGATAACAATAGAAATGCTGAGAGATTGACTATTGTGAATAGTGCAGTAATAGACATGGACGTGTAAGAAATACTATAGATTTCTCACTTAGATACCTTTGGGTGTATTCTCAGGACTAGTACATCTGAATCATGTGATAGTTCTATTTTCTGTGCCACTTCCACCCCAGGAAACTTCATATGGATTTCTACATTGGCTAGGCTAATTTACACTCCCATCAGCAGCAAATAAAGGGGGTTCCCTTTCCCTAAATCCATGCCACTATTTGTTGTTTTAATGATAGACATTCTGACTAGGGTGAAATGGAACATCAATGTACCTTGGATTTGCATTTCCCTCATGTCTAAGTATGCTGAACACTTTATCATGTTTATTGGCCGTTTCCATGTCATCTTTTGAGAACTGTCAGTTTAATTCACTTTTGCATTGGGTTGGATTGTTTGCCAGTGTTTTGAGTTCTTTATCTGTGCTAGATGTAAATCATCTGTCAGATGTACAGTCAGCCAAGGTTTTTTCCTGTGCTGTGGGCTGTCTCTTGGCTTGATTAATTGCTTCTTTGCTGGGTAGAAGCTTTTTAATCTTATGAAATCCCATTTGTCAATTCTTAAGTTTTTTCCCTGAGATAATTGAGTAATTTTTAGAAAGTCTTTGCTTTCCTCTGGAACTCATGTGATGTGAAAACCAAGGTGGGGGGTGCTTTCTGGGGTATGGGAGAAACGAGGTAAAATGGGGCAGGGGAGAAAGGCAATGATAGTGGGGTATGTGAACAAATTAGAAGAAAGTGTAGTAACTCATCTTTACTAAGATGACAATAAAAATCCATTACTTTATATGCTAAGCTAATAATTAATTAAAAAGCTGCAGAATAATAAATAGGCAAAGAGAAAAAAGAAAGAATAGAATATCTTTACCCATGTCTTTATCTTAAAATGCTTTTCCTATGTATCAAGTTCAGATTTTAAGATCTTATAATTATATTTTTGATGTATTTTAATTTTTTTCTTTGTACAGGATAGAGATTAGCACATACCCTCATTCACTTTGAAGTAGATATCCAGTTTTCCATTACTATTTATTGAAGAAATTATCTTTCCTCCATTAGTTTTGGCACCTCTCTCAATAATCAGGTGGTTCTAGAAGTGGCTTTATTTTGTGGTCCTTTTTTGTATTCGATTGGTCACCGAGGCTGTTTTTGTGCCATTGTGATGGTTTGTTACTATGGCTCTGTAGTATAAGTTGGTATCAGGTACTATTATACTTCCATCATCATCATCATCATCATCATCGTTATTATTATTACTATGTTGCTTGGGTTTTCCCTTTATATTCAAAACTAATATTTATGACTTTTAGGATCTTTTTTATTTGATACAATTTATTAAAATTTTGATGACAATTCTATTGCATCTATAAATAATTTTTATGAATATAGTCATTTTCATGATATAAAATTGGCTAATCCATGAGGGTAGAAGATTCGCATTCTGGTATCTTCTCTATTTTTTCTTTAATGTTTAATGGAGGGATCTTTTACTTCCTTAATTAGTCTTATCCTGGGTATTTTACTTTTTAACCAATTAATTGAGAATGGAATTTGCCCATCTAATTTCTTTCTTAACATGTTTATTATTGTTAAAAGAAAAGCTAATGACTTTTATGTGTTGATTGTTTTTTAAATCAGTGAAAAGAGTTTAATGGCAGCATCTTGAGGTTCCCTTACATGTAGGACAATGTCATCTGAAAATAGAGATAATGTCACTTTTTCCTTACCCCTTCTATTTACCTTATTTCTTTTACTCATCTTATTGCTTCAGACAAGGCTTCAGACACTATTCTGAGTAAGAACAGAATGAAATGGGTCAGTGAGAGCCCTCAAGGGGTAAAGACATTATCTTGCACTCCTGTCCTTCTGAGTTCAGTCCCTGGAGCCTCCATGTTGGAAGGGGAAAACTCACTCCCTCATGTTATCCTCTGAACACAACATGAACACCATAGAGGACAGATGAGGATCCATATACAAACACATAAATAAATATTTATTAAAAGATAAACTTAAAAATGGAAACAGAGGACACTCTTGTATTTTTCATGGTTTTAGTGTAAATGCTTTTCCTTTTTCTCATTTTTTTTGTAGAATATTAGTTATGAGTTTCTGTAGCCTCTAATATATTAGAGATATATTCCTATTATCCTGGTATCTTCAGATATTTTATCATGAGAAGAGGTCAGACATTGTCAATGGCCCTTTCTGCAGCTATTGAAATGACCTCACTATTTCTACCACTACAACTACTAACTTGTGTATGTTGAACCATCTTTTAAAAACACAATCAGCTTTGTCATGATGAATAATATTTTAAATGGGATGTTGCATTTTATTCAAGATTATTTTACTAAAATATTCTGCAATTCTTTTCCTTAAGAAGATTTCTTACTGTTTTCTTTGTTTGCTCTCACCTAGTTTTGGTATCAGGTAGCCCCAGCCTCACACACTGTTTGGTACAATTCTTTCCCTTTCTATTTAATCCAGAGACGAGAGACCTTCTTTGAAAAAGCAGTTGAACTCTTTAAAGTCTTGGAGGTCTTGCAGAGTTCAACTATGAATTCACTTGGCTGGTTTTTGTTTGTTTGGTTTTTGTTGTTGTTGTTGTTTTGACAGAGTCTCACTGTGTAGCTCTGGCTGGCCTGGGACTCACTATATAGGTAGGTCTCAGATTCACAGAGACCTACCTGCCTTTGTCTTCTAGTTCCTGTACCATACCTGATCCCTGAACTTTTTTTTTTTTTTTTTTGGTTAGGAGACTATTAGTGCACTAATCTCATATCTTGTATGAGTCTGTGTAAGTTTTTTGTAACCTTTTGCTTTAATTTTGGTAGATTAAAAAGATTTTCAAATTTAACCATTTCTCACAGACTTTCTAATTTATTTTCAAAAACTTGTCTGAAGGATGCTCTGGACTTTGTTGCTATCTGTTGTTCCAGCTCCATTTTGTCTCTAATTTTATTAATTTCATTTCCTCCTTTTTATGGTTTTAATTTGATTAAGGATCTTTCAATCTTCTTAGCCTTTCAAACACAGACCATCTTCTTTGTTGCTTTTAGGCTATTTTATGGTTTCTATTTCATTGATTTCTCTCCTGATCTTTATTATTATTTTTTTCATCTGTTTGTTTGGATTTGTTGTGTTGCTATTTCCCTGAAATCTAGAAGTATATTATTATGTCATTTATTTTAGATGTCTCATGCTTTTTTTCTAAGCATTTATACATAACTTCTTTCTTAAAACAGTTTGGATTTGGCTGGAAAGATTAAGAGCAGCTACCGCTGTTCAGAGGACCCAGGTTTGATTTGCAACAGCTATGTTTAGGAGTTCACAGTTGCTTGTAACTCTGTCTCCAGAAAATCCTATGGGGCAGGCCTTCAGTTCTGTCAGAGAGTGGTTGGTCACATGCATAACATTTGTGCCGTGACTGCAACCATGTGCATAGCTTGCAACTTTGGTCATTACTAAGGTTCACAGAATTTACAACTAGATGAGACTGCTTGCTGAGTTGATAACTTTCCCCTACTCTACCCAGAAGCCTTAATATAATTTATGATATGATGGAAGCTAGGTACCAGGGAGGATGCTTCATGGTTAATCACAACTTAAGTTTCTTTGTATCTTATTACCAAAATGTGTTGTGCCTTCAGCAATAGGGTTTACCATCAAATCTTTTTCCACTTATAGCTATAAATTTTCCTTTTAGGACTGTGTTAATTGAATATATTTTCTATGACTTTAGCTTGTACCTTTCCTCTTTCTTAGTTGTTGTAATGGGGTCCTATAGATCTCATATGTTCTACATGTAATTTTTTGTTATTGTGTCTTTATTATTATCTAAATGTTCTAACTCATCTCTTCTGTCTTAAGACCTGATGTATTTTCCACTTGATCCATTCTATTGGATGGATATTCTACTGAAAAGTTTTAATGAATTTTCATTTCAAAAATCTCAATTTAATTATTTTTCAGTATTTCTGTTTATTGGATTTGTCTTCTATATACTACATTGTTTTTATTTCATTCACCTGGTTATTTTCATTCTTTTTCAATTATTCAGGAGTTTGTATCCTCTTTTATTTTGTTGAGCATTTTTATAGTCATTCTTTTAAATTGTTTAGATTTTCATATTTAGTCTTAGGGGAACTTATATCTATGCATTTGGTAATTTTGGGACAAGTTATAATGTTTGATGTCCATTTTTTTCAGTTAGAATATGGAATTTCATTTGTATATGGAATTATATCACCACTTGTATTTTTAAAACAATGTTATCCATATCCTCTCAGTTGAAGTATTTGCTACGTTCAAGTATGATTATGTTATAGAAGTATTGAGAAAGTTTATACTCATTGAACTGGAGGTGTAACTCATTAGCTAAACCTTCATCCCCTCAATGCATTGGGCAGGATTCCCAGTATCATTCCAAGTGCAGATTACTAACTATCTAACTATAGAAGCAAATACAACTGATCTATCTATCTATCTATCTATCTATCTATCTATCTATCTACCTATCTTCTATCCTATCTATCTGTCATCTATTTGTCTATCTATTATCTATGTATATTCATCATCACATGACATTGTCTATCTTTACATATATATTTCTATCTATAGATATTCTTACTATGAAAATATAGTAACAGTTAGTTATAAACAATCAACCTCTCAACCTTTCAACCTAATTAACTTTGGGAGAGTTTAGTAACAAACACAGTACTATGTACACTAATATATTAGTTACTTTTAGAAACTAAAGTTATTTTTAGAACACTAGAGTAAGTAAGAGAAACAATAGCGTGAAGAAGGGGGAGGAGGAGAGGAAAGAAGTAGAATAAGGAGGAGGAGAAGAGGAAGAAAAAGAAGAAGAAAAAAGGAGGAAGAGGAGGAGAAGAAGAGAGCTGACAATTCCACAAAAAAGCAGAAGTTGAGAAGAAAGAGGAGAAAGAAAGGTCTCTGTTAATCTGAAACAATCATAGCAACAAGAAGGCAAAGTGGGGAGACTTCCAACCCCAACCTCAGACAAAGAGCGAGATCCAGGACAAGCACCAAATCTACACAGAGAAACCCTGTTTTGAACCCCTCCCCCCAAAAAATCAAGCAAAAATAGATTTGTGTTGAAATTGTATATTTGAGAAAGAAGCAAAAGGCAAGAGTCAGAGTAAGGAACACCTCAAAGCAGGGATTATCATTGGGTAGAGATTATCATTGGTTGTGATCAGTGGCTGAGTCCTGATCCTGAGAAGTAAATTGTATTACCTCTCCTTGGCAGGCTATTTTTTATTTACTCAGATAAAGGAAGAATCAGCAGGCACACATAACAATTTTTATAGGCTCATAGGTGACTGAAAGGCAGCTAGACTTAATTAACGTTTACTCAGGCGTTGTTGACAATGCATAAAATTGTATCACGTGAGTTCCCTGAACAGCTATACCACAGAAATGTCTCTCCTCCCTTAGCAATTGTTTATAGCTTATATACCCTTATACAGGGGTTCTATGCATCTTAACTTTCCTGAGCCTTGTGAATCTTCTCTCTTGTAAGTTTCATGAGTGTTGTTTGCCACCTTCTTCCCTCTAAAAAAGTTACAATGTAGAGGAAACAAATACACAGTAGGAGATAATGTTGACAGAGATGCAGGTACCTAGCACAGAGGAATTATGAAAGAAATATGAATAATGTCTCCATAGCTCACCATAACCAACCACCTATTCTTATGCTTCCAAACCCTATTATTTGCCAACACCTGAACTAGCAAGATTGAGATATGTGCATAGCACTAATTTTACATCCATTCTAATGTTATTCACTGTCCTTAGAATTCTTCAGTAACCACACATACAACAAAATATTCAGTTGTAATTGGATCGTATTGTATTGGTTTCAAATTTGTAGGCTTAAGCTTATTAAGGACAACTTGTTTGCCTCTCTCTCTATTTTGTGGTGGGAATTACATCTATATTATCACTCAAAACTTTTGTTAAATGGAAAAATGATGCAATTAATGAAGGAATATAAAAGTTTATTTTGATTCACCAAATTTGCCAGTCTTTTCTGACCTAAATGCAGACTACACAGTGTTTTAAATAAACCTTTCTTTCAAGCAAGGTTATATGCTACCTACATGAAGACTATATATGTTATTCTATACATTCTACATATGTATTATATATGTAAGTATGTAAATATCATATTCCAGTTACACTTCACAGTTTACTTCATTTCTATACACATATAATAACATTCTAAAAGCTTGTAGTTCTTCATTTTTCCTCAAAGCCCTTATCAAAATGACCTAAGATCCATTCATTCTACCTACACAATAACTTTTGAATCTGTCTCTTTCACTCTAATCCAAATTATCTCATCAATCCTGATTTTAATAACTTGTTCCTAAATTGTATAAATTATCACCTTTTTGGTCCCTAGTCAACCACATTATCTAAGTTATCTTTTGTGAATTTTCCATATGGCACTTTCAAATCTTCAAACTTTATTAAACCATTCCTTTGTTTAATAGTCACAATGAGTTTCCATACTTTCATAACAATGTTGCAATTATTTCATATTGAAAACACAAAGCTTGCTATTTTAAAATTTTTCTCCTATTTTCTCCCCACTCTGAATATAGTTCTTTCAGGCAATATAAGCTTCTTTCTTTCTTTACTACTTTTGTGGGTACTGTTGCTTCTACCTAAAATAAAAAATAATAATAAAATATGAGCTGAGTGTGGTGGTGCTTGCTTTTAATCTCAGTGCTTGGGAGGCTTAGGTAAGTAGATCTCTATGAGTTTGAGAACAGCCTGATCTATGCAGGGAGTTCTAATCCAGTCAGCGCTATATAGTGAGACCCTGTCTCTAAAATACAACTTCTCACTTTTTGTCATATACACGAGGTAATGCACATGATTCAAATTCCTGGCAGACCTACAGATCTTTGTTAGTAGTCAGAAGAGAGACCTGAGGGAATATTCACAGATTGAGCCACTCCATCTATACCAAATCATACTTCAACTCATCAGCATTAACTTTTTATGTGCTTTGTGTATTATGGTATTTGTAGGATTTCACTTAAGTGTTCTTCAGACTTCAGTAAAAAAGTTTAATACCACTGAGATCACTTGACCCCCCAGTCCTCCCACTCCAGCTTCTGAGCTTCTGTTTTCTCATTGCATAATGCAAAACTGCCAAAACTGTCTTTGGAGAATTTCTGATTCATATGCATTTGAACACTGAAGACTCAGGAAGAATATATTAGTAATTGTGTTATACATGGAAGCATGGTTTACTGATCAAGACAGAAAGCAACTCTGTAATAGAGAATAGACTATGAACTTGGGAAGATCTGTGGATGAGCTTCAGAGAGTCAGTTAAGCATCTAGAATAAAATAGAAATTTGAAGTTTTTCACATTTATCTTGGATAAGAATCTATAAATTTATTAAGATCTAAAAATTCTGAGATTACTCAAAATGTTTAAAAGCTAATGTTTGATAGAGAAAAGTAAAATGTAAATGGTAAAAGGACTTTATTTCCTTTTAAAAATACAAAAAACTATGTAAGTTCTATATAACAAAAATTCTATGAAAACAAAAAAAAAAACAAACAAAAAACCCAGCACAACATTGCCCTTTATAAAACTCTCACATTCTAATTGATTTCACCCAACAATTTGTCATTTCTTTTATCTCATTTTATTTAGAGTTGGTTTATATAGAAAAGGAGTTTTATCTCCCGGTTGAAAGACTTGAACCTGCACTTTATGGCATCACCTCTCTTTACTCTAAGAGGGTGAGTCCCATGAGCCCATGCCCATAAAAATTCACAGCAAAAAGCCCTCATATGAAATGAAGTAATGTTTGTTTATAGAATGCATACCTCCTGCCTGCTTATTTTGAAGCCATTTCTAGGTTACTTATAATGGATATTATAAAGCTCTGTGTAAACTATTGTTATACTATATGGTAATGGAAATATCAACAAAAAAGGTCTGTACCTGTTGAGAACAGCTGTAAATAAAAATTTAATTCTGATCTTTAGTTGTTATATCTTTGGCTCTACCACATTTGGATATGGAGGGTTAATTCACATGTACAAGTTACTTCAGTAGATGGTTGGGATTTCCCTTGTAAAACAGTTCTGAAGAAATTGGAATAGAGGTCTTGTTTGAACACTAACAAAATGGGCAAATGCAAACTCACCTGCACACTTGTAATGAGTAAGACATGCATCCTGAATCTATAGTTAAGTTTTCTTCCATCCTGATCTATAGTTAAGCCTTTGGGTTGTAGAATTAAGGACAAGAGTAAAATTAATATGAGTGTAATAGTCAACAAAGGTATAAAATGAAATACAACATGAAATACACTAATGGCATATTTTTAGGAGAATGGACTTACTCATTAAATACTGGGAATTGCTTACTAAATTGGAATCATACTATTTTAGAAAATCGTAATATAAATCTAAAAGTTGAGTAGAATATGATTAAGAAAGCAATTTTAACAAAAAGCAATGGTTTACAAAGCAGCAAAAGAAAAATGAGTTAATTAGACTATATGACTCATGATATACAAATCAATGATTTTTTATGTAAAAATATTTCTAATGATAATATATTTTTTAATTGATTCATTGCAAAAGGTAAAACTGAGGCCATAGTCAGTGAGTTGGCTCAGTAGGTAAAGGCACTTGATGTTCAAGCCTGACAACCTGAATTCAACCTCTGGATACTTTGTAAAGGTGGAGAGAGAGAATAAACTCCATAAGGTTGCCCTTTTAACTTTTCACACACATCATGTGTGCATGTGCAAACATACACAAATACACACAAACTAATAAAAATAATGATGATGATGATGATGATAATAATAATAATAAAACATTTAAATTCCTGAAGCCAGAAACTCTAAGTTTATCTACACATATGAGTTTATCAGTTTATTGGTCCTTTGGGGACCATATCCTGTTTATAGTTATTCTGCTTATGCCTAATCTTTCTTTTATGAATATTTATTTACATGTATGTATCAGATATTTTTACCACATGTCAGAAACTGTATTTGAGAGGAGTTCTATTGTCATCATGGCTTTCTTTAATCAATCCACTGAATTATTTCATTGATCCAGTCACTAATATAACACAGATCCCATTACTAGTTTAAACTGTGCAGTAAATATTTCTTTTTTTAATATTTAGCTGACTGAGAAATCATTATTTGTATATTAGAAAGATATAATATGAAATGGGCACATACTAGCTTCTTTGACATTGTAACATATAATGACAATAATAATGTTGCTAGGAACTGAGCACTATATTTAGAATGCTTGGCTTCAAATAGAGGATTATGGGGATTTAAAATATAAGCAGCAAGTACCACAGTATCTGCATCTTTCACTCCCAATAAGTAGAAGCTGAGGACATCCCAAATAGAGCTTAAGATGTTGCAGCTGTTTGGAGGCTAACCCAATAAAAAGCTTTTCAGTGCTTAATGCAGCAAGCTTAAGAAGGTTAATGTGATATTTCTCATTTGTCACTGTTTCACTAAGTGTTATGTAGCCCCTACTCTAACTGCTGCCTGAGGCAGCTTAAGGTATAGACAACTCATTAGGCTAAAACCTTGCTATTGAGGTCACCATGTAAACACCTAATGATGTGGAAACACTCTGGGGGTTCATTGACTGAACACATTTAGATGAGTTCTACAGAACTGTTCGATTGGTGGTAGGGGAATTACATCAATGATGCTTCAAGGAAACTGGATGCTGAAGCCTTCTTCTTTTCAAAGATGATCATAATCAATTTCTAATTTTCTGAGTTAAAATAGAGATCACAGAACATGTAAATGCCCGCATCTGACTGACAGAAGTTTGAACTATAAACGTCTTTTGGTCAGGGAAGTGGCTTTCATTTATTCTTTAATGAACACGAGGTAAGTACTCATTGAAGTTTCATTTCTGCCATAGTCATGAATATCCTTCCAATGAATATGCATTTCAAATCTGAGCCATTAGGAACATTTATTCTATTTTTCTTATATTTATATTTAATGCCCCCTTATTTAGCATACTCTGCAAATATTAATGCAAATTACTTAAATCTCCTTATTGTATCTTTCTAAGTCCTTGCTCTCAGGTTATTTTTATCCCCATAACACATTTGTTTTGTTTGAATTCAGAAACCAGTGCATTTTCTTCCTTCCTCTATTTCATATTTCTTCTTTATATCATTAGATTTATTGATGGCCCACCTGACAAATTGCAGCAGATACTGTTCAACTAGCTTAAATGAGATGACCTTCAACTCTAATTCAATATTTTACAACTCAGTGCTCATAATTTGAAAGTATCCTATAACTGTATCTTTAAAGTCACACGAATTTCTGAAATAGTTTTACATGCTAGCTAGCCCATGTAGATAACATGATCTCAGAGACATCAAATTATATGTACCAAGATTATATATTAATACATTATTTCTTCTATACTTCCTTCATTTATATTATTATTCACTTTCTTTGTGTTTTTCTTCACTAATAGTTTTGTATCTTATTTTAACAACCCTCTTAAGTTGATAGTATCATACTATACATTCTAAGATAAGGAAATAGAGGGTGAAACATTTAAAATGTTTAAAATTCTTTTCCTGGGTTAGAAGTGTACACTAAAGCAACATTTCAGTTCTAGGTTTGGCTACACCGTACTACCTTACAGAACAGTCCAGAGATCCAATTAGGCTATGTCTCATGACCTTAGAACATATGCATTTGGTTACTTTTTTTGTTGCTGTGACCAGATATCTGACAAGAAGTAATTTAATGGAATAAGTGATGTGCAGTCCACCTAGAGAAGGACAATTCATTGTGGTGATAAAGAGACAGTAGTAGTAAGGAAGACATTAAGGCAGGGACACCCAAGAAGCAAAGAATGAACAAGAGACATGTCGGGACTATCAAACGCCAGGGCCAACCCCAGTGCTTCATTTCCTCCAGCAAGGTTTCAACTCCTATAGGTTCCACAGTTTTCCTGAACAGCATGACCAGTTGGGGACCAAGCATTCAAACACATGAACATAAGAGGAACATTTCATCTTCAAACCACATTATTCTATCCTTGGCCTTAAAAGACCCATGGCTGTTTCATGATGCAAAATTGCACTTGTTCCAATTTCCACAGTCCCCATTATCTTTAATAGCCCCATTATCATTTTAAAAAGACACTGTTGACAATGTTTCTATGTAGAGAAACAAGAAGCAAAAAAGGATAGACAAGTCAATATACCAAAGAACATAGATGCAAAAATCCTCAAGAAAATGCTTAGAAACTAAATATGAACATATATCAAAATGATCATCCATACAAGAAAGTTGGCTTTATCCTGGATATGTAGGATTCAATAAAATAAAGTCAATAAATGTAGTAAATCATATAGCTAGACTTAAATATAATAATCAAGCTATCATCTCAATAGAAGTAGAAAAAGACTGACAAAATACAGCATGTCTTCATGCAAAAGTCCTAGAAAGACTAGGAGTGGAGGGAACACATATAAACCTAATAATTCAATTCCATTTATTTATGTGTCTGTTTTATGCCAATATCATGCTGTTTTAATTACTATAACTCTGTAGTACAACTTGAAATTGGGAATGATTGTGTCTCTCATAGTTCTTTTATTGTGGATTGTTATAGTGATCTTGGGTATTTTACATTTCTATATAAAACTAAAGATTGTCCTTTCAAGATGTATGAAGAATCATGTTGGGATTTTGACAGGGATTGCATTGAATTTACGTTACTTTCGGTAGGTTGATCATTTTTACTATGTTAATCCTACTGATCCATTAGCATGAGAGATCTTTACATTTTTTTTTGACTTTTTTTATTTATTTTATTTTACAATACTATTCAGTTCTACATAACAGCCACAGATTCCCTTGTTCTCCCCCTTCCTGGCCCCCTCCCCTTCCCCCCAGTCCACCCCCCCATTCCCACCACCTCCAGATCAAGGCCTCCCCTGAGGACTGAGATCGACCTGATAGACTCAGATCTTTCCATTTTTTGATATCTTTTTCAGTTTCTTTTTTCAAAGATTTGAAGTTTTTGTTATACAAGTCTTATACTTGCTTGGTTAGAGTTATCCCATGATATTTTATATTACTTGTTGCTATTGTGAAAGATGTTGTTTCCCTGATTTCTTTCTCAGTTCATTTATTATTTGCATATGGGATGACTACTGATTTTTTTTGTGAGCTAATCTTCTATCAAGCTACTTGGTGAAAGTATTTACTAGCTGTAGGAGTTTCCTGGTAGAATTTTTAGGTTCACTTCTGTATACTATGATATCATCTGCAAATAAAGATACTTTGACTTCTTCTTTTCCAATTCGTATCCCCTTGATCTCCTTCAGTTGTCTTACTGCTATAGCTAAAACTTCAACTACTATTTTGAATAGGTAGAGAGAGTGGATAACCTTGTCTTATTCCTGATTTTAGTTGAATTGCTTTAAGTTTCTCTCTATTTAAGTTGATGTTAACTACAGGCTTGCTGTAAAGTGCTTTTATTATAGTGAGGTATGTCCCTTGTATCCTTAATCTCTCCAGGACTTTTATCACGAAGGGGTATAGAATGTTGTCAAAGGCCTTTTCTGCATCAAATGAGGTGACCATTTGGCTTTTGTTTCAGTTTGTTTATATGGTAGATTACATTTATTGATTTACATGTGTTTAACCATCCCTGGCTCTCTGTGATGAAGCCTACTTGATCAAGGTAGATGATCTTTTTGATGTATTCTTGGATTCAATTTAGAAGTATTTTATTGAGATTTTTTGCATTTATGTTCATAAAAGAAATTGGTCTATAATTCTCTTTCTTTGTTGGGTCTTTACATGGTTTGGGTATCACAGTAATTTTGTCCTCATTAAGTAAGTTGGCAATGTTCCTTCTGTTTGTATTTTGTAGAATAATTTGTGAAGTATTGGCATTAACTCTTCTTTGAAAGTCTTGTAGAATTCTGCACTCAAACTAT
This sequence comes from Peromyscus maniculatus bairdii, assembly GCF_049852395.1. NCBI lineage: Eukaryota > Metazoa > Chordata > Mammalia > Rodentia > Cricetidae > Peromyscus > Peromyscus maniculatus. The sequence goes on along the minus strand of NC_134870.1, from coordinate 71,312,634 downwards.
CTTGCCCTGGTGTTTTCTTTTTTTGGCTGGGATACTTTTTAATTACTTCTTCTAATTTGCTAGGGGCTATAGATCTGTTTAAATTGCTTATCTGATCTTGATTTACCATCTGTAAATTGTCTGCATTGAGAAAATTTTCTATTTCTTTTAGATTTTCCAATTTGGTAGAGTACAGGTTTTTAAAGTATGTCCTCATGATTCTCTGGATTTTCTCAGGGTCTGTTGTGTCTCCCTTTTCATTTCTGATTTTGTTAATTCATTCTCTTTTGACATGTTAGTTAACTTGGATAAAGGTTTATCAATATTATGTATTTTCTCAAAGAACTAAATCTTTGTTTCATTAATTCTTTGTGTTTTTCTCTTTTATTAATTTCTGCCCTAAGTTTGATAATTTTTTGCCATTTTTTCTTTTTGGTTGTGTGGTGCTTTGAAAGAAAATGGCCCCCAAAGAGAATGGCACTATTAGGAGGTGTTTCTTTCTTGGGGTAGGTGTGGCCTTGTTGGAGGAATTGTATCACTGTGGGCAAGTGTGGGCTTTGAGGGCGAATATATGCTCAGGATACCTCTCAGTGTCACAGACCACTTCCTGTTGCTTGCAAGATATAAGATTTTCATTTACTTCTCCGGCACCATGTCTGCCTACACATCTCCATGTCCTACCATGATAATACTGGATTGAACCTCTGAACTGTAAGCAAGTCACCCCAATTAAATGTGTTCCTTTATAAGAGTTGCTGAGGTCACAATGTCTCTTCACAGAAATAGAAACCATAACTAAGACAGTGTTATTTCTTCTTTTTATTCTGGAGCTTCCAGGTGCTTTTAAGTTGCTAGTATGAAATCTCTACATTTTTTTTTTTTAAAAAATTGTAGGCACTTAATACTATGAACTTGCCTCTTAGAATCATCTTCATTGTGCCCAGTAGTTTGGGTATGTTGTGTATTAATTTTCATTCAATTGTAGGAAGTCTTTAATTTCTTTCTTAATTTCTGTCTTGATCCATTTTCATTAATTAGTGAGTTATTCAGCTTCTATGAGCTTGTAAGCTTTCTGTTTTTTTCCCTATATTTGATATACAGCTTTAGTCTGTAGTGGTCAGATAGGATGCAGGGTGTTATTACAATTTTCTTGTATCTGTTGAGACTTGATCTGTGTCCAAGTTTGAAGTCTATTTTGTCAGATATTAAAATGGCTACAACAGTTTGCTTCTCAGGTCCATTTGCTATGTATATCTTTCCATCCCTTTACTCTGGATGGTATTTACCATAAAAATACCATTTTATGTCTATTCTTCATGTTAAAGTGTTTCTTGCATATAGCAGAAGGATGGATCCTGTTTTTGTATTCATTCTGTTAGTCTGTGTCTTTTTTTATAGGGGAGTAAATACCATTGATATTGAGAGATATCAATGAGCAGTGTTTATTGATTCCTATTATGTTGTTGTGATGTGTGTTTTCCTCTCTTTTGATTTATTGTTGTGGATTATTTATTCCTTATATTTTCTTGGGTCTGGTTACTTCTTCAGTGCCTTCTGTAGGGCTGGATTTGTTGATAGGCACTGCTTAAATTTGGCCTTATCATTGAAGGTCTTATTTTCTCCATCTACTGTAACTAACTTTTCATTGCTTATAGTAGTCTGGGATGACAAGTGTTGTCTGTTTTATAGTCTGTATAAAGTCTTTATCATCTGTCCAGAGCCTTCTGGCATTTAGACTTTCCATTGAGAAGTCAGGTCTTATTCTGATAGGTCTGCCTTTTTATGTTACTTGCTCTTTCCCCTAGCAGCTGTTAATATTTTCCTTATTATGTACTTTTAAGTTTTTATCGTTATGTACCAAGGGTGATTTCTTTTCTGGTCCAGTCTATTTGGTGTTATGAAGGCTTCTTATTCCTTGATAGGCATCTCCTTCTTTAGGTTAGGGAAATTTCTTCTATAATTTTATTGAAAATATTTTCTATGTTTTTGATCTGTGATTCTTCTTCTTCTATTCATATTATTCTTAGGTTTGTTTTTTTCATAATTGCCTAAATGTCCTGAATGTTTTGTGTCAGGAGTATTTTAGATTTAACATTTTTTTGACTAATGTTTCTACTTCTTCGAGCTTGTCTTAAATTCCTCAGAGTCTCTCTTCTCTTGCATTCTGTTGGTGAGACTTGCTTCTGAGGCTTCTGTTCAAGTTCTTAAATTTTTCAATTCCAGATTTCTTTCAGTTTGGGTTTTCTTTATTGATTCTCTTTCCACTTTCAGATCTTAAACTATTTTAGTCATTTCCTTCCACTGTTTGTTTGTGTTTTCATAGATTTCTTTGAGAGGTTCATTCATTTCTTCTTTAAGGACTTCTATCTTATTCATAAAGGCTATTTTAGACATATTGACCTGGAAGTTATTTATTGCATTTTTATGCTGGCATCTAGGCATCTGGGTTTGGGAAGGTAGTAATTTCAGGCTAGTACCTGGTATTTTCTTTATTGGGTGCATGTTTGTTCCTTGGTTTCTGGTGCCCTCTTTGGTTCTTAGCATAGTGTGGTGACTGTGTGATGCTTAATAGGAAATCCTTCTTGGATCCTGATATGGGTGTCCGCTGGGGGTTCTGGGAAAAATGTGTTGCTAGGTATTAGGAAATGACACTTATCAATGGAGATGGAATGGGGAGGATGAAAGCATTCACAGGAGGTAGGAAAGCAGGGTTTTCTGCTAGGATCTGCCTAGACCCCCAGGAATGGTGGCAAGGAGTGAAGAGAGGCCACAATAGGTAGTCATCTACAGAGATGGGGATGGGACTGGGTATTAGATATGGAGGGAAAGAGAGAGAGTGAAGATCTGAAGCTTACCTACACCCTTTACTGGTCCACTTGGTTCTCTGGCAGCTTAGTTGGAAGGTTCCTAGAGAAAGCCTGCTGGAGTTGGTGGCTGGGATAACAGGATGAGATGGGAGAAAATTTGGAGGAGATCTGTGTGATTCCTGAAGATTGGGACAGAGAGGAGGGGGAGGCCACAGCAGGTGGCCTGGTACAGAAATGGGGTTGAGACTGGAGGCCTGGATTTGGAGGTATGGAGGGAGAAGCAATGATGTGCAGTTAGACTGTGGGTTTAACCAGGACATTGTATGATACAAATTAATTTTCACACTTCCACTCTTGACCATTTTATACATATCTTTATGGCTATAACATAGAAGCAGACATACTTACACACACACACATATAGATATTACAAGGATATCCAGAAAGTAGTTCAAAGGTTGTGTTGCTAAGATGACAGAGCAACTGGAAGAAAAGGCAGGCACTTATTCTTGAAAACTCTAATTTCTCCAATTTTTTAAAATTATACTTTCTTCTAAATTAACATTAAACACCACACACACACACACACACACACACACACACACACACACACATTCTCTCTCTCTCTCTCTCTCTCTCTCTCTCTCTCTCTCTCTCTCTCTCTCTCTCTCTCTCAATAATACTGACATTCCATGAAGTTTTACTCCATGCTGTTTTTTGTCTTTCTGCTGTGAAACTTTAAAGGGCCACACAAGTTTGCGACATATAAAGTTTGTCTCACTGCCTAAGATGATGTCACTCTTTGGAAAACATACACCTTGGCATTAAAAGATGTGTTTATGTTTAATGTCACTATTTCCTCATATTCTGCTTAATAATCATGAATACTATCTTATTCACTGTCAAATTTGGCATATTTAAATGTCTGGTGCATTTGACTGAATTCACATGCTTCTTGTCAAACATTATTACAATTACTACTACTACTATATTTACATTATAGCAATGTGTACCAGTGAGTGCATTAAAATCTCCAATTTCCTGGGAGTATAGCAGGGACATTACACCCAACTTCTTAAACACTACAAATCACTGTTGTTAACTACTGACAGGAAGGCACAATTTGAAGGACTACTAAAAAATGTTGATTGCCTTTATCTGTCTATAATTTGTTACAACTGAGATATATAATAAGTATAAAAATAACCTCAACGCAAAAGCATAAACAACGGAATCATTCGAAATGTGTCTTTTGTACATGTTACCTGTGTTAGAACCCTTGGAACTGACTTAGGTGTGCAACATAGGGCGAGGGGAAGGGCATGAAAACATTTTCCTTCAATCGCTTGTAATTGGTATTCTTAGAGTGAAGAGAAGAAAATAAAGGGGATGGGATACTTCGATTTGCTGCTTTTGTTTGGAATTGCCCCAAATCACAAGTAACTATCGAGCAAATTGACATCTTCTTGGTTGACTTGTAACCTTTTCCTCCTCCATTCTTTCCAAAGCTTGTCAACAAACACATTTGAGTCAGGACATCCAAATGGTGCTTTCGTGCCAAGCTCTCATCCTGAAAATTGAATCTATTCTCAACCTGGCTCTGCTTTCACATTTTCCATCATTACTTTTCTTTCCCCTATCATAGATGTGTGTTTCTAGAGGTATCTTTCTCGTTATGTACACTGTTCATTTCCACTTGGTAATCTGCACTGTTTTCTGGCATTTTTTTGCAACCCCTCTGGAATTCTGTAGTCATCCACCAGGATCCTTTAAAGCTTTTTCAACGTTTTGTGTATTGATCTACCTCTGCCCTTCCTGCTAATGCCTTTTTCCCCTTCACCTGCTCCATATAGCTTGGCAATGATGTGCTAGAGACAGCACTGAATAAGCAAAAGTTCGCTACGCCTTAACTGGGTTTGATACATTGTTTCTCAGCACTGGGGAGAGACTGGAGAACCAAGCAGGCAAAAGTTCCTATTAGGCGATGTTTTATATGCAAGAGGAATAAAAGTAAAAGCATACGACTTACAATAATAAAACTCAAATATATATGTTGGAGAGAGGAATCAGTGAAGTTTGCTGTAAGGAATCAGGACACAGTCCTGAACTTTGCTTTTGAACTGCTGAGCCAGCCAACAGCAATCAATAAACTGAGGTTTAAAACTTGATTTGTAGAACTGGAATCTACATTTAATAAAATTTTGTCCACAAATAAAATATTCTCATTTAAAAATAAATATATATTTTAAAGTCACAGGTTCATGTCATGGGCCACATGAATAGCCATTACAGTTTTAGAAAGGTCAAAAAATGATGAAGTGAAATGTAGTATTCAAATAAAATATAGAATGCAGACATGTATATTTTTCTTGGATTAATTTGAGAAATGAAACGTGCTGTTTATTTTTCTAGAAATGTGCTATTTATTTTTCTAAATAATCCTATTTGTCTGTCTCAAGCATAATTCTCACAGATATTGCAACTAAAATTTATGTGAGCAAAAGTATCTCATAACCCCTTTGATGGCTTGTGCTCAAGACATAATACCTATGTGTGTTATACATGCTTGAAAAGTTATTCAAAGACATCTCTATAGCTGAGCCTGAGTAGAAAGAATTAGTGGAATATGGTTCTTGAAAGCTTCTTTAGCTTATAATATGTTGAGACACTGGGTCCTGAAAGGACCAGAGGGTTGTCATGCTAGACCTTGTCATTATCTTCTCATAAACCTTTGGTGACCCTAGGACATAGCTTGCATCAGAGTTCCCCCACATATAACAAATGTATGAGCATCTTCACTTCCTTGCTTTTAAATGAGTAGAAAATTGTCCTCCTTTTTTGACTTCAACATGCATTCCCTCCCCCAGGTCCAATTCTTGCCTTCTCTGACTAGTTTAGACATGCCTTTGGTAATTTTGTTCTATCAGCTGCTCAGGAAATAGCGTGTTTTCTCTTAGACATTGTGCAGTTGAGTGACCAAGCTAAGTTATACAGAACTTTAATAACTTAAGCAGGGTTGGGATTTAAAAAAAAAACCAGGCACTCTTGATGAATATTTATAATTATATCCAACTTTTAAAGAAATAACTTTTGCTAAGTCCAAGCAACAGTATATTGAAAGACAATATATTACAGCTGAGAAGAGTTTGTCGTATAAATATTAGGCTACTTTAACATTTGAAAACCAATAAAGACAGGTCACAATATAAGTGCAGTAAAGGGAGAGCCAATGATTATCCCACTGATACAGTAAAAGCCTTTGATGATGTCTCATGTCTGCTCCTGATGAGAATTCTCAACACATTAGTAATAAAAGAAAACTTCTGCCATGTGGTGGTGGTGCACGGCCTTTAATCTCAGCACTCGGGAGGCAGAGCCAGGCAGATCTCTGAGTTCGAGGCCAGCCTGGTCTACAGAGCGAGATCCAGGGCAGGCACCAAAACTACACAGAGAAACCTTGTCTTGAACAAACAGGCGCGGGCGTGGGGGGGAGATACCATGATAGATGAGGACACCATGGGAAATGGAAGGGGCAGGGTGCTGGGGAGGCTCTCAGGAACCCACAAGGATGACACCACCTTGGACTGCTGGCAGTGGTCCAGAGGGTGCCTGGACTGGTCTACTCTGGTGACCGGTCTAGCAAATACCTAACTATCATCATAGAGCCTATGTTCAGTGAATGATGGAGACAGATGCAGAGATCCACAGCCAGGCCCCAGGCTGAGCTCCGGGAATTCAATCAATGAGAGAGAGGAGGGAATTCTGCAGGCTGGGAATGTCGAGATCATGAGGGGAAGAAGTGCAGAGATGACTGGCCACACTATTGGAGGCCCATGAACTGTAAATTAGTGGCTGTAAAGCCCCCAGGGAACTGGACTAGGCCCTCTGGATATGGAAGACGGTTGTTTGGCTCGAACTGTTTGGGGAGCACCCAGGCAGGGGGATCGGGATCCGTCCCTGGTGCATGGGCAGGCTTTTGGGAATCTGGTGCCTGTGGTGTGGCGCCTTGAGCAGCCTTGGTACAGTGGGAAGGGGCTTGGACCTGCCTAGGTTCAGTGTGCCAGGCTCTGCTGACTTCCCATTGGAGACCTTGATTTGGAGGATGTGGGGATGTGGGGTGGCTTGGGAGGAAGGGCTGGGAGATGGGAGGAGGGAGGAGGTGGGATCTATGGGTTTGGTATGTAGAGTGAGTAGAAAATTTCTTAATAAAGAAAAATGAAAAAAAAAATAAAAAGAACTTCCTCAACCTGGTAAATGATATCTGTGAACACCTATAGCTGACATCATATCTGTGTTGAATTCTAAATACTTTTTGCCAAGATCAGAAATAAGATGGGGCTGTCTATTCTTAAGCAGTTCTATTGCTTATTGTGCTGGAACATCTAGCTCATGTAATGCTGTGTTAAAAAGAAGCAAAGTGCTTCCGGATTGGGAAGAAGACAGCAAATAGATCTTACATTAATACCTACTAGAACCATTAACTGTAAAATTTGGCATTCATAGTTAATCAAGAGAAAAGATGCAATGCATATGATACATGTGAAAAGATTGGTCCATGTACTCACAGCACACCCATTTGTTATAGTCCCAAACTGGAAACAATTCAAAAACCTAAATTCTCATCAAGAGAATGAATAAGTAAATTGTAGCATATTTGTACAATAGAATACTATTCAACAGTTAAAAACTGAGTTATTTCTACACACAATAGCATAGGTGAATATCAGGATGATGCTAAGTGAAAAATAAAAAAATCATATTATTATGAATAAAATTTTATAAAGGTCAAGAAAACACAAAATAGTCTCATGTCATTTGGAAAGAGGACTTGGAATGGGAAGAAGGAAAAATTTACAAAGGATTACAAAGAGACCTTGAGAGGTGATGGTAGCCATGGCATGTTCATTATCCTAATGGGGTGAAGATCTAACAGGTATGTGCACACACAATAATTAACTACACATTCCCAATGTGTAAAATTTATGAGACAATCACTAGTATATCTCAGTACAATTGTTTCATGTATTCATAGGGCTGGGGTGATGGTTCAGTGGCTAAGTGCCTGAGTTTGGAAACTCAGAACCCGTGTAAAATGCAGATATGGCTGCACATGCCTATAATTTTCTTGTTAGGAGGTGGAGATGGGAGGACCCTAGGGGTTCACTGGATAACCAATCTGACCAGTCAGTGAGCTCTAGGTTCACTGAGAGATCCTGTTTTGTTTTTTTTTTTTAAAGTGGGGAAATGAAAAAGAAGAGATCAGTGTCTACTTCTGGCCTCCTTACAAACACAGGCAAGGGTATCCTTTCCACTTCTGCCTCCCATGTGCACACAAAAAGTCATGTCTATTGAATTACTCTTAGTATGAATCAACAGTAAATATCATTCATTAGAGCTGGTGACTCGCCACGCTCTGTGCTGTGTGACATTCTGTTATATCTGTGTATGTCAATGTCATTTAAATCACTTAAATTTACCACATGCAACAAATAAACAAAAAGACATTTCTATCATATCCATATTTGCTTATACCACTATTCTCCCGTTATGTCCTAACATGAACAGTGAAATGATAAGATAAGCAAGTATGCATCAAGGGTTTATTTTTTAAGGAGTATTGACGTCAGCTTAAATGAGCAATGATGCTAGACACTCCTGAGCCATCACTTAGTTTGACACTTTAGAGAGGCACAATAATCAGGAAACTAAAAATTCCCAGGTTAGTTCATTAAAATTCTATTTCATTGCAATATAATTTCTGATGATTCATTTTTGTGTACCACATGTCCCTTTAATATAAGAAACTTGTTTTTAAACTTTTCAAGGCACAGAATTATCTGGTTTAAAAAGTTTTAAAATTTAATCCCCTCCATACATGCTTATAATAAAACAAATTTGAGAATTTCCCATTGTAACTTAATTTGAAGAACAGGCATGTGCATGATGAAATTCCCATAAGCATCAGAAGAGTCTGTCTACATTTTAGAAATTGAAAACTCACTAGTTCACTTCTCCATTTTATACATGAAGAAGTGATGCCTTCAGTGGTATACATAATGTATATCCTGAGATCACAGAATAGAAATTGAAATCCAAGAACACTTAACTCCATTTTCTGTCTCTTGATGATTGAAGCAGAAAAAGAAGACAAATCCCAAAATATAAGAAACAAATTTTCTGTGGCCCCGAGTTCCTCAAATTATTATTCAAAGAACTAGGCTATTTCATCAAATGCACTGGCTTTACTAATCTTTAATACGATGGGCTTCATGTACATTTCATTTGTTATAAGATGTCATGAATATTAACTAATTGACAGCTGCATGCTTTGACCCATGCCTGCAGCAAGCACCAGGTATGCTGGGAGCAGCATAATTCTGCAAAGAGTAAAAGGAGAGAGAGCTAATTAAGTCCTGGAGAACTCATCTGCGGAGACGGAGATTCCCCCTGGCATTTGTTAACACCAGGCAAAGGTCCCTAATTATAGCTGTGCTGTTCGTGGTGCTGGAGTGCTTAGGACCAAGTTGGTATGTTTTTCAAGGCTAGCAATTTTAACAGGAAATGTGAAACCATCAAGGACCTTGACAGGTGTCATTTCATTATGAAGGAATTGCTTTCAACAAATCTAAAAAGGAAATAATATACTTCCCCCATTAAATCAAATTAAGCAGTGAAATGCTTTCTTCAGCCCCTTCTTGTTAGCTGGAGAAGAAGGGCTCATAAGGTACGATTCCTGCTGTGAAGAATTGACCGTTCCGCTGGATGGGTTATGTTACCGCAGATGAAGCATAAAAGATTACAAGTCCATGCATACTGCAGAGTGGAAGTGGTAACATTTTGTTCAATTCAGAGCATATTTATTGAGTCTTGTGCTTGATTCTGTGGGTGTAAATTGTTCTGAGGTCAAAAGTTTATAATCTTGTGATGTCAACTAATCCATGACATGCAGTTTTCCCAAAGCTAATCCTATGTCTGCCTTTAGAATCTGGCTAATCAGTACATGTTTTCTGAAAAGTACTTGGAAAGATGATGTGCTTGTCCCTAGAATGTCCTAATGTCAAGATGAGACCCCTCAAATGTTATCCAAATGATTAATCTGGGTTCTTGAGAGGAGCCCAAAATCGCCAAATTCCTATTTATACTCTCTAAAATGTTGAACCTTGAACCTAAACTTGTATGATTTTGTTTGTCATACATGAGATTAGAACAGATTTTTTCTAAATTTTTTTATCCTTCTTCCCCCCCAATCTGTTTACCTTTATATTTTGTTTGACACACATATCTTTTTAATTGTGGGAAAATAGGTGAATATACTAGTTATTAAATTGTGGGGCAAAATAATCATGTTATAAACTGCAATCCATAATATTCAAGTTATATCACTTCATATGGATATGAATCTGTTTATATGCAGCACTTTTGTGAGAAGGGACAGGTAGCATTCAGGTGGTGATCAAAGCCTATGGAATACGCACCTTGGATTTTGACCCCTATTAAAATGTTTAATTGGTTGTATGATGACTCTGGTCAAGCAATTTAATATTCCTCACTTCAGCATCTTCATGCTTTAAATGGGGGTAAGGTAACTGAAATATGATGAAGTAACTATTCATGAATCTGAAGCACAGACAACATAAAAGCTTTCTTTGTGTATCCTGAGGAAGACTGAGTCTTCAGATTCTAGCTCCGACTTAGAACTCAGTTTTATCTTAAATTAGGAATTCAAATAAGGTAGAACGGAATCAATGCCATGCTGAATTCTTGGCATTAATTTTATTTCAATCATATTGGCAAAATTGCAGTCTTCTGATACAGTTTATCAACATGGCCTTAAAAATCTGTTCAGTTATCGTAAAATTCTTATACAGGAGTAATCATGCTGTGGGTTATAAATTAACTTTTTTAAGTTGGAAACTGCGCACAAGCTAACCCTTTCTCGAGATACAGTGTTGTTGTGTAATGAGACACGTGAGCAAGCAGAGTGGGTAGAAAAAGCTGACTTTAAGCTGATTCTTCCATCTCACAGAAGCAGAAAGGAGCTGGGCAAGAGAAGGGAGGCTAGGACATCAGAAAAACTACAACCTGTTTGAAAAGGAGAACAATGTAAATTTAGCACATTGAGATTTATGTTTGAAAAATAAGTATTAAAATCAAATTGAATACTCAGTATATACTATTTTCAAACAATGAAAAAAACTAGAATAAAAACACATAATATGGTAAATGTTATGAAACTAAAACAAAGGGAAGAAAAACGGTTCAAACCTATTGTTTGATGGTGAATCTTTTTGGCATACACGAAGGAGCAGAATAGCTAGGTTATGTGGTAGATCTACTTTTAGCTCTTTGAGAATTCTCCACACTGACTATATAGAGTGAGGTAACCCAGACCTAAAAAGACAAATACCTCGCTTTCTTTCTTATTTATGGATCTCATCTGGAGTAACAGCAGATACTAGGAAAGTAAAAAAGGGCCATGAGTTGGCCGGCTATAGAGAGGAGAAGAGTAAAACGTGAGTCCTGTGAAGGGAAAGATGAGAAAAATAGGGGAGACTTTCACACAAAGTCTACACAAAGGGAAAAGGAGGGAGTGGGATAAACAACACTAAAAATGTTTGAAAAAAATAGGGAGTAATTTTGTTTTGTATTTACTTAATTACATACCCATGATGAGTTTTAATAAAATTTCACCAGGTGGGGGGTGACAGTGTTCCCCTCCAAATTATAGACTATCTAACGAAAAACCTGATGTTAGATATAGTAGAATTCCCTTCAAGCTGTTGGTCTTGGAAATCCAGGAGATCCCTTTATAATGTAGACTATTGACAATTCCCTTGGGCTCCTCACAGAAATTGAAGGTAAGACCTGCTGCTGGAGACATCACACACTTTGGACCGAGAATTCAGAGGAATAAAGTTGGGACTGACCTGGAAACCTCCTCCTCCTCCTCCTCAAAGACTAGCTCCCATAGCACTGGAAAGAGCTACGCAAGCTGCCAAGTGAGAAAATCAATCAACACTCCTGTCCTGCTGTAACTCCTGTGAACAAAAACAATGACCAAAATGTCTGGTAATGAAGCTGATGTCCTGGGGGTAACCAACAGTCATGTGATCAGGCTTAAAGCCCACTCAGTAGGAGGGAATTCATGCCTAATACTGTAACCTAGCACACTACAAAATGGTGAGGCCATGAACTCTAGAAGAGAACCTGCCGTATCACTAAATGAACAAAATTTCTAACTGCATTCTAAATACTTATCCTTATTCCCACAGATAAGTCCCCTCTTACTTTCCATCAAAGAAGCCTTTTTTTTTTTGTAGTGGATGTAGACCACTACAGAAAGCCACAACTTAAAGTCAAAATACAGAGAACAAGCAACTGTGGGGTGCCCGAACCCAATTAGTAATCCTTAATGCAGCCCCTACACTTAAGGCTCAGGGAACATCATAGAAAAAGGTGGCAGAGAGATTGTAAGAGCCCAAGAGGCTATCTGCACAAGACCAAAGATGAAAAAGAGACAATTTCTAATTTTTCAACAACTAGATACTTAAATAAACTGCCAGAATCTCCTGCGGAGCTGAATGTGCAGTATGATATTCAAATAGTCTTCTATGGAAGAATTCTATGCTGGAAGCAACACTTCAAAGAAGGACTCTGGATTCTTCTATAATGCACCTCACTTCAGAGCCTCAGTACCCAGTTAGCTCTTCCACTCTACTAACACAATCTCTCATTTTTGTTCTAAGGTCTCAATAGGCTGCCACTGAGGTGCTGAACACAGACAATTTGAAGACAATTATTTCTTCTATGCTACAATGTTAGAAACCAATTTTATTTTATTAAAATAAATAAATTGGTATTTTCAATAAACATCTACTATTTTTTATACTATGAGAAAACTAGTGATTCTTTTGGATTATGGTGAACGATCTGGGACAGTGTTTCTCACCTGCCACTTGGCAGCTAGACTTCTGAGGCTCACTTAGATTGTCTTTTCTCCGTTTGATATCTCCTTCAGGATGCTTGGCTATGTTTCTCTGTATGATTGACACCAGGTTCCAAAACCTAACAAGAGACAGATTAAAACCTGGATATAACCACTTCTCAAGTCCTAATGGTCAAGCAGTAACAAGACTAGTTCAAAATCATAATAGCACAGCATTGCCAAAGGCCACCGATAGGGGCAGGGGATCATTTATGCCAAGTAAATCCTAAATGTTTACCCCCAAAGAGCCAAACAATAATATTAATTCATTTATCATATAATAAGAATTGAGAAGAGCTAGTATTTTATTTATTATTTATTTTATTATTTTTTTTAACTTTTTTGAGAGAGGGCTTTTCTGAGTAGCCTTGGCATTCCTTTAACTCACTTTGCAGACCAGGCTGGTCTCTAACTCAGAGATCCACCTGCCTCTGCCTCCCAAGTGCTGGAATTAAAGGTGTGCATCACCAGTATATTTTTAAAAATATCTTTCCAAAGTGATCACAGCTGCATTCCGACCTAATACTATGGAATTAATTTGCTTCTACCTTGATGTACGTGCGTGTGCACACACACAAATGTTAAATCATCTCATTCCTTAATCAGTCTGAAACTTAATGGAGACAAAATTCTATCATAATTGTATTCATAGCTATGGAAAATTTTCAGAAATCATTAATTTTTCTTTAAGCTAAAAGAAATTCAGCAAGAATTCACAGAAGAGATCAGAAGCACAGGGCAGAGGGAGAAAAATTATGCTTAACTAGAGAATTTGTACTTGAGCTGCACCTTAAAGAGTTTGTGATTGTTTAATGAGAATAATACCAATAGGTTCCTATATTTGAATTTATGGCCCCTACAGTTTTTTTTTGGATGGGGGTGGGATTAGGAGCATAGTCGTGTTGGAGGAGGTGTGTCACTGAGGGTGGACTTTGAGATTTCAAAAGCTCTTAGCTACAGCTTCAGCACAGTGCTTGCCTGCTGCTGCCTTGCTCCCTACAATGAGGACTCATCCTCTGAAGTTGTAAGCAATGCCTCCAAATAAATGCTTCCTTTTATAAACTGCCTTGGTCATGGTGGCTTTTCACAGCATTACAACAGTAACCAAGACAGTTGAACTTTTCTGGAGAAAAGGTACATAAGGGCTTTTTCTAGTGGGAGAATAAAGTGTGAAAGTTTGGAGAACAGAAATAGTTTCATACACCGGAGATCCACAAGAAACTGCTCTGCTGTGCAACAAGAAAGGGACCAGCAGTGAGTGGCTTCTGTTGAATAATAGACTAAACCCTCTTCTTTGCTGATGTCTTCTATAGTAAGCAGATGCTACAGAACATGGGTTCTACTTCTCTCCCTAGGTTTAATTGTTTAAACCAGAGCATCAAAATCTAAGTGGCTAGTAACCATGAGTAGATGAAGAGCAGCTCAAGTGAATTTAATTCTAATTAGGTGGTTTGGGGCTTGATGAAGGATACTTCTTATCGGTGTGATAATACATGCAGATTGTTCTGCACAACTCATGCCCTGTAATGCCATGAAGCAAACTTTTCCCACTTGCTAGTTAGGGATTGGCAAAAACCAGTTTTTCCTTTGAAAGCAGATATCAATTGGAGACAGCTTCTTGATTAGGTTTGGGAGATCACCCCACTTCTCTCTCTCCTTGCTGTGATCCCATCTGGCTTGAACCTGTGCAGGCCCTCTGCATGCTGCTAGTTTCTGTGAGTTCATGCATGCGTAAGTCCTGTTATGTCTAGAAGACACTGTTTCCTCATATCATCTTGTCTTAGGGTTTCTATTGCTGTGGCAAAACACCATGACCAAAAAGCCAGTTGGGGAGGAAAGGGTTTATTTGGCTTACACTTCAGCATTGCTGTTCAATGCTGAAGGAAGTCAGGACAGGAACTCAAACAGGGCAGGAACCTAGAGGCAGTAGTTGGTGCCGAGTCCACAGTGGGGAACTGCTTACTGGCTTGTTCAGCCTACCTTCTTATAGAACCAGGACCACCAGCCCAGGGATGGCACAATTGATCACTAAATGAGATAATGCCTTACAGTGGATCTCAGTGCCTCATTTCCTTAGCGGAGTCTCCTTCCTCTGATGACTCCACAGCTGGTGTCAAGTTGACACACAAAAGCACCCACTACACATCTATCGTCTCTGGCTCTTACAATCTTTCTGTTCTGACAGAAGAGTTTTATTACAGACATCCTGTTCAGGACATCCAAAATCTCTCAATGTCTGCACATTGTCTAGTTGTGAGCCTGTATCTCAGTTGCCATCTACTGCAGGAGGAAGCTTCTCTGATGATAGGTGTGTGAGGCACTGATCTACAGTTATAGTAGAATGTTGTTATGATTCATTTTATTGCTGTGAATCTTTATCAGAAAAACAGTAGTTGTTTTTTTCCCTCAGCCCATGGCCTATGTACTTTCATGTTCTTGGCTCCCCAAGCATTGCCAGGTGTGGGTTCTATTTTGTGGAGTGAGCCTTAAATCTAATCAGAAAGCGGTTCGTTACCTCCACTACTGCATCAACATATCTTGCATGCAGGTCACTGTTGTAGATCACAGGTTTGTAGCTAGATTGTTGACACTCTTTCTCCACTGGCAGCATTCAGTGTACCTCCTAGTACCATGGACACTAGTCAGTAGGGGTGAAAGCTCTAGTTAATCAGTAACTCAACTGTTCTGTGTTCAATGAGATGCTTAAGTGTTGTTTTCAGCAATAGGGCCTTAGCATCAGTTTGTGGAGAGCAACCAATAGCCTTGCCAATAGCCTGGGATGTTTGGGGTTTGTGTGGAGCTCTTTTGGCCAATCACTAAACTAAATGCAATCCATTTCTGTCACTAGAGGTTTTACTTGGTGGAGAAAGATGTCTAGTAGCGATATTCTCTTCCCAATTATTTGGTTACTACATCTAAATTTCTTTCATATATGTATATATTTAAAGAAGCTTCCACATTAGTAGGTTCCCACATGACCCCTCAATTGTGCCTTAGAGTTAGTTTTCCCTTCCTGTATTCTCTCCTTTACCCCTGTCTTCTTATAACCCTTGCTCTCTATTCTTCTTGATAATATGACACTAAGAGTTCTTACAGAAATATGTATTTCATTTATATTTTTCCTTCTTAAACCTATATATTTGTATTTATAGAAAATTACACATGGACTTTATTTTCTGTAATTTGTATAGCATAAATGCATCTATTATGCATTTTAAAATTAAAAGGGTGCAAACAGAAAATGCACACATCCTTCAGTAGTAAAATCCAAGGGACAATGACATTCCTTCAGAAAGGGATACATAACAGTCAGCCTGATACCAGGCCCAGGCCTGGGCCAGAGAGCTGGATGCAAACTCCTAAACAAATCATCCTTCTTCCCAATGCTTTCCAAACTCTATCAGTATGAGCTGAATCGAGTTCATATCTATCTTACCCAACATTTTCGGTCACTATGGAAGAACCTCCACAGTCCTCATGTCTTTGATCTCCAATGTTTAGATACTTTCTGTGATTTCCATGCCACAAATAATATATGATATCCTTAACATTTGGAGTCACTATGTCCTGGCTAGTTTTACGTCAACTTGATATAAGCTAGAGTTATCTGAAAGGAGGGAACCCCAATTGAGAAAATACTTCCATAAGATCCAGCTGTAAGGCATTTTCTTTAATTAGTAATTAATGGGTGAGGGCCCAGCCCATTATAGGTGCCATCCCTGGGATGGTGGTCCTGGATTCTAAAAGAAAGCAGACTGAGCAAGCCACAAGGAGCAAGCTAGTAGGGAGGAACCTTCCATGGCCTCTACATCAACTCCTGCCTCCAGGTTCCTGCCCTGTTTGAGTCTCTGTCTTGACCTCTTTCAATGATGGATTACAATGTGGAATTGTAAGCCAAATAAAACCTTTCCTCCCCAAATAGCTTTGGTCATGGTGTTTCATCATAGCAATAGAAACTCTAACTAAGACACACATAAAAGTGAATATGAAAGATAACTTGAGGAGATGCCAACTCAATGGGCTTGTTCAACTATTTTGTTTATGAATAAACAGTGAAATATCAAAGAAGTTAAGAAACACACAATTCCCCATTTTCTCTTGAAGACTGTATAATTGTAAAATATTAGATATTTTTAATTGCTTCTGTGCAGAAAAAAAGAGTGAATAAAAGCGATTCTTACAAAAACTGGGCAATAACAAGTAGCATCAGGCTAAATAATTGTGAACTTTGTTTGTCTTGTTTGTCTTATAAATCCTCAATTAATTAGAACCATGAGGTATAAAAGTGGTGCTGTGGAAGAAGCCATCACAGCCATGTGCATATGGGCAGCACTAATTGGTCTCAGTGTGTTATAAGAGAGAAGGAGGAGGACTTGTAGTTGAAAGGGAGATATATCTGCGAGTGAGGCAAGGAGGAGTGGGAGGCTGGGGCAGGCAGTGAATATGATTAAGATGAATTGTGTACAAATAAGAAAATGTCAAGGACTAAAACAGAGAAAATTAGAATGTTTCAGAAGGTCATAATTTTCTTACACTTTCAGGTGCAGCATATTTCCTTAATTGTTAGACTTTGATTACTTTAAACATTAGTTCTTCGCTGATGCCCTATTAACATTAGTCAGTTTGGTTGCAATATTCGAATTTTATACCCCTACCATCTATGTAATCCACTCCATTTGCTCAGAGTCTTTCCAGCCTCTTTCTCAGGGTTTGCTGATACTATTCTTCCATGAGGAATTTTCTTCTCTCTTCGCAGTGATGAACTAACCACCTTGGAAGTTTCATTCCAATCCTTGCTTGCCCATAAAAAACATTCCTTGATAATTTTAGTTGTAACAAATTCATACTGATTTTCTTATTGTTAAGTCTAAGACATTTTCTTCTTGTGCTTCTACACGATTTCAAGGTAATTTCATGATTTCAATCGTGAAGTTTTCATCGTAGTTACTTGGTGTAGGCATGTTGGTCATACAGTGTTTGCTGCTTTCACAATGCAGATTCCATTTCAATTACCAATCTCAATGAGATCTATGAAGAAAGTATCCACTTGCTACCCCTTGATTTTAACCCTGTAAGTACCTCTGTGCCATCCTTATTGAGTATTTCATTATGAGTATTTCATCACATAGTGGCCAAGAAACTGACTGACAAGTGGCATAATCTGGAGTGAACTAATCTGAAGTGAACAATTTAAACAGGGGATCGTTATCTGGTTATATCATGCTGATGATGATTCAGATCATGGAATATATGAATTATTTACAAAACAAAATAATTAGCAGAAGACATGGGGAAATGGGAGCATAAAGAGCTAGAGAGCAACTAGGGCATGTGTATGAAGGGGAGATGTGAAGAAGTGGTACAATTAGTTTCAAAAGCTACCTCAGTTATACTTTCCTATTCCTATTTTTAAAGTTTCAGTGTATATGTTCTTTTACTAGGTTAATTTTAGGAATCAATTGGTCTATGTCCCTTGGAAGGGTTGCTAAAAAGATTGCTAATAGATCATGCATAATAGTGTCTTTCCGTCTCTCTCTGTTTCCTTTAATCTCTGCTTTAAGGATTCTTCATTTCCACTGATACTGAACCAGTCAAAAGTATGAAAAGTATAAAGAGACATCTCACCAAAGAGGATAGACAAATGACAAACTGTACATGGAAATATGATCCACATTATATGCTATTAAAATAACAAGCTACCATTGTAAAACTATTAAAGTGATGAAAAATTGGAGCAAAACCCACCTATAACAACATTTTGTCAAGAGTCTAGAGAAACAGGAACTCTCATTATTTGTTTATGGGAACATAAATGCTACTGGTATTTTGGAACACAGTTTATTAAAAAGTAAAACAGACTTATACTACATAACCCAAGAATTGTACTTCTAGATGTTTCCTCAATTGAATTAAAAATTCATCCCTTAACCAACACTAGCATGTAAATGTTCATATAAGCATTACTTATGACCTGCCCAAGTAAGAAGCAACCTAAATGTCTTTTAGTAAGAGAACAAATAAATAATAAAAATACATGAGTTATACATCTACAAAAAGGCATGGCATGTCCCTCTGTGCATGTTGCCTAATGAAATCAGACAGTAGAAAAGATTATACACATTCCATTCCAATGAAATGACATACTTAATGTTGTTTAATTTACATTTTCTTGATCATTATGATGTCTCTAGTTTTACCTATTTGCTACATCTCTTTTCTATTTTTAAAATTTTGCTCATATTTTAATAACATTTATTATTTGATAAATTTTGTGTATAAATGAGTTTTAGATGTCTTCTGCATATAGATAACTTTTCAAGTTTGTGATTCTTAACCCATTTACTAATCTTTGCACAGTTTCTTTTTATCCTTTTATTGAAAGTAGATTTTTTTCACATCATATATCCTGATTGTGTTTTCCCCTCCCTCCTCTCCTCTCCATTCCTTCCTACCTCCCCTTCCATCCAGATCTACTCCCTTTCTGTCTCTTGTTATAAACAAACAGGCTTCTATGAGATAATAATAAAATATTACAAGATAAGATATAATAAAACAAAATGTCACATTAGAGTTGAACAAGACAAACCAACAGAAAGAAAAGAGCCCAAGAGAAGGCACAAGAATCAGATGCCCACTCATTCACTCATTCAGGAATCCCATAAAAACAATAAACTGATACATATGCAGAAGACCTGGTGCAGACCCTGCAGGTCCTGTGCATGATACCTCAGTCTCTGTGAGTTCATATGAACTTTACTCATGTTGATTTAGAGGGCCTTGTTCTCCTGGTGTCCTCTATATTGTCTGGCTCTTACATTCTTACAGCCTTCTCTTGCACAGGGTTCCTTGAACCCTGAGGGGAGAGATTTGATGGAGACATCTCATTCAGGACTGAGTATTTCAAAATCTCTCACTCTCTGCATAATGACTGGCAGTGGATCTCTGTATTTGTTCTCATCTGCTGCAGGAAAAAGTTTCTCTGATGATGGCTGATTTATGAGTATAGCAGAGTGTCATTAGGAATCATTTTATTGCTACCTTTTGTTTTTTAAAGATCAATAGTATTTGGTTTTATTCCAGAGTGATGGGCTATTTAGTGTTTTGTTCTTGGTCACTCAAGTAATGTCAAGTATGGGTTCCATTTCATAGAGTAGGCCTTAAGTCAAATCAAATATTGATTGGTTATTCTCACAGGTTTTGTGCCACCGTTGCCCTAGCATATCATGCAGGCAGAACACCATTACATATTAAAAGGATTGCACCTGGTAGTACTTAGATTTCTTTTTGGCAGTCTGCACAGTACCTTCCTGTACCAAAGATGCTAGCATGTCGGGGTGAAGCCTCTATGTAGTCAGCTCAACTTCCTTACGTTCAAGGAGTCATGTAGGTGTTGTCTTCAGCAATGGGGCCTTGCTGTCAGTTTGTGGAGAACAACCTATTGTCTAGGAAATAGCCTGGGTTGTTTGTAGAATCCCATGAAACTCTTTTGGGCAACAACTCAATTAGATGTAATCCAGTTCCAGGCCTGGACATTTCATTTGGTGACAAGAGATGGCCAGTTGGGGGCTCTGTCTCACATCTGGTGATTTCATTTAGAATACTCCCCTCTCCCTTCTCTCTCTCTTTCTCTCTCTCTGTCTCTCTGTCTCTGTCTCTGTCTCTGTCTCTCTGTCTCTCTCTGTCACACACACACACACACACACACCACGTTTAGGAAGCTTCTACTGCATTAAGTCTCCACACTATCCCTCAAATGGCCCCTAATTTTAGCTGTCTTTTCCCATATTCCCTCTCTCTTCTTCCTCACTTGATCCTCCTGTTCCAGTCCACCCCATTAATCCACAACTATTTTATTGCCGTTTTCTAACATGGTGTATCTGCCCTTCCTCTCCTAGTCTCTTACTGTATACCTAACCTCTGTGGTGCTATAGATTGTAGCTTGGTAATCATTGACTTTAATGACTAATATCTATATATAAATGAATGCATACCATATTTGTTTTTCTGTGTCTGGGACACCTCATCTAGGATGACTAGTTATACCCATTTATGCGTACATTTCAGGATGCTGTTTTTTTTAATGGCTGAGTAATATTTCATTGTGTAAATGTATCAATTTTTTTATCCATTTTTTTCAGTTGAGGGGCATCTAGGTTGTTTCTAATATTTGGTTATATGAATAGAGCACCAATGAACATGGTTGAGCAAGTGTCTCTGAGGTTGGATGAAGTAAGTGTCCTTTGGGTATATGCCCAAAAGTTGTATAGCTGGATCTTGAGGTAGATCAATTCCCATTTTCCTGATTTCCATAGTGACTGTATATGTTTGCCCTCCCACCAGCAATGGATGAGTGTTCCTCTGACTCTGCATCCTTACTAGCATGAGCTGTCATTTGTTTTTATTGATCTTAGCCATCCTGGTGGGTGTAAGATAAAATCTCAAGTAGTTTTGATTTTTATTTCCCTGATGACTAAAGATGTTGCACATTTCCTAAGTGTTTCTCAGCCATTTAAGTTTCCTCTACTTATAATTCTCTGCTTAAATCTCTACCTCACTTTAAATTGGATTATTTGTTTTCTTGACATCTACTTTCAATTAAAGCTCATATATTCTTAGTTTCTATATAGCCTAACTTGCCATTTTTCTTTTCTGATGTGCACTGAGTCTAATTTAGGACATGTATTTTCCAACATTTTCTTTCATGGTTTATCTAGAAGTTTCACAATCTTGACTCATTAATATAGATCTGTGACCTGTTATAGAAAAGCATCATCTCTGGTCTCTATTCTGTCTATCTTCACACCATTACTAGAATGTCTTGATAATAACTTTGCAAGCATCAAATACAAAAGTTTCAATGTTGTTTTTATTTTTAATAGACTACTATTAGAATATACTTAGTTTTGAAGAAAATTGAGCAGATAGTGTAAATAGCTACCTAATGAAAATTGTGACAATGTTAAATTTTGAAAGATAATCACATCAGTTGGATTTCCTTTTTCTAAATTTATTTACTTTTTTCTTTCCTATGTATGTACAACAAACTTTACTTCATTTCACTCGTTATCCTTTCTCACTACTTCCTTTCCTCATTGAAAACTTACACCAACCACACAGTTTCCCTTCCAAACTTCACATCTCCTTGGTGCTCTTCTTTGGAAATGCAAATATCATATATAAACTGTAGAAACAGTTTTACAGTTTCTTTAATAAGGAATCCACCTTTCTCTGTGAACCAAGCATCTCATCCTAGATATTTTCCCAAATGGAATAGAAAAAAGACTTACATGTGAATTGCCCTACAGCTTTACTCACAGCAATGCTAAACTGTAAAGAACCCAATTGCCTATCAGCAGATGAATGAGACAAATTGCTGTGGCTGATTACCCTGTGTGGATACACAGCAACACAGGCAATTTAAAACACACTCAGAAAACTGAAAGTAAGTCAGTCACACATCTGATAGCCTGCTTGATTCCATTTGCTTGAGAGTTTAGAAGAGGGAATATAATAGTCAAAAAAGAATAACAGCTTAGAATTAAGGTTGGAATAATTATCTAGAGCCATTACAGAATTTATGGAGATTTATGAACACATTTGTCAAAAATAATCAGATTGTATTTTCAAAAATGGTGAGTTTTATTTTATATAACTTAACTTATTTAAAAAACAAAACAAACAAACAAAAAACCAAAGTCTTTATAACCTTTAAAGTTTCTATCCTTCCATTTGTATTTATTACCTGTATAATCAAGTCTAACCAAAGTAGATGTTACTACTTTTTTATGGATAATCATGGACACTTTACTTAAAATATGCTGCACTCACTTTGGTCACAACACACATCCCCATGCTATTTGCTGAGCCAATTAAAAATTAGATTTCGCCGGGCGTTGGTGGCGCACGCCTTTAATCCCAGCACTTGGGAGGCAGAGCCAGGCGGATCTCTGTGAGTTCGAGGCCAGCCTGGGCTACTAAGTGAGCTCCAGGAAAGGCGCAAAGCTACACAGAGAAACCCTGTATCGAAAAACAAAAAAAAAAAAAAAAAAAAAATTAGATTTCTATACCAATCCAAGTTGTCCTAAAAGGATACAAGGACTCAGTAATGCTACAAAATTTGAGAAATTAGTTTCATTTAATGTGGAGAATTATATTTGTGAGCTCAAAGGGATTATTGAGTATAGGAAGGGGCAGTGACAATTTGAATCAGTATCTACGATGAATGCACATCATATCAAACTCATTTAATTTTACACTGTGACCATATTATCAGATTTATATATGTATTTCACAGCAGTCCCAGAGTCTTTTGGTGTGCCATTAACAAGTCTTATTTTAAAGGAGATGTTGTAGATAACCAAGTAATTGTGGTTGAAGAATATTTATTGCTGGATTGCTGCTGACCTTCTGGATAGTCCTTTACACCACAAACAGCAGTGTGTTTATCATAACCGTCTGGCAGTAAAGAAGACATATGCTCGTGAAATCAAGGGCTGTCCTGATGTTAAAAAGAAGGGCAATTATGTTATATCACAAAATAAAAATCTAGTCTGCGCAATGAGCTAAATCTAATGGCATGAACTTCAAAAGGGACAAATATGAGGACAGCAAATGAATTTTAACAACCAATGGAAGCTAAGTTAAGACAGAGGCAAAGAAACACAGACAGATTAATATATAGTAAGCTCATATTTAATTCATATTTTCGTGTAGCTAAGAAAAAGGCACTAAAAGTTCAATTTCTATATGAGTGAGTGTAAAGTGGCCAGGTAAAGGGCAAAGCAACAGAGGTTTATATGTGGTAATTCGCACTGTGCTTTACAATACGAAAATGTCATTGAACTTGACCAAGATGTTAGAAAAATTGGAGTCCATGCTATATGAGGAATTTTACAAATATTCAGGAATATTATATACTAGAAAGATGAAAATTTTCCAAGGATATGATGGCTTTTAAAAAGCACTGAAGCATGGGATGATAGGCAAGAGAGATGTTACAGTGGTGAGAGAGAGTGTTGGGCTGTGTCAGCTTATAGGCATGGGGTAAGGCTGTCTTTGTCCCTAAGATTAAGAAAATTACCTGTTAAGTTCTACTAAATGATTATTTAATAAATATCTGAATCAGTTAAAAAATATTTTGGAGGAAAAGTTATTTCCGCCCCCCTGATTTTGTCATTCACCTATGAGGAATGTTGTTCAAAGGAAGGCAAGTTACCAAAAGCTGTTCTTCATAGGTAGAATTGTAGCACAAATTCTGATTGGACTTAATAATAAAAGCCTAGAGTCAGATATTGGAGTAAATGCTGAAAGATCAGAGAAGTAAAGGTAAGCCACAGTCATATCTTACCTCTCCAACTCCTTAGACCTCTCTCTCCTTGTCTTATATTCCTTTATCCACCCAGCGATATCACTACCTGTCTGTACAGACTTCCAGATCTCCATGGCTAATTAGAGGCTACCTCAACCCTTCAGGTAAGCTTTATTTCTTAGAGGACAAGCCAAATATCACCACATTTCCCCCCTCTTTGTCTAAAAGAAAAAGGTTATAACTAATATAAGAAAAACTATATATACAATATATGCTGTCAAGAACTATATTAACAATGTTCAGTCCATTAGCATTTGACAAATTCAGAGAAAATACTCCATTATTTATCCTATCTTGGTGAATTCAAACTGTTATACCTGATTCACTTTCTGTTCTAACTTGCATTACCAAAACTATCTTTTAGTATCTGTTAATCCTATACACTTTTTACCTCTTTAATGAATTTCTTTTCTGAATCTGGTATCTATAACTATAACTATAAAGTCTTCAACTCCATCAGAGACCCAAAAAGGAAATAATATCACCCGAGTAAAAAAGAAATGCAAACAAGTGACTTCCAAAAGATCTGAGAAATGACAGAAACAGCTGGCTGCCTGGACAGACATCCAAGTTTCCTCTGCAACGTTGAGGTATCCATCTTCAGTCTACTGGCCTAGCATATCTAACAAACTTTTCTGTAAAGTAGGATATTCTGAAGGGCTGTCCTACTTTGTCTTGGCAAAGTTTGGCAGTCACTTTCTTTTTTTGTTCTGTTTGTCCAATTTGGACAATATACTGTCAGCAGTTGAAAGAAGGGCACTTTCTTGCCCAGTGGCTAACTTTTACCACAACAAAAGTAAACTCTATATGGAGTTTCTTCAATGCCTATCATCTTCTATGAAGTAGATTGTTGATGCCAGGAGCAGACACGTCCCATCGACATAAAAAAAGAGAACCTATGTTATTAAAACATCTCAAATAGTTGTGCCAGAAACCCCATCCAAGGACTGAGGAATCTGGATGCAGACATCCATGGCTAGGCCCCAGGTAGAGTGCCGGGAGTCTAATTAGAGAGAACGAGGGGGGTTTGTATGATCGAGAATTGTTGAAAACAAGGTTGGATAAAGCACAGGGACAAATAGCCAAACAAATGGAACATGAACTATGAACCAAAGGCCGAGGGGCCCCCAACTTGACCAGGCCCTCTGAATAGGTGAGACAGTTGATTGGCTTGATCTGTTTGGGAGCCATCTAGGCAGTGGTACCAGGTCCTGGGCTTATTGCATGAGTTAGCTGTTTGAAACCTGGAACTTATGCAAGGACGCTTGGCTCAATCTGGGAGGAGGGGACTGGACCTGCTTGGACTGAGTCTATCAGGACGATCTCAGTCCTCGGGGGAGGCCTTGCTCTGGAGGAGGTATCATTCTATTTACTGCTGAGGTCAATCTTTGTAAGAAATCAGTGAAGATTTCTTTTGGGCCCTGTATAACTTTAGTAAATGACTCAGTTTTCTTTCCTAATTCTTCAATTCTGGTCCAAGCATTCAAGGCTGCTGTGTGGCATAAAGCTAGGGTGTGGTCATCATATAGAGATTGCTTTTCTACATTAGCATAATCTCCCTTTCCAAGAAGTTAGTCTTGTGAGATTTCCAGATCTTTAGCCCTACTTCATTGTTCAATGGTCTTAGCCTCCTCTTTCTACCAGGTTCTCCACTATAATTGAGGATCAGGCTCTAAGACTTCTGTAATCAAATCTCTCCAGTCTTAAGGGATAATTCTATTACCAGTTGACCATAAGTTTAACAGCTGCTTTACAAAGAATGCATGCCATATGAGATTATCGCTTCCTTAAATCTCCTTAAATCTAACATTTCCACAGGAGTCCATTCAGCTCTTACATAGCCTTGGGTGTATCTATCATTTGGCGATTCATCTGGTTACTGGATAAATTAAAGTTAGTTGTTTGAAAACCTTAGGCTGTTCCTCTCTAACCTTATAATGCAAAGCTGAGATCGGTTCTCCTTTAAATTCCTCTGTCTGGGTATGAATATCTCTATGTTCTGTTTCAATAATTTTTTTTTTAATCTTAGCACTCATATTAACCAACTTTTAGTAATAAAACAAAAATGGTCAAACAGATAATATTTATAATTGACATTATGTAAATCCTATCTAAATTAATTATCCTCTCATTTAATTGTTCCAATTTCAAACCATTCAGCATATTATCATACAGAAACCTCCTTCCCTCCATTGTAATAGTGTTTCTCATTTTTTAATGTGGGAAAAACTCTCTCTTTTAACTAATTCCCCCCTTTAAAAATCCCAGTTGTCTCACCAAATCTGCCGACAATGACAGTGAGGGTGTGAGGCCGACTGCTTCGGAATAGAACAGTAGAAGCCCGAGCTGATTTTCAAGGCAGCTACTTAGTTTGGCAGTGGCCCAGGGAGGGGGTCCAGAGAAAGCCCACAACCCACCATGAGAGGGACCCTGCTCTCTGAAAAACGCACACAGGAGATCGTGGGGAAGAAACACGAGCGGTGGGAGCTGCCTACTGGCAGAGCTGGTTGGTGGTGAGGGGCTGAGTCTGGCAGTGTTCAGAGCCCAAACACCTGGGGAGTTTGCTGCAGAGAGGCTGCAACAGAAAAATCCCGAACTCACTCAGAGGGCTTGGGAAAGAGAAAGGAAAACCTGGCCAGTGGGGTGGTGACTCCGGCTACATGCAGCTACAGCCTGAGCCAGCGGCTGCAAAGCCACGGGCATGGCTTTTTTGTGAATTCATATCCTAAAAGTTGGATGCCAGATGAAGCATAAATTCCAATTGATTTTAATAATAAAAACCTGGATTCATATATCGGGGTAAATGCTGAGAGATCAGGGAAATAAAGGAACAGCTATCGTCACCTCTTACCTCTCCAAATCCTTAGACCACAAAGGGTCGAGCTCCTCTCTCTGTTCACTTTATATTCCGCTATCTGCCCAGCCATATCAGTTCCTGTCTCCTGTCTGTTCAGACCTCCAGACCTGTGTGGCTAACTAGTGGCTAGCTCCACCCTCTGATCTTCAGACAAGCTTTATTTGTTAGAGCACAAACCAAACACGGCCACAGACAATATAAGTTAAATTTTAAAATGAGATGGCAGTACAGATAACACTCAATGAGGGTGGATTGATCCCTCAAGATTTTCTTGACTTCTCAGTTAGTGTGATTTTAGAGTGAGCAAAGGTGGTAAATAACACAAGCAACAGGAGACTCAGGCTTTGTTCCCAAGGCTGGTGTGGATGCGAGTCTACAGGGCAGATGCTGAAGTTTCTACAGCATGTGTCTCTTTACAGTGGGTTATACAAAGACACATAAACAGTTACAGGAAAGGAATTGGTTTATTGGGGGAAAGACTCATTTGAGGGTGATGTGCAGAGGAGCGAGTGCCATAGTTCCTTGTTGACTGATTCAGAGGGCATGAGGGGAAAGGCCCCTGATAACTCATGACCATCCTGTGCTCTGCACAAAATGTCAAGGAAGTCATCTCTCTTCCCTCAATTTTGTTCTCATCCACATCAAATATGGACTGAAATAAGTGAGATGGTGCACAAACATATGTGGAATAGGAAAGTGGGAATTAACTTTAGAATCCGTTTAATATTAAACATTTGTTTTAAAAAGTGAGTTGTTCACGGGAAAAGTACTAGGTCAAGGAAGACTGGGTCAGAATGCAGTTTCCTCAGTGTGCTCTCCTGGGTCCTAAAACCGACCCTGTGCTGTTCCTGGAGTTATTTTGGAGTGGATTTTATATTCATTAGCCCGTAGGCAACAGGAAATACCTGAACATTTTAGCACTGCCCTGCATTTTACTGTTTTAGTGAAACTTGTATTAAACACAGTGTCTTCAAATGACAAATAATAGAATTTCAAGGAACAGGGTTGAGCCACCGGGAGATATTTTGGCACATGGGATTTTTTTTTCTTGATGTTTATCAAATTATTCTACTTTCTGTTTACTGAGAATTTTAGGGATCAGCTAACAAGGATTGATGTTCCCTTCAAAGAAAAGTAAAGTCAAATCTTACCTCATGAATAGCAGAATTTGGGTCTGGGAAATATCCTTAATGTCAAAAGAAGAAAGGAGATTAGATTTATGGAGAAATCTAATTTTCTCAAATAGGTGAGCTGTAGTGCTGTAGTGTCTCCATCTATAAATGCATTTTTTATTCTTAAATATGTGTGTGGGTTTTGAGTTAGAAATAAAACTCCTTTTTTTTTTCAGGGTCCTTAGTGTTAGGGTCAGGATGCTATATATAGATTAAGTGAATGAAATAAATGATTTTCCATTGTTTAAAAGGATCAAACATCTGTTCATCCATCCATCCATCCATCCATCCATCCATCCATCCATCCATCCATCCATCCACTGCAAAGAGGAAATTATCAAAATAACTGAATAGTTCCTATGTATTATTTTAATGCTAAAGAAATTCAGATCAAATAAACACACAAAGCAATATTATTCAGAGGTCTCCAGCATTTTTAAGTGTGTCTCACCCATTGCCCATTCCTTTACTTCAACTCTCTCTTTCTCTCTTTGTGTTTGTGTGTCTCTCTTTCTATACGTACTACACACACACACACACACACACACACACACACACACACACACAATTCTATCCATGATTTAACTCTGGATTTTTCTTAGCCTAAGCTTCAAACTTTATTTTCCTTAACTGTAATTTAAAAGAGTGATAAATGATTATAGACAGATTAATATATATTCCTCATCACATTTTGCCATGAAATCCATTAGGCAAGAGGATTTACTCTTTAGGCAATAAATGAGATGATAAAACCCTCAAGTGTAAGCACAATGAAATTTCAAGGATGGAAGTCAGCATCGTGGTCTCTTAGCTCCTCAACACTTAGCAGATACCTGTTCATCAGCCCATTTTTTTGTACAATGCGGCCTGGACAATGAAGTAACCAAGATGGTAAAAACTTTATTTTCTGGTTTGTCTTTATCATTTGCTAGTTTTCAGATTAATCTAATGTGGCATTTCTCAATTTTCTTACATGGGATTACTGTATGACAACAGAGTGATTTAGTGTTCTCTAGCATCATCAAGAGAAACTATTAAAATTCAACCTTACCCATAGAACAGATGATAGGCATGTCAGAAAAATATTAAAATAACATGTCCATGGAGTAGTAACACACATCTTATTTTTACAATGAGGGACAACTAAGTGAGAGTATTTTGTTGAATAGTGAATTATGACAGAAATAGGAAAACCATTTAGGAATTTTATCTCTCAAATTTCGTTTTCTTCCAAAACACATACTTTGAAGGAGCAAATGGTGATAACAGTGATTTTATGCTCCTGTGAGCATTCCCACCTTTTGACTAACATAACTCACCATATGACTTTTCCAGTGTAAATGAAGTCATAAACAGTTATTCATATAAGAATATTTTCACTTAAGAACAGCAGTGATATAGAAGAAAATATTACATATTAGGAAATCAATTCTTGTGTTGTCAATCATGTATTCTAATCTGTTACTTCAGCCAGTCATTTGTCATTTCTGACTTTATGTTTTCCAAAGAAATAAAATATGACCTTTGAGTAATAAATGTGTTTTTTTCTCCGACAGGATAACTAAACGCTTAGAAATAGAAACACTTAGTTCCCTTGTCAGAACAAAAGAAATACCATTTTAGAGTGATTAAAAACAATATTTATGGCCTCAAGTTTGTGTAGTGTGCTTCAAGAATACTGTCAAGTTAGCTGTTTATCACTCACAGCTTCAAGGAGCATCACCAGGCAAAGAGCTGTGAGCCTTTGAACAAGCTGTTGTTGGGAATCAGCAATGTGCTACCAGGGCTTTAGATATTATGACTCACAGCAGTGATTCAATGTACTATATTTTCCTATGAATAAACATACAGATAGCTAAATAGTCATGAAGAAATAGAGTTTCATCAACATGATGCCAAAAACTCAGTTGCATCTTCCCAAGTAGAATATAATGTGACCAAATCAAATGTCAGTTCATTATTTGTTTCTCCATGGATTCTATATCCCAGAGATTTTTCTCATTGAAATCAGCCCTCTCTATGGAGACAGATATGATCTCTCAGGGGACTTTGACAGTGAAAAGTTGCATTACAGTTCTCACATCATAAATCTAATAGTGCATGCCAAATATAATAGGTACATTGAGAACATATCCTTGACACTTTCCTCCAATTACATAATTATTTTCAGTGATGATAATAAGAAGGAGACACATCTGTAACATGAATCTTAAAAGGTCTTATTAAATAAAAACATGGGAGCCAGGTATTGGGGGTGAATTCTGAAAGATCAGAGAAGCAGAACAAGCCACAGCCAACCTCACCTCAACAACTCATCCGATCCTGTTTCTACGAATCCTCAGACAGAAAGCTTCTGAGTCCTCACTGGAATGTATCTCAGCTGAACTGCTGCTAAAAGCCTAAAAGCTTAAAAAGCCTCTAGTTCCTGGTCCTCATGCCTTATATATATATTTTTGCTTCCTACCATCACTTTCTAGGATTGAAGGCGTGTGTCTTTCCCAAGCAAGACATGAGATCTCAAGTGCTGGGATTAAAGGTGTGTATTACCATGCCTTGCTGTTTCCCGTGTGGCCTTGAACTCACAGAGATCTGGAAGAACCTCTGCCTCTGAAATGCTGGGATTAAAGGTTTGGGCTACCACTGCCTAACCTCTATGTTTAATATAGTGGCTGTTCTGTTCTCTGACCCCCAGATAAGTTTATTGGGGTGTGCAATCTATCAACCACATATGTCATATACAAAGAATTGAAACAAGTCAATAAGTGGATTTTTCAGTACAGACCTGACAAGCCAGGGGTGGATTAGATGCTACATTAAAATCCCAAAAGAACAAAGCAGCCAGATCAATAAGATGGCTCAGTTGGTAAAGGCATTTGCCATCAAGCCTGACAACCTGAGTTCAACTCCTAGAACACACATAATAGAAGAAGTGAACAGATTCCCACAAGTTGTCTTCAGACACACACACACACACACACACACACACACACACACACACACACAGGCATGTGTGTGCATGTGCATGTGCACCTCTAAATAAATAAATACACAGTTGTAAAAGAAGAAATAGAACCCCTTTCAACCAAGTAAGACAACACACCTTAATGGGATCTCGGAGTTAGAGACAACAAGAGGTTAGAGAGGGCAGGCAAGGGGTTAAGAAGTCTAATTCCAAAGGAGAAGAGCCAATGGTTAGAGGAAGAGCAAGCTGTAGGAGTGAGTGAGAGATGGAGAAGACAGGAAGGGAGATGGAAAAGAATGACAGTAATGAATTTCCCGGAGCAGAGCAAGCGGGTGTGGGGAAGACTTAGGAAGAAGGGTCCTAAATAGGAATCCCATCAGAGCGAGTATTTTAATAATTTAGGAATGAAGACACAGGGAGGGAAAGGATTAAGTGATGGAATCTCAATCTGAGGGTATTTCCAAGTAAATCAACACTTGTCAGAGAGATGTCCTGAATCACAATGGAGAGGGATCACTTTCCACCTGATGGGCACCCAGTAGGGTGAGATAAGCCTCTGGATGTACCAGAGTGGCTTTTGTTGAATAGGTTCCAGGAGCCCAGACCAACAGATAGAAAGCAGGTTCCAGAAAGTCAATGAGAGAGCCAGAGCCAGAACACGCGGCTCAGAGGGGGAACTGATGGCAGAGGTGAGGAGAGACAAGTGGGTAGAGTAGTTAGGGGATAGAAATGGCTGAAAATACAGACTCTAAACTATGGAATAGAATACGGTGGGTGGTAGGAGCCAGCAGGAACAAAAGATCTGAACCCAGGAGGGTCAAAATCAGCAAATTAGTTGCACCATGTGGGACAGGAGTCTTTGAAAGCGGGACCCAGTACTCTCCTCCTGGGTTTTGTCACTAGGTGTAAGTGAAGGTGTGGTGAAACACTGAACGAGGATCTGACGAGGCTGTCTCTGGGGGACAAGGAACAGAGCGCAATGGTGGATGGACAAGCAGATTTTATACGATGGTCAGTGGTGTGGGTCTTTGAGCTGATACAGGCTGCTTGAATTGACTGGGAATTAGACGGCCTTCCCAAGATAGATGACCTTTGAGGGCAGATTAAGGGAGGTTCCTGGTAAGCCAAAATCATCTTTAGGATTCTATTTACCCAATAAGAATCCATCTGTTTGTCCAGCCAAAGTCTTTCTGTTTAGAACATTATCACTAGCCCTACCATTTGGGAATGGTGGGGTGCTTAATAAGTTAAACAAAAAATTGTAGTGGGTAGCCATTCCAGCTTTGGTCTGGAAGTTCCAACCCCCATTAAGACTTTGCATGCTTACAAGGCAGGGCCAAGGGAGGGCCCTGAAGACCTGAGATCAGGATGTGCCACACTCTCTTCCTGTTTTGGACCCTGGATACTAGCGGTAGACTGAGGAGAGTTCTCCAGAGAACACCATCGGACTGCGCTGTATCTTTCCCAGAACCCGCCAACTACCTATCCCTTCATTTGTAAGTTACGCCATTAAATAAATCTCCCTTTTAACTATGTGGAGTGGCCTTAATAATTTCACCATTAAAAATATATAAACAATTTAAATGATTGAAACAATAATAAAACATCTTTCAAATAAAAAAAAAACAAGATACAGATGGATTCACAACAGAATTCTACCAGACTTTCAAAGAACTGCAATCAATACTTCTTAAATTACTAAAAGAAAAAAGATACAGAAGGAACACTTCCATACTTTTTTTGATGAGGCAAACGTTGCTCAATATCAAGACTACATAAAATAAGCACACACACACACACACACACACACACACATACAGAGAGAGAGAGAGACAGAGAGAGATATTATATGTAGAGAGACAGAGAGAGACAGAGAGACAGAGAATAAAAGTCAATATCCCTGATGAACATAGACTCAAAATTTCTCAATGCAATATTTGCAAAGTGAATATAGGCATATATAAAATAGATCATACCCTATGATCAGGCTGTCTCTAGTCTAGTGATGCCAGGAATGGTTCAACATATATAAGTTGATGAATGTGAAAAAAAATCATATAAATAAACTTAAAAATGAAAATGACATGATCAGCTCAATAGATGTGGAAAAAGAGTTTGACAAAATCCAACATGACTTCATTGTTTAAGTCCTAGAGGAAATAGAACTGAGACGACATTATCTCAATGTAATAAAATCTGTCTATGTCAAACCCACAGAAGACACTATCCTAAATGAAGAAAAAGGCAAAGGGGTCTCATTACAATCAGGAATGAGGCAAGTGATCTATAAAAATAATGGCTTAGTACATAGTTGGCATTCTAAAGTGAGATAGAACTCTCCATGGTGCATCTGTCCTTTGGTAGTAGACTTATAACATGTATTTGCAGGACAGTGTCAGACAGTATGAAGCAGAGACACATTGAATGTCTACAGGGTAGACAGCATAACAGGCAATGTGCATCTTATAAGGTTACCTACATATCTTTACTGTCACAACTGTTGTGTTGGTCATTACCACATTACATTAAATTTTACTTTATAGACATCATTATTCTTGGACTGGAAAAAAATAGAAAGCCCACATGAGATATTGCTTCCTGGAAATTGAGTGTAAAGGATTCTTCTTTCTTCATTAAGATGTTAATGAACAATGTCAGATGTTTATAGAGACTTTCAGAAAATTAGCCAAAGAACCTTGAGGTCCACTTGGTTATTTCTTTCAGTGTACATGAAGATCTAATCTATGACAATGTAATTTAACAGTGCTTGCTCATTCCTGAGAACAACTCCTCTAGTCAGGAATCTGGGGGCATCCCAGTGGAGTAGCCACGTGAGAGAGGAAATTGCAGTCCTCCCTGGGGGATTTTAGTCTCACTGGTAAAATAATTTAAAAGTGGATTCAAATGGAGGCTCTAGGATCATTTTATCCAAGTTTAAAGAATAACTCCAGGGCAATCAAATGGTAAATCTCAGCAGTTGCTGGAGGAGAATGGAGAAGAGAAAAAACAATTCACCCTGTCTATGTTAAGCTGGCATGGAGTTCCGCCATACTTCAGACAAAACCCCCAATGGTTGGGAGGAGTGCTCCATAGGAAGAATATGGAAGCTCAGCATATCAGAAAAAACACACTTAGACTTTGGGCAGCAGCCAAAAGAGAGTGACAGAGACAAAGAAAATGGACAAGTTATACTTTTCTGAGTCAGGACTCAGAATGATGGGCAGATCCATGCCAGCCTCAGAGAGCCTCGCAGAGACTGCAGTAGAGGCCAAGAATTCTAGGAAGGAAAAGTACATTATTTCTTATAAGGGCTAATTATGCCTCCTATCTCTTTAGCATGGCTTAAGGTGAGCCCATCTCTCTAGAGGCGGTCCTGTTTTCCTAAGAGGAAGTTCTTCACCCAGGTCATTGACTTACATAACCGGAAGACTAGGTCTCCACTCAGGCCAGGGATTTCATTCTTTTGACCAAAAGAATGGGACTTTGCTGCTGCTGTGGCTTACCATTATAAATAGATAAATAATGTGCTGTGGGATGTCTTTCTGTATGCTGTGAATATGTGTTGCTATGATTGGTTGATAAATAAAGCTGCATTATCCTATGGCAAGGCAGCTTAGAGGCAGGCAAGAAATTAAAGCAAATATACGGAGAGAAGAAAGGAGAGGAGGGGGAGACGCCAGCCTGCCACCTAAGGAGCAACATACCAGCAGACCGGTAAAGCCACAGAACACGTGGCAAAGCATAGATTAATAGAAATGGGTTAATTTAACATATAAGACCTAGCCAGCTAGAGGCCTGCCATAGGCCATGCAGTTTTTAAATAATATTAAGCCTCTGAATGATTATTTTATAAGCAGCGGCGAGACCTTTCAACTACAATAATGCTTTAGTATTTCCATTGGAAAGTGAGCAATCATTAACATACCATACCAGAGACCAGAAGAAGCAATGATCTAAAATGTTTCTTTTGTAGTTGTGGAGAATCTGTACAAATTCAATGGTAAAACCTAAGGCACGCATTTTCATTAATTTTGGTTCTATTCAGACACAAAGGCCTTATTTTAGCTAGATAATTCTCATTTAACTTAGCATAGAAGTCTTCATTTTTAACTTTCTATACACTTACACCATAAAAATAATCTCTCATTGTCTCTATCAAAACCAAATTCTTTATTGGCAAGCAAGAGTCCTAGACTAAATCTAAATGGAAGCATGGGGTCATAGTGTTATATAAAGTAGACTTGGTAGTTTATGGAACTAGAAACATATTGAGAACAAAATAATGTAAACCTACACGTAGGATGGACATTGAAGACTGAATCTATTGTCTTGAGCCCAAATTGGAAACTAAGTTAACATGGTGTAGATGTAACCAATCGTCTTTTTAAAATAAGAAACACAGAGCCAATGTAAAAGAGAAAGCCGAGAGGTCAGAGCTCAGAGATAAAATCTTACCTCCTGCAGTGCTCCTAACTTCCCTGAGAGAGAGCTACTTCCTGTTTGTCTGTGTTTAAATAGTCTTTCTGTTCTGCCTTCTCATTGGTTGTAAACCCAACCACATGACTGCCTCATCACTGCCTGTAAGTACCGCCCTCCAGGTCTTAAAGGCGTATGTCTCCAATACTGGCTGTATCCCTGAACACACAGAAATCTACCTAGCTCTTCTAACCACCACGCTCTTGCTATGGCTCTAATAGCTCTGACCCCAGGGCAACTTTATTTATTAACATAAAATTAAAATCACATTTCAGTACAAATAAAATATCACCATATTTCCCCTTTTCTATTTTAATAAAAAGAAAAAAAGGCAAAAGGTTATAACTAACAAAAGAAAAACTATATACAAAAGTACAATAACTATATACAATATATACAAGTAACAAATACCTAAACGATGTCTAGTCCATTTGTATTTGACAAATCAGAGAAAATAATTCCCTTATCTATCCTATTTTAGTAAGTCCAAAATGTATCTAATTCACTTTCTATCCTAATTAATCTTCAACTATAACTAACTAATCTTCAACTCCCTCAGAGACCCAAGAAGGAAATAATATTAGCTAACAAAAATAAAAACAGGAAGTGCACAAAAGCAACTTCCAAAAATTTTGTGAGTTGACAGAAACAGCCAGCTGCCTGGACAGTCACCTGAGGTTTCTTCGCAGTGTTGGGGCATCATCTTCAGCCTATAGGCTTATTGAATCTGACAGACTCATTTGTGAAGTAGGTTGTACACAAGGTCAACAGTTCAACCTCACATTGGGTGAGAGCAGTCCATGTACCAGAAACACCTGAATTCCATTAGTGTCATGTCATGATTCAGGATTTTAAATTCTGGAAATTGTTGATGGTTTTTGAATTCAGCTGTCCATTCTTCTTGGCTGTGTATATATGGCTTCATCTCAGCATCCCCTTCTTCTCCACATCCCTCTATTAAATGCCAGTCTACTATTGAGAGGTGTGAGCTTTCAGTTGCACAACAGAAGCCATCGGCCCACTGCCTGTTCAGCTGCCTTCTAAGAAAAGGGCACTGTACCTTTTCCGGATTGTGAAGGCCACTTCAGTGATGGTGCCATATTGTCCTGGCCTCAGAAGATGCCTTTTGATAAAGCCATAACCACACTTGTCTTGGCAGGAATCGGTAGTCCTTTGTTTCGTGTTCTGTCTGTCCATTTTGTCCTGTTGATTTGAGGATACTTTGTTGTCCAGTGGCTAACTTTTGCCACAATGAAAATTAACTCCATATGCAGTTTCTTCAATGCCCATATTTTCTCTGAAGTAGATTGGTACTGCCAGGAGCCGACATGTCTCAAAAAAGAAAAATTGCTAAGTTATTAAAATATTTTAAATGCCATATTCGTTAGATCTCTGAAGGGTTTGAAGATGACCTGTCTAAAATATATCTGCTTAATTTTTAAAACATATCTAATATGACTACAAATTCTATTGTAATGTCTAACTACTTTCATTTCTTTATATCCTAATAGTTGGTAATAATGTAAAGTATTTAAAACTAGTAATTGTCTTTTTCTTTTCTTTTCTTTCTTTCTTTTTTTTTTTTAAACAAGAACCTTAAATCTAATCTCCTTTGCTTAGCCTTTTTCCTAACCCTTGACAACAACTTGTAACCAACCCCCCTAAACAATGAAAATTATCCCAGACCCAAAACCCATTAAAAAGAACCAAAAAAACCCACCCGCACCACACCACCTCTTTGGGAATGTGGGTGTCATATTCTTAAAATTGCTTCCTGCTGGGTATGGGCGAAGTTATCTTTATCCTGAAAGAAAAATTTTAGGTTAATTGTCAAATTCTAGGAAAGGTAACTATATCCTTCATTATTATCCAGTCTGTGTATAATGCCAAAGTTCAGGGTTTATCTCAAGTCCTTATTCAAGTAGTCTTTGAGACTGGATCATCTCAGCTAGTCATCTCAAAATTGCTCTGAGCATCTTGTAGTTCAAAGCTGATCTGTAGATGATGTTTGTCAGTTCAGTGATATGATTATTGTCCACGTGGAATTGTTGTTGTTGTGGGGCCCCATCTTCTTCCTGGAGACTTCAGTTGATGTTAGGCCTGGCCGTGATTTTCTGCAGAAAACTGATAAGAGATTCGAACACAAAGGCATATATATGCAGCTAATTGAAGCCTTTTTTCTAGAATTAGTTAGTAATCTGTATGACCATTCATATCTTAACAAAGTTTAAAATGTATATATATATATATATATTAATCTTGTAAATTTTGATATAAAATTTATACTTTAAGAAAAGTTTAAAGAATCAGAATAGAATCAAAGAGTTGAGATTAGTAATAGAATAGTCCCTTAATTAATTTGGCTTTTGTCCTGCCCCATAGCAGAAAATGGCTCTTTTATTCTGGCATGATACAGGGAGTTTGTATTTTCATTTTAACAACATGCTTGATTTTAAAGAAGGAGAGAGCCATTCTCCAACTCCAAAGTCAGCTTTAAATTTTAATTGAACTGGGACTATTAGAAGACCAATAGTGTTAAATCTTTAGAGAAAAGCAGAAACAAACATTTAAGAAGACATAAAATTTTTTTAGATCATATATACCCATACGCCGTTTCACTCTGTTTCCTGGGACAGATGATTTGTCCCTTTTCTTCAGTTGTCTCATTTGTCCTGTGTTCTTCAGATTCCTTAACCTTCATTCTCCTAAAAGACAAAAACAAAAACCTTTCCCCAAGACTAATTTTGGGGATGTTCCCTTTTGGCAAGTTATTATCTGATTAAATGAAAAGACATGTGTTACTGGTACAAGTTAGTTTAAATTGGATGTTCATGCTGGTTGATGAACTATCATCTCCTCTAATTAAGAGGTTTCTCTTGTTCAAATTGAACCTTTATCAATTTTGATGGTACCCACAGCTTATCTTCTCCTGTAGAAACAAAAGCAAAACCTCGTCCCCAACGTAATACATACCCTGGTTTCCATTCTGAGGTCAGCACATCTTTAAAGTATATAGGCTGATTTAATTCTGTTGTTTTTTCTATTACCCAATGTCTCTCTGCAGCTGTTGTTCCTTTCTCATTGGCATTCAGAAAATTCAAAGTTAATAGAGCATTATGCAGTCTATTTCTGGGGGTTTTTGTTACTCCTTTCTGTTTATTTAGCATATCCTTTAGAGTTCTGTTTGATCTTTCTATAACTGCTTGACCTGTAGGATTATGTGGTATACCTGTAATATGCTTTATATTGTAATAAGCAAAAAACTGTTTCATTTTAACAGAGACATATGATGGAGCATTGTCAGTTTTGATTTGTGCAGGTATACCCATGATGGCCATAACTTCTAGCAAATGAGTGAATACAGAATCAGCTTTTTCAGAACTCAAAGCAGTTGCCCATTGAAATCCTGAATAAGTATCAATGGTGTGGTGTACATATTTCAATTTTCCAAATTCTGCAAAGTGAAACACATCCATCTGCCAGATTTCATTCCTCTGAGTACCCTTTGGGTTACATCCTGCTGGTAATGGCGTTTGATTATAGAAGGAACAAGTAGGACATTTCTTTACTATTTCTTTGGCTTGTTGCCAGGTTATGGAAAAATCCTTTTTTAAACCTTTACTATTGACATGATGTTTTTTATGAAATTCTGAGGCCTCCAGCACATTTCCTATCATAATTTATCAATCTCATCATTGCCTTGTGCTAAAGGGCCTGGCAGACCGGTATGAGATCGGATGTGAATTATATATAAAGGATGAGTCCTTTTCCTGATTGTATCTTGTAATTGAATAAATAGTGAAGTTAATTCTGAAGCATCAGGGATAAATTCTGCAGTCTCAATACGTAATACCACTCTTTCAGCATACTGAAAGTCAGTTACTATGTTGAGAGGTTCTGAAAAATCCATTAATACCAACAGAATAGCATACAATTCTGATTTTTGCACTGAATTAAAAGGACTTTGAATCACTTTACTTAAATTTTCTGATTTGTAACCTGCCTTTCCTTGTTTATTGGCATCTGTATAAAATGTACGAACTCCAGATATGGGTTTTTGCCATACAATTCAAGGCAAGATCCATTCAGCTCTCTTTATAAAAGTAATTCTGTTGCTTTTGGGATATTTGCTGTTAATTTCTCCCAAAAAATTACTGCAAGCTCTTTGCCAAGGTTCACTTTCTGTCCATAATTTTTCAATGTCCTCCTTAGTTAAAGGTACGACAATTTCTGCTGGGTCTATTCCTGCTAATTGACGAAGTCTCAATTTTCCTTTCCAAATCAAGTCAGAGATTTTTTTCCACATAAGTTTTTAATTTTTTATTTGGTTTATTTGGTAAAAATATCCATTCCAATATAATATCTTCCCTCTGCATTAATATTCCAGTAGGGGAATGCCTAGAAGGTAAAATAACCAAAATGCAATCCAGCTTTGGATCAATACGATCCACGTGCCCTTCATGTACTTTCTTTTCTACC
Source organism: Peromyscus maniculatus bairdii (assembly GCF_049852395.1). NCBI lineage: Eukaryota > Metazoa > Chordata > Mammalia > Rodentia > Cricetidae > Peromyscus > Peromyscus maniculatus. Next base: position 71,272,549 of record NC_134870.1, on the reverse strand, counting down.
AAGGCCAATTCTTTCTCAGCTTCAGGTGATAATTCTCTTGGACTATTTAAGTTTTTGTCACCTTCTAAGGTTTTGAACAAATTAGTCAGTTCATCATTTTTTACCCCAACAATAGTTCGTAGATGAGAAATATCTCCAAATAATCTTTGAAAGTCATTAAGAGTCTGTAGTCTATCTCTCCGAATTTGCACCTTTTGGGGTCTAATTTTTTGTAGCTCTATTTTATATCCTAAATAATTAATAGAATCTCCTCTTTGTATCTTTTCAGGAGCAATTTGTAATTCCCAGCAAGGCAAAATTTTCTTTACTTCTTCAAACATTCTTTCTAAAGTATCTGCATTTGAGTCAGCTAATAAAATATCATCCATATAATGATAAATTATAGATTTAGGAAATTTTTTACGTATCACTTCCAATGGCTGTTGTACAAAATATTGGCACAGAGTTGGGCTATTTAACATTCCCTGTGGGAGGACCCTCCATTGAAATCTTTTAACCGGTTGAGAATTATTATAAGTAGGCACTGTGAAAGCAAATCTTTCTCTGTCTTTTTCTTGTAAGGGTATTGAAAAGAAACAGTCTTTTAAATCAATAGCTATGAGAGGCCATCCTTTAGGTAATAAAGTAGGCAAAGGAATTCCAGATTGTAGAGAACCCATTGGCTGAATTACTTTGTTAATTGCTCTAAGGTCTGTTACCATTCTCCATTTACCAGATTTCTTTTTAATAACAAATACAGGAGAATTCCAAGGGCTGGTTGACTGTTCAATATGCTGAGCATTTAACTGTTCTTCTACCAGCTCTTCTAAAGCCTGGAGTTTCTCTGTTGTTAAAGGCCATTGCTGAACCCATACAGGCTTGTTTGTTAACCATTTTAAAGGTAGAGCTGTTGGTATCTTTGGAAGATTATCAGTTGTTGTGCCCTGTTCTTGTATAATATGGATGGCTGGTGACCACTCAAAATAATGCCTTCTAATATTTCTCTCAGAAACATGTGCTAGTTTATGATTTGTTTCTGAGATTGGAGGGATTTTAATCTGAGTATTCCATTGTTGCAACAATTCTCGACCCCACAGGTTCATAGCTATGTTAGCCACATATGATTTTAATTTTCCTCTCTGTCCTTCTGGACCTATACATTCCAGCCATCTTGCACTCTGTTTCACCTGAGATAATGTCCCAATTCCTAACAGTTGAACGTTTACCTCCTAAGAGGCCAAGCTGGATGCCAAAATTCTGGTGCAATTATGGTAACGTCCGCACCTGTGTCTACCAGACCAGACAACAAAACACCATTTATTTTTATCGTTAATTTTGGTCTCTGTTCATTAATAGAAGTTTGCCAAAAAATTTTCTTTATGTTTTCTCCTGAATTTTCTATTCTCTCTGTTTCATCATTCTGACCAGCATGATTTATTCCAATAGTCATTTGGTTATTTAATCGCTCTCCAGAGCAGGGATTTCCTCTACAGCTGCAGGAAAGGTTTGAACTGGTTTTGCTATGGGGGCCTGCATGAGGCCCCTCCGGGAGTTTCCCGAAAACTGAGGCAAAGGATTACCCTGTCTGTCCTTTGTTGATCTACATTCATTGGTCCAGTGTTTTCCCTTACCACACCTTCTGCATACTCCAGAAGGAAGGGGCATTCTGTTGCCATTGTTCCTTGAAGAAACATTGCTTCTAGGAATGACCTGTTTACAGTCCCTTTTAAAATGTCCTTGCTTTCCACCTCCAAAACATCTAACACTCCTCAAACCTTTTGAAATTACTTCTCCTACCCACGTATCATCATGCTCATCAACCTCAACATTAATTGTTTCTCTAATCCAATCTTCCAAAGGTGCAGATCTTGCCTTTAACGGCCTGATTATTCTTTTGCATGCTGCATTCGTATTCTCAAATGCCAAAGCTTCAATTATTGCCTTACTAGCTTCTGATCCTGAGACCATTCTGTTTACTGCTGAAGCCAGTCTTTCTAAAAAATCTGTGAAAGATTCTTTTGGGCCTTGCATATCCTTTGTGAATGACTCAGGTTTTTTTCCTGGTTCCTCAACTCTGTCCCATGCATTCAAGGCTGCCATTCGACATAAAATTAGGGTTTGAACATCATATAAACATTGTGTTTGTATTGAAGCATATTGGCCTTTTCCAATAAGCTGATCCTGACAAACTTGTATTCCTTTATCCCTCCATTGTTTTTCTACGTTTCTAGCTTCCTCCTTAAACCACGTTAGAAATTGAAGTCTCTGGCTGGGTTCCAGAACAGCTTGTGCAAGGTCCCGCCAGTCCTGTGGTATAATCCTATTATATGTTGACAAAGAGTTTAGCATTTGCTTTACATATGGGGAATGCATGCCATAAGATACTATTGCCTCCTTAAACCTTTTAAAATCCATCAGTTCAATTGGAGCCCAAATATTTTGTGTAGCCATTTGATCAGGCATCTGCTGTATGGTTACAGGGTAAATTAAGGGTGACTGTGTGAAAACAGGCTTTCTTTCTGTAACCTTATGATCCAAACTTGAACCAACTTCACTGTTAATTTCTCCTGTCTGAATTTTTACAGGTTTAACAGGTTTTTCTAAAGCTGTTATCCTGGCACTTAAATCGACTATCTTTTTAAATAGTAAAATGAGAATAAGCATGGTGATAAACTGCATAATTCCCATAATACTAATCTTTTCATATAGTTGTTCCATTGTCAGACTGCCTAAAATTTCAAACAAAACCCAATTTTCTTCCAATGTACACAGGAAACCATTTTTTTAAATGTGGAAAAAATTTGTCTTTTAAATAGTTTCCTTTATGACTTACCAAATCTGCGTAGAACAGTAGAAATCCGAGCGAATTTCAAAAGAGCCACCTAGTGTCCTAGATGTGAATCCAGAGAGAGAGAGAGAGACAGAGACAGAGAGACAGAAACAGAGAGACAGAGAGAATGCAAGAGAGAAAGCAAAAAACGAAAGTGAAAGCGAAAGTGAAAGTGAAAGCGTAGCCGGCTAAAGCTTAAAGCCAGCCACTTGTTCCCTCTTGAGCGGAGTCAAGGATTGGCTTTACAGGCAGGGGCCCTGTTTAGCAGGGCAGGCCTGAGTTGTTTGTAGCACTGGCTTTAAGCAAGCAGCTCACAGTCCGGCCTGAGCCCAAGCAGACCTGGGCCGGGGCTAGGGAGCCGGCTGCTCTGGCTAGGGAGCCGGCCCCAAGCAGTTTTTAATGGATTCTTGTCACGTTGGGCGCCAGATGTAGATGTAACCAATCGTCTTTTTAAAATAAGAAACACAGAGCCAATGTAAAAGAGAAAGCCGAGAGGTCAGAGCTCAGAGATAAAATCTTACCTCCTGCAGTGCTCCTAACTTCCCTGAGAGAGAGCTACTTCCTGTTTGTCTGTGTTTAAATAGTCTTTCTGTTCTGCCTTCTCATTGGTTGTAAACCCAACCACATGACTGCCTCATCACTGCCTGTAAGTACCGCCCTCCAGGTCTTAAAGGCGTATGTCTCCAATACTGGCTGTATCCCTGAACACACAGAAATCTACCTAGCTCTTCTAACCACCACGCTCTTGCTATGGCTCTAATAGCTCTGACCCCAGGGCAACTTTATTTATTAACATAAAATTAAAATCACATTTCAGTACAAATAAAATATCACCATAACATGGCTTCGCTATTTCAATGTTTTCATTTGCATAATGAAATTTTCTCTACCGGATGTTTATCCAGGCAAGCAGTTGTTCACAGGGGAACTTCCACAAAAGAGTCATACTTCAGGAGAGTTCTTATCTCATTGCTTTCATCAATCCTATTATAGTATCAATAATCTTATTCAATTCTAATCAAATTCTTACTTTTATAAACCCAACCTAAACCAAGCTTCAAATTCTCAATACATTTCTTTTTGTTTTTCTTCTTATGACACTACTAAAGGTCCTTCAGATTGGCTTTTTGTTGTCAAATGGTTTCTCTGGTCCCACCTGGCCCCAAGGTCCTACAGACACTTATAAAATAAAATAATCACTCAAAGGCTTAATATTACTACAAATTATATGGCCTGTGGCAGTCCTCTTATTAGCTAAGTCTTGTATCTTAAATTAACCAATTTCTATTAATCTATGTTTTGCTACATGTTCTGTGGCTATACTAGTCTGCTGCCATGTGGCTCCTTGGGCAGGCAGGCTGGTGTCTCCCCAGAGTCCACCTTTCTCTTTCCTGTCTCTCTCTTTGGGTTTCCTGCCTGCCCCAAGCTCCCTTGCCATAGGCCAAAGCAGCTTATTTATTAACCAGTGGGAACAACATGTATTCATAGCATACAGAAAGATATTCCCCAGCAGTTTTTCTACTCTTGAGATAAGCAAAGTACTAAAATGCTCCCTTTTGTTTCATCAATAGTTTGTGTTGTTCATAGTTGAGGAGTAGGTATTGGATCATCTGCAAAGACTGAAATTCTGGGGGAGAGATGTGCTCACAGAGGAAGGAGTCATGAGTTTGACAATGAAAGCAAGTATGGGTCACTTAAATGGAAATTCTTCAGACAGCAAGGCATTTTAAACAACATGTTTTGTTTCCTAGGCCATGTAAATCACAGAAATCTGTCCAGATCTTAATAATAACTAAAATCCCTTTAAGACCATGAAACAAGAGGCTGAGTATTCTTTGGTGCCCAAATATGGGGTCAGTTTAGACTTTCCTGGTTAATGAAATTTCATGGAGAGATCAGCTGCAATCATTTTCTTTCTAGACAAGCCTCAGGAAGGGAAATACTGGGAGAGCAAGTGTCAAACTATATTTGAGAGAGAAAGAGCAAAAATTCATTTGTTCTGAGGGTATTTCTAAAGCCATTTAACTTTCTCTGGTCCAACATGCTACACATAGTAAACTATGATACTGAGGAGAACTTTTTTCTAAGTTTCACTTCTTAACAGTGATAAAGTAACTAGAAATTTTTCACTCAGTAGGGAGAAAATATTCATTTTATCAAGGATATGGGCTGTGAGTCCCCTTGATTATAGCAACAGTTTGTCTAGTGATTTTGCATATAACGTAATCACTGGTGCAGCTTAGATATAACCACTATTCCATCCCAGTGGAGGTCTAGGGGTAGAGTGTGGTACCTTGAATGACATTGCAAACACCTCATATGAAAGAAGAATGGTAACCTTAGGGAGAGAGATAGCTCAGTGGTTAAGAGCACCTGCTGGGTTTGGATCCTAGTATTAACATCAAAGGGCTCATAACCACATGTAACTCTAATTTCAAGGACTCCAATGCCCTCTTCTTCAACACTACATATACATGGCATATACACTCAAACATATACATAGACATATAAGTTAAAATTAAAAATAGTAATATAAAATCAAAAATATACAACAATAATAAAAACTTAACCCATACACTAAACCTAGATGGATAGATTCTAGTGCAAAAAAATACATAAAATGAAAACCCAAGGTAATATGTCTGATCTTTTTTAACAACTTGGGGAAGAAAGTGTTGACCTCATTTTACATGTTATAGTTCATTATCCAGGGAAGACAAAGCAGGAACTCAAGGCAGAAGCTTGAAGCAGGAACTATAGGGAAACATTGCTTACTGGCTTGCTTGATATGATTTTATTCATAAAAGACTTTAAAGATTCCACCAGGAAACTAGCAGAATTAACAAACACTTTCATCAAAGTGGTAAGATGCAAAATTAACATTTTAAAATCAGTAGCATTCCTATATACCAATAACAAACACACTGAAAAAGAAATCACCTGGGTAAGTCCACTCATAATATCCTCAAACAAAATAAAATATCTTGGAAATAGCCTAGCTAAAGATGTGGAGGAGTCCACAATAAAAACTTTAAAACAGCGAAGAAAGAGATTTATGAAGATACTAGAAGACAGAATGATCCCCAGTGCTCCAGTTTGATAGGATTGTTACTGTGGAAAATGATCATTCTGTCAAAAGTGGTATACACATTTGTGAAATACAAATCCAAGTTGTAGTGCTGTTTTTTCAGAGAAATAAAAAGTCTAGAAATTCATATGGAAGTGCAAAAGATTACAGCCAGTCAGAGTAATACTCAGCATAAATAGTCCTATTGGATATTGGAGTTCTCACCATGCTTGATTTCAAGTTGGATTTCAGAGCAATAGACATGGCTTGTTATGGGCACAAGGACAGGCACATAGAATGGAACTAGACAGACGACCCACGTAAGGCAACATGACTACAGCCACCTGACAGTTGACAAATGTAGGAAAATAAAACTGCATCCTTATTCTTCACCGTTCACAAAAATCTACTCCAAACAGATCAAAGACCTCAATACAAGAGCTCTGAAAATGCTTGAGGAAAAAGTAGGGAATAGTTCTTACTGTACAAGCTCCAGTAAGCACTTTCTGAATAGGACTCAAGTTACTCATGAAATAAGACCAATGATTGATAAAAGGGACCTCATGAAATAAAACACTCTTCTGCACAGCATAATAAAACTATTAAATACTTTTTGATAACGTCATACACTGCCATCTACATCAATCCCACCTTCCCCTCTCCAACTCTTTCCATGTCCCCATACACTTACAAATTCACAATCTCTATTATTGCAATACACACACGTACACACATGTATATGTACATACTCATATAGATATATACATGTGGATGAGGATACATGGTATATAAAACCTTCTGAGTCTAGTTAGCTTTACTTGTATGTACATGCATCCAGAGCTGAGCAGTTGGCATTGGAAGACCTATGGGGAAATCTCATCCCTGGAGGAAATTGTTTCTCTCTTTTTCGGTAGCCATAGTCCACCTTCATGTAGAGGTGGAACCATATAGAATTTTCTCTGTCCACATTTGCATGTCATTTGGTGCTATCATTATGCCAGTCTCATCCAGGGAACCATATTTTTGAGATTTCATAGGTGCATTTTCCATGTCATGCCTAGCGTCCACTATCTAGCATCAGGAATCCTACATCTCTAGGTCTTACAATCTTTTCACTAATTTTTCCTGAACATTATATGTAGGGGTTATGTACATTTACAAAGCTACTATGGAATTTACCGTGGAGATTCTCAGCTAAATATAAGAGTTACCATGATTCAGCTAGACCAACCACTTCTGAGCATATACATACAAGACTTGATTGATATCTTGCTATAGAGCTATGTTCTCATAAGTACATAATGAAATTGTTGTGTATATACAGTACAATTTTATTCATTTGTAAATAAAAGTGAAATTGTAAAATTTGAAAGTAAAATGAATGAAAATGGAAGTTGAAAATAACATGAAGATAAGTGAGGGTCAGAAAGACAAACATTGCGTATTCTTTCTCATATGTAGATCTCACTTTCAACATTTTAGATTTCTATGCTTACCTGGGGTCCTTTTAAAGGACAGAGGGCTAGAAGGGGTGAACTTGGCAGGTGGCAGGGAAAGAGGTTTTAAAAGAGAAGGAATAGTAGAGCATGACATGAAAGAAGAAGGAGGAAACCAGAGATTAAATGGTTTAAATTGAGAGGAGGGTGAAAAGAAACAGGAGATCAGGGACAGAGTGTGGTTGTCTAAAAGCAAGGATGTTTGAATTCACATAGAATCCTACTGCTTTGAAGTTAATTAAGATTATAATGTAAAAAGCAAGAATTTGAAGCATTATTCTGCATGGATAGATAATCCTTGTCCCAGAAGCTATAGGTTATGGAACAAAATCCCAGTGCTTGGTGTGATTATATTTATGAGTTGTTGATTAAGGAGGACACAGAAGCCCTCAGTATAACACAGGCTGTTACCATTGCTCTTGAGTTCTCACAGAACTAGATAGAAAGATCATACTGTTGAAGACATCACACATTTTGCTTTCAGGACATAGAGAAGTCGAACTGGATCTGAGCTGGGAGCTTCCTCTATGCTGGCCAAGTTTCCAAGTTCTGGAAGGTGCTGTGTAGGCTTCTGGGGAAGAAAAGTTCTCAACAGTCTTATTTATCTGTGAGCCTGTGAACCATAACGATCTGTAGGCAAGATATCTCCAATGGTGCAACAGCAGCATGACTGTTATGGGGGTAACCAATCACATTCTGACTGGTTTTCAGAGGGACCCAGTCCACACAGTCTACAGTCTTTGGGGCTGAATCTTTATGACTTGTAATGTTGTATCTATTTGCCTTTAGGGTTTATCATACTTGCCCTAAAATGATTACACTTTGGGTTCTCTGACTGGCCTCAGTGTGTGTGTGTGTGTGTGTGTGTGTGTGTGTGTGTGTGTATACATTTCCTGCTAAGGGTTTGCTAAGATTTGCTGAATAGTTCATTTAGTTTTTTTTAAATTTTAACTTAGGCATCCTGACAGTGCATAGGTAACAATTCATTTCCCCTGGGCCTTAGACATAAACTAGATAAGATGTGACGTAAGGACTGAGACATGGTTTGCAGAAGGCAGCACAGGCATGTAGTATCATAAAGGCACACTTTCAGTCAGTGTAGATGTTCATCCTTTACCTTGCTTCAAACAGAGTCTTCTTGTTAGGGTTCTTAGTTTGGCCTCTCAGACCAAGGTAGAAAGAGATAATACAGAAGCCCCAGTTAGTTTTATCTAGCCAAGGGCTGAATTTTCAACCTTACATTGTCTAGTTAGAATGTAACTGCTCCATAAGTAAACCATATCTGTCTGCATTGCACAGGGCTGCTCATTTAACTCAGGCTACCTGGCAGAGGTAAAGGAGGACATCTCAGTACAAAGGTGTGCCAAATTCAAAGACATTTCCCTGGTATGGTGATTCAGGCTTTAGGGTGCTACAAGTTTTGATACTACTGGGGTGAACAGGAAGTCCTGCTGGAAGGACCAGCCTTCAGCAGCTCAGGAATTGAAGGGAGCTGCAGAGTTGGTGGACTAATCATTCAATTAACTTTTCTGAGGGAGTAAAACTTAATCCTCTAGGGCTGGCAAAAAAGGGAAACACACACACACACACACACACACACATCTAGGGTGCTGATGAATGGCAAGCCTTCAGCAGGTCATAGACACTAAAGAGGAGATGCAGAGTAGGCAAACTACTGGACAGACAAACAGACACACGAGGACGATTCTGAGGGCCAAAGCTTAGTTAATTTTTTCTTCTTTTGTTGCTTTTTGTACTCTATTTCTTTTCTGTTCTGGTCTACCCTGATATTTACCTTTTTCTCTTTCCAGATGACTTTCTTCTAACTACCTCCCAATGTCTTCCTTCTCACTTCTTTATTTTATTTCTTACAGCATATATACCCCAGCAAAATCTTTCATGCAATATAAAAATACAATGTGGCTACATTCAATTTTTTAAGTGAGTGATAACAATGAATACAAGTAAAAAACAATGTGTTTCCCACTTCCCTTACAAGATTAAACATCCTATGTATTACAGGTGAAGAACAATTTATCCCAAGAACCCACATGCATTCATATCCAAGCAACTTGTTATAGATTAACAGAACATAAGTAAGCAAGGTTTTTTTCTCCACCAGTTGGCTACATTTTTGTGGTTACAAAGAAAGGATTAATCACTTTATTGTTTATCTCAAAAGGTAATCTTATAAAAAAAACTTAAAGGAATAACAAATCTAAACATATATATATATATATATATATATATATATATATATATATATATATATGAAAAACCATCAGTCCACTCTACTTTAAATCCTCAGGGTGCATACCCACCCATCATCAGTTTTTTTATGTCTAGAAGCTGAGGGCAGAAATGTATACAAGAAATTAATCATCACCTTTGATCACCAACCAATCTTAGCAGGAAAGGTACATCAGCCAGCAATAGCCAGGCTGCCTTCGTTTTTTGTTCCCTGATCCCTGAGTCCCTCACTCAACTATTTAATGTGTGCCTTTCTAAACTTTAAATTGTTCCCCAAGATTTTCTACCTCAAAGTCAGTAACAAAAAATTCTCAAGCTAACCTTAAGTCATTATCTAAAGCTTTGTTTTAGCTATGGTGCACACTAAAACCCGTGAACACATCTGCCAACATTAAGATTAAAAGAACTTGAGCTAGCCTAGCTTCTGGGGCTCAATTGTTTTCCTTAATCATTAACCTATACCATAGTCTATGTGGCTCCTGAAGAGAATCTCTTAAGTCCTAGCTGCATAACACTTACTTGTTCCTATTTTTTACCCTATTTTCCGCCCTTGCTTTATCAGGGGCAGGGGCAACACTATATCCTATATTATTTTTCCCACTAAACTAACCCCTATCATAATCTCTTACTGTATTTGTTAAAAGCCCTTAATCATCAAAATTCTATTTAAACTAACACTGTCATTGTACAAAATCATTACCTCAATTAAACAGTACAGCTTAGAGGAAATAATCTTCATAATAATCTACAGGTAAAAATACCCAGTAAAACAGAATATTCCCATGGGATAATCATACTATATTAAAGGCAGTGGGGGCTCTCCCTACACCCATTCACACCATGCCAGATACCAGAGAAAAATGGCAATGGCAAACATGTAAAGGCACAGCAGGAGAAAGACACATTCTGTAGACAAAGCCCTTGGGGACTTGCCCTTCCCACCTCACTGCTTGTATCCACTGCTGAGCTGCTGCACCCATCTCTGGAGGAAATCCACTGCTCAGATGCAGGCCAATCCAGTCAGAAGAACAGGTACTGACTGAGAATCGCTTAAGGAAAGGTGTTCAACATTGTCAGCCGTCAGGGAAAGGCAAATCAAAACAACTTTGAGATTCAGTCTTACAGCTGTCAGAATGGTTAAGATCAAACAAAAATACCAGCAACAGCTCATGCTGATGAGGATGTGGAGCAAGAGGAACACTCCTCCATTGCTGGTGGGAGTAGTAACTTGTACATCCACTTTGGAAATCAATACAGTGTTTTTTTTTTTTTTTTTTTTTTTTTTAGAAAATTGGGAAATGGTCTACCTCAAGACCCAGCTATACAACTCCTGGGAATATACCCAAAGGACACTCCATCCTGCCACAAGGACATGTGCTCAACTATGTTCATAGCAGATTTATTCATAATAGTCAGAAACTGGAAACAACCTAGATGTCCCTCACTCAAAGAATGGATAAAGAAAGTGGGGTACATTTACACAATGGAGTATTACTCAGCTGTTAAAAATGACAACACAAAATTTGCAGGCAAATGGATGGAACTAGAAAAAAATCATCCTGAGTGAGGTAATTCAGACACTGTACTCACTTATAAGAGTATATTAGCTGTCAAGTCAAGGATAATCATGCTACAATCCACAGACCCAGAGAGGCTAAGTAACAAGGAGGGCTCAAGGAAGGTGGATGGATCTCACTGGGAAAGGGAAATAGGATAAATATCAAGGGTGGATGGGAGTGGGTGGGGATGGGAACTGGAGGGATCAGGTAAGGGGAGGAAAGGGATGGAAGGAGAGAGCACTGGGAGAGAGAACTGGAACTGGGGGGGGGGGCATTTTAGAAGCAAGGTAGAAAACTAGTGCAATGGAAACTTCCTGTAATCTAGAGAGTGACCTAGTGAAGACTCCTAGTAATCGAGGATTTGGAGCCTGAACCAGCCATCTTCTGTACAGGCACAGCTTCCAGCGGAGGGACGGGGACACCAACCCAGCCACAAAACCTTTGACCTACAATTTGTCCCGCCTGCAAGATGTGCTGGTTATGGTAAGTGTGACACAGAGCTTGTGGGAGTGGCCAAAGAATGACTGCTTCAACTTGAGACCCATGCATGCCACAAGAGGGAGCCCACACCTGACAGCCTGGAGGGGCCAGGAACCAGAGGCTGGAGAGCCCAAGATCCAGGATAGATAGAACCAAACAGGACTGGCAAACCCAACCCAACCCAACCCAACCCAACCCAACCCAACCCAACCCAACCCAACCAAACCAAACCAAACCAAACCAAGCCAAACCAAAAACAAACAAAAAGCAATCCAAACTAAAAACAATGAAATGATTCCTAATGATATACTGCTCTCCTCACAGACCACAGCCTAGGATAATTGTCATCAGAGAGTCTTCATCCAGTAACTGACAGGAGCAAATGCAGAGACCCACTGCCAAACATTAGGCAGAGCTCAGGAAATCCTGCAGAAGAGGCAGAGGAAGGATTGTAGGAACCAGAGGGATCAAGGCCACCAAAAGATCATGAACCACAGAATCAACTAAGCAGGGCTCATAGGGTCTCATAGAGAATGAAGTGACAATCAGGGAGCCTGTATGAGTCTGACCTCTGCATATACCTTGTGGCTGCATAGCTTTGTGTTCCTGTGGGACCCCTAACATTGGGAGTGGGGGCTGTCTCTGACTCTTTTGCCTGCTTTTGGGACCTTTTTCCCTCTTCCTCGGTTGTCTCGTCCAGCCTTGATATAAGGGTTTGTGCCTAGTCTTATTGTAACTTGATATGCCATGTTTGGTTGATATCCTTGGGAGGCCTCCTCTTTTCTTAAGGGAAATGGAGGGGAAATGGATCTAGGGCAGAGAGGAGTTTCAGGGAAGGGGAATGGGAGGAGAGGAGGGAGGAGAACCTGTGGTCACGATGTAATGTATGAGAAAATAAAAAAAAAAAGCAGATCAAGGTGAATCAACTTTAAGAACCAGCACATGTGTATCTATGCAAAAGGCTGTAACAAAATGATCAAGGGTCAGACCTTTGGAATAACATTGCTTTTAACTTACAATTTTATTTAGTTATGATTTCTTTTTATTTACCCACATAGGCATGGCTTTAGCAGGAAAGATAGTTGCCATTTCTTGTTAAGAAGAACATGAGCCAGTATGTTATGTAGTTATCTCAGCTTCTGTAATGATGGCAGCTAAACCTAAAGATCCATAGTTGAGTGTTTTTTTTTATAGTTTCCCATGTTTCATAAATTCCAATGAAGATTTTACTTCAAATTAGAGCAAAATGATTGGACTTCCTTAGATGGTGGTGTATATAATCATTTTATTTTCTCATGTCTTCTTTTCCAGAAGATTAAAGGTGAAAATTATTTAAATTTCTACATTCCAAGGTATAGTCTGCATTCCCCATATTCTGCCAAATAAACTTATGAAGGGCTAATGGAATAGAAAAGTTTTGAAAAATGAAAACAAATCCCATGGAGCTAGATTCACTTGCCTCTTGCTAGTTATTCTTTTTGTTCTGTAAATATTTCATATTCAAAACCAGCAGCTGAGTCGCATCCTCTTCTTCTCCATCACCGCTTGCAAAGTTCACTCCTTCCTAGTTCTCTTTCCGAGGTCTCTGATAATTAGACTACGCTAATGAGACGTTCCGCCCTTGTGGTCCTGAGAGTGCAATAGGTACTTTAAAGCAATAGATTTTCATCTCTTCAGGGGAAATGAAGAGTTAAAGAGGGGTGGAGGAGACAATGAAAGTGACCAGATACATATCGGACTATTTTTCTAATTACCAAAAAACGGAAAGAAAAAGGAACTGCCCTCTGAATCATGGCACCTGCCAAGAGACCAAATGAGTCTTCTGTAAACTGATTTGCCTTTCTGCCTGATTTACCAGACTGACACTTGATTTGTTCTGAGCACAGATGATGCCTCAGACGCAATGGCAGATGACAGCCCACATAACCTCTCTCTCAGCTTTCATCTCACATATTCCATTTGAAGTTGAGTTCAGATGAGGGAGAGACACACAGAATTAATATTACCTTGGATCAGCCAAGTCTCCAGAGGGAGCAGCTGAAGCTCTTCTGGAAACAATAAACCCTTTAAACATGACAGGGGGAGTGAGACCTTAGAAGGCCTCCGAAAGTATCCATTATTAAAGAAGGGACAGGGGACTTTGATTTTTTTTTCCTCAGTAAAAGCAGTGATGAAATAGTGCCAGTTTTACATACAAATTCAAAGATCTAGGATGATTTATGTTAAAAGTCTTTCTCCTGCTCCATAACACAGTCAGTAGAGAGAAAGAATCCATATGAACTATATTGGTCATGGCATTGATATTTGTCTTCTGTTTAATTTTTCCTGAAGAAAAATCAAATAAAAATGGGTTACTTAGCAGCAAGCAGTGAGAGGAAAAAGAGAATACACACACACACACACACACACACACACACACCATGCCTTTTCAAATTAAAATGTCCAGAAATTCAAACAAGAAATACATGGTTGCCTAAAGACTTCAAGATTATTTTAACTGGTACAAAAGTGTGTACTTATCAAAAAAGAAAAAAATTTACCAAGAACATTTATAAACAAAATACATATGTTCATTTGTATATTTTAACAGCAATATCTTCATTAGCATTAGCATTAAAAATGAATGCATTTAGGGGGTGGGGATGGCTCAGTGGTTAAGAGTGCCTGATTTGCAAGATTTGAATCCCCAGCACCTGTATGAAACATGAGCATGGCTGTACATGTCTGTAACTCAGTGCTAGAGTTGGGGTGATTGTTTTATTATTGATTGGATATTTTATGGCTCAGAATTAAAGACATTTATTATCTCACAATTCTTTCACTAGTCTAGGTAAGACACAGCAGGGAATCTGTAAATCAGGGTTTCTCACCAGCTTAGCCTAAGGAAAAAAAATGCACTTTCAATTTTAGCCACTTGGCTGGTAGTGGATCCTGGAAGATCTTCCAAAATCACTCAGAGGACTGTTGACAAGATTATTCTCTCCCCTCCACGGGGTGAAGGAGACTATGGCAGAAACTTTAACATCTCATTATATCATGGTCTCCATGGAACTGTCATTCACCGCAAAGAGCTTCTCCAAGAATAGCTTGTCAGTTGCCTTCGATTCTAGGTTCAGTGAAACTCAACTTTCCTGAATGAAGTGCTAAACGCCTCATCTTCCAATCTTTCCTTTAGGGAGAAAGAGGCTTATTACAGCCAAGAGAGCTGATTTTAGCAATTTCTCTTACAGAACCACTTCTTTGCTAAGTGCCAGGGTCAGGACACACTAAGCAAAGTGTTCAATACACTGTTAATAGATGTCCTGGAGGGATCAAAAACATATTTATTCAAGGAAGATTCAGTGATATTCAACAGAACGAGAATTAATGAAGCAAGAACATAAAACCCTACATTTAAGTAAATTCATCACCAAATGAGAATAAAAGTAATTAGGTTACTGGCCACAGGTCTTTGTTTCTCAGAAGAAAAATAAAATAATCAGAATTTTCCATAGACAAAACCTGTCTATAAAGAATTATCTCTTAAAAGTTTTAGTTTTATTGGTTAAAAGAAGTACAATGAAGGATTTAAAATTTAGTTAGATGAAAGTACTACAAAGTTTTATTCAACCATACCCTCCATTTTACAAAGCCCTTTGAACATATCTTCAGTGCTCTGAGTTGTGCACATTTGTCCTCAGCTAATGCTCATTAGAACTCTAGGTGAATGCTGAACTTGGGTTTTCATACTTCATTACCTAGCTACTTAATCACAATCCCAACATTTGTATATTCATGCACACAGACAGATGAGAGACAGACAGGCAGGCGGGCAGGCAGGCAGATAGACAGGAAAACCACACACACACACACACACACACACACACACACACACACACACACACCACATGTAAATGACTGCCCGCACCAATGACTTCATGTGATCAACTTGTATAATTCAAATCTCAATATAGCCATTCTTTTATGGGAGATTTCATTCCTGACTAAAGTTTTTGATTAGCTGGAAAGACCATCTTCTGACCAACTATGTTGAGATCATGCTGAAAAAAGTCAGACATCTGAATATGTTAGAACTCCATAGGTTTTTCTAATGTATACTCTTCAATGAAAATCCTGCTCTAGAGTCATGGATCTGTGACATACACCAGAGTTGAAAGGTCCTCCACAGATTCAGGGTCAGATCCAGAGAAAAGAAACCTTAAATACCTTAAATATTCAATAGTTTGTTAGATAGTCTGGGTTTTATTCATCAGGACTAAATTTTAGATGGTAAATCTTTTGGTTTTATCATACCCACAGCACATAGCTCCACTGTATCAATGCAGCATGCATCAGTAGAAATAAGCAAAACTAGTTGTGTAGTAGAATCTTGTGGTGCCTTATGAAGTACAGAAACCTCTATATCTGATTTCACATGTATGGAATGAAAAATTGAAGGTTTAGATAATACTGATGCATTATGACTGGTATGAATCTAAGATGGCTTCAGTGTGATGGGACTTTTGGATCAACTCTAAAAACTCCTCTAGAGTGGACATCCCATACAACAAGCCCCGAGGGAGCTTAAGTGTTCCAGCCATATGGTATTGGCTGTTTTTCTTTATAGCTTGCTTGACGGTTTGGCCATTACGATCAACAACTCATTCTTGAATGTATTATCTGAAAGGAATGTTTCCCTTTACAATTAGTAATTATCAGTTACTGTTCTTTCTAATACTTCAGTTAGTGTGGGGTTATAGAATAGAAAAAAGTAGAAGAAACTAACTTTAGTTAGCATGGGATTATAGTAGTAGAAAGAGTGCATTTCCTACCCATAAGGAGGGGTGTAAGGGGTGTAAACAAGTCAAGTGAAATTAGTAAAGTGCAAGTGTGGGAAAGGGGCTCAGGATAAAGTAATGCCATGAGTTTACAGACAAGGAACTTATTTCAGGAAGGCGTCCTAAAGGAAGTGAAGATGACGATGAGGACTGAAGTGCTTATGCAAGTGAAATGTGGCTGGCTTTAACAGGAAGCAATGTGGCAGGAAACAAATGAGAAACAGCATTGCAAGCGAATTGTGTCTCCTAGGGTTCAGATAACCAAACACTGACTTCACTTTAGCATTTAATAGCAATAAATGTCACATGGTCTAGTGAATACTTTTGTCACAGGTTATCTTTAGAGGCTAAGTCTGTGATGACTAAATTTGAATTATTTAGACAGAATTGTTCCTCAAGAGAAGACTCAATGATGTCTGCCACTGACACTTAGTCTCTATGAAGGTTACTCTTTATCTTGATTAGAAGTAAAATAACTATGCAGATACACCTCTAGCTTTACCCATGAGGGCATACAGAAAGGAAGAAGTGCCTCCCTCAAGGCTACATGGATCTGGTTAGTGAAGGCTCCAGAAGTGATGTGGCCAGCAATTTCAGTGGCTCCAGTGGCTGCAGCAAACCTCCACATAGTCTGCTGGCCCCTTTCCCTAGAGGAGGTGACATTGACATCAGCAGGGTTTTCCGTGGCTTGAGATACCACCAGCAACTTTTCCAGGTCCTCTTCAGATTTATGATGTAGATTCCATCACATCAAAAATGATTCTATCATTTTTATATGTGCTTTGCCATCTGGAAGTCAAGGTTGGTGCCACCCAAGTGCATTTCTGTTGTCAGAAACATGAGACCATCCTTTCCCTTCATCTGCAGGATGCTAAGGACTTTGAATACTGTGTGGGAGCTTCCTTTTAAGTTACAATGGGAATCAAGGGGAACACCAACCATATGACCCCTTCCCTGAACATTGTAGCAAGGCAGAAAAGTTGTGTTTTAAGTGTCCGAGCTTTGGGATTTTAAAAGTTGATTCGTTGATAAGACTGTCTGACATACTGAGTATGGTTCGCTTCTCTGTAATCCTTTAAAGGTTTCCAGAGCAGTATACAAAACACTGTGTAATAACTTAGAAAAGTTTTCTACATCCTTGGTCAAACTCTGCTTCCCATTTTAAAACAAAAACAGCATAATTTCTAACTTTATGATGATCTGAATGGAGGTTCTTTCAGTTCTTATACCAAACAGATGATGGGGTGTAGAACCAGAAACTTGGTTTATGCATTAGATGAGCTGCTTCTATAGACCAATGTATACATACACATGCATGTGTCTTTGGTGTCACTGGATCCCATTATGTGTGTGGCATTTGCACTTATTAAAGATAAAAGAAAACACTCAAACTTATATAATTGCCTTCCAAATTCCTTTACTGTAATCTATAAGGGATCATGAGAGTTGCTAGCATTTCTACTGTAAGGTGTAGGTCTATTTACCTTTTCTATGATTGGTTTTTTTTGTTTGTTTCTTTGTTTTTTTTTGTTTGTTTGTTTGTTTTGCCAGACAGGGTTTCTCTGTGTAGTTTTGGTACCTGTCCTGGATCTCACTCTATAGACCAAACTGGCCTTGAACTCATAGAGATCCTCCTGGCTCTGCCTCCTGAGTGCTGGGGTTAAAGGCGTGTGCCACTGGCACCAGGCCTATGATTGGTTTTTAACCCCATGTTTAAAAATACGTTTATTCAGTTATTTAGCCAAAATGTCTACTATTGCATTAAAAATTGGTTTTCATTTCTATTTTTGGTAAAATTGTGGAAACCTAAGTGAGGGGTATTTTTGCTATGCTAGTGAGTGACCCAAAGAACTTCAGGATAGCCTTAACCCCTTGCCTTTTAGATGTGGTAAAGAGAGAGGGTTTTCAAATTGAATTTAATTACTAGTGGCAAATTATTTCACCTAAGATACTTATATAACAAAACCCTTATAAAGTACTCTAAACTACTAGGTTCCAAGAACTTGATTGCTCAACACATTCATGTATTGAGAGAGTGGCAGACCCCTACTCAAAGGGAACAGATATTCCTGCTCTTGGAGCCCATGTAAACCATTTCCTATGGAACTCTTCATTTGTTTGTTTTCTATACTCTTACAGTGAATTGCCTGAGTAAAATAAAGTGTCTATGTGCTGTTATAGCAAATCACGGAACCTGAAGAGTTATTAAATTAGAAGTACAGGTGGCCTGAGATGTACAACAGACATCTGAAGTTTGATTAGTCTTGTCAGATTGAGCTATTTAATTTATTGCATCACATGTTAACTATAAATAGAAAGTGTCAGAAAGGAATTGTATTCTTGGACATCCAGTTAGTGTTCTAGTATGGAGGAAAGTTGAGATAGTCCATACAATAGACATTGGACATGACAAGTCACTGAATACTTTGTCACATAGATCCCTCTCTTCAGTATGGGGGAATATATACTCAGCTTTAATATACTAAGCACTTTTAAAATATAAATAATTTTAACATGATATAGAGATACTTTTTTATTTGGGAAAAGTTTGAAAAGTAAAACAAAAAAAACCCAAAAGAAACAAAACAACAACAAAACAAGACAACCCCCCAACAAACCAAAATAAAAAGAAAATAAACAGAGATACCATCTTACACCTGTCAGAATGACTAGGATCAAAAACACTGAAGACAGCTTATGTTGGAGAGGATGTGGAGCAAGAAGAACACTCCTACACTGTTGGTGGGAATGCAAACTAGTACATCACTTTGGAAATCAACATGGTGCTTTTTCAGAAAATTGGGAATCAATCTCCCTCAAGACCCAGGTATACCACTATTGGGCATATACCCAAGTAATGCTCAGTCATACCACAAGGACACATGCTCAACTATGTTCATAGCAGCATTATTTGTAATAGCCAGAACCTGGAAACAACCTAGATGCCCTTCAACTGAAGAATGGATAAATAAAATGTGGTACATATACACAATGGAGTACTACTCAGCAGAGAAAAACAATGACATCATGAGGTTTGCAGGCAAATGGATGGAACTAGAAAATATTATCCTGAGTGAGGTAACCCAGACTCAGAAAGACAAACATGATATGTACTGACTCATAAGTAGATACTAGATATAAAGCAAAGGATAACCAGACTGCAACTCAGAACTCCAGGGAGGTTACCTAGTAAAGAGGACCCTAAGTAAGACACAGGGATCACCCAATGACAGAGAAATGGATGAGATCTACATGTGCAAACTGGGGGTGAGGGGAGTAATGGAGGGCAAGGGTCAAAGGAAAGAGAGCTTAGGGGAGCGGGAGGTACCAGCTGGATCAGGAACAGAATGGGAGAGCAAGGAAAGAGATACCATAATAAATGAAGACCCCATGGGAATAGGAAGAAGCAGAGTGTTAGAGAGGTCCCCAGAAATCCACCAAGATACCTCCACTGTAGACTACTGGCAATGGTCGAGAGAGTGTCTGAGCTGACCTACTCTGGTGATCTGATGGCCGAAAACCCTGTCGTGATAGAACTCTCATCTAGTGACTGATGGAAGCAGATGCAGAGATCTGTGGCCGAGCTCCAGGTAGAACTCTAGGAGTCTAATCGGTGAGAGAGGAGGAGGGATTATATGAGCAAGAGATATTGAGACCATGATTGGAAAAAGCACAGGGACAAATAGCCAAACTAGTGGAAACACACGAACTGTGGACCAATAGCTGAGGAGCCCCCATTGACCTGGACCAGGCCCTCTGGATAAGTAAGACAGTTGATTAGCTTGAACTGTTTAGGAGGCCCCCAGGCAGTGGAACTGGGACCTGTTCTTGGTGCATGGGCTGGTTTTTTGGAACTTAGGGCCTATGCTGAGACACTTTGCTCAGCCTTGGTATAGGGAGGAAGGGACTGGACCTGCTTAAATGGAATCCACCAGGCTGGGCTGACTCCCCAGGGGAGACCTTGCCTTGGAGGAGGTAGGAATGGGGGATGGATTGGGAGGGAAGGCTGGGGGTGGGAGGAGGGAGGACAGGGGAATCCGTGGCTAATATGTAAAATTGAATTAATCATAAAATAAAAATATTTTTAAAAAACAAAAGAAACAAAACATCAACAAAACAAAACAACCACCCAACAAACCAAAATAAAAAGAAAACAAACAAAAAATTCACACCTAAAAAAATAGTTCCTGAGCAAGAATCTCCATACTTGCTTTATGTTCTGGTCAGTCATCTAGTAAGGAGAAGAAGAAAGAGGAAGAGGAGGAGGGAAAGGGGGGGAAGGAGGTGGGGAGGAGGAGAAGGAGGAGGAGGAGGAGGAGGAGGAGGAGGAGGAGGAGGAGGAGGAGGAGGAGAAGCAACAGCAGCAGCTGGAGAGCAAAGTGGAAATAGCCTTTCCAAAGCTTGAACAAGTCCTAGAGTTGGAGACTGAAGGAAACCATAGTAAGGACAGAAGACAAGATTCTGAGAGGAAAAGCTTCTTGTAGCAGGAAGCCTTGAGACTTCAGGACCCACACATTGTGGGCAGCAGTTAAAAAGGAATAACCATGGAGATTCAATTGTTAGGTCTATGTGTGTTAGCTTTCAAATTTCCTACACTGCTATTAAATGCCATATGCTTACTCTGGTCTCATGAAGGTGTGTATATTGATTTGAGAAACACTCTGTGAAAATCATCTTCCCCCATGAGATATTAGCAGTTATGACCTTGGCAATGTGACTTTTAAGTATGGCCTGTTATACTCTTTTATCCTATGAGAACCTTTGATTGGTAACTTGTAGTTGAAAGTTTTCCTGTGTCCTGGCTGGCTGGCAGTCAGGACAAATCTCTCCCATTTGCATCCAACAAGTAAACACACAGAGGCTTATATTAATTATAACTATTTGGCCATTTGCTCAGGCTTATTACTGACTAGCTCTTACACTTAAATTAACCCATAATTCTTATCTATATTTAGCCACATGGCTTGGTACCTTTTCTCAGTTCTGCCTTGTCATCTTGCTTCGTCTGTGTCTGGTTGGTGACTCCTGACTCAGACTTCCTCTTTCCAGAAATCTCCTTGTCTGCTTATCCTGCCTATACTATCTGCCTGGCTACTGGCCAATCAGCATTTTATTTATCAACCAATCAGAGCAACACACATTCACAGCATATGGAACGACATTCTACAGTTCTTCCCCTTTTCTGTCTAATTAAAGAGGAAGGTTTCAACTTTAACATAGTAAAATTACATATAAAAGAACAGTTATCAAGCAAGAATTGCAGTTACAATATCTAGTCTATTTGTATTTGGCAAAATTAAAGAAAATATTCTATCTATCCTATATTTGTGAGTCTAAAGTTTCATGTCTAATTGATCTTTTATCATAGCCAAGGAAAATTATAACTATCTAGTCTTCAACTACATCAAGGACCCCAGAAAGATATAATGTTATCTAAGTAAATAGGAAATGCATTTTAAGCAACTTCAAAAATTCTGGAAAATGACAGAGACAGCTGCCTGCCTGGACAGTCATCCAAAGTTACTCTTCAATGTTGGGACATTCATCTTAAGTCCATAGGCCTAGTCTCTCAGTTACTTCTCTCTGTATCCTGTAGAATGTCTGGCAGTTTCTTCTGTGAAGCAGAAGCCTGAAGAACCATCTTTCCTTGCAAAGTTCAGTGGGCACCTTCCTATTGGTCCTGCATGTCCAGTTTATATAACATTTTGTCAAGTAGTCCAGGCAAGAATAGTTTCTTACCCAAATGGCTAACTTTTGCCATGAAGAAGATAAACTCTGTACAGAATGTGTCTTCGATGCCTATCATCTTTCTTGAAGTAATTGGTTTTGCCAGGAGTAGATGTGTCTCATTGTCCAGAAAAGTCTAAATTTTAAACATTTTGAGTACCATATTCTGTAGGTCTTTGAAGTGTTTGAAGACTACCTACGTAATTGAAATATATCTATGTATACCTAGAAAACTTAACTAACATGGCTATAAGTTTGATTATCATAGAAGACTAGTTTTTAATCTGTATTTCTTAATTATCCATCATAATTTAAATGAGTCACATAAACATAATACCTTACATAAGAGTTGAAAAATATATACAGTATAACAAAATTAACTTTAAATTTGTAATAAACTAAAATCTATAGCAATGTATAACATTTATTCTATATTTCTATATCATTTCCCCTTTCTTTTTTTAGAAAGATATTGGCTATGACCAATAACAATTTGTAACCAACAACCTAAACAGAGACAAGCATCCATAATCTATTTTTTGGGAATGTGGGCATAGTAGTCTAGGCTACTTCCTGCTGATAGGGGATGCTGGTAGTCTTATGGGGATCCTGAGAAAATTTGAGGTAATGGTCAAGTCCTGGGAAAACAGGCTATAACCTTTGTTGATAGATACCATCTGTCAAGGTTCAGGAGGTCTCACTTGATCAAATCTGATCCATATTAACCTGGAAAAAATCCATAGCCTCTTGCTTCCCGTGGAAACAAAAGCAGAGCCTCCTTTCTAAAGCAAAATATTCTTAGATCTAAAATTTGAAGTCAAGATACCTTTAAAATGTACATATTGGTTTAACTGAGTAGCCTTTACAATCAAATGTCTCTCTGTAGTTAAAAATCCCAAAGACAATATAGTCCAGACTCTCTGTGTGATTTCCATTTTTATGTGGCTTTTTTAAATATTAATTTTACTTTCTCTTTAAAGACTGTATTTTTAAAGCTTTCTACTTCTTTATATAACTGTCTATATTCCTTTTCCTCTCTCTTCCAAGCCTATGTACATTTTTACATATACTGTCTTATTCCATCTTAATCTGCCTTATTGCGAATCTATTGCTTTAAACTGCAGAATGACTAGGACTGAAATGGCAACTTTGGCTGCTGGCTCCACCCACCTCAGCTTTCCAACACGGTGGAACTACATTTACTGCCAGCTCTGGGGGAACCATGCTCACCACTGACTCTGTGAAGCAGTGGGTCTACGCTTCTATCCAGCAGCATGTAGCCCTCTTCTTCTTCGTCGTCTTCTTCTTCTTCTTCTTCTTCTTCTTCTTCTTCTTCTTCTTTTTCTTCTTCTTCTTTTTTTTTTTTTTTTTAACTAGCAAAAGATAACTCCACCACACAGTGCACTGCATGGCTTGGAGACACCACTGTGTACTGTAGTGGGAATCTGCCATGCTGCTTAGCTCATGGTGGCTGGCGGCCAGCTCCACCTCACAGGCATCTTTCAGGAGACTAGTCTGCATTGCTACTGGCATGAGACTGTGAGACTAGAAGCCTAGTGTAGCTCCATTTCTGTGAGTTCAGAATCTTTAAGCTTTCCTAGGTCTATATGGATCAATACCCCATGTTGGGTGCCAATGTTTTAAAATTTTCCTGTGTCCTGGCTGGCTGGTGGCCGGGACAAGTCTCTCCTACTTGCACCCCCCAAGTAAACGCACATAGGCTTATATTAATTATAACTGCTTGGCCATTTGCTCAGGCTTATTACTGACTAGCTCTTACACTTAAATTAACCCATAATTTTTATCTATATTTAGCCACATGGCTTGGTACCTTTTTTCAGTTCTGCCTTGTCATCTTGCTTCCTCTATGTCTGGTTGGTGACTCCTGGCTCGGCCTTCCTCTTTCCAGAAATCTCCTTGTCTGCTTATCCTGCCTATACTATCTGCTTGGGTACTGACCAATCAGCATTTTATTTATCAAACAATTAGAGCAACACATATTCACAGCATACAGAATGACATTCTATAGCAGTGACTACTAGTTCATTGAGCAAGGAGCATCTCTATAGTCTGAAGGCAAACCATCATCTCCTACATTAGTGTGACTTCAGTGCTTCACGTGTGGACATAAAGAAAAGGCCTGTCAATGTGAGTGTTGGGATGGTATCTTATGTTGCACCCTAATAGAGATATCTGTACAGATCTCTAAACTACTTCCTGAAGCTGTTCCCCAGTCCTCAATGCATCAGTGAGGAGAAATTAATCATTCTCTGTGAAGAAAATGAAAATGGTTGATATAAGGAGGTGTGTGGGGGGAATAGAATTATATGTAAACTAATAATTATGATAGAAAACTATGTACATCATATTTTTGTATGAGTACAGAAACTTACAAGCTACTAAAAAGACTGTATTGAAAGTTTTGTGTTCATATACAAAGATCGGAGCAGAACAGTTACACAATATTAAGATTTCCTGACCTTAAAATTCACTAGCCATCACATTTTCTTTCTCAGGAATATGAAAGTAAAAAACCAGCTGGTTAAATTTGAAGGCAATGAGTAAATGTTGTGAATTAGAGCTGGGATAATGGCAGTCTAGAGCCCCATAAAGGCAAAATTGTGATGGGATAAAAATAGTGAGTTAGCAGCAGTAGCCTCTCAGAAGGGAGAGGGATGTTGAACATAGACACAAAACAGAGATGCAATTAGGAAGAGGCCAAATTACTACACAAGTTGGTAGGCCATAGGATCCTGAAAGCTTAATGACTGCATTTAAATCTTTCGATATTTATTCTGACAGGACAGTCCACATTATAGCAAAATATCTGTTGTCTACAAAGGAAAGAAATATTGAACATGTACAAATTGGAAATAAAGCTAGAATATAAACTTTATTCATATTTCAATATCCACACAAGAAGCAAGCTTTGATTGTAAAATATCACAATGCAACACATTAGAGTTCTGCTCTGTGTGATCAAGGGAATTTTTCATCTCATCCTAAGTGGTACCAATTTGTTCCAAAAGCCTTTCTTTTTTCTTGAGTGGGCTTGTATGAGCTTCTCCACTTTCCAATCTAACTCAAAATTGCAGTGATTTTATTTGGGTTTCATCTTGGGAGTAATGCCATTTCTAGAAGAAATGATGAACCCATTACCAGAATAAACTATGCTTAGGAAAATTCTCCTTAATCTGTGTTTTCCATTTCAGCAGTCTGAAACTGATCCACATCCATTTGCTGGTAGCATTCACTCATCAATTAAGGATAGCTAATTTCCACTTCATCTTGGCATTCTGATTTCTACCTTTGTTAAAAGAACCACAAAGATAGGGTGTTATGAGAAAGCAGATCCTGTAACAGAACTGCTCTTTTTACTTTGGATGGAGTAAAAAGAGAAGAGAGACGGATTGCACAGGCTGTCTGTGGAATCAAGGCAGCCCCACAGATTCATTTACATAGCTAAATTTGGAGAGCAATGGGCTCCTAACAAGCTCCATTTCTTCTTTTAACTCAGCCCTTCAAAGAGATTTACACCAATGTTCCCTGAGGTGAAAGTGGATTTGAAAATAAACAGATACGCATAAGTTTCCACATCTGAATCTTTCTAGATACACATCCATACTACATATTTAATTTACAAATTGCTTTTGTTGATATTTCATTGCTTCCATGAATTGATTCAAGAATTTGGAAGATATCACTGATATTGGTCTTACTGAATATTGAAAAAGTAATGTATGTATCACAGACTGAACACTGACTCAATGGTGGCCACTACAATCCAGATGACTATTGCTCTTATTGGTTATCTGAGTATTTCTTTCAATAATGGTGTGGATAGGGCAGAGGCAGAGAGGCAGAGAGGCAGAGGCATAGAGAGAGGAAGAGGAAGAGGCAGACACAGGCAGATCTTTGTGAGTTGGAGGCCAGCCTGGTCTGCACAGTGAGTTTTAGATAAGTCAAAACTTTATAGTGAGAACCTGTCTAAAAAACAAACAAAGAAAGAAAGAAAAAAAGAGAAATAGGAGGAGAGAGGAAGAAAGAAGGAGAAATAAAATGTCTGTATAAATACAGCAAATGTTTTGTTGTATCTACATTTAACCAATATGGACAGTATGCTTAAATATATTATGATTGTGCTTCATCTTTTTGGTTCATTGTTTGAATATGTAGTCTTCTCAATCCTTCCTCATGAACAATTTGATCTCTAAAAGGAAAGAGGCAACTCAAAGAGTTCTTTGGTAGAAAGCTCTCATCACTTTTTCTGGTCTTTTAATCAAAGGATTTAGTGAATGTAATGGGTTGGTAGAGAACATCCACTCTACCCTAGCTACAGCTGTGCCATCTTTAAATTCAGGAGCTTTATGTCAATAAACCCATTTTCCAGATTCATTTATGACATGTTTTTACATGATTTGAATTTAACGTATCAAATGTACTTGCTTAATTGTAAATTGAGGACCACATCAAGCCAAACCAGGCAGATACTTGGTTTCCTTCAACATTAATATAGGTGATAGCATCTAGTAAGCCACAGGCTTGGAAGGTATCAAAAGACAAAGGTTGGGGCACATATTTCTTAGTACAGATATAACAGATGCATTATGGTTCTCAAGTCAAGAGCTGTCAATGACAGTTTAACAACCTTAGGCAGTACACACAGTGTGATCTTGAAGTCACCCGCATCAGCCTGACATGTCTGATTATGGCAGATGACACAGTCCCACTGGCAAGATAACTCCAATATGTTCTATAATTCATTCTTAAATGCCCAAAGTAAATGTCACTCCTCCATCATTGAGAACTGTTTAAAAACACCTCACCTCCTACATTAATACCT
The DNA here is from genome assembly GCF_049852395.1 of Peromyscus maniculatus bairdii. Taxonomy (NCBI): domain Eukaryota; kingdom Metazoa; phylum Chordata; class Mammalia; order Rodentia; family Cricetidae; genus Peromyscus; species Peromyscus maniculatus. The sequence continues at coordinate 71,245,501 of NC_134870.1, read as the reverse complement.
TTTAAATTTAAAATAGCCACATTTCTTGCTGATTATATCCTAACATAAACTGATGTACTTTGGGTTTTGAATGTGGCTATGAGTAACAAACATATGCCCCACACTGGACATCTGGGTTTGTTTGTGTGACTTTAAGGCAGTGTTGAAGAGTTATTATCGAAGAAAAGGGTATACTAGTAGTATCTGAGGTGAAAATGATATTTAAACAATCCTTTTCCTCTGGTATTAATTGCATAGTGAAGGGTGGTCTTGGTGGTTAGGGTGATGAAAAAGCAGTCACAGTGGGGTACAGCACTGCTCTGTATTCACAGAAAACACAGACTGTGAGTAAAATCACAAATTTTAATTTTACTTGGGAGATAGATAAATAAAACAATGAGCTAGAAGTTTTTAATTCTTAGTGTCACAGTGAAAGGGAATCCACATATTCTAGTTAAGAGAATATGCTGTTTCTTAAAGTCACAAGGTTGGCTTGCCAAGCAAGTAGATTTAGGAGTCTGTATTGTTACATTAAAGGCTAACATGGGTTCACCAGTCTCACTAGCGGAAGTTGAAGTCTTGTGTCACATTAGAAGTCATGATGAGAATGTCACATTGAGAAGGATTCACACAATGGCAAGCTTCCTTCCAAACACCAAATTCATAGTCCTTGTTTGCTAATGCAGCCATTCTCACAGCTGATGGACAGAGCCAGGCTTTGCCTTAAGGCTTTGAACTGGTGTAATGTCCTGTCTTCTATCATTCTTGGTTGCCACCACATAGATAACCAAAGACTTCAGGAAGCCTGAAACTAATTAAAACTTTATTGTAAAAGATAAAGACTTACATGGAAACACATTGTAAGTTTTATGATTTATACTACTAATTTATATAGATAAAATGTATGTAGTAAATGCAGGGAGAAAATGTTACAAATGGAAAAATATTTTATATTCCATCGAATTCATTAATATGGGTAAATTACTCTTTTTGGTTTTAAAAAGTGAGAGTGAAAGACTAGAAATAGTTATAATAGTTTGCTCCACTGGCTTCATAAAACCTGCTTCTACAAAAATATTCTGCATTGAAGAAATTGAAAGAGAGAGCCCCCTTGATATAAAAAAAAAGTCCAAATGTTTAGTAAGATGAGGATATCATGATGGGTTTGTTCCAAATGATCAACTCTACTGCTGCTATCCATGACTACATTCTTTGACAGCATCTAGAAGAATGCCAATCACAGAAACATGAGAACTAAACTGCTGGGAGCTGTCTTAGCACCAGTGAGAAAGCCTGTGTTTATTCTGTGCAGGACAGAGATTAAAGTGAAAGATGCTGATGTTTAGACGGGTGTACTGACTGCAAGGGAAGTAAGGAAATAGCTATGAGGAATAAGGAATAATAATTTAGCTGTGGAGGAAGGGGTGGTTATGAAAACGCACCGACAAACATAAAACTTTCATGGTGTCTCACCGATTATGAGGTGGTACCCAGAAATAAAATCCTGCTCAATCTGGTAACAGTAGCATCTCTTCAACCATTGTCTCTGCTGCAATGTTTGTATATTAAAAGCAGTTTATCTGGAAAGAAAGAGGTACCAAAAAGACCTGAGCAAAATGCCTGGAATAATTTCACTAGAATATGTTTAATTTTTCTTCTGTGGTGTTCTGCAAAGTAATTGAAATTTAAATGATGTCTGTATGGTCATAATAGAATACCTATGCACAGGGGAAAGGGAAATATTCTTCTAGAATATATTTTTGAATATTCAAATATGGAATCTGAGCTATTAATAAACTTTGGGCATCTACAAAGCCATAGCAGTGGAATGGTGAAGAGTGGAAACATACAGAGATAAGTTTATTAATAGCCTAGATGCTATATGACAAAATACATGGGTGTTTTTTATTCCCCCAAGAGTCTATTAAGATGTCTCCTGATTAGGATTTTGAATAAGAAATAAAGAAAATTAATTCCCATCACTTGGTACAGACGCAGTTCAAGCATCTCTCTGGCTTTTGGAATTGATGATGTTGCTGCATCTGGATTGAATTAATAGAGTAGCCATGATTTAGGAATCAATATGAGTTCCTGTAGATTTGGAAGGTAAGATATAATCAACTAATTATTCACATTTTGTAGAAAATCTGCTCTTATATTAAAAAATTAAACTTTATTTTTATTCATGTGTTTGTTTTGCCTACATGCAGATCTGTGCACCATGTGTGTACAGTGCCCATGGAGGACAGAAGAGGGCATTGGATTTTCTAGGACTGGTGTTACAGATGGTTGTGAAGAGCATATGGGTTCTGGAAATTGAACACCCCACTTTCTCTGGAACAGCAGCCAGTGCTCTTAATGACTGAGCCATCTTTCCAACTGCTACCCTTATTTTTTTTATCCCTCAGTAGTTCTGTTGTTTGTTTGTAGACAAGTTTTTATATAGATAGTACAGATCCCCCCAAAATATTCGTAGCTGAGGATTATTTTCACATCTCAAGCTCTATGATTGCAGATATGAGCCACCATATTAGGCTCTCGGGAGTTTGTGTGTGTGTGTGTGTGTGTGTGTGTGTGTGTGTGTGTGTGTGTGTGTGTAAATAGAAGTGAAACTGCCAAAGAATGAAAATATAATGTTCTATTCCCTAAATAGAAATGTTCTATTTCTATATATTAGAAACTAAAACTAGGGGAATCAAAAAGAGAAAATTAAAAGTAGTTGTATACTAACTTATTTAATAATAAATGACTCTGAAAAAAAGTGATATATTCCATAAAGAAAACTTATAAAAAGGTAGACATAAATGAATCACTTAATAATTTTTAGTCAGTTGAATATACAGTTTAGTAGAAGAAAGCCATGTTGTCATATCTACTTCTTGTCAATCAACTGCAATGCTTTCTGATGATGTGCAGAATGAAAATCCCAGTCACTAAAAGCCATGTTGTTAACAAAGAAAGGAGGAAATAATCTTTGTAGATTTTTTAAGCTAATTTTCTTTGAAATCACACCAAATCTAAAGAAGCACAATGGTAATTATTTTAAACGTGCATTACAGTTTAAGAAGTTTAAGCTGTCTGATGCCTATGCCTGGCTTATAGTGAAAAAAAAAATGCCAGCATTTTAGTGTACAGTTCCTTTGCAGTGTCAGTAACATGTCAACACGGGGAAAAACCATAGATAATGTTGCACTCATCCCTTTGGGTTTCCGTAAGAAAATACTAATGACTGGCTGGCGTAAGCAACAGGAATTTATTCTTGACAGTTCTAAAGAAATGAGAGAGATTGTTTCCTTTCTTTTTCCATCTCTGTAATGCATGGATATATTAAACAGGTGGCCATGTAAACCAGAAACTGGGTCTTCAGCACTGGATCATTCCTTTTTATAAGGGCACCCATGCCATTTACAGGGCCCCAAATTATGACCTAATTGTCCTTAAAGTCCTACAATGGAGATTAGTATTCAACATACAAACTTTGGGAAATAAAAGTTTTAATCCATGGCAAATCCTTAGATGGGATTAAGGAAATGGTTGTGACTTTTCAAACCCCAGTGAAATGGCACTCAAAGTAGTGCAGGTAACGCTTTGTGAATAGCTACTGCAGAGAAAGAATTTCTGCTTTTTGGTGGCCTCAGTAAAGAGTGAGCACCAGGCCAGGGAAATCAAGTGATCTAAAAGCTCAATGGGCATTTTGTGGGCCAGATGCTCTAGGATCCATCAAACTGGAAATCTGGACTTCCTTAGTTGCGCTGCACACTTCACGGACATGTTTACCATGAGTCGACTTGAGCACATGTATATGTAGATTACAGGAGGAACTCAACTACTCTTCTAGTTCTGCCTCATCAGATTCATAGCCTTATGGGTGCCTGCTTTCCAATGCCAAGTTGTCTAAGGAAGAAGAAAATCAAATTTGCTTTGTAGATCATCCTAAACATTGTACTGCCATAGTTGGAAGGAAATTGTATCATCATACTCAAATGTAGTCCTGAACAACAGTGATACATAGTAATCAATCATGCAGGCAAAACTTCATTTCATGGAAGTAGTGATGACTAGGGTGATAGATTTGTACTGAATTTACAGGCATTGGCTAGCAGATCGGTCAAATGATCAACAGTTTAGAAGAAATATGATTACATGATTAGTGGCCGAGTGATGTATGTGAGAGATTTGAATCATTTATGGAAGATAGAGTATTTAGAAAGATTTATGTACCATAAAAAATGCCCCATTGGGAATAAGGAAAAGAGACAAGAAAGACTAAGGTTAGGGGGTGAATGAGAGCAAAACACATTGAGTACATGAATGAAAATATCAGTGAACTCAATATTTTGTAATAATAATGTATGCTAACATCAGAAGGAAAAATAAGCAAGCAAAATATAATTAGACTATGCTACATTCCCCAGAATCATGTTTCCTGGTTTCTCAATAATCAGATAAAATAATGATTCTTTAAACTGTCTTGCTGAATCCACTTCTGCTTCTTGCCTTGTATCTAAACCTTAACCTCACTATATGGCCCCAAATATGGACCGGGTGGGGCTGTCCTTGGATCTCTTTGTCCTTCTTCCTGGTATAGTCACACAGAAAAAAATCTTCTTCACATTTTTGGTAGTAACATGGCTCTTTTAATCAGCTTATTTAAGACAAGTGGCTAAACCTGGTTTGGAGCACAGGTCATGACTCTTAAGTTTGGTAAAATCCACACATCAAAAAAACAATCCATTTCCTTTTGGTTTGCCAGCTTAGTGGAGTCTAATTTTTAAAGAATTCCTCTGTAATTCCCTGATAGTTGAGCTGAGTTTCCCAGAGAAACAGCTCTTAGATTCATAGTCCTTTGCACTGTTGTCTTTATTTCTATTTCATTAATGTCTGCTCTGATCATTATTTTTTTCTTGCAGTCTTCTGGATTTGGGTTTGGTTTTCTCCTTCCCCCACCCACAATTCTTCAGTTGTATTATTAACTAATTTATTTGTGTTCTTCCTGAATTTCTTTTTGATATATAAGAGCTTAGAGCTATACTTTCTTTCATAGGACTACTTTTAATGTGTCTCAGAGGTTTTATTATGCTGTATTTTCATATTTATGTAGTTCCAAGATTAAAATTTTTCTTAATTTCTTTGACCCAGTCACCCTTCAGAAATATACACTGAGATTAAGCTCCATGGATTTGTGTAATTACTGGGGGTTCATTTGCCTTTTATTTTTATATTTCATTGCATTATGCGTGCTACACAAAGTCATTTCAAGTTTTCTGAATTTGTTAAGATTTATTTTGTGTTCCAGAATGTGGTGTTTTCAGAGAAGTCTCCATGTGCTGCTGAGTAGAACACATATTCTTCGGGGTTTGGGACAAATACTTCATAGATATATGTTAGGTCTATTTAATATATGATGCCATTTAATTATGATGTTTTCCTGCCTTTTTTGTCCAGATGACCTGTATATTAGAGAAAATAGGGTATTTAAATCACCCACTATTAGGGGGCTTATGTTAATTTGTGTCTTGGAAGCTCATATTATTTTTTAATGAAATTAGGTGTGTCAGAGTTTGGCACATATATGTTTAGGATTATAATGACCTCTTGGTTAATTATTCCCTTGATTAGAATTTATTTCCTCTGATCAGTTTCAGTTTAAACTCTCTTTTATTTAATATCCCGTCTTCTCTCATTGTTTCTGGTGTGAGAATGTAGGCTGTGTCCGTTGATGGAAAGTTTTGTTTGTTTTTGTTGCTACCCAAGCTTGGTTCATTTTACATTTGGTGTGTGGACTGGTAGGTGATCTTTCAGATGCTTAGTGTTGATTTTCTATTGTGATAACAAGGCTGATTCCAATTCAGAGCTGAGCAAGAAGATGTGCAGATGGGAAAAATGGCTGAATTTGCTTTGAGTGGTTTGCAAGCTGTGCTGCCTGAGCTTGTCTGGAAGGATGAAGATGGAATGGGTGGCCTGGGGTCTCAGACACTGACCATGCTTCTGTAGTTTACAGGCTGCGTGACCAAAGCAAGGCTTAGGCGTTAGGAACAGTGCAGGTGGGACTCTTCAGGCTTGACCTGGCCATGTTATGTGCAACCACAACCAAGCCTATGCAGCGGAGAGTAGCACAGGTGGTATTAATCAGACTGGTTTAATGTGTAGGATGTGTGACTCAGGATGAGTTTGGGGGATGAGGTGTGTGCAGGTATGGTTTGGGAGATTCACCAGTCTGGGTCTGACAGAGGATGGGGGCTGTGGGCAAAACATGGAGGTTATAGTAGCATGGGCAGGGTAAAATTGGGAGAGTTGGACCAGAGTGGGCAGAGCATATTCAACTGGGACCAGGTCTCAAGGTTAGATATTGCACAGATGGCACCAAGGAGACTAAATCAAGATACAGGATGCAGTATGCTGAATAGGTCTAGGGACTGCGAAAGGTGCAGGAGGGGTTGTGTTCAGACAATTCACCAGACTGGACCTGGGCACAGGACATGTGTCCTGGGAAAAGCCAGGGGCTGGATATGGTGTTAGCAGGCGAAAGCCAGGCAAATTGACCAGACTGGGTTGACAAACAGTGTGTGCAATAAGCATCAAGCCTCAGGGATCTGCTTAGAGAAATTCTTAAAATCCAATTTGATTTGAATTATTATGATTCTTGTACCCAATTAAGGCCTCACTGAATATTTTGAGTGGGACAGATCATAAGAAAACAGTGTTTTTAGGTCGATGTGTGTATTCAAAAATCTGTGTGAGAAGACTACAATTAGATGGTTGTAAAAAGAGATTTATGCCCAAGAAAACCACTGCATAGGGTTGCTTTGAAGAAAACCAGGTTGTTGGACCATTATGGGCTACAGAATCAGAATCCCAAGAGGAATAGCACAGTGCAGCAGCACCATGCAGTCCAAGTTTCCAAGGTCTATTCTTTCAGCGAATGGAGGACTTTACTCTTCACTGATACCCTGGGGGAAGGATAGGTAACAGACAGTAGGTGTTAGTCAAGAACCATTCACAATAGAGCACCCAGTCTATTTTCAACAACACAAGCACTGAATTTGTCTGAAGGAAGAGAATCAACACTTTGTTGCTGGGGAAAATGTAAGGAGAAGAGATGTTGCAGTGAGCTAAGTTTAAATTCGTAATAGAGATGCCCTTGTCTTTCTATGGCTATAACAAAAGAATTCAGTTCCAGTGTCCACATGCTGAGGAATTAAGGCAATTATTTTGTTTTGTGTTTTTTTTTTACCATTGTTAATTATTCATTATAAGTTTCATTAAAGCACATTTTAAAAGCATAGAGTTTGGTGTTGGCGAGGAAGCACAGCAGTTAGAAGCACTTGCTGCTCTTAAAGAGGGCAGGAGTTTGGTAACCAGCACCCAGGTTGGGTGGCTCACATCTCCCTGTAACTCCAGCTTCAAGGGATTTCAAATTCCCTTTGGCCTCTGCACTAAGATACATAAATCCACACTCAGACTAAAAATAAAGATTAAAATTAAAACTTTTTAAAAAATCACAGATTTCACAATTTAATTTGCAATAAATATTGAGCATATGATGTATTTCTGTAAACTTAGTCCCATGCACATGCAGGAGTCAAAGTGCTTATTAAAAATAAATTCAAGATTTACTCACCAAACACATATTTTGGTTAAGGTGGTAACTTGTGCACTTATTTCAATGAAACTAATTATTAAATATCTAAGTGATTTTAATTCTCTCAGCCTGTGAAAATTTTCTTGCCATCATTTCCATCATTAGATGCCTTTAATAGTGGTCCAAAAGTCACAGTGATTATAGCAAGGGACAAGCACTATTCAGAAAGTGTTGGGGCAGGGACTCCAAAAGCAAACAGTTCTAGTTTTTTTGGGGGGGGGGCGGGGCAGAAGCCAGCAATAGCTTTTGTTCTGTCTTGACTGGAGGCCAAGAATGCCAGGAGAAAGCTCTGGTTTCTGATTAAATGATTCTTTTCTTTCTGCCCTTTTTGCCCAACCTGAACGAATATCCATACTTGGAAACTGTGAGTACCTGACCAAAACTTAGAGGCATCTGGACCCCTCAAGGGTGGGCGGACTGAACTCAACCACTCACTTCCCCCATCACCCCATAGTCCTCATACCTAAGTCTCAGGAAACCTCGAGGGTGTGCAGACTGAACTGAATACTCACTTCCCCATGCCTCACTCAGTAGTTCTTACACCTCAGTCCCATAGGAAGCCTCTGGGCTAAGGTGTCAGTGGTACGTTGCTTCCAGGAACTGCAGGACTCTGCTTTCTTTCTTCTTTAAGTTCCCACCTGTAACCCTATAATAAAAGTATTTTCTAAATGTGACTTCTCTTTGCCTATCATTTTTATTTAAGTTTTTGAGACAATGAAACATAAACCTACTGGCTTTTTTTGGTCATTGATTAGTTAGTCCCAGACCCTAGCACCTCAATATATACTCATCTGAAATGGAAGATGAAGCCTCTATCAGTTTCAATGACCCTGTTTTCCCTTATTATGATTACTGTACTGGCTACTTTTCTATTGCTGAAATAAAATACCATGACCTAAAGCACATATAGAAGGAAGGGTTTATTTGAACTTATAGTTACAGAGGTGTGAGAGTCCATCACCATAATAGCAGAGGGGCATAGTAGCAGGTAGTCATGACAACCAGAACAAAAGACTGAGGGCTCACATTCTTAACTGCACGTAAGATGCAGAGGGAGTGACCCTGCCTGCCTCCCAGGAGGCTGTACCTCCTAAACCTCCCCAAACAGTGCTATCATCTGGGGAGCAAACATCTGAGCCTCATGGGGACATTCTTTTTTAAACCACTGCAACTACAAGTTGCTTCCAAACAGTTCTTTCAAATAGAAGGTGAGGATGCTGGGTGGTTCACTATATTTAAAAAAATTATGATTTAAAAAATATTTTTAATGGGACAAAGGGATGTTGATAGAAACCAGTTTACATGTTGTCTTAATTTGTTAAGTTTTCTATCAATGTAATGACACACCATGACCAAAAAGCAAGCTGAGGAGGAAAGAGTTCATTTGGTTTACACTTCCATATCAGTGTTCATCATTGTAGGAAGTCAGGACAGGAACTCAAACAGGGCAGGAACATGGAGGCAGGAGCTGATGCAGAGGCTGTGGACAGGTGCTGCTTACTGGCTAGCTCACCATGACTTACTCAGTCTGCTTTATTATAGAACGCAGGACCACCATCCCAGGGATGGCACCACCACAATAGGCTGGGTGGGCCCTCCCCATCAATCCCTAATTAAGAAAATAGCCTATAAGCTTGCCTGCAGCCTGATCTTAAGAGGACATTTTTCTCAGTTGAGGTTCCCTTCTTTCAAATGACTTTAGCTTGTGTCATGTTGACATAAACCTATCCAGCACACCTGCATGCTCTGGTTCTGAAGGAACATTCACTTTAAAGGATTCAGAATTATACTGCCTACTGTGTATATGTCTCCAGATACTTAGTGTGATATTACACGGATCCTCAATGTAATCAATTGCACAGGAATGTGTCCTTCATGTCTGTCTTTTTGCTGTGTGGAAAAGCCACCATTAGCTTTGCTGTTACATCACTACTACATTCTGATGCTTGAAATGCTCTCTGGTACAGTCTATGAATGCTTTAATTTTTGAAGGGTTACTTATCTTCTGCACCTCAGTGCAATTTTATTACACGTGAATGTCCAGGTATAACTTGACCTATGGCCAGTGCTTTAGTGCTACTGAGGGGAGCACTGTCAGAGAGGTTTTACTATACTAATTGCCATACTTTTACTACAGCTGAATTCCAGAGAGGGATGCTTACTTAGAGTGTATCTTTTCCTATACTTCCAAGTACTGTGTCCATCTTTTGTAGTTTTATTCCATTCCTTATAAGAATTTGGTTTTCCTTTATATGCAAAAGAGAAAGACAACTGGATAGAAAGAACATCTTACCCACATCTTCTAAGGGAGGGTGGATGATTCAGATTTTTCCTACTCTTACTTTCTATTTTGATCACTTAATAAATTCTTTCATGTTGTTTTCAGCAAAGCCATGAAATATAGTTCTTTTTGAAATAGCTATCTAAGCTAAGGGACACCAACATTTGTCATTCCACTTGAAGGGAGGATAGAGGACAAGACAGAATTTGATTATTTATTGGAGTTATTTCTGGCCAGTTGAAATATTGCCATGCACCAAGATTTAAGTGCATGCTGCAATACCACACTAGTAGTCAGTTCAGTAAAAACCACACCAAAACCAAAACAATTCAGGAGGACTCAAGCTACTTGCTCTAAGTTCTCTTAGAGAAGACAGTGTGTAACTGGGACTGTGAATGGAGTTCCTTTGCCAGGCTACGCTGTGAGCCAGCTCCTCTCTATTCTTTTCTAAGTGTGGCTTCTTATTTTTGTCACAGCCTTTTATAGGCACAGTTTTACATTTTAATTTTTCTATGCCTGTTACATCCATCTAGTAAATATTCAATTTAACTCCCCAGGGTATTTTTGGTGAAACATCACAGTTTTCCTTCAGCGTCTATTTTTTTCTTTTGCCTAAATTTGTACTCACACTTTCACAAAGAGTATCCTATACATCAGATCATCTCTTTTAGAGGCAGCACTACAGAGTTCATTGAGAGGGCTGAGGGGATTTATTATGATAAACATCACTAAATGAATATAAGTTTGATTTCAAAGAATCAAGAGCTTTTTCCAATTGAATACCTGTTGATACAGCACAGCTGATTACTTTCACTAACCAGGGTATGTTCCAGGCTTTATTCTAAACACAGGAAATCCTGAATGCTTTCACAAGAAAAATGAGGATAAAATTATTTCTAACAGCAGTGAAGTCAGTATGAATTTATGAATGTTGATTATAAGAAACTTGCTTCTATGACAAACATTCCCTTTTTTTGTAAAGAGGAAAGCAATGGCCCCAAGGTACAGTTGTTAGTTTTTGTGTTAAATGTTATGGGACAGTTTTTGTAATAGTCTAAAGAGATTGATTTCATTCACTTTAAATCAAAATGCTTCTTATGAACCTTTCTTTATGGAATTTGAAAAAAAAATACTTATTGCCCCTAATATTTTGGACCCAAATACCCTATAAAACTGTTTTCAATATTGTTGGGCACTTACAAAATGACCCTATAAAAAGTAGTTCATTATTAAATTCCACTATATAAAAAGAAACTTTCACTTTCATGGTCAGTTTGGCAAGGAATGTCCTGTCCAATATTCATGCATTGCAATGTAAAAGAGACAGGCTGGTTGAGGAGAATAGTGTTTCCATAGATTAAGAATCAGAAAAACAAGCTCCTATCTGGAAATTCTAGCCGACTATTGTCTTTCTTCAGTTATGAATCTTCTCAGGGCTTATGGTCATTTAAAGGAGAATGTCCCCCATAGGCTCATGTATTGAGACACTTGGTCCCTTGTTGGTGGGACTGTTTGGCGGGAGATTTAGGAAGTGCAATCTTGTTGATGGAAGTATGTCACTGGAGGCAGGCTTTGAGACTTTAAAGACTCAGGTCATTTCCAGTTTGCTCATTTGCTTTGTCCTCTCATGGTTAAGATGTGAACTGTCAGCTGCCAGCTCCTGTTGCCTCCCTTGCTGTGCACTGCCTTTCCTAAACATGTGACATGCTCACTGACTCTGTCCTTTTCCATCAAGATGGCGTCTGTTTTTATATTTGTTCTCAGTTGGTTCATAGAGCATGTGTGCCTAATTGATTTGTTGGAGAAGGCAGCTAGAGATGGTGAAATAGACACACGGTTTTTACTAGCAATGTCTGCTTATAAAACTCTTCCCATCATCTCATCCATTCATGGAGATCTGGTGAGTCTGGAGATAAATATATTAAGGCAGTCTCTTTACAGTTTTACAGTCTGTAAAAATGAATCGCTTAGCATACCCTAGGTTAAGCTTTATAATGTATTTATTGTATTTTCAAAATCAATTAATTTTCATTTTATCACTGATAGCCAAGGTTAATTTGATGTCAATTTATGAACATAACTAAGGTACAAATGGTATTGACAATGTTGTGGTTTTTAGATAGTTCCCTTACTTCTATGAGTTACAAAATCTTAGCATTAAAACAAGAAATTCCATTGAGAACGTCTGTGGAAAAAAATATTTCATCGAGTGCCAGGTGATTCCTTTGGCTTCCTTTCAGATTGCAGATGAAATAACATAGAACATAAGAAGCATTTTGATTTAAAGTGAATGAAATCAATCTCTTTAGACTATTACAAAAACTGTCCCATAACATTTAACACAAAACATCTACTTCCTTTTCAGAAAAAAACTGAGACAAAAACATTCCTACCAAAACAAACAAACAAACATAATAATAAACAAATAAACACCCCAAACATTGCTGCTCTAAAAAGTTCAATTTTTAGTAAACTATAAATATGATGCATACTGTATGAGCATTAAATGTCTTGTGGAACTCAAACAGCTGATTCTAAATATTTCTAACACAAGAGAGTAAAAAGAGAGAGAATTCACTAAGCTAATAAGGCTGACAGTAAGCCAGGAGCGGTGGCTTATTACCTGTTTACTACTACTATGACTACTAATAATTACTATTATTATTAATACCTGTAATCCTAGCTACTCAGGAGGTTGAAGTAAAGAGCTGGTGAATCTAAGGACTCCCTCATTAATTTTACAAAACTCTGTATTAAAATCAAGTGTATGAGGGAAAGGATGAGGAATATGCACACAGTGATGGAGTGCACAGTACCAGGCAGATTCACTGTGAATGTTGATCTATATGTGTGCAGTGTCACTTTGCACAGTTTGGTGTACACAGCACTTATGTGTGTGTTTGTCGCATTGTGTCATCAAATACATGAGTTCTTGATGATTGCATCAGCACCAAAGTTACAAAGCAATTCAAGTACATCTGAACAAGTGTGCTATCTAATGTTGTGATAGAACACCGTGACCCAAAAGTAACTGTGGAGGAAAAAGTTTATTTCAGTTTTCAGGTCTACGTCATAGTCTATCATTGAAGGAAGTTGGGGCAGGAACTCAAGACAGGAACCTGAAGGCAAGAAATGAGGCAGAGAGCCTCCATGGAGGAGTGCTGCTTACTGACTTGATCTTTATTGCTTGTTCAACCTGCCTTCTTCTTAACATCCAGGGTGGATAGAATCTTTCTGCCCAGGGGTGGAATCAAACACAATGGACTAGGCCCTCACCCATCAATCACCATTTAAAAGCACCCCAGTGGCTCATCTACAGGCTAATTTTCCAGAAGTAAATTTGACTCCTCCTTTACGAATCGCTCTAGCTTGTGTTAAGTTGACATCGAGCTAGCCAGCACAGCAAGTTAGAACAATTTTAAGGTTTGTGAAAATGAAAAACTAGATACATATGCACATATAGATACAGTTATAGAATGAACAAGTAAATTGTGCCACAGACTTCATTACCCCAAGAGTTAACAAACTACTGACCATGGTCCAAAGCTGGCCCATTGCCTGTTTTTGAAAATTAGGTTTTTTATTAGAGTAAGGCCAACAACTTATTTATTTTATCCACAAAAATAAAACCAAAGTGGAGCTGTATTCATAGATATAGTTAAATCTTGTTATTCCAGGAGAAAGCTTCACATAATATTTATAAGTGAGAACATTTGACATAATATGCGCAAATCTGTTTTTGTTTGTTTGTTTGGTTTGGGTTTTTTTTTTTTGAGACAGAGTTTCTCTGTGTAGTTTTGTTGCCCATCCTGTAGACCAGGCTGGACTTGAACTCACAGAGATCCACCTGGCTCTGCCTCCCGAGTGCTGGGATTAAAGGCATGTACCACTGCTATTCGGCTTACGTGCATGTGGTTTAAATGTGGAAACATGTCAGTTTTCAGGTACTGAATAATAAATTAACACAAACAGAAGGGCTCAAAATGCAGTCATTATAATCCTCACAGGTATGTGGTTCAGAATTATGTTCTGTTCAGTAAGGGTAAGCTAGATAAGGTTAGAGTGATATCTGAGACAGAGTGTTCTCTTCTGACCTTATTCAAACTGGAGGAAGAATTCAGTTTCTCATAGTTGTATGTTGGAGGAATCTCTTTCTTGTTCTTAGCTGGAAGCTTGCACCAATTACCTGTTGATGATTCTCTAGAGGCATTCCTTGCCTTGAGCCCTTGTCAGTCTTCAAAGGCAAAATGGAAAATCCTGCCCAAAGTGAATCTGCCACAGTTGGAAGATTCTGGCTCCCGGTTACATCACATTATTTGAGTTTAAGTTTCCTTTGGCAGGGTCAGCTGATTTGGGATCTTAATGATGTTGTCAGAACCAATCGCAACAGCTTCTAAATTAGTATTTCACTGAAAGACTAGAGAAGTGTATGTGTATCAAGGCTTGGAAATATTGGGATTCATCTTTTTTTTTTTTTTTTTTTTTTTTTTTTTTTTTTTTTTGATTTTTCGAGACAGGGTTTCTCTGTGTAGCTTTGCGCCTTTCCTGGAACTCACTTGGTAGCCCAGGCTGGCCTCGAACTCACAGAGATCCGCCTGGCTCTGCCTCCCGAGTGCTGGGATTAAAGGCGTGCGCCACCACCGCCCGGCAAAAATAAACTTTTTTTTTTTTTTTTTTTGGTTTTTCGAGACAGGGTTTCTCTGTGTAGCTTTGCGCCTTTCCTGGAACTCACTTGGTAGCCCAGGCTGGCCTCGAACTCACAGAGATCCACCTGCCTCTGCCTCCCGAGTGCTGGGATTAAAGGCGTGCGCCACCACCGCCCGGCTTTTTTTTTTTTTTTTTTTTTTTTTTTTTTTTTGGGATTCATCTTTTAATTCTTCCTGTTCAATGTGTAGTGAGTTATTAACATTATTGCTTATGCCAGAAATGGAGGGAAAAAGATATATTTATTCTAAAGTTACAATTTGTCTTCAAGTCTACAGAAAGTATTCTCTTTCTTTAAGAATCTAAAGAAAACCATCCATTAAAATGCAACAATTTTATTAGATATTTGGCACATGGGTGTATATTATATTTTTTTTGTATTTTTGTGTAGGTTTTCCCATTGAATGAAAGAAATGTATTCATGTCCAAGTTTTATTCCAAACTAGTCTTTTCAGATAAGCGCTTTCTAACATTTTTGTTATTCTTTTTCATCATAGCACGGTTGCCCTCTCATAAGTGAAGAAACTGTACTTTGATTTTTTTGCTGTGCATAATTAATGTACATGTACACATGTCTATGTGCACAGGCACATGTGTGTATATAGTTGCATGTACAAATGGAGTCCTGGGGGCAACCTTGGTTACTGCTCTTTAGGTGCTGTTTACCTTGTTTTGTGAAACAAAATCTCTTGTGGCTTGGGATTTTCCAAGTAGGCTAGGCTGGCTGGTCAATAAGCCCCAGGGACCTGCCTCTCTCCACATCACCAGAACTGTAATTAGTGTGGGAGGCCCACTCCCACCTTTTAAAAGGGTTCCTATGAGGAGGAAAGAGGGATAAGAGACTTTTAGATAGAAAGATAGCAAAGAGGAGAAAGACAGAAACACAGGATAGCTTCGAGAGGACCTGGATCAAAACCTAATGATCCTTCTGCTTTTTCAAAAGGACTTTTTATAACAATGCCAAGAGGCAGGGCAAAAGACCTCCCCCTTGCTAGATCAAAGCACACTGCACAGCCAAGTGTGGATCCTTCCAAACACCTGGCAACCATGCCAGTGCCAAATCATCCCCTTATGCATCTCTGCTGAGTAAAACAAGCTCAGATTTTTGGACCCTGAGTAACTTCTCACCAGGAAACCTCTGTGGGTCTCTACAGATTAGGAGCATACATAACCACATCTAACGTTAGGGTGTTTTTTATTTTTTGTTTTTAAATGTATTGTTGAGGAATCTAACCTAGGTCTTTGTACTTGGCACTTTATGAACTATATCTCACTGTAGCACCATGATCAGTTCTTAATTATGAGTTTTTTCTTTTATTTTACAATACTATTCTAATTATGAGTTTTTATTCCTTTTTGCCAATAAATTATAGCTTTTAAAAGAAGTCAATGTCTTGTGAGTCACAGTGCTAGAAACAGTAATATTCAAATAGCAGGTACTTTAAAAATAAGTAATTGACTTCCTTTAGGCTGATAAAAATCTCTCTCCCATGAGGTGAGAAGGTGCCTTAGAATTATACTTCTTCATAAAGTTAGAGGAGAGCAGGGGTGACTTTTAGAATGAATGATGCACTCTGTTTCCCCCCAAACAAGCGGAAAACTCTGTTCTCATTCTCATGCTTGAAATCATCCTCTTCCAAGGTGACAATTTTTCATTGTACTTTCAATGATGAGGAATTACTTTGTCTCTTCTAGAGACTCAATAAATGAATTTGGCTCTCAGGTACTAGAATCCCAAACACTCCATTCTCCTTGGAAAGAAATTTCATGGTCAGAACTACATATTAAAGTTACAGATTTCTAAAGCCATCCGAACTTCATACTAACACTCTCATTGTGGAACATGTTCTAAATATCATACATATAACACAGAAATAAATATATACATGTAATACCTACAAACATCAATTATATTCATTGTTAATGAATGAGAAATAAGTAATAATTGCATGCGCCATGAATTTCTAAGTGTGTATGATACATGTTAATTTACAATGAACTGCTGTTTTCTAATGTAAATTCGTCTTCAAGCTACCAGATAATTGCCCATTTGGTAGGTATTTCCTCCTGCTAGGTGATCATACTTACTTGATTGAAATCCCATGTTATTCTAAAGTTTGATACTGCCTATTCAGGCCCCATTAAATACTGAAGAGAGGACACATATAACCAGCACAATTAACCAAGGCTCCAAGACCTGAATCACAGAAGTTTGCTCAGTCAAATGGAGATACATTTTGTAGCAGTTTCCCCCAAGATTGAAACATTCCATATCTCTTAGAAGATCCCTAAACCGGAAGGTAAACAACTCAAAATAGTTTCAGGAAATCCCTAAAATCAATCAGATTCACTCCCCCACAGTAAACAGTAAACACTGCTGAGAGTCACTTTCAGACAGGCCAGTCTGTAAAGACTGAGGCCAGACCAGCTGCCTGAAAGAAACAGACACCAGCAGAGCTGCCTGAAAGAAGATTAGATCAATCCAGGCACCTAGAAAGGAAACTTTCCAAGCTGTTGAGCTGCCAGCAGGGTGTGAAGTTGAGAGGGCCTGGGAGCCAGACCAGAGCCTTGACAGGTTTCTCCTGGTCCTGCCAGGGATCTGACTGGAGCTGAGCAAGCAGTTCTTAGGAAGACCACAACTCAGGGGCAACCAATCAGCAGGCACCCCACAGCCTTCTGCTAGATAAAGATAGCTTTCTTTAACCCTGCTGCAGGAAAGCCCCTAACCCTGATTAAAAGGAGCCTGTGAACTTTTCTAGGGGTCACCATTGGCCACCCCAACATGTTGGAAATAGTAAACACTCTTGTTGTTTGCATATGTGACTGGTGGTCTTTTACTGGACTTCTCTATGACCGTAGCAAAGTGTGTTTCAGGTCCCCAGCTTTTGTGAGCTGTCACCCACTGCCAAGGTGGGCTTTGGTGATGCAGTTGTCTTTGAGTCATTTCTGCTCCTATGAGTAATTCCTCACCCACATTCCGCTAAGTAACCCCAATAAAACTCATTGATTCACCAAGTTGGACTTTGATAGTACCAGTACTTTGGTCCATCATGGGATCACTATCTGGGGTGAGAGGATGTGTGTGTTGTGTTCTACCCAGGAAAAATCTTGCCACACAACAAATTTATATTATACAAATGAATTAATTTATCTCGTCAGAGTACAGTTAAGCCATGGCTGTGTTCCTCAATAACAGTAACTATGACTATGTAGGCAGGGAAGTTTCCTTCCCATATAAAATAGTCTGAGTTAGACTTTCAAGGGACAAAATACGGCTACATAGATTTGTCAAGAATGCAGGCTTACTGCAAATCTAGTGCAACCAGTCATAGTCCTAAGCTCTGAATGGTCGTTGAAGCCTGAATCTCACATCTGCTTTTATAGTGTACAAGAGGAAGAAAGGACCAACACAGACTTGAAAACCCATCTAGCTATGTGGCTTCTTGGAAACTTTCACAAACATCTTCCTGCTTTCCTTGGCTAGTCATTTTTTTTGCCATCCTAATGCAAAGAAAGTAAGTAACATAATCTTTATCCCAGGGTGCCATATCTCCAGTTCAAAGGCAGGTAGACAAGCAGGCAGGCAGGCAGGCAGGCAGGCAGGTAGATCTGTATTTTATCTCTAAGGAAAGAGGAGTGCGGAGATATTAATGAAGATGACAAACAGTTGCAAGTCCATGAGTAAACCCAAGGCCCCGGTGGATAATAAAGTAAGATACTGCATTTTAGAGTGATTCTATAATCTTGGCCTATACAAACACATAATGCCCCACTGCCATATGCACACACACATATATTTAACCTGCCTGTCAAATTTATGAATATGAAAATCTAGCATAAAACACAATCTTTTTGATATGCACAGCTTTTTAAAAATAACATTTCCATGAAGCACTAAAGCTACGTCTATAACATTCCTAATAAGGAGAAAAAAAAAAACCATAGACATACCACAGAGCTCAGAACCTGCTATCAATTCTATTCACAGTGGCAGAATGGTTTTAATGGCAAAGGCATTTATGAGTCATAAATTACTATTTATAAATGCAGTGTTTAGTATTCATTTCAATGGACGACATATGGTTGCAACATTTCCAAATAGCTTGAACTGATAAATAGGCTACTGAAGTGGTTCAATTTGTTAAGATGCTAGCACATTAACTCCTGCAGGAGTCGGATTTCAGGTTTGCATCTGAAACACTGGGTGCATATTTTGAGACTGCAAGATGCCACCTTTGGAAACTGGACCTGGATTTATGAAATGGGTCTCAGTCCATTTTTCATCATGATTTATGTGATTCTATGCAGAAAGAGTTTGTGATCCATCAAAAAGAACTCATTCATTTGTTTTCTCATTTCAGAATATGACAACCTCAGTACCAACAATGTCAGTGTTCTGGTGTTTTCACTGAGCTATCTCTGAGATGTAGACAGTAGACAAAATCATTGACCAGAGTGTTTCCACATATTTCAGTACAAATAATAGAATTATTAGTCCTTCAAATTTATATGTTGGGTTGGGTTCAGAGTCCATAGTATAAAGTCCTCATGCTGACCCAACAGCTAAAATATAGAACTATCCAAGAAGGGAGGTCACAAGAAAAATGACCGCTCTCAATGCAAGAATGGAAGAAAGAGACAGATATAGAAGGTCAAATATGCCATAGCAGAGACTACATACAAGGCTCCAGTGGAAACAGTATGCAAATAGAAAAACTAAAATTTTATCTGACAAACTCATGTGGGCTCAGTCCTGATAAATCTGGGACCTGTATGTTCTGAAATGAAGATTTTTTTTAATTTACATTTTTAAAAATTATTGAGATTGTCATTTAACTACAATGTTTCTCCCCTCCTTTTGTTCCCTCCAAACTTTCTTATTTACCCCTCCCTGCTCTCCTTCAAATACATAGCCTTTCTTTTCAGTAGTGTTATTGCATGTTTATATACACACATATATAGCGTATTTCTAAATATAACCGGTTGGTTCCATAACGTTACTTGTATATGTGTTTTCAGAGCTGATTAGTTGACACTGGATAACCAACTGGTGTGCTCTTCCCTATGGATGACCACCTTTCCCACTCTCAGCCTTACTCAGGTGTCTGTAGTTCTTTGTGTAGGGCACCATGGGCCTTTCCAGTCCAGGTTTGCACGTTTGTTGGTGTCCTCGTTCAGCTCACATTTGGGTGTTCATTTTGGTGAGTCTTTATGGGTATAAGTTCTGATGTTACTAAAAGATACAATGTCACAGCATGCTCTCTGATCTTCTTGCTCTTACAATCTTTTTGTGTCCACTTCTGGGGTAGAATATTAAGGAAGCCTTCCAACACTTTTCTGAGCTTTATCCCCCATAACTCTTCCAAGCTTTCAGAGTTTACATTGGAGAAAGATCTCCCTAGGATTATAGTGGGAGGGCAAATGAACTAATTTGAAATATTTTCAGGTCACTCTGTTGTTAAGGCTGGCTCTTAAGAGGAACCAATTTAAGTGACTACTCTCTTTGAGTTTTTATCAGAATCAAAGTGGCCTAGAAAAAAAGAGAATTACCCAAGTCAAGCTTCCTCTATCCTTTTATGTGGAAGAAAACAGCTCAGACCATCTTGCTGCCATAACTCACCCAAGGGGTGATAAAGAAGGAATTTATATGGAGTTTGTAGTCTGGACAAAGGCTCACTAAAAATATGACCTAGTCACAGGACTAATGGTTTCCTAATCCATGTGTCTCCAGCATTAATAAAAGACCTATTTACTGAAGTTCTTTTTATATAATATGCCATGTTTGGTTTCCAACAAAATATTTTAAGACATACAAAAAAAGCAGACAGACAGACAGACACACACACAATACATTGATTTTTTGTGTAACATATTTTATATAAACATGTATAATAGATGAATTATCCAACATTTGAAAGCCTGAGGCAGAAGTATTGTCATGAGTTCAAGGACAATCTGGACTATGTAGTGAGCTTTAAGTCTGCCTGAGCCATAGAGTAACATCCTGTCTCAACAAACAAAAACATCATACACCAAACAAACATAATATACATACATTTTGTAGATATTGTAAAGATATTAGAGATTTTAAAATAATTAGTGTTCCAGGGACTATAAGAGAAAAAGTAGATAATGTAGGCATTGGAGGCAGATACAAAATTTCTAACAAAGAAGAACAAAGAACGATTAGAGATAAAAAATAATTATAACAAAAATATAGATTATCCATACCAATACAAATATAGGCAGCACTAATTGGAGTAAGTGGTTTATCAAAAAACAAAAGAGGTTATAGCATTAAGAAAAGGATGCAATGATTTTTGAGAGTGAGCAAGGGGAGGGGTGTAAAAGTACATGAGAGGAGTTGGAAGAAGGAAAAGGGAGGGACAATGTAATTATTATTTATATTACTACTTATTTAAAATGTTATTTTTTTAAAGAAGTAGAAAGTTCTCAGACAAAAACCAGTGAGTTCGTAGCATTTGGATGGCGCCATGTTTAGGGGAATTAGAGAAGAATGGGTTGACATGTCATGTTTTATTATCCACATGTATGGAATTCCTAATAATTAAGAAGTGTTAATATAAAACAGCAAATATCTATAGATGGCCTTTGATTGACTTATTAGCAGGTATGACTTAGTCCTGGAAAGAATAAAAAAGCTTAAGTTACATGAACAGATACTTTCAAAACAGAAAAGGAAACAGAAGAAAAGTACTTGAAAACACAATGAATAAAATACTCAAGAATCTTGGAGCCTTTGGGGCAACTATAAAGAATTAGTCGATTGTCAAATATGTAATGACAATAGTGAGAATAGAGAGGTGGGGCATCAAGAAGAGCGATGACTGAGAGTTTACTCACCTTACTATCAGACATCAAACTCCAACTCTGACCACACAGAGAACACCATGTGACATAGATCTCCAAGCAACAATAATAGCAAAACAATAAAAACACCTTAAATTAAACACTCATGTATAAATGCTTCAAAATTTGTACAAAATAAGAAAACTACAAAAGTACAATAGATGAAATCAAGGAAAATTTAGATAAATGAGGTGTTTTATGCTCATGAGTAGTAGAAAGACTCAACTTGTTAAGATTTTGGTTCTCCCTGGTGTAATCCACAATTTTAAAGCAATAAATGTTTTTATGACCATCAGCAAAATTAATTTAAGCTCTACATAAGGAAACAGAAGAGACAGACTAATAAAAATAACATGGAAAGATATCAAATGGGAGGCCTGGCATCAATCAGCCTTCATACTTAGAATAAGCTGTAGACTTGAAGCCAGTAGTTGAGAATAAAGAGCCTCAAACAAGCAAGCACAAATGTAAGCAACTGGTAGTAGAGGGTAAGACAAGACACGGTGAGTGAACAATAGCACCTCTACCTTCAAATGAATGAATCTAGGCACAGTTCTTACACTTCTTACAAAATTGCATCACAGCAAAATTACACAGCCCCAAGATGACGCACAGGATGCATTCAGAATTCTTTAGATATGGTGAAAACTTATATTCACTTACTATCAAAGGCTCATTCCATTAAAGGAAGAGTTGATAAAATGGGATCTATTACATTGTCAAATTTTCTACTCTGTCAAAGATAACATCAAATGAGAAGACAGAATAAGAGGGAAAAATGTTCTTTAAAGTCATAGGCAGTAAGTACTATCTAAATACAGAAACAATTCATAATAGTTCAACAGTAGGAAACACTAAAATCAAATATAAAAGAGAAAAGACCTTACTAGAGAATTTGCCATTGATATAAACATGAAAGATGCTCAACATCATACAGTATTCCCAGAAATTCAGACAGGACAGGGAGGTACAGATACACCAGAACAGCCAACTATCCAAAACACAACAAATACTGGCAAAGACATGAAACAATGGGACTTTTATTTCATTGCTGAGTAAATGCAAAGTGGTACAACCACTTTGGAAGGCTGTGTGGTCCTTTCTTACAAAACAAACTTATGATCGCCAGTGGATTGAGGAATCGACCTGCTTGGTAGTTATACAAATGGGCTGAAAAGTCACATAGCACAGGCCTTGACACACAGAGAGCTGGGGAGGCGGCTCAGTGAATCAAGTACTTGCTGCGTATGAGTGAGAACCTGAATGTGGACCCCCAGAACACATAGAAAGCTGGTGCCAGCTGCACATGTCTATAATTACAGCACTCCTGTAGTGAGAATCACTGGGTGCTTTCTGGTCAGCAAGTCTGGAGCATGGAGCAGTGAACAACAGAAGATCCTGCTCCAGCAAGGTAGCAAGCACGGATCAACATCTGAAGTTGTTCTGTGAATTTCACACATGCACTGTGGCAGAGGCACACCACACACACACACTCACATGCACACACACACACACACACACACACACACACACACACACACACACTCTCGCATGCACACACAAGCACATAGGTATAGGCACACAGAGAGGGGAATTTTTAAAGAGAGTTTTTCTATAGATGCTTATGGCAGTATTATTCATAACGACCTATACTTGGAGCAAGGAAGACACTTTTTCTTTAGGTGAATGTTTAACATGGGGCACACACAGACAGTACTCAGCGCTGAAAGAGATGCAATAGTGAGCTATGAAAAGATGTGAAAGAACTCTAAAAGCATACAACCAAGTAAGGTGAGCCCGTCAGGAAGAGGCACAGTTTGTGATTCAGACTTTGGACATTCTGAAAGAAAGTTACAGCTATGGAAACAGTCAATTGTTCGCTGGTTTCCACGGAGGCAGCACTGGGAAGGATGTGGAGGTAGAGCATAAGAGCACATGAGGTACTGAAAGTGTCCTGTGGGGTGCCATTCAATTATGCAGACATCAGCATACATTTCCAAGCCATACAGGTCAAAGGTGAACCAGGGGTGACAATGGAGTGTCAGTATAGGTTCTTTAATATCAATTAACATTACAGTTGGTTGTGGAGTGTTCACTGTGGGGGAAGTTGAAAGGGAAATATTGAAAAATTCATGCACTTTCTGCTTGATTTCGCCATGAACCTAAAACTTCTCCAAAAACTAATACCTATTTTCAAACATATTTAGAAAGGAGGACTGGGATTTAGAAACATTTAAGACAAACAGTACTTTAACTTAGCTCTCTTGTCGTGAGATTTATTATTCTCCATACACTGGCCACTAAGTGTTTTCCCTTAATCTCCCATCTCCTCCCTAGAATTGTGATTCCCAGCTGATATGATCTTCCAAACTTTCTCCCCAGAAAGCCTATGCCCATTCTGCAGCTCACTGGACCCTGCACCTGTCTGTTACTGCTATGTATTGTTACCGATTTCTTTTTCTCCTCTGGAGTTAATATTCTTGAGGACAAGAATCATGTCTTCTTTTCTTTTACTTTGCTTTTCATCCTATTCCATTAAGCCAACATAGTGTACTGATACACTTAAAGCAATACAAATTGTTTAGATTTGCATCTCAGTTCATACATTGGCTGATGGAATGACACAGGGCAAGCCACTCAAGTGTCTCACTACTTGTTTCTTCTTCTATTACATGAGGACAATAATTAAACCTTCTCCAGAAAGTTGCTGAGGAAAGTAGGAGTGATGATGGTGATGGTGATGATGATGATGATGATGGTGATGATGATGATGATGATGATGGTGGTGGTGGTGATGATGATGATGGTGTAATTAAAAGATTATCTGGGAAATGAATAAGCCACAAGTTATCAAAATACATACATGGCCAACATTACTTTCCCCAGACAGACTTAGACTGTCATTTTCTCTTTTATAAAGGAAGGATCCTGTCCTCTCTTAAAAAGATTATATACATGTGATGAGGAGAATTTGTCCATAGAAGGGCTTTCCCTGAAGCCTTGAAATCATATTACCAGGAAGATTTTTTTCTCCAAACTCTATGACTCTGCCCTGGCCTGAAGATTTGAAAGGAGATTAAATTCCTCACAGCCTAGTATTCTCCTCTGCCCAACTCAAAGTCTAAATTACTCATAATGGTCTGCTCTTGTAGAAAAGAAATCACTTCATACGTTCAGATTTCATCAAGTGGAGAGCTGTGGTTGCTCCCAGCTGTGATTGATAGGAGCAAGAAAATAGGACCTGGAGAGAGGGTTTCGAAAAGTCATAGAGAAACAGAGTCTTCATATAAAAGATCACGTGCTGGCTGTGTTCAAACCCCAGGGCTGTAATTCAGGACACAGGTGGCTGTGGGCAGATGTGGTCAGGAGAAATATGACCCTGATACAGACTGAGCAGAGTCAAGACCAGGGGTCAGAGATTTAATCTTTAGTTTACGTGATACTGCCTTTTAGCTGGCAAGTTTTGCTAATTCCTCAAATCAGAGACATATCAGGTGCATGATAAATTTCTGAAAAGATTAACTAATACATAATTTGTTGAAATTATTTAAAACCCGTAAAGAAAAAAATTAGTTTACAGTGATATTAGATTTCTCATTGACTCATTTGATTTCCCAGTGCATATCAAGTTGTGTTTATACTCTGCAGTTTTCTAGAAGGATGCAGCAACACTATGGCCAGACAACAATATGCATATATTAATGTGAGAATGCATTTTTTTTGCTAAAAGTGCTAATGTTCTGCTGATTTTTTAGGAAAACAATTCCAATAGATTTACTCAGCATAGCAGTCTGTACCTTTAACTCACACAAAGCACAAATGGCAGTGTGATACTGCTACAACAGAATGTCGTCTATCAGAATACTGATAATATGCCTCTACTAGGCGCGTGCTCCTGACAGGAGACATTTTGATACAGTTGAACATTGAGACTGCAATAGTAAAATATCATTGTCTTAGTATCTTGAAATATTCCAGTTCCATTCAATTACTGAAAATCTACAGAGCAAAAAGGCAACTGGAAGGAACTCTCCTATGGAACACAAATAAATAAAACACATTTGAAGTCTATAATTGCTTGATAATGTAAAACGAAGAGCAAATTTTCATTATTTATGGATCTCTAAGTTCACAAAGCCAGCAAGCAAAAGACACTAGCTTAAATGTCAAATTCCTGTATCCTTGTTACTTCATGACAGACTGGAATTTATCAAACATCAGCTTTTCATTCCTGAAGGTCTGCGTAATGTCAAACACCTACCTATACTTAGTATTCATTAAACTGGTGTGAGTGAAGAATTCATTTACTACAAGAGGTTTTTAAAAAGAAAACAATAGGTCTTCAATTCAGTTCCATTGATCAACATGTATGTTGAAATTTTTGTCTCTTAATTCTTTGTCTGGACATGTTTTCTTAACCCTATAGGTCTTTTGCTTATATAGTTATGGATTCTGATGTGTCTGTATAGGATTTCTGTCTCTTTCTCTCTCCCTCCACCCCCCCTCTCTATATATATATCTTGTGCTTTTTTGACTCTTTTTTTCATGTTCATTTGTTTTGTTCTATTCAGGTTTGTTTTATTTTATTTTATTTTCAAAAGATGTCTGTTTTTTCATAAGAGAGAGCAAGAAAGGGTATAGATTTGGATGAGTGGGAAGCTGGGAAAGATCTGCAAGAAGTTGGAGGAGAACCATAATCAGAATGTATTGTATTAAAAAACTATTTTCAATTAAAAACTGACACATTATGAAGTCTAAAATATAAAAAAAGAAAAATTTTGTAGTTGGAACTAAGCTGGTAATTGACAGGTTGTGGTGATATATTATGTACCCTAATAAAATTTGCCTGAAGATCAGTGGAGGACAGAACAAGCCACTAGATTAAACATAGATGCCAGGCAGTGGTTGCATGTAGACAAATTTCTAATCAGTCTTATTAAATAAGAAATACAGAGCCAAATACAGGGTAATAGCCAAAGAGATCAGAGAACTAGCGAAGAGCCATGACTACCTCACTGCCATTGCTTTCCCAGAGAGAGCTTCTTCCTGTGTAACCTGTATTTTTATTGCCTTTCTGTTCTGCTTTCTCATTGGCTCTAAGCCCAGCCACATGACTTCCTCATCATTGCCTGTCTATGCAGACCTCCAGGTCTCTATGGTTGGTACTGGGATTAAAGGCTTGTGTTACCACACTTGGCTGTGTCCTTGACCACACAGAGACTCTGCCTGCCATGTGATCGGATTAAGGGCATGTGCTACTATTTCCTAATTCCTGTTTATGGCTATATGACCTTGCTATGTGTGGTGGTAATCTAATTGTACTGAAATATTATTTTGATTGTATGTTAATAAATAAAGTTGCCCGGGGGTCAGAGCTGTTAGAGCCATAGCAAGAGTGTGGCGGTGGTGGCACAAGAAACACAGAAACAATGTAAAAGAGAAAGCCGAGAGGTCAGAGCTCAGAGCCAAAATCTCACCCTTCCGCCTGCGGTGTCCCAGCCTCCCGAATGAGGGAGCTCTTTCCTGTCTGTTTGTCTATTTAAAGTATTTTGTTCTGCCTTCTCATTGGTTGCAAACCCAAACACGTGACTGCCTCGTCACTGTCTGAATGCACAGCCCCTAGGTCTTAAAGGCATATGTCTCCAATGCTGGCTATATTCCTGAACACACAGATATCTATGGGATTAAAGGCGTGTGCCACCACCGCCACACTCTTGCTATGGCTCTAATAGCTCTGACCCCCGGGCAACTTTATTTATTAACATACAATCAAAATAATATTTCAGTACAATTAGATTACCACCACATTGGAAGGCTGAGGCAGAGAGACACTGCCAACCACCGCCATGAGAAGATGTTAAGATACCGGTAAGCCATGAGCCATGTGGCAACTTATAGATTAATAGAAATTAGTTAATTTAAGATATACGAACAGCTAGCTAGAAGCCTGCCATGGCCATACAGTTTATAAATAATATAAGTTTCTCTGTGTTTACTCAGTTGGGTCTGAGCAGCTACGGGACTGGCGGGTGAGAGAAATTTATCCTGACTGTGGGCCAGGCAGGACCAGGAAAACTGTAGCTACAAGTCACATGCTTTCAATCCCAGCACTTGAGATCTCATGTCTTTGCTTGGAAGCACACACGTCTTTAATCCCAGGAAGTGATGCCTGGGCAGAGAAAGGTATATAAGTTGCAAGGAGACAGGAACTGAAGTTTTTTCAGGCTGAGGATTCCTACGGGTAAGATGTGGCAGTGGCTTGTTCCTTTGTCTCTCTGATCTTTCAGCATTTACCCTAACATTTAGCTCTGGGATTTTTATTACAAGGCCTTTAGAAATTCATGTTACAGATGTAGATTTGGGTGTGGGGGAAGGTGGGAAGGATCTGAGAGGAGTTGGAGGAAGGGAACCATAATCAGAATGCATTGTATTAAAAACTGTTTTCAATTTAAAAACATTGACACATTATAAAGTCTAAAATATAAAAAAAAAGAAAAGAAAAGTGGTATTTGGGACTAATTTGGTATTTGGGTGATTGGCAGATGGCTGACATTTTTGTAACCAGGAACTTTATCAGTTGCAAACCATTGAACAAGATGACAAATAAATATAAAAATTATGTTTTTAATAATCATAAGGCAGTTGTCATCTATGTCTGCATTTCCAATATATAAAACAATTAAGTGTAAGTCCAATTTGAGAATGAGATAATAATGTTTCCTTTCCCTCATCATTATACATCCATGTAGCTCAGTTGTAGCATGAATCTTAAAGAGTCTTAATAAAGTCAAACCAGGGGCCAGTTATTGGGGTGAAATGCTGGATGGTCAGAGAGACAGAGCAAACCACAGCTAACTTCACCTGGCCAACTTCTCAGCTGGTCTTGTTTCCTCAGACTGGAAGCCTCTGTGTCCTCACATCCGAATGGCTCTCAGCTGAACTGTGCTGCTAGAAGCCTGAAAGCTTAACCAGCCAAATGCTTCTAATTTCTGGTCCTCACGCCTTATATACCTTTCTGCTTTCTACCACCAACCTCTCCCTGGGATTGAAGGCTCACTTTCTGGGATTAAAGGCGTGTGTCACCATGCCTAGCTGTTTCCAATGTGGCCATGAACTCACAGAGATTCCAGATGAATTTCTGCCTCTGGAATGCTAGGAGTAAAGGCGTGAGTGCCACCATTTTCTAGCCTCTGTATCTAGTGGCTGTTCTGTTCTCTGACCCCAGATAAGTTTATTAGGGTACACAATATTTTGGGGAACACAATACCACCACATTTCCCCTTTTTTGTCTAAAATTAAAAAAGGCTTATAACTAATGCAAGAAAAGTTATATCGAATGAGTATATACTATATACACAGTCAAGATTACATTAATGATGTCTAGTCCATTAACATTTGCCAGATTCAGATAAAAAAACTCCATTATATATATTAACAATTTCCAGTCCAGTAACATTTGACAAATTCAGACAAAAAATTTTCATTATTTATCTTATTTAAAACAAGTAATTCCTTTTTAAAAGTATTTTTTCTTTTCATAATAGATTCAGTAATCTACCTTTTGTCATTTTTATATCTTCCTCTTTTTCTTTTTAGTGTAGATTCAGTGATGTACCCATTATCCTATTATTCTTTATCTTTTTTCTCAGAATAGATTCAGTGATCTATCTCATATCTATATTCTTTTCTCTGTTTTCTTTCTTTTTTAAACAAAACCTCTGAATCTAATCTCCATATTCAACTTTTTTCCTGACATTATTAACAACTTGTAACCAACCATCATAAACAATGACAATATCCATAACTCATTAAACGACCAAAAACCTCCCATCCCACCTCTTGGGAATGTGGGCGTCGTTTCTTAAAATCACTTCCTCTTTCTAGGGGATCCTGAAAAGAAAATTTTTGGGTTAATTGTCAAGTCCTGTATCATTTGTCCAGTCTCTGCATAATAGGAAAGTTCAGGGCTTGTCACAAATCCTTGTTCAAGTAGTCTGTCAGGCTGGATCATCTCAGCTAGTCATCTCGAAATTGTCCTGAGTAGTTTGTAGTCCAAAGCAGATCTTTCTGTGGTGTTAATCAGCTTAATGGCTTTATCAAATTCTATGTGGAATCAGCTTTCCACAACTGACTTCATAATATGTTAACTTGGCTAATCAATATAATGATATAATAAACTCCAACTTAGATAATATTATCTTACTATTTAAACTATATGTTATCTTGACAACTACAGACACATATGCTACTACCCTCCTTCACCACTGGGATTCCTTCTTTCTTCCATATAGCTGGCTCTCTTTCATGTTATCATTCCCTTTATCATTTTACATTTCATTTAAAAAAATTATAGCATATGCTTACTTTAGACATTTCTGCATTTATAAAAATGCCATGCTGTATATGATATTTTTGGAGATGATTGGCCAATTAATACTTTGTTGTGAGCTTTGTCTTTTATTATGACACGTTGCTCATTTGCTTGGCATAGTTATATTCATATCAGACAAAGTAGACTTTGCAATAAGTTATGAATATAGTATTTTCTTTTTTTTTTTTTTTTTTTTTTTTGGTTTTTCGAGACAGGGTTTCTCTGTGTAGCTTTGCGCCTTTCCTGGAACTCACTTGGTAGCCCAGGCTGGCCTCGAACTCACAGAGATCCGCCTGCCTCTGCCTCCCAAGTGCTGGGATTAAAGGCGTGCGCCACCACCGCCCGGCGAATATAGTATTTTCTAACAAGAGATGGAAACACTCCTTACAAGGGAGAAAGAGGAAGAGTGGATTTGGGGGAGAGAGGAAGTGGAGCCGAGAACTAGGAAGAGTGGAGGGAGGGGAACTGCAGTCCAGATGTATAAGAGAAAAATAACGGGAAAAAAAAACCCACAAAATATTCCAATCACACACAGACAGGAACAAGCACACATTTAGAGCCACCAAATAATTGAGCTCAAATTCATGAAACAAAACTAATAGAACTCATGTAACGAGCCCAGGACCCGGCACCAACGCACAGCTGCCTCTCAAACAGATCAAGCCAAATGACTGTCTCACCCATTCAGGGGACCTGATCCAGTTGGGGGCCCCTCAGCCTTTGGTTCATAGTTCATGTGCTTCCATTCTTTTGGTTATTTGTCCCTGTGCTTTATCCAACCTTGGATCCCAGGCCTCGGGGGAGACCTTGATCTGGAGGAGGTGGGAATGGGGGGTGGGCTGGGGGGAGGGGAGGGGGGCGAGAGGGGGAGAACAGGAGAATCTGTGGCTATTATGTTGAACTGAATGGTGTTGTAAAATAAAAAAAAAAGATAAAAAAAAACTAATAGAACTAAGGTGATCCAAAAATTCATAACCATACTTGTATATTTAACATCTTTCTCTCAGTAATTAATAGAAAAGGGACCAAAATCAAGTAGAGACAGATATGACATGACTTCATGCTTTCTTGTGTCTTATTCTCACATCGTAACAGTTGGGGCATCTCCTATCCACCACAGTGGCTCTGCCAGGCCGTCTGACTCCTAGTCAGGCAAAAGAACCCCACCCTACACCTGAGACCCCTGCCCACTCTACACCTTTTCAACAGCTGCTTCCCATAGAGCCTCCAGCCCAGGCCCTAGAGAGGAACCCTGCCCCTGCTGTGGCCCCAACCTGCTCTTTCCTTGGGCCCACATGCCACAGGTGCTCCATGCAGATCCTGGTGAATAACCCCACCACTGCTCAGAACCCCAATCAATTACACCTTTGGTTTAGCACACCGTAGAGGCTCAATGTCTCTCTTAGGCTCAAGCCTGGTGCTCTGTGCCTCCAGACCCACCTGCCAAAATCATTCCACACAGTATTCACTCCAATCTAACTGAAGAATTAGTTAAGAGAACACCACCCATCCTGGATCCTGGTCTGGACTGCTTTCAGACCAGCCCCAAGTCACAGCATCTCCATGCAGATTTTCTATTCCTGATCAGAGATTCCTCTCTATTGCCCATTACCTCTCAATCCCTGGCCTCCTGACCCATTCTGCCTCTGTAGATTCCCTCAAGCCACCAGACCCACCAACTTGCTTTGGGATACTGGCTGGGTGTACTGAAAATTCCTATCAGAAGAAAACAAAGATCCTAAATTCAGATGCTTAAATCAATTACAAAATCACAAAAGATATGAAAAACAAAGACAATGTTTCTACTCCAAACATCACCAGCTCCACAATATTCCTCAAGGGCAGCTAGATAAAATGAAGGATACAATTCAAAAGATCTATTACAAACATGTTTAGTGAGTTCAGGGCATTAAAAGAGGACATAAATACCTAAATGACTTGAAGAGCACAGGAATAAAAAAATTGAAACCCAAGAACACACAGACAAATGGTTGAATAACAAGGACAATTCAAGATATGAAAATGTAATCAAATAAAGAGAGAGAAATTCAGAATGAAATGAAGCCGGGAATGTCTAGTAGTGGAAAGGTCCACTGGCAGCATGGAGGATGTGGAAGATACAATACCAAGGCTTGAAGACAAGGTGAAAAAACCATCACTCTATCAAAGAAAGTGATTTAAAAATAAAGAGAATATGAAGGAGTTTTGGGACACCATGGGGGCTCAAATCTATGTATTATGGACATTGAAGAGGAGAACTCCAAAGAAAAAGGTAATATTTACAGTGCACTCATCAAAGAAAATTTTCAAAATCTGGAGAAAGAGATATCCACAAGAGGCCTAAAAAATCCAAAATATAAAGGACTAAAAAAGAAATCCCTATGACATGCAAGTTACAGTTAAAACACTAAAAACACAGAATAGAGAAAACGTTTTGAAAGCTGTGTGAGAGCATAATGAAGTCATATGAAAGCAGGACCATCAGAGTGACAGCTGAACATTTAACTTTGGAGTTCCTTTCTTTGCGTACAGAATACACATATCAGCACCTACTGGAAAAATAAGTGGCAGGTTATGATTACAAGCAAGGAAGGTGCACCAAGAATTCAGTAAAGAGTAAAGTGTAGGACTGGAGAATAGCTCATTCTGTAAAGTTGTGGCCAGACAAACATGATCCTTTCATTATTAGTTTCTATTTAAAATTGTCCTTTTATTGAAAATAGATTTCTTTCTCACATAATCTATACTGATTATGATTTCCCCTCCCACCGCTCCTCGCAGCTCCTCCCCACCTCCCCTCCCACCCAAGTATATACACACTTTATCTCTCATGAGCAGGTAAACAGGCTTCTAAGTGATAATAATAAAACAAAATTAAGTAAGATAAAACAAAAGCTAACACATCGGAAAAACAAACAAAAACAGACAGAAGGAAAAGAGCCCAAGAAAAGGCACAAGAAACAAATATGGACATAGAAACCCACTCGTCTACACATTCAGGAGTCCCATAAAAATACTAAACTGGAAACCACAATATATTTGCAAAGGACCTGTAGGATTAAAAAAAAAGAGGGAAAATATATATACATCTATAATATAGAAATAAAGTAAAAAACACAAAAGAGTAATTTTTTTAAAGCCCTGATATGACATTATGAGACAAGGAACCTCCAAAGATGCCCTAAGTTTGTTTTCTGTTGGCCATCTCCTGCTAGACATGCAGCCTATCCTTAAGTGTAGTTTGTTACCCCCAATGAAACTGCCTTGGAA
This sequence comes from Peromyscus maniculatus bairdii, assembly GCF_049852395.1. NCBI lineage: Eukaryota > Metazoa > Chordata > Mammalia > Rodentia > Cricetidae > Peromyscus > Peromyscus maniculatus. The sequence goes on along the minus strand of NC_134870.1, from coordinate 71,212,384 downwards.
AAAAACCCAAATATTCCTTTGCAAGTGGGTATCAATTGGAGATAGCTTCTCAGTTAGTAGTCCTACCTCTTCTACAGGAGGAAGGGTAAGGTTTTAGCTCTGAGCTCTGACCTCTTGGCTTTATTCTTTACATCGGTTCTGTGTTTCTTATATAATAAGACGGTTGGTTACATCTACAGAGCGATGTGTCCACTTCTCCTTTCAATTCTAGAACTCCAACTGGAACTGACCTATGTAGGTCCAGTGCATGCTGCCTCAGTCTTGAGTTCATATGTGCATTAATCCTGTTGACTTAGAAGACCTTGTTTCCTTGGTGCCCTCCATATCCTCTGGATCTTACACTCTTTCTGCTTCCTCTTCCCCATGGGGTTTTCCGAGCCCTGGGGGAGGGATTTGATGGAGACATCCCATTAAGGGCTAAGAATTCTCAAGTCCTCTCATTCTCTTCATAGTGTTTAGCTGTGGGCCTCTGTATTTGCTCCCATTTGCTACAGGAGAATGCTTTTCTGATGATAGCTGAGCAAGACACTAATCATATTTGTCCTTCTGGGTCTGGGTTACCTCACTTGGTATGCTTTTTCTAGTTCCATCCATTTATCTGTGAATTTCATGATTTTATTTTTTTTAACATTTGAGTAATACTCCATTGTGTAAATGTACTACATTTCTTTATCCATTCTTCTGTTAAGGGACATCTAGGTGGTTTACAATTTCTGGATATTGTGAATACAGCAGCAATGAACATGGTTGAGCAAGTTTCCTGGTGGTAGGATGAAGTGTCCTTTGGGTATGTGCCCAGGAGCAGTATAGCTGGGTCTTGAGGTAGATAAATTCCCATCTTCCCAAGGAACCACCTCTCTTTGGGGTTCTATTGCTGTGGAGAGATACCACCATGCATAGCAACTCTTATAAAGGAAAACATTTAATTGTGGTGGCTTGCTTTACAGTTCAGAGGTTTAGTTCATTATTGTCATGGTTGGAATCAAGGCAGGATACAGGCAGATGGTGCTGGAGAAGTAGCTGAGAGCTCTTATATCTTGACTCACAGGTAAAAGGAAGTGGTCTGAGACACTAAGCATGGCTTGAACATATATGAGACCTCAAAGCCTGCCTCCACAGTGACACACTTCCTCCAACAAAGCCACATCTCCTAATAGTGTCACTCCCAGTGAGCTTATGGGAACCATTTACATTCAAACTACCACATTCCACTCCCTGGCCCCATGAGCTTGTAACAATATCATAATGTAAAATGTCCCCATAGTCTATCACAGTCTCAACAATGTTTTAAAGCCCAAAGTTCAAAGTCTCTTCTGTGATTCATGTACTCTCTTAACTGTAATCCTCTATGTGATGGCTATTCTTGGTTGTCAACTTGACTATATCTGGAAAGTACTATAATCCAGAAATGGAGGGCACACTTGTGATCTGGGGCTTCAGGCAAGAAGACAACATGCCTTTAATCCAGACCTTAAGGGTGGAAGACACATGTCTTTAATCCAGACCTTGCAAGGGATTTATGTGTGCGTGGGTTTGAACCCTACTTCTGGTACCAAATTCTGTCTTAGGGTTACACTGCTGTGAAAAGACACCATGACCACTGCAACTTTTATAAGAACATTTTTTAAATGTTCTTTAACCTACAGTTTCAGAGGTCCAGTCCATTATCATCCTGATGGGAAATATGGCAGCATGCAGGCAGATGGGGTGTTGGAAGAGCTAAGGGTCCTACATCTTGCAGGCAACTGAAAGTCACATTGAGGGAAACTTGAGCAAAAAAGATCTCAAACTCCCCCTACCCCCGTGATACACTTCCTCCAACAAGGTCACACCTCCAAATAGTACTACTCCCTTTGGGGGTCATTTTCTTTCAAACTATCATACCCTATAAATATGTATGAAATAAAAAAAGTGAAATAAAAATATATCACATACTTCCAGCATATAATGGTACATGATATACATTACTATTCCAAAACATAGGGAAGGGAGCATAGTGAGGAAATACTGGACCAAAGCAAGATTGAAAACCAGCTAGGCAAATTCCCAACTCTACATCTCCAAGTCTTTTCCTATGGCAATAAGTTCAAGGCTATTTCCTACTTCCTCTTCTAACAAGTTCAGTGTTTTTGGTATTATTTTGAAGTCTTTGATTCATTTGGAGTTGAGTTTTGTGCAGGGTGATAAGTATGAATCTATCTGAATTTTTCTACATGCAGCCATACATTTGACCAGGAGCATTTGTTGAAGATGCTGTCTTTTATCCAGTGTGTATTTCTGACTTCTTTACCAAAAATCAAGCATTCATAGGTATGTGGATTTAAGTCTGTGTCTTCTTAGATTCCATTGATTGATATGTCTGTTTTTGTGCCAATACCATGCTAGGACAATGGTGGCACAAAGCTTGTGGAAGTAACTATCCAATGTCTGAGTTTACTTAAGGCCCACTCAATGAAATAGAACCCATACTTGACACTGCTTGGGTGACCAAGAACCAGAGACTAGCTATGTCAGAAACCTAGGGAAAAACCAAATACGACTTGTCTAGAAAAGATAAACAGTAACCAAAAAATGACATTCTTCTCTACTCATAGATTGGTGCATTATTCATCCACCATCAGAAAAGATTCCTCCTGCAGCAGATGGGAACAAATATAGATACTCACAGCCAGATATTACACAGAAAGAGAGACCTTGGACCCCATAGCTCTAAATAAAATGTCTCCATCAAATACCTTCCCTCAGAGCTCATGGAACTCTGTGGAAGAAGAGGCAGGGGTGTGGGAGCCAGAGCAGATGGAGGACACCTGGAGAACAAGGCTTTCTAAATCAACCAAGCAAAGCTCCTATAAACTCACAGAGATTGAGGCAGCCAGCACAGGGTCTACATGGGTCTTCACCAGGTTCTGAGTATATATTATAGTTTTCAGCTTAGTGCTTTCTTAAAGAAAGAACTAACAATAGGATTGTTCCATTACTCTAATAAAAGACACATTTCTAGGTAAAAATTGAAAAAAAGAAGCTATGATGAAAACTAAACCATTCCCAGAATCGAATAGAAATGAAAACACAACACACTGAAATCTATAGGATTAAAGGAAAGCAGCTTTAAGAGGAAAATGTACAGCCCCCACGTACCTACAGAAAACATTTGAGAGATGTTGAATAAAAACCTTAATTATGAACCCCAGGCTTTGGAGCAACAAGAACAATCCAAATCTCAAAGCTATATTAGGAAAGTAATTAAAATCAGGGAAGAAATTAATGAAACATAAAAATAAAAGTCAATTAAGTGAAGAATTGGTTATTTGAAAATATTAACCAAATTGAAAAAAATTGCCTAAACTGCCAGACAGAGGTAGCACATGCCTTTAATCCCAGCACTCAGGAGGAAGAGGCAGGCAGTTTGAGGCCAGTCTGATCTACAGAGCGAGTTCCAGGACAGCCAAGACTACACAAAAAAATTTAAAAAATTATTTAAACTAATCAAAAGTAATAGACAGAAGACCCAAATTAATAAAATTATTAATGAAAAGAGAGATATTACAACAGATACCAATGAAAGACAGAAAAAAATTTTAAGTCATGCCTTAAAATTTTACATTGTATTAAACTGGAAAATGTAAAGGGAATACATAAATTTTAGATACCCAAGAAATACCAAAATTAAGCAAAGATGAAATACGTATTTAAAGATATCTATATTCTGCAATGATACTGAAGCAGTAATAAAGAGCCAACTAAATTAAGCACAGGACCAGGATTCACCACAGAACTCTCCAGCACAGATAACACCAACGTTACTCATCTTTTCCATAAAATAGAAAAACAATGAGTGCTTCCTGTGGTGGTTTGAAAGAAAACGGCCCCCAAAGGGAGCAGCATGATTAGGAGGTGTGGCCTTGTTGGAGTAGGTGTGGTCTTGTTGAAGGAAGTGTGTCACTGTGGAGGTGGACTTTAAGGTCAAGCCACTCCAGTGAGACAGACCACTTCCTCTTGCCTGTGCGACATGTAGAACTCTCAGCTGCCTCTCCAGCACCATGTCCGTCTGTAGGCCTCCATACTCCCAGCTATCACGTTCCCTGCCATGATGATAATAGATTAAACCTGTGAAACTGTAAGTTGCCACCTCAATTAAATGTTTTTTTTAGAAGAGTTGTTGTGGTCATGGTGTCTCTTCACAGCAATAGAAACTCCAACTAAGACACTTCCAAACTCTATTTATGAAGCTAGTACTACAGAGATGCCAAAAACAGACAAAGACAAAATGATGAAAGAAAATCAGAGACTCACTTCCATGGGGAGCATAAATGCAAGCATTTTCAATAAAATGCTAGAAAATTGAATCCGAGATCACTCATCATATTCACACTGACATCATTCCATTAGCAAAGAGATGGAAATAAAAGACACACAAAGAGGAAAACAAGAAGGCAAGTATCACTACTTGTAGATTATGCTGTTCCATACAAAAGAGACGCTATAGATCCTACTGAACTCTTAGAGCCAATAAACACTTTGAACAGAGTGGCTGGATATAAACCCAACACAAAAAGATCAGTAGCCTTCCTCAACACTGACAATAAATATGCTGAAAAGAAATCAGTGAAACAATCCTACTCACAGTTGCTGTCCTTGCCTAAGTACCACGGAATAAATCTAAATTAAAGACGTCTAAAATAAAGACACTGAGACACTTCAGAAACAAAAGCATGAGAAAATGGAAAAAAAACTCTCATGTTCATAGATGAAAATAAAATCAATATTGTGACAATGGCCATCCTACCAAAGGTAATCTACAGATTTAGTGCAACCTCAGTCAAGATCCCAGGGGCAGCCTTCACGGACATAGAAAAAATATTCTAAAATTTATATGGAAGCATAAAAGACCAAGGATAGCCAATACACAAAGGTTGCTACAGGAGAATCAGCATAACTGGATTCAGCCTATCATACAAAGCTGTAGCACAAAAAACAGCGTGGTATGGGCACAAAAACAGACACAAAGATAATTGAAGTATAATAAAGGACCTATTTATAAGTTCATGAAACTAGAACAACCCAACTTTTGACAAATACGCCAAAATCAACACTACAGAAAGAACAGTTTCTCAGGCAAATATTGGTGGATATTTACATGTAAAAACTGGAATTCAAACCTCATCTCCCACCTTGCACAAAATTCAACTTCAGATGGATCTGATACCTCAATATAGGGCCTGATGTCTTGAATCTGCTAGATGAAAAAATGGGGATTATGACTCAACTGACAGGCATAGGTAAGGACCTTCTGATTAGGATGCTATTAAAAAGAACAACAATTGACACATGTGATCTCCTGAAAATAAAAAGTTTCCATTTAACAAAGGAAAGTGCCAAGGGAGTGAGGAGGCCGTTCACAGAATGGAAGGGAATCTGCCAGCTATGCACACGACAGAGGGTTAGTGTCTAGAACACAGAGTCAGAAAGCCAATCAAGACAAAGCTTAAAAGTGGCTACAAGTCCTGCAGCTGCCATTCAGTTGAAAGGATAGGGATCAAGATAATTTAAATTTACATGTAAAGAGTTCTGCCTCAGGCCAATATAAAATACTATATTAGTATCCCTCAGGTTTATCACTACTTAACAAATTAAATCTAGGGAATCATGTTTTATATACTTCATCATGAAACAGTAAATGCTTATTTTGTGTCTAGTATCCAAACATAAAGATTTTGAAGTTTTTTCAATCTGTTTGCATTCATTGAAATATGACATACTTAGGGAAAATTTGGCAAAGTTTAAAAAAATAAAACTCTGCAGTAAAGAGTGATGTGCTTTTCAACACTCAGTATATTGAGATGGTTCTTCATAAATTAAGTCTCACTCAAGATATTAGTAATTTCATCTTATTTGGAATTGATGGGCTGGTTCCAAAATTGATGAGGAAATTCTATCACAAATAACCACATAGTTGGATGAAGACCTATGGCGCTAAAGGGCTAAGAAAACCTTTAAGATGCAGTCATCAACAAGGTGTTGTTGGCACAGTAATATACACAAACAGCTAATAGAAGCAGGATAGAGAACTCAGAGTTACTTAAGACACAGGCAGCTCAGATATAGACACTTTGTGTTTTAGAAAGTTTTAAAGAAAATTGTAAGAAATACTTCTAAATACTACTGAACAATTATGTACCTACATGTAAAAATTACTTACAGTCTTATTTTGTGTGATATAAAAAGATTACACTGGATCATACAGTGTCATATAAAACCCCAAACCCTAAAACTTGGGGAAGAAAGCAAAAACCAGGATCTTTGTGAATCTGGAGTTTTCAAAACTGTCTTAGATGAACAGTCAGAGCATTGCTGGTGGGAGAGCACTCAGATGACAGAATATCCCACATTTTGTATGGGCGACAAAGGACCAGATATTAACACTTTACTGGTGGGTGAGTCAAGTGCTATGTCCACTGGAAAGAGTTTGATGGTTACTGAAAATAAAATTAACATATTTGTATCAAATCGCCTACCACTGCAATCCTTCCTTATTAATAGATCAAGAGGAATGAGGTCTCATGTTCCTGTAAAGATTCTATAACCTTTACACAAGTATGTTTGGGGCATGATAATAGGTGAATCCTAGAAATAACCTAAACATCCATCAATGAATAAACAAATAGCCACTTAAAGGAATGTTCCTCTCCATTCTGAGGGAGTGAAACATTGCTACATGCAATAATATAAATTAATCTCAAAACAAGTATTCTGAAAAAAGTGAGACATACCATTTGTGTATATTTATGTATGTACATGTATGTATATATGTATGCATATATGTATATCTGGGAATACAAATTTGGGGATACATATCCCCATTTCCACAAATATTTGGGAAATAAAGAGCTAAATTTATAAGTGCTTGACTGACTTCCTCAGAAAAATCAGTCTGAATTATCTTGACATGTGTTTCCACTAATAATGAAATGTTTGGAAAAAGGGAATTAATTTAGTAGGAAAGATATAAATCTTCACTAGACTCTTCAATAAATTACTGAAAAGCAAAAGACAAACTGGAAATTTACTAATCAAACAGACTTGAACACACACACACACACATATATATATATATTTAATTTTATAAAATTTTAAGTTATAGTATAGGGTTGTAAATTTGTATAAACAAGGACGGAAAGTAGCCTTATTGTGTGCAATTTGGAAGTAACAGAGATGAAACACATGATAGTAATTATGTAGCTAGTGGCAAAATTCTATTTCATGATCTCAATGCTAACACCTAGACTATCATCTCTGATATGACATAGATGTTGTACTTGTAAATTCACTGCAGCTGTGGTGCAAAATGCCTGCATGTATACACACACAATACACCCCCACACCCACACACACACACAGTGTAAAATAAATTTTAAAACTTCCCAAGATAAAGTTAATATGTATCTTATGAGAAAAAAATGCATGAAGATCACAAAACACCATTGATCTAGTTGAGATCACAAACAAAGAAATCATCAACCTATGTGCAATGAAGATATATTTGTACCATGTGACCCAGAAACCTCATTATGAAAATTTAATTCCAGGAAATGATATAATATGCTTCTGTAAAGATTTGAACATGACTATGAACAAAACTTTAATAGCAATAGTAGAGATTGTCAAAGTATGCAAATGTTTCTTAACAGATGAATAAATAAGCAGACTGTGATATGCCCATGTCAGAGAGCACTGCTCAGAAGACACACACACATAGAAAATCATACACTAGTATGGTATATTTTTCTTAATATTAAATTCAGTCAGAAATTTATAAAATCTTTGTTGTTTATTCATGGAAGCTAATTATGGGGGAAATTGACTATAAAAAATATAGGTAAGTAATTAATAGATATGTTGTGTCTTTAATACATTTAAAAACTGGTCATATTAATCAATTAAAAACTAGTCATATTAGTTCATTTTTCTTTATGGTTGCACAGAACCCCATTGTATACATGCACTATGTTTTCTTTAGCCATACATCTTTCCTAGACAGCTAGGCTGTTTCCATTCTCTCACTCTTGTGAACCATGCAGCTATCATTACGAATGTCAGTTTTCTCTGTGGTTAACCAATTGTTTGCTGCTCTACAGGAGGAAAAGAAATGCTTATCCATAATAAAATGAAATTTGATTTTCCCTTCACTTGCTATTTGGGAATGCATTTTTCTTAATAATAAGAGCTTGAGTTATGGGTTTGAGAGATGATGACTCAATAGTTTAAAGTTCTTGCTGCTCAATCTTGAGAACCTGGGTTCAGATCCTAGAACCCACACTGCGGGGAGGTTGGTTCACAAACACCTGTAACTCCAACTCCAAGGGATCCCACATCCTCTCATGGCCTTTTCAGGCCCCTGCACACACATGCAGGGTATATATACACTCACACGGATATACACACATTTTTAAATTAATAAACCCTGAAAAATCATACTTCAACGAAGAACAAAATTTTAAATTTAGTAGAAATTAGTTCCTGTGAATTTGTTAAACAGAAGACGATGTTAGTAGGAAATGAGTAGAGTCATAAGAAATAAAACCTAGCAATTCCTTCACAGTGACCAGTCAGTTATTGCTGCTATTATTTTTCCTAGAGAGCCCCACCATGACTGCCTTACAATGAGGGCCTGGGAATTGAAGCCAGCAGAGGAAAGTGACAAGAGACAGTAAGGGGGCAAGGCAGCAACTTGAGAAAATAGTTTTTGAATTTTCTTTTTCTAAAAACTGGCATATCTTTAAGAATCCCTGTCCATGCAGCTCTTACTGAAGTCGAGCTGTTGATTTTATTTATACCACATGAACCTTTTTTTGTTTTGAATTTCATGTTTTAGCTTCATAGTACCAGTCAGTAACTTATTACTTAGCTGTTCAAGTACTTTTCTAGCTCCTTGATATGACTCATTAACTACTATTCTCTTTTCCCGACATAATTTCTTTGAAATTGTATTTTACACCCACAATTCATTCACATTGTAAGTTGATTTATTCTATATTGATTTCTTTTTCCTGTTGGTTTACATTAGTGTATTTACCATGCAGTATGAGGGCACTGTTCTGGTTTGCTTCTCTGTTGCTATGATAAAATACTGGCCAAAACCAATATTGGGAGGAAGGGGTGTATTTCAGTTTACACTACCACATCCCAGTCTGTCTTTGAAGGAATCCAAAGGAGGAAGTCTAGGCAGAAATGTAAAGGCCAGGACTGAGGCAAAGATAGCAGAGGAAACTGTCTACTGGCTTGCTTCCTCCGGCTAGTCCAGCTACCTTTCCTATACATCCCTGAGCCTACCTACTCAGAGATAGTGCTGCTCACAGTGGCCTTGGCCCTTCCACATAAATTAATCAGTCTCAATCAAGAAAATCCCCAAAGACTTGCCTACAGGCCAGTCTGGTGGAGGAAATTCCTCAATTGAGATCTTCTTTTCCAAAGTATGTCTAGGTTGTGTCAAGCTGTCAAAACCGTAACACTATGACAGGCTTTGAATTCCCTTATTTTAATATATGAAGACATTTGCATAGTATATAGTATAGTATTTTTGACTATAAATATAAGTACATTGTTCTCTAGATTTGTAGGTGCTATGAAGAAAGACAATTTTGTGGATGATTTGTGGCTGATTGTCTTTCATTCTGGGATACCTAAGGAATTTAATAAAGTGTCTTGGAAGTTCAAACATTTCTGAAGATGAGATTGTACCTTTGATGCATAAATTCAATTATTCTGCACACAGAGGTGTTTATTTGGGTACTTTCCATTTTGAATTCCTGTCCTGACCTGATCTTCAGTTTTCAATGACTATTGCTTTCAATTGAGTCAACTTTGCTTTTTTATTGCTGTGTTTATCTTAATATTTAATGCCTATATTTTCTTCTTCAGTTTTTTTATGATTGTTTCAAAACACTATTTTTTTCCAATATTTTATTATTGAAACATTTAATCTACTGGAAAATGTATGTGACTTTGAAGTAAATATATACCTACTTATTACATTCTGAAAGTAACAATTATTATTTTTTCCACATTATCTATTTGATACTTTTCTTTCGTGAAAAAGAAAAGCCCTCTCAGGTTATTATTTGGATTGGCTCACATCTCGACATCTATATATTAATTTAAAAAGATAAAAATCTTGTCTGAGAGGGTTGTCATTGTACTTCACCATTTATTCCGGCAGTATCAAGATGTGGCAGCAGTTGTAGATAGAATCTCAGACAAGTGTTTCATTACTTCTCATCCTTCTGTGGGGAACTGTTAACAACTTCATTGTCATAGAATCCATTACCACTGCATTGTTTTACTTAGATTGCCATGACCACAGTACAGAGTATTCTGTACGTTCCTCACAGCAATCCCAGCCAGTGATATCAGGTGATTGATTGTCATGCTATACTCAAGGGAAATAGCTATACCACAATGAGGTCTTCAATCTTCCTTCCTTCCTTCCTTCCTTCCTTCCTTCCTTCCTTCCTTCCTTCCTTCCTTCCTTCCTTCCTTCCTTCCTTCCTTCATCTCTCTCTCTCTCTCTCTCTCTCTCTCTCTCTCTCTCTCTCTCTCTCTCTCTCTCTTCCTTTCTTTCTTTCTTTCTACCTGTGAGAATTTGGTGCCATTCTAGTTGTGTGAGTAGCAGCAGTCTAACAGGAATTGCCAGTCCACTGGGGTAGGTGTTTCCCCCCCATTTAATAACAACATTTTGTCTCAGTTTTAAAAAAGAAAACAGAATGGTTGCCATATCATTCTACCACATCAGGATACGAAAATGATAGTCACCCAATAATCACATGATGTAAAGTGTTTTCCTTTAGCTTTTACATAGGGTTTAACTTGATTTTGGTTACACTTACCAATATTTCAGTGTCACAAGTTAACACCCTGAAGGATTATGGGTAACATTTACCAGACAACTGCTGTGGGATGTTCTGTATGGCAAATGTGTTGCTCTGATTGGTCAATAAATAAAACACTGATTGGCTAGTAGCTAGGCAGGAAGTATAGGCGGGACTAACAGAGAGGAGAAAAGAAAGAACAGGAAGGCAGAAGGAGTCACTGCCAGCCGCTGCCAGGACAAGAAGCATGTGAAGACACCAGTAAGCCATGAGCCACGTGGCAAGCTATAGATTTATGGAAATGGATTAATTTAAGCTATAAGAACAGTTAGCAAGAAGCCTGCCACGGCCATACAGTTTGTAAGTATTATGTCTCTGTGTTTACTTGGTTGGGTCTGAGCGGCTGTGGGACTGGCAGGTGACAAAGATTTGTCCTGACTGTGGGCAAGGCAGGAAAACTCTAGCTACAGACAACTGTTTAGATCCATCCATTGGAAAACATGAAAGGGATATAGAAGTGGGAGAGTGTAGGGTCTCATCTGTGAACCAAAGCCAAGGGTCCTCTGAAGTGAAGGAACAAACCAATTAGCCAATTAAATAAATAACTATGTTTTCACCAACAAAATGAGCCATCATTGTTTGGTGCTCATGGAAGTATAGGCTGTTAAAGAGCCTTGATAGCACCAGTCTCCTGCACACCAGAAATGTGTTTGTCATTCTCCTCCATGCCTGAGGTGCTAGGATTTTGCTGCTGTCCCTTCGTCTATTTCCTCCAATTTTACATCTCTGTTCTCTGTAGGCTTCAGTGCCCACTACAATGAATACAAATATATTTTCTACACTAAGATTGTAAAGCCCACTACCGTTTGGTAGTTTCACTGCTCTGCCCAGCGGGCTGTGTCTCAAGTGAAGCTGTTTAGTGAACTATCATCATGGAATGGCAAAAGGACAACAAACATCAACAAACCCCGGATGTTAGCCACCTTCCAAGTACTAATCAATGTTGGCGTTGGCTAATAAGAGGAATATTTGCAGGGAAGTTTTGCTTCATTGCTGACATATAAACTCAAGGGGTCACACATTTCCGAAGAGTTTAATTAAAACAAGAAAACTGTTTATTCCTTTAAAACTAGATTGTCCCTTTCCCCCTTCATCCGTGTGACCTTTGATTTAATCAGCAACTGTTCTGAGTTTATTCCAGACTTTATTGTGAAAGGTAGGAAAAAAGACACCTTAGACAGAGGTCCAGATAACAAAGAAAGTAGAAGTGGGATGTCTGTTCCTGTGAGTAGTCTCTGTAACTGTTTTCTAGGTTACATTTCAATACCACTATTTGCTTATTACTTGCTTGAGTTGTGTATTGTTACATCTTCAGAAAATAATGCAACCTTCTACTCTTGGGAATACACTACTAAAAGGACAAATGTAATTTTTTTTTCTGTGAAGTAACAAATACCAACCAGGTATTACTACCATGCAATTATTTTATGGTTGCTCTTTAATTGGAAGCTAAATGGAGTCTATAGAACCAATTAGGAGAATGTTTTCTTGAAGACTTGGAGTTGGAAATGAGCATGGATAGAGGAACACTGATAAGGTAACATCACAGTCAAGGAAAATAGCTTCGTATAGATTCTAGGCCAGAGAAAAATAAACATAGTCCAAGAGCTGAAAGAATTCCAATGTGCCAGAAACAACAAACAGAGCATTAATCCTTAAATCTGCCAGAGAAAAACCAGATCCACATTTTGGCCAAATTAAAGTAAGCTTTTATTAAAATGTTAACTACTTACCAAGATGGAATTTGGGCAGCTTCTGTGAGCCCAATACAAGGGAATGAGACTACTCTAGCACCATGAGTGGCAGACTACTTAGAATCACATCATACACATATAACACTGCTTCTTGCTTCCATTGTAATCCCCATCATATCACAGTCACCGTTTTGCTTTATATAGTACTGATGCTGAATAGGATAGAGATTGATGTATGAAAGGCTGCAAAATTAACATCTAAAAAAAGGTTGGATGAAAGAAAGGACGGAAACTTTCAGCCATAGTTGATGTGTAATAGAAAGAGCACACCTGAGAGGGCCCTGACTAGGCACATGACCATAAAATGTAACAGTCCTGTGGGTATGGGCTATGGAGTTGCTAACCTGCCCTCTGCTGTGGCCCACTTCTTCCCTTGATGGTACTTCCCTTCCTAATAAACTGTCTCTGTCTCTGCTACTATCCACATGTTCTTGCTGGTAAGGCTTTGAATAAGCAGTGTCCTCCATAGTCTTGGGCATTTGAATACTTGGTCCCCAGTTGGTGGTGCTGTTTGTGGAAGATTACGTGATTTGGCCTTGCTGGAAGGAGTCTGTCACCAGGGACAGGGCTTGAACATAAAGCACTCTAGCCTACTTCCAGTTTGTTTTCTCTGTTTCCTGCTTGCAGTTCAAGATGTGAGATCTCAGCTTCTTGCTCTAGTCACCATGACGATTGCCTGCTGCCATACTGTGCCAGCCGTTATGAACTCTAATTCCCTGTAACTCTAAGCCAAAATTAACCACTTTCTTCTATATGTTGCCTTGGCCATCACGTTGTTTACTTTCTTATTGCTGGGACAAAACACTGTGGCCAAAGGAACTGATTAAAGGAAGCATTTAATTTGGGGCTCAAGGTTCCAGAGTATAGAGTCTATGACCATCAAGGTGGGAACATAGCAGCAGACAGGCAGGCAGTCATGGTGCTGGAGCATGAGAGCTTTCATGTTGAGACACAACCACAAGGCAGAGAGAGCTAACTGGGAATGGTATGGGCCTTTGAAACCTCACATCTCACCCCTAGTAACACACTGTCTTCAGCAAGGTCACACCTCCTAATCTTCCCCCAAACAGTTCTACCAGTTGTGGAGCAAGTATTGAAATATATGAGCCTATGGAGGCCATTCTTATTCAAACCACCAATCATGGTATTTTATCACAATAACAGAAGAGTAATCTGCCAGTGGGCATGGCAGAGGAGCAGCAGGTGGCAATTGAAGTTCAAAGTGTCAGCCCACCAGGAGGAAGCTTCCTGATGGGTGAATCTCATTTAGGCAATGCCATGGAACCACAGACCCTGGGAGGTCTTTGCTTTTGCTGCAGCTGTCTTTCCCTGGTACCTGGCATGGTGTGAATGGGTGTGGGGAGATCCCCACTGCCTGTGATGTACTGTGTTTATATCATGGAAACATCCATTCTACTGGGTATTTTTAATCTGTAGATTGTCATGAAGATGATTCCTCCCTAAATTGTACTGTCTAATTGATAATAATAATGATAGCTTATACAGATTTTTGATAAATAAAAATAAATACAAGGATATGTTTCACAGCTAAGGCCTATGAGTTTTACTTAAGGAGCTGCATAGATCACAGTTCAAGGAAAACAAATGAATCCCCAGGAGCCAGGCTGGCTCTAATTCTCTTAATGCTGAGAAGCAGCAGTCACAGGTTTCATTGTGCACCATTAGCTGAAACAAAGTTTCAAAATAACTTCAGGTTAGACCAGATGCTTTGATAATAGTTTAAGATGAATAACCCCAGAAAACAATCTAAAGTTCACAAGGACACATAGCTGAGCTGTCTGATTCATTAGGCCAGGGTCGAAAATACAGAACAACCTGATTGTTGCTAGCTGACATACTTCCCTTGCTAGGTCTAGTTGATAATCAAAGGTGATGATTAATTCCTTGTACTCATTCCTGACCTCAATTTTCTGATATAAGAAACTACTGATGAATGGGTATGTACTCTAAAGATTCAAAGTTCAGCTGACTGACTGTTTTTTTTATGTATAAAAGTGTAGGTTTGTGATTCCTTTAAAATCCCTTATAAGATTGTCTTTCAAGACAGATAATAAAGTGATTGATTCTTTCCTTGTAATTGCAATTTGTACTCTCTCAACAAAAGAGTTGACTGAGAAAAAATGCTCCTTGCTTGCTCCTGTTCTATTAATATGTGACAAGTTACTCAGATGTATTGTATGTGGGTTATCAAATAACTGTTTTTAATCATGTAAGAGGAATGAAAAACATGTTTTTGCCTGTATTTGTCATAACCACTCACTTGAAAAATGGAATGTAGGGGGCTGGAGAGATGGCTCAGAGGTAAAAAGCAATGACTGCTCTTCCAGAGGTCCTGAGTTCAATTCCCAGCAACCACATGGTGGCTCACAACCATCTGTAATGAGATCTGGTGCCCTCTTCTGGCCTGCAGTCATACATGCTGTATACATAATAAATAAATAAATAAATAAATAAATAAATAAATAAATAAATAAATAAATAAATCTTTTTTTAAAAAAAAGAAAGAAAAATGGAGTGTAATCTCATTGTGATCCCTGTATTGCCTGAAAGATTTTGTTGGGGTATATAAGCTGTGGAGGGAAAAGAGAAAGGAAGAACAGAATGGATAATAAAAAAGGAAACCATCAAGAGAGCATGTGAGTGTCTTTTTCCCTAACCCCCTCAGATAGAAAAGTCTTAGTTTACATGACACTGTGGATTCCTTTCAATCTCTGAGCTGCCTGGAGACTGGTCCCCCAGGTGGCTATAGCAGTTAATACATGATTCCATTTCTTGTTCTGGAAGACAAGAACTAGAATCATAATAGGGTCCAACTAGATCTTGATATCTGCTAATATCAACACCAACTGAAAAAAAAATCTATGCTAGTATTAAAAATGATGGAATTCAATGAGAAATGTCCATGGGAATAGTCGCAAGACAGTCGTCTCAGAAGATTTTAAAGTAAATAACTCCTCCTTGGGGAAAAAAAAAAGAATGTAATGATATTCAAATATATGGTAAGCCATCATATGCCCTTTGTTTAAACCACAATGAATATTTTATTGTACACATAAATAATGATAAAAATTTCTAATCTGCACCTTAAAATTTCTCCAGCCTGCCACTTGCACTTCACACGTCTTGTGACTTTCCCTCCCTCACTTCTGTTTTGGTTAATTCAAGGACCTCTATCAATTGGTACCACAGCTGATTGTTACACTTTGAGACTCATTGTTTAACTCTCAGGTTTGTACCTGGATGATGAGCATTTGCTAGTTTTTGCCTTACAGCTTGACTCCCTCCTTTTCCTCTAAGTAACATAACATGTAAATAACAATGCCCTCAGTAGTTCATCCTTGATCTTCAGCAGTTGCTTTAAGTCTTCACAGCTCTCAAGCAGGATGTTCTGTAGCTTCAGATAACAGGGACATCCATGTTCCATGTCAACTGAGTGTGCAAACCTATGGATTTCCCCAAATCATTCAGAAAGAACAACTAGCTAGGAGTGGTTACCTTGACAGTCTCTGAGGATGAAGTGGGAACATAGAATGGTAAATATCTATCAAAATGAGAAATATGGGAGAAAAATAGAGAAGCAATACAAGTTGAAAATAAAAAGCTTGCTTAAACACAAAGCATGATCACTCAGACACAAAAGTTTTAGAAGAGAAGAACATGGAATATAGCCACAGGCACAGTCTGAAAGAAGCCAGAATGACTGGGGTAGGTTTTTGAACTATTCTCTCCAGTTACTGTGCTGGAGAAAAGACATTAGCAATGCAGATCACAAGTGTACTTAGAGAAATAGAAGAATTAGAGAAGGTTCAGACAAGGCATTTTTTACAGAGGCCCGACTTCACTCAACTGCAAGGGCTGGTGCAGCATCGTTGGCTCAGCTGTGTCTGCATCCAGCTCTGAGCTTGAGGTCACAGAGCTGGCAGTTAGGAAAAAAGATGCACTTGAAATAAATGGTGGCCAGGATGTATGGAATCTACCCGTATCTCTTTCTATTATTTATGGAGGCCTCTCTCATCTCCAGGTCTCATACTTTCTTGCTAAGAGGATTTGAAGAAAAATATCTTTGTAAGGCTGCTTCACTCACACTGCCCCTAGGATATTGTCCTAGTTAGGGTTATCGTTGCTGTGATGAAACATCATGACCAAAAGAAACTTGGGGAGGAAAGGGTTTATTTCACTCACAGTTCCAAATGATAGTTGATAATCAAAAACCTTGAGGCCAGAATTGAAGCAGGACAGGAACCTGGAGGTAGAAGCTGATGCAGAAACTGTAGTCAAAAGGTTTCTCCGATCCTGCCAAACTCCCACAGTCCCAGAGCCCACTTATAAGATAATCACTCAGAGGCTTATATTAATTATAACTGCTTAGCCATTAGCTCAGGCTTATTACTGACCAGCTCTTACATTAAAAAAAACAAACAAACATAATTCTTATCTATATTTCATCATGTGAGTTAGTACCTTTTCTTAGTTCTGCCTTGTCATCTTGCTTCCTCTGTATCTAGCTGGTGACTCCAGACTCAGTCCTTCCTCTTCCCAGAAGGACTCTTCTGCTCCTCGTCTGCTCTCCCTGCCTATACTTTTTGCTTGGCTACTGGCCAATCAGCGTTTTATTAAACCAGTGTACAAAAGCATTATTCCACAGCTAGAAACCATGGAGGAATGCTGCTTACTGGCTTGCTCTCCATGGCTTGCTCAGCCTGACCTCTTATAGAACTCAGGACAAACAACCCAGGGTTACCACCCACAGTGGGTGTCCCACCTCGAATCACAAATTAAGAAAATGCTCATCTTATGGAGACATTTTCTCAACTGAGGCTCTCTTCACTCTGATGACCCTTGCTTGTGTCAAGTTGACATAAAACTAGCCAGGACAGATGTGCATAAGCTGTAAGAGCTCAATAAGAGTGCAGGGGACCTGAGTCCTGCTGTTGCCCTCAACACAGCTACAAAGCATATAAGACTGCAAAAGGTCCTGGCCTAATCTGGACTCAAAGAATAGACATAGTCTCTGTTTCTGTTGGCTCATCTTGAGCAAATTTCTCTTGTGCCAATCCTGTGGAGACTGTGAAGGAAAACTCTGTAGGGATTTGGAGACATTGCTCACTTGAATCGGGTTAAAACATTGTGAAAATGTTGGCATCTTCTAGCAACCATTACATGGTGTATAGTTTACTTTTGTTGAAAACAAAATGAGATTCTTTCCTGCCAGAATTCATCACTGTACAAGTGATGCCAACAGGCTTCTGATGCCCTTGTCCTGACCTCTTACTTCTCACAAAAAACTTGATGATAGAGGTTAAGAAGAGGCTGGGTAGGAAAACATGGGGGTCTTGAAAAGACGGATGTTTGCGTGGACTAAAATACATCTGTGTTCTTAGTATTAATGAGCAGTAGTCTCAATTCTGGAAAATTTTCTTCCATTTTTATTCAGCTTAAAAACAAACTTGTAAGTATTTACTAACCTTTTTGCTTTTTGTAGTTACTTCTATTTGTTCCTACTTCATTCTTTTATTATGCAATTAAACAGATTTAAAGAGTTGTCTGTATTTGAATATACAGTTAGCATATAGAATTTAAATAATAGGGATTCAAATCACATTAATCCAGTTTCACCCTCCATTTTTCTATTGCCTGAAATTCTACTGGTGGTAATTCTTTTTTTCTTTTATAAATATAATACCATTTACTATAATTTATTAAATAAAAAAAGTGGCCAACCAATTAGTCACTATAAGTTTAGTCAGAATCAATTTATACATGGACTTTTTTTCAACTACAAAAATTAAACAGGGAAACAGGTTAGCTTGTCTAAAAGGAGCATAGGCTTTAGATATACAATAGATGTAGTTTTATTCAATGTACATTTTCCTCGGTGCAGAATTTGTCCCGGGAATATTGTTACAAAGTTAGACAGGGATTAACAACTTTGGATGCCATTGACAATGTACTTTCCCTTATCAGCAGCCTTGGACTTCACGTCCTGTTTCCCTGTTAATACTCTAAGAGAAACATCACTGCTGCCCCTTCTAAGGATTTAAAATATTACATAAAATGGTGATACCACAAGGACTTCATTGAGGCTCATTGAAGGAAAACTACTCCTCCTGGTCAAACACCTGGAACCTGAGTTCTGCCTCTGGCCCTGGGTGTGACATTCTGTCCTGCTCCAAGGATTAAACCAGCACATCCTATTGTTTGCTTCTGTAAGACTTACCTGACTTTGAGCCTGTCAATCACCTGGCCTGGAGATCACTGCTCAGGATGGCTGATTCACCTGGAGACATACCAAGGAGGTGGGAGGAATAATTGTTCCTTGGATGAGGTAGTACTTACCTAGAAGTGCCCCCCCTCCCCTGCCTCGAAGTTGCTGCTCACAGAGCTTCTGATGTGCATCACTGCCAGGCCTGCCTATTTTCCTGAGTTATATTTCAGAAGGAATAAGTTTTTTCTCTATCTTTTTTTCCTCTTTCTTTGGATACAGACCTATGGTGGTATTTTATTTGTACTGAAATGTGATTTTAATTGTATGTTAATAAATAAAGTTGCCCGGGGGTCAGAGCTATTAGAGCCATAGCAAGATTGTGGCAGTGGTGGCGCACGCCTTTAATCCCAGCACTTGGTAGAAGAGCTAGGTAGATCTCTGTGTGTTCAGGGATACAGCCAGCATTGGAGACACATGCCTTTAAGACCTGGAGGGCTGTACATACAGGCAGTGATGAGGCAGTCACGTGTTTGGGTTTACAACCAATGAGAAGGCAGAACAGAAAGACTATGTAAAGACATACACACAGGAAGTAGGTCTCTTTCGGAGAGGTAGGAGCACCACAGGAAGGGTAAGGTTTTAGCTCTGAGCTCTGACCTCTTGGCTTTCTCTTCTACATTGGTTCTGTGTTTCTTATTTAATAAGACGGTTGGTTACATCTACACAGACCAAAAGCCTTGGCATGCTTTCTCTGACGTTCTGGACTTCTTTACTCTTTCTCCACAACCATTCCTCTCCATTGCCCCATGAAGACAAACATGTCAGTTTCCTTGACTTTAACTCAAAATACATGATCTGTCTTTTCTGTCTCCTTCCACCTTGTAGTTACTGATATTTAAGCCTTATCTGCTCCACTGTTTTTCTTCCAAACTCTAACACAACAGTGTCAAGCTTTCTTCTGAGTCCGTTTTTAAATTCTTTTATTAATGAGGCTACAAACTTAAAAGAGAACTTCAAATCTCCAGTATCAATATGTCATATCAACAACAACACACCATTTTATCAAAAGACATGCAAAAATAGAATTCAAGTATACTGAAAGGTCACTGTGATGGTTAATGTTAATTGTCAATACAGCAGAGTCTATAATTACCTGGGATGTGACCTTGGACATGCTTGTGAGTCATAATATTACTTCCTTAATTTAAGTGAGAAGATCCATCCACCGTGAGTAGTATCTCTGGATACTGAGACTGTATAGCTGGAGAAAGGAAGCTTCCACGCTGCATACATTCATGTGTCTCTGCTTCACAATTTTGAATGTGATATAACCAGTTGCTTCAAATTCCTATCACCTTAACTGTCCTACCACTGTGGATTGTACCTAGTATTCTGAAATAGAATAATTTCTTTCTTCCTTAAGTTGTTTTATTAAGAATATTTTATCACAGAAACAGGAAAATTGATTAAGACCATCACCATCTAGTAGTGAGCAGGGGTCTCTGAAACTACTATAGCCAGCAGAGTAATGATCAATGGGAATCAAGAAGGTAGTTTGGTTCAACGCAACTCAGTATCCCATGTTGGTTCAAACTTCTAGAGTCTGACCCTGAGTTTGTTTTAGATATATTTAAACATAGCACAATTTGGTAAAAAATTTCCTGGTGATAAAAACTCAATCCCATATGTACAATAAGGCTTAAGACATAACTACATAGAAATACTTTGTAAAGTACATGTGATACTAAATATTGACAAGCTCAAGATAAAGGTCTGACGGAAGATCTGGTGTGGTCTTGACAACACAGACACTGGTCTAGGCCACACAGATATGGCAAAGTTCACCAGGTTATTAACCACATCTGCTCCTAGCCTTCTGGGCAGAATCAGGTCATACATACTTCTCTTTGAAGGGACAGCCCTGTGTGTTTAACACTTCTCTTACCTCTTGTGCTTGTCTGTGAGCACAAGGACCTCCATACCTCCCACACTGTAGTAATCGTGCTTCTGAGCTGAGGGTTTGTGCCTCACCAAAATTCATATGTTGAAATTTCAACTCCAGTGTGATAAAACTTGGAGATAAGGATCTGAGAAACACTAAAAGTCTGTTTTCTAAGAAAAATCATGTTATTTTGTTAAGATAGCTTAAGTTGGCTAATACAGCCGTCACCATTTAGTGAGAACACAATATGTGCCTAGCATCATTCCATAACAGAAGAAATGAGGTATTAACAGGCTTTAGGGGCACTGAGGCACCAAGCTCTCCCTTGTAATCAGTTTTGGATCCAACATCCCATGTCCATGGTAACACATGAAGGAAGGGAAAATACCACAGTGGGCCTCAGAATGTGAGAGGCCCAGAGAAAGGAGGGAGGAAGCACCATAATTTTCCTCATATGAGCTAAAATACAGTATGAAATAAAGTAAGGTGTCAGAAGGCTGTTTCCTCTCAATAAAGCCTGATTATTTAATAGATTTGTTTGTTTTCTTTTCAGTGTGTTTATTTTACTTTTTCACTGTGTGTTTTGTTAACGTGTATCTCTGTAGTACAGAATGACTGGTGCCCAAAGATCAGGCACTTAGGATCTCTTCATGATATTTGATGAGTAGACTCATTCTTAACCCAGAGCTCCATCCCTTGATAGAGACATAACCTTCTAAACTGCCCTAAATATTGTGAGATCATGAAGGCATACGATTGTTCTCTCTCTTAAGAGTTAACTCAAATGGGCCTGTCAATCACATGGATAAGAAACCACCTCCAGGAAATTTGTCTGTTGCAGAAACTTCAAGAAATATGATACAATTAAAGACATTAAAATATTTGAGAACTATTACCCTAATTAAATATGTACTTATCCACCCCAGAAGAACCTTTACCTCTTGTCTAACTCTGTTCTCTGGGCATTTGGCTACTGCTTTCCTCTTTACAACCACAGACCACAGTCCATGCTGAGCCTGCTTGATTTCTGGATCTGTAACTCAGATAGTATAACTTCCTCTTCCTGGGAAGCTGCAAAGGTCTTCAGTTTTCCTGTTTTTCTTTTTCTCCAACTCCTCAAAAATTGTCCTAAGAGTTCCTTCTGAGTTTGTTAGATTCATTTATTTTTGAAGTTAAGGACCTGCAAAATGGACCCTGTGTTCCAAGGTGACAATTCCAAAGCCTGTACCTCCCACACCTCAGGCATGACTCACTCCAGCACAACAGGAGAGTGACTGGGATTGCTGTCTCTTCACAGACAGGACAGGCACTGTACTGCAGTTTGAGTTCAGAAAAGTCAGATATTAATACAGAATTCTGTAACTTTGTTAATTCAGTATTGAAATCAATAAATTAAAAACATCATGATCAAAAGAAGGGGCATTCTTAACCAAGTCATTGGGAGTACATAAATGAGTTTTCAAATACTAGTACTTTCAAATATTAACAGAATATAGACTAGAAGGATGATTTTTTTTTTTAAAGAAACTTGAAAACCAAAGTAAGCCACCAGCTGTGACATACTGGAAATTTGAATCCATCTCCATACACTTGACCTGCTCTTCAAGTATTTCCACTAGAAATAGTCTCTATTTTTTCTACTTTTCTGAATTTAGCTGTCACTGTTATCCAAGTCCAGATTGAGAATACAGATTTAGGACTCGATATCAATTTCCTGGTAACATTCACCAGCTCCAAGAAGATTGTGGAATAATTATGGGATGATGATTCATGGCTTCAGGTGAAGTAGCAGAATTGGCCAGTTGAATGACCACTTCCCCTTGTCCCTAGAATATAGAAGCCTGCTTTTGTTCATTGCTGTACAAATAGGTCCAAGAGCAAGAACGTCCACTTTCCCCCATCTGCTTTGATGAATAACATAAACTAGAAGACAGTGGTGGCCAAGGAAATAGTAGCCAACATTTGCTGTGGATCCAAGAAAAGCCACTTTTTTGTTGAGGAGAAAACACTGTTATCTGCAGTTCCTACTGTAGTTAGAGATTTGTGGGAGTCTCTCTCTGCTCACCGAATGATGCCAGGGAAATCAAGTTCCCTCAGGAATTTTAGCCTTACTAAAAAAAAAATTAAGCCTAAGAGCAAGAGAGCTGCCCCCTACAGCAATTGGGAGACACTGCACCTCACCTGAGCAAAACAGTAGAACTGGCCCTGGTGTTGTGAGTGTGGGTGACCTGGATCTGAGGACCTGAGAGCCAGAGAACTGGCCCTCTCCTTGCTGCAGACTACATTGGGTGAGCTAGCCAAGGCATCGCTGGAGAGCTTACCCAGGTACTGACTACGAGGGAAAGCTGACCAACCCAACTACCACCCAGCTCCTTAACCAGGGCTATAAATTGGCCTACCGCAAAATCCACCTCATCTATGAACTGCTGGAGCAGGTGAAGGGGACGAACCTACAGATCCCATGACAAAGGACAGTAACAGGATATCCAACAGGAGCCCCAGTGAGAGCCCAGTGGCACAGCAGAAGCCAGAAGCCTCCTGTCAGACCAATGATTCGTTGCAATGAAGACTTACAAGTGAAGATGGATGGACTAAAGGACAAATTCTGTGACTCAATGGGCCACACCACAGCATCCATTACAAGATTCTTTTCTCTCTCTCTCTCTCTTTTTTTTTTTGTTTGTTTTGCTCTGTTTTTTGGCTTTCTTTTAAATTTGTTTTTTGTTTGTTTGGGGGGGGCGCATTTGGCAAGGGCAGAGGGTGGATGTTAGGGGACTGGAAGATGGGTTGGATCGGAATGTGTGTGGGGGCCCAAAACAGCTTGACCACACAGCTGCCATGACAGGCTTAGAGGCCCAGACACAGTTTCTGTGACAGGCTTACTGGCAGGCAACACCTGGATCCAGGAGAAGCCATGAGCTGACCCACCCAGAGAGAGCCTGCATCTAAGGGAAAGTACTTGACATTCCAAACATTCCCAATACCCCTAAACAAATGCCAGCCAATCAGGGTCCTGAACCCTGGAAATCCCCTCACTCCAACCTCTGCTATGATAATAAAAAACCCACCCTGCCCAGGCTCGCTCTCACCTGTGTATTGGACAGACAGGGAGACCAAGCTCCAAGCTTGAAATAAAGGCTCTTTGCTTTTACATATGGATTCAGTCTCCATGGTGGTCTTTTGGGGGTCCCTGCGAGCTGATCATAACAAAAGAATGATGTGAAATCCACAAACAATAACAGTTAAAGGAAAAAAATTAAGAAAATACTCCAATATTAGCTCCAGAATAATTTTATTAGAGAGTTAAAAAAAGTAAAACAAAACAAAAGAAAAAACTTAAGGTTGTAAATCTCAGCAGCTGCCTGGAGGAGGAGAATGGAGAATAGTAGGAATAAAAGCCATGTTGCTTGAATGAAATCAGCACGCAGGCCAGCCAGGCAAGGAGGTGGGGTGGGGGTAGGGGGGGTGGGGGGGTGGGAGGTGTTAGCAAAAGAGGGTGGGGGTTGGGGGAGGAGCTTTAGAGAAAGAGCAAGGAGGCCCTAATTTCCAGAGAAAGTATGCTTCATCAGAGATGGGAGAAGAGAGAGAGAAAAAGAAAATCCAGCTTTCTGAGTAATCCAGAAAGAATATATAGACTTGGGAAGTTGCAAGGCTGCTGTGCTGGGGGGTAGGAATTGTAGGAAGGAAAGGTACGTTATCTTATTAAAAGGATAACTGCTCTGTATCTTTAGCTTGGCTTAAAGTGAATCTGCTTCCTAGGGGTGGTCTCACCTTCCCAAGCAGAGGTTCTTAGCCAGGTCATTGACCTGCCCAGCTGGAGTGTCATGTCCCCACCCTGGCCAGACATTTGTCCTCTTCACCAGAGGGAAATAGCTTTTCCTTAGTGGACCTTCACTGCTGCCCAGTCACTTTTACTCTTGTCTTAAAGGCAGCTGCCATTCTTGGAACCACTGAAGCCACATTTTAATGGCAAGAAAAAGTTAAAGTATATTCATTGTAAAAAAAAAAAAAAAAAAAAAAAAAAACTTGCCGGGCGGTGGTGGCGCACGCCTTTAATCCCAGCACTCGGGAGGCAGAGGCAGGCGGATCTTTGTGAGTTCGAGGCCAGCCTGGGCTACCAAGTGAGTTCCAGGAAAGGCGCAAAGCTACACAGAGAAACCCTGTCTCGAAAAACCAAAAACCAAAACAAAACAAAAAAAAAAACCCCAAAAACTTAACAGTACCTTGCACTGCTAGTATTAACAGATGCCACAACCAGTACTGACAATATTTGGAGTTGTTTGGGAAGGGAACAAAACAGTTCTTAATATTTTCTTGACCAGTTTTGATATTAGTTGTAACAAATGCATTTTTGACTTTTATTTCCTCCATGGCTCAACAGAGATGTGCTATGACTAGTGTAGGGAGTGAAGGAGGGAGGAGGGAGGCACAGGATATTATGGCCTCGCACTTGACTTCCACCCTGGTGATTATATGTTGTTCCCAAGTTTCAGTTTGAATTAATTGAAGTAACCTTCAGATATTAAGAAGTGTGTAAAGAGCATTTGCCTGAATGACTTAGCATCCCCTCCAGCTTTAAATGACCCATCTGGCATTCTTTCTTAAAACCTTCATATGTCTCAAAGTGCTATTTATTTTTAACAGGCAGAGTATTTAGTTCATATTGTATTTCACAGTTTATTTTGACAATTTATCTTGTGCATTATCCTTAATATGCATTGCTTGACAAATTTTTACTTTTGATAGAATTTATTAAGGAACATCAATCAGAGAGGAGGATGTCTTACATGCCATGGGGTTGGAAGTAGTTACAGACATGCAGCAATGCATATATTCTAGGGATGCAATGAAATGCATTCAGTTAAATACATATGGTTCAAAAACTTTGAACCCTTGATGCTTACAAAGCAGACATTTCAAGACTACATTATGGATCACCTTCAGATGCAATGCAAGGAAATTCAAAGCTTTTGAGAAGACACTCTTCCTGCCTAGAAAGCATCCATCATGGAATGAATATTTTCTTCAGATTGAACACTTTATTTCAACTACAATTTCCTTTTCCTAGTCTGACTTTGTGTTTCTCCTGACATAAATGGAGCTGTGAACATGGAGCTATTAGGATTATTCCAGCATATTAAGATTATGTTCCCTGGATTTCAACATTAGTGTGCCAGTTTTCTTCCTAGCTTCTTACTTCATATTTATCAACAACACTGAGCATTGTTTTCACAAAGAAATTCATGTTAATGAATTAGTAGTTGGCTTTCCTTCTTCATCTGAATAAATGTCAGAGTATCTGCAACAGGCATATGAAGAAAGACATTCATAGACTACAGAAATGGTTTTCACCCATAATTTTACATTGTGTTTTTTTTTTTACATTTTATAGTTTTTCTCTGAATTGCTGAGTTATGAATGCATAACTGTGGGCACAGGGAAGGACAGAAAATCTACCTACAGTTGAGATGATCCAGGACAGTTTGGGGATAGCATGCCCAACCAGCATAGAGAACTCAGTCTAGAGCTTCAACTATTTCTGCTGTCTGTCTATATGAAACATGCTGATAAATGTCTTCTTATCTATCAATCTGGAGATCCAGAAAACCAAAACAAAAATACCCTAAAACCTTTACAGAACACACTCATAAAAATGTGGAAGGAAAAATGAAAGCATATAATCAAACCCTTCTAAAGATGTTGTGTATCTAGCAGCACTGTGGCCCAGAGAGTTTGGTTAACTGGCAGTGTAGTTTGGTGATAAAGGGCTTGTCTATCATGTGTGAGACCATGGGACTCAGTTTGCAGCACCACAAAACAATGAGCTAAATTTAATACAAATAGAAAGAATAAAAACCCTAGCGCTAACCACTGGAGCCTAGAGATGTCCCAAGATTTTTGAAGTATAGTTTAAGTATACTTTTGAAATATACTTTGATATAGTCAAGTATAGTCAGTAGTCCAATGGCAGCTCAGACAAGGATATGTCCTGTGACTTTGTTCAGATTAGAAGTGAGTAGAATTAATAGAAAGGGAAGAAGTGAACAGAAAAATAAGTTTACGACTCCAATAGAGATAGGAGTTATCAAAAAATGAAGAAAAAAAAAGAGCCTACTTGCAATTACAATACAGATTTTGAAAAAAAAATCCTGTAATTGGCAGAAGATTGTTAGCGTGGAGCAACTGGTACTGCATAGCTCTGGACCTGCAAAGGAGACAAAAGGGTCATGCATAATAGATGAATCAACTAGTATTTGAGTTCTGGGGATTTTTTCACGTTTATTTCATTTATTCCTCATACAGACCTTCCTGAAGGAACTCGTTCCAGTTAACAAATGAGGAAATGAAGCCTCCAAGTAATCAAGAAACTTATTCAGTATGAATCATGAATATGAAGTTCAAGATGTTAAGTTAATTTAAATATCTAATTTTGATTACATCTTTGACTTTCAGCGCTGCTTGGGAAGCACTCCACTGAGGGGATGTATTATTATGTATCTGTAAATGGCATTCAAGGGCTTCCTAATGCTCTAATCTTATTATAGACAAGATACTCCTTATTTAGAGAACAGATAATTTGGCCAAATTCAAATACATAAAGAAAGAAAAATCTGTCGTGTGTCCTGCTGGGGGATGGAAAACTCTCTTGGATTCCACTTCTGAATCTTGACAATGCAGCAGACTCCCAAGAAAGACTCTAACCTTAATGTATATGTGAATATAATATTTACATAACTATAATCTTAGGCAAGAATGGCTGCTTTGTGGTCTGGTTTTTGTTTAACAGTAAGTCTTTACATGCTGTCTCCTTAAAAACAGGAAAATATTCATGGTGAACTCTTGCCCTCTATGACCATGGCTATGCTCTTTTTTCCTCGATGCTGGGGATCCAAGCCAGAGCACCATATATGTCGGGCAGATGATTCCTACACAGGCTTTATTTTTTTTGTTGAAGCAAAATTTTGTGGGGTAGCTCAAGCTGGTCCTAAAGTCTGCACATACCTCATTCTGTCCTCCAACTTTTGTGGTCCTCTGGTCTTAACTTCTGCTTTGTGGATGCTGGGAACACAGGCCCATGCCACCACATTTGTCTTCTTTTGTCTTTATTGCCCTCAACTTCTCCCCTCCTTATTTCTCCTTGGAGCAAAATATCAGCCTCCGCTCATGTCCCACCCCCCTCCACAGTGGTCACAGGGAAGCATTTTCCTGTTCAAGAGACTTTCTACACTATAATGGTGAAGCCACACAGTGCTGAGGTTTTCCAAATAGCTTATATAGACTACAAACAATCCTTAGACATATTTTTCACTTGTTTTGTTAGAGAGTTACTCTAAAATCATCTGAATCTATGCTTAATAGATACAATGAAGTCTCTTCCTTAAAAAAAAAACTTCGATTTTTTTAATGCTCAATTTTGTTATGCATTGAAACTGGCTTAATTTTCCTCGCTGTTTTGAAATTTATTTCCTGTTGCATTGACTATGTCTCCCTGTCTTGGACTAGTTTGTGCTCCATGTGTGGGGCTTTGAGAAGCCTAGAAGGGAGCAGGAACTCAGTGACATATATCTGTGCCCTGCAAAAAAGAGCAAGGGATGGAGTGAGCTATGCTGAAGCTGAAGGCCTTGGACAATTTTCTTGACATTGCCACACCTCAGACTTCATTTACAGAAAATGAGCAATATTTACCTTTTAGTTTTGTCAAAAAGTGATACAATGTAACTTACTTAAAGCAGCCACATCTCAATGAAGAATACTAATTTTATCATTTCTACTCCCTGGCACAATGTGCAGGTTAATAAAGAAATCAGTGGCTTACTGATAATACAATTTAAAGACACCAGGATTCTAATTCTTAATCTGAACTACATTAGCTCATAATATTCGTTGTTCCAATTCTCAGAAGTTTCTTCCTTTGCTTTTGAATTCAGGATGATCTAGTCCGAGGCACTCACTGCTAGGTAAATGATGACTCAGCTCAGTTCATGCCATGCTTCCTCATTTCGCCTTCCAGGTTTCTGTTCCCTCTCCTCTCTTCCACGCTGAGTAAGGTGGCTGCAGCAGAATTCTGCAGCAGGAGTCCTTCTCATCTATCAGTATAAAAAAGACGCTGATCACAAAATCAGGAAGAAGGACTTCACCGTAAGCTGTTACAAACTAGGGCTGTGACTCTAAATGAGATCAGTTGCCTACCTGTGTATTGGGAATATATAGTTGCAAAATTCAGTAGTGAGCCTTGCTTTAACTAACATAAAATTTATAGATATCCTGCTGTGGGATGGTCTGTATGTCAAATTGCTCTGATTGGTCAATAAATAAAACACTGATTATCCAGTGGCCAGGCAGGAAGTAGGTGGGACAAGGAGAGAGGAGAATTCTGAGAAGCAGAAGGCTAAGGCAGAGAGACACTGCAGCCACTGCCAGGACAAGCAGCATGTAAAGACGCTGGTAAGCCACCAGCCATGTGGCAAGGTATAGATTTATGGAAATGGGTTAATTTAAGGTATAAGAACAGTTAGCAAGAAGCCTGCCACGGCCATACAGTTCGTAAGCAATATAAGTCTCTGTGTTTACTTGGTTGGGTCTGAGCGGCTGTGGCACTGGCAGGTGACAGAGATTTGTCCTGACTGTGGGCAAGGTAGGAAAACTCTAGCTACAAATGGCGCCCAACAAGTTGGCAAGAGTTTCCACCTAAAACCTGAGAAAAGATTCTAAAACGGAGCTAAAAACAGCTTCCTAATTGTCTCTCTCAAATGAGCAGCAGCTGCCGGTTTGAGTTCCTGGCGGGTTCCTGGCGTGTGCGCTTGACCTGCAGTATGGCGGAAATGAGGCCTCTGCAAGTGGCACATTAAGGTGTGTGGTGGATTTAGTCTTTGCTAGTACAAAACAAAAAGAGGTTTCTGGGCTACACGCTGCTTTGATAAGAAGCATAGACCCACTATTTCTGAGAGTTGATGGCTCCCAAAGCTGGCGGAAAATGTACCACCTCCATGTTGGGAAGCTGAAGTGGGAGGAGCCAGCAGCCACAGCGCCTTTTCAATCTTAGAATGGTGCAGTTTAAATCAATAGGCTCAAGGTAATATAAAACATAAGCCACATAAAGATGGCTACCACACAGAGAATCTGAATTATTTTCTCTTTGATATTCCTAACTGAAGAAAAACATTTGATTACAAAAGCTGTTGAGTAATGCCAAAATGTATATTTTAAAGGTACATTGACTTCAAAATTTGGCTATAAGGATATGTTGCTTTGGAAAAGAGGCTCTGCTTTTGTTTCTACAGAAAGCCAGAGGCTATGGATTTGTTCCAGATTAAGATACATCAGGTTTGACCAGCCAAGACCCCCTGAAAGGTCTCTGATGACACCATGGCCTAGATGATCCAACATCCAGAATCATTTCAAGGCAACTGGCTCAGACGATACACCCTCATGGACTACTCCATAATCCTAAAATTTCCTTTATGTCCCCATAAGATACAGAGCCCCCCTCCAGCAGGAAGTAGTAAGAGAAGCTACGCCCAAATTCCCAAATATACCAAGCTGACTTTGGAGATGTGTAAAAGTTAAAACCTTCCTTTTAAAAAAGAAAAGGAGAAGTGCTGTGGGATGTATGTCAAATTGCTCTGACTGGTCAATAAATAAAACACTGATTGGCCAGTGGCCAGGCAGGAAGTAGGTGGGACAAGGAGAGAGGAGAATTCTGAGAAGCAGAAGGCTAAGGCAGAGAGACACTGCAGCCACTGCCAGGACAAGCAGCATGTAAAGACGCTGGTAAGCCACCAGCCACGTGGCAAGGTATAGATTTATAGAAATGGGTTAATTTAAGGTATAAGAACAGTTAGCAAGAAGCCTGCCACGGTCATACAGTTTGTAAGCAATATAAGTCTCTGTGTTTACTTGGTTGGGTCTGAGCGGCTGTGGGACTAGTGGGTGACAAAGATTTGTCCTGACTGTTGGCAAGGTAGGAAAACTCTAGCTACAATATCCAATGCAATAAATACTTTCTGTTTGTGCAAATGAAAATGTCCTCTATATATGTTGTGTAAATGTTAGACATCCTATGACATTCCAGATGATTTGTGACTGTCTTGCTTTCATATTGACCCAGTTCAATGCACAATCCTTCAATTTCCAGATAATTATTTTATGTATCCCATGAAATATTTAAAAGTATTCTTAGTTATTTTATTCTAGATATTTACAAAATATACATAAAGTGTTTGCATTTTGAGCGAAGGCTTCAAGGTATACAATGTAACTATAAAAATGGGTCTAAGGAAAATACTTCTTCGGGGGCTTAAACAGGAAAATCTTGGGAAACATTTGATGCAAGTGGGGCCTGTGATATCATCCCTTGGTTTGTATTTTCAGCCTCTTTGTGTGTGTGTGTGTATACATATAATTTATACATAAATATGCTCATATTTATATATAAATAGATGCATAAATAGGTTGTAAAGGTTTTATAATCATCTTGAGAAAGGAAGGTGAAGTTAGAGCACACCCCACCATCAAATAGTAGGACAAAGCTTGACTTTAAGTAAGATTTAGATAGAAAATTTAAGATGAAAAAAAAATTATCATTGTTAAGAGGAGCTTGTCTCTATTGAAGTCACCCCGTTGGCCACTAGGGGTCACAATTACACAGCGCACTCACACAACACAGACCACTACCGGGCCAAAGAGGAAGGACCAGAAATTACCATTTGGAAACGGTTTTGAGCTTTGTGTGCAGATAGCACACTGAAAAAGCGTCTGCCACATGCCTGCCAGCTCTAATTACACGTTAGCGGGAAGAAGATACAATGGCACCGAGACTCGTTCCAGCTTATTTTTCCAGTCTTATTTCTCCCTGTTCCCACGCAAGACACCACTTAGAACTAGATTTGAAAGAGCTGCTCCCCACCTTTAAGGGTCAGTTTTCTGATGGCCGTGATGGCAGGATGATTTGACATTAAGGAACTTAAAGTCTTCCCAGGGAAGATAGGATTAAGGCAGGCAATGTGTGTGGTTGACCTACAGAAGAAGGCTTTAAAAAACATATCTATTTCCTTCAAAGCAAAATAATGAAACCGCTCTTACTTTCTACACCACCCCCACAGTTTCAAACGCGGCCAGGCAATTGTTTCTATGCGAAGCAAATAAGCTGCTATTAATAAAAATGTTAGGCGTGTTTGTCGGTTGGTCCTCCGTAGCTTTCAGTTTAATTCTTGGAGAGTGGTCCACATGTGTCATGTCCCACAAGGTTCTAATGCCAGTCCTCCCATGCTTCTTCTAGCATCTCTGCTTTGGTCCAAACACTCTCCCTTCTCACGAAAAGGAGTCACAATGTGGGGAGAAGGAGGCCTTTTGAGAGGTAACTCGGGTCCTGTCTTTATCTGCCTCTTTCAGGGCATTTTTGTAAAACTTTAACCTTTTGACATTTCTTCTTCCTTTCTTTTCTACCACTACCAATTAACCCGACTTGTTCTCTAGTTTACTCAAATCACATTGTGTGTGTGTGTGTGTGTGTGTGTGTGTGTGTGTGTGTGTGTGTGTGTGTGAATGAAACAAAACTTTCACAGTAGCACAAAAGTTATTGGCAAGGAAGTGTTGTTAAACTGGTGGGCTTGTGGTTGCAGCTGAAAATCTGTCTCTGTGTAAAGGCAACTGTGGATTTTTGGTGCAGAGAGGCGTAGGTGTAGGTAGAGAGAGATCAATTTCCAAATTGAGTAAATAGATCATAGCTAAGCCTATGCTGCATTCTTTCCTAGTGTCCTGTGCGACAATTCTTCTCTCTAGCTAAATCAGGACGCTAACATCAATAGAAAGTGCTCTCCTTAGGGAAGGCAGGCTACCACAACACGGTGAAAACGAACTGTGCATTCCTTCACAGTGAGTGCGGCCAGTGGAGTAACTGCAGACAAACAGATGCGTGATGTGGAAGCTGAGAAACAGCTTGAGTTTTGGATTTTTCTTTTTTTTTGAGGTTAATATAATTTTGTCATTTTTCCTTTCCTCCTTCTAACCATTCCACGTGCCCCTCACTCTCTTTTGAACTCATGGCCTCTTTTTCTTTAATAGTTGTTATACACACACACACACACACACACACACACACACACATACACACACTTGTCAGTAACTTTTGGGTGACTATGAAAATTTTGCTTTCAATGTATCATATATGATATATATGACATAAATATATTTATATGATTCTAGTAAGCTCTAGGAAAACAAAGGAAATTGTTAGTACAAAAGGAAGGGAGAAGAAATGTCAAAAGATTCAAGGTTTACAAAAAAGCCCTTAAAATGGCAGAGGAAGATAATGGGACCAAAGTTGCCTCTCAAAAGAGTCCCTTCAGGGGTGGGGTTCTTTTCCCTTTTTTTTTTTTTTTCATTTGAAATTTTGTCCTACAATATATTTTCTTTGTGGTCCCCCCCAACCACTCCAGATTCCACACCCCCATTCCCAACCCATGTAACTTCATGTCTTTGTCTCTAAAAGAGAAACAACCCTAAACACTAAAATCAAAACAAATTAAAAAAAAAAAGACAAAAAATGCCAAAACAAAGCAAAACAAAACAACAACCCACAAAAAACATGGAGTTTGTTTTATGTTGGCAAGTGACTTCTGGGCAGAGGGCCTGTCCTGAAGTGCAGTTGATGCGTTCAGTGACACTCCATTGGAGAAAAATGATTTCCCTTTTGCTGTCAGGTTTCAACGGCAAACAGCTTCTTGTTTAGGAGTGGGGACCCATGTTAAGTCCCCTCTCTCAGTGCTGGTACCCATTCTTGATAGATTCTGTACAGGTCTTGTGTGTGCTGACAGTCTCTGTGAGTTCATATGTGCATCAGTCCTGTTGTGTCTGGAAGACACTGTTTCCTCAGAGTCATCTACATCTTCTGGCTCTTCATTTTTCCACCTCCACTGCCTCATTGATCCTTGATCCTTGAGGGTAGGGATTGGATGGAGACATTCAGTTTAGTACTGAGTGCTCCAACGTCTCAGTGTCTGCACATTGTCCAGCTGTGAGTCTCTATGTTAGTTCCCATCTACTGTAAGAAGAAGCTTCTCTGAAGAGAGCTGAGAGACACTGATCTATGGGTATAAAAATATGTCATCAGAAGCCATTTTATTATTGCGTTCATTTATCAATAATAGTAGTAGGTTTTCTCTTAGGACACATATCTAGTCCCAGGCTCTTGACTACCTTAGTAGTGTCAAGTATGAGTTCTATATCATGAAGCATATCTTAAATCCAGTCAGAAAATGGTTGGTTACTCTCATAATATTTGTGCCACTATTACAACAGTGTATCTTATAGGAAGGTTGCTGTTGTAGATTGTAGGGTTTGTGGCTAGGTGATACTGATGATTGCCTTTCTCCTCTGGTAGTATGCAAAGTACCTTCCAGCACAATAGCATTAGTCAGTAGGGGCTAGGCTTCTAGTTTGGCATTTGTAATTGCCCACACTTACTAGGCCAAGGTCACCTGATATGGCAGTAAGTAATAAAATCAGACTAGGTTTGAGGGTCCACGGTACAACTGAGGCTGTGACAATTTTATTGAGAGCAATCAGACTTTTTATACCTTTATCAGAAACAGAATGTAATGGCTATTGCCAGATTCAATATATGTAGTTGGTAGGATACAATGACACTTACAAGCTATACAGGGTACACAAGATTAATGCCTAAGACCAATTGTACTGTCAAGTTTCCAGGCTTCCGTGACTACTAAGGGAACATACAGGGAAACACTGCTTGAGGAGTGCATTGGTCTCTCAGGAACTAGAAGGCACTTTGTGCCCCCGAAGCCATGGACTCTAACCTGCAAAAGCTTTGATGCATGCCTCTCAAGGCAGCTAGACCAAGCCAATTCCATGGTTCCCTGCAGGCACTGGCTTGATTTCTCTGTGTTTGATGACATGAGTGAGTATTGTCTTCAAGAGTAAGGCCTTACTATCAGGTTGTGGGGAGAAACCAGTGGCCTTGGCAATGGCTTGCGATGTTTTGGATGGGGTCATTTTGCCAATGACTCAAACATTATCTAACCCATTCTTGGCACTGGAGGTTTTACTTGGTTATATAAGATGTCTAGTTGTGGCATTGTCTTCCCCATTCTGTGGTGACTTTCTTCATATTTATTTCACATATATAAACATTTTAGGAATCTTCTGCACTAGTAGGTCTTCATATATTTTCTAAAGGCCCTTGGTGTTCCTTGTTCCTTCCCATATTCCCTCATATACCCCCTTTCTTCTATCCTGCTTCCCATTTAATTATCCTATTTCTAGTTTATTCTTTATTTCTCCACAATACCATATTCTATTTCTACTTTTTTTGGGAGATCCCATCCTCTTCTCTGGTCCCTTACGTGGTACGTAAGCTCTGTGGTTATTCAGATTTTAGCACACATATTGAAAGCTTATAAGTTAACATATACATATAAGAGAAAATATGCATTATTTGTCTTTTGGGGTGTGAGTTATATCACTCAGGATGATTTTTCTACCTCTATCAATTTACTTGATTTTTTATAATTTCATTTTTCTTGACAGTTGAATAATATTCCATTGTATAATGTACTTCATTTTCATGATCCATGTAAGTTTAGAGATGTTTGGGCTGTTTCCAATCTGGCTATTATAAATAGAGCAATAATGAACATGGGTGAGCAAGTATCACTGTAGTAAGATGTAGAGATCTTTGGAAATATGCCCATGAGTGATACAGCTGGGTGTTAAGGTAAACTGATCCTCAGCTTCCTGAGGAACCACCACATTGATTTCCGTAGTGGCTGTATGGGTTTGTATTCTCACCTGCAATGAATAAATGTTCCCTTTTTCCTGCATTTTTGTCAGCAAAATTTTTAATTTATCTTGGTCATTCTGACCAGGGTAAGATGAAATCTCATAGTAGTTTTAGTTTGTATTTTCCTGATGGCAAAGGATATTGAGCATTTATTTAAGTGTTTTTCAGACATTTGTGTTTCATCGTTTGAGAACACTTTTCTTAGTCCTTAAGAAGTTTCATTTCTTTGTGGATTTCTGTGGGCCTCTCTAGCACTTTGTTTCTTCCTTTTCTCATGTGGTCTTCATTTACCATGGTCTCCTATTCCTTGTTCTCCCTCTCTGTTCTTGATCCAGCTGGGATCTCCCACTCCCACAGACTCTCTTTCCCTCGACACTCACCCTTCATTACTCCCACTCATGTCCAGGCTGTTCATGTAGATCTCAGCCATTTCTCTGTCATTGGGTGATCCCCGTGTCTTTCTTTGGGTCCTGTTTCCAGGTAGCCTCCCTGGTGATGTGAGTAGCTGTCCAGTCATCCTTGTTCCACATCTAGTATCCTCCTATGAGTGAGTACATACCATATTTGTCTTTCTGAGTCTGGGTTACCTAACTCAGGATGATTTTTTCTAGATCCATCCATTTGCCTGCAAACCTCATGATGTCATTGTTTTTCTCTGCTGAGTAATATTCCATTGTGTATATGTGCCACATTTTATTTATCCATTCTTCAGTTGAAGGGCATCTAGGTTGTTTCAAAGATACCCCCACAATAGACTGCTGGCAATGGTCGAGAGACAGCCCGAACTGACCTACTCTGGTGATGGGATGGCCAAACACCCTAATAGTCATGCTAGAAACCCCATCCAACAACTGAGGGATCTGGATGCAGACATCCACGGCTAGGCCCCTGGTGGAGCTCTGGGAGCCTAATTAGCGAGAAAGAGGAGGGTTTGTATGAGTGAGAGTTGTTGAAACCAAGGTTGGATAAAGCACAGGGACAAATAGACAAACAAATGGAAACACATGAACTATGAACCAATGGCTGAGGGGCCCCCAACTGGATCAGGCCCTCTGAATAGGTGAGGCAGTTGGTTGGCTTGATCTGTGTGGGAGGTATCTAAGCAGTGGTACCAGGTCCTGTGCTCAGTGCATGAGTTGGCTGTTTGAAACCTGGGGCTTATGCAGGGATGCTAGGCTCAGTCTGGGAGGAGGGGACTGGACCTGTCTGGACTGAGTCTACCAGGTTGATCTCAGTCCTTGTGGGAGGCTTTGCCCTGGAGGAAGTGGGAATGGGGGGGTGGGCTGGGGGGAAGGGGAGGGGGCAGAACAAGGGAATTTGTGGCTGATATGTAGAACTGAATGGTATTATAAAATAAAATAAAAGAGGAAAAGAAGAAATTGCATTTCTTTTCTTTTCTTTTTCTTTTTTTCTTTCTTTTTGGTTTTTCGAGACAGGGTTTCTCTGTGTAATTTTGGTGCCTGTCCTGGATCTTGCTCTGTAGACCAGGCTGGCCTCGACTCACAGAGATCCACCTGGCTCTGCTTCCTGAGTGCTGGAGTGTGCGCGCCGCCGCCACCACCACCCAGCAGAAATTTCGTTTTTTAGTTGGGTTATTTGTTTTATTCATGTTCAGATTATTTTAGTTCTCTCTATATTTTAGATACTAACCCTCTATCTGTAGCCAGAAGTTTCTCTGGTCCTTCCTGGCCTTGCAGTGGGGACAAATCTTTCCTACTCGCATCCCCCAGCTGCTTGTCCCCAAATAAACACACAAAGGCTTATAATATTTACAAACTGTATGACTTATGGGTCAGGCTTCTTGTTAGCTAACTATTATAACTTAACTCAACCCATTTCTATTAATCTATTTGTTGCCACATGGCTGTGGCATTACCAGTCAGCTGGCATCTTGTTGCTCCTTGGGCAGCAGGCTGCCATCTCCCCCAACTCCATCTTTCTTTCTCTCATCTTTAGTTTGAATGTTCTGCCTAACCTTATCCTGTCCTGCCATAGGCCAATGCAGCTTTATTTATCAACCAATAAGAGTACATATTCATAGCATACAAAAAGATATTCCACAGCATCTATTAGATGCATGATTAGTACATGTCTTTTCCCATTCTATAGGCTGCTGCTTTGCCTGAATAACAGTGTCATTTGCCATACAGAAGCTTTTCAGTTTCACGAGGTCCCATTTATCAGCTGTTGATGGTAGTGCCTATACTATTGGTGCACAGCCTTTTCCTGTGCCAATGAGTTCAAGAATATTACCCACATTCTCTTCTATGAGATTCAGCATATCTTGTCTTATGCTGAAGCCCTTGATCTATTTGGAGTTGAAATTTGTACAGGGCAATAGACATATATCAGCTTGCATTTTTCTACATATGGGCATCCAGTTTGGCCAAAATCATTTGTTGAAGATGCTATCTTTTCCCTAGAGTTTGTTTTTGTGCTCTTTTGTCAAAAAAAAAAAAAAAACAGATGTCTGTAGATGCTTCCTGTAACACAACTGACCTTACCTTGCTAATTCCTCAGCTGATCTTGTTTCCTCAAACTAGAAGCCTCTGTGTCCTCATCTGAGTGGATCTACTGCTAAAAGTGAACTGCTGCTAAAAGCATAAAGCTTAACTAGGCTAGTTCCTGGTCCTCATGCCTTATATACCTTTCTGCTTCCTGCTATCACTTTCTGAGATTAAAGGAACCTCATGCCTAGAGGTTTCCAGTGTGGCTTTGAACTCACAGAGATCTGGATGGATCTCTGCCTCCAGAAGGCTAGGATCAAAGGTGTGTGCTGCCACTGCCTAAACCTATGTTTAATCTAGTGGCTGTTCTGTTCTCTCACCCCAGATAAATTTATTGGGGTGCACAATATATTGGGGGACATAATATCACCACAGCTTCCGTAAGTTTATTTTTATTATTCAGGATTTTCATGATTGTTTTAGTTTGTGTGTGTGTTGTTCTTATA
This sequence comes from Peromyscus maniculatus bairdii, assembly GCF_049852395.1. Taxonomy (NCBI): domain Eukaryota; kingdom Metazoa; phylum Chordata; class Mammalia; order Rodentia; family Cricetidae; genus Peromyscus; species Peromyscus maniculatus. The sequence goes on along the minus strand of NC_134870.1, from coordinate 71,173,784 downwards.
TGAAGTTGAAGGTTGATTTTTTTTTTTATTTCTGTGAAGAATTGTGTTAGAATTTTGATGAGGATTAATTGAATTTGTAGACTGTTTTTGATATATGATCATTTTCATAATAATACTACTACCTATCCATGAGCATGGGGAATCTTTCCATCTTCTGGTGTCTTCTTCAAATTCTTTCTTCAGTGTTAAAACTTTTATTATACAGGTCTTTCACTTTCTTGGTTAGAGTTAACTCAAGATATTTTATTTGAGATACTGTGAATACTGTTTCACCCATTTCTTTCTCAGTATGTTTGTTTCTTGTGTATAGGAAACCTATTAATTTATCTGAGCTAATTTTGTGTCTTGCTACTTGGGTGAAAGTATTTATCAGCTGTAGAAGTTTCCTAGTGTTGTATTTAGGGTATCATGCACCAGTGAAAGATACTTTGACTCCTTCCTTTCCTATTTGTATCTTCTTGATCTCACTTGTCTCATTGCTCTAGCTAAGACTTCATGTACTATATTGAATAGGTATAGAGAGAGTAGACATCCTTATCTTCTTCCAGACTTTAGGATAAATAGATAAATAGCTTGTGTCTAAATACTGATTGTCAATTATTATTGTGAAGATAGACAGATTCTTCTGTCACATTATTCAAAGTATGTTCAACTCTGACAAAGTATGTTGGTAAAAATCAGTAAGTTTCTGTGTTAGTGGAGATACAGTAGCCTTAAGTTTCAAGGTTATTTACACAAGTATGAAGAGGGTCTGTTCCTTTAAAAGATGACAGAACTGTTGATGGAGTGGTAGTGCGGTCTTCAGTGTTGAACTAAGAGTTCTGACTCATAAATTCAAATTTGTAGTGTGTTAGAGACTTACGTACAAATGTGCAGTACCTCACTGTCAAGGTTTTAACTATTTCTCTGGATACAGAGGCAGAACACACATGGATCAGAGCCTCAAATTCTAAGTCACTAGATGCTTGCACAGTGTTTCTTAAACTATTGAAAAAAAACAGTGGAGGAAAAGAATTTGTTTATATGGTCAGCCAAGGAGAAGCAGACACAAAGAAAGACATAAATAAGTGACCCTCCTTCCTCCCATCAGCATGAAAAGCAATCCAGAGCAGACTATGGATTGATAGCTATCCAAAAGCATAAACCAGATTTGGAAAAATATAAAAATTTGCAACCCTGTATAATAGAAGATGTTTCTGAAGTATAAAATAATAGAAGGTGTGAAATAACTGTATTATTACATACAAAATTCAAGCACCACAAAGTACACAACAGCAAGATTCAGACAGTGATTTCTGAAAGTGTGTATAGTCAAGAAAAACATCTCACAGAATGAAAAATAGCCAACAGGGAAAGAAGCAGAGTTTATAAAACAAAATTGCAGAACAAGAAATGCTTATGTCAATGTTTTAATAAAAATAGAAAGCTGAGAAATGAAAATCAAAACTTCAGTTTACTATTTCATGTGACTTTAATGGTAGCAATAACAACAACAAAACTATGTCCATATAAAATAGCAGGTTCCATATTTATTCCCTTAAAGCAACTGCTCACAGAGAGAAATTGCAATAAAATATAGCCCCCTGCATATTTATCTGTGAATCAACATACATACAAGTGCATGTCCACATCACTGAAATTAAATGTCTGTGGTGATGGCAATTCTTTTATTCTAAGGGGAAAAGAATCATTTGCCCATGTTTTATCTATTTTGATTTGTCATGAAAATGTTTTTTTTAATATTAGCACATGTAAATCTTTCATGTTTTCCTAAGATGCAACCTAGTTAAATATTCCTTTATTGATATGAGTTCTCTGTAATGTCATACTACAAAACAATATGATACAATAAAATAATTTTGTACAAAAAAATAGTTTTGACACAATGCCAGCTAAACAGCTTTTTCTCCTTTAAGGTTGCTTAGTGTGTGAGTAATTGGTGACCCTGGGATAATAGGGACTCGGGGAAACAAATATCATGCTATACTGCTGGTGGCTGAGTAACTGGGAGGGGAAAATCAGCTCTCTCCACTGGAGTGGCACTGGGAATATCAGCCTCACTGCAGGGCAGGCCCCAGGCCCAGCAGTCATTGACCAACACAGGAAAAAGCTTCTTTGGGGGGGCAGTTTGTCAGCACTGAAAGAGAAGCAGAACTTGGAAGGAAAGACACCAAATCTGGAACAGAGGTTATTCCTGGAAGAAGTGTTGTTCCAGGAGATGGAGTGATCTAAACACAGTCTTACTTATTATTCCACAAAATGCTATGTTGTGTGACACACTAAAATTAAATAAATTAAAAATATATGAATCCCACACCAAACACTGTTTTCTATATGTACTATATTCCTTATCCACACTCTATACCATATTTCCCTTTCTCAAATTTACAAGGGTAATTACTACATGTAAGTGCTTAGGAAATGTCCTATGTCATTCGAAGGCTGCACCCCATGGTCAAGTCACTCCCATTGCCATGTCAATGATTATTTTCGCAAAAAAACTCTTGAGAAAACACTGCTGATGGTTAGAGAACACTGAGAGGAAAGGGATCTCCCCAAATGCCACATTGCTCAAAATCATGCATGTCAACTGTTTCCATGGGCATTGGGCTCATGCCTTTAGATCCAAGAGTAATCAGACTCTGAGAACAAATGACACTTTCCAAGTTGGCTTCAGTAATTAATTATGTGCTTCAGGAACCTGTGTTTGCAGCAGTTTATACTCCCAGACACAAGTGTGTGGTCCCTGCAGGAAGCCAAGGAGCCCTGGAGTCAAGCACAATGAAAATCACTTACTCTAATATGCTTAAATGTGCCTTGAGCATAAGGCTGGAAGTATGAGCAGGTTGTAGTGCAGTTCCTTCACTTTCTCAAGCCACGGCTTCTTTCAGCCTGCCTCCCCCACTGCAGGCACTGACATTCAAATTGACTTTTCCCATTTATAATAGCAGTTTCTGTCTTGTTTTTAGCATTGTCCACTGAGACCACCGCTGTGATTTTTTTTTTTCTGCTGATGCACAAGATAGAAGAAAGCGTCCCAGAAAATGATGCACCACTTACTCCAGCCATTTTGCTAAAAGACACTCAAGTGTGGACAGCGTCGTCAGAGGAAATAACAGAGAATGGCAGGCTACTGCCAGGAACGCTTCCTCATCAGTGGTCCCATTTTCAGAAAGTAGACTAAAAAGTCATGTGCTCTCCAGCGCTCAGACAAGAAAGACGTGCTCTCTATGGCATGGGAGTTCAAGGGTGTTGCTGAAAAAGAAGGGAAGGGGTCCTGGAAGATGGCTCAGCAGTGGAGAAGCCTTGCTGTTCTTTCAGAGGACCAGTTTCATTTCCAACATCTAGGTTGAATGCCCCACAACTGCTTGTAACTTCAGCTGCAGGATACCCTCTTCTGGCCTTTTCAAGCACACATATGCAGCACACACACACACACACACACACACACACAAAATATAAATCTTTAAAAAAAATTAAGAAAAGATAAGAAAAGTAAAAAGCACTGACAGAAAAAAAAAACAATAAACAAACACAAGCACACACTGAAGTCAGTAATGTAAAGTCCTCATTGGAAACATTTGGGTTTTGAAAGGCAAAATCAAACAAAATTCAAAATGATCCAATGTCAGTCAAGGAGACTGAAATGTTTACCAACTGCTTTCTGCTCACTCATGTTCTAGGAAATGAGAGAAAATGACAAATGAAAGTGCAGAGTATGGGATGAGGAAAAGAATGGGAAACCAACTACTAACAAGAGAACCGTTAACCTCAGGAAACAAACACAAGTAAGAGAGAAAGGAGGGGGACCGAGCCGTCTGAGAGTGTGAGACCGAGAGTGGGAGCAGAAACGAGAAGCTTAGAAAGAAGCAGTTCCACACTCTAAAACTTTACATATGCGTTCATTTAGTTTATATGCGTGTACGCATGCATGTAGGCATATGAAAGGCATAGGGCAGCATGCAGGAGTAACATCTACTGTATCTGTTCCCGGAACTGAATTCAGGTCACCAGGCCTGGCAGCAAGGCCTTCACCAACCAAGCTGTTTGGCCAGCCCACAGTTCGTATTTCTTGAAGTTGCATTCCACAAAACAACAATTTCTAAGATATCAATAAGTGCTGTGAGAAAAAGTAAAAGAAAACCAATTCCAAACGAATAAAAACAACTCTGTGGTCAATGAAATGTCATGATTCTCAGGACCTTCAGTATGAGAATATGTTGCCTGGTTGCAAACAGAAATCTATAACATGCTTCATTTAATATTGGAAATTGTTTTTACTGACAGTCTGCTAATATTGGAAAATGAATCTTTGGAAAATGTTAGTTGTATGAACTCAGCGAAGTCTAGCTGTACTGGCCCTGCTGTCTAGCTGTAACTTTGAACCATCTTTACCCTCTACTGAACTTTCAAATTTTTGTTCTGTATGATAAAGGAGTTATCCAGAAGAGTCCTAAACCTCATTTTCTCATGGCCCAAACAGGACAATTCATGCCCAAGTCATTACTTGTGAAAAGCAAATTAAATGGGCTGTTTATTGTGTATGCAATGCTTACCCAATTCCTAGCTTATCAGAAGAGTCTGTCAGTGAGAACAAATGAGCCACTGGAAGATGACTCAGAAGTCCTAGTGAATTCAGTAAAGAAACCCTGATGTAATACTGACATTCGTTAACGTCTTCTACTTACAGTGGTCAGAGAAAAACTCTAGTTAACTTGCCAGTATACTGTAGGTCATCTATGATGCTGGTTATCCTGCCCAGAGCTATGCAGACATCCAAAACATGTGAATCCTCTGTAAGGCCGCTTCTTCCCCCACCCCCCACAATCGATTAGGAAATATTTGCTTGGGACTAGAAGTCTGAGTTTCAAATGTGAAGAGGTAAAAAATAAAATGAACATATTACCTCTGTCTTTATAACAAGAAAAAAAGCTGGTTACAATGAAAACCAATGACTTTATAGACATATCAGAAATGAGAAATTGCAGCGAAAATTGCAACCAAGTAGGGAGGGAGGGAGGAAAGGAGGGACAGAAAGAAAGAGAGGGAAGCTAAGACCAGCTTAGTTTGATAGATGTAGCAGGAATCTGAAACACTTAATGGTAGTTTTGGAAAATTGCTGGAGGCCACACTTAAAGGAGACACTTTTAGAATCATAGTCTTAGGAAATGTGCCCTTTCATTTCCACTAGGAACCCACCATATTTAGAAGAAAATGATCCTAGGAAGAGCTTTCATGACTCTGATAGAAAGCAGGAAAGGGAGGAAATACCCAGAATCTTTTACACCACAGTTTCTTAAAGTGTGGGTCATGGCCACATGTGGGCTTGGGAAATGGAATCATTTCTGAATACTCAATAACAAAAAAATTAATTCAAATCAAATGCATAATGAATCCAACGTGTTTCTGACAGAACTTGACTACATTGCATCACATGGCTTCACTGTAGCCTTGATTCTAAACACACAGTATGTACACCATGTACTGCCCGGCCCTTCCCACCACCTGGTATCAACAAATGCTACCCGAACCAATCTGAACCATCTTAGCTCAGACGGGAGACAAACTGAACTTCAGTGTTTTCATGCACAAGTAAAGTTTTCAGCTTTCACACGTAGAGATCAATTACAGGAAACACAAATGGTTAATATTTTACTACTATCATTTTTCATCACTTAAATATCAAAAGCAGTGTTTCTCAACCTATGGATCATGAATCCTTGGATGTTGATTGATCTGTTCACAGGGGTCACCTAAGACCATCAGAAAATACAGATATTTACATTACACTTCATAACAGTAGCAAAATTACAGTTATGAGGTAGCAACAAAAATAATTTTGTGGCTGAGGGTCCCCACAACATGAGGAACTGTGTTATAGGGTTGCAGCATTAGGAAGGCTGAGAACCACTGATCAAAAGAGTTTAGGTTGCTTTTGGTAAGATTCCTATTTTTACTATGTTGATCCTACCTATCCAAGAGCATGGGAGATCTTTTCATTTTCTGACATCTTTTTCAATTTCTTTCTTCAAGGACTTAAAGTTCTTGTCATTTCACTTCAGGTCTTTCACTTGTTTGGTTAGAGTTACTCCAAGATATTTTATATTACTTGTGGCTATTGTAAAGGGTGATGTTTAGCAATAGCAGAGATGGTGTCTGAACTGGCCTTCTCCTGTAATCAGATCAGTGACTACCCTAATTGTCATCATAGAACCTTCACTCAGCGACTGATGAAAGCAGATGCAGAGATCCACAGGCAAGCACTGGGCTGAGCTCCTGGAGTCCAATTGAAGAGAGGGAGGAGGGATTATATAAGCAAGGGGGTCAAGCTCATGATGTGGAAATGCACAGAGACAGCTGACCCAAGGTGGTGGGAGCTCGTGGACTCTGGACTAACAGCTGGGGAGCCTGCATGGGGCCGAATTAGGCCCTCTGAATGTGGGCAACAGTCATGTGGCTAACAGTCATGTGGCTTGGTCTGTTTGTTGGGTCCCTGGCAGTGGGAATAGGATTTATCCCTGGTTCACGAACTGAACTGGCTTTTTGGAGCCCATTCCCAAGGGAGGGATAAGTTACTCAACCTTGATACAGGGGGGCAGGGCTTGGTCCTGCCTCAACTTGATATGCCAGGATTAGTTGACTCCCCATGGGAGGCCTTACCATCTCTGAGGAGTGGATTGGGGGTGGGATGGGGAGAAGGTGAGGGAGTGCAGGAGGAGGGGAGGGGGGAAACTGTGGTTGGTATGTAAAATGAAAAATAATTTAAAATAAAAAATCCTTAAAATATAATCTTTTCTGTTTGCTTTAATAAAAATTACCATTATCTTTTATTACTGAAAAAAAAAAAGTTTAGGTTTTATTGTTCTGAAACATTTATTTTTGTGTGTGTGTCTGTTACACGTGGATGTGTTCATATGTGTACATGCATGCTTGGTTTGTACTAGCCTGGCTGCCGAGCAAGCCTCTAGAATCTGCCTAGCTCTGATCCCCAGTGCCAGAATTACATGCTCAGGTTCCTACACCTGGCTTTTTATGTGGGTGCTAGGGACTTTTGGGTCCTCACCCTTGTGCATTAGGGACTTTACTGACTGAGTCATCTCCCCAGCTCCAGAAAGTTCTATTTAAAAAAAAATCTCTGTTTGAAGGGGCTGGAGATGTAGCCCAGTGGGCAGAGTGTTTGCGTAGCATGCATGAAGCCCTGGGTTCGATTCTCAGCACAGAATAACACCAGACACGGTAGGACAGCCACAATCTCAGGTTAGTCTGGAGGGTTAGAAGTTTAAGGTAACTGTGATAACCCTTAGCTACAAACTGAGTTCAAGGTCAGTCTGAGCCACATGAAACGCAGCCCCAGAGAAAATTCAAAAATAAATAAGTTGCTGTCTGAGTTGCTGACTTGAGTTTTGTAACAATGATAAATGAATTTTGGTTTAGTATTAGACAGAATTTCCAGCAATTTCTAATCCTAAACGTTTATTTTATAGTAGATATTTATGCAAAGTGACATTCTCATTTTTGATAACTATAAAACCAAAACATTGTTTTGCTTGTTAAAACCTCAAAGATGCTCTATGTTCGGGAGTAGCAAATATTTAGTCAACATTTTATTCTTTCTGTAAAAGTAAATGAAACTCTCTTATTAATATGAAACTCTGCTGTAACATTAAATAAATGATAAAGTTATATACATATCAAGGGATTGCATTAAGTATTTTTAACTAAATATATTGAATGATTTTACCAGCAAGTGTTTTTATTTATAGCTATTTTATATAACTACATACTGGGGTCCTGTTGAAATTTGTTGGGTGTAAAGGGGTCATGAGTGGAAGAGCTCTACACAAACAACATCTACGCTGGAGGAACTGCCAACGCTTGACTTCAATGCCGTTAAGCAGTCCTCCAGTTCTCACTCTGCCTCATCTAGTCTTTTTTCTAGGGGGACAGTCAAGGCAGTATGAGCCATAATTTAAAGATACACTTTAGAATAACATTAGCAAGGAGAGTAGGAGGCAGACAGTGGGCATTTGTATTCCTGTAGAAACTTTGTAAAGATTAGAAGACATGTATAATGTAAATAGGAAAAATGAAATGCTAATAATCATTTCCCCTACACACCAGCAAACTGAGGTCTGAGCATGATGGTGGCTGAAAAGGTTTTTAACTGAGCTGTCATTATTGGAAGGCCCAAGACAATTAGTCTCAAGTGTATGAGAGGAATCTATAACCAATGTCACCAACAGACACAGAAAATATTAAGATTCCTAGATGGATAAACAAGAAATACCCTACTAAGTGTTTTAGTGTTTTCTCTGACTTCTTTTCTTCAATATCTTAGTTTTGCTTATAGAAGCTTTCCATATTTTTGGCTAGATTTATTCTCCACACATTTTTAGAACTATTCTGATTGCTGCCTCATTTCTTATTAGTCAAATAATCATCAAATCCAGTTTTCCATAATAAAATAAAATTACAAGAAGATTCTTGAAGAAAAATATTATTGAAAAGACCAAAGCAAGAATCGAATAGATTCAGTTATGGTATAGATTTTGAAATCACCAAAAAGAGAATTTAAAATTACTAAGACTAAGAATGTCAAAGGCTCTGCTGAAAATGCAATTTGTAAGAACTTAGAGATGACATAAGCAGAAAGTTTGGAAATGGAAGGATGTAAAAGTAGGTGGTAGAAATTAAGCACTCTGATAGAAATAAAGAATGCTCTGTGGTGGGCTCAGCAGCAGCAGGACAGCCTAACAGAAGAGTGGGTGGATTTGAAGACATAGTAGTATAAAGTCCCTGCCCAGAAACTCAGAGTGCAAAAAGAAGACTAAAAAAATTAACAAAACACAATATATGAAAATGGTAGAATAATTACAGGTGGATTACACACACACACACACACACACACACACACACACACACACACACACATATATATATATATATATATAACTACATTTTATTCATCAGGCTGTGAAAGAGAGGGTACTACTGCCGACAATTTTCAACCTGCTTCTATTTCTGTGCTATTTCCACAAACATGTATTCATGTGTTTATTATTCAGTGTACCAGTAAAAAGAAGTAAATCACTCTAATTATTTAAAGTAATGTTAACGATAATTCCTCAGGTAGAAGGAAAATCAGTTAGGGCAAAACACTGAATCTAGATAAAGATAGAAAGACGAATGGATAAATAATAAATGAAGTTCAAGAAAGGGTCTTTTCTATTAATCTTATCTAAGAGAAAAGTACTTAGAACAATAAGAGTAACTGTGTATTGGGTTATTACATCATATGGGCAAGTGAAATGAAGAAACTGTTTTTGTAAAATAGGTGTCTTCATGGGCAAAGGTTGTAGCTGGAGTTTTCTCCAGTTCTGCCCAGGCCCATAGCCACTCAGACACAGGTAAACACACAGAGACTTATATTACTTATAAACTGTATGGCTGTGGCAGGCTTCTTGTTATCTAGTTCTTATATCTTAAATTAACCCATTTTTATTAATCTATAAATTGCCACATGACTTGTCCTTACCAGTACTTTTACATCTCGTGTTCTTTGTGTTTGGCTGATGACTCCTGACTCAGCCTTCCTCTTCCCAGAAATCTCTTTTTTGCTTGTCCTGCCTATACTATACTTCCTGCCTGGCTACTGGTAAATCAGTGTTTATTTTATCAACCAAATCAGAGCAACACATTCACAGCATACAGAGCTGTATCCATAGCACTTACCTCCCATTAATTTTTTATCAAAAAGGAAGGTTTTAACTTTAACATAGTAAAATTACATATAACAAAACAATTATCAAGCAAGAAGTATAGTTACAATATCTAGTCTATTTATAATATCTAGTCTATTTGTATATGGCAAAATTGGAGAAGATATCCTATCTATCCTATATTTGTGAGATTAAGGTTTTATATCTAACTTATCTTTTATCATACCTAAGGAAATTTTAACTATCTAGTCTTCAACTACATCAAAGACCTCAGAAGGATATAATATTACCTGAGAAATGGGAGAAGGATGCAAGCAACTTTTGGGAGTCTTTTGAGAGTAGACAGAGACCACTGGTAGCCTGGATAGTCACCCAAAGTTCCACTGTAAAGTTGGGCTTCTGTCTTTAGCCTACAGGCTTAGAGTCTCTCAGTCACTTCTCTCTGTGTCCTGTAGAATGTCTGGCAGTCTCCTCTGTGAAGCAGGAAACTGAAGGACCATTTTGCTAAGCAAAGTTCAGTGGTCACCTTTCTATGGGTCCTGCATGTCCAGTTGATACTTTTTTTTTATAAAGCAGTCAAGGCAAGAACAGTTTCTTGCCCAAATGGTTATTTTGGTCAAGAAGAAGATAAACTCCATATGGAGTGTCTTCAGTACCCATCCTCCTCTCTGAAGTAAATTGGTGCTGCCAGGAGCAGACATGTCTCACTGTCCAGAAAAGTCTAAATTTTTAAAACATTTTAAATGCCATATTCTGTAGGTCTTTGAGTGTTTGAAGATTACCTATCTATCTAAAATATATCTATATATACCTAGAAAACTTAACTAACATGCTACAAGTTTGACTGTCATAGAAGACTAATTATTAATCTGTATTTCTTAATTGTCTATTATAATTTAAGTGAGTTACATAAACATAATACCTCTAACGAGAGTAGAAATATATATACAGTATAACAAAATTAAGTTTAAACTTGTATAAATAAACTAAAATCCATGGCAATGTAAAACATTTTAAACAAGTTGTTGTTATTAATCTTATCTAAGAGAAAAGTACTTAGAACAATAAGAGTAACAGTGCATTGGGTTATTATATCATATGGGCAAGTGAAATGAAGAAACTGCTTTTGTAAAGTAGGCGTCTTCACGGGCAAAAGTGTTTACTTGAAGGTGGACTTTGGTAGTTTAAAAATATATTTTATTTGTTTATATTTTAAAAGAAGGAAAAAGAAAGAAAGAAAGGGAAGGAAGGAAGGAAGGAAGGAAGGAAGGAAAGAAAGAAGGAAGGAAAGAAGAAAGGAAGGAAGCTAGAAGGAAGGAAGGAAGGAAGGAAGGAAGGAAGGAAGGAAGGAAGGAAGGAAGGAAGGAAGGAAGGAAGGAAGAAATCCTAGCCACTAGGGTAAAGTTTAACAACTGAACTGTTATTTATATCTCCTGGGAGAAGGAAAATCAGTTTTCAATAGAGTGACACTGGATACATCAACCACTCCAGGGCAGGCCTCATGAATGGACCCCACAGTTTTTTTGTGTGCTTTTATTTGGCTACAGTTTGTTAGTTTTTTCCTGTTTTTTCTTATATTGTTTTCCTGGTTTAGGGGGTTGTTGTATTAGGTTTTTGTTTGTTTTGAGAAAGAACTTAAAGTTGGGTGGGTAGGGAGGGAGAGAGGATCTGGTAGGACTTGGGAAGGGGAAAGAATATGATCGAATATATTTAAATTTAAAAATTATTTTTAAAAATTATAATAATAAAAAACCCTTCAAGGTTAGCCTGATCTACATAATGAGAAATGTCTCAATCACAACAAAACAAAACAAAATGAAAGTATTATAGAGCTTAGGAGATGGATCCATGGATAAAGGGCTTCCCATGCCTTTGTTTGGATGCCCTGTATCTATGGAAGTGGTGGATTCGGTGGTCCACTTCTGTAACTCCAGTGCTGTGGAGGCAGAGACAGGCAGATTCTGGAGGGTTACTGGACAGCCAAACAGCAGCATTCAGAATAGCTCTAAAAATGTGTGGAGAATAAATCTAGCCAAGGATATAGAAAGCCTCTAAAAGCAAAACTAAGATATTGAAGAAAGAAGTTGAAAAAGACACTAAAAGATGAAAAGACCTCACGTGCTCATATATAGACAGAGTTAATACGATGCAAATGCCTAGACTACTGGGATAAATCTACAGATTCAATGCAATGCCCACCATAGTTTTAATGCCATTCTTTACAGAACAAGAAAAAAGTAATATTTTTGAAAGGGAGCAAAACCCAACTGTGAAGACAAAGGATACATATCATGTGAGTAACATATAAAATATAATTAAAAAAGTATATGTGTGTGCTCATATGTGCATGTTGTCATTCCTACTGAATCCTTAGTAGCAGAGATATTTGGTGCTATATTTTTTCCTTGCTAAGCTCAGACACAGCTTTTTTTTAAGAGTACTATGATTTAGATACTTAATACTAATCAATCAAAGTTGGCATTGAAGATAAAATCTACTTGCAAACATAAAATTGCATTACTGTACAAATGAGAAGTCAGAGACTGCGAGAATTTAAAGAATATTCTGGTTACTTATCAAGACACATAGTTAATGGAAAATTCAGGGCTAATGGCTAACATTTATCTGGCTCTTCAATCTATCAGTCACTGTCTGAAAGCTCCATGTGCAGAAATTTGTTTAATCCTCAAAACATTCATAAATGATATGAGTTACTATAGTTTTTTATTTTATAGGTGAGGCAACCAGGGAACAGAGATGCAATCTGTAGGCTTGGGATTTGGATAGAGGCACATTTTACCCATAAACCACGATCTTTACCAAAATGTTAAATTGCTCACAGAATATAAATAAAAGCATTACTCAGTCATTTCAAAAGAACTTAAAAATTAACTTTTGTATGAACTCAGGGTTTTTATCTTTTGACATCTCCTGGGTACTAAAGCATGTTTCTTGATCTTCAATGGAAACTATTCTCAAAAAAAACCCCAAAAACCCAAAACATAAAACAACCCCCCCCAAAACCCTCAACTATGAAATATGTCTTCCACTAACAATGGCAGAAACCACTCAGGTGGAATCATGCAGCAGCTCTTAGGGGTGGCAGTAACAGCAGCCCAGCCTCTAACAACTCAGTGGATTCTCCAGAGCTCCTCAGGTGTCCAGTCGACTAGGACCTCCCCGCAGTGTTAGAGGAACTGATTAGGGCTTCAGAACAGAATCCAGGTGATACACAATATGACTGTCAAAAAGCTTATTGTCTAATTCTTGGGAAATACTGTGATGCTACTGCTGATGTAAAGAAGTCTCATGAATTTAGTCCAAATAATTTTTCTCCTCCCCTGAGGAAGGGACACATAAATACTGTGGGGGAAAAAACCAACTATGCTTCTGCTCTAGAAAGTTTTGCAGAAGGACAAAAATTAGTGCAGATGTAAATTTCACATCTGGATTAAAAGGTGTCAAGATACTTAGAATGAATCAGAATCTGTGAGGTGATTGTATGTCAAAAATCAAGTATGGCTGGTATCAAATGGAATCTCATGTAATCATTATACATTTGATCAAGAATCAGAAGAATAATGTAGCTGTGGAATTTTCAGAAAAAGAGATGCCTGCTTTGGTGAAGCTCCCTTCTGGGGAGGATTACAGTTTGAAATTGAGATTTCTTCAACCTGTCAGGCCAGAACAGAGCTTGTCTAAAGCGCTTTCAACAACAACTGAAATGAAAGTGAAAAGCCGGAGGCTGTGAGATGGAAAAAGACAGAGGGGCCAGGAGAGGTGCCCACAAAAACCAGAGACAAACAAAAACAAACCAACAACAACAACAACAACACCAAAAACCCAGCTCACAGCAGTCATAAAGAACCTGCATCCATCACCTCATCATATCAGAAACTGGAATACATTAGTTGGCAAGATCAAAGATGAAGAGAATAAGAAGCTGGAGGGTGATGCAGCTTTAAACAGGTTGTTTCAGCACATCTGTTTAGATGGCTCTGATGAAGGGGAACACGCCATTAACAAGTCACTTAGGGAGTCTGGTGTGCAGTCTTGAGTACAGTCTCAGGGTTTCCATTGCTGTGAAGAGACACCATGACCACGGTAACTCTTAAAAGAAAAACCCTTAATCAGGCCAGCTTACACTTCAGAGGTTTAGTCCGTCATCATCATGGTGGGGCATGACAGTGTGCAGGCAGACATGGTGCTGGAGAAGGAGTCTGAGAGTGGAGAAGTAGCTACATCTTGATCCTACAGGCAATAGGAAGTGGTCTGAACTAAGGATAACTTGAGCATAGGAGACCTCCAAGCTCACCCCCACAGTGACACACTTCCTCCAACAAGGCCTAACAGTGCCACTCCCTATGAGCTTATTGGGAGCCAATTCCATTCAAACTACCACAAGTACCAACTGATTTGATGCAGGTAAAAGGAAATCAGTTCTGCTGCTATGATATGGAAACAGAACTAGATAAATTAATTTGCTAAAACTGTCTCAGATTACACGTGAGACATCTTTTTAAAAAGCAACAACAAAAAGCCTTCATTAACTGTGTTCATTGATGATTCATATATATATCTGAATATATATATATATATATATATATATATATATATATATATATATATGATTATGGCCACCCTCATGCTCTCAACCCCTTTACCACCTCCTATCCTTCCTACAATTTCCATCTCCCCATTCATCTTCCTATTGTTTTGTGGCTCAGAGTTTAACCAGGGTCATCCATTATGACCATGGGTATAGAGCTATCCTTTGGAATTCAGTGGGCTCATCAGTGGGGGTATGCAACTGAAGATAATATCTATCCATCTCTTAGAATCCATCAGTAGCCATAGTTCATCAGGATGGGATAGAGCGCTGTGAGCCTCTCTGTTTCTTGCATAAATATTCACAGGCCCTGTCTTCTGTGGGTCCATTGCAGGCCATTATGAGCAGCCCTATCTGTTGTAAAATTAGAATTTTATTGGCTGTCATACCCAGCATTCTTCCTATCTCCTGGCTCTGCTCTCGCATTATTTCTATCTCCTCTTGCTTGATGTTCTCTGTGTCTTAGAGGGGATATAAATGTCCTCCTTGGGTGTAAACACTCAATCATCTCTTACTTTCAGTGCCTCGGGCAGCCATGCATCACTGGAGGATTCCATCTTCAACTGTACCATGTAATCTGTTCACAATCTTATTTACTATTGGATATAATGAAAATACTGGCCATAAATTTTCATCATTGCATTTAAATAAAAATGCTATTTTTATTCTTTTAAAATTCTTTAAAATTTGTACTTCATGATAAAAAAGAAACTATCAGACCTCTGACTCCAGTGGAGCTGGGTATCAGTGCAGGTCTAGGGATTAGGCTCCATTTGGACCAGTTATCTGAGAGATTTGGGGCCAAAGGGTCAATGTGGAACACGTTTTTATTCCTGATGCCCCAGCGGTCGCTGCAGGACCAAGAATTTACAATTTCAGTGTCCCAGAAGGTAACTTGGGTTTGAGATTTTGACTATAGCCCTCAGCCATTTAGTGAAATTCAATGAGACCCACATCTTCACTTCTGTTCCCAGAGGGTTTGTGGAATTCAACTTGACTATGAATTTGACTCCATCAGGGTATCAGGGTGATCAACACCTTGATCCAAGATAGGATCATGTCAGTGACCCCCACATCATAATCATCACCAAATTTCACCAATCCCCATAGCTGAACTTCATGCAAACATCCCACTAGGAGGATTCACAAAAAAGTAAAATATCCAAACAGAGTCAGAAGAATGGAAAAAATCAAAACTGAAAGATAAATCCATTCCAATAGATGTGCAAAAAAAATCATGAATAACCACAGAAAATATGACACAAACACAATCATGATTCATCCCCAACCTCCCAACTCCTGTATAATGGGAACCTAAATAAATGACAGAGGGAGCCAAGATATGTGAGAAAGATTTGTCTTACTTTTTAAAAGATGTGTTTATTTTTTATTTTATGTTTATGAATGATTTACCTGCATGTACATATGTGTACCACATGTGTGTTCAGTAACTGCAGAGGCAAAAGGGGATTGGAAGCCTGGAACTGGAGTCACAGTTGGTTGTGAGCCCCGTGGTGGGGACCGTGAACTAAACTCTTGTCCTCTGGAGGAGCAGTGAGCACTCATAACTACTGAGCCATCTCTCCAGCCTTAGAGTCTCACATTTTAAAGGAACAAATCATCATACAAAAGAGTCAAACAAATAGATGCATAAAACAAGGAAATATATTCAGGACTTCAACAAGACAGTTTCCATAGAAAGAAAAAGTTACCAAATTGAAAGAGAGAGTTCAAAATACGAAGAAAAAATTCAGCAAGAAATGGAAGCACTGAAAAAGAAAAACAAACAAACAAACAAACAAACATCTGAAATTAAATAAATGCTTGTGATGGCATTGTGTTCCCCAATATATTGTGTACCCTAATAAACTTATCTAGGGTCAGAGAACAGAACAGCCACTAGATATAGAGGCCAGAAAATGGTGGCTCTCACACCTTTAATCCTATCACTTGGGAGGCAGAGATCCATCTGGATCTCTGAGAGTTTAAAGCCACACTGGAAACAGCCAGGCTTGGTGACTCATGCCTTTAATCCCAGGAAGTGATGGCAGGAAGCAGAAAGGTATATAAGGCATGAAGACCAGGAACTAGCTTGGATGAGCCTGGTTAAGCTTTTAGGCTTTTGAGCAGCAGTTCAGCTGAGACACATTTGGATAAGGACATAGAGGCTTCCAGTCTGAGGAAACGGGATCAGCTGAGGAACTGGTGAGGTGAGGTAGCTGTGGCTTGTTCTGCTTCTCTAATCTTTCAGTGTTTACCCCAATATCTGGCTCTAGGTTTGTTTTTGTTAATAAGACCCTTTAAGATTCGTGTTACAAGCCGGGCGTTGGTGGCGCACGCCTTTAATCCCAGCACTCGGGAGGCAGAGCCAGGCGGATCTCTGTGAGTTCGAGGCCAGCCTGGGCTACCAAGTGAGCTCCAGGAAAGGCGCAAAGCTACACAGAGAAACCCTGTCTCGAAAAACCAAAAAAAAAAAAAAAAAAAAAAGATTCGTGTTACAAATGCTCAATCAAATAAATCCACACCAGAAAGCATTATCAAGAAGGTGGTCCTGGGCTGCCTAAGAAGGTTAGCCAAGCATGGATCTGTGAACAAACTAGAAAACAGCTTTCATCCACGGTTTCTGTTGAAGGTTCTGAATGATTCCTGTTCTGACTTTATCAATAATGGATGTAAGATGACCTTATTTTTCCCTTTAGCTGTTTTTGATCAGAAAAAAGTATCATAGCAAGAGAAAGGAAACTGGAATTTCCTCCCATAATAACCTTAAATGTAAATGGTGTCAATTCACCACTAAAAAGATGCAGACTAATATCCTGGATTTAAGAAATGAAAACCAACTATATGATGTCTCTAAGAAACACACCTAGTATAGGCATGGAAAAACTGAATATGACCAGGCAGTGGTGGCCCATGCCTTTAATCACAGCACTTTGGAGGCAGAGCCAGGCAGATCTCTGTGAGTTCAAGGCCAGCCTGGTCTACAGAGTGAGATCCAGGACAGGCACCAAAACTACATGAGAAACCCTGTCTTAAGAAACTGAAAGAAATCAAAAAAAAAAAAAAACCCTGAATATCAAAGGATGGAAAACAATCTATGGAATAAATGGAAGCTGCAAACAAGCAGTTGTAGCAATCTCTATAGTTGATTAAGTAGACTTCATATCAAAACTAATTAGGAAAAATAAAGTGGAACACTGCATATTAATAAAGGGAGCAATCTATCAAGAAGACATAGCAACTGAATGCATTTATATGCAGAACATTGGGGCCACTTAGCTCACAAAATAAACATTAAAGTGCATAAAAGGCCATATAGATCCTGACATAAAAAATTAGCATGGGATGTCAATCACCCACTCTCATATTTAGATAAATTTTCCAAACTAAACGTAAGTGAAGAGCCATCAGAGTTAAAGTACATCATGGATCAACTGGATTTAACAGATATATGCAGAATATTCTACACAGCAGATAGGGAATAGTATACTTTCTTCTCAGTGGTACATGAAAACTCCACTACTTATAACATCTGAAAGCCATCCATAGATTGAGCCTTAGCCAATGAGAGGGGGGGAGGAGGAGGAGGAGGAGGAGGAGGAGGAGGAGGAGGAGGAGGAGGAAGAGAAGAAGAAGAAAAAGAAGAAGAAGAAGAAGAAGAAGAAGAAGAAGAAGAAGAAGAAGAAGAAGAAGAAGAAGAAGAAGAAGAATCCCTACATCTTATCAAAATAACAATGGAATAAAAGTATAAATCAACCACAAGAAGAGAAACTACAAAAACAAAATAATTGAAGACTGAGCAGTGTACCTTTGAATGAACAGTGAGCCTTTGAAGTAGTCAGAGAGGAAATTAAAAAAAACTACCAGATTCAAATAAAAATCAGAATGCAACCTTCCACAACCTCTGGGATCCAGCCAATGCAATCCTAAGAGTGAATTTTATACCTAAAAGCACTCCTATTTAAAAAGAAAACTAGACTGGTTGCAAATAAACAACCTGATAGTGAATTTCAAGACTCTAGAAACAAATATCCACAAACAACAAGACAACAAAACCAGGAAATAACCCTAAACCCACTAGATGTCAAGAGATAATAATTATTAGGCAAGAAATTTATGAAATAAAGAACTGTACACAAAATTAACTAAAGAGATGACTATTTGAAAACTTTAATAAGACTAACAAATTGTTCATCAAAAGGACAAAAAGAAAGAGGGAGAAGATCCAAATTAATGAATTAATGACAAAAAGGTGTTACTACAGCAGACTCCACTGAAATCCAGAACATCGTTAGAGAATACTTTGAAAACATACACTTCACAGAGATGGAAAAACTAGAGGAAATAAACAAATCTCTAAATGCAAATGATATACCAAAATTAAAGCTAGAAAATCAAAGTTGTAATCAAAAGTCTCCCTACAAACAAAAGCCCAGGACCAGATAGATTCATTGATGAATTTGTATCCAACTTTCAAGGAGGGTCTAATATTAGTTCTCAATTTGTTCCACAAGATACAAAAGTTAAAAAAGGCTATCAGCCGGGCAGTGGTGGCACACGCCTTTAATCCCAGCACTCGGGAGGCAGAGCCAGGTGGATCTCTGTGAGTTCAAGGCCAGCCTAGAGTTCCAGGAAAAGGCACAAAGCTACACAGAGAAACCCTGTCTTGAAAAACCAAAAAAACCCCCCAAAAAACAAAAACAAACAAACAAACAAAAAATGCTATCAAATTCATTCAGTGAAGCTAGTGTGTCCTCTGATTCCAACACAAAGACAAATTTTTTTTTCTTGATCCATAAAGATACAATAGTCTCAGCAAGATATCTACAAACCAAATCAACAACACACTAAGTCATACATTACTACTAGGCAGGCTTCATCCTGCAGTTGCATGATTGGTTCAACATACATAAATCAATAAATACATATACCATAGATTTAGCTTAGTATTTTTATGGGACTCCTGACTGTGAGAATAAGTGGTTCTCTAACTCTTGTGTCTGCTCTTGGGACTGTTTCTTCTGTTGGGTTGCCTTGACCCATTTTTAATGATGGATTTTGATTTAATTATAAAATATAGGCTATGTACAACAAATCTATAGCCAACATTATACTAAATGGAGACAAATAGAGATCATTTCCTGAAAAATCAAAAGTGAGCCAAGGATGCCCACTCACTCTTTTCTTATTCAGTATAATGTTTAAGGTTTTAGCTAGAGCAACAAGACAAGAAAAACACATAAAAGGTATAAAAATAGGAAAGAAAAATTTAAAGTATCCCTATTTGCAGATGATATACTTTTATACCTTAAATAACCTTATAAAATCTACTAAAAAAGTTTTAGACCTAGTAAACACTTTCAGTAAAGTTGCAGGATACATTATGCTAATATAAAAACTAATGGCTTTAATAGATACTAACAGCAAACTCATAGATACAGAAATTATGAAAAAAAAATAGTTCCAAAAAAATAAAACAATATACCCAGGAAGAAATCTAACCAAAAGATGAAAATTCCCAGACACCAAAAAGGGAAATCAGAGAAGAAAATAGATCATGGAAGAGCTTCTGTGTTCCTGGATTGGGAAAATTAATAGCATGAAAATGGCTATAGTACCAAAGTTATTATAAAGATTCAATACAATAGTCATCAAAATTCTGATATCATGCTTCACAAAAGTAGAAAAGAAAAGGAAAAAAAAACACCAAAAAACCAAACAATCAAAGAATCTATATGGAACCACAAAAGACCAAGAAGAGTCAAAGCAACTTCAAGGAGTGAAAACACAGCTGAATCTGACCTCAAATTATACTGCAGAGCTATCGTGGCAATGACAGCCTTGTACTAGAATAAAGACAGGCAAACCAACAGAACAGGGCAGAGAACTGGGAAATACACCAAAAAGTTATGGCCTCCTAATTGTTTCATAAAAACAGTAAATAAAAAGAAAAGTAGTGGAAAAAAAAAAAAAAACAACCAACTCTGTATCTGCTCCATAAATGGTTCCAGTAAAACTGGATACTCACCTGCAGAAAAGTGAAAAGTAGGTCTTTATCATTTATCATGCTCAAAAATAAACTCAGCATAGATCAAAGAACTTAAATGAAAACCTTAAATGACGAAACTGCTAAAGGTAAGATAGGGAAGGCTCTTCAAGACACTGAGGTGCATTTTCTGAACAGAACATCAATAGCATAGGAATGAGCACCACAGGGCTACATGAAATTAAAAGGTCTCTGTGACAGATGAGAACAAACACAGAGACCTACAGCAAGACATTATGCAGAGAGAGAGCCCTTGATCTACTCACCCCTAAATAGGATGCCCCCATCAATCCCTTCTCCCAGAGCTCAGGGAACCCTACAGAAGAGGCGGTAAATAAATAAATAAATAAATAAATAAATAAATAAATAAATAAATAAATAAATAAATAAAAAGAGTGTGAGTGCCAGAGGGAATGGAGGGCACCAGGAGAACAAGTTCCTCTAAATCAGCAGGAGCAAAGCTCATATGAGCTCAGAGACTGAGGCAGCATGCACAGGGCCTGCACGGGTCTGCATCAGGTCCTCTACATATGCATTACAGCTTCCAGTTTATTGTTCTCATGGGATTCCTGAGTGTGCAAACAAGTGAGTCTCTGTTTCCTGTGCTTTCCCCTTGGGCTTCTTTCCTCTGTCGGTTTGTCCCACCAACTTCAATGAGACGGTTTTTGTTTTATCTTAATACATTTTACTGTGTTATATTTTAATATTATCTCTTAGGGGCCTGTTTTTTGTTTGTTTGTTTTTTTATGAGAGACAGAAAGGGAGTAGACCCTGATGGGAGGGAAGCGGGGAGGAACTGGGAGGAGTAGAGGGAGAGGAACCATAATCAGGATATACGATGTGAGAAAAGAATTTATTTTTAATAAAAGGAAGAAAAGTGTCTGCATAGCAAAGGAAACTCTCAGTAGAGCAAACAGACAGCCCACAGAATGTGAGAAAATATTTTACAAGCTATACTACAAACAAGAAGCTAATATCTAAAATTTACAAAGAATTGCAAAAATTAAACACCTATTAACCAAAACTGCCCATCAACAACAGAACTAATAAAATAAACAATACCCCAAAGAAGAACCACAAATGACCAATAAGTATTTTAAAAATGTTCATCATCTCTAATCATCAGGGGAATGCAACTTATAACCACTTTGGGATACCAGTTCTCCCCAATTAGAATGGTTGTCATCAAGAAATTTGACAGCAAGTATTAAAGGCATTAAGGAGAAAGTCGAGAGTCTTTATTTGCTGCTGAGCAGAGTGTAAATTAGTATAGGTAATATGGAACTCATCATAGATGTTCCTCTAAAAGTTAAAACAGATCTATCATATGATTCTGTTATACAACACCTGGACATATACCTGAAGTATTTCACAGTCAGCCACAGAGATACCTACTTTTGCTATGTTTATTGTTACTATATTCACAATAGCAAGGAAATGGGACCAACTTTGATGTCTATCAACAGAGGACAGATAATGAGAATGTGGTGCTTATACTCTATGGAATGATATTCAACTGCAAAGAAAAATGAAATAAAGAAATTTGTTGGAAAATGATGGACTATAAAATAATATTAAGTGAGATGACCCAAACATAGAAAGACAACAACAAAAAACCCCACCATCCCCAAAACCAAACAACAGCAAAACATCACACTTTCCCTCATATACAGATCATAGCCTATATTTTAATATATGTATATATGAAAGTGTGTGTGTGTGTGTGTGTGTGTGTGTGTAGCTGGAGAGCTTCTCTCGTCCCCACAGCCCATTTATAAAATAAAAACACAGATGCTTATATTATTTAAACTGTTTGGCCTAATGGCTCAGGCTTCTAGCTAGCTGTTCTTATATCTTAAATTAACCCATTTCTATAAATCTATACCTTGCCGCATAGGTCATGGCTTGCTAGTATCTTACATGTTGGTACTCATGGCGGCGACTGGCAGTGTCTCCTGACTCAGCCTTTCTGTTCCCAGAATTCTCTTCTCTGCTTGTCCTGCCTGTACTTCCTGCTGTGCTACTGGCCAATAAGCATTTTATTTATACAGAGCAATACCCACAGCACTTCCCTTTTCTCTTTTTTAAAGGAAGATTTTAACTTTCACATAGTAAAATTACTAAAACAAATAATTATCAAGCAAGAATTACAGTTACCATGTTAAAGAAGATATCCTATCTAACCTATATTTGTGAGTCTAAGGTTTCATATCTAACTTATCTTTTATTATAACTGAGGGAATTATAACTATCCAGTCTTCATCTACATTAAAGACCACAGAAGGATATAATATTACCTGAGAAATGGGAGAAGAATGCAAACAGCTTGTGAGAGTCTTGCGAGAGTAGACAGAGACAGCTGGCAGCCTGGACAGTCATCCAAAGTTCTTTTGTAAATTTGGGGCACCTGTTTTCAGCGCACAGGCCTAGAGTCCCTCAGTCACTTTTCTCTGTGTCCTGCAGAATGTCTGGCAGTTTCCTCTGCAAAGCAGGAACCTGAAGGGCCATTTTGCCAAGCAGAGTTAGTGGTCACCCTCCTATGGGTCCTGCATGTCCAGTTGATCAAGAAGTCCAAGCAAGAACAGTTTCTTGTCCAAATGGCTATTTTGCCAAGAAGAAGGTAAACTCCATATGTAGTTTCTTTGATGCCCATCCTCCTTAAATGTGATTTTATTTGTATGTTAATGAGTAAAGGTGCCTGGGGGTCAGAGCTAATAGCAAGCCATGGCAGAAGCCAGGTGGTGGTGGTGCACACCTTTAATACCCATCACATGAAAGGCAGATCTCTGTGTGTGTTCAAGGATACAGCCAGCATTGGAGACACACACCTTTAATATCAACACCAACCATAGAAGACCTGGAGGTCTGTACAGACAGGCAGTGACGAGGAGGTCACGTGGTTGGGTTTGCAACCAATGAGGAGGCAGAACAGAAAGTCAATAAAAAGACAGACACACAGGAAGTAGGCCTCTTTCTGAGGGGAAGGACGACAGTGGCAGGAAGGGTAAGAAAGGGTTTTTAGTATCAGTTCTTAGCCACTGCTCTGAACTCTTGGGCTTTTAACTTGGCTCTGTGTTTCTTATTTAATAAGACTGTTACAACTACATGTGTGTGTGTGAAGAAGTTCAGAAAAAGGTAATATTGGGTAACAAGGAGTGGGTGGGCAACAGGCTATATGGAACATGAAAGAATCTGGGAGTGGGAGGTTATCAGTGTGGATAGATATAGTGGGGAGGTAGGTCCTATGGGCAAAGGAGACAACCCAAACATGCTTTCAGTATTTACTTAAAAATGTTAATAAGAAGAAACCTCAAGACACAAAAGTGTGAATTTTATTGCATTCAAGTATTATTTTGTATATAAATTTGAGTGCATACCTGATAAATCATTATATATGATGTGAATAAACCTGTTTTAAAAGTATTTCAAGCAATTAATTTGAGAATATTAAGGTAATTTAGTCAAAGAAACTTAATAACTATAATTAATGTAGGAAAATGTGCCTCTTCCTATTTTCCTAATAATAAGATTATTTCTCCAGTTCAGCTGAGATAAACTCCTTATGCTCTGCTTTTTCTCAACATAACATTTTCATTGATTATTTTGGAATTGCATACAATACATTCCAGTAACACTTGCTTCTCCTTCCTCCCAGGTTCACCCTCCTACCCTTGTGCCCCTCCAATATCCAATGTACAGTTTGTGTCGCCCAGATACTCACTGTAACATAGTCAAACTTCCAGCAGCCAGCCCCTTAAAGATAGCTGAGTCCTTTCCCATCCTCCCAGCAGAAGCCAACAACTGTGGAGGGCAACACTTCAGCATCTTTATACTAACATTTAAGAGCTCTCCTCAATGGCCTCCTGTCTAGACTATTTCTTTTTTCTTTGTGGGTGGGAATGGAGTTATTGTAGAAGCCTTCAGTATCTCTCATTCTCAATTCTGATTCTGAAGTCATGGATATCACTGCAACAGATGCTTCTTTGTCCATAACAGCCAGCGGCAGCATGGATCATGGTTTCCTGAGGCTTCATAGACCATGGACAACCACATGGTTTCCAGTGGCATCATGTAACATGGACCTCATCATGGCTTCAGCATAGATTCCAGCATGAATCATGGACAGCAACATGGTTTTCGGTGGCATCAGAGACCACAGACATCAATATGGTCTCCTGTGGCAGCCTTGGTTACCAACGTCAACATGCTCTCAATGGCAGCATGAACCATAGACATTGATAGTCTCTGGTGCAAAGACCACAGACACTAATATAGTCCTTGGCAGCAGCATAGCCCACAGACATCCACATGGTCTCCAGGATGCATGGTCAGCAGCAACATGGATAACAGGCATCTATGTGGCCCCAGCGGGCAGCACAAACCACAGACAAATGGGAGCCCAAACCAAGGACATATGCATGTCCTCTGGAGGCAGTACAGACCAGAGATATCAACAAGGTCTCTAGGGGTAGCACAGGCCACTCACACCAACAAGGCTCCTGGTGGTAACACAAACCACGGGTATCAGCATGGCTTCAGATGGCAGCAGACCTTGGATATCAACATGGTTGAGGCTTCTTTCTAATGCACATAATAAAGCAAATATCCTGGATAATAGTTGAAGCCTTGTAACTTTAAAATTTTTCACTTCTGATAGAATGTTCATAATGAAATAATCCCTTATAATCACATTTTTAAAACCATATACTTTCCCTGAAATTCATCAAAATAAAAAAAAAAGTCACAGCTTAAGTCAAGGATTCTTCTGAACCTGAAGAAGAACAAGTTTGGGAGTGACTCAGATGCAGAGAGGAGTATGCAGACATCATAGATACGGTGCTCTTTGTATTGGTGAAAAAATAGAGTCAAACAAAGCAGTTCTGAAAGTAAGAGTCATTGAAATCTTTTTGCGATTGCACAGTACCAGAAGGAACAGGGCTGGTGGAGGAAGGTTTTCTCGCTCCTAACTCCTGAAGGTTTTTTAACTTCATGCACTTGGACAGAACATAATTGTGGTGGTTGACTGTATTAGAAAAGCTTCCTCACTTTAAGGCAGATGGGAAACAGAGTGCAAAGAAGGAACAGAGGACCACATGTAACTTTCAAAACATGTCCCCAGTGACCTACTTCCTCCAACTAGGAACCACTTCCTAAATTTTCAGAACCTCCCCAAATAGTGTTCCTTCCTAGAAGCAAGCATTCCATATATATATACCTGTAATGGATATTTCATATTTAAACAATGGCACAAGGCAAGGACTTTCTCTTCATACCCAGATGAATAAACAGTCTACACACATATACATACTGATGATATCACAAATTTGAAAAGTATCCAAAACAATGAATTACCCATATCTAAATGAGAATTATGTGTCTACATCTGTGCATGCCACTGATGTCCTGAATTTTTATAAGGAACAATATAAGACAGACCATAATACCTTGTAACTGCTCTCCCCAGTTAATTAAAACACTCTAGCTCCAAAGCAGGTTTGCCTGACTTACTCTCCCCTTATCATGCTTTCCACCCCAACTGGTGATGATTTTAGTAATGAATGTACATACTTTTATCTCTATGATTCACTGTAGGAAAAAACAGCTTCTAGAGCATGAAATCAAATATTTTATGAGTTAGAAGTATAGAGATTTTCAATATATATATATATTGAAAATATAGATATAGTATGTATTATTGTATATGGTTTATATAATGGCCTGATATTCTTATTTTCGAAATGCCTAGGTAAATTAGTCTTACAAAATTTCAAAGGTACTAGAATAAGTCATATTTCTGTTGATGTATTTCTCAAATTCAAACATTTTGAATTCCTTTGGCTGCTACTGAAACTGAGCAGTTTTGAAAATAAGGGAGGTGTACATGTAAATTCCCAAAATATTATATAGTCAAACTTTACCTGTATAAACTGAGAACACTGGTGGAGTTGGGTGTCAATTTAAATTTAAAATATCCAATTGTCTCAAATTGAATAATTTGAAGATATAAACACATATATACTTTTCAGATATATTCAAAGCAATCTCAAATATTAGATCCATTACAACAGTAGGCATTCAATAAATATCTTTTTTTAAAATAAAATAACAGAGTGCTGTCTCATAATGGCCACACCAGGATCACTTTGATGAATGAACAAGAGTGAGAACAGGTAAAAGAGGTAGAAGAAAATAAATAAGCATTAAGTTACTTTCCCCAAACCCAACATAAAAGCAAAATAGCAATGAGGCAGCAGAACAATAATAAAAATGAACATTTATAATAAAACCTAACATTAGGATGTTCTCAGAACCCACAGTATGTTATAATGCAGCACAACTCAACACAATGTAATGCCATACAAACAGGAATAAATCACAGGGCATGCAAATACTTGAGTTCTTTGAGAGAACAGAAAGAAGAAAACAAAAGGAAGATAGGGTCTAATACACTTGAGAACATAGTGGACCTCAACTAGCTGGATAGGCTCTATTTTCAGAGTCATTTTGTTTTGGTTTTATTTTTTACATATCTGAGATTGTGTCTAGGTTATATGACCCAGGGAGCACTGAATTTACAGTCCTACTGTACGGCTTTGTACTCAGACAGGGACCAGCACTTGGTTTGATTCTTAACTATGCTCATCCTTATTTTCTTTATAACTTTTGATGAACAAGTTCCATATTTCCAGTTTTTACTATTTCCAGTTAGCTTCCAATTCTTAGGAATGGTGACTATTAAATATCAGTCTAATTATCAAGTTCCTGTGTCATGCGTGGGGCTAGAGTATTGTGCCATATTTACTTCCTGTCAGGGGTCATAAAATAGAGGAGGAGACTTCATTTCAGAATCTTGGATTATGCAGTTGAGATTAAGGATTAGAATATGCTCAGTAAACGAAAGGCATAAGGACTCACTCAAGACTTACTAGGTAGAGGGTACCCATGGCTACTGAGATTAATTCCAGGCCTTATTTGCTGAGAACATGGGGCTTCTCAGATATTGTCTATCATGGTTAGGATGATACTTGAATTACATGAAGGTCAGACTGTAGATCATGATGCTAATCTTTTTCAATGTCTTATGTTTTTCAATGTCTTTTTCTATTTCTTCTTCTTTGATGAACATAATGATTGTACAAAGTTTTCCAAAAATAGATTGCAGGAAATTTGTCTATAAATTTCCAGGTTCATAAACAATATGCTGACCCCAGCAGTGGAGCTCAGGAGGAGATGAAACAAACTGAGTTATAGATCAAGACAGGTTCGGGCCTGCAGCTCTGTGACTTAGTTGTTGATAGGAATGTGCCAGAATTTGTTTCTCCAAATTACATAAGTATACTAAAAGGAAGATAAATTAATTAATTAGTGGGCTAAACTGAAGTCACTTTAGTCACATGAAGCAGTACTAGGATTCAGTTTCTGGACTCCAAGCCACTTCTGCCATGATGTTTCCTGAATTGGTGATGTGAGACCAGACTTTAAAAATCATCGCTGGAACTGGGGTTATGGCTCTGGGCAAAGTGCCTGCTGCTCAAGCATGAACATGAGTTGGGTTTTTACACCCACCAAAGAGGTAAGTGAGATTTTGTGGAATATTACTTTAAGGTGTGTTACTTTTGTTTATGTCACATTTGTTTAATTCTGTGAAGCTGTGTTACTTTTCCTGTTGAAAACACCTAATGGTCTAATAAAGAGCTGAATAGCCAATAGCAAAGCAGGAGAAAGGATAGGCGGGGCTGGCATGCAGAGAGAATTTATAGAAGGAGAAATCTGGGAGGAAAAAAGAGAGAACTAGGAGCAAGAGAAGGAGGAAGACTCCAGGGGCCAGCTGCCCAGCCATGCATGGAGTAAGAGAACGGGAAAAGCCCTGAGGCAAAAGGTAGATGGGATAAGTTAAGGAAAACTGACAAGAAACAAGCCAAGCTAAGGCCTAGCATTCATAAGTAAGAATAAGCGTGTCTGATTTATTTGGGAGCTGAGTGCCACCCCCCAAGGGAAAAACAATAACAACAACATGAGGTAGGACACATCTGGGTAGGTAGATCTCAGAGGCTTGGTGGACAGCTAGTCTAGGTAAAATGGCATGCTTCATACTCAGTGTCTCAAAAAATAAGGTAGAGAACTGGTTGGAGATGGTATAGCAATGTCAAACCCTGACCTCCAAAAATATCTGCACAAGAGAGTGAAATTGCAAATATGTGTAAACCAGAGGAAGTGAAGGAGGGACAGAGTGTGGGAGGGAAGGACGGAATAGGGAAAGACAGGAAGGGGTGGGGGACAGGGGAAAGGAGAAGCTGGAGGAGGAAGAAAGCAAAACAAAACCATCACTCCTTGAAAACCATGGCTCTTTGAAAAGGAATTGAGTGAAGGTAAGAATCATGGATCATAACCAGAAAAGGATGTGAAGTCTTCATTGTGATTATCTCAGTCTTCCCAAGATGAATGAGCTACAGTGGCTGCTGTCTTCACCTCATTGTCTTTCATTACTGAGAAATTCAAACCACTGAACTCTTCGAGGTTGAAACATTCCCAAGATACGGTAACAAGGTATAAGTATTCCTTTTAAACCTCGTTTCATTATTTCGTCATATCAATCAATTACAACCATCAGCCCTGATAACTTTTCTTTCATCATTTTGCATATAATCTCTTCTTATAAGGCTTAAGTTTCTGCCTCATGAATCAAACAACTGAATAATTATCCAGTTAGTTGAACCAAGATAGAATATTGATCTAACAGAGCACTGACTGAAATATATCTGTTAAATTAAAAGTAATTGAAAGCTTGAAGCCCATTTGACTAAGTGAAAAGCCTGCTAATAACTATATCTGTGAAACATGTAGCCCCATCCAATATAAATGGTGTTTTTCCTTAGAATGTGTTATGTTCATGTAGTAGGGCTAACCTTCCTTATAGAGCTGGCAATGTCAAACTTTACTGTATATTGCAATCATCTGTTAAGCTATTAATAAGCCACTTGTCTTTGTTCATACACCAGACCAATTAAGTCAGAATTTATTGAGGTGGCACCCACAAATCATCATTTAAAAACACTACAGGTGAAGATGATATGCAAAGAAGATGTCCTAAAATCTCTTTGGCGGCAGTAATTTAGGCTTTCTTATTTTTCCTCTTACTAAACACCTGTACTGTGTTTCTAATTTCACACTATTCATGAAAATTTGCTCAGTTTTCTACTGGCTTATCCATGAACAAGGACTTACACGTGTCCAACTTGTCTCTAGTATAATAACCTGGAATCATCAAAACAGTGACCCTCAGAAACATCTATTGTCTTATTACCATCACACTCTCTCCCATCCCAGCTTATTTGTTATAAGTCCCTTTCTGTAATTTGTAATTCTGTTAAAAGTCCCTTTCTGTAATTTGTAATTCTGTTCTACCAGGACTAAAGACTTCTCTCTGTCTCTGTCTCTGTCTCTGTCTCTGTCTCTGTCTCTCTCTCTCTCTCTCTCTGTGTGTGTGTGTGTGTGTGTGTGTGTGTGTGTGTGTGTGTGTGTGTCTATTTGTGTGTTGTCAAGTCAGCTGGGTTTCCTGGATAGCAAGCCTCACAGATTCCACTTCCCACCTCAGCCTCCTTAGAGCTACCTTTACAGGCATACCACCATGAGACTTCACCTTCATGTCAGAGTCAGGGGTCAAACTTAAGTCATCATACTTGTACAACAAGGCATTTTACAGACTGAGCTATCTCCTAGACCTTCAAGACTTTTTATATTCTGCACAGAGACCAGGCGTCCAGCCTTTGTCCTTATCAGACTTGTTCACTGTGACCACAGTAGCCTTAAACTTGATTTCTTGGTTTGACTTTAGCAATAATACAGCCTTTTGATTCATTGCCCCCGTCTGTCATTGAAGTTGCTTTCTTTTCTTTTTTTATTATTTATTTTACAGTTTCCTACACTGCATTTCCATCATATTCACCTTTCTCCACAAACTCCCCCAGATCCAGCCCTCCTTCCCTACTCACTCAGATTTGTGTCTCTACTTCTCTTTCCTCCTCCTCATCTTATTGTTCCTTATCAACTCAATTTTGTGATGTTTACGTACTCTTAGAAGTGTGCTTTTCCACTGGAGTGTGGCTAATGGCAGAAAGAAAGTCAGTTTTCATTACGAAGATGCTTTCTTTCCTTGTGCATACAATAAAATCACCTCCTCACCTTAGAAACAGAACTGTCATTCTCTTGTTCTCTTTTTGGAAACTGTAAAATGTCAATTCAGTCCATGTCAAATATACTCTTTAAAAATTCAATAATATTAAAAGTAGAGTGAGCTACTTTAACAGACAGCTTCTAAAAAAAATCAGACTAAAGTAAAGTCATCAATGGCCACACACAATAAACTTGACTTTGAGGGTTCTTATTCTGCTGCTTAGAAAAACAAAGAAGGTAGTCATGAAACAGTTGCTCATTCCATCATAATGCATGTTTCCAAAATTCTTATTTATAAGCTATCCCAGAGGTCAAACATTATAGGAAAGTATGAAACAGAAAGGCAGTGTACACCAGTGGGAGAAGAGAGTGTCTAAAACCTTTTAATCTAGCATAGTGATTCCAGGTGAAGTAGCACCAAGTAGTCAGTGTTGAAGTAGATAATGCCTCATGTCTGTGCTGCTTCTATAATCATCAGGTCTTGTGGGCAGAAATACAGAGTCCTGTTCTGTGAATCCATTGTGAACAGTACTTCAAGTTATGGCTAGGAATATGAGTTGTAGATGCCAAGACTTTTTTCCTACATAAATATTGTAAGGTGACAGTTCCTAAGTAAAGTGGGTTAGTATTGGTGAAATTATTAAGGCCACTCCACTTAGTTAAAAGGAAGATTTATTTAGTGGGCAACTTACAAAAAGGGAAAGGTAGGTTGCAGGGTCTGGGGAAGGTATATCGCAGTCCAGCAGTGTTCTCTGGAGCTCTGCTCAGTCCACCTCCGCCTTTCAGGGTCCCGGCACAGAGAGAGTGCTCACCCATCCAGTTCTCAGGTCTCCAGGTACCCCCCTGGCCCCGTCTCATAGGTGTGACAGTTGCCAGAGTCTCAGTGGGGGTTGGAACTTTCAGATCCAAGCTGGAATGGCTACCCACTACATCTCCCCCTTTTTGTCTAAATAAGAAGGTTCTAAACTAATACAAGACTATATACAAAGGAATGGTTATCTCTGGGCCAGGACCCTGAACGGACCCTGAATGGGACCCTGACATGGACACTAGGTGTGGAGAAAGAATATGATCAAAATACACTGTATAAAATTAAGTAAAAATATTGAATAAGTCTTTCAGAATTTTTCTTTTACAATGTATGATAAACTGTTATCAAATTGGTCTTCTTGAGGAAGAGTTACCTGTAGGAAGGTAAATTCATATTCATGCACCCAGTCAGCTTATGCAGAAGGGTATCAATTCTCAAGCCATGTGGCACATTATAACAAATGTATTTCTTTATTTAAAAGAGGCTAATGTTGTTGTTCTGATTCTTATTATATAAATATGATATTGATATTAACAATTAAATAAAACAAAATATACATATAATTACCTGGAATCTCACTAACTAATAATTTAGTAATATATAGAAAAGTCTTTTTTCCTTATATGTACAAAATTTAAAAGGTTATGTCACAGGTGATACGCTATCTCCATACTTTAGTATTTTCATTTAAAATATGGAAATAGCATTGCATAGGGATTCTCTTTTTGGATTAAATAGAATGATTTAGTAATATCTAGACATTTGACACATTGAACAGTCATCTCAGTTCTATATATGCCCTTCCAATGAAATCTGCTCAAATTAACACAGGTCAAGCCAAAATGTGTAGATGTATGACAGAAATGAAAACTAAAACTTTATGGTGCGTAGATGTGACTTCAGCCTCTCCACTTAGGTGCCTATCTTACATGCTTTATCCTGGCCAGACTGAGATGATGTTGAGGTATCAAGAACATTAAGCACTAAGAGACTTAGTCCACTTAATTCGATATGAAGTTAATTACACTGAACTTGTGGCCTCCTTACATGCTTTGCCTGTTTCTCATGGGAACTGGAGAACATAACTGGAGAGCCATGTTATGTATACTAACATGTAGTGGGTAGCCATTCCAGCTTGGATCTGGAAGTTCTAACCCCCATTGAGACTCTAGCAACTGTCATGCCTACGAGGCAGGGCCAGGGGAGGTGCCTGGAGACCCAAGAGCTGGATGGGCCCGCGCTCTCTCTGTGCTGGGACCTGATCATATTCTTTCTCCACACCTAATGTCTTAACTCCTTCTAGATCTAACCCATCTCCCTACACACCAAACTTCATGCTCTCTTTCTCTCTCAAAACCAAAACACAAAGCACCAAAACTAAAATAACAAAATAAAACAAAAGGTGTTAAAACAAAACACAACATGGAGTTCATTTTGTGTTGGCCAATGATCCCTGGGCACCAGGTCTACCCTGGAGTGTAGTTGATATACCAGAGACACTTCATTGGAGAAAAGTGAATTTTGTTCCTTTCCTAGCACTTATCATTGGCATATAGCTTCTTGTTAATGGATATGTCCACTTCCTCTCCTCTATGCAAGGGTTTTGCCTGGTTTGAACTTGTACAGGTCTTATGCATGCTGTAGCAGTTTCTCTGAGTTCACATGTGTGTTAGTGTGTTGTGTCTGGATGATGCTGTTTCCTTGGAGTCATTCACCATGTCTGACTCTTACAATCTTTCTGCTTCCTCCATGAATAGATTTCTGAGCCTTGAGAAAGTGTTTTATACAGACATCACATCATGAACATGTCAGAGACAGATGAACTGACAAACTCCCAGTGAGGACTTAACTCTCATGACCATCAGAGTCAGGAGATGTTGATATACTGTGAGATTTAGAGCATCACAATGTCAGTACTCTGCTCTCCCGTAATCTCACCATTGTAAATGTCAACATAAAAGCCTTGACCCTGTAAGTAGGTATGGTGAGCTCAGTCTGTAAAAGGCAAAAGTACTATAGAAATTGCTCCCAAGTCTCTTTCTCTTTTTGCACACTGTCTAGTTGTGAGGTAATTGCATCTACTGCAAGAAGAAACTTCTCTGATGAGGTTTGGCTGTTATTCTCACCTATAGATATATAACAATATGTCATTAAGCATCTTTCTATTGCGGTGTTCCTTTAACAGAATAATAATAGTAGGTTTACCCTATTGTCTATAACCTATCTAGTTTCAGGTTCTTGATCACTTTAGCAGTGTCAGGTATGTGTTTGCTCTCCTGGAGTAGACTTTAAATCAAATAAGAAAGTGGTTGGTTACTCCTCTGACATCTGTGCCACTATTGAATTATTATATCTTGTATCAAGTATTTTTATATGTGTATTTTTATATGTGTTCATAGTTGGGTGATATCGGCGATCCTCTTTTTTTCTCCAGTAGCGTGCAAAGTATCTTCCAGTACCATGAATACTAAGTTAGTTGGGGTGTTGTAGTTGTAGTTGGTCATTAGCTCAATTTCTTTATGTATGATGACATAAGTGAGTTTTGCCTTTAGTAATAGGGTCTTAGCATTATATTATGGAGAGTAACCAATAGCCTTGGCAATAGCCTATAATATTTTGGGGTGGGACAGGCCTCTTTTGCCAATGACTCAACAAAATATATCATATTGACATAGGAGGTTCTACTTGTTGGCATAAAATGTCTAATTGGGGAATTCTCTTTCCCTATTATGTGGTGATGCCATGTAAATTCTTTTCATATATATATATATATATATATATATATATATATATATATATGAGCTCATATGTTAATTGGTTTTCTATGGCTTTTCAAAAGGCCTTTAATGTTAGTTGTCCCTTTAAATATTTCCCCCTTTACTCTGCTCTCTCATTAAATTTTAATAGACCATATCAAATAAAATTATACTTCCAAGATTTTGAATCTTGCCTGAAAATCTTCAGCTTTTAAATCTACTGACCACCAGCTATTATGTGATTATTCTCACAATCCTAAAGACTGAAACAGTCACCAGCCCCAAAGCAAACTTGGATATCAGAAACTAAATCATAAGATAACGTAGCACTTTTTCCTCATCATTTGAAGAGATAAGACTGTGTTGAGTCATGTCATGTAACAAGTAATAACTCAGCTTAGTCTCTTAAAAGATAATTTGAAGAAAGGCCATTTGGTAGCCATATCCAAAATATGCATTCCTCTGAGTAGTTTAAACCTATATAAGATATCTGATATAATGTTTGTTTGTTTGTTATCAAATTTAACCTAATTAGGATCAAATAAATAATTATTCTAGTTTTTAAAAATGTTGTTAGGGCTTGCCTCATAATGAATAGGATCGAGGCAATAACAAGCCAACAAAATTCCTACTTAGTAAGCTTTTAAATTTCTAAAATTTTTCTGGTAGTCAGATTGGTGAATACCTTAACTGTCATCATAGAGCCTTCATCCAGTAACTGATGGAGGCAGATGCAGAGATCCACAGCTAAGTACCAAGCCAACCTCTGTAAGTCCAGTCAAAGAGAGGGAAGAAGGATTATATGAGCAAGGGGGGTCAATATCAAGATAGGGAAATCTTCAGAGACAACTGAACTGAGCTCATAGGAACTCACGAACTTTAGACTGACAGCTGTGGAACCTGCATGGAACCTGACTAGACCTTGTGCATAGGGGAGACAATTGTGTAGCTGGGTCTGTTTGAGGGCCCCCCGGCAGTGTGATCAGGACCTATCCCTCCTGCATGAGCTGGCTTCTAGATCCCATTACCTATGGTGGGACACTTTGCTCACCCTTGAGACAGTGGGGATGGGCTGGGTCCTGCCTCAATTGAATGTACGGGGCTTTGCTGTCCTCTCATGGGAGAATTTACCCTTTTGGAGGAGGGGATGAGGGGTAGGTCTGGGGGGAGGCTAGGTGGGGGTGGGGGAAGCAGGAGGAGGGATGAGAGGGGCATCTGTGGTTGGTATGTAAAATGAATAAAATTTTTTTTAAATAAAAAATTAAAAAATGTTTCCTTTAAATTAATTTTTTGAGTGTTGGGGATAGGACCTAGAGTCTCACACATACTAGTTCAACACTCCACCAAGACATATCTCTAACCCTAGTTTTGTTGTTTGACAGTTTCATAGGTTTATATAATAAATTCTGTTCTTTTTTTTTTCCATACACTATTTCCCTCTCCCTCTACAACCTTCTTCTCAACAAGCCCTCTCCTACTTCCATGTTTTTCTTTTGGGGTGTGGCCCACTGAATTTCATAAGAATGACTTTTCTATGCATGGTGTGTGGGGGGTGTTATTTGGTGGAGCAAGGGCAATTTATCCATGGCTACATCATTGAAGAAATGGCATCCCCCTTCTGTGACAACCCTCCCCGACTCATGATACGGTGCTGAAGAAGCCAAAGCACTAGAGGTTTTATTGGGATAACCACAGCTGAGTGCAACGGTTATGCAGGTCCAGATGACACCTTTTTGCTTCACATCACTCCAATCTGAGCTCTTACATAGTCTTTCTTCCCCCTTGTGAGTGATGTTCCTTGTGCCTTGGAGTGAGTGATATAGCTGTCCCATTTAGGACCAAATGTTACACTATGATTTATTCTTGGCACTTGGTCAGTTATGAGTTTCTGCATTGGCCATTACCCACTACAGTAGGGAGTTCATTTGACATAGGTTGGGTACAGCACGAATTTATGGATCCAAACATGAGTAGTTAGAAGAAAGTTTGACATGATTGTTTAGCAGAACAGGGGTAGTAGGATACCGTTAAGGTCATGGGCCATATACAAGCACATGCTTGTGTTACATTGAAAGGCTATTTAACACAGATGGAACTGCAGGCTACAGAGCCACAAGAAATGACTAATATGAAGAAACTTTGACTTTCAAATCCCAGTGAGTAGAGAATGCTAGAATATTGTCCTAGTAATGAGTACAGCCCTGACTGCATAAGTGACAAGACCAAATTAACTATAAGTTAAATCCAAACTGTCTGTAAGAAGTAGGCATAGATAATAGAATTGACCCATCCTCAAGATGTGTGTAACAGGGAAAGAAGGATTAAAATGGGATACAGAAGATGCATTTAAGTCCTGTTAAAGATTTGCTGATGTTTGTGGTAGAAGTCAAAGGATATTGTTATAACATTGGAATATTTTGAAATTTCATTTCATTGTTGAGTCATCCAACAAATAATAAAATTTTGATTGAATAAATCAAAATAATTTTGGCAAATGGAATGAGGGTAGAGTAATAATAGACTAACTTATAAATGCAGAGAGATAATAATTATGATGTATGATTATGAATAAAAATAAGTTGTATAATCAGGCTAAAATTCTGAGTATAAGCATGTTTTAGTTACTTTCCTGTTGTGATAAAATATCACAGTCAGTTTTCTTTAAGGGTGTGGCCCATAGTAGAACAGAAATTTCCAGTATATAACACTACTCATGACTGTATGGGTTGTACAAATTATATTCAGTGGATTATTAGAAAGAAAGAAAAGAAGACTTTAAGTTGGGAAGTGATGGTTTTCCTGAAAAGAATTAGGGGAGACTATTAGCAGTGAATATAATCAAGATGCATTTTATGAAATTATCAAATAATTTAAAATGTTATATTGAATTTTTTTGTAAAATTCACCAAAACAGAGCATTAGATTATTTCTCAAGGAGAGAAACTGCAGTGTCTGCAATACACAGGGTTATCATAGGGACCTCCACACAATACAATAGTTTAAGGAACAAATACACGTACGTGATTCCAGGTTAGGAGATAGTTGGGCAAATTTAAAAGGGTTTAGAAGATCCTGATCATGTCTTTATGATTATCTAAATATTCCCAGTATCTTTTTAATCTCTAATTTTATTAATTTGGGTCTACTCTTCCTTTTGGTTAATTTGACTAAAGATTTGTTATTTTGCTTATCTTTTCAAAGAACCCATTCTTTGATTTTATTGATTCTTTTTATTATTTTTTTCTCATTTTATTAATTTCAGCCCATTTTATATTATATTATATATCCCATAAATATTTGTTATTTCTATCCTCCTACTTCTTTGGAGATTGGTTTGTACTTGTTTTACTTTTCAGTGTCTTAACATCCATTCATGTTCATATAACTCCAGGATTTAAAATTCTTTTTCCTTCTTGGTTTCTGCAATGGCCCATTCATCATTCAATAGTGTGTAATTTAGTCTCTGTAACGTCTTTGTAATATTTTCTGTAGCTTGTCTTGCTGTTTATTTCAACTTTATTCCATTTGGTCACATAGGATAAAGGACTATAGTTTAGTTTTCCTATATTTGTTGAGATTTTCTTTGTGGCCAATATGAGATCCACTTCAGAGAAGGTTCCATGGGTTGCTAAGAAGAACATGAATTATTTCTTGTTTGGATGTCTCCTAGGTCGATTTCATTTATGGTGCTCTTTAATGCCAATATGTCTTTACTGATTGCCATACAGTTGATCTGTCAAATAGTAGAACATCAAAGTCACCCGCTATTTCTGTTTCAGCATGTAGCTGTGATTTAAAAGCTGTTAGTGTTTGCGTCACGAAATTGGATGAGCCTATATTGGGTGCACATATATTTAGAATTGTAATTTCCTCCTGATGGAATGCTTTCTTGATAAGTATCTCTTCCGAAAATAATTTTTGTCGAGTTTATTTTGTCAGATATTAATATAGAGTGATTACTTGTTTTCTTGTCCCATTTTCTTAGAGTACATTTTTCTCTTCTTTTACCTAAGACTATATTCATCTTTGGCAGAAAGGTGTTCTGGAGTCAGTGAAAAGAAACTCTGTTTCCTAATCCAATGTAATCCAATTGTCTGTGTTTTAGATGGGCGAATTGAGATTACTAATCAGAAGTTACACTTGAAAGGTCTATAATGCTACCTGTCATTGAGTTGATTTTGTAGTGTTTGGGAATTTCTTAGTCTTCTGTTTAATCAGTGTCATAGCATGTTTTATTTTCTTTTCCTCTCTTAGTACATTGTGTGCATTTTGAAGTATTCTTTCCAATGTCCTCTTTAGGTAGCTTGGTTATCATGAATTTCCTAGCTGGATTTTATTATATGTTACTGTCATTCATGATTTATATTTTTGCTTGGAATATTAGGGTGAATTGGTAATGGTGATCTTTTGGATTTTGAAACACATCAGTCCAAGCTCCTTTTTTTATGGTTTAGATTAAAACATAGTATTTATTCTGTTGGGACTGCTTTTGTATATAACTTGGGCCTTCTCTTTTTCAGGTATAGTATATTTTCTTTGCTATGTTAATTGGATGTCTTTACTGTAATATAATATGGGGAGCTCCTTTTCTGTCTATCTGATGTGCTTCTATTATATGGATGAGCTTCCCTTTCTCTAGATTTTGGAAATTTTCTTCTATAGTTTGATTAAAAATATTTTCTAAAAATTTTACATGGAATTTTTCTTCATGTATGCCTACAACATGTAGTTTCCTTTTCGTGAAATCCCAGAATTCTTTTATGTTTTGTTCATACATTTAGAAACTTATTGACTTTTAATGAATGATCTAATTCCTCTATTTTGTTTTTATACCTTGATATTCTATTTTCCACATGAATCATTCTACTTTTGAGGTTTTCTGCTGAATGTTTTATTTGATCTATGGTTTTTTTTTTTAATCTTAGTTTGGGTTTTCTTCAGTATTTCTGTCTATTAAATTCTATTTTCATTTCACAAATTAACTTCCTTTTTCATCCACCTAGCCATTTTTTTCCCTCTTGGAACATCTTGGAGTCCCCTTCATATCATTTTTACCACATTTATGGTCATTCTTTTGAATCCCATATCTGGAATTTCATGTAAGTCATTTTTATTGGAGTCATCAGTGTGGTACTTTTTGGCATTTTGGGATGGTGACAAGTGGTCTTACTTTACTTTTCATGGTACTTGTGTTTTTGTACTGGGAGAGTCCCACCTGGGGTTAGATGATTGGTTAAGATTTGTTCTTTTTGCTTTTGTCTTAATTCACTTTGCCTCTTTTCTTTCAGTGGATGTATTTGCAGTGTTCAGGGAAGAACAAGCTGTAGTACAGGTCTGGTGGTACTTCCAATTGCTGGACTAGTGTCTCACATGTCATGAGCTATCTGTGACCTGCTCCTGTTGGTTGAATACTGCCTATAACAAGAATCATTATCCAGTAGTCAACTCACTCTGATAATAGAGTGTCAGATGACTACAAATCAGACACTTGATATGTACCATTAGTTTACTAAGTAAAGGAAGCCATGACATTGAATATACTATTATGTTAGTGTGAGTGGAAAGGAAAAGAGGAGTTATGAGGTCATGATGAGCTAGTGATAAGGGTTATGTTGTTAGAGGGGAAATTGAGGACAGGGACATACATGGGAGTAGAAATATTCAAGGTAAAGGGGAAAGTAAGGTGGATGAGTTTGGGGTTAATGGTAGACTAAAAAGAGGAAGTAAAAATATGTAACCAGCTATCATAAACTAGGTCAGCCTTTGGGAGATATAACAG
Organism: Peromyscus maniculatus bairdii; assembly: GCF_049852395.1. Taxonomy (NCBI): domain Eukaryota; kingdom Metazoa; phylum Chordata; class Mammalia; order Rodentia; family Cricetidae; genus Peromyscus; species Peromyscus maniculatus. Next base: position 71,133,891 of record NC_134870.1, on the reverse strand, counting down.
TAAGATAAACAGTTACTAGAAAAAGAAGAGGTATAAAGGAAAGTGTGTGTGTGTGTGAGAGAGAGAGAGAGAGAGAGAGAGAAAGAAAATGGCTGTAGGAGAAAGAGAAAACTTGGTGAAGTTCTAAGACTCTAGAACCACTGGAAGATAAGGAGAAGCTATAGTGGGGAATGGGAGAGGAGTGGAGATAGAAGAAAGTGAAGTCATTGGAATGAATATTGATTTTGTCTCCTTAGTAGATCCTCTGTTTTGTCTCTCTCGTCCTCTTCTAGACTGTACTCTTTGCTAATTTTTATCAGTCTTGTTTTCTCTACTTCCCTTGTATATGGAGTTTTCTTGGCTATGTTCTTGGAGCTGGGGATACCTGAGGACAATTCCACCTAGCCAAAGTTTCTGTGTTCCTCAAGTCAGGAGTAATGGTGGCTATGTGGTACCCAAAGGGCTTTATAGGCTTGTACTTGGCTCCTATAGCTTTGGCTTTCCTTGTTGGGCACTGATTGTGGCCCTGACAGTCGTGGTTGGGAACATCTTCTGTGAAACCCTTACCAGGAATGCTTGTGCAGATTTCATGGCCGGATTTCAGCCCAGTTTGCCTAGGGTAAGATTCTGCTACTGTGGTGATTGTTGCATTGGTTACAGTCATGATTATAGAGAAAGTCTGTGAGTCTGACATTAGGAGAAGCTTGTTGGTGTGTTGATCCAGTCTATTCTGGGACTGGAGAAGTAGCAGGTGGGGTGATAAAATCTTCCAGTTCTCTTTATTCCTCAAACTCTAATCAGCCACTTGTTCCAGCATTGGCTTCCAGTCTGCCATCTTACCCCAAATTAAGAGTTTCAAAGTCAGTTTCTGATAGTGTGGTTTGTAACGTTGATATTAAAACATCCTTGCCCTTAAATAGTGTTTCCAAGGCTTGAAATACAAGTCCTCCCTACGCCTCTAAATCAAGAATTATCCTCTCCATTCTTTTTCATTGAAATGCAAATCTTTTTGGAGAGGATTTGCATTTTAATTAAGCTGCTAATACTTTGGAGTTAATGAGTTTAATCTAAGACTTTCTTTTTGACAGGAAAGTGCAAGACTAACAGAAAGTCCTTGATCATTTGGGAAAATGTAAGGCATCCATGTGTTACTTAAAATATGTAAGAAAGGCACATATTAGGGACAAAAATAGGATTTATCCTAGACATCTTAAAACGCCACAGAGGACTGCTGAATGGCATCAGTCATTTTCCTTTCCTTTCATTTTTTAAATTCTACAAGGTCTCACTCACTTTTGCTCAGAGGGACTGAGAGACTCAGTAGTCCCCCAACCACTACCAAAAAAAAAAAAAGGAAAGTTGCCTTGTGCTTTATATAGTCTTAACAATGCCTCCTCCAACCAATTCAGTAACTTTAAGTATGAAAAGGATGATATAACTAATATCCTGCAAATATGGTATACACAAACAATGGAATTTTATTCAGCCATAAAATTATAAAATTTACAAGAAAATGAGTGGAACTTGAAAAATATACTGACTGATACATCTCTGACTAAGAAAGATAAGCACTGTGTATCTTCTCTCATATGGAGAGCTTAGCTTTGAATTTTTAGATTTTCATATTTAATTTGGAGCATGTGTAGAGGTCAGAAAGCAAGAGAGGATCCTGGAGAGAGGGGAAAAGAAAAGGTGTTGAGAGTGGTAGTGGATGGATAATAGAACACATGTTATATGAAAGCAGAGGGGAAGGAATTAGCTAGAACTACAGATTATGCAAAGGCTATACAGAAATAAATTTCCTAAGTCTATTAAAATCCACAATAAAAAATAAAAATGTTTGATTGTAAATACCCTGCATGTACCTAGAACCCAAAGCTTACTAAATGAAAATCCCAGTGCCAGGTGTGGGATACCTCCCTATGAGCTATTGATCAGGGAGGCCTTAGAGGTCCTCAAAACAAAAAAGTACTTGTCATTTGGATTGTAAGACCCTGTTGCTGAACACATCACAAACTGAGGTTGAAGTACACAGAAAAATCAAGTGTGCAAACTTCTTCACTGCTGGTCAACCTTCACAGTCCTGGGAAGTATTCTACAAACTACTGAGGGAGAAAAGTCATCCACAGACTTATACAACTGTGAACTCTATGAACTACAGCAACAACCTGCTAGGTGAGATTTGCTCACTAGTGCACTATAATCGTTTATGTTATGGGAGTAACTAACTGCTTTCTGATTGGATTTGTGCTCCATGCTACAAGAAGGGACCTGGTATAAGTAAACTTGATTAAGAGTTCTTGGCTAGGGAGTTCATAGGCCTTAGGGCTAAAGATACCACTGTTGTAGTGCTAAGTGAACATGGTATCAAATTGCCTTATTATTAGTGACATTTTTACCCATAGATCAGTGCTATTCTCAGCCTTCATCGGGGAAGCTTGTTTTCTAAGTGGGGGGCAGCTAATGGAGAGACTCAAAACTTGACATGCTAAGAATAAGGACTATGAAGTGCTCATCTCTAAACATGATATCGATATCACCCCTTCAAAGCAGAGGGAATATTGTGGAAGAGGCTACAGAAAGACTGTAAGAGCCAGAAAATTAAGAAGAGTTACCTGCCAAAGAAAAATTGGACACATTACCATTTCATCATGTATGGCTAAGAGGCTCACGAGTCTTACTGAGGAACTATGGCCACTTAATCATTGCTAAAGGAGGGGGTAACATTCTCTTCAACGGTATTGCCATTGTTTAGTTGCTCAAGACCCATGAAAAACCTACTACTCATTCCCTTGTAAGATGTCATAATTAAATTAATAAGTCATATGCACACCCAAAAGGGCATGAAATTAGTGCAGGGGCTTCATGGGAAGAAGAGTTTCAATGGGCGAGGGATGAGAGAGGGTAACAAGGGATACAAATGGATTAATTTTATGTATGTATCACATTGTCAAAGAATAAAGAAGAGAGAATAACAAGTTGGCATCCTAAAGAAAGAAATAAATTCCAACACCCTAAGTAAAATTTAGCTACATTTGTTAGAAAAATTATTCAATCTCCAAATTATATAAATCTAACAATAATATATGAATATATATAACAGATTGCTGTGTCTGATCAAGCAGGAAAAACATTATTAAAGTTGCTTGTAAAAAATAAAGTGGCCTGTTTATATGTTGTTTTTGTCTGTCATGGATGGCAGTAATAAACCCACATCAAACTAATTGAACAAAGGAGGTAGGGATGTGCTCATGTTGGTAGAAAGTGCAAGATTTATTAGGTTCTGACTAAGTTTCATTAGGGTTTTGGTTCAATTTCTCTGAAACTTTGGTAATGCCTATGCCATCATCTCAGTGTTAGCTTTACCCTCAATGTAGTGGACATATGGTCACAAAGCGGTTGGCTGAAGAAATAAATACACCTGCTTTCTCAATAATTTACAATGGCTGTGAAGAGAGTTCATCACACATCATGTGTGAAATTTGTTTCTAGAGGTCATTATGTATTATTGTTATGTATTGTGTATGTTATGTAATATTGTTATATATTGTTACGTTATGTATTATTGTTGTGTATTGTGTATGTTATGTTATGTATTGGTCATTGACCAGCTCGATGCCCAGAGAAGGACTGTGACACACGAACTGCCACAGGAGACATGGAATTTCCCAGAGTGCTTGAAATGAACAGCTACTGGACTCTAGAGACTGAGTTCATTCCATGCAATTTGAATCAAAGTAGGTAGATAAGTCATTCCACTTATAATATTAGAACAATTGGCACTTACTGTTTCATTAATATTAACTATAATTACTACTATCTTCTATTGGTTATTGTAGTGTAACTCTCATTCATTCAATTTCACCATCAGTATTTCTGTCATGACATTATGTGTTCCTTAGTATGTAAGTTTTACAAACAATTGCTTTGTGGATATTTATGCAAGGTCAATAATCATGCAGTTGGTAGAATTTATTGCAAAATAAGATTATCAGTAGGTTTCTGAATATTTTATTTTTAGCACAAAATAATTTATTCTGTATTTTATTAAACAACTTTTAGGAAAACTTATAACAGTATCTTTCCATAAGAATCAAAGTGATATTTGCAAAGTAACTTTATCTTTTCTCTTCCCTGACTGATGAATAATTTGTCTTGAAAACTCATTGAAATCAATCTGAAGTCAATATGTCATTCCACCCACTTAGTTTCTAGAAACATCTTGTATCCCAATAATAAATGGTTCCTTTTGTAAATGAGTTTGCTTAACTTAGCAAACAAAAATACAGAGCTCCCAAATAGATAAACAATGGGTGCATTATTTTACTGTCTAAATACCCTAAAATATTTAGTGTAACTTTGGCTCTTAAAACTTCATTATTTAACTAGGTACATAGTTTTGGTTGACTATATTTTAGTCTAGCAATTGCATATGTGAGAGCTGGTCACTATTTTTTTTAAACAAAGTACTCCCAAAATGATTTTTCTGGGTTATTACAATATGACAACATTTCTGAAGGAGGAAGTAAGGGAGTCTGAACAGTGAGAATAGGAAAGAACCAGTCGATTTTGTGCTGGCACAACACAGCGACCTCTTAAAACCATGCAGTAGTGTCTTCATTTTCGAAATAAATGTTTATTATATTTTAACATGCACAGGAGTCATTTGTCAAAATGTGAGACCTTGTATGTGAACCCAATGTATGGGTTTTCCATAGCATCTAACCCAGGCCTGGTCAAACTATGAACACCACACAAATAGAAGACTGAAATTTCCACCATGTAGGTTACATCCATAATTAGTTCTCCATGTCTCTCTATTTCTCTCTGTGTCTCCCTCTGTCCCTGTGTCTGTCTGTCTGTCTGTCTGTCTGTCTGTCTCTATTCCTAGTCTGAATTTTATTCCTATCATCTAAACTGCACTTAAGGGTCTTTGAAAGTTAAGAAAGAAGCCTTAGAGGACCTCACAGTTTTATAACGGCATTATAATAATAAGAATGAAGGAGGTCTGGAGAGGTATGGAGAACAAAGTCCCCAGGAAAAATCTGAGAGAAACCCCAGCATTTCCACTAAACACTTCAAACTTACCCACTTCAGCCTCTGCGGGCAGAAATCACATTCCAAAGGAAAATGTTTTACAATTGTAATTACACATAATAGGAGGAATGTATTTTGCCTTCATTCTGCTCCCATGGTGAATCAATTTAATTTTTAAATACAAGAGACATAATTGATTTTAGCCCTAGATTAGTGCTGAAAATGATCTATATGTGTTCTCACTAATGGAACAAGAGAATTGGCACTCCTTGGAGACTTAGCCAAACCTGTTCATGCAACAATTACTAGAGCCTGACAGGTTAGTGTGTGAGGAGAGAAATGAGGGAGGGAAACACCCCACTGGTTAACAGTTGAGGAAAATAATTAATACTATGCTCTTCCAAGTTAATTATGGATTAGGCACAAATATATCATAGTCTTAAAAGCCACAAACTGATGCAGCTGCCTCAAGGATCCTTACTCTGTTCACCAGAAAATGAACATCTAAATTCCCAGGCAATCATGAGCCTAGATGGGACTCGCATAGGAGAGGATGGATTAGGGGCAGGCTTATTTTCTCTGGGAACGACAGACCCCTTTCTTATCTGGCAATGGGTCTTCCATCTGTTTTACCAGACATCCATGTAGTTTATGGGTAAATGGAATGGTAGTAGCTCAAGGCAAAGCTATGAAATAGGTATTTTATACTTTGTCATTTCATCATCAAAACCAGCCCTCCAGCACAACTTCAGAATTCAATTCTTACTCTTCCTGAGTTGTGGACTAATCCTCCCTAAAGCAGGATTAGTGGCTGAGATCTTAGCTTCTAAGACTATAATTCACAGGTGTATTTGCATTTTAATCAATGATTCTAAGGAGACAGATTTGGCAAGGGCCCATCACTAGCAAGGTAGTACAGAGACCAAGGGTCCAATCCATACCTCTCTATTGACAGCTCAGTAACTTTTAAGTTATAAAATAGGATTACGGACACTGCATGAAATTATTGTGATAATTAAGAAAATGATATGATATATTGTAATGTCTGGTCCTCAGCATTTGTTAGCATATCTCAGGGTGGGAGAAAATTCCTCAAGTTATAAAATGAAAGGTGTCACAGTGATGACACTCTGATTACCAAGGGCCACTGAATCTAGGAGGAATTAAGTTCCTCTATAAAAGAAAGATGTCTAAAATCATATTCATCTGTAAGATTCGCAGAGTTCATTTCTGCAAAGTAATTATGCTGTCTTTAGTGGCACACAAGGAGAGGAACACATAAAAGTACCCAAGACTTCAGCCTTTTCCATCATGAATGAAGTAACTATCTCTAAAATACAAATTGGGTTGTTCAGAGCATTACAATTGGCAGGTAGAAATAGTGAGAGAGATGGCAATATATATATATATATTCTGTAGGAACACAGGGAAATATTTAAGTAGTAGTAGTAAATTTTCTTAATTTCTACTGGCCAGAAAAGTAATTCTCAAGCCATGTCTTCTGTGATATAGTATTCTAGGTCCTTATAGACTGATATATGTAATGAAATCTCACAGTCTTGCCTCGTGTCTGCCACCTCTAGTGTCTCATATTGCATAAGGCTTTCCATCCACTGTAGCATGATATCCAGCAAATGTTTTGAAAAATGGAAAGATAACATATTTCTGTTTGTCTATCTGTCTGAGCTTGTCCTTTTGTGACTGTTTGTATAGGTGTGTGTTTGTGTCTGTGCCTGGGCATCTATGAAGTTGTCTGAATTTCAAAATAGACTATCATTAGGAATCATATGGCTTGCCTTTAGTAAGAATGAACATTTTATGCACAGGAAAATTCTTGTGGTGCTAAAGATATACTGAGGCACAGTAGTTAGTAGTTAGGTAACTAGCTAAACTACCTAATAGTTTAGATGTTCTTTTAATATTCAAATTACACAATCAAGCACACTAAGAGAGTTTCAGATGACAAATAGTGTTCATGAATCTCACTCTAGCCATTAGGGAAATTTGAAGTCAATATTATACAAACAAACAAAACCAAAACTATTGTTCCTATTTAATTCACATAAGCAGATTCCCTCAAAACACAATGATTACACCAGAGACTCATTATTTGTACATAAATATTTTTCTTATACATAAATAATTACAAAAATGTTCAGAAGATTCTAAAAGCTTGAAAATTCTAAAACTAAGTTATGAATATTGTGATTAACAATGGATAGAGAGAAACAATGACCACTTACCTCTTAAGAATTAGAAGCAATCAACTTGACAATGAACCTTGAATTTCTCATCTTTCTAAACCAGACAAATGAAGAACAAACCTGACTTGCAAGATAGCATTATATCCTTAAGAACTTAGACTTGAAATGACAATAGAAATTATTTGTGAATAAATCAACATTTTTCATGTTAATGAAGGGAAAATTGAAATCTTGGCTAAGTCAACCACATACTTCTTTGCCAGAAGTGCAAAACAAACTCTTAAATCTTTAAGCTCATCACTAAAGTAAACTTATTTAAGTAGTATAGATGAATATAATAGAGATATTAAGCTTGCATTTAGAGAAAATGGAGATTCCTTAATACCTGAGAGAACTAAACATTGACTTCACATCTTGGGTCATTTATGATGTATAGCTTTTTCCTCTGAATTGAAGAAAGGAGAATAACAAGACAGGAAACTAGTAAAATGTACAAGGCTCAGGAAGCTCTGAAACTTATAGAATTCAGAGATCCCTCACAGGGTTAGGAATGCAGATAGCAATTATTAGGCAGAAGAAACTTTCCCACTGAAGCAACTTTGGCTGACAGCTGCAGCATGGCACTTTTGGAAGCTGTTAGCCATGCAGATTTGGGCTTCTTGATGATACAACTGCTTTTAAGACACCTGTATTTCTGTAAGTAACCTGTCATCCATGTACCTCTAAACTACAACCAACTCATTGTCTTACCAAGCAAGACTTAGATCGAATAATTTCTTTGGTGTTTAACTGGTGCCCTACCTTAAATAAATAGATGTTTGTCCATGTCTTTCCAGGAAAAGTCATACATTATTGATACCTGAACAGGGGCCACCATACCAAAAATTATTTGGGAAACTGAAGTTGCTCTGGGATGAAAGACAAGACATATAATGAGGACTCATCCATCTAAGGGTAGAGTGTTCACACTGGAAATCCTTATATGGCTACCCTTCCTCACGTGGTATGTGACAGTGTGCCTCTTTGCTATAGTGGCAATGGCATGCTACCTGCAATACATGCAAATGATGTCTGAGGGTGAAGCATCCTTGGGAGTTATACCAGTGTAGCATCTTTCTTTACATGTCCAAATTTTTGGCATTGTAATCTGATGTAATTTATAAAATTCGTGCTTGAGAACCACATAATCATCTACAAAACGAAATAGAAAATCACACAACAAATCTGAAAATGGTTTACGTACATTTATAATTTTGTGTAGAGTTGCATTAATAGGTAACCTTGACCACATATAGCATGTAGGCCATGGGTTAGAATTGAACATGCCTGAGAGTCTTCATGTTAGAGGGGTGGCATACCTCCTTGATAATAGGGTTAGCTACAGGAGTACAAGGATGTCTCACAAATGCCTGATGGACTGGGTAATTCGATCTCTGAAAGTATCATGTGGAGGATATATTTTTAAGAAGGCTGTTGTGGTGGTTGTGTGGTATTTGCTTTGGGTGATAACATTCTTTGACTTCAAAATTCAGAAGCCAGTGGGAAGAACTGAATATTGGAGAGAGAGAGAGAGAGAGAGAGAGAGAGAGAGAGAGAGAGAGAGAGGAGAGAGAACATGAATGTTCTCCATGATTTAGCATGAAAATGAAATGAAAGGCTTAATAATAGCATTGTAGAAGAGACTATGATAATCAGGTAGCACGCAGCATCTGAGCTTGAAATAGAGATGGATTTGTTGTTGTTTTTCTTAAAACAGGGTGTGCTAGTTTAGTAAATTAGAAGTTGCAGATTCTTCTCAAATAACAATTACTTTACCAGCACCGAATAGTTAACTAGCTTTCCAATTCCAAGCATAGTTCCCCCTTGTTAAATGGGTCTTAAGTTCAATCAGAGAACTGTTGGTTACTGCCAAGGTATGTGTGCCACTATTGCATCCTTAGGGTTATTGAGCCATGATAGGCACTGATACGGTTCATAAGTGTCATGGTATGACTGTTGCTTGTCTCCCTCCTTTGGAAGTTTGCACAGTGTCTTCTGGTGCCATGAAAGCTAGTCTTCAAGCAGGAGCATTCAGGTCAGTTCAGCTCAGGTCTGGACTCTGTTTCCTTAGTGTGTGGTGTCTTCAGCAATGGGGACTTACTTTCCATCTTTGAGGGGTAGCCATATGAATATGCATATGAGTGTGCAGTGACAATTAGTGAAAAAAAAAAGCCTTGAATTTGAAGGAGAGTGGGAAGGGGCATATGAGAGGGTGTTGAGGGAGGAAATAGAAGGGAGACATGTGGTAATTATCTCAAGAGCTTTTAAAACTATTTATATGCTTCCAACAACAAAATGGGTTGCTTCATTCAAAACAAAACAAAAGCAAACCAAAAAATCACAAGGAATGAAATAGCTCCTCACAATCTGGCTCTGTGAAACATTGGTATAAATGGGATCAATATGAGAACCCTGAATGCAGAAACATTTATTAGTATGACTACTCTTTCCTCCTTAAGACAATGACTACATAACATGAGACATATGAAAGAAATCAGCCCTTAAGAGACTGGATAACACAGACATTAGGGAGACTTGATTATTGCCAGCTGAGTTCCCCATGAATGTCATAATCTGGAAGACAAGAAAGGAGAGCTGGGCATTACTGAGGAAGCTGTTCTGTGTGTTTGGTAGCTCATTTCATTGGATCAGAGAGTCCTCAGGAAGGGGACTTCTAGGTCAGTATCAGTTCAGGTCTGGGCTCTGTTTCTGTTTCTCTCCTTTCTTGTCCTCCAGATTGTGACATTCATGGGGAACTCAGCTGGAAGCGATCAAATATCCCTAATGGCTTATGTTCACAGGAGAGTTAGGAATGATGAGGTCGACAGGGCTAGAGGGATAGCTCAGTGATTAACTGTATTGCCTCTTCTTTTAAGGAACAGGGTTCCATTCCCAGCATCTACATGTTGCCTCTCAACTATCTGTAATTCCAATTCCAGAGGATTCAACACCCTTTTCTGGCCTTCAAGGGCACACTGTATGTACATGGTGCACTCATATACTTGCAGGCAAAATACACACACACACACACACACACACACACACACACACACACACACACTAAAAGTCTTTAAGAGTAAAGAAAATAATGAATGTGGTTGATTCAGTAAGGATCACCGGAATGGTAGGGAGCGTTAATGCTTTTGATGAACCCTATGTCACATGATATTTATGAATTGGAAGAGGATCTAGAAGATCTGAATGACTTAGCATGGCTCTTAAGTTAGGTTTGTGAGATGCAAAAAATAAAATAAATAAATAAACTTGTGGGCCATGCAGAAGGGAATTAGATGAAAGAGAATCTTTGGATCATTCAAAGGCAAATTTAGCAACATTTGTGGCAAGCTGTAGCTCCTAAGGAAGAAAGTTTCACAGAAGAAAACTGCTGTGCTATTGGACTTTAGAAGGCTCTAAAGCCCATGCAAGAGCCCACAGAAAGCACAAATGCTAAATAATGCAAGTGAAAAGATTAAATTTTTCCTGGAGGAGCACAGCTATTTCTCTAGCATATGTTGTGTACACACCTCCCTTGCACAAATGTGTACAGGGCATGGAGATTTTTTTCAAGTAGCCTCAGACCTTCTGAGAAGCAAGATGTCGCCTATGGCAAGGCAAAGGTTCTGGTGCTGACCTGAAGCTTGTCAGACCAGAAGACTGGCTCTAGTGGCATGTATGGCAAGCAATCCTTACCATTAGAGTGAAGAAATATTTGATGACCCATGGTGGCAACAGCATCCCTGAATGACAAGGCAGGATGGCTCATGACTGAACTTTAGGGGCCTAGATAGAGAAGCATCTTCCACTTATGGTATGATACTAAGCATTGTTCTTTGGATAAAAATGAAATAAATGTGGTTAGATCTATTGCTGACACTTCTATTTTAGACTTACAAAGTCAATTGGTACTTTCTTGGCATGGATTATCAGTAGGCATTTCAAAATAATGTCTACCTTCCATAAAACGTTTTCATTACTGAATAGGAGAGATGGCTCAGGATTTAAGAGCATATACTGCTCTTCCTGAGGACCCTAGTTCTATTCCCAATACCCACATTAAGTGGCCCACAATCAGCTCTAATGCCAGAGCCATGGGGACATAACCCCTCTTGCTTCTGCAGGTACCCACACCCATGTTCACATAACCCCTTCCCTAGCCCACCCCTATACATAATTTAAAATAATAAAAAGTTTCTAAAACTGCTCATTATTTCATGCTTACTTTTAGTTGTGATATCAGTTTGTAAATACATTTGGAAGAACAGTAAGCAGAGCAGTTGGAGGACGTGAACAAAGCCATCCTGTGAGAGCGGAAAAAGGTACTCCCTGGAATCCAGTTTTCTTGAGTGAGTATCATAGTGGAAGAAGTAGGCTACCTTTCTATGGTCTTCTGGCCAGGAAGGCCCTCCAAGACCCTATAAACCACAAAAACTGTTGATTCGTGCCAGATCTACACCATAAGCGTTTTTGTTGAAGGCACTCTATATTTTAGATACAAGACAAAAAAAGAAACTTGCAGTGTCTGAGCCAGCGGACCCTTTCATGATGGCTGGCTTTTAAAAACCCCTCTAACTCCCAATGTAGATTTTTGTTATTTTTAAAATTGATAGAAGTCCCAAAAGAATATTTAGATAATTATAACACAAGGACATTAAACAGATGTATTGGAATTATGGCGTACTACAACCCATAATGGTTATAATACAAGTAACTGATGCAAAATACTTATTTTCTAGAACTCAAGTATCACAAATGAAAAGACATGTTTCTTTCTCTTAATAGTGCATTTTATGTTTTACCCATAAATTAAATTATAAGAACAAAATGGTAACATATCACTTGAGATAATTCAACAACTTCAGTTTTCAAAAAAATATGATACTTAAAAAGCATGCCAATCTGCTTTTAACACATGATAGGCTCAATGACACATTATTTTTGACAGATGAAGGTCAAGATCACAGCAGAACTATGCCCCCAAATGTGGAATATACCATGATTAGCTCATTTTAGATACCATCAATGAATACAATGAAGATCATTGTCATCTCCAGTATTATCCAACAGGACTTCATCATCTTCCAGGACCAAATATGTTTGCTACATTAATTTTATCTTGACATGGAAATTCATATTTCTTCATACATCTAGCTTCAGCTACACTATATTTTAAAATAGGATCAGCTTGATATTACATTACTGTAACAGACCAATTGAAATAATGTGTGAGGTATTTATTCAGACCATTTTCTTAACTTTCCTCTAATATTGCATAGCCTCCTGATATCATCAAATGACATTGCTTCCCCCTCACTCATTCCCTATGCATATTCTTGCCAATCCTCAATAAACAACAACTTTCTTTTTTCAGATTCATTTTCATTTTTATCACTCTATTTGTTTTTGCCTTCTTTACCTTTATTCTTTCTCATAGTGGTAAGGGCAATCACAGAGGTGGAAATGTGGTGACTTCTTGCTGATAGTGGCTGGGACCACTTTCTGAGAACTCTCCTTGGATGAGTTGATTGAAAATATTAACAGTGGTATATCTGAAACACACTGTATAGTTACTAGAACCTTCTAATAAGCCACAAGTATATAAGATTCATAGGCAACACATGGTGTTCTGTTGTCCCTGTCTTCCATTAGAACAACAAAATCCAACAGAGCACATTTACTCTCACAGCTGTGTCATTAATAATTAAATCCAATAGGCTCCTAGTAGATAATGGCTGGCCATGATCCTTCCTGTGGCCTCACCTCATATATTCTACACCCAGGTCCCTTCACTGTGGCACATGATGGCTGGCTTTTGTAGTAACAAAAGGAGACATATAAACTGCTAGCATACAATTGTCACATGTTAAGATCAATCCACAAAAGTCCATTTAATGGGTAATTGGGATTTATTAAGTTATAAATTGGAGAAATATATTCACAAATACAAAACTGAGTAAACAACTGAAGTCGTCTTCTGTCTGTCTGGGAGCGAATGCACCTGGCTGTCCATCCGGTGTCTGATCACACCAAGAAGAAGAACATGACCCTCTCCCTTTCCATTTAAGAGATCACATAGGAAGGCAAGAGGCACCGCCTCTTTTGGGCTGTATAGCCCAAGGTCATGGGCAGAGCAGCTACCACGACAGTCACAAACAGTAGTGCTTGGTTGTAGGGTGAGGATACTGCAATATCCTCATTTTGGACAAGAGTGAGCTGCTGGTACAATAATTACAAAACTAGTATGGGTGCCACACAGAGCTTTCTAATTATGGGAGGAACTCACATTGGCACTGCACAACCTAGGACAAAGAGCTGTGGCTGAGAGGTCCTAGGGCCCAGGTGGAAGGACACTGATATCATTTTATAAAAATGAATGTTAGATGCCTGTTAAATTGCTTTCTAAATATTTGTCCCTAACCTGTAGAATTATCAACCTCAATTTATCATTGAGGGAAAGTTCTTTTTTTTTTTTTAAGGGTCAGTGGTTAATGGAGAGATTTATAACAAGTCAAGCTCCTGAGGATGGGTAACTGTTCCTATGGCACAGTAGTGTGATGCTCAATCATAAATAGAGTAAAATAATCAGACACTTTTTACCATATGTGACTCAGGGAACATCATACAAGAGTGGGCAGAAATACATAAGAGCTGGAGGAAGGAATGGGCTGTTGGGTAACTGTCCCCTCCTAATTGAAACATTTACTGTTGAAATAAAGAGGAAAGATGAAGACTTGGTGTCATGAAAGTTACAAGACTCATGAAGCTCCAAAAGTCCTCAAATTCACAGTTTCTTCCACAAGTTTAGAAAAGCAATTATTAATAGGGGAAGAAGAAACTTAGCAGTGCTGACATGTTCAAGGTAGGCCAAGAGCTCCGGGGGGGGGGGAGCTTTCTGGGTTGTCACTGATGCTGGGGTGGGCTTTTTGGTGATGTATCTGCTTTTGAACTACTCATGTTTTCTAAGTCATTCATCATCCAGGATGCTGTAAGACCCACAAGAATCTCACTGATCCACTAGGCAAGACTTAGGCAGAATTATTTCTTTGATCTTTAATTAGTGCTCTATATCAGGTGACTAAATGCTTGTTCACATTTCATCAAGAAAAGTCATACAACATGTGTAACAAATTAATTAAAACAGGATGACTTTTTCAAAACATGATTTGACTAATCAAGGCAAAGGTAATTCGGTAAAAGATGAATTCTGGGTAAAGAAAAAGAAAAACTGAGAATATGTAGTTCTTGCCTGTATATTTGTTAACATTTGATAACATCATCCCCACTCCCTACCCCTGTCTTGGCATTAGCTTCCTGAATGCAAATATTTTAAGTTCCGGGACAGTGGCTAAAACCTCATAGAACAGAGCAGTAGTTCTTTCCTTTGTCTCTATCTTCCATTTAGAATTTCAGCTTCTCGAAAAAATAAGAGATTGTAGTGGTTTGAATGAGACCATAGGGTCATGTGTTTCAATACACGACCCCTGGTTGATGGAACTATTTGGAAAGGATTAGTAGGTGTGGTCTTGTTGGAGGAAGTGTATCACTGGGGACAGGCTTTGAGGTTTCAACAGTCCATGGCTATTCCCAGTTTGCTTTTTTGAGTTCATGGTTGTGTCTCTTGATGTAAGCTCTCAGCCACTACTCCAGCACCATACTTGCCTGCCTGCCGCCATGCTCCTCACCATGGTGATGAAGGACTCTAACCCTCTGCCTCCATGAACCCCAAATTATACATTTTCGTTTATGAGTTGCCTTGGTTATAGTGTTTTATCACCTCCATAGAAAAGTAACCAAGATAGCACCTTATTATAATTCTCCACCACTCTTAATATCAAGTCATTTGGGTAATAAATCAGTGAATACTGGTTGAAGCAAAGCTTTATGTCTATGTAGGATTATGTGTGAGAAAAGGCAGACGTCGCACCAGGATTAAGCAAAAGATAAAAGACAGATTATTGGCTCCATTAACACCAGAATGAGTAGACTGATTATTTTGTATCATACTGAGGATATCTTTGTCCTAATTATTGTGCTTAGGGTTTGCTGTAAATTATATATTCATAGGAAACACAACAATGATTTACTCATACTACAAACAAGGAAACTCCAGCACAGAATGATTAAACAATAGGCTAGAGTCATACAGGAAGTGATCTTCGGTCAGGATTTTATTATCCGCAGTTCTATTGCAAAGGCAATGCAGATACTTCACAGCTCATCTAAGAAATTCCTGGCCAAGGCCTCTGACTCAGGCTCTCTAGTCTATTAGCATCTCAGTAACAACTGAGACATTCTAACTAGATTAATTTAGAAGGAGTTTAATAATTGGGCTTTTTATGGCATTTAAGTAGTAAGCAAAGAACAATTGTGAAATTCACCCCCCCCCCCAAGGCTAGTTGGTTACTTCTCTCACAGAGACGATTCCAACACAATGGTTGAGGCACAAAGACAAAGAGGCCCATAGATGTCCCCTCCGTTGGGCAACCCTCACCCCATCTGTAGCCCACCAGTGAATAAACCCAGATCTCCCATTCTCCTTTCCATTGAACAAATACAAGAGGATGTGGTGGAGCAGATCCTATTTATGGAGTAAATCAGGTCACCAGAGACAGATGTAAAATAGTGAACAGAAGGTCATCAGAGAAACTGTGACATAAAAT
Organism: Peromyscus maniculatus bairdii; assembly: GCF_049852395.1. Lineage (NCBI taxonomy): Eukaryota > Metazoa > Chordata > Mammalia > Rodentia > Cricetidae > Peromyscus > Peromyscus maniculatus. Next base: position 71,117,975 of record NC_134870.1, on the reverse strand, counting down.
AAGTAATATCTAAAATTGTGCTTTCTTATTTGAGGTCACTGGAGAGAGGACAATCTATAAAATAGAATAAATTTTGGCTAACTAAAATATAGAATACTTACAATTATAAAATAAACTATTCTCTGAAAAATTCAGTTCAATCTTACTTTAATATTTCCTGTATTTTCATTTATTGTGTGTGTATATGTGTGTGTGCACATGTGGTGTGTGTGTGTGTGTGTGTGTGTGTGTGTGTGTGTGTGTGTGTGTGTGTGTTGCATATATCATAGCAGAGTAAAAGTTGCAGAAGTCAATCATCTCCTTTTCCTGTGTTTGTACTAGGGATAAAGCTCTGTCATCAGGCTTGGTGACAACTACCTTTATCCTCAGAGCCATTTCACTGACCCCAGATTACATTTTATAAATGGGATGCCAGGAAGAGAAAACACATAATACACCAGGATATTAACTGGGAAGTAGTTATAATTAAGAATGGGGCAGGGAAATAATGGCAGTATATTTGGCTTAGTGGATTGCTCTGCTCAGTCTGATCAGAATGGTTCCAAGCTGGGAGTAATGTGTTTCAAATTCATGTTGACAGTCATAGCATTTTTGTTTTTTTGAGACAGGGTTTCTCTGTGTAGTTTTGGTGCCTGTCCTGGATCTTGCTCTGTAGACCAGGCTGGCCTCGCACTCACAGAGATCTGCCTGGCTCTGCCTCCCCAGTGCTGGGATTAAAGGTATATGCCACCACTGCCCAGCAGTCATAACACTCTTGAGGAGTGGAAAAATGTCAACTAGCCCTTTTAATTTTACCTTCTAGAGTATTTCTTTATTTTACTTAACCCTTTGCTCTGTTCAATCTAGACTCAAAAATATTCTTACCAGGTCACATATTAACATTATTTTCTAAGTCATCACACAGGCCATCTTCCACTGACCCACTCTGCATCACATGGGCTCTTTAGTCCTTGTATACTATACAAACTGGGCCCTCAGAATGACTCACAGAGACTGACATAGGATGGCTATTGAGCAGATAGGAAGTTCAGCAAGTAAGCACAGAAATAACTACAAAAAACTGGAAATAGTTTATCTCCCTCTGTATGAAGATAAGCAGAAAGCGAGGAGAAAGATGGGAGCCAGCCTACTCATTTACATGTGTGTCTTTGGCACATATATTTTCAGTTAAACAATACTGCTTAGGGACAGGAAGATGGCTCTGTGTTTACGGATACCTGCTGTGAAAGCGCGGGGACATAGGTTCAAATCTCCTGCAGAAATGTAGATATTAGCCATGGCATACTTGCTAAAACCATCCATGTGTATGTAAGACAGCCGGGTGATCCTGGGAGCTTGCTAGCTAGCCGAAACGGCAAGCTTCAATGTTCCGTGAGAGACTGTATCTCAAAAAATAAGACAGAGTGATAGAAAGACTCCCAGGATCCTCTTTGCCTCCATGTGAGTAAGTATGTGTGCATGCACCTGCACACAACTATGCCTCTACATATTAAAAAAACAAAAACAAAAACAAAAATAAAAAAACCTGGAAGGGGAAAGTGAGGAACTGACTTGTGTAGGAACTGGGCAGAGTGAGGCAATGGCTTTATTTTTCGATGGTAAATCTCACTTAGAGTTACCAATGCCCAGACTCACTGGGGTAAGATGTTCTCATATTTTGTTTATCCCCTGCAGAGGTCATCATGTAGGTGCTATTCCATGGAGCCCACAAAGCAGTGGCTTTTTGAATGCGCAGGGAGAGCCAGCCGCTGAGCAGGGGGATGACAGACACTAAAGTTCCTGTTGTTCTCCTTTTTAATGGGGGAAAGGGAACATCTGTACACAGAACTAAGAGGAAGACACTGAACTGAGTAGCCAAGAGAAGGCAACTTATCATTAGAAGACTATTAGCCAATTTACATACTATGCCCCAATAATTACTAAGTGATTTCATCTGATCTTTATAAGAACCTCCAGACTTCATAGAAAGCGAAGCTTTTTATCTGAAAAGTTAATTTCATTGTGAGGTTTTCCCAGCCAGCTAAGAAATCTAAGTAACCATGAATTTATGTTTTGACTATGGCCTCTGCATAGGCAATTATATTAACTAGTAGTTTCAAATGGCCTCAGTTACTTCTTAGAATTCTTTATTGCATCTTATGTTTTAAAAAAATACTTTTCATTACCAGCAATTCAAAGGGGAAGTAGACACAAAGTCACACTCTTAACCAAGAAACTATTTGCAACTGATACCTGCTGGGAAGGGGAAAATTTAGTTTTCTATAATAGTGTGTCAATGAGTTATCAACTATGCTCCAGGGCATGCCCCATGCCTGGTTATAGTTAGTCAACACAAAGCAGACTCCAGGGTTCTGTTTCTTTTTTTGTTTGTTTGTTTGTCTGAGAGAGAGGAAGGAGAGGAAATTGGGTGAGTATGAGGTGTCACGGACTACAACAGCTGTTTTACTTTCTACCTGCACACACTGTGAAGGAGAGAGGGAGTTCTAGGTTTTCTTTCTGGTTTGTTTGTCTTTCCTTGTTTTTGAGTTAGGATGAGGTATCTTGTATAGAACTGATAGCCACTAATCTTAGCAGTTACTTAGGAGATCCAGAATCTGGAGTCAATGTGAAACATGCCAAGTCAGAATTCTCACGATCCTGGGGCAGAAAGAGTGCTTCCTTGACCTTAAGACTATTCTCCCAGGAGTTGGGCGAATATTCTCTCGCACTTAGTATGATCCAAGCAGATTAGCCATTATTGTTAGTACCAACCCATCTTTGTTTTTAGCTTCTACCCTAGACCATGATTTTTACCAGTCACCAACAGTTATAACTTTCCCCAAAATGTCAGTATCTGAACAATTTAAGAAGATAAGTTTTCTTAGAAAAATAGAAAATGGTTATAGGTGATATTGACTCTCTCTCTCTCTCTCTCTCTCTCTCTCTATATATATATATATATATATATATATATATATAATAATACTAACTAGATATTTTGAATATTTTATATTTATATATTTTTATGTATTATTTTATATACATCTAATTTTTTCAGTTGAGGTAATCCAGCTAGAAATACTTTTAGCTGTTAGGACCTTGACATCTCTTTCCCAACAGTTTTCTATTGTCAGAAGCAAATGAGGACTGTGAGGAGGTTGGCTTCTTTGACCGCTTTCTTCAATGCTAGGGATTGGATCATGGGCCTTGACATGGTGGCAAGTACTCTTCCACCAAGCTACATCCCCAGCACAATACCCAGCTTCTTCTGACACATATGTAGCTACTCCTCTGAGACTCATTTTAATTAACACTCAACTACCATCTTTGTCAAGAGCAAAGTTTTCCCTAACAGCTGTTGCTGCAGGACGGTCTGTATGTCAAATTGCTCTGATTGGTCAATAAATAAAACACTGATTGGCCAGTGGCCAGGCAGGAAGTATAGGCGGGACTAACAGAGAGGAGAATTGAGGGAATAGGAAGGCAGAGGGAGACACTGCCAGCCGCCACCATGACAAGCAGAAGTCACGAGCCATGTGGCAAGGTATAGATTTATGGAAATGGATTAATTTAAGCTATAAGAACAGTTAGCAAGAAGCCTGCCATGGCCATACAGTGTGTAAGCAATGTAAGTCTCTGAGCGGCTGTGGGACTGGCGGGTGACAGAGATTTGTCCTGACTGTGGGCCAGGCAGGAAAACTCTAGCTACAAGCTGTCCCCCCACTAGTTTTAATTCAATGACTTGATTTTGTTTTCTCAGAGTGAGGATAAAACACTTTTTAAAATGGTTAAGAATATAAGATTTTCCTGGACATATCTCTATTAATATTGATTCATTTATCTCACACATCATCTTATCAAAACTGCTGGAGCCAGTAGTCTTCATAATACACATACACACACACACACACACACACACACACACACACACACACACACACACACACACACCACATGCCAACTGTCTTTCTTTCTTTCTTTCTTTCTTTCTTTCTTTCTTTCTTTCTTTCTTTCTTTCTTTCTTTCTTTCTTTCTTTCTTTTATTGCTGTGATAAACACTAGGATCAAAAGCAACTTCCAGAAAATAGTTTACCTCAGCTTACATTTCCAGATAACCTTCCGTCATCACCGAGGGCATTCAGGGCACAACCTCAAGGCAGGAATAGGAAAGCAAAATGTAGAGCATGGTGGAAAAACTTCCTCTTGAAGAATGCTGCTTACTGGTTTGCTCCTCAGAGCTTGTTCAGCATGCTATCTTAAACAACCATGGACCATCTGCCCAGTGATAGCAGCTCCCCCAGTGGGCTGAGTCTTCTCACATAATTCATTAATGAAGAGCATTGCCCACAGACAAATTTGATGGAGGCATCGTCTAAGTTGAGATTCTTCCTTCCCAGATGACTTGTATCAAATTAACATTAAAACTAGCCAGCATACCAACCTCAGAAGGTATAAGAATATAGCAGAAACAGTGGCCAACATGCTGTATGTATAAATATTTTTTAATTTTGAGTTAAACTTCTATGATTAAATAACCTTTTTCTATCCTTCTATACCTTGAAAAACATGTTTCCATAGTGGTCAGGATTACCAGCTTTGAATTATAAGTTCTTTGTTTGCTTATTACCTTTTTGACTTTTTAAAATTAAATTTAGCCGGGTGGTGGTGGCGCACACCTCTAATTCCAACACTCAGGAGGCAGAGGCAGGCTGAACTCTGTGAGTTCGAGGCTAGCCTGGTCTACAAAGTGAGTTCCAGGAAAGGCCCAATGCTACACAGAGAAACCCTGTCTTGAAAAACCAAAACAAACAAACAAATAAATAAATAAATAAATAAATAAATTAATTAATTAATTAATTAAATTTAACTGACAAATAAACAGAAAATTGTACATACTAATAGGATCATATGATGTTTAACTACATGCAGAAATCATTTTAATGTCTAAACCAGGATAAACACAGCTGTATTTTCAAATATTTCTAATTTATTGATGATGAAAACTCAGAAAAACAAATCTTTGTTTGAGGTTTTGAAATAAATGAGTTTAGCATTTATTGTTTCTATTTCTCCTGTTGTGAAATAGTGAAGTTGTGAAATAGAACACCAAAACTTCATTCCCTATGTAACTGTAACTTAGCACTTACTGACCACTCTTTCTCACACCTCCTACTTTCTTAACACTGATTCTACTCTCAGTATCTATGAGATCAGCATTTTTAGGTTCCACATATGAATGAGGTCAAGTGGTACTTGTGTTTCTTACCTTGCTAACTTCACTGTACACGGTGACCTCTAGTTCCATTTGTGTTGTCCAAAAGGATTCCATTCTTTGTAATGGCTAAGTAACGTTCTAGTAATATACTACATGTGCTTTATCTCTTATGAGTTGATAAGCTCTTGGGTTATATCTATTTCTTGGTTATGATGACTAGTTCTATAATAGAGTCCTTTACTTCTGTTAAATTTCACAAGAGGATAATAACACTGGCCAAGGCACAGCTGTCTCCCTTTCCTTTTTCTCATCTTCCTGAACCCCTTTCCACCCCTGATCCTGAATTATTAGAAAGTGGTTGCCTCCATGTATGAAGGCAGTCAAGTATGCATGCCCAGTTTCTTACACAGGGTGGTTTCTTGGTCAGCAATCAAACCTAAGAGTAAATACATTAATTCTAAGGCATGACTACAGAAGGAGCCAGGGACAAGTCTAGCACAGGATCTGAAGTACACCTAGGATATTCAGCGTCCCCATATTGTAATAGTAGTCTGGAGTAAGGTGCTTTGGCCGCTGACTCCCAGTGATCCTGGACTCAAGGCGATTCATTTTATGGTACAGCTGGAGGAAAGCCACAGTATGCTGTTTGAAGAATAGGGTATATGGGAAGCCTTGTATTTATGAAGTCTTAAGGCACTTAAATGGACTGAATATCATGTGAAAAACCCCAGCTAGAAGTATGGAAAGTCTTAGACCTTCAAATATAAAACTGAGCTGGCTTATTCTGTGGTCCATGTATGTCACAGTTCCCCAATTTATACATGCAAGTAAGTCATTTGATCTCCATTGGAACAATCCACCCAATAGGAAAGACTGGAGAGAGATATGTGCTTATCACTTGTGATGTTTTTGAGTTACTCAGGTATGTTGCTCAATTGTCTCTATCTCTCAGGTTTAAGCAGTGCTAAAATAATCTTGTGTAAAGTGGACTGGATGGAGGAAAGAGAAGGGGATAAGGTATGATAAATCTTAATTTCAAAATATTAAAAAAAATATATATCATGAGAAATAATCTGGCCTGTACTTGAAATTGGCCCAAATCTCAAACTGTTTCTAGTCCTGCGACATTCACTTGAACACAAAACCTGGAAGCAAAGCATCTCTCTCTCTCCTCTCCAGTCATCACTGTAGTCTCAAAAAGAGTTTCAAAATGTGAAGCCAGGAGTGGAGAATCCATCTACTTCCAAACTCATTTCTTCAAGAAGCATTTGTTTAAACAGCATACATAGGCTCCCGCAATTGGAGATCACTATTTGGATTATAGTTGAACACACACCTGATTTGGGCAGGCTTTAGGTTAGATTTGTTTAGGTCAACTTTATTGTTTGTAAAAATTGAAAGCGATAAACACAGTGGCTGAAGGAATTTAATTGTTATCCAAGTTATCTTAGGAAAATCTTTGGTGACCAGAGGAAAAAACACAACCGTTGGGCGTGAGAGTCTGCCTCACATAGGTCTGTAGAGAACCCCAGGGGCTCCTTATTCTCCTTCCTTAGAGTAAATTCTGAAGCCCAGAGAAGCAGAAGCAGTGATTTGAAGGCATATCCAAGGATATCCTGCCATCACTGGCTTTTAGTGGTCTTTTGAATCCCTCTGGGCCCTGGGCAAAACTCCATGAAATATTAGTAAAGTTGAGAAATGCAAATGTTGTCTTTTCTCTCCCTTTTCCTGTCTTATTCTTGTTCTTTTGTCAAATCTTCAAATCATTCTACCGGTCCTAATGACAACAAGTCCTTTGATCAAGCCATGAACAATCTAATATTAATTAATTTCTTATATTTACCCACTAGCTGTTCATATCCACCAACCATTTAATGTTTTAATACCCAGTCCACATTTATTAGAATACTTCATTGTAACATTACAACATTATAACAATATTTCAGGACATATTAAAAGTAATTTTCTAATAGTGGTAGCATTTGACAATTACTGAGAATTAGGATAATCAAAAGTTTAAATAGTGTGTCACATGATTTGCCACCAGAGTAAACACAACTGGTCCATCTCTTTCTTTTCACTAACATAACCTTTCTGACTAGTCAGAAGAGGAAAGTTGTAAGTTACCTGCTCATTGGCTGTCTGTAGCTCAGGACTCTAAACTCCTTGAGCCCAGTGCCAAAGAATCCTGAACTATTACACAATGACCCTTGCCCTGTCTTATAGTATACAATGATCCTTAACCTAGCTTCATCAATTCCTTGCAGTTTAGCCAGACTGAAAAGTGTCAGCAACTGTCGTGACTGCTCTTCCTGCTTTTGAAGGTGGTGGTGCCCTTATCTATAGGTAAGCAATAACTTTAGTGGTTCAGAATGCATATTGCTCCTGCGGAGGACCCAAGGTGGGTTCCTAGCACCACCAGGGAGCTCAAAACTGTAACTTTAGTTTCAAGAAATTCCATACCCTCTTCTGGATACTGTGGACACTGTACTCATAAGCATAACCCCATACATACACACATGGTTAAAATTACCATAAAATCTTCAAAACCAGAAAGCATTCAGCTCCATCTTAGCAATAGCTTATTCTAGCAATGTTTAGAACATGGCATTCAACAGATAACTCGTTTCTATTTTGGTCACTGTGCTATTGTCAAGTTCATAAACTGTTTTGCTTAGAGTGACCTTGATTCTTGCAATTGTATCCCATCAGTTAAGTTACATGTACTGGGATTTTCTGTTCCATCCATTTCAGCAAATGAGTGTCTTGCTTTATTCCTATGTGTTATATCTAATGATTATGCAATCGTGTGCTGGATTTTCGGCCCCTCAAGCTTGATTGATCACAGAAGGGACAAAGACACCAGTTTTTCAGAAGCTGTAATGACTCTGTTTGTGAACAGAGAAACTAATGCAGTCTGAGGCAGATTTATTCCAATGTCTGTGAAGAGATCACAGGAATGAAGAAGCTCTCTACTTCTATATTTAAATATCCAGACCCCCTCCAGATTGCTGGAGAAAACAACTTTGTATTTTGAACTGAATTTCTTATTATTAAGAACTGTATTTTTTTTCTCAAAAAGATGCATGTCATTGTCAAATGACATTTGCCTACAACTTGAAGTAAATTAGTTAGAAGTATGCCATGTGGTAGGAACCAGGAATTGGGCATTAAAAAGCAAAGCCAAAATATAGCAGCTGGTCATAGAAGGGAAAATAATGGAATACAAAAAAAGGTCCTAAGTCACAAATGGAAATGATTTGGAGATGGCCTTAATGTGTACAATAGTCTCTAGCTCACTACTTAAGCTATGTTGACATCCTTAATCTTTTTTACTAAAGGTGACGTTGATACAAATAATGCAAACTTTTTTGTTCTGAGTAGAATGAAGGGCCATATTAGGTGGTGTAATTCTGTAGTAAAATGTAAGACTGAGAAAATGAGTCAGATTATTATTGCTGTTGCAACTCACTGGGATTTGCTATGGAGATAAATACCACAGCTACAGGCATAATCGCACACAGATCACATTATGAAGGATACACTTCGTGTAGCTTGAGCTTTGTGGTTCAAATCCGTACACACACACACACACAGACACACACACACACACACACAGACACACACACACACACACACACACACGAAATGAAATTAAACTATCTGGAACTTAGGTGAAAATCAAGTTTTCTGTACTTAATCAGAAAAATCCTCGTGAGAAATAGAAGAGCTACATTTACTTTTGAGATTATAATATAATTATATCATGTCTTGCTTTCATTTCTTCCTTCCAAATTCTCCCCTAAGCCCCTCTTTATTCTATTTCACATCAATTTATGGCCTCTTTTTTCATTATTTTTTATTACATGTATATATGTATACATATTTGCATATATGTATATATTTATATTCCTAAATATAATCTACTCAGTCTGAATAATTTTACTCATATATCTGTTTTCAGGACTAACCATTTGATATCAGACAACCAAATGGTGTGCTGGGGAAGGCTGTTTTTCCCAGTCTCAGCAGTATTTAGTTGCCTGTAGCTCTTTCTGTGGGGTTGAGGCCTCACGGTCTTTCCCCTGTTCACTTTGGCATGTCTGCTAGGAGAGCTATTGTTTAAATTTGGAAAACCATACTTTTTTTCCTCTCTTTGGCTTTAAAATGTTTCCTTAAGTTTATTTTCACATGTTCACAAAAAAACATGGATATTTATAAAATAACAATATATTTAGAGATGGATATGATATATTTGCATATTTTCCTTTCTTTCATATATATGGAATATATATAATTCAGCCAACCCCTCCTACTACAATATTTTATAAACTCACTGAGAACAAAGCTAGGAGTGTATATATATATATGAATAAAAAGTAAGATAATTTTTTTAAAAAAGTCATGACATGACATTATAAGACAAAGAATAAAACTACTCTTACAGGTAGGCTGCATGCCCAGCAGTAGATGGTCAACATATAAGAAACTCAATGGCATCTTTGGAGTTTCCTTCTTTCATAATCTCATGTCAAGGCTCTTCCTAGTTTTAAAATTTAACATATATATATATATATATATATATATATATGCATACATGTATATATACATATGCTCTCTCTATTTACACTACAGATTTTTTTGCATATATTAGGGCTTCCAGTTGAGGGTTGAGTGTGCAAATGAGTGTGTCCAGTTTCTTATGGCTTCTTTGGGGCTCTTTTCCTTCTGTTTGTTTGTTTTGTCCAATTCCAATATGTTAGTTTTCATTTTATCTTATTATATTTTATTTTATTATATTTTAGTATTATACTATAAAAGCATTTTTTTCTAATGAGAGATAGAAAGGGTATGGATCCAGATGGGATGGAATGTAAGGAGGGGCCAGGGGTAGTAGAGGGAGAGGAAATCATAATCAGGATATGAGAAAAAATCTATTTGCAATGAATGGAAAAATATATAAATAAAATAAAATAAATAATAAATAAAAATAGGATAAAACAAACAAGCAAACAAACAGAAAAAGCCCTGAAACAGTATTAGGAGACAAGACACTTCCAAAGATGCCATTCAGTTCATTTTTTCTTGGCCATCTACTGCTGGGCATGTTGCCTACACTTAATGGTAAAGTAGTTTCCCCAGTGAGACATCCTTGGAAAAAACTAAATTTTCATTTGCAAGTGGTTATCAATTGGAGATTCCTTCTGGATTCTGGGTGGGGGCGTGCGCCCACTCCTCTAGGACCCCATCTGGTGCAGGTCCATGCAGGCCTTGTGCAAGCTGCCTCAGCATCTGTGAGCTCATTGATCCTGTTGTGCAGGATCATCTGTGTGCATTGATCCTGTTGATGAAGAGGGCCTTGTGTTTTGGTGTCCTCCATCCCCCCTGGCTCTTACATTCTTTCTGCCTCCTCTTCCTCAGGGTTCCATGAGCCCTGAGGAGAAAGATCTGATGGAGACATCTCCTTCAGGGCTATGTTCCAAGGTCTCTCATTCTCTATATATTGTCTAGGTGTAGGTCTCTGTATTTGCTCCCATTTACTGTAGGAGGAAGCTTCTCTGATGATGGCTAAGCCAGGCACTGATCTATGAGTGTAGCAGAATGTCATTAGGAGTCATTTTATTTTGCAGTCTTTTAGTAGAACAGTAGTATTTGGTTTTACCCCCAAATCCATGGACTATCTAGTCTCAGGTTTTGGTCACCCTAGCAGTGTTAGGTATGGGTTCCATCTAGTAAAATAGGCCTTAAGTCAAGTCAGACAATCCTTGGTTACTCCCACAAGCTTTGTGCCACCATTGCAAGCACATTTTGCAGGCAGAACACCATTGGAGATCAGAGAGTTTGTGGTTGGGTTGGTGTTTACATTTCTCTTTTGGTATCCTACAGAGTACCTTCCTCTGGAGTACCGAAGACAGTATAGCTCATAGGGTGAAGGCTCTATGTAGGCACCAGCTTCCTGCCCTATGTTCAGGGTATTAGGTAGGTGTCATCTTCATCAATAGGGCCTTACCATCCATTTGTAGAGAGAAACCTACAGTCTTGGCTACATCCTGGGTTGTTTGGGAGTTCCCATGGGACCCCTTTTGTTGCTGGAGGGCTTCTCTCCAGCTTCCACCAAGCCCCGCAGTCCCACAATCCACATATAAAATAATTACTCAGACACTTATATCACTTATAAACTGTATGGCTGTGGCAGGCTTCTTGCTAACTGTTCTTTTATCTTAAATTAACCCATTTTTATAAATCTATACCTTGCCACGTGGCTGGTGGCTTACTGGCGTCTTTACATGCTGCTTGTCCTGGCGGTGGCTGCAGTGTCTCTCCTTCCTTCTTCCTGTTTCCCCAATTCTCCTCTCTCCTTGTCCCGCCTATACTTCCTGTCTGGTCACTGGCCATCAGTGTTTTATTTATATAGAATGGTATCCACAGCACCCTTTGATCAAAAACTCAATTATGGGTAACTAACATATTACTGGAAACATCATTAGGTAACAGGAGATATCCAATTGGGACTCAGTCTTTCCTATTATTTGGCAATTTCATTTAGGTTGTCTTTAAATATGTATATATTTTTAGAAGCATCTACTGTACTTGGTTTCCATACTACCCCTCAAATTGCCCTTAATTTTAGTTGTCTCTCCCTGTGTTCCCTATTACCTCACTTATTCCCCTCTTCCCTCTCCTTCCTCACTTGATCCTCCTGTTCCATCCCCGTGTCCATCCATAACTATCTATTCTATTTTACTTTTTCGAAGGAGATGTATCTGCTCCTGCCTCAGTCCCTTACTCTACACCTAACCTCTGTGGTTCTATGGATTGTAGCTTAAACCATACTTTTTCCATGAAGTTATTTATTAAATGTTCTGGTTATTTTGATTATTCACTTATTTTTTCTATATAGTTTGGAAATTTTTAGGGAACCACATTATCCTCTTGCTGAACCAGTTTTCATGGAGAATCTCAATTTAACTGAGTCCTGGAAAGCCTGGATTTCTATACTCCTGAAGTCTTATCTGTGGCTTTATGAAATCTAAAGTATTTTTATTTCAAATTCATATTTAAGTAATAGTCTACAAACATTGGAATGAAAGCTTTCTCTGTAAATTTGGAACACATCACTTAATCCTAATTTGATTTTCACTGTTGGTTAAAGTGAACCAGTCTGACATTGGATTCTTACAAGTGATTACTCTCACTATGGAAAGTTTAAACTATTTTCCCTTCTTGGATGTAACAAAGATTCCCATGTTAATGTTCTTCATTCCTCACCTGATTTTGATCATATTATTTTGCAGCATTGAATATCTTTAATGTGAGACTTGAAATATTTTGTTATTAAAATCATTGGTTACTTTTCCTTGGCATGATTCTCCCTTCTATAAAATATATGAATTTTCACTTTTCTTCTATGTAGTATTGTCAGTTTAAAGGATTAAAATTAAAATTTTTAATTATTGACATTTTTAGTCATGCCAGGATTCATTTTTTTCTAAATTTTTCTTCTATGATGTTTTTCATGAATTCGTTATATTGTGAAGACTCCTTTACCTGATGTTGAAGTTTAATACTTTTTATTTTAAGTTTTATAAACATTACTATACAACTATCACACTGACTTCCAGTCAAAGTTTTCATTACCAAAATGTATTATACTAATTTAAATAATTAGTAATTTTTCTTCATTGGATATAATGTTTCATTTGTGCAAACAAAACAAAAAAAACCCTCATGCTCTGTTTTATTCATTGGCTTCCTATTAGCTCCCATCCCCCTGGTATATCTGGGACAATTTCACATACACAAAGAAAAGTGTGAATCCCCAGGCTCCACCTTGAATTCCCTAGTTGGTTTACAAAAGATAGAGTAGAGGACTATACTAGAAATTAGGATCCCCTGGTTTCTCAGTCTTAATTCAACTTGTTATTTTTTGCCCGTGTTGCCTTATGGGTGATGCCATCGTCGAGAGAACCCTCTCCCCTTAAAATACCACATAACTGATTGTCTTGCTTTGTTTTTATAACCATCTATTGCTGGGGGTTTGTGAGTAGTTATGTTCAGGGGTTTGTGTTGGGTCTATTTGTATGTGGTACCTCCTTTTTGTCTGAGAAAGAAGGCCTCTTCCTTACTAGCATTGCATCTACCATTCCTACCTACATGGTAATATGTAGTTCAATGTGAGGCAGTCCATGAGTAATACCTGCTTTTCATGGTGGTATGGAAACAAACACCATACTATGTGATGCCATGGTAACTAGCTAGAGTGGAAAAAATTAACCTCAATGATTTGTTTTCATGCATGGGCAGAATTGACACTTACAAACATAATCACATCTTATTTATGTCAAAGCAAATAAACATAAACAATGAAAGAGGAAGTTTCATCTACTACAAATGGTCAGGACTGGCCCTGGTAATAAGATACTGCAAGGTAGTAGGATTCCTTCTCAAAGAATGAAAGTTACTCTAAGATCAAGTAAGTGGGACATTTAGCATGTGGATTTTAAAAGACAAAGTGTTTCACATAAAATCATAGACCAGGAAGGACAAGAAGCATATGGGATTTATTTTCAACATTTACAGGGAATTCCAGAGATACAGTTTCATGCAATGCTGACAGGACACCAGAAGTTTAGTCTGCTCATATGATTGCAGCAAGCATCCTGCTGTGGTTGTGGAATGAGACTGCCTGGGTTTCCAGAGGAACAGCTCGTAAAGGAGCATGCAGTTATGGCCTCACATGAAAAGTAATGTATAGTGCAAAAGATAACGGAGAAAAGCACAATACGATCTGCACGCGCTCCCGGGTTTATAGCCACTCTAGTGCAGTATTGAAATCTGAGCACACTTAATTGAATGTCTCACATTGAGTAGTGTGATGAATATGGGTCATGAAATGGTTAGTGCTAAGAACTGAACACCGAGTGCACTAGATTCCATTTTGAATACCATCTATGATTCACAGCTGAGATCTAGGAAACAGCAACCCAAGTTACTAATCACACCTCACCTAGAGTCCTGTAACAAAATTTCTAAGTTTCTGCTATGTCTCAAATCCTTTTTTGCTTCTGGGGAAACTTACCTGGGCCTTTTGTGCAAGAAGAAGAAAACAAAAGCTGGATCCTCAAATTCATTAGAAGCTGTTGGACAGCATTTCAGCTTTCCAATTGTATCCGTTAGTGAATATGGTAAGCATGTGTCTCTCTTCAAAGGGAAAATTATACGTCAAAAACCTTACTTGTTAAAGAGATGGTATAATGTAGTGATTCATCTTTTAGAGGGTCATGTGTATCGTTCTTTTAAATAACTTAGTCTGTGAAAATGATCTATTTTAAATACTTAAATTTAAACATAAAGATCTCTCTAAAACTGAGCAAATGCATGGTTCCTTGTTAATCACTCCTTCAAATGCTTCAAACTCATTCATTAAAAAAAAGATTAATTTACAGAAGGTATATTATTGGATAAAAATTGTGTTGAACTACTTTTTTTTTTATTTAGACAAAGCTTGGTTTCTCTTCTCCAAGAATTTTCCACCAAATTTAGAAGTTAACACATTCCCATGAAGGGAGTCTTAGCACTCTACAGTAATTTAGTGAAAGTGCTTCATAAGTAGGGCATTCAGTAATCAAATGTAGAATCAAAATTATGTGATCAAAAATTACTTAGTACTCACTTTGTGTAGGACAATGAAATAAAGGCTGCAGATGATATAAAGGAATATACAAGTGGGAATCTATACTTTCCTCATGTCTTATTGCTACAGGAGCACTCTCTGAGCTATTATGTAAATACACAAATTGCTCTAAGTGCTTTTAGAAATAAAATCTTTTCTACTATAAAGGCAAAGAAAATCCCTTTCTCTGTAAAGCACTCGGCAATTTCAAAAGCACTTTTATATTCACGATCTCACTTCATATTCACAGCAGACCTATAAAATAAGTAGGGCAGGTGTTCTTTACATGCATGCATTTTCCACCTTAGGAGCTGAGGAGTTAAGAGGCACCAACTTCCCCAAAGACACAGTTATCCAGAGAAAAGCAATGGAAGCAGAGGCATCCCAACTATTAACATGGTGTTTTACCAGCAGTTTATAAAGGAGACAGGGTTTCCTTGTAGAGGAGAGAGAGAGAGAGTGAAGAGAAGGTTTAGGGACAATTATGCAAGGTTGATATTCAACCTCTCTTTCCCCTGCTATCTATGCCATCCTGTGAATCTTTGATTGATATACTATTCCTTGCTTCAGATCTAGGGTATGTCTCATACTTGTGAAGCAGTTTTAAATAAATTCAGGTTCTACTTAGGACTCTGAAATTGACTAGCACTTTCCTGTGAAATGGAAATAGTGACTCCTTTCTCATTGACCATTTTCCTTTGTGTTTTTTCAAAGTGTCATTTTGTAGTATGACATCCCCATGAGAATATATGCCTTTTCCAGGGTCATGGTGTTAAAGAGCCCATTCTAATTTTTCTTTTCCACCAGGAACGATATGAACAGAGAGATACAGAGTAAGCCAGAGGAAAATACAGTTCAGTTGATTTAATCTGATCTGCTACTTACATTTCTTGGTTCCATCTATTCTGCCAATACAACCCCAGGAACTGTGCCATCAGATACATAGTAACCATTAGCTACTCATGAGCATAATAGTGGAAAAGATTTAATTATAACCAATATCATGAACGCATGATAAAAGCATAGAATTTGGTAACTTGGGATGTTTGTGTCTACCTGTGAAATCATTGCCAGAGTTGTGATTATGAGTGTATCCATTCTCCACAATCATATCTTAATGCTCAGTGTAATCCATCTTTCCCTCTTCTTGCACAAAAAAATTTAATCTAAAGAATTTTAAATCAGTTCTCATATAGGACTTAATGAAAACTGAATAAAATACTATGTACTCTTTAATTACCATTCTTGTAGGTTTGGGGCTTCTCCTTTCAATGAGCATAACTATTTTGAAATTCATTCACATTTTTATTTGTATCAATAGCTTATTTCTGTGGCTGCTCTCTTCATCAGTGATTGGATACACAACAATATTTTTATATCCTCATGGTGGACTAACGAATATTTTCCAAGTTGGGCCTTAGAGGTTGTGAGTAGTCTTCTGTAAGTCCTGAATAGGCAAATGTTTTCATTTCTTTTGAGTAAATATCTAGGAACAGACAATTTGGATTATATAGTAGCCATGTGTTTAATAGTTTCATGAAATCTAACATTTTCCCTCATTAAATGCAACTGGATTTGATGATGAGATGGAAAATTAAGATCATTATTCACCTTTTGCTATGACACTGAAAATTTTAATTAGAAATTTTGGTGTCACATGTGTTTTTAGCATTTATGATGATAATCATTATCTTTCCCTTTGCAGATTATTGCTACAGTAAGTTGCACTTATAGATACACCCATACTGATAAATCCTACTTTCCTAGAATTCACTTTTTTTTTGTTCAAGACTTTTTTTTTTTTTTTTTTTGGATTATGCTTTTCAGTATCATAACTTAGATTTTACTAGGTACACAAGCAACTGTGGTTTGAGGAATTGTGGATAATTTGGAGTTGTAAGAGTTAATGCTACCATTTGAGCTTCAGAACAGGAAATAGAAATTGGATAGTTTCACTCCCCCATCCTATGTTTTGAAATATTTTCTGTAGTACTGGTTTATCCTTTCCTTAAATGTGAAAGCTGAGGAAGATCCTACTTCCCCCCAGCCCTCAGCTTTCTTGATCGTATTTGGAAAGACATAAGACTATTTTATCTCACCTGGGATACTTTTGGGTTGAAAACAAAAACATCTACTTCTGACATAATTTATTGCCAGGAATGACAATCTAAACCTCTTGTGTCAACATTGCTTTACTATTGTTTCCAGAAAATCCTTCTCTCTGAGACAGTCAAGACTTAAGGTTGTGTTCTCCTTAATTAAATTCATGAAACAAATGTCACTTTGCCTAATCAACAGATTATTGTAAGAAACTTCATCACTTACAGTAAACCATATTCTCCTAGAATATTGTCCATTATATCTATGTTTTTAAATTTCTTTTCATAGAGCTGAGAATAAAGGTTTATATGACTGGTGATCTCGTTATCAGACAAAGGAATTAGAGGGGATAGGGGGCTGAGACAACCCAACTTGGTGAACTGTGTGTGTCAGTGTGACATGCCAGGGGAAGAAAGTTCAGATACAATGGAGCAACTGATGTAGCCTGGAAGAAATTTTATTCTGGACTTAAACAGCTTTTCACAATCCTAACCATCAAAGGCACATTTCCTTGTCTTTACTTTTCAGACTGCTGATAATTTCAGTTTTTACTTTCTTCAGCCCCAAGGAGTACTTGAAACACATTATTTTATAAAAACTTAACATTAAAAGGATTCTTTATATTAAAAATTACATTGTGTAGTGATCAGAGATTATAACTAAAAGTTTTCTTCAACAGAAATATTTTATTTATGGGTAAGATAATTGTAATTATTATAAATACATCATATATATATAAGGAAAAATGTTTTCTTCCTACCATAAATGTAGCTTTGTAATATTGCATAGCTGTGTGTATCCACCCATAAAGTCTAGTTTATTGGATGTATTATTCTGTCTCTGCACCATCGCTTATTTCTTGTCTGTTATATCTGTGCAATTCTTGAATGTGATACAATAAAATCTTTCCCCCATAATTGCATTTTATCAAGGTCAATGTACATTTTGAATATTTTGCTTTATATTTTTAGCTGCTATCTTCCTGGTGCATCCAACTTTATGACTTTTATATCTTCTTCATAAATTTTTCTTTCTGTCACTGTGTGAAGTCCTTCAGTGTCCTCTTCAGTCCTTGTGGCCTTTCATCTCATTTTGTCTGATATTCCAGCTCACATTCCTGCTATTTTTGGTTGCATTCAAGTATCTTTATTGCATTTAAAAAAATTTCAAACTTTAAAGATTTTGCTCTCTCTCTCTCTCTCTCTCTCTCTCTCTCTCTCTCTCTCTCTCTCTCTCTCTGTGTGTGTGTGTGTACGTACATATTAAAGTGTATGTAGGTGCACAGACACAAACATGGGCATACACATGGAGGTCCGACGCCATATGTCTTACTCATTTGTTCTCTTTTTCATTTTTGGAGTTAGGCTCTCTTGCAGAATCTGGACCTCACCGTTTTGGCTAGACAAATACTCAGCAAGCCCCAGAGATCCTCCTGTTCTGCCTTACAGCTCTAGGCTTAAGGATGCCCGCTTCCATGCCTGGATTTTCTACGTGAATTCTGTGGGAATAAACTCAGGAACTCATGCTCGCAGGCAAGCACTTCACTGAATGAGCCGTCTCCCCAACCCTTCCGTGTTGTTTTTCTTAGCACTCTCTTTTAAGTAATGTATAGCTAAATGTTCCTACTTCCCTAGTCTTTGAGTTCTGCCTGCTGGGATGGGATGGTAGGTAGCATAGGAACAAGGATCACATTCTCTGATCTTTACTATTGGATTTATTTTGTTACATATTCATTTTGATTTCCCTATTTTGCCTTTTGAAATATAAAGAATCCTATATTTTCATTGTTAAATCTGAAGTTTGATTAAGTACTTTCATTTCTGTGCTAATTTTCCTCAATTTCTCTGCATATTTATACATAAGTATGTATATTCTATTTACCAATGCTTTTTCTTTTTCCTATACGAGCCCTCTTTCCCTGCAGGATAGTTAACAGTACTTTTATTTTCTCCCTCTTCCTGACACTTTATGATTTCTGAGTTTTGCTGAAATATTTTAGTGTTTTTATAACTATGTTATTATTGTGTTTTTCCTTGCAGTATGTCATTTCTACTTCACAAGTCTATATTTAGTAATTATATTGTAAATATATAAAACTCATATTTTTCCATCTGGTAGATGAATGATATCTTGTGTGGGAATAGGATTCACCTCAGAGTACTTTTAACTCAATGGACTAACGATAAAGATGATGTTGCCTGTTTCTTTCTAAGAGTAGAAAATATTTTCGGAAAAGACCCTCTTACCATGGTGCGAGGTCTGGGAGTTTTCTATGTCACTCAACTCTGCAGTTGTGGCATAAAAGCAATTATAGCAATTTGCAAACAAATGATACTTTGCTCAAAACACAGGCACTACATTGGATTTACCCACGTGAACCAAATTCATGAATCCCTGCTTTAATATTTTCACAGGTAATTTATTTTTTAAATGTTTTTATAATGGGTATGTAGCTCAGAGGTCGAGTATTAGCCTAGCATGCACAAAGCCCTGGGTTCAGTACCTAGCACCATCAGAAAATAAAACCTTTAGCAAAATTATTTCTTTGTAATTGAACTTAGAATTCTGGGAAGATATGCAATGGCATACTTCTTCATCTTTACTGTTGTGTTCACATTTGGGTGCTATTTCAAATTGAACACTGCAACTTTTCTTCAGTTTAGGAAAATGACTTTCTGTTATTTCAACACCACCTCTTCTACTTTTAATACTGGAATTGTTTACTTGTTGGGATAGTAGCATCCCCACACATCTGTCTTCTCCATAGCTCAAATTTTCCTCATGATCCATATCATTTTGCATTTCTTTTCTCTTCATTTCTTTCATTTGGTCTTTTAAGTTTCTCCTCATGTCTCACATGAGTTATCCACAGAAATTTAATGCTATCCAGAGAACAAGTCAACCAAAAAACTCTAGTGGCACCACACACACACACACACACACACACACACACACACACACACACACACACCTCTTAAGTTTGCAATAAGCTATATGGACTGACTTACCTGAGCATTCCTCTGGTCTCACTAACATCTGTCTTATGTCAATTGGTCTAGAATGGCTAAAATGACTGGCATGGCTCAGCTTTGATCTACATGTTGCATTTTCCTACACAGAGGGTTCCTGTAATGAAGGCAGGACACATGAACAATTGCAGACAACAGTACTTATTAAAATGCTGTCCCAGAATTATTACATCACCACCTCTGCCTCAGTCTACTGGCCAATGCAAGATAACAGTCTAACCTAGATTCTAGGATAGGGCAAGTCAATACTAAGAAGGTTACATGTGTGTGACAAGTCATATGATATTATAGAAAGGAAGCAGGGCAGTAGAGATGGAGAGACACAATCAGCCCCAACCTCAACACTGACCATTTTTTCCTTAAATAGATCCACTCTGTGTCTTTAATATAGATCACCAACTCCACACACTTGCAAGGCTTTTAGTTAGTTTTATTTCCAATGTGAGCTACCATTAATGCTTCATATTTATGGTTTTATGTTGAAGAATACACCTATCTCTTAAAGCTGTTTGTTGTTACTACTATTTTTTTTTCTATTTCCTCTCCAGCAATTGGTTCTTCTCTCCCCACCCCCATCTTTGATTTTCTGAGACAGAGTGCTACTCATCCTCCACGGTGAATTCAATGGTTATAAAGGAAATTCTATGAATCATGGGAGCAGGTAAAGTAATTGTAGTCCATTGGGAAGTGATCTGCCAGATTATAATTTGATTGTTTCCTGTCAAGATAGCAAAAACTATGTGTCTTCTCAGCGGTCATGACCTAAGTTCTTCCCAGATGCCCATGTACCCCATGGCAACTATTCAAGCTCTGGCTCTTTGAATCCTTAATATGATTAAAGAGTATAAAGATGTTTGAGACTTGAAAAATAAAAACAAAACATCTCCTTTAGGATAACTTAGGTTCTCTTTGAAAAATAAAAGTACATAAATGACTGCATTTTCTCCAAAAGTATTTTTCCTTCATAAAAGAAAACTAATCAGTCAAAATCACATGATTTCCCAGAGAAATAGATGGACACACATGAATGGTACAGCCACATCCTAGTAAGCAGTGAAGCTCAACAGTGCATGTAAATTCAGAAGGTCATGGCTACCTAGAATAAAATAAAGACCATATTGTGTTTGATGCTGATGAGTCAGAGAATACAGCAGCTTTATTGTCAAAGTTACTAGTCTAATCATATTTACTTTGGATTTCCTTCTATTATGTGAATTTGAATTCTTGAAACATTTATTAGGATTATTCTAGGGGCTATTATTTTTACTTATTTAGTGGTGGGAATGTGCGCCGTGCTACATGTGTAAAGGTCAGAGAACAACTTAGAGGAGCGGGTTCTTTCCTTCTATCCTAGGGTTCCCAGGAATGAAACTTACATCATTAGGCTTGGCAGCAGGTGTCTTTGTTCACTAATCCGTCTCATGGGCTGTATGACTTTGTTTCTATAAAACGAGTTACAGCATCTAGAACACAGAACAAAGTGCAAGGGACAGTGCTGGAGCCAAAGGGTGTGACGGGGGAAGAGGACACCAAAATGCAGGCTTGGCGGTGGAGGGAGTAGAATTATACAAAGTTAGCTGTGTACGAAAACCCCAAATGGAAGGAAACCTGATAAGTTTTTAAGCTCATTAAAAATAAATAAATAAATAAACAAACAACTTTTAAAAAGTGCTGGAGGTGGTGACACACGCCTTTAATCCCAGCACTCTGGAGGCAGAGGCAGGCCGATCTCTGTGAGTTCCAAGACAGACTCTAAAGCTGCAGAGAAACCCTGTCTCAAAAAAGAAAGAAAAGAAAAGAAAAGAAAGGAAGGAAGGAAGGAAGGGAGAGAGAGAGAGAGAGAGAGAGAGAGAAAGAAAGAAAGAAAGAAAGAAAGAAAGAAAGAAAGAAAGAAAGAAAGAAAGAAAGAAAGAAAGAAAGAAAGAAAGAAAGAAAGGAAAAACAACAATAGCAACAAAAACCAGTGTACTGGAGACTGTGACCTGAACAGAGCACCTTAACCTTAGACCTCTTGTTGAAGGCTCCTAGCAGTGAAATCAAGACCTGTCCCTGGTTCTTAGTTGGCTTTTGTCCCCATGCTGGATTACCTTGCACAGTCTTTATGCAGGGGGAGGAGCTCAGTCCTGCCTCAACTTGATGCTTTGTTCAAGCCCATGAGAAGCCTGTCCCTTTCTGAATGGAGGCAGAGGAGGAGTAGGTGGTGAGGAGGGTAGATGGGAGGCAAGAGAAGGGAATGGGAGGGGAAGAGGGAGAGGAAACTATGGTCAGTATGTAAAATACATGAAGAATATGTTAATTAATACAGTTTTAAAAATAAATGCTGGAATTTTTTTTATCAGAGTGGGTTTTCAGAAATGTTCCTATTGATCTACAAAGAAGAAATGAAGTACAAGAATAAGAATTTTAGGTCATAGCCAATCCTCCTGTGTAACATGAGTCTTGAAAGGTCTTATTAATAAAAACAAACCCAGAGTCAGATATTGGGGTGAACGCTGAAAGATCAGAGAAACATAACCAGCCACAGCTAAACTTACCTTGTCAATTCCTCAGCTGATCTCATTTCCACAAACTGGAAGCCTCTGAGTCCTCATCCAAATGGATCTCAGCTGAACTGCTGCTCAAAAGGCTAAAGCTTAACAGACTCTAATTTCTGGTTTCCATGCCTTATATACCTTCCTGCTTCCTGCCATCACTTCCTGGGATTAAAGGAACATGCCTGGCTGTTTCCAGTGTGGCTTTGAACTCACAGAGATCCGGATGGATCTCTGCCTCCAGAATGCTAGGATTAAAGGTGTGTGTGCCACCATGTTCTGGCCTCTATGCCTGTCTAGTGGCTGTTCTGTTCTCTGATCCCAGATAAGTTTATTAAGGTGCACAATATATTGGGGGACACAATATCACCACACTCCTGGGCTGCTCTCTTTCAACCTTATTTAACTAATTCTTACTTAATACCTACTTTACTATCAACTTCTTGATTTTGCTTCTCTAGAAGGACCCTGATTGATACTGACTGGTTTACTTATTTTTGTTTTCATTAAAACCTTATTAGGTTGCACTAAAGGATGACAACCGTTGTTTGTGTTGGTCAGCTTTCCATCACTGTAACAAAATACCCAAGGGAAACCAACCCAAAGGAAACAATGTCACAGTTTGGAGGTTTTAGTTTAGTTCCCTTGCTTTGGGGATTGGAAGGAGGCATTATACCATGGAGGGGGTGTTTGGCAGAAAGCATCTGCTCATGTCACAGCAGCCAAAAGGCAAATTAGAATTCATTTTTATACCAAGCTTCCATTCCCCACATCCATTAAGCTTTGAGTAATGTTTCTCCCTCCAAAAAAGCCTATGCCTAATCACCAGAAAATATTGTACAATAAAGGGAATTCAACTTTTCAGCGGGAATTAATCTTACCTGTCAGCTCACTAATACTAGGGAGATTACTTTGAATAACCCAGGTTCCCAAAATATAGTCAAAAGGCTCTCCCAAAATAGAAGAAAAGGGTATAAGCGAAAAATCATAATGATGTGTTGTGACAGAGACCTAACCCACTGTTGATGGCTCTGAGTGGAGAGGAAGGAGGCATCAGTCAAGAGGTGGAGCCATCATCCTCTGGGAGCTTGGATTGGTGAAGAAGTAGATACTCTTCAGTCTCCATGAAGAGCCACAACTCTGCCTACTCCTGAATTTAAACCTGCTAAGATCTGTTCCATATTTTCCTATCTGAGGCAACGAATAAACTTACATTGTGTTATGCCACTTGAGTTGTAGAAATTTATTGCACTGATTAAAGAAAACTAATACACTGTTCATTTAGAAATCCTCAATCCCTGCCCCATATACATGTGTGGACAAAATCACTGAATTGGACATACTTGAAAACAGGCATTTTAAAAACTTTAAGTAAATATCTGTCGTTATTCCTATTCAGTGGTTGTGACATATCCCAGCCTACATACACACCACAGGAGAGAACTCAAGATTGGGATAGCCAAGGTCAGTTATGAATATTCTTGATCACACAGTGCTCTACCACACCTTCCCTATTCTTCCTTCTTCATTTCATTCTTGTTTTCCCCTTTTGAAATCACTTTGAATTTCCTTTTTATTTTTTATTGTGAGCATGCTTAGTCATTCATGATACAGTGACTGAGTAATTAAACAAAAATTTAATCATAGCACCACTTAACATCTTAAAACATGTGATGTTTGTGTTTTGCATTTCTCTGTGTATGATTAACACACTTAATATTTACATTTCCTTCAAGTTTTCTAAATGACTTGTCTCCTTTACTAATTTACTCATTTATTCCATTTCTGGAATACACTAATTTTGTGGAAACACTGGCCTTGGTTTGGAGAACACTACACCTAGTGCAGTGTTCTGGTCCATGCATGAAGGTTTCTGAAACCTACATGGTTATGATGTTTCTAATCCAACTATGTCTTTTCTATTTCTTTGAGTAGGCAGAAGTAAAGATTGCGTACATTATCCTTTACTTAATATGAGTCTTTATCATAGCTATATTTTGAGGCCTTAAGTAAATAATATTCATGTTATTATACAGTTGGTGGTCATTCTCCATGTACACAGTGTTTTTAATAAAACTCAGAATTCCCTGCTAGATCACTGATCAATATAGTAGTTACATATTTAATAAGCTAAAGGAAAATGCAGCATCTTCAATAATGCAAGTGAGAAAAACAATCATTAAATGTTATTAAGTCAATGACTATGGGAGGCTTATTCTTTACATAATAGCTCATGCTTCAAATACATATTGATTCGCCTTTATAACAATTACACTAGACAAAGAGGCACAGGAAGGTCCAGGAGCAGACAACACATATCAGATATCTCATCCCACAAAAGACATCTAAGTGCCAAATGTTCACACTTGGATGGACAATCAGCTCTCCCAGTGTCCAGAGAGCAGGCTACACTCTGATATATCCTGCTTCATGCATTTGTATAATCATTCATGATGACATAATATTAGATGTTAATGTTTCAGTTGCTTTCTTTCAGTTCTGGAAATGACCACCAACTATATCACAAACCCCTTCCCCTTGAATACTTGGCTTCTATCAACAGGATTTCTGCAGAAACTATCATTCCTAAATTATTTATTAAAGCATGATAAGGTAAGGTAATTACATTATGTGATATCTCTGTGGTATTTGAGCAATAAGGCACCATAATAATAGCATAAGACATCTTGAAAGAGGGTATAATTACCACAGGCAATCACACTCCTGGGTATTATAGTGGCTTGGATACATGTCTTCCCTTATAATGCCCCAAGGATGTGATTATCTCAAGAAGAGAAAAAGAGAGAAACTCAGTGGATAATGTTGTATTCTGTTATACAAAATTTATAGGAAAGGGCAAAAGTATATTTCATATGAGGATGTGATATGACAGTTTAGAATATTTGAACAGCAGTTTGAAATGAGACAATTTATTCTTAAAAGATAACTCATCTCTTTAGAAAATAAATAAGCCACTCCAAATCACTTTGCAAACCCAAACTGATGCAGAAATTTGCTAAGTCTTAGCATAGCTCCAGTCCTAATAAAGTGGTCATTTTTAACAAATGGAGGAACTTTCCAGGTTGGGGCTACCTCTGAAAAGATCCAGAAAAGGTCATTGAGCCAGTCATGAGTGACAGTTATTGCCTTGTGGGGAAAAAATAGAAAAGGAAATATGTTTGTGAATGCTCCCCTTACATCAGGGGAAACCATATTTCTGATGCTAAATTGATTTTTTTTTCCTAGCAGAAAAGTAGAGCAGGTCATTGAAATGGCTCAACAGGTAAAGGCACTCACCCTAAGTCCAATCCCAGGAACCAGGATGGTAGAAGGAGAGAGCATAGTTCTGCAAGCTCTCCTTTCCACAAGGGTGCTGTGTACGAGTGTTCACTGATAAAAAAAGAAGGAAGGGAGGGAGGGAGGGAGGGAAGGAGGGAGGGAGGGAGGAAGGAAGGAAGGAAGGGAGGGAGGGAGGGAGGGAGGGAGGGAGGGAGGGAGGGAGGGAAGGAGGAAGGAAGGAAGGAAGGGAGGAAGGGAGGGAAGAAGGGAGGGAGGGAGGGAGGGAGGGAAGGAGGGAGGAAGAAAGGAGGGAGGAAGAAAGGAAGGAAGGGAAGGAGGGAGGGAGGGAGGGAGGGAGGGAGGGAGGGAGAAAGGAAGGGAGGGAGGGAGGGAGGGAGGGAGGGAGGGAGAAAGGAAGGGAGGGAGGGAGGGAGGGAGGGAGGGAGGGAGGGAGGGAGGGAGGGAGGGAGGGAGATGTTAACTAGGTCATGGTAATTAAGCTACAGATTTGGCTGTATCTTTTATAACTAAACCAATTCAAGAATTTTTTGATCTATGAAGGACAGAAAATTAAACTTTCTATACACATTCTACAAGAGTTTTCCCAAGGAAATCTTTAGCATTTGAAGGTGGAATAAGAAGGTAAAAGGGAAATTATTGGAATCAGCCTTGAAAATCCGACCTCAAAAATCAGTTAACAAAAAAGTTTTTCTTTAAAATTTAAATGCATGCCTATTTATCTAATTTTATGTGTATGCCTGAATATGTGTATGTGCATCACATGTGTGCAGGAGTCCAAACAGGTCAGGAACTCATAGAGGTCAAAGGCACTGAATCTTCTGGAACTGGAGTTACAGAAGGATGTGAACTGATATATGGGTGCTGGTAACATACTCTAGCTCTTCTGCAAGAGCAGCAAGCACTCATAACTGCTGAGCTTGTGTCCTATGGCAATTAACATCTATGTAGAAAATATACATTTTTGTACAATATCATTGGAGTCACTTACAAACTTTCAATGTCTATAACTATACAGAAACCCATAAGTTGCATTGAATAAGTTTATTTTAGTGTCATTCTGATATATACTACCTAGATTTGGTGTTAAATATTATTACTCAAAATCGTATTTATTTTGTGCAAAAAACAGACTTAGTTGCAAAGAAAGTCAAGGATTTGGAGCACAAGGACCTATAGACTTATTGTTGTGACTCAGGAGTTTCATGCAGCAGAAAATGTCATTTTTGGTGTTATAATGTGGCATAGTGCTCAGAAGACACTGGCTTCCTCAAGAAGATTGACAGCCTACTTCTCTTAGGTTTTTAATTTACTGCCTGCTCGGTTCTTTATATCTAAAAATTAATTAAATTGCCAACATAGATTTAAGAATAGGTGTTACTAGTCCCATTTCAAATACAAAGAAATACACTTGTAGAAAGTGTTAACTTAAATGGCCAGTGCTACACTACTCACAAACAACTGGAGCTTTGAATTTTGTCAATGCAAATGTGAAAGCATACGTAAACCATGCACCCCTTACTTTGTTAGCAGAAGAAACTGTTAAAATTCAAACAGTAGCTAAACTGGTATAGCTGTTGTCATAAACATGTATGAAATACACAACGGGAACTTGTAAATACATATTTAATAAGATAGGAAGATGGGATGATTTGCTTCATGTGTCCATTTGACTGGACTCAGGGATACCCAAATGGCTTGGAAGACATTTTTTTCTGGGTGTTTCCATGAAGGTATTTCCTCAAAAGACTAACATTTGAACTGCTGTGCTGAACATGAAAATTTCCCTTCATCCATGTGAGTAGCCGCCATCAATCTGCTGAGGAACCACGCAAACAAAAAAAAAAAAATGTGGAGAAAGGGGACTCTTGTGTCCTGTCCTGGGGTACTCATCTTCCTTGGCTTCTGTGTATGGTCCTCTTGGCTTTGTTGTCTTTTCTTAGACTAAGGTGTATTCAGGACCAGTACCCCTAAATAGTCAACTGTTTTTTTTTTTTTTTGAATATTTGGATATGTTACTCTATTTATTACCAGTTGGACTGTTTTATTCGTTAAATCCTTTTTGGGTGTGGAGAAACTTTTCTTTTTATCTTATTATAAGTATATGGAAACTTCTGGATATTGCTGTTGGAGTTTAAAAGTTTTCACTGTAAAACTGAAAATCAAAATACATCTTGTGGACTTCATCTTGTATGAAGTTTAAGCAAGTACTCAAAGGAAAGTCTGTTAGAATTTTGTACCTGAAGTTTCAAGGAGTTATTTATTTAAAAAATATATATGTACATATTCATATGTGTGGCTAGAGAGATGATCCATGGTTAATGAATATTTATTTTTTCAAAGTTACATTGGTTTAATGAGTCTTTCCCTTGAAACTTTAGTGTTTTTGTTTAAAATAGATTGTTCTGTCATACAGTATGGTGTTGATTCCTTGCACCCACATTAGGCAGCTCCAAACCACCTTTAACTGCAGTTCCAGGGACTCTGTCATCCTCTTCTGGCAGGGTATACAAGGGTATCTGCCAGTGTATGATGCATATAAACTTATGCAGGCACATATGCATACACATAAAATAAGGAAACAAATAATTAAATATTTGAAAAAATGTATACATTCACCTTGAGGGGTTAAAGATTTTTAATAATGATTTGGAGAAAAATAATAAATAATATTCATTATAACTACATTAAATATTGCTGTTCCCCTAATGTAAGTGATGTTCCCTTTGTTTTCCATAAGAAAAGGTAGCAGGATAGTAAATGCCTTTCTGAGGACCCAGCCTGGTTGGATAGGTCTTCAGGTGAGAGCAACATCCTAGCCAGGAAAACCTAATGTACCCAGTGATGACTGCCAGAGATGATCAGGGTTGTAGAGACTCTGTCCTGTCTTAGAGCTCAGAGCAAAAATTCTCATCACACAGCTGTGTTCTCAGTTTTGGGGAACAGTAAAGTTGTTCAAATTTTGGTGGATTTCCTGTACTTTTAAACAAAACTAGTGTTTACAACTAATGTCTAAAGTTTTTAATTAATTTTGTGTGTGTGTGTGTGTTGTGTGTATATATGTGTGTGTGTATATGTGTGTGTATGTGCATGTTGTGTGTGTGTATATGTGTGTGTATGTGTGTGTGTGTTGTGTGTGTATGTGTGTGTGTTGTGTGTGTGTTGTGTGGTGTGTGTGTATGTGTGTGTATGTGTATGTTGTATGTGTGTATATGTGTGTGTTGTGTGTGTATGTGTGTGTGTGTATGTATGTGTGTGTGTTGTGTGTGTGTTGTGTGTGTTGTGTGGTGTGTGTGTGTGTGGTGTGTGTGTATGTGTGTGGTGTGGTGTGTGTGTGTGTGTGTATGTGTGTGTGTTGTGTGTGTGTATGTATGTGTGTGTGGTGTGTGTGTGCGGTGTGTGTGTGTGTGTGTGTGTGTGTGTGTGTGTGTGTGTATGTGTGTGTACAGGCCCAGGTCTGCCATGACTCTCAGGAGTCAGTTCTCTCCTGCCACCTTGTGGGATGTGGGGTTAAAATTCAGGTCAGTAAGTGCTGTTGTCATAAACATGTATGAAGCATGGCTCACACTGAGCCATTTCATCAGCTTTGACTAGTATTTTTATAGAAGAGACAGATGAAGAACCATGGCCCCATGGTTACAGATTGGAAGGGGAAAACCCATCTGAGGAGAAAGGAAAGACAGCAGGTCCTCAGACAAGCAGCTTTCTGTACTCAGCGTGAGGTTCTCTCACACTCTGTTTTATCATTACTCAGAAATTTAAAAAAAAAAAATCAGCTTCTGATGTCTCATGAAGAGTGCTACTAATAGAAAGCATAAAGTGGTCCTCTTAGAAGTTCAGTTTCAATAAGCCCAGGTAAGCTAGTTTTGATGTCTGTTCTTGGTTGTCAACATGACCCCATGTGAAATTAACTAAAATCCTATTGACTGTGCACACCTGTGAAGGGTTTTGTCTTAATTAAATCATTTGAAGTGGGAAGACCCACTTCTAATCTAGTTGAGGTAGGAAGAGCCACCTTTAATATGGACCACACCATCTGCGGGCAGTCTTGTACACTTAGTACCAACTTATCCTGATGTAGACAGAATAACCTGGCATTTATTCTCATTCCACTTCGCGACCCTCACCTACAGTAATACAACTATTAAGTACGTTTTCCCTATAGGATACATTTGCTGCAGTTCTTCTCATAAAGCAGAACCACTCTGTAAACAGCAATGTGGCTGACCATGAGAAAGGCAGGGACATCTCCAGATGCATCCCGGCTGTTGCTGAGGTGGAAGAGTGAGCTGGCTGAATTCTGTCCTCCATATCATGAAAGCAGGCATGTCCTCAGAGCCTCAAAGCAGAAGAGGATGAAGCTGAAAATTCAAATCCTTCAATTTTCTGCTATGGGCCTTAGATGCTATATAATAGCATGGTTAGCCTTTTGGTTTGTAGAAACTAGAGGTCTATTCATAGACTCCAAAGGATCTACCTAATGGTCAAAAAAGATGTCAGGTCATGTACAAGGAAAGGCAGGCAATAAACAGCTATTAGGATGGCTACTTAGATGCCCAGAGACCATTGGGCTCTAGACTAGCAGCATTCCATCTTCTTCAGATCATGGAAGTTATCATCAGTTCATCAGCATTTGCAGCCACAGCTCCTTTCCAGTAATTGTTACTCTTGGTGCTTCATAACCCAAGGAGACAAAAAGTAAAAGGATTGGCAGCGATAGCAATGGAGACAGCAGACACCGAGTGAAGCAGGTACCCTAAGAGTATTCACCAAATCATATCTAATGTCTTAACAGGTAAGATGTTCTCATTAAATGCTAAAAAAAGTCTCCATGAAGGAACCGGATCCATTTTTATCTTCCTAAGTCTTTAGGGGAAGCTCCGTTGTCAGAATCAAATTTTTCTAATTCAGAAAGAAAAATTATTCCACAGAGAAATCTAAAATTCCAAGCAGCATTTTTTTCCTGTGAATGTCTTTTTTCCCTTTGTAGAAATTAATTTTTTTCACATTAAAGACAATCATATGTTATAAATGCTGTGGGAGGCCTTTAAGAATGGTCTGTTATTGCTAAGCATTGTCTCTAATTAATATCAATTAGAATCTATTAACTTTAATAGACTTTGAGTTATTGAGTTTAATTCAATTTCAATAAATTTCAATTAAGTACAATTTGTTTCTATTACTTTTATTAATTCCAGTCACTATCAATTACCTTCAATTAATTTAATTTACTGGCAATATATGTTCAGGTAATTTCCTCTTACTTTCAATTAGTTTCTTTTCATTTCAGTGGCTTTCTTGGCTGCTAACTGATTTCATAAGAGCAAATGTGCATCTACAATATAATTCCTACAAACAGGACAGTCATACAAACTAATTAACTCTACAATCAAACTTACAATAACACATTAGAGCTACACAATTTACATGCCACTTGCATTTACCTCTGCCCACATTCTCCCTGAGTTATTTGTTTGCAGAGTCTGGCATTCACGAGGCTGTGTCAGAGTATTCACCTGATTCACAGATCAGTTGCATCTGTGATTGGTTGTATGAGTCAAGGAGAGTACATGAAAGAGATTACAGCAGGATTTCTCAGCACAAAGCGAATGTGTAATGGAAGGGCCTGTATGCATCTCATTAGTCATGGCACTCTTTGCATAGTCATCACTTGACATAGAAGAGAAATTTAACAACTATAAACATTTTTCTCAGAAAAGTCAGCGTTCAAGCAAAGAAACAGGACAATCAGAAAATATTCTGGGCCCCACGATATCTATGATCATGCTCTCCCTGTGGAAAAATAATACAAAATTATCAAATATTTGTAAAAAAAAGAAAAAGCCAAAGATATTTTAATATTATATTTGTTTCGCAGTTGAAGTCTTTGAGGCAATGCAAATAGGACATGACTAATTCTACAGGCCACTTCTTTTCTACCTAGGGAGCAATTTGCATTTTAAAAACATCAACATACAGCTTTTCACAGTTTGCAGAGTACTTTAGCCTCCATTAACACAGTCCACGCATCTAAAACACCCGCAAGGTGACACTGGAAATTCTAAGTACACAGAGAAACTGAGTCCTTTAGAGGTGAGATGTTTCTTCAATATTGGGTAAGTTAAGTAGTAGTGAGATTGAGAAAGAAATTTAAACAACTGAAACGATCTAAACATTGGGTTTGTGAGCGCTCTGTGAGGAAGAGAGGCAGTCCAAACCCATAGGTTAAAGAAAATCATGCCTACTTGTCTCTAGGATGGTGAATTCCTTGCTGTGATGCGGGCTAGGGAAGCAGGCAGCTACATTGCTGGCAGAAACATGTGGAACAAATGACCCACTTACTGGGCCTCCTGCTCCCTCCAGTCAGGAATTCCTTGGAGAAATGTACCTGTCTGCACTGAAGTGCCTGGACCAGTGACAGCTGGCCAAGGCTGGCTGAAGGGGAACACTGAGCACCACCACCGGGGGGACAGCCTGTTTCTTGCCGGGGAGCGCACTCTGAGCAGGCTTCTTTGGCAGTGGGGCAAGGCTGGAGCGCAAGAAGCTTGGCTCACTTCCAACCCGTTCCTGGCAGAAAATTCTGTGAGGAAAGAATGGAAGAATTTAAGGTGATTCCAAACCAAATTACCGGAGTCTTTTGGCTAAGACGTGGGAGGTCTTGGGAAGAAAAACAGAGAATTTAATATATCAAAAAAGAAACTTGACTGGAGGGATGACAAAAGCTATTGAAGTAAAACCGAAGGGACCGATGTTCTGGCGGGGAATGTGCTCCTCACAGCAAGAATGAAGAGAGAGAAAGGTGAGGACACCAGAAAGCCAAACATTCAGCACATAGGCTAGGGACCATAGGTTTCTGGTTGTTTTTTGTTTGTTTGTTTGTTTGTTTGTTTTGTTTTGTTTTTTCGAGACAGGGTTTCTCTGTGTAGCTTTGTGCCTTTCCTGGAACTCACTCTGTAGCCCAGGTCGGCCTCGAACTCACAGAGATCTGCCTGCCTCTGCCTCCCGAGTGCTGGGATTAAAGGCGTGTGCCACCACTGCCCGGCTCTCTCTCTCTCTTTTTTTTTTTTTTCTTTTCTTTTTTGGTTTTGGTTTCTAGTTTTTAACAGCTATGCTGTTTGATACTTTTTCTTAGGCATTTTCTAAGTTAGCATGATAAATATTTCCATAAATGTTGGGTGATTGTCCACGTTACTTCCCAGACAAATTATTTTCATCGGCTGTGCTGCTGCTGCTGCTGCTGCTGCTGCTGATGATGATGATGATTTCGTAAACTTGATAGAGGCTAGAGTAATTTCGGGGAACCTTAACTGGAGTAATTGCCTCCATCACATTTCCTATAGATAAGTCTTCAGGGCATTTTCTTGATTAGTGATGGATGTGGGAGGGCCCAGCAACTTTGGGTGGTGTCATCCCTGGACAGGTGATCCTGGGCAGTAGCAGGCTGAGCAGTCCAGGGTGGGCAAGCAGAGTTCCTCCATGGTCTTTGCTTTAGTCTCTGCTTCCCAGGTCCTGCCTTGAGCTCCTGTTCGGACTTCCCTTCATGAAATGCTATGATATAAGTGTGAGATAAACAACCCTTTTCATCCCCAAGTTGGTTTTCATCAGTGTTTTATCATAGCAACAGAGAGGCTAATTAGGACAGCAGGCGACGGTCCCAAGCAGTTTGCACTGTACCACGTTTATTCCCACACTGTCTACTCCTCACCCCACTCCTTAGTACCTGGTATCTCATTGCTACTTATGCTCCATGACTTGCTGACATCAAATGCTGAAGCTTCAGGTCTCCTGAACTGATGTCAGTGAGTGTCAGTCCAAGGATCTGTGGTATAGTGCTCACAGAACAGGCCAGGTGTGTGACAACGAGATGACTTCTCTCCTTCTGCAATGCAATGGCCGCATCCGAGGAAATTCTTCTACTCACTGACCAACAAAAGGTGATTTCCTGTTACAAAACTGGCACCCATAGGCCTCACCATCCACTGAGCATTTATAGTGTCAACATTATACAGGACTTTACTTTTATAAAATGTTTCCATATGCACGTCTTGTTTAATCCTGCACTAACTTTTATGGCCTTCTAAATATGGCCTTGTGTGTATATATTCCCCAGACAGACATCAAAAACAAAAGGTCGAGCTCCTGGTTTCTTCTATTTTCATTCAGAACACACACACTCAAAGATGCCTGTTAGGCACTTACTGTATACTATTATTAGCTATATGGGGTAGTCTTGAGGAGTGTTCTGACATTTTTTTTCTATTTTTTAACAATTAAGTAGTACTTATTCAGAGCTATACTGTATGAAGCACCGAACCACCGGGGTGGATTATGTGAACAATCTTAGACCTCTCAAGTTAAGAAGGGCTTTGGAACTGCCTCAGTAAGCAGTGGCAGAGATTCTCCTATGTTCAAGTCTCTTCCTAGACTCTTTGATATTATCTCTTGAGAGACAGATGGCTTGTCGGGAAAGTAGGTAGGTAGATCAATCGACTGATTGATAGATAGGTTAGGAAGATTAGTTGAAGAGAAATAACTCTGCTACTGCTACTTACTCATTATTCTGATTTCACCGTTTAATTCATTAAGCCATTTCTGTTCTGTATGGTTTTGAACTATACAATGAGTATTTCATTTTTGCTCTCCTTAGCTATCATGCTACACAAAAATTAGCTTTTCTTTGTTTTTTTGTCTTTTTTGCCCTCACCTTTCATGATATTGGGTTTAGTGTATAGTAGTTCACTCATCTTGACACACTTCTCGGTGGGAACACCTAAATTGCATTCATGATACTTTTTCGCTGCGTGCTGGCTTTAAATAGCCTATATCTACCATCGTGTGGGTCTGTTGGTCACTGATGATCTTTAACTCCTGTTGTACTTTCAATTTCTCAAGATAACTAGAGGCAATATATAAAAGACCCATTGTTTCACTTCAGAAATTCATTTTATTTCTCTGTATGTTCTATTTAAGTGTTTGAAGGCATAGTCTCTTATGGATCCTTAGTGATTGTGTTTACCATAGCCAAAAATTACAGGACATTTTTTATACCTATAAACACATAACTGGTAACTAATGATGAAAAAGCATGACTGACCATAGACCAAGATATTAGAACTAAGTGAAATACCTCAAGCACCTGTAAAGACTTTAACTTAGCTGGGTGGTGTGGTGGTGCACGCCTTTAATCCCAGCACTCGGGAGGCAGAGGCAGGCAGATCTCTTTGAGTTTGAGGCCAGCCTGGTCTACAAAGTGAGTTCCAGGAAAGGCACAAAGCTACACAGAGAAACCCTGTCTCGAAAAACAAAACAAAACAAAAAAAAAATACTTTAACTTAGTGAGGTTTTTAAGGGAAATACAAGATGTTAGCACAATATGAAGGACACATTTAAAGATGCCTAGCTGACAAACCAGGTACCAAGATACTGAGACCTTATACTAGCTTTTGAGTCACTGGTTCAGTTCCTATGGTATTAGAAACATGGTCTGTGCAAACTTGGCTACCGGTAATTCTGTTCTTTGTTATTCTGTGAAGTTACAATAGTATTTGTGACTTTCTCCTGTCAAAAGATGTAGTCACAAGAGAAAAAAAATGTGTATGTTTCTACCACAGTTGAAAGCAGGAGCCGCAGCAAAGACTTCCGGAGGAGTATTCCAGAAAGTAGCGGTGAGAAACACAATATGGAGATCAGAGAAACCAGACAGGAAGCCTGGACCTGTGTATGCAGATGACCTCGATGGTTCCTCAGCAAAGCCTGGAGAAGTGTGTGTATGTTTTGTTTGGGGGAACGTCCCTCTGTGGAGCCTTCTGCTGCTTTGCACCGAGTGAGGTCAGCTGTGACGTAACGCAGATAAAATCCCAGCATGCTCTGAGCATGCGCGTGAACCTGGGGGAGGTGGTTGGCTGCAGAGCCCTCAGCTGCCGTGTTCCCCACTGGCATGCTCCTCTACCCTTTCCAACAGTCCATGAACTAACCTCCACAAACTGCATTTGTCACAGTGTCACTGCTCGAATCATTAAATCAATCTCTCTCTCTGTCTCTGTCTCTCTCTCTCTCTCCCTCTCCCCTCTTTCTTTTTTGATATCATTTCACCTTCAATCTTCAAACAAGGCTCCTTAGGTTGGTTGTTTTTCTTCCTATCCAGCCCTAGCCTTTGCTTGCTAGTCTGTTTC
Source organism: Peromyscus maniculatus bairdii (assembly GCF_049852395.1). Taxonomy (NCBI): domain Eukaryota; kingdom Metazoa; phylum Chordata; class Mammalia; order Rodentia; family Cricetidae; genus Peromyscus; species Peromyscus maniculatus. The sequence goes on along the minus strand of NC_134870.1, from coordinate 71,081,979 downwards.
TGACTACCACATTTTCCTATTCTTTTTATAGACCTTCTTCATCTGCATTCTGATCTCCCAAATCCTATTCATCTCTCCTAAAAATCTTGCTAAAATGTAGGCTTTCTTTACAATTTTTTTATTATTTGAAAGTGTGTGTGTGTGTGTGTGTGTGTGTGTGTGTGTGTGTGTGTGTGTGTGTGTGTTTACTTGACTGCAGATGGCTGCAGAGGCCAGGGTCACTGGATACCTGGAGCTGAAGTTATAGTCAATTGTGAGTGGCTTGACCTGAGTGCTGGGAACTGAACTTGGGTCCTCTGGAAGAGTAACAAGTGCTCTTAACTGCTGAGCCACCTCTTCAGCTCCCCCAATGCAGGCTTTCTTAATTCCACTGACAACCCTCAGCCATTGTTTTCTGGGTCTACCCTCACAAACACACTTGGGAGAGCATCAGGATCATGATGTCACTGTGCCATGTGGCTTTCCTTAACTACAAGGAAATGATGGCCTCCTCAAGGAGACCCATGCACCCTCTGCAAACTTCTAAAACTATGTTAGAGCCAGAACCAGGGATCCTCCTATCTTCACCGAAATAGCTGCTTCCCTCTATCCCACAGGTCAAGGAAATGGGTTATTCCATAGTTAAATGTTAGACCTAAATTCTGACATGAATCAGAAGCATTTTATTTAACTAGCTTGTATCCTCACATTCATGAAATCCAAATATCTAATTGTTTTCTGCCAGAGACATCTGACTATATTCCAACAAAATATTATCTATAGTTTACCAAACTTTCTAAAACCTCTAGTAGATTGTGGGCCAGCATAAGCCAGTTTTCTATGTCGCTTCAAATCACTGAGGTCAGGTTAATCTCAGCATCTGATACTGCACGTTATATGTTCATACTTTGTGTAATCCTTGCTAGGCATAGTGATTCATTTCTAATGTCCATGTCTTCAAATTCCTGCCCTGAATATTTCTTTTCCTTTTTATGACCTTAGTAAAAACTTCAGTCCCTGAAGCTTGAAAGCCCCTTACATAATTCTGTGAAACACCATCTCATTGATTCCCATAGACCTCAGAAACCTCAAAGCCTCTGAGATTCTCAGAAGAATAATTGACTAAATGACAAATGAAGGCAGATTTTAGCTACTTGTGCTAAGAAGTCAGATCAAAGGTAGCAAAATGGCTCCATGTGTGGGGACAGTCCTAAGTCTCCTGGTAGACAAGGAAGAGATGGATATTATGTCTGCACTCCAGACAGTCTATCCAGGTTCTTAGATGACTCTCATACACCCTCATTTCCTATGGAGAAAACAAAGGAGTTGGACTCAACCACACTTATTTTCTTGAAGTCTTTTTCTATGTGCATGCCAGTCATTGGAGCTTCTCTCACCCACTGCCAGCAGGTGCACAGCATCATCTTTGTTTTGCTTTTTTCACCAAAAGCAAAATTTTACCAACTTCATCCCTATGCCTGCCTTGTTGTTCAGTTTTTTTTTAATTAAATTTGGTCAACTCTGGAGAACTCTCCTAGGGTCTACCTCTAGCGTCCAGGGTCCAGAAAACCAGAGAGCCAGCGCATCTGGATCTCGGGTCTTCAGGGCCCTCTCTTGGCCCCGCCTTGTAGGCGTGATAGTTAGCGAAGCCTCAATGGGGGTTGGAACTTCCAGACCAAACCTGGAATGACTACCCACTACACAACACAGCTTACCTCTCTCCCCTTTCTCGGAGTCATGCTGAGGCATTTTATTGACCAAATTGGAGTTTCTCTCACCCACTGCCAGCAGGTGCACAGCATCATCTTTGTTTTGCTTTTTTCACCAAAAGCAAAATTTTACCAACTTCATCCCTATGCCTGCCTTGTTGTTCAGTTTTTTTTTTTTTTTTTTAATTAAGAGAGGGCCTTGAAGACCCAAGATCCAGATGCGCTGGCTCTCTGGTTTTCTGGACCCTGGACGTTAGAGGTAGGCCCTAGGAGAGTTCTCCAGAGAACACCGCCAGACTGTACTGCGTCTTTCCCGGAACTGCAACCTACCTATCCCTTCATTTGTTAAGTTGCACCACTAAATAAATCTCCCTTTTATCTACATGGAGTGGCCTTAATAATTTCACCAATAGTGGTGTGTGTGTCTTATCTACTCTCTGGCTTCTCTGGACCATGTTGGCTGTAAATAGTCACATATTGAGCCGAGAGGTCTGTCACATAACCTGTCCCTCACAACTCTGTTGTTTCTGGGTACTAACGTAATTAGCCTTTCCCCTCTTTCCTTGAGGCTCAAGTATGTCAATAGTTTTCCATTTTTGCTAATCTCTGATAATTGCCATGCTTTTTTGTTAATTCACTAATTTTTTCCTCAGATTTCTATAAGTACTCTTCCTGTGTTACTGTCTCAAGATTCACTTCAACTGGGCTTCATTTTCTTGTTGGAAACTTGACTGATACATAAAATTAGGTAATATTATATATGCTTTAAAGGAAAAACCAAACGGTTTGACATGAATTATATGATAGATTGAATGAAAAATAGTTTTATATTGTTAACCTAGTCAGGACTACATCATAAAACTGTAGGGGTATCAGAAGACAAAATCCTCCCCCTTTCCTTCCTGGCATCCAGATGATCCTGTGATAAGATGGTCTTGGTTAGCAGGGAATGGGGTAGAACAGTGAATACAATATATAGTAGTCCAACAAAACACAAACATTTATAATGCTATTTGCTTGTGTATGCATATAAATTTATGTATTTTCTTCTTCTTTTTTTTGGATTCTTGAGACAGGATTTCTCTGTGAAACAGCCCTGACTGTCCTGGAACTCACTCTGTAGACCAGGATGGCATTGAACTCACAGAGATCCGCCTGTGTCTGACTCCTAAGTGCTGGGATTAAAGGCATGTGCCACAATGCCTGGCCCGTTTATGTACTGCTATTAATGCTGTAACAGAGTACCACAAATTTGTCATCTTAAAAATATATGACCCCACATACCACACACACATATCATAAATAGACATCTTTAAATATATTTCTTTTATATAGTTTGGGGGGCCAGAAGTTTAGAATTAATTTAAGTAATCTGAAAGCAAGATACTGACAGGTTCCCCACCTTCCAAGTCTTCCCTCCTGAATTACATTCTTCACATTCTTTGGCAAATTAGTTTCTTTTCAGTTACTGTGATAAAAAGCAGCTAAAGATCCCATAACCTTCCCAAATAGTGCTATCAATTTGGGACCAAGCCTTAAAACACATTAGCCTATGGGGTTTGATCATTCACTCTCATTCAAACTGGTGCACACGGCTCTTGGCTTTTCATCTTCAAAGCCAGCAGCAGTGTCTGTCTGAGTGGTCTTACAACCTATTTTATAACCTATCTCCTACTGCCTGCTCCTCTTCAAAGAACACTTGTGATAGCAGTTACAGCCACTCAGATAATCCAGAAAACATTCTGCCTACCCCAACATCACATCTTTCAGGTATCCTTTGCTGTATATTTTAGAGACTTTCTTTAGAGAAAATAGCTTGACTTAGGTAGGTCATGGTTAATGAGGTACAAATAGAAACTCTTGTGTTAGTACACTAGACTTAAACCAAAGTTAGAAAAGAATGAAGCATTCATCTTCAGGAAGCAGACAAGATGATCTTGCCTTCAAGAAAAAAGGCACAGAAACAATAATGCCAGAAACTGTCCTTCTGTACCTGTCATGATGGTAAAGGTTTACAAAAAATACCACTTATTGATACTGATGTACTATTTCAAATAAAATTGATGTGTTATATTTCACAACTTTTGAAATCATTTTAGTTAAATCATTTGATTTCCTTTACTCTCGATGAGATAGAAGTCATTTTCTCCATGCTACAAATGAGAAAGCCTAAACTAGTATCTATTAAGTCACATGAGAAAATCTTACAACTTGTGAGTCATAGAGCAATTGATTATGGCCAACATTAATATTTCTGGGCCTCGCTTAGTATCTCAGTGATAGAGAAGTTTAACATAATGTTAAATAGTGCTAGATCATAGGTTTTTATACCACATGTAATCCAGTCAAGGAGTTCACAGCTGTCACATTTAGAATATGTGCACTGGAACTGAAGTCTATGGATAGTCATTCCAACGTATGGATAAAGATAGAGAAAGACAATGAATATTGTGGTAGTTCAAATGATAATTCTCCCCCAAATTACTATGTATTTGAACACTTGGCACCTGTTGGTGGTGCCATTTAGGGAGTTTGTGCTGTGGGATGTTTCCTTCTCCCATTTCTCAGGTAGTATTATATCCTTCTGAGGTCTTTGATGTAGTTGAAGCTAGATACAATTTTCCTTAGTTATGGTAAAAGATAGGTTAGATATAAAACCTTAGACTCACAAATATAAGATAGATAGACTATCTTCTTTAATTTTTCTAAATAGACTAGTTATTATAAATAGACTAGATATTATAACTGTAATTCTTGATTGATAATTGTTTTGTTATCTGTAATTTTACTATGTAAAAGTTAAAACCTTCCTTTAAAAAAAAAGAAAGGGGAAATGCTGTGGGATGTTCTATATGGCAAATGTGTTAATAAATAAAACACTGATTGGCCAGTAGCCAGACAGGAAGTATAGGTGGGACTAACAGAGAGGAGAATTGAGGGAACAGGAAGGGAAGGGCGAGACTGCCTGTAGCCGCTGCCAGGACAAGGAAGATATAAGGTACTAGTAAGCCACAAGCCATGTGGCAAAGTATAGATTAATAGAAATGGGCTGAATATAAGAGTAAGAGCTAGACAATGGTAGGCCTTAGCTAATGGCCAAGCAGTTTAAATAATATAAGCATCTGTATGTTTATTTTATAAGTGGGCTAAGGGACTGCCAGGGCTTGGCGGGACCCGGAGAGGAAACTCCAGCTACGAGGTTGTGGAACCTTTGAGGAGTTCATGGGTATATCTATAGGGATAAGGCTATATTACAACAATAACAACAACAACAACAAAAAAAAACAGGAATTGGTAAACACTTTCATTAATAGCTCTCAATATTAGTGGTCTCCATTCTCCAATTAAAAAAATACAAACTAACAGAATGGACCAGAAAACAGGATCCATATTTCCACTGCATCCAAGAAATACACCTCACCATCAAGAGCAGACATAATCTCAAGGTTAAAGGATGAAAAAAAATATTCCAAGTAAATGGAACCAGGAAGTAAGAAGATGTAGTTATTTTAATGACAAAAGAGACTTCAAACCAAAACTAATCAAAATGGATAGATAATAATAGTATATATTCATTAAGGGAAAAAATATACCAAGAAAATATTGCAACCATAAATATTTATGTACCAAACACAAGGGTACCAAGGTTTATAAAAGAAACACTACTACAGCTGAAACCATATATTGACCCTCACACAGTGATAGTAGATGACTTCAATACCCCATTTGTTGGGGAATATTATTTTAAAGTGTATTACTTTTGTTTATGTTGCATTTGTTTAACTCTGTGTAGCTGTGTTACTTTGCCTGTCTAAAACACCTGATGGTGTAATAAAGAGCTGAATGGCCAATGGCAAAGCAGGAGAAAAAATAGGCAGGACTGGCAGGCAGAGAGATGAATTAGAAGGAGAAATCTGGGAGGAAAAGAGAAGAAATGAGAGAGGAAGGAGGACTTCAGGGACCATCCATTCATCTACATAGCAAGCCACAGAGTAAGAGTGAAAGTAAGGTATACAGGAATAGAGAATGATAAAAGCCCCAAGTCCAAAAATAGACAGCATAATTTAGGTTAAGAAAAGCTAGCAAGAAACAAGCCAAGCTAAAGCTGAACATTTATAATTAAGAATAAGCTTCTGTGTGTGATTTATTTGGGAGCTGGATGGCAGGTCCCCCCAAAAGAGCCAAATGACAAAAGAGCAAAAAAAACAACACCCACTCATACTAATGAATAGGTCATCCAGACAAAAACTGAAGAGAAATGCTGTAGCTGAATAATGTCATAAATCAAATGCACCAAGCAGACAACTACAAAACACTCCACCAAACACTAAATAATACGCTTTCTTTTCAGCAGCCCATGGAACTTTCTCAAAAATTGACGACATAATAGGACACAAAGCCAGTGTCAACAGATACAGGAAAACTGAAATAACACCCTGCATCCTATCTGACCACCATGGATTAAAGCTGGATATCAACAGCAACAGAAACTATAGAAACTCATGGCAGCTGAACAACTTACTACCGAATTAAATTGAATCAGAACAGAAATAAAAATTGAAATTAAAAAGCATTTTAACAAAATTGTTTAAAGTAATATAAAGAAAAACACTGGGAAAACACATAAATGATAAACCCATTAAAATTTAACCAGACACACGCACACACATGCCATTTGTTTATGTAACCTTTCTAAATCAGTTATAATAGATTGAACTGGCAACCCAAATTCTCCACACTTTTGATATTACTTGAAGTTCCTTCATCAGGATGTGGGATTCATGTCACTCTCACTCTACCCTCGTCTTATACGTTTGTGTGCGCAGAGCATTGTGTTAGTTCTGAGCATAATGCCTCCAACACTACCCCGGTTCCTACTGAGACTGTCAAACTTCTGGATAAACAGTCCTGGCCAACTTGTGTGAGGATCGGGAGCGCAAGACCTTTTCTTTCCATTGGACTGACTAAAAGCCAAGCCCTGGCTGCAGAACAGCTCACATGAACTGAACCCAAATCACTAACCATACAGCCAGAACTAAATCACTGTGCTGAATGCCACAAAGCAGTGATATCAGATACTTCAATTTTGCTGTTTACTTGGAAACTTTCACAAAAAAAAAGTTCATTCTTTATATTAGTAGATAAAGCAACATGCAGATTGGAAATAAGAAATTATACTTTCTAACTTCACGCTCATTTTTGTTTCCTCCATATTTTGGTTTTCTCATTTAGAAAAACTCATGTGTTAGATTATATAATATTCAAAGATCAAGCTAATTCCAAGATTCTGTACATACTGATGGTGGTGTTGGTATTACTTACAAATCTAATACATAGTTCATGCTTTGCCCCCATGAAGATCTGGGCAACCACAGGAGCCATTCCCTTGATAACATGTGACTGTGACCTTTGGGAAACCTTAGAATGCACACCATATTTCTAATTTGCACTGAAAACTGTGTAGAGTTCAGGCACAGATGAACAAGTCTTTTTTTTTTTTTTCTGTTTTGTGTCTTTTGTTGTCAGTGGTGGTATTTCGTGCTTGATGTTGCTTTACAGAGCTAAGGAGCAAACACAGGACCTTGCACATTTAGGTTCTACCACTGAGATACATCCCTACCCCCCCCCCCCCAATCCACTTTCAGTACAATTTGGTTTGGATTTTTTGAGACAAGTTTCACTGTAGAGCCCAGTCAGCATCAACTTGCAGATCCTCTTACGTCAGCTTCCCAAATGCCAGGATTAGAAGCATGTGTCACCACACTTGGATTTCTAGTGCAATTGTAAGAAATGAGAAAAAAAAAAAGTTTTGTGTGTTTTTCAAATACTAGAGATTTCTATGTGTACTGAATGGTAATTTCACTTATTTTGCAAGTAACAATGTCATCAAAGTGCAGAGGCTAAAAGGTTTCTCTCATAGTCAGTTAGATATTGATTGTCTGTGAGGAGCTGGGCCATTTAGTCATCATTTTTCCAGCCTTGCTATGTGTGTATAAGATTAGCATCATTTTCTTCCTTTCATTATTTTTTTTTTTGAATCAGACGTTGTACCAAATGGATGAAGCCATTTTTGTTTTCTTTTGAAGAACATCCTTGTTATTTATTCAGTACTTGCTGAAATATATGCTCTTTATTTTCTTACTTGCTCTGGAAAAAAAAAATATCCTGCTACATTTTCTTATCCATTTAGAGTTCATAAAGAGTGACAGGTAATGCACAGCCTGCATCTGCTTTTCTTCTGCCTTGGCTATGCAATACTTATCTGTTGAAAAGGCCAAAGAAATGTGCAATGAGGCTTAATATGCAGTAAACAGAATATAATCAATGGCCTTTCAGAGTGTCATTCTAGCCTTAAACTGCCACAGGAAAAGGAAAAACCTACAATGGAATTAGGTATGACTGTCTCTAAATTATGAATAAATTGGGCTACTGACAGCTATTTATTTTTATCTGAAGACATGGGAATACCCAGCAACAATAAAGCTTATTATCCACATAAGGATTAAAAGAACACTTCCAAGTAAGTTGACATATTTATCTCCTTTCATCCTGTAAGCGTCCCTGCACATTGAGAAAGCATCATCTCCATTTGTACAAATGAGGAAAATGAAGTTCCCTTGAGTGATTGATCCCAAAACATGCAAATTGGTTGCAAATCTGCATCAGAATCAGTAGCCACTGAATCCCAGCCTTGTGGCCCCCAACAGACAGCAAGTCTCTGTTCCAGCCCTAGCTGCCCGGTTCTTGTTGATGAGTTTTTGTAAATTTTATGTTTAGAAATGGAAAGGAAGGAAATAGAAGATAGAGTAGTTAGTTATTCTGCACATCTGCTGAATGTAGTTAATTCATTGGTTTTTCATGAATATGAAATGCTGTAGATGAATGTGTATCTATTTATATACAATAACATGCTCTGGGAAGATACATGTGGTTTGAAATATAGATATATTGGTTTCAATTCTAATATTGGTTTAAGTAAATTTTTTTTTTACCCCATCTAATAAATACATCCACTAGAGTTAAATTCTTTAACTCAGTTAAGGACTGCAGGTTTATTCAGCAGTGCATGTAGACTGGTTATGTAAAAGCAATAGCTGAAGTTCATCCATGTGGTTTTAATTAGGATGCATAGATTGAGATGAAAAAGCAAAGAACTTCTGGCTTTGATTATGCCTGTATCTGCTCCAGTATCAGTGTCTGCAAAGGCAAATATGTGTTGGCTTCGCTTAATACATGCTCATTCACAGACACTGTGCCTTGGCTCAATTTCATGTTGAAGGCTTTCATTAAAAGATATTGTTTGTCTACGTACCAGTTTAACTCATGTCATTCAATTATCCAGGAGTATTTTCCAGGCTTGGGAAATAATTGCATATGTTGAAAATAAGTTGGTTGTGTTGTGTTACAAAGAAAGCAGATTCATTTCAGTGAAAACTTCTTTGGACTTCTGGAAACTGTACTGTCTCCAATCTACGTGCTTGTCTCCAAACATGACTTTGGGAGACTGCCTTATTTTCCTTCCCAGGACAGAGAATTCTTTGAGGGGAAAAAGCATTCCTTCACAAGTAGCAATCATCTTCTCGGGGGGTTACTAAACTTTCCTACCAAAGAGAGAGAAGCAATTTTACATTGGCCCTACATTTATTATTTTAAGAAAAAAACTTATCTTTTGCAATCATTTGTGCTTTTGGTAAGACTTTCAGTTACTTTATCCCCTTTAATTAACAAATATTGATTGTATAAAATGATTGTTTCATGAAAACATTTCCACACATGTCTGTCATGTATTTTAATTATATTCATCTCTATTACTATCTCTTGTCCCCTTTCCATCTCCATACTAGTTCCTTTCTTTTTTCTACTGTTATGCCATGCACAGAGATCATATTTTATTTACATTATTTTTATTTGTGTATGTGATGTGTATATTGTGATATATGTCCGTGCGGCATGGATGTGTGTGATATATGTCTGTGTGGTGTGTATATGTATTGTGTATGTGTAAAATGTGTGAGTGTGTATGTCTATGTGTGTGTGTGTGTGTGTGTGTGTGTGTGTGTGTGTGTGTGTAATGGTTGTGTGAAAGCATGCAGGTCATGGCACATATGGAAATGTCAGAGAACAGCCTGGTAGGGTCACTGCCTCCACATTTGAGTAAGTTTCGGGGATAGACTCAGGTTGTCAGGCTTGTAGGAAACAGTTTTACCCACTATAGCATCTCACTAGCCTTAATACATATCTTAAATCTAGTTCCACACATGGGAGAAAATGTGGTATTTGTCTTTGAGTTTGCTTTATTTCACTTATAATAATGATCTAGTTCTACCCATTTTCCTGCAAATGACATAATTTTGTTCTTTATGGAAGAATAAAACTCTACAGTGTATATATACCATATTTTTTCATTAATTCATTTCTTGATGGATATTCATTTCTAGGTGGATTTTAATACAATTAACAAATGGGTTATTGAACTGTACAAACAGTTCACAAAAGGTTAAGTACAGATGGCCAATATATAAAGGAAAACTGCTCAACATCCTGAGCTCTCACAGAAGTGCCATCAAAATCACACTGAGATTTAATTTTATGCAAGTCAGAGTGATTATCATTAGGAAAGTAAAAAACAAAAAAAATTCTGGTTTGGAACCCATATATTCTTCTATTGGGAATGCAAATTGCTCTATCCACTATGGAAATCAGTATGGTGCTTCCTCCAAAACCTAAAAATGGAACTACCGTATGACACAGTTATATCACTTGTTAATATATACACAAAGGATGCTAAAGAAAGATGAAATTAGATTGTTTGTTGCTGATCCAGTCTAAAGAATCTAATGCTTAAAAATGTAACTCCACAGTGCATAGATTATTACCCACAATATAGTGGCTCAAAACATAAGGCTAGAAAAGAGTAAGTAACATATTTAAGTGCATCTAACTAATAAATAGTGTACCTGGAATCTAAATTTGTCCATTTCCTGGAGATCATGAATACTGACATACATGTAAAAAACCAAAGGGTAGGCACAATGGCTCAGAATATGTCACCTTCCATGTTGAAGAATTCCAAGACCTCCTGGCATTCTAGAACTAGGTATAAACATTATTGATTCCAGGGACTGGAGGTATGGGTTAATTGGTGTGATACTTGTCTACTATACAAGAAACTCTGGGTTTGACCTGCAGGACCACAAAAACCAGCCATGGTGGTATATGCCTATAACCCTGGTGCTTGGGAAATATAGGCAGGAGGATTGAAATTGAAGATCATACTCACGGATTTGATGCCAGCCTGGGACATATCAGACAACGCCAAAAGCAGAAGGGGTTTTATTGGTTATAGATTGTGTGCAGACCTCAGTTGCCAACACTGACAAAATGGCTTGCCTGTGAGTACCAGATAACCTTCCCTGAAAGAAGCCAGCCCACGCAAGCCAAGCTTTATCAGATCCTCTTCTTTCTCTTATGTCCCTTCTTAATCTTTTCTTTTTTACCTTGCTTAAAATCTATGCATTAAACTGCAATGCCATGAACACAATAATAAACAAGTCAGGCATTCTGGTCCTTAGGCCACAGATACCCTTCTTACAAATAATCTTGGTGCCAGAGATCCACCAGCAAAGAGTCTTTGCTTTCGATCTGGAAATATTTTCAGTTTGCCAAATGTCTTCTATTTAAAAAAAAAAAAAAGTAGTGTCTCTTATGTCAGTGAGAAACTTCTAAGTTCTTATCAGTCAGACTCATAGTGGACAGTTTATGAAATTGATAGGACAGTTCTTCAAGACTGAAACACACTTATATCACTTGCCAATGCATACACATTAATAAAGGAGAAAGTCGCAGAGGAGAGAGTAGTATAGTTGAGTCTATAGAATTTGTCATCTATATTTTCCCTAAGCCTGTGCAGCGCCTTGTGACTTATTCCCATATGTTCCTCTTTCCTCGCTTTCTGTTATTACCAACCTACTTTATACAGCCCGTACAGAATGAAAGCGTGCGCATGTGTGTATGTGTGTGTGTGTATGTGTGTGTGTGTGTGTGTGTGTGTGTGTGTGTGAGAGAGAGAGAGAGAGAGAGAGAGAGAGAAAATGAGAGAAAGTATGTGTGTTAAAAACCAAAAATATGAAAGAGAGAGAGAAAATATGTATTAAAACCAAAAGTATAATCTAGAGATGTGGAGACATTACTGCCCTGTGAGATTTTAAAGTTTTAAATAAGGCTGGGATTTGGCTTAGCTCGTAAACTGCCTACAATGTAAGAAATCCCAGAACCCCTGTGGAAAGCAGGCATGCTGGTTCACATCATTAATCCAGGGCTAAGGGAGCAGAGACAGGGTCATTGTCCAATCATTTTGCTCTTCTAAGAAAACATGAAGTAGATTTGGAAGTTTGAAGTGTTAAGTGGAGGTAAATATGATCAAGATTTATTGTATGAAACTTTCAAAGAATTAATGTCTTTTTTTTTATTTTAAAAAGACAGTTCCCTCAGACATTACCACAGGCCAGTTCAATGTAGCCCCTCACTGAGATTTTTTTCTAGGTGTTCCTTGGTTGTGTTGAGTTAACCACTAAAATTAACCATCATGTATTAAAGTCATGGTTCAGATTCAATCTTGGTCAGTGGTCCTCTGTGTGACTTTGGACATACTGTCTTCTATTTCTTTAAGCTTCAGATTTCTTAAAGTGAAAACTCAATTATGACAGTTATAGCAATGAATTAAATACTTAGCAAAGTGACTAGAAAATAGCAAGTGCATTACAGAGCGGGTAATGACATTGCATTTTAGTATGACAATAAAATAAGAATAGCATTGCATCTGAACCCACATTAGACTCTGCTTTGAGCATTAAATAGTCACTCTTCTTGATAGTTCTTTAGATTATGATGGATAGCCAAGACCAGGGTAATCCTAAAGAAAGTAGTCTTACCATTTGGGAATGATAGACTAAAAAAAAAAAATTCCTGGTAAACTTCTTTAGAATATGAATAAGTTCTGAAGATATAATGTACCATTTGTTAAAGATCCTGAATTGTATCCTTAGAATCTATGCAGAATAGATCACAAGCATTTTCACACAATCAAATGCAGACATGTGAGATGATGTCTGTGTTAAATAGCATATAGTAACCATTTAGTCTTAACATATGGAAGTATCAAATCACATTGCATATTTTAAATATATTTCATCTTAGATATCAGTTACCTTAAATGGAAGAATGTATCTGAATAAAAAGATCATTTCTCATCCAAAAGATAACTATCTAAGTCAACTCAGAGAATAAGGGCAGTTGAGAAGTCTGTAACTAAATTTTGTTATGAAGGCTGCTATCTACAGATGAATAAAACATGATAATGAGTATAAGCTTATGTCTACATCAATGAATTATGACTAAATACTGATAAATAATTTTAAATACAAATGAAAAACATTTATGAGCAAATATTACCATAAATAGTTATTTGACATGAAGTCCATACATCAGACTTCTAATGGCATTGGCTCCAGGAGACAGAGACTTGACCTTTTGTGTATCAAAGAAAAATCAGGTTATGTTCTATACAACTGGAGAAGCAAGCATGTTTTAGCAATAAGAGCTGTACCTGAACACCTAGGTATAGTGAGAAGGGAAAAACATAAAAACTGAAAAGTGCTGTTTTCCAAATTAAAGAATACTTCTTCAGTATTTGGTCAGATATTTTCTTTGTCTACAGAGGGTGAAGAATTGAGAGTTTTCCAAAGAACATTGTCTTAATGGCTAAGTTGGGAGTGAAAGTATCAGTGATAATAGTGTTAACAACAATAATTTCTAAGACACTATTATCCTTTAAGCCATATGTGTAATTCATATTCATATTACCATCAGTCAAGAAATTATTGTTGATTCCTGAGTAAGGATGGGGAAATCAAGACTTTAAAATTAAAGAATATAATGCAATATAGCATTGATAGAGCATATCCAGGCTACAAGTGAAGGGCTCACAACATGCCCCCACGGTCGCATATACCACGTGGACACTTCCGCCTTGACAATTCCAGGTCAGGATAGGCATTTCCGGGCCAGGGTGTCTCTCGTCTTTCGTAACCAGGATACCCGGCGGACCTGGACACCTCCGCCTAGCCAGTTCCAGGTCAAGATAGCCATTTCCGTGTCAAGGCGTCTCGCGTAACCAGGATCCATGATGCTTCATGGCCATGTAAGCGCACAACGTGACCATGTGATCTACGCACGCATGTGGAGTAGTGACGTGACCTGGCCACGCCCCCGGCCGGTTTTAAAGCAGAGCGTCATGTTCCCGGTTCCTTCTTCTCCACACATGTGTCTCTCCCACAGGCCTGCACACTCTCTATCCCTTTATCTCTAATAAAACCCTTATAAGCGGATTCTGTCGTGTTTCGTGACATTTCCTTGCAGGGTAAGAACACAACGCGGCTAAATAACTAACAACAAGTCACATGCAGAGGTCAATATTAAGCCCATCTTTTGGAAATTATTGAGGTCCAGCCTCTTTAGTTTCCTTCCCAGGGGCCCAGAAGAGACAGTACAAACAATGAGAATATCCTGAGGAAAAGGAATCTAAGCACACCGTGCTCTTTGTCCATCCACTTTACTCCTCTAAGACAAAATTCTATCTATACAGCTTCAGTTCTGTTCTCACACTCTGCTCCTTTCAGTCTCTTTTCCTCCTGTCCTATCCTAGTTCTAACTAAACTCTTTTTGCCACTTCCTCATCTTCATTTCTCTCCATCTTGGATCCTTCCTGTTCCTCCTCCAGAACCAGTCTCAACACTACCAGCAGCATGACTCTTACATTACAATGCAAAGCTTCCAAGCTCCCTACAAGAGCCATGATAGCCAGCTTCATTTGTAACCCAAAAGGGGAGTGAATAGAGGAGGTGGGGTCAGATAAGGCCTGGAATAAGTCAGAAACGGAATTTATGTGCTCAAAATATATTCTTATAAACGGTTAGGTGAAATGTTAGGAGTCTATCATAAATGTGCTCAAACTACAATCTTATAGGTGGTTAAGTAAAAGAGTCTATAAGTCAGTAAGATAAAACTGCCTCTATTTTCCTATGCTGCAATATACTGGCAGGGCAGGGTAACTCTGCTTGGAGCTAGGAAACTTGCCTCATAACTACATTGCACCTGGTATGCAAAAAACCCTTTTGTTCTGAGTCAATTGCTCTGGAATGCCATTTGGGCTGTGAGAGAAAGGAGGTTCTGAGTTTCATTTGCACAAGAAACAAAGCTATGAGCCTGTCTCCTAGGTGGTATCTCCAGAAGGGTGTTTACATTAGTTTAGGAGATTGTTTTCCATATTGGCCTAGGATGCTTGAGAAGAATTTCAGGTAAAATACACTGTTAAAAGTTCTTGGGGAAGTCATGAGTGCACATGAAATTCATAGCAGAAGACAGCTGATATATTAGAAACCAAATAGCACCAAATCCTCCTTGAGATTTGTCTTAATCCTCTGAAAGGCCCTTAGCTTCTTCCAGGAATTAGCTTTACCATATTCAGCTAAATTCCTAATACATTACTACAGCTCTTAGCAGCCATCTTCCTTTAAACTGCATTTTATTTAGGAAAACATTATCACTGAAAGCTAAAGTTGTCCAAAAGGTTGTGAGATATCATTATAAGAGTGAGTTGTCCACAAAGAAAAGGAATTTCACTGTCCCAAGACTTAATCAGACCAATGGCATTCATTCAAACTTAAGTCCAAGGTTAAACTCTGTAGTCACCTGTTCCTTCTGAAGATTAGCTTCTACCATCAGAGTCTAGGCCTGCCTGCCCAGTCATGCATGACTATGTTCTGTCTTGGTCCATATTTGGCTTAGGATCTGGAAGTAGCAGTCTAGGATGTGAACAGAAGATAAACTTCCTTTTCTACTTTAATAGACTGGGATAAGAGAACTAATTTTTCAACTTCAAATTTATGCTCAGAGATTAACCTTATGAATTAATTCTATTTATGAGCAAAGCAGAGCAGTGTTGAGAAAGAAAACTAGGCTGATGCTTGTTTCATAATGTTACACTATGAAATTTTATACTAAGTAATACTTTTTTAATTTAGTTTAAGTATTGACAATATCATACACACATAGGGTATCTTGTGATCATTTTCACCTTCTCTTACCCTGAATGCCTTCCTTTTACTTTCCAGCTCATTTTCCCTTCCTTTTGCTTCATTTTATGTATATATATGGTTTGAAATTAGTCATAGCTGTTCTGTTCTCATGAGTCTATGGGCCATGTTATATCCAAAGACAATTTAGAGCACTTCTCCTCAATATCTGATTCTCTCAATCTTTCTGTCCCATGATAGTCCCTTGTCCTTGGAGGAGGTGATGTCAATGTCTCTTTTGTAGTTGAGCACTCAGCAGTCACCTTAATCTTAACATTTTGACTAGGTAGGTGTCTTTGTATTTACTGTTACTTACTACACAAAGAATACTCTATGACCAAAACTAAGAGCACTAGACTAAGCATATAAACATAAATATTTAAATAATCTGACTATAGCCCCAATTATTAGAATTTTATCAATCATCAATAGGAAGTTTTTCCTTAGGGCCTATGATTTGTGCAGTCAGCAGTTCTTGACCAAATTTACTAAAGGGCATGAATTCCCTCTTATGGAGCAAGTCACATACCCAATCAAAAAGCAGTATTACCCCAATAATTGCTATATTAGTATCTCACTGGTGGGTTGATTTTATATAACAGGCTGGTATTGAAACATGCAAGGCCCTCAGCTAGGTAAGACTGCTGTGGAATAATCTTTTGTATAATGTAAAGATTTGTCAGTCAAACTGGTTTAAGAAAATGCAGATTGTCCTGTAGCTAGGCAGGAAGTATAGGTGGTATGACCAAACTAAAGATGCTTGGACGAAGAAGGATGGATAGAGTCAGTGGAGATGTCACCAGACACAGAGAAAGCAAGATATGTACAAAATGAGGTAACAAGCCATGAGCCATGTAGCAAAGGATAGATAAGAAATATGGGTTAATTTAACTTGTGAGAGTTAGCTAGTAACAAGCCTGAGCTAGCAGCTGAGCATTTACAATTAATATTAAGCCTCTGAGTGGTTATTTGGGAGCATTACCAGAACAGGAACACTCCACCTACCTAAGACCATTGATTACTTTCCTCTTTGACAGCCAGCATAATACATTATGGCACTCTAAACACTAGCCAGCAGAGAGGAAGCTTTCAGTTCATTTGTAGTTAGATATTTTTGTGTGTTGTGTGTGTGTGTTCTATATTAAAGTGTGTACTGTCTTCAGCAGAAAGATTTATCAAGAACACTTTTGTACCCCACTTGACACTATTTTTCAGTTGATCAACTCCTGTCAGGGATTTTGTATGTGTGAGACGTCTCAGCATTAAGTTATGTGGTAGCACACAGTGAGAGAACTGTCCCTGAAACAGGGAGAAGGAGAGGCAAAAGTCAAATATTCCTAATATAAATAAAATAATTATGACTCTTTGTTATTAAAGAATTTCTTGGAATCATTGCACATTGGCAAAACAAATGGAAAAGAATAGAGATGGTTCTCTCCCAAGACTAGTTAACAATAGGATAGAAGTTTAACATGGAAATAATAGTTCTACAAAACAACTGAAGCACCATATCTGTAGTTCCTTCTGCTGGGTTGTTGCTACATCAGAAGCTGCACCTCCCCCTACTCAATATGGTCACTGATAAAGTCTTGAATCATTTTTAGTATCTTCTTATTCTTACTTCCCTGGAAATTCTTTCCATTTGCTGTGCATTCTCTTCCAAATGAACTCATTTCTGTGTCTATCCTGCCTATGTCTGGAAGAGAGCAATAGCAATAGCCTGTCATGTTTGGGGTTGGGGGCCTCTCAGGGCCTCCATTAAATGATAACTCTAAAAGAAGTAACATACTTCTGGCAATGGACTTTTCATTTCATAGCTTTTTGTGTCCAGGAGTGG
The DNA here is from genome assembly GCF_049852395.1 of Peromyscus maniculatus bairdii. Taxonomy (NCBI): domain Eukaryota; kingdom Metazoa; phylum Chordata; class Mammalia; order Rodentia; family Cricetidae; genus Peromyscus; species Peromyscus maniculatus. Next base: position 71,064,322 of record NC_134870.1, on the reverse strand, counting down.
TATTATCCTGTTATAGGGCAACTCCACTTAGACTCCTTTTATATATTTGTAGGCATCTATTATAGGAAGCTTCTACGGTAGTAGGTTTCCACATGAGAAGTTTTCAGTGTTACCTGTTCTTCCCATATTCCTTCCTTTCCTCTGCATTCCCATGAGCAACTCATTCTTTCTTTCTCCATTATTTTCCTTGTCCCCTTTATATTACTTGTGTTCTCTTTCCTTCCCTTGAAAGCCTACAATGATTTACTAGTTTCCTAACCTCTTTGGTTATGTGTGGCTAATTTAACCACACATGTCTAATGATTCAAAAGTAGTATCTACATATGAAGGAACATGCAATTTTGCCTTTATAAGTCTGGGTTATCTCACTCAGAATGATAATTTGCAACTCCATCCATTTATCTGAAAATTTCATAGCTTATAAAATAGTAATCCTCATCAAAATTTCAATGTCACTCTTCCCAGAAAAAGAGAAAACAAAGTTCAAATTTATATAGAAGCATAAAAAATATGTGATAGCTAAAATTCTGAGCTAAAGGAAGAAGAATGGAGGTATCAATTTCTAAGTAATAAAAATAACAAGGTATTTGCACAAATTCACACAAGGAGTTCAATGGACTAAAACAGAAGATCAAGAAATAAACCTTTTCAGTTACAGCATTTAGCAACCTGAATTTGTTTCTGTTTTTGAGACAGAATCACACTATGTAACCCAAGCTGGCTTTGAACTCAAAGAGCCCAACTGCTTTTGCCTCCCACATACTGAGATTAAAGCCATGAACCACTATGCCCAGCTCAGCTATCTGATTTTTGATAAAGGTGCCAAGAAAAATACACTAGAGAAAAGATAACATCGTCAACAAAGAGTGATAGCAAAACTGGGTATTCCATGTAGAAGAATGATGCTTAGATTCTATTTCTCACAATGTGTGAACAAAAAATTAAATGTACCAAGAGCCTTGACACAGGCAAGAATCTGACTCGTATTCTAGTAACTTAGGAGACAGTGCAAACAACTGGCGAACCCGACTTCATGCAATTGAATGGCAAAGGGAATGCTCAAGTGGAGACACAGCCTACTGCAGGAGAAAATACTTGCCAGCTCTACATCTGATAGCTAATTAATATTTAAAATATATAAAGAACTCAAAAATAATAAAAAACAAGGCAAAAGAGCTAATCAAAAAGTGGCATAATGAAATAAGCAGCAGCTATCGTAAGATGAAGTACAAATAAATATATGGAGAAACGTTCAGCATCACTAAGAATCAGAGAAATGTAAATAGAAACTACAGTGAGAATCCATTTTATCCCAGTTAGAATAACAGTCATCAAGAAGACAAATAGCAAAGGATGCTGACAAACGGGAATCCTTACACATTGTTTTGTGGGGCCATAGTCCTACCACTATGGAAATAAATATGAAGGTATGAGCTCCTTAATTGGTTATCCAATACAGAGAGGTCAGCCTTAAAATTATACATACACAAGTAACACTAAACAGATTTAACAGGTTGCAATATATATTTATGTGTGTGTACATATACATGTATGTATATGTAAAACAATAATATCCAAAGAAAGAGAGGCCATCAATTTGAGAGGGAGTGGGGGGCCATGGCTGAGGTTGGAAAAAGCAAAGGGAAACAGTGAAGAGATGTAACTATATTTTAATTAAAATAAATATGTATTAACATAAAAAGAATAAAGAACCAAACCGCATGTTAAACCTGTCCTCAATGGCAGTTAGGAAAAATTAGAAGAGCCCATAAATCAAATACATATGCAAACAAATAAATTGTAGTGTGATTTAAAAAAAAATTAAACTAAAAATGAACCTAAACTGTCCCACTCCAACTCAACACATCACAAATGCTTATTGTAACACCGTTCACACTATCTGACTTATGGATTCAACCTGGGTGTCCAACATGAAAGGAATAGGTAGGAAATGTGGTTTAAACGAATAGTATAATTTTCTTTTTATCCACATAGAAAAATGAAGTTCTTCTCATTTGCAGGAAAATAGACAAAACTGGAGATAATAATATTAAACTAATGAGGTTGATGTTAAAAGGTTAACTCTCCCAAGTTTGCTTTCATTTGTGGGTTTAAGATACCACAGATTCATAAAGTATATTTTCTGATGACATGAAATTGGAAGCAAAACCAGGACACAAACAGGACTAATGACAGGAGGAGATGAGGGAAGTTAGACGGTTGTAAGAGGGGACACACTTAAAGCACATTGTACTCTCACACGGAAATGGCCTTGTGCAATCCTGTATAATAAAACTGTAAAGATTTATTTTTTTTGGATTGAAGGTGTTTGTTTTGGTTGCATGTATGTATGTTCACCATTTGTGTGCAGTGCCAACTATGGTCAGAAGAAGGTGATGGATCCCCCAGAACTAGGGTTCAAGTAGAGGTCCTCTGGAAGAGCTGCCAGTGAGCTGAGCCCTCTCTCCAGACCCTGTATAACAATATTTTTAGGAAGACAACAGCAGAAAATAACTTCATGAATAAGAAAAATTGTTAACTGTGTCTCAAGGACCTATGGGAAAAGGTTGAGTGGGGACAGGAAGCGGGAACCAAGCAGTTAGGTTTTATATAGCAGAAACAATCACTTTGTTCTTCACTCCAAGTAAAGACTTCTGAATACAACAGTCCATATTAGCTCCACCCTAAGCCTGCCAATCTAGACTATAAACAGTTAAATACTAGAAACCCCTCCATTGAATCCATGTCCTGAGAATTCCATAGCGCCCTCTGTCTTAACATTAGTAGCTTGTCATAGCGTGTGCAGGGGGCCTGAGAATGATGAACGTCCTTAAGTCTTCCCTTATGGTGGAGGAAGTTCTTCCCTGTCTGCTGACATTGACACTATTGAGACTGGGAAGCATGAAAATAATCTTAGCACCTCTTCACTCTGTATGCATAAGTCACTCTGGGTACAGTTGTGTCCTCATTATTGGGCTAATTTCTCCCATCAGCCTTTGTCTATGCTGCCAATCAATTTCCATATCCTTCTCTCAAAATCCATAAGCAAAAGAAGTATAAATATTGAAGGGAAGAAAATGAGCAAGAAGAGAGGTAGCCAAGGCCACTTTGTGGCATCAAGAGGACAATGGAAATTCCTTATAGATGTGCATTTTTAACAAATTTTGCATACAGTTGTTGAAGTACTGTCTGAGACATACTATAGTAAGAATCTGAGCTAAATTATCTACCTCGAAGAACACCAGGTAAAGGACTTTTCAGGTCAAAATTGAGGATATGTCACCAAATGTATAGAATTTCTTTCCTATAACCACTAAAACCAAGCATCTGGGAGTGATAACATGTATAGGGTAATTTACTGCAGACACTGAATTAATTTATACTCGAGAGCTATAGCAGTAACAAAGAACTTTCTGACAGGGAAATGTGAAAGATTGTATAGTTCAGCCAGAAATTCTAAATGCCAAGTCTTAACCTCAGAGGTGAGTTTTCAGAGACAATACTTTTGAAAATTTTACAATCCTTTGGCTGTCTGTAAGGAAGAACATGCATGTAAAGACAGTAGTAACTTCTCTAAAATCAGCACTTACTTTATATGAAATCAAGGTGCAAACGAGACAAACAGGATTGATCTACTCTGACTTTCAACAGAATCTTGCCCCAAACTGTCAAAGGACCAGCCTCCCATCAGAGGTTCTTGATCTATTAGTTTCAGGTTCAAATCCCATCTCAAACATGTAGTAGTTTTTCACATAGACAAGATAAATGAACTTCTTGGCCAAATGAAGTAATACCAGTTGCTAGTCCAACGGATTTCTATGAGGATTTAATTAAACAAGTAAAGGATTTGCTAAATAGCCAGGGATTGAATTTGTACCCAATGGTATCACCATCATCTCTGTTATTAACATTCTCATGAAGATTGCATTGTCAGATTGCAGTGAACTTGGGATTTTATCCATGTAGATCTTCCCATTTAAAAAGTTTTTGTTTTATTTTTCCACCGCTCTACCGAAGTATAAACTTCTTTAAAAAAACATTTTTGTACATACAGTAGAATATACTTATTAGAAATACATTTTGTTAGAAAAGGAAGAACACTGATGGCTTTCAGAACAAGGATGCAAACCTGGTTTAAACTTGAAGATACAGACAAATGATAGAGCCTGCCTAATCCCACCCTCAGTTTGTATATACAAATCATCTTAACTACAGTTCTGCTTAGATTATAGAGGAAAAACAAATCTTGTCAGTTTTTGACCTTTAGGATTCTCTGGGCTCCTTTGATTCCTGTTTATGTATCCGGAGTAAATCAGCTTCATTCATTCACTCCAGTATATCGAAGTAGGAGCATTTCCTGTACAAAGAATCTCAGATTTGACTGCTGGTGCCATGATGGTAGAGAGTGAGTGTAATGGGCACCTTACTCCCTCATGATTCATTCTAGGTGTAATTCACAGCCCATGCATGCGCATTCACATTCGTGGGTGTCCATTCCTTCATCTCACCCTCTACTATATCTCTGTATGTTCAACACTGGAAAAGAAATTCCCTTGAGACTTTCCTCTGTTTTTATAGTCAGTTAAAGTAAATTCAGCTGGAATGACCTGGGAAGGAAAAGAAGTCCCATTAATTAAATTTTGTACTTGAGCAACACAGGCTTAACTAGAATAAACATCACTCTTATTGTTTAAAATATGGTTGAGCATGTTTTCCTCCCTTAGGAACTGAAATCCTACCCGAATAACAACTCACTTTAATTTTGGAAATGATAAGGGTAGGGAAAAATTACCTCTGAAGTTCTTGTCTAGCAAATGTTTTGTGATTTTTCCTATCAGCAGATAATAAAGAGAAACTCGAACACATCCTCCATTAATACCACATTAGAAACAATATTGTCATGGAAATTCTGTTTAAAATATTGCCTCAATAACTGGCCTGCAGCTCCTGTGATGGTATGGTAGCTGGCTAGGGCTCAGATGCACTTCAGCAGAGGCACAGAGGAAAGACAAATCTAAGAGCATTTAGTTAGCTAAGGCGCCAGGAAATGCAATCTAAAAGCAGCTCACATTAGATGTCATTTCTTCTCAGTCTTCTGCTCTGAGGGTCAACAGAAAACATTTGAATGCTTTTGTTCTGTTTTAGAAAAGACAGAGTGGAGTCTTTTAATCTGCAATTATCTCATTATCAGAAATCTGAATGCAGAGAAGAAGGTTCTTAACATTGTGGATTTTATTTCTAGCCTTATCTTATATTGAGGGTACTCTTGCTCACATGTTAATGTTCCTCTCAATAAATATGTGCCTGAGAGAGAGATGGATTTCATTGATGTTTTGAGTTTTGACAAGGATGGGAAAGATATGAGCAGGATTTGGACCTGATCTTTGCTAATTCTGTGGTGAAATGCTGGGTGTTCACCATAAACAAACCATTCTCTCAATGTTTGTCATGGTTCATAAAAGAGATTGAGAACTCCATTCTATCTGGGTTGATTGTGTAATTTCTATTTGTGTAAGCAGGAGCTACAACAGTGGAAGAACAGGTTGGGAGTCCAGTCATTATTTTGCTTTGTCAAATGAAGGGGAAAATCAGTTCCCAGGTAAAGCTAAAAAGATTTGTGTCTGGTACTCTGCCCTAGATTCAGTTTGTTGACGGCAGATCTGGAAACAATTAATTACAGTACTATAAACATCCAGATAAGGAAACCGAGTTGTCAGGAGAACATCACATTTGCTCACAATGATGGAGCTAGGGGGAAGTAGGGAGCAATGACTGCCTCCCAGGACTCCTGATTACTCTTCTAATGCTCTTGATTCTAGCGAGACATTAAACTCTAGCAGAAATATAAGGCTCTCGTGACATAAATCCAATAAAAAAATGTACAATATGGCCATCTATTTCTAGAAAATTTGCAGTCATGAGGATTAGAGTTGACCTATCAACATCAAGAGGAAGCCAGAGAAAACAAACAAAGCAACCGCTTTGAAAGATTTGACAGTTGGTAACAAGGATTATAAGACTTGGGAGAAGACAGGTAGTACATTATCCCTAAAAGTAAGAGGAATCCAGACAGAGTCCCATCTGTTCAAGGAGTTAAAGAATTGGAGATAAAAAAATTATCAAGGCCAGAGAAACTAGAATTTTGAGGCCATAACTTTGAAATGGGGAGGCAAATGCAGGAAGCGTAGATTTTCACAAGTCTATAGAGGGTGCCTTGCTCGATATCTGTGCAATTAAAAGTTCCCATCATCCATTTGAGGGAGGAGAGACTCATAGATAAAAGAACCCCAGAGTTCAAGTTCTGTTTAGTTAACACATGTTATAGAATTGGCAATTCAGTACAGTTGCCCTTTGATGCTGTGTTTCATTATTCTTTTCCATTATTTCCTATTTGTGTTTGAGTTGGAATAACTTATATTGAAATGTGATCACATTTCTTAATTCTTTCACCTTGACAAAATCTACTGAAGAACCCAACAGAATTCATCTCTAGTATCATATTTTCTAGATTTCTACAATTTCTTGTTGCCTATTATAATTTCCGCCTCTCCCCTAAGATTTCTCACCTGTTCAGTCATGCCCTGTTTGGAACCAGATTGCTTAGTGAATTGATTGTGGAGATTTTGAAATCCATATTATAATTCCAACATCAAGGTAATTTTTACTGTCATTCTGTGGATTGATTTGTTTCTTGATAATGACTTGATTTTATTTGATTTCTTTTTGTATATCTTTTTTTAGCTGCATACAAAGACTAAAGTAAATATAAATCACACCCAGGTGTTTACATGCTTCAAATTTCTTTTAATTGCTTAGGATATAAGATGGCTTCAGTCACTTATCTCATGTTGGTTCTCCACTCAGCAAAATTCACTGGAGAATCATTGAGGTTGAAAGAATGAATAATTTGCTAATTTTTGCTGAGTATTATACCATAGTATGAATGAAATATAATTTGTGTATAAGCCATAGGACATCTGGATTATTATTTGTGATCTCTCGTGTTTGAAGTGATAATAGTTAAGTAGAGCTGAGAAGTGGATTTCAGAGATAGTTTCAGAGAAAAAGCTTATGTGATTTGACAAATCATAGGAGCTGAAGAAATGGTAATTATTCATCTTTAGCATCTGGGGATAATCTGTCTTTAAGTTGTGGTGATATTGCTGCCTTGTATAGATTTAATCATAAATAGCAAAAGTATTTTTAAACTATATCTAATTTGTAGTGTGTGGAGACCTTGGCATCTATCATGCTTTACTTTAGGGTTACTTATCTACTGTTTGTCTTTCTCAGAAGGTCCTCCCTCCTATGCATGGGTGGTTCCTCTTATTTATTTAGGTCTTATCTGCCTTTTCGTACATCTTGCCTTCCTGAAGACTTTTCCTAACCACTGACCTGACAGCTACTCATGCACTTTTCATTACTTTTGTGTTTTGTAACATTGTCATTGGCAGGTATTAGTCATTAGCAGGTATTATTACCTCATATCATTTGTATTTGAGCAGGACCCCAAGCAGCGGTCGGCATCTGGCAGAAACCCAGTACAAACATACAGTTACAGAAAGCTGCAGATGTACAAATCAGCAGCTATTTAAAGCAGATGACCGATATAATAGCACCAGAAACAACAGCACCTTGAGGTACATGAGGACGAGCAATAACATATACAAATTTCTTAGCAATGTTTGGCACTTGATGAACATTCTATGATAACAGCCCCAAATCATCACTTCCGTCAACATGTGCCATCTAAATTCCTTTGCCTTCTCAGTGGCAAGCCTTTTTTAATATGATCACACAGTAACACAATAGTTACATAAAGAGAATCTTTGGTCAGAAAATTATAATAAATTTTGCCTCCAATCTTTTAATTAAAATAAAAGATGTTCTCTTAAATTAGATTAATAAAATAAATAATTCACAGGTTGTGTTGTGTGACTTTTGCTGGGAAGACATGAACAAATATCTGTTTGCTCCAGTTAGGGCAAGGATGACAGACCTAAGAACTGCTTCCAGTCAAGTCAAGTTCACTGAGCCAGTGAGTTTATCGGGGTTCCTAACAGCAATCTGAGTGAGGGGTTATTTACAGGAACATGAATGACTCACAGTCAGCTGCATCATCAAATAGTCCACCTCAGCATGGGTGACAGTTCATGGGAACTGCATCCCTAGAGCTCCCTGTAATGTCTGCATGGAGCCTGACTGGTTGGAGTGTCCCCTCTCCCCAGCAATTGGTAGTGTTTTTCTCAGTTGGGGGAGGAGGCGTGAGGCTACCCAGGTTTTATGAGACTCCCTATTCTGGTTTTTACATTCTTCTTCACTATTTCCTGGTCTTTGGAAGAAGCGTTATAGGTGTTTGATTATTTGCCTCCATCTAGTCACTTAGGAGTTTGACTAGTTACAAATCTCTGCAGTATGCCTCCCACCATTTAGAAGTTTTCTTTCAGGACCAATAGAATGACATCAGCAATAATCTATGGGCAGGTGCAGAAATCTCCAGGAAGAGAAGAAGTCTACCAGGCACTTCATATTCACTCTATCTCTTCACCAGAGCCTACAGGTTTTCAAGATATGAGCATTTACATTGGCTGGTAGTACCAATTATGACTTAACCTCTATGGAGCATACTTTAAATTCAATTGTAAAGTAGATGGTTATCTCCGTAATAGTGATGCCACTATTATACCAGTGGGCACATCTTCCCTGGCCTATGGTACTATAGCACAAGAAGTCCATAGCTTAAAAGGGCCATTGGAACAATTCCCCTAGCAGTACTGCCAAAGCTAGTCAGTAGGGAAAAAGCCTCTGACTCAGCCATAGTCTGATTGTCCTTCCTATAGCTAAAGAGTGCATTGTCTTCATGAAAAGGGGACTCACACTATAATTTTGCCATGCAACCAACATTAACAACAATAACTTTTATGGTTTATGGAGTTATAGAGTCTTCCCTGGCCAATACCTCACAGGGAGGTAGCCTACCCCTAGTTGTGAGTTTTTTATCCAACATCCTTGTGGTCCCATGGAGTGCATATTCCTAGTTATGCAGTTTGCCTTTAAAAAACTTTAACTACTATTTTTCCTGGTCTTCCAGGTTTTTTTCCCTCCAAAGTATCTGTAAGATACTTAAGGGTTAACAATGATGTTAATGTTAATTGTTAGTAAAAATATGTAATGAAACCTTTCTACACAGGTTAGGCAGGATCTCTGAAGGCCAACCATCATATAGTCCATGTAAGTACCAGTTAGTCTTGAGTGGCTAAGGGAATATTTGAAAAGAAATATAAGATCTAATATAAAAAAGTAATTCATTGCTTCTATCAGTTGTTCTGACAGAAGCAATGTTGGGTCCAGTGGCATGGATAGGAAACAATATCACATCAGATCCTCCATAGAGCACAGACATCGCCCATGAACTATCTTACTTTCCTGGGGTGCTAGTGCTTCTTGGGGCCACTAGATATCTCCTCACCCCAATACCCTTAGTGTGACTCGTTTGTGACATTCATTCTGACTCCAGTTGAAGGAGGTGGAGGGACATGCTTTTGCTTGCCATGCTTTCTGCTTGATTGAGCTTCCTGTATCTGATAGGTTCCTAGCTAGAATCATGGCCCTTGATATTCTATTAGCCTTAGCTGGCTTCTGATAGGGCCCAAGTTTGCATGACTAATTCCCACCTCCAATATACACAGCATACTCAGCATACTTTCCATCCCAAGGACAAGTGTAACTTTTTTTTTTCATTTGTGCTGTTTTATCATTTATGTCCTTTTATGAACTGTTGTCCAGGCCTCAAATCATTCTCAATCTCACTAGCACAGCATTTGACTTTCTGTTTTTTTTTTTTTTTTGAGAGCGAGAGAGAGAGAGAGAGAGAGAGAGAGAGAGAGAGAGAGAGAGAGAGAGAGAGACTTCAGCTCAACCAAAATCAAGTCTGCTTTGCCTTTTATCTGCCTTGCAGTTCTCACCTCCCCTCTTGTTTGCTTTAACACCATATAAACTTGATAGACATGCTGGTTTAAGTCATTCTGATCTGCTAAAGACTTTCCTATCACATAAAAATCATGTCTCACCGTGGGACTCAGCCAACCCACTAAGTCCCTGTATCAGCCCCAAGGTCTATGTTGAGTCAACCTCTTTCTTAATCCTCCTGTGAACATAATTCTATCCCACTCAGTGAGCTGAGCAATAAACACTGCTTCCGCCATGCCTGTCACTCCACTGTCTCTGTTATTCATGGAGAAGCTCCAGCTAGCTGAGCTGCCTGAAATTCACCCACATGGCTCTAGGGCTGTAGCTTTTATGAGTCATCACCTATGTTGGGATGGGGTTTTCAGTGATGCAGCTGCCTTTGAGCCACCTATGACCTTGTAAGTAACCTTTCGCCCGTATTCTTGTCAATGAACTCAGTGGTTCACAAGGTTAGTCTTGGGTAGAATAATTTCTTTGGTCTGCATTAGTGTCATATTCTGGGTGAGCAGAGGGCAAACACACTATCACTTTGTAAGTAGTGACTTAAGTCTGACATGGGATAGATAGTCATCATTTTTACCACACAATGTGTTTTTGACCTAGCCCTGTAAGTCCTTGCAGTCTATACCCAGGCTTTATCCTTTCCTTATTCCATTAATTTTCTAGGTAATAGTTGGTAGGAACAGTTTTCAATTGCTTCTTATCTATTATGAAGCAATCTTGTGCTGGATGGATTTATTATGTATAGAGCGCTCACAAGAAATGAGATGGGCAATTTTTGAATGTTGAACAGGGCTGATACTTTCCCAGATTCTGATCTGGTCCTCTGGTTTATTATGACTTATTTATTTGCAAGTTTTTTGAAGGATTCCATTCAAATGTTGGGTAAACTTATTTTTGTGCCCCCCACCCGACATTTTTGTCCTTCACATAACAGATGCCTATTGCCTTATCTCAATCCTGTTTATCTTCATAGGGAAGGTAACTTGTTGGGAATTTTCTGGGAAAAAATTGTTGGTTCTTTGCATATCCGGTTTTGCCTCTTCTGGCTGTGGTTTTGTCAATCTTTTTATGATCAAATTCAAGTTAAAAGCGATTCAGTAGGGGGAAAAACATATTTATGTCAAGGCAGAGGCAGATTGATCAAGTAAATTTGTCCATGTCTAGGCAAATTTAAGGAAATCATTCTTAATTAATTACTCTCTTCAGCTCTAAATCCACAAAACAAGGTTTTCTCCCCAGTTCTTCTTGCCCTCAGGGGTAATCATTTGAGTAGCAGCTTCTGCCATTACTGATTGTATTCCAAATGGTATGCCGGTGACACTGAGTATTACATAGTTCTCTATTTGGCTGAATCAATTGCTCAAGATTAGAAGTAATATGTTGTGTAGTTACTTAGCATCATCTTCTACTCCTGTTTGATGATATATCTCCTGGGAGTGGGTTGGGAGGAGTATAAGGCTGCGTAACTACGAAATCAGCAATCTCTCCCATCATTCCAGATACATAGATCAGTAGCATCAAGTGGAAGAATGTAGAATGGCCACAGTTGTTTTTTTTTTTTAAATTTAACTCCAAAACATATTCTAAACTGTGACTTCTTCAATTAGAGGCTATAATCTCTGTGACTGTTTTCTTTGCGCATATGAATGAATTTCTTTAAGCTCCAGATGAACAGAAAATCTCATCAGAAAACCCATCTGAGATATGTGAGCAGGTTATTAGAGTGATGGAGTTAGGCTGGCCAATATGGAGAGTGAATTTAGGAGCCATCTTGGGTCCAAGAGTACAGCTCCATGTAAGGGATACTGGTACATACAAGAAAGGTAGCGGGAGCATCAACCACCAAGCTAAACTTCTAAATCCAGCTGGGGTGTCCAAGTTTGGGAGTTCAGCTGCAGCAACAAAAGCACGAGCTGTCTGAGGAAAACTAAACACAGGTGAATGAGTTGTGGACGAGGACTATGTCAACAGGAACACATGCCACAGCCAAGACATGTGGGAAGAAGTGAGATAGAGAGGAGAATGAGGACGGAAGAAGTCGGGTCCACAGAGAGCCTCTGCTGTTCTCTACTCACTCTGTAACCATGTGACTTTGGATGCTTCCTATGCTCCCCAAGAGGTTCTTTCTTTGTAAACCAATCTTTTCATTCTTTAATTTTTCTTTAATTTCATTTTATTTTGCGTGTTTCCCCCCCATTGTTGTTGCCTGTATGTTGGAACAAGAGTGCCGGCCCGCATCTAAATATATCAGCCGAAGTTGCAGCTTGCTTTTTGAAATCATATCAAGCTGGAGTAAAGGTTGTTTTACCCCCGTTATCTGTTTGCTTGTTTTGCACTTATGAGCAAGAATGAAAGTGAAAAAGCAATATTTTCCTAAAACAACCCAAGGCAAGAAACCACTAGGTACAAATCATTGATTGCATGCCCCCTCGTGGGCTCGTTATCCTATTGACAGTTTGTCTGAGATACAAATTAATGCTGTCTGTTCTAGGAGAAATATTATATTCATTCAATGTTGAGTAAATCCATATATTAAAGCCAAACATTGATAAATAATGTAGGCCAATAAACCCGAAAAGGCCTATTTCCACATTTCCTAGAAGAGTGACAGCATGCTACTGTTTTTAATGGTTCTCACTGTTGCCATTTCATATGTGTGAGTGATGTTTCAGTGGTTAAGTCTCTGATTTATTAATTAGAATGCAGTTTCCAGTGTGCTGATGTTACCCTGAGTTGAATGATAAGCACATATTTTAAATATGAGGTTTGGCAATTGCACAGTATTTTAAGTTGGCTTGGAATATGTAAAGGATAAAAATCTCTCAGGGGTACAGGGGATTCAGATCACTTCCCTATGAACTGGCAGTTTAAACACAAAATTAGCATTTGTTTTCCAAGGATGAAGCACAGCAGCATATGACTTTTAAAGCAATATTTCTTTAGAAAACATTTTATTTTTCCTTGAAAACCTTCCATCTACTGATCCTTACTACCAAATCCAAGTCTAAATATTTTGAAAGATTGCTTTCCTATGTGTATTTGGACGAAAACAGCAACATGCACAGGGAAGATTTTCATCAACTGCTTTCCTGAAGGCAAGTTCCTTGCTAAAACTTTGTTAATTAATGACTTTTCCCCTGGAATTACCCTTTATACAGGTAAAACCAGTAACCACTCCCCATCAGTTATATTTTTCTGTTGTTGTTATTGCTGCTCCACAGCTATTTGAAGTCCATAACTTCCAGCCACCCTCCTCAGTGGGTGTTTATTTTTCATGGTTCTCAATCCTAACAAAACTCGTCTCACAATTTGGTGATGTAACACTCAGTTTGGGAAATGGGAAAAGCCTGAGCATAAGAGTTGGTGTTTTCTGGTGAGAAGGTCTTTCCTCAGTGAGTACACTGAATGTCATTTGGTTGTTCTTGAATTGCCATGCCAAAAACTTAAATATAACATTCAAAATAAAGATCGACTACTCTGTAATGTTCACAATCTGCTTGTTTCTTATCTCTTAAGTTCTAATAAGAAGTCAGTAAAATGCATCAGTATAGACAAAAGCAGGAGTTTCTTGGTTCCACAGAATAAATAATTATCTTTTTGAGAATGTAGGAAATAAAGGCAGTGGTACCTAAGGTTTCTGGATGCTAAGGAAGCTGAGATGTCCTGTCCCCAAGCTGGCTGGTATATGTCAACTTGAAGAGAGAACCACTGTTGAGAAGATTCCCCTGCTTGGTTAGCCTGTAAGTAGTAAGCCTATGGTTCGTTTTCTTGGCTGATGATTGATGTGGAAGAGCCCAGCTCACTGTGGGCAGTGACACCCCTGTGCAGATGGTCCTAGGAATATATGAAAATAATCTGACTGAGCCAATAAACAACATTCTTCCCTGGCCTCTGCATCAGTTCCTGCCTTTGGGTTCTTGCCCTGCTTTTGATCCTGTCCTGAGTTAACTCAGTGGACTGTTACCTGGAGGTGTAAGATGAAATAAACGCTTTCCTTCTTAAGTAGCATTAGGTCATGGTGTTTTATCACAGTAATAGAATTCCTAAGACACCAAGCACAGAGATTGTTTCTACACTTTCAAACATTCTTTTGGTACATCTCTGCCTATATCTGGCAACTCTTGCATGGAAATTAGAATCCAGAGTGCAAACTGCCTTGCATTCAGTGGCCCAGGAGGCTCTCTCAAAAGGTCTTCCTTGAAGTCAGATTGAAGGAGACTCCTCCACTACCCTCCCAGATTTGTTTGAAGTGAGGAATCTGACTCTAAACACATTAGTTGTATACCTCTATGGTTTCAACAACTGTGCTTCATTATTCTCCAGAGCCAAGGCAAGGCTATTTCTACCATAAGTCATGAAGGTTTCTCAGGAAAATTCTGTTTGGAGAAGCTGATATATAATCACTGCCATTAAGTGCAACGTGTGCCTTAAGAAGAGATTCTCAAGAGCCTTTGTCTCCTTCACCTTCCCACATGAGGACCCCATTTTGGCTTACCTTGGAAGTCTTAAGCTATGAGTCATATGGTGGAGCTGACTACAAGCTTCTGACATATTATTTTTTTCTTCTCCTTTATTATTTTACTTGATTTGACAAAAGAAAAGAAGAGATGAGAGCCACCGGATTGGTCAGTCAATTTAGAACAATTTGATCCCTCATTAAAGAAATCTACAAATTACTATGTTCAGTTTTACAAAAGCTACTGAGTGTTTACTATTTGTCCAAAGAAAAATGTAAAGCATATTATCTTTCTCCAAGGTGTTCAGGCTAAAGAAGATGTTTAAAGGGAAGCGCCATGATGAAAATAGCACAAGGGTGAACACACACACACACACACACACACACACACACACTCACACACACACACACACACACACACACACACACACACACACGGGAGGGATATTGATGGATATGTGTGGAAAGAATAGAGATCCAATGTCAGAATAATTAACTCTGTTTGGGGCAGAGATTCCCCAGGGCAGAGTGTAGGCGATCACAGGAGGCAGGTAAATATATGAGATATATTTGTGTTAGGGGTAGGATTGGGAAGGAATGTTAACATGAGAAACTTTAGAGAAAGTGAAGATTTAAAAAAAAAAAAGGCTTTTCTCTTGGCAAAAACTATTGAGCACATGTTCTATACTAAAATTTCATATTTGCTATATATTAATGCAAACAGAACAAAGTTATGGGCTGAATCAGCCATGTATTCTGATAGCATGGAGATCCATAGTATGCAAAACATGTATGACAGGAATAATGGAGCCATCCAAGATCTTGGTGAAAAAGGAGGTCTTCAAAAGAGAGAGCAAAGACGTGAAAGCAAGACATCAAGATGGTGCTGGAGAAAGAATCTACCAAGCAAACTGAACAGTAACAACTAAGGCCCTGAGCAAACATACTAATCATGTTAAAAAACAAAACAAACAAACAAAAAACAGACAAACAGAACTGTAACTTGAGTTGAGAGTGTCTACAGATTAAGTTTCAGTGGTAGCCAAGGCCTCGTTCTTGTAGCTCTTTAGACCTTCATAAGAACTTTGATTCACAGTGACATACATGGGGAAAAGTAAGATCTAGGCAGAGGAATGGCATGCCGTGATTCACACTCAAGTTCTTTCTCACTGTCGTTCTGAGTGTAGCTATCATAGCAAGTCTTGTTAGGAGACAATAGGAAAGAATGGGATATATTTGAGATACGCAATCAGGTCACTATTTCTGGAACTCGAGGCACAGAAACAGTAAAAGAAGAAAGGGGTTGATGAAAGGTAAAGTTTTCAACAAACCTAACTTAGTTGTTCCGCTACAGGCAAAGCAAAATGTGTAAGGGTCTTTAAGGCGAGGCGTGGGCCAGCTTCTGGACACTCTAAAATACTGCGGTGATGTTACGGGCTGAAGGAGGTTAATACTGAAGTCAGAGAGAGAATGTAGTCTAGGATAACAGTGACCACGTGAGCGGAAGAAGTAGTACGAGAGAAGGATAACCAAGGGCGGACTAGAGTTTTTCAGAAAATCCCCTTGTTATGATTTAACCACCAGAGGAGGTTAATGATAAAGTGAAAGCATGGTCTAATTCCTGCCAGAAGTTTCAGAGCGTTTTCATTTGTGCAACCATTCTCTAAGAATTCACCTTTCCATGCTTCCTAAGTCAGCTGCAAACGCATTGCCTGCCAAATATATCTGTTTGTAAGAGAAAGAAACAGATACCCTGCTTACAGGCATAGAAGGGACCTATCTTTTCTCTAACTATGCAGACCTTGAAGTTGTCCGTTTCTGATCATTTCCCATCCTGTTTTAAAGTCCACCTAGACTGTGTTACCCATCCAGAAAGTTTTCTGTTCTGTGTCGATGCTACTTTAATTCCCCAGCTTGATGTATGAAGACACAGTTATCGCTGCAGCGGGATTTTCCATATCCTTTCCATCATAGTTATGGCTCTAGCCTAACAGGAACTTCGCTGGAAATGAATGCTAGAAATCATAATGGCATTTGTTTCATGCAGCTTTATTTAGGGAAATGCTATCTGGAACATGAAATAAGGAACTGTCCTAGAAAGGTATAAACAACCGACTCCCATAAAGTCATGTTTTGGTGTCAAGAATATTGTTTCCTGGCAATATGTTCGGGATGTTTTTATTTGCAATCCATCCCGTCTTCTTTAATTTTACTTAAAAATTAATGTGTTGACTTCACTATCAAGTTAAAGATTGCTAGGGTGATTAAGCTCTTCTGTTTTATATGTAAACAGGAGTCCTTATAATAGCCTAAGAAATGGTATCAAGAGAATATAATCCTGTTTTCCTTTGTTGCTCACCCAAAGCTGTTTTGATTCAATGCATATTTACAGAGAATCTCCTATTTGTAAGATTCTACTTGGCCACTCTGTCTATTCAATGATGAATTATGGGTGCAGTACTTTTGCTCGGCATTTTATAACCATATATGGAAGTTGTATAAAACATAAATATAATAAAGATTCATCAAATACCATGAGATGAAAAATACCATGAACCTGGAGGAACAGAGGTTTAAGTATCTTGCATAGGAATCAGCATTGACTATAAGTGGGCTCTGAGAGATTGTTAAGTTATGAAAACTGAACAACTGACCTGCTGCATGAGTATTCTAAACTGGTAAGAACTAGAGGAGTAAATACAAAATTAAGAATCATCACAGCGTAGTTGAGAGCTCAGGGTGAAAATCAGTGGTTTTAAAATGTTGAATGACATGGTGCTGGAGAGAAAAGGACCACCCTTGATCAAATACTTCATTCCCTTCCAGGGGATGATAGTCATCAACTGTTCTAGACTGGAGTGCAACCTAGTGCCATGGATGCAAATCAGGAGATGGTGGAAAGATTAAAGTTAATGATAAATGACTGACTGGAGATGATACTTACAGAGGTAGTAGCTTTAGTAGAAGATTTAAGGGGATATATTTTAGAGGTATTTCAGGAAGATAATTTATAGGCTTCGGTGATTTCCTGGATATGGGAATTGTAGGTGAAAGTGAGAATGAACAGGTTGGAGCCTGTTAACTGAAATAAGTAAGTACTTGCTACTAAGAAAAATAAAAGCCCCTCTAAATGAAGAAAATGTATTCATTTGGTTGGCTGATTGATAAAACAGCTATGCATGAATTTTAATATATTTTAAAGTAGTTATTCATGGAGGAAGATTCAAAGGTATCTTTAGACATGTTCTCTATCTTCCTCAAAATGTGCATCAGTTAGGATGGGCTTTTCCCCTCTTCCCATGGTTTCAGAGTGTGCACTGGGGGCATGAAAGCACTTGTTCATCACCTTCTGTTTCTAAAACATCTCTGAAAGATAGGCTAGGCACTCTTATAAAACAATTACAAAAAATTATTAGCCCTGTGGATACTCAAATTTCAGTCTTCGAGTATTAAATTGCAAGATCGCCACTACAATCAGCTGTTAGTGGCACTCTCTAGTTAGTGTATTCATTAGTTCCTGAGCATCACTGATAATTAACCAAAAGGCACTGACTCTAATTCATCTCAGCTCAGATAACTGAGGTTTAGTTGTATATTTTAATTACTTGGTACTCATGTAAGATTTTTGGAGGTCTATAACTCATAAAGGAGTTATAATTTTTAATAGCACATGCAGTAGAAAATAAAAGTCAACCTCTACATTTATGTGGCAACCCTTTGTGATTCTAAAAGAAACAAAGAACTTCTTCCTAACAGATCAGTCAGTAGATTTTTCATATGAGTAAATTCCCTTTAACATATAAGAACCTCAAAGCTGCCAGGCTCCCCTTTGCTTAGTCATTCTCTTAATCTAAAGGCTGTTACCCTTTTCTTGAAGCTCTATTTATTCTTAGGAAGCTGCTTACTCACATTAACCTTCCCTCTAGACATTTCAAGGTTTCTCCCTTGCTAGAATAAAATTACATTTTAATAGTAGTTGGTACTTTAGGATTTATAGAGCGTTTGGCTATCCTTTATCTCATTATTCTCTTAACAGTCTCTCAATGTTGTGATACAAAGCCCATATCCATTATGGGAAAATTATCTTTCTCAATAGGCTATTGAGGCAAAGAGATATTTGAAAATTGAGGCCCTCATATGAACAATAGCCACTAAGGATAAAGATTGCCTATAGTGTATGGCTCTGAGGGAGAAATAAGGATCTCCTCAGATGTAGGATGCACAGAGAATTCAGGAACAGGTCTTCAGTATAACCACTTGGTTTCAAACTCTGGCTTGGCCTTTTAACAGTTGTGTATTTCCCAAGGCATTCATTTCCCCAACAGCATAATCACAGGATAAACAGGACTGATCTATGCAGCATGTAGAACAATGCTTTACACTCAACATTATAGCTCTCTAAACACCAGAGGGGTATTTGTGACTGAATAATAATACATGGATGTCCACAAAGGAAACTCTCACTACTAATTGTAACCCTAGCTTCAAAATTATCTCCTAAGTAGCCCTATCTCCAACAAATAATCCTTTACTAAAATTTTACTGAAAAGTCTGCTCACAGAAAACTTCACCTTCAGATGCAACTACTCCTAGCTTGTGGCTTTAAGATTCTTTGTGGAAATAAGAATTAGTTCTCTTTGGTCAAATTAGTTCATACATTTAGAGGTCATTCTTCTTAGAATCTATTGCTCCATATATCTATCCTTATTTCTAATACAGAAATATTTTATACTGCTTCCTCCAGTGGCAATATATCTCAGTGCAATACCAAAACTAAGATATTAATATTTGCACAGGACCTATAACCAAACTGCAGGCTTCATTTAGAATTTACTCACTTGGCTCTCAGACCTGATCCTGGGCACTACTGAATTATTCTGTCACTCTCATGACCTGGCTACATCTAAAGAGACATTTTTGTAAGGTGACTCCCAGCTTTGATTTGTCCTAATGTGACTTTCACATTTTAGCTTAGGCTAATGCTAGGATAGAATATCTGTTGATTTGTTGGTACTTCATGGCAGGGGGTAGTTGTTGCCCTGTATACCCCTAAAGGAATACACCTTGGAAAGCTAGTTAGGATGAGCCCTGCTGCGTTTTTTTACTCTTACCACATTTCCCTTTGCATGTACTAGTCATTAGAATTAAGTCGCTATTTCAATCCACTGTCAACCAGAGGAAATATGGCTTTGTCTCCTAAAGAAAGTTTGAACACGTGTTAAAGCTAGCATGGAAGTTTAAGACATATTTTTGGTAACACAACCTGAGACTATAGTGAAATCTAAGTCCTCTTTAGAGGCTCATTTATAACTTTAAGGAGGTATTAGAAGATCTTCATAGCAAACTTCTCTTTCTTAAAAAAGTTTATAAAATCATGAATTCAGTGTTAATAAACTACTGAGGTTTTATATATATATATGTATATTTATTTTATATATACATATATATATATATATAATCTTGTGTGATAATTAATAGTTTGCACACATATGTTCATAACTAGGAAATTCATGATAACCTGAAACAAAATCAATTCAGTTCACTGACTGTTCTGGTAAGAGCAATATACATTGTGGCATAGTCCTGTGAGGGAATATTATATCCCAGAGAGATCAAAACAATTGTTGGTCTAAGCAACAGCGCAGTCCCTGAAGTCAAAGTGGGTGAAAGAATGTTTTCATCTTATTCTATTTATGTCAAATTCAAAATCATGAAATACTTATTCATGTTGTTATTAACTGGGTTATTAATCCTCTGGGGAAGAAAAATCCTCAGGAAGGAACAAAAATTTCCTAGTTTGAGAAATGTACTTAATTTTAGAAAATTAATTAATTTATGCACTTAAACATAATTTGGAAATTTTTTGGTTTTATTTGTGTGTTTATTTTCAAGATTGCAATTTAATTACAACAATCCTCCCTTCAAATCTTACCTATCCCTACTCTTCTTCAAATTAATGGCCTAATTTTTATTGATTGTTGATATATATATATATATATACATATATATATATATATATATTCCTAACTAGAACTTGTTGAGTCTGTATAATATTACGTATACAGTGTTTTTAGGACTGATGAACACTTGTTGTGCTTTTCCCTCAGGAATACCACCCCTCCCACTCCCATCTTTACTCACCTGTCTGCCGTTCTCTGTGTAGGATTAAGGTTTTATGGGCTTTTCCCATCCGGTTTGGAATGTTTGCTGATATCATTCATGTTCAGCTCATATTTGGGCAGTCATGTTGGTGAGACTTTATGGGTACAGCTTCTAATGTTTGCTAGGATACACAATTTCCCATCAGACTCCTCTGGCTCTTTCTGCTACATCTTTCAACATGTTCCTTCTACCACCAGTGAGAGAATGTTTTGTGGATGTACCCATTAGGACTAGTCAGTGCTAAAGAACTCATGGTTATTGGACGTGCCTACAACTACTAATTTACTAACCAGCATACTTCCTAAGAACAGTCTACAAATAATTGTCCTTATATCCACAGAAGTGTAGTCTGCACCCCTCATCCAGGAAGCTTCTCTTTGCAACAGATGGAAACTCTTCTGTAAGTTATATTTTAATCAACGTAAAAACAAGTAAAGGTTGTTGTGCTGCTTATGGGGACTATTATTCAAGATTCCAAAACTTTCACTGGAAAAAGTTGAGAGAAGAATGTGAAAACTTGAAAGTTTCCAATATAGCCATCAGCGTGAGCCCATTTTATATATGAGATGGGATGGCCAGGGAAATTATTTTCATATTCATTTCTAATAGTTCTTTCCTAATATCTTAAATATATGGAAATTAAGAGAATGGTTTCTTACTTTCCAATCAGAAAACTGCATTAGATGATATTAGCTGGCACCCGAGACACATCTAACATTGCTGTAATTTGGGAGAATTTAGGAAGACGACTGCCTCATTTCCTACCTCCTTATGCTAATCTGTCAGGATTCAGCACAAGACTATGCTAAGACTCAAACTTCCTTTGCTTTCCAGTTTGTATTTTGCAGAATACAGCCATTCTACACACACAAAATTTTGATATACAGATGTTTTGTCACAATGAGTTTCTTAATGTGAATTCTATTCTCCACTATTATTTAGGGATCTTCCATAATAGTTTTGTGACTTCAACTGCAAATTGCTTCAATAATCTGAGATTTAATACATTGAGCTAGAAACTTGAATTCATATAGTGGTATTAAATAATTTTGTGGTTGTTAAGTCAATCATGCTATTTATTCTATGACAAGAGCCTCTTCCTGGATTGAGTGCAGAGTAAGTAAAATTGAACAAACTTACTGACTCTGGTATTTAGTAACATGATCTGTCCTTAAGCAATAGACTTGACTCATAAGCTTTTTGTCTTGTTCTATTTAGAAATTTAAAGGTGTGCTTTTCTCTTCTTAGTCATTCTTGGAATAAGGCCAAATCCAATCCAATTTTGTCTTTATGAAAATATCCTATTATTTCATGTCATTTTCTAATGTCTTTTGTTTCTAATACATCTTTGGGTAAAATCATAGCTAAGAGGCAATATTGTTCACAGAAATGGAGGAGCTTCTTCAAGAATGAAATATAGAGTTATGAGAGTCAACTTTGCTACTCTATGACCCTGATTCAATGCTTAGTCAGAATTCACTTCTTTATTTCATTATTTCTACATTACTTTTGTTAGTGAATGGTAAACAAAGGAATCTAATAATGTGGACACACTAGGAAGAAGAATGAAGAGATCTACTCTACCAGAAATCTAGCTTCAGAGTCCTAGGGTGAGTCTTAGGTTTAAATAGAGATCAGAGGCATGTATAACTAAGTGGTTTCAGTCAACGTCATTATTGGGCCACCATTGTCCCAGCTTCAGTCTTCCCTGCAAGGAGACCTGACTAGTTGTCAGAACTGTGTGAAGTCTCTTTCTGGAAACAAGGTCCTCCTCTGACTGCTACTAAGCCTCTGTCTTTTATTTCTTCCATCATGAGATTCCTGGAGAAATTCTAGTTTTGTGAGGTCTGTTGTCTCAGTAGTGGCAGTCAATGGAAAAGCCATAAGTGTCTATTGAAAATGTGTTCATTCTGGGCTGGGGAGATGGCTCAGTGGGTAAGAGTGTTTGCCATGTAAACATGAGGATATGACTTTGGACCTCTAGCTTTGTGTAAAAGCTGAGCTTAGACATTTAAGCACATAATCCAGATTTTGTTTTCTAGCTGGCCAACCAAGCTGAAAACTGGAGTGCTCTAGTTGGGGACTCTGTCTCAAGAGGATGAAAGGAAAAGTGATAGAGCAGGACACCTGACATTTTCCTCTGATGTCTAAAAGCACATCACATAACTATACATATCCACACACAAATACATTTATAAACACACACACACACACACACACACACACAGTTACAACTCTCCACTCTCTGTTTATATACCTCAATCTTGAAATGAGATATGTCTATTTGAAATAAGCCTATAATGTGGCATGAAACAATATCATAAACAGAATAGAACTAGGAACCAGGGCTACAAGATACTCGGTTCCAAGTGTCTCACTATGAAGCCTAGGCTGTTTCCAAGCTACTATTGTTCCAACTGTTTTAGCTTTGCAAGTGCTAGGAATCAGAGGTCAGCAACCATTACAATGCCAAGCATGACTTCATTTTGATTTGGAAAACTTTCCTGTCCCCAAAGGGCTGTCTCTAAATGATATTTTCTGGAGACAGTTCATATTAACTGTCTGGTCGTTCCTCTTCACCAGGTTAAGATCTGTCCTAGATGGTCTAATCTGATCCCCTGGTTGGGGGCAGGGAGAGGATATAAAAGATGCTGAGTATTGACTGCCAACAAACCTTTATAGCCAATTTTATGCAACTAAGATGTGTAAAAAGAGTACCCTCAAGGCAGAGTTATTTGGCATCTCTCCTTGTTCTTTAGTACTGTGAATGATGTTCTATTATCTCAAAAATACAGCCCAGGTTCTGTGGTTGGAAGTTATACCGTGGAATATACAAACAGTGGGAACAAAACATTACTAAACAATAGCCAACATAAATACCACTGAAAGAAAACTAGTTTGGGGCCAATGAGATGGCTCAGTGGGCAAGAGAACTTGCTGCTAAGTCTGATGGTCTAAACCTGATTCCAGGACCCACATAATAAAAGGAGAAAAACGATACCCACAAATTGTCCTTTGCCATCCACATGAATGTGTAGATGCTAGTTAGAATACACTCACATGCAAAAATTTTTTAAAAATTTCAAAGAAAACTAACTAGTCTGAAAATCTTTTTTATAGTTGAACTTCTTAGATGACTGTGTTGTTCATTTTAACTGTCAATTTGACACACCTCAGAATCACCTGGAAGTTATAATGAGGAACTGTCTACATTGTATTGGCCCATGGGCATGTCTGTGGGGAATTGTCTTAAGTAAGTTCATTAACATGGAAAGACCCAACCTACTGTGGTGGACCATTCCTATATGCCAGAGGTTCTCAACCCATGGGTTGTGACCTCTTTGGCAAACGTCTATCTCCAAAAATACCTACATTATGATTCATAACAGTAGCAAAATTACAGTTACGAGGTAGTAATGAAAATAATTTTATGGTTGGGGGTCACCACAACATGAAGGGCTGTATTAAGGGGCTTCAGCATTAGAAGGTTGAGAACCACTGCTCTAGGCAGAGGCCGGTGGGCTGTCCAAGAGTGGAGAAACGGAGCTGAGCTCAAGTAAGAAGGCACACATGCACGCACTCATTCTCCTGACTCCACAGGATGTGATGTGACCAGCTTGTTTCATTCTCCTCCTGTTGTGACTGCCCTGCACTGATGGACTATAGCCTGGAATTGTAAGATAAAATGAGTCTTTTCCCCTACACTGCTTTTTGTCAGGGCATTTTTATCACAGTCTCAGAAACGGAATGAGACAGTGACCAGTGTCATATAACTTTTACCTGGTAAGAGACATACTAGGAGTTTCAGGTGTTAAGACCTGTTTATCTTTTCTTAAAGAGCATAGTCAAGATGTAATTGGGAACACATGAACACAGGCTTGGTGATGATTAGCCTCACTGACAGTTCTAGATGGGAACATAGTAAAGTGCTCTCCCAAGCCCTATGCCTGATAAGGCTGAAAGGCTTACAACAGAGAAGTAAATAAAGTTAACATATAAACGATCTGACCACAATTACAGTACTACACAGGACCACTACAGAGATATCTTTTGTGTATGAACACACTTTCTACCTTTGGAGCAAAATTTAGAATCTCTGGGTCCATACTAACATACAACATTGGACTTCTTACAATTTAGAGAACAGTGCTAGTATACACCAGCAATCGTTTTTTTAATGTACAAGTTGTATCTCATATACTCAATAACAAAATTCTTATTTCATCAGGGTAAATAGCTCTAGACCAGGGTTTCAAATAGCAGCTGTGTATATGCTTATAAAACACACACACACACACACACACACACACACACACACACACACACACATCACACAAGACGGTGCATGTATTTAATTTGCCACGTTCTGAGCTGAACTTACAATGATTTGCTCTCACACTCTCATGTGTAGAGTCTTTTAATGTCTCTTCCAGAGATCTTCCCTGATACAATATTTTGAAACCCCCATGGCCAGGTCTCCTAACTAGGCCTTCCTTCCGTTCTTGGATTACTATGAACTCTGAGATGACATGGTCACTTCCTCCCTGTGTGCCTGTCACTTCTGCTTCACCAAGCAGTTCTTCTTCGTTAGGAAATTAACTTCACAGCGGCACTATGTACTGCTTGTTACTTTTCCAGCCCTCCCCCTCCCCAGGGGCTGAAATTGTCAGGGCAGTGACTCCAGAATTTGTCAGGTTTTTCATTTAGCAGTCACTTCCAGCAGCCATCTGACTATGTGTGCCATCTACTGCCACACATACCTAAGTCTCTGCATGGGATCCACCTATGTCCTTCACTGTGGAAACATCACGAAGAACTGGTAGTACTCTATGTGGGTGGCCTAGGGTCTTTCTAGCTGTGAACTTGTTTGTATGTTCCTCTTTCCCACTGTCCATCTCTTCCAAGGTGAAGCTCAAGTCAGTGAACTGGCATCTGATTATTCTGCATTATTTCTCTTAACTCTGTTAGTTCTCCACTATTTTAAGCCCATGAGGAAGATACATCTAGACTAATTTATGTAGGCTCAGAAGACCAAAATTTCTTCCTTTTTACTATAAAGTTTACAATTTTGAACTAATAATTATTTTCCCCACTTTGTTATCTACATTTTGCCAAATCCATGGAAACAACTAAGCTATTTTTCTGCCTCCAGCCCCTTTTTCTGTACTTCTGGTCTTTGGAGATTCTCATGATCATTTTTATTCCCCTTTTTGTCTGTCTCCCTCCTCTTCAAATTTCAGTGTAAGTTGTTGACCTGTTTGTGAGAAACTTAGACCAGCTAGATTTCTGTCACATTCCGCCTCTTTAGTCTTTGCAAATTTCCCATTGCCTTTCCTTATAGGTCTGGTTTTTCTGATCTTATAACTAAGAACCCAGAACCATTCTGTGCAGCTAGCTGTGTGCTCATCCTAAGTCCTTTCACTTGCAGAGAACACTGGCCTCCAAATGAAAGACAGAGAAGCATCCACCTGCACTGCATTTGCTCGAGCTGTGTTTCAAAGTGTATGTACAGATGGCGACAAAACCTGTGAAAAAGTGTCCATGGCCACAGAAACCGGAGAAAGGCCAACAAAATGTCATTATTTGATAAACATGGCCCTAAGAAAAACACAGGTATTTTTCTGTCATACAATAATAAAAGACTGTAACTATTGAAACAGCATTTGCAACTTATTTGGAAGTTTCTTTATTGTGTTATCTTCATTAAAAGTCCAAGAAACATGCATATGTACATATAGATAGATAGATAGATAGATAGATAGATAGATAGATAGAGAGAGAGGTGTGTATGTGTGTAAGTGTATGTGTGTGTACGTGTATAAGTGTGTGTGTGTGTGTGTGTGTGTGTGTGTGTGTGTTTGTATGTTTGGAAGGGTTTTTTTTTAACATAAAACCAGGCTATGTAATTCAGGCTGACCTGAAGCTTGCTGTGTGTAATGCAGGCTGATCTCAAACTTGCATCAATCATTCTGCCTTAGCTCCCTGAGTTCTGGGATTGCTGGCATTGGTCACCACACCTGGTTTAAAAAGGCATATTTTAATATACTAATACATAAAACCTATTGACTGCTTACTATGTGTTAGCTACTATATTAGTGATTTATGTTTCTATATAATTTTATATATATGTACCACCCTTATGTATACACATATATGTACTTACTCATCAAAAATACTTGATGAGAATTTGTTATTTGATAGTATATATTTTGTCACTGAGGATACAGTAGTAAAGCTATATCATATTAGTAAGTAATGGAAGTTTAATACAAAATATATTTGTAGCAAATAAGAAATAGGAAAGCCAAGCAAGAGGAAGGCTGTATCACTTGATGATGGATGAATGGTGGGCTTCAAATTCTCAATATATAAACAGGGGAAATCTCACATAGAAAGTAACTTTTAATTAAATACTGAGATAACTTGGGAAGCTCAGTCATACCTTTAAGAATTCTAGGCAAAGAGGCTTCTAAGGATGAAGGCTGACACATGAGGATCATGCCCAGCTTAGATGCCATGCTCACTATGTTCTCCACATACCATTGATGTGTCAGG
This sequence comes from Peromyscus maniculatus bairdii, assembly GCF_049852395.1. Lineage (NCBI taxonomy): Eukaryota > Metazoa > Chordata > Mammalia > Rodentia > Cricetidae > Peromyscus > Peromyscus maniculatus. The sequence goes on along the minus strand of NC_134870.1, from coordinate 71,037,177 downwards.
GACCCTAAGGAAGGACAATGGGGCTGAGAAGTACACACACAGCAGTCAAGATGTAGACCCACAGTTGGAACTATAAGAAGAGATTTTGCCTTTTACTGAATTAGAAGTGTCAAGCCACTAGAGACTGTTGAGGAAAGTGGCGTGATTTGACAGCTTTTAACAGGGTCATTTGGGCTGCTGGGTTGAGTTCAGCTAGTATGAGGGACAAGAGCAGAAGTCGAGAAATGAGAGCTTTCAAGAATACCAGTTAAGGGTAGACATGGCTTGGCTCAGAGTCATAGCAGGGTTATTTTCAAGATAGAGGGTTAATTCTAGTTTTGTTTTGTTTGTGACTATGGTTCTTCCTTGAGTAGCCAAAAGTGAGGTGATGCTGCTGAGAGAAAGAGACAAAACTACAGCAGAAACTGTGAGCTTATGGATGGATAGAGGCCGTAAATAACAAATCTTAAATCAGATTGATTAGTGGCTGGAAACAGGAGGCTATGCTACTTCATCCAATCCTTATAATGCTATGAAGTGGTTTCCAATTTCATACCATTTTAGTACTGAAATAACAAGACCTTAAATAAGTAAGAAATGTATATTAGTAGAGCCAGACAACTCCACAAGAATTACTCTGGGATTTGCCTTCAAGGACATTTTACCCTTAGGGTCTGGTTAAGGAACCGACAAAATTACCTGTCCATAATAAGGACTACTGCTAACTATCAGTAAACTGAGATATCATTTCCTGCCTTTAAAGTAATCAAAATATATATCATTGGTGGGCTTAGTTCCTGGAGGCCTGTTATGGGTCAGTTTTATGCTTAGGAAGTCAGAATGCTCACCTCTCATTTTCCCGTGTTTGAAGCATTCTTAAATCTCATGAAGAAATGCTGGTGTCCAGTGTATACCACCTCTGAGTCAGTAAGAGACTTTGTAATGCTTTGACCTCTTTCAACCCACTGTTAGCACTCTGTGTTGTATCTCCCATGACTATGAATTTGAACTAATCATTTCCCTCCATGTGGAGGGTTTTAATCCTCCTTGATCACACCTTTGATCTGTCTATGCACCCCAAATCTTTGTCTGTTTACCACCCTCACTTGCATTTCCTGCTATCTACTAGGATCCTCCCTGTTCCTCAAGGAGACATATTTAAAAAATAGTGTAGCTCTAATCCCTTCATTCGAATGGAGAAACATCATGTAAATTAGAATGTTTTGCTCTAAACCTCCCAAATTTCAAATGCACACATAAATTTTCTTGCCCCTAGTAAGAAGTCTGGGGGGGGGGGAAAGTAAACAGTGGGAAAAAGTAAAAGTTGAATATAAACCTAGTGATCACTCATGGCTAAGTGATGAGTCAGTCTTGATTCAATGGACCGGATAGAGAACACAGCCCTGATATCACTGACATTGATGGTCCTTTTCTTGCTTTTCCCTCACGCCACTGTCAGCTTTGTCTCTAATGATGCTCAGAGGAAAATGCTTCCTAGTCTGGGAGATGCATCTCAGCTACAGCTTCTGAGATTGCCGGAAGTCTACATGGTGCAGATTCCACCAGCAAGTTTTACCTTCTCAGCAGTCACTCTCTCAAGAGGCCTCCCAGAAATCCATCCGCTCAGCTCACCCCTGAATGCACTGTGAGCAAGCTGCTGGCTACCTCTCCCAAAAGGGCATTATTAATGGACTCTTTTCAAAAGCAGAGACAGTGCTCTGGAAAATGCAGTATTGATTCGCCCCTTCTTTCTCTCTGTTTCAATCGCTGCTCGTTTGAATGGCTTTCATTTTTAGCAACAACAAGAGAATCTTCGAAGAAAAGTGTTTTATAGGATCAGCCTGAAATAAAATCACCGCTCAATTTAAGCTCTGAAAAATACTATTGATATTTTAATAGAAGTTTGGAGAACCTATTGTGAGCTCAATAATAGCTACAAGGAGTTTATACACAGAAATCATACTTAGAGTTCATTTTATTTCTTAGGCAGTGTGTGTTAACAGCAAATAAAGGTTTAAAGCTTTGCTCACTGCTGCACTGAACACAAGAGTCTCAAGAGTGTGGAAATGTTCAGAGTTTCTCAGAGTGGGTAAATACCTCTTTATGAGTCAAATGGTTTGTCTCTAATTGACCCTTGCAGAAAAGGCCTGGGGTGGTTTTCTCCTACGCTTTCTCTTTTGCCCCATTGGAATCAGCAATCTCAGCTGTCTTATGGCCCAAAGACCTGTAGCCCATGGAGTCATATTACTTTCTGACTCACACCAAAAATAGTATGACTTAACAGAGATGGCACAGGTTCAAACATTTCCCCTTGATCAGTACCTTGAGTCCTTTTTTACACTCCACCCCCCCCCCCGCCCCCGCCCCAGCTGGCATATAGTATTGATTCTTTTTCCATTTTTCTCTGATTTTCTCTAAAATGCCTATGGACCTTCTCAATTCAGAATTTCATTGTTTTGCACAAACATACTCACTTGACAAGTATAGCAGTGATGTTACTGTATGAATAGGCATTACTTAGCATGACAAGTACTTACGCAGTACTCTGTGGTACTTATGAATACTTTTAGGGTCATTATGCATACTCAGAAGACTCTATAGCACTATGTGGTTCAGAAATACAGACAGCACCAATCTACTTGTTCAGGAGATGTGCAAGTACAAAACATGACGTAGCTCCTACGGTAGTTGTACTGAATACAACTCACATTTTAGATCATGGAAGAAATGTGAAATTTGCACAGATTGGCCTTGATATAGAGAAAGATAGACTGGAACTCCAGAAAGAAGGTGCATGCAAGGGAAAAAAATGGAGAAATACTTGATGTGTCTGGGAAAATGTGAAAATTAGTTTTTTAAATGTATGAGAGAAGAAGAAATAGGATGAGAAAGAAGATGTTTCTGAGTTTGGAGAATCAAGTCTATGATTTTACTATGCTCCATGGAGTTAACAAACAAACAAACAAACAAAACCCTAATCAGACTGGGTAATAGTGTAACAGATACCATGAACATCTCCACACAAGGGCCATTGTGGACTCTGAGGGTAACTATGAAATGGTGAGGTTAGAAGTTATTACACAGAATGCCAGACCAGCTGATCAGCTCATTACTTTGAGAATGAAAACAAGAGTCAGTCGGAAAAATATCGAGGAAGTTGTGATTGACTAAACATGGGGGCAAGGAAGCCAGAGTAACATAAACAGATTGAAATGCCAGTAGTAGATGAGAAAGTCAGAGAAGTTGACGGGAAGCTTGTCTGGAATGAGGAGGACACTGATAGATTAAAGTGTAGAACCTAGTCCTAGAGACAGGGGGTTTGATGGAAATCTCTCTCTCTCTCTCTCTCTCTCTCTCTCTCTCTCTCTCTCTCTCTCTCTCTCTCTGCCTTTGTCATCTCTTTTTACTGTTTTGTTTCTTCCATTTAGGACCTCTGATTTTTCTTATCTTACTTAGAATTGTTGGACATGAGCCTATATTCATCAGATTTTGATATGGAAGCATATATATATATAATGTATTACATATATATGCACATATACATGAAATACACATCCACATGCATATACATATACAAAGAATTAAGATGGAGTTATCCTATAATGAGGTGAAGTACCCCTACTAGATACCACAGGCTAACATTTTAAAACCCTGATGCTAGGGTTTCTCTTTTGGAGTTGTTGACCATGGAGATATTATAGACCACCCCCACCACACCCCCAAACATTAGAAGCTGCTGCCACTCTCCTTGGTTTCCTTCCTCAACTTGGTGATAAGACAGTGTGGCTGAAGACACGACATACTGCACTCATAGAACATGGATAAATAAGTGAATTTTTATATCAGAGGCTACAAGGTTAATATACAAATATTTATAGTTTTATACACTGATAATATATAATTAGAAAATGAGATAAAGAAAATTGCAAACTAGTAACACTGCAAAACCATATCAGAAATTTTAATTAATGAAGAAAAACTAATTTTTATTACTTCTTTTATTTTTTTAATTTTTTTAATTCATTTTACATACCAACCACAGATCCCCCTCTCATCCCTCCTCCCGCTCTCCCCAGCCCTGCCTAAGCCCCCCCCCAACCCACCCCTCATTCCCTCCTCCAAAAGGGTAAGTTCTCCCATGGAGGGGACAGCAAAGCCTGATACATTCAGTTAAGGCAAGACCCAGGCCCTCCCCCCTGCCTCAGGGGTGAGCAAGGTGTCCCACCATAGGTAATGGTAATGGGATCCAGAAAGCCAGCTCATGCACCAGGGATAGATCTTGATCACACTGCCAGGGGCCCCTCAAACATACCCAGCTACACAAGTGTCTCCCATATGCAGAGGGTCTAGTTCAGTCCCATGCAGGTTCCACAGCTGTCAGTCTAAAGTTCCTGAGTTCCTATGAGCTTGGTTCAGTTGTCTCTGTAGATTTCCTCATCATGACCTTGACCCCCTCCCTTTTTTTGAGATCATATAATTACACAATTACCCCCTGCCCTTTCTTCTCTTGAAACCCTCCCATATAATCCTCCTTACTGTCTTAAAAATTTATGGCCTCTTTCTTCACTAATTGTTGTTACATGCATGTATGTATATATTTACACATTCCTAAATATAACTTGTTCAGTCTGTAAAATATTACTTATCTGTGTGTTTTCAGGGCTGACCATTTGTCGTTTGATAATCGGTTGGTGTGCTCTTCCCTGGGGAAGACTGCTGCTCTCACTCTCAGAAATCCTTAGCTACCTGCAGTTCTTTGTGTAGGGTTGAGGATTGTGGGCTTTCCCATGTCCACTTTGGCATGTCTGTTGTTGTCCTCGTTCAGATCATGGCCATGCAGTCATATTGGTGAGACTTTATAGGTTTAGCTTCTGACATTGCTAGGAGACACAATCTCAGAGCAAACTCCTTGATTCTCTCGCTCTTACAATTTTTTCACTCCCTCTTCTCCAGTGTCCCCTGAACTTTAGATAGGAGAATTGTTCTGTAGATGTATCAGTTGGGTCCTCCCTCTTCTCCAGTGTCCCCTGAACTTTAGATAGGAGAATTGTTTTGCAGATGTATCAGTTGGGTCTGTGCTCCACAGCTCTACACTTTGGTTGGTTATGTTTTCCTGTAATGGTCTCCTGTTGCAAACAGAAGTTTCCTTAATGAGGGGCGAGGACTACACTTGTAAGGACAAATGTTTAAAATGGAGGTGGGGGTGGGCTGGTTTAGTAAAGTGGTGGTTATAGGTTCTCCTCCAAGATCCATGATTACTACACTAGGCCTGGATATTTGGCTAGGTTTCCAGCACCATGTATGGTTTCCTCTTATTGAGTGAGTTGTGAGTCCAATTAGGACTGTTGGTTGCTTCCAACCTTCAGGAGATGGCATGGTGTCTTCTAGGACAAGGAAAGCTAGTTCTCAGAGAGGAGGCATTCAGGTTGGTTTCAGCTCTGCAGCCTCTGGGCTGGGCCCTGCTTCTGAAGTTCATGGTGTCTTCAGCAACTGGGAAAACTTCTTTCCCATATTACCTGCCACATTTGGGAGGCAGCCAAGGGCACTACTAATAGTTTGTAATGTTTGGGGAGTCTCTTGGACTGCCATGACTACTTCCTTAAAATGGGACTTCTTGTGCCTTGTGTTGGTGTTTTTGTTAGATGGTCTTGGCTCTTGTAGGTACTCTTATCAGTCCAGATAAGAAAAATTCATTTACTCTATATATACAGACTTATGTGTATTATATAATTATTTTGGAAATAGTTAGTAGTGTGATTCCTTGTAATGTTTTCCAACATCCTTAATCTTATTTTATCCTCCTCTCTCTTTCCTCTATATTTATATCCCCATTCCCTTTATAATGAGAACCCCAATTTTCTTATTTTAAATTTTAGCTGTCCCTCCCCATATTCCCTCCCCCTCCCTATCTGACCCTCTTTCCAGTACCTCATCTGGTTTTCCATCCATAATTCTCTATTCTATATAATTCTATGTCCCCTTCCTAGGTAGATCTGCTGTCTTCCACCTCTAGTCCCTTATTCTATTCCTAACCTCTGTGGTTCTCCACATTATATTTGCATAGATTTGATTTAAAAGCTAACATTCACATATAAGTGAATACATCCAATATTTGTCTTTCTGGGTCTGGCTTGTGTCACTCAAGTTCTATTCATTCACCTGCACATTTTGTTGTTTCACTTTTAATGGCAGAGTAATATTCCATTTTCTGTTTCATAAGGTCCCATTTGTTAAATATTATTCTTGATGCCTGTGTTAATGGTGCTCTGTTCAGAAAGTCTTTTTCCATGCCAATGAGTTCAAGGTTATTTCTCACCTTCTCTTCTATCAGGTTCAGTGTATCTGTTTTATGCTGAGGTCTTGGATCCATGTGGAGCTGAGATTTTTGCATGGTGGTAAGTATGGATTAATTGGATTCTTCAACATGCAGCCCTTCAGTGTGACCAGCATTATTTGATGAAGATGCTGTCTTTTTTCCCCAGTGTGTAATTTTTGCCTCTTTATCAAGAATTGGGTCTCCACAGCTGTGTGGATTTATGTCTGGGCCTTCCATTTGATTCCATCAATCAAGGTATCTATTCTTGTGGCATTACCATGCTGTTTATAATTACAATAGCTCAGCAGTACAACTTGAAGTCAGAAATGGTGAAACCTCCAGCAGTTATTTATCGTTCAGCATTGTTTTAGCTATCCTGGCTTTGCTGTGTTTCCATATGAGGCTGGAAATAAAATAGTCCTTTCAAGATCTGTGAAGAATTGTGCTGAGGTTTAGTTGGGAACTGCATTGAACATATGTATTGCTTTTAGTAGGATGGCCATTTTTATTCTGTTAATCCTACCGATCCATGAACATAGGAAATCTTTATATTTTCTGGTATCTTCCTCAATTTCTTTCTTCTATGTCTTAAAGTTTTCATCAAACAAGTCTTTCACTTGCCTGATTAGAGTTACTTCAAAATATTTTATATTTTTGATGTTATTGTGAAAAAGTGTTCCCCTGATTTCTTTCTCCATCTGATTGTCATTTGTATATAGGAAGGCTACTGTTTTCTGTTAACTATTTTTGTATTCGGCTACTTTGCTGAAAGTCTATATCAGCTGTAGGGGTTTCCCAGTGGAATTTTTAGGGTTACTTATATATACTATTATGTCATTTACAGATAAAGAGTCTTTGATTTCTTCTTTCCAATTTGTATTCCCTTGATCTCCTTCAGTTGTCTTATTGCTCTAAGACTCCAAGTACAATATTTAATAGGTGTGAGAAGAGTGGACAACCTTCCTGACTGTAGTGGAATTGCTTTGAGTTTCTCATCATTTAAGTTGATGTTGGCTATGGGCTTGCTGTACACTGCCTTTATTATATTGAGATATGTCTCTTGTATCCTTAGTCTCCCCAGGACTTTTATCATGAAGGGGTATGGATTTTGCCAAAGGCCTTTTCTGATCTAATAATCATGTGGGTTTTTTGTTTGTTTGTTTTTTCTTTCAGTTTGTTTATATGGAGAATTATAGTTATCAATTTACATATGTTGAACTATCTCTGCATTTCTGGGATGAAGCCTACTTGTTCATGGTGAATAATCTTTTTGATGTGTTCTTGAAATTGGTTTGCAAGTGTTTTATTGAGAAATTTGCAACTATGCTTGTAAGGAAAATTGATGTCTTTCCTTTTTGGGTTTTATGTGGTTTAGATATCAGGGTAACTGTGGCCTAATAAAACTAATTGGACAATGTTCCTTTTGTTTCTATTTTGTGGAATAATTTGAGGAGTATTGGCATTGGCATTAATGCTTCTTTTAAAGTCTGGTATAATTCTGTGCTAAAATCATTTGACTATGGACTTTTGTTGTTGTTGTTTTGGTTTCTAGACTTTTAATGACTGTTTTTGTTTTACTAGTGATTATAGATGTGTTTAAATTGCTTATATGATCTTGATTTTACCAGTGGAGCCTCCATGGGCCTGGACTGGGTCTTCTGTATAAGTGAGATAGTTGTATAGTTTGATCTGCTCAAAAGTCCTTTGGCAGTAGGATGGGATCCATCCCTGGTGCATGAGCTGGCTTTTTGGAGCCCACTACCTATGGTGGGATACCTTGCATGGCCTTGATACAGGGGGAGAGGCTTGAACCTGCTTCTCCTGAATGTACCAGGCTCTGCTGACTCCCCATGGGAAGCCATACCTTGTTAAAGGAGGCGGGCAGGGGCGGGGGGGGGGGGATGGGGGCGGCGGGGGAGGTTGGAGGGGCAGGAGGAGGAAAAAGAAGAGGATCTGTGGTTGGTCTGTAAAATGAATAAAAAAATTCCTTAATTAAAAAAAGAAAGAAAATGATCCATTCCTTTTAGATTTTCCAATTTAGTGGAGGAATTAATTGGGGGCTCACTTGCAGCTTCAGGAAATCGGGCAATTATCATTTTAGTAGAGAGCTGTCCATAGCATGTCACTAGCTGAGAGTTACATCCGGATCTGGAAGCAGAGGGAGACTGGGCCTAACTTTGGCTTTTAAAAACTCAAAGCCCACTTCAACTAACACACTTCCTCCAATAAGGCCACATCTACAACAACAAGGCCACAACTCCTACTTGTTCTAATTCGTCTCAAAGATTTCTACTCTCTGATGACTAAGCATTCAAATATATGAGCCTGTGGGGGCCATTTGCATTGAAACCACCAAAACAGGTTTTAAGAGTACATCATTATTCTCTGGTTTTCCACTTTGTCTATTTTGTATTACCCAACCCTGCTTCATTTCTGGTTTTTGTTTTTTGTTTTAATTTGGATAGTCTTTCTCTACCTTTAAGTTAATTTGAATAAAGATTTGTCAATATTGTCAATTTTCTCAAATGACCAACTTGTTTCATTGGGTTTTTTATTGCTTTTTTGTTAGAATTTTCTTAGAATTTCTTTCATTGTGTCCCATAAGTTTGAGTATGTTGTGTTTTCATTTTTATTTGATTCTAGAAAGTATTTGATTTCTGTCTTAACCCATTCTTCATTCAGTTGTGAGTTGGTTAGTTTCCATGAGTATGTAAGCTTTCTGTTGCTTCTGTTACTGACATCTAGCTTTAATCTGTGGTGGTCAATTAGGATGCAGGATGTTATTTCAATTTTCTTTTATCTTCTGTGACTTGCATTGTGTCTGAGCATGTGGTCAGTTTTGGAGAAAGTTCATGAGATGCTGGAAAGAAGGTATGTTCTTTTGTGTTTGGTGAAATGTTCTATAAATATCTGTTAGGTTCATTCGATTTATAATATCAGTTAGCTTCAGAATTTCTGTTTAGTTTAGGTTTTGTTTTTGTTTTTTGTTTTTGTTTTTGTTTTTTTTCTGGATGACCTGCCAATTGGCAAGAGTTCAATACTAAAGTCACTATCAGTGTGTATGGCTCAGCATGTGATTTAAAAATTAGTAGTGTTTCTTTTCTGAACTTGGATTCTCTTGTGTTTAGTACAACAATATTTATAATTACTAGGTCCTTTTGGTGAATTTTTCCTCTAATAAGTGTGCAATATATTTCCCTATCTCTTCTGATTAGTTTTGAGTTGAAGTCTATTTTAAAATGACTACACCAGCTTGCTTCTTAGGTCCATTTGTTTGGAATATCTTTTTTGATCCTTTCATCATGAGTTAATGTATATCCTTGATGTTAAGGTATATTTCATGAATGTAGCAGAAGGATAGATGTTTTCACATTCATTCTGTTAGTTTCTTTTTATTGGAGAATTGAGATCATTGATACTGAGAAATATGAATAAGCTGTGTTTGTTGATTCCTGTTAGTTTGTTCTTATTGTGGGATCCCTCCCCATCTTTTGATTTACGGCTCTGGTATTTAATCCTTGTATTTTATTGGGTGTGATTAACCTTTTCAGGTTGAAGTTTTTCTTCTAGTTCCTTCTGTAGGGGTTGGATTTCTAAATAGATACTGTTTAAATTTGTTTTTTTACCATGAAATATCTTTCTTCCTCCATTTATTGTGATTGACAGTTTTGTAGGATATACTAGTCTGCACTGGCATCTGGGGCCTTTGAGAGTTTATTGAACATTTGTCCAGGCTCTTCTGGATTTTAGAGTTTCCATGGAGATATTAGGTGATATTCTAACAGATCTGCCCTTATATGTTTCTTAATCCCTTTTTCTTTGCAGTTTTGAAAGTCTTATTTTGTTCTTTATGTTTAATGTCTTGATTATTATGTGCCAAGGGGACTTCCATTTCTGGTACAGTATAATCAGTGTTCTGCATGCTTCTAGTACCTTGATTGATACCTCCTTACTTAAATTAGGAAACTTTTCTTCTATGATGATGTTGAAAATAGTTTCTGTGCCTTTGACCTGGGTTTATTCTCCTTCTTATATTTCTATTATTCACAGATTTGGTGTTTTTATAGTGTTTCATTTTTTTCTGAGACATTTTGTGCCTAGAGTTTTTTTAGATTTAACATTTTCTTTGACTGAGGTATTCATTTCTTCTACTGTGTCTTCAATGCCTGAGATTCTTCCATCTCTTATATTCTATTGGTAAGGCTTGCCTCTGAGGTTCCTGTTCAAGTTCCTAAATTTCCCTAAGTTTGGCATTTCTTTATTGATTCTCTTTCCACTTTCATGTCTTGAATTGTTTTATGAATTTCCTTTCACTGTTTGTGTATTCATAGATTTCTTTCTTAAAATGTTCTTATAATTAAGAATTCTTTTTTATAAATATTTTTATTTTATAATCAATTTAATTTTATATATCAGCCATGGATTTCTTTAAGGGTTCATTACTTTCTTTTTTAAGAACTTCTGTCATATTCAAAAAGACTGTTTTAAAGACCTTGTCTTGTGTTTTAGCTATGTTGCATTTCTCAGGGCCTACTGTGGTAGGGTTACTGAGAGCCCGCATTTCTTATATTCTCCTTACCAGAGCACTTATATCCTGTGATTCTCTTCTCTATTCTTCCTCTACCAATGTCCCCAGTTGAGCAATTGTTCCCTTTTACTTTCCTGGTTTCTTCAGTTACTCTAAGATAGGTATTCATACCTGATGATTTGGAGCTAGGAGCCTCAGATGAGAGAACATGGGACATTTATTGTTCTGGTTCTGGGTTACCTTATTCAATATGATCACTTCTCGTTCTATCCATTTATCAGCCAAGTTCATGATTTCACTTTTTCCATATAGCTGGATAGTATTCCACAGTGTACATGCACCATATTTTCATTATCTATTTGTTGGTTGAAGGACAATTTAAGTTGTTTCCACTTCCTAGCTATTGTGACTAGAACACCAATGATCATGGCTGAGCAAGTATCTGTGTAGTAGGATATTGACATCTTTGGGTATATGCCAAGAAGTGGTATACCTGGGTCATATGGTAGATTTAATTTTATCATTTTGAAAATTCTTCATACTGATTTTAATAATTGCTGTACTGGTTTGCAATCCCATCAATAGTGAATGAACGTTGTCTTTCCCCCATACACCCTCAAGCATTTTTTTATTGGTTGTTTGGTTGATCTTTGGCATTCTGCCTGGGTAAGATGAATCTCAAAATTTTGATTTCATATCTCTAATCAATAAGAACAGTTAATATTTTTGAGATATTGCTTAACTATTTTTTTCTTCTTTTAAGAATTCTGTGTTCAGTTCAAGACCCAGTTTTGGAAGAGTCAGTTTGTTGTTGTTTTTCATTGATTATTGTTTTCTGAGTTCTATATATATTGGGGATATTAATCCTTTGTCAAGTATTTAGTTGGCAGACTCTAATTCTGTATATTTTCTCTTCACCCAGTTCATTGTCTTTAGCTGTACAGAATCTTTTAATTTTTGTGAAATCCCACTTTTCACTTGTTGGCCTTAATTCCTGGGCAAATGGAGTCCTAGTCAGATAGTTTTTCTTACACCTATATTATGTATGGTTTTGCCTATGTTTTCTTCTAGCATAAAAACTAATTTAAAAAAATCAAGGAACAAATAAAAAAGACAACTTAGAATTTAATACTAATCTCAAGCTTCTTTAGAAAATAAAAGTAAACACTTATTTTTAGCCAAATGAAAATAGAAGATGAAAAGACATATACAAAGATATAGTTCTTAAATTATCGACTCATATTTGATTTAAAATAAAAGTTCATATGAAAATAGTAAGGGCAATTTCCTGTTTAACTTAAAATATATAATATATGCAAACAAAAAAAGAAGTAGATATTAGGCCTACAATGTTGGAAAGTCACTAAATTGTTTAAGAGACCAATATCACTGACCAACACTGTGTTGGTTAAGTATAACAAAGAAATAAAGAGGTGACATGGGGAATCACCTAAGCTCTGAGCTCCAGGTGACTTGATGCTCAGCTATAGCCTTGTAAAAACTGTATGTCTCTTTAACGTGATCATTGGTGGAGAGGGTAAAGCAATTTCTAAAGGGAAGGGGATAGCAGAGCACATGTGATATAAAGGGGAAATGGACTAATGGAGAGAGCGACATAAGTGGTGAGAGAGGAAGAGAGAGAGGAAGGCAAATGACAAGATAGGGGAGAGATAATTAACAATTGTGAGAGCCAGAGGCCAGGGAATGCTGGAGTGAATCACCATCTTCTGGACTTGGCAGGCTAGCTACACCCATGAACTCATAACAAATGATGTTGCCTGTAGAAGACATGGACAATATTGAGCAATTCAGCATTCTAGCATAGAGTGGAAAGAGACTTGTGAGTCTCTACCCTAGCTGAGGTGTTATTGACAATTGATTACTTTAACAGTGTGGTTCCAGTGGATTGCACAGGTTTCAGTGGATGGCCCCTTACCTACGAGTACATGGACAGCTCTAATTAGACTTAATGGGTTATTTTAAACATAATAATAACTGGAATTGGGAATGGGGGCTAGAAAGTGCATCTGGGGAGAGTTGTGGGAAGGAGTTGGGATAATTTTGACCAAAATACATTGTAAGAAATTCTCAAAGTATAGAAGTTTAAAAATTATGCCACATAGGGCTTCTCTTACTTGAAATACTGAATAATCTTTTTCATTTACCACTATGTCCTGAAGTATTGTTGTTAATGGTAACTCAAGTTGTTATATATGAATATAAAAGTAAGATGAAGGTTATATACATACTTTGAAAAATGCTTGAGGGGAACAGAACCAAATCATGGATAATATTGTTATTTGGCTACTAGTATATATCATCTTTGTACTCTTATGAAAGTTAAATGTTTGCTAAGGCTCCCCTTTCTCTCCAAATATAAAGGGAAATGAGGTGGGAATGAGCCCCTGGGAATGATCTGAAGTTGCTGTTGCATGAGTTGCTGAGTATTTTATGGCCTGCACTAGGGTCTAAGATAAAATTTTAGAACAGTTTATATTAGTTTGCATGGGTACCTAAACACCCATTGGGGTTTCCCAGAAACAGCTTTTAAAGTTGGATGTTCATAGATGAAATTAAACTTGTTTCAGGATATAAAATTTTATTGGAAAAATAGTTTTGTTAATGGAAATTACAGATGAGTAGGGAAATTTTTGTGTTTCATGAAAATGTTAAAGGAAAAGAAGTGAGAAATACTTTAAGATAAAAGGAGGTGTGGGTCCTTTTTAGCAATGCATAATCATTTGCTTAAATTTAATTATATACTAGTTGTAAAGAGCAAGTCTGATTCTCTCATCTCACCCCAAATTCTACACCAGCATTTTGGCATGTCTAATGAGGACTCAGAAGCCTTTCAAATAAATGAAAATGCATTGGTCAAGGTGTTATTTGAATAAAATAAATATTCACATCTATTTATATCCCAGAGAAGATAATGTTTTCAAAATCATCACTAATAAGAAACAAATCTCAAGCATAAAGGAAGGTTAAATTAGCAGAGCTCCAAGCCATCATTGTCTACCATTCTGAATATGACAATCAATTAGAAATCCCACTAAAAGTAACTCTGTAAGAAATGTCATCCTTGAACTCCAATTGCACACTTCCGTAACTTACCAATGTTAGGTAGGTGTGACATGTAGATACTAAAGTTCAAGGAAATGAATTGACTCTTGTTCATTTCATCCATTCCCAGCCCAAGCCTCTTCAAGTTGGATAAGTCTGTAGATGTGATGAGTGTCACTCATGCAGCAATGTTTCCCAGCATGTCCGAGAATTGGTCTTCAGGGTTCAGCTCAAATGCTTTCAGCAATATGCTTCTCATTTGCTTGACAACATATATTGCTCCTTGGTTAGAAAGCTTAATTATTTGAATTGCCTCCCTCAAATGGGGGCAAAATCACCACCCCCTGCAGTATCCACCAACTGATCCTTTTCCTGTTTTCTAGCACAATTCAGAATCTATTGCCATTCTGTTTACCCTGTCCACTTCAGAGAGCATCCTTGTGTTGGGACAAGCTGACCCCTTCTGTGTAGAAGAGAGATGGTTGGTGCTTCAATCTGAAGATGAGTCCAATTCTTCAGGTTCAGTTACTACTTCTGAATGATGACTCCCTTACTCCTTTGAGCCTTAGGCTCCAAATCATTGCAAGAGAGATAAGGGTAACTGAGTTCAACATTTCTTTGGGTTGTGTGTGGATTATGTTGAAAACATATTTGTAAATTCATTCCTTCCACTCTAACATTCACAGCAAATACAGACAAATCTATTTTGAGCATTTTCCCTAGAAATCGGACATCCATTATTCTCATATTTACAGGATTTTCTTCAGTGATTAGCAACACTAAAGAAAAGCTAATATTGAGTTCTTTCCAATTGCCACTACTCTGCTTAATGCAGTTGATTGGCTGAGTTTTACAAGTTCAGTGATAAGCTGAAGGATTTTCTCACTTTAGTTATACTGTTTACTCATCTAAACCTAGGTGTTTCCTATCACAGAACACATTACACTTTTTCTTGTTGATAATTCATATTATACTAAAAGTTATTTTAAAATAGATAAAGTTTATGCCAACAAGATGAAATTCATAATAAAAGAGAGATGACAGGAGTCAAGGGACATCTGATGATTTTTTTAGTTTTCTTGAATTGACTTATTCAATATAAGCCAAATAAAAATCTTAAATATAGGAATATCTGCTTCAGATGTAGGCTAAGGTACAGATTAGAAGTCAAATGACAATAATTTCTTTATAGTAAATGGCTCAGGACAGTAACTTAATCAGCAGTATTTATGAGCCATTTAAAATACATGTAGCTTTGTTCATCATTTCTAGGGAAACATGATTATTAAATCTGATAACATTTGCATATGTAAACTATTATAATTAGATGAAAGCTTTCTCCTTCTAATTCTAAAGGGCATTTGCCAGATGTATTAAGGAAGATTAAATTGTCATGTGCAGGTTACTGTATAAGATGTATGCAAATTAAGATGCTCAGGGTTTTATTTTAAATGTATCAAGGAGCAGAATGCTGATGCCAAGTGTGGATCACACTAATTGGACACAGTAATTGAAAAAAAAATTGTTAATAACATAAAGAAATGAGTACTGAAAAGCTAAGTGAAAAAATTAACATTAAGTCTAAGAAGTCTGAAGAATTAAAGTCATGAAAATGCATATGAGAAATGTTGGGCTCAGTATGTGCACATGACCAACATGTAATCCCAGTACTGAAAGGATAAAATGGAATCATTCTGAGTTCAAGGTCAGTCTGGACTACTCCATAAGACACTGCCCTAAAGTTAAAAAAAAAAAAAACCAGCAGAAAAAGTGGTTCAAATAAACCACTGGAATTCAGGGGTACGTGTAGTACTTGGTGGTACACATTATAAATGCTATAGAATTATAGGATAAACATCAGGCAGAGAAGGAGAAATGAGGCAGATTTTCAACACTAGAATTCAACATGACTAGTCTAAAAGAAAAGGAAAGCTGAAAGAACCAGTCACATCCCACACTAAGAGGGTTTCTACTGCCAAAAAGCAAAACAAATACTTCTAAGAACAGGACTAGAAATTGAACTAAATGAGAAATAATTGTTGAACCCTATAGTGAAATAAGGCATCTGCTGGAGGAGCAGAAATTATAAATCCTGTGTATGTCAGTTCCAATTATACTCAACTGCATGTGACAAAAGAACCCAAGAAAAATAGTGCAAATATAATAAAAGTTGAACCTTAAGATTTTAAAATCTGCAATATAGAAAATTATAAATAATAAGGGCAATATGCAGTTACCAGTTCTTTCCATTTTATCTGCCTTAGAAGACCATTGTCTCAAATGGCTACTAGAGTGTCAGCCACCACAGAAGCATCTCTACAAGAAAGTCAGAGGAGGGCAGTTCTTCTCTACACAAAAGCTCCTTCCCCAAACTACACGTGTCTAACTCCATTTCATTAGCCGCCATTACTTGATAACACATTTTCAAGACAAACTAAGGAATGTCTTCAAATAAACTCAAGGAGAATCAGTATTTGAAAGCAGTGGATTTCTCTTATATATTATTTCATAGGAATGTCAAAACAAAACAGTGACATTTCTTGAGGGCTAATTATATAGCAAAATCCTGTATAAAGTCTCCTACAAGTTTGCCATTTCACAATGATCCTTAATTAATATTCCTCCCACTTTATAAATCAGTAACTCAAGGCAAAGAACTTTAAATGCACTCCAATGCCATCAATTTGGAAAAGAGAAGTAACTAAAAGTTGAGTTTTCCTGTTTCAGAGACTCCAAGTTGATATTTACACAACTGTATCTTTGATCAAGTAGAAGTGAAAGACATCCTCAAAAGGCCACCTTTAATAATTAAGGCAATATTTTTCCTTAGAAAATCAGTTTATAAATATACTCCCACTCACCTGAGGGATAATTTAACATTATAAGCATCTCAGAATCTGTAAGCAAAACGATATAAATGAAAACAAGTAATAAAGGACAGATGCAAATTCAACTCTGGAGAGAAGTAATTAATGAGGGAGAATGAATACAGAAAAACTAGCAAAGAATGGAGGGGAAATAGAAAAACACTAAAAGAAAAGAAATGTCATTACAATATAAGAAGAGATTCAAAGTATCAACAATATGAGAGAATGTGGAGGAGGAAAAGGAAGCTAAGCGAAAAGAAAACAAACTTCTGCACCACTGTGCATTCGAGGGACAGCTACCTTCTGCTCATTCCCTCTAACTGCTCCAATGGTAGGAAATAATATTCCATCTTAGGCAATGAGTGAGTTTGCATAGATAGAAGAAAGTTTCAAAGTGAAATCAGATATTATGATTCGTTTCAAAAGAGAAATTCCAAACATTTTGTTTCTTAAGGAAATGAACACTTCAACTCCTGAGACTTATGACCCATCTGTCTACAGAGACAGACTTGTCAGTTGAATACTCAGTGGAGGGGCAAGAAAGTCAGAAATGGAGTAATTCTATGTTTACCTCATGTAAAATCTGTAATAATCACTGTAGTCTACAAGGTTACAGGTTCAATTTTTGTTTGATGATTGGATTTGCATTGACACACATAAAGCGGTAATGCATTTGCTTTGACGGTAATGGCTGAGTGCAGAATAAAACTCTTAGATAAATTTCATACTTCTGATACCTAGACCCTAGGCACAGTAGCTGCAATACTTTAGCCCATGAAAATGATAATAGCCAACCAAAAATACACAGAAGTATCAGGAATTAGGGCTATATAACTCCTTGATAATGCTTTATTATATGTCATTTCAGAGAATGCAGAAATAATTAGAGGAGATAATGGAAATAGCCAAGCCGTCATATGGTCATCCCTACCTCAGCGTGGGGGAGATTTCTAAAAATACCTCTGGTTTTAAGACATATCACTGTAGAGCTACCACAAAAAATTCTCATGCTACTTTATTTTTCTTCAGCATCTGAATGAAACAATATAAATACAACTTGTATTCAGAATCTAAGCCAAACTTTCTTAAAGTAGAGGAATAAAGAGCTTCTGCACCCAATATTAAATGTTGCATCTTCAATGGTCCATTAAGATTCAATAATAATAAACTTGAGAATGCACCCAACAGTAAAATGGATTTGATTCTGATGGCAAAATGCTTGCAATATTGCAAAAGCTTTGCTATTTAAAGTCTCATAGCCTGGCCCATATGTGTTAGTATGTAGAGAGAAGGAATGGGGACATATGGAAGGCTTCCAGGTGCAATAGGAGATTAGAAATCTCTCTCTATGTGACCCTGTAAAATAAAATAGAATAATATGTAGCAATAAAATGAAATAATATGTAGCAGTCTCCATTGTTGCAATCTGTAAACAGACTTATCAACCTAAGCAAATGTGTCATTGAAGAAATGAAGAAATTTTAAGTCATGTAACAGAAACAAAGCAAAAAAAGAAGAAACAAAACAAGTATTAAAGAAATTAACATGAGAAACCATAGACCATACGCAAATTAATGGAGTTAGAACAACACATTACTGAGTTATGAATGAGTCACTGAAGAAGTGAATGAATTTAAATTTTTTCAAGAGCTTAATTTTTCTCAATTTCTTCAATGATGCATTCAATGATTAAAAACAGTTTTTGCTAAAATCATGAATAAGGATACAAGAGTGTCCGACATGTCTATGTGATTCAATATAGTGCTTGAAGTCTTAGGTAGAGCAATAACATATAATAGGGAAATAAAATGAACATGAATATGAAAGGAAAATGTTAAAGCATTCTTACTTGGGGCTGGCAAGGTGCCTCAAAAGGTAAATAGGCTTCCCACCAACACTGATAATCTGAGTTTGATCCCCAGAATCCACATAGAGTTGAAGAGAATGGACTTCCAAATGTCCTCTGACCTCCAGATTGCGCGCACAAACACACACACAAACACACACACACACACACACACACACAAATAAATAACTAAATAAGTAATTTTTCTCTATAACATGCATTATCATTGTCTTAATTTCTGTGCCAAAATAAGTGACAGAAGAAACTTAAAGGAAAAAGGAGTGTTTTGCCTCTTAGTATCAGAGTCTAGTCCATTAGGTTTTGACAAGCATGATTACAGGAACTTGTAGAAGCAGATCACACTGTGTCTACAATCAGTAAGTAGAAAGGGGACTACTAGTGCTCATCCCTCTCTTTATTTGGTCTTGTAATAAAGTGGGCCTTTCCTCCTCTATAACTTAATCTAGAAAATTCCTCACATAAATGTCCAGATATATGCATTCTTGGCATCTTCCAAATTGATAATAAATATAAATCATTACATACAAGTAACATGCTGAAAAATTTAAAAAACTCCATTAACAATTGTTAAAAGAAAAATATAAATAATAATAAAGCTAATCAAGGAAGTTAAAGACTTCTACAGTGAAAACTTTAAAACATTGAACAGAGAAAATGAAGAAGCCACTATAAGAGAGAAGGATCCCTGGCCCTATAATCATGGGTTAGAAGAATTACTAGCTGTGAAAATGGCTATAATACTCAAAACAACTGATCAATTCAATGGAATACCTATCAAATTGCCAATACCCACTCCTGACAGAAATTGGAAAACCCATATCAAAACAAACTAAGCAAAAAAAAAAAAAAGTCAATGCTAGCAGAATCACCTTATCAGATTTCAATTTTTCTAAAGAGCCATTGCAAGAAAAATAGCATAGTGCTAGCATAAATAGTAGGTACACAGAGCAAAGGGACAGAGTAGAGTACCCATAAACAATCCTTAACAGCTAAAGGTACTTGGTTTTTTACAAAAATGCCCAAAAATGTACAGTAGAGAAGATAGCCTTTTCAACAAATAGTCCCACCAAAATGGGATATCTTTATATAAAAAAAAGGAAATTAGATCCCTGCCTCTCTTCCTATACAAAAATCAATTACAAAAGGATCAAAGATCTTAGTGTAACACCTGAAGCTCTAAAACTGATAGAGGGATAAGTAGGAAAAACACTTAAAGATAGTGACATAGATAAGTACTATTTGGGACTCCCACCACTCAGATTATATCGCCAAGAGCTGATAAATGAGACTTTATGAAATCGAATGACTCTTTCACTCAAGAAAAAAACATAATAACATTTGAGTGAAGAGACAGCCTACAGAATTGAAGAAAATATCTGCTATCTATCCCTCTGACAGAAGATTAATACCTAGCATATAAATAAAACATAAATAATAGGATATCAAACAAACAAATCAATAAATGGTTAATGGAATTGGCAGATAGTTCTCAAAAGTACAAATGGCCAGTAAACATTTTAAGATATTTAAAATCACCTTTTATAAGAGAAATTAAAATAAAAAATAAATACTATGTGGTAATCAATGTCAATAGCAATAGCCTACAATGTCTTGGAACTATCTTGGGTAGAATCCAATATAAAAAAGGTATCCTGGATTAAAAACCCCTAAGCAAAACTCAAAAGAGGGCTTCTCACTCATACCTTGTGTTGGGGTTACACTGACTTACATGCATAACAGATTTATTTTAGGCAGATATTTAATAATATGATTCCTTATGACTTTTTCAGATGTCCTTACTGTTATTTTAGCCTCTCCCTATCTTCTTGTGGATTTATTTTCCTCCATTCTCCCTAATTAGAGCCCTCATTACCCCATTATAGGCTATTGCTATTTCCCCTGGCTGTTCTCCAGGGCTAGAAGATGAGTCACTATTGCTGCCAACACTGGGTACTTCAGAAAAGGGTCCACAGGACCTGAGATGGGTCTGACCTGAAAGACTTCTCCATGAAGACTAATTTTCATGGTACTAGAAGACCTCATTCAAGTTTCCAAAGGAGAGAAACAACCAATAGTCTTAGCTAACTATGATGCCTATGAACCACAAAAATGATCAGCATGATACAACAACCCTAAGGACACAATGGTGGTAACCAGTAGCTCCCTAATTAGACTTGAGGCATGCTCATCAAGAAGGAAATCATTCCTGGTACTGAAAACCTAGCCAACTACCTAAAACTAGTGGAATTATGGATCTTGAAGGAGAGCCAAACACACTTACTTTACTGATAGTGTAATCCCTAACTATATTCTAATGATTTATCCTTAGACCCACAGACAAGTATAGTTCTCATCCCTCATTAAGGAAACTTCTTTTGCAACAGAAGGAGACCATTACAGAAAACCATAACCAAGCAAAGTGTAGAGATGTTGAGCACAGTCCTAACTGATACATATATAATACAATGCCTGAACCTAAGCATCAGAGATTATTGTAATAAATATTGAAAGAGGCATAGGATCAGGGGCTTTGCAGTGAGATTGTGTCTCCTAGAAATGTCTGAAGCTATACTCATGAAATCTCACCAACATGGCTGGCTAACTATAAAGTGAACAAGGATAACACCAATATACATGTTAACACGGAAGGGGAAACGCTCACAAGGCCTTGATCTAGACAAAGAACAAAGAAAAACTAAAGAAAGTTGAGAGTGGAAGAAATAGTCTTCCCCAGGGCAAAGCCCATCAATTGGTTATCCAATGCAAAATTATGAGCTCTAAAAACATACACAGAAGGAACATTATACAGACTGAGCAGGTTAGGCCGGTTGTATACACACACACACACACACACACACATATGGAAAGAGAGAGAAAATACACTGTGATTCTATCTCACTCCAGTAGAATGGAAGACATCAAGACAACAAATAACAGCAAATGTTAGTGAGGATGTGGAAAGAAGATAACTTTATTAATATTCTGTTGGTGAGAATTACAGCAGCCCAGCTGCTAGGGAAATCAGGATGGAGATTCCTCCCAAGACTAAATATAGCCCTAACGTATGGCCAAGCTCAACAATTTCCTAGTACTTCCTCCAGAGATGCCAAAACAACATATTGCAGAGATAAATGTACACCAATGTTCATAGCAGGATTCTTTAACAAGGCCAAGTTATAGGAACATCCCAAAAGTCCAAGAATAGAAGAAGAGACAAAGAAAGCATGATTTATATACACAGTATCATATCTTTTAACCATAAAGAAGAATGAATTCATTGTCATTTATAGGGAATGTATTCAGCTGGAGATAATCTTATTAAGCAAATTAAGTCAATCTTAGACTAATATCATGTTTTCTCTTATTTGTCATTATAGCTATATAAAATCATATGCATACCCACGACAGGAAAGTAGAAGCAAAACTAGAGTACAAAGGGAGATGACGAGGTAAGGAGAAAATTTTGGTATGGAGGGAGATGCTCAGGTACATTATATACTTGCATGAAAATGGTCTTAGGTAGGCCTGTACAGTTGTTTTTAAAAAAAGGAATGTAATCATAAGGTTTAGGACTTAGATGATTAGGAAAATTTTGTAAGGAAGAAGAAATCACTGTCACGTAAAACATAAAGGGAGGGAAGCTTTAGTTTTCCTTCTATGTCCCAAACCTACTAAAAAGGAGGAGCTACTTTACTATTTAGTATTCAATCCTTTCCTGCAAGCTAAAATCCTTGTTCAATTTTATAGGCCATTTCTGCAAAATGAGTTTCTTCAACATATTTCATATTTACATATACACATGTATGTATATATAAATTATTTTTAAATTAAATTTAATTGGAAAAATACAAATTTTTCTTACTTTATTACAAGTTTTTTTTTTACTGAAATAACAGAATATAATACAAACAAGTTGCAGAGATGGGCTGCTCCAGATGTAAGAACAATGTCTTATTTGAAATTAATTGTTCATGTGTTTCAACCAGCAAATAATGAAAACGGTGTCCTCTAAGCCCAGTAGGCATTGCTGTCCCATTTTATGCCAGGTGAGCACACTCTGTCAGCTTTGTCCCAACAACTGTCTTTAGAGCAAGAGCCGAGGTCAGGCACCTCAGCACAGATCATAGCAACTTGCCATCCAGGTACTGGATTCATCAGTTTCTGTGTCAATTTAAAGGAACTACCTCCTGTTTTGAAGTCAGAAAACAAAGTTTCACTGTGCTATATCTGGCCATAGCTTTTCCACATGCCCCCATAATCTGAAAGGGTCATATCTTATCTGAACAACTTTTTAATATTCTGAGTGACACAAGTAAGCATTGTCTTTTCATGGTAATAACAATTTATTCTTTGTACTATAAAATATTACAATGTTAAAAAATACCAAGCATGGGAGGTAGTATTGTTAAATCAGTCCTCACACTTCCACAGTCACATCAAAAATTAATAAACCATCCAGATATTTTCTGATTTCTCTATATTACCTCACTTGAATGAATTATTTTATTTTCTGCTAGTACTTCAATTGCAAGTGGATCCTAAATGACACACATGTGCTCACCTCAGATAGGAAATCCATGACAGACGCAAGTGTATTTACCACTGTGATGGTTGTTCTTGGTTGTCAACTTGACTGTATCTGGAGTTAACTAAAACCTAATCAGCTGGGTTCTCCTGTAAAGAATATTTTTTCCCTTAAAACATCTGAACTGGGAAGACCCACTTATAATACTGGTTTTTTGAGGTTGGAAGACACACACATTTAATCCAGATCTTTTAAGGTAGGAAATCTACTTTTATCTGGACCACACCTGCTGGCAGCCAACATAAAAGACATGGAAGAGGAAAGCTTGCTCTCTGCCTGCTGGCTCTCACTTAGTAAGTCCATTCCTTCAACTGGCATTAAAACCAACTTCTTTGGAATTCTGGCATGTACCAAAGGTCATCTGAGACATCAATTCTTGTGGACTGAGCAACTACTGGATTCTTGGAACTTCTATTATTAGATAGCCATTGTTGGACTAGCTGGATCACAGCCTGTAAGCCAGTTTAATAACTTCCGTAAGTGCTGTTCCTCTAAAGAACACTGACTAATACAGGCTTTGGTAACAGAAATGGTTCTAGAGCAACAGAACCATAAGTTTAAGAATAAATTTTTAAGTATATAGACTAGGATTTCCAATTTGCCAACACCTGTGTTTACTGAAGCCTCTCTAGTCACTGAAGCCCTTCCTGGAAGCTTAGAGAGTGGGGAAAGCCCATGTTCTGAACTATTTTACAAACTTAAGGAGACAAATTCATTTGACTATCCTAACTCACCAATTGTGAGAGGCAAAGGATTTGGTGACTCTATATACAAAACTTTTGACAATTTGTGAAATAAATAAGGAAAACGATGTAGTCAGACACTCCTAGCATCTGTGGATAAATTGGCAAAGAAAAGGAGTAAGTTCTGTGATACAATTAACCAACTTCTATCATCTTGGTGAAGGACCACAGTGAATTCAGTGATAGAAATGGCTGGCTATGGAGGCAGCATAAACAGTGTAAGGTTTCTAAGTGCACCCTGGAAGAGAATCTTCTCTCCAGTGGCCACGGAAATCAAATTGCAGAAAATCATACCAAAGCCTTTATTATAAGGTTGGCTGAACGATAGAGAAAATTCCAGTCCCAGACTCAGTGTTGGGTGCTGGTGGTTAAGGTAAGGGCATTGATTGCTAGGAATTCTGTAACTTGGGATGAAGCTGTGTGGGAGGGCCTTACTGAAACAGAACTTTGAAACATCAGACTCACTCAGGTGTATCTCACCTGAGGAAGTAGACCCTCCTTTCTCAGCACAAGATGCTCCCACCCACACTCACTAAAGTGTTGCCTTTTTTCCCCTGACCAGTGGAGTGAGGGCTATTAGAGCTGGAAAGGATTATTGGAAACCTTTAGAATTGCCTCTACCAGGGAAAGCAGTGAATCCAAAAGAGTATTATATCCCTGGAGGAATTACAGAAATTAGTGCCACCATCAGAGATTTGTAAGATGCATGGGTGGTGGTGCATATCTCCCATTTAACTCTCCTGTCTGGCCAGTGCAGAAGACAGATGAATTATGGGGAATGACAGTTAACTATCGAAAACTCAGATGGTTACTCCAATTGCAGTTGCTGTACTAGATGTGGTGTTCTTACTTGAGTAGGTTGACATATCTCTTGGTACATGGTATGAAGTTTCCAATCTAGCAAATGCTCTTTATTTAGTACCTGTCTATAAAGACCACCAGAAGCAATTTGCTTTCAGCTAGCAAGGCCAGTAGAATACCTTTACAGTTTTGCCTCAAGGATATATATTGATTCTCCAGCCTGTGTCATAACTTAGTTTGAAAGGATCTTGATCATCTGTTGCTTCTAAAAAACATCAAATTGGTCCACTATGTTAATGACATTATTCTGATTAGACCAAGTGATCAAGAAGTAGCAACCACTTTGGAATCATAGGCAACATATGCACATTAGAGGATGGGAAATAAATCCAATCCAAATTCAAGGGCCTCCACTGAAATTCCACCTCAGTGAAAATTTTAGAAGCCCAGTAGTGTGGGTCAGGAGAAGAATAAGTTATTGACCTGGTCCCTCCCACAACCAAGAAAGAGAGGAACAAATTTAATGGGCCTATTTGGATTTCAGAGACAGCATATTCTTCCCTTGGGTATGTTACTCCAGCCCATACACCAAGTGACTCAGAAAGCTGCTAGCTTTGAGTGGGGCCTGCAACAGGAGAAGGCTCTTCAACAGGTCCAGGCTGCTCTGCCACTTGAACCATATGATCCAGCATATTTGATGGTACTCTAAGGGGCAATGGAAGATAAAGATGCTATTTGGAGTCTTTGGCAGGCCCCTATAGGTGAATCACAGAGGGAATCTTTGGGATTTGGAAGCAAGGCTCTACCATCATCTTCAGACAACTATTCTCCCTTTGAGAGACAGCTATGTGGCTTCAGTGGAAACTGAACTTTTGACCATGGGGCACCAAGTTACCATGTGACCTGAGTGGCCCATCATGAGCTGGGTGTTATTTGACCCTCCAAATCATAAAGTAGGATATGCACAGCAGAAATCTATTATCAAATGCAAATATCAAATATGCAATCAGGCCCAGCAAGATCCTGAAAGCACAAGCAAGTTAATGAAGAAGTTACCCAAATGACTGCAGTTTCTGCTCCTGTTAAATGCTGTCTGCAGCTGAGTCATGATTGGTTAACTGAAGAGGAGAAGACTAGGATCTAGTTAACTGATGGATTTGCACACTATTCAGGCACCTCTTAGAAGTAGACAGCTGTAGCATTATAACCCCTTCTGGGGCAGTCCTGAAAGAAACTAGCAAAGGGAAATCTTCACAGTGAGCAAAATTTCGGGCATTACACATGCTCATGCATTTTGTTTGAAGGAGAAATGGCCAGATGTGTGAGCGTTCACCAACTCCTTGGATGGACAAAGGATTGGTTGGATGGTCAGGAACTTGGTAAGAACATGACTGGAAATTTGGTGAAAAAGACATCTGTGGAAGAAGCCTGTGGATAGATCTTTCCGAGTGGATTGAAGGATACTTGTGTGCTATGTAAATGCTCATCAAAAGTGACTTCAGCTGAGGAGGTGTTCAAAAATCAAGTATATAGGATGGCCTGCTCTGTGGACAGTCAATCTTTTCCTTAGTCATCTTTGTCATTGTCCAATGGTCCTATGAACAAAGTGTCCATGGTGGCAGAGATAGAAGTTATTCATGGCCTTGACAAACTGTCTTCCATTCATCAAGACTGACCTGGATGTAGCTGATGCTGAGTGCCAGATCTGCCAACAATACAGACCAACACTGAATCCCAGATAGATAGCAACATTCCCCATGGTAACCAGCTACTGCCCTGGTGTTAGGTTGACCACATTCCACTTCCTCCATGGAAAAGACAATGGTTTGTCCTTACTGGAGCAGATAGTTACTCTGGTTATCAATTTGCCTTTCCTGCATGCAATGTACCTGCCAAGATCACCATCTACGGACTTACAGAATGCCTTATCCATAGTTATGGTATTCCACACAGTATTCCTTCTGATCAAGGAACTCACTTCGTAGAGAGAGAAGTGGGACAATAGACCCATGATCATTGTGTCCACTGGTTCATGTTCCCACCATTCTGAAGAAGCTGGTCTAATAGAAAAACGAAATGGCCTTTTGAAGACACAGTTATAGTGCCATTTAGGTGGCAGCAGCCTGGAGAGCTGGCACAGGGTTCTCCAGGAGGCAGAATATGCTTTGAATCAGCTTCCAATATATGGTATAGTTCCTCCAATAGCCAGGATTCACAAGTCCAGGAATCAAGGTGTGGAAAAAGATAGTTTGACTCACAATCACCCCTAGTAATCTACTAGGAAAATTCTTGCTTCTTGTTCCCATGACATTAAGTTCTCCTGGCCTAGAAGTTTTGGTTCCAGAGGAGGTAGCACCCCCAGAAACACAACCAACATTCCATTGAACTGGAAGCTCGGACTTCCTCCTGGCCACTTTGGGCTTCTGATGCCCTTAAGCCAACAGGCTAGGAAAAGAATAATGGTTAGGAGGGGTGATTGAACCATATTATCAGTGGGAAATTGGGTTGTTTTTCCATAAGGGAGGTAAGAAAGATTATGTCTGGAGTGTAGGGGATCCTTTGGGGAGTCTCTTGGTTTTACCATGTCCTGTCATTAAAATAAATGAGACACTACAAAAACATAATTAAGAAGTTATGACAAAAAGCACAGACTCTTCAGGAATGAAGGTATGTATCACTCCCCCAGGAAAAGAGCCAAAGTCTTCTGAGGTGCTTGGTAAGGGTAGAGAGAACACAGAATGTGCAGTAGAGGAAGGTAGTCATAAATACCAGGTAAGGTCATGTGACCAGTTGCAGAAACGAGCACTATAATTGACATGCATGTTCTGCCATATTTTGTTAAGAATGTGTTTATACAGATATTTGTTTTCTTTCCTTGATTTCTTTATCATGTGATGTGACATCAATTAAGAAACTGTCAGTGGTTATTGTATTTAAGTTTGTGATACTACAAGAATATCCCTCAAGGGACATTGCCACCTATTCTAAAATTTAAAATGTGTTTGCAATTGTACAAAAGATAGTCATATCATGTTAGGCATAATTATGACCTAGCTATTGTTTTCACTTGGAAATTAAGCATGACAAAAAAACAAAAAAAAACAAAAAACCATGATTTGTTGAGTTGACAAGGGTGGACTTGTGATGGCTATTCTTGGTTGTCAACTTAACTACATCTGGAACTAACTAAAACTTAAGTGGCTGGAAACTCCTGTGAGGGATTTTTTTCTTAATTAAATCATTTGAAGTTATTTTCTTAATTAAATTACCTACTTTTAATCCTGATCCTTAGATGTAGGAGGGTCTTCCTTTAATCTGGGCCACACCTTCTGCTGGCAGCCTGGGTAAGAATATGGAAAAAGGAAGCTTGCTCTCTTTACCCATCTCCTCTAGCTCTTGCTGAAGCCTACTTGATAGAGCCTACTTCTTTGGAATTCTGGAATATACTGAGGACCACTGAGACATTCAGCCCCATGGACTGAATAAATACTGGACTGTTGGACCTCCCATTCTAAGAGTGTGTGTGTTCTATATCTTTTGTTCCTCTAGAGAACCCTAACTAATAGAACCACCAAAGTCCAGTTTGGTGAACCAATGAGTTTTATTGGGATTACATACAGGAATATGGGTGAGGAGTTACTTACAAGAGCAGAACTGACTCAAAGACAGTTGCATTACCAAGGCCCACCCTAGTATGGGTGACAGCTCACAAAATGGGAAATCTGGAGCACTCTGAACAGCCTGAAAGAGCTCAACATTTTAGAGTGTCCTTTCCAGGTGCCTCAATTGGCCTAAACCTCTTCCAGGCATCTCCACTGGTTTCTGATTTTTCTAGTAGCTGGTCTGATCTCAGGCTTTGCTTTGTAGTTGGGTTTCTCTACTCTTGCAGGGAGGGGCCTAGTGAATCTGGTCAGCTTCAGAGACTTCCTGAAAGAGTTTTGAGTTGTCACCTTCCTACTTAAGGAGTTTACCTGCAGGACAGAATGTTTCAATCTGGGAGGAAACTATTACACAACACAAGGTGTTTCTATTTATTTTAATTGCATTATGATGAAGATGTATATTTGAATGGGAGGATGTGTGTGCCACTGTATTCACATGGAGATTATAAGTTGGTTCTCTTCATCTAACTTTAAGTGGATTCCAGGATTCAGATGCAGCAAGAGCCTTTATCCACTGAGCTGCTCAACTGTCCCTGGTAATTGAAATGAAATGGCCTTGAAGAGAAACATATATGCATCAGCTTCTCTCCCATTCAAACAAGCTTAGAAAGATGTCAATTATGATATTTAAAATTGTTGGGGATCATAACTTAAACAGACATTTTGTGATAATTAGGAAGAATAGTATAGATTTGTGTTAGGATATTTTAACCTGATATTAATACATTTAGATATTTAAATTGTTCTTATTTTGTTTTTGTTTTTTTGAGACAGGGTTTCTCTGTGTAGCTTTGCGCCTTTCCTGGGACTCACTTGGTAGTCCAGGCTGGCCTCGAACTCACAAAGATCCACTTGGCTCTGCCTCCCGAGTGCTGGGATTAAAGGCATGCACCACCACTGCCTGGCTAAATTGTTCTTATTTTGTTGATTATGGTAGAATATTAAAGTTATGGGGTTTCTCGTTTTTTTTCTCTCTCTCTCTCTTTCTTTCTTTCTTTCTTTCTTTCTTTCTTTCTAGTGCCTTTTGAGTTAAATATACAGGAAAGTGGGTAAATGTACATGAGGGCTCACAATATTAAAACCTACCATTTATTCCTCTTTTGTCAATAATTAAAAATGATTCCAAATCATTGCAGTTATAAGTATCATAGTATGTCTATAGCAGCTGTGTTTTCTTGAATGCTTCTCTTAGAATATATGCTTTGAGTAAGATTAAAAGGTATATAAAATACATTTATATTTTATTTATTAATGAGTTACTATCCAAGTTGACTATCTTCACATAATAAATGCAGTATTATTATTTTCCCATTTCATATGAAAATTTAAAAAGTTTAAAGAAGGTGTTAGCCCTAGCATTAGGTGAAGCAGTACATCATGGAGCACACAAGAATATGCACAATGAGGGCATTTCAGAGTCTGGGGAGTTTCACAATCTTATAATGTTTGTGAATGACAGAGGAATAAATCCATTCTTCACTTCTTAAGACCAGTTTAGAAATTTTTATCATATGTTCTCAGGTAGGCTAGGTTTGAAATAGTGGTAAAAATCTTTGATCACAGTAGTTCAGAATACTTACTAAACAAGTAGCAATGGCTGTGAATCAAGTCATTCTGTTGCCCTCAGCCCCAGAGTAGAATCCAAGGAGAAATCCCCAACAGACACAAATTCCTCCAAAGAGACAATCTGGGGATACATAAATGTCTTCCTCAAGGAAATACAGTGAATTGTATGGTAGTATTTTATTTGTACTGAAATGTGATTTTAATTGTATGTTAATAAATAAAGTTGCACGGGGGTCAGAGCTATTAGAGCCATAGCAAGAGCGTGGTGGTGGTGGTGGCTGGCGGCGGCAGCGCCGCCGCATGCCTTTAATCCCAGCACTTGGTAGAAGAGCTAGGTAGATCTCTGTGTGTTCAGGGATACAGCCAGCATTGGAGACATACGCCTTTAAGACCTGGAGGGCTGTACATACTGGCAGTGATGAGGCAGTCACGTGTTTGGGTTTACAACCAATGAGAAGGCAGAACAGAAAGACTATGTAAAGACATACACACAGGAAGTAGGTCTCTTTTGGAGAGGTAGGAGTACCGCAGGAGGAAGGATAAGGTTTTAGCTCTGAGTTCTGACCTCTTGGCTTTCTTTTTTACATTGGTTCTGTGTTTCTTATTTAATAAGACGGTTGGTTACATCTACAGAATTGTCTCATATTCACAAGATGTTGCGGTCCTCTTTAAGAGAAGATCAAGGCTTCTACATGTATAGAGATATTTTATTTGTACTAAAATGTGATTTGTATGTTAATAAATAAAGTTGCCCAGGGGTCAGAGCTATTAGAGCCATAGCAAAAGCTGGACGGTGGTGGTGCATGCCTTTAATCCCAGCACTTGGTAGGCAGAGCTAGGTAGATCTCTGTGTGTTCAAGGATACAGCCAGAATTGGAGACACACGCCTTTAATCTCAATACCAAACATAGAAGACCTGGAGGTCTGTACAGGCAGTGATGAGGCAGTCATGTAGTTGGGTTTACAACCAATGATAAAGCAGAACAGAAAGTCTATATACAGACAAAAACACAGGAAGTAGTTCTTTTGGCTGAAGAGGCTAGCTACAGCAGATGGGTAAGGCTCTTAGCTCTGATCTTTTGGCTTTCTTCTTTGCATTGGTTCTGCGTTTCTTATTTAAAAAGATGGTTGGTTACATCTACATACATGCTTAGGGATGCCTGGTTAAACTAATTTCTACACATTGCTCAATGCATTTTGATTAATCAGATTTTTCCATTTCTTCTTATATTGGTGTTGTGGCTAGTTTTATGTCAATTTGACATAAGTTAGAGTTATAAGAGAGGAGGGGGCATCAGTTGAGAAAATGCTTCCATAGGAATGGGCTGTGGGATGTGGGGGTCACCCAAGTTCTAGCTACTATAGGAAAGCAGGCTGAGGAAGCCATGGGGAACAAGCCAAAAAAGCAGCACCCCTCCATGGCCTCTGCATCAGCCCCTGCCTCCAGGTTCCTGCCCTGTTTGAGTTCCTGTCCTAACTCCATTCAATGACGAACAGTGATGTGGAAGTGTAAGCCAAATAAACCCTTTGCTCTCCAACTTACTTTGATCATGGTGTTTCATCACAGCATTAGTAACCCCAAGACAATGGGAACTTATGGTAAAAAGGTTAAGATTGGGATTTCAGGTTTTATTGTTTTTGTTAATACACAATTGGTATTTAGTATATGAGTTTTACTTCTTTGCCCCCCCCCAGTTATTTCTTTAATTAGAATTTTTATAAGTCCTGAGCTGTTTTAGTTTTTGACTTTGAACAGACCAGTGTCTAAGTTATTTTCAGAGTTAATTTTAATATATTTGGATTTATTTCATGCCTTAGACCGAACATATTTCATCTCTTATTTTGTTTTGTTAATTTGTTGTTTTCCTTTTCTTGGCTCCCTTTCTCTCCCTTGCTTTATTTTATATGAATTGGAGTTATTTTTATCACTTTCTCCTCTGCTGTTTTAGAACTACAGCTTGTAATCCTATTCATTTCATAATTCTTTTGTTTTTGTCTAATTTTTTTACCCAGAAAAATGTAAACATGCATTCATTAAAATACTTGTGTTATAAAATATCCAAAATATTATTTTACTTGGGGTTACCATAACTCCAACTATTTCATTTTTATAATTTATATGATATATTATTTCTGATTCCCAATAATTGAGTTTTCTAAATTTCTTGTTACTTATATGAGAAAGCAGTAGCTGGTTGAAATATTTTCATCTGGAGAGTTTATCTCACTAATAATATCACTCCTCATCTGTGCTTTCTATTTAAAGGCTTTAGATTTGTTTTACTTCTCTTTTGTTTCCTTTTCTGTAATTTATCATCATATTTTCAATTGATTTCTTTCTTCACAGTTCTATTTTTTGGTCACTTAGTAAACACCTTTAACTAACACATGAGCCATGCCCTGGCCCTTAGATTTGTGAAAATAAATACAAAATATTGAATCATACCAAAATCTCAATAAATATAAAAATCATGGAGATAGGGCTAGAGAGATGGCTTTGCAGTTAGGAGTACTTGTTTCTCTCTCAGAGGACCAGGGTTCGATTCCCAGCACCCAGACAGTGGCTCACAACCATTCACAACCACAGTTCCAGGGGATATAGCAGAGATGCATATGGTTGCATACACACATATACAGGCAAAACAGTCATAAACATTAGGTAAAATAAATAAATCTAAAATAACATAAAAATAAAGAAGTTATGGAAATATGACACTAAAAGAAAGCCATACAAGGGAAATGAATCTTGGAATCTGTATTATTCAGCACTCAATAACCTAATAAATGCATGTAAATTATAACTAGCAGACACTAGTTAGCAAAAACCATTTCCATAACCCAGAAAAAATAATTCAAAAAACACAGGAATAACACAGCTAATGGAATTGAGAAGCATGAAAGTTAACACTATAATAAAATGTTCAGTGTTGTCCTATTCTCTGTTTCTGATAGGGACTGGAGATTCAAAGACAGAGATGGAAAACAGGGACGCCACTGAGTCTGGCTAGACTATGAAGCCACATTCACACTCCACTTCTGAAATTGTGTTCTGCCCCCTCCTCAGGGTTTAGAACACCCCACCCAATTCTTCAGCAGTAATTCACTGACAGCTTGTATAACTCCCTTATTAAACAAGGTCAACCCTACACCATCTGCCTGCTTCCATCATGAACTTGGCCCTGTCCTGAGTCTTGTGTGGGACACCTGCTTCTCACAAGGGAAAAGCTTTTGGTGAGTCTAAATTTTTCCAGAATTACAATATTAACATTAATTAACATTTAGTATTTTGGGTTCATTAACAAAATAAAGAAACATGTACATTGTTTTTAGTTTCACTATTTTGGGTTTGATTTTCTAGTAATACCTATATATTTATATTGCCTTTGTAAAATGTTTTTACGTACCTCACCTTTATATGTTAAATATGGAGAAATGGCTTTAAAATATTTCAGGAATATCATGCCTTTTTCTCTACTGCTCAATAAGTTGTTTTCTATTCAATTAAGTTATTCATTCTTTTGTCTCCCCATGTTACTATTTTATTTTTCAAAATTTAAGCGACTGCCAGGATTTTTATCATGACAGTAGTGATCTTTCCCTAGTCTGAAATCTACTGATTCTTCATGACACTTATATGTTCCTCATTAGAATTTGCACTGCTGTGGTTTGTGTAATTCTTGTGGTACTGTTGGGAACATTTTTATTACCCAGGGTGATCCACTCCATGTCATCCTGTGGACCTAAAGAGCTATGCCTGCAAATCTCAGACCATCAGATGTCATCCTGTGGACCTAAGGAGCTATGCCTGCAAATCTCAGACCATCAGATGTCATCTTGTGGACCTAAGGAGTGGTGCCTGTAAATCTCAGACCATCAGATGTCATCCCGTGGATCTAAGGAGCTATGCCTACAGATTTCAGACCATCAGATTTTTTGGTAAGTATAGAGAGAATATTCCCTCCATCTCACATCAAGTCCAGGCTTGTGCACTACAGCCAGAAGGATCACAGACAGACGTGGCAAACCTCTCTGTGAATGGACTATTTTGTGAAGATAAAAATGAATCAAGTTGGTTAGATATAAATCCCAGTCATCTCATCAAAATGATTCAAAGCTCAAGAGAAGGAAAGAGAACAGTGAATAGACAGAAGGAATTTCAAACTGGTTCTTATCTGGCTCCTCATCTCCAGCAGAAGGAAATCTGCTGTACAAGGCACCTTCCCATTATTATACCAAAGGCCAGAAACAAACAGCGCATGAAGAAAATCACATTTTGCTTATCTGGAATCATAGTTTTAGAAGTGTCAGCTCATGATCAGTTGCTGGTAGGAGCTTATCATGGCAAGAACATACAGCTGAGCACAACCATTCACTCCCTGGTAAAAATGAAAGAATGAGAGGAGAGAACCGGGCTTCACTATCTTCTTTAAGACCACACTCACAGTGGCCAAAAGGGCTTCCATTAGGAGTCTTGTCCCTCCACCTCCCAATACCACCTCTCTGGAAACTGCATTTTTAGCATTCATACTTTCCGAAGATATTTAAGATCCAAGCCACAACAGGCAGCACCACAATAAACTGGAGAGACTCTAGAACAGTTGGAGAGGGTGGAGAAGAATGGGTCAGTCACAGAGAGGAAGCAAACCTTTGTCAACAAGCTTCACTCACCCATACAGCGCTGACGCTTTGGTCTGTTCTGGAAGGGTACAAGGATTCTTTGCAGCAGCAATAAAAATCACCCTGGATCCAGAGCACCTGCAGCATCCACAAGAAGTCAGCAGACTCCTGGAGCTGAGACCACAGAATCCAGCAGTTACACTTGTTAGTAGCACATTCTAACAGAGCCACGATGTGAAGGACACAAGCTACTCCTCAGCAGAGGTCAACTGTAAATCTTCAGTGGTGAATTACACACTATTATCCCAATCAATACTAAGTCAGCTAAAGAATAAGAGGAGAGTTCCCAACTACTGACCGGGTCCTATATGCTAGCTACTACTGTTCTGTTCTGTTTATACATATCAGTTCATTTTATCCTCAGAGCAACCAAATTATACACATTTCTGTTTTTGACAAAACAACTGATTACTTATTCTAAGTGTGAGAGATCAAAGCAGTTTGATCAAATGGCCACTCAATTCACATTCCTGATGTTAAAAAGAACAGAACTGTAGAAGTGTCAAAATATGTGCTAATGGATATCGGACTTATATTCACATGTCTTCACATGTAGCACAAGTCCTCAGAAGATGTAAAAGATTGAACGTGGCGTTTACATGGAGAATTTACAATACTGAATGGCACATCAGACTTATTCAAATTACTACCTGTAAACACTTTCAGATGATTTTCTGCTTGTTATTGCCCATTTATCCTAAGTCATTCATATATATGTATATATATATATGTATATATATATATATGTATATTATCCTAATACATTCTAGGTTCCACTCCCTCGCTGCACACAATTCAATTCCTTGGATTTCAAGGCCTGAACAGTCACTAATGTCCTAATGGGTACTTCCTACCTCCGTGGATGCACAGTAGTTCATGTAAACTGTCAAGGAAGACAGTCATGATTTAGTGGAAGGATGAAAGTCTTAGGAAAGGAAAGCTAATTTGCAGTGCTGGAGAGGATTTGTTCTGCTTCAGAGGGGGAACTGGGAAGATTCAGGAATCACAAAGTCATTCTTTAGAGGACATTGGAGATTCCTGGACCCAGGAGTAGCTCCCCCACCCAGCTCTCCTCTCCTCCTCCCCGTCTTCCTCCTCCTTTTTCTCCTTTTTATATTTGTGGAAGAACAGAAACTAACTGACAGCACAATTAGAGCTTGTATTGCTGAAATGTGTTCTATAAATGTAAACGGAAAAAATATTCAAACAATTATAAAATTTTTTTTATAGGGATGTCGATGGAGACACCAGGAACCAGTGCTAGAAGGACCAAAATGTAAGGCGGGGTGGGCCCTTGGATGGACAATTCACACCTCAGCATTAGGACCCGAGGGATTTCCTTCTTGGGTTTACTGAGGTGAGATGATCTACCCCACCTCCCAACCCCCATTAAGGTGAATGGCATCATTTCGTGGACTAAGCTGGGTTGAAATCATTTCAGTTCTGGGCTGAAAAGAGAAAAACAGAAACAGGACTAAGACTTAGCATGCATACATTTATTTTCTCTATGTTCTTAACCAGATAGGACGGGTTGCCTGGAGTTCCTGGGACCTGGACATCCCTGTAGTAACAGACCATAACCTGGAACTGTGAGCCAAATAAACCTTTTCTTTCTTAAGTCGCTTCTATCGTGGTATTTTATCACAGCAATGGGAAACAAAACTCAGATGATTAGAAGCAGTTCACAAATGTCAAGGACAACATGGAGGAAAAAGAAAGAATAGGAAGAAATGAGCCACAAAGCTGAGCAGGGTAGGAGCCACCACTCTCCAGGTGGTGAATTTTCAGTCTGTGTACAGCTTCTTTCTCTCCATCTTTTTCTTCCTTGTCATTTCTCCTTACACCTGCTAACACCTCCTTCTAAGGACCTGGAATCCTAGGACAGTGCTCAAGATCAGAACTGAATGCAGAATGCAAAGTATATCTAGCACTGTCCTTTAGGGGTCAAACTTCCCTCATACTCCAGGGGACACTAATCAGTCTTCTCCATGCCAAAACATTTCCTTCCTGAAGTCTTCAATCCATTTTATGCATTTTGCAATGAAAACACAGCCATCAAACTAACATAATTTGTGCATCTTTGCTGAGAAACTCTCCACAGAGCCTTGGAAGGAGTTTGAACATGTATCTAGACTCTGGGTAAAGGGCCAGCAGAGCACAGGAGGGACAGCTTTGGTGACATTGTTTTTCATTTCACTGAGGACGACTCATGTTTCTCTCCTTAAATATAGACGGCAAGCCACAGGAGATGGCAGCTGTCTAATTAAACCTGATAAAGCCTCCTTAAAAATGAGACTTGGGGAAACACATCATTTCAACTGTAGAGCTGCCCAATTTTCCCTGGAACCCAGAGGGAGCTGTGTACTGTTTGGGAGGGACAGAAGATGAGGCCTGAGGGAGAGAAGACAAAATTACTGGTACCATCAAGTAGTTGGTGTGAAATAACAGAAT
Organism: Peromyscus maniculatus bairdii; assembly: GCF_049852395.1. Taxonomy (NCBI): domain Eukaryota; kingdom Metazoa; phylum Chordata; class Mammalia; order Rodentia; family Cricetidae; genus Peromyscus; species Peromyscus maniculatus. The sequence continues at coordinate 71,000,072 of NC_134870.1, read as the reverse complement.
ACACACAATCCATATTTAATGCAAAGGAGGTAACTTTATAAAACATGCAAAGCATAACCTCATCTACCATTTAAAACGCCACTGATGAGGCTTTGATAATACACCAAATCCCTTCTGAACTTATAAAGATTTAATGGGAACATTTTATTTTCTCCAGCAGTCCCTTGCTGGCGGCAAGAGAATCTGGGAAGTTAAAACCGGGATGTGATTGCTGTCTGAGACTATGGAAGAGCCAAAGGCAAACTCTCCCCTTTCTGTATCCAAACCCACAGGGAGATACTTTTCACTTTGGTTTTAGATAAAGTATTCAATAAACACATTTACATGTACAGAGTGTTCTAGATAGTAGAACTCCAAACAGATCTTGACCTCCTTAATGCTCTCTTTGTTGTTTCTGAGTTTTATCAAGCTTTTATTTTTATCATTTCTAAATCTCTCCCCCAGCTCCATGAGTGTCTTACTACAATGTGTTGTCCACTCTCTGGTGTTGTTAGAAATGGTATGTGAAGTCTCAAGAAGGTATATAGTGTTGTACTGATGTGCTGTTATCCACCCGCTGGTGTTGCCAGAGCCAGGATGTGGAGTTTCTAGAGGGTAGTCTGCCATGGAATCCTGATGTGGTAAGGGAAGGCTCTTAGTCACTGATGGGGCCTCTCCAAAGTCTAATAGAAGCAGCGATGGAGGTCTGAGTTTCTCAGGCCTGCTGAAGGTTAGTTCACGAACATATCTCTGGAAGCACATATATTGTCCGATCTCTTCTATTTCATACTGCCTTAACTTCTGGCTAAGTAATGGCAAAACTATTTGTCACAAATATACCTAGCCACACGGTCTTAAACTACATCACAACTAGAGTGATCATTACGCTTTTTTTTTTTTTTTTTTTTTTTTTGGTTTTTTCGAGACAGGGTTTCTCTGTGTAGCTTTGCGCCTTTCCTGGAGCTCACTTGGTAGCCCAGGCTGGCCTCGAACTCACAAAGATCCGCCTGCCTCTGCCTCCCGAGTGCTGGGATTAAAGGCGTGCGCCACCACGCCCGGCTGATCATTACGCTTTAAGCCTGGAACCATTTATACATTGAATCTAGATTAACTTGCTTGGTGTTCTCTCATTTGGTGTGTTGATTGCTTCTTCCAATTTCATCTTATAGATTTCAGCTGCCTATCTGATTCTTCCTAGATCTTTGTTCTAAACTCAAATAATTATAATATCTATATCATTGGATCTTGGTTGTAACTAACTTTTATTTTCTTACCATTGTCTACAAAACTAAAAATTTCTTTAAAAATAAATATTATTTCTTCTATTCCTTTTTATCACTCATAAAATCTTTGAGATTGTTTTGTTGTTCTATGAAAAGGAGCTTGGGAAAGTTTTGTGGCAGCCAAAACCCAAAGTTGAATCTGGAAATCATGCCAGCTCCTACACTGTTCTGCATAAAGCTCTCAGGATAGAAGTTGGTTAGAGTGAGAAGAAATATTGACCCCCAGATGTGGGTGCAGTGTCATGGTCACAAGCTCCACAAAAGAGCCCAGGCCAGTCTTTGCCAAACTGTTTCCACAGAATTCTAGGTCCATATAATTATAATTGGTAATATGCACCAAATGAATTCTGAGATCAAATTAGTTCAGAAAGAGCAAGGTTAAACAAAGTTTAACGGGCTATTTTACTACAAAACTTGGCAGAACATTTAATAGCTGAAATGCATGGTGATGTTCAAAGAGGGGAAAGCAGGCACTGTTCCCAAAAGTACCTCAACTTGGAGGACTTCCTAAGGGAGCCTCTTGTGAGGCTGGAAGCACAGTGTGCAACATGCCGCTCTAGATTCAGATTTACCCACAGAAAGAAGTGTGCTGCCCAGAACTTTGTAAACTTCCAGCACATAGTCACATGAGAACATAATAGAGCCTGCCTCTCATCCCTGTTCAGTGCCACCTCTTATCTTCTAAGCATGCCACTTCTTTTGGTAGTCCTAGTATAGATTCTGCCTTTCCAAGAGACAGTGACAAACAAAATTACACACCTACCTAAAGACAGACCAACGGGCTGCTGCTGTTTTACCAAGGTTCTGGAAACACAAGAATGTGATAAAATCTCATCATACAGGAAAAGGATGTCCAGTCATAGAATTCACAAGACAATAATACAGATTAATGTATGTGTGTGTGTATTGAAAGTCACATGTGTGATTATAATGCTCTACAAAATAAACCACTACCTAGAGAGAAATAGAGAAGGGGAGGGGAAGGCTGCTACTTTACAGAGGAGGCTCTGTAAAGCAGATAACACAGGGACTGAAATGAGTAGAAACCAGTAATAATACACACACAGGACAAGAGAAGACTCCTAGGTAGACTAATAATGAATGGCATTGTGATATGTCTTTCCATTATAGCAAGTTAATGCTGTTAATATTATTAGGTTATCATCATCATTTTTCTAACACTGTCTATTCTATAAACCTGTCTCCTAAAGTATACTAGTAGGTCACAATGTTTTTGCCTATCACTTTTTCTTACTCTTTCAAAGTAGAAGGCACTGGGATGAATATTTGAAGATATAAAACACACACACCACACACAGACAACACACATGCACACACACACACACACACACACACACACAGAGAGAGAGAGAGAGAGAGAGAGAGAGAGAGAGAGAGAGAGAGAGAGAAACAGAGACAGAGAGACAGAGAACTTAAAAAAATCTAAAACATCATTTCTCAAAATAGAAATAACACAGAGCATAAAGGCTTAAGCCACCAGTTTGAGTTTGGGAGGACAAAAGATGAATCCCATCGAATGATCCTGGAAACCCCATCTCTTTGGGAGCAGATCACAAACTGTGATGTTTCTTGCCCAATACAAGGTGCTGCGCACATTCTAAACAAGTCTCACCTCCTTATACACTGGAAATTCTTCCTGTTCTTTGACAATGAGAACCAAGCTAGTCTTGTCCTGCTCTAGATGAGTAGGTGCCTTAGAAAGTGACATCCCAGACATGTGTGATTCCTAGGATCCTATGAGAGAGTTTGACCAGCAGCTCTTCTGTTAACAGTTCCAGAAAAAGAAGCTGATCAATTCAGTGAGCAGACTTCCTAACTTATCTTTCTAATGTATAAAGAAGACATTATTTAGAATCTGAAAATACCTCTAAGGAATGAAAATGTTTTGATTATCATGTAAGTAGGAATTCTTGAGAGAGAAAAATGAGTTGACCGAGAGATGGGTCAGTAATTTCATCATCCAAAGAATATCTTACCTATACCACAAATAAAATTACATAAGGATCAGTAAGCATTTAACTTTTTTTTTTAGCTCATTTGAAAATCTTAAGTGGCATTTAATACTGTGAACTTAAAAAGTTAATTATATCTTAATGGCTTGCATGAACAATAAAACTGTAGATCAAACACAATCTATTGAGCGCTGCTGGATGCAATAAATTTATTTTTTAGGATGGGCTTCAGTTTCATTATCCAAAGTTTAAAAACCTAGGTTAGTATATAAAGAGGGAGTCAATGAAGTATAGAAAAGAATTAGTGAGCAGTAGAGGGACATTCAGCCTGACTATTATTCTTCCCACTGTATAGACACAGTCACCCAGGACTCGAGTCTCAGACTGACCTTCCTTCTAACAAGAAGAACACAAGAAAGAAAGGTGCTCAAAGAAAGGTGTAGATGAATAAGACTAGGTATTCTGGGAAGCAGATGCTGAGACGAGGTTTCTTATAGGTGCTCTTACCAGTTGGTAACACCTGTGGAAGTGAATGTGAAGAAATGGGTTTGTATAAAAGGAAAAATAAATCTGTGCAGTAATACTTCTGGAAGTCTTGAAAAATCCTTGAGAAGAAGCTTTAATGATACATCAGAGTTGTCTCTTATTTGGCTGAAGTTGCAAAGCCTTTTTCATTCCCCCACTCTGACCAGTCTTGGACAAGGTGGCTGTCTACAGCCAAGTCAATAGCCAAGTTATCTAAAACTTGATGGGAATTCCAGGGCAAACATGTTTTTGATAATCTGAGACTACAACAAGAAACCAAATAATTGTGAGCCCATTGGACATCACTGAGCTGTTGATAGGAGCCATATAACTGGACAAAAAAAGAGAATAGATCCTCTGCATTCACTTTTAGAGAAAGGGAAATTGGTGCAGGCTAGAAGACATGGTGGGAAGTAAAGGTATTGGAATATTCACACTCTTATTTGTCTGTTATAATATTCCTTTGACATAGTGTTATAGTTTATCTTGCTACTAATCCCGTGTAGTAAACAAAGAAGGCATTACATCATGTCTGATTTACAAATGAGAAAACCGGGGGCCAGAAGACATAAGTGATTTTTTTTCCTGTGATCACTTAGTGTTTCAGAGCTGGAACAAAAGCCAAGTCTTCCTGATGTACACGCCTCATTGTCTGAGAAGTCTTCACTCCCTTCTTGGTTTTAATTGAATGGAATGCTTTGCTCAGAAAGCATTAGGTCTCAGCCAGTTTAGATGGAGACAGGCTCAATTTATTTTTAAAATTTTTAACCATTATTTTTATTTTATTTAAATGAGTGTTCTGTCTACATGTGTGCTATATACCATGTTGTCTATATACCATGTGTGTGTTGGATGTCCTGGGACTGGAGTTATAAACATTTATGCACCATCATCTGCAGCTTGGGAATAGAACCCAGGTCCTCTGAAAGAGCAACCAGTGCTCTTATCTCCTAACCCATCTCTCCAGTCCCCCATCACAGGATCAGTTCTTGATGGAAGTAGGATTTCTATTGCTTGGGATCCCTGCTGCTGCTCATGTAGCACATACATTCAAAATGTCTTACCTCCATTTAGATTGTGATGGTCTTTTCCAGCCCTCAGTTGGTTGTATTCCATAAAATTCTTAGGAGACTACTTAATTGTTAGCTTCACTATAACACTAGAGATTTAGATGTTGGACTCTGTCATATAACTTTGGGTAAATAACACTAGAGATTTAGATGTTGGACTCTGTCATATAACTTTGGGTAAAACATCTACAATGGGCTCAGTTTCTTACCTCTAAATAATCTATTATGTCAGATGAACCCCATTGTTTCTTATGAATTTGAAACATATGCATGAATAGAAAAGCTGCCTCCTACTGGATTCTAAACTTCTAAGGCCACTGAGTGATGCTTTTCAGGCACCATAAATAACAATTTGCATTGCTTTTCTATTTTATCCTGGGAAAAGCCATATGGTGCCATTGAAATCATAACACTGCTTCCATTAACTCCACCAACTAGAAACAGATATAAAGATTATAACTTTTTTTTTTGTTTTACTTGGTGGCTTTACTCATTCAAAATTTTTAAAAAAGTATATTAAAGGGAGTTTCCTGAGAACTTATAACCTCCCACCATGTACATATTAATCTTGATTTTATTTTAAGGTTTCTGAAGCCAAGAGCAATCAGACTAGGGAACCCATCTACTTCTTGTATAAATTATTGACATTGCAACAGAGATAAATAGAGTGACCACGTAGTCAACAATTGACTTTGTACAAAGATGTATCTAAGATCCAAATACAGGAGAGATAAGCTATTTGTAAGTCTTAATCAAATGAAAAATAGTGGAAGATCAACTTTAAAAGTATGCCCCAGAACTATATTTCATTTTTAATTATCATCTAGGAAATAACTGTGGGAGAGAAGAAAATGACACAAATTATAAGGACTCTACTGTCCTGTTGAGAATCTGTGTGGCCTGTAATACATAAGTTAAGATATTAACTGCCCACAATGTCCAGGCAGGAGAGGAACCAGGTACCAGAATCAGTAAATCTTTCAAGCCATGAGGACTACACTTTCTTTCTCAAGGTCTAGGAGCAAAGAATACCTCTACTATCATAAGAATTGAGTCAGTAGACTCTTCCATTGAATTGTCCCCAAGTGCTTTCTAAATGAAATCTACTATTCTCTTCTCAACGCATCTCTGACTACAATCTTACCCCACCCCTAGAAGTTCTGGTCCTTTCAGTAACACCAGTAGGACTGTTCAAGCCAGGTTTACTTTCACCTTGACGCTTATATTGAAACACAAACCAGGGTTCCACAGAGGCTTCCTTCTTCCTCCAAGTTGTGATTCATTCTCCATACAAGTTCTGAGAAGCTAATTTTTACTAGATAATAATGAATCTCAAAATCTCCATGCTTTACTTCTGTCCTGGGCTTTGGTCCATAGCAGTAATGAACTCAGGAGTGTGGAGTAGGTCTTTAAATGAAAGGCTTTGGTCTCTGAAGCATGACTGTAATGCTATGACCCAGTAGGGAGGACCCTGTACTGGAAGCTGCTTCCTAGTAATTTTACTAATATCCCTGCTGGAGTGTAAGTACAGTGGTGCCACCTGAATATAAGGTTGTGCCTTGTGGTGAGATTTTTCAAAGATGCCAACATGCTTTTCCAATTTGAGCTTTTGTGTCTTGTAGGCACAGCATTCCTTTAGTCAACATTGATATTAATCTATTTTAAAGTGGTATAATTCAGCAATTATCTGCAACCTGGACAGGCTTTTTACTGTGAGATAATGTGTCTCTGCTTTGAACCACACAGCTCACTATTTTTCTTTTCACTCCCAGTTTCCCTGAGGATATTTATATTTGAAAAACAAAACATTACCAAAAATATACTTGGATTCTTATTTGCACAAAATACCCACAAAATTGGGGAGAAACCCAACACTAAACATTCTAAGCCTCCCCTGTCTAACTGTCCATCAAGTCACAAAACTAGAGCTGAGAATGGAATCTTACATTTATATCTCCACCAGCATTTTACGGAAAATTGAAGACTGGAAGCTACACATACAAGTAGAACCAGTGATTATAGACAATTCAGAATGGTAAAAACAACATTATCAAAGAGACACTTGCATTTCCTTCAGCCCTCAAGTAAAGACTGCATGAAAAATCTAAGAGTAGAAGGAATAATCATGATTGTAATCCTAGGTTTCTTTCAACAGTAATAAAAAAGTGTTCCCTTAAATACATGAATTATATTAGAAGCATTTGAAACACCGATTTTTTAAACGTAATTTTAACTTTATCCCAGGTGCTTTTTACTGAGAGGCAGGAGGCAGACCATGGGAAGTACAAGTTTTGGAGAGGGTGAGAACTCAACTCTGTCACCAATTAGATAATCATGGGAATGTATTTAATTTCATTGACCTTCAGAATCCATTCCCATGAGTTGCAGCTCCTTGAGTCATGGCAAACCAACGCTGTAAAACTTAATAAAACTGATAACACAGTACCTGACAATGACATGCATTTTAAAAATTCTTGCTAGTACTTGGCAATTGTTTTTGCGTTTGAACTCAATAATTATTTTCATATCCACAATATGTTTATTGTTGAATTAGTAAGGAATGCCTTTGGGAAATGGAGACCACCGGGAATTGAGATGAAGCTGAAGAGGCTTGAGAAAGGGATAAGTCAGGCTTGGATATGAACTGACTTAAGTACTATGCTACCCATAGCATAGGCACAATAAGCCAATGAGAACAAAGGTGAAAGAGTGTGGCAAGCAAGCATGTCCCAGAATACCAACAACTCACAATGAGAGAGTTCTCGGGATAGAGAGAGGTCTTAGGTTGCTAGCACATAGGCAGTGAGGAAGCCTTGGGAGCTGCTTTGCTAAAAGTATAGACTAAACCACTAAAAATGACTTTGTGAACTCAGAATGAACTACCAGTAATGCAGATCTAATGGAGGAAAAGATATAAATAAGATACCACTGTTGCCATGAAAAAACCAAATAGACACTATTCAAGAAAATATATAAGAGAAACAAAATCCAAATTCACTGCAATATGGAAGATATCCATTATATAGGGAAGAGAAGGTACTGAAATACCGGAAGAAACTACTCTTAGAAGTTGTGATGTCATTTAGATAAGGGCAGCATCTTGATGGTGGTGGTGATGGTGATGATGATGATCCTGCTGATGAGAACGACAGTGATGATGCTACAACTGAGAAGTGTATCACATCTCTGCCTACTTTTTTTGTATCGACAAGTCTGTTAACTCATATTATTGCACCTGATTCTAGATTAACAAAAGCTGACACATACCCGGATAAAGCAACTTCTTGCCACATGAAACTGTGAAGACAAAGAATTACATGGGCAAAACCAAAGAAGACTTGGGCCATTTACTCAACAGTGTTAGAGTGGCCTGGCCTGATTGGCACTTCCAATAAATGGAGGGCAGTAGTGGGTGATGAATTTGAGCAGAGAGGTTATAGAGAGCCTTAAACTCCAAATTTAATATGATGAGCAGTAGAGAATCATTGAAGAAATAACCAAACTAAAGTGATAAAAAAAAAAGCTTCACTTTAAGACGTTTCATATGACAGAAGATATAGAATGCATTAGGGTTTAAGAAGAGAGCTATAAAGAGCTTAAAGGTTATTGAAAATGTGTCAAAGTAACAGCAATATTTCCTTGTTACCCTTGGAACCTTTCAAAGCAGAAAACTGACCTCAAAATTATTTTATAGGCAGGGCTCCTGCAAGTGGAGAAACTGTGCATTTCTCCATTTTCAGGTACTCTAGAGAGGTGTCACAATGGAAGGAGACTCAGAGTTGGAAGCATGAGGTTAAGTTTTAACTTTTTGTCTGAAACACCTAAACCATCTAATTAGTGTCAGGAGCAAGGAGGGAAAATACTCACTAGAACTCAGATTTACATAGCGGAGTAAGCAGAATTCTGAACACCAAAAGACCATGGGAAGAGTGCTATCTGAAGGCATGAATCAAAAAATGGAGGTGCAGCTGTTCAAAATAACTCTAAATTCACTGTTACTGAGATCAAGCTCTACTCATAGAGTGGCCCATGTCTTACAAATTGTTAGATGGAAACCTAATTAATAAATTCATATAATCTTATAAGTATACACCTGCCTGACACTGAAATTTGATGGAATGTTCAATAATAACCAAAGATCAATAAGTCTAGATGTCATGTCAGAAACACATAGTGCCACTTAGCCATGTGGCAAAACAGACACCTCAGATTCCATCTCAGTCCAAATCTTTTTTTCATTGGTCCAGCTATCTTAAAAGGTAATATGAAAAGTAACAAATCTAAACTATATGTTGTTAAGGAATTTCCTGAATTTACAACCTGTGCCTTTCCATAATATCAGGCTTTCCCTATTCTTCTTCCATTTTCTAACTAAAGTTTATACATATGTATAAATGTTAAATGGGCCCTTTTAACCTATTGGGCTCATAAGTGATAGTTTGGAAGAAAAAAAATTAAAGGATATTGATTATGTTGGACATTGTTGTGTAAAGATAACTAATACTGGAGAAAGGGAGATGTGAGACAATAATAATATGAGATTATATCCCAAAGTAGCACATATAAATGTATGACATTTAATCATTCTGACCTCGGTTTCCTTTTCTATATCACAAGAGATTTTAAAAAAATAACTAGTGAGTTGTTTTAAGATGGAAAATTCCATGAGCTAAACCTTCTTCAAGTGAATAAATGGAGACTGTAAGGTAGATGTCCCAGCTGGCAATGTCCAACAAGTGGCAAACCCTTGGCTACCTGATTACACCTTTCACACAAAAATAGAAAATACTCAACTGTTTCCAATTATAATATGCACAGTTATTGGGAAGAACAAAGTAAATTGTGTTAAAGGCTTCATGAGGTGTGTGGGAGCAGCCTCCCTCTGCAAACTGAAGCTTGCAGTGTGAGCGCGTGCTGTCTGGTAAGCAGCCATGAAAGGAGAGACAATGCAAAAGTGTAGCTATTTTTTAATCCAAAGAGACTTCGCAAAAGAAACTTATGCAAGTGTGCTGATTTTAGTTTAGCCACAAACTTGATGGTGGATTCTTAAGTATTGTTTTTGTCTTCAGTATCAATATCCTACCAGAAAAGTGTCAAACATATTGGAAATGGACTCAGATCCATTCTGAAAAGGAGTGGTTAGTACTTTAATCAAGGTCCAATGATGTGGAACAATCCTTTTCTACCCTCTGAGTATGTATTACTCTCATTGGTTAGTAAAAATCTGACAGGCCGGTAGCTGGGCAGTAAGTTAGGAAGGAAAGCCAAACTGAGGGTGATGGTAAGGAGAAGGGCAGAGTCAGGAGAGACACCAGCCAGCCACCCAGGAAGCCAGATGTGCTAGAAGACAAGCCATGTGGCAAAGCATAAATAGAAATATGGGTTAATTTAAGTGTAAGATTTAGCTAGTAACAAGCCTGAGCTATCGGCAGAGCATTTATAATTCATATTCAGCCTCTGAGTTGATTATTTGGGACTAGGCAGTTGGGACAGGAAACATCTGCTTACATATGGCATTCCAACATGTGGCCAAAATTTCCACATAAAACCTGATGACATTTAAAAAGGATTCTAGACATACAAGAGTGTAGTCAAGCACAACTTCTTGGGTAGCTGCCTTTTCTCCAGTGGGCTCTGTTTGCTGGCAGTGAGTAGAGGCATGGCTCCTTCATGAGACAGCTTTCTGGCTCAATGCTAGTGCCAGAATATGGTGGACTCTTTTGAGAGACCCTGTACCAAACACTCGAGCAGCAGGCAGCATTCTACTCAGTGGCAGCATGGACCTAGAAACTTCCCAGAGTCGGGGTGGTAAGCATCACTTTCAGAACTGTTGGTAATGTGCCTCTTCAATGAAACTAGACTCTCAGGAAACTGAGGGGGAAGTGATTTAAAACACTGGAAATCACCTAGTATTCCCTTTAAGAAGAGATGTCTGCTAGGGAAGTTCTACCTCAACACCACCATTCACATAGCCCAAATCATCTAATTTCGAAGGTTTTCTTATTTGTAAAAGTATGCAAATAAATTCCTGATTATGCAGTACAATAAGATTATCAGAATCAATTGTAAGGAAAAGGGATATACTGAATATTCCATCTGTGGAATTCCATCTATTCATCTTCCATCTATGGCTGCCATGTCATTATTCTAAAATACATTTCCAGAATAGTCATAAAATTCTAAGATTATGGGAATCTTCGGCCAGAAGCAATATGAAGAAACCTGTAGCTGTCCCAGATCAATAGTTATAGTATATTTTCTTGACATTTTGCTCTTCAAGTAGAGCTGCATAATCTTTCTTAGCAGCTTGGTCTTTGTTTTGTATTTCTCCTTTTTTTCTTTTACTTATTTTTTTCAGGGTTTGAGGAAGCAGTCCTGGGACTCCAAGCTAGAGCCTTTTGCATGCTAGGTAAGGGCTCTACAGGAGCAGCATCTGTGATATTTACCTGCACAGTAACTGAGCTCACTCTTGTGCAGCCCTTGCCCTATTCCCTCCTCTGTGACCTCATCCGTTTCATTGAATGGCTGGATAATTCTATTCTAGATTTAAATTGACTATTTTCATTGCTGAAGTGTGTGTGTGTGTGTGTGTGTGTGTGTGTGTGTGTGTGTGTGTGTGTGTGTGTGTTCAGTAGGCTGGGTCCTCTTTAAAGCTTTTTTAAATTTTATTTTACAATACAATTCAGTTCTACATATCAGCCACAGATTCCCTTGTTCTCCCTCCTCTTGCCACCCTCCCCTTCCCCCCAGCCCAACCCCCATTCCCACCTCCTCCAGGGCAAAGCCTCCCTAGAGGACTGAGATCAGCCTGGTAGACTCAGTCCAGGCAGGCCCAGTCCCCTCCTCCCAGACTGAGCCAAGCATCCCTGCATAAGCCCCAGGTTTCAAACAGCCAACTTATGCAATGAGCACAGGACCTGGTACCAATGCACAGCTGCCTCCCAAACAGATCAAGCCAATCAGCTGTCTCACCCATTCAGAGGGCCTGATCCAGTTGGGAGCCCCTCAGCCTTTGGTTCATAGTTCATGAGTTTCCATTCGTTTGGCTATTTGTCCCTGTGCCTTATCCAACCTTGGTTTCAACAATTCTTGCTCATATAAACCCTCCTCTTTCTTGCTAATTAGACTCCCGGAGCTCCACCCGGGGCCTAGCCGTGGATCTCTGCATCCAGGTCCCTCAGTCATTGGATGGGGTTTCTGGCATGACAATTAGGGTGTTTGGTCATCCCATCACCAGAGTAGGTCAGTTCGGGCTGTCTCTCCACCATTGCCAGCAGTCTATTGTGGGGGTATCTTTGTGGATTTCTGTGGACCTCTCTAGCACTCTGCACCCAATGATGGAGAAATGGATGAGATCTACATGAACAGCCTGGACATGAGTGGGGATAATGAAGGGCAAGGGTCAAGGGAAAGAGAGCTTGGGGGAGCGGGAGATCCCAGCTGGATCAAGAACAGAGAGGGAGAACAAGGAATAGGAGACCATGTTAAGTGAAGACCTCATTGCTGAAGTTTTAAGATATATTTAAAGATGTCTTGGAATGAGTTCCTATTGGGCATTATAATTACCAATCTGTCTGTTTATATTTGCAAGTCAAACACATCCTTGAATGACAGCTAGTGTGTTGACCACATAGTTCAAGCAGTAATCAAGAGAGTTTATTCTCCTCTTCAATTATACTTCAATAATCCCTAATTAAAATATCTAAATATTTAGGTCATGATTTTTTGTACAAGGAAATGCATAGTTTCAGATGTAAAGACACAACTAATGAAATTGAAATCTTTTTAAATTTAAATTTGATGCATTTATATTAATTATTTAATAGAGTTGGGTTTTGTTCCCAAAGTCTAAATAGTCTACTAAGTTTTTATAGGAACACTAAAGGTTTATATTCATTAAACTAACTTTAACATACAAACATTTTATTACATGCCATTGACACATTTTCTTCATTTTCTAATCATTTGTGCCTGGGAAGTTTTAAATAAAATATTGTCATTGTTACAAGAGGTAAATAAAATAGAATTTCAAGTTACTCATCTCCACAATCCTAGGGGGACAATATGAAATCATGACTTCAAAATATATCACTCTCTGCTATTAGTTTATTGAACATCATTTAAAATATTTTATTTAATATCTATATATGCATGTAATGTGTTTGGATCAAACCTATCTACTTCTAAAATAATCTACTTCTAAATCCTCACCCATAAATTCCTCCCCATCTCTCCTGCCACTTTGACCTCTCAACTTCATGTGATCTCTCTCTCTCTCTCTCTCTCTCTCTCTCTCTCTCTCTCTCTCTCTCTCTCTCTCTCTCTCTCAAGTCTACTTGCTGCTGCCTACAGCAAGTCTTGTGCATAGAGTCCCCACTGTATTGAGTATAACTATTATACTCTGCAAACACTGAAGACATCTATTCCCTCTGGCTTTATAACATTTCCATACCCTCTTTTCTGTGATACCTGAGCTCTAGGGGAAGAGGGTAAATGCAGATGTTCCATTTAAAATTGAGCACTCGACAGCCTGCCTCTTATTGCCTGCATATTGACTATTAATCATCACCAATTATAAAAAGGCAGATTCTCTGATGATAATTGTGAACTGTTCCAAAGAATGGTATACAGATAAGAACTAAGGTGACAATTTATAACTATGTTCATTTGGCAGAATAACAGTCCCAGGTTTTCCCATCGGGCCTATGACCTAGCCAGTCATATATTTGTGGCCTAGTTGACAGTATCAGGCATGGGTTCTACCTTGTAAATGTGGCTTGAAATCCAAGTAGAAAGTAGTTGGTTACTTTCATAACATTTCTTTCACTATTGCATCAGTGAGCATATCATGCCAGGCCAATCACCATTGTACCTCACAGAGTTCACAGCTGGATAGGACTATACGACCTCCCATATCGTGTCATACATGGAACCTTCTGACACCATCACCACTATCAAAGGAGCCAGAAGAGATGAAGCTTCCAGGTTAATAACAGCTTGATTTCTCAATGCCCTTTAACTTGAGCATGTGGTTTCTTCAACAACAGGGCATTAGCATCAAGTTCTGCAGGGTAATCCAAAACAATAGCGAAAAGCCTATAATTTGAGGAGGTGTTTATGACTCCACTGACCAGCACCCCAAAAAACTTACACCTGGCATTGGCCTTTTTGTCTGATAGCCTGTAATGTCTAGGAAAGCCATTATGTCCTCTCCCCAACGCAAGGTAACACCTTTAAAAATGACTCCATGTATGTTTATATACATGTATATATTTCAAGAATCTTCTATACTAGATACTTTTTTATGGCATTCCAAAGAGTCTTTATTATCAGTTATCCTTCCCCACATTCCCTTCTCTATCCTCCTCCCTTATCTTCCACCCCATTTGCTCCTTCTTGTTCCATTATTCACCCCTTTACATCCACACTCCCCGTGGTATTCTATCTCCTTTTCCTTTAACAACCCCCCACCCCCGCCGCCGTGGAAGCTTCCTGGTTTTCTGGCACCTACAGATACTCCAATTTAAATACACATATTAAAAATTCAAATATGGCGTCCACATATGAAATAGAATATGTGGCATTTTTCTTTCTAGGAATGAATGAACTCACTGAGAATGATTTCTGGCTCTATCCATTTACTAGTAAATCTCATGATTTAATTTTTCTTTACAGCTGATTAATATTCCATTGTGTATATGAACCACATTTTCATTATCCATTCATCCATTGGCAGACTTCCTTGTTAAATCATTTCCTGGTTATTGTGAGTAGAACAGCAATGAACAAGGGTAAGCAGGTATCTCTGGGGAGAAGGGTATAGTCCTCTGGGAATATGCCCAGGAGGTGTATAGCTGGATCTTATGGTAGATCTATTTATAGCTTATTGAAGAAACTCTACACTAATTTTTATAGTGCCTACATGACTTTGAATTCTTTTTTTAAAAATTTTTGTATGCATTGATATTTGACCTGCATGTCTTTGTGAAGGAGTCAGATCCACTGGAACTTGAGTTACAGACAGTCGTCAGCTGCCATGTGGGAGCTGCAAATTGAACCTGGGTCCTCTGGAAGGGCAGCCAGTACCCTTAACCTCTAAGCCACCTCTCCAGCCCCACAAGTTTGCATTCTTAACACTAATAATTAAGTGCTTCCCTCTCCCCATGTCTTAGCCACTATTCTATTGCTGAGGAGACACCATGACCAAGGCAGCTTTTATAAAAGAAAGCATTTAATTGGGGCTGGCTTGTGATTTCAGAGCTTTAGTCCATTGTCGTCATGGTGGGAAGCAGGCAAACATGGCTCAGTAGCTTTACAACCTTATTCACAGGCAGAGAGAGTAACACTGGGCCTGGTGTGGACTTTTGAAACCTCAAAGCCCATTCCCAGTGACACACCTCTTCCAACAAGGCCACGTCTCCTAATCCTTCTCAAACAGTTTTTCCACGGGGGATCAAGCATTAAGATATATGGGCCTCTGGGGCCATTTTCATTCAAACCACCACAGTGCACATCCAGACTAGAATGTTTTCTTTTTTAACTCCCTGTCATTCTCAGTGCAGTAAGATGAAATCTAAAAGGAGTTTCGATTTGTATTATATTTCCCTGACGCCTCAAGATTTTGAACATTGGAAAACATATTTCTTGGCCATTCTATTTCTTCCTTTGAGAACTCTGTTTAGTTTCGTGCACAAAATTTTAATTGGGTTGTTTATTTTCTTGGAACTAATTTTGAGTTTTTTGTATATTCTAGACACAAACTCTTTGCCAGATGTATACTGGGTAATGCTATTTTCCCATGTTGTAGACTCTCTTACTCAAATGATGTTCTTTGCTGCCCAGCAGCTTTCTCTTTTAAAGAAGTCTCGTTTGTTAATTGTTGGTTTTGATACTCCTGTGCTACGAGAGTCCTGTTGAGAAAGGCCTTTCTCTGCCTATAAGTTGAAAAATATTCCCTGGTTTCTTCTATAACAGATTCAGGGCACTGGGTCTTATGTTGAAAGACTCGATCCATTTGGGGTTGAGTTTTGTGCTGAGTGAGAGATGAGAATCTTTCATTTTTCTACATTTAGGGGTTATGCAGGTTGTCTGCATGTACCATTTGTTAATGATCCTGTCTTTTCCTCTCCAATGTGTAATTCTTGCCTCTTTGTAAAAAAAATAAATAAATAAGGTGGTTATAGTGCAAGGACTTATATGTGGGTCCTCAGTCCATTCCATTTGTCAATTTTTCTCTTTTTATGATAGTACTATACTGTTTATATTGCTCTGATTTTAGAATAACTTGAAATCAGGGATGTTAGTACCCCTAGAAATTATTTTATTGTTCAGGATTGTTTTGGCTGTCCTTGGTCTTCTATGTTCCCATATAAATTTTAAGATTATTTTTACAATTTCTGTGAAGAATTCAGTTGGGATGAGCATTGTACTGAGTCTGTAGATTGCTTTTGGCAGGACAGTTGTTTCCACAATATTAGTTCTACCAGTCCATAAGCATGGGAGGCTTTTCTATCTTTTAGTAATTTATTCAATTTCTTTCTTCAGTGTTTTTAAGGTTTCATTGTACAAGTCTTTTTTAATTTCCTTGGATATTTTTTTTAGGTTACTGTGAATGGAACTGTTTCCACAATCTTGGTTTTGGTAAGTTTGTTATTGTTATGTAGGAAGGCTACTGAATGTGTGTGTTAAATTTGTATTTTGGTTTTTAAATAAATGTGTTTGACAGTTTTATGAGATTTCTTGTGGAGACTTAAGGGTCTTTTTACATATAATAATAAGGAAACTTTGACTTCTTCCTTTCCTATTTGTAACCCCTTTATCTTCCCATTTTGTCTTTAGCATGATGAACAGGAGTGGATAGAGTGGGCATCCTTGTCTTGTTTCTGATGTTTGTGACAATGCTTCCAGTTTTTCTTTATTTAGCATGATTCTGCCTATGGGCTTATTATTTATTGCCTTTATTATGTTGAAATATGTCCCATGTGTTCCTATATTCTCCAGAACTCTTGTCATGAAGGGATGTTGGATTTTGTCAAAGGCCTTTTTTTTTCATCTCATGAAATGATGATGTGGTTTCCGTCCTTGAGTCCATTTATGTGATAGATTACATTTATTGATTTACATACATTAAACCTCCTCTGTGTGTCTGTAATGAAGATTACTTGATCACGGTGGATAATCTGATAGGTTCTTGAATTCAGCTTGCAAGTATTATATTGAGAAAAATATGAGGCAGTTATATTTTTGGTTAGCTCATGTTCTAAATATGAACTAAATATAATATCTCTTAAATGTCTGTCTTCAGCTTGTCCTCTGGATTCCAGAATCAGATATCCACTGCCTCCCCATTCTCTGTGTTTGGGTGTTGTGGGCAATTTCAATACAGCAGTATCTTGACATCACCACCACGACTGTCCCTGCCACAGTTACGCCTTCCTAATGGAATACGATGGCACCACCATGGCTGTCACTGCCTGAGTTACTGTTGCAGTTCCTATCTTCCCAGTGGAGTGTGATGTGACTCAGTTGCAAACCACAGATCAGGCTATGATCTATGTGATGAGCAAAAAAATAACCAATTTGATGGTAGTTTAAGGAAAACTGAGGAAATTGCATTCTTTTTCTAGATGACAAATATGTTGTATCGACTGATAAAAATGGTTAATTCAATGAACAATGAAAGATATAAAACAGAATGAAAATCATGGTAACATGAATATCTCTCAAAGAATTAAATGGATATTTCACAAATATTCTATTAAAATTACATCAATAGCTACTTAATGTCTCTATAGGTGGTCCTAAGAGAATATAGAAGATGAAGCTATTCATATTCACACTATTCATTGACATCCACTGAAGACCAGTTAGAAATTGTGTATCTATGGCATCAGAACTACAACCCCTCTGTCTTCCACCTTAGCTCAGTGAACTGGAATGTCATTACAGACAAACACAGTAAGCAACACAGGGTACCTACTCCCCGGCAGCTTCTGACTTGGAGGCTACCTTCGAGGGAGAAGCAGAATCTTAGCATTCCTTACCCTGACATCACCCACCCATTGAGGAACACAATCCTAAGTAAGACCAAGGTCAGGTTCACTCATGTGTCGGGAAGAAAATACGGGAGCTCTGATCACTTCTTCCTGTTGCTTCCATCCAGGACAGTAACCAAGAGGAGATAGGGACTCTGCTTTCCTTTCATACAGCATTTGTCTCCAAATGTAGGGTTATCACTTAGAAATAAATGTGGCAAACTCCAGATTTGAGACTTAATAACGGCGCTTAGGGGGAAAGCAAGACATCACTAAGAGAGCCATTGAACTCTCCCTAAAAAAACTGAAGGAAACAGGATAAAGAAGTTCATGGTTAAGGGAACCATTGAGAACATTGGTGGCAGTGGTAAGCAGCAACTTATCCGCAAGGTTGCTAGTTCACTGGAGAGAAATGAGGAAAGAGCCCCGCTATGATCAGAAAAACATCAGTTGTTGACACTAGAAGCTTTTTTTCTCTCAAAAGATCCAGAATAGATTGAACAATTTAATACATCAATTTATGACTTGGAAGAGTATTGGAAATAACACATAACTGGCAAACAATTAATGGAGTCGAACAGGTCAATAAATCATGAAGTGCCAGAACAAGAAAGCATGGTGGAAAATGCTGTAATCCCAGAGCAGCTGTGGACATGGCCTGACTATTATCCCAGGAACCACTGGAAAAGCCCTCATTATTGGATGAACCTGGCTTCATTGAAATTATCCAGTCGATTACTAAACAAATAAATAAGTAAACAATAAAAGCACGCTCCAGAAGAGGAGTATAGTAACTACAGATGATACACATTTTATTTGAAATGTCCAAAACTCAACAGAACTTACAAAACATGCAAAGAAACATAATGTATACCCTGGATGAGTGGAAGGAAGGCAGCATCCACTCCTGTAGAAGTGGCCAATGCAGAATAGACATTCCAACACATACAGAGATGTGAAGAAACTTGGCTACAGAAGTAAAAGGAAATATAATGACCATGTGGCATAAAATATAGTAATATCAGCAAGGAGATAGATATCACGGGAAAATCAAAAGAAATCCTAGAGCTGAAACATGCAGAAACTGAAGTAGGAACTCAGTAAAGTGATGCAAATTGACATAAGAAATAATTATAGACATGAAAATGACATGATAAACTACCCACCTCAACGAACACAGATGAAGGGAAAACAAAACAACAAAAACAACAACAACAACAACAACAAAAAACATGAGTTCTGTCTCTCTAAAGTGGGCAGCAGTGAGTGCATACGGGCCTTTCTCAGAGAAGGTGGGCAGCAGTGAGCACGTGTGGGCATCCAGAGAAGGCAGGAGACAGGGAGCATGTGTACACTAGGTACCAAGAGAAGAGGAAAGGTGTAAAGGAGAAAAGGAAATGTATACTCTTTTCAATAATGTTCAGAAACCAAACACTTGAATAAAAATAATTCAACTGGGAAGCATAATAATTGAAGAATTATGAGCAAAAGTGCCCCATGAACACAACACCATGCTGAAAGCTGAGGAGAGAAAGAGAACTTAGCACTTACGAGGGTGTCTCAATACAATCAGTAGTGACATTAAAAGCAATGAAGATGAAATGGTCACAGGAAAAGATTATCAAAATGCAAAAAAAAAAAAAAAGAGTTATCCAACTTCAAGTCCAAAAGTTCCCTATATAGTAAAACTACCTTTCAAGTATGAAAGGTGAATTGCCTTATAGTAATACTAAAAGAAATTGCCCAGGCTAAAAGCAAATGACTCCAAGCAGTAATTCAAAGAACAGAGAGTGTATTTCTAAAAGGAACTAATTAATTATAAAATATTTATTACCTTTCCTCTCTTAAGTAATTGAAAAAGCAACTGTAAAAAAATACAATCATGTACAGTCTATCACACACAAAATTGCAGTATGTGTCAATATCAGAAAAAAATGGTGACTGGAAGCAAATCTTTTTTATGGTAAGAAAATAAATCCAGATTTTATCCATGAGCACAGAGAAAAAGAAAAAGGACTGAGAGGAAAGCTCATATTAAAAAAAAAAAAAAGCACTAAGGAAATCTGCTTTCTTCTCATTTCCTTAACTATCCAAAATTGTATATGGCAGTATTTTAACAATATACTTCTGAACATAATATTTATGGAAAGGATAGATGCTTAGCTATATAAAATATTATGGAAATGGAGAGAAAGACTAGTGTTACTGAGGAATGATGTTTCTATGACCCAGTAAAATTAAGTTAGTGCCAAGTCCAAAGCTGCTTCTTATAAGTTAGGGTATGTATGGTGAGGCCTGAGCAACCACTGATGTAAACCTGAGAAGTAATTACAAAGGGGACTAAAAGGCAACATTAGAAAATGTTTGCTAATCAAAAAAAGAAGTAGTGAGGAAGTGATGAGGGAACAAAGGAACAAAAACAGGTATGAGACATGAAAATAAAACATACGACACAAGCTCAGCTACTAGAAGAATAGTATTAGATGTAAATAGAGTTTTAAACCCAACTAAAGGGCAGGAAATTGACAGATTGGCTAAAAATCAAAACCAGAATTGGACATGACTTGAGTACATATTGTTTATAAAAGACACTTAGACCCAAGAGAAATGTAGATGGATAGTAAAGAAAAGTCACGAATTACAGACAGAGTAGCAGCTGAGCAGACTTACAAACAACGAATACACTTGGAAAAAAAAAGACTCAAGCTAAAAGACATTTTACAGTGGAACAATGTGTGTCTATTGGCTATTGGAGTTATAGAACGTAAATTCATATACGCACTTAATAACATAGAGCAACGGTATTTATATCCTTAGTGATTGTATAGAAATACATAAAGCAAAAATTTATATACATGTAGGTGAATGTTCTGAATAAGGGGAGATGGTAATACCTCTCTTTCAATGTTGTCAAAATAAACCAACAAATAAGACTCTACACTAGGACACAGTGGACAAGAGCTGCATCAGGCTTTGCTAGAGCGGTTTCTTCACAGCACAGCTGCACACACCCTTCAGTGCCTGCCAGACAATCGCCCACACAGGACATGTGCTGGGTCAGAGACCAATCCACAGCACGTTCATACTGAAACTGAAACTGAATGGAATTAGAAGTACCCACCATAGGAAATTAACACATTCCTAAGTTGTCAGGAAGGAGGCAATTCAGAGATGAAATCAGGAGGAAATTCTGAAATATTTCAGATGCATTAAAAAGAAAGCGCAATACATCAGACCCTACAACAAGCAACAAAAGGAGCGTGTAGAACAGTAGTTCTCAACCTGTTGGTCGTGACCCCTTGGAGGTTGAACAACCCTACCACAGGGGTTGCATTTCAGATATCCTGCATATTAGATATTTATATTATAATTCATAACAGTAGCAAAATTACAGTTATAAAGCTATAAAATAAAATAATTTTGTGGTTGGGGTCACCACAACATGAGGAACTGTAATAAAGGGCAGGAGCAACATTCAGAAGGTTGAGAACCAACTAACATAGAAGAAAGTACTAGCTAGGAGTTTATGCATTTATTAAAGTGGACCGGAAGCTAATGACATCACTATCCATTATGAGATGAGGAAGAAAGAAAAGCAAGGTAAGTTTAATATGAGTAGAAGGGAATAAAAATATCAGAGTGTACTTTAGTCATACAGAATATAAGGTAATAAAGGTGCATATCAACAAAACTGAATAATAGTCCTTTAAAATGTCAACCTCTTTTCTCATCCTCTGTTGAAAAACAAAACTTACTGGTCTTGATCATTTTTACATTTATTTATTTATCATGTGTCTGTGTGAGTGTGGGTATGCATGTGTGTGTGTGCATGTACTAAAACATACATGTAGAGGCCACAGGACAACTTTTAGGAGTCAGTTCTATCCCCCAACCTGTGAGTATGGGAGATCAAACTGAGGTCATTAGGCTTGGTGGCAAGGATCTTTACCTGTAGAGACATCTTGTCAGCTCCAAAATGAAAATATTATACAGTTATCTTAATAGTTTTCTCTGAATATTAAGTTAAGTAATACGTATATTCACACACAAAAAAAATTTTAAAAAGCTGGGCAAAGGTGGCACACCTTTAATCCCTGCACTCAGGAGGCAGAACCCGAAGGATCTCTGTGGGTTCAAGGCCAGGCTGGTCTACAAAGCGAGATCTAGGACAGGCTCCAAAACTACGCAGAGAAACCTTATCTCAAACAACAATAATAATAATAATAATAATAATAATAATAATAATATGTATATTCATAAGATTGCATGGACCACTGAAACTACCCAAGAAAAATTTAAGCACCTATCAGGTAGTTCAGTCATCCATGACTCTTGTTCTAGGGAATCTGACCCCCTCTTCTGACCTCTGATGGCACCAGGCACACACATAATACACATACATATGTGTAGACAAAACACTTGTGCAGATAAAATATAATAAATACATCTATAAAAAAGAATCTTAAAGTACTTATATGTTGACCTAATCACAATCTCAGAGCCCAGGGTTTGGTTCTGAATGATTCAATGATTTTTAAATGATCATGCAAAGCACAAAAATACCCATAGATTATATTTCCAGAAGTTACATGACAGTATGTACTGAATGTGAGATATATGATCAGGCATACACTCTTTGCAACTGCCTGGATGATATAAAAGAAGCTTAAGTTTCAGAGGATGCAATGATGACATTTTTAAACTATGGTCACTGACTGGAATTGGGACTAAATGACAGCAAATCTGTAGACAGGTACATAGGTATGAAGACTGTGAATTTGACCACTTGACCTAGTTTCTTCAAGTGTGTAGTAGCTGTAACAGGAAAACTGAATCACCTCCCTCAGTTTTTGATAGTTGCTTACCACGATGTTGCTCCCCTCTTCTGCGAAGGCAAGAATAGCAGGAGTGGTAGCTGTACTGGACAGATGTATTTTAGGGCCACATTACAGAAACTCAGCTGAAACAGCTAAAATACATGAGTTGGCTGCATGTTCACTGTGCTGAAGAAGGGTTCTAGCAGTGGTGCTGCATCTCAATTACGTTATAAAAGACATAGGCTTCTTCTATGCTCCCCTCTGTCTGCCCAGCATTGGAGGTGTGGTGGCCAGCATAGCTACCTTCCATCTGCCAACCCAGCGTAAGTTTTTCATTCTCTAAACCAGAATACACATGCAGCTTCTCTTTTCATTCTATTTTCTAGACTAGAAGAAGAGGTGGGGCCAAGAGAGGAGCATGCAAATCAAGCCCATTCAAGGAGCTTGCACAAGAGCTCCCCCCCTTCCCCGCCCCACAATGCACTGAGCAATCGGTCTGCCCACCCTGCTGCCAGGCCGGGTCTCAGTGTTAGGTTGTGCTAAGCATTTTGTGCCTCACAATGACCACTATTTACCCACGAAGGAAGAGGCACAGATAACTTGTGAAGGAAAATCGTCAGTACTTATGGTGCTTTTGTGTAAATTTGAGGAGTGCTGGCCTTCTCCTTTGCTGAGTCAGTTTAACATCCAAGATGATCAGAATTGAGGGTGTCCTTATGCATGCTCAGGAATCCTTGGCTGGAGCCACTGGGCAGAAAACAACCTAGACAACCATACCTGAGAAATGGAGACACACAAGTAGTAGCCAGTGAAGCAAAGCAATGCATCAAGTGCTAGACACCAGAATCACCCTCTTAGCCAAGAAACTTCAGCTGCCATTCTAAAGTAAGATACACTTCCTGACAATATTATTTGGCCAGAAAAAAAAGCAAAAAGAAATTGAAACTGGCCAACTATACTTAAGAGTGCCATGGTTTCAAAAGTGTTTTCTATTTCCAATTTAATTTGTTTTATAAAGCTAGAGTGTGAATACATGGCCCTTCCAAGCTAGGTAAACGCTCACTACCTCCAAGCCACAGCCCAGTCCTCTGGCTGTAATTTTTAATGCTGTTCACATGCAGCAAATTCTGGAAATCAGCACTCATATTGTGAAGGGGCCCCCAAATAGCTTGACCACACAGAAGCCATGACAGGCTTAGGGGCCTAGACACAGCTTCTGTGACAGGCTTACTTACTGGCACTCAACACCCAGATCCAGGAAAAGCCTTAAGCTGAAACCACTCAGGGATCTACCCAGGGATGAGGAAGTACCTGACCTCCCAAACATTCCAACCATTAGATAAGGTGGCCAGATGTCCTTGAGTCTAGCACACACTTATTGTTTGTTTTACAGATACTCCTAGACAATTGTCAGCCAATCAGGGTCCTGGACCCTGGAAATCCCCTCACCCCAACCTCAGCTATGATAAAAACTCTGCCCCACCTGAGCTCAGGGCTCTCTCTGCTCTCACCGCTGTGTCCGACAGACAGAGGGACCGAGCCCCAGAGCTTGAATAAAGGCTCTTTGCTTTTACATATGAGATTTGGTCTCTGTGGTGGTCTTTTGGGGGTCCCCACGATCTAGGCATAACAATATATGTGTTGGAAATTAGCCCTCTCTAGTAGTGGGATGTAGCAACAGTGTCTTTGACAGCTGGATGTGCTGCAGTCAGGGCTGCCTTCTTTCCTTTCATGGGAATCACTCCTCTGGCCTCAGGATTAGCTTAACTAGGTTTTGAAACTAGGAATCTTCCCAGGGAGTGGGGATTAATCTGCAAAGGTCGGGCATGAACTACAGCATAAACACACTCCGGAGCTGCGTTCAAAGTCCATCTTTTCCTATCTGGGAGGAAGTCACAGAGACAGCGCTGATTTTGTTTCTAAGCCAGTAGGAAACCAGGTGGGGAAGGTGTGACAACAGAAATAGAAGTAGGGGGCAGAGTGACCTCTCAAGAACCAATATCTAGAGTCCCAGATGAGAAGGCCAGAAGCTCCCCGGGAACTCAACAAATATTGAGGAAAGCACTGAATCTCACGAGGGTCTTTTAAGTTGGTAACTTTATAACAGTACATAAAGGCATTTTCAAGGAAATATGACCAAATGACACCTACGTGACATAGACAAAACATGATTCTATCTACAATATCCTTAGCAAGCAATATAGTGGGAGTTAGAATTTCGTGATCGGTAAATTTTTATGTGTGTTGATTATATTGCTGCTTTCATTGTTATCTTTATTGCCATTCATCTGGAGGCACTTTGTCCAGAGTCTTGTCTATTTTTGTGTGTTCTGTGCAAGTATAGGCCTCCTTCCTGAGTTTTCAAAGAAGAAAAACTGACACAGCCACTCCCTTCGTCCCACTCCCCAACCTCAGATCCCGAAAGAGAAACAAAACTTGACAGAGTCTGCAATTCTCAGGAGATAAAATTCGCAGAAGAACAGTCCCTAGCAACACAAAAGGGAGCCTGCCCCGCTGAGCGGCTCAACAGGGCTCGCTTGGTCTCTTTCTGAGAAGAGTGCATTCATCCTGATTGTAATAAGTGAGCTTGGAGGGTTAGACAGGCTCTTTAATCTCAGAAATGATGCTGTGAACTCCAGTTCACCTGCTCGATTTATTTACATTGCTTCTGCCCACTAACAAATCCAACTCTCCATCAGATTAATCAACATTTATCAAGCAGCGGCGGGAGCATCATTTTGTAATTTAAGTAAAATAGAGAGGGAGTGAAATGGAACAGAGAGTGTAAAACTCCCATCATTCTGTGGCTATTTTATCTCTCAGTATTTTATTCCCATAATAAATGATGTACTTCTGACTTGAACAATATAGCAACCCTGTGCTCTGTTTGTTTAATGTTTCCACACCAGGGACTATCTAACTCAGTATAATATGCACACAAGGATGAAGGAGAAAATGGTCAAATTCAGATGTAGAAGGCTTAAGATCATTCAAGTAAAGCAAACTTAGATTATTTACATTGTTGCCTAGTGTTTGGAGGTGTTAATTCAAGTAGGTTATCAACAAGTAACAAAATAATTTTTTTAATGTGGCATGTTATTGACCAACAAGATAAACATTTATTCATTCATATTTTAGCAATTATTGAACAGCATGTATCAGACATTATTCTGAGAGATGAAGCAATTGCCAAAAATAGAAAAATCCAAAAAAAAAAAAAAAAGATAGATTATAGAACACAGAATAAAAACTCATGAGAAAATGGTATGTAGTTGTGTTATGATGAAAATCATAGTGGGCTAAGAAGACCGAACAAGAGTGTTCCTTTATATACAGCAACCAATACCACTGTTCTTTAATGATATTGGAGGAGAAATCTGAATGAATGGTAGGAGCCAGACATCCAGATTTCTGAATGAACTACATTCTGGGCAGAAGGACTAGAACAACAAAGAATGCAGCTGGGAGGGCATTGCTGCTGGAAAGAAGTGAATGGGGAAGAGAGGTGGGAAAGGTTACCTGCAATGCAGTGCTGTATGTAAGTTAGAATTTGAAGATGATAAGAATTGAGTAGAAAGTTGTTAAATCAAGTTATGATTTAACCCCCAGAGGTAATACTCAAGGACAAAACAGTTGCAATTACTTATTTTTTCAAATGAAACATTGCCATCCCCCATTAACCATTTTAGTGATGTTCATAACAGTCATCTCAGCAGGACAGGCAATCGGCCATTCACTACTTGGTCAAACTTTTTAAAAACTGACTTTTTATTTAACATTTTCAGTTGAAGTATGACATACTAAGAAAGACAGATGCTCAGTGAACTAACATAAGGCAAAATTAACAGTGAGACTTAAAAACTTGAGCAGTTAAGCAATGTACAGAGTTCACTCTTTGATGCTCCATTCGCAGCTTTTCCTTACTCCCTGTATTTCAACTCTTCCTTAATTTGAAAGAGCAGACATCTGCTTTTATCTAGTTTATAATGGATAAGATATTCATTTTTGCATGTAGCAATATTTTTTCATTTATAATTCTGTTCAAGGAACAGTTCTAAGTTAGACCAGCTTTATGTTCTCCCTTGCAGTCCTGATAAACATAGGAAATAGCTCCAGTCTGATAATGTCAGCACTGTGCATCTATGAATCATCTTATGTTTCTGTGTGGTTACAGACCCGGAGTACACTGTTGTGTTGTCTGTGTGCCTAAGTGTATGTCCACAAAAAAGTTGCTGGGATTTAAAAGAAGGTATATGTTCAAATTTAGAAGAATATATAATTTTTTTTCAAAGTACATGTAGCAATGTGCAAGTAACCTTGATTTTAATTTGCATTATTCTGCTGACCAAAGAACTATGACATTTATTTGCCCCTTACTCTCTTTGGCATACTACCTAACTTTCTTGTGCATTTATTTTCTGGGTTGTCCATCTTATTTTTTTATTTTTTTTTTTTTTTTGGTTTTTCGAGACAGGGTTTCTCTGTGTAGCTTTGCGCCCTTCCTGGAACTCACTTGGTAGCCCAGGCTGGCCTCGAACTCACAGAGATCCGCCTGCCTCTGCCTCCCGAGTGCTGGGATTAAAGGCGTGCGCCACCACCGCCCGGCTGTCCATCTTATTTTATAGACAAGAACGGTTTACATATGGTGTGAAATAATGATCTGCTCTTGGGAAATGTACAGTCTTTTAAAGTTGTCTCTTAATGATGAAGAACTCTGTTTTGGGTTTGTTGGTTTTTTGTTTGCTTGCCCACAGCTATAATCTTTCGCCATTCTTCCAGGTCACTCTCATTGGGGCTCATTACTCAGAGGTTTGTTCAGAGGGACATGTTGTCTTGATGTTCCATGTTAATTTTGTTTCTGTTCCTGGGCTTCTGTATCTGAAGTAGTTTATTATTTGAGTCTTGATGTTCAAGCCATCTTTCTTCTTTCACTCTCGGCATGAACAGTGTTCAGGAGAGGATAAAGTTTTATGAAAGCTGAGATGTCATTCCCCTCCCCCTGCCCCGTGGGCTGGAAGTTCTAGCTTTCTTTGAGAATCTGCTATCTAACAGAGAGGATCTACATTGAGCATGACCCATGCTGATCCTCTCTGCTGCCTCCCAGTGTGGCTCTCCAAGCCTAGCTGCCCTGCCTTGAGTAAGCTCTGACACCTGGTGGGTTGGAACAGGCGGTCTTGGAAACTGGGTGCCAAGATCTAGGCAGTCAGGATGGGTTCTACCTGGGAGCCTTGGGAAGCAAGATTCTGGAGGAGCTGGCTGCTTATAGGATAGGAAGAAGCGGGCCTGGTCTGACACTCAGGGATGGTTGATCCCAGAAGATCCAGGCAGCTTGACAGTACTGAGAGGTGAAATCCTGGAGGAATCAGGAGGCTTATGGAGTGAAACAGAATATTGCTCTCTAAGCTATTGGTGAAATTATTAAGGCCACTCCACGTAGTTAAAAGGAAGGTTTATTTACTGGCATAACTTGCAAATGAAGGGACAGGTAGGTCTCAGGGTCTAGGAAAGGCGTGGTGCAGCTGGCAGTGTTCTCTGGAGAACTCTGCTCGGTCTACCTCCAGTGTCCAGGGTCCAGGAACCAAGGGAAGGCAGCACATCCAGATCTTGGGTCTTCAGTCTTCTCTTGGCCCCGCCTTGTAGGCGTGACAGTTACCGAAGCCTCAATGGGGCTTGGAACTTCCAGATCAAGGTTGGAATGGCTACCTACTACATCTCCCCCTTTTGTCTAAATAAGAAGGTTCTAACCTAATACAAGACTATATACAAGGAAAGGTTATCAAATATTGTCCAGGAGTAATGAGGGATAATGACCTAGATAAGATGGAATTACAGCCAATGCGAACAATATTAAGCAAGAAACACATACTAAAATCCAGAGAAGTCTAGAGCATAGGTAAATGGCATGTTACAAAGATCGTTCCAAAAGGTGTCCTATCCTAAAGAACCTGAATCTAATACTTAATATGTTCTATCTAAGATTATATATATATAAAGTTGTAACTACAACTGCTAGTCTTCAATCCCATCAAAGACCCGAGAAGGAATATAATGGTACCTGAGAAATGGAAGTTGGTTGTGAGCCTAGCCTTTAACGGCTGAGCTATCCCTCCAGCCCGAGAAATGGAAGTTGGATGCAAGCAACTTTCAGGTATCTTGCAAGAGTAGACAGAGACAGCTGGCAGCCTGGACAGTCACCTAATGTTTTTCAGCATTGTTAGTGCATTTAAATTGGCTACAGGCCTAGAGTATCTGACAGACCATTTTCAGAAGCAGGAATTCTGAAGACCATCTCACCCTGTCTTGGCAGAGTTCAGAAGTCACTTTTCCTTGTGTCCCACTTGTCCAGAAGGACAGCACTTGTATTGTCAGCACTTGTATTGCAAGGGCAGTTCTTTGCCCAGTAGGCCATTTTGTGCCAAGAAGACAAACTTCCAACTGGAAATGTCTTAGAGGCCCAAAATTCTCTTGGGATCAAATTGGTTGCTGCCAGAACCAATTGTAAGTTATTTAAATGCCATATTCTCTAGGTCTATGAAGTGTTTGAAGATTACCTGTCCATCTGATCTATGTATCTGTAAATCTGGATAACCTAACTAATGTAACTATAAAGATGACAAGCATAGGTGACTATAAATCTATAAGTCTTATCTACCGAAATAACCTAAGGACTAAGGCTTTGTGTAAACAAGGTAAACAGTCTATAAGCAGATGTATGGTAAAGGATGATGACTTTAAAATCTTCTAAGTCTAGGGCTTCTAGTACAATATGATGGGAGTGCTAAGTTTTATCATGCATGAGTATTACAATTTTCTTCAACAATTCATATAATTATGTGAGTTATCATCTTAGTTTACTGTGCTAATGAATTACATATTAATTTTTAAATGTTGTGTCGTTATTGAATGTGTGAAATTAATCCTGATCAGTTAGAGTACATAAATTGTGTTACATAATTCTGAATTTGAATTGATATTATTTGAAGATTTTTGCATTTGGGTTCAGGAGAGGTATTGGTATATTTTTTCTGTTTTTTTGTGACATAGTACTCTACTAGTAATATTAAAGTACTATTCCTGTAGATTAAGTTAAGAAAAATTCTGCTTGTTTCTACTTTCTAGAAAAGATTCTAATGAATGGCTGCATATTTATCCTGAAATGTTTGATAGAATTCAACAGTGGACCCATCTGGGTCCAATTACTTCTGTTTTAGAAGATAATTAATTATTCATTTGATTATTTAATAGATATTAATCTACTTACATTCTGTTTCTTCCTTTTAGAGAATTGACATTCCCTTTCAAAGAATTTACCCACTTAATCCAGTCCACCGGTTATATAGATAGTCATAATATTTATATATTTTGTTTAAAATGTCCATGGAATCTATATTAATGTCAACTCTTTTGTTTCTGGAATGAATTACTGAATTGTTCACCATTTTCTTCTTCTTTTTCTTAGCTTTATTGATTAAAAAAAACCTGATTTTATTTTGATGATTTCTTCCCTGATAACATTTTTTCTTCATTTTTATTTATTTCTGCCATGGTTTCATTATATTTTTATTTATCTAACTTTATAATTAATATACTTTTCCTCATTTCCTTCAATCTTATATTTTAGATTTTCTGTAAGGTGTACATTCATTGGTATAAATTTTCTTCTAAGTACTGATTTTATTGTCTATAAGAAATTTTAATAAGTTTTTGTTTATTTTCACTTTTTATTTTTCTGAATTTTTTTTTACTTGTATGTTACTTAGAATTGTATTGCTTACTTGGCAAAAATTCTGGGATTTTTTTCTGTCTATTTTTTATTTGATATTAATGTCATTGTTTTCTAAAATCAAACGTTGTATGGACTATGTTGTTTTAAACCTATTAGTCTAAGTTTTATGGCCCCAGTTATTATCTATGGCACACCTTCTATGTGAACTTGAGATTATGTTATTATAGCATATCATTCTTTACTCAATAATCTTTCACATATGCATATAGCTTTTTACTAAAACTAGACAACTTAATGATAGCATATATTTAGAATTACTTACCATATTTATTCTGAAAACCTATGTCTTTTACCTGAAAATCTATGACATTAACATTTAAGGCAATTATTGACATAGCTGAATAGCTACCAACTTTATTATAATTTTCTATTTGTTGCTCTTTATTTTATATCTGTTGTTTTTTCCAATCTTCTATCATTTGTGGAATTAATTGAACAATTTATATGACTGTATCTCATTTTCTTTTAGCATATCAGTTATTTGTTTATTTGTTTTCTTCTCCAATTTATACCTGGTTATTAATAACAGTATATATTCACAGCCAATCCAACTCCACTGTCAAACCACACTGAAACACTTCACACCTATACTAACATCTGATAACACCAAAATAGTTCTAAGTTTTCTCCCATCAATTGTATCACTGCTATTATTCATTTTACTTTTACCTTCACAATACATATTTAAAGATATTGCCACTAATATTATTTTGAATAAAATCACCTATTAGAGAAACCAAGAATATTAAAAGTTCTGGTATTGCTCTCACTTACATTTTCTCTGTGAATCTGAGCTTTGGCCTGTATAATGCTGTGGTGGTATTGTGTTCCCCAAAATATTGTGCACCCTAATAAACTTATCTGGGGTCAGAGAACAGAAAAACCACTAGATACTTAGGATAGGCAGTGGTAGCACACGCCTTTAATCCTAGCATTCCAGAGACAGAAATCCATCTGTTCAAGGATACAGCCAAGCATGGTGACTCACACTTTTAATCCCAGAAAGAGAGCCTTTAATCCCAGGGAGTGGTGGTAGAAAGCAGAAAAGTATATAAAGCATGAGGACCAGAAACTAGAAGCATTTGGCTGGTTAAGCTTTCAGGCTTCTAGCAGCACAGTTCAGCTGAGAGCCATTCGGATGAGGACACAGAGGCATCCAGTCTGAGGAAACAAGATCAGCTGAGAAGTTGGCCAGGTGAGGTAGCTGTGGCTTGTTCTGTCTCTCTGATCTTTCAGTGTTCACCCCAATACCTGGCTCAGGTTTGATTTTATTAATAAGACTCTTTAAGATTCCTGCTATATAATGCTCCTTCTCACCAGTGTCTTTCTCTTAACATTTCTTGCAAATCAGATCAATTAGTACACAATTCCTTCCATTTTTTGCCTGAGGAAGTTTTCATTCATACTTCATATTTAAAGAGTAATTCCTATAGGACAGACTTTTAAGTCTTTATTTTTAGCAGTCAACATTTTTAAGTACCTCATTCCACTCTTTTTTTTTTTTCTTGAATGGTTTCCTGGGAGATGTTTGATGCACTTCTCATCTTTGTTTCTCAATGAGTAACCTGACCTCTCTTTGCTTGACTTTTTCAAGGCTTGTTTTTGATGCTTAATACTCGAATATGATATACATAAGTGTAAGGGGTAATTTTTGCATTATCCAGTTTGATAGCCTGAAAGGTTTTTGCAACTCTTTTGGTGCCTGTTAGTCAGTTTAGGCTGTCAAAACAGTGTATCGAATCCTGGATATCTGAAAGCATAGAGCAGATGAGTTCCATAGGCTTGAATTATCACTTTGACCTTAGGGCATTCAGACGGTGGAGTTGTTAGAGAGGTCCTTTTAATGACTGCTACTTTTTCCTGGTATCCTCACATGGAGGAAAGCAGAGGGAAGTGGCAAGCTCTCTTGTGTCTCTTCTTAGAAGGCCATAATCCAATTAATTTGTACTTCACCTTCATAAATATGGTTGGGTAAGGCTTCAGTATATGAATGGAGGCTCAATCATTCAGCATGCAGTCATTATCCTTTCAAATACATATTCTGTACTCTCCTTTGTTATTCTCATCTGTGCACTTAGTTTTATTTTTTGGTAGTCATCCCCCTTAATTACATATTGTCTTTTCTTCAGTGTTCTTTTTATTTTGCTTTTCTGTTTTAGAATTTTCTACTGATACATCCTCAAACTACAGATTCTCTTTTCAGCCATGCCCATCCTATTAATAAGTCCATCAGAGACATTATTTGTATTACAGTGTTCCTTTTCCTTAGCAATTCTTAGAATTTCTAAGAATTCTTAGAATTTCCTTGCATATACATTGCCCATTTGCTCTCTCATGTTGTTTGTTTTACCCAATAGAATCCTTAATATCTTACTCACAGGATGCTAAACTCTAGGTATTATAATCGCTACATCCATATCTTTTTTTAGAAAATATTTTTATTTTATAATTAACTTAATTTCATATATCAGCCACCGATTCCCCCATCCTCCCTCCTCCCACTCCCCAGCCCTCCCTCCCAGTCCACCTCCCATTCCCACCTCCTCCAAGGCAAGGTATCCCCTGGGGAGTCAGTCCAGCCTGGTAGATTCAGCCAAGGCAGGTCCAGTACCCTCCTCCCTACACCAAGGTTGAGCAAAGTGTCCCAGCATAGGCCCCAGGCTCCAAAAAGTCATCCCATGCATCAAGGACAGGTCCTGGCTCCACTGCCGGGGGGCCTCCTAAACAGATCAAGCTAAACAAGTGTCCCACTTATCCAGAGGGCCCAGTCCAGTTGTGCAGGGGCTCCTCAGCCATTGGTTCACAGTTCATGCATTTCCACTAGTTTGGCTATTTGTCCCTGTGCTTTTTTCAATCATGGTCTCAATATCTCTCACTCACACAAACTCTCCTCTCTTTCACTGATTGGACTCCCAGAGCTCCACCTGGGGCTCAGCCATGGATCTCTGCATCTGCTTCCATCAGACAGTGGATAAAAGTTCTAATGATGACAGCTAGGGTGTTCGGCCATCTGATAACCAGAGTAGATCAGCTCAGGCACTCTCCCGACCATTGCCAGTAGTCTACAGTGGAGATATCTTTGTGGATTTCTGGGGACCTCTCTAGCACTCTGCTTCTCCCTATTCCCCTGGGGTCTTCATTCATCATAGTATCTCCCTCTCAGTTCTCCCACTCTGCTCCTGATCCAGCTGGGACCTTCTGCTCCCCTAAGCTCTCTTTCCCCTGACCC
This sequence comes from Peromyscus maniculatus bairdii, assembly GCF_049852395.1. Taxonomy (NCBI): domain Eukaryota; kingdom Metazoa; phylum Chordata; class Mammalia; order Rodentia; family Cricetidae; genus Peromyscus; species Peromyscus maniculatus. The sequence continues at coordinate 70,966,376 of NC_134870.1, read as the reverse complement.
TTGCCCTCCATTACCCCCAACCCCACGCCCAGTTTGCTCATGTAGATCTCATCCAATTCTGTCACTGGGAGATCCCTGTGTCTTTCTTAGGGTCATTTTTACTAGGTAGCCTCCCTGGAGTTGTGAGTTGCAGTCTGGTTATCCTTTGCTTTACATCTAGTATCCACTTATGAGTGAGTACATACCATGTTTGTCTTTCTGAGTCTGGGTTACCTCACTCAGGATGATTTTTTCTAGTTCCATCCATTTGCTTCAAACCTCATGATGTCATTGTTTTTCTCTGCTGAGTAGTACTCCATTGTGTATATGTACCACATTTTATTCATCCATTCTTCAGTTGAAGGGCATCTAGGTTGTTTCCAGGTTCTGGCTATTACAAATAATGCTGCCATGAGCATAGTTGAGCATGTGTCCTTGTGGTATGATTGAGCATTCCTTGGGTACATTCCCAAGAGTAGTATAGCTGGGTCTTGAGGGAGGTTGATTCCCACTATTCTAAGAAAGCACCATATTGATTTCCAAAGTGGCTGTACAAGTTTGCATTCCCACCAACAGTGTAAGAGTGTTCCCCTTGCTCCAATCCTCTCCAACAAAAGCTGTCTTCAGTGTTTTTGATCTTAGCCATTCTGATGGGTGTAAGATGGTATCTCAGAGTTGTTTTGATTTCATTTCCCTGATGACTAAGGATGTTGAGCAATTCCTTAAATGTCTTTCAGCCATTTGAGTTTTTTCTGTTGAGAATTCTCTGTTTAGCCCTATAGCCTATTTTTAATTGGACTGTTGGGTATTTTGACATGGTCAACAAGACAAAACAACAGCCTACAGAATGGGAAAAGATCTTCACCAACCCCACATCTGACAGAGGGCTGATATCCAGAACATATAAAGAATTCAAGAAATTAGACATCAAAATGCATCCATATCTTATCTGATTGTTGTCCCTATGATTTATCTGAGAAACTTTATTATTTGATTATGTTTAAGGCCTTTTACTATGACTTGAAATTTGTTTGTGACAGTTGATAGACACACTGTATAAACAGTGATGTTGGAACAAGCCATGGGTGGAGAGGGTATGTTCTATAGTCCTATGATTAAATTTCAAATTTCTAGTGAGCCTGTTATAAGACTCAGCTTCACTGTGTTTCTTGGGTATCTCTGCCTTCCTTTAGGAGAAGCTGCATAGACTCAGCATTTTCATCGTTAGTTGATTGGTTTCAGAAACAAAACAAAACTCTACCTTGTAGCATGAATTATTAGAAAGTCTTATTAATAAAAACAAACCCAGAGCCAGGTATTGGGGCGAACGCTGAAAGATCTGAGAAACATAACCAGCCCCAGCTAACCTCACCTCGTCAGTTCCTCTGCTGATCTCCTTTTCTCAAACTGGAAGCCTCTGTGTCCTCATCCAAATGGATCTCAGCTGAACTACTGCTCAAAAGCCAAAAAGCTTAACAGTGTTCTAGTTTCTGGTCTTCATGCTTTATATACCTTTCTGCTTCCTGCCATCACTTCCTGGGATTAAAGACATGTGTCACCATGCCAGGCTGTGTCCAGTGTGGCTTTGAACTCATGGAGATCTGGGTGGATCTCTGCCTCTGGAATGCTAGGATTAAAGGTGTGTATGCCACCATTTTCTGGCCTCTATGTTTATCTAGTGGCTGTTCTGTTCTCTGACCCCAGATAAGTTTATTAAGGTGCACAATATATTGAGGAACAATACCATCATACTACCTTTACTCTGGAAACGTAGTTCCTATTGAGAAAGTTGGTTTTTTTTGTTTTTGTTTTTGTTTTTTTAATAACAAGATGCTCTAGTGTTTCGAAAAATAAATTCTTCCACCCTCCTCTTTGCAGGAACATGAGAGAAGGTCCTTCAGAAACAAGGAGAACATAATGGAACTCCCCGAAGTTAAAAGGGACCTTTACCGGGATGTACAGTCCTAGAGTTTTGATCCTTTTGACATGTACATCCTAACCAGCAGTAATTCATCAGTTACTGCCTTGATTCCCCTGGCCTGTCTCTGGTTCCCATGGGGGTCCCTGCTGGTGAGTTTCCACTTTGGTAAATTGCTACTGTCTTTATCCAGTTTGCCTGTTTTTATAAATTTTGGCAACAGCAGTTTGTCTCAGATTTTGAATATCTTTATTTCACTTAAACTGAGTTGTGCTGCTGAATAATCATGATATACACTGTTTCAAAAGTATGGTATATTTCACACTTAAAACCATCATTAACCTCTGAACATTTGGTAAGAAATATATTATTGATCTTTCCTTTTTTGCTATAATTAACATCTATGATTTGTCTTTTTCAATTGAAGTAAATTATTTTTCTGATAATTTTAATACATTTGTGTATAACTTGGGTAATAATTTATCATCTATAAAATGTGTGGAAAAATTTAATTTCCTCATGATTGTTTTTAGCAAAAAGACAAATTCGTGAATATAATTATATACCCTCTAAAATAGTTTCACATATCCTACTGCAATGTAAAATTTAGAAATTAATTTATGCCATTTCATCATCCAGTTTTGCTTCTAGAATAAAATCTTTGCCTCCTGGACAAGAATGACCTTCCTTAATTATATTCTTGTGAATTGGCCTCAGAAAACCATCAGTTGCTTACTTAAAAGAGGTTTTTACTATTAATCAGGGAAGCATCACTTCTTAGAAACATCAAACTAAAGCCTAAATAAAGTGAGAGAGAGATGTAATTGTTTCCACATGCTCAGCTAGTGAGCCACTGAGCAGAAAAAAACATGTAAGCCTGAACCTCATGTCAGACCAATGGATGAAGGCAAGCCAGCAGCCACTAACAATGATGGCTCCCACAAGCACGTCCATGTGTTTACTCGAGATAAAAATAAATGCATATAAAGTTCTAAACAATTAAATAGAATAACCTTATTGATGGTGCTCTTGAGAAATGAATTACTGAATGTCATATCACTATTAGGAAATAGCAAAATTAGACATAGTTGTTGATTATGCATCTGCTATAATATCCAATAAGTGCATTGAAACCAAGCTTATAGCTAAAGGCTAATCCTAAAAAGAGGAAAATAGTAAAGACTAATATATTATTCACAATCATATGCCAGTCATACTATACAATATGCCAGTCATATTATACAGTATTAAACATCCCTGTGCTTTTCTTTTATAGTGGTTGCTATCCATGTAATAGGTAGTGGAAGAAATTACACATTACATTTAATTGTCATATTGAGAAGCACCAGAAAGCAGCCTTCCCTGGAATTTTAACAATGATCTGGTTGGCTTGCCAACTAATATCATATCAGTCTTCTAACTACTTTCTTTATGACTGTAATGATGACCTCAACTGATAGACTCTTACAACCTTTCTCAATTTAGTCCAATTTTCTAGACATTTTAAATTGAATCTTTTTACACAAATTAATCTTAAATGAGTGATTTCCCACACCAGCAACTCCTTCCTCTTTCCCCCAGGAAAGATTATGATTGATGAATTGAATTATAGCTAGCTAAAATTGCATAAAATGTTCAAAGCCTACAATTAGCATGCAGTTTTGTACTGTAATTTATTTTTTAAATTTGTTGGTCTGGATTCAAAAAATTAAAACAAATGTTGAGGTTATGTTTCTGATTGATGAAAGACAACTCTTGTTAATCACATGGCCTTTTAGGCCAGAATCACAGGTTTCATCTTGTTTTGATTATCACAAACTGTTCAAAGTAGACAAGTTATCCAACCCCAGTGAATGTAGCTTCCTTCCCATGTAAAAGGAAGTTTTCCTGTCTATTTGATATAATTTGTGCAATGACTAAATGAGAATATGTACATAGAGCATGTAAGAGTAAGATGAGTTGTTCTAGATAACACACACTTGATAACTAGCTACAATTTCTGCTTTCCAATCTGTTTTGCTCTATCCCAAGATTCTTCACTTCAGTGAAATGCTCTTCCTAATGCTGAGACCCTTTAATATAGCTGTGGTAACTCTCAACCATAAAATTATTTTCATTGCTACTTCATAACTGTAATTTTGCTACTACTATGAATCATAATGTAAATATCTGATATGCAGGATATTTGACATATCACCCTTGTGAAAAGGCTATTTAACTCACAAAGGGGTCACAACCCACAAGTTGAGAACCACTGTCCTTATGGTAATATTGGTTTAATTAGTCAGCTTAGAAAACATTCCTGCTAAAACAGAGATTTTATAGGGTCTGGACTTGTGGAAGTAAGAATTAGGGTGGTTTTTGTCTCTTATTCTAGGCAATGTGTACACCTGGATGTATCATCAAGGAAATGCTGCACAGTCCTGGGGCTTCCAGATGTTTCTTTCTACAAAATAAAACAGAGAGAACAGATCTCTGGTTAGTGCCAGTTACCATGGTGACAATAATGTAATATAAACACTTTAAGAGATGTCTCACTATTGTCCTGCACCTGGAGATCATAGTTAGGCTTACCCAATTCCAGACTTGGGACAGTTGAAATTTTACAAGACTATGCGGTACAGCTCAGCAGACTGCCATCTGCCCCATGACAGGTTGCAGGAAGTGGATAACTCTCTACAGCTAATGAAAAACGATTAGCACAGCCACCATATTTGGACACAGCCTCTTCTTCCTAAACTAATTGCCTCAAGCTGGTCAGAATTGTTTCCTATAAAGTATATGGCTTTAAGAATTCCAAAAGAGATCATTATTCACAATCATAAAAATAAAGCCTAGGAGGAAAAGTATGAATGCAAAAAGAGCATTAAACCAACCAATACTTATATTTACTCTCTATAATCACTTGTTTTTCTATAACCATGAGACAGATGGGGAAATGGGTCAGAGGTGAGCTACTACACCCCATCATCACCATTGTTATGAACTCAATGGCCATCACTTTTCCATTGAGCCCAATACCCTCACAATACAAAGTACACACTTTGCCCTCTTTTAGACTTTCACTCTTCATTTACACAGTCCTCTTTACTCTATTCACTTTGCACAGTGAATCCATCCAACATGCAGCAAGACTATGCTATTAGTGCCTCTCACTTTTCTCTACTAAAAATAGCAGACACATAAACTCCCTAATCCCCCCATCTGAAACTAATGGAATTCCAGCTTCAAAGACTGTAACTTTATCTATTCTGCAACCCAGGTTAGTAAAATGCCCCTTCCTCTGCCAACCTGAAGTGTCATTATTTGGGAAATATTACCTCTCAACATTCTCTCTCTTTGTTTGCCTTTTCCATTATTTGCAGTTCAGTGGCTATTAGGACCTGGTGCTGGAGAAAACAACAATAACAACAAAAGAGCCATTTAATAACTAAACTTAAAAACCAAAGCAGTCAGCACATAACAATGCCTTGTCAACATTTCTAAATGAAGCAGAAAGAAGGCGAGCCAAAAGGACAAAGAAAGGGCAAACAAGAGAGACAGGATGCTTTATGATGGATGAGTCTGCATAAGTGGTTTGGATAATGGCTAAGAGGTACAGTCTGCAGCACATTAGGGGGAGGAGGAAAGGGGGTACAAAGAGAAGGAGGAGGGGCAGGAGGAGGAGCAGGAGGAGGAGGGCTTCGAAAGAAGCTCCCAGGTCAGTGATATATAACCAGGTCTTGGAGAAATGCCACAATGGATGATATTTCTCTGAGATGTTCCCTACAATTGCCCAGAGTTTTGAGACTCTTTGCTCTCCTTCACATTAGCACCACCATCTCCCTCCTCCATACTGTTCCACATGGCCATAACCTCAGCTAGAAGAAATCAATCCCCAGCTGATGAAAGTTTAAGATGGTTGGAATCCTGAAAGCTTTCATACCATAAAGGAAAACACAGTAGAGAAGAAAAGAAAATATTTTGGCATGAAGTGTGTCTTAGGGTCTCTATTGCTGTGACAAAACACTATGACCCAAAAGCAAGTTGGGGAGCAAAGGGTTTATTTGGCTTACACTGGCTGCTGTTCATCACTGAAGGAAGTCAGGACAGGAACTCAAGTCTGGTAGGATTCTGGAGGCAGGAGCTGATGCAGAGGCCATGGCGCACAGGCGGTTCGGGGGGGGTACTATTTAATGGCTTGCTTCTCCTGGCTTGCCCAGCCTGCTTTCTTATAGAATCCCAGACCACCTGCCCAGGGATGGCACCACCCACCATGGGCTGGAAGCTCCCCCACTGATCAATAATTGAGAAAATGCCTGCAGCTGGATCTCCAGGAGGCATTTCCTCAACTGAGGCTCCTCCCACTCTGATGACTCTGGCTTGCATCAAGTTGACATTCCAAACCAGCCCATACAAAGTGTTTTCTAGTCCCCATAGATGTCTCTGAATTAGAGAATGTATTCTTAGATAAGCTTTCTATGCAGTTTTAGATATTTATTAATAAGAGTTGTGATCCTGCCACCATAATTGTTTTAGCTCCAGAATTAGGATCCACACTCCAATGTCCACTGGAAAGAAGAAAACCAAAAGAAAATTTTCTTCTGGCTCATTTCAGGAGCTTTTGTCAGACTGGTCCTAGCAGGCGGGCATAGCATTCACAAGCTACAGTAAACAACTGCATCTTCCTGAGTCTGTTATCCATGGTTGCACCCAAGGCAAGTTATTAAAAACTGCATTTTCTGTCCCATCTCAAAGTGCTGCCACACTTTGTCCCCCACCCGGTTTTGGTTCACCACCATTAATCTGAAATCAAGTCAATACTGAAACAGAAAGTGGAGGAATAACTACACCGCACAGTCTTTGTTAACCTGCTGACATTGTGTGCCAGACTTGAGTCAGTCTCTCTGGCTTCTTTATAGATCTGTGACTGAAAGTCTTGTCCTGTTGTTTTGCTCCACTTGAAGTTGATTCCTGCAAAGTAAAAGCTATTCTCAATTTTTTCCGAAGACCGTGCTAACTCAAAAGCACTACCCAGGAGTAATAGGCTTAGAACTTAGCTTCAGCAGGTCTCCTTGTCTCCATCTTACTCGAGTCTTATCTTCCCTGGCCTTGCAGGGTGTCTTCAGTTAATGCTGCCTTCATGTCATCTAACAGATGCTGAACTTATTTCAATAGTCTACTCATCCTTTCTAAGTAAGATCCTACTCATGTAAAATGAATATAGAATGGGGAACAAATCCAGAGTGGCTGTTCCCCAGGTAGGTAGAGATAGAGTGGAAAGAGATACGTGGAAATGCTGTAAAGCCAAAGTCATATGCATTGTTTCATAAGATTTTGGGTCCTCAGATGTTTGCAATTGTCAAAACTTAGTGAATGTTCACTTAAGGCTTGTTAATTTTATTATATTGAAAGTAGAAAAACTTCAACCTTGTTAATTTTATTATATTGAAAGTAAAAAACAAAGAAAAATTTCAACCAACTGATTTCTATCTTTCCAAACTTGCTTTTCCATGAGCAATTTTTATTTCATGAATTCCTACTCATGGCTAAAATACTGTGGTCATCTTTGACTTTACCCTTCAAAGCAATCCATCAATTAATCTTGCTGTCCCCAACTCCAAACTATAATTGAATATAACATGCATTATTAATATTCTAAGCTACTCCATCATGTACTATTGCCTGCACCATTGAAAATTCTTATAAATGGTATCTTTGCTTACATCCTGTCACTGATGCATTTCTTTACCCATTCCAGACTCAGAAGTGTGCCATAAGTACTGAAAACCACGTGAAGCACAAATCAACCATCTCCTTTATTTTTTCGATGCTAATCTCAATTACGTAAAGTAAAAATGAGAAACTATTTCATCATCTACTTAACTGGATTGAGATTTGTCTAGCAACTAATAAAACATATCTGTAGGTATATCTATGAAGTCATTAGCAGAGACAATTAGATTGTGATGTATATTAATCGGGGTTCTCTAGAATAAAAGAACAGATAAAATTAATATATATATGTACATATATATATTTATATAAATATATGTGTCTCAGTTAAAGTTTTATTGCTGTGAAGAGGCACCATGACCATGATAACTCTTATAAAGGAAGGAAAACATTTAATTGGGGTTGGCTTACAGTTTCAGAGGTTTAGTCCATTATTGTCATGGAGGGAAGCATGGCAGTGCACAGGCAGACATGGTGCTGGAGAAGGAGCTGAGAGTTCAACATCATGATCTGTGGGCAACAGAAGGAGACTGTGTGCCACACTGGGCATAGCTTAAGAATATAAGACTTCTAAGCCCATCCCAACAGTGACACATTTCCTCCAATAAGGCCATACTTCCTAATAGCGCTACTCCCTATGGGCCAAACTTTAAAACAAATGAGTGTATGGGGTCCATTCCTATTCAAACCACCAACATATATGATGAATAAATATATGAATATATGAATGAATATATATATACATGCACATAATATGTATATAATGAATATGTATGTGTATGAATACACACACACACACACACACACACACACACACACATATGTATGATTTATTAGAGTGGCTTATAAGCTGTGGTCCAGCTAATCCAACAATGGTTGTCTCCCAATGGAAAGTCCAAAAATTCAAGTTGTTCACTCTGCAAAGATGAATGTGTTAGCTGATCTTCATTGTATATGAGAATCCAAAAGATGTAGCCTATAATACCAGTGAAGAAATGAAATTGTTAGTGAGAGTTAGGGCAAGCATGTAAAAGACAAAAGCTCCCTTCTGGCTGCAACAAGAAAGTGTGACCAAGATTTAGGGAGGGTCTCCACACCTCAAACGATCCAATCAAGAACAATTCTTCACAGGTACGTCCAACTACTTGGGTTTTAGTAGTCAAATTGACAACCAAGAAAAGTCACCACATGAATTAATGAGTGGACTAATCTCCTGATGTGTTCATGGGTACTTTGCTACTCATCAAAAATAGTTTCTTTTAGATTATATATCCTAAGCATTTCATAAGCTTTGACAGTGTCACTACTGATGCTTGCAGTTTGATGTAATGGTAATACAAACGTTATAGGAGTGACCAATCCATTAATTTTTTTTTGCATGGATTCAAGATCCATTCCATGATATGGAACCCATACCTGATGCTCCTAAAGTGTCCAAAACCTTGAAACTAGATAGGTGTGGTGGTTTGAATGAGAATGACCCCCCCCCCATAGAATCATAGATTTGAATGCTTAGTCACCAGAGAGTGGCATTATTTGAAAGGATTGGGAGGTTTGGTCTCATTGGAGGAGGTGTGTCATTGGGGTGGGCTTTGAGGATTCAGAAGCCCATGCCAAGCCCAGAGTCTCTCTCTCTGCCTGCTGCCTGTGGATCCAGATGTAGAGCTCTCATCCTCTTCTCCAGCAACATGTCTGCCTGAGTGCCGTCAAGCTTACCACCATGATGACAATGGACTAAACCTCTGAAACTATAGGCAAGATCTAATTAAATGCTTTATTTTATAAGAGCTGATGTGGTGATGGTGTCTCTTCACAGCAATAGAAACCCTAACTAAGACAACCACACTCCAATGCAGGTCTCAAACCCAGAATTAGTTGGCCAACACAAAATTGACCCCATGGTTTTGATATTATTGTTTTGTTTTTGTGCCTTTGTTTCTTTATTTTGGTTTGATTTGGGCTTTTTTGTTTTGTTTTGTCTTATTTTGTATTTTTTTTAACTTTGGTCTTATTGGGTTGTTGTTGGTCTTATTGGGTTGTTGTTGTTGTTGCTTATCTGTTTGTTTGCTTTGATTTTGGTGTTTTGATTTTTGTTTTTTATTTTATTTTTTGTTTTGAGAGAGAAAGAACATGAAATTAGGTGGTTGTGGAGGTGGGGGGATTTAAGAGAATTGGGGGAGAGGAAAGAATATGATCAAAATAAACTATATGAAAAATTAATACAATATCAGATACTTAGTGTTGGCAAATAATGAATGCTGAGCATTGAGTATGTATCAAAAACAGATGTAGTTTTTGATTGAGAGCATTAATAGGCAAGGTTTCAGGATAATGGTTTAGTCATCCAGAACATATCTTAATGTATCATGTAAAATTTGGGGTACTTGGCTTTACTCTATGAATTATTGGTTTTGTCAAAGCCTATGTTGATTACTACATAAGCCTAGCTTGTCTCTACACTTCCTCAACCTTCACATTTATTCTTTCTGGTTTACCTGAAACATAGGTGTCTATGGATAAGGAGAATAAAAATTTAGTGATATCTAAATTCAAATTCTGTTGATTTCATACTTGTGAAAATTGTCTGAGGTAGAGTGAGTTTTCATTTCAAGAGCAAATGGATGATTATTATCATGTGTTATTTCTGGCCTAGTACTGAATCTTGGATATCTTCCCATTTTTAACACATAACATTAACTCACTTTGAGGGAGGTATATTTTTTTCCAGGGACAATGTCAGTTTTGTGAAATTAACTTTTCCAGTGGCCTTGAGGAGCCAATGGTTGCCAGTAGGCATCTGTTCCTCTACAGAAATAGCCAAAGGGCCATGCAAGATATTGGACTTCCTTCTGGCCATGGAAGAAGTGTGTTCCAATATCAACTCAAAACTTGGAAATCTAGGGAGAAGCTGTTCCACATTACTTCCAAAGAATTCAAGCCCAAAGCCCATGTGATGAGCTAATCATTGTAACAGCATGAAAATACAATACCAGACAAAATAAGATAAGCAAATACAAGCTTAAAATAACAGGAAAAAACTGAGATAAAGAGAATAATGAAAAAGGCAAGAAGAAAATAACAAAATAAAAATGGGAAAATATTGAGCAGTAGAAAAGAAAAAAATGTTCATGCTCTCTAAAAAGCTTATTTTAAATCATTTGAAGTAAGAAAAAATAAAAAGAAAACAAATTAGAGAAAATATGGCAAAATAAACAAAAAAACTGAGATGAGAATGAAGTAATTCTTGTTAAGGTCATAGGTCATACAAATCCAGTTTCTTGAGTTTATTTTTTATCCAGTTAATTTGGGAATAAATAAAGATTTATTCCCAAAGACCTATGTAAGTAGTAGGGATTCTATAACAGTGACTCCTGTAAAGGCAAAGCAAGAATTTGGCCTGTCTTGTCTGTAACTGGCTTGCTTTAGTTAGCCAGTGCTCTGTTTAAAATAGAAAAAAAAAGTGTATTTCAAAAGTCCTGGCTTAATTAGATTGTTATGATTGATATTTATACTAGAAATGAAAACATATGGAATGCTTTTAAAAATATGACTAACACTGGAAATGCAAAATATTTAACCAGATGAAAATAAAATAAGAAAATAAAACTTAGAAAATGAAAAAAAAAAAAAGCAGGCAGTGATGGTATACACCTTTAATCCCAGCATTTGAGAGGCAGAGGCAGGTGGATCTCAGTGAGTTTGAGGCCAGTTTGGTGTATAAATCGAGTTCCAGGACAGCCAGAACTATTACATAGAGAAACCCTGTCTTGAAAAACAAGCAAGCAAACAAACAAACAAAGAAAATAAAAAAAAAAAAGATAGTTTGTGACTCTGGGGGAAACATAACCCTAAATGATATAACTTCATACACATCAAACATAAAATAATAAAAACCCCAGTGCCGGGCAACCTGGCTCACAGAAGTCGAAGTCGAAGAGACTATCAGAATAATATAGGATATTATGTTGCCCTTGTTGTTTCCTGTACTGCAGCAAGTATAAGAGACATAAGACTAGGAAGTTGTGTCTAGCTCTGTTTCTGTGCATTTAGATCCTTTATTAAAAAAAAAAAAAAAAAAAAAAAAAAAAAAAAAAAGCTTTTGCAGGCTTTATGTGAATGTACATGGCCCTGGATATTGCACACCATTTGTAAGTGGAGTTTTCCTGTTCCAACTGCCTGTTCCCAAATAACCAGCAGCCACTTCCCAAATAACTGATTTGGAGACTAAATATAAATTATAAATGATCAGCCAATAGCTCAGGCTTGTTTCTAACTAGTTCTTACATTCTAATGTCAGGGACCAAACATGAACCATGGAAAAGTACTAGCTAGGCCAGAGAACAAGCCACCGGCCCTAAACCAGATGCCCCCAAAGATAAAGAACATCCCACGGTCAGGTAGCATAGCAACAGAACAATGGGCCCTGACCAGTGACCTTATCACCTAGCACAACATCCTGCAGCTTCATAACCTGCATGTCCCCCTTCAGCTAAACATGCCCCCTCAGTTGCACATCCTGCACGTTCTGCACCTCTTCCCTCCTTCCTGCCCCCTCCCCCTCCCATGCTATATAAGCCTTGCTGAGGAGAATAAAATTTGCAGCTTGATCAGGACCCTGTCTTGCTGTCTTCCTTTGTGTCTCCCGTCCCTTTCATTCTCTCCCGCAGGTGGGTCGCCCCCGTTGAGACCCTGCTGGTCTCATATTCCTCATTTATGCTCTGCTACAAGGCATTAAATTTATTAGCATGACATGTTCACTGCCTGTTCCCCCTGTGTCTGGTTGGCAATTTCTGATAGCCCTCCTCCTTCCCAACATTCTCAATTTTGCGTTCTTGCCTAACTTTATCTTGTTCAGCTATTGGCCAGTCAGCTTCTTTATTGAACCAATTACAGGGACAAATCTTCACAGTATACAAAAAGATTATTCCACAGCAGTACCCCATTTTTAAACCAGGTTATTTGTTTTCTTGAAATCCAGGGTTTTTTTAGTTGTTTATATATTTTAGAGATGTATCTATCAGATGTGTAGTTGGCAAATTTCATTTCTCAATCTGTAGGCTGTTGCTTTTTCCAAATGATGGTGTCCTTTGCTGTACAGAAGCCTTTCAGTTTCTTGAGATCCCATTTAATAATTGTTGATATTAGTTTCTGTGCTAAAGGTATCAGTTCAGGAAGCCTTCTCCCATGTCAATGAATTCAAGGCTATTCCCACTTCCTCTTCTCTCAGGTTCATTGTATCCGGTTTTGTGTTGAAGTCTTTGATACATTTGGAGTTCAGATTTGTGCAGGGTGGTAAGTATGGATCTATTTGCATTCTTCTACATGCAGATAACTAGCACTGTTTGATGAAGATGCTGTCTTTTTTCCAGTATATATTTCAGGCTTCTTTATCTAAAGTCAGGTGTCCATTGGTATATGAATTTATCCCTGGGTCCTCAACTCAGTTTCATCAATTGATACAGTGTGTATATCTTTGTTCCAATACCAAGCTGTTTTTTATTACTATAGCTCTGTAGTACAATTTGAGGTTGGGAATGTGATCTTTCCAGCAGATCCTTGATTATTCAGTATTATTTCATCTATTCCGGGTTATTTTTGTTTCCATATGAAATTGAAAATATTCCTCTCAAGGTATATGAAGAATGTGTTGGAATTCTGTTGGGGACTGCATTGACTTTATAGATGGCTTTTGATAGAATGGCCATTTTTACTATGTTAATCCTACCTACCCAATCCATGAACATGGGAGATCTTTCCATTTTCTTGTATCTTCTTCAATTTCTTTCTTCAAAGACTTGAAATTTTATCATTCAAGTCTTTTACTTACTTGGTTAGAGTTACCCCAAGATATTTTATATCACTTGAGACTATTGTGAAATGTGTTTCCCTGATTTCTTTCTCACTCATTTTTCATTTGTATATATGTGGGCTACTGATTTTTGTGAGTTAATTTTTAATCCAGCTATTTTGCTGAATGTGTTTTTCAGCTGTAGGAGTTCCTTGGTGGAAATTTTTTTGGTCACTATGTATACTATTATGTAACCTGAAAATAAAGATACTTTGACTTCTTTCCTTTTAATTTGTATGCCCTTGATCTCCTTCAGTTGTCTTATTGCTTTAGCTAAGACTTCAAGTATTATGTTAAATAGATGTGGAGAGAGTGGACAATCTTGTCTTGTTCCTGATTTTAGTGGAACTGTTTTAAGTTTCTCTCCATTTAAGTTGATGTTGGCAATGGGCTTGCTGTAAAACTGCCTTTATTACATTGAGATGTGTATCTTGTATTCCCTAATCTCTCCAGTATTTTTTCTATTTATTTGTTTAGTTATTTATTTATTTTTAATTAAGAAAAATTTTTTATTCATTTTTCATACTAAAGATATTTGGTTTAATATTTGTTTACTATTACCCATGCAGCAGCAGTCCCCTCTCTCTCTGTGTGTGCTTATGTGTGTCCATGTTTGTATGTGTATGTGTAAACCAGACTATAACCTCAGGTTTCATCCCCACTCTTCCATCTTCCTGCCCCTCCAGCCTCCCCATCCCAACCCACCCCCAATCCCCTCCTACATTAAGGTAAGGCCTCCCATGGGGAGGTACATTTAGTAGAGAAGTAGGATCAGAATCCATTCTTGGTGCATGAGCAGGCCTTTTGGAGCCCACTTCTATGATGGGATATCTCTCCAGTACTTTTATCATGTAAGAGCGTTGGATTTTGTCAAAGGTCTTTCCTGATCCGATGAAATGATCATGTCATTTTATTGAGTGTGTGTGAATGTGTTTATGTATGTATGTTGGATTATATTTTAACAATCTCTGAGAAGTATTGTGAAAGAATTGAGCCTCACAACAAATGTTGAAGAATGGCTAAAATATATATTGGCCAATTTGTACAGATAGTTTACAAATTATCTATGTTTGGACTCAAACTCCCAAGTTAATAACTGTTACTTAGGGAAGGCAGTCTGCCCTTCTGTGCCTCAGTTTACTGTCACTATGAACAAGAAAGTGGTGAGGGACCACTAACATTGTTATTGAGATTACATGTAAGTGCTTGATAAGGTTTTGTTTAATGTTACGTGTATAGCAGTAGTCCCCTCTCTTTCTGTGTGTGCTTATGTGTGTCCATGTTTGTATGTGTAGGTGGAAACCAGACTATAGCCTCAGGTTTCATCCCCCAATCATGGCCCCCTCTTTCTGTGTGAGCCATAGTCTCCCACTGACCTGGAGCTCACCAATTAGTCTAGACTGAGTGATCAGTGAGCCCAGGTCTCTACCTGCCTCTACCTCCTCAGTTCTGAGTGACGAAATGTTCTCTATGTCATTTTCTATTTTTGAAATCATAGTATAATTATCCTATTTCTGCCCTTCCTTCTCCTCCTTCCAACACCTCCCGTGAACACCCCACCCCTCTTTGCTCTCTTAAAAAATAGTCTCTAGCGGCCTGCACCACAGACTTCCTATGCTGTGCAGGAGCTGGGGCCACCACCCTCACCCTTATAATCAAATGACGTGATTCTCCTATGTCCCTGGCCAGCCCAGGGGGCCCAGGCCATCCTTAGCTACTGAGCCTCATGTGACCTTTGTATTCTATTCTGTGTGGTCACAGACACCTGTGCCTAGCAATATTTCCACTTGACCAAATACCCGAATCTTTTTCCATTTATATGCAAGAGATAGAGTTTTAAGTAACTTTTTATAGAAATGATACAATGGCACGTGTGTAATCGAAGCTTCTGTGTCCCTGCGCTTGTCCCCTCCTTCCCGGTGACCAACTTGCAGGTGGAGCCCAAGCTAGTGCTGCCTCTGCCTGGGGTAAACAGCTCTGAGACCAGTGGGCTCCTACCTTCAAATTTTGGACCAAAGTTTTCTTTTCTGCCAGCCTCTGACTAGGCTCGGATGAGGGGCTGACCTCTAGGCCTTAATGCCCCTCCCAAATACCCCTATTGTGCCTAGCCCGTCTCTATGGCAGGGGTTCCCTGGACCTTGGTTCTGTGAAGGAGCATCAGGAGTGTAAATATTTATCATTTTTATACCTGTGTGGGGCTGAGGCGGTGCAGCAGTTTTTTTTAATGGTGACAGATGTATATTTTGGTAACAACTACAGGCTCAGTATTGTCCCGGGGCCAACCCTGGCCACATTCCACCCCACCCAAGATGGTGTGTTGGGGGAGTTTCCATTAAAGCAATTTTCTAACCTGTGCCAAAAACAAACAAACAAAAAAGTCTCTTTTTCTTTCATCGTTAATATATATATATATTATAGTGTGTGTGTGTGTGTGTGTGTGTGTGTGTGTGTGTGTGTGTGTATCTCTAAACACATAAATACAGCCTGCTCAGTTCGTGTAATGTTACCTGCATGTGTATGATTTCAAGGATGACTCTTTTTTATTGGATAACTAACCGGGGGACCCTTCTACGGGAAAACCATTTCTCTAGTTCTCAGCATTCCCGTTTCTCATTCCTTTTTCCATCTTAGCTTGACATTGGTGTCCAGCCTTTCTGCCCAGCCATTGTACATCCTTTACCAGGGAGTCTATCTGAGTAAATGGACGGAACTAGAAAATATCATATTAAGTAAGGTAACTCATACCCAGAACGCCCGATTTTTATGCAGATTCTGGGGATCAAATGTGTGTTCTTATGCTTGCAATGCAAACCCTTTGCTGACTGAGCCATCATCCCAGGGCCTGATTCGCCCCCTTTTATATGCAATTTTTTTTTCATCACTCAAGTCACCTCCAATAAACTGTACTCCAAAGTTACTCAATGCAAAACTCTAGAAATAAGCAATTACTATTTTAAATAACTTTAACTATAACATATTTGCTATAGTTTATTTTCCTCTGATTTGATTATTGTTAACCTCTTAATGTGCATTGGTTATACATTAATCTTTATCATAGGTATAGACATAAAGAAAAAATACATAAAGAATACAATGATACCAAAGGTTTGGGACAATTACTTGCACACTAAGAAAGGTATATTCTGGGGAGAAATAACTCAGTTAGGAAAGTAAAAGATACACCTTGGAGCTGGAGAAATAATTCTGTAAATTATTTACCTTATAAGCAAGAGGATTTGAGTTTAATGCTCCAAACCCAAGTTTTAAAAGCCAAGCTCACTGTTCCAATAGTGGCATGGCAGTTCTGGGGGTAACCACCTCCTGACTGAATCGGAGGTCCATTCCATGAAATGTAATATATGCCTGGTACTGTAAACCTAGCCAAAAGCCAATGGCTAAGGGGGTCATGGGACCTTGGAGGGAACTTACTACTAATACATTGCTAAAAAGACACACAGTTAAAGTGCCTTCTAAATATTTATGTTCAAACTGACAGTCTGTTGCTGTTCTCAGCCTTTGTCAGGGAAGCCTCTTTGAGCTTTGGCCAATGTTCAATTCAACGTTTTCTTCATGCTGGGGCGTGCTGTGCAGGCTGCTAGGGGAGAAAATTTAGCAATGGTCTTATCCTGGCTCCAGCAATCTCTTCTCTTTCAGTGTCTCCAAACTCCAATCATATCTCTTCAGTCATATCTGTCCAGGTTACTGTTGTTATGATACCTTTTTCCAGGAGAGGACAGCACCTTCCTGGCAGCTACAATTGACTCAGGCCTTTCAAAACAAGCACAGCATAACTGGAAGTCAATTGGTGTCCACCCTAGGCTGCTTCTTTGCAGAGAAAATTCCCTCCTAAGCTTGTATCTTATCTCTTTAGCTCTTTCCCTTCTAGTAATAACATCTATTGCTTTCCTCCGTGATTCTTATCTTTCATTGCATTGCATGGATGTGGCTTGTCATCCATCATCTTACCCAGAACTTGACAAAACATTCACTCAGGTGTATTTTTAAAGGCTTTATTATTCTTTCTTACTAGGACTTCTTAAAGTTACAAATTTATATATCACAGTATTTAGTTTATGTCTCAGAGGTATATATATATATACATATATATATGTATATATATATATAATTTGTGTATGATATAGAAATTAAGTTTTAATGTTGTAAGGGAGGCCTAAGGAGACGGCTAAGTGGTGGTGGGGAAGTCATGTAAAAGCACGAAGACTGGAGTTCATGTCCACAGCAACCTCATGAAAATCTAGGAGTGACTGTATGAGCCTGGAACCCCAGGGCTGTGGTAGAGAAGGAGGCAGTAGGCTCACTGGGGTTTATTGCTAGCTAGTTTATCTCTAAGTTCGGTGAGAGATCTAGTATAAACAGAACACTGGACAGTGATAGAGAACAGGACATCTCATGTCTTCCTTCAGCTCCCCCATGTCATGGACATACACCTGTATAGACGAATGCACCTACACCACCTCCTCTTCTTGATAGATGCCTGAGCCTTGAGGGGAGTGGCTTGATAAAGACATCCCATTTAGGCCTGAGTGTTCCAAAGGTCTCTAACTTTCTACAATGTCCAGTTGTGAGTTTCTGTGTTAATTCTCCTCTACTGTGAGAAGAAGCTTCTCGATAAGGGTTGAGCAATGCACTAATATGTGAGTATAGCATTTTCATCACTAGGAGACATTTTATTACTATGTAAATGAACTAAACCTTAAGAAAGGTCACATACACAGTTGTGATGTGGCCTTTTATCGTAACTACCATCATGTGCAGGAGCACGTTGCTGTGTTCTTCAAGCTCCACTGGAAGCCGAAACTCTGCTTCTCACTTTCCCTCCCCCCTTTTCTTTGTCTCCTCAGTCCCCTACTTTCCCCTCTCATGTCCTGACTCTACAAAAAGTTCTGTCTGTTGGCTTTTGTGTCCTGAATATCAAGGGAAAATAAGGAAGTGCTAGATGTCCACACAAATGCCTGTCTCATAGGGGATAGGAACCAGGTAGAAAATTTTAGGAAAGCAAGCCAATCAACATCCTGGAATTGTTTCTTTTTTAAAATAAGACATTCAACATTTTATTATAAAATAGACTCTGTCTATTGATCTTATAGGCTAGTGTAAGTGCCTTGGCTAGGATAATCTGGAATTTGGGGCAAGTTAGGTATATTAAATGAATGTTTGATTTATGATATACTTGCCTTATGAGTCTATCAAGATGTGATCACTTGCATGTATATGTTTATGTTTGTGTTCATATGTATGTGTATACATATGCACATCATGTGCATTTGTGATGTAAATGTGAAGGTCAAAGGATAACCTGAGATCTCAGTCTTCAGGTGCAGGAGTTTAATCACATGAGCTTGGCTAGGTAGCCCTTGAATTTTGAGGGACCCACTTTCCTCTACTTCCCATCTGTCTATCACTACAATTACATGTTTGAACTGTGAGATCCAGCTTTTAATGTGGGTTCTAAGAGTCAGGCACATTACTAATTGACTATTTTCTTAGTTCATGACCCATTATAAGTCAAGGGACATCTTCATATGTGAAATATTTATGATCTATATCTGCTTGTCCACTACTAAATCTGACATCCTTTGAGAAAGCTATTATTACTGAGCCAAGTGTATACCAAGGAACCATAGCACAATGTAATCTAAAATGAAAGGAGAATTTGCACCTAATTTCTAATCTGGGTGTTTTCATCTCACTGGCAGACAAAGGTGTGTAAATTGTCTCCATACAAAACCATCAACTACTGTCCCAAGAGGCAGTTGAATCTGATTTCTGATCCGTGATGTTGGAACAGGTGACTTGGAGAAAATGAGCTGTTGGTTTTCTTACCTGTAATGTGAGAGAGTTGGAGTTAATCATCACTTAAGTTTCCTTGAGGCTCTAAAACTAGCTTGCTGTTTGGAACTTTCTAAACCTTTCCAATCATGCAGAAAGGGACTAAGTCTTACAATTCTCTTTTCATTTCACACTTCTGTTTTCCTCCTGGGTGGTTTCAGTCCTGGTTTGTGGAGAGAGAAATCACAGTAAGGTACTGAGGATAAAGAAAAAAACAAGGGGCAACCTGGTCCACTCCTACCTCATATTTAAAACAAGTAGTTCCCTTTTAAAAGTAGATTCCATAATCTCCCTTTTAATCTTATCATATCCATATTCTCTTTTTTCTTTTCATAATAGATTGAATAGTCTACCTTTTGTCATTTTTATATCTTCCCCATTTTTCTTTTTAGAGTAGATTCAATGATCTGCCCATTTATCCTATTTTTTTCCTCTGAATAGACTCAATTATCTACCTCATATCCATATTCTCTTTTTCCTTTTCTTTTTTTAAACAAAAACTCTGAATCTAATCTCCTTGTTCAGCTTTTTTCCTAACCATTAACAATTAACAACTTGTAACCAACCATCATAAACAATGACAATATCCATAACTCATTAAACGACCCAAAACCTCCCATCACATCTCTTGGGAATGTGGGCATCATGTTCTTAAAATTACTTCCTGCTTTCTGGGGGAGAAGGCATCTTTAGGGGATCCTGAAAAGAAAATTCTGAGTTAATTGTCAAGTCCTATATCATTTGTCTAGTCGCTGCATAATGAGAAAGTACAGGGCTTGTTTCAAGTCCTTGTTCTAGTAGTCTGTCAGACTGGATCATCTCAGCTAGCCATCTCAAAATTGTTCTGAGCAGTTTGTAGTTCAAAGTCAATCTTTCCATGGTGTTAATCAACTTAATGGCTTTACCATAGTCCACGTGGAATCATCATTGTGGGGTCCCATCATCTTTTTGAAGATGTCAAAATTTCAAAGTTGCTGTTAGGCATGGTCATGGTTTACTGAAGGTGTTTTTTTTTTTTTTTTTTTTTTTTTGAGCAATCACAGTCTGAAAATGTCTGTCTCTTGGAACTATGAATGTTCTTCCCTAAAAGAAAAAAATCTTCAAGCAATTTCTCCCCACCATTTGTCTTGCCAAACTTATCCAAACTGGCCTTTGCTGATGCTTTCTTGTAACACGATGGTCCTGCCAATTCTTCTCTGAAAAAGCAGCAGTAAACCCTTTGTCCTAGGGAGCAGCATCAATGCAGTCTCCAACATACTGAGAAGGAGCCAGCAACTCGGAGCAGCAGTCACTGCCTCTATGGTCCACTGACACAGTTTGTAGCTAGTCCCAAGCTGGCCATAGCTTCTCCTTAGCAAGCCTCCTAGGCCAGCCTCAAACTCGGATCCTCCTGCCTCTGCCTCCTTCAGCAAATCCTACCGGCATGTGCCACCACAGCCAGCTGAGGGTAGCTCGGATCTGACCTGGGGCCCATAAGGCCACAGGCAAGCAGCTATTTTATGAATTCATACCACGAACGTTGGGCGCCAGATGTCTTAAAAGTTCTTATCAATAAAATCAAACCTGAGGCCAGTTATTGGGGTGAATGCTGGAAGATCAGAGAAACAGAAGAAGCCACAGCTACCTCACCTTGCCAGTTCCTCAGCTAATCCTGTTTCCTCAGACTGGAGTCCTCATCCAGAATGGTTCTCAGCTGAACTGTTGCTCCAAAGCCTGAAAGCTTAACCTGCCAAAAGCTTCTAGTTCCTGGCTTCACGCCTTATATACCTTTCTGCTATCTGCCATCACTCCCTGGGATTAAAGGCTCACTTCTTGGGATTAAAGGCATGTGTCACCATGCCTGGCTGTTTCTAATGTGGCCTTTAACTCACAGAGATCCAGAGGGATTTCTGCTTCTGGAATGCTAGGATTAAAGGCGTGTGCTACCACTGCCTATCCTCTCTGTGTAATATTGTGGCTGCTCTCTTCTCTGACCTTAGATAAGTTTATTAGTGTGCACAATATTTTTGGGAACACAATACCACCACACTGAATAATGACTATTTAATTGTATAAATGAAGAATGTTTTTATTATCCATTAATCAGTGCATGGACATCTAAGCTGTTTCCATTTCTTGAGAATTGTGAATAGAGCTGCAATGAACATAGATGAACAAGTATCTCTATAGCAGCATATAGAGTCCTTTGGGTGTATAGGAGTGGTATACTAGAGTCTAGGAGTGGTATAGCAAGATTGTATGATAGATCTACTTCTGCCTTTTTTAGGAAGTCCCACTAATTTCCCTAGTGAACAGTATCAGTTTGCAGTCCCAATAACAGTAAATAAGTGTTCCCCTCTCCCTACATCCACAACAGAATGTGCTGTCTTTGATTGTTATTAACCATTCTGACAGTATATAATCTTAGATGAACTTGTAAAATACTTTTAATTTTCAATTCTTTTGTGGGTAAGGTTGTTGAACATTAAAAAAAATTTCTTAGTCATTTATATTGATTCTTTGTGGAACTTTCTGGTTTGTTCCATACCCCCCATTTGTGTGTATATTCTAAACATACATCTTCTGTCAGATGCATGACTGGTAAAAATTTTTTGCCATTCTGTGGGCAGCCTCTTCACTTGATTTATGGTATGCTTTGACTTACAGAAGCTTTGTGGTTTCCTGAGATACCATTTGTCAATAGTTGGTTGTAATGCATGCACTATTCCGAAATCATTATCTGTGGCTGTAAATAGAAGAATATTCCACACCTTCTTTTCTAACAGATTCAGGATAGATCTATTTGTAGTTGAGTTCGAAATGGGATGTGGGATATGGATCTAATTTTCATTCTTCTACATGTAGTCCTGCTTGTCCAACACCAGTTGTTGAAGAGGCTGTCTTTTCTTCAGTACTTTTGGCCACATTGTCAAACCTAGGTTTCTTTATTATAACTGGGTTCTCAATTCTATTCCACTGATCAATGCTTTTTTTATGGCAGTACTATGATGTTTATTACTCTAGCACTGTAGTATACCTTGAAATCTGTGAAGGTGGAATCTCCAGCAGCATTTTTTTTTCAGGTTTGTCCTGTCTATCCTGGGTCTTTTGTTTTTCATATAAATTTTAAGAGTTTCCTTTTTTTTTCAATTTCTGTGATGAATTACATTGAGATTTTTAGGGGCAATTACATTTAATATGTACTTTGCTTTTGGGAGGATCCTATTTCAGCCATATTAATCCCACAATCCATGAGCCTGGGAGGTATTTCAATCATCTGGTGTCTTCTTCAATTTCTTTCTTCGGGGTTTTAAAGTTTTCATTATACAGCTCTTTTGCTTCATTTGTTTAGGTTTATTTCTAGATATCTTTTTGGTTGTTGAGAATGAGATTATCTCTTTGAGTTAATTTTCAGTTGGTTTGTCATTAGTATATAAGAAGGCTTTTGGGTTATTTTGTGTTTGTTAATTTTGCATCTTGACCATTTGCGGATGTGTTTAACTACTGTAGGAGTTTTTTGATGGAATCTGTAGGATCTTATATATAAATAGAAATATATATACATATATACATATATATAGTATGTAAACATAACTACTTTGACTTCTTCCTTTTAACTCTATCCCCATTATCTCCTTCTCTGAACCTAATGCTCTAGTTAATACTATATTGAACAGGAATGGAGAGAGTAAAATTCATGTCTTGTTCCTGATTTTTGTGGAAATACTTAAAAAATATTTTTCTCCTTTTTGATTTATGTTGTGTGTGGGCTTGGTGTATATTGTCCTTAATATGTTGAGACATACCTTCTGTATCCCTAGACTCTCTGGGACTTTTGTCGTGAAGCATGGTAGATATTTTTCTAGGGCCTTTTCTGAATCTAATGAGATGATGATGTAGCTTTGTCCGTGAATCTATTTATGTGGGAACTACACTTATTGATTTGCACAAAGCTGACTTGATTGTAGTAGACAATTTGTGGTATGTTCTTGGATTCAATTTTTAAGTATTTTATTGAGATTTTTTTTTTATCTATGATCACCAAGTAGCTTGAGTTATAATTTCCCTTTTTTTCTTTTGTGTCTGTGTCTAGTCTAGATATCAGTGCAATTCTGGTTTTTAGAAAGAATGTGGAAGCATTCTTTCTTGTTCTATTTTGTAAAAATGGTTTGAGAAGATTGCAAAACTCTGCAATGAATCCACTTGTGCTTAGAACTTTGTTTGTTTGCTTGTTGGTTGATTGGAAAGCTTTTTCGTCTTTTTATCTTTCTTCCCTTTTTAAATTTTTTATAGGTGTCAACTTTCTATTTCACTCACCACAGAGTACTGAGACCACCTCAAAACACTCCACTTGCAAAGACTGTAGATATTATCAAAGGTATAAAAACATACTTGGGAACCAAAAGAGAATAGTAACGTGGGTGAGAAATGCTGACGCGAGAGGTTTGTGACAGGTATTATGCAAAAGGTTAAAGGTTAAAGGTTCAAAAATAGCCCCAATTATTTCAACCTAACTTAGTCTTTGTGTACAGACATCTTTTTTTTTTGGGGGGGGGGTGTTATACTCGCAGCTGATCCTCTGCCAATTGTGTTTCTTACTTTGGAGGAGCTGGATTTTAGAGGTGACCCTCCTGCAGCCTCCAAGTGTCATGGGGCATTCACTTTTTGGGAGGATCATCTTTGCGGTTATTTCAAGTGGGTAAGATCTGGTAATTTTGCTCTTATGTATTTATTAAAGACATTACTAAAACCATAAATTACCCAGTTGTGTTAAACTGCAAAGTTTAGGTGTTTAATAGGAAGTTGGTCAGTTAATTTAAAATACATCTAAAGGGGGGAAATGTTACATTGTTTCCAGCCAGGGTCTCCTGTAACTTAAGTTGGCTCTGAACTTGTGATCTTCCTGACTGTTTCCCAAGTGCTAAGATCATAGGCATATACCACTATACCTTCTTTAGGAGAAATTATTAAACCATTGAATTTTTCAAAGAACATATAGGAAATAAAATAGACATCATGCTTATCGTAATATGTAATTTTGTATCACTGTGGCTAAGACATCTTGTTCAGCATGTAAAAGGACCTGCTTTATGTATGTACACTCAGTGCAATAAAAAAAATACCATAAGATTTCACAATATTGCAATATGAATAGGTGTTGAATGTCCTGTCCATTTTTTTTTCCTGTATGGCAAAAGAAAATTATTTTGAAAATCACAGAAGCTTGGATAAAAATGATGATTTTGTACCCAGATAATTCTGTACTATTACAGATTCAGTTACAGGGAGATTCCTTCAACATTTCAGAGATGATGTTCTAGCTTTCATGAGAATGTTGTCAATTGCAGTACAGGAGGGAAGAAATTGTTTCTTCACAGAAGAGTTACCCCAGATGCCCACTACCATTGGCTCACTGTGTTAGAATCCACATGTACACATTGGCCCAATTCTGAATCAGCTTGAACTTTGACTAATGATTCCCAAAGGTCAAAATCAGAGCTCTTCCCCAGGATCTTGGCAATAATGAACAAGGTGCCTGAGAATGCCTCGTGTCCAAGATGTGCCCTGCCTGGGAGGCTTTCTGTACTGTGTCAATCTCATTGCTTATGATGGATTTTAACCTGTTAAGTTAAATTAAACCTCTTTGAATTGTTTTCTCTTCTTGGTTTAATTTCGGTATGTTGTGCGCTTTAATGAATCCATCCATTCCATTTAGCTTTTCCAATTTGTTGGAATCATGTTTGAAGTGTATCCTTGCCCTCCTGGATTTCATTGATGCCTTTGTCTGAGCTCCTTTTCATCTGTAATTTTATTAATGCAGGCCTTTCCTGAGCTTCCTTTCGTTAATTTGGCTGAAAGTTTGTCAAAATTATTAAACTGCTCAAAGAACTAACTCTCCATTTCATTATTTCTTTTTATTTTTTTCATTTCTATTTTATGAATTTCTGCTCTGATTTTGATTATTTATCAAAGTCTGCTGTCTTTGGTTGTTTTTTGTTCTTGCTCTTCCAAGGCCTTAAGGTTCCCGATTAAATTGTTTATTTGGACTCTCTTTGATTTTTTTTAAATGTAGGCACTTAACCTTATAAATGTTCCCCAAAAGATTGCTTTCATTGTATCCCATAGATTTTGGTAGCTTGTGTTTTCATTTTAGTTCAATTGTAGGAGATTTTTAATTTCCTCTTCCTATTTCTACCATGATGGATTCATTATTCAGTACTGTGCTGTTTAATATTCGTGACTGTTTATTTTTCATGACTTTTATTGCTAGTGGTATTTGCCTTAGTTCACTGTGGTCAGCTAGGATAAAAGAAGTTACTTCGGTTTTTCTGTATTTGCTGAGACTTGCTTTGTTTTCTAAGTCAGCTATCTCAGTGATTCTGAACTGAAGGTAAACTGCAGTTTACCATTTTCATTAAAACAAGCTTAGAGGATGCATCATCTGATTTCTAGAGCTCAGATGGTGGCATTTAAATGGAACTAACTGGACCAAGCAATCAGAGAGTATTTTGAGTGCATTTTCCAGGTTAATGTAACATAACTCACAACTCAAATTAAATAGCATTCAGTCTGGAGAAGTAGCTTATGAATCATGAAAAGCTGTCTGTAAATATATAGTTACACTTGTTTCCTAGTATTTGTCAAGAGAATGCAGGATTGTCCTTTTCTTTTTCATTCTTAGTGGTGCCAGGAACCAGGCCCTTGCACATACTAGGCAAAACACTTTAGCTTACTCATATTTGGTTATCAGAGACAGTCTTACCAACTAGTTCAGGATGGTCTTAAACTCACATAGATAAGTTGTCTCTATTTTCAGAGTGCTGAGACTAAAGGCATGAGCCGCCACACCTGGAGCATCCCTAGTCTTTAAAGGTGGGTTTCTTACCAACAGTTTTTAATCTTTCTGAGTAATTGCATACAAGTGTGTTCATACATACACCTACCAAACTGAAATCAGACACTCAAATGAAGTTTGCCAGAAGTTTCTGTGGCTGATAATCCAAAACAGCTGTTTACCTCTAAATACACTAAGAGTGGTTAAGTGAAGTAAATATTCTTGCAGCTGTAAATGTCGGGGGCATAGTAAGCAATGGAGTGGCAATGATAGAGCTCAAGAGCTTTGAAGCAATGCTGCTTGAAGACTTTGAAGACTTTTAATTTCAGCAGTGCAGAAATTAAGATAGGGATGTGAGGACTCAGAAGACAAGAATTTGATCCAAGTATTCTTGAGCAATGTATTGTGGCTTGAGTCATGATTTGAAGGGATTGAAGGCTCACAAATGAAAGTTGGCATCTTGATTCCTGATCCCCATTTCCACATGTGTGCACCCCTTATAACCCAGAGGCCCATTTAGGTGCTCAGCAGAGAGGAGGTTGTGGTTGATCATATAATCACTTGCTATATATTGTGACTCTGTGCAATAAAACAGGACTAAACATTAAAAAAACAAAGAGAAGGATGGGTACTCCCTAGCATTTGGATGTAATGTTTTGTGTAGATCAGTTAGATCTATTTGATCTATGACATTATTTAGTGCTATTGCTTCTCTGTTCGTTTATGTCTAGACAGAGTCCATTGGTGAAACTGGAATGCTGAAGTCACCTAGTAATAATTAATATGCTGGGGTAAGGCTGTTACTTTATATTTAGTAGCATTGCTTCATGAAGATTAGAATTTGGTACATACATATTTAGGACTGTAATATCTGCTGATGGAGTGTCCCCTTGATCAGTATGAAGGGACTTCTTTGTCTCTTCTGAATAATTCTGGCTTGCAATTTATCTTGTCAGCTATTTTCTGCTTGTTTCCTAGTTCTATTTACTTAGTATATCTTTGCCAATCATTCCACTCTAGATAGTTTCTGTTGGTGGTGGTAACGTGTATCTCTTGGAGGCAGCAAAATGATGGAAGCTGTTTTAATCCCAGTCTGTTAGAGGCCTTTGATGTTCAAAATTATTACTGAAATATGTGAATTAATCCTGCCATTTTGTTGATTTTATGGTGGTTTTTGTTTGTTTGTTGTTTTGTTTGTTTGTTGTTTGTTTTTGTCTTGCTTTGTTTAGTCATTGACCCAACATTGTTAAGTTGTCACATTCTTGGATAGTCTTATCCTTTTCTTCAATCCTAAGGATTCCTCTCAGTATTCACTCTAGGGCCAGCTTGGTGGTAATAAATTCCTTTAACTCACTTTAATCATGGGAAGTTTGTTTGTTTGTTTTTTTTCCCCTGATAGATAGCTTTACTGAATATAATAGTCTAGGCTGGCATCTATAGTTTCTCAGAAATTTTACTACACTGACCAACCCTGTCCATTTTATAAAGTCCCAGTTGGAACATAAGCCGCTGATCTAGTATAGCTGCCTTTGGGTATAACTTGGTCATTCTTGCATCTTCTAATATTGTTTCTTTAATCTGTATGTTCGCTGATTTGATCATCTTATGACATGGGGAATTTATTTTCTGATCCTGTCCAATTGGGTTTCTGTGTCCCTCTTGTACCTCTTTAGATATCTCTTCTCTTAGATTTGGAATTTTTTCTCCTATGACTTTCTTGAAAACATTTGTGTGCTTTTGACATGGGTTTCCTCTCCTTTTTTTCTGTATCCATTGCTCGTAGGTTTAGTCTTTCTCTAGCCTCACCTTTTCTGCATGTTCTGTTTATGGCTTTTGTAGATGTATCATTTTTAAATGAGCCATCCAATTCCTCTAGCTTATCCTTAAGCCTCCATATTCTGTCTTCCACCCAGTCTATTCTATTGTTAAGGCTTTCCATTGAGTTTTTTATTTAATGTATTTAATGTTAAATTTTTCTTTTGAATTTTTCTTTTGGTTTTTGTCTTCTTTATAACTTCTCTATTAAACTCTATTTTCATATATTGTATTGTTTTCTTTATTTCATTCAACTTTTCTTTCTTGGACATATTTGTAGTTGCTATTCTGAAATCATTGTTCTCTGTGTCATCTAAGCTGCATTCCTCAGGGACTATTACTATGGAGTACTGATCTGTGGTCAAGCTGCATTGTCTTCATTTTTGTACTATTTTTGTCTTTTGATGGGACCTGGGCATCTGGGGTCATTGGCATTGTCTTTTGATGTGTATATCTCTCCCACATTTTTTTGACTGGGCATTTGTATCTCTGTGTGTCATTACTCCACCTTGTCAGGCTTTAAAAACAACTAAGTAGTGTTTGAGGCTCAGTTTGTGGACCATTCAGTGTTGATGTTTGATGTGTGTGCTGGAGTATCAGAAGTTTTCCTAGCTCATTTAGTGCTAAAGAAATATCCTTCTGTATACTGTGAATACATATTATTCTCATTGGTTAATAAAAAGCTGACAGGCCAGTAGCTAGGCAGGAAGTATAGGTGGGACAGCCAGAAATAGAGGACTCTGGGAAAAAGAAGGAAGAATCAGAGGAGATGCCAGATAGCTCTTGAGCGAGACATGTAGAAAGTGAGGCAATAAGCCATGAGCCATGTGACAAAGCATAAATAGAAATATGGGATCATTTAAATGTAAGAGTTAGCTAGTAACAAGCCAGAGCTATTGGCTGAGCATTTATAAATAATACTAAGTCTCTGTGTGGTAATTTGGAAGCAGCTGCCAGGGTGGGGAATGGGCCATCAGGACAGGAAAATTTCTGATTACAATCTAGGGCAAGGTAAAACTTCTGACCACACAAATGAATAATAAAGCTATCAGGTTCTGTAGAAGATATATGAGGCTCTTCACATAGTCCACAGGTGGTGGACGCTCAGATTGTGATAGCATTGGGTAGTGCTACATGTGGGAGGCACATTTGGCCCTCTACAGTTCTCAGTGGCAGGAGCTAAATCCCAAACCTTTAGATGGTGTTACCTGTGGGAGGCACACAGTTCTTCATGATGCTCAGGTGGTGTGGGTATGGGTGGAGCTCAGGTTTGATATTAGAGTTACTTGTGAAAGGCACAAAGCTCTAAGCACTGTGCTTAATTGTCAGGAACTGGGGTCACAGACCAAGTGGGGAACACTAACTGTGGGTGGTTCATAGTTCTGTGTGTAGTTCTCAGGTGTCTGGAGCAGGGACTGAGGTGTGGGCTTGGTGGTCTGGAATCTTTTCTTACACAATGGTGCATGTAAATCCATCAAAATTATCACACATACACACATGAACACAGGAACTCTCTCCTAATCCCCCAATAAACACACACACACACTGACGACTACCAGCTAAATAACACATCTTCTTACCTTTCTGGTGAGAACCCATTGGAAAAACTCTTTTTGAGCGCTGAAAAGGTGAGCCAGGGGGCAAGCCATCAGGAGGTTATTTTGTGGGTTGGTTTAATTTATGGGGTTTATTTGTATCCTCTACAGTTCAGCGGGAAACTTTGTAAATGATGTTCACAGGCACTAAGCTGTGATAACTGAACTGATGAGTTAAAGACTTGACTGAACATTTAATGTTGCTTATTAAATAATTATGATGAGGTTTGATGAATAGCTCTGATTCCCTGAACTTCCAACTGAGATTTTCAGCATGAGTTTCATTAAACAGAGGCGGATGGAGCCTGCTGCAACCCAGCTGCAAATGAGCTTGTGAGACATTTGAACTGGAAACATTCAAATGTGGGGAATTCAACTATCTTGGTCTATTTTTCTTGGTCTCAAAACTAGTATTTCATTTTCATTTGATGATGAAGTTGAGGCAAATCATCCCATGTCTATGGGGCTTTCTAAAATATCATTGCAAGCTATCTCCATATGTAATTTATGAAAAATTAATCTATATTCTTTGTGAAATGAAGAAGCCTATTCAACTTAAAAAATAAAAGTCTCATCCTGCTATGTCAATCACCATATAAGAGTATATTAGGCCGGGCGGTGGTGGCGCACGCCTTTAATCCCAGCACTCGGGAGGCAGAGCCAGGCGAATCTCTGTGAGTTCGAGGCCAGCCTGGGCTACCAAGTGAGCTCCAGGAAAGGCGCAAAGCTACGCAGAGAAACCCTGTCTCGAAAAACCGAAAAAAAAAAAAAAAAAAAAAGAGTATATTAGATAACATGTGCCCAAAGCAGAAGAGCTGAGAAATACAGCAACTTATTAATGCTGCTGCCTCAAAGTCATGTGTTCCTTGCACAGCATCTGTCTCCTGCCTTAGAAATGACCCCATATACTGTGACAAGGACTTATTAGATCATCCAACAACATGATTTCAAATAAGAACATCTTAGCAATGCATGCCTTCTATACTATATTTTAAACATTTTAAGCAGCTGTAGTGTTACATTGTGGCAAATATAATTTATGTATCTACTTACAATTCATATTTAAGTTTTTATGTTGTTGAAAGTTTTTATACATGTCATGGTAAATTTCTCCATAGGAGAAAAAAAGTAGCCTGCCACATGGGGAGAGGTCACTTGGCTCTGTGAAAGGTGAGCTACCTTCAGAGAGGCAGTGGAAGGTGGTGGTTAAGAGTGTGGGTTCTAGAACCTCACTAATTTAGTCTCTATTCCCAAATCTCAGTCCAAATGCCACACAAAGAAGCTTATGCCCAGCATTGGTGATTCAAAATTCTGGGACTGGGCCTTAAGCAGCTAAAACTATACCTTAGAAAATTCCTGAATGCAGAACACTTCTTTTAGTTTGCTGAATTCCTAGTGGCATAGAAACATTGATCTGACTAATAAATAAAAATTCAGCAGAGCTCAATTTAAATTTAATTTAGTTATATGTTAATCCAAAAATAGTTAAGAGGATTTTAAAAATTTTCAGGATATCACTAAGTTTCCCAAGCTGCTCCTGAACTTGCAATTCTCCTGTCTCAGCTCCCAAGTAGCTGGCATTATAGCATGTACCACCATGTTTCACCTTTTTCTTTTCATAATTTTTATATTTCTCAACAATAGCTGCATTCTTTAACTATGTAAATAGTACATAGTAGCCTTGATTTTAGCTTTTGACCTATGAAAACAATGACAAAAATGTTTTTTTTCCCCCATCAGAGCCATTTTATATGCCTGGGTATTATTTCCCAGAGTTTATTTTCTATTTTGTGTATTATTCACCTTTCATAATAACACAGATGAGCAGTTGCCGCTATTTTCTGTATAGCTCTTATAGGAACTCACCCATTCTACTTGGCTGAAGATTTGTTTGTTCACATTTTGGAGGAAAATACTGGCAGAAACATCACAGGTAAGCATAGTAATGTCTGCACATACTGGTTAGTTTCGAAGGTTATAAAATGTAATCATATAAATATCATAGTAGGCTATTCTTAAATCCATGATAGTTTAAATGTAGCATCTTGTCCTACCCTCACACCCATCTTTCTAACAAACAAAACTAAATTAAAAAGCAGGTACATTTTGTAGAAAGTATAGAGTATCATTGCCTGCTCCAAACGCTGACTTTGTTTATATTCCTTAGCTAAGATCAAATCAAAGATAAGGGAAAGCAAAAATATGCAACATATGGCAACAATGCATCATAAAGGAAATCGTGGAGCAAGCTTAAGTTACATGAACAGCAACAAAAACAAAATTCTTGCCCAAAGTTATTTTATGAGTGACACCTGCCGTGACGTAACAGCAAAAAACAATCAAGAAATAAATGAAGTAAGTCATGATGTCAGTGAAATTTCTTGAAGTTTCCAGGCCCACTTTCAACAGCCTTCCTGGAAAGTTGGCCCGCTTTGCCTTGGAAGAAAGCTGTCAGTCTTGCAAAATATCAGCACAATGATTAGTGAAAGCACGCCAGACTTTATCATTTTCTTCCACATTCCACCTACCAAATAAACAATATCATCTAAGAAAAGGGGACCCATAAACCCAAACCACCCTGCAGTGTTCTTTTCTGAAAGATAAGAGGCATTGGCAGAAGCAGTGGAATACAAACTGAGAAGTAAAAATCATCATAGAAGAAAGAAACCAAATGATTCCAAAACATATTGTCCCCCAAATTATGAGATACCAGTCGCTAAAATAATTATGACACCCTATAGATAACAATAAAAAAATACAAATTTTATTCCGATCTAAGAGTTGTGGACAAGCACTTCAGTCTTTAGGCAAGCAATAAACAGATTTTGGTAGCGTTCAAATCATGTTTCTGCATTCTCTCTTTTTAAAACAAGGCAGCCAGACTAAAACAACAGTTGCTCTAGTTTCACAGGGTTCTCATATACGTGATAGTCTGGTGTATACTGTTTCTGCAGTTTGGGGGAGGTGGGAAAGGGGGTAGAACATTTCTTCTTCTAAACTAAAATAGCACATTTAAAATCACAGGGAAGAAAGTCTATAGGCAGATAATCACCTCATGCTTCATGTCAGCACGGTGAATGGAGGGAAGCACAAGTGTCTTGACTGCCATCAAGGAACAGTAGCTCTAGAACAGGCTTAATGCTTCACCCCAATGAATGTTCTCATAGTTAGTTGTTAGGATGGGCAGCATAAAACTTTCAGTCATAGTTAAATTTTGGTGGCAGTGATTTATCATACTTTGGCTTGGGATGTTCTTAGATTTAAGCACTTACTTTCTTGACTGTTTTCTGTGTAGATGAGGAAGAGTTGAAGAGCCTGGGAATGAGGAGGCTGGTAGGAAGGCTGCCCAAGATCAGAGACTGAGAAAACACATTCGTCAGGTCTAACTCAGAAGCAGAGCTTTTGTATCCACTCTAGTCTGTCTTCCACATGGACTAATCTAACTTCCAGAGCCCCTAGGAACTGCTTAGACTGCAAGTTCCTTCACTTGCTGCAGGGGAGTAGCCATCATTGAGTATTGAGGCTAGTTTGAGACAAGAATTAAGGTTCTTGGGGTTCTTGGGTTTTATCTTTGAAATCAACTTAATGATAAACAACACGCTCAATTGTAGTAGTCTGTCCAAAAAAAAAAAAAAAAAAACCAAAAACCAAAAAACAAAAAAACAACAAAAAAAACCCATCACTTTTCCCCTTAAAATTTTCTGAACATTTTTGTCTATACACAGACACACACACACACAGACACACGCACACACACACACACACACACACATACACACACAGACCCACACACATGCATGCACATACATGCATTCACAAGACTGTAGTCTAACTGATATAAAAATTGTATAACTATAATTATCAGTGACTATTCATATGCTATATATATGTGTGAGTAAGCCATATTATACATTTCCTTCAGAATAATACAATATATCCACTTACTTCAATTTTAAAATTAGGTGTGTATCCATAATCAGACATTTTCTTATATTATGATACTATTTAATCTATTTAGTAGTGATATAATGCCAATTTCCATTTGTTAAAATCATTTAAACCTCTAGAAGATAGTCACACTTTTGTAGTATATTGATGGAAAACAACCTAAATATTTTTTAAATGATGAAAACAATAATATATGTTAATATGAATAAAGATAATAGAGTAATGGAAAGCCCAAATGGGTGATATAAACACCCCATAGGTCTTTGACACAGGGGAGGGAAGGGAAATCGGGAACCTAGGGGAGAAGTAACTATTTCCTTTTCTGCCAGCCCTCCCACAGCCACATGGGGCAGGTGACTCCTGATCCTTCTTAGCATAGCATTATCAAAATGTCTTGCACCTTCCCAGTCAGGTAAGGAAGTATAGGAAAGATATGCTGTCCACAGAAATGAAGGGGTTAAGTGGGCTTTGAATTGAATTTAAACCATGAAACAGAATTGATGTGTCTCCTTTATTGTTCAGAAGCCAATAGAAGCTCGTGATCCAATCCACTCCATTTATTTCTGTCATGCTGAGCTAAAGGATAGAGCGCTTTCTTACTCTAATAAGTGAGTAGCCCTGCCTCCCTCATTGCTGGTGTATCTTTGCTGACCTATATTTCTCTCATATGGATGGATCACCGCTAGTGAGTTCGACAGACGCTATAATATCATTATGCAAATGCCAGCTCAGTGCCACTTAGGAATCTCATGGACTGATCACTTCATTATCTGCCTTATCAGAAAATACAAGAGAATTGTGTTCCATACTCGATGAGATGAGAACATAATTTAAATGAAGTAGTTTCCTGTCTGACTACTCTGCGGCTACCGTGGCAGAGGAGGAGGGCTGGTCATAAAAGCCTGATGGCAATAGACACCTCAGGGCTAGGGGACTGCTGAGCCGGCTTCCTGTGCTCTGCCCTCTTCTTTTTTTTTTCCAAATAAGAGCGGACGATAAGACACCAGGCAGCATTTACTTTGCTCACCTGCTGTCATATGCCCTTGAAAAGTGTCTGTCTTAGAATAGAAGCAGTTTAGCCCTATGCCTGGAGAGGCAGGTTGTTTAGAAAAATCTCTCAAACCTTAGGATCAGAAGACCTGGATTCTCCAGACAGGGATCCTGGTGAGACATTGAGTATTTTACATTATTCCTTTTTTAAAAATCACTTGACCTATTTAGAGCCCATATCTATAAAATCAGGGACTTAATGAAGTCTACATTTAAAGACTCTTTTAGCAATAGCATTCTTTTCTTACCTGGAATGTTAATCTGATATGCTTTTGTTAAGCTTTATTGTATAAATACAAAGTATGGCCATTGGTAAAACATGACTATATTAAATTACACAATGGCAGTTATCGTGAGTTCCTGTTAGAATGGTATATATGAAAGTGTAAATTTCATGCTGTAGATTATGATATATATATATATAATTACCAATAAAACTAATGAACCAAGCACCTGAATTCAACTCATGACACTGACCATCATGTGCTGGGGTCCTGGCCTAACTACTCAGCTCCTAGGTTGACATCTAGCCGGAAATACACTCTCACATGTTTTCTTCCTGAGAAATTCCTACTGGCATGAAACAACCACCCAGTTGTCACTTTATCTGTCTAATTATATGGTGACGTAAATGGCATTGTGCTTAGACTTTGTGACTTGACCTCTCCTATTGGAATCTAGTTGCTTTTCTGCAGTTGTCTTCTGTGTGTTTACACCTACCATAGTCACTAAGGCAAAATGTGCCTGGCATACAGCAAGGCTCTGTAAATGTTCAGTCAACACAGGTCAAAATAGACCAGATGACAGAATGCTCTGGAAAGGCCCTGTGATGGAGATTTCCCCTCACATGAGGGCTGTGAGAAGTGAGTAATGTTCCCTATGACCCCAAAGGAGAAGTCTCCATAGAGATAGCTACAAAAGAGAGGCTCAATGCCTGTTGGAAAAGAAATTGATTTGTTCTCCTTAGGCCAACTTTAAATATGTTTTTGATTCATTTTTAAAAAAAAAACACTCCTTTTTTCCTTTTATTATTTTTTTATTTTATAATTAATTTAATTTTACATATCAGCCACAGACTCCCCTGTCTTCCCTTCTCTCGCTGCCTCCCCATCCACTCCCCATTCCCAAACATTTCTTTTTTTTTTTTTCATGAAGGAAAGAAGTTTTGATGCTCAAATGTTACAAAAAGAAATAGTGACTCTTGATTATGTAGCTCAGGTTGGCCAGAATCTCACATCCCCTTAACACAACATTTCAGTGCTGGAATTCCAGGCATTCACTGCCTGTTCATTCTTTTTTTTTTTTCCTTTCTTTTCTTCTATTTTTTTTCACTTTACATACCAACCACGGTTTCCCTTCTCTCCCCTTATCCTACTTCCCCCAACCCCATCCACTCCTCTGAGAGGGTAAGGCCTCCCTTGGGAAGTCAACAAAGTCTGACATACCAAGTTTAGGCAGGGCTAAGCCCCACCCCCTGCATCAAGGCTGAGTAAGTTATCCCTCCATAGGGAATGGGCTCCAGCAAAAGCTAGTTCCTGCCAGGGATAAATCCTGGCCCCACTGCCAAGGGCCCTATAAACACATCAAGCCACACAACTGTCACCCACATTCAGAGGGCCTAATTCTGTCCCATGCAGGTTCCCCAGATGTTAGTCCAGAGTCCCTGAGCTCCCACAAGCTCAGGTCAGCTATCCCTATGATTTTCCCACCATGATCTTGATCCCCCCTCCCTTGCTCATATAATCCCTCCTCCCTCTCTTCAACTAGACTGCAGGAGCTTGGCCTAGTGCTTAGCTGTGGATCTTTACATCTGCTTCCATCAGTTACCGGATGAAGGTTCTATGGTGACAATTAGGATCTCCCTAACCCCATAATGGCTCCCTCTATCAAGAAAAAACATTTCATACAGTATATTTTCATCGTGTTTTCCCCTCCCCAACTCCTCTCAGGTCGTCATCCCCATGCCCCCTCCTCCCCTCACACACACACACACACACACACACACACACACATCCCTCAATACCTCTCTGCAGAAAGCCCTCTTTAGTTCACAGCTTTATTAAAATGACTCCAGTCCCAGGGGTCTGCCTGTAGACTAGAACAACTTTGATTGAACAATGACACACAATGGAAGGCTTACATTAGACTTTTATGAAAATGCTCTGCCTATGAAACAATTCCACTGAAGTTGGAAGTCCCTGGGGCAGGTTAGGATTTGTACATATTGGCTTCAAGTCAGGGAGACACCAGAAAGTGCTATAGAAATGCTGCAAGAAAGGTTTCACCCACTTTAGTAGATGTTTTTCAAATTTTCAATTGTAGTGCTTAGAATACACTAGTGGTCTCAACTTTTTCCCAGAATTCTAAAGCAGAACACTTTGTAGACACACAAAATACCTTTGTTGAATAAATGAATGAAAGAGAAAACAGGAGTAACATAAAGTTAGTTCCTTTCATTTTCAGTTGAGTAGGTCATAAAATTGAAGGTAGGTAAGGTGACATTCATCTGTAATCCTAGAATTTGTAATGCCAAGTCATGATGATCCTGTGTTTGAGGCTACCCTTGGATACAAGGCAAGATCCTGTCTAAAAAGAGTGATATAAAATTAAAGACAGGGCGTTTGACACTGAAGAACTGGTAATTGTCATACTTCATTCATTAACAAAGAAAAATGAAAATGAAAAATGCTAGGAAATCTCTTCCTAGATTCTCAAGTTGATCAGTAGCCACATTCTCCCTGTCTTAGTCTATTATTGTTATTCCACACAAGCAACTGGGGGTATCAAAGTTCCTGCAGCTGGGAAGAATCACCTTGAAAGGCCGTTCTTATTCCTTGGGAAATCCCGTACCAGGACTCATGTCATCTGATCGCTCTTCAAACAATTATTACATTACAAATACGCGCCAACACTTCTGCTCCAACTCTAGTGGCGTCAGAAAACGAACAGGCTATGCTTTCTGTCTAGTGGACTCCTAAAATTTCATATGACAATAAAACAATTAGTGAGTCCAATCTCTGTCCCTATCTCTGTCTCTGTCTGACTGTCTGTCTGTCTCCCCCCCACCCCATCTCTCTCTCCATAACTCAGCTCAGCAAAAACTCCATGTCTGGTACTAGAAACCAAACCAACTCCCTGGAGCTACTGAGGTCACGGATCTTGGAGGAAAACCCACAACTGCCACTTTACCAAACCAGCATCAATTCCTAATTACAGTTTAAATAGTTATTCTTATAACTGTAGATAAGTGTACCTCTTAACTTTCATCAAAGCATCTTCTCTTGGCGACAGATGGGAACCATTACAGAAAAATACAATCAATCAAAATGCAGGAAAAAAGTGATTGTGTGGTATACAGCTCCCAGAGATCCATCTACAATACTACTCCAGCGCCTAAGGCTTAGGGAAACTTAGGGAACATCTTGGAAAGGGAAGTGGAAACACTTTAAGAGTCTGGGGACCAGGTCTCTAATGTGAGATTTTGTGATGATATTGTGTTCCCCAAAATATTGTGCACCCAAATAAACTTATCTGGGGTCAGAGAACAGAACATCCACTAGACATAGAGGCCAGAAAATGGTGGCATACACACACCTTTAGTCCTAGCATTCCAGAAGCAGAAATCCCTCTGGCTCTCTGTGAGTTCAAGGCCACACTGGAAACAGCCAGGCATGGTGACACATGCCTTTAATCCCAGGAAGTGATGTCAGAAAGCAGAAAGGTATATAAGGCGTGAAGACCAAGAACTAGCAACTTTTAGCTGGTTAAGCTTTTAGACTTTTGAGCAGCAGTTCAACTGAGATTCATTCTGGATGAGGACTCAGAGGCTCCCAGTTTGAGGAAACAAGATCAGCTGAGGAACTGGTGAGGTGAAGTGGCTGTGGCTTGTTCTGCTTCTCTGATCTTCCAGCATTCACCCCAATACCTGGCTCCAGGTTTGATTTTTTATTAATACAACCTGTTAGGATTCAGGCTGCAAGATTTTGTCTCCTAGAAATATCAGGGAAGCTACACCTATGATATCTCAGTAACATGTCTGCATAATGAAGACCTGAAAAGGAGAACTCCAATAGACAAACTAACATGAAGGGAGGGATTTCATGGAACCATGACCGGAGACGAAGAAGTGCAAGCAACAAAAAAATGTTGAGAGTAGGGAAATGGTCATGCTGAAGAAAGAGAACACCACTTGGTTTTCCAATACTAACTGCTCAGCCTGAGATAGTATACATACAGAATATTATATCAACTGAGCAGACTGTTTTTTATATATTTAATAATAAATATATATGTAAAAACAATTAGAGAACAAGAGGCCATGAATTTGAGACAGAGAAAGAAGCTACATGGGAGAAAAGAAATGATGTATGGGAGGAAAGAAGGGGAAAATGATGTAATTATATTTTAATTTCAAAAATATTTTTAACACTCAGTGAGTGTAACAAAAAAAACAACAAACAAACAAACAAAAACAGCAAAAGCATCACCAATGGGAAAGCCTCAACCCATAAGAAGGAATTATTATCTCAAGTTTGTAAGGCAGGGTCAAGGAAATACTGTGCTAATACTTCAATAAAGAAAAAAATAAACAAGCATGCCCACAACTTCCAAGAACTGTGGGATATGATCAAGAGGGCAAACCTAAGAATCCACAGAATAAAGGGAGCAGCTTAAACACATGCTGAAGGCACATCCACACAACAAATTACAGCAGAAAATTCCCACATGTAGAGAACAAAATGAACATTCAAATGTAAGGAACATTTAGAACCTAAAATAGACCTAACCAGAGAAGCATCGCTCCATAACATAGTATTGATGTGAATCAAATGAGTAACAACAAAAGCTGTAAGTGAAAAATGCCAGTCAGCTGCAAAAGGAAGCTCCAGAATAATGTCAGATCTCTCATCAGCAAGCCCAAAGCCCAGAACGTATGGAATGATGTGATCAAGCCCTAAAAGGAAATAACCATTAACCGGTGATTCTCCATACAACAAAACTGTCCCTTAAGACGGACTGTCCAGTGACAAATGTTCAGCTCTGAAAACAGATACAGGCGACATTATATACATTTAATTTAACGGGTTATATTTGTAATATGTATGTGTGTGAAAATACATATATGCATGAAACAACAATCAGTGAATAAAAAGACCATCAATTTGAAGGAGAATAGGAAGAAGCATAGAGGAAGCTTTGGAGGAAGAAAATGGAAAGGAGAAATACTGTAATTTAATTATAATCTCAGAAATAAAGAAACAAGAAACATCTCAGGGCAAACACAAACTGCAGCATTGGTGATCACAAAACTAGCAATATTGTGGTGATAATATTGCCCAGGAGATAATTCTGGGCAACTATACATAGAGAAGAAAGAAAAGCAACCTCAGAAACAGCACAGGAAAGAAAGAAATTTCACGAGTGTAGCAGAC
The DNA here is from genome assembly GCF_049852395.1 of Peromyscus maniculatus bairdii. Taxonomy (NCBI): domain Eukaryota; kingdom Metazoa; phylum Chordata; class Mammalia; order Rodentia; family Cricetidae; genus Peromyscus; species Peromyscus maniculatus. Next base: position 70,926,412 of record NC_134870.1, on the reverse strand, counting down.
GATCAAAGGAGAGCATGATAGAAGTCCATCCCACCCCCCAACAGGACGCTATCAAGTCTCTAGTACAAATAAAGAAAAAGAAAAAAAAAAAACAGAAATGATCCAACCAGCAACCACAGAAAACAATAAAATAGTAGCAATTAGTAAATACCTTTCAATGATATACTGAGATGTAAGTGACCTAAAGTCCCTAACAAAGAAATTTGTTGATTGGGTTAAATATATTTATTTGACTTTTTGTTTCAAGAAGCACACACCTCACTGGCTGGAAAACAAACCAAAACAAAACAACAAAGACCAACAGTCAACTGGAAAGCCATCTGGCAAAACTATTCTGACATTCGAAAGGTAAATTTCAAACTAAAATTACGCAAACAAACTAAAGAAGTCCACTATATACCATTAAAAGAACATCCACAAGGACTATATAAAAACTATGTGTGTGTGTGTGTGTGTGTGTGTGTCTGTGTGTGTGTGTGTGTGTGTGTGTGTGTGTGTGTGCTCAATGTTGAGGCTTCCACTTTTACACACAAAAATACAAACTACATTATTAGACATTAAAGGTCTGATAGGACCTGGAACAATAGCAGGTGGTTACAATACTACTCTTCAATTTTAAGTAGAACATCCAAACTAAGAACCAACAGTGATATCTCAGACTTAAACCACAGGTCAAGTGAACCCAGCAGCTGCCTGCAGACCACACCATTTTCAAGGGTTAAATTTCATTGTCAGTGTGACTGAGTTGGAATCATACAGAGGACACAGCTCTCGGCATGTCTTTCAGTGTCTCCAGAGAGGATTACTGAGGTGGCCAACTCCAGGTAAATATGAGTAGGGACTCTCTTATTGGCTGGGGTCCTTGGCTAGATAAAACCGGAAGAAAGAAGAAAGCAACATGAGCATCAGCCGCTGTGTCTCTCTTTGATTGCTGACTCTAGGTTCAATTAAGCAGACACCTCAAATTCCTTCTGCCATGCATTCCCCACTGTGATGGGCTGATGCATTCCTCATATTAAAGGGCTGTACCCTCAAACAACACTATACTTTTTCCTCCCTTTTTTATTCTTTGAAAATTCCATAGATCTTTACAATGCATCATAATCCTACCTGTCCCCCATAATTCCCCTCCATATTGCCTAGCCCCCTTTCCCATCAAGTCTAATCAGTAATTCTCATATACCATGTCTGGGGTGTTATCCACTTGGTCATGAGTACCCTGTCAGTGGTTACCCCTAAAAGAACTATTAGCAGAACCTAATAGCAGAAACTATTCATTGTCATTAGCTACTCAGCCGGGATGGGGCCTTGGGTGTTTCTCTCACGCTGTGCTGGAAGTTTTAACTGGCTTAATCTTGTGAGGTCTTCTGCCACTAACCATAGTTGCTGTGAGTTCATGTGTGCAAACAGCTATGTCATGTCCAGAGGTTAACATTTCATAGCATGCCTCACCACCCTCAGACTCTTACAATCTTCCTGCTCCCTCTTCCACAGTGTTCACCACCCTCAGACTCTTACAATCTTCCTGTTCCCTCTTCCACAGTGTTCCCTGTGTCTTAAGAGGTGGTCAGTATAGACATCCCATCTATGACTGAGCACTTTCACTCATTCTTAGCACTTTGAACAGAAATATGTCTCTCCACCAACCCCTATTTGCTGCAATAAGAAGATTCTCTGATCGAGGTTGAGAGCAATACAGATCTACGGGTAAAAAATATAAATATTTAGAAATCAATTTGAAAACACGACTACTTAGCAAAACAAATTCAAAAGATACTCCCTGCCCCCTTGGGTCTATGCTTTCCCTAGCCATTGGTTTTGATTATGTTTATGGTACCTTACCAAACTTGAACTCTCTCCTATGGAACAAGCCTGAGAACCAGTCAAGGGAGCAGCTGTTTATCACCATAAACATTATAGCCACTATAGCGCTGGTGGTCACGTCTTGCCTGGTAGGTCAGACCACTGATGGCTTTTTTCTCCCTAGTGGCCTGCACAGCATCTTTCAGCACTATGGAAACAAACCGTGGTGAGGGTGGGGTAGGGGGTTCTGCTTAGTTAATAGTTGACCTCTCTGTGTCCTGTATCCAAAGTGAGTGTTGTCTTCAGCATTAAGGTTTCACCACCTAGTTATGGTGGGTAACCAAAAGTGACAGTCGTCCATGCTGATTATTTGAAGCCCTCTGTGGCCTCCAGACTAATAACTGGTGAGGAGTTATCTCATGACTGGCACTGAGAGATTTATGTGTAATTAGCTCATGTCCTCTGGGAACAGTGTTGTTCAAACATGTGGAGTATCAGTTCAAACTCCATTGCTGTTGTTCTAATATTAATGAGCTTATAAATTAGTTGGGTTTCATAATGCTTCTTCAGACATCCTCAGTTTCAGTTCACCCATACCTTATGCCTCTTTTCCTTTAACTCCCTGCCCCTCTCTGCTTGAGTATTCAGATTCAAGTATTCTTCTCTCTCCACACCCTGATCTGTTCTTCCATATCACATGTTTCAAGTTATCCCTTCGACATAGTTAGTGTGAGCTGTTGATTTAACATAGGCTAGAGTTACCTGAGGAAGTCTCGAATCGAGGGAGAGGGTTGCCACAACCAAACTGGCCTGTGGGCATGTCTGTGCAGCCTGTTTTGATTGCTAATTGGTGTAGGAGGGTCAGGCCTACCCTGGGCAGTGCCACCCTCGCAGAAGGTTCTGGGTTGTATACAAAACTGGTTGAGCACGAACCAGAGACCAAGCCAGTAAGCAGGGTTCCTTCATGGCTGCTACTTCAGTTCTTGCTTCTAGATTCATATGGAAGATTGAAAAGCCCCTGGCTAAACCCATGGGTGGAAAGAGGTTCCAAATTAATAAAATTAGATATGAAAATGGGAAAGTTAAAACAAATCTTAATGAAATCCAGAGGATCATTAAAGAATAGCTAAAAAAAGCTTTAAAAAAAAAAAAACCTAGAAGAAATAAATTCTTGGACACATGTGGTCTACCCAAATTAAATCAAGATAGTATAGGAAACTTGGGCTGAGAATGTAGGTCAGTGGTAAAGTGTTTGCTGGGCATGTGTAAGGCTCTGGGTTTGATCCTGTTAAGTTTCCAATAGAACCACCAGTTCCCAGATCTTCTACAAGGCTGCTTAACTGCTTAGAATCTGAATGGCTTTAGAGAGGTTGGAATGTTGCTGGTCTAGAGCCTGATTAGAATTTATCTTGGCCTAGCCTTAACCCTTTAGAGAACCATTCCCTGCCTACTTCTCTATCTGACCTAGTACCCAAGACTAACAGGTAAAAAACTGTTGGAATGTATTCATTTAATTATTATTAGCATTAATTATATATTTATATTACATAATTATATATAGTAAATATAATTATGTATTAGTTGATATAATATTAATTATTCATTTAAGCCAGACCATTAGCTTCCAGGAGCCAAGAGGCTAATAGTGTCCTCAAATGACACCTGAGGCTTAGAGCAGGAATTTCTATGATTTGCTTTAAACCTCTTATCTATTTTTTCCACTAATGTATCTTTTCTTTGTTTTGTGTTTTGTTTTTTGCTTGAGACAGGATTTCTTTCTGTAACATCCCTGGCTGTCTAGGAATTCCATTTGTAGACCAAGCTGGCTTCCAACTCACAGAGATCTACCTGCCTCTGCCTCTCAAGTGCTAGTATTAAAGGCGTGCACCATCACTGCCTGGCTCCACTCATTTATTTTAAAAGCACCTTAACTTACGACTCTTTTCTGTTCCATTGCTAAAAAAAGCTTACCAAAATATTACCACACTGGGACACAGAATTGGAATTAACCTAAATCTATTTTCCCAGGCCATGATCACTCCTATTTGCTCTAGAATAAATTATCTCTTATCCCACTTTAAGATGAGAGTTATTTTTGTCATGTTAAGTAAGTAGTAAGCTGTGTTACTTTTGTTCATGCTGTTTGTTTAACTCTGTGAAGCTTTGTTACTGTGCCATCTAAAACACCTGATGGTCTAATAAAGAGCTCCAAGGCCAATAGCAAGACAGGAGAGAGAAATAGGCAGGGCTGGTAAGCAGAGAGAATAAATAGGAGGAGAAATCTGAAAAGAGAAGAGAGTGAGGAGCCAGACAAGGAGGAGGACTCCAGGGGCCAGCCACTCAGCTACACAGCAAGCCATAAATAAAGTAAGAATAAGATTTACAAAAGTAAGAGAATAGGAAAAGCCCAGAGGCAAAAGATAGATGGGATAATTTAAGTTAAGAAAAGCTGGCTAGAACCTAAGCTAAGCTAAGGCCGGACATTTATAATTAAGAATAAGCCTCCCTGAATGATTTATTTGGGAGCTGATTTATTTTGGTGGGGCCCCCCAAAAGAGCCAAAAAACAACCAATAACAGTCAAGAATACCAACATTGCAAACATCAAACAAACAAAAAAGATATAAACAATGCAAGCAATAAAATTGAAGGAGCAATAATAATAGTAAAAGGCATACACATGCGTGGACCAGAGAGATTCACTGCAAATTCTAACAAAAACATTGAGGAAGAGTTAACCCATACAACTCAAGCCTTTCCACAGAGTAAACAGGATTGTGACATGACTAACTTATTCTCTGAAGTTACTATTTCCTGAAAGGACACAACAGTAAAAGAAAATTAAAAACCAACATAAGCAAGTCTTAATAAAATTCTTACAAATATATTTAACAACACATTAAGAAGGTAACTAATTTAGTTTCACCCCAAGGATGGAAGGTTTATTCACATTAACCAACAATGCAATAGAGAAAACAAATACACGTATAAACAGAAAACCCATGATCATCTCTATGAAAGCCAAAAAAAAAAAGCGGGGGGGGGGGGGGGGAGCTTTGAAAAAGTTCCTGAAGCTGAAGAAACTGGGAATAGACCAGTCATATCACAATATAGTACAGTCTATATGTATAGCAATCAATAGCCAATATAATGTTAAGTGGTATAAAACATAAACATAAAACAAACATAAACCCTGTATTTCCAGAATAACGAAAGGGTTTCCACTCTCACTATAACATTTATTAGAGTGCTTGACATCTCAGCTAACACAATAAGACAGGAGAAAAAGAAGTAAAGGATACAAATCAGAGAAGTCCAAGGATCCTTATTTACAGACAACAAAAACCTATACTTTAAATATCTTAATGACTCTGTCAGAAAACTATCAAATCTGAGAAATTCTTTCAGCAAAGTAGCTGGATGCAAAATCAGCATAGAAATTAGTAACCTCTTTATATTCCAATGACAAACTTCCTGAGGGGGAAAAAATCAAGGGGGGGGGATTTCATTCACAAAACTTCAGGAAACACACACACACACACCCCAAACAAATAAACAAATGAAAAAAAATAGACCAATCAAATACCTGTACAAGAAGAAATTTAGAAAGAAATTGAAAAAAGCCTCAGATGGAAAGACTTCCCATAGTCATGAATCAGCAAAGTCAATAGTTACCAAAAGCCATTTAAAGTTCCAATACAATTGCCGACAAAATTCTAAAGAAACTTTACACAGAACTGGGGGAGGGAATCCTTCAATTCACAAAGAAGCACTAACAATTCTCGATAGTAAATAATCATAAGCAGAAAAACACTGAGGCAGGGATCACAGTGCCTGAGATCAAACTACACTACAGACTCTTAACAGCAAAAAGAGTGTGACAGTGACAAAAAGACAGTCATCGCCCAGTGGAAGAAAGAGAGGACCCAGAAAGGAACCCACACAGCCACAGCCAACTAATTTTCAACAAATGTGTTCAAGGCATACACTGAGAAAAAAAAAGCTAGCATTTTCAGCTTTTGGTGATGAGAAAACTGCTGAATGACAATGTAGAACAATGAAACTAGATAAATACAAATCTTTCAGCCTGAAGAAAATCAGTTCAAAGTACGTTGAAGACCTGAATGAAATACCTGGAACCATCCAACTGCTGGGAGAAAACACAGCTGAAACACCTCAAGATAAAGGCATAAGCAAGAACTTCCTGGCAAGGAGGATAATAGCATGGAAATAACTACAGAAATAGATGAGAAACCCCTTCTCTACAGTTAAGAAAATAGCATAATGAAGACATGGCTTATGAAAGGACTTACAGCAGATGAGATTAACATCTACAGTATATGATGCAAACTATGAATGCAAACAGACCTCAAAACACCAAAAAATGTCCAGTGAGGAAACTTCTAAAGAAATGAACATGGTGTCCTCAAAAATGACTTTTTGCAAGTTTTTTTTAAATAGTAAAGTTTATAAGTATAAACAAAATAAAAAGAAATACAAATAGTGTAACTTATTTATAAATGGTTTACTTATTTACTCAGCATCTTTAGTTATCAGGAAAATGCAACTTGAAGCTGCTTTGACCACTTCACTCCAGTCAGAATGGTTAGCATCAAACAATAACAAAACAGGACAACAAAGGCCAGCCAGGGTGGGAGGGCAGAGGAAACTCTTATACACAGCTGGTGAGAACTTAAACTTGTGAATCCACTGTGGTTGTCTGTGTGGAGGTTCCTCAAAAGGTTGAAAATAGAGCCACCACATAACCCCAGTTGTGCCACATTTGGGTGTGTGTGCAGGTGATCATGAGATGAGGAAGAGGCCTCAAGGAAGCAAGGAGTGGGGCAAAGAAGAAAAATCAAGTGCTAGAGACCACATGGAATGGAAAAGCAGAAGAAAGAGCATCTCCTGGGCGGAAGGGAGCCTGCAGCGGGAGGCAGGAAGAACAAGGGAAGTGTTGTGGAGGGGGAATGAACAAGAATCGGGTATAAGAGCATGCCAGCATGAAGATGCCACAATGAAACCCATCACTTTGCACACTAACCTTCAATCAATAACTCAATAAATGAATGAACAAATAAAGTAGACACAAGGATGACTGGCAGAAGGTTAGAGTCTCTGTTCCTGCTACTATCCCTTCCCTTTCTGGGGCGTCTCACTTTTTGCTTTTTCTCCTGCTCACCTTCTAGCAGGCGTTTTCTCTCTATGTGTCTCTCTGGGCACAGTCCTGCTAGTGATGGGCTCTTCTGCCTCTTGGTACTCCCTTCATTTTGCCCTAAGTGGGAAAGGCATTGCTGGATGCTTTTGTTTTCCAGGATTAATCAGGTATCACCTCTTGGAAATGATCTAACAATATAATCCATGGGAAGCTGTGAATGACAATGGCTTACTAAACCTCCACAGGCAGTGACTTTCTTCTAAGAAACCTCTCATTTGGGGAGATGACAGACAGACTGGTCCCTTAATGACAGAATGTGAAGGAAGAGCAAAACAGGGAAGGAACATTAAAGAAAAAGAGAGCCGGCGGTGGTGGCACACGCCTTTAATCCCAGCACTTGGGAGGCAGAACCAGGCGGATCTCTGTGAGTTCGAGGCCAGCCTGGGCTACCAAGTGAGTTCCAGGAAAGGCGCAAAGCTACACAGAGAAAACCTGTCTCGGGGAAAAAAAAAAAGAAAAGAAAAAGAGAAGCAGAAGGATGACCCAGGGCTCCTCTCAACCATCTAGCCTGGGCCCAGACCCGTGCTCCATGAAATTTTGTCTTTTCTTATATTAATAAGCCAGCCTTATGAGGGTCAGCTCAGAAGGAGAGATGACAAATGGCTGTCCGGTTCTGATTTTGTTTGTTGTCAAGAGCACTTTGATCCATGACTGCTTAGCAGAGACTGCATTGCATCTAACACAATTTAACACAATTAGAGGTGGCCAGCCCTGCAAGCTTCAGAGCTGCTGGAGTACTGGCGACAGCCTCCATTCCCTCAAACATCTCCATCTGCCAGAGGCAGCAATACATCTCCTGGTCTCAGGCAGTCTCCATAGTGATTGTTTCTGATAAGCATAAGGGGATACAGGGAATCCCAAGACAGACACTGGGGTCAGGTTTTGTGACTTCATCATTTGATCCATTTCAAATATTTATTGGTCACTTGCTGAGTTGATGGCAACAGATGGAAGAGAGAAAAGACAAAATATTGGGTGATAAAATATGTAGGAACTACAGTCCTAGAATATAAAGGGAGAAATGAAACACATTTGTGTGGACCACCCCTGTAGCCCCACAGGAAGATAACTTATTGCACATGTGATTTTTGCCAGTTTTACAGCAGACATCTCCCCTTATGTGTATATTCTTGAAATACAAAGAAAACACTCCAAAAATAATAAATCACTTTAATCCATGTTTTTAGTATAGCTTGTCTTCTTTCCAAAGAGCCGATAAATTATCTGTGATCCAGAGCTCAAGATTTGAGATCACTCACTGGCCTGCATGAGCAATTCTGAATTTTTTTCTGCCAATGCGATGAAAATTTCTGATGCTGCTCCTCTCCAAGATGATTTCAGCAACTTGCTTCCCTAAAGACCCAGCTAGAGTCATCCTGACAGACACAGATGTATTCTGGTCAAAATTAGGAAAGAAGGAAGAACTAAGGGCATATAAAGAAAGAGGCGGAGACTAGCACAATACAAAACAAGGAGATCCTAGAGCAAGAGAGGCTAGAGGATTCAGTGATGGCTTGATTCTTTGGAAGAACAATTACTCTTGTACCACTGTGACTTTGGACTTCAAACAAATGGAGATATGTATACATAGTTACATATGCTTACAGACATATGTGCTAGAATCATCTGGAACATGCCTTATCTTCTGGACCAGGCTGTCCTCTAACTCAAAGCTAGCCATCTATCTCAAGCTCCTACTTGCTGTGATGACATGTGAGGTTATTTATCATACCTGACTCCAGAAATTTTAATTCCAGACTTGTGTCACCATGGTATGTCTAATAAAGACAGAAATAATCAACCAAAAACTATCACAGCAAGTTTCATACACACACACACACACACACACACACACACACACACACACACACACGCACACGCACGCACGCACGCACGCACGCGCATATCCTTAAAAAACATGGCATTCTTTTAGAGACCAAATCAGTCACAGGAACTAAATCTTTCTCCTTTCTGTAACATGAAACAATTGTAAAGCACGAAACCCCAACTCTAAATGCTGTATAGACAAATGGCACCACTGACTTAATTGAGCAGAAAACACACAGCTTTGATTCAGAAACCAGGGCAGGCATGGTGGTAGCTGCATAGCCCAACATCCTTGACACCCACTGGTGAACCTTGACAAAGACTCTGGCTTCCTAGAGATGGGAATGTCTAGGAGTTAGGCGATTACCTGATCCAGATTGTTCCAGGGGGATTTATTGACTATTCCATCAGAAAAATCCGAAGAGGCTGTTGACTCCTCTGTTGCTTATTCTGTCCCTTTTAGGGAGGAAAATCCCATCAGCATTGTCTCCCTTAATTCTTCATCTCAGAAAGAGTGGCCTACCTCCTTTCTGGTGAGGAAGTCCCATAGCCTGTCTTCTTTTCTAAGCTACAGTCTCCAGCTAGAGATATTTTCAGAACCTTCTCTTTCTATATGTGGTTTATGTTGGTGTATTGATCTCGCTGTGGGGCCTGGTCCCAATGATTCCTGTGGTTCTGCTGCATAAGTTGTGACTTCCATATGCTAGACAGGTAGAATGCCTATGGAAAGTGACCATATCACTTCACACCATGGAGTCCTCAGCAGACAAATGATCTGATTCTGGAGTTCTTCATTACTACAGCACCCCACCCCACCCCCACCCCGGTTTCAACTCACCTTTCAACTGTGGTGTCAACTCTCTTCTGAGATGGCCTTTTAAATGGTTCCCTCAGGGCATTCTTCTGTACTACTGAGTTCTCCAGCTTTGTTTCAGAGGTTCCCACCTACTGGCTCACAGTGTTTCTCCTGATTTTTATTTATAAATGGTGGGCTTTCACCTTGATAATTTCCTTGTACATCAGCTATGGTTTCCCTGCATGGCTCTTGAAGGCATAAATGATTGGGATGCCCTACTCACCAGCAACTAATTATAGTGTTTCTCCAGAATCTAGTTCAGTTTTCCTTCTTTTTCTCCACACACATCTGTATTCCCATTCTCCTTGTACTCATAAATTGGACCATAAAAAATAATCTATTGGCTTCTACAAGCTTGGTGGCAAGATAGCTTCAGGAAAAAAACAAGGCCCATAGACAATATACACAACACTCATGTCTTGAGAATCACTTCTATTAGAAGAGTGAAATAGAATGTAGGAAATTCTTAGGCATTTGAATCCTGGAAAAGAAAATGGCAGCTCACAGGCCCACTCTGGAGCTAATCTCTCACAGACAGCATTTACTGGGAAAGGAATCAACTCTGACTGAGCCAGCATGCAGGTGTTTGTCATCATGATATGGATGGACAGATAAGGGAAGGTTGAAATGGTTCAGAAGTATCTACAGATGGCCTCAGCTGGGAAGGGGCGGGGGATTTCCTGCAAGGCTGTGGGCTCAAGGGAGGACATTCTACCTCAGCCCCTTTTCCTTGTGACTAAAAGAAAGAATGGTGTGAAACCCAAGTTTCACTTCCTCTATGTAGCCAAGCCAAAGATCATCATTATTCATGAATAATCTGAGTTTCTATCTTTCTTTCAGAGAACAATCTTTTTCTTTTCTGCTGTTTTTTTAAAGATGCTCAGACATTTTCCACTTTAAAAAAAAATAAATAAATAAAAAGAAAGTCATTCTGTTTACGGTCACCCAAGGTTTTTCAGTCAGTAATCATCATCTGAAAAGAAGTCTGATTTTAACTGGTGGTGGAGTCCATGATGGAGGCTTCTTTCTCTTCACTAAGGCCACAACTCACTTTCCAGGGACTTTCAGAATCTTGGGTTGAATTGAGAAATCACTCCCTGATTAGAAGCCATCCAAAAAGTCTGGATAAGTAAAAGATCAGTGTTTGAAATTTACCCTGCAGACCTCAAAGCACCTCCGGCAGATTCATCTGTGGGTTTTGAAAAGATGCTCTATGTTCTGTTCAGTGTAATCCCTAGAAGGAAAATGATGTTTTCCCCATCAGGTTCTGTTTCAGATTCCACTTGTACAAACACATGAACTTAGAACACGGGAAGAATAGTAGGTAAACTATGAATCCACCTACACTGGAAGTTGGGTCTAGAGTTTTCTTACCCCATTTCTGTCTCTTCCTTTTAACCAGTGATTCCACCTGAAAAGAGTACAGTAAAAGGCGAAATGACTCCATGGCATACAAGAATGGAATATATGAAATAGCCCAGGATGTGAAGTTTAACTGAGCTGAGGGCCCAGTGGCTACAGGGGAGATGGGTCTCTGTTTCCCACAGTGCACTGCCCCTGAGACGCACTGATCCTGTGTGCAATCACTTTGAGATCCAAGTTTGCTCAGGAGCCATGGGAGAGCCACCAATGGCTCTCGGGGTTGGAGGAAGAGACACAAAGTATGCAGGGAACCCCTATTCCTGGACTGCAAGATCTACCTACTCTTTTCTAGACCTTTCCATCTTCTGTCTCCAGTTTACAGAATTTCCTATGTGCAGTTTACCTCGACATTCTGTATTCTAGATGTTAATGGCCTCCAGCTTTACCCCTTAGCTTTCTTTTTTTCTCTCTAAAACTCAGAAACTTTGTAGCTGCGTTGTTTTGTTTTTCTGGGCTTTTGCTAATTCTCAGGTATTTCTCCTTTCAATGTATTTCTGTCCTCAGAGTCAGCTTCCCCTCATTTTCTGGCCTCATACTGGACCAAATTATAGAATCCAATATCCCATGCTAAGTATACCTAAACTAATGCACTTTCACAAGAAACAAAAGTGAGTAATGCTTCCCCAACAAAGCTACTGGAGCTGGGAACAAAGCAAGAAAGAGATACTAGAATAGCCTGAGGTGGAAAACATAGTAATTTAATGTCAATAGCTTAATTATTTAAATTTAGCAATTTTTGTCAGCCATAGTCTCTTGAGGGCCACTCTGTAGGTAAATTCATAGGGAATTAACAGAACTCTAACTCTGGAAAGGAGGGAATAAAAATTATAGATTATCTTTTTATATTTTTATCCTCTTAGACCATGCTAGCTGTATCAGTGTGTGTCCGTTTTAACTTTTATTGAAAACATGATGTTAAGAGCGATTACTGAGGAAGGAGATTATGTAACCGCTGCTCCTCTTTCCTAATCTTTTGGTATATTTTCAAAAGCCAAATATTTGAATTCCGGGATTTTATGTGATCAGTTAGACTCCGAGGAGACAGGGGTCAAGGGCAAGTGGTTTAGATCAGGGAAGCCAAACAGAGAAGGAGAAGTTGTCTGCAAAGTCCATATTACCATATCAGTTCACTGGATCCTGTCACTACTACAGTAAAGTTAGGAGTTAGTGAGAGGCACTCATCTGAGAGTCGTCTCCCAGTCGTCTCCCTGGAGCCTCTGCTGGTCCAGGATGGTTGACAGGAAGCATTAGCTCTCTGGCTCTGGGCCCTCTGACAGACCTTGGGAGCTATGATGCTTGATAGGACAGAGGAAGGTAGTTCCCCCATGTACTGCAGTATCTTGACATTCACATAGAATAAGACGGGTTCAAGGGACTCTTACCTATCTAGTTCTCTTATGATGCCACTTCTCAGTTTTGGAGAACTGTCCTATAATGGGTCTGGGTTTCCAGATATGGCTTTGTTGAAAGGACAACAACTACACTGAGAAGTGCTGGAAATCAGATGACTTTCAGATACAATGGGCGCCATCGATTCCAGTTTTCCCACACAGATGTTAGGCTTCTTAAACCACCTTCAATTGGTATTTAGAAAGAACCCCTAAAACACACTTCAATGCACATGAATCAAGATGGTCATGTATACAGCAAATCACTTGAGCAAAGATGAGAAAAATTCTCTGAAAAAAGCAGGATAAGTCTTTTGTTTTGTGGGTTAAGAAGGGGAAAAGCAAGAATATTATATGGGCAGCCCGTAAGAAAAAAGGAAACAAATTTCTACAATGTAGTCAAAATATGCAAGATAATAAAATTCAAAATTCAGTAAAAATTAAGTCTATCTTTTATATTAAAAGTTTACTAATGAGAATAGAATTTGGGGGAGATGACATTGCACTTAAGGTAATGCTCCCTATAACCAAAATCAGTTAATAATGTTCATATTAATATGATCAATAATGAAGCTTTTCAGATTTTTAACTTTGAAATATTTTTTACAGAAATAGGTACTGCTAAATACATTTACTAATCCATGATCCCATTACATTAATTAAGAATAATTTCCTATTATCAGAAAGTTATAAAATTAGATTCTTTTATTGATATTTTGGCATTTAGTGTGTTATTACATGGCAAATTACTAATTACTTCCAGTTGAAATATATTTAGAAGCTTTTCAATTGTACATTAAATTAATTTTGGAATACGGAAATTTTATTTGTGTCTGCACTAAGGTATGAAAGATAATACACTACAATTTGAATTTGAAAAATGTATCTTTTAAAAATAAGTAGAGTTGCTATTTTAATTTTAATAATACCGAAAGTATTTAAATCATGTTGGAGTCAATGTGAATCAAAATTTAAATATATATTCTTATCCATATCTATATATTATATACATATATTCTTATCTATATATAAAAACATATAAATACTTTTTGCCATGTAATGTTACTCTACTTTTTTAATTATGAGATCTTCAGCTAACCTAATCTTTAAGCCAGACAACATTTGATAATAATAGCTGAAGAAAGAGATGGCTATTATTTTAAAATTTTTGAATCTTGCCCTGAGCTCAAGCAATTGTAACAAAATATTTCTATATAGGCTATGTTGGAGAACTTTGTGTGATAAGAAACAGCAGCAAACTTACTTTTTATTGGTAATAAAAAATATGAAAGTTAATGATGGGCAAGCCATACAAAGTCAATGGAATTTGCCATTAAGACTATCGGCCATGAATTTAAGAGCACACACTATATTTAAATATTTCCTAAATGTGCCTTCACATGAATAATGCATTGAACAGTATTCAACATATTATATTTCACATGCTCTGGCAAACATTCCAATACGTTCCTGCTTTACATATTTTTTTTTGCTACTACCCATTACATTTTAACTAATTCCACCTCAGATTTTATTGTTTACATTTTTTTGTTTTTTGATTTTTGAGACAGGGTTCCTCTGTGTAGCCTTGGCTGTCCTGGAACTTGCTCTGTAGACCAGGCTGTCCTTGAACTCAGAGATCCGCCCATATCTGTCTCCTTAGTTCTAGGATTAAAGGCATGCACCACCACTGCTAGGGTCCCACTTCAGGTTTTAATGAATCACTGTTTTCTCAAATTCTTTAGAAACCATGAATATAGAAATAAATGACCTACCCAATAGTCACTTCAAACTTTTCAAGAATCAACCAAACTATTCTTCTCAAGACTGTAAACAAGCTGTCTTTCTCTTGATACAGATATTTGGCTGTTGTGATCAAACATGAACAAAGGACTCAACCATGGTGGTATTTTATTTGTACTGAAATGTGATTTTAATTGTAAGTTAATAAATAAAGTTGCATGGGGGTCAAAGCTATTAGAGCCATAGCAAGGGCGTGGCGGCAGCGGCGGCGGCGGCGGCGGCGGCGCACGCCTTTAATCCCAGCACTTGATAGACAGAGCTAGGTAAATCTCTGTGTGTTCAAGGATACAGCCAGCATTGGAGACACACACCTTTAATCTCAATCCCAACCATAGAAGACCTGGAAGTCTCTACAGACAGGCAGTGATGAGGCAGTCATGTGTTTGAGTTTACAACCAATGAGAAGGCAGAACGGAAAGACTATATAAAGACAAACACACAGGAAGTAGGCCTCTTTTTTCAGAGATGTCTCTTGGCTAGCTGCAGCAGGCGGGTAAGGCTCTTAGCTCTGATCTCTTGGCTTTCTTCTTTGCATTGGTCCTGTGTTTCTTATTTAATAAGACGGTTGGTTACATCTACACTCAACATCAGTAAATGTTTATCTTTTCTAGAGAACTAATGGATAAGCGACTTTAAATTATGACCTTTATTCATAACCCATTGTTTTAAGTAAATTTCAGTGATAAGATATTTGTTTTAAAAAGTCTCACTTTTTCTAGTTTTTATTTGCTGTAAGTGGGAGATAAGTACTTAGCCTTATAATATCAACGTAAATTGCTTTCTTTGAGCCTTGCTTAGTATCAATGACTAATGGTACTATATTTAGGCATCTAATTTTCTTTAAAAGCTAGGTCAGGTAGATTATTACACATCTATCTGTACATTTACAGGACCTCATATTTCTAAGGATATTTTATCATATATAAAATAGCAAGGCCCAAGAATAGATGTATCCATTCCCTGTAGATACTGTTGACAATTCATCTATTCCTAAGTTTTACATGTTCATATTTAGTTGCTCTTCTGATTTAGATGGTCATCAACAGTAGCCCATTAACTGGTTTCAGCATAAAGAAATTGCAGGCAGTCTACTAGGTTGGGTTGCCAAACTGTGAGGCTTTTTAATAACATAGACAACTGGCTGGGCATCCTGCAAATGTACAACCTCACTGAAGTGTGAGGCCCATGTTTGTCTCTACCTGTGTTCTGATCAAAAGACTGGTGGATGGGGAAGTTGAGATGACAGCTAACAAATTACCAGAAAACTACCAAATGGGAAAGTTGCTTACCAAATCATGAAGCCATCACTCTACCCCATCTGTTTGCTCTGGGCAAAAAGCCAGACCAATAAAGTCGTGCTTCATATACCGAGTCCTTTTCCAAGTGGCTTCGTTCCAAAGCAGTCTCAACTGAATGCCTCAGATTGACAGAAACCAAATAGCATGTAGAATTCTGACAGTCTGAGTTATCCCAGGGAACATGGCAAATGCCATGCTTTATCTTTCCCTCTCTGGCTTCTTAGTACAGAATCTGAATGCATACTGAAAGCTATCCCATAATGGCCATACCACCTTAATCTATCATTCGCTTTGTCTATTTTCTTAACCAGCATAGTAAATGAAACCACACTAAACTGTACATGAATGGGAGGCAAATATCACTAACCTTTTTCCTCTTGTAAAGTGACCTATAAGAATATTTGTAAAACTTGCCTATGGAAATTATTCTCTTAAAACCCCAAACACAAAAATCCAAGTTACTTGGACTGGCCTTGAAGCCTGATTGCCTCAGCCTCCAAGAACCTGTGGCTATAAACCAGGGCCACTCTGTCTGGCTTGTTCACTTTAATTTAACAGTATCTTCAATAAATGCTGCTTAGGAAACTGGACATGAACCTGTAGGAAAATGAATCTGGATCTTTATCTCTCATCTTGAACAAATTTAAATCCAGAGGGTTTAAGAATGTCAAACTAAGACCTGATCATTTGGAAGTACACGAGGAAAAAGCAGGCAAAGACCTGCTGAGTAAGACCGGTAGCACCGAGAGTAAACTAAGTGACTGACAAATGGAATCTGAGGAAACTAAAAAAAAATTTGTAAACCAAAGAAAATGGTAAATTGAGTAAAGAGTCAGTCTACAGAATAGGATAAACACTTTTACAGCTATACCTCCAACTAAGGATCAACATCCACAATAGACCAAAAAAAATCTTAAAGTAAAAAACAAACAAACAAAGCAAAAACAAACAAAACTCCTGAAACAACCCATTTTTTTTTAAAAAAAAAAATCAGTATTTTTAACAGAATTTTCAAAAGAAGAAATACAAATTGACTAATAAATATTTTTAAATTGTTAAACACTATTAGCCATTATAGCCATTCAAATTAAAACTACTATTAAATTCCATTTCATCTCAATCAAAATACAATCAAGAAAACAATCAAGATATAATCAAGAAATCAAAATCACTACAAATGCATGGGAGCTTGTGGAGAAAATGAAACTGTTAATAGTATTACTGTTGCTAATAGTATACACTAATACTGACACTATAGAAATCAATGTGGGGGTCCTCAAAAAAGTTCAAAGTATAAACATATGACCCAGTTACACCACCCCTGGGCATATACCAAGTATTCTCTATCTGATATCAGAGATACTTAAGCAACCATATTTGTTACTGTTCTAGTCATGATAGCTAGAAATTAGAATCAGCCTAGATGTGCAATCAATTGATTAATGAATAATGAAAATGTGGTCCATACACACAATAGAATTTAACTTTAAAGAAAATGAAAATTGTGAAATTTGATGATAAATGGATAACACTGGAAAAAAATGTAATGAAAAGGTAACTCATTCTAAGAAAGATAAATGCTGCATGCAATCCTTCATACATGGATCCCAGCCTCAGACATTTAGATTTGTGTTTATAATGTGGAGTGCATGCAGAAGTAAGGGAGTAGAACAGTGCCAATGGAGTTTAGGATGCCTAAGGGGGGAGAGGACAGAAGAATATATGTGATAGATAAATAGAGATGAGCTATGGAAAGTTTAATCTGGGATGAGGACAGGGGTACAGGAGAGATGAACAGGGAAGGAAGAAGGGTCAATTAAAACAGTATACAGACAAGCTATATGAAACATTACTCATTTTAAAGCCTATATTCACACGTACACACACACACACACACACACACACACACACATCTATCTATATCTATATCTGTATCTATATCTGTATTTGAATAGAAATACATTGCATGAGTAGACCGTGCTGTTCAGAGAAGACATGAGTTATTGAATAACAATTGTACTCTATCTATATCTATATCTATATCTATATCTATATCTATATCTATATCTATATCTATCTGTGGTGGTTTGAAAGCAAAAGGTCCCCAAAGGGAATGGCACTATTAGGAGTTATGGCTTTGTTGGAATGGATGTGACCTTGTTGGAGAAAGTGTGTCACTGTGGAGGCAGGCTTTGAGGTCTCATTTATGCTCAATCCACACCCAGTGTCTCAGCTCATGTCCTATTGTCTTTGGATCTTGATGTAAGGACTCACAGCTCCAGTACCATGTCTGCTAGGATGCTGCCTTTCTTTCTGCTGTGATGATAATGGACTAAACCTTTGAACTATAAGTGAGCCACCCAAATTAAATGTTTTCCTTTATAAAAATTGCCATGATCATGCTGTGTCTTCACAGTGATAAAAACCCTAAGACAATATAGCTATATCTTCTATACCAATATCTTTATATCTATATCTATATACGTAGTTTAAATAAAAAATTCTAGCTGGGCTGACAATGCCCCCTCCAAGTGTCATATACTAAAACAAGATATCCAATACTGGGCATGAGAAGGCCGCTTAGGCATTGTTGGTCAGGGGAGTTCCAGATGTCCAAAACATTATAGGGTGTTGCTGTTGCTCTTGGTTGCCTCCTAGAGGTAGAAGGTAAATTATGTTGAAGACACCATGCAGAACAGACACAGGGCTGGACGATCAGAGCAGGATCTTATTTGAAAGCCTCCTCCTTAAAGACTAGCATCCATGATAACAGAAAGTGCTATGCAAACTTCCAAAGGAAGGAAGCAACCAATAGTTCTACTCATCTATGATGCCTAAAACCTACAACAACCAGCATGGCACTTAACCCTAAGGGTCCAGTAGGGGCACTCAGCTTGGCAGTGACTTTCTAATTAGGCTTAAGACCTGCTCAACAGAAGGGAAATCATGCCTGGTCCTGGAAACCAAACCAATCATGCTAGACTACTATGGTCATGAATCTTAGAGAAGAACATACAACTGTCAGTTTACTAAATAAACATAGTACCTAACTGCATTCTAGGTATCCTTATACCTACAGATATGTGTAGGTGGCTCTTACCCACAAACAAAAAATTTCTCTTTACAGCAGAAGGAGACCATTACCAAAAACCACACTAATCAAAATGCAGAAGACAAGTGATTGCATGGTATCCAGGACTAATGGATCCATTTACAACACAACACCTGTACCTAACATCAGGAATCATCTTGGAATGTGTGTGTGTGTGTGTGTGTGTGTGTGTGTGTGTAAAATGACTATAAGAACTGAAGGACCAGGAAGTCTGCTGTGAGATTGCATCTCCTAGAAATAATAAGGAAGCTTCACTCATGAAGTCTCAACAACCTTGCTGCCTAAGACAACACACATGTTAACATGGAGGGGGAAACACCATGGGGTGCCAAACTGAGACAAAGAACTACAGGAAACTAAGGAATGCAGAAAGTGGGAGAATATAGTCTTCCCAAGGGAAGTGTCCCCAAATTGACTATCCAATACCAAATGACGAGCTCTGAAATCACACGTTTCGAAGTAACATTATACAGACTGAGCAGATTATAGTTATATACTTAGGAATATATCACAATTAAAGAAAAAGAGGCAAAAGCCCATGGATTTGAGAGAGACCCAGGAAATTACATGAGAAGGGGTTGCAAAAGTAAAAGGAAAGGGGAAGATGAAGTAATTATATTTTACATCCAAAAGAAATATAAAAATTAAAAAAGATATATTAGCAAATGGAATTTGAATAGAAATACATTGCATGAGTAGACCGTGCTGTTCAGAGAAGACATGAGTTATTGAATAACAATTGTACTCCTAGACATTGAATACCTCTGTATGAATTATTGTTCAGGGAAGCCTTGAAGGCACCCATACCAACTTAGTCTATTTCCATGGTTCTTGGTTGCTCACCATGAGTAGATAGTAAGACTCTATTTTAGAAGACATGCTCATTTTGGATGCAGGACATAGAGAGATGAGCCTCAACTAACCAGAAAACTCTTTCCATGCTGTTTGGCAATCTTAGTGCTAGAAGGTGCTATGAAGGCTTCTGAGGTAGAAGAGATATCAAGGGCTCAGGGATTATCAATGAAGAAGGGGTGGAAAGAATGTAAGAGTTGGCAGATGAAGAAAAGAGGTGTGAAGTGGTGAGTTCCGAATATGACAACTCATAGCCTCTGTAGTTGCCTACATAAGGCCTGTACAAGATTAAGCAAGTAAATAGTCCAGCATGGATGGGGGAGGAGACTTTGAAGTCCCAACTTTGGCAAAGGAGCTGTTGGTAGTTGGTTGTAGAGGAAGACAGAGACACTCTCTTCTGATAATCTGGCCACTGGCAGATTGCCCATGCTCCAGTGAATGACCCTATATCCATGAGCATATTGGCATCACTAATCGGTCTTGATCTTATTAATAACAATTACAACAAAAAAGAACATGAAGTTGTGAGAGAGTTAGGGTAGGAGAACTAGGGACAGTTGGAGGGAGGCAGTAGTGGATGGTGATAAAACACATTATATAAATACATGACATGTCAAAAGATAAAAATTGATAATAAAAGTATGTGTCAAGTAGGTTATATTAGAAATATATACGTATACATTTACATATATGCATGTGATAACAATTAATGAGCAAAGAGAACATTAATTTGAAGAGAGAAGAAAGGTAAGGGAGAAATGATGTAATTATATTGTAATCTCCAATAAAATTAAAAATATATGTGTCATGTGTTTTAAAGTTATATCTAACTTACCTTATTAAAGTTCAATGGTAAGTTACACTGTAAGTTTGAGAATTAAAAATGAAATGATACAACAATTAAGTACAAGTCTCAAAGACAAATTAATCAATCATTTTCCTCTTAAAGGTCTCTGTCAGCTGCAACATAGATGTTCTGTTTAGACTGTTACTTCATGAAAATGCTATCTTCTTAAAATTCTCTGTTCCTGTGTGCTTTGGGATAATGCTCTTGTACACTGTAAAGATTTGTCACTTAAATTGATTTAATCAAATGCTGATTGGCCAACAGCCAGGCAGGAAGTATAGGCGGGCCAACCACACTAGAAGAATTCTGGTAAGAGGAAGAGCGGAGTCAGAAGACACCAGACAGCTACTAAGCAAGCAAGATGTATAGAAATGAGGTAACAAGCCATGAGTCACATGGCAAAGCATAAATAAAATTATGGGTTAGTTTAAGTGTAAGAGTTAGTTAGTTATAAGCCCAAGCCACCGGCTGAGCATTTATAAGTAATATTTAGCCTCTGAGTCAATTATTCAGCTGGTGGGTATCTGGGAGTTGCTGGCAGGACAGAAACTTCTACCTACACATGTACAACTCTGGGTGCACCTGAGCATGTTTCCAATGATAAGATCCTACATGTCCTGACAATCATAATATGCTGACAGTTGTATAAGATAAAAGGTAAGAGGGAGGCCTTAACTGGTAGAAGTAGATCATTGGGCATGTGAACTTGACAAATGCCATCTTGCCCTGACCCCTACCTGTGTGCCCCTACTTCTCTGCCTCCTGGATGTCATGGTGGGAACTATTCTAGTATACCATGTCCTACTTGTTGTGATGGATGGCACATGAAAGAATGAGCTAAAAGTTAATAATTTCTTCATTTGAATTGTTTCTGTCATGTTCTGGTTACACTGACAGAAAGTAACTGATGCAGAGACAGAAATGATGGATGAAAACATTCAATAAGTGTGTGGTTCAAGTATCCATTGGAAAAAAAAAGAAGGCATGGGATACGATGGCCAGTATGTGAAAAACTAGTGGTTAAGAAGTCTTTCAAAATCATATGAAGATTCCATGCTATGAACTCTAGAGACACATCACATTCAAAGGAAAACAAGAATTAAAGACTTCACATTTAACTCCTGAAACTTGAAGGTCAAAAGTCAATTTTGGAAGTAGCCATGGCACCTTGAAAGGAGAAATAATGAAATTAACAACTCACTTCAAACCAGAGACAATGGAAGCATGGTGACACTTGAGTTGCATTCTTAAAGCACAGGAAAAAAATGACGGCCAAGCTATAAGTCTGTTCAGTGAAAACATTCTTAACATGGAGAGAAGATATTTTCACACAAAAACATGTGTTAGACCTCATCACCAACAGTGGTACACTGTAGAGAATATGAACAAGTGGCCTTCCAGATAGAAAAACATTTAATCTCAGATATAAACTGAAATTTCTGCTGATCTAAAGAAACTTTACACTGATGTGTTACTTTACAATGACTTATTGATATTTAGCTATGCTATGTATACCCTCTCTATATATCAGACATCTTACAGGCTTAATAAATAAGATTTCTGTGTATGCCAGAATTTGAGTTTTCTTCCATGTCATAGTTGAACACTCACCTGTTATATTATCATCAATGTTTTCAGTGTCATAACTTTGCAGTATATCTTAGAACCCAAGGGGACATGTAACCACGTACTTATGACTTATGGTTCTTACCAAATATTTGCTTCTCTCTTTCAGAATTTTAGCTATATCATACAAAATCTAAAATAATGGGTAAAAAATTCTCTTGGATAACAAACATAAATTCAAATTAATATTGAATTTATGGAATAATTGCAGGAAATATTTGTAACTTCTGATAATATGTTGAGAATATGGAATTTTTTTTTCATTTTCCAGTACAGTTTAAATTTTTTTCTACTGAAGTTACAGAATGCAAAAAATACATAAATGTTAATATCATTTTTGCAAATAATAACCAAGTGGTCTCATAGACTCAGAAAATACCTTTAATAAAAAAGTAATACTTGTGGTTGCCAAAAAATAAGATTATGGTGCTCCTCTTTGTTAAATGTTTGTATATTTACTCGAACTCAGCTATTATCCATCACATTTTCCTCTGTCCTATTGCACATCTGCCTCTTCTCTCTTTTCTTTTTCTCCGTGTTGTTAGAAGACACCATTCGATCTTCTTGCCTGCCTCTCATGATTTTCAACAACCTTCAGTCAGCTCTGATTGATTCACCGACAACTCCTTCCATCTGTGCCACTCCATTAGTTTACTTCTGCTGAATTTTATTCCAAGTATAATATTAATTTCTAGTGCTTCCAATAATTTCATTTACATAGTGGCTGTTTCCTTAGTAAATTATCCTCTTGTTTACAAAGCTAATTATGTTCCTTTCTGGATTGTATCACTCTTAATATCGCCTCCAAAATGAGCTCTGTATGTTCAACATCACAACTGGACAGTGAGCATTCAGCTTCCACTACCTTCGTCTCCTGGATTGTCACATCCCAGAGCTGGCTCAACACTTGCCCTTTGCACATTTCCCCTTCACAGGTACTGTTTGCCCCCCACTTTTTGTTATTCTTGTGTTGATGTTCTGTATGGTTACTTTGTTATTCATCCTTGCTGTTCCCTTTGTGGGACCCCCACCCCCATGCCTTTGGTGCATCCCTATCTCCATAGGACATAGGAAAAGGGTTCTTGGTCAGATGCTGTTTCTTAAGGAAACTATTTCAGTAGGAATTCTAGCACTAAACATAGCCCTTAACTCTGGCAAGCAGCTAAGCCTCACCACTATTACCTACAAATGTCCTTGGGATCCCTGTGCCATACACTGCCCACATTTGCTGCTTCTTGACACCAGATTCTACTCCTCCTCACCACATAATGTTTTCCTCCTTGTGCATGGATTTTTGCACATCTCATACACAAACAGAATTGATATATGTTTGACATCGTAGTAGGGAAACTACACCTGTGTAGAATTCCCTGTCTTGACCAAAATTCCTTTCACCGTTTTATTGTCTTTCTGATGTGCATTCCGTTTTTATTGCAAAATTTTCAAACTTACAGAAAATTTAAAGTACTATGATCAACTTAGAATTTAGATAAAACTGTCATTTTAACTTATTTGCCCTATCAATGCATATAACCTGAACCATTTCAAAGATAATTCAAACATTGTGATACATCATCTTGTTAAATAGCTTAGTGGAAATTTTACACAATTAGGAACATTCAGGCCATGTCTTAGTTAGGGTTGCTATTGCTGTGAATAGACATCATGACCACAGTAACTTTTATAAAGGAAAGCATTTAACAGAGTTGGACTTACAGTTCAGAGTTTTGGTCCATTATTGTCATGGTAGAAAACATGGAGGCACACTGGCAGACATGGTGCTGGAGAGGTAGCTAAGAGTCTATATCTGGATCAGTGGGCAACAGGAAGAGAGTGATACTGGACTTGGCTTGAGCATTTAAAACCTCAAAGCCTACCCCCAGTGACACACTTCTTCCAACAAGGCCACACCTCCTATAGTGCCACTTCCTATGAGCCTATGGGGGCCGTTTTCTTTCTTTTTTTTTTTTTTCAATTTTTTATTCAAAAAATGTTTTCTTTCTTTTTACATACTAACCCATTAACCTTGCTCCCTTCTCCCACTCCCCCCCCCACCCTACCCGGATCCCATCCCCATCCCCTCCTCATAGAAGATAAAGCCTCTATCATAAAAGGTAAGACTGGTATGCCAGTCAACACATACCAAGTTGGGGCTGGACCTAGCTCCCCACCCCCGCCCACACATCAACACTGAGTACACACCATTGGGAATGGGCTCTAAAAAGTCAGTTTGTGTACCCTGGATAAGTCCTGGTCCTATTGCCAGGGGACCCACAAACACATCAAGCCATTTTTATTCAAATCACCACAGGCAGCAACTTTAGCTCAGTGGAAAACTGCTTACCTAGCATATATGGAGTCCTGTGTTTGATTCCCAGCACAGAAAAGAAAGGGGGCAGGGTATTCTTTTACATTCTTGCAATATTAATCCTATCCTTGAATAAATCAATAGTATTTTCCAATGACCTAATATTTTGTTCATACTCAAATTTCCTCAATTATCTCCCACATGTGACTATGGAATTTTTTTTTTTGGTTTGTTTTAAGGTCCATTATTGATATTTTTCCTCACCATAGGAATTGGTCAATTATCTTATAAATACTTACATATTCTAGAGTAATCTAATTGCTGTTTCATTGTGTTATCTAACATCTATGTTTCTTTACATGGAGTTTAATTCTGAAAGCTAAGTTAAATATTTTGACAAAAATACTTTAGAAATGCTGCTATAAAATATGTATTACCTTATGTCAAAATACAAAGATCAATTATTATTACCATTACCTATGATGACTGCATAGTTATGAGGAAAATATCAGATATCTCTATTCTAAAAATATGGTTTCTTTTTATAATAATTGGTGGAAAGATAAGTCAATACTCTCCAAAGTTCCTGTCTTTGGCAAATTAATGCTAGCCATGTTAGCAAACATTGGTGATTTTTATAAACCAAGTATTTGTAATTTACTAAAACAGACTTTCTAATTGGTATGCTTGGCAATGAACATCATCTCCTAACAAATACTATGGGTGGTGTGGTGATTTGAAAGAAAATGGCCTCCAAAGGGAGTGGCACTATTAGGAGGTGTGGCCTTGTTTTAGGAAGTGTGTCACTGTAGGGGAGGGCTTTGAAGTCTCTTTTGCTAAAGCTTTACTCAGTATGACATTCAGTCTACTTCCTGTTGCCTGCATGTCAACAGGTAGCTGTTCCTTCTCCTGCACCGTGTCTGCCTGCACACAGCCATGCTCTCTGCTATAAAGGTAATGCACTGAACCTCTGAACTGTAAGCTAGCTACCCACCTCAATGAACTATTTTCATTTATAAGTTACTGTGGTGTCTCCTCACAGCAATAGAAACCCTTACCAAGACAGACAGAATGTTTGTGTTTCCCAAAGTCTATAGATTGAAGCTCTAACCTTGAATGTGAAGGTAATTAGAATCTGAGCCATTGGAAATGGAATGGTTTCTCTTTCTTTCTTTTTGCAAAGATGAGTGCTGTTATTTTAATTATGTGTATAGGTGTTGTCTACATGTGGGTATAAGTTTGGCAGTACAGGTGTCAAAGAAGCCAGATGTGTGAGGTGCCTAGATCCAGAAACTCCTAGGAGGCAATCCTCTGTGTCTTTCAGAGTGTTTCCTGAGAGGTCCAGCTGTAGGGAGAAGAGTCCTTGAATGTGGGCAGCAGTGTCCCATAGGCTAGACTTCAGCCTTGGACTGATGGACAATGTGTGTGAAGCAGCAGTATTCATGTCTTTATTTTCCTGACTGTGAATGCAATGTGACCACCTTTCCCACCTCTACTCCCATGGTTCCCTGCCACAAGGCATTGCAGTCTTGCTTGCTTATCATGATGTGCTAAATCCTCAAACCATGAGCCAAATGAACTTTCCCTCCCCCAAATTACTTTTTTTCCTTTGGTTGGTTGGTTTGTTTGTTTGTTTGGTTGGTTGGTTAGTTTTTCAAGACAGGGTTTCTATGTGTAGCCTTGGCTGTTCTGGAACTTGCTCTGAAGACCAGGTTACCCTTGAACTCAGAGATCCGACTGCCTTGGCCTCCTGAGTTGAAGAAGGCGTGTCCCACCAGCACCTGGCAAAATCCTAAGAATCTTACATTTTCTTCTGTCTGGTATTTCGTCAATGGTAACAAACCACTAAGTAACATGGGGAGTGGACTTTGATGCAATAAGGAAAAGCACAGGTCTCACGAAGTAACTAATGTCCCTGTAAGAACAACTAGCGGATCTCCTCCCCACCGCTGCTGCCGTACTATCCTTACACAAAAAGAGGTTTTGCATGCACAGAGCCAGAGGTGATGCAATTCAGGGGAAAGAACCCATAACAGAAGTCAGCCATGCTGGCATCCTGATCTCTAACTTCCAGACTTCAGACTGAGGAAATAAATGCCTCTGGTTTAATGCTGTGGCTATTGCTCCATATAAATAAAATGCTGATTGGCCAGTAGCCAGGCAGGAAGTATAGGCAGGACCAGCAGAAAAGAGAATTCTGGGAACAGGAAGGCTGAGACAGGAGACACTGCCAGCCGCTGCCATGAGAAGATGTACCGGTAAGCCACGAGCCACGTGGCAATTTATAGATTAATAGAAATGGGTCAATTTAAGATATAAGAACAGCTAGCTAAAAGCCTGAGCCATTAGGCCAAACAGTTTAAATAATATAAGCATCTGTGTGTTTATTTTATAAGTGGGCTGCGGGACTGCAGGGGATTGGTGGGACCTGGAGAGAAACTCTCCAGCTACAGTTTAAGGCAAATGATCTAGTTGTTTTGTTATGGCAGCCAGCCCATGAGATGATCTACTAAGGATGAGTCACTCCTTCACTGAAGTAGCACAGATAAATGCCAATGCCTTTTCTTTTCATTGCTTGCTAACCTTCTTTCTCCCCTTTCTTTTTCAAAGAGTACCTATAACAACTACCACCAAATAAAATTGGGCTTTTTCATTGCTGATCACTCTTCTAGATGACTTGTCACTAAGTAAATGAAAGATACATTCAGCACTATCCAGTGAACTATAAACATCATTTGCAAGCAACTCTTTTCTAGACACATAATTTATTTTGATTTTATGTGTAAGGTGTTTTGCCTGTATGTATGTCTATGTACTGCATGCGTACAGTGTCTGCAAGGGCCTGAAGAGAGCACTGGATCTTCTGAAACTGGAGTTAGAGACTGTTGTTAGCTGTCATTGGGTGGTAGGAAGTGAACCTGGGTTCTCTGGAAGAGCAACCAGCATCCTTAAGCTCTGAAGCACCTTTCCATTGCTTTGCATACAACTCTTAATGTTCGAATTTGTCAATGACAAACAAGAAAAGTCCCTGCAAGCTGATTTCTCATTTCTCTTGCCATGCCCATTCTAGACTCTTGGTGTATCTTTGCATTCTGGTACAAGAAGAGTCTAGACTCAATTTATCCCAGATCTAGGATTAGCCATTTTTGCAAGGACCCATGATTCCTTATAGTAAGGAAAACATGATCTGATTGTTAGATGTATTAAGTGCTAATTCTCTGTCAGGGGTGTCATCCAAGCATTCCTAAATTTTATGCAATGGATACAGTAGCATTTTCCCCAGTGATAACAGAAGTGTCTCCAGGTGTTGTTAAATATCCCTAGAGGATAAAGCCACCCCTGGTGGAGATCCAGGAGTTTGTAGGAGCGAAGCATTGTGTGAGTACTCTACAAAGCCTTGATTTGTTCCCTTAACAATACATACCAAAGACTCTAAGCAGCCCACAGGGGTTTTCCTCAGCATGCACCAAGGTCATCTGGCCCCCTAGATAGAGTACAGCAGAACACAAAGCCCATTTGACACTGTCGATTGCTGGACAGGGAACACATTTGGTCTTATGTTTGTTCTGATACCTGGATTTGTATCTGCAAGATAATTCCTCAAAATGAGGTTTCTAAAATTAAAAGGAAAAGTGCCATGCAATTTTGTTTTATGTTGTGAAATTCTTCTCCACAATGTTTATATCACTTTTCATTGCCTCCTGCATGTGTGAGAAGGCTGTTTCCTAACAGTGTTGCCAATATAATTTATTTCATTGTAGGATGGGAGGTTGGGAAGAGAGTAGATGGCACCGGTTTCACTAACAGGATAGTAGAGGCGTGGTATTTCCCAGCAGCTCTTTGCATTTCTCTTATTTAATGGAAATAAAAAAGATACATTTCTTTTATACATATTTGGGGGCCAGTGTTATATATTCTTTCCTGTGAGCTCCAAATTTAAGTCTTTTGCCTCTTTGGCTTTTTTTTTTATTGGTCTTGTTTTATTTTTGTGTTGCACGAATCCTAAATGGTCTTATAATTAAAAACCAGGTACTGGGGTAAATGCTGAAAGATCAGAGGAAACCAAGCTACAGCCACTTCTCAGCTTG
This sequence comes from Peromyscus maniculatus bairdii, assembly GCF_049852395.1. Classification (NCBI taxonomy): domain Eukaryota; kingdom Metazoa; phylum Chordata; class Mammalia; order Rodentia; family Cricetidae; genus Peromyscus; species Peromyscus maniculatus. The sequence goes on along the minus strand of NC_134870.1, from coordinate 70,897,965 downwards.
TCAGCTTCTGAGCAGATCCTGTCTCCACGAATCCTCAGACTGAAATGCTCCTGGAATCCTCCGCCAAAAAGGTCTCTTCACTCCTTACATGCCTGTCTCTGCCCAGCCATTTCACCTCCTATCATAGCCTTCCTAGTGCCAGGATTAATGGTGTGTGTGTTTCCCAAATACTGGTAGCAAAGCCATGAGATTTCAAGAGCTAGGATTAAAGGCATGTGACTCCCAAGTACTAAGATCAAAGGTGTATGCCACCACTGCCTGGCTCTGTTTCTCTCCTAGACTGGACCAATCTCACGTAGCCCAGTGTGGCCTTGAACTCACAGAAATCCAGAAGGATCTCTGCCTCTGCCTCCACAGTACTAGGATTAAAGGTGTGTGCCACCACTGCTTGGCCTCTATGTTTAATCTAGTAGCTGGCTCTGTCCTCTGATCTTCAGGCAAATTTTATTTGTGAACAAGTAAAATAAGATATCACCACATTTTTGTAACAAAGTTTTGGGTTTTATCATCTCTACTTTCTAGAAATTTTTGTATTTGAGGGAGATTTTCCCAAGTATTGCTTGAAATTATACTGTGAGTTGTTATTTGCTTCAACTTTGCTCATGATGGTATTTTCCATATACTTCCTTTTCTGTGTGTTAAAACTCGTTTTTAATTTCTTCTGATTTTAGTTGGAAAAAGAAAAGGCTTTCCATTCCCACAGATTATAAAACAATCCACTATTTTTGTTGTACTTGTATCACTTAATTTTTATATATTGAATACAAAACCCATTTGCGATGTATTTGGGTATAGGAGGACTGAATTTTTTTAAAGCTACCCTATATTTTTTATTTATTTAGAAGTCTAGTTTCTCCCTGAGGATTTGAAATATCATCCTCAACACAAACTAAATCTGCAAATGAGGTCTGAGTTCTTACTCAAGTCAGCTTTTGTGAATCTTGTAATGATCTCAATCTGCCTTGCCTTGGTGTTCATTTCTTAAGTGGAGATTACTATTTATACTGTATTTCACTGCATAACAAAATTTAACCTCACTGTTGTTTCAAAATGTTCCTAGCTGATAGTTTTACATTTTCAACCCCCTTTTCAAAATATTTAATAAATATGTCCTCATGAAGATAGTATACACTGCTTATTAAGAAAATATTTGTATGATTTATATTTTCAGCTTTGTTAAAAGTAGGATGTTATATAATTGAAGTAAATAACCTTGATAAATGCATTTTAGATCATTTTGGGAGGACTAAATCTGAGATTAAGAAAGAAAACCCATGGATCTATGCTATGTAAAGATCCAATCAACTTAAAAGCATAATCCAGCTATGAAATCACAAGCTGGTAAACATAGCACTTAGGAAGCGAAGCCCAGGAAGATTGCCACTAATTCAAGGCCAGCCTGGGCTACTATGTGAGAATGTTTCAAAATAAAAGCATGATAAATCATGACTAACTTCTAGATATAAATTGAATGAAGAGAATCAGCATGTGATTAAATTAATAAAACATTGCTATGCATTTTGATGATGTTCATTATTATGATAACAGATTAATGTGATTATTGATAAACTTACAAATGTAGAAAATGATAATATAGGATAATGCTAGATTTACATAATAGTTGGGAATTATATATTTCGCAAATAATCACCTTCTATTCTTTCAAATGAATAAAGATATTAAAAATTTGATTTAAATGAAGTGATAGTAAAAAGAAGCTAATAACTTTTATTTAGAAAATGAAATGGTATACTACAGAATAAAAGAAAATATTCATTAAACACATATTTTCTTTTTCCTCTGATAATGGATTGTTTTCCAAAATATATGAGAAATTTCCAAAATTCAATAGTAAGCCAAGTCAATTAAAACAAATCAAAGATCAGAGCAACACATTTGTGTACATGCTTTACTGAAGAAGACATGAGATGGTTAGAAAACAAAATCATGGCAAATCCTATATATCCTCATTCACTAGGGAAAACCAATTAAAGCCACGGTCTCATACACAGCTCACCCGTTAACAAATGCCTAAAATAAAAGAAAGCAGAAGCTTGCTGTTCTTGCAAAGGGGCAGGGAGCATCACCTTACCATGTGCCAGTGGACTGCTGGAAATGTGAGTGCCAGTGGCCATCCACTGCTGCCATGAGGATCTGCGGCCACCCCTGTAATGAACACTCCTAAAACTCTTCCAGCCTGAGCCCAGGCTCAGTCTCCTTGACTTTTTTTTCTTCTGTTCTTTATACTTACCATCATATCACACCACTAAGCTTTTATACAAATCCTTCCTTTGTCTTGAATCTTCATGTTTCTCTTTGCCCAGTCCAGCTCTGTCCATCTAAGGAGCTCCTAGACCTTCACTTGACATCTCTTCTTTTAGGAAAGCTTATCACAAGTAAAGCAGATGTTTGGTTCTGGATTTGAGTAATTAAATCCCGCTATTCATCAGCCCAAGCAGCTCTGAGGAAGTGGAGACACTTGACTTGCTTCTTCTTAGTGTCCTTAGTACCTACCATAGTTCTGGTACATTCTAAACACTTCACGTTGTCAAATGAGTGCATGAGGCTTAGACTAATGAATGTATAAGTTTAAAAGTACAGAAGTCACTAATACAGGATTGAATAAGGGATGGGAGAAGGCATGATAAGCCAGAAAGTTGAAGTCAGAATCTTTAAGTACTTTTAATTGGAAAACATAGCAGCTTCCCTGGGAGGGCTTTTATTTTAAAGACTGGACATAATTCAAAGAACTAGAACCTTTGCCACTGAAGCCAAGTGATGACACTTATGGATAAAATACAAAGCTTAAAGATATTTGAAGTATACTGATACAAAATCGATTTCTAATTTACCACATGTTGTTTCTAATGTATAAGAGTCTCTAGACCTGTGATCAGGACATCTTAAATTTGAAGAACCTTAGACATCAATTTTTTTTTTTAACACAAATAACTTATTTTACAGAAAGGAAATCTAAGCTAGTTTCCCATTTGCAAATGACTTGGAGCATGTTTGTTCTGATTTCTACTAATTCTTCCTTTTCCATGTCAATCAACAAGTCTCATTTTGTCCTCCTTTGATACATTTCTGCCTCCCCCCCACTGTGGTGACAACTTGGAAGCCTATAGTCACCAAACCTGCCTGACCATATGACCTATCTTACCTCTGGGCACACAACGCAAAGTGGTTCTTTTCATGGTTACTTTAAAAAATTTTAAAAACAAAAGGGAATTTATTTGTTATTATTAGTTACTTTTCTCATTGCTATGACAAAATACATAGTAAAAGCAACTTAAAGGATAAGGTGTTTATCTGGGCTTCCAGTTTGAGGATATAATTAATAATGATGGGGAAGACATGGTCCCCAAAGCATGAGGAAGCTGCTCACTGTAGCTGGAGTTTTCCTGCTTTGCCCACAGTCAGGACAAATCTTTGTCAACCGCCAGTCCCACAGCTGCTCAGACCCAACCAAGTAAACACAGAGACTTATATTGCTTACAAACTGTATGGCTGTGGTAGGCTTCTTGCTAACTGTTCTTTTATCTTAAATTAACCATTTCCATAAATCTATACCTTGCCACGTGGCTGGTGGCTTACCGGCGTCTTCACATGCTGCTGGTCATGGCTGTGGCTGCAGTGTCTCTCCCCTCAGCCTTCTGCTTCCCAGAATTCTCCTCTCTCCTTGTCCCACCTACTTCCTGCCTGGCAACCTACTTCCTGCCTGGTCACTGGCCATCAGTGTTTTATTTATATAGAATGATATCCACAGCACTTCCCCTTTTCTTCTTTTTTTTTTAAAAGTAAGGTTTTAACTTTAACATGGTAAAATTACATATAACAAAACAATTATTGAGCAAGAATTACAGTTACAATACTAAAGATATCCTATCTATCTTATATTTGTGAGTTTAAGGTTTTATATCTAAATTATCTTTTATCATAACTGAGGAAATTACAACTATCTAGTTTTCAACCACATCAAAGACCTGAGAAGGAACATAATGGTACTGAGAAATGGTAGATGGATGCAAGCAACTTTCGGGAATCTTGCAAAAGTAGACCAAGACAGCTGGCAGCCTGGACAGTCACCTAATGTTTTTTAGCATTGTTGGTGTATTCAAATTGGCTACAGGCCTAGAGTATCTGACAGACCATTTTCAGAAGCAGGAATTCTGAAAGACCATCTTACCCTGTCTTGGCAGAGTACAGTGGTCACTTTCCTTGTGTCCCGCTTGTCCAGAAAGGACAGCATTGCATTCGTACTGTCAGCAGTTGAGGCAAGGGCAGTTCTTTGCCCAGTAGGCCATTTTGTGCCAAAAAGACAAACTTCCAAATGGAAATGTCTTAGAAGCCCAACATTCTCTTGGGATCAATTGGTGCAGCCAGGAGCAACTGTGTCTCACGTCAACAGAATTTTAAGTTATTTAAATGCCATATTCTCTAGGTCTATGAAGTGTTTGAAGATTACCTGTCTATCTGAAATATATCTATGTATACCTAGAAGACTTAACTAACATGGCTACAAATATGATTATCATAGATGACTAATTATTAAACTATTTTTTAATTATCCATTACAATTTTAAATGAGCTACATAAACATAATACCTCAAACAAGAATATATATATATATATATATATATATATATATATATATATACAGTATAACAAAATTAGCTTCAAGTTTGTATCAATAAACTAAAATTTATACCAATGTAAAACATTTTAAACAAGTTGTTCTTTAAAAGTAGGTTCATTAATCTACCCTTTTATCTTATCATGTCTATATCCTCCTATATATCTATATCATATCCCTGCTGTGGGATGTTCTGTATGTCCTGTGGGAGCCCTTCTTGGGTTCTTTGTGGCGTTACCCAGCAGGTCCGCATAGAGGATGATTAGGACCATGGGCCTGAGTGCAGGTGTCTGAGATGGTCTGCACTTGGCTGTGCTGGGGGATGGTCTGTATGTCAAGTTGCTCTGATTGGTCAATAAATAAAACCTGATCGGCTGTGGCTAGGCAGGAAGGATAGGCGGGACTAACAGAGAGGAGAAATAAAAGGACAGGAAGGCAGAAGGACTGTCTGCCAGCCGCTGCCATGACCAGCAGCATGTGAAGATGCCAGTGGGCCACCAGCCACGTGGCAAGGTATAGATTTATGGAAATGGACTAATTTAAGCTATAAGCACAGTTAGCAAGAAGCCTGCCACGGCCATACAGTTTGTAAGCAATATAAGTCTCTGTGTTTACTTGGTTGGGTCTGAGCAGCTGTGGGACTGGCGGGTGACAAAGATTTGTCCTGACTGTGGGCAAGGCGGAAAACTCTAGCAACATATCCCCCCCTTTTTTTTTAGAAAGAGATCACATTTATAATCAACCTGTTTTAAATAAAAATATTGGTTTTTCCCTGTCCCACACCAGAGGGCTCTTCTGATTTGGGACACAAGAATCTCTTAACCATTTTTTTTTAAAAGCAATATGTCTGGGTTTAGAGGGGGAGTGAGCCAATTCCACCTCTAAAGCCAGCTTGGTATATTTGGGAATTTGGGCGTAGCATCTCTTACTACTTCCTGCTGGAGGGGGGCGCTGTATCTTATGGGGACGCAAAGAAAATTTTAGGCCTATGGGGTAGTCCGTGAGGCTGTATTGTGTGAACCAGTTGCCTTGAAACCGCTCTGGATGTTGGATCATCTGGGCCATGGTGTCATCGGAGACCTTTCAGGGGGTCTTGGCTGGTGAAACCTGATGTATCTTAATCTGGAACAAATCCACAGCCTCTGGCTTTCTGTGGAAACAAAAGCAGAATCTCTTTTCCAAAGCAACATATCCTTAAATCCAAATTTTGAAGTGAAGGTACCTTTAAAATATACATTTTGGCATAACTCAACAGCTTTTGTAATCAAATGTTTTTCTTTAGTTACGAATATCAAAGAGAACATAATCCAGATTCTCTGTGTGGTAGCCATCTTTACGTGGCTTATGTTTTATATTACCTTGAGCCCATTGCTTTAAACTGCACCATTCTAAGACTGAAACAGCGCTGTGGCTGCTGGCTCCGCCCACTTCAGCTTCCCAACATGGCAGTGGTACGTTTTCCGCCAGCTTGAGGAGCCATCAATTCTCAGAAATCGTAGGTCTATGCTTTTATCAAAGCAGTGTGTAGCCCAGAAACCTTTTTTTTTTTTTTTTTTTTTAAAATACTAGTAAAGACTAAATCTACCACACAGCTTAATGTGCCGCTGGCAGACGCCTCATTCCCGCCATACTGCCGGTCAAACGCACACGCCAGGAACCCGCCAGTGTTCAAACCTGCATTTTGCGCTGTCTAGCTGCCCGTATGAGACAAGAAACAGGAACCTGGTTTTGGCTCTGTTTAGAATTGGTTATTAAATATTGTCAGGTTTAAGGTGGAAACTCGAGCCGTTGGGCGCCATTTGTAGCTGGAGTTTTCCTGCCTTGCCCACAGTCAGGACAAATCTTTGTCAACCGCCAGTCCCACAGCCGCTCAGACCCAACCAAGTAAACACAGAGACTTATATTGCTTACAAACTGTATGGCCGTGGTAGGCTTCTTGCTAACTGTTCTTTTATCTTAAATTAACCATTTCCATAAATCTATACCTTGCCACGTGGCTGGTGGCTTACCGGCGTCTTCACATGCTGCTGGTCATGGCTGTGGCTGCAGTGTCTCTCCCCTCAGCCTTCTGCTTCCCAGAATTCTCCTCTCTCCTTGTCCCACCTACTTCCTGCCTGGCAACCTACTTCCTGCCTGGTCACTGGCCATCAGTGTTTTATTTATATAGAATGATATCCACAGCAGCTCACATCGTATCGACTCAGGAAGCAGAGAATGAATGCTGATGCTTGGTTTAGTTCCTCCTTTTTTTTTTTTTTAGTCAAAGATCTCATCCCATAGAATGTTGCTGCTTGCACTCAGGGTGGGTCTCTCGGCCTTATTGAACATCATCTAGAAACTTCCTCACAGACAGGCCTAGAAGTTTGCCCCTAGGTGGTTTTTAGATTCTGTCAAATAGACAATCCTTATTGACCATCTTAGGCAATAGTTTATTATAGCGCTTGTCATTTTAGAGTATTGGCCAAAAGGGAAGGCAGCTGCCAGATCTCAACATCAGCCTAGAAAGAGGAGAAAGTGCTAGGGGTTTGGGGGATGTCATCATAGAACCACAAAGTGGACATTGTGGAAGAGACTGCAAAGTGAATTTGCTGGCCAAGGAACTAGAGGACTTTGGGATGAAGAAAGCTGCTGCTCAAGCTGCCACTGGAGTCCTAGCTTCTCACTACAACAATGCTTATCTTAACAGCATCAACTGCTCACTCACCTTTCATGGTCAAGAACTGCCTGGTTACCCAAACTGAAATTAAACTCAGGCCATCATTATGACCAGGTTGGTTTAAATAGTGGAAAGTCTATGCTGTTCTCTGTTACAGAGAAACATTAAATGCCCACCTTTGAGCACAATGACATCTGCCATGTGACTTGGGAGATACACCCTAATGACAAAGCATCTCTTCAGTATATGATGGAAGTGGACACAGAACAAACAATGCTGGGGAGGAAGGCTGAATGGTTCGCTCCTGAGTATACAGAGTGTGAAAGACTCATGGAACTCTGTAAGTATCTGAAGAAGCTGGAAGCTGATAAAGTCAACAACAAGACAAGGATCTCACAGATCTTACACTGTGTTGCACACCTGCCACAAACAGGAAGCTGAATGACTTTGGTAGGTGCTGGACGATGAGGTTCACCCTTGCCAGACCGCTCTTTTTTCAACCCTTCATACTGCTCCTGGACAAATCTACCAACCTCCTGGACCTGGATGTTTATATGTGTGGCTGAAAAGGAGCTTTAAAGTACATACTGGTCCTTGTGTTCCATTCTCAAGATTTTATGAATGAGATTTCACCAAATTATCCATATGTACAATAAGAACTAAAATCATGAGTGTGTATGTAAAGACACAAATGGAACCAGGGAAGAACCAAATGAAGAGGTTTCACTGGGAGCAAGATCAGGTATTACACTTGAAGAATTGCATTGCCAAGTTGGACCAGAAGGCTCAGAGCAAGAAAAATACACCACAGAAAATGAAGGCATCAGGACAAACAGAAAGGACTTGCGAGCAGATAGACATTGTTATTTTATCCCACCACCCATCATTATGGTACAAAGCATGATCTTCAAGTTTACAAAAGATAGACCTTATATCTGCCAGGATCTAGAATTTGTTCTTGGCCTTGACATAAGAGTCTTTTTTCGGGAAGTGAACTCTTTCACAGCTGCTAACTGGAGAGCTGCTACCCACAAATGTGAAGATAAGGTATCACCATCAACACTCACAGGAGAAATTGGACTTGGACTTGTCATTTTTGGAGTACATGATGAAGTGCTACCCAGAGATCAAGAAGTAGATAATGAAGATCTCTGAGTAGTGCAACCTACTAAGAAACAGTAGCTGAGCTCATTCTAGAACCTGTTGGAGGGGCAGAAGTACTGAGTGTGCCTGCCCTGTCTGACTGGGCTGAACCCCTACATGCTCTCCCCAGATAAGTCTTCCAGTCACCTGGATATCACGATGACTAATGCACTGGCAGATGCTATTCATGAGTTGACAATGGTATGCTAGCAGTCAGCACAATGTCAGACTCATCCAACAGATTGCACAGGAAGTCTGTCTGTGAGAATCAGACAATTGGAGACATCCTGGCCAAAAAGGAGTACCTTAAGTCCAAGACAATAAATATAGAGCCCAGATCACCAAAATGATCTACAACATGTGTGCTTGTAGCCAGGCTGGGCTGAGGACTGCCTCCTGGAGACTGCCAGTTTCCACCTGCCCAGTTGCCTAGAACAGGACATCCCCTGGGCTTGGGTCCTGAACTACATAAAAAGGAGGAATCGGCTGATCATGAACAACATGATCAAGCTCCTGCTGCTTTGCCATCACAGCCATTATCTACTGCACCCTTGAACTGTGAGCCTACTAGACCTTTCCTTCTTTGAATTATTTTCGTCAGGTCATTTATCACAGCAACAGGAAAAGTAATTAAGACACTTAGTCATTAGGAACAATGTAAATTAAAACTACTTTCAGATTCTATCTGTCTCCCCACTCAGAATGACTATTATTGAGGAAACAAAAAAATGACTGATGTCAGCAAGGATGCAGTACAAGAAGGGCCCCGACTCAATGCTGGTGTGAGTGTAGACCAGTGCTGTAGCTCTGAGAGTCAGTATGGAGGTTTCTCGAACAATTAAAAATAGAACTACTATACGACCTGGTTACACTGTTCTTGGGCATATTTCAAAGGATTCTATATTCTTCCATAGGGATTACTGCATGTCCATGTTCACTGCTTCTATTTACAATAATAAGGAGATAGAATCAGTGTAAATGTGCACCAACAGATAAATGACTAATAAAAATGTGGTGCACGTTGTATAATGGAATTTTGCTCAACTATAAAGGACATTAAATTATAATATTTTCAGGAAAATTGATAGATCTGGAAAGCATTATAGTCGATGAGCTATCCCAGGCTCTGAAAGACAAATACTGCATGTTCTTTCTCACATGTAGTCCTAGCCTATAAATTTAATGTATGTATATTTGTGGGAAACAAACTGTAAAGAGTCCCATGAGAAGGGAAAGGGAGGTTATAAGGAAGAGGATGGGAAGATAACAGAACACATGAGAGAATACTGGGGATGAAGGGGTACAGGTGGATAGAGGGAAGAAGAGGGTGGGAGAAAAGATCTCAGGAGAAGCTCAACGAAAACCAAATAGGTATGAAATTGCCTTCATGAAACTTGTTACTTTGTATACTAGTTAAACAATAAATATAATTAGTACAGGCTAGACTGATGTAGACTACAGAGCATCTGACTTCTATGTTGTTCAGATTCAGGGAACCCCTTCCTGACATGTCTTTCCTCTACTCCACAAATGCCATCTTCTTTATGACTTTAGCCTTTTTACTTTTCCTCATTGTTATCACCTTCCCACAGACTTTGAAGCAGCTTTGATGACATGTCTCTTGATTCATCTAATCCTCCTCCTTTTTCCCTCTCCCCCCTCCCATCTATTTTTAAGTTACAGGAAAGACAAGAAAATCACAGCCTAGAGGCTTCAAGATTTAACATTTTCACTCTATGGAATGTGTGAATCATCTACTTGGACATTCAGAGGCATAATTATTTGTTTCTTTTTCCAAAGAAGCTGTCTTGACAGATTAAAAAAATATAGATGTTTGATATGGGCTCCTTTTAGATATTCTCTTACCTGAAATTTTGTCTGTAATTCTGTTCATCTGCAAACATGTCTACAATGTGTGCCCAACAAATTAAAATAGGACATGACTAGTAAGGTAAAATCATCAGAATAGAGCATCTCCAACTCCCAGCCTTTGAATTTAATCTTAGTTAATAGATCAGTTTAATCTATTTGCTAGCAAGAGGTCTAGATATCATTTAAAGCTCAGCCCTAGGAAAGTATATTGACATCAACACATTTCCATGTAGGTATTGACAAGATCCCAAAGCTTATGACACCATGAAGGCAAAACTCTCTATTATTATTAGGTGCTATATCCTCTATGCAACATGTCTTTTGTCATTTTTGGTAAATCTGCTTTCCAAAAACATAATGGAGGCTGTCATGAAACTTGCCTAGGAGACCTACCCACAGTGAGCAGTCCTAGCATTTTCAGTTTCTAAACAGATCAAGAAGTAGACTGAGGAAGAAAGCATGGATGATACATATCTAATCCAGCTGTTGCTATTCTGAGATGAAGCTTTTCATGGCTTGTGAACTTTCCTCTGCACTGTGTCTGCTGTTCCTGTGTTACAACATTAGATCCTCAAGGTTGAGAGGAAGGGGCAGGGTGGCTGTTTTTCATCCTTACTACTGAGGGCACAGAAATAGACCATTGCAGTTTATCAGGGCTGGGACCAAAGCTGCATATTTATAAACCATGAGCCCATTCCCTATTATGTTCAACGTTCTTTCTCTTAAACTTGCCTATCATCATGTTTAGACAAAGTTAAACGTTAGGAACTTGGATTTCTTATTCTTTTATTTTTAAAGGTTTATTTATTTATTATGTATCCAGTGTTTTGCCTGAGTGTGTCCTTGCAGGCCAGAAGAGGGCACCAGATCTCATTACAGATGGTTGTGAGCCACCATGTGGTTGCTGGGAATTGAACTCAGGACCTCTGGAAGAGCAGTCAGTGCTCTTAACCTCTGAGCCATCTCTCCAGCCCCGGATTTCTTATTCTTGTCATGGTCTTTTCACAGTCTTTGTCTACACTAGTTGCAAATGCAGTGAAAAAAATTATCTGCAGCAGAGAGAAAATAGTGAATGCCAATGGTCAGCATGAATCAAAGAAACAGCAAGATGCAGAGTTGAAGACCACATAGCCAACACTTAAAGAAGATTAGGGGGTATGAAGGGAGGGACATGGGAAAGACAGAGGTTGAAAGAGAGAGGGGAAAAACAGTGAGTATAGTTTTGAGATATTAGGAGAACCAGATACACATATGGAGAGCGTCATATAGAAATCCAGGAATTAGCATGGTAAACATACATACACATATATACTCACATGCACCAGGTCCTAGGGAAACTTTTGAAATATTTTCTTGGCTGAAGATATATTTTGGGATTCTTTTTTAAAAATATATATTTGTCTTTTATTTTTTTATTTTATTTTATAATTTAATTTAATTTTATATATCAGCCATGGATTCCCTTGTTCTCCCACTTCCCACTCCCCACCCCCCGCCTTCTCCCCAGCCCATCCCCCATTCCCATCTCCTCCATGGCAAAGACTCCCCTGAGGATTGAGTTCAACCTGGTAGATTCAGTCCAGGCAGGTCCAGTCCCCTCCTCCCAGGCTGAGCCAAGTGTCCCTGTATAAGCCCCAGGTTCCAAACAGCCAGCTCATGCACTGAGGACAGGTCCCGGTCCCACTGCCTGGATGCCTCCCAAACAGATCAAGCTAATCAACTGTCTTACTTATCCAGAGGGCCTGATCCAGCTGGGGGCTCCTCAGCTATTGGTTCATAGTTCATGTGTTTCCATTCGTTTGGCTATTTGTCCCTGTGCTTTATCCAGCCTTGGTCTCAACAATTCTTGCTCATACAAACCCCCCTCTTTCTTGCCAATTGGACTCCTGGAGCTCCACCTGGGGCCTGGCCATGGATCTCTGCATCCGGTTCCCTCAGTCATTGGATGAGTTTTCTAGCACAATTAGGGTGTTTGGCCATCCTATCACCAGAGTAGGTCAGTTCGGGCTGTCTGTCGACCATTGCCAGCAGTCTATTGTGGGGGTATCTTTGTGGATTTCTGTGGGCCTCTCTAGTACTTTGTTTCTTCCTATTCTCATGTGGTCTTCATTTATCATGGTCTCTTATTCCTTGTTCTCCCTCTCTGTTCTTGATCCAGCTGGGATCTCCCGCTCCCCTAAGCTCTCTTTCCCTCGACCCTTGCCCTTCAGAATTTCACAACTGATGCTGAATTCCAGATCAGAACAATCTAAACTTAGAGAAACTTTGTTTGTCTATGTTCTCCATAAACACAGTAGTACTTAGATGATCAGTCCATTGACAAAGGAAGGGATCACCCTATCTATATCTATGTGTTTAGGTAGGTTCACATATCTGAATGAAATCTGCAATGCGAAAGAGCCTGAATCTCTAGAGAGTTAAGCTAGACGGGGAGCAGAAGGGGAGACAAGAGTGAAAGCAGGCTGTAAACAGGGTCTTAGGTTCTTTTTGCTGCTGTTCTCTTTCCAGCTACTTCTAGTGGTTCCACCACTACTATTGCTTTGAATTTCATGATAAAACTGCAATGCTGCCAGCAGAAACCACCCTCCTCACAGGCACGCTGCTCCCTCAGCTGAAGATTGCGTGGACCCAATCCCTCCCTTTCATAGTTTGTTAACATAATATATCTTGGTGTCTTATTTTTTCACTTCAATTATAAAATCTCCTGAAAGACCAGAATTCTGCTTGATCATGAATTTAAATCAATTTAACTTCTCAGTTAAAGTCCTCTGTACAGACATCTCACTGCAAAGCAAGAGATGAAATTAAAAAAATGGCAAACATCCTCATCAAAGATCCCAGAGATACTTCATCAAGAAACTGATGGGAACAGATTTAGAGTCCCACAGCCAAACCTTAGGCAGATCTCGGAGAGTCCTGGAGAGGAGGGGAGGAAGGATCAGAGGAATCAGAGGGGACAGGGACACCAGGAGAACAAGGCCCACAGAATCAATTGACCAAGACTCATTGAGACAGAGATCAGGGAGCCTGTGGGGGTCTGACCCAGGTCCTCTGCATATATGTTATAGTTGAGTAGTTTGGTGTTCGTGCAGGACTCCTAACGGGGGGGGGGTGTGTGTCACTGATTCTGTTGTCTCCTTGTGGGACCATTTTCTCCCTACTGGGTAGTCTTGTCCAGCCTTGATGTGATGGTGTGTACCTGCTCTTATTATAGCATATTATGTGGTATTTGGTTGATATCCCTGGGAAGCCTGTCCTTTTCTGAGGGGAGATGGAAAAGGTGTAGATCTGGGGGAGGGAAGAGATGGAAGGAAGAAACTGGGGGGAGCTGAGGGAGGGGAAAGTGAGGTTGGAATGTAATGTATGAAAGAAGTATAAAAACAAACAAACAAACAGATAGATAGATAAATAGAAAAAATAAAATGGTTAACAGAAAGCCAGAATTGGTGGTGTAAATGCCTTTTAAAGTCCCTCAAGTTAGCTACAAGGGTACTGCTGAGCTCTTTGTTAACACTGGCTTTTAACTATAAAATGCCCTCATCATATAAATGACTAAATTACCAAAAATAGTCTTCTTATTTGGACCAGACAGTTATATTTCCCATCATTCTTTTTGCCACTGGCAGCAACACACTCTAAAATGGCATTCTAAGAAATGAGTTCAGTTCTTCCTAATATGATTTTGGTTATCACCAAACTGAATGATATCAGACACTTGGTTTTGATTGTAGCTTGGGCTAACTTTGTGATGAATTCCCGGATATGATGAGGGGGAAGGTGATAATAGAGTTGGAGATAAAAAATGATAAAGATTATTCTGACAGTGTGAGCTCACAGTTCATAGATTCTGGGTTTTATATTCTGTATTACTTCTATATAACAATGAGAGACATGAAAGAAGCTTATGAATACAAGCTATCAAGGAAAATAAAACAAAATGGAGGACTACAGTTGATACTCCTATAAAACTGAACTATTGCACATGAAGTTGTTTAAAACCAATTCTAGCCTATTGGTGATACTAAGCCTTTTAGGTGAGATCGTAACCACTGAAATGGATGCTTTTGCCCAAAAGAGATAATTTTCACACATTTCATTCTAAATCCAGAATTAACCACAAGTTACAGTTTGGTAACAGAACATGATGTGTTTTTCACTTGAGCCTGTGAAAAATAATTAATGTCATAATGCACTAGTGCTGTACAAATATCATCATTCTCATCTCTTTCTACCCAAGAGCACATTCTACTCACAAAGAAGGTTCTTCAGACCTTCAGCCTAAAAGAGAATTTGGTGTTTTCTTCTTCCCCTTGGGTTTTGTGCAATTCATACATACCTGTGGCCTTACTCATGGAGGAAGTGGATATATTTCCTACTTTATCTCTGAGACTCTGGCCTCACAACCAGTTTGAGTCTTGGTTTGCATTAGCAGTTATATCTACAGGACATGCAGACATCATGACTTAATTATATTCAAGCCCCAACAGATGCATTTGCAAACTAACTTATTTGTTGCTCTGGCTCCCCATATATCCCCAGCGTGCCAGATGTTTTCTTAAATTGCTCACTTGCTCAGTAGATTTGAAATCAGTGGGGCTTGGTGGTAAAGGCAGAGGGATCTTGTTCTTAATTTTGTTTCCTTGAATCAAAGCCCCCTGCCACTGCTCTGCATTGACAGAGCTATCTTAGTTCCTCCTTCTATGACAAATATTGAATTTCAGCTTTAAGGTTTCATTAGTCCAAGTGATGTCTCCTGGAAGCTATTTCATTCTTCCTTGCTCATAACCTCAGGCAGAAACTAACATTCTCAAGAAAAAAAAAAAGGAAACAAGAATAAGACAGAGTCTCCCTGTGGTTTTAAGTCTCTTTGATGCCCCATTGCAGGTGCATATACTCAGCAGCCAGGCTTCAAGAAAAGCTCCAGACTCAATTCCTGTTAGTGGTACTTGAACAACTACCCCCTCCTCTTTCTGGGAACTCAGGAACTTTAAGGGGTATTACTGAGCAGACTTAGTAGTTCACAGAAACCTTCAAAGTAAGCAAAATCCACTGGCTTTTTTCATTGAAACGTCCTTTGTTTCCCAGCCCAATGGAAGAAATACATAATAGAGTGAAAGTAGCATTGAATGAATGGGTTTCATTGTGATCCCCTTGACTATTCAGGTATATGATACTAGAAAAAGTGGTTACTATTTCTGGAACCCTTTTCTTCATCTTTGAGAAAAAAGAATTGATGATGATTATACCTTTTTAGAAGTCAACCATCTTATGTTTGTCTTTTACTAATTAAATGAATATTTCTTCCTTGTTCTTTGTAATATATTTCAGGCTGGATACAAGAGACATAAAGATACAAAAAGTACATTATTACCCATATTTGAAGTTCATAGTCTAATAAACATAAAATTCATATGGCTATTAAGTGAGTGTAATATATGATGGGGATGTTAAAATCAAGATTCCTGAGAGAAGAAGAATTCCCAATTCAGATTGTGGAGAGAAAGTGAGCAGCAATCACTGGACTTCTGATTTCTCCATTTCTCAGTCATCTAATTATTTTAGCTGATAAAACAAACCCAACCTAGAATTTAGCAGCATGGTACGATGACTTTACACCCCACAGGGTTTGTGTAACTTTGTTGTAAATTCTGACAACTGGTGAATCAAGATTCAGACTCTTTAGATTTAGAATTCTACCTTCTTAAATGTAAAGCTTCCAGGTTCCTTCTTTTACTCTTTTATTTTATGTGAATGGGTGTTCTGCCTGCATGCATGTGCACATACCATATGTGTGCCTGCTGTCTCATGGAGGTTAGAAGAGACCACTAGATAGTCTGGAACTGGAGTAAGTGATGTTTTTGAGCCAGGATATGAGTTCTGGAAATCAAATCTGGGTCCTTGGGATGAGCAGAAAGTAGTCTTAACTTCTGAGCCATTATATTAGTCTCAGCCCCCAGGATCTTGCAGGAAAGACAGGGATAATCAAATCTCATCTCACAATTCTTAACCCCCGCTTTATTTTTCAAAAATATTAACTATTTACACCTGTCGTGTAAGCAGAGATTCCCTGTCCCAACTGACCTGTTCCAAATAACAGACTCAGAGGCTGAATATGAATTATAAGTGCTTGGCCAGTATCTCAGGCTTATTGCTAGCTAACTCTTACATTTAAGTTATTTATGGTTTATCACATCGCTCATGACTTGTTACCTCATTTTCTGCATGTCCTGCTTGCTCAGTGGCTGGCTACCAGCTCCAGACTCCTCCCTTCCCCTTCCCAGCATTCTCAGTTCGGCTCTCCCATCTAATCTTATTCTGTTCAACCATTGGCCAGTCAGCTTCTTTATTAAACCAATCACAGCAACAAATCTTCACAGCGTAAAACAGATTATTCCACAGCACTGCTGACTATCCCTGCCATTTCATTGGTCCTTATCTCTAATGTTGTGACATTTGTCAGAGAACAAGTTTCCCCTCTTTCCTATTAGAGAATTCCTAGTTTGCTCTTACAGAACACAAATGCTTGAGCATGGAATTTTTACATATTATCTATGTTTTCCAGACTCTCTTCATGTTTTTATAATTATATATAAATATAAGTTATAAAAATATAACTTGAGTGGAAGTAGTAAATTAACTGTATGTACATTTTTTAATACTTAAAGGATAGAAAAAGTATTCTACAGCTTTGAGATAATAGGGTTTTAACTCTAGAAGAAATTATAAAACCTAATTCAACCTGGTGATTAGTTTAAGAATTCCCTAAACAAGTGTTCTTAATGGATAACAATCATTATCGTCCTAAATGTTGTAATTGAAAGTATAGACACCGCATTGTGTTCTATTTTGGAATCTTTAACTTTTCTCCAATACTTTCTACCTGTGTGGCCCATTTTTTTCTGTGCTCTAGACAATGTTTCTTTCTTCACATTGAAGTTCACTCAATTATGAAATGATTCCTTCTTGCTCTCATTTTCAGAAACATAGCCTCCCTGCTTCATGTTCACTGCTGTGACTTTGAGATTCTCTCTTATCTTACTTAGATGCTCCAAGATCTGCTAGACTGAATCTTGCCACATAATCAGAAACTGGGAATCAAAAGAGAATAGTGCAATTAGTAAATGAGAAAGGTCTCCAAAAGGGGAATATGCCTCCATGGGCAAGGAATATAAACTTAACCTTAAAGGAAAAGACAGCAACTGAGTTGTTCACAACTGAAGACGAGAAGGAATCAAAACCTGGGTTTCATCAAGTTAGAAAAAGCTCCTTAGATGGTTAAATTGTCAATCAGTGGAGGTGCACAGAGGAACTAAATTGCCCTTCTTCTTATCAACTCTTATGTTATTTTCCTTCCTGAATTCTTTTATGTTTAAAAAAATGTCAAAAACAAGTTAAAGGATTGTTCTCTTGCTTTTTCAGGGTGCAATAATGCTTCATTTCTCAAAGTTGTTTTTATCATTATTCAACAAACTACTTCTTATTTATAGTTTTCAAGTCCTCACTCTGGCAACCATAAGAATAAAACAGCTTAAATTTCTCAGGATTCCCCATGCTTTTGGCCACATAAGAATGCAAGCTTGGGGTGGGGAAAAAAAAGAATGCAAGCTTATCCTAGAACACTGTTTTGGGTTACTGTACAAGAGATGTGCTAAGTTCTTCCACATTCCATACATGAAGGTTGACGTCTGGTTCTGTGATCACAGTGCAGGATGAATAAAGTCACATGTTCTGCCTGAACTGAGACCAACGTTATTTCCAGTCTTGAGGCAACTCTTGAACAACTTCTTCATCTACCAACTGTGGCTTCTGTGAGAGGCTCACAGAGAGATGATAGTGACATTGGATAAGAGCTAGGGAAATTGTGGACACCACTGAGCATCTAAGCAAACATTTCTACTAGGCTAGAACATGTTACCTCTTTTACCTCCTTTATTTATTTCCTGTAGAGATTGCCCCCCTTTTTCATGCCACAACTTAACATGTACATGAACTTTTGGTCCTTGAAGCTTGGCATCACTCTAATCCAGACACTTAAACTTTGTTTTCTTTCTTCTTGCTGGAAAAAAAAAACCTTCATTTACATAAAATAGATAAATCTTTTAAAACTTAGGGGAAACTTGGTCATGTCTATAGCTGCTAATCAGATAGCTACTCCCCCTGAGTGCCACTGGCTGAGGTACAGGCTGACAACACCACTCTTCTCTCAACCAGCTAGGAAAGCAAGGGCCACAGGTATACATTTGCTGATAAACATTAACAATAAACAGAGGGGGTGTTGCCTAGATCCTGAGCCTTCAGCAAAGATGAGGGTAATGATGCAGCAGGATTTGGGCTGGAAGAGGTGAGATCACGAATAGCGGATGGTCTAGGAGTACTTGTCCAACAAAGTCTAGACTTTAAACATAAAATTAGCCCTAATATATCAGAACACAATGCATCCGTAGATTACTATAAAAGTATAGCATGACGTCTCAGGAACTGGTGATGTGGTCCTGGTTTCTATTGCTCTCCTTTTACTAATGATAGTTTCCAGTTGTACTGCTAGTAGTATATGTAGCATCTTAGTTATAGTTAATTGTCAGTAACACTTGATTCCCCAAACTAGAATATGCACTCTGTAACACACACATATTCTTTGAAACTCCCTTCTCACACAAATGCCACATCACATCCTCCCCAGAACCAAGCCTATGACTGACTGACAAGCCCAATGGAGAAAGAGCAGAAAACAGGAAAACATGCATTATACAGAGCCCTGCATTCATCAGGCCGCCCTTCAGAAAGGGGAAATAACAAAGAGTGAATGGTGGGAAGTCATTTTATCTGCTAGAAAAATATGCCCTGTTCTCTACTCAAAAAACAAGTGGTCATGAAGCAACCACATTATTTAAAGCTACAAAGCAAACAGGAAGAGGTAAACCAAACACAGGGCCTGAGAACTTCTCGCAAAGGCTGGGCTCGATAGCAAGCATGCACGGAGAGAGGGCGTGCTGAGAGGCTCCCGTGGCTGCTGCACATTTAGAACATCTTGATGAGAAAGAAAGCAAAGAGGAAAGGAAAGTACCAGTTCCCTTTTAACAAAGCTATTTAGGGTAGCATTTGATAATTCAAGGGAATAATAATGCTTTCTTGAACCAACCCCCATCAGTGCAACATTGCCAGCTGGAAAAGAAGCCCAGACGTGATGTTATAAGAAATTTCTCAAAAGTATGCCATAGAAGAAAGCCGTCCTCAAAACTCCAGAAAATGGTGATGCTCAAAATTAATTGGCAACACAAGTAAGTTCAACAGAATTGTCACCAGTTGTCTTGAAATTTACAGGTTGGACCAAGAGAATCCTTAGTTCTAAAGTATATGATAGCTTGTAGACATTTCCCCATTTTAGCCACATTTGATGGCATGTGTAACCACACTTAAGATCACCTCTTAACCAAATTATCCCATTGCTTTACAGGCCACTCTCACATGTGAGTAAAGAAGAGGATGAATTTATGACACCTAAGTCATTTAGATATGTTCTTAATATCTGTAGTCGTCTAGTGAGTCAGGTATCAATGTCACAATTTCACCAGTGAGTATTCTAAGGTTGAAGTGACTGTCCTATCATCAGAGTCATTTGGGGCCGGGTCAACTCAATGGTACCCTCCCCTATGCCATGCGATAAGACATATTTAAGGGATGCTGTGGAATGCTCCATGGCAGGATAATTTGTCATGGTTGAAAATGTGAATTTCTTTTATGCCAGAGCAGAGTTGCATTGGAAAAGTTTTCCCCTTGGATACAACAGGATGTATGTGTTCTTTGCACTCTCAAAATCCAGTTATCTTCCTAGGGGCAGACAGCTGAAGGCCTTCTTCTCCTAGATATGAACGACATAGAAAAATGAACAAGTCGTCTGACAGTGGTATTAATGTATGTTTTCCCATTTCTCGGCTCTGACAAGATGTAGTGTCACAGAGAACCAAATTAACACACCGGGAGGTTTTGTCATTAAAGAAATACCAGTGCGCTTTGATTATTGCTGCCAAGAGGGCTGAGTGTGGGGGGCAAACAGTAATCCCACTCTCAGAACTAATATTCTTGCAGACAGCACAGCTCTGTCTCAGCGTATCTTGAATTGGGAGATGGGGTGTAATTTTTCAAATCTAGAGGGACAAAAATGATTTCCAAGCTAGGTACTTAAAGGTACAGCCAGCCATAGATCGCAATGAACACAGCTGTCAATGTTGCCATAATCATAAAAAAAAAAATGTGAGAGAGGGAAACATGAGAGTCGGGGGAGAAAATCACAAGTGTTTCAGTGCGATTTGTATGAGCAGAATATGCCATTTGTGAGACTAAGCCAGAAAGGCACTTAAGTAGCAGGGTAAAAATAAGATTTATTTATCTGAAAGAAGTTACCAAATATAATCAGGCAATTTACGGAAAGAGTTTCTGAAGTCCTCACTTTATCGCTAGAATTGTGTTGTTTTTCTTTGCATTCAAATTGGAATGCTACCATTTTAGAACTTAAAAAAAGTACTTCATGTGTTGTGCTGTGTTCCTCCTCCTCCTCCTCCTCCTCCTCCTCCTCCTCCTCTTCCTCCTCCTCCTCCTTCTCCTCCTTCTCCTCCTCTTTCTCCTCCTTCTTGATTAAAATATGTTCATTATGAACATTAGTTTCAGACCAGGAATCAAAGATCCAGGTTCTTAATGTACATAGATCTCCCACTCATTGACTACCAGTTAGTAAACTCTTGGCGCCCCAGTTTTCTCAATATTGAAAAGAACAATGCTATTTTAGCCCTACTGCCTAGGATTTTACATATCCAATGTTAGAGTTAATTAGGAAACACCCTGGAGAAACCAGACCTAACTCCTCAAACGGTGATAGTTTCTTAGTAAGCACAAAGATATTGGACTCCCCTGATATCTTGTACAGAAAATTATATATGGTGTGTGTGGGGGGGGGCATACACAAAAATCAGCATGTTCTTTAAAAATGGGTTATAGGTGTATTCCCCAACCCTGAAATAGCAACCACTGGACCTATTTGAAACCTAATTTACTGCTCACATTATCAGACTAAAAGAACGATGAGCTGAACTCATATCACATGAAACATAAAATAAAGATTTAAAAATCCACTTAATTGCCTCAATTAATTGTTTCAGACCCTAATATGACATTCAGTCCTTAGGAGGATAGGTAATTACATCCATCACAAAATCATTTTGATCTGAAAGAGTTTAACCAAAAGCAAGTATTCGGAAGAAATAATGTCTTCAGAACAAAACACCTCAGGCTTTTGTGAGAAGACAAATGGTCTTCTATACATAAATGGCCCAACAGGGGAGAATGATGAGAATGGAAGAAGTATCATGGAATTCTACAAAGAACAATAGTCCTACAAGTTCACAATTATTCAGTGTCTGTCAACTTCCAGAAGGAGCTTTGTAAGTACAGAACCCAAACCCAAAGCAATCAAACCTCAGCAATGAGATCAGACAGACTGGGTGGGTGCATGCGGACCACAGCCAAAAGGAAAGAAATCATTTCTCCTGTAAAATAATTCAGACTTTTAAAAATGAACTCAACAGTTGATTTTACTTTCATTGATATGTCAGCCCAGGAAAAATAATGCAATAAAAAAAAAAAGAATGTAGGTTCTGAAAGCTTAAGGAATCTTCCCATGGTTAACAATGATATGAAGAAAAATAAAAATTTCTTCAATATGTGTGTGACCATGGTCTTTGTGTGATGGGCTGAAATGAAAATTATTACATGTTACTGAAGATCCTGTCATGAATAGAACTTGTGGAAATGATGCTACAGTAACTGGGTATCGCTGCCTTAAGTATGGAAATATCAGCCGGGGTTGGGGGGTGTATTTCCAGGGTCATTTGAACATGTACCCATTACCATGGAAATGGTAGAAACTGTGCTTATTTCATAACCATAGAGAAGGAACAAGGACTTAGGAAGCAGACCACAGATATTTCAAATACGGAGCCAGAAAATTGACACAAATATTTTTTTTCCTCCAGAAACAGAATGCATGTCCTGAGCCCCAAAGTGGTATTCCTTGAACAATTCTTCAATATATTTATTTTTCAGATTCTTTTAGCTTGTGTAATGCGTAAAAATCTACATAATTCAAAAGTCTAGTGTGCAAAAACCTATGGATTTTTTTTTACCAATAATTGAAATTATCTTAAATCTCAATTCCCACTCTTATGATAACAGAAAACTAGGCATCTTGTGTCATGTAGTCTTTCAAGTTATTTCCAGTGTCAGGAGAATTAACTGTCTGCCTTTAATTCTCTTAGAAATGAAACAAAATTTTATGTGAGTAGAACTTTTCAGTTTTGATTTAATGCAATTTATTAGATTTTTCTCTTATGTTTACTCTTTCTGGAAGCTACAGGCTCTGTCTACTCCGAAGGTCATGAGAATAATAGCTCATGTTTTATTTCTGGTAGTGTAGCTTTTATGCTTGAATCTAAGAACCATCTTGGGTTAATTGTTGTGTGTGGTGTGAGATAGGAATCAATGCTTATCTTTTCCCGAAAGGTTATCTGATTGTTCTGACACCATTTGTTACAAGGCTTTCAAAGTTCCTTACTACATTGTCTGGGCATCCTTATCAAACGTCATTTGACTACATGTGTGTGTGTATCTGCATCTGGCACACTCTGTTGCCTCATCATTCTGTCTGATTTTATGCAAAGGTGACTTGATTAATTATAGTTCTTTGTAATAAGAACTGTAATAAAGTAGTTTAATAGCCAAACTTTATTCCTCACCTCTAAGATGAAATGTGGTCTTCTACAGGCCTTTGCATTCTTGTCTTAACTGTGTAATATCAATTTCTAAATAAAATGTAAATTTAAAAATCTATTGTGTTTTGATCAAACTGCTAACTACTAGAGGTAATAAATACAGTGCTTATTCTGCAAAGTGGCAATGTGGCTTGTCTTACCATTTAGTCTTGCTGAGGCATGTTCTATAAGGTTTAATACAGATTTCTTGCCTTTCCCTTAAGTATGCAATTTCATCCTATATGTATTTATTTATAAATATTCCGTTTGTGGATACAGATCATACAACTTTTTCTTTTCTCAAACTTCTGAAAGTAATTTTTTGAAGTGATGTCCCTTTACTGCTAAATGTTTTATTAAGACATAGTTCCTAGTGTATGAATAGCCATAAAACTATTATCAACTCATAATAGACACCATTTTCTATCCAGATTTTCCCAATTGTTTCCTTTCTGGTAAAATCAAATTTTAGGTCAAGTATTATATGCCACTATCACTTCACATTGGTCTCTTGATGTAGAACAAAATTGTCCAAGAGAATTGTTGTTGCTGCTGCAGCAGCAGCAAATGTTGACTATTTTCACTGTGCAGAGCAGCCTCACATGTGTGATCACTGAGCATTTTAAATATGAAGAAGTATTATAAGTTGATTTTTATTTTATTTAATATAAATAAACTTAATTTGAAGCATTAGAATAATCTCATGTGATAGCTATTGTTTATAACTCTGAACACTTCAATAACAATTCCCAAGTCCTTTGTCCTTGACAGTTTTTATTAATATGTTTTATTATTTGATAGAAAGTGCCTCAACTTGGGTTTACCAGGCAGTGTTTCATAATTAGATTAGATTCAGACAAGATATTGTACACATCATAGTATATCATATCAGAAGGCCCCAAATACTGACTCCTCTTATTACTTATGATGTACATTTAGATTACTTAGTTAGCAAGGGTGCTGCTGAATTTTCTATCATTAAGTAAATTTCTTTTGTAAATGAAAAAGCAGCTTATGGGAGATACTTTGAAAGTATGTAAACATCCTTTGATTCATATTGGGCTTATTTTAACACTTATTTATGGTTCTTATTTGATTTAAATCACCCAAGCAAGTAGCTCAATTGGCAAACCCATCTATGTAGACAGTGTGTTCAAAAACAGAAATTAGGCCTGTGAGATGATTCAGCAAGCAAATCACTTGCTGCCAAGTTGAAGACCTCAGCTTGATCCCCAGAACCTGCATGGTGGGAAAAAAAAGAACCTACTCCTACAAGTTGTCAAGTTGTCCTCTGGCCTCCACATGTACACTGTACACACACACACACACACACACACACACACACACACACACACACACACCACAAACAAATAAATGTAAACACTTGAACAAAAAGGACTGAGTGCTATTAATATGAGTCAAAGAAGCAGATGCCACTGAGAGAGACAGCTGAAAGAAAAGGCCAGAAAATGAAAGTGTGCTGTTATCCATACAACTCAAATTTTATCAAACAGATTGTTTTTTCTTTCTTTTCTGTTTTTAGTATTTATTTTCATCAATTTCATACATGTGTAAAATGCATTGTGGTCATATTTATTCTTCAACTCCCTATTACCCTAAACCCTCCTATTCCTGTTGACTTCCTTCTTCCTATACCTTTCCTGATTCATGCGATGTGTCTATGTGTCCATGTGAATGTGTGTGTGTGTGTGTGTGTGTGTGTGTGTGTGTGTGTGTGTGTGTACATATACCTGACATGCAGGTAGGCACAGTTGCAGTGTGTCCAAGATTGTGATGGCTTCATCATAACCAGAAAACTGTTGAATAGCTCTTCTTGCCATTTTCTGACTTTTGCTACCTGTCTGCACCTTCCTTATTCTATGATGTTCCCTGGTTCTTGTCACTAGGTTTTGAATGGTGCTATAGATGTCCTATTCAAGACTGAGGACTGAGTAACCACCTCTTCTCATTATGGCTTAGAGCAATAGGCCTCGAGACCTCTAACCATTCCTGCATATGAAACATTCCCTAAATCTTGACCAGAAATAAATTAGATGACTCCACCTTGGAACATTGATTGGTCTGATCTTGTGCAAGTCTTGTGCAGGCAACAACAGTGGCTGTGAGTTTCTGATCCAGTCATTTAGTAACGTCTAGAAGACACTGTGTTAGCCTGTCCTGACCTCTAGCTCTTAGAATTTTTCCACTCCCTCTTCCTAGATGATTTTGAGTCTTGGGATGAGAGTATGTAACTTAGATGCTCCATCTGTGGCTGAACACTTTACAGACAATCATTCTCAGAACATTGACCAATTGTGAACTTCTGCATTACTCATCATGGCTTCTTTATTGATTTCTGAATTATTTCTTCCTCACTCCAACCTATATGGAACTCTTACTTGATATCATATGTTCCAGTTCCATATCTCTTTTCCTGAAAATTTCATAATTTCATTTTTAATACTAAATAGAATTCTATTATATATAGAAGCACATTTTCATTGTCCATTCATCAGTTGATGGGCATCTAGGATTATTCCATATCCTAACAATTGTGAACAGAGTAACAATGAATGAACCTAGAATCCTTTAAGAATATGTCCAGGGATGGTATAGCTGAGGTTCTGCTTTTTGTTGTTGTTTGTTTGTTTGTTTATGACTTTCCTAAAATAAAATAAAACCTCTGGTTTCATTGGTGGACAAGTTTATTCACGCCAAGAAATATAAATCTATTTTTACTCCCCCCTTCTCTCATGAGATGTTTGTAGGACTAATGTTTCTCCAGGTTTTATGGCCTGCTTATAAAATAATCACACAGAGGCTTAATATTATTTATAACTGCTTGGCCATTAGCTCAGGCTTCCTACTGACTAGCTCTTACACTTAAAACTCAGCCCATTTCTGTTCATCTATATGTTGCCACATGTTCCATGGCTTTACCTATGTGTCATTACATGCTGCTCCCTGGATGATGAGCTAGTATCTCCTGACTCAGCCTTTCTCTTCCCAGAAGTCTTCTTGTCTGCTTATCCCGCCTATACTTCCTACCTGGCTACTGGCCAATCAACATTTTATTAAACCAGTATACAAAAGCATTATCCCTCAGCAGATGTTTGTTTATATAGCCAGTTCATCACACTGAAACTGGATTATAAATTAAATTAAATAGGGTGAAATATGTTTACCCTAGATTTCTGAAGTAGTTAACCAACACTTAATTTTATTCAAACATAATTAAATAATTTTAAGTCTGAAAATATAACACCTTAAATCAGAGACATTGTATAGAAACATGATATGTTAACTGATATTGAAGAGCCAAGGTAAAAATAACTTCTATCCTAGAAATATACAGCAAGTTAAATGTATCACAAAAACAAAGAAAGTCAGAAATGAGCAAGCATAATGTTGTATAAGGAGAGACTCACAGTAGAAATGGTGCCACTGGATTGAAGCGTTCATCAGTATTAGCCATCGTTATGCCTAAAACATGGATAAGGTACAAACTTTAACTTATCAAGGTAGATTGCCATTCATTCATTTCAAAGAAATGGAAATGAAACAAATGAATTCCAAGAAATTAGGATAGTTGTTTTTTATAGGTGTAACCTTTAAATATTTGTATTATATTTAAAAGAAGAATGAGACATACACTTAAGAAGTTAGCACTTATTAGTGACAATGAAATACCATGTATTTTTTTCTGTGTGTCTCAACATTATGGTTCAGAGTAGATGGCCTCTTGACCTCTAACAATACTTGTATACTAACTACCACATAAATCTTGACCAGACATTAGTTAGATGATTGACTGTATGGGAGAATAATTGAAAACAACCTTATTGCTGCCTTTTGGGAATTAAACATTTGTTAGCTCATGAAGGCATTTGGAAATAGAAGGGTTTCTTCTTAAGAAAATGAAAACCAGAAGTCTGTATCAAGAGGCAAAATGAGAAACAAGACGATTATGTCAGAAACTTGGAAGTTACCCTTAATGGAAGGGACATCTTGAGCCAGAATCAACTAATTGAAATGGAAGATACTAGACTGAGTTCATTCTCTGTCTGACATGGTAATTCCCCAAACAGCAATGCAATGCAGTCTTTGATAGAGGCATCCTCTGTGGTATTAAGATGAGCAGAGCAATGGTGACAGGAAGAGCTACATGGGAGATATGGAAGGAAGGCAGAAGTTTATGCCCCTAAGAGGGAAGTATTTTGCCCAAATGTCATCCACAACATTCTGCACTGTCGCTGTTGTTAGATTTTTTTTTTTTCATGACTGCTGTAGATGTCTTTCAGTATGCTGTGAATGTGTTGCTCTGATTAGCTGATAAATAAAATGCTGATTGGCAGTAGCCAGGCAGGAAGTATAGGTGGGATAAGCAAACAAGGAGAACTGTGGGAAGACTGGAAGGCTGAGTAAGGAGATGCCAGCTCACCGTCCAGGGAGCAGCATGTAGTGGAACACAGGTAAAGTCACAGAAAACATAGTGACATATAGATTAACTGAAATGGGTTAGTTTAAATGTAAGAGCTAGTCACTGGCAGGCCTGAGCTAATGGCTGAGCAGTTTTAATTAATATAAGCTTCTGAATGATTATTTTATAAATGGCTGTGGGGTCTGTGGGCTGGTCAAGACTGGGGAAAAATTCAGCTACATATGACAAAGATAATTACAACATCAGAGAAAAAATATTTACAGAACATACTCAGAAATCATTTTTTTATTCCCTTGCCTTTTATCACCTCACCACCTCTGCCCAGTCTCTAAATATATCTGGGGGCAGGACTTCACCAATCATTATTATAGTATACCAGTTACTATCTGTCACTTCTAACAGCATAGAACTGTACCAGATTGGGAACAAGAGTATAAGATCCCTACCTTTAAATGAATACCCTCCAAGACATACATCAGTTATAGAGTACTGCAAACAGAAATGATGAAGTTGGAGGAGTAGATGTGGTCAGGACTCCCTCTATTTTCTAATTACTGTCATCTAATTCCTTCTTATGCAAGTCCACATGAGGGACAAGCACACCAATATTTTTGTTCAAAATTTTATTCTCAAATTATCATCTCTCAATTTTCATTGAATTTTTACATGTATGAGAGAGCAAAGAGATATATATTTCATTTGTTTAGTATGGCAATTTGTTTTAAAACTCCATATCTGTCACCTAACTAATATGTTTTGAACACTACTTCTGTTATCCATGCTGTACACTCTATTCCAGTATCTCACAGACATAATCCAGAGTTCTGTCTCCTTATGAGATAAGTGGAAGAAGAGTAAGACAAAACATTTACAGGAGAAAGAGATCATTGGCAACTGGAAGTTGCAGAAATTTTCCTATGGGGCATGCTGTTCTTAGTACCTTAACAGGTTTCAACAAGTAGAAATGAAGGGGTAATTGCCATAAAACTACTGAGCAGATTGTAGCTATAATCTTTGGTCAAGTTTTAAGGGAACTATTTGGGGAAAAGTTTAATATGTGTTTGCCCTGCAGTATCTGGAATATATTTGATTTGTCTTATTTTAATATATGGTTGTGTCATTCAAACGACCTATATCTTGAAAAAGAGAGTAATGAAAATAAGGTGTGCTCTTGTGTGCTACATGGTATTGGAACTCGCTCTCTGACACTTTACTGAAGCTCAATCAATTATATGTTTCTACTGGGACTTTAACTGAGATCAAAGCAAAGGAAGAGGGAGCAAATTGGAATGCCTCTAAGCAGTGTCAAAGGCATGTATCTGCCGGCAACTGTGGCAAGGAGCACTAGTAACAGTCATACCCAGGGTTATGGGTCAGGTCTTCTCTGTAGCAATTTCTTGTATGTAATTCAAGCACGATTCTCTTGTCCACTTCACCTTTCTTTCTGAGATTTGTTCTTAAGCCTTTCTGATTACCCGTGGACTTGTCCAGTATCTTTCCAATGAGTCCCTTTTTGGATTCATTTACTCCAGCTTTGCCTCTTGTTTGCAATCAAGGACCCTGACTAATGAGTATGTCTTTGCTTCCTACTCTATCTTTACTTCTGGAACTAACTTAGATTATTGACATAATACACACTCTTACTAAACTGAATTAAACTGAAAGGTTAATTGCAAAATTCCAAAAACCTTGAAGTTTTGTTTTGTATTTTTTCATGCAAAGGGCTATGGTAGAAAACTTCTGTTGTTGACATTGTTCTCAATATTTTCTTTTCCTTTAATTCTTACCTTTTCATGGGTTTAGCAAATATCTCCAAATAATGCTTCCCTGTCTTGGTTATTGGTTCAGGTTTTACGTATAGGTTCACATTTTAAACTCCTTAATAGATGTTTTCATCATGTGTACGGTCAGCACTTCAAGAATATCATTTAAAAATTAAATAAATACTGGGGCTACTTCTAGGTAAGATGGCAGACCAGAAACCACGTGGGAAAGTATGGCTGGATACAGTCAGAGATGCGATGGGACATGGAATATTTCATCATTCCACCTGTTACGTCTTCATTCCTGGAAATAACCCGATCAACAAACACCCCAATAAACCTTGTCGGTGATCAGAGCCACGACTTCCTCTGCCATCAGACTGAGCATGCCTTTGCAGCTGCATCCATTGTAGCTGCCACCAGCCAGCCATACACCAGTGTTTTGTTTTGTTTTTTTCAGGCAAACTGAACTAAAAGAAATCTACAAAAGAAGTACCAGTAGGGGTTTCATAGAAAGGGCTCCTGGAAGCCACCGCCAGGACCACCATAACACGCCAGCCAAGAAAAGTGAAGCCACAGGAGTAAACAAAAACATAAACAGTACAGCAGAGGCTTCACAGCCACTAACCTAACCCTGTGGGAAAGCATCAACTGCTTTGAATGTAGTTTGCTATCTCCACTACCCACAGCCCACAGAACAGGGTCAGTGACATCACAGACAAGAGGAGCTGGAAGCAACAAGTGGAGAACAGACAGGTAAAAATCAACAGAATACAGACTGGACCAGGGTCAAGGAACAAGGCAATATACATACCAGGAGATGGAATCGACATTCAGGACAATGGTCGAGATTTCCTTTATTTCCACCCTGCTCTCCTTATCCACTACAGCTGTTCCTTAACTACCACTGGTAATTCTCATGTGTACAGGACAGGGTAGCAGTGCAGCAGGCCAAAAGTGTTCGTTTGTCCCCTACTTTTTGCCACCTTTCACTAGTCTCATTCTCTCTGTCTGTCTCTGTCTCTCTCTGTTTTTCTTTTTTCCTTTATCCTCTTTCTTTCTCTTTTAACATACTTATTCCTCTTATCGTTACAACTCCCAAAGCCCAGACACTGACCAGCTTTATGATATGCGGTTATTTGCCCTTACCACTTTGTTTTAGTATACCAGTAACCCAAGCTCTCGTGTATTCATCCAACTCTATTCTTTTGCCTCAATTTCTACTCCTAAGGGTGTCCCTCTCTCTTCCATCCTACCTAACGACTTTACACTTAGCACTAGGCTCACTCTAACTACTCACCTCTTCTTTTCTTTTCCACTCGCACTAACACATTAGTATACACAGTACTGTTGGACCCTTTGCCTCCTAAACTACTCTATAATTAAAAATACCTGATTTGTAGTTTCCCGTGACTATATTATCAAAGTGAGTTCACTACCGGAGAGTGACTGTTGTGCAGACAGCATCCAACCCACAGGGTTAACTGGAGATAGAACCTGATATGTGGGACAGCAGACTAACAGACAAAATCGTCACCACAATGAGACTGAAACCTAGTTCCTCTGAACATTGAAAATACATCCAGAGGTAACCTGAATTAAAAGGACAAGAATGGTGTTGAGTGTTAACAATAAAACCAGAGATCTGCATGTCCCAGCACTAAAACAAAAGTAACATGAAATATCAAGATAAGTTTTCTCCTCCAGAAATTGCTGACCCTATATTCTGGGCTTTGGGAGCTGTAACAATAAGAGGAATAGGTGGGGAAAGAGAAAGGAAGACTTTCAAAATGACTTAGACACCAGTCCCACTATAGAATTCAACAGAATGATTTTTACAAATGATAAGACTACGCCAATCTTTTCCAAGAGAACTCAAAACAACAGCAGAATGAAATAATGAAGTCAATCTGTGATATGAAAATAGACTTTCATAAAGAGGCAGAACAAACTGGATCAGGAAAGAAACCTTCCTCTCCATACTACAGTTAAACACTAAATGTACAGAACAAGAAACTCTATTGAAAGCAGCAATAGAGAATGTGCAGGTCACATACAAAGACAGGTCCATTGGAATAGCTGCTTAGTTTTCAGTCTAAACCATACAATCAGGAAAATTTTGATTGATGTGTCTCTACATCGGAAAGATGCCAATTTCTATACCCAGCAAAGATATGGATCATGATTAACAGCAAAAGAAAAGCATCCAATGATAAAAGTAGCTTTAAAAAATTCATGATCACCAATCCAGCCCTACAGAAGATACCGGAAAGAAAATTTTTGTCTAAAGTAAGCCATAAACCAACTCAAGAGAGTACAAGAAGGAAAAATAAATGATGGTATGTTATCTATTAAACAAAATAAGACTGAGAAATTACTAAACCCCACAAAGTTTAAAAAGACATGGAGCAATGCATACCTTTCAGTCATACCTCTGAATAGCAATAGCCTCAGTTCCCCCATCAAAAGACACAAGCCAACAGATTGTATTAGAAGGCAAATCCTTTTCACTCTCTCTAAGGAACATATCTTACCACCTAAGATAACTATCATCTTATAGTGAAAAGATGAAGAAAAATATTCCAAGCAAATGGAAGCAGGAAATGAACATGTGTTACTGTTGTAATATCTGGAAAAAAAATTGACTTCAAAGCAATTCTTGTCGGAACAGATAAAGAGGGTTACTTCCTATTGATCATATCCATCCAACAAAAGGAAATTGTAATTCTTAATGTACACACACTAACTATAGGCTCATCCCATTTTATAAAAAACAAACACTAATATATTTAAAATAGCAATTAACCAGAACATTAATACCTTAGTCTCACCATGAGGCAGGCTACCTTTGGAAAAAAAAAATGGATAAAGGCACATTGGAATTAACTAACATCATCAGTCAAATCAAATGAACCTAACAAAATCTATAGGACATTCAACCCAAACACCAAAAATGCACCTTCTTCTGAGCTCATCATAGAAGCTTCTCTGAAACAGAGCATATATTAACACAAAGCAAGTCTCCACAAAACTGAAACAACACCCTTATGTTGGTTTTATGAGAAATGTCCCAAATAGGCTCATGTATTTGAACATTTGGTCCTTGGAACCCACTTTTAATTTACCATATCTCTGCTTTGTATTTTGAAGATATGACCTCTCAGCTTCCTGCTCTGCTAGCCTGCTTTCATGCCCCCTCCCCTCCATCATTACATATTCTCCTGCTGGAATCAAAAACCAAATCAACTATTTCTTCCATAAGTTGCTTCTGGTTGTGGTATTTTATCATAGTAACAAAAAGTAACTGATATGATCCAATATTTACTCAGATCACAATGGGATAAGGCTAGAAATTAATAGCAAAAGAAACTACAGAAACTATCCAAGTTCAGTAATGTTTAAACAATACGTTAGTAGGTAGTGAATACTTCCTTGAAGAAATCAAGAGGATTTTTTTAATTCCTAGAATTAAATAAAAATGAAAACAGAATATATCCAAATTTATGTTATGTATTGAAGGCGGACCTAAGGATGAAGTTTATATCCCCAAGTGCTTACATGAAAAAAAAAATCAGAGGGATATTAAATTTAAAAAAAAAGAAGCTTGATGATGAACTTTGAGGAGTTGGAACATTAGAACAAGCTAATCCCAGTGAATGCAGAAGATAACAGGAGGAAACAGCACAGATAAGGGGAGAAGTGAAGAAAGGGAGACGACAGGGTGGCATTTCAACAGACACTGAGAAAAGTCAGAGAAGCATGAACATAACTTTAAAATTTTTTATTCTGATGAATTGGAAAATTTAAAAGAAATGGACAAATTTCTAGATGCATGTGGCCTACCAAAATTAAGCCTAGATGATTTAAGTAATTTAAATATATATATATATATATATATATATATATATATATATATATATATATATATGATACAGAAGCAATAATTTGAAATCTCCCAACTATAAAATGTCCATTGTCTATTGGATTCAGCACATAATTCTCTAAGATCTTCAAAGAAAAACTAACAATAGTAACATTGCTCAAATTGTTGCACAAAATTTAAAAGGAAGGAAAGAAAACTTCTGAACTATTTGTGTGAAGCCAGTATTACTCTAATACCAAAGTGGAAATAGAAACAACAGAAAAAGAGAATTATAGACCAATCTCCCAGATGAATGTAGGTGTAAAAATTCTTAGAATACTTGCAAGCCATATTCAGGAACACCCCCCCCCCAAAAAAAATCATTCACCATGATCAAGTTGGCTTCATCCTGGAGATTGTTCAATGTGTATAAATCAGTAATTCTAATTCACCACATAAATGAACTCAAGAACAGAAATCATGTTATTCATTCAATTGATGCAGTAAAGACCTTTGACAAAATACAGCATCCTTCATAATAAAAGCTCCGGAGAAATTAAGGATGAGGGAAGCATGCATCAACTCAATTAAGCCTAGATAACAAGCCTATAGCCAACATCATAGTAAATGGAGAAAAACTAAAAGCATTACTACTCAGGTTAGGAATAAGGCAATTGTGTCCAGTCTTTCCACTTCAATTCAATATAGTTATTAGAGCCTTAACTAGAGTTCAAGACAAAAGAAGGAAATAAAACAGATAAAAACAGGACAAAACCAAAGCATTCTGACTTGCAGATGACATTCTACACAAAGTAGATTCCAAATATCCCACCAAAAAACCCCTACAGCTGATAAACACTTTCAACAGAGTAGTAGGTTACAAAATTAATCTGTTAAAATCAGTAGCATTCCTATGTTCCAAAGACAAACAGACCCAGACTGAGAGAGTAATCAGGAAAACAATCTCATATCCAACAGAAAAACAAAACAAAGCATCTTAGAATAAACCTGAGAAGTAATAAACCAAGGAAGTAAAATGTCTATCCAATGAAAACTTTGAAACACCAAGGAAAGAAATAGAAGACACCAAAAGAGGGCGAGACCTCCTATACATATGGATTGGCAAGATCAATATTGAGACAATGCTGCCAGTAGTACCATTCATTGTTTCAAATTATACTATAGAATCACAGTAGCAAAACCAACATGGTACTGCCACAAAACCAGACACATTCATCAATGAAAACCGTGATCGGGACCCAAATATGTGTTCATGCACCTGTATCCACCTGATCTTTGACAAGTATTCGAAAAACAAAACATACATTAGAGGGAAGACAACCTCTTAAATAAACAGTGTTGGGACAACGGGTTATCTATATGCAGAGGAAGGAAGCTTGATTCTTCTCTCTTACCCTGAACAAGCAATTGCAATGGATCCAAGATCTGAATATTACACTGGAAATGCTGAGACTTCTGGAAGAAAGAATAGAGTGTACACTTGAGAATATAGCTTAGGGTGAGGATTTTCTGAAGAGGACGCTGGCTGCCAAGGAAATAGAGCAAAAAAAATCAACAGGTGTGATTTCATGAAATTAAAAAGCTTCTATATCACAAACGAAACTGTTAAATACAGAGGCAGACTACATACAGGAAAAAATCTTTGACAGCTATAATCTGACAGAGGATTAGTTTCTAGAACATACAAGAACTGAAAAAAAAGCAAAACACCAATAAAACAAACAACCCAGTTAAAAGTAGGATACAGAACTGAACATTTTCCTAAAGGAGAAATACAAATGCCTGAGAAATACTTTAAAGTGCTAACCATCCATAGCCTGCAGGTAAACACAATGAAAACTACTTTGATATTTCATTTTACCCCAGTCAGAATGGCTAAGATTGAGAAAACTAAACAATGTGTTGAGAATGAGAGACCTTGGACCACTCAGTCCTAAACTGGATGTCTTTGTCAAACCCTTCCTTTCAAGGCTCAGGGAGCTATGTGGAAGAGGAGGCAGAAAGACTGTAAGAGCCAGAGGAATGAATTGCTCCAAGGAAATAGTGCCTGCCTTTCAGACACAACAGGACTGATGCCCATACAAACTCACAGAGACTGTGCCAGTGTGCGTGCGTCCTGCACACATCCAAGCCAGATGGTGTCCCAGGACGAGAGGGGAAGTACATATGAATCCCCATCCCTAACCCAAACTCACAAAGAAAAACTTAGTTATCTGTAATGCAATCTCACTTGTATAAAAATCACACTTAAGAGAAGGCATCATGCACCAGGCCTAGCAACAATGGCCAACAGAAAAAGAAACCAATGATACTCTGGGAAATTGTTTTTGTCTTATAATGCTTTGGGCGTTTTTTTGTTTTGTTTTGTTTTTGTTGGTTTTTTTGTTTTGTTTTGTCTTAAAGACTGAACTGATCTTTTGCTTATATATCATGGTTTCTGATCTTGTGTTTTTACTGAGTGCATATATCTGTGAGTGTTTCTTATGCTTTTTCTTTTCTATTTGTTCGTCTGCTTGCTTTGTTTTATTCTGGCTTATTTTTTCAAATTACCTATTTGTTTTCTGCAGAGATACAGAAAAAAAGGCAGGAAATGGATGGGTGGAGAGGTTAGGAAAATCTGGGAGGAGATGTGGGATTGAAACCATGATCATAATATATTAAGTGAAAAAAAAAACTTTCAGTAAAAGTAATTTTCATTTTCATTTCCTCATTAAAATAGTGACTGAACATAAAAAAAATCTAAGGATAATAAATACTGGAGAAGAAGAACCATCATGCATTGTTGGTGGGAGTTCAAATTGGTGCAACAGCTATGGAAATCAGTGTGATGGTGCCTCAACAAACTAGAAATAAAGTTGCCATATGACCCAACTATACCACTTCTGGCATATACCCAGAGGACTACATTTCTAACCCCAGAGACATATGCTCATCTATAGATGTTCTATTCACAGTAACTAGTATATGGAAACAGCCTAGGTATCCATTGACTGAGGATGACTAATGAAATTGTGGGACCTATACACAACAGAATTTTATTCAGCTTTAAGCAAAAAGATTATTCAATTTATAGATAAATATGTGGGGCTGGAAAACATTATACTCAGAAAGATTAACATCACATGTTCTCTCTCATATGTGGATCATAATTTTGATTCTTTAGATTTGTATGTTTAATTTGAAGTATATGTAGCATCCAAGAAACTAGAAAGGAACTAGTGGTGGGCAAGAAGTAGAAAGACCTTAAGGGCGTGTTGCTAAAAAATGGGTGGTATAAAGGGAGAAGGGGAAATCCTGGAGAGACAATTGTAAGAAGGGAATGGAATGGGAGGTTAAGGCAGAGGAGGGGGCATGCGAGGGGCAAGAGAACTAACATCCAGGAGGTTTGGTAAAGCACTGCCTATGAATACATTAGCAACTTGAGTGTTATAGAACTAACCAACTGCTTTCTGACTGGATTTAAGGCCTATCCCACAGAAAGAAACACAAGCCTATTACTGTATATCTAGCCAAGAACCCAGGGTTGGGAGTTCATAGGCCTCAGAGGTAAATCTACTACTATTATTCTTCTTCTAATTGGACTTAGTATCAAACTGGCCTCTAAATTTATATCTCTGTATCTATAGATTAATGTATTCCTCAGACCGCACCAGAAATGATTTGCTGTACAGTATAGTTGATAACAAAATTCACAAATTGTCAAAGTGCAGAGAATTAAGTATCAGTGGAGTGCTCAACCACAAATGGGATATCTGTATCAGCCCCTCCCTGAGGTCCAGAAACCATCATGGAAAAGAGGGTAGAAAGACTTTAGGAATCACAGGTAAAGGACAACAAGACCAAAACATTGTCTTTTGTACGTGACAAGACCACTACATGTAAGAACTCACAGCAGCTGTCGTTGCCTGTGCATGCAAGACCTGTACAAAAATCAAGCAAGTCAACATTTTAGCATGGTGCAGAAAGGGGGTCACAGTCACCCACCACTAATTGTGGACACTATGAGCAGCTGATAGCCTCTATGAATGAAAGAATTGGTTTTCATTAAGAGTATGGATACTGGTGGGTCATCCAGGCGGCAGAGTATGGCCCCACATCTAGGATTATATGGGCAACACAAATTATACTCAATAAGTTATTTGTGGGGGAAAAGAGGATATGAATCTAAGAAGGTAAGAGTAGTTGTGGAAGGAATTGAGTATATAAATTCCCAAATAATTAATAAAAGTATGGATTTTTTAAAAGCCCTAAGTACAATTGAGGGCTGTCTGATTTTTCCCATCCTATCAGAGAACCATGCCAAGGATCTCTGCCAAAACAAACAGGTCATAGACTGTTTTAAAGAAAGCATTTATTTTCCCCTCCATTTCTCTTTCTTTCATGCCTATCCCACAAATTGGACTCAATGTACCTACTAGCCCTGGAATCAAGTCAGTTCCAAATGTCTGTGCATCATGAGACAAAAGCCATCACCCATTCCTTAGGGGAGTGGCTACTAAGATCTGAAAACAATGCCTTATGAGTTAGGAAAAAAAAAAAAAACTCTTAGGGAGCTTTGGCATCCACCTATTTCATTTCCTTTTAATAATAATCCTGCTGTTCAAGAAAGAGTTCCTAAACCCCATTTTATAAATAACAGAGTTTCAAGTCACTTAGCAAATTCTTTCCATCATTTCCATTCTTCCCGGTGACAGCCTCTGTGAATGGAGGTTTCACTGAAGAAAACAAGAGTTGTCAATGCATTGCCTACCAACATAACTTACACATACAGTGCATGGCATGGGGCACTATGTGGAATATCATGTAGCTAAGCATGTTGAAAGCAAACCAATTAGTATACTTCATTATTTCCTTGAAGGTGTTTATTCTCATCTTCATTAAAATAGATTCAATCTCACCCTGTTAAATAAATCCAAGGGGTAGCAAGAGAAATACTGACCAACAGTAATAATGGGTAACTTGCTTTTTAAAATGTATTAATTCCTTGAAGAAGAATACAACTAATACTTCTGTGAGGGTAGAAAAAGTGTACAGAATACATCGCTTCTTATAAACATCCCCAAGCACAGGATAAGGTTCTCTGTATCTTTCTGTGTCTGGGCACATTACACAATCTCTTGAAAATCTTGGGAACAAAACAAGTTCTCAGTGACTACAGCTGGAATCCTAAACACTGTCTTAATGACACAGACCTTAACAGAATCAGGAAGTCACAAAGAATTTTGGACAATGACAGTGCACATGATTTTGGTCCTGGAACAGCAGGCAACACAAATTTTTAGACACAACATTTTATTGCCATATGTTTATTTCTCGCGTAAACAATGCCAACACATATGAAATTGGGATAGAGAAGTAGAGTGTGACAAGGGTTATAAGAGTTCCATCAAAGAGAGGTACAGGGTACTATAGACAGGGCTTGTTTGGAGAGTGGATGTTGGTAAGAAGGATGCTGTATCAAGTTTGATGACTCGTTCCTTAACAACCATCTCCATTCTGATGGTAAACACCCTCGAACCAAAGTAACAAGCTTGGTCTCTTCCATTGTAGATTGGACAGTTTTGTAAAACATGGCTCCACAGATGGGCTCCTTTGGTGGTGTATGTCTGGCGTGTAGTTTAAACTTTGATTTCATAGAAGTCCTTTGGAAACTTTACTACTTGACTTCAATGGGATACGAAAGAAAAAGGTGGGGTTGGAGAGATGCCTTAGCCACTAGGATTGTTTGTTGCTCTTGAGGAGAACTCAGGGTTGGTTCCCAGAACTCACATTAGGTGGCTCACAACAACCTCTAACTCAAATTCCAAGGGATCCTTGTCCTCTGGCCTCCACAGGCACCTATACAGATGGCGCACATAAGCTCATATGTTCATGCATACATACATACATGCATACATGCATACATACATACATGTGTGCATACATGTATATATATATATATATATATATATATATATATATATATATATACACATACATATGTAGCTAAAGTTTTTCTCTCCGGGTACTGCTAAGCCCTGGCAGTCCTGTAACCCACTTATAAAATAAACATATAGACACTTATATTATTTAAACTGCTCTGCCATTGGCTCAACCCTATCATTGTCTAGCTCTTACTCTTATACTCAGCCCATTTCTGTTAATCTATACGTTACCACGTGTTCCGTGGCTTTACCTGCTGCCTTTACATGATGCTCTCAGGATGGCAGGCTGCTTCCACCTCCCAGCCTCTCTTCTCTGTTTGCCCTGCCTATCCTATACTTCCTGCCTGCCTATTGGCCAATCAGCATTTTATTTATTCACAACATACAGGACATCCCATGACATACATACTTAAGTAAATAAATATTTTAGAGGAAAATGGGAATTCAAATTTTTTAATTCTTTTTTTTTTGATTTTTTTTTTTCCGAGACAAGGTTTTTCTGTGTAGTTTTGCTACCTGTTCTGGATCTCGCTCTGTAGA
Source organism: Peromyscus maniculatus bairdii (assembly GCF_049852395.1). NCBI lineage: Eukaryota > Metazoa > Chordata > Mammalia > Rodentia > Cricetidae > Peromyscus > Peromyscus maniculatus. The sequence continues at coordinate 70,858,307 of NC_134870.1, read as the reverse complement.
CCAGGCTGGCCTCGAACTCACAGAGATCCTCCTGGCTCTGCCTCCTGAGTGCTGGGATTAAAGGTGTGCGGCCACAGTCGCCAAGCTGAATTTTTTTAATTCTTAACAGCTCCCATGTTTGTCAAAGTAATGGCTACCAGAGACCATAGAAAAGCCACAGTGACACAATATTCACACAAACCTGTCACACCACCGTTCTTAAAATGCATACATATGGCAACAACGGGGTCGTTTCAAATTTCCCGCTCTTACAGTAGGTGGGAAACAACACCCACTACAATGCTCATGTGCTGTACTGGGAAAGCTTTGCTCTCAGCGTCCCTCCCCCGTGTTTGCCAGGGTTCCAAACCGCCGGAGATATCAGGAGCTTGTCGTTTGTTTGTTTTCTGTGGTCTTCCACCTTCCAATCAGAATTCACTTAAATCTTAAGTTACAATGGAAGGTTTGGGTTTTGTTTTTGATTGAAACATTTATAACAAATGCAACTGTACTATAGATTTTGGCAACAACACTCATAACCATCACATTAAAATAAATGTTTTTCAAATTCCACAATAACAAAAGTAGCAGTAATGGAGGATTGATTGTACAGCATTCTCAGGTATCTAAGGGGAACAGTCACACATGTCTAGTGCTGATTCTCTGCGTTCTCTCATTTTTTCTCCATCCTAAAATCTTTAAATGTTTTTGCTAAGTCCTCCACTTCACCCTAGAGCTGAAAAACTGAAGGAAATCCATTGCTTGGAGAATCCTTCATTCCCACCCCTCCCCAACCTGAGCTCAGTTTCCAAAAGCTAACATAAAAAGTATATTCTATGTTGTCATCTCCATGGCCTGAAGGTACCTGACTGAGCTGGGAGCCTGTCCAGTCCAGACAGAAGGAAAATATTACCCTTCCATTTAACGAAGCGGTGCTGAAGGATTAATCATTAAGTAAATAGCAACAAGCCAAGAAGTTTGCCGGAGCAACAGAGCCCCACCCCATGTTCTCAATTTTTCTGGGATTCAGGACGGAAATTATTACAGGAATAGTTTGGAAAGAGCTTTACTCACAACCATTTTCAAGGCAAGATGGAACAACGTGTGAAACCTCAACCATGGCCTGGCCAAAAGGGAAGTTCATTCTCAAAGCCCTCAGAGAACATAGGTTCCTTTTGTCTAGCAGTGCATATCCTGCACAAGACTGGCCAAAGCTGGAGAGGACTCACATTGCCTGTTGCCGAAATCACATCCCTTATCTTTTTGGAACTTTGACTTTCTCAGTGCAAACATGATATGAATATGATCAAAGTATAGTATGTACATCTATGAAAATGTCCATGTGAAATCATATTTTGTGTAATTAGTGTAAGCTAATAAAAAACCTTTGACTTTTTAAAATGATAAAGTGGATATCGCCCTTGTTGTGAGGTAGTCTGTAATTAGTCTCACATAGAAAATTTTAAATGTTGTCAGTTGAATGTGTAAGTCTATGAAGACAGACACAAATAATTCTTGCCTTCCTTATGAAAAACATCTGTAATCTGAGCCATACGTCCTGAGGCACTGGACTAAACAAAACAGAAAATACGCTTTCTCTTAGGAACTAGAAGGTATTGTCTCACGAATAGCTTTACACTGGGTTTGCAATATGCATGGTCTAGAACAGGGCTTCTTAACCTTTTTCGCTTATGACCTGCTTCATCCTCCCAAATTTTATGCTGCTCTGCATATTTAGGCATATAAAATAAACAAAGAAGTCAAACGCTTCTGAATAATAAATCAGAAAGAAGCCTATTTTAAAACAATACTTTGATAGATGCAATTTTACCATTTTTTTGAAGAACAAAGAAAAACTCCAAACTCCCGTGATGGCAGTGCTTATTTGTTTTTACAGAAAGACTTAAATCTGGGCTGACCATTTGTTACTGCAGGACACAGAGAACTTTTCAAAATTGATCAATATAGAGATTTCATAATTGTCAATGCTGAGAATTCTACTTTACATAAATACACAGTACAAAATAGCAGAAGTACTTTTAGAGCCATTTCAGATGTGCTTGGACATCCTGATCTAATCCCAAGTCAAAATTCACTTATTATTAATGACATTCAGTAGGCAGCTTAAAGATCAATTTTTAAAGTTAAACACTGCCAAGGAATATATAATTTGATTATATATATAATATATAATTTGATTCTAAGGAATGACTGTAGGAAATATCGAAAATCTTTGTTTTCCACAATTAAACCAAAGCTTTGTATATGCAGTTAAAAGAAATAAACACTACAATTTAGAGCAGCATAGTCTGGGGTGAGGTGTTTCAGTCAGTGTTAGTTGACATTGCATGATGTGGCAATATGTGTCATACAAATTTCATATGTGTTTTTCCAGGACAAAGGCTAAAGTGAGTTTGTGTGATACAACACAGGAATGCTCTGGCAGAAATACCTCAGATTTCATTATGTGTTTGATTTTTGAATTCACTGTTTTGTTTTTGCATCTTCAGAACACTTTCCTGTTGCCAAAATTTTTGCAACCCCCACATTCAGTTTAAGATTTTGTTGTTAGTCAACATAACTAGATGGCACAGAAAAGATTTAGGGAATGCATTACTTTGGAGGAGATTCCTCACTTTAATACTGTTTTTGAAAAATTCTTGAACAACAATCTTTGTCTGAAATTGGATCTAATTCATCTCCTTTTTCATTTTATGTGTTCATTGGTTCTGACAAAAATAGTCACTAGAAATATAAAGTATTCTGGACTCAATGCAGAATATTCTATACAATATAACAGAACTAAAAAAAAGCTGTCTCTTTATTTACAGCAATTTTTCACAGTTAAGATTTCAGCTAATGAGAAAAGGGGCAAAACCAAAATATGTAAATTAAATTATAGTGTGGAATCTGGAAAGACACCTGAAAGCTACAAGCCCCAGCAGTTGGGACAAGTCTGCACTGATAATTTCCAACAGCCAAGATCACACAGAGGAGGGAAAGGGTTATTGATTGCCCCTATTGTGCTGGTACCTCTAAAGTCAAGGTAGGGGGCAGGCTGCCAGAGCATATCACTTTGGATGTCTTTGCAGGTGGGGAGTATGTGTTTGGATATGCTTAGACCCCACTTCCTCAATTTAAGTATTAGAAGGTAGAAGTAACAGATAAAAATTCTGTAGAGGTAAAATGAAAACTAAAATGCAATTTTGAAAAATGGAAAAGAATGGAATAAACTAATAAACCATATGAAGCTTTTTTTTTTTTTAAGGAGAACACTTTTCTAACTTAAAGCTGAAGAGATGGAATGAGTTTCGTATTATGAGAGGTCGACAGTAGCTAAGATGATTTCGGTTCTCTATCCCTTGAGAGTATAGTATCTAATTTCTAGGTGATAGATAGTCTTCTAATCCATCCCCCATGTCTTACCTCCTTTAATTCCCATATCCATGTCACATTGGTAAGGAAGCTTCTTCAGGACACTGGCGTCAGCATACATCTTTTATATTTCTGTTACAATAATCACTATCCATTACACCAGCACTTGGTTATCATATGCCTGAAATCTCCTATGTCCACAAATATATGCCCTCAGTAATAGCCAAGAGGAGATTTTAAATCATTAAATAGTGACCATGCAATTTCCAGAGTCTTAAGATGAAGACTTAGCTGAAAATGATGCTAACACAACATCTTCAAATTCTCAAGAATTCAGAATTGAGAGTCATAAAAGACAAGCATAGAAAATGATAAGGCAGTGCTGTGAAACGCATCACAGACACCTAATTCTATTCAGAGTGTGGATGAAGGCGTTCACACTGCTGGGAGGGTCAGTGTAAGCTGCACAGAGGTGAGCTCCTCACTGATACCCAAAGGACAGGAAGAGTATTCTCTTCAACTAGAGAGAGGAAAGCAGAGGTTTTGAAATTTGAGCAATAAAGTGAGCAGTGGAACTCAGAGACGCTTTGAATTGGAGTCTTTGTTTTATCTACAGAGTCACAGCTAGAGCATATTGTCACAAATTGAAATCTAAATTGCTTTAGATCACAAGTTCCCAAAGGGTAGGAACCATGTCTTTGGTGTGTTCTCTCAGAACTTCATGCCTCCTGCACTGTGCATGTGCAATTAATATTTAATAATAATGAGTTGGTTGAGAGCATTCGTGCTCCATATGTATGGGTATAACTTACTTCACTTTAATTACTATTGCTGTAATCATTATTAAGTAGTATTTCTTATATAGTAGTTTGGTGCCTTATTCAGTATTCTGGCTGCCTACATTTCTAGCCCTAAGATACAGGATAATACCACAGAATAACACTCCTTATTCAGGGTGAATGATTTTGTGATACTGCCTACATATGAGACTGAAGCAGTAGAATTTTGGAAGGACCTTTGTTTAGAGAGTACACAAATGCATGCTGGGAAAGACACTTGATACTAAAAAATGTAAGGAATTCCCTGGCAGAAATTGGGAGTACATTAAGCAGTGACTTAAATGAAACCAGAAGGAGCTCTTTAGACAAGTGTTGTAAGAATTGGTTGTGTTCCTGCATTGATTATAGCATCCAGGTGGAAAACAATGATGACCCTTATCAACTGGTGTACGAGTTTCAGAGATTAGTCCAATACACCAAGGTAAAGCAGAAAACACCTGACTATCTGATCATCTCACCCATACATCAATGTAGATCTGTATGTCTCAGACCATCAATGGCAAGATTGCTCCAGGTTGCAAAAATCCTATTTTATCTCACTAAGCAAAGAATAAAAGACAGCTACACCATCTGGACTAGAGGAACCCAAGACAGTAGTGAGCTCTAGTGCCGAAGAACTATATCCGCCCTGTCAAAAAGCTGTAGCCAGGTAATACAGCAGAATTGAAGAACTGGGAAGGGGAATAAACAGAAAAGGTGAGAGAATATACGTAACTTCTTCATAAGCACCAGTGGGAAAGTACTGATGAAATCAAGTAGATCAATTTTCTTTCTGTGATTCTGGTCAGAGCTCACCATGAAGAGGAAAATCTCTACAGATCAAGTATGAGACTAAGACTTTCAGTCAGGCACCCTTGTGCAACTTAATTCATAATAAGTGGCACTAAATATTGTTTTCTCTTCTTCCATCCTTAGTACATCCCTTTGTGTATGAAACATTCAGAACAGTATTTAAAATACAATTCAAATTGAGTCATTCTCCCGTGTGAGTCTCTCAAATGACTTCCCATCAGCTAGCTCTATGTTTACCGCGGTGCAAGTGTCTCAAACACAAGATCACAGGGGACCAGATCATAAGCACTAAACATATGTTCTGAGATCAGAGGGGCCTTTCAAAATTAATGTGTGACCCATTTAAAACGTGCTTATTCTCCGCTCTTTCAGACTTATGTTGCCATGTGGAAATGTGAACCACTGGTTGACATAATTTCTCCACACAATCTGAATATGGAAGTTTTCATGCAAAACTCTAATTTGGGAATATTGAGTCATATTTATAAAAATACAGTTCATATCAAACAAAATGTGTGTGCATTTGTTTTTCTGATATCTAGTTGCCATTTTGCCTTGTATGGCATAGAGTTTGGACAATTATATAATTAGTAATCGTTAAAGTTTTCTCATAATTGCTAATCTAGGGGTTGATTTTAGAAAATGTAATCGGTATTGTGAAAATCAAATGGCCAGGTTGCTATTACCTGTGCATATTTGGAAACTACATGACTGGAATTATGGGGAATGAAGAAATGACAGACACACGTACAGAAAAGCTGGGATTGGGTAGGCCATGCACTCTGATTGAGACACACCAGCATGCCAGAAACACAGCTGAAAGAGGAGTTGGGCTAGCCAGTCTCTATATAGGGCCTCTGTAGGGGAGCAGTCTCAGGCTGCAGTCATCCACGAAGAGGAAATTGCAGTGGATACTATCTACACATACTCTCAACATCTGTACACGAATCATGGAAAACATTGTCATTGCTCTGAGCCCAATCCAGACCTCACTTGGTATTTCCATGAACCTGAGATATTGAGGTCCTGCTCATGTCAACAGTACACATTCACTCAGGATGTCATCCAGTCTCCAGGTCAAAGGGAGAAATTTTATAATGAAGAATTCTACAGGCAGCTAGGATGGAAGACAAGAGAGAGAGGTCATTGGGATGGTCAGTATAACAAAGTAACAAACTGACTTCTATGGAAATGGAAATATGTCAATAACTTTCTGAATCAATAAACTAACCAATGATATGACTTTGCCAGGCCTTTCCTGTGGCACCTAGAATTTTTCTTTTCTCTTTAGACAACTTCCAGAAGTAATTGAACTCAGAGGAGTAATGGAATGCCATCATTTAGTGTCAGAACAATACCCATCTCTTCAGTGGGTCATGTGGGTTTATGTGCCTTAGGGAACAGGTCTTTATATGAACATGGCACAAAAGTGCACTTCCTGATGATGATCCCCAAAATCATTCTATGGAACAGGAATGGCAAGACATGGGGACCTCATGCATATAATACTTAAGAGTACCTAAAGTAAATCCCAATTAGTAATAGGGTAATTTCAGAAACTTAGTGAGCAGGGAGGTTTGATCATAAACACCTTTAAAGAGGATGCATCATACAAGATCAATAACATATCGATGTAGGTGCTATTGATTTATTAATTCAACAAATGTTTATAGAGTGCTAGACATGGGTCCGGGTCCTACAGCAGTGAAAACAAGCATTGCTCCTTATGGATTTTACATTCAGTTATGAAAATAGTAAGTCGACAAATAAATAATTTCAGGTGGATTTTAGTACTACAAAGAAAATAACTTAGGCAATATATAAGGTATATAAACAACCTTACTGCCTTCTATCATTTCAGCATTTTTCATTAATAAGACAATGGAATCTCTTAGAATAGGGCTCCTGACCTCAGGCTTAGGAGATGGAAAGAAACCTGAAAGGAAATGGTCTCAGGGAATGGCCTCTCAGGCAGAAAGGTGGTGATGAGCTTTGGGTGTTCAAGACAGGAGAAGGAAGGAGGATGGTGCTCTGAGACAGGGTCACAAGGTAGCCAGGGAAGGCCCTACAGGAGGAGGCCCCAGCAGGATAGCGTGACTTTTGTCTGCTTTTAATAAGCAGCCATTGGGATGTTATAGTCAGGAAAGTATTATGATATGAACAATGTCTTTATGGGAGCATAGTGAATATTATGTGGAAATTGATTTTATAGACAAATGATAAAACAGTATAGACATTCTAAAAGGCAAATTTAATAGACCAGGCACAAGATTAAATTGCCTTGAGTTGTGTTCCACAGGAAAGTACTGAAGCAGATAAATAAGTCAGATTAAAGGTATTTGAAAGTCAAGGTCAAGCTTTGTAAATTAATCCCTTTCTTGGAGAGAGCACTGAGGGTCCTACAAGATTGATTCGATAGCAGAGAAATAATTTGTTTGCTTGCCTGTTGATTATCTGTTTTCCTCCACTGACCACATACATCACAAGAAACTTTGTCTTATTTCCCAGAACCGCATTACCATCACCACCACCACCACCGTAAGAAGACTAAACATCCTAAAAAGCAGGTGGTGTGCTAATTGGACTTAGAGTACACACTTATTAGCACAGACAAGGCTGTCAGCAGGTGATGAATGAGCTACATGAGTAAATAGATCAAAGAGCATGCATTAGATAAAACAAACCGGGGCTAATAAAAAGAGAGCACAACAGTAGTACGCAACAAGCTTGAGACAATAACGTGGACTTGAGGATTAAGGAACTAACCCAGAAAGAAAGAATATCTCTGTAATTGAAAAGTCATCGAGACACTGTGGCAATAATGGCGGCTCTCAGATTTAAAAAGCTACCACTGAGAAAGAAATGAAGGATGTCTGCAATAGACATGGTAGTTTGTTGGTTACTTTTCTATGTTGTGATTTTTTTAAAAAAAAAAGTTAAAATAAAAAAATAAAAACTATGGCAACTTACAGAAGAAAGGGTTTATGTGGATTGACAGCGGCAGAGGGTCACGGGAGGGGAGCATGGTGGCAAGCGCCAGGTGTGGCAGCAGGACCTGGAAGCTGCGCAAACTAGCATTCTCAAACCACACCCCTAGTGACATTCTTCTTCCAGAAAGACCTTACCACCTAAACATTAAACAGTGCCACCAACTTGGTACCACATATTCCAATGCCAGAGACTATGTGGGGGGGGCATTTCTCACTCAAACCACCACATGTAGATTAGCAAATCTTATTTATTTCACTCTCTACCACCCATGTACCCTGTCCAGTATACTACCCTGGTATGCTGAGCAGAAAACTGAGGACCACAATTCCCAGAAGCCCTTTCATCTAAAGTTCAGTAAGAATATAGTTTTGGCCAAAGAGTTACATGTATGTGACATTTGACAGCAGAGATGAAGTGGAGGCTCCATTGCCTGCCTCTGCTGCTTTGTTGGCAAGCACAGCCATAGAGATATTTGGTTTTAAAGGAAGGAGTTAAGCAGTGATCTTGGGCTCTAGTCAATAGCTTCATGCATGTCAAGAGTCAGGGAGGGGACTTTCATTTTCCTGATGCAAATTATAGCATGTTCAACTGTGGTCCTAGGCCTACAATAGTGATGACTCCCTAATAATAGCAGTTAACTGGTGGTAATGACCACTTTTGGTCATGTCACCTTAGGATTTTGCTAGTATTGGTTGTCATGAAGCATCAGCAGCTTCTTGCTGGGCAAATATGGTATGGCGGCCTCAGAAGCTATTCCTGGAACCTTAATATGTATTTTGGCTTTTTTAGTTCGGTGGCTAATTTAGTATGTCATTTAACAATGCCCTTACGTAAACCCCTAGTGCTTAAATTATTTACTGTGCATGCTGATTTCTATAACTGAGCTGTGAGAGATGTGCCTATCTGTGGATGTGAATCTAGGAGAATGAAGGGAACACAAACTTGGAGAATAAGAACAGAGTGGAGACTGAAGGAAAAAGAGAAGACATATTTGTCCGAGAAGTGCAGAAATAGTTTTGCAATGTAAAAATTACAATACACACATGCATGCAGCTGCACACTACACACACACACACACACACACACACACACACACACGCCTTTCAGTGCATCTACAATACAAAAACTATAAGTAAATCAGCAAGCTATAATCTGGGTACAGAAACAATGAGATGCCTGCATTGCAAAGGGGCTTGGAAAATGCCAGCACCCTGCAAGGAGGTGAGAACTTCCAATGGGACAGAAAGATTCATTGGTAAGTATTTTTGCAGCAGTTTATAGATGCTTTGTGTCGCTTGAACAAGGGCACCAAGAGGCAAAACGAAATGGATACATTGGATGTGGTGGTAGCCTTGCTTTTCAGCCACACCACAGAGGCCAGTACCCACGTAATGCAGCAGAAATGCACAGAGCACATAACCACCAACAAGACACAGGACATCTGAATACAGTGCCACGTGTCAATAAGCCCAGCACTTTAGAGACTGAGGCAAGATGATTATCATGTTTTTGAGGCCAGATTTGGCTGCATAACAAATAACAATCTAGGAAAGGCTGTCATGAGACTCTATCTTAGAGGGGGTGAGGGCAGGCAGAAGAAGAAAAAAAAGTGGGAGAAAAAGAAGAGGGGAAGAAGGGGGAAGGGAAGTAGAGAAGAAAAGAGGAGAGAAGAGGAGGTGTGGGGAGGAGAGGGGTCAGAGTATACACAATTCTGAACACTATGTTTCATGTCAATAGGACAAAAAAGTAAATAAATAATGCCTTCCCAACAAATCTGAATGGACTAGGAAACTCCCATAGAATGAACTATTAGAAATTGTTTTCAAAGGGCTTCAGGGATCACTCAGCAGTTAAAAACACTTCTGCTCTTCCAAAGGACACAGGTTAGACTCCTATCATCCACATGGTGACTCGCATCCATCCTTCACTTCAGTTTCAGGGTATCCCATGTCCTCTTCCGACCTCCCTGGGCACCAGGTACACACATGGTACACATAAATATATGTGGTGGTATTGTGTTCCCCAAAATATTGTGCACCCTAATAAACTTATCTGGGGTCAGAGACAGAACAGCCACTAGATACAAAGGCCAGAAAATGGTAGCACTCACACTTTTAATCCTAGCATTTCAGAGGCAGAAATCCATCTGCATCTGTGAGTTCAAGGCCATATTGGAAACAGCCAGGCATGGTGACTCACGCCTTTAATCCCAGGGAGTGATGGTAGAAAAGAAAGATATATAAGGCATGAAGACCAGAAACAAGAAGTATTTGGCTGGTTAGGCTTCAGGCTTTCAAGCAGCAGTTCAGAGCAATTGGGATGAGAACACAGAAGCTTCCAGTCTGCGGAAACAGGATCAGCTGAGAAGTTGGCCAGGTGAGGTTAGCTGAGGCCTGTTCTGTCTCTCTGAAAACCCAGCATTTCACCCCAATAACTGGCCCCGGGTTTGATTTTATTAATAAGTACCTTTAAGATTTATGCTACAAGCCGGGCGGTGGTGGCGCACGCCTTTAATCCCAGCACTCGGGAGGCAGGGGCAGGTGGATCTCTGTGAGTTCGAGGCCAGCCTGGGCTACCAAGTGAGTTCCAGGAAAGGCGCAAAGCTACACAGAGAAACCCTGTCTCGAAAAACCAAAAAAAAAAAAAAAAAAAAAGATTGATGCTACACATACACATAGGGAAAACACTCATGTACATAAAAATAAAATAAACAAATCTGAAAAGATGTTTTAAAGAACTTGTTTTCTAAATGGAATATCAGTATAATTTTCAGATTGATGGAACTGTCTTGGGGTTAGTAATATCCTGTGTTTCCTGATGGTTTTTGCAACTTCAGATCAACCATTACACAAGAATGTGATGGAAAAGCAGGAAAAGAAAAATGAACATGAACATGAATCTGTGCTTTCCAAGTGTTTTTTTTTATTTATTTGTTTATGCATTTTTTGTTGTTTATTTGACTTTATTTTTCCCATCAGCATGTTTCACAAAGCGCTGGAGAAAGACTGATCTGTGATGCATTCAGTACTTTTTACTTATGTTTTACTGTATGTGCTGGGGGCTGACAAGTTGCCTCAGCAAGCAAAGGAGCTTGCCACCAAGTCTGCTGTCCTGAGTTTGATCCCTGGATCCCACATGGTGGGAGGAGAGAACAATATCTCACTAATTGTCATCTGACCTCCACACATTCACTGTCGCACAGGAGCATCCACATACATAAACACAAAATAAGGAAATACATAAATGTAAATTATGTGTCCAATTAGCATCTTCACTACATACACAGCCCCCTCTCTATCCCATCTGTGGTTATCACTTCTCTGCATGTTGTAACAAAATATCTGACCAAAGCAATTTAATCAAGGTGTGTGTATATTTGGGCTCAAGGTTTGAAAGCATGCAGTGCATCATGGGAGGGAAGTCGAGGAAGCAGAAAGTAGAATCAATTGGCCACATGGAGTCGGCTGTCATGGAGAGGGCAGTGAGTGCTGGCATTGCTGGCTTCGTTTCCTCTTTTTATTCAGTCTAGACCAGGGTTGGTACCAACCGCATTCAGGGTGGGTCTTTCCTCCTTCAGACGATGAAACCTGTCTGGAAACTCTCACAGATGCAACTGCCTATGCTCTGTGTCTACATAATCTGTAAAGTAATGTTGATAAAAACAACAACAACAACAAAAAAAAAACAGTTAATATGCTTAACACTCGCAGGCCTTATCTCGTGTAGAATGTTGTGTAAACTACCTATTCCAACATCCCCCTGTGGCAAATACACCACCTATGCAAATGGTTGTAAAAGAGAAAACACATGGCCCTCGGGTTGATGTTTCCACCCCCCAATGACTCAGGGTAAGGCTACAGGTCTCAATTTGCTGTAGGACACTCAGGTTCAGAACTCACTGTGTGGGTTGATTTTGACTGTCCTTTTAGCTTTTTCTGATTGCTACTGTTAGAAATAATCTTTTTTTTTTTTCTTCGAGACAGGGTCTCTCTGTGTATCTTTGCTCCTTTCCTGGAACTCACTTGGTAGCCCATGCTGGCCTCAAACTCACAGAGATCCACCTGGCTCTGTCTCACAAGTCAGCACTTAGTTTTTGTTATTTCAACTAGACTTCTAATTAATAGATTTCATTATGATAAGTTTCTGCTTGCTTTATTTAGGTGTCCTTCCTCCTCTGGTCTTTTGTCTATAGCACAAATCTTAAAAGGTCTTACCAATAGAAAACCCAGAACCAGATATTGGGGTCAATGCTGATAGACCAGAGAAGCAGAACAAGCCAACCTCACCTTGACAACTCCTCAGCAGATCCTCTTTCCACAAATACTCAGACTGAAAGCCTCTGAGTCCTCACCCCTGAGGGTCTCAGTTGAACTACTGCTCAAAGCCTCTAGTTCCTGGTCCTCATGCTTTATATACCTTGCTGCTTCCTGCCATCACTTCCTGAGATTAAATACATGTGTCCTTCCCAAGCAAAGACATGAGATCTCAAGTGCTGAGATTATAAGTGTGTGCCACCATGCCTGGCTCTGTTCCCATTGTGGCCTTTAACTCACAGAGATCCAGACTGATCTCTGCCTCCCAAGTGATAGGATTAAAGGCATGTGTGCCACCATTTTCTGGTCTCTATATCTAATCTAGTGGCTGTTCTGTTCTCTGACCCCCAGATAAGTTTATTAGGGTACACAATATATCAACCACATACCCTATATAGCACCTTGGACAGACCCCTTTCCACTTTCATACTGCATGCATTCTATGACCCTGCCCAGCACCTTCCCTGTTTCCATTTCTAGCTTCTTGACCTGTGACCAACACTGTAGACTGATTTTTCTTTGGGCCTCCTGATCACACAAAAAAAAGACTTATTATTAATTACGAAAGCTTGGCCAATCCTGCCTAGCTATTGGACTTTCAGCCTTTTATTAAACCAATTAGAGTGACATTTTTCACAGTATATAAAAAAGATTATGCCATAACACATACCTATACTCACACACACATATGTATATATGCTATATATGTATATATGCTATATATGTATTATACTATATATGTATATATGCTATATATGTGTATATACTATATATGTATATATGCTATATATGTGTGTATATATGCTATATATATGTATATATGCTAAACAATAGGCTCTCCCTATGAAAGAGAACATGTGGCTTTTGTCCTTCTGATTCTGGGTCTCTTTGCTAAATGTAATAATTTCCAGATCTATCTGTTTTCCTGAAAAATGTCATAATTTCATTTTTCCTTCCAAAATTTCATCGTGTATGTTACCACCAAACGAAACTGCCAGTGAGTAAATGGGCTAATGAATGAAGCAGACAGTTCTCAAAAGAAGAAACCCAAATAAACATTTTTATGTGTACAAAATTCTTAGCTAGCAGAGAAACAAAAATCCAAACCACTCTGAGATTTCCAGCAAAAGGGGCTACAGCCTCAAGAAAACAAACAGTCACAAACACTAGCAAGGATGTGGAGAAGGGGGGCCCTAGTCACTGCCTGAGGTGGTGTGAACTGGTGTAGCCACTATGGAAATCAGCATGGTAGTTTCTTAACTATGTTCTGTAAAGTTGCAGTCTGTAGCTTGATGTGGTTGCAAAGACTTCTAGATAGAAATACCTACACTCTTCTAAAAGGAGGGGGAGAAGGAAAGTGCTTGCTGCTTTTGAGGAAGACCCAAGTTCAGGGCTCAGCACCCACACTGGGTGGCTCACAGCCAGTGGATCTGATGCCTTCTTCTGGCCTCTGAGAGCACCTGTATGCATGTGTGCATACACAAGCATGCATATACAGAAACTAAAATTATTTTTAAATGAGGGAGAGAGATATTGCACCTGTGAATAAAGGGGAAATTCCTAGTAAAGATAAAGGCAAAGCCACAGAATGGCAAAAATTAACCACAAGCCAGTCAAAGTGAAGGAAGAGGGGAGGAAATAACAGACTCTCACTGCCTTCAGGAGGAACTGACCCTTCTGGCAATGTGATCTCCTGGATCTAATAACTGCAAGGCAACAACAATTTGTTGTACTAAAGGCATCTGGTCTCTAATACTCCATTATGACAGCCCTAAGGAATTAAAAGAGGCAAGCATACCATTGATTGCATATTGCATAAGCCTTTTAAGGTTCTTTTCTGAGGGGAAGATAAGCAAACTAGTCTGAGAAGGAAACAGGCTTCACCCCCAGCTTACACTAAAAGATAATGAAAAGTATGACACCATGACAGTCTCGGAACTGTATTTCTGTAGACCCCATGAGCTTAGATTCCAGGCGTGTGTTACGGAAAAGTGAGAGGGGAGAAAGGAATATTAGCTCCCGTTCTCTCAGGTTGGTATTGTAAGGTCTCAGTCCCTCTTCCATAAGCTGCTGAAGCAGGTGGATGCTACGGCAAAATAATGTAAACTCAGGGAAGAATGGGCGTGTGTGGGAAGTAGCAATCACAATGACAATAACAATAGCTCCTTGGCTTCCAGGAAAGTGTCCCATCCTCGGCTGTATTCGGCATTTTCTGTCAATGTGTAAGATAGTCACCACACTTTTTAGTATCTGCCTTGGCAGGTAGAGAATCCAAGACTCCAAGGAGCCATTAGATTTCAACAAATCCCCCAGGGCTCTGAAGGCGTTCAGTGTAACTGATACAGAGAATGTGGCCAGGGAGTAGATAGCAGGGTGAGCAACCCAAGAAGCTCCCAGGAAATCCCGACTTGCTGCAGTTTGCGACGCTCTGGAATAAGGGTTTCCCGTGTCCTCTCTGGCTCTATCCTTACAAGAAAATCCTGCAGAAAAGATGGCATCTGGCCCGCTAACATTGGTCTTCCAAGTCAGAGCTTCTGGAGTTCCTTGGCCACAGCCTGTGTACCCTGAGCACCATATTGGCTCTCGACGGCAGCAGCCTAGGGTGAAAGCTTTATGAGAAAACGTGTGCAACGGCAACTTTATTTATTTATTTATTTATTTTTTGATTTTTCGAGACAGGGTTTCTCTGTGTAGCTTTGCGCCTTTCCTGGGACTCACTTGGTAGCCCAGGCTAGCCTTGAATTCACAGAGATCCGCCTGGCTCTGCCTCCCGAGTGCTGGGATTAAAGGCGTGCGCCACCACCGCCCGGCTGCAACGGCAACTTTAAATAGCAGACCCTAGCCCTACTGCTCACACTTCCCTGGAAATCCAGAATTGCAGACCCAACCTTCCAAAAGAAAGTGTGTTCTTCGGTGCTTAGCCTCTCTGAGAATCGTGTGCGTCCTACTCTACAAAGGAGTGTGACGACTGATTTAGCCTTTCTTTTTCTTTTTTCACACTCTGTTGCAGCATCTCAAAGTCATCCCCATTTCTATTCTCACCTTCCTCTGAGCACAAGTCCTCTTGCCTCCTCTGCTGCCCACGTGGGTTTCTGTCTTACAGCTTCCTGCTCAGCTGGCCCCAGTCAACCATTCAACCCCATAGTCAGATAGGTTTCTTTCTTGGGGTCTCGTTAACTCACCCATCAACTTTAATCTCTTACCTTATGTGACTCACTGGTCAAATGCTAGTATCACAAAGGTTGGGAGAAAACGCTGAGGGTGCCCTTGAACAGTTCACTCTTTAGGGACAGAATTGCAGTAAAGCAGTTAAGGGAGTCTTGGCCCATCAGAATTTGATGTGGACAGAGACGAAGCAGATCGTGTAACCTTTGCTTCAAGCAGGCTCCTCCTGTGGGCCAGAGGTTTTTCAAGCTCAGGCATGTATTGTGGTTTATGTAAAAGGGATGGGATTATTTGAATGGTTTAAGAAAGCTTACAGCCCTAGAAAGGCAGGAGCCCATTCCTGAGAATGGGGAAACAGGACCATTTATCATGACAATCAGCTCTGATCACTTGGGATTCCATTTATCAGTTCGTTTAGAGACAGATTACACAGAAAGTCTCGTTGTTCACCTTCAGCCCCACACCTACTTCTTTCCCAAGGAGCTTGGCTCACCATGTAGATGCCTTGGTCTCTGTATTGGGGAATAGGGATTTCCTCAAAAGGAAAATCTTTGAGGTGCTGACATGCGCATAAGAAGTGATGGCCAGGTGGAGCATGCAGCAGATGTCCACAAGAGGAACTGGACTTGGCTGCGAGGGTGGAGAAGACTCCTGGGAGGAAATGAACAAGAGTGAAAGCCACTAAGTGAAAAACAGTATTAGTGTGCTGAGTGCAAGAGACACAGGAGGTAAGGGAAATGCTGAAGACAAAAGCAGGAAGTCTTAAGGACAGTAAGTAGTGATTTTTTGGAAAGTGGCAGAGAAGGAGCAGGGGCGGCCAGGTTAAGTCAAGGAAGGATGCTGTAGCCATCCACAGAATATGTGATGAAGGAAGATAAGGAAAAGCTCAAAGCAACAGAGTGCTTCCAGGCTGCATGCAGTGTGGGACAGGTGTGAAGAGGTGCAGTGTTTAGCAACTATTAGCATCACAGTAACAGAGGGTGGGATTGTGCCTTCCTGGGCTTGGTTAGGAACCCAGTGGCATACCAACCTGCTTAGCACATGCTAGACCTGTTTCCTGCCTGTCCTCTGCTTTCCTCCCCATGCTTGTAATATGCTAAATGGAAAAGATTGCAAAGATCATGTGTCCTACAGTAATTGCATTTGGAACAGAAAGAAGAGAATAGAGAAGAGATGCAAAGGTGGATACAGGTATGAGGAGAGGACTGAGCCTGAGTCCCCACAAGTTTTCAAGTGGGAGTGGGGAGATGTTAGAATTGATCAGCAAGATGAGAAAAAGCCCCACCAGGTTTGCGTATTTTGAGAATGAATTCAGTGCTTAGTTTGGATCACAGAAGAAAGCCATGGGTAGAGGAGTTTATGACTCTGTCCTTTCTACATTTTGCACTGAGTATGTGACCCGAATGGCCAGAACCGTGGCTGTTATAACTGTGGTCCTGAGCTTAAAAGGGGTTACCAGGTCCTGTGCTCTGCTGTAAAGCGTGCTTTCCCTTATCTTGTGCTCCTTCCCTGTGCTAGCCTAGTACTGTGTTCAGCTGACTTCTGAAGATGTCCCTACTGAAGTCATGCAAAAGAAAAACAAGGAAAAAGGTTAAAGAGAAAAACCTTTGGGGAGCTTTTCATGCATGAAAAGTATTTCCCTCTGAACACCTGGGCTTTCTGGGATATAAATAGTTTCCAGTTCCCTTCAAACTAGTCAGTGGGGGATCTGAGCATTTCTATGGTCTACAAGGCCAAGTCCAGCCTCAGCTCTCCTCAGCACACAGTGAGGAGTCACAAAGAACAAAGGAAGCGTCCAATTACATCTGCCACTAGACCCAGAGAGTATGCATGTTTGTTTTTCCTTACTTATGAGTGTTTCAGATCTCACACCATCTGGTTTATTTAAAATTTAGCTGGTGAACATTTTTCTGATTAAATATTTCTTAATTTCTTCTACTAATGCGTAGTGTTTTTTGTGCACTCTAACTTTTCATGGCTTATTTTATCTTTTGAATTTTCTGATGACCTTACCAAATGTGTACTACCCTTTTCATGTGACACCAAGCACAAACAGGCTGGATGTCTTCCCCAAGAACATGCATAGTTGCACAGTCAGAAGGAAAAAGATTCAATGACTCTGGGCTTTTCCCAGCACCTCTCCTCTGTGTGTATTCTCGGAATTTTCCTTGCTCTAAGAGCAGATACTCATAGGACTATATACCAGGCTAATAGGTAGTGCAATTTGTAAGGATGCTCTTAAATGCTCACTTGTGCAGGGAATACATGAGCAGCTCAGTTTAGCCAGCACCAATTGCAAGTGTTAGTAGCCCCCATAAAGCTGAGAGCTTCACTGAGCAATAATCAGGCACGGGCTCTTTCCTTCCTCTTCAAGCTTTTCAACTTGATAGAGTAAAACATGCTCAAGTGAGTGAGCTGACCTCTTGCAGTACTACAGTTCTGTGTTCATGATACTGATATTTTAAGAATGTCTATGACCCAGACATATATCAAATGATGAAATTAAATAGGATTTGCTTCCTGCCATGTGTGACAAGATGGGAGAACTGGGAAGACATTAAGCTAAGTGAAATCATCCCAGTCTGGCCTGTGTGTGACAAAATACCTGAGAAACTGTAAAGAATGAACACTTCCTTCTGGCCCATGCTTTCTGAGACTTCAGTCCATGGTTGGCTGGTTTCATTGTTTTGCCTGAGATGGTAAGGTAGAACATCTTTAGTGGCAGGACAGGAGAGGAGAGCTGCTGACATGGAAGGCAGGAAGCAGAAGGCGACAGGAAGGGGACAAGGACAAGGTAGACCTTTTACAAACGTCCTTCAGTGATCTACAGCCTGGACTATAGCCAACCTCCTCACTTCCATCACTTCCTAACACAGTCATCAAAATAGGCGTCTATCAATGGGTTAACCATTGCCTGGATTAGAATCCTTGTGTTCCAACCACCTCTCAATTGCACGGCTAGCAGAGGACCAGGACTTCAACAGCTGAATCATCTCAGAACTTTTCATGGTTGTGATGATGTTGTCAACCTGCCAGGATCTAGGATCACCTGAAAGACAGGCCTCCTGGTATACATATGAGAAGTTTGTTGGTGGTAGTGGTATTTGGGTTATTTGTGTGTGTGTGTGTGTGTGTGTGTGTGTGTGTGTGTGTGTGTGTGTTTGCACACACTAGGACTCTGAAATATGAGTCAAACTCTTTCTCTTTTAAGTTGCTTTGTCAGAATATTTTACACTCAGCAACAAGACAAGAACCTAAGAAAATATTCAGTCCTCAATATCACAGAAGAATGGGCAAGGCATAACAACACTTATAAATGATATCTAAAATAACCAGTTATGGAAACAAAGACTCAAATAATGGTTGCCATGGACCAAGGGTAGGAGAAAATGAGCGTTATTGTACAAAATACTTCCAGTATACTTGTATACTTCAAGTGTACAAGACAAGTAAGCTCCTCTATACCACAGTGCGTAAACAGTTACTGTGAGGAGCAGAGGAAGAAGCCCTGGGTGAATTGTGTTATTGACATGGACAGATATGTCAAGGACCCTAGCAGCCGACCCATGAGGAAATGGCAAAGCCTTCTCCCCAGGAGTGAAACTCATAAGAATGGCAAAGCCTTCCTCTGGTCCATGCGTGGATATTGACAGTGGGTGCAGAAAAGGTCCACCATAACCCCCTCCATGTTTATGTCCTGAAGACTGCTCCCCAACAGGGAATGTTCTATACAGAGATTAAACTGAACGTGTCTCCTTGATCTGTTGTATATAATAACCCTGCTTCCTTATTTATCTGTGTGCAATAACCCTGAGTCCTTGTTCATCCATACACAATAACCTAGCCTGTCTGTTCAATTCCATATAATAAAAATGCTGAGCTTCCAGGGTACTCCATCAGAGAGCCTAGTCTACCCAATCCTAGCTTTTCTGTCCATGTATCTATACACCACACCCTTTCTTTATTCCCCTACTCCATTGGCAATGTACTTCTCATATAGAATACTAGCTCCCATGGGGTTTATTCTCAGCACTTGGAAAAACAAAAAATAAAAAAGGTAGATCTTTTGGTAAGTGTTCTTATCATAGTAAAATAAGTAAATAAGAAGTTAAGCACCATAGAACAGAAAATGTGATACCAATGACTTCAGTGTGTAAACAGAGAAACTAGGTGTAGAAAAGCAAGGCCACTTGTCATTCCAGCCCCAGATCTGATTGGCAACAAGCAGCCCTGGGAATGGAATGTGAACCTCTGTGCTCCTTTCCCTGTGGTGTTTTCATACACTGTATAGTACATGGCAGCAAAGGATAAGCCAAAGTCATCGCCTTCATTATCCATTAATCAAACCAAAGAAAAACCTAGGTTAAACAAATAACAAATAAAAACCAGCTCTGAAGCCACCACTCCAAAGCTGGCTTGTATCTAAGGACCCCTGATTCTAGGTTCTGAATCAGAACTGATTGAAGAGCTCACATTTCAAGGCTGGTCTTTTAGAACATCTCATCATCTTTGCAAGGACATTTCCAGATAACCAGGCAAACATGCTCAGTGCCAGCTGGAAGCCCAAAGCCCAGCCCTGCCTGCCTGAGATGGCTCAAAGCAGCTTTTTGTCATCATTAATTAATGTACATATATCCGCTACATCTCACTTGTGTCTGCTGTAGAAGTGACTAGACAATCATGAGTCTATCATGTAGTGACTCAGGGAGCAGCTTGTTCTAAAATGTGCCCATGCTACTGTGTCTAGAACATCATATAGAATAAATTTGTGATTTTTAAAAAGCCTTTTGCCATTTTTAAGATGCACCTCCTAAAATTTAAACTTTCAGAGGAGAATGTGATCTACTTGGAAGACAAGAGGGTAAAGAGAAACGGTAGAGAACAATGAAAAGGAACATACAGAAAGAGCCCAGATTAAACACACAGGCTTTGTTCATTATCAACATTTTTCAAGCAGTGCCAGGCATTTAATTTTTAATATTTTTATTTTTAAAATTTTTCTTTTTTAAATTTTTTAAATTTTCATTTATTCTTTTCTCATACGATACACCTCAACCACTGCTTCCCCTCCCTCCACTCTTCCCAGCTTCCCCTCTTCTTTCCCAGATTCAACCCTGACCCTTCCATCTTCCCCAAGAAAAGAGCTGGCCTCCCAGGAAGATCAATCCACCATGACACAAGATACAATAAGACCAGGCATAATCCCTCACATAAAGGCTGGATGAGGCAACCCAGGAGGGGGAAAAGCATCGCAAGAGCAGGCAAAAGAGTCAGAGACACCCCCACTCACTGTGAAGTATCCCCCTAAAATACCAAGTTAACAGCTATAACATATATGTAGAACACTTAGCACAGACCCATGCAGGCTCTAGGATTATCACTTCAGTTTCTGTGAGTCCCCATAACCCCTGAGGTGATTCCATGGGCCATGCTTTCCCGGTGTCCTTGACCCCTTTGACTCCCACAATTCCTCCTCCCCCTCTTCTGTTTGGTTCATTTTGATCATATTCTTTTCTCTCCCCCCAAATTATTCTTATATCCCACCCACCCACCCACAGACCCAACTTCATTTTCTTTATCTGTTAAAGAGAGAGACACAGAGAGAAAGAAAGAAAGAAAGAAAGAAAGAAAGAAAGAAAGAAAGAAAGAAAGAAAGGAAGGAAGGAAGGAAGGAAGGAAGGAAGGAAGGAAGGAAGGAAGGAAGGAAGGAAGGAAGGAAGGAAGGAAGGAAGGAAGAGAACACAAGCCAGGCGGTAGTGGCACATGCCTTTAATCCCAGCACTCAGGAGGCAGAGGCAGGTGGATTTCTGTGAGTTCGAGGCCAGCCTGATCTACAAAGTGAGTTCCAGGAAAGGCGCAAAGTTACGCAGAGAAATCCTGTCTCGAAAAAACCAAAAAAAGAAAAAAAGAAAAAGAAAGAGAACACAGAGTCCATTTCATGTTGGCTAACTCACCATTTAGGTGATCAGATGACTTAAGAAAATTCACAGAACTACTAAAATAGATCACTGTGCTGTCATTATTTGTGTGTGCTCTACACCAATGCTTACTACTGAACAAGCTCCAGACTAGCAACAGATACTCTATTCACATTAACCCCCAAATTCCAAAGTAATTCAGATCTACACTACACATAAGTTATCTAAAATACACAAGTTCAGGGAGAGGAAAAAATAACAGAGTTAGTTAGATTTTTCTAAGATGTTTTTATTCTTTGGTACATATCACATAAATATTGTTATGAACGATCAAACAGATCTAACAGATTTAGCTATGGAATCAGCCTTGGTGCCTTCCCACACACGAATGGATTTTTAAAATGTGGTCTATGTAAATAACAGAGTGCTACCCCACCATAAAGGTGTAAGAAGGTGAATGGTATAGTGAAATAAATTAGACTTAGAACAAAAAAAAATCACATATTTTCTCTTACAGATGGAATCCAAGGGAAGACATGAAAGGATTAGGAACACTGTAAGAGATGAGGGAGAAATCGGGGTGGGAGGAGCAAGAGTGTGCAGAATGATGGGGATGAGACATGATCAAAGCATGTAAAATGCATGTGACTATGTCACAACAAACACCATTATTCTCCATAACCAACATACATTAATAACAAAAATAAGAGCAATATTTGTGTGGAATGAAAGAAGAGTCAGGAGGGCCTTTGGGCTTAACAATTGATTCCCTGACTAAATCAGACCTTCCTTCAGGATTTGATCTCAGCAAACTTCTTCTACGTAAGTATCATGGATCCAAAGCCAAATGTGAACACTGAAACAGAACTTTCCATTTCCTAGAGTTTTAGTTTTCTCATCTATTTCCACAGTTAAGCAATCAGCCTTACAGTCCTTGAAAACGTTTTTTAGAACAGTAAGTTCCATTTCCAACCCCAGTGATTACTCACAACTTCAAAGCCTGTAGCCTCTGCCAGGAAACGAGGAAAGCATTCCTTCCCAAAGCACGTGCAGCAGCCTGACAATAATCCAATAGAAAACCTATTAGCTGGGTCTCTATGACACTCCTGGTGTCCATGGGACCCACAATTTCTTTAATGTAGATAATAAATCCTGACCATTTCCTTCCTCAATCGCTCCCAAAATGGCTTCACCTCTAGGACTGTTCTACTAACTTTTTGATGCTACGTTTTTTTCATGAATGCTGAATCACTCCCTAATCTTTGCCATGAAGCAAGTGTGGTCCCACTCAGTGAAACAGATCAATGTGCTTGTGTTAGCCAGTTGCAATTATCTACTGAGCTGTAGCTGTAGATTGCAACTGCAGGCCTAAAGCTGACCAAGTAAATTTTCAGTCATGAGTCAGTCGTTAAATAATGACGGGTAGAGAGGGAACAGAAGACACGGTTAGTGGCCTCTGGAATCTCTGTATATCTCTGAAAAACTTTGTTTATGTTAATGTCAGACCAGGTCAGAAGGTTGAATAAAAATTCAAGTGTCCTAGCTCATTCCTCATGCTCCTCTTCCCTCAGCTCTGCTGTTATTGTCAACAACAGCAATTTAGATGTGACTTTTAGTAGGTAAATCCACTAAAAGGCAAATCTACCTGAGATTAAAGACTCTGAGCAGGCATCCTATACACATCCAAAGCCAGCTCTCAGTGTTCTCTATTAACAGTATATGATGAGTCAAACCATATCTCAGTTCACTGGGTGCATTCTAAAACTTTGTAATCTACAAAAATGCATAACTCAAAGTTGACCTTAGAGTTTATCTATACATTTTATATATAATAAGTATGTGTGTGTAAAATTTTTGAAACAACAAATTTACTTGTTCGTATCCCCTTTGATCTAAAGTTTTTCTCTATAATTCCTTTTGTTACATTTTCACATTCTCCATTGCCCTTGTTATATCTTAATTCTTCTTCACAAATTTTCTCGAGCTGTGCTTGACCGTGCTGACTGATGTCAAGCAGAGTCAAATGAAGCTAAAGTTCTTTAACTTTTGTCTTAGAAAGTGCTAACACTTTAAGAAAATTTAAAGATAATCTAAACACTCCATTTTGTAGACAAATTCAAAATTTAAAACCAAAGAGAATATAATTGGACCTTGGTATTGTATGAGTAAGATTAGATCCAGGACACCTCACCTAAGGATACCAAAATCCACAATGTTCAAGTTGATAAAGTACTGTAGCCTTTGTATATAACCTACAGACACCCTCTGCATGCTTTTGATCATCTCTGACAATATTTAATAGGATGGTTGTAAGTGCTGTGAAAATAGTTGTTACACTGAGTGTTTTAGAGAGTCATTGCTAGGGGCATATGCTCAGGAGTACTTTTTTTCTATAAATATTTTCCATCTGTCGCTGGTTAAAACAGCAAATGTGGAACCTGCAGAAATTAAGGACCATCACTAGTTGAAGTTTGCATTGTTCATCACACCCAGAACTAGAGCCAACCTTGGACTTTTGTAACCCATCTCTGGCATAATTTGATCTTGGCTGCACCAAAGAAACTGTCATTTCCTAAGGTTAAGTGCCAGCTGCTCCATAGATACCAGGAAGGTTCCATCTTGACAGTAAGTACTATTTGCTGACACATTTGTTCTCTGATGTAAAATTTTGAGCTCTAAGCAATAAAACTGTAAAAATCAATGCTCGGTAATTTTTTAAAGTGGTTGCATCTTCTTTTTGTTTCATGTTTAATGAAAAATTAAAGTCACCTCACATTTGTGGTGATTTGTCTTAAACTAACAAAAAATCTGGATAGCTATTAAATATCTCACAAACTGTAAAAAACTCAACAATCACTCACAATCAATAGCCCTCCTGGGGGATAGTTTCCCTTACCAGTTCCCCAAAATGTGATGAAAAATTATAAGAACATGAGATCACAGTTGGGCATGAGGAAATTTTAAAGGGGCATTCATTTAATTATGAGAGGAAGTTCCCAAAATCTGCTGACGATATTATCTAGCCATTGTTCTCTGAAAGAATGTGTCATAAGAGACATATACAGGATCTTGTCCTTGTCAACACATACTAACTCAGGAGGAGCACATTAAGCAAAAAGACAAGATGCTGACATCTTAACATAACAAATAGTTAGGTGGGTCTTCCACTCGTGTGAGCAGAAAAGACTAGCTGTGTCCTTCACCAATTCACCATTATCTTCTCTCCATCCTGAAGACACAATCAAGTGATGTCTTCACGTTTCCCTCGCACTGGGCCTCCACCTTTTGGCTGAGATGTAAGCCAGTAGAATTCAATCTAAATAATTTGTTCTGTCATAACTCTCACACTTGGCCACTGAAGATGCCTACATGTTTCTTTCTGTGTTTTCCACCTTCTGCATGATGGCCCTGACAGAACAGTCTTAGCTACTGCGGGCAGAGTCATCATTAACCTAAAACCCCGAATGAATGACTGTCAAAAAGTTACCCTACTGATCTTGACACCAGTCCCAGACAGTAGTCATTATGAAACTCACTGAAATCCAAGGCAGCACACACTATAGTTTAATGTGCCCAGTCCATATTATGGAAATATGAATATAGAAAGCATATAGTATAGAAATATACTAAAGTTATGAGTAAATTAATGGTCTGTTGGTGGTTTTTAAAAGACAATAAGGACAGACTCACATATTTACATTTACATTACTGTAAAATAACTTATTACCCTTGAAATGGGAATAGACTGCTTTTTAATCCTTTTCAAAAGATTTTATTTGGTGTTTTGCCTGCATGTCTCTCTGTGTGAGGGTGCCAGATGCCCTGGAACTGGAGTTACAGACAGTTGCGAACTGCCCTGTTTGTTCTGGGAATTGAACCTGGGTCTTCGAGAAGAGCAGCCAGTGCTCTTAACCACTGAGCCATCTCTCTAGTACAATGCTTCTAATCTCAACATTTTCAGGTAATGCATATTAAACTCCCATAGTCCTTTTATTTTGTTTTCATAGTAACTTCAGAGAAAACTCATGTAAACACCATCTCCAGTCTTGATTGTGATTGGCTACTGTTAAGCTCGACAAAAGACAGGAAGCCATGCTCAGTGACCTACTAGAATAAGACTTCAGCAGGAAGTTCTCATGAGAACTCTCTGTGGCTACCAGACTTTACCAGGGGGTCATTCTCAGTTCCTCAGAGCAGAAGAGCACAGAAAAGTGGTCCCAACAGCATGCGATTGGAAGATGCCTTGCCTAGAATTAGATGTTTTAAGCTAACCTCAGTTCTTTTTCACTTTAGCTCCAGAGGAGCGATTGTCTATGAGGGTGATAAACAACAACAACTTCTTGTTAATTCATAATCTAGCAAACCCTCCAATTTTCCACTTTATTTAATAACACCACCATGATGTTTTCAATTTTTAATTTGGATTTCTACTTAGAACCTATTTTCTCAGCTTTACACTATCACTTTTTCATGATTCATTTTCAGTTTTCATCATTTCAGTCACCTGATGAACTCCTCAAAGACTGGAAAATTTTCCCAACTGACTTTAGTCCAAATATTTAATTAATTAATGCAACAGAGAAGATGCCCTAATAGGTACATAATTGCATTTTGCTAAATATTTATTATGTCCTGAATCCTATGCTAACTATTCTATATTTATTATTTATTCTTTAAAAGCACACATTTGTAGATAATTTTTAGTACTACACAACATATGAAGACACTAAGTCTTAGAGAGGTTAATAATCTGTCTTTGAGTGTACTATTTGGTGGTGGGTTCAAAATCCAAACTGTCTTGTCTGAGTTCCAAACTTAAAATTTTGATTATTATAGTGAGTTATAGAATGATAATAAAAATTAAACATCCCTTAATCCATTTGTTGCCCTCTAGGTGGAAACATTTTTCTCAATTTTCCTAATTCCAAAGATCCAGGAGGGTCACCTACTGTATGTTTAAAAGATTCACACTCTCCAATGATATTCAAACCTCTTTGTCATATACATCATAGATGTCTCTCATCACCTGATTAGCTGTAGGAAATAGCTGCTTCAACCAACTTTTATTTATGTGAGTCTATTAGATTAAGGGAAAAATAAATAATATGTTCTATATGGAAATGTATTATACAACACATTTGGTTAGATGATGGTAGACTATTTGACACATATGTATATATACATATATAAGCTATCTAGGGAAATGTATGTACTATATGTAAATGTATTATACAGCATATATATGTGTGTATATACATATATTCTCTCATTTGATCATTTTATGGTTTTCTTGTCTAACGCCTTGCTTTATTTTCTGCCCCTGTCCACCATAGTCTCCCCTTTCTCTCCCTCTCTCCCACCCCTTTCCCTTCTGCTAGTCCTATTTCAAATATATACCTAGCAAAGATATTTTTTACCTGTCCTGTAGATTGTCTCTCCACCCAATTATTTGTTTACTTTGCTCTACAAAGGCTTTTTAATGGCATACAATCCCATTTATCAATGTTTGGCATTAAGTCCTGAGTGATGGAGTTCTTTCCTGAAAATCCTTGCCTATATCTCTGTCTTGAAGTATTTTCCCAATGTTTTTCACTAACATCTTCAGAGTTTCAGGTTTTTCACACCTTTAGAGTTGACTTTCATATAGGGTAAGAGATAGGGATCTAGTTTCAGTGCGTATGGATTCTCCCAGTATTGTTTTCACAATTTTTTTTTTTTTTTGGTTTTTTGAGAGACAAAGTTTCTCTGTGTAGGTTTGCACCTTTCCTGGAACTCAGGCTGGCCTCGAACTCACAGAGATCCACCTGGTTCTGCCTGCTGAGTGCTGGGATTAAAGGTGTGCGCCACCACCACCCGGCTGTTTTTGCAATCTTTGCCAATAATTGTTTTGGTTATTCTTTAAAAAATTATTAAGTGTGAGTTTCATTCTCCAACTTCTATTTTTTTTCTCTCTGGCCCATTCTTAGCAGGGTTTAGTAGAGTGCTTGACACATTAATTTGAATTTGTTTTGTTACAAGTGAATTAGTAGTGAAAATCATTCTGATACATCAAATTATCAATTCAATAAATAATAATCACCTATTATGGATTCTTTCTTAATAAAAAGTCAAATGTGACATATTTAATTCTTTTGTTGTTGTTGTTTTACATAGTGGATTGACAGTAAACTACATGAAAGTAAGGTTGGGCTTACTAAAGGTAAAGGTTTTATGAAGTTGACTGAATATGTGGAAACACAAGAAGTACTCAGAAGTCCTGGCCTTCATCCTGTAGACAACACTGAGAACTTGCTTTGTAGAGGAAAATGCCAAGAGCAAAGTACTGATGCTCTAGTTTATTTTCTGGTGCTGTGATAAAGACTGTAATCAAAAGCAACATGTTACAGTCCATTGAGAGAGAAACCAAGACAGGAACTCAAGACAAGAATCTGGAGGCTAGAACAGAAGCAGAAGCCACGGTGAACACTGTGGCTTGTTTAGACTGTTTTCTTATACAACCCACGACCATCTGTCCAAATCATAGTGGCCTGAACAATTCCATGTCAATCATCAATCAATAAAATGCTCCCATAGACTTGCCTAAAGACCAATCTAATGAGGAAAACCTCAGTTGAGATTTTCTTATCCAAAATGTCTCTAGTATGTGCCAAGTTGACAAAAATGTAACCAGTACAACTGTCTTGGCATCATTTATCTGATGGAAGGATCCAGAATGCAGTAACAGTGAAAACCCAGGACAGGGTACTGGGGACCCATTTCAATCTGCTTGTATATAAAGAAAACTAAAAGGCAATTTGTTATGTTCTAATGAATAATAAATTTATTAAATTCCAAGGATGGCTTGAAAATTAATATATGAAGTCTCATGTTAATTCTTTCAAAAAAGGAAAGGCAAGCTAATCATTATCACAATGTCATTGATGGATAATTTAAATTTCAGAGAGCTCATGCAGTAGAAACAGAAAAGTAAGAGTTAACAATACTAATAATTCAAAGGAATTATGAATGCAAGATACACATGCAGAAGTTAAGTATCTTTTCAAGCTTTCTATCCTCTGATACCAGAAAATTGAGAGTTGCCACTTATTGATAAAAGCTAGGAAGAAAAATCTGTTTTCCATTTTTTTTTTTTTACTATACACACTAGGTTAATTTTCGGGGTAACTACTCCAATAACTATATTTCTTCTCTTCTGAACAAACTTAATTTTACCATACTCATCTGCAAACGAACTTTGTTTGTAAATATCCAATGTACCAACTAACAGCAATAATTTGCTAGCATTGAGAATAAAAGAACCATTGTGTTTTCCTTTCCTAGTTGAATATTCATGGAGAGTTTGGCTAACAAATGTAAGTTACAAATTTTAGTAGATATAATTTAGTATGAGGAATAAAAAGAATTAAAGACATTGTGGAGAGTTTGTAAGATTATTGTTGTTTCTATTGTTTTGTAAAATGCTATTGCAAGTTTAGAATCTAAATTATAATTCATTATTTTCCCTTACTAAGTTTTTCTAAACTTTTTGTGTATGTTTCATTTTGCAAAACAAATCTGGGTATGTATTAAATATCATTACTGCTGCTATTTTTTTAAAAAAAAGAATCTTTATTTTGGTTTGTAAATGCAATATCCCTCTGTCTTCAATAAGAGTCATTTTTGTATTTGGAAAATGTCCAGATGTCACCATAGTACTGGAAATAGATTTTACAGTATCTCTGATATAGTGCTAAAATTGAGAGGAAAAAAGTAGTAATTCCAGTACTCAGAAGACTGAGGCAGGAGGATCATGAGTTTAATGCCACAATGGACTAGATAGTAAGATCCTGTATACATAATAAGTGAAATAAAAAGTTCTTGACATTTTGATCTTATCCATCCAGCCTCAATTACCTTTCTTTCATTTGGAGACATGGAAAAAGAATAAAGTATGTGTTTCCCATTACTCCATGTTCTACTTGAAGTTAAATGTCTTTGGCATGTGTTTTAGGTTGTCTGTGTTGTTGCACATATTTTCTTATCTATGACCACATTTGCATTTGTAGTAGGCCCAATGGGTAAGCAAGCAATGCACACAGATAGATTCCTGGTTCAAGGGTATTTCCTAAAATCATATAAAGGCACACTGGTAAATCTAGAGTCTCCTGCTCATCTTCTTAATCTTCCTCCTAAACCAGGCAGCCCTTGAGGCTGGACTAATATTTTCCTCAACTAAAGACTGTGGACAGATAACAAAGAGCCAACATAACTGGACTGAGTGACTTAGTTGATGCTAATGAGTATAGTACTGCCTTTAAGGCCACAGGGTGGAATAGTGGGGGTAGATTTCTATTCTACACTGGAACCTGATTAAGGGTTCTTCTTTATAAGCACTACTGGGCAAAGAAATGTAGATGTTCCCTAACAGCTTTTCTTGACTGTTTAGTCGTCCAGATTCAACCTGTTATTCAATATTCAATTAGTTTCACCTTCTCCCCCAACATTTCCTTGAATGTGCCAAGAATATTTGTACATTGATAGACTTCCATAAGCCATAGATAACTCCTTCATATGCCTAAGTTAGATCCCATCTTTCACTGTTAGGTTTTTATATTTCCTCAATTAAAATGAAAGGCGAAGATCTATACTTTTGTTTCTTTAATATTTGTGATCTATCTACTCTCCTTTTCTCCTATTCACGGAAACAAACAATACAAGGATTTTGCAATCTTATAAAACATAATGTGGATGTTTCTCATAACTATATTTGAATTTATCCATCTAATGAAATGTTCCTTTTAAAGAAGTCTTTTTGATGACTCCACATATTGCTACTTTTAGTGAATAGTAACTCTCCCAGGGAAAGCCATCATAAATTTATGAGATAGGAAGCTGCTGCTCACCTGAGTTAATGCTGAATGGTTTTCCCTCTCCTGTGATTGCTCATCATTAACAAACCAGGCACCTTCCCTGGATGAAAATATTCCTTATTTCCAGAATTAAGCATAGTATTGGGGATTGTAGAGACAAGGCAAATGAACAGCTAGAATATGTATATAGCCAAACAAGGAACACCCTTCCTTTCTTCACTGCATGTGTAGAATAGACCTTTGCCCTCTAGAGCCCATATAGCCATGGGAATTGCATCAGAAGACCTCAGGTTGCCATGCTCACTCTGGATCCCCTGGTTCCAGCTCTGGTTGAGCACTATCTGGGAAGGATTTATCCTTCTTTGTCTCAAGTCCTCGCACAATGTCTTAACTAGCAAATCACATAGCAGTTTTCTAACCCTCCATAGTCTCCTTTTGCATTGCTGTGAGTTCAGAGAATGGACTGAGCAGAGTTTGTTTGAGAAGCTAGGGAAGGTTTCGATCACCTTCACAGGAATCTTCATTGATAAGGATACAGAAGCAGAGAAAAATGGACTTCACAGAGCACTGTGTTCTCAAAATATTAATTCTTCATGTGTCAGTCATCAACAAGGAGATTGTAACATGTTCAATAATTACTGCACTAAATAAATCCAGATAATTTATATGAAATTTATCCAAGCAGGAATTTGTCTCTCGTTCATACAGGTATCCCCACATAAAGATTAGCATGTATTTGAAAGAGGGCAATGTGGCATGCTGCAAAGGGCACTGAGTTATGTGGCCTTTGACAAAAGGTAAATTTACCATGCCTGTTTCCTCATCTTTATAACAAAATTATTTGTCCTATCTCTCTTAAAAGCAAGAAGAAAATCATAAGATGAAATACATGTGATGCTTTGAAAAACACTAGAACAAATGCCATGAATTATAGTCTAATTTGGTTATTGGTGTTTAAGCGAAATGAAATTACCTGAAGGTGTGTGTGACACTCATGTGGGTCACTTGTCAATTGTCTTTCTCCCAACAAAAGATCTTCTGAATGAGAATGCACCTAGTAGGTGTAATCAGGTGTAACAAAAGATCGGTCTCTTTCCTTCTCTTTTTCTTTAACCTCTCAGGATTTTGTATCAAGGAACATCCAGAAAAAAATCAACTTGAAATTAACTACTTGGAGCAACTCTTTCTTTAATGTGATAAGAAATATATTTCAATTATAATTGTTTCTCAATGACTGATGTAGGAAGAAAAATTGATTCATAAAATGTGATAGATGAGTAAAGTTGCAAACCAACAATGTCTTGGAATTTATTCATTAATTAACTTAGTAATTTAATACCAAGATTGTATCCAGGTCATTTAGAAAATGACTCCTCTTTCTTGTGATTTAGATGCACTAGTTAATTGGTTTTTCTGCCTGGCTGATTGTCAATGGTAAAGCCTACATCACCTCTAACTAACATGTCCATAAACAGAGCAAAGTTACCAGTTTAATCAGCTTGACTTGGTGAGTAATACAGAGGAACCAACCTTGGTGCATATGCCTCCTTATGTTTGTTTATGGGCTACCACCTTGGAAAGCACCAGGCTGTGGCTATCTATACAATACTCACTCTGCTGAGTGATGTAGAATATGTGCCCACTCAATTGTTTGACTGAATTTCTAGCTGTCTAATGGAATTGAATGGTTGATGAACTTCGATTGGTAGATCCAATAATGATATGGAAACAGAGTCATTTTCTTTTCTCATAAGCTTGCTTTTCTTTCTCTGAGAAGGTTAATGATTAGTTTTAATTACCATTACACAAATAATTGACCTATGCTGGTATAAAAGGGGGCTGCTTTAGCAGCTAAGAGATCTGTACTTCTGTCTAGTATCCTTTTTCCAGATAACTAATTATATGATAAAAGGAAATGTATTTAAACTTCACACCCTACCTTCTCTCTCCAGGGTGTCTTCTATCACATAGTAACCTTCTATCACCACCTCACTTCCAGCATCAATAATAACACTTGCAAACAGAACTTTAAACCAATAGTCTTCAAATTTGTGTATCATAAAAACTGATGGCATATTCCTACTGATCCTGTTTGCTGTAGAATCCTTGCTCACATAGGCTTTGATTGTGTAAGTTTCTGTGACTATGTGTAACTCCCATCTGAAAAGAACAAAATACATCAGCAAGGGATTCCAAGGCAATTGACACTTAAGCTTCATGGTAGACTGTGGGTATAAATTAGCCTAGTGAAAATGTGAGCTGTAGAGGGTAGATTTCCCTCTGCTCACGGTCCTTCAGAGGCAGAACCAGAAGGAAAATCACATAGATTTGAGAAATTATAAATAATTCCTACGAAGAGTTTCACAGTTTACCTGGGAGAAGAAATGTGGCAAAGGATAGAGTTGGGTAATTAAGTAGTATGTAGGATGTGGTGTCTATCTTATTTATTTCTAAATAATGTAGCAATGAGATCTAAGCCAGCAACCCAATCAAGCTTTCTATCCCTGTACTATATCTCCAGCCCCCAATATTTACTTAAAGACTGGTAAGTTCCACTATTTTCCAAAACCCAGTAAGTGATGTCACAGCAATCTCTGGGAGAAGTGCTGAGGGCCTAAATGGAAGCAGTCAGGAGGATATGGAAAATGAATTATTTTATTTGGCATGGCTCTACCTGAGAAACCAAAGACATGAGTCTCCACCTTGGTTTTCACAGGGTAGCACTGTTCTCCTGTGCTAATTTGGGATTGTGGTAAGGTAGAGTGTATTTTATTTTATTTATTTCTTAACTAACAGTAACAAAACATGTCAGAGCTTCACACCAATTAATGAGCCCCTGCAGGCTAGGCTGGAGTTATGTTAGGCAAACACTACAAGAGGTGTGTTGACAAAGCAGTCAAAGGGAGACTGCAGGGCCCACGGTTCATTCCGCAGTGGCACATGTCTGCTGGTTTCCTTGCTCTGTAGCCGCCCATCTCACGGATGTGTGTTCCAAGAACTTGCTTGATCCTCTGGCTTTTAGTACCACCCAAGTGTTCTCTCAACACAAAATACACAAGGCACAAAGCAAAGAGTGTATCCAGAGGGAGGCAGTTTTCTGGATTCCCCAGTCTGCTCACTTATCAGCTCTGTAGTTATGAGTGAGCCCTGTAAATATCTCAGCTTCTTCATTCACAATAAATGGGAATATTACATACATATAGTACAGATTTTTAAATCAGAAGCTATCAGCACAGCTTGATGATACAGACCTTGTCCCCATGTATAAAGCCAGAGGCTGTATCCTCAGCACCCACACAAATTAATTAATTAATTAATTACAGACAATCTCCACAGCTATTACAGAGAGTTGGAGGGAAAAAGAATATTGTGTGGGCCCAGGAGAAGATGGCATGGGTTTGGTTGTTGTTGTTGCTGCTGCTGTTGATTTATTGAGAACAGTTTAAAAGAAGTGTATTTTTTAAAATTTGCAGGAAAATTGATGGACTCAAGATGTACAATGTTAAGTGAGGTCACACAATCTCAGAAAGAAATAAACCACATGTTCTCTCTCGTATGCAGAGTCTAGCCAATAATATATGTCAAACAAATGTGCATAAGGGTACAGTGCAACAAGAAGGAAAGATTGAGAAAGGCTGAATGTAAGGGAGCAAATCTGTTGGGCATTTTATCAGTTGAGGTGGCCTCTTCCAAAATAACTCTAGCTTATATCGAGTTGACGTAAAACTAGCCAGCATTGGGATTATGATTCAAATATATTCTTTTCATGTATTATCACTAATAATCTTGAAGTCCACTCAGTAAAATTCTCTCTAATTAGTGACAATGTCCATTCAACACTAAAGACACTTCCTTCCTAAACAGCTCTCTTGTGACAGAAATGAATCCAGGATACTACACAAACTCAAACACTGTGCCACCTCATCAATCCAAGTTCCACTTACAGCATGAGATGAGAAGAGTTTCTCTGGCTCTGTGGAGTCCTCCTCAGCTGTCTTAGTCGGGGTTTCTATTGCTGTGAAGAGACATCGTGAACACAGCAGCTCTTATAAAGGAAAAACCTTTTCCTGGGTCTGGTTTACAGTTCAGAAGTTTAGTCCATTATCATCATGGCAGGACATGGTGGCATGCAGGCAGACATGGTGCTGGAGCAGGAACTTAGAGTCCTACATCTTCACCTGCAGGCAACAGGAAGTGAACTGAGACGTTGGCCATGGCTTGAGCATATGAGATCTCAAAGTCTATGTCTAAAGTAACACACTTCCTCCAACAAGGTTATACGTACTCCAACAAACCCACATCTCTAACAGAGCCACTCCTTATGAGCTTATGGGGGCCAATTACATTCAAACTACCACAACAGTGTACACCACTTAGGTATTATCACATGCACCTGGGGCCTTACTCACTTAACCCTAAAACTACACATTGTTGAGGAACCACTTTATGGTGTACATTTCCCCCTCACTTTATATGGATCATGTCTGATTTTCAAACATATAAAATCAACTATAAATGAAATAAATAAGAATAGCGTAGTTATCATTATCAACAGCAGATACGGGAAACAGCCAAAGGTATATTGAATTCCAAAGCCCAAGCCTGGCTTTTCACCTCATCATCTTGAATTTTGAGATTCTTGACTATGCTCCCTAGTAGTTCTAAGGTTGGTATAAGGGAAAAGTAAGATTTGTCCATAATTTCAGTATCCAACACAGTGCTGGCATTAATATCAGTTGTTTAATAATTAATTGTCTAGGCCTGGTGGTAAAGAACTATAATTTCAGCTTCTTGGGAGGCTGAGGCAAGTTCAAAGACAGCCTGGAAACATATGAGAGCCTGTCTTAAAATACAAAATGAAAGGGTAGATGTGGTTAAGTATACAGTAAGCAGTAGAGCACTTGCCCATCATGCACAAGACCCTGTGTTCAACCCCCAGTACCAAAAAAGATAGCTAACCTTCACGGAGTGTGTTTATCACTTTGCATCTCTTCAGAATCCCTGAGTATGTTTATCACTTTGCATCTCTTCACAATCCCTGAAGGTAACATTGAATTAGTCAGATTTTTGTTGCTGTAGGGAAACACCAGAGAGTTTAAACAACAAATATTCCCTTTGGCTCCTAGTTCCAGAGGTTCCTGGCCATAGAAGGGGTGGTGGAGTAGAACAGCCCCCATCATGTGGCCCAAGAAGCAGAGAGAAAACCTCTGCTGTGTGCGCCTGCCATTTCACTTATACTCCATTGATGGCCTCGGCTTTCTGTTTATTTCTCCTTACCCTCTTATGCCCTGTTGAGTGACTGGCAGTGACCTTAGAAGGCAAAAATCTCCAGCTTAGTGTGTGGATTGAGCAAAAAAAAATTGTCAGAGGTTAAACCTCTTACTGTTGACTTTCCACAAATGCCTTCCTGGGAACAACTCCATATCACAGTATTCCTGAAGAGAAAATGGATGTATCAAAGTACTGTTCTTTGCATGAAAAGGACAGTCCCTCATACCAATGGCTTTCTTGAGTTTGTCCCAAATCATCTCCCCTCATATACACAAGAAGGCAACCTGTCCGTTTATGTTCCCAGTGGGAGCCAAATTCCCCACACATGTGAAAGATGAGGAGGAACTAGGGAACTTCCAGGTGCCTTTATGTTTTCTCCTAACATATGTTGTTCCAAAATACATTTTCTTCTAAGAATAAGACCTAGGGCCTATAATCTCCTAAAGATGCCCATATTTCAATCTTATTGCAGCCTTAAACTTCAGCCCAGCTCAACTACATAAGCAACTAAACTATTTATAAAGCTTTCTCTCCCAGCCACAAAATCACAATCTTATTAACTGTCTGTTCATGTTGCTCATGAAAGACTTCTTGACATCTCCTCAGCTTTCTCTCACACTCATCCACCTTGTCTCTAACTTCCTGGCTCTTCACACACATCCTGTTCCTTCCTGAGGTAATTGAGAACAGGACTCTTCATGTCAACTTATTTCTTCACTTTTGTGCCAAATGCGCTTTATTTCGCTTATTTGTTGGGCTCATGCACGTCCCTAGAGTTTACAGTAATCCAAAGTTGCTGAATTTCAATTTAGTGTTTCCTTTGCCACTAAATTCATCTCTATTATTTCTGGAGTCTTAATTGTATGCCAGAAAATAGAACATTTATCTCACAGCGCAGGTGCAAATGGGATAGTCTTCAAGTATCTTGCCTTTTACTAGGAGATAGAAAAAAAAAATAGGGCCAGTGAGACGGCTCAATTGGGAAAAGTCCCAGCCCCCAAAGCCTGAAAAACCTGAGTTCCATTTTTGGAACCCACATAAAAATGCCAGATGCAGGAGTGTGCGCATGTAAGGGAGTCCTCTACATAAACATGTAAGGTAAAGATCGGAGATTGGCATGAAAGCTCAGGGGCCAGCAATCCTGATGTCCACAGCATAACAGAAACAAGACAGACAGTTTCAACAAGGTAGAAAGAGAAAACTGACTCCTGAAAGTTGTCTTTGCCCCATATATGCTCACTATGGTACACTTGTACATGTATACCCATATTCATACACACACACACACACACACACACCATACATCCATACTTCCATACACAATAATAATAATTTGCTAAAATTAAGCACACTAAAATTGAATATATATATATATATATATATATATATATATATATATATATATATATATATGTATATATTTGAGACAGGGTTTCTCTGTGTAGCTTTGGTGCCTGTCCTGGATCTCGCTCTGTAGACCTGGCTGGCCTCAACCTCACAGAGTTCTGCATGGCTCTGCCTCCCAAGTGCTGGGATTAAAGGGGTGCGCCACTGCTGCCTGGCTTAAAACTGAGTATTTTGTTAAATATATGTGTATATGACATATATGTGTATATATACACACATACATGTCAGCATTCTGGTTCCAGATGTACTATGTACTATCTAGAGTTGTGATGGTCACCATCATCCATATAGTTTAACCTAGTCAAAAATTTACTGAAAGTACATCACATTTTAACAATACTGCAAACTTCTTTGTTTAAATATGCATAAGTATCTAGGTTAAGATATATGAAAAGTAGTTTTACATTAGTCAAAGATTTTAAAACATACTTGATAAAAAGAATTCTCAAATATATAGAAATTAAATCACAGTTTCCAAGACTACAAGTAGTTCAAAACCAAGACTGGCAGTGGTAATCAATGGATCTCTCTTGGTACCTTCTACTCTCTGCTCTATGGCAGATCAGTTTTCCCTGTAGCATCCTCATCTGTTCCATACGGACAGATGCTCTTTCCAGCATCAGTCTGTCTCCAGCAGCAGCACAAGCTGGAGAGATTTGAGGTTTGACCCAGAGGTGGACCACTGTGTCCTTAGAACACATGTTTCTTCCCTGGGCCAACTCTTCCCAGCTGGACTTTGGATCAAACACTATACTCAAGCCATTTCAGAGTGTATTTTATTCAAAGCCTGAAGGCATATTATCTATAAAACTGTGGGAATGAAGAGAAGGTTTTAACATAAAAGATGTGAAGAAAATGATAAATGGGGATTGTTTTTTATTTTCTTATGTTTTCTAAAGTTAAAGAAATTTGCTTAATTTAGGATTGTACACTGAATAACCTAACATGTAAAATACTTAGAAAATTATCTATTGTGCTGAGGGAGGGAGGGAGGGAGGGAGGGAGGGAGGGAGGGAGGGAGGGAGGGAGGGAAGGAGGGAGAAAGGGAGGGAGGGAGGGAGGGACAGAGACAGAGAAGCAGAGAAATAGAGAAATAGAGAAGCAAAGAGACAGAGAGAACATGATATTGAGTATGTGGGGAGTCAGGGGATATCTCATGAGTTAGATGAGGAGAAACATGATCAAAATATATTATAAAAATATAAATAAATAAAAGCCTACCTAGACAGGATTAGAAAAATGAAATTATTTTTAAATGATAATAAATAATATTGAGCCTTAAAAAAATGCTATGCCCATACCTATAGCTGTTTATATGTACACACAATAGGTTAGATTCTGCATGAAAGAAAACATACAGTTTTTCTCTGTCTGAGTCTGGATAACTTCTCAATATTATATAGTCTAAGCCCAGTTGCTTCCCTGCAAGTTTTATTATTTTGATCAATAATAAAATATAATTTTTATTATAATATTTTTATATATACTATCATATTATTTTCTTTAGAGCTGAATAATATGTCATTGTATGTAGTATGTACCAGTATCTCATTATCCATTCTGTTGATGGATATCTAAGTTGGTACCGTTTTCCTGCTATAGCAAATACAGTAGTAACAAGCATGGGGTACACATATCTCAATGATGGGATATGGAGTTCTCTGGGTATATGCCCAGGACTGAAATAGCTGGATGCCATGTGATAGTTCTATTTTTAATTATGAGGAACCCTCAAACTGATTGCCATAATAGCTGTATCAATTTCTACTTTCTCAGCAGTACAAAGAGGTCTCTTTCTCCCCCAATACCCTTTGCAACATTGTAATTTTTTTTTTGATGAGTGCCGTTCTGACTGAAGTGAACTGGTATCTGAAAGTAGTTTTGTTTGCATTTTCCTAATGACTATAAATGTTGAATACTTGTTTAAAAAAATAGTTATTGGTCATTTTTATTTCTTCTTTTGAAAATATTTCAGTTTGATATGCCATGTTTTGTTGATATCCACGGGAGACCTGCCTTTTCATTAAACAGAAATGGAGGAGAAATGGATTGGGGGGTGAGAACAGAGGGGTGGTGGGAGGGACTTGGAGGAGAGGAGGGTGGGGGAAACTGTGGTTGGAGCATAAAATAAATAAGTAATAAAAATTTTAAAAAGAAAATTGATCAGTTCATTAGCCCATTTACTGGTTGTCAGTTTTGTTTCTTTGATATTTAATTTCTGCAATTCTGTGTAAATTATTCATATTAGCTCCTTTCCTCAAGTGTGGCTGGTGAAGACTTTTTCCCACTCTGTGGGATGTCTGTGGGCTATCATCTATGAGCTCTGCTGATATTTCCCTTTGCTGTGCAGACTTTTGATTCCATATAGTCTCATTGGCTGATGCTTGAAGTTCATACCTGTGCTATCGAAGTTCTGTTGTGAAAGTTCTTATCCAGCCACCCCCAATGTCTTCCAGAGTACTTCCTATGTTGTTCTGTTATTTTTAACATCTCGGGTTTTAAATGAAGGTTTGTGAACCATCGTAAACTAATTTTTATAAGGTGAAAGAGAATCTATTCTAATAGGTATTCTAAAAGGTAAAGAGTAAGGAGACCAAGAAAAGGTCACATTGGTGATGAGACTGGACACATGAGTTGTGAAAGAACTTGTTAAGCTAATTGCCTTCCTAGATTTAATTCTGTCGTGATCTTTTTATTTGAGGGGTAAGTGTATAAAAATGTAATTGATAGTGTAAGTATAAAACCCCACATAAAGCTCCATAACTTCGAAATAGCCATTCTATTTCCCCTCCCAGGGAGATCCATGCATCCCCCAGGCCTTCTTCTTTGTCTATCATCTCTGGGTCTGCAGACTGTAGCTCGGTTATCATTTACTTTATGGCTAATATCCACCTATAAGTGAGTACATACCGTATTTATATTTCTGGGTCTGTGATACTTCACTCAGGATGATTTTTTTTCTAGCTCCATCCATTTGCCTGCAAATTTCATAATGTTATTTTTTAACAGCTGAGTAATACTCCAATGTGTAAACATAGCACATTTTCTTTATTCTTCTACTGACAGACATCTAGGTTGTTTCCAGTTTCTAGTTATTATGACTAAAGCTGCGATGAACATGGTTGTGGCAAAGCGTCCTTTGGGCATATGCCCAGGAATGGTATCGCTGGATCTTGAGGTATATCGAATCCCAACTTTCTGAGGAATGTCCATATTAATTTCCATAGTGGCTAACAAGTTTGCACTCCCACCAGCAATGGAGAAATATTCCCCTTGCTCTATACCCTCATCAGCATGAGGTGTCCCTTAT
The DNA here is from genome assembly GCF_049852395.1 of Peromyscus maniculatus bairdii. Classification (NCBI taxonomy): domain Eukaryota; kingdom Metazoa; phylum Chordata; class Mammalia; order Rodentia; family Cricetidae; genus Peromyscus; species Peromyscus maniculatus. Next base: position 70,818,098 of record NC_134870.1, on the reverse strand, counting down.
ATTATTGATCTTAGCCATTATGACAGGTTTAAGATGGAATCTCAAAGCAGAATTGATTTGCATTTCTCTGCTGGCTAAGGATGTTGGACATTTCTTTATGTTTTTTCCCGGCAATTTGAGTTTCTTCTATTGAGGATTCCTTGATTAGATCTGTATCCCATTTTTAACTGGATTATTAGGGTTTTATACTAGTTTATTGGGTTCTTTATATATTTTGGATATTAGTTCTCTAGCTGATGTGGGTTGATAAAAAAAAAAAAAAAAAAAAAAAAAAACTTTTCCCATTCTGTAGGCTGCTGTTTTGTGCTATTGATGGTGTCCTTTGTCTCATAAAACTTTCCAGTTTTATGAGGTCCCATTTGTTAATTCTCAAACTGAGCTCCTACACTACTGATGTTCTGTTCAGAGGTCATCTCCTGTGCCAATGCATTTGGGGAATTCCCTGGAGATTGTAAGAGTCAGAGGGGGTGGAGGAGACCAGGAGAACAAGGCCCTCTGAATCAACTAAGCAAAGTGCATATGAGCTCACAGAGACGGAAGCTGCAGGCTCGGGGCCTCCAACTTTTAGCTTAGTATTTTTATGGGGTTCCTGACATGAGAATGAGTGGGTCTCTGACTCTTGTGCCTGTTCTTGGAACTCTTTTCCTTCTGTTGGGTTGCCATGTCCAACTTCAATATGATGTTTTTTGCTTCATCTGACTATATTTTATTTTTGTCATGTGTGGTTGTTATCTCTTAGATACCTGTACTTTTCCTTATGAGAGTCAGAAAGGGAATGGATACCAAGGGGAGGGGAGGGACTGGGAGGGGTAGAGGGAGGGGACACTATAATTAGGATATATTATTTGAGAAAAGAATCTATTTTCAATAAAAGGTAAAAAAACTATAAAGATTGTAAATGTATAATTGGGGAAGTTCTTTTCTCATACTGTGGCCTGCTGCTATGTCTGAAAAATTGTGTCCTTTGATGTATAGAAGCTTTGCAGTTTCATGTGGTCCTATTTATTAATTGTTGGTCTTAGTACCTGTGCAATGAGTATCCTGTTCAGATGGTCTTTTCTTGTGCCAATGAGTTCAAGACTATTCCTTACCTTCTCTTTGGTCAAATTAAGGTATCAGATCTTATCTGAGGTCCTTTTGGGAATTTTGTGCAAAATGATAGATATAGATCTATTTGGATTCTTGTGTGGTATGGTGTGTGTGTGTGTGTGTGTGTGTGTGTGTGTGTGTGTGTGTGTGTGTGTGTGTGAAAAATCAGGTGTCTGCTAGTGTGTAGAATTATATAAGTGTCTTCAATTTAATTGTTGTGTCTATTTTTATGCCACTACCATGCTGTTTTTATTACTATAGTTCTGTTTACAATTTAAAACCTGGGTCAGTCATACCTCCAGCAGTTCTTTTATCATTCAAGGTAGTTTAAGCTATCATGGGTTTCTTATGTCTTCATATGAAGTTGAAGATTGTTTTTCTTCAACTTCTCCACAACTTCTGTGGAGAATTGTGCTTGAATTTTGATGGGGATTGTATTGAATCTACAGATTGCTTTTTGTAGTATAGTCATTTTTCACTGTATTAATTTTATAGATCCAGGGCATGTAACATCTTTCCATCTTCAATTTCTTTCTTCAGTGCCCTAAATTTTTTATTGTAATGTCTTTCATTTGCTTGATAGAAGTTATTCAAAGATATTTTAAGGCTGTTGTGAAAGGTGCTATTTCCCTGATTTCTTTCTCAGCCTATTTTTGTCATTTGTATATAGGGAGACTATTGATTCTGTGTGTTCGTATTGTATCCTGAAACTTCATTTAATTTGTTTATCAGCTATAGAAGTATCCTGGCTGGAACCTTCAGAGTTTTTGGAGCACTCAGTCCTAAATGGGATGTCATCAGCAAAGCCCTCCCCTCAAAGCTCAGAGATCTATGTGGGAAAGAAGGCAGAAAGATTTTAGGAGCCAGAAGTGATGGATGACTCCAAAGAAACAGTGTCTTCCAGACACAACAGGATTGATGCATAGACAAACTCACAGAGATTAGCAACACACACAAGATCTACACAGGTTCAAGACAGATAGGGTACCAAAATGGAGAGGAGGAAGTAGACATGAGCTCCCACCTGTAACAGAGAAGCTATTTGCAGTTGATACTTATGGGTAAAGGGAAAAATCAGTTTTCTCCAATGATGTCCCAGGTTTATTAGTCACACTGCACAACAGACCCGGTGCCCTGGAGTAACTAGCCAACCCAAAACAAATACCATGTTTTGTTTTTGTTGTTGTTGTTACTTTGTAGGTCTTTTGTTTAATTTTGTTTTGTTTGGGCTTTTAGTTATTTTATTGTGCTTTTGTTTGTTAGGAATTAGGGAACAGAAAAACTAGATAGATAGATAGATAGATAGATAGATAGATAGATATTGATATATTGATATATCATGTGAAAAAATTTTAAAAAGTAAAGAAAATATGTAAATGAAAAAAATACCATTATCTATTGCTTGTCCATAATAATTTGAAGGTTACAGAACAAAACATCTCTTGTTAGATTGTATAAGTTTTCTGATTGGGGTCTATTTTTATGTAACACTACTACTGAAATATTATTGCGTTCTTTTCAGTATGGTTGTTAGAGGGTACAAATTGGTATTAGTGATATCATTTCCAAATCTCTGATAAGATTGTCTTCCAGGGTTTTCCTCTGTAAAGCTGTTATATTTCCACTTGTAACTAACATTTGAGGGATTTTGAAGTTACATAAAATGTTAGCCCTCAAAGTTAACCCACTATTTAGATCAGTTGAGCAAACTTTCAGATATTCAACTCCAAACTCCATTTTACCATCATTCACTTATTTTTATAACAATATTACACATATATTCCTATTTTATTCAGCTATAATTATTAATTATCATTATGGATTTTAAGCTTAAGTTTTCTCAGATTTTGCTAGTGGGAACCCTTTCAAGTTTGCGCTTCTGTCCTTACGAGATGCTGGGGTGTATTCGGAACACTTCTTTATGAGACATTCAGCCTACCTGGTGCTCCCCTTCCCCAATCCTGGAGGCAGCCATTTGTCTCTTCTGAGAAAAAGTTTTAGATTTGTTCAAGTGTTTATTTTGCTTACATTAAATATTGTGGCTAACATCTCAGTTTATTCCATGATTTTTCTTCCTTTTTCTACTGTTTTCTCGTTCTCTTTTAAATGAGTTCCATTTTTGTCACTCCATACCATTAACTCATTCTGGGTTATTCATTCTTTTATTATTATTATTATGGGAGTAATTTTCTTAGGGTTTATAACATGCATTACACCCTCATAATATAAAGAGCCTTGCAAACTTTAATATGTTCTTCTTGTTCTGTGTTACTATTACCATAAATTTCTGGGACACATAGTACTAGATATCCTTACTATTTTACACAGTACACGTGGAGTGAGAACTACTTACATACTTCATACTTCCCGGTGTCCTTTCCTTTCCTTTACAAGCATTATTCTTCTGTATGAAAAATCTCCTACTGTAGCGTTTCTTCTAGTATTTTCGTTTGCTTAAACAATCTTTCGTTTCACGTTGATTTTTGAAAGTTTTCGATGGGCAGAGAACTATAGGCTAAGAATGGTTTTCTTTCCGACATTGTACCACTGGTTTCCTACAGCCTGCTTTGTGCCTTGGTATCATCACTCTCAAGCGAACCTATACTGAATCGCCACCTGCTCTGAGATTTTTCAGTTGTTTGCTTTTCTGCTGTTCACTTTAATAAAGTGAGAGTCGGGACATGGACGTCATCCCTCAAGTAAGACTTATTGAAATTCTAACTCTTGCTATCTTAGAATGTGACTTCCTTTGAAATACAATTTTGATGAGGTAATCCAGATTTCTTTTTAAGAAATGATCCATTTATGTATTGTGTATAGTGTTTTGCCCGCATGTATGCCTGTGTGCCAAAAGAAAGCACCAGAGCTCAATATTGATTGTTGTGAGCCACCATGTGGTTTTGGGGAATTGAACTCAGGACCTTTAGAAGAACAGCCAGTGCTTTTAACTTCTGTGCCCATCTTTCCAGCCCCCAGTAATCAAGTTTTTAAAGAAGTTATTGTGATAGTCTCCCCATCCCTAATAAGTATCCTTATAATGAGATAGAATTTTAGAAAGACGAATATTTATGCTGCCCCTGTGCATGATCCTTTATTTGTCATCGTATGAGATAAAGCAATTGTGCTTGAAACAACTGGTTTCTATACCAGTCACTCCCTTGACAGCCTGTTAAACCATGAACTATCCCAGAGACCTGCCTCTAAATATTAGCAGGGTGTCACTTGGATGATTCAGTTTGCAGCATATGAATTCTAAGAGTTAAGAGCTGATCTTTCAACCAATAGTAGTATGCAGCTTTCCTGTTATGTTCTTGACTACTGCCATAGCTGGTGTACTATTGGGAAAAGGCACTTCCTGAAGTTTTTCCTCTAGTAATTTTAGATATAAAACTTTGTCTTTGGATTGCAACTGGGACAGCAATGGGTGGGAGTGGGGGTAGGCATGGGTTGTACCCTAGGGCCTAGGTCCTAGAGAGAGGACTCTGAGTGAAGTCACTCAGACTCAGAAGGACAAACATGGTATGTACTCACTCATAAGTGGGTACTAGATGTAAAGCAAAGGATAACCAGACTATAACCCACAGCTTCAGAGAAGCTAGCTAACAAAAAGGACTTTAAGAAGGACACATGGATCCCCCTGGGAAGGGGAAATAGATGAGATCTCCATGAGTAAACTGGGGGTGGAGGTGGGGGCAATGGAGGATAGGAGATGGGGGATGAGAACATAAGGGAACAGGATGGTCAAGCTGGAACAGGGGACATCATGGTTCTTGATAGAGGGAGACATCATGGGGATAGCGAGAAACCTGGTGCTAGGGAAGTTCTCAGGAATCCACAAGGATGACCCCAGATTAGACTACTAGCAATAGTGGAGAGGGTGCCTGAGCTGGCCCACCCTGGTAATCAGATTGAACACCCTGTTATCATAGAGCCTTCATCCAGTAACTGATGGAAGCAGATGCAGAGAGTCACATCTGGGTACCAGGCCAGGCTCCAGGAGACCAGTCAAAGAGAGGGAATAGAGATTCTATGAGCAAGGGGAATCAAAATCATGATGGGGAAATCTACAGAGATGATGGAACCAAGCTAGTGGGAACTCAAGAACTTTAGACCAACAGCTATGGATCCTCCATGGGATTGGACTAGGCCCTCTGCCTAAGTGAGACAGTTGTGTAGCTTGGTCTGTTTAATGGAGACCCTGGCAATAGGATCAGGATCTATCCCTGGTTCATGAGCTGGCTTTTTGGAGCCCATTACCTGTGATGGGACACTTTGCACAGCCTTGATGCAGGGGGAAGAGATTGGATCTGCCTCAAATGAATGTACCAGCCTTTTCTGACTCACCAGGGGAGGCCTTACCTTTTTGGAAGAGGGAATGAGGGGTGTTTGGGGTTGGGAAGGCTGTGGGAGGAGCAGAAGGAGGAATGAAAGGGGGATCTGTGGTTGGTATGTAAAATGAATAAAAATTTTCTTAATAAAGAAAAAGCAAAACAAAACTTTGTCTTTGTCAAACTCAGACATTATCAGGTATTATCTCTACCTATTTTTTCTAGCTTGATCTCTCTCGCTCTCTCTCCATCTCTCTCTTTCTGTCTTCCTCTCCCCTCCTGTATATATTTGTTATGTTTATAATGATTTATATGTCTCTTATAATCTTTCCATATTATCATATTTTTTAATTCTGTGAGTACTTTATTTGGGGTAGGTTCTCACATTCTACTAATTTGTTATGTCTGTAATATGTATAAACACTGAAAAACATCAATTTATCAAATTCTTCATTTTAATTCCAGTATACTTCAGCTTTGGTGTTTCATTTCATCTTTTATGGGTCACAATTGCTTGCTAATTTTATACTTAATACACTAGTCCTAATAGAATCATATAGGTTCCAACCGGTGGCATTTTTGACTCATTTGGTGTCCTTTTGGCTTCTGTCTTACCTGACAGCTTTCACTGATGCCAGGTGTGCTTAATCAGGAATGACAATGTGGTGATGTAATGTCTTTCTTCAGAAAGTGTAGTCACATATCTGTGGTCCCTTAGAGACGAGCCTTCCTCAAGCAAGCTTTGCTTCTTGGATGACGCCATTCCAGGTATCACATCTTAAAACCTGGGTGTTTGCTCAACAGAGCTCAGCTCTCATATGTTTCAAATTCAAACTTTGACTCTCTAGGACATGCTCACTGTCAGAGTCTTCAAATTTTTGTCACTGAGCAGCAGGATTTTCCGCATTATTTTTGAGAGTGTCACTTTCCATGTGCACTGCTTTGGATTAAACAAATGTCTCTGGGGGAAATTGTACAAAAAGTATCCAAGTTCACCTTCCTGTGCTTTCCCTGTTTGTGGGATCTATCCCCTTAAATCATGGCTGTCTTGACAGCTCTTGACCCGAACTCTTGTTTCCCCAGCTTTGTGGGCTTGCCAAGCCCTCCAGTCTGACACTTTCTGTTTAGCTTTCCTGCCATAGTATGTAAATAAGTAAAGACCTCGAATGGAGAACTGCCCTGCTCAGTTCAGGGTAATTCCCACAACCTCACAGCCTGGAATCTAAATGCTCACTTGCTGAGTTGCTTTCTTGGGCTGTAAAGGAGCCATTTCCCTCTCCCATCTCTCACCCTAACTCAAAGACTGTTGGTACAAGAGTTTTGTTTCCACCAACAGCATCCTGGGATTTGTTTCCACTGTTGTTGGTGCCCATAACAATGAAGATGATAATTCTGAAGCTAGTTCAACCTGGAAAAATGGAAAGTCATCTGATGTTGTGTTGACCTCCAGTTTCCATATGCCCAGTCACAGGTGATTGTGTGCATAGACACACATGCACACACATGTGCATACACATGTATACCATGCACACAATAAAAAAAAACAGATGATTAAATACATTTTATAAAGGAGGGAAGAATTGATGAGCAGAATAAGAAAGAGAAGGTCAAACAGACAATCAGACTAGAAAAGAGATCCTTACTTTCCTCAAATTTTTATTCCAGTAAATGTAAATGGATTCATGGGTAGTTAACAAATTTTCAAGTAACTGCTATGCAGAGAATTAAAGCAAGGTGGTAATGACTGTTTTAGAGTAAGGAAGTAGGGAACAAAGAAAGGCTTTTGGAGCAGGGAGTGAGGAGCTATTAAAACTAAAATCTGAGGGCAAGAGAGTAGCATCTTCAGAGAAAGAATTTTCCAAATCAGGGAACATCTATCCCAAGACAAGCCTGTACTCGGGAAAAAAGAAATTCAAGTGTTAGTATCAGCAAGTTCTTCTCTCTCCACAAGTCCCTTCTATTGAAGGAGCTAAGAGAAAGCTGGCTGTCAGGGAAGATCGGGAAATGTAGTGTGTTGTGTGAGCCCAACAATCTGGAACAATATATAGAGGAATGAATGTGGACAGAGACACAATATTTAAAACATAATAAAGCCCACACTTATGGCTTCTCTGAACTATCTATATTTACATTTCTGAACAATGTCAATGGATTAATTAAGATACAATCATTCCATATGTGACTGTAGACACTCTGACACTTGCTCAATAGAAGGATACCATAAAATTCCAGCAGTTGTTTCTGTCTTCAGGTGACAATATTTCAACTTATAGTTAAGTCTTAGTCTCAAACTATTCTCCAAAGTAGATTCTAAACTTTCAAACTATCCATGATTGATGCATTTTATATGAAATAGTAGGGGGAAGAAAAATATTTAATGTAGCAATAATAAAGAAATCAAGTTAACTATAACTCAATACATAGCTATGGATGATATTACATTCATCATTCAGGATGTAGTATTATCTGTTTTTCTGTGTTCAACCATCACTACAGTTGATAGGAATCCTTTATTTGGGGGATAAGCCAAGCTGTCATTCCCCAGAACTATATATATAATACATCTTGTTTGGTTGTTGAATTTCCATTAATATTAGGGCATGAAAACAAAGAGACATTCTCAGAAACTCCAAAGCTTCAAAAACAGCCCCCTCTGTCCTATTTTGGGAAAGTAGTTGTTTTTCTCCTTGGTATAAATTAGTCAATTTAGTCAGCAAAATAAATGTTTTACATTGTTCTGTTGTATGTCAGGTGTCAGGCTCAACTTCTACTTCAATCAATCAGACCATTGTTTTTGTGGAGAAAGTATCTTTCCATTGAAAGACAAGACTTCTAAATGAATAAAGAAGATATAAAGGCAAGAAGAAAAAGTTTAGCATCACATGCTGTAGCTGGAGTTTTCCCGTGTCCTCCTGGCTCCTGCAGCTGCTCAGACCTAAGTAAACACACAGAGACTTATATTACTTATAAACAGTATGGCCATGACAGGTTTCTTGCTATCTAGTTCTTATATCTTAAATTAACCCATTTCTATAAATCTCTACCTTGCCATGTGGCTTGTGGCTTACTGGTATCTTTACATATTACTTCTCATGGTGGCAGTGGCAGTGGCTGGCGGTGTCTCCTGACTCAGCCTTCTACTTCCCAGAATTCTCCTCTCTCCTTATCCCACCTATACTATATTTCCTGCCTGGCTACTGGCCAACCAGCATTTGATTTATCAATCAATCAGAGCAACACATTCACAGCATATAGACAGGCATCCCCAGCACTTCCCCTTTTCTCTTTTTCAAAAAGGAAGGTTTCAACTTTAACATAGTAAAATTACATACAACAAAACAATTATCAAGCAAGAATTATAGTTACAATATCTAGTCTATTTGTATTTGTATTTGTATCTATCCTATATTTGTTTTTTTTTTCTTTCTTTTTTTTTTTCTTTTTCGGTTTTTTTTTTTTTTTCGAGACAGGGTTTCTCTGTGTAGCTTTGCACCTTTCCTGGAACTCACTTGGTAGCCCAGGCTGGCCTCGAACTCACAGAGATCCTCCTGGCTCTGCCTCCCGAGTGCTGGGATTAAAGGCGTGCGCCACCACCTATATTTGTCACCATCCTATATTTGTGAGTCTAAGGTTTCACATCTAACTTATCTTTTACCATAACTAAGGAAATTATAATCATCTAGTCTTCAACTATATCAAAGACCTCAGAAGGATATAATACTACCTGAGAAATGGGAGAAAGATGCAAGCAACTTTCAGGAGTCTTGTGAGAGTAGACAGAGACAGCTGGCAGCCTGGATAGTCATCCAAAGTTCCTCTGTAAAGTTGGGGCATCTGTCTTCAGACCACAGGCCTAGAGTCTCTCAGTTACTTCTCTCTGTGTCCTGTAGAATATCTGGCAGTTTCTTCCATGAAGAAGGAACCAGAAGGTCCATTTCGCCAAGCAAAGTTCAGTGGTCACCTTCCTATGGGTCCTACATGTCCAGTCACTACATCATTTTGTCAAGCAGTCTAGGAAAGAACAGTTTCTTGCCCAAATGACTATTTTGCCAAGAAGAAGATAAACTCCATATAGAGTATCTATGATGCCCATCCTCCTCTCTGAAGTAAATTGGTGTTGCCAGGAGCAGACATGTCTCACTGTCCAGAAAGTCTAAATTTTTTAAAACATTTTAAATGCCATATTCTGTAGGTCTTTGAAGTGTTTAAAGACTACCTATCTGTCTGAAATATATCTATATATACCTAAAAAACTAAACTAACATGACTATAAGTTTGATTATCATAGAAGACTAATTATTAATCTGTATTTCTTAATTATCCATTACAATCTAAATGAGTTACATAAGCACAATACCTCAAATTAGAGTAGAAATATATATACAGTATAACAAAATTAAGTTTAAACTTGTATCAATAAACAAAAATTCATAACAATGTAAAACATCTCTAAACAAGTTGTTGCTCTTTAAAAGTAGGTTTATTAATCTACCCTTTCATCCTATTATATTTATACTATCCCCTTTTCTTTTTTAGAAAGAGATTGAATTTATAATCAGCCTGGTTTAAATAAAAAATATTGGATTTTCTCTGTCCTACACCAGAAGGCTCTTTTGATATGGGACAGAAGAATCTCTCAACTTTTTCTTTTAGCAATATGCTTGGGTTTAGAGAAGGAATGAGCCAATTCCATCTCAAAAACCAGCTTTGTATATTTGGGAATATGGGTGTAGCTTCTCATATTACTTCCTGCTGGATGAGGGCACTGTAATCTTATGGGGACATAAAGAAAATTTTAGGATTATGGAGTAGTCCATGAGGGTGTATCATCTGAGCGAGTTTCCTTGAAACCATTCAGGATGTTGGATCATCTGGGCCATGGTGTCATCAGAGACCTTTCAGGGGGTCTTGGCTGATCAAACCTGATTTATCTTAATCTGGAACAAATCCATAGCCTCTTGCTTTTTGTGAAAACAAAAGCAGAGCCTCCTTTCCAAAGCAACATATCCTTAGATCCAAATTTTGAAGTCAAGTTACTTTTAAAATATACATATTGATTTAACTGAGCAGACTTTACAATCAATGTCTTTCTGCAATTAAAATTTCCAAAGACAACACAATCCAGATTCTTTGTGTGATATCCATCTTTACATGGCTTATTTTATATATTACTTTTACTTTCTCTTTAAAGACTTTATTTTTTAAAACTATTTTTTATATAACTGCGTATGTTCCTTTTTCTCTCTTCCAAGCATACATACATTTTTACACACATTGTAAACAATTTAGAGGTTTAACCCAACTGAATCTGTCTTATGGTGAATCTATTGCTTTAAACTGCAGCATTTTCAGGCCACCTCAGTTTCCCAACATGGTGGTGGTATGTTTACTGCCAGCTTTGGGTCTAGAAACCATGTGTACAATCAACTCTCAGAAGCAGTGGGTCTATGCTTCTATCAAAGCAGCCTGTACCCCAGAAACCTCTTTTTTCCCCTTCTGTACTAGCAAAGGCTAAACAGTGTAATATGCAGCTTGCAGATGCCTCATTCCCACCATGTTGTAGGTCAAGCCCACATGCCACAAGCCCACCATAGAGTAGCTCAAGCCCACAGGCCGCAGCTAACTTGAGAAAGACAACTAGGAAACTGTTTTTAGCTCCATTGTAGAATCTTCTTTCTCAGGTTTTAGGTGGAAACTCTTGCCATTGGGAGCCATTTGTAGCTGGAGTTTTTCTCTGTCCACCTGGCTTCTGAAGCTGCTCAGAATCGAGTAAACACACAGAGACTTGTATTACTTATAAACTGTATGGCCATGCCAGGCTTCTTACTATCTAGTTCTTATATCTTAAATTAACCCATTTCTATAAATCTATACCTTGCCACATGGCTGGTATCTTTACATATTACTTTTCATGATGGCAGCAGCAGTTGGCAGCATCTCCTGACTCAGCCTTCCACTTCCCAGAATTCTCCTCTCTCCTTATCCTACGTATACTATACTTCCTGCCTGGCTACTGGCCAATCAGTGTTTTATTTATCAATCAATCAGAGCAACACATTCACAGCATACAGAAAGACATTCCCAGCAATGTGCTGTCCAAAAACTCAATTCTTCATAAGATGTGTGCCATGAAAGGTCCAAAGAAGTGAAAGTTCTGAGATATTGTTGGTCCTCTGAGGTAACATCAGGAGATACTGTAAGTGATATGGGCTCCCTAATTTCAGTTACAATACTGAAACTCCAAAGAAACCGTCCACATTGAGGCTATAACCTATACAAACCAAAAAGGCACAATTATCAAAATGCAATGTAGAAATGTTGGCACCCATAATGTGGCAATCAGAGTTCCATATGGATCTGCTGCAAGCGATTGAAAGGACAGTCAAATTAATCCATTAGTACTTTGCTTATACTTTATAATACAAAAATTCTTGAATCCCACACAGGAAGTCAACTTTTAAAGGAAACTCTAAAGAAAAATAAGTGAAAAAATAGGAGCCCAGCTGATCTTTGGCTGTGCTCCACTATTGAGTTCATTATGACCATGGGTAAGAGACCTGTTGGAACCTCATTTTTTTTCTGATTTTAAAATGAAATTATCCTAATAATCAAGAGGTTGAAATAGGGGGTTTACTTTGAGCCTGTGGTTCGCCTAGTCTACATAACTAGTTCCAGGCTAGGCTGCACAACAAAGAGAAAGCCTGTTTCAAAACAATAACAAAATTATTTAAAAATTTAACTGCCAGTATCTATTCAGCACCTGTATTTTTTAAAACACTTAACATGAATTATCTAATCACACGAGATATATGTTTTTACTGAAGTCAATCTGTGGACGATATAACTGGAAGGCAAGATGTTAGTAATCTCTGAAGCTTGCAATGTGGTAGGTAACAATCCCTGGAATCGATACTGAACACTTGTTCCTCTAAGTCATGAATGAAACATCCTTACTCTTGGTTTTAATGTCTGTGGCTTTCTTCTCCAAGCTGATCCTCAAAAATAACCAACCTCAGGAAACCAAATCAGCTTTCTGGAAGTGGGATGACTGCAGAACTTAACTCAAGTTAACTGAACGGGGTGTAAATTCTTTCACCTGGCTTCTGTGCCCCACAGGCATCTGTGTACTAGGACAGAAATAACCCAGTGCACATGATCATAGCTTGGACAGTGTGTCCAGACAGAGTTCTGCACCAAAGCACATGGGAGAAGAAGAAATAACTTCTATTGGCACAGTGAGTCCTTCCAGAAGACTCCTTGATAAATGTTTGCCAAAGCAGAAACAAGATGTGGTGGTGGGAAGACAGGTGATCATTGGAGGCATTTCAAGGAGTCATACTTGTTTGAATGTCGAACATATCTTGAGTCATCTCCTAAACTATTGCTCAGTATTGAACTTGTTAAAGTCATTCTAAAATTACTACTAAAGGAGTCAGCAAGTTTGAAACTTTGTAGATGTCTAACCAAGCCAGCTCCACCATAATCAGTCATCAAACTTTACCTCTCTCTACACTGAACTCTTCTTCCAGCCAGCCCACACCTTCATCATCCAAGCATCAGTCTTCTCCCATGCAAGAATCTATTTTATAATCAATTGGTATTCATGATTATATAACACTAAATGAAGTAATACATGGGAAAGTATTTTTAAAAGTAAAAATCATAGAAATCCTATTTTATAAGGTTTGGGATACAACATGTTGTCTATCACATGGTGATCATTTTCTCAGACTATAGCAAGAATCCCAAACAGTGATTAGAAACAAATCTGGAACTCTAAAGGATAAATGGTATTTGAAATGGAGCAAATGGGCTATGGATAGACTGTTCAGTTGCTGAGAATGTTTGCTGCTCTAGCACTAACCTGAGTTCGGTTACCAGGTCATAATCACTTTTAACTTCAGCTCCAGGATATCCACCATCTTCTTATGGTCCACATGGGTACACACAAGCACACAGACACACACACACACACACACACACACACACACACACACCATGAAATACTAGTTAGAAAAAAAATACTCTACTGCTTGCCTTATGGGAACTCACATCAACTACTCACAGTGCTTGTTGTATCTTGTGGAGCATTTGCCACTACCACAGAAAGGGCAGCAAAGAGAAACAGGTACTCATCAAGTATAGCCAAAGAAACTACTGCTCAACCCAAGCTATCAGGATCATCTGTTGTCACAGATGCCCAAGCAAGAAGATTTGTGTTCTGAAGCTCCAAAGATGTGGCTGCAATACGATTTTGAAGTTTTATCATCACCTCAATAAGGGCTAGACAAGAATGCCTTTGTCAAGGATGGCTTTTCATGGCAGTTCTACACTAAGAGGCCTCATTCACCTCCTCAAACAATAGATGGTGGACAAATGACCATTTATGAATTATAAAAGTAACTACTTCTCTTGGGATTATTCTATTTATCTACCATCTATCTATCTATCTATCTATCTATCTATCTATCTATCTATCTATCTATCTCTCTGTCTGTCTGTCTGTCTGTCTGTCTGTCTGTCTATCTATCTATCTATCAAATCAAGATCTCATCTGGTTGTTTTATTCATTTGTTGAAACAATCAACTATGATGAATTGATGAATTTTGGTTCATCTCAAAAACTTTCAAACAGAAATCTGACGAAAACCAGTCATTCTCAGGAGTGTCTATATAAGTATATGTGGTGAGTAAAACATTCAGTTAAAGAAATCTATCTTTCTTTCTGTGAGATGGGAAGAGATCAACCTGCAATGTGTTGTTTAAATGCCTGTTGCTTGCCCTAGTTTACTGTTCTTAGTCTGTATTTCTGGAAAGTGTTAAGCAAACTGAAAATCTGTAAACTGAGTTGTAATTTAGATTCATGAATATAATGTACTTTTTCTCATTTTTTATCAGGGGAGAATTTTGAACAAAGTAGTTTGATCATATTTACCCCCTCCCCACAATCCTCCCAGATCCATCCTTTTTTTTTTTTTTTAAGTAATCATCCTGTCTCTTGATCGACAACTTTACTCTTGCTCACAAAACTCCCTTTTTTATTTCAAGTCCTACTTCTCAAAGAGTTTACCTGAACTGGGCAGAGCACTGAAAAGAAATGACATTAGGCTCTGACAACACTTCCCCTTCTTTGTGAACCAATATGTTCCTTGTTGTTAGGAGCCTACTGTAGGAGCCATCAGAATGAAAAGGCAGATGGCCATTCACATTGAGTACTCAAGAAAACACCTCAGAAAGGAAAAAAATGTTGCCTGTTGCTAAATCCTATACACTGACTCTCAGTTCAAGAGTGAAATCCATGACACCTCATCTTCAGGTGGAAACTGAGAAGTTAGTACAGTGGCTCATGTAGTGTAGAAGCTCAAAAATATCTCAAAAGATGGAAGGGAGCGCACCAGTCACGTGTGTGTAATAGTAAAGATGGCAGATTTGCGAGCAGTGCATCATTGTGAAAAATGAGCACTGTTGACTTAGGTCATGGAGAAAAAGCCTAGATGACACCTTGAAGTTGGCTGTAGAAGAATTTATAGCATCCCAGGCAATGTCAATGGTGTGTGTGTGTGTGTGTGTGTGTGTGTGTGTGTGTGTGTATCTTTTTCTTCAGACTGCAAGTCATGTGAAGTAGGGATCTCTCAGCTATTCTTCACATATCCATAGTAATTGCTTGAAGAGTAAATAAGCAAATTAATAAACTCATTCCAACTTTAGTCATTCTAAAATTGATTTTATTTTCACTGTGCCAATATTGTGGTTCTCAACAAAATGCAGGTGTCTACCTCACATGAAAGATGCAAGATAACGTGGCCATTTCTCCAATTTGAACATTAAAAGTTAAATTTAATGAACTTTCCCTTCCAGAGGATATTCATGGTGAGATCAATCTCACCTTCCAGTACTGTTCCAAAGTCTGCATCCCCAGGCTATCCTAGTAGCCAGTTTCCAAGGCTGAGTTATTTATTGTTTTGGAAGAGAACTGAATTAAAAGGTTAGTAAGCAGAGGACTTGAAAATGTACCCAACCCCTGACAAGCCACTATGTGAACAGTGCTTCTGTTGTCTTTTTCTAACTAGAGTATCCTTAAACTGTAACATGTCTCTCAGAAGATGTGTACTAGAACTAGACATTGGTAGCAGAGCAGAGGAAGGCCTTGGTCAGTCAGTTCTGACTTCAGACACTAACTTTGCATTTCTGGGTCATTTGCTTTCTGTAGGTCCTACTGCAATCATTTGTAAAATCACAGTGTGTTAGTTACTTTTATCATTGCTGTGGGAAAAAAAGACATATGGCAAGCCCTAATAAAAGAAGGGTTTGTTTGGGCTTCCAATCCCAGAGACTTTGGTCACTTGGCTCAGCATTCCTGGGCCTGGAGAGAGACAATTCTTCATGTCCGTGAGAATACACAGTAGGGGAGGGAAGTCCTCTCACAGAAGATATGGAGCAGAATCAGGGACATGGGAAGGGACCACAACAAGATATAGCTCTAAGGACACAACTCCAGTGACCTAGTTCTTCCACTAGGCCTTGCCTCCTACTCTGTACCACCTCCCAATAAAGCCAGGAGTGAATCCACAAGAAGCAAGCATGATGACACAATAGTCTCTGAGGAAACCATCACAGACACCCCCAAGCCAACTTTATTAAACCCCCAAGTCCCTCAATCTAATCAAGTTGGAAGTCAAACTATGATTATCTAACATAACAGTGCGTTTTCAAACATTGTAGTACATGTACACACAACAGTTTTGGCTAGATATTTTTACTAATGTACATATTTATTAAAAATAACATAAATTATTTACCCAGTTAAAAAATAGATGTTCCTCTTATCACAAAGCCTTTTGTGTATTAATTTCTTAAATTTGTCTGAAGGTAGCTTTAATTCTTCAAAATTTCCTCTACCATTAACATATAACTTTCTTCTCTGACTTTTTCTTAAGTTCCAGCATTTGATCAATGTGATATTTTTTCAGATAATTATATTAATAGAATACTATTTGATATAGAATATTTTTATTTTTAACCAGAAACTTCTAAATATCTTATCCTTTGTAGTAAAATTTTATCTTAATATCAGAAGACATTATTAAGTTGGTAAATCTAGGCTGGTATGTGGAGAGCAGAAGAGAAAATTTGGGTTTAAAATTGTTTGGAGTTAACTGTAATCCCTCAAAGTTACCTCTGCATAGATGACTATGTTGAGTTAATTAGGACCTGACCACTTGGCTGTGGTGATATTGTGTTCCCCAATATATTGCACCCTAATAAACTTATCTGGGGTCAGAGAACAGAACAGCCACTAGACAGACATAGAGGCCAGAAAATGGTGGCACACACACCTTTAATCCTAGCATTCTGGAGGCAGGGATCCATCCGGATCTCTGTGAGTTCAAAGCCACACTGGAAACAGCCAGGCATGGTGACACATGCCTTTAATCCCAGGAAGTGATGGCAGGAAGCAGGAAGGTATATAAGGCATGAAAATCAGAAACTAGAGTCTGTTAAGCTTTTAGGCTTTTAGCAGCAGCTCAGCTGAGATTCATTCTGGATGAGGACTCAGAGGCTTCCAGTCTGAGGAAACAGGATCAGCTGAGAAATTGGCGAGGTAAGGTAGCTGTGAATTGTTCTGCTTCTCTGATCTTCCAGCATTCACCCCCAATAACTGGCACCGGGTTTGTTTTTATTAAGAAGACCTTTTAAGATTCCTGTTACACTTGGCCAATGCCAACAAGATGACTTTCAACAGGATAAATATAAAGTCACGTTTAGATTAATAGCAACAATTTTACAAATAGAGGATGCTGCTTATTTTGGTAACATTCACATGCAAAAAAAAAAAAATGATAGTGCCCTTTGCTGGTAAGCCAGAATATGTCAAACACTCACACAAAATTTGATGAGATATACTCATAAATCTCTGAAGTTGATGTCATTTGGTGATCTGGGCTGACTCTACCAGGAAGAATGGGCCTATCGGGGATAAGGGTAGGATTCACAATTGTCTTAGCAAAACAAGGCAATAACATATAAATGTCATTTCAGTTAAACGCCACCTGATACAAGCAGTTCTTATTAGCCTGGAAACTAGGAAGTTAAATAAGATGCAGATTATCACAGACCTCTTGGAATAATGAGAACACAGAAATCCTATGAGGCCAAGGGACAGAATAGGTTTCCTTACAAGGCACTGGAGGCACACCAGTTTTTCTGCACATAAAAAGAACTTTCAAGCAAATGGAAATACGTGAAAGTAAAAGACTTTCAAAGAATGTTTACTTATTTCCTAATTTTTAATACCTAATACAGTACTTGGCACACAGTAAAGAAAAGGAAAAGGAAAGAAGAAAAGAAGAGAGGGAAGAAGAGGAGGGAATGAGGGGAGGAAAGAGAGAGGAAGAGGAGGGAATGAGGGGAAAGAAAGAAGAGAGGAAGGAAGAGAAGGAAGGAGTGAGGGGGAGGAAAGAAGGGGAGGAAAGAAGAGGAGAAGCTGCTCTTGCAGCCGTCAGTAGGAGCCAGACCTTCCTGGGACAGGATTTCCTGTCAAAACCACAGCACATTCCCCTCCAGGAAAGGCTCCTCAGTTGCCACCTGGGCCATGTCTGCTTAAAGCACAAGATACCATGATGAATGAAGACCCCAGGGGAATAGGAAGAAGCAGAGTGCTAGAGAGGTCCCCAGAAATCCACAAAGATACCTCCACTGTAGACTACTGGCAATGGTTGAGAGAGTACCTGAGCTGACCTTCTCTGGTGATCGGATGGCTGAACACCCTAACTGTCATGATAGAACTCTCATCCAGTGACTGATGGAAGCAAATGTAGAGATCTATGGCCAAGCCCCAGGTGGAGCTCCAGGAGTCCAATTGGTGAGAGAGAGAGGAGGGATTCTATGAGTGAGAGATATTGAGACCAGAAAGCACAAGGACAAATAGCCAAACTAATGGAAACACATGAACTGTGAACCAATGGCTGAGGAGCCCCCATGGAACTGGACCAGGCCCTCTGGATAAGTGGGACACTTGATTAGCTTGAACTGTTTGGGAGGCCCCCAGGCAGTGGAACCAGGATGTGTCCTTGGTGCATGGGCTGGCTTTTTGGAGCCTGAGGCCTATGCTGAAATACTTTGCTCAGCCTTATTATAGGGAGGAGGGGACTGGACCTGCCTTGGCTGAGTCTACCAGGCTGGGCTGACTCCCCAGGGAAGACCTTGCCTTGGAAGAGGTGGAAATGGGGGGGTGGATTGGGCAGTGGGAGGAGGGAGGACGGGGGAATCCATGGCTGAATATATATATATATATATATTTTTATATGTTATATATATATATATATATATATATATATATAAATAAATAAAACATATATCATATATATATAAACCCTACTTGGAACTGAGCCTGTGAAAGAGATGCCATGATCAACTCATTTATTTTCCTAACTGGAAAAAACAAACAAAAAGAAACTCTGTCTCTAATATATATTTTATTTTCTACTCCATTCTAGTAGAGATGATAGATGCAGTATTGCCTCAGACTGTTCTAGCAAGAACAAACAAAAAAGGCACTAGCCATTATTCTGTAAAATGGGATCAATGTAAGAGATGTTGGTGCGAAATACGATTTCAATAGAACTGAATGTTCTTAAACTTTAAATTCTATTTACCTTCCAATAGTCAGAATATGTTCAATGTGCTGAATGTGTTTGTGCTTTAGGCTTGACATCACATAGATCTGAATCTAAACAGAAGTTCTTGATTGTTGGGGTTTTTTTTTAACATAATCAAATTAATCCATTTTCCAGATTTTAATGGATTTGAAATGTAAAATGGGCATTCTTTACCTGTCTCTAATTTATCTTTGAAATAAACCATACCTGTCTTCCATCTCTTTTCATGGACTCAACTGGTTGGTAGGTTGTTTACCTCAATTTTGTTTGATTCACACAACTTTTAGGATAATCTGAAGAAGTACCAGAAAGTTAGGAGTCATGTAACCTGGGTTTGGGTCCCAGGTCCACTAACTGTAAAAGCATGTCTTGAGCAACTCATGCAGCTCCTCTGCTCCAAGTTTCTTCAAACATAACTCCCTATAAATTGTTATCCCATGTTACCCCTGTCTTTTATTGCAAAACCACCTGTGTTTGCCTATGGATGTGCCTATGGACATGTACCGAGTTGTAAATACACATAAGCAGCACTGTCCCTGCACAAGCTTAGGAGCAAACAAAACTATTCTTAGTTCATTTTCAAGAAAGAACCCAGGAATGACTTTCCTGCCAAATCCACATGGGCTCTATGTCGGCAACACAACTGTGGATTGACCCACTGGGGCACCACACAAATTGCAGTAGGAAAGGAATTAAGTTCTAAGGATGGGAGCTTTATTTTACCACACCACTAAAACAGTAGCAATACCCAGTTTATAGCGATGCATTTATAAGTAGCTTCTGGTCCTTTCTGCTAATCATTGTGTACACTCCGTAGCTTAATTGGAGCCTATGTTGGCTTTATGCACCCTGGGAATCTAAGAAAGACCCTAACTCTAAGGCTACTTGTATGACACATTCATTGTAGCAATGGATGTAACAATGCTGTGAGGTCCTTGCACTCTCAATTCTAACTACAGACCCAGCACTAGTGGTAATAATGATTACCCTAAAGGATAATCACATCTGAGGAGGTGAATTCAAAAGATGGCTCAGCAGATTAAGAGCACTTGCTATTCTTGCAGAGGACCAGGATTTAGATCCCAAGTACCCAAGCTATGTAGCTCAAACTCCTCTTAACTCCAGTTCCAGGGAATCTGATGCCCTCTTCTGGCCCCCATGGACATCTGCATGCACATGGCACACACACACACACACACACACACACACACACACACACACACACACACACACACACACACACAAATAACAATAAATCTATCTTTTAAAATACATTCATATTCAACCCTATGACCCATGAATATGTAACATTTATGGAAAAATAGACTTGTTCGGCTAGGATTATGTTAAGGATTTTGAGACAGGGGGATTTTCTTGGACCATGTAAGTGAACCCAATGTAACTGGCAGAGTTCCTGTAAGAGACGGACAGGAAATGGAAAGGTGTAAAGAAACGCTGATGACAGACCGTGGGGCACACTGCTGCAGGGCCATGAGCCAAGGAACGCAGCAGGCCTCTAGAAGATTCCCCTTGAGTTCCAGAAAAAGCATACCCAGTCCTGCTGACAACCTTGATTTTCAACCCATCAGGCACGGTGTTGAGTTTCTGGCCTCTAATATTTTAAGAGAATAAGGTCGTGTCATTTTAAAACTCCAGTTTGGGGAACTTTATTGCTATAGCACTAAGAAATTAATCTGCTAGCTTTATAAAAAGTGTTCTTATCTCTGAATAAGATAACCATAAGAACCAGTTCGGACACCGAACGGACAGATGGTGTCTTAGGCAGCCAATCCAGGCTTCTTACAGAAGTGCGGTGGGTGGTTTGCCTGGGTGACCATTTTTCTACCACTTTTTGAGATGAATTTATTTGCTTTAACTTGTCTGAGTTTTGCCCTTAGTTTTCCTTGTGTTTGTCTGAAGAAAAACAAGTTATATGCTTTTGCTTTTTCATTTGCATGCTTTTCCTGAAACAAAATAGCACCGAATATATATAAATAAAGGCAATGAAGAGTATTGCTTTCAAAATCAGAGACCTTCTCTTTAGCTCTACCTTCTACATAAGTAGGGCCTTTACCCTCATGTTTTTATGTATCAGTTACCTCTAAAGCAGCCATGATAAGTTTTGACAATCTCAGTGACCTCACACAACCCATATGGTGAATCTTCATGGCTTCAAACAACCCATATATGTGCCCTCAGAGTTCAGGAAGTCAGAAGCCCAGAATAAAGGTTTTGTCAGTACTCGTTCCTTTTGATATTTTAGGGAGAATCTGTCCCATGCCATTGTTACCTTCTGGTAGTTGTCATGAATCCTTGGCTGTGCCATCGAGTGAATTTCCTGAAGAATTATCTCCTCCTACTGACACTGTGCATTAAATCTTGGGGTGATCATAATGCAGTGAAACTTTTGGATTAGTATTTCCCCAGAGAAATAAAACTAATGGACTATATATGTTCATACAGAGGAAGAGTCAAGAAATCAGCTCATACAATTATGGGGTGAGCTGACAGGTCCTGGGATATGCAGGTGCAGGCTGGAGACAATGGAAAGTCAATGATATAGATCCAATGCCAAGGCAAATAGGCTCCAGACCCAGCAAAAACCAATATTTCAATTGAAGTCTAAAGGAGGAGGGAATCCCAGTAGAAAGTAATCAGAAATGAATCCTTACTTTGGGGAGATTGTACAATGTTTATTCCATCTAGGCCTTCAAATGATCACATGAGAATCCCCTACATTGCAAATGGCAATCTACTTCACTCCATCTATCCACCTGAATGTTAAACACATTAAAAAAAAAAAAACACTCCCAGAGAATAATAACTGGTTAAATATCTTGACACCCTCTGGCTGAGTCGTTGATAAATAATTTTTCACAGCTTCATTTGCACCAATTATGTATGCAATGACCCAAATTCCAAATTACATCGTGTGTGGGCTTCCAGGTACACATGACTTTGAATAATACACTACTCAGGCCTCTTTACCTTCTCCATTTCCCAATATGGGTATCTGAATGCTGGCCCAGGCCTTCCCAACCAATGCTAACTGGGGAAGTCTATACAGAATCCACGCAGGCCCTCTTTGGCCAGAGGTCCCAGTGGTTGCTATGGCTGAAAAAGACTCCTGTGACCAAACTAGACAAGCTTCTTTGTTTCTGGCCCACATGGAATATTTATTCTGTAGATAAGCCCTACAAGTTGTCAAGAAAGGACCCACTCTTCTTCTCTGGGGTTTTGTGCAGAAACACCCCCACCATACCCCTGTTTTCCCAGCTTAACTCTGAACAGCTCCCAACACAGTGTTCCCCAGAAACCAGTTCTGGAAATGCAAGATGAGTGCAGTAACCTCCAGGGAGGCCTCAATTTCCAATACTCTGTCGGTCAACTCTCACTTAGAGAATAAAGCATTCTTGGGCTCCCAGCACTGTCTTAGATATATTTATCATAATCTTACCTTAGGTATGAATAAACATGAAGCTGCTTGTAAATCTCTTATGCTTCTGACTCTTAAGCCATAAAACCCAAACCAACATGCACACCCATTTCAAAGGCATCAGTGAAATGAAGTCGGGGACAGTGACCTTATATGCTGTTGGTTAGCACAAATGAGATTACTGCTCACTGTGCACATGTTCCAGTGTGGTATAGTAAGTCACAGAGGGCCACGGGTGATGGAATTCTTCCACTATAGTTCGTCTGCTCCCCAGAATCCAGGAAGACACTGTCTGTACAGCTACCTGGGAGGCCATTGGGTGGGTGCACACTGCTTATACATTCCCTGTTCCTCCTCTGATCTGTTCTTGTTACTGGTGAGCATTGGCTAACTCTCGTTTGTGTCCATGCAATCATAAACAAAATAGCAAACAAAGCCATGACAATTGCAGTAGTCGAGGGTTAGACAGTTATCTTCCAAAAGAACAGAGTGGCCTTGTTTAGAAAGTGGCCATCTTCTATTAAGCCAGTCCCAGGGATCCAGGTCAGGTCCCAAGGCTTGACAGCAAGTGTCTTTACAATGGAACTGTCTTGCCAGCCCTGGAGCATAGTTGAACAGTGTTTATTAGACCTTGCAAGTGAGCCCAACAAATCCTCAGCAGATTAGCCTGGCCCTGTTCCTTTGCCTGGAACCAAGGAGTCAGTAGTATGTATAAAATGGTCCTTGGTCACAAATCTTAATTCATTTTGCTTCTGTTTACGTGATCATGGCCATGGACTTTCTTTCCTCTGAATGTACCAGACAGTACTGTATGACTTCTCATGACTCCTAGTTGAAACTTCAGGACAAAGGGGCTGCTATGGAAGGATCTCTTTAAGTGTCACTCTGAGGCTGCCCACAGACAGATGTGATTATTCCACACTCAGCTGGCCTAGGAAGAAGTCCCTGGAAGTTCCAGAAGCCCAATTCTTTTCTTCTCTTCACTAGTAAACATAATGACTCAGACTAACAGACGGAAGTGTTGAGAGGCAGGGTCCTTAATGGGCTGTTTTAATGAACAGGTAAGAACAGTTTAAAATTAGCACAATGATTGTTTTCTTGCAAATTGATTTTCTACTATTCTATTAAGCACTTTAATTCTCTGCAATCTTGTTTACCCCAGTAATTTGCTAAGAAAACCCTTTCTTTCAAAGGTAGAATAGCAGTAGCATTTAGCGAGGTCCAGTCCAAATAAACAAGTTTCAAATTAGTAGCATCTGATTTAATTAGGATTTATTAAACAGCAGTCAGGAAAGTGCATTAACTCGCCTCGCCCACTAGGGGTTCCCTTTGTGCTCTGAAGTTAATCGCTGCCATTTATTTCACTGCCTGTTGCTTCCCTCTTGACTGCCTTCTCATTTTCAGTAATGTGGGGACGTCCGTCCGACAAGCCTCACTCAGACTCTCACCAGTGTCTCCAGCTCAGCAGATGGTGGAGAAAAGGGGATTTCGCTGTAATTCCGCATGATGAGATTAATGGGTCATGAGAAGGCCACCCCGCCAAAATCATCAACACCTTCTTGTTCCAGCATTGGGTCCTGAAGGGAATCACCAAACTCTACATGAGCCCTTCTTCCTGAGGAGTCCTACAAGTTTAGCTTATTTCTGTTGTATTGCATATGCCTTTTCCTCTACCTTTCTATAGATCACACATTTTGATGTAGCACACATTTCTCTAACATTCATAAATTCCTGCTGGGTCGTAAAAAGAGGTAGGTCACTTGGAAAGGCTGAGAGGCAGCGGGTTTGTCGATTAGTTTTGTGCATTAATTTAACCCTTACCTTCATTCCAACCCACTGTCATAATTCTCTGAACCCAGGATCATAACAGCTACTATCATAATAAAGTAACTGACACAGTTCCAGACTGAGGGTTCAGTGATCAAAGGATGCTCGATCCAATGAAGAAGAAAAATGTCCCTATTCTTCAGCAGCTTTCAGTTGACAAAGAGGATCATAATGTTCCCTGCTCCTAATCTCTAAGAAATATTTATTTTAATGAGATGGAGCACATAAAAACAATATGCAATATTATCTTGGAAGAGATGAACACTTTGGGGAAAATTTATATCCAGGAGAGCTAATTTCAACCAGTCGCCAAGATGGAATTTTTCTCCCGAGCAAAGTATTAATAATCTTTACTAGACCTAAAATAATATTTACTTTATTCTCCACTGGTTCAAAAATTATACGGTGGCTTGAAAGCCAAAATGTAATTTTCATAGCTGAGTCACATCTATTTCCTTCACAATTAGATACTCTTGGGCACTGCCACCAGTGCCCAACTGCAAGTTCACCCAAGCATCCCTGAGGAGGTGTGGGAGCAGGTCAAGGTCTACGAAGAGAACGACTGAAAAGAGCATCTCAGAAGTGGAAGGGAGCCAATCAATAGATAGAAAGTTGGGCTGGAAGACCTTTAAAACTCAGTCTCATCCCAGTGTCTACCATGTTGGGAATCTTTAGAGTCTGGGTGTGTGAAGGCTGGCCTAGGTGTGCTAGGAATGGGCATCAGGTATTCTACTGCTCAGCTGTTTTGTGAGGCATGCTATGGTTGGTATGCTGTACAGCTCAAAGAAGCACACACTGTTGTCTTTCATTAAGCCACATGACTTATAGTACAAACAAATTACAGATTAGCCAACCGTTTGTTAGTTCCAAAAGCCTCCTCAAGGCCCAGCTGTAGGAGACAGATGAGTGCATACAAAGCTTGCAAAGGCAATCAATCAGCTGGTCAGTTACTAACAGACCCTGAAGAGTAGACCTGGCCCCTAAATGGCATCTCTCCCTCTTTGGATTAGGAAATCACCTGTAAGGAGAAGCAACCCTATCCTCCTGTGAGCTTCCCTGTGAGTTCTGGGCAGAAAGGAAATCAAGACTTGGGGCTTTAGAGCTAAAGAGATGTTGGTTTTTTGTTGCCAGAATACTCACACAAGGAATGTCTTAAGGCTTAATAACATGGTAATTTAAGAGCATTATTTGTCAATAGCAATTCTGCATTTTGATGATTCAAAGAATAAGCATAGGTTCAAAGTGCATACTTGCCACTATTAAGAACATTATTCTTAAAAAGAATAAAAGCTCTCTAGCTAGTCTGTGACTGGGACAAGAGCCAAGGATTCTGCTGAATAGAGTAGTAGTTTTAGAGGAATCTACATTAGAGGATAAACGTATGAGGCTTGAAGCCCAAACTGAGTTGAAATCCCAGCTTTACCCTATGTTTGCTACACAGCTAATCACTTAATCTCTCTGATACCTGGTTGTCCCATTTTTATGAGATATCAATACTCTTCCTAATGCCACTTGAGGATTAAATGAGATAATATATGCAGAGTTCTTAGTAGAGATTTAGATGCTTAGTTTAAACCTTTTGAGGGTTCATATTACATTAAATAATCCAAAAATTACATTAATTTGAAATGATAATATGAAAAATAATCAATTACCTTGAACTCAAACATTTAATTTTACATCAACAAGGCATGATGTGAAGAGACCATGATGGCCCAGCTGGGTTAATCTCAGAGGCAGGATTGTGAACTTTTTGAATTCAGGCCACTGTGCTCTCTTCGGTACCATATTCACATACTTTGGGGGTATATAAAAAGATCCTCTGTTCCCCAAATATCCCTGTAGGTCTAATCTGATAGCTTGATGCCCAGCAAAGGAACAAGTTCCAATATTTCACAAGCTACTCTATAAACTAAGACTCCATGAAGATTAAATTTTCATTGGCTGTCCCAGGCTCTGTGCCTTTATGTAAATAACCTTTACCTGTTGAGTCAATTCACTGGTCCTATTTACTTTTGTTTTTGAAGCAGAATCACCAGTCAGAGTAGCCTCTAATTGGTGACCCACCCACCTCTGTGTCTTTAATGCTGGGATTACAACCGTATGCCATCACAGCCAGGTACACTTTGCTGCATGATTGAGCTCTTGGCTTCTAGTTTCTACCCCCCCTGAACTTACATTTTTGATTAGACGATCACATCATCTATGGCTTCTTATAGACTCCATATTAAAACAGACTAGACAGGGTTTAAGATCCTAGAACTATGATTTGAAACTGTATTACAAAGGATGAGAATACCATAATGCCTCAGAGGAAAGGAGTGGGAGGTGGTGCAGCTTTCACGGCTTTGTTATTCTCTTCCTACCACCTTTAGCCCACAACCAACTTTACATATTGGAAATTCATAAGCATTTGCTTTAAAATTATCTTCATTGAAACACACCATACCCCCACAGAGAGAGAGAGAGAGAGAGAGAGAGAGAGAGAGAGAGAGAGAGAGAGAGAGAGAGAGAGAGAATAAACTGGAAATCAATACCTTATATTTTAAAAAAGCCAAAATTCTTATTTTTAAGACTCTTCCAATGCGTGACTTTGTAATTCCAAATTACCTCATTTCTCTTGGAGATGAGTGGGGTTTTTCACTCATTTGTTTGTTTTCTTTTTTGAGACAATTCTCACACTACATCCAGGCTGTGCTGGACCGTACCATGAAGCTCAGGTTAGCCTTGAACTCATACCAATCCTCCTGCTTCAGAAGGATCAGGATTATCTCATGACCCACCACACCTTGCTAAGTTTTCTCATTAACCCTTCATGTAGTTCTTCAGCATTCTGCCCTCTCCTTTATCATCTTTGACTGAAATATGTCAGTCAAATATCAGTATATCTGATATCATCAATAGTTCTGTGATTCTCTATCTCTACCTGCCCTGCTCTACAATTTACAAGAAATAATGGCATTCATGGGTTATGTCTGCAGTTTAGGCCAATAAGTTTTGAGCATAAGTGATTTGTGTCAGTCACAGAGCACTGATTGCTAGCTTAAGGTCCTCTGAGGCTTGACTTCTCTTGCACTGTGACTGGAACCCAGAGAGTGCTTTCACCTTCAGCCTTGGCCCCAGCGTAAACATGAAATTGAGGAAAACCACCTGCTACAGGGGAGAACCAAACATCTGCTACAAGTACAGAGGATGTCAGATTTCATTGTGCTGCTCTGAAATTTCCAAAGTAATAGTAGACTAAAAAAATCTTGTTCAAAATGATTTTCTTAAAATCAAAGCCATTTCATTATGTACTCTCATTCAGTACTCCTGCTTCCCTATACATTGATATCTGTGACACTAAATAAACATCCCATAGAACTCCCAAAGCCCTTGTGACTGCTTATTTGTGTAGCATAGAAGTCAATAAGCCACCCAGTAGTGCTTCACTGTGCTCCATATAAAACCCGAATCCATCACCATGAACCTCTTAAACGTGCACTGCACTCGCTATCTGCTCCTCTTCTAGTCCTTTCGTGGGCTCGAAGTACTTATTCCATTAGGACTTTGGCTAAATTTAGGTAACCAAAGTTACCTAAGGAAAGATAATCTCATAAAATATAGGTACAAAATATAGTGTAGAAATTATGTGTGGGTATCATAAAAACACTCAGTACCTCAAAGGCTGTAGGAGATATTTTTCATTCACCACTGCTCCTTTTGATCTCCCCTGTCTATGACCTGCTTTACACAAGAAACAAGGAACTATTAATGGGCTAGTGTAATGTGGAGTTGAGGAGGGTGGCCTCATCTTGGCATGTCCCATCATCCTAACACATTCCTATCTTAGTGAAGCCCAGGACTAGATCATCTTCGGTTTCCTTGTTTAACAGCCCTTCCATGTCTCATCCAAAGATGTGTAACCATCACTCATTTATGGACGATAGATTTTTTTAATTCCCCTGAGTAAATGAGTTGAGCATAAAACCGAAGACTGACAAAAATGGCCGAAGTGAGCTCATAGCAGCTAATATTTATTCTATATTAATAGCATAGGAGCTACTGTGCTCAGCCTTTTTCATGTGCTAATCTGTTGAAATATGGCAGTTGGGGTAGGGGCCAGGACCAAATTGCCAGACATCTTTGCTCTTTAATTATCACCTGTACAGCCTTGGGCAATGGCTCCCTTTATGTCTCAAGACTTGCATTTGTAATCTGAAGTGATAACCTGTGACAGGATCTACCTCACTGGATTATTGTGAGACTCCAAGGAAGCAGTCAGTGTCTCAGTCTTGACACCCAAGCCAGCACCAAGTATGACTTGTGCATGTTCTTCCTGAGTTATCACAGAACACCCAGCAGAGTCGACCCTCAGGAGCTGAGGAGTGTTGCAGATGAGCAGTACAAAAGCAAATCTGCCAGCTCTTATATCACATTTCAAAAGGCAATGGAGAGTTGGTCCTTGTCTTTCACTGAGATGCAGAAGTCGCTGCCTAGCAGAGGTTCCTGTGTCTGGCTGCTACTGCTGCTGCTGCTGCTGTTTCACATTAGACATTTTTCCCCCTTACTGAAGGCATAATCACGATATACTCTGCACGTCAGGGTCTTTCCTCACAGACATTTATGAGATGTGATAACAGTTCTCAAAGCATTTAATTCCCACCAACATAGGCCAGGCCATCCCTGGCTAACACTTTATGGGAATGCCCCAATGCAGTTAAACAGGACAGGAACCAGGTCTAACACAATTCTCCAGGGAGGAGACGAGGCTGCTCAGCTGACCTGCAGTAATTGCTTTTAAAGCATAGGCGATTGCTGGAAGGGAAGGGATAGATGGCCTGGCAGGTCTGAGATCTGGAATCCCGTGTCATCCTGAGCCATAGCCACATCCTGCCAGTGTTTCCCTTCTCTGAACATCCACAGAAAGTAAATCAGAAGTGAGCAGCCCAGTGCTTGGACAGGTGGCTCGCAGGCTTGGCTCGTTCCAATGTGAGGGTGGCACCCTTCCAAAGGCTGGCCTCAAGACCAGGAGAGGAAAAGAAAGCCACCTCACTGCCTTCCAACTTGGAAGCTTTCTTCTCCTTTTGCATAAGCTGCCAAGAAGGTGTATGGAGCAGTCTCTGAATGGAATGCTAGTCCTACTTGCCAACTTGGGCAGTTTGCAGTAGGAAAAAATAGAAAATAATTGTGCTTTGACATACTATTTCTACTGGTGGCTTAACTATATTATCAAGGTGGAAAAAAATTATAGAGAAAATCTGTATGACTATATTATAGGTTTAGCTTTTCAATTGCCACTCCCTGTTACTTTTCACCAAAATTGTATTTCTGAATAATATTTTACATGTCAATGTAGCATGATGTCTTTAACATTCATCCCCATGTTTTACTAAGATGGCCTCTGATTTCTTAGAACTCTAAAAAGCAAGGATGAACATATCTTACTGCTCATTTTATGGTTGTTTCTGACAGTTGCCTTAGCAGAGAATTTATTTCCTATTTTTTATTGAAAAAATTATTTTATACAATATATTTTGATTACTATTTCCTCTGCCCCAATTCCTCCCAGATCTATTCCTACCCAAAACCTTTGTTTTCCCCCTTTCTCTCTTTCAAAAACAAAGAAACAAACATCAACAAAAAACCCTGCAAAAACACAAATAAAAATCAAAACAAACAGGCAAAAGACCAATAAGACAAAAAAAATTCCCCCCAAAAGCAAAATGAAACAAAAAGTCGACAAAAACAAAACAAAACAAAAAACCATGAACTTAATTTTGTGTTGACCAACTACTTACTCAAGGGCATGGGGCTCTGCCTTGAAGTGTGGGTAATATACTCATATACTGAGTGAGACAGCATTGGAGAAAACTGGTTTTCCCTTTGCCACTATATGTCAGTTCTAAAGTGCCTCTTTGTTAGGGGTGGGATCCATGTCAATGTCTCCCTCTCTGCTTAGCAGAGACTCTTAAAAAAACAAACAAAAAAAAAAAAAACCTCTCGGCGTATACTTCACAACACTTAAAGGGAAGGTGCCATGAGTTTGAGAGACAGCAAGGGAGGGGTTTCATGGCGGGGGTTGGAAGGAGGAAAGGTAAGGGGGGAAATGATACAATTATGGGTTATTCAAAAATAAAAAAATAATTAAAAATATTCCTGAGTTGACTGGCATGGGTATTTTAAAATTATTCATTATTTTTTTCCATGAAAGAATTGTTATGATAGAAGTTCTCTTGCCCAAGATTTTAGTATAAAATAGACATTATAGTATTTTTAAATATTAAAATAATTTAAAAGCTAAATTAAGAAATGGATGAAGAGTCGCTCACATGGAACAACAGAATCGTGGCATTATGTAATGAATGATACAGAGCTTCAAGTAGAGTGCAAACCCTACTGGAATTGTGTAGTGAAAGAACAGTTTGAGCAGCACCTTAGCTTCAAGTCAAACTTGAAGTGTTTGAATGGCATTCATTGAAATAAATGGGGAAAATACATGCATATCCAAGGAAGGAAAAGGCTTGACCCAAGAAGCTAAAAAAGTGAGAAATATTTGAGGGATGTTTTGTTCCCAGAGAACATTTGCTTCCACATCTACTCAAGCAACGTTTATTTAATACATATTAGGTACCTGGCAATGTATTATGTGCTGAAACTACAAGGATGAATAACACAGCTTCAGTCTCCAAATGAAATCAGCTCCTAACTGGCCTCTGTGCCTCCAAGCGCAATCTAACCCAATCCATCACTAACACCGCCATCAAAGTATCCTGAAAACGATAAACCTGTTTATATTACAGCTTGGTTTTAATCCTTAGATCATTTTTATGGGATTGGGAAACTTCAGTGGCTTAGCAATGCTGTAGGATAAAATCCAAAGACTTTAATGGGGTTTTTGTGGCTTTTCTCCATCTGGAGCCTTCGTACCTTGAGTATTTTAGTTTCTGTACACCCTTTCCAGCAATAATAAGCTTCTTTCAGCTCTGGTCAAATGCAGTTTCTGAACACAATGTCTAGACTGCTAGAATTCAGGAAAGCTGTTTCCACTTTTGGAATAGCTCCCTACTCTGCTGCCACACTCTTCCTCTATCGTCTTTCATGAAGCCAACTCCCGTTCATCTCCTAGCTGTCAACCTTGGGAAGCCTCCTCTTGGCCATGAGTCTGGATTATGTTTTCCAGTTATGTATTCTCAAAACACCCCCTACTTCTCCTGGCAAAATCTGCCTTCTATTTTATTTGCATAGTTTCTTTCTCATAGCCTCCTTAATACTGTAGTCTCTATAAATACAAAATCTTTGTCCTTTAAGTTAACCTCTAAACTCTTAATATTACACTCTGAAAATTACATATTCTCTTTGTTTATTTGTTAACTTATTTTGAAATGAATTTGATTTCAGGGCTCTGGGGTAGCTCTTTCAACTCAAAGGCTAAAGGCTTAGAACATTGAATCATAGAATCAAACAGACCCAGCACAGGTTTTGAACAGAACACAACTCAGGTTCAAAAACTAGAGAGAAGCATAAAATCTATTCACCTCAAGCAGTACAAATAACATAGAATTAGTAAATTCCCACTGAATTAGCATGCATTGGAATTCAGATGACAGCATCCTAAATGGGAGGCTTTGGAGTAATAATTGCTTACGTAGCCCACCTTTACCTTTCTAGTTATATGAGCGTCAATAAACTTGCTTCTCTAAGACTGGGTTATCTCTTCTGCACATGGAAAGACTAATGCTTCTCTCTGTAGGTCAAGGGAAAGAATTAATAAAACCAAGACCAGAGATGTAGAACAGTGGTAGAGTACTTACCTATCGAGTACAAGGCCCTATGCTTGATTCCCAACACTACAAATCACTTAGAAAACTTAAAACACAACAAAAACCAAAGTCAGAAGAAGAAAGGAGAGAAGAAGAAGAGGAGGAGGAAAAAAAGAAGATGATAACGACAAAGAAAAACCCTCGTTTGAAGGTCCACTCTTGAAGGAACTCTGCCAAAGCTAAATAGGAAAACTCAACTAAAACAAATTTAAATACAGTAAAATAAATAAAGTAGGAGTAGATCATATACATTGTGTAAAGCCCTAACCACAGTACAGGGACAATTCTCACTTGCTATTTCTTCCTCTCTCTCCTTCTCACTTCTATCCTTCATCCCCTTCTCCTCCTCCTTCTTCTTTTGGCTTTGATTTTGTTGTGGTTAAAGTTTTCTAAGTGATCCTGGGACAACCAGCCCAATTTAAAATTGTAGGAATTAGAGTTTCATGTCTACAACACTAACCCTTTCCAGGTATAATAAGTAATAGTTTTGTTTTTAATTTCTGTTTCTCACATGGAAAATGTTTGTTTTTATAAATCAAAATGTGAGTCACCTAACTGGGAGTTTATGTTCCAATAATTAGCAGTGAAGTTCTTCTCTCTGTATGTGTGTTGAGGAAAAGAGAGCAGAATGGAAAATGCCTCACCTCAGTCAAATATTCCATGTTTGACTGGCCTGAACTAGATCGCCTAACAATGAAGACTATTACTTTCAAGTATGCTGCCTCCAGATTATTGCTCTTAAAATAGAGACAAAGTGAGGGTGTCATTTGTTCTTCTGATGTTATAACATCAGCATCAGTCATCACTGTCAAGTTGGCCAATAGCCATTGCTGTATTAAGTCAACACCAGATTACTTGGCCATTGTGGACTCTCAGAACCAGGAAGACTAGTAAAGACAAAGACAGTTCAGAGTTTGGTTGTAAAGTTAGATTTTTGCCTCATACAATAATAGAAAATATACAAAATGAATGGAACACACATGAGATCCAGAGCTCATGGAAAAATTTAAATTCAATGCCTACAGAATTATTTAACAGATATACTTGGTACTTCCATACATATTTCTTGAGCTTCTTTGAGGGACCAGATTATAAATTGAGGACAAAAATACATTGAGACATGGTACATCTTTAAGAAACTTGCATTGATGAATAAAAGATACATGAAATAATAGTAATTCAATATCTATTCTATATTAACTATATTTCATGGACATGTTCCTTAATCTATTTGTCAATTATGTATCATGAATAATATTATCTTTGCATCTAGTTAAACAGCTTACTCAATATTCAGAGATATTAGGTATAGTGGGCTACCTCTTTATTAATAATACATGAGCTTGTTGAAAACATCCTAGATTTTACACAACATATTTGCAAACATTATTGTCTAGTGAATAACCATAGTCAAGTTACTGTTAAAGGAATGCCTTCATTAAGAGTTATCAATTTGAATTTGTCTCCATCTCCTTGTATACCTAGCTCCACAGCAAACAAGTAAGATTCATCAAGCCTTAAATATTCTGTGTTACCTGTCTACCAATTTCCTGCCACCTATCTGTAAGGTGTCCCTGACCCTGAATTCTCTGACCACACTACTACATGTTCTATAGCTCTAGGCACAGATGGGTAAGCAATCACCCCCAGTACCATACTTATACTAACCAACTAATTACAAACACATAAATATCAGTACAAACAGAAAAGGTATGAAAAGACAAGACAACATGTCTCCTCCAAAAATTACTAATCTCATAGTCATTGATTCCAATGAAAATGGCTTCAGAACACTTCAGACAAAGTATTCTAAACATAGTTACAACTATGCTCAAATAACACAAAGAAAACAAAGCAAAGAGATGCCTGAAATAAGGAAGTCAATAGAAGACATGAAGATAGAATTCAATAAAGACAGAATTGTTGAAGGAAGGCGAGCTGAAATGATGCTGGAAATGGAAAACTCGGTAAGCAAAATAAAATCTTTTGTGAGAGGCCTCACCAATAGAATGTTTACGTGGAAAGCAGAGACTCAGGGTTGGAAGCCCAAGTAGAACTGGATCAACTAATAAAGGTCAATGAGATTTTTTTAATATGTTAATAAAATATGAGAGAGCTTCAGGGCAGCACAAAAAGGCATAACCCTCAGGCTTAGAAGAAGAGTACCATATCAAAGACAGAGAATATATTTTAATTAAAAGCGTATGAAAATTTCCAAACCTAGATGAAGAGTTGAAGTTACAAAATGCCTACTGACCTCCAAATGGAAAGGACCAGAAAATAAAATACCCATACTATATTACAGTAAAATATTGAAAATACAGAATAGAGGCAATGCATTGAAAGCAACAAGAGAAAAAGGTCAAGTCACCTTCAAAGGCAGGCTGAACAGGAGAATGCTGGATTGTTGCCAGAAACTTGTAAAGTCAGAAAGATGTACTCCAAATTCTGAAAGACTGCAGCTGCCAAACCAGACTATTATATACAGCAAAACTATCTGATAAAATATAAAGAGAAATAAAACACTTTCACGAAAAAAACCAAACTAAAAGAATTCATGACTAAGGAGTACTCCAATCTTAAGAGGATAAACATATTAAGGATGTCACAGAGAATAAATAAACAATACCAGGACTGTAGATCAAAAGAGGTCAAAGAAAAATAGCACAAAGATCAATAAATGTGAATTAACACACATCTGTCGATAATAATTTTGAATAATTAATGGCCTTATTTTTCCAATAAAAACTGAGAAACTGTGTTGGATCAGAAAATAAGATCCATTTTTTTGCTGCCTCAAAGCAATACACATACCCATGAACGTCAATGATAGATAACAACTTAGGGCAAATGATTGTGAAAAGATAACCCAAGAAAATTGATCTAAAAAACCAAGTAGCTGTAGCTAATAATAATATCTCACAAAATAGACTTCAAACCAAATTAAAAGAAGTAAGAAAGGCCACTTCATACTCACCAAAGGAACAGTAAACCAGAAGGATATTGCAGTTCTAAAAAAGACATAAACTAAACACAAATGCACAAATTTTCATTTTAAAAATTTGACTAGCTGTAAAACTAGAGAATTACCCTGAGTGGTAGTGGGTAACTTCAATACCCCACTCTCTAATAGACATGTTACTTATAAAAAAATTAAACAGAGAAATATTGCAGTTAAATGATATCATAAACCAATTGGATCTACTAGATATCTATAACACATTCTGCCAAAATACTAAAGAATACACATTCTTCTCTGCAGCCCATATTAGGACTCAAAGAAAGTCTCAACAAATACACGAAAATTCAAATGCTATCCTGCAACTTTGTATGACCACAATGGAATAAAAGTAGATATGAAGAGCAATAGAACCCGCACAAAGACACACAAATCCATGGAAAAAAAACAATACATTATTGAATGATAACTGGACCAATGAAGGAATCAAGAACAAAATTGAAATTTTTTCTAGAATGAAATATAAATAAAAATACAACATACCAAAGTCTACATGGTACAGTGAAGGCAGACCTAAGAGGAAAGGTTGTTAACAGTGAAGACCTACTTCAAAGATTTTGGGAGATCTCAAGTTAATGACTTAGTGATATACCTGAAGACGTCAGAAAAACAAGAATAAACAACACCCTTAAATGAGTGGAAGGGAAGAGATAATCAAATTTGGGGTAAAATTTAAAAAAAGATACAAAGTGTCAATAAAATGAAGGAATGGTTCTTTTAAAAAAAAATTTAAAAGGTTGATAAAGCTTCTCTCAAATTAACCAAAAGCAAAAGAGAGAAAACCCAAATTAATGAAATAGAGATGATAATATAAAAGACACTGAGGAAACTCACAGAATCTTAGGGATGTACTATAAAAACCTGTATTCTAATAAACTAGAAAACCTAAACAGAACTGGATGAATTTCTAGATGCATATGACTCTCAAAGTTAAATCAGTATGAAGAGAAATAATTTAAACAAGCCTGTAACAACCAATGAGATAGAAGCAGTAATTTAAAACCTCCCTAGTATAAAAAGCCTAAGGCCAGAGGGATTCACATAGAGTTTTACCAGACCTTCAAAGACTAACACTGATACTCCTCAAATTATTCTGTAAAGCAGGAAAGGACAGAAGAACATTTCCACATTCATTTTGAAGCTAGAATTATCCTGATATCAAAACCAGATAAACACCCAACCAGGGAGAGAAAGAGAGAGAATTATAGGCCAATCCCCTTGATGGTCATAGGTACAAAAATTGTCAATAAAAACCTTACAAAGAATGAATCAAAATAAAGTCACCCACCACAATCAAGTCTCTTTCTTCCCACAAATTCAGGCATGGCTCAACATACATACAATAAATATAATCCATCATATAACTACACTCAAAGAAAGAAACCACATGGTCACTTCACTACATGGGGAAAAGGGCTTATAAACAAAACCAACACTTTTTCATGATAAAAATCTGGTATTTCTAGGGATACAGAAGACAGATATCAATACAATAAAAACAAAATACAACAACTCCACAGCCAACATCATGGTAAATAGAGAAAAACTCAATACATTTCCATCAAAAATGTACAGAAGAAAGAAACTGATGGAGATACCAGAAGTTAGAAAGACCCATGTTTGTGGTCTGCTTAGATCAATATTGTGAAAATGGCTATCCTACCAAAAACAATCTATAGATTCAACACAATCACCATCAAACTATCAACACAATTCTTCACAGAAATTGCAAAAACCAACCGCAAAATACATACAAAAAACACAAAACAGAGGACAGACAAAACAATCCTGAACAATAAAAATAATGCTGGGAGAATCACCATCCCTGATTCAAAGTAACACAACAGAACTATAGTGATGAAAAAGTGTGGAACTGGCATAAAACCACACACATTAATCAGTGGAATAGAACTGAGAATCCTAAGAGAAGCCTTCATTTCTACAGTCACTCATTTTTTCACAGAGGCCCAAAACACACACTCAAAACAAAACCCAGCATCTTCATCAAATGGTGATGGATAGAATGGACTACATCATTATCTTTTACCCTACATAAATCTCAACTCTAAACAGATCAAGGACCTCAACTTAAGACTTAATACCCTGAGCATAAGAGAAGAAAGAGCAGAGAATGTGTTTAAATTTATAGATAACAAAATACTTTCTAAACAGGACTCATGTAGCATTAAGACAAACTGAAAAATGAGACCTCATGAAATTAAATTGCTCTGTACATCAAAGGACACCATCATCCAAGTGAAGACACAGCCTACAGAATGGGGGAAAAAAACTTTATCACTTATACATCTGACAGAGAGTTGGGGTCCAGAATATATAAAGAATCTTAAAAACTAAATACCAAGAAAACAACCCAGTTAGACTTTAGGGATGGAATTAAACAGGGAGTTCTCAAATGAAAAAATACAAATGAAAAAGAAATATTGTTTAAATGTTCAGTATCCATGGGCGTCAGGAAATACAAATTAAAAAGTACTTTGAGATTTCACCTGATGCCAGTCAAAATGACTAGGATTTTAAACGGAGGAGGAAGAAGAAGAGGACTAGGAGGAGGATAAATGCTGGCACGAATGTGGGGAATTGATGACTTCTAAGCTAAGTATAGTCAATTTTCCTGGAGGGTGGGGCTCCTGAGAGGCAATCTGCAATCCAGTAGCTTGTCTGATGCTCATACACATACATATCTGACACTAAGTTGGCTCAGTGGGTTTAAACGCAGAACATAGTCTGTCAGGAAGGAATGGTGGTGAGAGAGAGATAGGAGAAAATTATAGAGGAGACAAAACTGTGGCAGATTTGATCAAAATACATTATATACATGTATGGAATTCACAAATAATAAAAAAAAGAGTTCTCCAGTATGCCAAGTTTCTCTGTAGTAGCCCCCAAACCCTTAAAGGTTATTTGAGTTTCTAGGTCAAGGATTGTAATTCTTAAACTGCCATTATCACTTTTATTTAACCCTAGAATGAGATTTTCCCAGGCAAGCCTTACAATCCAGAGTAGGGAGAATGCTTTCTCCGTGTTTACATGTACATGTTGGATAAACAAAACTAACAGTCCAGACTCCAGAGAGTAACATGGAATTCCAGACGGGACTCCTGGGCATGAGCAAGAATCATGCTGAAAAGGCTAGAAGCAACATGGGTCTAAGAACTAGTGATTCCATGAACAAAAGTCCACTCTTCTTGTCTTTAGGAAAAGAAAGGATAGAGTAGAGTAGTTAAAGATGAAGAAGAGGAGCAGGAGAAGCAGGAGAAGCAGGAGAAGCAGGAACAGGAGGAGAAAATCCCAAAATTAACTAAGTTAACTGTTGGACAACCAAGTATTTATTCCTCCTCCAAAGACGTTTGCAAGTTTTCATCACAAGACCTGGAGAGAAGTGCAAATTATCTTTGAATCTGAATGAGAACAGGCTTCCTGGTTATTGGGTTTCCACATTTAACCATTCAATGAAAACAATCTCCTTCGGCTCAGTGCAGAAAGTTTCTGAATTCATAGTTCATTTTTAGCACACTGTCCCCCTGTAAGTGACCTGTCATAATTGAACTTTCACTATACAAATCTCAACTCCTCCCCTGCCACTAAATTAGCTGACTGCATCATTGTTTTGACTTGCATTAGATGGTTGCTGCTGAACTTGAAAAGGTTGCATCTCACTTTCTGGCAACTCTGGGCACATTGCAGATCATACTCACGCTAATTAGCAGGTGAACTTCTGGATTTCAAGTATGCTAAGCAGAGAGAGACTTGGGGAAGGAAGGGAGGGAGAGGGTAATGCCATTCATGGAGAAAAATGAAAGTGGGGATATATAGGCAACAAGAATTTGCATAACATTTAGTCCTCAAGTAGAACACAAACACATATAAATATTTGTACATCTACATGAATAAAATGCTTCCAGTCCACCAACAAATAAAGTGGGCTTTTAAAGAAAAAATCCAACCCATAGCTCCCATACTAATTACTAATGGCATATTTTGAAAGTGGAGAATTCACCTGTCATCCTCATCTACTCCTCCATGAAGCTCAGGCTAATGCAGAGAAGTTTCGTCAGTAGAATCTGCCCAAGACACAATGGCCTGCACCTCTCTCTTTTAAGCTGTATTTATTTGCTTTCTCTGTCCTCCTCTATGTTTTCCCTTTCTGGCCCTTAGGACAAGTGAAGTGAAGGTTCACAAGTCCTAAGTGAACCTTTGGGCTGGTCTAATGCTAAAGGAAGGGTGTTTGTTTCAGAGTTAAAGATAAATGACAATAAGGAAAGAGGATGCTGGTAGGTCAGAGTGCTCCTGGATGAAAAGATGCTTTCTTTGAAGCAGGGGGATTGTTGAATGACTTCAGTAGAGATATGTTCATGTTTACATTTCGGGCCTCCCATAGAAAGCATGGAATAGATTTCCCTACAGGTTGGTTGTGAGCAATATCAATAACTTACAGGAGACACTATTCCATGATGCCAGCCCTCCCAGAGAGAGTCTCCGCTTACTTACTAACTTGGTTGGTTACAGGCAATGACCTGCAGAGCAGAACCCGGGATTCTCTTCATTTTTTAATTATCCATCTGAAAAAGGATACCTTGGAAAGAATTTTCCTCCAGCTCCAACCTAAAAATGAGGTAAGTTTGGGTATGCTGTATCTTCTTTTATTTTCAAAATCATCATTAGATTTTATTTAAAATATAGCTTGCTATACTAAAAATATAAATCCATTTTTATTTTATACTTTTCTTTTTAATCTTTGTTACCTATCCTTATAACCCATAACTATTTACTTTCCCTAACAGGGAACACCTCTGATATGCTTAGTGAGTATGTACTTTGTTTTAATGTGCTCTTAAAATTAAGTATATATTATGTAAATCTATGTATTTTAATTTTCTCATAAAAGCTACTACAGTACACACCTCATTTTGTCACCCTTATTTCCCATTTATTTTTAAGGCCTATTCATGACACTTTGTGGGTTGCTACCTAATTTGTTGCTTCTAACTGCAGCCCATATGTCCACCTTCCATATTATACCTCTCTGATTATGTTATCTATTACACCCTGTGTTACTTCCTGCTATGGTTTCAGTATGTCTCCCCAAAAAGATATGTTGCAAACTTGATTCCCACTGCAACAGTATCAGAAAGTAAAACTAAATGTGTGATAATTAGATCAAGAAGGCCAAATGAATACAGTTGTGGCATCACCAGTGAGTGTCTATCATTCCTTATAAAACTGGGAAATGTGGCTTCCTTTTACCTATTCTCCCCTTTTCTCTTTTGTCCTACCTTGACCTCACATATGTGAAAGCATAGCACGTTGGCACTCACTCAATGCTAGAGCCTCAGTCTTTTACTTATGGGCCTCTAGCGCCATTACTCAATGAATTCCTGTTCATTATAATAAAGTAGCTTCATCTTGTCTATTATAGGAACACAAAATAGACTAAGGTATCTAATTATGGGAATTA
The DNA here is from genome assembly GCF_049852395.1 of Peromyscus maniculatus bairdii. Lineage (NCBI taxonomy): Eukaryota > Metazoa > Chordata > Mammalia > Rodentia > Cricetidae > Peromyscus > Peromyscus maniculatus. The sequence continues at coordinate 70,777,463 of NC_134870.1, read as the reverse complement.
ATGAGTCAAGTTTGCAACAGTGAATTAAAGAATAGAGAACTTGCCCTCTTACATGCTGACACATAGTACATAGCCATAACAATAAAAATAGTACATGAAGAGTCAAGAACAGATGAACAAACTGGGCCTGGTGACACATATAATCCCACATTCTTGGGAGGCTAAGGAAGAGGATTTCTTGTGGTCATGAGTTCAAATCCATCCCAGGGAGTGTAACAACAGGGGTAGAGATAGAGATGAGGGAGAGACCTGGTGAGAAGGAGGACTCACAAATGAACACTAAATTTGAAAAGAATTATTTTGGGGGTTTGTGTTCACTGAAAAAACACCAGTGAAAAATGTCATTCTCTATATTTTCCTTTTGGATAGTGAATAGAAACTTTTACATATGGTTTTTCACTTGGCCTACTTCAGGTAATATTCATCCTTTCTATTAGAAATTAATGAGCAAATCAGCCTTCATTCCATCCAGACTCCACATGTTTGGTTTTTTGTTTGTTTGTTTGTTTTTGGTTTTTTGGTTTTTTTTGGTTTTTTCGAGACAGGGTTTCTCTGTGTAGCTTTGCGCCTTTCCTGGAACTTACTTGGTAGACCAGGCTGGCCTTGAACTCACAGAGATCCGCCTGCCTCTGCCTCCCGAGTGCTGGGATTAAAGGCGTGCGCCACCACCACCCGGCTGGACTCCACATGTTTTTACATGTACTGATTAGAAAGGCTTCATATTTTCAAGAGTATCTTTGCAAAGGAAAGATATAGTTCAGTGGGTGAATCCTGATGTGTCAATAAAAAACTATTTCAAAGCGTCAGAACATGCAGGTTCCTGTGTTTCTCCTGCTTCTCAGGGCTGGTGCTATGCACGTGTGGGATTCCTTACATAGTTCCTCCAAAAAGAATTTGAGCATGCAGAACTAAACAAAGGTTGGGATTGTGGTAGGAAATTGGGGTGGCTGAATTTAAGATCAGAAAACTGATTCTCCAGTACTTAGGTAGGAAATTCTAAGTTTCCTTGAGAGCACTGAGAGAATAAAACTCATTAGATCGCAGAGCTAGAAGGAACCACAAGGGTTGAAGAATTCAAACACCCACCATAGCAGTAAGGAAACATACTGCCTAATGTTCAAATGACTTATCCAGTATTACAAAGTTGGCTAACTGACACAGGACTGTGATTCAAACTTGACTCTTCACTTTCTTTTTATTAGCTAAGATGCATCAAAATGTTACAGTAATGATATCAAATGGTGGTTGTCACATATCTTTAGTTTTCATTAAAAATAGCAATCATTGATATCCATCAGACACAAAACAATCTACTGGCTCTAGAGAGCTCGTGCCTTCAAAATTCTTTTATGTTCTTCTTGATAATGCTGTATTTTTTGCAAAGCTTGAGAAAGAAAGAGACAAAGGAAAGAAGTAAGGAATGGAGAAAGGGAGGGAAGAAAAAAGGGAAGGAAGGAAGGAAGGAAGGGAGGGAGGGAGGGAGGGAGGGAGGGAGGAAGGAAGGAAGGAAGGAAGGAAGGAAGGAAGGAAGGAAGGAAGGAAGGAAGGAAGGAAGAGAAAAACTCTGGATGGTTGAAGTGTTACAGGAGCCTTAAAGGCCCTTGAGGATGGACCACTGCCTAATGAAATGCAGCGCTGACTCTTGGTAGGCACGTGGCATTCCAGTTTGCTCCAAAGATTAAAATATTATAATTGCTTTCTCTTCCCTTATGAGTTAATCTAGATGGGCCGGTCAATCACCTGGCCAAGAGACTACCCCTCAACAAGGCTGCCATCCTAAGGAGATGGAATAAATAAATGAATGATAATGAGATAATGTGCAGTACTTTTCCTTTCTCAAACCGCCCCCCATGGTGTAGTCACATGCAAAGTCCCCATTCTGTAGTACTGGAGCCCTTGTTCACTTTTTTGACTCTTAACCCAGAACCTGTAACTTTCCCTTTTTTTCTTTCACTCAATCACATTCCTGAGCATGCTTTCTCTGACATTTTGCCCTATCTTGTTCTTCTCTGAAGCCCTGCCTACCCCACTTGTCCACCATATGGCTGTTTGTCCTCCATGGGTCTGTTTGTCTGCCATGTGGCTACTTACAAGAGTGGATGTCTTCCTGTCTTCCAAGATTTTAAGGCTTGCTCTCCCTATTTCTTTTTTCTTTAATGGGAATAAAAGTATCCTCCAGTTTCCTTCCAGGTCCATTTTTAAATTATTTTTATCAATGACACAAAGAACCTAACCTCAATTTTCCTAATAACAATAGAGTAATTTTCTTCATAATTGCAGCAACATCTCTTCTGTGTATTTGAGACTCTACATGGGGGGCCTTGAAAATACTCACCTCAACAAAGCACTTTTTATTTACCTGTTTCATACTCTGTCCATTTATATCACCCTTCTTTTGAGAAGTAGATAAGACCAGGACAGATGGATGGAATATAGCAGTGTGATAAAGTGCAACTGAGCTGGGACCCGGAGGTTAAAAAAAAAGAAAAAGAAGTACTTTCATCAAAAATGCATGGTCAGTTTGTTCCTAATCAAGAGTATGTCACAAACACAGTATCAAGCACTACCCAAGGGATCATTAAAAATAATTTAGAGTCATTCAAATGGAAACCTTTTTAGCTTAGACCCAGCTTTGACATTAGTTGAAGTTTCAAAGTCTCTTTGGTTTTAGAAATGACTTAGATTCAAACCTTCCTGTCTCCAGTTTGATATGTTATTCATTCCTTTGTCTGGTGTTGTCACATGCTACTTCTAAACTTGAAATGTTGAGCCATTTCCTTTCTCTTTCCACTTTATTCATAACAATCATTTTGGTCAATAAACATGGTCCATCTTAGCTGAGCAATATCCCATGGCCACTCTACCTTTTTCATGAGCTAGTGAAATCAGAGAGACAGGAAAGCTTCAGAACAATATATAGGTAGTTACAGGGGTGGAACAAAGGGACAAGTCTTATTATCATCGAAGTAGTATTTGAGACATCAGAAATGTCACATAAAAAACCCCAGAGAATGTGTTCAGTGACACAAAAGGGCCCTTGTCAAAACAGACAGGACACTAGTCACCCACAGAAAACGATAATCACAAAAGGATGAAGGCAGGTAGAAGGCAAGCTTAGACTACTTTGTGTCATATCGTGTTTACATATTATGTTAGTTGAGGAAGAAAACAAAAAAGTAGAATTCATTTCTTATATTTAAAAACAAATTATGTTGAATATAAAATTGATTCATTGAATTATCTAAGATTAATCTAGGAGAGATATCCTCTAAAAGTTAAAGTATATGTTTTACCTAACAAAAGAAAACAAAATGTGTAGTTGTCTCTTTCTACATCATTTGTTCCATGTAAGAAAGTGTTTACTTGAGATTTAGCATGAAATCATTCCCTTAAAATTTATATAAATGCAAATTTATACTGAGTCATAACACAGAGAGTAAAAGACAAAACAAAGACAAAGAAACAAATTGGTGCCTATGTATAGATGGACATAATTGTGTCATTACACTAGAAAGACATTTACAAAATAATTGTCACACAGCAACAGAAGGTAAACCAACTTCAGTGTTGTCCTGTAAGATGGTTTCCTCACATCCTCTGCTTTCATCCAGTGCCCTCTTTACAATGCTGGCAATCATGTTGTCCTGCCCCAGGAAGCTTCACTGTAAGTGTTCTGTTGACTGCCTTGGTCTGCATGTCCCTACCCCTATCCATAGTTCTCACAGTTTTATACCAGCTATAATGACACCTGCCACAGCCATTATCACTTTGATCACATTGGCAGCACTATTATAATTCCTATGTCCTGTGTCCTATGTCCTTGACCCTAGCAGTTAAATTCTTGGTTCCAGTTTGGTCCCTGATCTCATCTATGAAGCTTACTTGTCACCTTCCAGCAAGTGTAGCATCTCTTGCTTCTTTCTATTATTGTTACTGCTGCCTGTGTATCCCTTGGGTTGTGTGACTTGGATCTACACTTTCCGGAAACTATGTGATGCCCTCTGCTTCCTTACCATCTCTTTCCTCACTTTTCATCTGTATAAGTTATAAAACAGAATCCTCTTCTCTCATTTGTTTTAGTATCCATCAGAAGCTCAATGTTTTCAATCTTTTCAAGACTCTAAAATATCTTTTAATTTGTTTTTCAGAACTATCTGGCTTCTTTACACCCACAAAAACTTTTTTAGGGGGTTCATTCCCTTTTAAAGGCTTGAGGATTTGGGAGGTGTCAATTAACTTGTGATACAGCTTCTGTTCTTTCATTTCCAAAATCTTTATCATCAGCAGCAGCATCTCTGGAAAGCTCAACACACATACTCTCCATCTCTCAGAGGCTAGATCTGCTTTAATTCTACAGTCTACAACTTCCCCATATCAAGACATTCAGTCAAATCTTTATCACTCATAACCTGGGTTCAAGCCACCAATAAACATTTCCTGTCCTCCTGCTGTGACTTACTCATGTTGATCTTGGTTGAATCCCTCTGCAGATTTCTCAATGTTGCCGCACTTGTTCATGCTCTCCATGGTGGTGGACCTATCAGCAATGGGGTACTAGTAAGCAATGTGATTCCTGACTGCAAGTGGCATCAGCCACTGTGGTATGGAGCTGGATTGTAAATGGTCCTGCAATGCCTGTTAGGCTTTTCAGTTGAGCTCTTTTGAAGCTATTTACAAAGTGATGCATTTTGATGATGATCAACACTACAAAACTTACCATGCATTTACATGTATCTCCAATTATCTTCTCTTTTTCACTGAAAGTGACAAACTTAGGAGGAGTTCTGAGAAAGCAGAGTGTTAACACTCAGCAAGACCCCATAGACCTCACCATTCAGATGTAGCAAACTGACTGTTTCTAGATCACAAGCATTCTTTGCTTTTTTGGCTCAAATACTGTTTCTGTTTGTCTTGATTTTCAAGCTTCCACTAAAAACTAACAATTCAGTGGTCTCAAACAAAAAATCTATATTTCTAATATTTCATAAATTATCTGAAGACTTCTCCTCTGTGAACCAGTATTCCAGAGCAGCAACACTCAGCAACCCTGAGTTATATCATTAGTCTATTTTAAAGGGTCCAACCTGCCCTCATTCCTCGTTGACATCTCAAAACTGTGTCTTCTATGAATGGTCCAATTTGCAAGCTTGTGTCAGGGGAATGTGAACAGTACAGAGATAAGGAAAATCTGGAAAGCACCATGACAAAAAGCATCACAAACACACGGCTCATCTTCTGGTGGTAGACAGATTAAAGGGCATGGAAGGAAAAAGCTTTTTGCCTGTGCTTGCTGGTCCTCATTGTCATTGGCAAGTTCGTCTATGCCATTGCTGAGACACTCCTTCACTGGTATCTCCTATCTCTATCTATCTCTCTGGGATTCCAATGTAAACTGAAGACCAGCAGGTCTTTAGGAATCCTCTGGGACTCCAGCATCAGATTGAGACTGCTGAGAAATCCAGTCTTGTGAATTGAACAGCTATCAGATTCTTGACTTTTCCAATAGGAGACAGCTACTGGACTACCCAGACCACAGCCTGTAAGCCACTCTAAAAACTCCCACAAATATAAATATGTGTACATATAAATATATATGCATATTATATATTATATGTGTATATATTATATATAACATGTATATTTTGAACAACTCTAATGAATCCCATGAATATACTTAGATATATAGATAGGTAGATACATATATATATATATATATATATATATATATATGTGTGTGTGTGTGTGTGTGTGTGTGTGTGTGTGTGTGTACACATGGAATTTATTAGAGTGGCTTACAGGCTGTGGCCATGAATAGGAATACATATGCATCTATATATTCCTATCATCCATCAGTTCTGTTACTTCAGAGAATCATGACTAACAAACTTTCCCACCATGATTGATTGTATCACCTCAAAACATGAGCCATAATAATACTTCTTAAAAAACAAACAAAAACCCTGAAGAAAAGGCTCTGGCAGATCATCTTTCAACACAGATATAGTTTGTGACTTATGGAATGCTGACACTCTGCAGTGTGGCAGGTTACTAAAAGTCTTCAAAGGGAAATGCTTTAATTCTCAGCACTATTTTTATTTTGTGTAATGCTTGAGAGGTCTGCCCAACTGCACTCATCTATATAGTTATGGAAGCACCATGAACCCTACTTTGTAAATGCAAAAAATAAATGCAATGCATTATTTTTTAATTTTCTTATAAAAAAAAAAAACCAGAAGAGTAGAATTAACCAAGAGTCCTAATGAGTCAGAAGACAGAGGAAATGTGGGCAGGTAGAAACCACTCCTGGCCAGGGCCCAACCATCTGGAGACCCCAGTCAGTGGGGGAAACACTCATGACATCAGTTACAAATGTTCCATGGATGAGTATCTCTCTGCCGTATTAATTTATCAGTCATGCTGTACACTAGGAGAAGACAAGGAACACTATTAGCCCTTACACATGATTGTTTCCTTTGCTCTATAACCATTTTAACGCACAGGACCCTTGCTGTTTGGTTGGTAACTGCTTTTGGAATCCCTCCTGCTTCAGAATTTTTTTTTCTAGTATGTGTCTCTCAGGTCCATCAATTTCATTCTTCATAGTCCACAAAGCATGATCTCAGAACTGCAGTCAATTATTACATTTTAGGAACTCACCTGAGATTGTACAGAACAAAATTGTGAGTGCAGGTACTTACCAACCTCTATTGCTCCTATCCTGTTACACAACACAAGACCTTTTCTGTATTATAGACACCCACCTGTTATCGAAGAGCATTTAGCATGACAGCTATCCTTAAGACTCAGATGGAGATGGAGATGGAAGGCTTCATAGGAATAGCCCCTATCAATCTCCAGATCTCCTCTTTGAGAGGAGCCAGCAATGTTGACCAATTGCCAGCATACTTTCCTTTCTGACACATCTCTAGATGAGAGGGACTGAAAATGCTCATGAGGCACTGAAAGGTCCTGATTAAAGCTACTCTTTGGTCCTAATGGTCTCTTGGCCAAATTCAAACCCCAATAACTAGAACCACTATGCAAAAGAGAGGTCTTTGTCTTCTCTGACTCACTCCCTCTGAGATGGGGGACAAACTGATGAGATTCCCTGGCATCCCCTCTCCTGAGCAGCCTAGATGAGCTTAAAAGGAATGTGCCTGTGATCTAATGCTGAGAGCTGGCTCTGTCATGACACTGGACCCTCTTGGCAAGGCCAGACTCCTCCACTTCCCTTTTCTAACAGCAGAGAAGAATTTAAGAAATTGAATTATTAAAACATTCTTGCCCCCAAAGGAGATGGAAACAGGCTATCTCACAGGCTATCTCATAGGAAAGCAATAGTACCATGAGTCCCATCACCAGAGACATACAGAGTGTAGGGAGAATTGCCAGATCCACACTCACATTTAAAGCAGAGGTGATTTATTTACTTAAACACATAGTACACTGCTATTGGGAACATGTGCCTTACCCCGGGTCCGTCTGCTATATAATGAGATAATTTAGACTGGATAAGCTGGACTCCTCAGCTGATCACCAAGATGCTTCTGTGAGTGGGTTTTTATTTTCACATCCAGTGCTCATTGCCATGTCTCTTCCATTCTTAAGGCTGATGGACACTCTCGAGCGGAATGCCTCTCACTCTTGTGGCCAACTAACTCCCAGGAGCCCCTCCTACAAAGACTCTACTTTTCGGTAGAGAAAATTTTTAGGGCTAATTTTGTCAGATGGAATTAATAAGTCTAGGTGTGGAATGCAGGAATTCCAACCTCAGGCAGCTCCCAGATGGCTCTTCTCATGGTTGTCCCTCTCATGGTTCAGGCACCGGGGGGAAGTCAAAGGAGGCTCCTAGGAAGGAGAGCAAGTCACTGTTTCTCTTTTTGTATTTTACAAGGGGCAAGTCAGAGTCAAAGACTGCTCCTGCTTCTTCTCCATTGGGGTGTATCCCTAGGAAATAGAATCAATTTGACCCCCGACACTAAAGAAAAACTGGAAGATGTTTTCCTGCTATCTAGCTTTGGAATACCAACTGTGAGATGGAAAACCGTGAGTGGCCCCTAGAGGGATAAGTATCAATCATACTATGTTGCATTTATATTTGTTTTTTCAGGAGGAGGGAAAGTAATCTGAGCTTCCTTATGTGCGGGGTTTCTTTGTTTTGAGAGATAAACCCGATTTATGTCAAAAGTGACACAAGGATTCACAAATTCTAACCCTGATTGTGGTTCAACCTTAAAAGCCTTTAAATAGAACCCCAGGGAGGGGAAGGAATTCATTCAACAGTAAAGAACAAGTCTCCACCTACAGAAGAGAAACATACAATGTTTCTTCCCCGCCCACCCTCTCCAGGAGAATCAAAGCCACAGATTCCTGTTTGTGGCTGAGGCCTGATAGAAGCCACAAATGGATCCATATGCCCTTTTCTATCTAAGACAAGGTTAATTAAAACTGAACTGGCTAAATTCTCAAAAGACCCTGATAAATATATAGATGTTTCCAGGGATTAGACAAAGAATTCATGCAAATTCTTAAGCAGCCCTTAACAGCAACAGAAAAGACTGTCATCTTATAGGCTTCTGAATCATATTAGGATGAAATGTGTAAGATAAATTGAGCAGGACTTCACTGACAGGAGAGGGAGGATTGTTTTACACTACTGGTGTCCAGGTAGTCCTCAGGAGCCACCCCAAATGGAATTATAATTGCCCTTTGGGAGAATAAACAAAAGCACTTATTACTGTGTACCTTAGAAGAGCTAAAAAGAACCAACCAATACCAAATCCTTGAATTATTCCATGCCGTCTCAAATAATTTGGAGAGCAGGGGAGACCCCTACAGCCGTTCTAGAGAGACTCAAGAGAGCTGAATAAAAATATCACTGATGTTAGCGTAAAAGGAATGGGCCTCTCTTTCTTGGGCATCTCTTAGCTTACCTAATGCAGCCTATTTCCTGGCAGGATCAGTGTGTCATAATCAATGTCTTCCCTAATACACAGGTCCTTAAAACTGTCCACTTTCCTTCATCATGTCTTTTCCAAGATAAGTTCCTTTCTAAAGCAAAATTCTCTCCAATAAAACAATCCTGTAAACGTGCTCATCTCTGCATTTCCCTGAGCCCTTCTTTAGAGGCACCCTAACAGTTGGTTCCACCTTTAAGAGTTTCTTCATGCTTACCTGCTTTTCTACACTTGAACTCCAATTAAGTATTCACAATCTCTCCCCAAGTCCTTCAGTCTGCTTGGTCCTCTACCATGCAGGCCATCTCAACAACAGAGCCCTAACTTGTTGGCCAACATGAGTCTTCTGAATCAGAGTATGCTAGACTTTCTCATCCATGAGGTAGGTGGTACCTGTGCTCTTATTAATGTGATCTGTTGTTTATAGGGTCCATAGAGAAAGAGCTACAAAACAGAACTAAAGAGTAACATGAAAAAAAGCTAAAAGACATGCAGGATAGATTGGCTTGGGGCTCATGACTGGGTCAGATCCTGGGTGGAAAAATGCATTTGGTCCTTTCTATCATTTATCATATCTGCCCTTATTTTTCTGATTTTAATATGTATCATTAGTCCTTGCTTGTTTAATCTTCAAGTTTGCTTTGAATCCTCCTGATTAGAATACCTCTTACTCTATATGGTCTTAACTATGTAACCTGCAATGGTTCTTTCTCCTGAACTGTACCATGGGACATTAGACAGACCTCTTAGTAGGGACCCTTGCTATCTGTCAGTCTTCAACAACCCTCGCAGTTTGAAGTAGCTCATGTGTCATAACTCTCATACCTTCATCCTCTACTTAACAAACGGCAGGTCACTTCCCCTGAAGGGGGATTGAGGCAGAAGATAGGTAGAACTGAGACAGTTTAGAACCAGTGCCAGCAAGACCTCAACCATCCACAGACCATGATCATCTGGGCAAATGCTTATGATATCAGTTGCAGATATTCTATGGACCAAAGCCCATCTACTTGATGACCTTTATATAATTATATGAGTTTATGGTGGAGTTCCTGGAGCCAGAAAGAAATAAGTCACCTTGCATGCCAGGAAAAGACAAATCCATCCTATCATGTCTTACCTCACTGTTGTTTTCTTTGTTCTATAATCGTTTGAAAACACACCACCTTGCTGCTTGTGTTTTAAAGTCCTTTTTTCAAGTCCTCCCTCTTTCACTTTCTTTCTAACAAATATGCCGGTTGAGTGCTCTCTCTGTCTCTCAAGTTCAAAGACTTCATCTCACCTCCCTTGCAGGACACAACCCGGGGGGTCACAGACCATAGCTGCTGCAATAGCAAATTCTAAGTTCTCAGTCTCTACCACAGCTGCTTTCATTGACTTTCACAAGTTCCTGAAACTTTGAGTTTCAAATGCAAATATTATTTCCCCCAGTCTTTACAAGATTAATTCCATTCATCATTTTGAAAAATGTTTTTCTTGAACTAAAACCTTTATGACTTGGGCCAAACCCAAATGTGAATTAAACTAATAGAGAAAGAAAATGGACTGTGAGGCAAGGTCTACTTTATGGGCCTGTCAGAAGCATGCAGAGATGCTGTTAACAGTCATTTCAAGCCACAGGGCTTCCTGGCCTGGTACAAAGCAGACCTCATCAAGAGAAGCCGTGGAGAGCAGAGTTGGGATGAGAAAAGTAGAGATATAAATGACTGGAGAAGTGCTTCCAGGGTGCTGAGTCAGCTGAAACACAACCTCCCACTGAGCTCAATGGATCTTTTCTCAGTTGCCTGGAGTGTTGGCTGGAGGCTGCTTGGCAGTGCTGTGGGGAAGACAATTTTTAGTCCATCGATTCATTTGAACTGGGCAGTTTGCCTTAGTACTTAGGCACTCAGACAAACATGCTCTTAATCACTAGCAAGCCCAGTAATGTAGGGAGGCCCAGCAGCTCCATCAGCACCTCGGGTCTGACCATGGGGGAAGAATGGCCCAGACAGCTTAGGGTAACAGTCTCTAAGAACTACAAAGATCCATGTCTTGAGGTTCATGTTTTTCCCCCCAAAGCCTAAATAATTCCAGGTTTTGAGGGCTAGGAAAATTATAACTCAATAGAACTACACTCTTTCCTTTGCCTTCATCCAAACTGAGAGCGTCTAAAAGCAGCTTTGGGGCCCTTCATTCACATCGTCCAATCTATGTATTTTCCCTAGCTGCTTATCTCAGAGTGTACTTCAGGTTAGGAGCAGGCCCCTGTCCTGACCCTCCTGCAAATCTTGCTCATTTATCATTACAATATCACTATCACAGCATAGCATAAATGTCTTTTTATTTATTTATCTCAACAATAAAACGGAGTTCTTGAGCCTGAAGATTTCTATTAATTATTAATCTGTGATAGTGGCTCACATAGGAGACATCATGGAATGCTTAAATACTTACAGGGGAAAGAATGTAGGAGAAATGGAAGGGAGAGAAGCGATGAAGAAGACGGAGGGTGGAAGGAATGGGGATGAAGAAATGTGGATGGGAGAGAAGGTGGTGAGGAGGAATAATAGGGGCCTATTCAGATGGACATTGAAACTGAAAGAGTCTAAGAGTGCACCCAAGTTGATGACTAAAGTCCCCCAAAGCTGTCCTAACAGCAGAATTACGTGTCAAAATAATAAAGAAAGCTGGTTGAGTCAACTGTCTGAGTATTTAATGTAAGTGGTCGAGAAACAAAACCCTCTCTCGTTGCCTATTCTTAAATCTATATGAAAATCTTTTAATAATCAACTCCAATTTTGCTTAATAAAAATATGGGAACAAGGACACCACAAATTACACGCACATGTAGTGTCTTGTGTGCAAGTGTTTGGAAAGTTTAGCATGTCCGATGAACGGAATGAAGAACTAGCTCCTGCTGTCACTTGGTGGTTAATTTTCATGCCCCAAACTTGAGGCTGTAATAATTAAATGGGAGGGGGTCTCATCCATGCTATGAATAACATTTTATGTTATAAGTAAAATTACTTCATAACCCAAAGAAGCTACAGCATGGAAAGTATATAATATCCCAATAATAATTTCAGGGATTAATTGCTTAAAATGATGTGTTTTGGAAATGATTGTAAACCCTCCAAATGCACTCATGTTGTATTGTTATGAAATTTTCAGAATGACAAATTGTGTAGGACAACTGCAATTTAAAGAGGGTCAAAGTGACAATTATTGATGTTTAGTTCCTTATACTAGTTTGTACAGTTGGTAAGCGTCTAGAATCTAGACCATTCTGAACATAGAATAAATATTCAAAAGTGCTGCCAAGTATCTATGAAGTAAGCAAGCCCATACATCATCCAGAAGGCCCTCCTGACCGAAGAATAGACCAAACAAGTAATATGTCACATAAATATTCCTTATTATCTAAAAGCAAAACTCTCCTCCAATAACCTTTCACCTAAGAATCCAACATGTTCATTATACAGAGGGATAATAACTAGCACACATACCCTGGTTTCTATAATGTTAAAATTGGTAATTTGTATAAAGCACTGAGCAAAGGCAGTGTCAGGTACATACAGAGTATTTAGGAGCAATTGGCACTTATTCTTACAACTATAATTTACATCAGCCTGGCTTTGATTTTCTTTTTCCTGGAATCTTTCCAAACTTACATGTCTTTGCTTCAGATTCTACTCCTGCTTCTGAAGTAAGTTTGCTACCATGATTACCTGAGTCTTTCGTGGTGGAATGGGAACTGTTGGACTTACTCTTAATCTCAGCATCAGAGAGACTTGGGAATGTGATAGAATAGAATAGCAGCTGCTGAATGAAAGGCAATGCCTTCGAAGAAAACTAGAGACTTTTTTCCAAGACTTGAAAGGAACCTGTTTGGCACCTTGCTGTCTCAACGATACAACTGTGTAGTGGTGTGCAAAAGCATAAAAATACAGATAGAATTTTCTTAAAGCTTTTACAATTTCAAGTATCTCATTGTTTAGGAAAAGGTAATTCAGAGAATAAATACATAAAGTATTGTGTTAAAGTTAAAAACCTTTTTTAAGGGAGAAAGACTCAGAATATGGGAAAAATCATTTACTAGAATATAGAAATTATATAAATTTAAACTTATGTATGAATATAATCTCTTCCATTTTCATTTCTATCTTTATATAAGTGTTTTAATACCATGGTATATTATTTCAACTACACAGGAATATGGCTTATGAATAAAAGTATATGTACTTAGGCCCCAGGATCTTAATTTTTATTACAAAGATATTAAACCAAGAAGATTTTGAAGTCAATGGTTTACGTTAGTCTTAAGATTAGAAAATGTTTAAAGAAAGAAGTATGTAACTATATTCACTGTTACCCATAAAAATAAAACTTATTACCATTAATAAAATAATACTCTCATTTCATTCTTTTATAACATTAATTTGAAGCTTGATAAAAAACTGATTCATTTCCCTAAATCTCTACATTTACTACTTTCACTGTGAAGAGACTGGATGGAATAGACAACCACCATTAAAAGCAAACGTTCCTAAGGATAGATGAAAACTTAAAGCACAAATATGACTGAGTACCTTGGCATCCTTTAGAGTAGGGGGCCAGATGTCAACCAGCACTTCACAAGTCTACATGGAAACAGAGAAGGAAACACCAAAGACCAAAAAGCAAGTTACAATGCCTCACTGTCAGACATGGTCCAGGTCTCACTTTCAAGTCTGAGACAGGACACAAAACCCTACCAAAAACAAACAACAAACAAAAACAAAATAAAGCAGAAACAAACAAGCTAGGAAAGAAGACGTCGTTGTTATGCTCCTTGTGGCTGCTAATCTGACCCAGAAACTGAAATGTTCTCGTGACTCTTCCTTCCTGTGCATTGTTCTTTTATGCTCATCAGAGAAATAACAATGGAAGGGAATAGAGAAAGAAGAAAATGAAGCCCACCGAGCTCAGCTAAGGTTCTAGAGAGAGCAGAATCTGGCAACAATATTACGGAGAAAGATGCCACTGCCTCACCTCCACTCTAACGGCGAAACCATGGAAAACATAAGCTTTCCCAAGGGAAAGACCAAATAAGATTTCCTGAGCATTTATGACTCAAGCTTTACAGTAGAAATTATTCTGATTATTCACAAAAAAACATGTCATTGGCCTCTGGGCAACAGGAAACCTGTGTTTCTCAGCTTTTTGAATCTAAATGGGGCTATGTGATTGATTCTGACTAATGCGGTGTTGGCAGAAGTTATGTCAGCATTTACATGCCCTAAAGTGTACTACAGACTCATCCACACTTCCTGCGTGTTATCATTATGCGGCTGGATGCAAAATGTTGAACAGAGAACTCCAAAGAGACCATGGAGGATATAAAAGGAACTGAGCTGTAACTTACTCATGTGAGGATGAACATGTTTTGCATACTCTCCAGCTGAACTAAGTTGGTCACAAGTGAAAAGGCTTTAAGGAGATGGTTGTTGTAGCAGCTAGACAGACTGATATAAACTCCTTGTAAATCTGTCTTCAAAAACTTACACTGAACAGAGCAAAGCAAATGTGTCTATACACACAGAGGCTGATAAGAAGAAGTCGGGAGCCTATTGATGAACCCCCATGAGACATTTTCCTATAATTAATAAATCATAAAACCAGTGTCAACACAAGGTCTATTGAAATTCTTTTATCACATCCTTCATTTTTAATGATTATCTAGACATGATTGTTTCGACAGTTTCTTTCATATCACACCCTAAATAATCTGAAATCTACATCATCTCATAGTTTATGATTCTCAGAAGGTAAATGGAAAGATAAGTGAGGCAAGACAGATCTGCTGCCAGTTGCTTCTGGAATTCAATAATGAAGAAACTCTCCTCAGCTGTAGAAACTGACTGAAGGGCTGGCATTGGGCATTGCAGTTGCTGATCAAAGTCAAGGATGACTTTGAACTTTGGAACTCAACTGACTGTATTATCTTGGTTTAGTCACATAAATAAAGCATCATTTTCAATGTGGTTCATCTGTATGCTCTACTTTGATATTTCTAGGCCTGGGTAGATGTTTCCAGGTGTTGAAAAAGTACTCATGAGCAACTATACTCCAATGCTGATAGTGAAACCAGATCCTAACATTAAAATAGCCATGCTGTGTCAATTATTTTATACACTACAGGGACAAAATGCTAGACAAAAACATCTTAAGTAATAAAGGAATTTACTTTGTCTCACAGTGGAAGACAGGTTCAGGAGCTTGCTGTGGTTGGTCTTATTATATTGATAGTCAAGAAGCAGAGAAAGAAAGATGAATGCTAGTTCTCTGCTCAGTTCATCTTTTTCATTCTGTTCAGGACCCAAGCGCATGGATTGTTGCCATCCACAGATTAAAGTGGTACACCACATCTCCAAGAAACAATTCTAAATATTCCCTTCTATTCATGCCCAGTGACTTGTCTCCTAGGCAAGTCTAGATCCTGTCAAATTGACAACTAATAATGATTATTATTATTCATATATGATCATCCCAGTCTCACTGTCCCACATTATATTATGTCTGTCTGTAGTTCTACCTCACTTGTTTTTCCTAGTTTCCACAAGTTAATAACTATTTTGAAAATTTCTCAATGCATAGTTATATTTAAGTGATTTGTAAATTTGGGTCTGGAAAGATGACTCAGTGGTTAATAACACTTGCTGCTCTGGCAGAGGACCTGGGTTAGTTTCCAGAATTCACTTCAGCTGTCTCACAACTGCCCCTAATGACAACTCCAGGAGAGATACTGTGTTCTGGCCTCCCTGGGCACCTGTACACATTTGGTGCACATAAACTCACATAGGCACTTTTGGACTACACATATACATAAAAAATAAGTGAATATATCTTTAATAATAATGAAGTTGTGGAACTAAATACATATTCAGTACATATCTGCTTATTTGTGGATTATTTCATTGCTTACTGGCAATAGGAGCAGCTTTCTAAAAAACAAACAAACAAACAAAAGACTCACAGTGTGACAACACTGATAATTATGACTAAATTACAATGGCTCAAAGCCCTAGCTTTTTGGTAGGTTCCATTCTGTCAAATAGGTCTTGGAATCACTGAAGAGGCATACGTATGTCAACCATTAGTCCATCTGTCAGGCTCATTCATAGCTTGATGTTCCATTAGCCCCCCAGAGTAGCCTCCTCAAGCTGGATTAGACTCTAGAGCCTGACACTGCCTTGGGATATAGGAATGTACACCACTTGGTTGTTCTTCTGGATTTGGAATGGAGCAGCTGCTCCTTCATGCCAAAAGTTCAAGGGAACACTACTCTTACACAATATTACCTGTCTAGCAATAGTGCCTGGGAGTTTAGCCAGAAGTTTCTCTGGTCCCACCCAGCCCCATGGTCTGGATGAACCTCTTCCACCCAAGGTCCCACAACCACTTATAAAATAATCACTCAGAGGCTTAATATTAATTACAAATAGTATGGCTTATGGCTCAAGCTTCTTGCTAGCTCTTATAACTCAACTCAACCCATTTCTATTAATCTACATATCACCACGTGTTTTGTCACTTTACCTATGCCCCATTACATGTTGCTCCCTGGACAATGGCCTGATATCTTCCTGGACTCCACCCTTCTTCTCTCTGTATCTCTTGGATTTCCCACCTCTCTCTAAGCTACCTTGCCATAGGCCAAAGCTGCTTTATTTATTAGCCAATAGGAGCAACACATATATTCACAGTGTACAGAAAGACATCCCACATCATGGGAGTGACGACTAGAAAGGAGTAGATAAGAGAGAGGTGAAAACCAGGGTGCACAGAGCCTGAAAATACATGATGGAGGCCGCAGACATGGGGTTTGCCTCCTTTCTCATTACACCAACCCAAGAACTAACTCTCAGTGTTAATGCAGTCCAGATATGTTGTGAACAACAACTGTGCATGAGATGGCACCAAACAATTACACACCAACTACTAGTGCAATGATAAGACTTACTGAAAGCTTCCCATGAATTCAGAAAATCTTAATCATCCTTAGTATTTTTATTCTCAAGAAATATAATGGATGTTCATTTGTGCTTGTGCCTATCATTCAGAAGATCATTCAGTCCCATATTCTAAAAAAAGAAATAATTATCCAAGTGGAAAATGAAGCCAGAATGGAAAGATATTCTTCTTCTGAATTTGTTCACTATTAAGGATATATTAGACTTCTCCATTTATAAACAGAAAATTATTTTGTTTGCACAATAATAATGTTCTTATCAGCATCACATTTCATATACATGAGACATGTATGAGTGAATACTAATGACAATACTAGTTTTATTTTTCAGTGTCTAAGGAAAATATTTAAACATGGCATGAGCATGTTAATAATGGTGAAATTTATGCTTGTTTTATTTGTGCCCCCCCAATTCATCACACAATATCAAGATATCAGATTATTTTGAATGCAAAGAAATGTAACTTTGGAGTTCAGTGATCTAATTACTTAAATCTACAGCTGAATAAGAGTTAGTGGTATTGGGTTGTCAGATCATCTACTAGTCAAATACATTCTAACAGACCTTATGTAATTTTGGCTAGGATCCAAAAGAAATTGAATCATGATACAGAAATGTATGTGCTTGTTGGGGCCTCTTCCCATTTTCTGTATATATATGGTAAGGAAAAAATTGTAGTAATTTGTATTTGGATGGTATTTAACTTCAAAGTACTGTCAAATCCTCTGTCTCCTCTGAATTTCTAAAAGCCCCATAAGAAAATAAAGCAAAGTTAACACATATTCATATCCAATTCATCCACATTCCCTCACTCCCCTTCAATTTGTCCCCTACCTTCCTACCATTCCCCCCAACTTTATGTTCTCTCTCTCTTTTTAAATTTATTACCAACTCTTAAAATGAAGAAAAGAATTATGGGAAAGACTCATGAGCCCAGCTGCATGGTAAAAAAGTTAGATTCTAGAAATCTATTCTATAACATTCAGTTAAGCCTTTTGAACCATTTATCTTGCCTAAATTAGCCAAGTCATGGTTTGAATCTATGTCTAGCTTCCTAACTATGTCTTAAATTAGCCAAGTCATGGTTTGAATCTAAGTCTAGCTTCCTGTCTCTTTACAAGTTGGCTGTCACCCCTAAGCTTCGCCTTCCTCATATGTATAATAATAATAATATTTTACATATTCCTCATATGTAAAATTCTCACAACTTCATTAAGCTTTTATAAAGATTTGTATAAGAACATGTAAAATTACCAGACCCTGGGCAGGCATTCAATAAATATTCATTCTTTTTCCCTTCTCTTGGTTGTCACAAGAAAGCTCCAGCCATGCTATCATAATCCTCTTGAAAAGAAATATCTAAATACAACAGTCAATGTCCATCTGGAAATTGGAATACATTAAATAAGAAGTTTAATATGGCAGGGTTGTCTTGGTACTTCTGATAGTTTTCTACATGGTCTTTCCTGGCTACAGAGGCGGCTTGAAGCATATGTCAAATTTCTCCAGTACTGACGCATCTCAAAATATTCACCCCTTCCCTCCACCTATTAATTGGTTCCCTGGACATATGCCATCCTTCTTGACATGAAATGAAGGAGGTTTGGGAGGGAGAATAGGATGAAGAGTGTGGGAAAGAGAGTTGGGGGGCAAAGAAATCTTCAAAGAAGGTAGAGAGCTGCCTAAAATAATAACAAGGCAAGGGCCCGGAGGACTACTTCTGTAGAAAAATATTCTAGGGCTACAAAAACAATTAATTAACTAATATTGGCTGACCTGTTTAGTCTTCCTTCCTTCAAACCATATCTTGACATTCATTGACAAATTATTCATTCTAATTTCATCTAGCCATATATCTGGGAGAGCTCATCAATGGTTTTACAAACAGGTATAATCGAGACCATCTTAGGCATTAAGTAGAAACTCAAAAGGGTAGAAGGAAAGAGGGCATTACTTTGTAGAGTATCTGCTTCATTACAGATGATGTGCTAGGTACATTGCATGCCCCAAGTCCTCACAACAGCACCAGGAGGTAATTATCACCTCCACTTTAGGTGCGGAAAGATACTTACAGAAAAGAAATAATTCGTCCACAGTTACTCACTTAGTAAGCAAATTCCTTAACTTAAAAACCTACACTAGCCAGTATAGTGGTGCCTAGTTTTCACCCTAGCACTCTGGAGGCAGAAGCAGGTAGATCTCTATGAGTTTGAGGCCAACCTGGTCAGCATAAAGACTTTCAGGGCATTTAGGGTTGCATAGTAAGATCTTGTCTCAAGTGATATATAGATGATGATGATAATAGATAGATGATATAGATAGATGGATAGATACATACATATATAGATAGATACATACATACATAGATATATAGATAGATACATAGATAGGCAGACAGATAGGTAATCAATACCCCCAAACAAACAAACAAAATAGCCCCCCACTAACTGCTTTGCACAACTGCTCCTGTTCCACCACACCATGCGAAGTCACAGAGTGAAAACAAAAGTTTGCTTAGGAAGTGGAGAAGGGAAAGTCGACAATTGGACATGTAGGTCAAAGGCAGCTTAGGAAACTGGAAGTAGTCTTAGGAGTCTTGATGTAATGGTGCATTGTAGGAAACTATTGAAGCTCTGAGAGGTGGTAGAATGCAGGCAAACTAGTATTTACCAAGGCTGGTGCCTTGTATTACAATATCTTTGGACATAGTGCTTGGCACTGAGTCTTTTATGTCAAATATATATTTTATTTTAACTGACATATAATCATTATACATATTTATAGCATATAGTATGACATATCAATATGTGTATATAGTGTGTAATGATCTAGTTCCTTAGACATATATCATTTTCTTTATGTTGAAAACATTGAAATTACTTCTAGCAATTTTGAAATATTCTATTTATCATTTTCAACCACAGCTATCCTGATAGCCTACAGATCCTCAAAAGTAACTATGCGCCTGCCCTTCTGTGCCCATGGACCATCACCTCCTCACCCTCCCTCTTTCACACCCTATCCAGGCTCTAGCAGTAACTATTCTCTATTCTCAACTTACAGGAGACCAACATTGTAGCTCCCACCTGTAAGCTGGGCACTGACTGTCATGTCCTAGAATGTTGCATAATACTATCAGAATCATTTCTCCTCCTGAGCAAAACTGTCAAGATCAGGGCCACGCCTTTCCAGACTACTTGTGGTACCTGTAAGCAGGACATTAGATCAAGAAGCCTAAATGCATCAGGCCCATTCCTAGTTCTTAATGGAGTAGGAAATACATTGCAAATATCTAAGTATCTTCCTTTCTTTCTATTTGGATTCTAGTATTGTATAGCTACTCCCTGTGAGTTGAAACGTTCCCTCCTGGAAAGAGGGAGAAGGTTCATAAGACTCGGCAACTAAGAAGAAGAAAGAAGAAAAGTAAAGAACTTACAGTCTCTGGAAACTTGCAAGATCTTCAAGCTCCCTCCTTAAAGTTAATGTAAGCCGTAACAATTAATAGGGAAAGGCTATTATTCAGCTCCTGCAAGTTTTGGAAGGAGCACAAGGAATGCAGCTTCATCACCCGTTCTAAGGTGGGCTTTCTGGTCACTCAGCTGCCTCTGAGGTTTCCATGCTTCTGTAAGCAATCCCTCACTCATATTCCTGTAAGCAACCCCAATCAATTCCCCAGCTCTCTATGTCGGGCTTAGATGAAATTGTTTCTGTGGTCTGTTGTTGGTACTCTATTTTAGCTACTTTTCTGTGGCTGTGGTAAAATGCTATGACAAACTCACAGAAGGGCGAGTTTATTTATGGTTCCAGAAAGGGGGAGTCCATAATGGTGGGAGAGGAATGGTAGCACATCGCCAGAGCAGGACACTGGAGAGTTGATATCCTCAACTGAAACACAAAGCTTCGCTAGCAAGTTAGAAGTGGGGCCAGAGCATGCGCTCTCAAAGTCCACTCCCAGTGACAGCATTTCTTCTAGCAAGGCCACATCATCTTCCCACAAAGCACCCCCAACTGGGAAAGTCAGGGAATACTTCAGTTACAGGATGCGCCTGACTGTGAACAAGAACACCACAAGCCAGGGTAGTACAGAACTCCCTGAACATCGCATGGAAGCTATGCCAGCGGGTCGCCTAGATATCAATACTCAAGCCTGTGGGGACATTCTCATTCAAACCACCACACCTGCCTAGGGTGAATAGACATTTCTTTTCATATTTCCCCAGGAGAAGCAGTCACACAAACACTCCAGTCAGCATAACGCTATTTTTAAATTTTCATTTCTTGATGGAGAACACACCAGGAAGGCCCTTCAGCACGTAGCATTCAAGAGTCCTCTCTTTCCCTACTGATTCATGTTTCTTTCATGTTTTAGCCATATCTCCACTTTCTGAAACAAGACCAGCCTCACATGAGTTTTTTTCCCCATTGTGCTCTGTACCAGAAGCCTATTCGTAAAATAATAATAATAAAATTACAATAACAATAACTATGGGACCAGCTCCATATGACAGCAGCAATAGCAGTTTTCAAAATCCTTTGAGTGTTAAAGTCTTATTTGTTTTATGAGCCAACACATGAAGCTAGTCTTAAAAAATAAAAAAAAAGAAATGTTTCTTTCAGCTCAGATTTCATAAAGAAAAAATGTATCTTTAATTAAGATTTATGGGCCCCAATAGTGCCCAGCAAGAGGAGAGAAATGCCTCAGAAGTGTAAAAACTAACAGTTAAAAACCAGGAAATATGATTAAAGACCTTTAATTCTTCTTGTCTCTTTTGCAGGGTTTCCAGTGGCCCTAGGCAAAAACAAACACTTATTGTCTTTAAAATAGAATTATTTTTGGCATAGATGTTCATGAATCAAGATGGACCTTGTAGGAAATAATAATATCTATCTGACTTGAAATGGTTCTACTGCTAGAAATGATATTTAGTTGTTTAATGGCAGGAAAAAAGTCTCCAACTTTCTCAAAAGAAAAAATATGCATATAAGTTTATGTGTGAGCGATGCACCGCACCAATGGACGGTGTGCTGAGTGACGCGCCATTTTGCAGTGTTCACGGTCTCATATGCCTGAGCTCTCCCATCTTAAGAACTTTCACAGACAATTAGGACAGGTACTAGATATTTTGTAAATGACAAGTTCAGTGTCTGGCAGTAGATATAAATGCTTCCTCCACCATGCCCTTGAGTTGCCTCACTGACAGAAGATCTGTGCATGTCATTTCTATATCATGCATAATTTCTCACCTCAGAGAGGTGTTTTCCAAAAGCATAATGAAGGCACCACAACACTAGATTTCAGTGCTCCAAATTTTCATACTGAACAGTACAGACACATTGTGTTTTGATACTGAAAAGAGAACATGAATAAAATAAAATGCAGCTCTCCAAGACTGAGGCTAAATCTTTCATCAATGTCCGATTTCAGAATGGTAATTGAGAGCAAATTGTGTCCCAAATACTGTTGTCATTACGGCCCAGATCATTAAATAAATTATAAATTATATCATTGTATGTATGGAGATTTTTTTTAACTATAAATTTTTTTTAAATCATAACTAGGATGAAGTCCTTTAGGGACAGGAGTGTGTTATTAAATTGAATCAAAATTGAAAATGTTGTCAAAATGCTCAAATTTTTAAAAAATTGCTTCCTTAATGCTTCACAGTATACCATCTTGATCTAGTAATATCTATGTCAGTGTAAGTGCAGAAGCTTTTCCTTTCATGACACACACTTTTAATTATTCATTATTCCCCACAGAAACACCTTGTCTTAAATTCAGCCCCCTACTGGGACACCAGGGCATACTCAGCCAGCTGCCTCACTGGTTCCGCCAAGCTGTACCTTCTCACTGCAGCGCTTTTACTGAAATACTTCCCACCATGGCAAAGGTGCTGTATTTGTTCATAGATTCACACTCTGTGCTATGCAATAGCCTTTTTGGATACTCATTGTCTGGGACCAATTGTATCTACTGTAAACCAAATGAACTTCCAGAAGCTTAGTACACTGCACCATGTGTATACCACTGAGAGAAGTCATCGGATTCCTGCTTCATCACATGTAGTCAGAGGACATGTGACAACCCATGTCCATGTTCCATCTAGTAAGGTGGGTTTTTTTCTTACAACATTGTTGTAGATTATTTTAAGGTGTATTACTTTTGTTTATGTTGCATTTGTTTAATTCTGTGAAACTGTGTTACTGTGCCTGCCTAGAACACCTGATGGTCTAATAAAGAACTGAATAGCCAATAGCAAGGTAGGAGAAAGGATAGGTGGGGCTGGCAGGCAGAGATTATAAATAGAAGGAGAAATCTGAGAAGAAAGTAGTAGCCAGAGAAGGAGGATGACTCAGGGGCCAGACACCCAGCTACACAGCAAGCCACAGAGTAAGAAACAAAGAAAAATATACAAGAATATAAAAAGGAAAACCCAAAGGCAAAAGATAGATGGGATAATTTAAAGTTAAGAAAAGCTGGAAAGAAACAAGCCAAGCTAAGGCTGGACATTCATAATTAAGAATAAGCCTCCGTGTGTGATTTATTTGGGAGCTGGGTGGTGGGCCCCCAAAAGAGCAAACACAACCAACAACACAACATCCTAAATTTTACATTGTACTATTTGAAATTTATGTTTGGTATGTCATTATAATAACCATAATCTGTCAATAACTGTAGTTGGTATGATTAAAATATGAAATGGCTTCTACAGGCTCAAATATTTAACACTTAGTCCCAGGTTGGGAGGTTATGGGAACTGGGAAATAGATAGAGTCTAGCTATTTAGACAGATTAAGGACAGGTGTTGAGGGCTGTAGCCCAGCCCCACATCCAGCCACTTTCTATTTACTGGTCCACAGCATGTGTGCTGCACTCATGTGTTCCACTCTCCTGTGCAGTAGCAAGACCAGCTGCTGTGCCTCCATGCCTTGCTAAGCTACAGTCACTGAACTTTGAGCCTGAAGAAACCTCTCCTTGCTTAAGTTGCTTCCATCAGTGTATTTTGACACAGCAAGAAAAGCTAGTTAATACAAGTGTATCTTTTTATTTAAAACACGTCCACATTTATATTTTACAGGTGCTTTTTATCTTTGTTTCTTTTCCTAGTGGGAATATATGCTGTATACTTCAGAGACTACTATATAGGGACATGAGTTTTTCAGGCCTCTGCACAGATTGCTGGAGGAGAGATACAGATGTTGAAAGCAGTTGAAATCCCTGATAGGCCATACAGACACATCAGAACAGGTCTCAGTCACAAATGTTTACTAACAAAGCACCAAGCCTCAAGTGAGATAGCACTTTAGTAAACTCTCCAGTTCATGCACAATTTTTTTCTCTCCACATGATCACAGAGCATAAAATCCAAAAGCATTTTAAAAGCTTGGACCTAGAACTTTAGTGCTTGATCTTGTTCCTCGTGGTGTTAGAAATGTGGACTTTCCTCCACAAGCACTGCTTCCTGGGGCTTGAAGCACTCATCCTTGGGAACTCGGGAATGCTTCTGGTTCTCTTCTATGTTTAGTGCCACACTGGACCCTGGCCATATCTTAATGGTTGTGTTCTCAAAAGGAAATAGCAAGATTCCCAGTTCCTTTCTGTCAGGAGTTTCCAATGCTTCACTATAGTTTATGAATGAAAAATGGCAGAAAAGGCTGTTTTCCAGTCTCCACATAGTGACATCTAAAACATGCACATACACACACAGACACAGACACACAGACACACACACACACACACACACACACACACACACGAAATTAAAAGATACACTTACCCCAGTCAATATCCTTGAAGCTCCAAACTATTTTTTGATATGGAAAAATTACATGGCTTTTTCCTTTTCTCAGTGATAATCTCCAAGAAGTCAAGGGAAGACAGCATAGTCTAGGGATCTGTGTAACAGCCTTGCAGAGCAAATGGTCCAAGTCTACCTATGAATTTGACCTTGAAGCATCAACAAAGGTTTTTTAGACTCAAATTTATTTTTTATGAAATGAGGGCATAACTGAGATACTGAAAACCTAATAAGGTAATTCTTACAAGAAGCTTTCAAGTTACCTTTCAAATGGCAACTTTGATAATAATTCTTAGGAACTGGTACTATCACTACCATTTTTCATCACTTGTATCAAACTCTATGTGCTATTTTCCATATTTATTTGTTTCCTGGATGCATTTTAAAATTCATGAACAAATAAATGTATCCTCAATATGAAAACAGTTCCTAGTTCATGTGTGTTCTGTACAGAATTTCACCATTTACTTTTGTTTCTAAACCACGGGCCAAACATTGAATATTTATTCCTTCTCAATAAACACAGACTAATAAAATAATGCAAAGGGACAACTGACAGTCACTCAAAGCATATCTATGGGTTTGGGCTTCATTGTTGTTGTCTTGCTTAAGATTGCCAAGACTTGAATCAAAAATGACAATGGACAAGAGGAATTGGGAGAAAATGATACGTTCCTTCTCATTTGTGAAATTTTTTATGTCTGTGTTTTATCTGTTCCCTTTGTAGTTCCCTATATTCCTCCAACATCTTTTTATTCTTTGGGGAACATCAAAGACTAATTTAGGAAGAAACTTTTCAAACCTATATATGCCCATCCCCCACATTTCTACTTAGAGACATTCTTAATATGACCAAAGTACAAGGTCTCAATCTGAAGAAGCAATCCGCAGGCTGAGCCATGAAGTCGTTCTGAGACACTAATCTAAAAACTAACTGGAAATGAGAAGCTATTAGGAAGTACAGGGATACTAGACATAGAAGAGGCAGCCGAGAGAAGGTGTAACCAAGATATCCACCACATACAATGCTGCTTGGAAATCGTTTATTTAATCATTGAAAATGTGCTCATTCCACAGGATATGAACACAAAATATGGTAAGGCTGACATCAATTAAATATATAGAGAAATAGCATGTTCATAAATTGCCTCTGAATAGAACACTTGAAGCCTAGAAAGTAGATTACATACATAGGTATAGAAGCCCTTAATCAAGTGCTCTTTCACTAATACCATGTGCCACAGAGTCCATCCATGATATGGACTGAGGTGTCCTGAGATACTCAGCTGTGAGCACTAGTCTGGGTCTCCATGGATCCATGTTCTCTTTTGTCCTTCTAAATGCATGTTCTCCTTATATAACTAATTTCTCCTTTGTATTTAGGCAAGAGAAGAAGTCAAGTCCAAATGTCCTTGCTATTGTCCCCACATGTCTAGTCTCTTATTTGAACAGGTTAGGCACCAAAACATCAGGCTTACTCAGTGCAAACACCACTCAGGATGAGTCAGTAGTGCCAACAAAAAGACCCCAACAGTCTTTGTCTGAGAGCGACCAAGCCCATTTCCTTGGGAGCCGAGGGCTCAGCACCACTCTGCCCTCACTGTCAGAACCCAGGGACAGAAGATCCACTATTTGGATGTTGCTAGAGTATGTTAGGGAAGGGTGTGCTGCTGGGGACTCATGGGTAATTAATGCTTTGGCCTGGAAATGGCATCCAACAATTCTTCTCACAATTCATTAGCCAAAATTAATTACATGTCTTCATACAACAATGAGGAAACAGTAAATTTAATCTTATCCCGTGCCTCAAAGGCAAGAAGACAGAAATAGTTGTAAACATCAAAGAGTTTTGTCCAGAGAAGATGAACAAATGTCCTGCTATGAACTCGAATTAGCAACAAAGGCTGGAGACTGAGGGGAAAAATACAGTCTGGCCTTTGCTCTCAATGCACTGGTTATCTTCGGCAAGAAATGGAACATCCAGAAAAAGCAACCATTAGCTTTCAGGAATCCAAATCTTCAAGTTCTAGAACACTACACTAGCATATAATTTTCTCTTTAATATGCTGCAAAAATAACTGAAATTTTCAAATTACACCCTTCAGATCATTAATGGCTCTATAATTCTAAGACATTCCACTTTTAAATTTATTCAAATTACTCTTTTCTATAAATCATTGTTATTGAATCTCTTTTTTCTTCATTTCTAATACAATTAGGGAATTTACTTTCATACAGAGATTATTTTACAAACACACAGCACACCATAATTATGTACCTAATAAGGACTAATGAATAAGAAAAGGCGAATAAAAGCAAAAGAAACAATGCTTGGCAGTGAGATCATCTCACTCCCAGGGAAGGTATACGTGCCAGCTTCAAGTTTGTGCCTCAGCATCAATGCTAAACTCTGCCTGTGAAATTGTTGGGATCACTTCAAACAAAACCAAGAACACTCCATTGGAAATGTTGAAGCAGAAGAGAAATGTAAAATCTAAAGCACATTCTATCTTAATTTCACAATGCCCCCTGTTCCTTTGGAGAGTACATTTGGGTCACACTCTTTTCATCTGTGAAATGAGTAAAAGAACCATGTTAGAAAACCTACAAAGCCTTTCCCTATTCCTGTGTTATGTTTCATTTTATACAGAACGTGTCTTAGTAGCTAAAAGGTACCAGAACACATACATTAGAAGTTTAAGGTTGACTAGCACTGCATAGTCATATAGATAAAAAAGCAACTTTTCCTACATATTCCTAGAGCTCACAGCCACATACCACAAAGTTCAATCTGTTTTTTTTTAATGTAATCTATAAACAGAGGAAATTTACATTGACTGACTTCTTTACTTTCAGATGAAGGGGCAAGTGTCAAATCTGGAAGATTACACAGTTCAAAATCCCTTTGTTTTACCCACAAATAACAAATGTGGTGCTTGTTATAGCCATATTGTATGTTGTAAAATATAAGAGAGGGATCCGAGGTGTGTCTGATCTATGTTAACAGATGTTTATCCATGAATAAATTAAGAAAAATCAAGAATGGAATTTATACGATAAACAAGCAAAACCATCTAAACAAAAAGTTCAGAGAAGGGATACAAAAACTAATTGTTCCTGAAAGAAAATCAAGAAACATGATGGGAGACCCTTTTACTGAAGACACCACATACTTTAGTCACAGAACACAGAGAAATCAAGCTGGAACTGAGCCAGAAGCTTCCTCCCTGCTGGTTAAATTTCATAGTTCTACAAGGTACTCAGAAAACTGTTACGGGAGAAATGTCATCAACAGTCTCACCACCCTTTCAACCTTGTCAGGTACAATAATAAACAGCCTGGCAAGATGTGCCCATTGGTGTAAAAAAAAATCATTTGGGAATGATCAACTGCTTTCTGATTTGACTTATACAATATCTGGTATTGTAAACTTGGTCAAGAGCTGGTGGCTGGGGAGATCATAGGCCCCATGGAAGAAGCCACTATTAGTATTTTGCTAAAAGGACATGTGGTCAACTGTCTTCTAAATATTCATGCTTATATACATTATTTATAAATAAGATTAGTGCTGCTCTTAGAAATCATTGGAGATGCTTCTAATTGAAATAGTCTGTGGTTAGTGCAGAGATTCATGACCTATCAAAGTGCCATGACTAAAGTAAGGCAGACTACTGAGCTCTAAATGGGTCATCTATATCATGTCCTCAAAGGCTCAGGGAACAATCCAGAAGATAGGGGGGAATAATGGAAAAGCAAGAGGATAAGGGCGGTGTTCTAAAAGGATGTTTTCTAGACATCACATGATAAGACTGATGTATTTCTGAGCTCACTTAAGTGTTGGATGCCTGCATAAGACCTGCACAAGATTGGTCCATAAATTTTTGTTACAGAAGAGGGAAGATCTCATAAGGCTCCATCCTTCCCTGAGAGACTATTGATAATTAATGGTGACTAGGGGAAGGGATATCATTTTCAATGGAGGTGTAGTCATTGATAAATTATCCAATTTCTAGCAAATAATTTCTCACCCATGCTCACACAAGCAATGATACTTAAACTCAGTGAGACCACACACAAAAAAGACAGAAAAGTAGGAGCAGGGACATGTCGAGAAGAGGCATTTCAGTGGGAGAAGGGGGTAAGAGAGAGTACTGGAGAGATTTAAAAAAGACTAAAATTCATTATGTTTATAAAAGTATCTTACCACAACTTTGGAAAATAAGTTCAAAAACAGAGCATAACCTGAAAACCTTGATGCATGAAATATATACCAGTGGAAGAAGGAATCAAGAGTTATTATCCAAGCTAACAGAGTAATATTTATTGAGTTCACCATATGAATAAGTATGTCTAGTTAAAAACATGCAGAGGGACTTCTTCCTGGCAGGATGGAGGAGCTCATGAGATTTCCCAGCTATAACTAGAAGCATCAATAAAAAAATGAGTTTTTAAAGGGTCTGAAGCTACAGAAGCAATGATGGTTATTTGAATGGGATCATGGAGAAAGGAGATAAAAGCTGATGCTCTTCACCCACTCTTTCCCCAAGAGCATTGACTGACTTGGCAAACAGGAAGTGGAAAGGACATCCAGGTGGTGCTGATCAGAAGACACAGGAGATGATGTAATTGGTGGACCCATAGGATTGAAGTCATCATTTTAGAGATTTTGGGGTGGGGAAAACAAACATACACGCAACTGACTTCTCTTTTCAGACACTTGTCAAATTATGAAGCTAACGGATAGTCAGCAGCATCTGAAAAGCAGAGCAGAGATTGCAGAGTAAGGCAGTCCTGAGAACAGAAAAATATCATGGAGGTGAAAAGTCACCAAGGACATATCTTAAGGGTGGACTACTACAGGGCAGATTGAGCTTCCAGAATCTGCAACCTGGAGTGAACTCAATCATCAGCCACCACTAAATTAGCCTTGCAAAGAGAACAAAAGGGGACTCTCAGGAGGAAATAACATCATCTAGAAGAGCTAACAACTATTATTTTATAAACAACATAAGGCATTTAACAAAAAAGTGATTAATATAATTGAAGTCAAAGAAGAAAATAAGCTATGAGAAACTGACAAATAATCCATGTGATGCCTTTTGAAAGACTAAAAATAATATTAAAGTGGTAAACATATTTTAAAGTAATCAAAGTTAGCACACAGACCAGGGAAGCAATCCCCAACCCCAGAGGGTATTCTCTGGAACCAAGCCTGCCAGAGAAGCAAGCAGGTAGCAAGATCTTCACTCTCCCTCCTTTTCTCCAAATCCAGTCCCTCAGTCTCATCCCTGTTTCCATAGTAGAGTATCTGTTGTGGCCCCTCCTCACTCTGTCCCCATTCCCAAGGGATTAAACAGATCCTGGTCGACCACCCTGTTCTCCTCCCTCCTGTGAAGCCCCTCAACCTCATTACCTTCTAGCACATCCCCAATCCTAAAAATCAGCTCCCAATACCTAAAACACATTGTACCTAGAACCCTGAGTGACCACACCTAGCAGAGTTTTAGAATCATTTCCTACTTGGCAATACACAGCTGACACACTCTCATAAGAACCAGAGAGGGCAACAGAAACCAAGGAATAAAACACCCACTTAACAAAGACAGGTCCACACATTAACATGTAGAATTACAATGATCCCAAACACAAATACCTAGACACCAGCTTAAAAACATAATCAATACAAACAATGCTGATATGAACATAGCTGAGCAAGTACTCTTGTGGTATGATTGAGCATTTCTTAGGTATATGCCCAAGAGTGGTATAGCTGGATCTTGGGGGAGATTGATTCCCAATTTTCTAAGAAAGCACCATATTGATTTCCAAAGTGGTTGTACAAGCTTGCATTCCCACCAGCAGTGGAGGAGAGTTCCCCTAGTTCCACATCCTCTCCAGCATAAAGTGTCTTCAGTGTTTTTGAGCTTAGCCATTCTGACAGGCGTAAGGTGGTATCTCAGAGTTGTTTTGATTTGCATTTCCCTGATGATTAGGGATGTTGAGCAATTCCTTAAATGTCTTTCAGCCATTTGAGTTTCCTCTATTGAGAATTCTCTGTTTAGTTCTATAGCCCATTTCTTAATTGGACTGTTGGTCGTTTTGATGTCTAATATCTTGAGTTCCTTATATATTCTGGATATCAGTCCTCCCTCTGTCAGATGTGGGGTTGGTGAAGACCTTTTCCCATTCTGTAGGCTGTCACTTTGCCTTGTTGACCATATCCTTTGCTCTACAAAAGCTTCTCAGTTTCAAGAGGTCCCATTGATTGATTGTTTCTCTCAGTGTCTGTGCTACTGGTGTTATATTTAGGAAGTGATCTCCTATGCCAATGCGTTCAAGACTACTTCCTACTTTCTCTTCTAGCAGGTTCAGAGTAGCTGGATTTACGTTGAGGTCCTTGATCCAATTGGACTTAAGTTTTGTTCACAGTGACAGAAATGGATCTATTTGCATCCTTCTACACATTGATATCCAGTTATGCCAGCACCATTTGTCGGGGGAGGCTTTGCCCTGGAGGAGGTGAGAATGGGGGGTTGTCTGGGGGGAAGGGGAGGGGGCAGGAGGGGGGAGAATAAGGGAATCTGTGGCTGATATGTAGAACTGAATGGTATTGTTAAATAAAATAAAAGGGGAAAAACATAATCAATAATAGCCAGGACAATATGTCCCCACTAGAGCCCAGTAACCCTACTAGGGTAGTTTCTTAAAAAAAAAAAAAATGCATCCATGGCTAGGCCCCAGTTGGAGCTCCGGGAGTCTAATTAGTGAGAAAGAGGAGGGTTTATATAAGCGAGAATTGTTGAAACCAAGGTTGGATAAAGCACAGGTTCAAATAGCCAAATGAATGGAAACACATGAACTATGAACCAAAGGCTGAGGGCCCCCAACTGGATCAGACCCTCTGAATAGGTGAGACAGTTGATTGGCTTGATCTGTTTGGGAGGCATCCAGGCAGTGGTACCAGGTCCTGTGCTCATTGCATGAGTTGGCTGTTTGAAACCTGGGGCTTATGCAGGGACGCTTGGCTCGGCCTGGGAGGAGGGGACTGGACCTGCCTGGACTGAGTCTACCAGGTTGATCTCAGTCCTCGGGGGAGACTTTGCCCTGGAGGAGGTGGGAATGGGAGGTGGGCTGGAGGGAAGGGGAGGGGGGCAGGAGGGGGGAGAACAAGGGAATCTGTGGCTGATATGTAGAACTGAATGGTATTGTAAAATAAAATAAAAAGAATAAATAAATAAATAATAATAATAATAAAATGCAACATAGCTGAAGCACAAGACAAGGACCTTAAAATAGCCTTGTGGATATGATAGAGGCTGTTAAAGAAGAAGTGAATGAATCCATTAAAAAAATCTATGAAAACACAAACAGCAGAAGGAAATGAATAGTCCAAGACTTGAGAATGGAAATGGAATCAATAATGAAAACCCAAACTAACAGAAATCAGGAAATGAAAAATTTAGGCACTCAAACAGGAACCTCAGAGGCAAGCCTCACCAACAAGAGAGATAGAAGAGAGAATTTCAGGCGTTGCTGACAAGACAAAAGGAATGGATACATCAGTCAAAGACAATGTTAAATCTAAAAACTCCAAGCCAAAAAAAAATCCAGTAAATCTGAGACACCATGAAAAGATCAAATCTATGAATAGTAGGAATAGAGGAAGGAGAAGAAACCCAAGTAAAAGGCACAGAAAATATTTTCAACAAAGTCATAGAAGAAAATTTCCCTAACCTAAAGAAGTTCATGCCTATCAAGGTACAGAAGCATGCAAACTACCAAATAGATGAGCCAGAACAGAAATTGCCCTTGGTACATAATAATCAAAATAGAAACAGAAGGAACATTGACCAATTTGTTTTATGAGGCCACAGTTACTTGGAGACCTAGACCACATAAATACCCAACAAAGAAAGAGAATTACCAACCAATTTCCCTTATGAACATAAATGCAAAAATAATCAATGAAATACTTGCAAAATTAATCCAAGAACACATTAAAAAGATCATCCACCATAATCAAGTAGGCTTCATCCCAGAGATGCAGAGATGGTTCAACATACATAAATCAATAAATGTAATCCACCATAGAAGCAAACTGGAAAAGAAAACCATATGATCATCTCATTAGATGCAGAAAGGGCCTTTTTGACAAAATCCAACACCTCTTCATGACAAAAGTCCTGGAGAGATTAAGGATACAAGGAACATACACCAATATAATAAAGACAGTTTGTGGTGGTATTGTGTTCCCCAAAATATTGTGTACCTTAATAAACTTATCTGGGATCAGAGAACAGAAAAGCCACTAGTTAGGCAGTGATAGCACACACCTTTAATCCTAGCATTCCAGAGGCAGAAATCCATCTGGCATCTCTGTGAGTTCAAGGCCACATTGGAAACAGCCAGGCATGGTGACTCATGCCTTTAATCCCAGAAAGCAAGCCTTTAATCCCAGGGAGTTATGGTAGAAAGCAGAAAGGTATATAAGGCGTGAGGACCAGAAACTAGAAGCATTTGGCTGGTTAAGCATTTGGCTGGTTAAGCATTTGACAGGTTAAGCTTTCAGACTTTGGAGCAGCACAGTTCAGCTGGGATTCATTCTCGATGAGAACTCAGAGGCTTCCAGTCTGAGAAACAGGACCAGCTGAGGAATTGGCAAGGTGAGATAGCTGTGGTTTGTTCTGTCTCTCTGATCTTCCAGTGTTCACCCCAATAACTGTCCTCAGGTTTGATTTTATTAGTAAGAACCTTTAAGATTCATGCTACAACAGTTTACAACAAGCCCATAGCCAAATTAAGCTTAAACTGAGAGAAACTTGAAGCAATTCCAATAAAGTCAGGAACAAGACAAGGTTGTCCACTCTCTCCAATATAATACTTAAAGTCTTAGCTAGAGCAATAGAACAACTAAAGGGAGATCAAGGAAATACAAATTGGAAGGGAAGAAGTCAAAGTATTTTTATTTACAGATGATACAATAGTATACATGAATGACTATTAAAATTTCACAGCGAAATGCCTACAGCTGATATATATTTTCATCAAACTAGCTGAATACAAAAATAATTCCCCAAAATCAGTCACTTTCATATATGCAAATGAGAAATAGACTGCAAGAAAAAAAATCAAGGAAATAAGACCCTTCACAATACCTCAGATAATATAAAATATATTAGGATAACTCTAACCAAGCAACTGAAATACTTGCATAATAAAACCTCTAAGACATTAAAGAAAGAAACTGAAGAAGATATCAGAAGATGGAAAGATCTCCCATGATCATGGATTGTTACCATTAATATATTAAAAATGGCCATCCTACCAAAAGCAACCTAAAAATTCAATGCAATCTTCATCAAAATTCCAACACAATTCTTCACAGATATTGAAAGAAACATTTTCAACTTCATATAGGAACAAAAATAATCCAGGATAGCTGAAACAATCCTGAATAGACAAAGAAGTGCTAGAGGTATCATCATTCCAAACCTCAAATGCTACTATGAAGCTATAGTAATAAAAACAGTGTGGTATTGGCACAAAAACAGACACATTGATGAATGGAATTGAATTGAAGACCCAGGCATAAATTCATACATCTATGGACACCTGATTTTTTATAAAGAAGCCAGAAATACATAGTTGAAAAAAGAAACCATCTTCAATGGATGGTGCTTGTCAAACAGGGTGACTGCATGTAGAAAGAATCCAAATAGATCCATACTTATCACTCTGTACAAACCTCAACTCCAAATGGATCAAAGACTTCAACATATGACCAAATAGCTCAATCTGATGGAAGAGAAATTGGGGATAGCCTTGAATTCTTTGACACAGGAAAAGACTTTCTGAACTGAACAGATACTGTCTGTTCTAAGACACTAAAATCAATAATTAATAAATGGGATCTCATAAAACTGAAAGGCTTCTACATAGCAAAAAACACCATCATTAGGACAAAGTGACAGCTTATAGAATTGGAAAAGACTTTTGCCAACTACACATATAATAGAGGATGATATCAGAACTATATAAAGAATAAAAAAAGAAAAAGGAAAAATATGTATTAATATGTAAGAAATAACCCAACTAAAAAAAGGACTTTGAGATGTCATCTTACACCAATGCCAAGATCAATGAAACAAATGGAACACTCTTCCATTATAGGTGGGAATGCAAACCTTTTTCAACCATTATAGGAATTAGTGTGGCCAATCTGTAAAAAGGTTGTTACCAATCTACCTCAAGATTCAGCTATATCACTCTTGGGTGTATACCCAAAGGATGTTTCATCCTACTACAAAGACATTTGCTCAACCATTTTCATTGCTTCTGAACTTATAATAGAATAATCAGGTTATTGGTCATCAAAATTTGAAAAAAAAAAACAGAAATTGTAAACAACCTAGATGCCCATCAATTGATGAATAGATAAAGAAAATTTGGCACATTTATACAATATAATACTACTCCACTGTTAAAAAGAAAAGGGAAATCATGAAGTTCACAGGTAAATGGGTGGGACTAGAAAAAAAAATCATCCTGAGTGAGGTAACCCAGAGACAAAAGACAAATATAGTATGCATTTGCTTATATGTGGATGTTAGATGTTAGATGTAAGCTGAAATCTGTAGAACCACAGGAGTTAGGTGTATGTTAAAGTACAGAAGTGGAGGGGCAGATGTCCCTAAGAAGGAGAAATAGAATAGATAGTTGTGGATTGATGAGGAGAAATGAAATGAAAGTATCAGATGGGAAGGGGGAGGAGAGAAGGGGTGACAGAGGGAATATGACGATGGACAGCTGAAATTGAAGGCCATTTGAGAGAACATATGAAAACCTAATATAGTAGAAATTTATTAAATTATATACACACATGTAGGTGGAGTTTTCCTGTCCCACAGCTGCTCTCAAATAAACACACCGAGGCTTATATTAATTGTAAATGCTCAGCCAATACCTCAGGCTTGTTATTAATTAGCTCTTACAACTTAAGCCATTTCTATTATATACTGCCCCAAGGCTTGTAGCCTTTACCTCTATCCCGTTTTGTGTTTCTGACACATTCTCCATCTGGCTGATGACTTCAGATTCCTCCATTCTCTTTCCCAGCATTCTTAGTTTGGCTTTCCTGCCTAACTTTATTCTGTTCAGTTATTGGCCAGGCAGCTTTTGTATTAAACCAATCATAGCGACAGATCTTCACAGTGTACAATCATAGCACATATATGAAGGTAAAATAAATGAGAGTGCCAAATAATGGGGAGACAGAGCCAAACAGATATCTCTAATCACCAAATGAAGCTTCAGTACCAGGTACAGGTTACATCTAATCCAATTTTTGACCAAAGGGGTTCCATGGTAATCCCCAAGCAACATGGGCTGTTGCAAATGCTATAGATTGCTCTCCACAAATGGACAGCAAGATCCTATTGCTGAAATAACAGCCATACATTTCACTACACACAGAGAAGTCAAGCTGGTGCCTGCCTAGAGCCTTCACCTCTACTGGCTAGTGCAGTACAGGAAGGTACTCGACATGCTCACAAAGGACAAACATAAATGACAGCCCAGCTAGGAAATCTTTGATCTACAATGGTGTCCTACCTGAAGATACACTAGTACAATTGTGGCACACATCTTATGGGAGTAGCCAACCTATATCTGATTTGATTTCAGGTTCACTCCATGAGATGAAACCCATAGCTGAATGTAGCAGAAATTTTAAAAGGTCTTATTAGTAAAAACAAATCTGGAGCCAGGTATTAGGGTGAATGCTGGAAGATCAGACAAGCAGAACAAGTCATGTCTTCCTCACCTAACCAATGCCTCAGCTGATCCTGTTTCCTCAGACTGGAAGCCTCTCAGTCCTCATCCAGAATGAATCTCAGCTGAACTGTTGCTCAGAAGCCTAAAAGCTTAACCAGCGTCTAGTTCCTCATCCTCACACCTTAAATACCTTTCTGCTTTTTGCCATTACTTCCTGGGATTAAAGGCATGAGTCACCATGCCTAGCTGTTTCCAGTGTGGCCTTGAACTCACAGAGATCCAGGTGGATCTCTGCCTCTGGAATGCTAGGATTAAAGGAGTATGTGCCACTATTTTCTAGCCTCTATATTTAGTGGCTGTTCTGTTCTCTGACCCCAGATAAGTTTATTAGGGTGCATAATATTTTGGGGAACACAATATCACCACACCTGAAGCTGCTTGGATGAACAAGAAAGAATGTGAGACTAGATATCCCAGGAACCTAGGAGAAAACCAAATACTGCCATTCTACAAAAGAAACACATAGCAATAAAAATGACTCCTAATGACATTCTGCTATATTCAGAGATCGGTGCCTTCCTCAGCCATCATCAGAGAAGCTTCCTCCTATAGCATATGGGAACAAATAAAAAGACTTACAACCAGATATGAGAGAGAGAGAGAGAGAGAGAGAGAGAGAGAGAGAGAGAGAGAGAGAGAGAGAGGAGGGGGAGAGAAAGACCTTAAAATACTCAGCCCTGAACAGTATGCCCCCATCAGATTCCCACCCCAGGGCTCAGAGCTGCAGAACAGTAAGCAGAAAGAGTGTAAGAGTCAGATGAGATAAAGGACACCAGGGGAAAAAAGCTTCTAAACATACCAGGACCGAAGCACATATGAACGCACAGACTGAGGCAGCATGCACAGTGTCTGCACAGGTCTGTACCAGGTGAGGTCCTAGAACTGAAAGGTGAATTGGACAAATACCCTTATCCCTAATCCAGAAGATATCTCCAACTGATAGCCATTGAAAATCTAGCTTCCTTTAAGGGAGTTTCACTGGAGAAACAAACTATCCTTAAGGATAGGCTGCATGCCCAGCAGCAGATGGCCAATAGAAAGGGAACTCAAGGGCACCTTTGGAAGTTCCTTGTATTATAATGTGTCATGGCTTTTTAAAATCTTATTTATTTTTATTATTATTTTTACTTTACATTTATTTATTTATTCTTACCCTATAGGATTTTGCATACATACTATACTTCGAGTTTTTGTTTTTTATGGGATTCCTGAATGTGCAAACATAATATTTCTCGGTATCTGTATCTGTTTCTTGTGCCTTCTCTTAGGTTCCTTTTCTTCTGTTCATTTTGTTCTGTTCTGATTTGATTTATTTTATTTCATTTCACTATTATCCCTTAAAAACCTGTTTGTTTTCTAACAAGAGACAAAAAGAAGGTGGGAGAAACTGGGAGTAGAGGAAGAGGAAACCATAGCAGAGTTATGAAAAATGAGAAAAATTTCAATAAAAGAAAAATACAAACAAAATAATCAAAGTTAAAGTTAAAATAGACTAAAAGTAGAAAACACAAAAATGTATTTCTAATCAACAAAGGTTCTATAATTAAAAAATAAGTATACAAGAATATGGTTAAAATACCCATATGATTGCACTGTCTTTGACAAACACAGATACCAAGATGCCAATGTAGATACCATTCATGCTGAAGCATAAAAACTAAAAATGGAACTGAAAAGGTTGTAAGAAACACATGATCACATAAAGAATCAAATACAGTTTGTAATTCAGAAGAAGAATGCAAGGAAAGGCAAAACAATACATGAAGAAATGACCAGCTATTCTCTTACAGATAAATAGTAAATACATAAAATATTTTAAATGTAAACAATTTAAAATTTATGGCAATACAAAAACTTCAAGTGCCTATATAAAGATTTAATGAAACTTGTATATGACAACACTAAAACTTCTATATATTACTGCAAGAAGCTATGGGAAGCCAAAAATAAATCCAAGAGTATACCATGACTCTGAACTGAAGTGCTCATTGTTGCAATGACATTATCTCAAAATTGTCTAAAGATTCAGATGAATCCCAATAAAATTCCCAGCACAGGTGTGGGAGTGGGTGTAAATTGGCAAGGACTCCTTTTGTTACCATAAGAAAGACAGCAGAAAAAAATAACAAATGATTTGTAGAAAAAGTGCACAAGATCTAAATGTCCAAATATCACATTAACATACAAAATGCTCAGCCACTAGCTATCAGGGTGAAGCAAATCAGAGTCAGAATAAGATGCACTATACACGTGGCTACAGTGAATAAGTGAAGATAAAAATATCAACTCAGATGGATTGTGCTGGCAACTCTCCTAACCAATTGAGGGCAGGTTGTTATCAACAGTCTGTCCAGCTTCTGCTAAAGCTATCAAGTTTATAACCTTGTATTTATTAATGCTAAAACTTAAACTCAATAAAACTGTGGTTGCTATGTTTACAAATACTTCAAAATACAAAAAAATAATGTGAACCATAATAATGTTCATCATACTCCTATTCTTGATATTCCCAATTTTTAAATAATAAAGGTCATCAATTGAAGGCTGATGACACATGATACATACACTCAATGTCATAAACTACAAAGTAATGAAAACAGTTGATGTAAGGTTACACAGCTGTGTGGGTGAATCATTTCACACTGAACAAAAGAAGAGTGACTTCCTTTCTACAATGAATAAATTTATAAATGAAGCATAGTGATTCTATTCACATAGTATTAAACTCAAGCAGAATTAAACCATCATATAAAATCCAGCACCATAGACTTCCCTGGTCTGTGGCCAGCATCCCATTGGAGAAGCTTCTCATGGGCTCAAAGTCACCTCCTGCCAGTCCTAGATGCTGGAGATAAGTACATGCTCACTTTGTGGTGTGTGTGTGTGTGTGTGTGTGTGTGTGTGTGTGTGTGTGTGTACACCAGTGCGCATGCATGTGTGTGTACATATATATCATGAAGATATTTGTTAGAAAACCATTTGGGGAAATAATGTTTCTCATTAATTAAATAAATTCACATCTTTTTAAGTGAAGTGTTTTTGTAGTAACACACACTGAGCTACATGATCACCTGAAAATCCACCTATTTTTAGATACATAAGTCAAGTTACTGTTTTGTACCGCCACTTTAGAAAAAGAAGCAGCATATTTAATATGTGTGTGCTTATCTCCCATGTCACCCTGGACTTCTATCTTCCTACTCAAAATGTCAACCATCATTGGGGTAAATGTCATTGACAGACAAATGTTCTCTCAACAAATTTCTCTGTGCCATGAATAACTAAAATGGAGTCATTTTTGTTTTTTAATATTACCTAGAATGTCAGTTTCAAACTGGAGTCACTGTGTCATGTGCAGCTAAAATGTTTCTACTTCACAGCATTGTCACATATATTAATACTAATATTGGCTTTCTATATTACTAATATACTTTATGGAATATAAGGGTTGATACTGCCTTTTAAGATAGCTTAGATATCTAAAAAGGATGCCAATGTGTTAATAGAGGTCAAAGCTGACCATATCATTAAAAATACCATTGGTGACTAATGACATTATACACAATGTCTATCCAATTTTGGACTCTGAAGTATCCTACTTTATTGCTCTGAAAATCCTCCATTCTCCATCTTCCACGCTATCAGAATACTATGATTTTAAACCTGGCGATAAGGAAGTTCCCAGGAATCCACAAGGGTGACCCCAGATTAGACTACTAGCAATAGTGGAGAGGGTGCCTGAGCTGGCCTACCCCAGTAATCAGATTTGTGGATACTCTAACTGACATCATAGAGCCTTCATCCAGTAACTGATGGAAGCAGATGCAGAGATCCACAGCCAAGCAACAGGCCAAGCTCCAGGAGTTCAGCTGAAGAGAGAGAAGAATTCTGTGAGCAAGGGGCATCAAGATCATGATGGGGAAACCTACAGAGACAACCAAACCAAACTAGTAGGAACTCATGAACTTTAGACCAACAGCTGTGGAGCCTCCATGGGACTGGTCTAGGCCCTCTGCATAAGTGAGATAGTTGTGTGGCTTGGTCTGTTTAAGGAGTCCTTGGCAGGAGGATCAGGATCTATCCCTGATGCATGAGCATGGCATCACAGTCCTGATGCAGGGGGGGAGGGGCTTAGTCCTGCCTCAACTGAATGTACCAGGCTTTGCTGACTCCTCATGGGAGGCCGTACTTTTTTGGAGGAGGGAATGGGGGAAGGGTTGGGAGAAATCTTGAGGGGAGCAAAAGGAGGGGTAAGAGGAGGATCTGTGGTTGCTATGTAAAAGGAATAAAACATTTGTTAATAAAGAAAAAAGAATAAAGATAATCCACTGAAGTCATTGAATTAGTGGTAATACCAAACAAAATAAATTGAAGTTATAATGAACTAATGCTTCAATCTATGAAGAAAAACCTGAGTTTCTATAGAGGCATAGGAAGCAATGCTTATATTCTAGGTCATAGACGTTTTACCCAACAAATATAAATATGATTTAAGTATTGATGTCTTCCTGTAACTTCGTATAAAGCCTAAGCAATAACATACTCAGATCTGAGCACTTGAGGTAGGTTTGATTACTGTCTCCTTAAAAGACTGACAGTGTAAGACCACAGTGGTCTATGGGACACCTACAAGAAGAATGAAAATTCAAATATTGGAAATACAAACACTGTCTTCTTTAAAATTATCTCAAGAACAGAGGTAGGTGGGGGGAGAAGAAAGGAGAGAGGGAGGAAGGGAGGGAAGGAGGAAAGGAGGGAGGAGGGAGGAGGGAGAATGAATTGTTTTCTGCTTATGTCTACCCCTTAAAAACATGATCCCTCCTCACATGGCATTTGGGTTGACATCAAGACTATATAATAAAAGATACTGAATCCAGATCTAAGCCAAACTTTGATTATGAGGCCCCAGGAGTTGAGAAACAAAAAGAGAAAGAAATTTCTTCTGTCTCCATTGAAGCTGGCTTTCACAGCAGCCAAAGTCATTTCCCCCCATATTTGGAGAAGCGATGCAAAGCTGACACTCAATCCTGCAGACTAATCTCAACTTTCAGCACTGTCTCCAGACAGTTTTAAAGTTGCCAAACTGCCTTGATTCCATGTCTAGGGAACGTTCTTTAAGCTAGGCGGTCTGCTATGTCCTCTGCTTTATTTAATTCATCCTGGGGCATGGAGGTGGAATATGTAACATCTACAGAATACAAATAGCTATCAGTATGAGCATGTTCTTCCCTCCTTTGTAAAGTCATTTGCTAAAAAACAGAGTCATTAGTAGAAAAGTCAACTTTGTATTAAAATGGAAGCACAAGAAAGAATAATAACTTACACCTCCCTTACCATCTTTAGTCAGCTCTCAACACTGGGCCCGCAGATGGACTTAACATTAGAAACACACTCAGCATAAATGTTAATGGGCCAAAGAAGGACAGGAAAGGCGGCAACCATCATTTTTCTTTATACTCGGGAGTTTGTACTAAAGCCAAAGCACTTAGTCCTCTAATAGTTGGGTGCGAAAATTGTCAGAGCAGGGGTTAACATGCCCACCACCAAAAAGCCTGTGGTAGGGAATTAGGAAAGAATTCTGGTGATATTAACAGGTACAGAAATGCATTTCTGGAGGCCAGAGAGAAGTTGGGTCCTTAGAAGGAAATATATGGCAAGGACCATTGTAAAATGCCATCAGACTTGATTCCCTTGCAAGCCCCAACTTGCTTCTGACCCCTGCTGTTTCCTAAAATGCTCACTGGACTCATCATATTCTTTCCTTGCCTGAGATACCTATGCTCCTTTGTAGACTGACTTGTGGTACCTAGTCATGGTCCTACTTTCCAATGATTATCACTTCTTCATCTTGGCTTTCAAGCCCCATCCCCATGAAGCCTGACTCTGTGAGGCCAGGTGTGCATGCACCTGGGGCCACCTCTCCTTGCTACATAGTTCTATACCAAGCATTCTTTGCGATTATCTGGGGAGCAAGTGTGACTGCTCGTGATGACACTGCTTGAATAAGAGGAACATCCCACCATCTTTAGGACACAGAAAAATAGAGAACTCTTTTTTTTTTTTTTTTTTTTTTTTTTTTGGTTTTTCGAGACAGGGTTTCTCTGTGTAGCTTTGTGCCTTTCCTGGGACTCACTTGGTAGCCCAGGCTGGCCTCGAACTCATAGAGATCCGCCTGGCTCTGCCTCCCGAGTGCTGGGATTAAAGGCGTGCGCCACCACCGCCCGGCTAGAGAACTCTTATATCATAGGCCACAGCAGCCATGGACACCAGCAAAATTATCCCCCACCCCAATTCCCTGCCATCATACCACAGGAAATGCATTAGCATTTTAAGAAGAACAGGAGGCTTCATTCTCTCAGCTAAAAAGTAATTTTAACTGGTAGCTTGTGAAAATCAAGGAATTCTCTCCTTTATGTACAGGTGAAGCAGAAAAGCACACAAGAGTTACAAGTTTGAGTGTTCCTTGGAGGAGTGATAGTCACAGTTACAATCTTATTCCTTCTAGGCTCACATACTTGAGCCCAGAACTAGCAGCTCCTTGGGAGGCTGTTTCACTGGGGCCTGTGGAAAATGTCCAGGTCCTAAAATAATTTGGTGATGGACAAGATGAGGGTCAACCACAGAGAGGAGGGTCAGGCCACCATTGGGACCTCAGGCTTGTCCCACAGATCCTGTGAACGGTGGCTAATCATGTTCTTCCTCTTTCTGGAATAGGGAAGGGTGAGTAGAGGAAGGGAACCTATGAGGTTCACACAGGGTTCAGGGGTGCAGGAAGCCTCAGCCTCCCTTTGCTGGGTCTGACTGTCCTTCCTCTGTGTGTGGATCCCTGCTGCTGTACCTCCTGAGGAAGACCCAGTGACATTGCCAAGAACCCAGGCAAGAGAGCAGACCCTTGACAAAGGCATTTTGATGCATAGATATTTTGTTTGGACAGCCTAGTGAACTTTCATTCTTTGATGCATATGATTTATTTTTATAAGAACGTTTTCTCAATCCCAACAGAGGCACTAAAATGCCTTTTGTCAAGTAATATGGCAGAAAAAACCTGAAGAAAAGATTGATGCACTCTGGAAAATGATGAGTTAGTGTTCTCAATATACAAATAGCCACCATGAATGAACTAGAAATGTTTATACACTGTTTTAACCTAGGCCATTTTGTAAAGGAGGAAATGCGACACCCTCCATCTGCCTGGCTGAAATTAAGTAACTCACATAAAATTAACACAGTAAGTGTCAAAACCAGATGGGGTGGTTCTAGCCCCCATGCTTAAGCCACCACCCCACTAGAGAGAGAGCGCGTGCGAGTGCACAGACCCTATTCTACACATTTGTTTGAAGTTGACCAACTAAATATCCTTATTAGTCAAGTCTAATTAAGGTCAGAATTCCTCATATAGAATGTTTTGAAAACTCAATGGGAAAAGATAAGTATGTAAATATCTTTGTTAACAAAATAAATAAATTACCAACTACCTTAAGGACTCATTGCTATAATTTGAACATCTGTATCCCGCCCAGATTCATATATTGAACACCCTCCCCAAAGTGATGATATTAAGGAAGTGGTACCTCTTGGAGGTAGATAAGTCTTGAAAGCTGTGCCCTCCTGGATGGGAACAGGGCCCTTGTCTGAGGTCTGGGAGAGTTTGCACACGACTTTTCCCTTGGAAGGAGAGTGATGAGGTGCCCCCTGGGAGGTATAATCTTCTGCAAACGCTGAACCTGCTGTCACCATGACCCCATGGGTCTGGCTTCTCCTAGGGATATATGTAGTGATTTTTTTCTGTCATATAGGTTATCCAGATTTGAATATTTGTTATAGTGGCATGAACAGACTAAGCCAGACATGGCTGTTTCTACATAGAAGCTCTGCCTACTCAGGGTGCTGAATAGAGAAGAGCTCTACAGATGACTGAGCCAAAGT
Source organism: Peromyscus maniculatus bairdii (assembly GCF_049852395.1). NCBI lineage: Eukaryota > Metazoa > Chordata > Mammalia > Rodentia > Cricetidae > Peromyscus > Peromyscus maniculatus. The sequence continues at coordinate 70,732,958 of NC_134870.1, read as the reverse complement.
AGGATCTCAAAGTCCACTGTCAACCATTGCACAGTCTTCTCTGTCTGCAAGCAGGACTTGAAATCTCCAGGCTCATGGAAAAGAAAATTGGTGTTAAGCTGCTTTTCCAAAGGACCCAGTTTGAATGGTAACTCACAATGCTCTGTAAGTTTAGTTCGAGGGGATCTGACCCTCTCTTCTGGCATCTGTGGGCAGCAGGTATGCACATAGTGCATGATACACATGCAGGCCCAACATGTATATATAAAAAACACTAAAATTGAAAATTTGAATTGTGGATGAAGCATCCAAAACATGAACCCATAGGGGCATTCCTGAACCAAACTAAGTCAGTTACTATAAAGGCAGAATAATTTTGCTATAGTTGTCTTGACTTAACTTTTTATAATGTTGAATCACATCTCTTCTTATTATTAATAGAGGACAAACTTTCAATTAGGAGAAGCATATTTTAATTTTCTTTGCTGTATTTTTTATTGGCAGCCCATAACCTGCTATTTCTGGCTTTAAATCTCTTTAATCACAGTCTCTGTGTAGCCCAATTGGTCTTGAACTCTTAGTGATCTTGCTAAAGTCTCTTAAGTACTGGACATACCTTTGTGAGTCAACAAACCTAGATCTAAAGAACACTTCTTAGACCTCAAAATGTTTACATGAGGCAACCAGGACAATGAAGTTATGTACTGATGGCACTTTCCCTAGGGATTGATACCATTTTTATAATGACCCTATTGGTGTGAGTGAAAACATCCTTGTTTTAGGTACAGTTGGGTGATCAAATCTAATCCTTTTGCTAAACCACAGACATGCTGAAAATGTAATGGCATTGAACCAGAACCAGAGTTTCAGAATTTAAATTCTTCCATTCCCCCTTGTGGAAGGAATTGATATGGAGGATGTATCGGTACAGGAGGGCTAAATACAGGGAGTCCCTGAATGCCATATGTGCTAATTCACTGGAGAAAAAAAACTCACTCCAGGTCTTTCAATGTATAAGATTCTATATATTATAATAAAACACTAAGTTACTCCATGAAGCTTTGTGCAGTTTAAAGCATATATCTTTACCCATTTCCTCCCTTCCTGTATGGTGACTATATAAACCAGGCTTCAATATATGGAATTATTAGTATGAACAACATCTATGGATCATTTCAGGTTCTTTAGACCAGAGAACAGAAGTGACTGATCATATAGGTTTTAGGTAAAAATACTCAGGAGCATACTCAACTTTTACATGGGCTTAGGAAGAACACTTCCTGAACGCCAATGCTGAGGTTTCTGACCTCAAGCCCCAGAACCAATGAATCAGAAACTTGTCAGGAACTCCTCAATCTGCCAGTCTCTCTGGGAAGTTTCCAGCAGGGCTAGTCCATAGCAGTAGAGTGGTTCTGGAAAATGCTGGCTCGTTTCATTAGCCCATTTATTGACTGGCAGTTTTGGAATGTGAGGTGTTTAATGGCTACAGTTCTTTATATATTCTAGACACTAAATATCTTTTTGAAGTCTAGCTGGCAAAGATTTTCTTCTATTCTTGGAATAAATGAGATGGTCAATAAGTGTTTTAGAAGATGTTCAACATCTTTTGTCATTAGACGTTCTGTGTCACCAGTTAAGATGCTATCATCATGATTTGAATCACAGGGATTCCCTGTTTAAGTAACAAATTACTAACATATCTTGTTATTGCTGCATTATTCACAATACCAAAGAAAGGGAAACTGACTGGGTGTCTACTAACATGATGACTGGATAAAAAAATGTGAATGTGAGAAATTTTATATATATTATATATTATAAAATTTAATCTTTATTTGCATCTATATATGGTGAAATTATTAAACTGTAAATAAATATGAACTTGTTAAAATTTCAGGAAAATGTATGGGAGACATATTTAGGTAATCCAGACTCAAAGAGACAACTATCAATGCCCTATCTTATATGCTGACCCTAGCTTTTAATGTTTATGTATATATGTGGGTGTGACTGTGGCTACAGCCTGTGAAACTGGAAAGGGGACCATGAAAATGGAGAAAAGCGTCATTGAGGAAGAGGAAAGGATGGTGGAACACATGAGACATGCAAGCAGGAAGAAAAGGAAACAAGAATGGAGATGGAGAGGTGAGGGGGGGAAGCAACAAAAGCCAACTTAGCTTGAAAATCCATAATAAAACCTAATAATGCGCATGATGGATTTAAAAAATAATTATTTTAAAAGGAGTTGTCCTAAATAACCTGTAATAAAACTCCTGTGGATCTCAATCAGGCTGCAACTGCCTATAGAGAAATACTGACTTCACCTTCTCCAACACATATCAAATGGTGCCTACTGAACTCTATGTGAAAGCTGATGACACCTTGGGAGACAGGCTTGGCTTCTTCTATGCAGCATAGAGAACTCTTTGGAACAGTGTGGTTCTCCTGCCAAGTTCCTAACAGACATCCTGGCCAGTGTTCTTCATTTGGCAGCTCACCGTTCCTGCGACAGCAACTTTGCCCATTCTTAAGCTTGATACAGGATACTAACATCATATTCACCTAACAATAGAGAACCATGTGTCACACAATTCAAGATCTCTTGTGTTCTACACACAGAAAAGTAGATTAGTCACGTTGTCCTTCAGAATTGCCCATCATTTTTAAGCTAACATTAAATTTCCTTTCACATGCAATAACTTTAACTCTGAATTATAGAGTCACTTGGAATTATATCTTTTGGAGATCAGTTCTCTGTCAGATGTGGGGTTGGTAAAGATCTTTTCCCATTCTCTAGGATGGCATTTTGTCTTATTTACTGTGTCCTTTGCCTTACAGAAGCTTTTCAGTTTTCAGGAGGTCCCATTTTGTTTTGTTTGGTTTTCTCTGTGTACCTCTGGCTGTCCTGGAACTCACTCTGTAGTCCAGGCTGGCCTTGAACTCACAGAGATCCACCTGGCTCGACCTCCTGAGTGCTGGAATTAAAGGCATGTGCCACCACCGCCCGGCCAGGAGGTCCCATTTATTAATTGTTGCTCTCAGTGTCTGTTCTATGGGTGTTATATTTAGGCAGTGGTCTCCTGTGCCAATGCATTCAAGGCTACTTCCCACTTGGTCTCCTGTCAGGTTTAATGTAACTTGATGTCTTTGATCTACTTGGACTTGAGTTTTGTTCTTGGTGATAAATATGGATCTATTTGCATTCCACTACATCCAATTCTGCCAGCACCATTTGTTGAAGATGCTTTCTTTTTTTTAATTGCACAATTTTGGTTTCTTTGTCAAAAATAGGTGTGTGGATTTTTGTCAGAGTTTTTGATTCAATTCAATTGACCCATGTGTCTTTTTATGCCAGTACCAAGCTGCTTTTATTACTATAGCTCTATGGTAGAGCTTGAGGTCAGAGATGGTGTTGCCTCAGGAAGTTCCTTTATTGTACAGGATTGTTTTGGCTATCTTGGTTTTTTTTGTTTTTCCATATGAAGTTGAGTATTGTTCTTTCCAGGTCTGTGAAGAACTGCATTGAAATTTTGATGGGGATTACTTTTGGTATGATTGCCATTTTTACTATGTTAATCCTACCTATCCAAGAGCATGGGAGATCTTTCCATTTTTTGATAACTTCTTCAATTTCTTTCTTCAAATACTTAAAGTTCTTGTCATACAGGTCTTTCACTTGTTTGGTTAGAATTACCCCCAAGATATTTTATGTTATTTGTGGCTATTGTAAATGGTGTTCTTTCTCTGGTTTCTTTATCATTCCACTTAAAATATATAAAGAACACAAGAAACTAGACATCAAAATATCAAATAATCCTATTAAAATGTGGGATACAGATCTAAACAGAAAATTCTCAACAGAAAATCTCAAATGGCTGAAAGACATTTAAGAAATTGCTCAACATCCTTATTAGTCATCAGGGAAATGCAAATCAAAATGACTCTGAGATACCATCTTATACCTGTCAGAATAGCTAAGATCAAAAACACTGATGACAGCTTATGTTAAAGAGGATGTGGAGTAAGGGGAACACTTCTTCACAGCTGGTGGGAGTGCAAACTTGTACATCCACTTTGGAAATCAGTATGGCAGTTTCTCAGAAAACTGGGAATCAATCTACCTCAAGACCCAGTAATATCACTCTTGGGCATATACCCAAAGGATGATCAATCATACCCCATGGACATTTGCTTGACTATATGTATAGTAGCATTATTTGTAAGAGCCAGAACCTGGAAAAAACCTAGATGCCCCTCAACCAAAGAACTGTTAAAGAAAATGTGGTACATTTACACAATGGAGTATTACTCAGCCGTAAAAAAAAAAAAAAAAAAAAAATGACATCATGAAATTTTCAGGCAAATAGATGGAACTAGAAAAGAAAATCATCCTGAATAAGGTAACCTAGACCCAGAAAGACAAACAAGATATATATTCACTTGTAAGTGAATAGTAGATGTAAAACAAAGGATAACCAGGCTAGAATCCAGAGCCCTAGAGAAACTAGGTAGCAAGGAGAACCTTAAGAGGGATGCATGGATCGCCCTGGGAATGAGAAATAGATGAGATTTTCTAGGTAAACTGTGTGCAGGGGTGGAGAGGGGATGGTACGGGGGTGGGAGTGGGGCATGAGGGATTGGAATGCTTGAGTTAGGGGAGGGGTGGAAAGGGAAAGCAAGGAAGATGTCTTGACATAGGGGGCCATTATGGGGTTAGGGAGAAACCTAGTGCCAGGGAAACTCCCAGGAACCCACAGGGATAACCCCAGCTAAGACTCCTAGCAATAACAGAGAGGGTTCCTGAACTGGCTTTCTCCTGTAATCAGATTGGTGACTACCCTAACTGTCATCATAGAGCCTTCATCCAGTAACTGATGGAAGCAGATGGAGAGATCCATAGCCAAGAACTGGGCTGAGATCCAGGTGTCCAGCTAAAGAGAGGGAGGAGGGATTATGTGAGCAAGGGGCAGGGGGAAACTCACAGAGGCAGCTGGCCTGAGCAGCCTGAAGAGGCTGACCCTAATATCAACGAAGGAGTGCAACAGCTACAAGATAGATGGATGTGCCTGCAAGAGTGAGGGCAATCAGGCAAAAGCATCCTTCCATGTCCTTTCTCAGGATTGCTAACAGAAGGCACAGCCTACGTTTAGGGTACATCTTTCCTACTTCAAATGATTTGATCAAGAAGTCTCTAAAATGAATTCTCAGCAGCTTGTATTTTAGTTGACTCCAAATCCAGTCATGTTGACAACCAAAATAATATGTGACAACAACTGATTGTGTAGTAAAAGTGTAACAATATTTTTTTCTTATACCTCACATTCCTTGTTTCCTTAGTCAGAAATTGTTGGGTGCAGGTTTCTCTGTAACAGAAAAGGTTCGGTCTAGCCTCTTACCAAGTGACTTGCTTGTCTCCCCTGGAATGGTAGCATGGAAGGGTGTTATTAATAGTCTCTTCAATAGCATGGTTAAACAGTAAACTGTGCAGTATTCATTTCAGCCTTGCTTAAGTAACCTGTAGCCTGCTGAAGCCATGAGACCATGATGCAATGATTAGTGTCCCTGCAGAAGGAGGCTGCCTGAGAAGTAGCCTTAGGTATTATTTCAGCTCTTTGGTGAACATTTAAGTGGGACATACATATCCTTTCCTAGTCTTCATCTTTTCTGTGAAAGCCTTCTACAGACATTTCCCGAGACTTTGTTATGACCATTGTGCTAATCTTGTTAATTAAGTTCATGCCCCATACCTGTGACAATATCTCTGTGAAGAAAATAGAACACATAAGTAATGCCACCAAGTCTCCTACCTAGGAAATTGCTTTCCTTTCTGCTGTTTTTAGTGGAGTTGTTTTCTTAAACATTCACTTACTATATGGGGCCACCACCTTGAGAGGATCCATCTTTTTGCCCTTAGTTATTTGGAAATAAAGATTTCAGAAAGCCATGAGTAATGTGTGTTTGCTCAGTGAAAGGTATTATTAAAACAATAATGAGTGCTATGGAAGTCTACATACATTATTAAAATTTGCACTGATGCACTGAAGAATTTCTATCAGAAAGCGCAGTCTATTTTCCCATGCCTTGATCTGCACTATTATTATCCTTGTTAATGAACAGCATGGTTGAAATGGCTTTAGGTGATGAACACATATCCTAAGAATTCTTGAATAGTCTATTCTTGCATTCCTATGAACTTTGAACTATGAATGTAAGAAGGCTTGGCTTAACCTCCTAATGAGAGACATGGAGTCCAGTCACCTCTATCACCCCAGTTTCTAGTCTTCAGTAGCCAGACATATGAGAGTATTCTAAAGAACTCAGCTGAAAGATGACTTCCCCAAGGATTGTTGATACATGAGCTGTGTGTGTGTGTGTGTGTGTGTGTGTGTATACATGTGTGTATGTGTTGTAATGCTTGAATAGACCACAGAACCCCAAACATGTTAAGCAAGCACTATGCTACTAAGTCACATCCACAGAGTACCTTACTTTGTAGCTCAGCTTGGGCTTGAAATATGATGTAGCTCATACTACACTGGAATTTGAGACCATGGTGCTGCCCTTAGCACTCAGATTAGGGGTGTACATCATTACATCATCATGCCTGGTCATTCCGTAGCTTCCAGTGTTCTTTGAACACCACTAGATCTGCTTGATCTCATAAATCGAGAAGCAAAGGACTGGGACTATAGATGGCTCGGTGGTTAAAAGCATGTCCTGTTCTTGACAAAGACATGAATTTGGTACCTAATACCCATGTCAGGCAGCTCACAACCGCCTATAACTCTAGCTCCAGGGGGTCTGACACTCCCTTCTTGCATTTGTGTGCCCATGTATATATATCTACACACAGACACACAGAAGTACACACAATTAAAATTTAAATAAATATTTTTAACAGTAGTAGAGAAACCCATGCCTATTTTAGAGCCTTAATTTCATCTGTTCCTTATTCAAAGCTGGCACCAAGTAAACAGATTATGTTAGCAGGCAATTTTACTCTAGAATTCGCAGAGGAATATAGATGTTAAGCTTCTTTCTGAGGAGGGACAAACACAAGACACACAATTTGTTCTTCACATCAATAGAAAAATTTTAATGGGCCCCAGACCACTAAACTCCAAAACTCTTCCTCAAAGTCAGTGATACCTGAAGTTTTATGGGCTTGATTTTCTACCTTCTGGATGGCATACATACAAATTATTATAATACCTCACTCAGCATTTTCTACATGGTCATTATCATTTCCAAGCTGAATGATACAATTAGTGTTGTAGATTAGAATTATACCCTACACAATGAAAATAATCAAAATTTCCTAAGCTAAATTGTAACAAGGACTTTATGTAGTCTAGGGTAAGGCAGTGAAGGTATATTGTAATCTGAGTCAGATAAATGCATATCATTTACAGGACTTTTGCTGTTGTTGTCCTTGTGTGTAAACTAAAAAACAATCATCAGGAAATTGCTGAAAAGCAGACATGAGTTTTGTTTGTTCAAGTAAAGTGGGGGTTTTCTAAAAACCGAAATACTTGTAAAATAGCATCCATGTTTGGAACTGCCGTCAGAATTGTGTGAGGAAAAATGATTTTCTAGAGGGATTCCTCAATTCTTTCTCTTTGTTGTGCCCTTTGCTTTCTAAGCAAGTGTCTATGATCATTTCCTCACATAAACCCAAGTAAGCTGACAATGTTGGCCTTCTTGAGCAAATGGAACTTTCTTCCTGATCAGAATTTGCTCTTACCTTCTTGGGTTCAGTCAGAATTTGAACCTAATTATGGTTGAAGGAAGGTGGAGGAGATGATCAGTATTTCTCTATAAAGTGACTGGGTGAGATTCTTTAAGCCAAGCAGGGGACGCAGTACTGCTTCTGATAGCAGGAGGCTTGACTCATTTTGGAGTAGCGACAGTACTGAGGTTTAAGTGAAAATCACCCATCTGTGATTTCTAATGTCCCACCATTTCTTAATGTTCTACCTTCAAGAAACTTGTTTGTTATGTGCATACAATTTGAACACAAATTCATTCATTGCAGAATTAAGTTTCAGTTGGGTTTTAGATAATTGTCCTGATGGCTACAAGAAAAATAGAATTCCTTCAAGATATTAATTCAAGTCACAGGCTCTTGCTCATGACCACCCAGACTCTTGTGTTTATCCCATCCCTTGAATTTAAAACCCCTATTTTCTCTTTAGAAATAGCCAGTTCCTGTCTACATTCTTTATTTCCACCATAACCTTCTAATACTATAACTATTGCTACCAAGCTTCTGAAAGGCTTGCCTTCTATAGGCATATAACTCGAGAAAAGCAGAGGCAATCATATAAATAATGGTTTTCCTAGCCTTGACCCATTTTGCACTGATGTTATAATTATGGCTAACGTCCATTATAATCACGCCAGAGAATCAGTCACCTCACAGTTTCTCATACACAGAGGTTTATTGCCCTAGAGCCACTTCCCATGTTTTTAAAACTCTATTGAACCTCAGTGAAAAGACATAAAGCACTACAAATACACAAAGTGGACTGTGGTAAGTCAAGGATAGGAGCTGAATTATTGAAAGAGAGTGGAAGCACAGGCCGGGAAATGACACAACAGGTCTTGTCTAAACTGCTATCATAGAAAGTTTCAAGACTTAAAATTTCCTGAGAATATGAATATTGTATCAAATCTCTTCATTCTCAGGGGTGAACTAAGTGTTTGTCCAGACCTCCACTAACACATTACTGTGAGTTACTCATGTGTTAGTGAATCTGGCTGAAGCCACACACAAAAGATAGTCTGTTTCTAATTATTATGACTTTCTTTGACAAACACTTACCTGAAACCCTATATGTTTAAGAAAAAGAATGCTGGAAAAGGCATCTTTCTTGTCCCTTCTACATTGCAGAAACACCATGGAATGAAATAACAGTGATACCAGTTTGTGCCAAAGTCTAGCACAATGGCCTGTCACATGATCTTTCACATGAGAACCCTCTAAATCATGATTTACAAAATAGATCTGTCACCCTTCACTTTGCACTGAGTTTATTTTATCTTCCTAAATCTTACCCATGCATACACACTGAAAATGAACTATTTTCCTGGCCACATTCCTTGGTTACTTTACTCTCCAGTCCAACCTTTCCAGAGAGAAAGAGAGAGTAAGACTCTCAATCATCCTAGAAATCAATGATGATAATAACGTTTTAGTCTTCAGTGATCAAAATAATGCTGAACATGCAAACTGATATATGGAGCATGGTTTAGAATTTCTCTGCCTAGTATCTGGCTGTGGGTCTCTTAATCATTTTGTTGAGTTTTTGTTTTGTTTTGTTTTGTTGACCAATATTTGATAGTGTTGGATTTTACCCTAGGTCTCTGGGCTATCTAATCTCTTGTTCTTAGTTACCCAAACAGTGTTGGGTATGTGTTCCTTCTTGTGGAATGGGCCCTAGGTCAAATCAGACATCTGTTGGCTACTCCCACAAATTCTGTGCCGCCATTGCCTTAGCATGTTGTGTAGGCAGGACAGATTGTAGGTCAAAGGTTTTGTGGCTGGGTTGGTGTCCACATTTCTCTTTTGGCAGCCTGCAAAGAATCTGCACCAAAGAGACTAGAATATAGGGGTAAGTGTTGCATGAATCCTAAATGGTCTTATAACAAAATCCCAGAGCCAGATATCAGAGAGAATGCTGAAAGATCAGAGAAGTATAGCAAGCCACAGCCACCACCTCTTCCCTCACCAACTCCTTAGCCTGAGAAGACATGAGTTCCTGTCTCCTCCTGCCTTATATTCCTTTCTCTACGCAGTCATATCACTTCCTGTTTCAACCTTCCTAGTGCTGGGATTACAGGTGTGTACCACCACTGACTGGCTTTGTTTCTCCTTTAGATTGGATTAATTTCATGCAATCCAGTGTGGCCTTGAACTCACAGAACTCCAGACAGATCTCGCCTCTGCCTCCCGAGTGCTAGGATTAAAGGTGTGTGCCACCACTACCTGACCTCTATGTTTAAACTAGTGGCTGGCTCTGTCCTCTGATCTTTGGACAACCTTTTTTGCTAAGAGTACAAACAAAATATCACCACAGGTAAGGGTTCCATGTAGACACCAGCTTGACTTCTCCATGTTCAATGAATTGTGTGGGTATAGAGGTCTCCACCCCTCTAAGCTAAGGAAAGAGGAGATGAAAAGATTGTAAGAGCCACTCTAGATAAAGGACATCAGGGGAACAAGTCCCTCTGAATCAGCTAAGCAAGGAGCATATGAACTCACAGAGACCAAAAGAGCAAGCACATGGCCTACAAGAGTCTGCAGCAGATCCTCTGTGAATATATTATAGCTATTAGCTTACTATTTTTTATGGGACTCCTGGTTATGAGAACAAGTGGGTCTCTGAGTCTTGTGCCTGCTCTTTGGGAACTCTTGCCTTTCTGTTGGATTGCTATATCCAAGTTCATTAGGATAGTTTTTCCTTTATCTTACTGTATTTTATTTTGTCATGCTTGGTTGTGATCTCTAAAAAGCCTTTTTTTTTCTAATGAGAGACAGAAAGGGAGTGGATCTGGAGGGGAGGGGAGGTGCAGAGGAACTGGGAGGAGTAAATGAAGGGGAAATTATATTCAGGATGTATTGTGTGAGAAAAGAATCTATCATTAATAAAGAAAAAATGACAGAATAGTAGTTTCTGTATATCCCTATGCCTGTGTTCTTCTATTCTGGACATTTTTTAAAATTGTTGTACATATAATTACGGTTTGTTTCATATCATTAATAAATTAATATGAATATATTAGTATTATTAAAAAAGAACCTAGTTTAAATTCAACTAGATAGACTCTAGAGTGTTTTATATTCACACAGTTCATCTGGCATGGATTATGAACTAACATGTTAAATGTTCAGACAAGATGATGTCAAAAGTTATGATGAACTAGATTCCTTAATTTAGAATTTCATACTTCTGAATCTGCCTAATATTACTGAAAATGTCCATTAATTACTTTTTCTGCAGAGAATATTTAGCAAGGCATGTAAGTAAGATAGAGAAGATTTTTAATTCATAAATAGTAGTGCAAATAAGAGAGAAATATTGGCAATAATTCTGAAGCTTTAGCCTAACACAATAACAAAAGAAAAAGGAATTTTAAAATCAATCAGCAATGAAAATCATGAGTATAAGAAAAGAAATAATGACACTTTGTAATTGACATATTTTTATTAATGTCATATAAACTTTGCTATCTGGTATGACCAGCCTATCCTATTAGATTCTGCCACACATTCTTCCTTAAATTATGGCTTTTGTGTCACACTAAAAAGTTAGCAGGGAGGAAACGAGGACAAAAATTATTATTCATATTTTGAAGAAGTGAACTCTAGGTCTTAGAATGAAAGGAACTTGTTGGAATAATCACAGCTAAAAAAGCTAGCAGCTTGAAGAAACCAGAGCAGAGCAAACGCCTCTGGGACACATGTTCCAGGAGTGTTCTGATAGGGCATGTTGCGTGAGAGTAACAGGTATGGCCTTGCTGAAGCAAAGGGAAGGTGTGAAAGTGACTGTATTATAACCCAACCCTCCATAGGCCAAGATCTGATAACAAGACTAAGAAAATGATGGAATGCCATTTGCCCTTTCCCATGTCTGCTCTTCTGAGCCAGTGTATTGTTACAGAGGGATACACCCAACTGTTGGCTTAATGTTGGCTTGATGACTCAGGGCTTCAGCTAGCTGCGGAGGAGAGGGGATTAATGGGGCAAAAGAGAAATAACAATGCTGACCTCATTCACAGGTATATAATTAACAAATTAACCATTGTAAAGGACTTTGAAAAAAAAGTATGGTATAAAGGCTAACTAATATTAATACCAAAAGTAATTTTGCATGCTATCTCACATCATGTTCTCAGAGTATTTATCAGACACTCCTGGCCCTGCCTGCCCTAGATGGCGTGTTGGAAACCCTTGCCCGGTATTGAACTCACTTCTTCCACACATGCTTTTGCTGACCTTGAATTCATTTTCTTATTGTTTTTGGTGTCTTAAAATCACATCAACAATGAAAGAAACTCGGGTTTGGTTATTGGTATTGAACCAATTTCTTGGCCTTCACAATCAGCTTTCCATTGTCCATTCTAGGAACTCGAGCACAGGAACCAGGCCATCTGCCAGTGGCTATTCAGAAAAAGCTAATAATTCAGTAACATCCTGTAACTATTTAGCCCTTTTATTTTAGTAAAACATTCTTTGAGCTATTCTTCTACATAAAGCATATAAAGAAGACAGGCCAAGGCTGGCAACTATAGACAGCTGAGGCAGCTGATGCAGTCATGGGTCGAGTTCCTAATAAGACAAGGGGACATAACCAATTCCACAGTATGAGTGAGTACAGTACTTGATACAGCATAGGCTCTCAATAATATTTGCTCAATTAACAAATGTATGAAGAAAATAATAAAAAAGTCAAAATTTATTCAACCACCCAGGACAGGCTTGATGTTCAGGGATAGTTGACCAACACATAATGGATGCCATAGTTTTTATGTATGCTTTTGGTTATAGTTTCATTTTCTTTGAGAGGACATGATTTTATTTTATTTTATTGTTTTGGGAAGCTTGCTGTTGTATTAGGTTTTTGTTTGTTTTTTGAGAACTTAAAGATGAGTGGGTATGGAGGTGGGGGAGAATCTGGAAGGACTTGTGGAAGAGAAGAACATGATCAAAATACATTTAAATTTAAAATTGCTTTCAATAATAAAAATAAAATATAATAATAAAAATGCTTTCAGACAAATGCTCTTTAAATGTCACTATCTGTAACAAAGCAAAGTTCTATCCTGATAAAATATTGTCTAGAGAAACAATTCAAGAGTGAAGCAAGTCCTGCTCCCATTTCACCAATGATCTTCTAAAGCAGCTAGAAGAATGTCAACAAAAGTCCCCTTCTATGGGACTCATACCTATCTACACATATCTTTCAAAAGATGAGAATTGGATCAGACAGTTACCATTATTATCTAAGAGCTTTTATTGAGGCCAATTATGATAACAACTTACATTTGAAATTGCTTTGCCATTTGAAAAGCACTGCCCACTCATTAGTCCATTTGGTCCTTCCAATAATGCTTAGAAGAATGTGTCATCAGTATTCCACATTTTTTTCAGACGAGAAAAACAAGACAGAAGGTTAAGCCACTTGCTCAGGGTTATATAGCTCATAAATGGCAGATCTAGGCTACAAACAAACCTTGCCAGTTTTGAAATATGTGTTCTTTCTACTATTTATGTTGTCTTTCAAAAGTACATGACCCATTTCAGGGAACACTCCTATAAAAATATCAAATTTTCCAACCCTCAGCTGCCTCTGCCCATACTTCCTAGAGTCTGTGTCCCCTCAATTTCACCTGCCTCCTGACCAGGAGCATAGTTAGCTAGTCTACTGGTAATAGACATCTATAAACTTGATCACTTTTTATTTTCAAAGTGAGTATATAAAATTCAATGTTCTGTATAATATTTATTGAAACACAGATATTAATATATTCAAATTTTATCTCCTCAAAGCCTGTTGTCTACTTAAATGCAGACAAATTATTAATGCATATTCCTCGGAAACAGCAAGAGCAGCACTTGGGATGCTTGGATAAAAAGCTGATGAAGGACAGATTCCTGCTTGTGAATTATCAGCATAAAGGACTGGACATTCCAGGGATTTTCCCTGTCATTTCTATCACTCCTGTATATTATGGACTTAAAAGATGCTGCAGTATGTTCCGCTATGAGCATGAATGATTTTTAAAGTTCTCCAGTCCATGCTGAATATCAGTGTTTGGTAAGTCCATCTGAGACAAGCTTGGCTTCAACCTTCTCAATAAGAACCAATGGACCGCCTGAGTAAGAAAAATGTACAATTTCACAACCAAGTTGTACCCAGCTGGAAAAAAACAATGACCTCATTAAATTTGCAGGCAAATGGATGGAACTAGAAAAAAATAATTGTGAATGAGATAACCCACACCCAGAAAGACAATTATAGTATATACTCACTCATAAGAGGATATTAGGAGTGAAGTAAAGAATAATCAACCTACAACCCACAGCCCCAAAGAGGCTAGAGAACAAGAAGGGCCCAAAGAGGGATGTATGTGTTTCCCTGAGAAGGAGAAATAGAAGAGATCTCCTGGGTAAACTGAGGTTGGGTAGAATGGAGGGATGGGAACCTGAAACAAAAGAAAAAAGAACCAATGGAGCAACATGAGTATGTGCTCTCTTCAGACTAGCTACGTCATCTACTAGCCTTGAGCTTCGTCAGTGTCTTCCTCTTACGAGCTGGAGTGTGGACCTTCTGCTCTTCCGTTTCATTGCTTCTGTGCAATTGCTAAAGGTCAGGGTATGGTGTTAGAGCTGCTCATCCCACTCCCAAATTTGCATCCATTAGTTTAGAAAATAAGACACATAAGAAAGAAAGTAACTCAGCCTTAAGAGCCATTGCTGCAAGAGAGATAGCAAAAAAAAAAAAAAAGAAAAAAAAAGAAAGTCAATAGAAGTGAAGCATATCACACTTTTGAGGGAAATGTACCTTCACAAAAACCTGTGACCACTTAAGACTTAGAACAATTTAGCAGCATGAGAAGAAAACAGGGAACGAATGCTAAGCAATCTGTAAGGACAAACCCTCCTACAACTTCAGGTGCAGCCACAGGGGAGCCCTTCAAAGAGGAGTAACCCGAACCAGCGTAGAATTCTTTCTACAAGTGACTAACCAGGGTTGTGTCCACAGTTTTCTTGGCACAAGGACCCTTCTACTATTCATGTTTCCTTCCAAAAATAGATGACCCATCTCGGGAACATTTTCAGAAAAACATCAAATTATCCATCACATTAGTCACCCTCCTAAGGATTGCCCAGCCGGATTTCATAATTGCTGAGCCTCTTTGCAGATGGGAGACTTTTAAAAATAGATTTTGAGTGTGTGTGTGTGTGTGTGTGTGTGTGTGTGTGTGTGTGTGTGTGTGTGTGTGTCTGGGGAGGGGCATATGGAGATCAGATGACACCTTTGGGGCGTATATTCTCACCTTCCACATTGTTGTGGCAGGGTCTCTCTTGTTTCCTCTGCCATGTCGCATACCCAGGGTAGCTGGCTGATAAGCTTCCCTTCTCACCACAGGAATGCAGAGATTACAGATGTGAACCATCTGAGTCTAGCTTTGTTTTTCTTAAATGAGTTTCTGGGGATAAAGCATAGCAAGCACTTTTATCTACCATGCCAAACCTCCCAACCCTGAATGGGAGCATTTACAAGCTATATACTGTCCTTGCCTCCTAAAGACCACTGAGGATGAATGCACAAGTGTGTATGTGTACATGTGTAGGTGTGTGTATGGTGTGTGTGGTGTGTGGTGTGTGTGTGTGTGTGTGTGTGTGTGTGTGTGTGTGTGTGTGTGTGCGCGTGCATGCATGCATGCATGCATGCATGTGTGAGCGTGTATGTAGGATTCAGAGATAAAAACTTTTCCTTAAAGTTTTGGTTGGAACATAGGAGGTGATGCTGGCGACTGATGGAGAGAACTTACATAACCTGAGAGTCTGATGGGGACACACTGATGAAATGGCTCCTTGGGGGCTGTCTCCCATATATATGTCTACAAGAAGGCCAGAAAAGGGAACCTATTCAAAAAAGCCTGCATGGTTATTTTTGCTCCATTCCATCATACAGTAAACTGCCTAAGCATGAAATTACAAAGGGCTGAACTCTGAGTTCTGGCCAGCAGAGCAGAATCATGCACACCAGGCTTGGCCTGACCCAGTTCATGTTTCCTGTCCCCACAGATCACCTAGATCAGAGTGGTTCTATAGCAGAAAGGACAGCAAAACTACAGGATAAAAGGAATCTGGATCCCCAGATCCCATGGAAGTCACACACCAAACACCGTGGTGAGATGTTTACTTCTATTGCATTGAGTCACTAAGGTTTGAAAGGTCATTGCTCTGGCAGTTTGAATAACACTTAACAACTATGTTATGAATTCTAGGAGTACTATTTGAATCTTACCTATACCTGTAATTTCTACAGTAGGCAAAAGATCATTTTTCTAATGATCAGATCAAATAAGAAGTTCTCCTTGATTTGGTCTATGCAAAAAAGTTAATACCTACTTCATAG
The DNA here is from genome assembly GCF_049852395.1 of Peromyscus maniculatus bairdii. Classification (NCBI taxonomy): domain Eukaryota; kingdom Metazoa; phylum Chordata; class Mammalia; order Rodentia; family Cricetidae; genus Peromyscus; species Peromyscus maniculatus. The sequence goes on along the minus strand of NC_134870.1, from coordinate 70,716,828 downwards.
GGGAGTTGTAAGAATGAAATTATATAATCCTTGCAAATTACTTAACAAAATACTCCTCACAAAGTAAGCATAGAACAGTCAGTAGGTTGTTGGATTTTTAGTTGTGAGCTCTATACAAAGAGGTGTTCACTGAAAGGAGAGAGGAATGACCATTTATAAAAGCAAGCTTCCACTTGATTCATTTTCTTGAAAATGTTCATATTCATATAAAGCTATAGGTAGGAATGGATTGCTCCTGTGGAAAGGGTACAGGACAGAGAAAAGCATTCAAATGATAGTTAAGAAGGTCACAAATTAAGACTATAGATGATATAAATATGTGATTAGTCTGATGCCTTATTACTTTGAGATTCAGTTCTTGTGGCTTTGAGTCTACATGAGAAAGTCATTTCCATTGTATTAATTCATACTTTATTTTCACAAAAAAGCAATAGAATATCAAAATTTCACAACAATTCCTAAAGGTAATCCCTTTAATGGCCAGGGATAATAAAATTTATAAAATGACTTTGTACGAGTCCAAAATTATTTGAAGATAGCCCTAAGGTAGAAATCCACTGATTATTTCCTACTTGGGTATACTAGGAAGACACTGCTAAATACACAAGGGACTTCCTTATATCATTTAGGGATAGTTATATAATAAGCAAAAAAAACATTTTCTAATATTTCCATATAAGTTGTGTAAGAACAGAATTCAATATGAGGGGTAGAGAAAGAAAAAAGCTATGCAACAAGTCTCTTCAATATTTAGCCTTAAAACTTTAAGCTAAAACTAAAATGTAATACAACATAATGGAAGGTAGATTCTGACACTGTGATATGTATGCTTAAGAATTATTATCTACGGAATAGAATGATATGGAATTGATCCAAATGGACATGTTTATCCTCCAACAAGAGTAAATGCCAGTGATTTAAACAGAAGTTTCAGCTCTGTAGTTCTCTTTCATGAAGTGCATTGGAAACTTCCAAGCACAATCCTGTTTTCCTCTCCTGGAAAAATGGATGACCTTTAGTGTCTCTGGGTGCTGAGGATAGATTGTCCAGGCACATTTCCAAACACTCCACATTCCTTGGTGAGAAGATATTATCACTTCTCAGCGTGGAGCCTTGTTATTAGTTCAGGTGAATCATGGAAGAAGAGAGTTGTGGGTGGACCTCATGTTTCATAAGCAGCCACAGCAGTGAGGCAGGGTGGAGGTTGGGGCAGGGATCCAGGACCAGTAACACTGGAAAAGGAAGAGTGGCTTCTCTTCCTTGGCTTGTGGCAAAGTGTATTGTTGAGAAGTGTGGGCTACAAGATGGTGCCAGCATAGCAGCTCCTTCCCTCCAGCTTGACCAAGAGAAAAGAACAGACTGAATCAGAGCTAGGACTGAGAATACCAGGCCCTATCATCAGGAAACTTACTACCTCAGTTCCCCTTGAGTGGCACTCCAGGCTATCTGTCCTACCAGAACAGACACATTCGGGTTCAGAGGCCTAGGGAATTGGTCCTTGACTACTCAGAGAACCCTGGCCAATACTACCTACTTACAAAGCTCAAAGTCTGCCCTCTGAATGCCAGCTGCACATGTGGGGCATGGAGCCCACACCTATAAAGTCAACACTTGGGAGAATGTCACCTGTATAATAACAGGACTAAACAAGTTGCCAAGATTATAGTGGCTGGTCAGGGTGGGCTCTCTGAGCAGAAAAGACCAAAGAAACTGATCTTGTAAATATACTCTTTATCTGATTCTACTTTTCCTAGGGAGTTGAGGACTACTCTTCATTCTTTATTCATTCACTGTTCAACATTAATTAATTCAACAGCTAATAGGTGTCTACAATTATCTAGTACTAGGAAAATAATTCAAAACAAAACAAAAAGGAAAAGTTTGTCTTAACAGAACACACAGTCTACTGTTGGTTTAAGAAGAAAGGAGAAAGAGAGAGAGAGAGAGAGAGAGAGAGAGAGAGAGAGAGAGAGAGAGAGAGAGAGAGACACTCACAGGAGCTAGATCAATCACTGCCTTGTATACTATTCTAGCATTTTTGGATTTTTGTTGATTGCTTTAAACTTCATCATTTATTTATTTATTTATTTAGTCAGTCAGTCAGTCAGTCAGTCAGTTAGTTAGTTAGTTAGTTAGTTGTGGTGATTGATATGGAAAAGATTCTGAATAAAGGCATGAGAGGACATGACAGGTTTTTAAGCCCTCACTCTGGTGACTGCTGAGAACATGATCTGTAGGGCTAAGAGCAGAGCAGGTGGACCTGGACGGTTGATGTTCTGTGGCCCACCTATCAGCAGGACTCACACAGGGGTTCTACAGCTACAGAAGACAAAGCTTCCTTTCTCTCTCCAGCACACTTGGCTGTCTGCTCTGACTGAGGATTCACCTCTGGAGCCAGAGCAGTCTGCTCAGCACTCACATGGGGCAGATTAAAAGATTCAGTACCTGGGGGCCATCCTCAACCAAGGCAAGAAGACACTGGCAGGAAAGAGGCCTCTGTACTCCTGTGCCTCAGGAGGACAAATGCTGCCATTCATTTACACAAACCACACTGGGGAGGTGGCCTGCTGTGCAAAGCTTCAGTCCACTATTAACACACATGTTGGTGGCTTTTCTCCATTCCTGGACTTTCTGCTTTCTGGGGTCAGCTCTCCAAGCAATTATGGGCCCTCCACTTATTATCTCTGACTCTGTTTGCAGGAAGTGATTATATCAAATAAAAGATGGTAGTAGTAGCTGAGATGAAAACACAGATTATTTTGATATTGAACAAAAAATCCCCCTGTGCTATGAACACACACACACACACACACACACACACACACACACACACACACACACACACACAAAGGAGGAGGAGGAGGAAAAAGAAGGGGAGGAGGAAAGAAATGTCATTTATACTTTTACATTTAGAGGATGATGCTCTTAGCCTACTGGTACACATTTTTCCAGGCAATTGATTCTATGTGGGTGTGCTTGTACATGTGTGAGTATACATAGTTATATTTAGAGAATTATATTAAATATAATTTATTGTAATTTGTTCACTTAATTCAGAACAAAATAGCTTTCAGAAAATATTCACCTAATTTCAAATATTTTAGTGTTCACTTCAGATAATATATTCTACTCCAAATGGCATATTTTTAAAACTATTATCCCATTTTAGGATATTTAATTTATTTCCCATTTCTCAAGACTACTAGCAGTGATTCAATAAAGACCTTTATGAAAACATCTTCAGTTGTCTGATAGCACAAATTTCTAAAAGTGAGATTTTCTGTCAAATCACAGCTGCACCTTTAAGAAAAAACTTTATGTATTGCTAAACACTCTGTCCCATGCTTTTACTAACTTATAACCACATGAAACTGTTTATCCTGAATATGTGCTTTTGCAGAAAGAAAGAAAAATTTAAAGCATGCCATAAGCTTTCTAAATTGCTATTAGACTTAATTATTTGGTTTTGGTTAATTTGATACTTACTTGGTAAGTTAACTTGGCTTATTGCTGTGATGTTTTGAATGTGAACAGTTCCCATATGCTAATATATTTGCATGCTTAGTACCCAGTTAGTAAACTGTTTTAGAAGGATTAGGACATGTGACCTTGTTGGAGTAGGTGTTTCATTGGATGTTTCCAAAGACCATGCCAGCCCAGTCTCTCTCTCTCTCTCTCTCTCTCTCTCTCTCTCTCTCTCTCTCTCTCTCTCTGTTTGTGTGTGTGTGTGTGTGTGTGTGTGTGTGTGTGTGTGTGTGTGCATGTATGTGTGTCTGCCAGCTGCCTAAAGATCAGGATGCAAAGCTCTCAGCTACTGCTCTAGTGCCATGCCTGTCTGCTTCCCACCATGATAACAGAGAACCCTTTGAAACTGTAACCAAGCCCCCAATTAAATAGTTTCTTTTATAACAGTTGCCTTGGTCATAGTGCCTCTTTACAGCAATAGAACTGTAACTAAGACAATTTCTATTAAATTAGCTGAAATATTCCATGTGTATTATGAATATTCTAATATATGAACCTACTTAACATATTGTTTCTTAAGAAATAAAATAAAAATATAGTCCACTAAAAATTCTGTCTCTTATCAAAGTAATAATATGGTTTTTAGAGGAACCCAATATCAGTCTCTGGTCTCTGCATGTACACACATATGCACACATATGCATGTACACACTCATCCACATGTACCCATACCAACACACACAACATATGCACACATAATAGGAAAAATGGCAGAAATTACCTTTATTTTAATGTTTGTCTATTTATTTGGTAAAACATATCTAGTATTTCATACTGTTTTAATACATATTTCTATAATCATTAATAAAGATAAAGTACATATAACTAATGATAATCTACATGGATACACAAACTGTTTTCCTCTTTTGTTTCAGTGTTATTGTAGCACCTGTATCCTTTTGCTTAATACAGATTTAAGAGTCATTTCATGGCAAGGTTACTCTTGTAAGAAAGAAGAAAAAACAGAAAATAAGCATAACACTCTAAAATTTATGGAATTGAATAAAACGACTATTTTGTGAACATTTACCCTGGATTGTTATTTCCCTTGCCTTCTGTCCCCATAGAAAATTTCAGTTGCTTATGCTGAAAATGACTTTCCTGGTGCCTCAGGAACATTACCTTTGCATTTTGCTGACAAGGGACTTTCCTTCTCTGTTTTTCCTTCTCATTAGAGATAGATTCATTTTCATGGCATTTGGATTTTATTTTCGTATGAGACATATTGTTTAGAGTTTCCCCACTATATACTTATTTAAATTGAAAGCCACCTAAGTCAAGATCGTATTTTGATGAATGACAGCAATAATAACTCACCTTTTCCAGCAATTGTGTGTGTCAGATACTGTTCAAAACACAGTCACACATTAACTGATCCCTCAATTCTGTCTGATTTGAAGGTCTCTTTACTGTGGAGTAAATTATTTCATGTTTCTAGTCTGTTTCTGCTCTTGAGTTGGATCTCTAAACCAGATGTATCACAAGCATCCAGAAAGGGCTTATGTCCTCTGATCTCTACAGGGAGATTGAGAGAGCTATGCAGAGGCAGAGGCAGAGGCAGAAGCAGGGCAAGGTACTTTCAGCCTGGCTCTTATACCCTTGGCTGTATATCTTTTGTTTGTGTTCATAATTGACAAGGTGTCATGTTTGATTTATTTTAGTTTGGTTATTTGCTTTCCCTATAAAAATGATGTATTCCTAAGGTAACATGGACAACTCAGCAAAAGGAGAAGATAGCTCTAATTCTACCATTTGATTTTTAGAGGATTTCTATCAGGATTATTTCTGGGCATAGATAATGAGGAAGCACATTATTTGGGATGTCTGGGATCTTACCATATACATGATTATTCTTTAATGTAACATTACAACATATTGCCTTTTTTCAGAGGTAGCATAAAAGATTTAAAATTAATATAATTTTTATAAAGGGGGTATTATTTGTTGTCTTTATATACATTTTGTTTGTTACACTTTTAGTAACTATACAAAGACACAGTGAAGAAAATCTTTGTGGAAAAGATTTTTACTGTATTTATATTCTTCTTCTTAACATATGATCACACAAGTGGTGACATAAGGCCAAGATCCATGAACATTTGAAGATTTCATTCTATGACATGGTTCTCCAAAGTATTATACCAATATGCACTTGGTTCAATAATATACTTCTCTGTATCACAAGGTTAAGTCAATACTACATTTCAATTTTTTCTTAAATTGTGTCATTTAAGTTTACACCTTCATAGAGAACAGCCAGTTACTAGCTCTCAAGTTTTTTTGGTCACAAATTTAACATATGTAGAAGTAGATGTACAGACTAAAGGAAGCACTTGCCCCCACAAATCCAACAGTTTCTTACATGACACCCCAAACAACCTGCCCTGGAATTATAACCAAGAAAGCAGGATCTAGAACAGAAGATCCAAAGACTGCTATGCCCTGGTAGCCCTGCAAAAAGAAGGTGGTGGTCACTCATTATTCAAGGAACAAGATTGGGAATCTTGTTGGAGACAAGATTCAGCTAGGCTGCACTTCCTAGCAGAAGGTTGTTGGAAGATGAAAACCAGAATCCTGGGTAAGATTTCATAACAGCACTCAAAGAGAGAATTTCATCTGTGTTGCTGAGCCCCGGGAGAACAGGCAGCTGGGCATAGCAGAGTTGAAAGTAGGGACTAGGCACTCACTTCTGAGCCTTGATTTGCTATAACAGTTCTTACAATGTCTCTTCAGGGAACTTAACTTAATATCATACTAACCAGAGTTATTAATATACTTTTTTTCCTCTACAATATTTGCCATGGAAACATAAAAAAGTCTTGGGCATACATGTTGGGATGTAAAATGGAGACCAACTCGGAAAGGCAAGGAGAGGCTGCCTCAGCAGCAAAGCATGAAACTGGAGAGCATACTCACTTTTAGCAGAGTAAGGAATATCACCCTCAAAGTGCCACCTAACAAGTCTCTACGATTAGAAAAATATATAGTAAAGAATATGGACCTTGACCCGCACCAACTGTTTCAATGAGTTTGTAAAATTTTCTTAAAGATTCTGTCAAGTGTTCTCAGATCTCGAATGAAGACCATCACAGAATGTTGTTTGATCTCAAAAATAACTGTACTATATTCACAAAACAAAATGCAACTACACAGCTGTGAAAATAAGAACAATGATCATGTAACATCATAATGCATTAAAACATAAAAAATAAAATACTATTCAAATAATATCGATGATTCTTAAAACTATAAAATTGAGTGATAAAAGGTAATACTAGGAGGCTGCATGCAAGATAATGTTCTTTAACATGATATTCAAAATCAAATGAAATTTATATTCTATATATATACAATATAAATTTTGGAAACATACACCAGTATAACAAAACTATATGTACAGGGAATTGCAACACAAATTGTTGCAATAATTATCATACTGGATATAAATGAGAAGAGGAACCAGTGAAAGCAGAGGAGAGTCTCTCACAGTGTTCTAGCTCTTGGGTTGTGCCATACAATTATGGACGAAGTTATAGAGTAATTATTAACTAAATAAAGTAAGAGCCAGGGAGTGTTTCTTAGTCTGTTCATTTATTAATATAACAAGTATTTAACCAGTATTATTTGCTGTGCCAGTTCATATGTTGGTCATAACCAACAACTGTCTAATTAGACTTGCGGCTCACTCAATAGGAGAGAAGCCATGCCTGGTAATGGAAACCTAGCCATTTTCCCAGGGCTAGTGAGGTCATGAGCTTTATTTAATAAAGCATCTACTCCCACTGAATTGCTAGACCAGAATAATTCGTTACTATATTCTAAATCTTATCCTTATACCCACAGAGAAGTGTAGCTACCACCCCTCATCAAGAATGTAAGAGCCAGAGGGAATGGAGGACACCAAGAAAGCAAGGCTCTCTAACTCAACATGATCAAAGCTCATATGACCTCATAGAGGCTGAAGCAGTGTGCACATGGCCTCCACAGGTCTGCACCAGAGCTACTGTGCTTAGGATTTCTGTGCTTGGGAACACAGAAGGTGTTCTGACTCTTATGTTCTCTCTTTGGCTCTTTTCCATCTGTTTGTCTGCCTTGTCTGACTTCAGTGTGATAATTTTGTTTTATCTTACTGTATTTTATTTTGCTATATTTTAAAAGAACATGAATGAATGTAAACCTAGCCACTAGGGTAAAGTTTAACAATGAAACTGTCATTTATGCCTGCTGGGAAAGGGAAAATCATATTTCTCCAATGGAATGACTGGGTATATCAACCACGCCAGGGCAGACCTCATGTTCAGGAATAGTCAACCAACAAACAATGAACTCCACGGCTTTCTGTGTGTCTTTGATTATACAGGTTTTTTTGTTTGTTTGTTTGTTTTGTTTTTTTGTGGGTTTTTTTTTTTTGGTGGGGTGGGGATGATGTATTTTCTTTTCTAGGTTTGGGGCATTTTGTTGTTGTTATTGGATTTGAGGGTTGTGTTTTGAGAAAGAATTTAAAGTTGAGTGGGTAGGGAGGAAGAGATGATCTAGACATACTACAGGGAGGAGGAGAAAATGATCAAAATTGTTTAAATTTAATTTGCTTTAAATAATAAGACATTTTAAAATATAAAAGTAAACTAAATATGTTGATTTTACATTAAAATATTAACTGTTCCATAAATATAGCTAAGCAAAATAACTAATTTTGGGAGAAACTGACATCCCCACTTGAGAAACAGATAAGTTAAACAGACAACAAATAAGAAATAAATAAACAGTATAAAATAAACAGTATAAGATGCTATTTCTACGATATGCCATTAGTTATTTTCCATATATATCAATGGCGGAGGGAGAGAGAATGTATGAGCAGTGGCCATGTCATTCCTATAAGAAAATAAAGCCAGAGAAATAAATAACAAAAGAACAGGCCAGAGAAACAAGTGACCTGGGATGGCCCGATCAAGGAGAGGCCCCACAGGGAGGTAACTTCGAGCAGATCTATGTGTTTGAGAGATGGATATTTCTGACTGGAACAGCAGGCACAATTCTGGGCCAGAATCAAAGAGCCTTTGAAGACCAGCAAGAAGACCAGTGCAGGTGCAGTAAATAAAAATCACTGGACACAGGTCAGAGTTAACCAGTGCCAGATCAGAGAGGGTCCTCTGGGCTCTGAAAAGGACTGGGAATTTTATTCTCTTGTTGTAGGAAGACATCAAAGGTCTTTGGGCAAGGAACCAGCCAGAACTGCTTTCTCTCTCAAAAAAGAATATCTCAGCTGTCCAAACCTAGTATCAGGCAAATGAAGCAGGGTTAGACAACTTCAAACACCTCTTCCCTAAGAAAATAACCTTGTTATGAACAGGACACCTCAAAATGAGGCATGTTCTCTTAGCTAGCCAATTAAATCAACTTTGTGAATTAAATAGGTGAAGAAAGACCAAACCCATGGATGATCCAAGGTCATTTTCTCTGCAGTTAGGTGGATCTCTCTTTGGCTACAAAATGATTTCCTCCTCCATGACCCCTATCTCACTTAGTCAGGATCTATTGAAGGCTCTAGGACACAAGCACTCATGGCCAAGGGAAGTTGCTGGATTGGCAGGTAATCTGTGAGCATCACTACGTCAGAGGGGCACACAAGTCTACACATTCCATTCAAGGCTTAATTTTCCCAGAGTAAATGCCACAAATGTGTGAAGTGTCTTGAGCTTGCCACTCCTCATGGTTTTCCTGAAAACTCTTCCATGCATTTTAGGAACACTCTTATTTACTGACTCCCCAGGAAGTTCAAACAAAAGTTCCTCTAACCTCACTCTTCCAGAGCTTAAATAAGCTCTGTCAATCAGACAGAATCAATGATCAAATTTTCCTAGAAACACCTAAAGAATGAATCACTCATACTACAAAATTCCATACTTAAAGCATAGTTCTTTTATTCTTGAATAAGAGTTAAAAATGTTAACTCTGGTTTGTAATAATATTTTCCTGTATATCACCAGGTCCCTAGGAAAGTTCTCAAGCATTAGATTGGGACATACAAAATTATTTGAGTCAAATGAGTGTACCATTTGTCTCTTTAGTTTTTTGGCAGCATGTATGTAAATATAATCTATTGTTAACAATATTAAAATTAATTAGAATTAAGTTCTTATCATGAATAATTTATTCCAATTATTAAATGGCAGAAAAGTACATTGGACCACCAAATGGGAAGTCTGGAATATCCTTGAATTTAAAAGCTGTGCATTATGCATAACTGTTGTACAGAAGTCATATAGATTCGAATCTCTGGGATCCTGCCTCTCGGCTTACAAAGCCTACTCAGGGGAGGCTTGCCCATTACCCCTCCAGCAGTATTTGGCTGTGCATGTCTTCTTTAGCTACAAATATGCATTATTTCTATTTGTACCTGAGCCGATATTTATGGATAATCTATTGGAGGAGGAAATATGGCCCAGGTGAGTGGGAGTGACAGGGCTGTATTTAATGGCTACAGCAAATAACCTCCTAACGGCCAAACGAGTGTCATATCTCACGGTTACGATGTCTTCAAAAGGTGATATTTCTGGCTGTGTCATCATAGCTGTGAAAAGCATTTTCTCAGCATCCAAGAAAAATGGGAAGGCCGTGGAGTGATGGAGGTATGTTCCAGACAGGCTGGTATTAATCATACAAGCTCAGCCTCAATTTCCGTTGACTTTTAAGGAAAGGCATTTAGAGTTGTGAGAGGGGGAGCAGGAAAGATACAGAGCTCTCAGCTTTTAAGGTGAACGGTTGAGGCTGTGCAACATGGGTATTGCCATGGGGCAATTGCTTAGGAGAGTTGGTTTTCTGTAATGCACCCAACTTCCCTTCTACGCAGCTTCCCTTATTTTCCAGACCTATCTTCTTATCCTATCTGCCTATCTGCTTACTCTACCCATAAGTGAGAACTGAGGTTTTCCTGAACTATGTGGGATGATACTTGCTGGATGTTACAAGGGCATAGAAATTATAATAGGTCCTCAACCATAGCCTTAGGTGAGGCTTCCTCCACACAAATTACCCAGACATGTGCTTTACTAACACCATAACCCTTACTCAGAAATCCTTCCTGCAGAATGTAGCTATGAATTATTTTCTCTGTTTTTGTGTAAATGGTTGGCTCTGGATTTTAGCATAATATAATGATCACTTAAACTTCTGATTCACCTTCCCACCTCAGTTAATGCAATTTTTGAAGACATATTCCCTTTCTTTTCACTGTGCTGCTTTCAAGACCTAACTCACATCTTCATCTTCTTTTTCACATATTTTATTAGCATTTTTACTTTATTGCTTAATTTTAACATTATTTCATGTTGTTATTTTCTTTTTCTCTGTTTTTGGTTTTGGTTTTTTGAGACAGGGTTTCTCTGTGTAGCCCTGGCTATCATGGAACTCACTCTGTAGACCAGGCTGGCCTCAAACTCACAGAGACCTACCTGCCTCTGCCTCCCTGAGTGCTGGGATAAAAGGCGTACACAACCACCTGCTCACATTGTTATTTTCAATCAATTTATTCTATTTTAATGGATTCCAGAGTTATCTTCTGTTGGTTTTATTGTGTTGTTTACAATCAAAGAAACTTATCCACCATAAATATACTGAGAATATTGGGCTTGCAAGATGGCTCTGAAGAGAAAGGTGCTTGTTGCACTAGCCTGGTTAACTGAGTTCAGTGCCAAAAGGCCATATAAAGGTGGAAGCCATGTAACTCCACAAAGTCTTCCTCATACCTTCACAGGCACACTATAATACAGGTTCCTACACATGACCCTACATACATGTACACAATAATAAATAAAATACAAAACATATTGGTAAGAGCCCATATTGATTATTCATTAAGACAACCTGAAATGGTATTTTAAATAAAACTAGTTAAATTGAAGTTAAATAAAATATGAAATTTCAAATCCTTGAAATATCACAGGATTCCTTTCAGTTTATTTCTATTTCCTTTGAACAACTATCTTTGTACGCTATATTTCAAGTTGAGTCATTCCTTCCTTCTTAATAAGCCAAACTACCCAGAGATGCAAAAGAAGGAGTTTCTCTTATTATGAGTTTGCAAATCTTCATCTTTTCTAACACACTCTTTGAAAATGGTTTTTGCTTGTAGTGATCTAAACATAATCTACTTTTTCATATTTTTTAAATCTAGATTATGGCACCCCTCCAAGGTTGGTGTGATAGTTTGAATGTAATTGGCTCCCATAATCTCATAGGGAGTGGCACTATTAGAAGGTGTGGCTTTCTTGAAGTGAAGGCACTATGGGGGCAGGCTTTGAGGTTTCCTATGTTCAAGATCCTGCCTAGTGTCTCAGTTCACTTCCTGTGGCCTTCTGATCAAGATGCCGCCCAGGACCACATCTGCCTGCACTCCACCATGCTCCCCATCATGAGATAATGGACTGAACCTCTGAACTGTAAGCCAGTCACCCCAAATAAATGTTTCCTTTATAAGAGTTGCCATGGCCATGGTGTCTCTACACTGCAATAGAAATCCTGACTAAGACAGTTGGTGACATAAAAATATGTTATACCTGGGTGGTGGTGGCACACACCTTTAATCCCAGCACTTGGGAGGTAGAGACAGGCAGATCTTGGTGAGTTCAAGGTCAGCCTGGTCTACAGAGAGAGTTCAAGGACAGCTAGGGCTGTTACACAAAGAAACCCTGTATGGAAAAAGAAAAAAAAAATGTATTCCTGCTAGATAAATGTTTCAGCAATTAAGAGCAATTCCTATTCTTACAGTTCAGTTCCCAGCACCCATGTCAGGGGCCTCATGACTGCCTGTAACCCTAGCTCCAGGAGATCCAAGGTCTTCTTCTAGCCTCTGTAGGCACCTTCACTCATACATACATATCCATACAGAGACATATACAAGCATATAAAATAAATATTAAAATACTTTAAAATCTATTAGTCACTGATTATTTCACATAGTTTATTCCTGAAACTTACAGGAGGAAATCTGAGTTTTTGTAGTTCATGATGTTAAGCCCAAATTAGATATATCAAACCTTCTTCATAGGTATAATCTGATTTCTGGTTGGAATACTATGTTTTCTGCCTTCTCTCTTCCATTCATTTTCATTGATAAAATGGGTTTCTGTTTAGTATATTTTCTCAGATCTGAACCTAAAGTTCTGTTTTAAAAAATAAAGCAAAAGCAAAAGCAAAAAAAAAAAAAAAAGAGCTTGGAAAGTTATTGCTAAGTAATATCTTTCAATATCCACAACCTTAAAACTATAGCCAAGAATAAAGAAGAGGGATAAATCATTTTTATAGAATAATTGTTTATTGAATAGTTATAATAATAATTATTATTTATTTATTCAGTACATTTTATATAAAACTTCCTCAATGCATTCCCTCAGACTTCATTTCAACTGTGTAGCTATTTAAAGAAATTCTTATCTGGGATACAAATGTTTGAATGAATATACTATTAAATTAAGGGATATTCTCCCCCAAACAATAGAAAGTATTAAAAAGTATTTATAAAATACTTATTTATAACATATTAATGTTTTCTTGACCAGACTCTATATGTCTTTAGACATGTCATTAAGAAAGTACTAATACATTGATAACAACAAAGAATAATTTTAACAAAATAAGTACGCTGAGGTTTGGGATAATGTTTTTTTATCAAAAGTTACTTAGAGATAGAACAGTGCTCTTTTGTATGCCAGAACTTTTCTCCCAAAGAGAAGGTGTGCATCATATCATGCAGTTCATTTTCAAGCTGTAGTGACAACTAGAGAGTATCATAGAGAAAACTCTCAACCACAAAGAAAAGTAAAATCATGTAGTCAACACATAGAAAATACTCAATAGATATTTTATTCTGCCATAATTATATTATACATCTATTGTTATATCAGAAATATTTTTGTCAAATCTATGTCTTCATCATCACATATTTGAATAAGTTGAAGCTGGGAGAAAAGAGATAGGTACATGTGATAATATATTGATTAAACCCTTATACAGTTCTTGGGCATCTCTGCCTTGCTTACCACCACATCTCCCACCACACATGCAGAGTGAAAACCCTACTACCTATGCAAAAAATCTGTGGAATGTGGGTCAGCACACTTTCCTCGAGGCGGAACTTAACAAGTGTTCAAGATGTGAGTCTCCATTATTATTCTTGTTGGTAGGATGATGATAACAATAAAACTGACTTCTTGGATCCAACCCAACAGCAGGCCTGGTACAACTGCAGAGACTAGGGTACATCACATGACAAAGGGGGAATGCTGAATGAAAAGAATATAACCATGCATGTTACACATAAAATATGCAGTGCAGAGGATGCTCATACAGCTCCCTGTTTGTTTATTTAGAATGGTGAAAAAATATCTTGTGGTTTTATTACTTGGGAGTGTTGTATTAATCTCAAGTCAGTGGCAGCAAAGCTTTGGAGATACACCCCCCCCCCTTGTCATGTCTGTGTTTACATAAACAAAAGCTTAACAAGAACTGAGATCACTATTTCATGGCTCCAAAAGAGGATATCATTTACTAAGATACACGAGCAACAGCTGAAGTGTTTCCCTTTAGTAATTCACAACTTGCAAAAACCATTGTTCACCTCTCGTAGTTTCCCAATATTTAAAACAGATGGAATATCTCAGCGTCTGTTGGAAAATATTACAGACTAGACTCCTAAGCTTTCAACCAAAGGCAAGGCAGGTACCTGTTTGTGTACTATGGTTTCCATGAGTGCATGAGAACAATGCCCCAATTACCAGAAAGCTTTCTTGCTTCAAGTTCTACTTAAGTGTTTTTATTCATCTCAGCCTGGACATTCATGCTAGAATTTCTAGCTCAAATCACAGAGAAATACATGGATACTGAATACAGTGAAATCTATGACTCCTCTAAAAATCAGGGACTTGATAATTTAAGACAGTTGGGTATGTATAACAAGGTACTTAAACATCATTTATTTCTATTTTAACCAGTTTTTGTGAAGACAGTTCTTGTCTGTATCTTCTCAAACCTATTACAGAAGTCTTGGTAGCTGTGACGTCACAATGAAAGCATCACGATTCCTACCTTGTTTAGGTGTGTGCTTCTAAAATAAAGGTTTCACTGACCGTCTAGGGGCTTGTGTTTGCTTCACATTTCTTCCCTCAGGACACCATCAGTCACTTTCCTTGGCGGCCATGGTTGGCTATATCATTCCCTCCTGCTGTGGGATGGTCTGTATGTCAAATTGCTCTGATTGGTCAATAAATAAAACACTGATTGGCCAGTGGCCAGGCAGGAAGTATAGGCAGAACTAACAGAGAGGAGAATTGTAGGAACAGGAAGGCAGAGGGAGACACTGCCAGCCGCCACCATGACAAGCAGCATATGAAGACACCGGTAAGCCATGAGCCATGTGGCAAGGTATAGATTTATAGAAATGGATTAATTTAAGATGTAAGAACTAGATAGCTAGAAGCCTGAGACAACAGGCCAAACAGTTTAAATAATACAAGTGTCTGTGTGTTTATTTTATAAATGGGCTGTCGGATTGCCAGTGCTTGGTGGGACCTGGAGAGAAAACTCTCCAGCTATACCCTCCTCTGTGTTCTTTCTGTTCACTGTCATAAAGTTCAAGTTCAATAGCTTGACAAGGGCTTCCCAGTTACTCTCCTAACAGCCAAGTGCCCAAAACTTCAGATCAACATTTGTTGACTGTATTTTGCTACTTAGCCATTGGCTGCTTCTTTCTGTTTTTATGGCCCAAGTTCTAACAGCCAATCAGATTAGAAACAGTGAGGTTCCAGGTAGCTGACATGGTACTGACTTTAATAGGCTATTTTGATTTCAGGAATACCTAATGACTTTGTAGGACTTTCGCCATGACAGTAGATTTAGAAGGCATCCAATAATAGTACCATGCACAGTAAGTGTGCCAACGCTAGCTCTTCAATCCTGACGCTCTCAACAGACATGCATTATAACTACAATGGTAGTTACAACTATTGCTGCCACCTCCGATTTTATCAGAGACATGACTGAACTTGAAGTGAAAGAGTTTTTCCCTGATCACAAAGCTTGTTAGTGAGAAAAATAAAATTAAAACCAAAGGTGACTTCTAAGTCGCGTGTTATTTCTCTGATGCTGTGCCACAGACAAGAATCCAAAACTTTCAAATCATGGCAAGATTATTATAGGATTGTATTTTAAATATTGTTCATTCACAATATGTGGTAACTGTTCTCTATAAATGTTTTATGCTGCCAAATAACATTACTACTGTGGAGCTACTGAAAATGGGCATAACAAAGAAATCCTTCCCATCAGAGAATAAAGCAAAGGGACACAGCTTTCTAAGCTAATTCTAGATTCTCTCATAAATTTTCATGGCTAAGAAAACAACAACATAAAAACTACTTTAGAGAACATGAAGTCAGAAGCTTCCCTTCCTTTGTCCTATGCTCATCAACCTCCGGAAGCCATGGCCTGCTAGTTATTCTTCATCATATTTACACACGTCTACCTAGGTTTGCTATTCATCCAGTTCTTATTCACTAACTGTGTCTTTTGAAGCCCTTTCTGTATTATTTGCACTAGTTTTTCAGCATGAAGACAAGTGATATTAAAGGGGAAAAGGCTCCTTTACAATCATGGTTTTGGGGTCCTTAGCCAGATGACTGTATTGAGTAGGATCCCAGGTGAAGCAGAACATCACAGTGGTAAAAGTTTATGACAGAATAGACATAGCAATCCAAAATCAGAGAAAGAAGAGGACACAGAAAACAATACAGACACCCAGTGGTCTACTCCCACAAGCAAGGCCCCACCTCCTAAAAATTCCCAGTACCATCAATTCTTAAATCAATTCAGAAATTAACCCATTGATGAAGCCAGAGTCCCCATGTCCCTAGCCCTTCCTAAAAACTCACTGATGGGTAACCAAGTTTTTAACAGTCAAGTCTTTTGGACATTTCGTATCCAAGTCAGAATTGCACCATGTTCATAGGCTCTTACTTTTCTCTTTATAGATTCAGTGCGTTCAGTTTTACAATGATACTACAATGTATTTTATACTTAATATTGCAAGAACTTTGAATTGGTTTTGTTTTCTTTTCTAAATACTGCTACATTAATTACTTTAGGGGAACTTAATTTTGCACTTGTGTGAAGTATATCGCATCAATTTAAATAAAGAAAGTCTGAATCCTAAAGGCTATATACTTTATTTAGGACATTGTCCAGGTACTCTTCAAATTTCCCTTACGCCATGTTTAAGAGACCTCCAGCTTCATAGCTAGGCAGTAAAATATACTGTCAAACTTTTGGCTTCGTGCCAGTAAATAAAAATGTCATCTTAGTAAAATTCAAATTTGTCATTTTCTTACTCTGAAAAACATAATCTTTCCCTATCTACATACATGTATATGAGATTTACTTAAACTGTGAGCTGCTTATTCATTTACCTTGTCTATTTCCTATGAGATTGCTACTCTAGATGGCCAAATATTTATTTCTAATCTATGCATATAGTATGGTTTTGTTTCATTTTTACTATAGAGGGGTATTTTTACTAAGATCATATCTATCATTTTTATGGCTTCTAGATTAGGAATTATAGCTATACAGATTATTTTTGACACATTTGACTGTGCTCTGGATGGAATGGTATTATAACTTAAGACTTAAATGGCCCCTATGGGTTCATCACGTTTTGAGATCTTAGTCCCTGCCTGATGGTGCTATTTGGGAGACTGTGGAACTTTTGGGATGTGTGTCCTAGTTAACAGTAATCGGTTACTGAAGTAAACCTTGAAGGTTGTATATGCTTCTGTTCCAGCCCACGCCCTCTGGTTCTTGGTCTGGCCTCCATGTGAGCAGGAGCACTATGAGATTCTCCCATCACAGAGCAATTCTATAATACCATCTCCACCATGGTGACCCATACCTTCTGAAACTGAAGAGATGAAAATTCCTCCCTATAATTGCCTTTGTCGGGCATTTTGGCATAATTATGAGAAAAAGCACATGACAGAGATGGAATCTAAATTTACCACATAGTAAAAAGCACAGACCAACAGGACTCAGCAAGTTGGGTGTTTTGCAAAACACTCATTAGGGGCAAACTTTGCCGAATGATGTGATCTCTGTGGATATAAAGCAAAGGAATAGAACATTAGCCACTCTTTTGCTTCCTCAGTAGCATAAGCAATTAGCTTGTTTGGGAAACAGGGCTTCATAATCAAATACCACAATTAATTGTTCATAATTATAAATAAATAAATTGAAGCAATTTAACTGTATATTAGTTTACTCAGGAAGCCACAGCAGAATGTCATATGTTGTATAGCTTAAGAAACAAAAATCTAGAGACAGGGCATCTGAAATTCAATCATAGCCAATTTTTGTGTCCAGCAAAGATTTTCCTCCTGGCTTAAATGCTCATAGCCTCACCCTATAAGGTCACTGACTCTGCTGGATTAGGGGTCCATCTTTGCGACCTCATTCAGCGTCTATGGCCACCTAAAAACCATGGGTCCTACTATAGTCACATTAGGGAGTTAAGACTTCAATGACAAAATTAATGAACTTGGCAACACAGATGCAGACATCTTTCAGTTTTCAAAGAGCAGAATATTAACCATCCTTTTGACCACATCAGAGGCAAAAGGGAGAAGCACAAATGTTACCAGTTTGGAGGTTTGATCATAATTAGCGTTTGTTTTGCTTTGGTTGGGCTGTATTTTGTAAGCGGGGCACAAGTGAGGGTAGATGCTGGGGAATGTTTTCCTAAGGAAATCTTATCAAGAGGGTCTGATTGAAGCCAGGATATAAACAACACAATCAGGCCTGGCACCCAACACCTGCTTAGTACTGTGACGTGTGAGTGTGCTGAGGGAGCGTGGCTCACCCCCACTTTAGACATTCTACCATCCCACACCTCCGAAGTCACCAGTCCCCCTGGGAGTTTTTAAGCCACAGCTCAGGCAGAAGAGCCACGTCTAGAAGTATAGTAAAAATATTATGAGGCTTTCTACTGGCAAAGTGAAAATGTAAAAACGTAACAACATGCACTTCTTCCACTAATTTTACAATTCTTTTGAGACAAGCTATAAAGTTTTTCCCCCCACCTGGTTTTATTTCTCTTTCTTTATATGCACACATAATATTTCCCATTGTGTTCCTTATGTTTACAGATAGTGTCTCTGCCCCATTACTTTCCTAAATCATATGGAAATCACTTGCAATGTTTCTAGAGCTAAACAAGAGAGAAAAAGAGAAGAGAGGGGCAAACTGGACACCAGGGATGCCTGTAGTCACATAGTTATAGGCCATTTACTTCACAGGCTTTGGCACACCTCAATAAAGCCGGCGAGAATGTGTGATGGCCAGTCAGTTAATAAAAGCATGACCATCCTCATATACAGAACAATAACATTCTGGGGTACAAAATTCATAACCTCATTTGACTATGATGGTGAGTGGAATAATTGAGTTGCTTTAAATATATTTTTCTAAAAAGATTACTTTTGGTCTTTGGCACCAAAGATCAAACTCTACCTCATAATCTTGACTGTCCTTGCTTTCTTGGGCACGTTGGCCTATTTTAGGTGGATTCAGCCTGAATCTGGTTAAGATAGAATGGTTGGCCAAGTGCTGGCAGCCAGAAACTCACAGCTTTAGGCTTTTGCTGTAGAAAGGACAAGGGAGCTGTGCTCGATGAAGACAGTTGTGTTCATCATAACTGATCAAATTTACTTATCCCCATAATTATCTGATCCAGGAAGTTCAGACAACCCCTGTGTATTCACAGCACCTACAGTGGAGCAGAGTCTCTAACTAGAGGCTTCTGGCTGAGCATCTTCACTTCAACTGTGGAACCCTCAAGTTTCACTTTAATCGGTAGTTATAAGCATAGTCTGCATGGAAAGAGAGAACTGTCACATGAGTAGAGTGAGCTGTCGTTTTCAATTAAGTAGCCACAGCCATAGCTGGAGGAAGCCAGTGAAGGTCAAGTAGAGGGGTCGTGCTAAAATGGGGACAATGCAAAGTGTGAAAAGTAGAATGACAACTAGGTCACAGAGGAGGGCAGGAATCAGAGGCGGGATGGCAGCCTGCACAAACTGCAAGTGCGTTTGCGTGGGTCACTCGATGGCTCCTTTAAGTCACAGAACCTTTAAAACTTCAAAATTCAAAGTACTTGTCCTATAATAGCTGCTATATTTAAATGTACATATACACATATATTTGTAATATATACTTATATATTTAATTCAAGAAGTACAAGGAAGAGACAATTGTTCATATTCTCATCACCCACTTTGGTATCATTAGGATTGTTTTCAATGGAACCACATTTCCTTAGGCTAATATTAGGTTCCCCATGGGCCCCCTGCAGTGAATCACCCATAACTGAGCCCCAAAAACTCAAGAGACTTTCTTCTGCCCTCTCTCATGTACCATGCTAGTTTGGCCTCCTGGTCCTCCCCTCTAGAGTTGGCTTCCAGATGTCCTGGGATGCAGCCGCGTAATCTGAACACTCTTTGCCACTGTGCTGTCTAACCGAAGCAAGTGTCTCCGCCCTTCTTCCCTTCTGGGTGATCTGGGTAATTTATCTGTGAGATGGTTCTGGAACTCTGAAGTTTAACTCAGATGGAAATATGAGCTACTGGAGAAGTCAATAGGGATCTGGGCTCACTTGCATCTATTGCTAAGTGGGTAACCACTTGCTGCAATTAACCCTGAATTAGCTGTTGACCTGTAGCTGGAGTTATCTCCAGTCCTGCCCTGGCCCGCAGCCATTCAGATCCCAATAAACACACAGAAGCTTAGATTATTTAAACTATTTGGCCTAATGGCTCCAGCTTTTTGTTATCTAGTTCTTACATCTTAAATTAGCGCATTTCTATAAATCTATACCTTGCCATGTGGCTTGTGGCTTACCAGTATCTTTATACGTTACTTCTCATGGCAGTGGCTAGCAGCATCTCTTGACTCAGCCCTCCTGTTCCCAGAATCCTCCTGTCTTTGTCCTGCCTATATTTCCTGCCTGGCTACTGGACAATCAGCACTTTATTTATTAACCAATTAGAGCAGCACATTCAACATATGGAGTGATATCCACAGCACTTTCCCTTTTCTATTTTTTCCAAAATGGAAGGTTTTAACTTTAACATAGTAAAATTACATACAACAAAACAATTATCAAGCAAAAATTATAGTTACAATATCTAGTCTATTTTTAATATCTAGTCTATTGTATTTGGCAAAATTAAAGATGTCCTATCTATCCTATATTTGTGAGTCTAAGGTTTTATATCTAACTTATCTTTTATCATAACTAAGGAAATTATAACTATCTAGTCTTCAACTACATCAAAGACCTCAGAGGGATATAATATTACCTGAGAAACGGGATAAGGATGTAAGCAACTTTCTGGAGTCTTGCGAGAGTAGACAGAGACAGCTGGCAGCCTAGACAGACATCCAAAGTTCCTTTGTAAATTTGGGGCATTTGTCTTCAGCCCACAGGCCTAGAGTCTCTCAGTCACTTTTCCCTGTGTCCTGTAGAATGTCTAGCAGTTTCCTATGTGAAGCAGGAGCGTGAAGTACCATTTTGCCAAGCAAAGTTTAGTGGTCACCTTCCTATGGGTCCTGCATGTCCAGTTGACACATTATTTTCCAGCAGTCTAGGCAAGAACAGTTTCTTACCCTAATGGCTATTTTTGTCAAGAAGAAGATAAACTCCATATAGAGTTTCTTTGATGCCTATCCTCCTCTCTGAAGTAAATCGGTGCTGCCAGGAGCAGAAATGTCTCACTGTCCAGAAAGTCTACATTTTTAAAAACATTTTAAATGCCATATTTTGTACGTCTTTGAAGTATTTGAAGATTACCTACCTAATTGAATTATATCCATGTATCCTAGAAAACTTAACTGATTATAAGTTTGACCATAGACTAATTATTAATCTGTATTTTTAATTATCCATTATAATCTAAATGAGTTACATAAACATAATACCTCAAACAAGAGTAGAAATATATATACAGTATAATAAAATTAAATTTAAACGTGTATCAATAAACTAAAATCTATAGCAATGTAAATCATTTTTAAACAAGCTCTTGCTCTTTAAAAGTAGGTTCATTAATCTACCCTTTTATCCTATCATATATAATCTATCCCCTTTTCTTCTTTAGAAAGAGATTGCATTTATAATCAGCCTGCTTTAAATAAAAATATTAGTTTGTCTCTGTCACACACCAGAGGGCTTTTCTGATATGGGACAGAAAAATCTCTTAACTTTTTTTTTTAGCACCAGTATGCTTGGGTTTAAAGAAGGAGTGAGCCAATTTCATCTCCAAAGCCACCTTGGTATATTTAGGAATTTGGGAGTAGCTTCTCATACTACTTTCTGCTGGATGAGGGTGCTGTATTCTTATGGGGACACAAAGAAAATTTTAGGATTATGGAGTAGTCTGTGAGGCTGTATTGTCTGAACCAGTTGTCTTGAAACCATTTTGGATGTTGGATCATCTGGGCCATGGTGTCACTGGAGACCTTTCAGGGGGTCTTGGCTGGTCAAACCTGATGTATCTTAATCTGGAACAACTCCATAGCTTCTTGCTTTCTGTGGAAACAAAAGCAGAGCCTCCTTTCCAAAGCAACATATCTTTAGATCCAAATTTTGAAGCCAAGATACCTTTAAAATATACATATTGGTTTAACTGAGCAGTTTTTACAAATGTCTTTCTGTAGTTAAAAATCCCAAAGACAACATAATCCAGATTATCTGTGTGATATTCATCTATACATGGCTTATTTTTTATATTACTTTTTCTTTAAAGTCTTTATTTTTTAAAACTACCTATTTCTTTATATAACTGCATATATTACTTCTTTTCTCTCTTCCAAGCCGATATACATTCTTATACATGTTGTGAACTGTTTAGAGGTTTATCCCATCTGAATCGGTCTTATTGTGAATCTATTGCTTTAAAATGCAGCATTTTAAGACTGAAATGGCAGCAGTGGCTGCTGGCTCCACCCACCTCAGCTTTTCAACATGGTGGAACTACATTTTCCAGCAGCTTTGGGGGATCCATGTTCACTGCCAGACTCTGGGAGGCAGTGGGTCTATGCCTCTATCAAGGCAGCATGTACTTTTCTTTTCTCTTCTTTCCTTCTTTCCTTTTTCCCTTCTTTCTTTCTTTCTTTCTTTCTTTCTTTCTTTCTTTCTTTCTTTCTTTCTTTCTTTCTTTCTTTCTTTCTTTCTTCCTTCCTTCCTTCCTTCCTTCCTTCCTTCCTTCCTTCCTTCCTTCCTTCCTTTCTTTCTTTCTCTTTCTTCCTTCCTTCCTGTCTCTCTCTCTCTCTCTCTCTCTCTCTCTCTCTCTCTCTCTCTCTCTCTCTCTCTCTCTTTGTGCTAGCAAAAGCCACATCTACCATGCAGCATGCTGCATGGCTTGGAATCTGCCATGCTGCAGGTCAAGCTTGTACACCATGAACCCTGCCATAGAGTACGTAGCTCAAGCACACAGGCTGCGGCTAACTTGAGAGAGACAACTAGGAAGCTATTTTTAGTTCCATTTTAGAATCTTTCTTTAAACTTTCTCAGGTTTTAGGTGGAAATTCTTGCCCCACGTGGTGTGCCATTTCTAGCTGGAGTTATCTCCAGTTCCACCCTGGCCCACAGCCACTCACATCCAAATAAACACACAGATGCTTATGTTATTTAAACTGTTTGGCCTAATGGCTCAGGCTTTTTGTTATCTAGTTCTTACATCTTAAATTAACCTGTTTCTATAAATCTATACCTTGCCATGGGCTTGTGGCTTACTGGTATCTTTACATCTTGCTTCTCATGGCTGCGGCTGGCAGTATCTCTTGACTCAGCCCTCCTGTTCCGAGAATTCTCCTCTTTGTCCTGCCTATACTTTCTGCCATCAGCACTTTATTAATCAATCAGAGCAGCACATTCAATATACAGAGCGATTTCCACAGCATTGACCTAACATAAACAATTAGAGAAGAAACAGCCAGATGCTCAAATACAAATTAGCTACTTACAGAGACCTGGATAAAGCTTGTTGCAAAGGTTCTCCTGTGTATGCTGAGGAGTATAAACATACGGTGAGCCTTGGAAGAGGTCTCACAAAAGCCCTAAGTTTACTTTTTGCAAGAAGGCCATGGTAACTTATGTCTAAATTAGGTAGTTAAAAACAAAAACAAAATCAAATGCTTGATGGACAAATAATTAGACCCTGAGACTAACTATATCATTCTTTGCCAAGCTGACCTTAGATATATAGATATACCCAGACAAATATCTGTCTTCACCACAGTTCTGAGCTTAAAGATCATGGTCTTGAATTTTCCTAGCAGTATGGTGGAAATCTTGTTATCACCAGTATATAGAATTCCTGGTTTGGTGAATTGGCACTACAATAAATGAGCAATCCTATACCTGTTCCTACTGGATTCTGGTTGAGATTAAGACATGATAATGGGGCTTGAAATAACTAGATACATTTTTATATACCATTTTTTTCCATTTCATAATAATGAAGACAAATGTTTATTTATAGAAATGGAAAACATGGTCTCAAATGTTAAGTAATAGGTTCATGCTTAGAGTCTGAAAACTTATATGTAAACAGGAATGAAACCAATGCTATGTGCAGAAAAATGGATGCAACTAGGGATCACCTTATTAAGCAAAAATAATCCAGACACAGAAAGACAAATATCATGTTTCTTTGTGGATCCTAGAATTCTTTCTAGGTATATGAGTCCCACCTCCTCCCCGCCCCCTCTCTCTATTTCACACACACACACACACACACACACACACACACACACACACACACAGAGAGAGAGAGAGAGAGAGAGAGAGAGAGAGAGAGAGAGAGAGAGAGAGAGAGAGAGAGAGGAGCATGTTGCATGGATGCAGAAGGGAACTGTAGGAAAAGGCTAGCAGTAAGGATAGTAAAAGGAGGAGCAGAGAGAAGGAATAGCAGTGGGGAACATGGTCAAATATAAGATGTACTTGAAAGAAAATGTCTTTATGAAGCACAAACACTATGTATAATAATTATGTGTCAATTTCAAAGGAGAAAACACTCTGCCTGGTATATTTGAGATGTAAACTAGTCTATGGAAATTCACAGATATTTTCTTAAGTCTATGTAAATATTGTAAATACTGACATGTTGAAGACAGCCCAGTCTCTGTTTTAGAAGTAGTTGATCTTGAGTATGTTATACCAGAAACTTAACTAGCACACTCACTGTGTCTTATGTGGTCATTAAAATAATCAGAAGTTATTAAGGCTACAGTGTAAGTTTATTGAAATACAAAAATTAAGACAGCATGTGAGTAGAAAGGCAATTCATCTTGACTCAATTCTTCAATTCGCTATCAGGATTCCTCCTCTCACCAGTTTTATCCATCCTTTCAACGTCTCTATGACCCTAAAGAACAAAGAGTAAGTGTTGTTCCATCAGAACAAAGACCATGCTCTCTAACATTCCTATTGACTACTTAACTTTACATTTTTTTTTTTATCAAATGGCAAATTTAAAACAACCAGGAAGATTGAGAAGTCTTTTTTTTCTGGTTTGTACAATGACTGGATCACTTCCAATTGCTGTCTCCCTATAGATCCACGCTTCATGCAAAACAATGTACAACCTGAGCAACTAGACACACCAGTTTCAGGGTTTTTTTTTTCTGATTCCTCCCTACCCTTTTAGCTCGGGTTGGTTTCCCCAAGGAGCCCCCTCAGAGAGTGGCTATTAATGTATGAAGAAAGAGACCGATAATCTGAGACTTTAGAGACTGCGCCAAGAAATACTCCCACATGTTTACCTTTTCTATGACCACTGAAGGACAGTGCAGGTGCTAGAGCATTCCCACTGTAAGGTTCATGCAGAGAGAGGGAAGAAGTCACACTTTTCCATGTATATAGGGTGCTCATAAACAGCCTAGAGTGTGTTAATTCACACTGTCCCTCATTTTTCCTTCAGAAAACAGAGTACTTTGGACTTAGAAGAAACAACAGAAAGTAGAAAAACATTAACTGAATAAAGATGTTAGTCAAAGACGTGGCACATAGGCAAAGCTATGGGAATGACTTACCTTCTTGGAGATCTCTGCTGTAGGATTCATGTTGACGGGACTTTTTTTCTTCCAGCTACCTCTACCTGGATTCCTGAAGCTACATGACTTGTCATTAAGGGATAAGTCATCAGCTAACTGTTGATTATAATCAAAACTTCACACTAGGACTGACACTAAAATTAATGTTCCTTCATTGCTAGCTTTAGATATTCTGAGACATTATCCTGTGTGTAAGTTTCAGGCTTTCATTTCAGATGCAAAGTAATATTTTAAGAGAAAATCTCTTGGGCTAATATCTTAACAAAATGAAATCAATTTACAGATAGTTATATCATTTAATAAGGAAGATAATTTGTGCTAGGAGGGCTCTATAATATTATAAGTTCTTCTTAAAGATCCAATCAAAGTATGGGATGTGTATTGGCTTCAGAATTCAAGCAGTGAGATACTGTTTACTGCTGTAATCTAAACATGAGATGTCCCCAAAGAATATGTGTTGGAATCTTAGTCCTATTTATAACATTATTGGGAGGTCCTACTTTAGGATGTAGGACCTAGTGGTAAAAGGTCATTGGAGATTTACTCTTAAAGGGGATGTTGGTGTCTGGCCCTTTCCAGTCTGATTTACTCCTGGCTGTCATTAGGTGAACAGTTTCCTCTATATTTGATGATGTCACTGCCTCTGATAGGCCCAAAGCAATGGGGCCAATCAACCATGGACAGAAACTGTGAGTCAAAATAGCCCAATCTTTCTTTTTTTTTCTCTCTCTCTTTTTTTAATCTCAAGTTTTTTTATAACAGAAACTTGACTAGTACACTTACTCTGCCCTATCTGGTCATTAAACGAGAAGTTATTAAGAGTATATTATAAATTTATTGAAATACAAAAATCTTAACAGAATTTACTGGTAAAGATTTTTGAGAAGTTAGTCATTACTTGGACAGTGAATAAAAGTCAGGGAAGTAAACCCTGCAAAATAAAGGTCAATTCTCTTATAAAACCTGGGCAGACGATCCTAGACCCACATAGTTGTCTAAGATGTCAAAGTCCTTACTTTACTGTAGTATTGTTGGCTGGTTTTTAATCTTTGTTACTTTGGCTCTTTGCTTTGGGGGGGGGGTCGACACCAAGCTCCCAAATAAATTGCATAAAGAGGCTTATTATAATTTATAAATGCCTAGCCTTAGCTTGGCTTTCTAGCCAGCTTTTCTTAACTTAAATGAACCCCTTTACTTTTTGCCTCTGGGTGTTTTCCTTTTCTTACTTTTACAATCTTACTTTCACTCTTACTCCACGGCTGGTTGTATGGCTGGGTGACTGGGTGGCTGTGGCTGGGTGGCTGGGTGGCTGGGTGGCTGGCCCCTAGCATCCTCCAATCCTTGTTCTCTTGCTTTTTCTTCTTTCTTCTCCCAGATTTCTCTTTCTATTTATCCTCTCTACTTGCCATCCCTGTCTATCCTTTCTCTTGCCTTGCCATGGGCTGTTCAGCTCTTTATTATGCTATTGGGTGTTTTAGACAGGCAAAGAATCGCAGCTTCACAGAGTTAAACAAATGCAACATAAATGAATGCAACACATCTTTGCATCATTAAGCAAATGTTCCACAGCATAAACAAATGTAACACATCTTAATATTCTACACTTACAGTATATTGTTTTAATTTCCTGGTCAATGTCTGAGAAACTACAGCCTTGCTTGAAATTTCATAGGACATTTTTATTACTACTGTATATATGGCCATACCTTATTGCAGGAAAAAAAGACTGAAAGTATAGCTTTCTTACTAATATTCACAAAAAATGTAGAGACTTTTATTTTGGGGTAACATTTATGAATGAAGAATATCTACTCTATAGTAGACTCTAAATTCTGTTAGCACATGCAAACTAGTGCAACACAGAGCTCAATGTCATGTAGGTGGATGAGAAGTTGAGCATTTTATTTGTATTTCCAGTAGCATCTAAGTAGAGTGGCATCACGTTGGTGGGGTTTCCAGTTGAATGTAAAGATGTATGTACAGACATATATCTAGAGATGCAGTAGAGCATGAGAAGAGACATTGAAAATAAAAATGGCCAGTGCAATAATCCTTTAGCAAACCAGTGCCTTACTGTGTCTCTCAGTGGTAGATTTTACTTGTAGGAGAAGTAGTGTTTATGCAAGGTCTCAAAGTATGCTGACATTCATGAGTAAGCAAGGAACAGATGGGAGATGTAGAAGGTACTGTAGGCTCCTAACCAATGGCACAGAAAGGGGTACCAGTGGCCTTGGGCAATGATGTGTCTACTACACTACATAGGGTGGGTTTGAGTTGTCCGTTTCTGTTTCAAACATTTCTTTGATAAACGTATTTCTCTGATGCCCAGTCTACACTCAACACCATATTAAGAGTCACGACTCCATTCAGATCCTTCCTTTGAGACTCATACAGATTATTCAAATGAAGATTTTTAGATGACTGCATGAAATTAAGAAAAGTTTATCTTATGATATTAAGTACAAAACCACTGAAATGCAGAGCAAACAAAGTCAAAAGCAGAAATTAGTTTGAAATTAACAGGTAATTCTAGAGAATTATAACATTAAAAATAGAGCATTAAACCTGGGTGGTTTGAGCCAGGTGTGGTGGTACACACCTTTGATCTGAACACTGGGGAGGCAGAGGCAGGAGGATCTCTGTGAGTTCAAGGCCAGCCTGGTCTACATAATGAGTGCAGAACAGCTAGGGATGTGTAAAGAGATCCTGTCTCTAAAAACCAAACAAACAAACAAACAAACAAAAACCTGAGTGATTTGCCTTTATCTATGAAGCATGGAGGAAGATTTCACTACTTTCTGCCTAATCCTTTCTTTCCTTCCCTCCTTAATTACTTCTTAACACAAGCATCACTGTATATAGTACACTCAAGGAGAGCCAAGCTTACACTGATTTAACACAAGCATCACTGTAGACAGTACACTCAAGGAGAGCCAAGCTTACACTGATTTAACACAAGCATCACTGTATACAGTACACTCAAGGAGAGCCAAGCTTACACTGATTTAACACAAGCATCACTGTAGACAGTACACTCAAGGAGAGCCAAGCTTACACTGATTTAACACAAGCATCACTGTAGACAGTACACTCAAGGAGAGTCAAGCTTACGTTAATTTTTGTTGCTGTTGCTCTTGCTATTGCTCTACTTTCAGTGTCTAGGAAATGAAGAATGCAAAAGTTTTTGCTGAATTGAAATCTTTAAAATGTGAATATTTATGTTTTGGGAATGTTATCTCTGTAATTTATACACCCCCCCAAAAAAACCCCAAACACATATAATTAAGAATAACCTCATCAATATATTTTGTAGTGTAAACTAGAGATTCAGAAAATATTTTTCACTTAAACAATGACCTAAAAAAATGGAAATGAAAAACATACATGTGGATCAGTAGTATGAAAACCCAAGTCATACTTAAGTTAACAAAATGTCAGAGCTATGCATCAAGGGCATATATAAGGGTCTATTTAGCATTTTCCAAAACACTATACTTGGACATTTAAATTTACTTGTATTTATCATCTTTCTTATCCATGCTGTTGGATTTGTCTTTATTTTTCCCTTATTTCAGAGTTTTATTTTGCTGTTATTTTTTTCTTACTTCTCTAGATAGTAATAAAATCACTGAGTTTTCAGTCTCCACTGTTTTTCTATTGCTGTGTGTGTAGGGCCACAAATTACAATAATTAATTGTAATTAATTATTACATTTGCCTACATTCCAAGAGCATCAATATATTGCATCTTGGTTATTATAAGTTAGAATCTGTTACTGTGGTTTTCATGTTGTTTGTTCTTTGAATCATGAAACGCTCTAAAGCACACTGCTTCACTTAAGATATGCGGAGTTCTGCTGCTACCTATAGGGTATCTTCTTAAAATTTATTTCAAGTTGATTCTATTTTGATCATAGATTGATCTTTGACTTTTAGAATATCTTAGTCCTGTGAAACAGTGTTTACTGCTGGTTAATACTTTGGTTTGGATAAGTTCTATTGTCCTAACTTATGTTTACAATCTTCTCTTCAAAATGACAGCTCTGCCAGAGAAAATGCATTCATAATTACAAGCAGTTGACCTTGATTTAATCAAATGATGAATGAACTTGAACTTAAAAAGAACCCGTGAGATGCCTTCTGTGTGGGGCTCATCCTGACCCTTCACTCTTTTCTTCATTTGTTTGTTTATGAATCACAGGTCTTATGTAACCTAGAGTGTCTCCACCTCACTATGTAGCCAGGGACCCCTTGAACTTCTGATCTTCCTGTTTCTACCTGGTGATATTATATATAAGTGTGCAACTGTGCTAGGTTATACGGTTCTGGGGATGGAACTCAGGAATTTGTACATGCCAGCCTACTCTAACTGAGCCAACCCTCCACCACTACCACCACCACCACCTCCATCACCACCACCTCCATCACCACCACTACCTCCACCACCTCTATCACTACCTCTACCTCCTCTACCTTCTCCACCACCTCCACCTCCTCCACCTTCTCCAACACCTCTACCTCCTCCTCTATCACCTCCACCTCCACCTCCTCCACCACCACCTCCACCACCTCCACCTCCTCCTCCACCCCTAACCCCCACCACCCTGTTTCCTTACTTTTTTCTTTCTTAAGAAATTTTCTACTTACTCTACATACCACCCACAGATCCCACCTCCTCCCTCCTCCCATCTCCCAGCCCTCCCTCCCAAGTCACCACACATCCCCACATCCCCCAAATCAAGGTCTCCCATGGGGAGTCAGCAGAGCCTGGCACACTGATCCTGGGCAGGTCCAAGCCCCTTCCAACTGTACCAAGGCTGAGCAAGGTGCCACACCACAGGCACTGGATTCCCAAAAGCCTGCCTATGCACCAGGGATGAATCCCAATACCCCTGTCTGGGTGTTCCCCAAACAGTTTGAGCCAAACAACCATCTTCTGCATCCAGAGGGCCTGGTCCAGTCCCCTGGGGGCTTCACAGCCACTAGTCTACAGTTCATGGACCTCCAATAGTGTAGCCAGTCATCTCTGTACTTCTTCCCGTCATGATCTCGATGTCCCTCAACTACAGAATCCCTCCTCTCTCATCAATTGGATTCCCAGAGCTCAGCCTGGTGCCTGGATGTGGATCTCTGCATCTGCCTCCATCAGTCACTGGACAAAGACTCTATGATGATAGTTAGGGTATTCGCTAGGCTGGTCACCAGAGTAGACCAGTCCAGGAACCCTCTGGACCACTGCCAGCAATCCAAGTTGGTGTCATCCTTGTGGGTTCCTGAGAGCCTCCCCCGCACCCTGCCTCTTCCATTTCCCATGATGTCCTCATCTATCATGGTATCTCCCTCCCTGCCCTCCTACTCTGTGCCTGTTCCAGCTCAACCCTCCCATTTCCCTATGTTCTCATTACCCACTCCTCACCCTCTGCCACCCCATTCCCCCCCACACCCAGTCCACTCATGTGGTTTTGAAAATTCCAAATGAAAGGTTGGGGTGGTGTTTGTTTGTTTGTGTTTTGTTTGTTTGTTTACTTTACCAGAATTGTATTTATTATCTCCCATAATCTTAGCCACAGGAATCTATTGATCTTTCTTGCCTTTTGGTTATCCTCAACTTCTTCACACCTTACATTCTGCTTTGGAGTACTACATTTTCCAGAGGAAAGCTGGGTAGAAATTCTTCTTGTGGCTGTGACCCTTCGAATCCAGGTGCATAGAAACAAGTAAACTGCACTTTGATTCTCTCAAGCTTCAGATATTGTCACATTCTTTTCAGCTTTTCTATCCCTTGCCTAGACTCTTGCCTCCCTCACATGTGTTTTCCAAATCAGCAAATGCCTTGAGGAAAGAACATCAGGTTTCCTTCACATATTCGGTATTTCCCTTCTTTGAAGATCCTAGAACTAAATGTTGTGGCCTCTTCTGTTGCCTGCTAATGCCCTCAAATAGACATGCTCTGTTCTGCCTGAGTAGACAGACACAATCCAATCCTATCCATTAGAGCTAGTGATTGAGATCTAATTTCCTCCCATGAGATTAAAAGCTTACTTATATAAATCATAGGAAATCTGAACCTCAAGTTCTGCTTAGCCAACAGAGACATGCCAGAGTAATGCAGAGAGTTTAACAGTATCAGTAACAGAGCATGAGGAGAAGCAAGTTTAGAGGGATCTGATAGGAAGTTTCAAATCATCTGATAAGCCCTACCTGCCCCCAGAGAAGTCTATGAAATAATCGGTTTCCCTGGCTAGCTAGGACTTCCATCTGCCTTCAGATGGCTTGCTGCTATACCCCTACCTCTGTTTCCTGCCTAGGAAAGAGACTTGAGACTGTCCATGTGTATGAGTAGGTAAGACTTCATGTTTCTTGCAGCCTCTTTTTCATAGTGGTAAGATTTAGAGAGTTGACTTTCAGATATATCTACTATATTAGGAGATCATCAGTGCTAAATACAGAAAGCATTTGTGAAGGTTGTTGGAAGAAAGGATTAATTTCTAGGGAAGAGCTGGGGAAAAGAGAAAGGAAAATCTTAGCAGTAGTTATTATCCCATAAGCATATGCTGGACTCACTGAAGGAAAGTGTGTATTTCTCTCCTTAATTCACTTACTGTCTTCTGGACAGGATATGACAGTAGTATTTACAAGTGAAAAAGTAATTTTTATTTACTCCCCAGCTAACTAGCTGAAAGCTGGAATTTAAGCTGCTTACAAATAAAACCGAGGCAGCTTCTCTATGTAGAAGGTTCTTTCCATCAACATTTATCACCTTGATATGTAATTTTCAATTCCATCATGGGTGTCAAAGTAATGTGATTTAAGGAAGACTTTGGTTTGCCCCTCAGCTCTCCTTTTTAACAGAGTAATGCTTACACAGTGGGCACTTTACAAGCAACCCAATATGCCATAATTTCCTATTAGTATAGCATATTTCTGTTTGGTGGTTGAACAAGACTCATTGTCCCAGAGATTCAATTTTCAACATCATAATACCTTCCACTTAGGTTTCAGAGCCAATGGTATTTGCTTGGACCTCACCATTTCACGGTGATTTCATCATACTCTACTTCTGTTAGCTTCATTTTGTCCACCGTTATGTCCACTATTTCCAAGACCTGACTTGTAAACTGTAAGTTCTTTCTTACTCTTACAATCTCTTTTTCTCATGGGCTATAAGCGAGTCTCTCAGGTGCTACCTGTAGAGTTCTCCACCCTGCCTTCTTTATCATCATACTCTCTTACTTTGTCATACCTACAACCTTATCTTTGATCCGTTATCTCTATTGTGAGGAAACACTGGTAAAATTGGAGGTTTGCCCTACCTATATGATTGATCTTTTAGGAAACCACTCTCCAGAATCTGTTTCACTTTCTCAATACATACAGCACAACTTTGACCTCTCTTACACCTTTCCTGGTACAACTAATAAATGAATCCTGAAATTTAAAAAAAAAATACATCTGGCTTTTGCTCATTCTATGCTTCAGACTAAGCAAAAGGCTTAGATACTATTTTAATGAAGAGACACCTTTATTTGAAGGATGGAATATATGAAGAAGTCAACGTCTTATTTTATACACTAAGATTAAGTGTAAATTCTGCTGATTCATTAATTTCTCCATTTTCCTCTTGGGTGCAAGCATGTTGGTTAGCTAGGACTGTGTTTTGTGCTATAAGTCTGCAACTATTTCAGGTGTTGTCCTAGTAGTCAAAGCATTAACACAGTTGGTGATAATCTCCAGTGTTTATGATTATCATAAACATAGTGTATCTTGAGGAAATGAAGGTTTGGATAAGAGATAAAAATAACTTAGATGAGCCAGGCGGTGGTGGTGCACACCTTTAATCCCAGCACTCGGGAGGCAGAGACAGGCAGATCTCTGTGAGTTTGAGGCCAGCCTGGGCTACAGAGTTAGTTCCAGGAAAGGCACTAAAACTACACAGAGAATTCTCTGCTCGAAAAAAAACAAAACAAAACAAAACAAACAAAAAAAATTTAGGTGGTACGGAAGGCCATCTACTGTGTCAAGTGGCCATCCAATGGGTCAGGTGCTGTATTTGGTATCTCATATATGTGATCTCATTATATAGAGATTAAGAATTCACTGCTGAGAGATTGAAAACTGGGATGGAAGTACATATAAGTATATGAAATGTAATGGGTTAGAAAACATTTTAGGCAGGACTTGATGGATATTCTTTTTGCACATTGGGCTTCCTCCACCCTGCACAGTTTTAATAATGATGTTACTGATTGGTTACAGCCAGTATGGTATTGTCTATGAGAGCCCTTGCTCACTTAAAGTGCTGTGACAGATTCCAGAAATAAATGACCTTGGTAAAATTAGCTGAAGCTTTGTAGGAACAAGGCTGCACATTATTGAATTGGCCATTATTTGTGACTGAATCAGAATCATCTTGAGTTAATTTATCTTCAGACAGGAAGTTAAAAGTTGCAATCACTTCACAGAATTAAAGGTGTATCCCAAGCTGAGATAGTAATTGGTCCTTTGAATACTTCTGTGTCTTTCAATCTTAGTGTATGGAAAGAACAATGGAGCCATCCTCACTACAAACATATGACACTATAACCATTACTTTTGCTTTACAAACAATATTCCTGTTGTTTTAAGGAATGTTTCACATATAATTTCATGACTATGGTTTACTCTTTGCTTTAGGTTTTGTTTCTTTTGGTATTGTTTTTGAAATAAGGTCTCAACTATGTATCCAAAATTGGTTTCACATTCATATCAATCTTTCTGCACATAACCCTTAAGTGCTGGGAATTGAGGTATGTACATACCGAACTATAGCTTATTCCCAATGCCCCCACCCCGTTTCTTTTCATTTTTCTTCTAAAACTTTTTGATAGTATTAACTTTTATCAGATAAATGCTGAAGTATTGGGAGAATGTGGGTCTAAATGTGAAGACTTTAACTCTTTCCTAGCCTTTGGGTTACAGTTTGGCTTGAAAATGAACCATCACAAAGGTGTATGCCAGGCTCTTTTTCCCTCAAAGATAATACACATGGATATCCTCACTTTGAAGGCTCATTGGACTAACTATTTGCTGAGCTAGTTCACTCTCCCTTCTCTTTTCCTTGGGTTGCAGAGGGTACAGGTGAGCCTTGGCATCTGAGTACACTGGGAAGGGCTGTGTAACTGCATGTCATGTGCTAGTTTCTAAATCCAGCCTTATTATCTGCATGTTTATCTTGCATTACCTTGCATGTTTATCATCCTGGATCTTCCTTTTCTCTCTTCAC
Source organism: Peromyscus maniculatus bairdii (assembly GCF_049852395.1). Taxonomy (NCBI): domain Eukaryota; kingdom Metazoa; phylum Chordata; class Mammalia; order Rodentia; family Cricetidae; genus Peromyscus; species Peromyscus maniculatus. The sequence goes on along the minus strand of NC_134870.1, from coordinate 70,681,887 downwards.
AATGTTAATGTTTGGTCCAAAGAATCACTAACTGCTGTGGGATGTCATTCTATGTGCTGTGAATATGTGTTGCTCTGATTGGTTGATAAATAAAACACTGATTGGCCAGTAGCCAGGCAGAAAGTATAGGCAGGGTGAGCAACGAGAATTCTGGGAAGAGGAAGGCTGAGTCAGGAGTCATCAGCCAGACACAGGAGAAGCAAGATGACAAAGCATAACTGAGAAAAGGTACCAAGCCACATAGCTAAACATAGATTAAAAATTATGGGTTAATTTAAGTATAAGAGCTAGTCAGTAATAAGCTTGAGCTAATTGCCAAGCAGTTATAATTAATATAAGCTTTTGAGTGATTATTATTATTATTATTATTATTATTGGTTTTTCGAGACAGGGTTTCTCTGTGTAGCTTTGCACCTCTCCTGGAACTCACTTGGTAGCCCAGGCTGGCCTCTAACTCACAGAGATCCACCTGGCTCTGCCTCCCGAGTGCTGGAATTAAAGGCATGCGCCACCACTGCCCGGCCTGAGTGATTATTTTATAAGCAGGCCATGGGACTGCAGGGACTTGGCACGACCAGGGAAACATTCTGACCACATTTTGATGTACCAATGTGGGGCTCTCGAATTTCCATAAAGCCTAAAATACTTTAAAAAAGTGCTTCCAGACACACCAAAATAGAGCTAAAAACAGCTTCCTGAATGTGTCTCTCAGGTAAGCCATGAGCTACATTATGGTGAGTCTGTGGCATGTAGGCTAGAGCTACATACAGCATGGTGGATTCCTACCGAGTTACACAGAGGTTTCTCCAAGCCATTCAGTGCACTGTGTGGCAGATTTAGCTTTTGCTAGTACAGACAAAAAAGAATGGTTTCTGGGCTACATGCTGCTTTGATGGAGGCGTAGACCCACTGCTTCCAAGAGTTGGTGGTGAGCATGGCTCCCATGGTAACTGTACCACCACCATATTGGGAAGCTAAAGTGGGCAGAGTCAACAGCCTAGGCTACTGCTTCAGTACTAGCCACTGCAGTTTAAAGCAATAGACTCACAATAAGGAAGATTCAGATGGAATAAGACTTTAAATGGTTTACAGTGTGTGTAAAAATGTATGTAGGCTTGGAAGAGAGAAGAAAATAAATATAGACAGTTATATAAAAAACCATTTTAAAAAATAAAGTCTTTAAAGAGATAGTAAAAGTAATATAAAAGATAAGCCACATAAAGATGGATATTATACTGAGAATCTGGATTATATTGTCTTTAGGATTTTTAACTGCAGAAAGACATTTGATTGTAAAAGCTGTTGAGTTATGCCAATATGTATATTTTAAATGTATCTGTACTTCAAAGTTTATGTCTAAGGATATGTTACTTTGGGAAAGAGGTTCTGCCTTTGTTTCCACAGAAGATGAGAACCAGCAGATGGCTTCCAGGCTAATATGGTTTGATCAAGGAAGACCCCCTGAGAGGCCCAGTTGATCCAACATCCAAAAACATCTTCAAGACAATTGGCTAGAGAATACAGTGTCACAGACTACTCCAGTCAGAACTTGACCATAATTCTTAATTTTCTCAGGATGGCCATTAGATTGCCTCATCCAGCAGGAAGTAGTATGAGAAGCTATGCCCAAATTCCCAAAATATTGTTTATAAATGTTTATTTTTATTTAAAGCAGGTTGATTATAAATGCAATCTCTTTCTAAAGAAGAAAAGGGGATAATGTAGATATGATAGGACAAAGGGGTAGATTAATGAACCTACTTTTAAAGAGCAATAACATTGCTATGGATTTATTTTATTGATACAAATTTAGAGTTGATTTTGTAATACTATGTGTATATATATTTCTACTCTTAAAGGTATTGTGTTTATGTAACTCATTTAAATTATAATATATAATTAAGAAATAGAAGCCGGGCGGTGGTGGCGAACGCCTTTAATCCCAGCACTCGGGAGGCAGAGCCAGGCAGATCTCTGTGAGTTCGAGGCCAGCCTGGGCTACCAAGTGAGCTCCAGGAAAGGCGCAAAGCTATGCAGAGAAACCCTGTCTCGAAAAAAAAAAAAAAAGAAAAGAAATAGATTAATAATTAGTCATCTATGATACTCACACTTGGTCATGTTAGTTAACTTTTCTAGATATACATAGATATATTTTGATTAGGTAGGCAATCTTCAAACACTTCAAAGACCTACAGAATATGGCATTTAAAATGTTTTAAAAACTTATATTTTTCTGGATAGTGAGATATGTCTACTCCTGGCAGCACCAATTACTTCAAAGATGATGGTGGGTGTTGAAGACACTCCATATGGAGCTTATCTTCTACTTGGCAGAACTGGCCATTTGGGCAAGATGCTATTCTTGTCTAGACTATATTGACAAAATGTTGTATAAACTGGACATACAGGACCCGTAGGAAGGTCACCACTGAACTTTGCAGGGAGAGATGGTCCTTCAGGTTCTTGCTTCACAGAAGAAACTGCCAGACATTCTACAGGACACAGAAAAATGACTGAGAAACTCTAGACCTATAGGCTGAAGATGGATGCCCCAATGTTGCAGAAGAACTTTGGGTGACAGTCTAACAGCCAGATGTCGCTATCATTTCAAATTTTTGGAAGTTGCTTACAATGCATTTTCTGTTTAATTAGGTAATATTATATCCTTCTGGTGTCTTTGATATAGTTGAAGACTAAATAGTTACAATTTTCCTTAGTCATGATAAAAGATAAATTAGATATGAAACTTCAGACTCACACATATAGGATAGAATATTTTAATTTTGCCCAATACAAATAGACTAGATATTATAACTGTAATTCCTGCTTGATAACTCTTCTATTATGTGTAATTTTACTGTGTTAAAGTTAAAACCTTCCTTTCTGATTAGACAGAAAAGGGGAAATGCTGTGGGATGCCATTCTATATGTTGTGAATATATATTACATTGATTGGTTGATAAATAAAACACTAATTAGCCAGTAGCCATGCAGGAAGTATAGGCAGGGTGAGCAGAGAGGAGAATTCTGGGAAGAGGAAGGCTGATTCAGGAGTCATCAGCCAGACACAGGGGAAGCAAGATGACAAGGTACAACTGAGAAAAGGTACCAAGCCATATGGCTAAACATAGATAAGAATTATGGGTTAATTTAAGTGTAAGACCTAGTCAGTAATAAGCCTGAGCTAATGACCAAGCAGTTATAATATAAGCCTCTGTATGCTTACTTGGGGGATGTGAGTGGGAGAGGTTTGTTCTAACCGTCAGCCAGCTGGGATACAGGAAAACTTCCAATTACAACTAACGAACCTGTTAGCACTATCATTTGAAGTCCCAGTCTTAATTCACTTAGTTTGGAAGGAAGGAATCAAGCTCCTTCAATACCTTCTAGAGCATTGATAGAGGAAACACCTGGGAGATTCTTTGTGGCTTCCTAGCTAGGTAGTCTTGCAAAAGAATGGCTGTAAGGGCTGGATGGATAAAGGGGCTGTCTCTGAAGTCAGATTGCTGCATTTTGGGCCCCAGTTTTGATAACCACTGGCTGTGCAACTTGCCTGAGCTTCTCCTACTAATTCAGTTCCATGGACTTTGTTTGGAGTTTTTTGTTGCTGGAGGGCTTCTCTCCAGCTTTCATCAAGCCCCGCAGTCCCACAATCCACATATAAAATAATCACTCAGACGCTTATATTACTTATAAACTGTATGGCCGTGGCAGGCTTCTTGCTAACTGTTCTTTTATCTTAAATTAACCCATTTTTATAAATCTATACCTTGTCATATGGCTGGTGGCTTACCGGCGTCTTTACATGCTGCTTGTCCTGGCGGTAGCTGTAGTGTCTCTCTTCCTTCTTTCTGTTTCCCCAATTCTCCTCTCTTTGTCCCGCCTATACTTCCTGTCTGGTCACTGGCCATCAGTGTTTTATTTATATAGAGTGATATCCACAGCAGTTTTCATAGAGGGTTAAGAAAGCTACAGTCAGATGTCGGCCCATGGTATCAAGAGAGAAAAAGGAGATTCTTTCAGAGGAAGACTGTCTCTGAAAGGATGGAACAAGATAATAGAAAGAAACACAGGCAAGAATCAGTGTGATTATGGGGAGAGAGAAGTGGAGGGAGAGGTAGAACTAGGGAGAGCAGCCTGGCAACTTCCTGATTTCCATGAAGTCTGATCATTCCTCTATATCTGCCTTCTAGGAACTTTCCCTGCATTATTTAAAAAACCCCTCGATCAGCACAAGGCATCTATAGCTGTGCATCCCTTGTTATCATTGGCCATGAGGAGGAGCCCAATTCCCTCTGCTCTTGCTGCCCTTCCTAGATCTCCTCCAGGCTCTTTTGTTGTCCAGTGATATGAACATAAACTTCTGATAGCTGCACATCCAAATTTCTATTAGGAGCTGTGAATACTTGGAATCTCACCACAGATTTGTATGCACCCTAAAACTCACAGTGAAATGAGGTTGACAAAGAGCCACAAATCAAAACCACAAAAGAATGTCATTCTCAGGCCTTGTTGCCTTTCAAAGAGTGAAAACCACCACTACCTTGGTGGACCCTCCCAATGAACCACGTGTGTTTTCTAGTCACTTTCTTCTAGCTGAAAAGGCATAAGTTCTCGAGTTTGGTCCTGTGGCCATCCATTCCATCTCGTCTGCAGTGCTTGCTAAGGATCTCTGACTACTAACCATTACTGTTGGCTACACACTGAGCTCCAGGTACACTGTTGTCCTGAGATAGTTACATTCCATTCCTTGACACTGACACTGAGCAACCACGATAGATTTAGAAGTGACTGAAGAAGGCAGTCCTTCTAAAGGGGAGCCAGGGTGGGAGACAGGAAGAGTGGAGGTTGCATTATTCCTTCCCATAGAGAGGAAGATAAGGCTTTTAGGTGCAGTAGAATGAAAGGCTGCATCTTTAATGCATTTAATCTTAAATGCAAGGAATCATTTAAACCATCCTCTCATATTTTAACAATCAAAATCAGAATTTGAACCACATCACTGAGTATCATAATATCATTTTACATCTGATATTTCCTCTATATTTCTTGATGGTATTTATGCTTTGGGCAAGACTATGATGCTCAATTTATTGATGAGGAAGCTGAGCTAGAGAGAATTAAAATTCCATACTCGGCTTTACCCTAGCAGTTAGTGTTAGAGCAGAGGTAGCATCCAAGGTATAATTTCTGCTTCTCCATGGTATCTCCAACTGATCTGTTGATTGATTTGATCTGTTCATTCTTCAGGTCATTCATGATGCAGGGTTAATATTCATATAAAACAAAGGTTAGGCATTATCAAGTTAAAATACTAGAATTTAAAAATAACTACCACTCCAAATTCACAGGAACATGGCTATTCTTTTTAATAAAATGTATTTATTCTATGTGTTTTTCACATGGAATGTATCTTGATCTCATCCATTCCCAGTCCCTTTATTTCTGCCCTCTCGCCCTGCACCCCACTCTTGAATAAAACAAAATTCAAGAGAAAAAAGTGAAGAAAATAAAAAAAGGAATTAAAAATCTTGTCATGGAAGCTGCAGTATGATTCAACAAGTCATGCCCTATACCCCTTAGTCCATACATTTCTACTCGAAAGTGTTCACTGCAAACAGTCATTGGTCCGGTTCAAGGCCCCTGTCTCCACTACATGTTTGATGCTGGGCCCCCACTAAGACTCTTCCTGGACATCCCACTGATGCTCTGTTTTGTGGATGTCCTGCAGCTTTGGTTCTGTGGGACAGGTCCCTTCATGTGCCGCAGCAGATCATAGATGGGGTGAGTATTGGGGCAGGCTGAGTCCTAGCTCTGGCTCTGGGCCTGGGCAGCTATAGGGTTGGTATGCCAGATGGGAAATGGGGATAGCTGTCCCATGCTCACAATTTTGGAACTCCTCCACTGACAGGGTTGGGTCTGTTGTGCTTGCTGGCAAGGTGCAGGGCCTGCTCTCCTGAGTGTTGCAGCTGGTAGGGATCTGGGATAGCTCCCCCACTCTTATGACCACAAGGCCAGCTCCCTCATCTGCCCCAGGTATTGATGGGTGTCGGGGGAGGGCTTCTTTTCCCCACCCATGCTATCACAAGACAGATGAGAAATGAGGGCAGCTCTCTCATGCTCACATCTTTGGGGATGGCTCAACCACACCTGTGCTAACAGGGTTGGGAACTATTCTTCTTTCCCTCCTGAATCTCCACAGGCTTCACTAGGCAATTGGATATCTGTCTGGGGACAATAATATGTCAATATCTTTCTAAAGGATTGCTCAATCCCTTGTTAAGTAGCTTTGACAAGCAAGCAATGTTTATTGAGTACACAATGGGCTCTGGGTATAATTTTATCCAGTGAACATAGGGTAAGTACAGTGCAAAGTCTTGGATTGAGAGAAAGGAAAATAAAAGCATGCAGTCATTTGTGGCATACTTCTCAGGACAGGAGACGCATTGATATGTACAGTGATTAATTCATTACAGTGTTTTCCCTTATGTTGAGTTGAGATCTTTTTTCCTATAACTTTAGTTCACTGGAGTTATGATCCTCAGGACAAATACAAATAAGTCTTTATCTTCCTCATTTTTTTCCCCCTTACATTTAAGGACAATTTCACACACTCCTCTGACTGCTCCTGGTATGTTCCATCCTGCTGAGGCAGAGACTCTCCTGTTTTTGAATTAAAAAAAAAAAGTGAAGATTTCTTTGGCTGGCATGGTCCTCAGAAGACTTCAGAGTTCTTATTTTCTCAAAGCAGAATGTTAGGAGTTGAGAGATGGAAGGACTCCCTAAATAAGTCCAACATCAAGTCACCTTGATGATCTGGTGTGTGGATTTCTCATTGCATCTAGAACATGCTTCCAAACTCTACATTTCTAGAATTGTTCCTGAACTCTCAATACAGCACAGTCACTCCTCCACTGTGGCACCTATCACTTCCTTCAGTTGGATGCATTTTCTATTAAAATGGCCTAACCCAAGAGGAGTTCTGCTTGCATCCTCATCCCACTGAGGCGGCATGTCCTCTCAACCGACACAGGAAAGTCTAATGCTGAGAGCATACCAAAAGCATTTGGACAATTTTAAAAATCAATGCTGAGCCCATTCAAGATGGAGAAAAATGAAGATGGATCTCAAGCCACAGTAATTCTACCAGCTAAATTCTCCTTTAAAATACTACATTAGAGCGTGCTACCTCACTGTCTTACTTAGGGTTTTTATTGCTGCAACGAAATAGGTCATGGAGGGGTGCTGCTTACCCCCTTTTTATAGAACCCAGGACCACCAGCCCGGGGATGGCACCACCACCATGGGCTGGGCCTTCCCCCATTGATCACTAATTGAGAAAATACCTCACAATTGGATCTCATGGAGGCTCCTTCCTTTCTGATGACTCCAGCTTGTGTCAAGGTGACATATAAAACTAGCCAGTAGTTTAACACACACATGCACAAACCCCCCAAAACTTGTCAACTTAACATATAAAGACATCACTATCAAGCCACAACCCTTCCTTTCTTATTTATCCCCATGATCTTACATTAAAACATAACTTTAAAAGTCCCACAGTCTTTACAAATTCAAATATATTGAAATTTCAGTCCCTTTAAAATAGACAATCTCTTTTAAAATCCAATCTCTCAACTGTGGTTTCCAGTAAAATACTTTTTTATGTCAAGAGGGAAACATCCGGGGGTACAGTCATAATCAAATCAAATCAAAACCAGTTCCAACCGTCCAATGTCTGGGATCCACTCACCATCTTCTGGACTCCTCCAAAGGGCTTGGGTCACTTCTCTGGTTCTGCCCTCTGCAGCACACACAGCTCATCTTCTAGGCCCCAGCTGGCTCCACTCCACTGCTGCTGCTCTTCTTGGTGGTCACCCTATGGTACTGGCATCTCCAAAATACTGGGCTCTTCTGCTGCAACTGGGCTGCACTTTCATCAATGCCTCTCATAGTCTCTCTTCATTGTGCCAAGTCTCAAGTCCTTTGCATGACCCCTTTAGTCCTGGGCCTTAAACTGCCACTGAGGCTGCACCTTCACCAATGACCTCTCACAGTGCCAAGCCTCAGCTGTTCTCCATGACCCATTCATGCCTTCAAAACCAGTACCACCTGGGTGACCCTTACACATTAACAAGTCCTACTGCCAACAGGAGGTTCAACCTTGGCCATCGCTGGAACACAGCTTCTCTGTGCTCTCAGCAAACACTTCCTAGAAGATTTCACCCCAGTGATGCTGGTCTCTTCCCAATCACTGCTAATTTCTCAGCCCCAGCTGACCAGCATCAATTGTCCCAATCACAGAAAGGTTTCACTTTAGTAGTTCTGATATATTGTTAATCACAGCTGATACTTCAGCCCCAGCTAACTAGAAACACAGAATCTGAATTCAAACATAACAAATGGCCCCCAAAAAGTCTTTAAACCTCCCTCTGAAACTTCACAAGCCAGGCCTCCATCTTCTGCATTGCTCTCAATATTCTTATCTTCCAAACTCAGAACATCCCACAGAGCTCTTAACATTCAATGGCTCTTCTAGCCCAAGTTCCAGAGTCCTTCCACAATATTTCCCAAAACATGATCAGGTCTGTCACAGCAATACCCCACTGCACTGGTACCAATTTGTCTTAGTTAGGGATTCTATTTCTGTGACAGAACACCATGGCCAAAAAACGAGCTGGAGAGGAAAGGGTTCATCTGACTTACACTTCCACATTGCTGTTCATCACTGAAGGAAGTCAGGACAGGATCTCAAATATGACAGGATCCTGGAGGCAGGAGCTGCTTTCTGGCTTGCTTCCCATAGCTTGCTCAGCCCACCTTCTTATAGAAGCCAGGACTCCCAGCCTAGGGATGGCACCACCCACCAACGGCTGGGCCCTCCCCCATTGATCACTAATTGAGAAAATGGCTTACAGCTGGATCTCATGGAGGCATTTCCTCAACTGAGGCTCCTTCCTCTCTGAAGACTCTAGCTTGTGTCAAATTGACACACAAAACCAGCCAGTATACTCACCTTGCTAAAAGGTAAGAATGACTCTTGTATTTGAACTTAGGAAGCAGGAGTAATTGATTCTGAGGATCGGACTGTACTCTTTGATCTCAACTGTTCCTCAAAGGAGGGACAGATGGAGTATCCTTGTTCCTTTCTACCTGTGGAAATGGGAGGAACTGTTCTTACACTTCAAACTACATCTCACACTTACATATAATAAGCTCTCAAGTGCCCTGGGATGTGATCATCCTCTCTATCCTTGCATTATTCCTTCACAGATCCTGGGGTAAGGAGCATCTCACTTATGACCATTTTATAGGATAATCACCAAGATGCCTGAAGCACAAAACAACAGCCTAGCTGGCAGCATTCTACTACCTGGTGGTGTCAGGGGAAGAGTGATTTCCACTCACATTTATTGACAATGTCCATGCAAGGCATAGCTCAGCCCTCATGAATTTTACATTTTTTTGGTTGAGAAAATACATTTTAGAAAAAAAAAAGTACCTGTTCAACAGGAGAGAGGAAATATGTATGTTCAATGCACACAAACATTAAATTTGCAGCTGTGTTTAAGAGAACATGATTTCTGACCTTACCCCTGCCCCATATCTTCTGCATCTGTGCAAAGTATACCTTGTAAGCAACTCATTTCTGGTCCTTCCACAGTTAAGCTGTGCATAGAAGTTTATGAGCCAATGCTTCCTCCTTTCAACCTTTGCAGCTGTGACTTCTACGAGACTGGGGTCTGTGTCTTGATCTACCTGCACACCCATAGTGCCAGTGCATCTTCTATACTATACAATAATTTATTGACTACATGATTCTGAAAATGAAGATGTGCAAGAGTCAGAAATGCACGCCATGAATGTTCACATCTGGTGCTCAGATCACCCTTTTCTGGATTCTGTACAGCACTGTTTTCATATTAACTTCTTTATCTGTCATAGACTTGCTCTTCCAGGATTTGGTGCTCAGGCAATCCGAAAGTGGCCTACTGAGGAAGAAGATGAGAGGAAGTCCCAGGACATTCAGCTAGGATTTGAGGACAAGTTCTGTGTTAACAAGAGGTAGACAATGCAAGAAGGTAGTTTCAGTTTTGATGAATGCTTAATTGCTGTGTTTGAATAGAATTATATCCATAACATAATATCCAAGCATAAATTAAAATGTGTATAAACAGAATGTGCAAGTTTTCTCTACATGTGTAAGACGAAGAGTGAGGTTATCCCTTCTTGCCCTCTTCCCTTCCCTCACTTCTCATAACTAAAAGATAGGCCATTAAGGAAGAAACATTAAAGGTGGAGTAAGGGGCCCAGAACCCATTCATGACTATACTTTAATGGCTTGAGATAGTTCAGTGTTTCCTCTCCATGGTGATGACAGGAGTCCTCTAGGCTTAGCCCACTACTGTAGTAGAACAAGGCACAGGTTTCTTTTATTCGCTCACAGTGCAACACGTCATAGGATGGGAGACCCTGTAAATAAACCAAAGGAACAAGTCTCCTCTCCCCACGTTATGACATCTGCCAGCCATATACTTCGGGAAAGCTATTCTGATGTCTGCAAAGATTCTCCTTTGAGAAACTGTATGGAATAGACTAGGCGCTATTACTATCTTCTAGACTGAGGTCTAGGATGCAAAAGTCTGGGAGCACAAGTACATGGTTGTTCCACACAGAGAATGTTTAGTTTGACCCTGCTTCTCTGCCTTGATTTTTGTCTCCATTGCCAGCTAATAGACCTTACTTTTTTTCCTAATTAAGCATCACTTTCTTCCTAATAACAACGTTCCAATATAAAACACGATATAAGACCTGTTGAAAGGACGCCCCCAATGAAGTCTTGAAGTGACAGTTATGGGTAAAGCTTGTGCCTCATCAGAACTGTTTACTGAAAAGCAGAAGCCAGTGAACTTACACCAATTTTCTTTGACTCACTTTGGACACCTGAGGTGAAAGAGAACCCATAGTGCAGTTCTGTGGCAGAATTCTTGCTAGCAACTAACCCAGGAAGGCAGTGGCTCCAAATCGTCCTATTCTCCAGTTCACATGTCCCCAAACTCTTAGAAAATACGAGAGCCAGGAGCCCTCTGAAAACCCCAGTTTTACTGGAGGTCTTTAAGAGACCACATGCAGATCTCCCAGAATCGTCACACTTGTCTTATTTTGTCACACGATGTCGACATAAACCTGAGGGCTCTCATTGCTCAGTTGCCCTGGAAAGACCTCTGCAACCCAAATACAAAGTCTCCCAGAGACATTTCAAACAGCACCATATTTTGTCAGAGGAAGACATTCCTTTCATCTTGTTCATTTCTGCCACCCTGTAAAGGGAGCTGTGTGTCCATGTGTATTTGTTGTCCCCTCTTGTCCTTGCCTTCATCAAGGGTTCGGTTCTCCTGAATAACAAGGAATGCACATGAGCATCTGAATGCAAACAAGTAGCTTAACAAAAAAATTATAAATCCCTGGAAGTGAAATGTAATTACCAGGTTAAAAAAAAAAAAAAAAAGAGCACCCATTTACGAGAGCCTATCACATTTCGCGTCTCTGCACGCAGCTCCCCCCCAACACTGCTCCTGTCGTGTCAGATAGTGGCAGTGTTGAGCCCGGGAACCGGCGCCCAGCCCGCGGCGGTCCCCGCGGCCGCACAGTCTCCGCGGCTGACTCCGACTCGTTGGAGCTACTGGGCCGCGAGGGCGCTGGGGAGCGGGAGGGGCGCGGGGCTGGCGAGGGGTCCCGGATCCGCGTCCCCGAACTGTTCTCCTTTCCCCCGCCCCCGGCGAGAGCCCACTCCCTCCCAATTGACCGAAATTCACCGAGGGGGGCGGTCGAGGGAGAGGTCGTCGGCCGCTCGCCGGCTGCGCCTCCCTGGGCTCCGGCTGGGGAGCGGCCCGGGCTCGCGGAGCGAGCAGTGTGGGCTCCCGCGCCCCCTCCGAGGCAGATCGCGGGGTGGCAGTCCCCGTCGGCTCCGCCGCGCGGCCGCTCCAACCCTCCCCCTCCCCCGCTCACGCCCTCCCCCTTCCTTTCAGTAGGACTCCGGGACTCGGGAGAGGGCGCGGGAGGCAGGCACACGGGCCCGACCCCACTCCAGCGCTCGCCGGGGACGCGGGCGGGCGGCGAAGGGACGCGGAGGGGGCGCGGGGCGGGCGCGGCCATAGAGCGGCGGCGGCGGCGGCGACGGCGGCGGCGGCGGCAGTAGCGACCGCGGGCAGACCAGCGGCGGCAGGGCCGGCGGGCGCCGGGGACCGAACTGCACAGCTCAGCAAAAGCGCCCCAGCCCTCGGCGCGCCGCCTCCTGCGAGCCCAGCCGGGCAACATTTTGTAACCCTCCAATCCATCCTTTGGAGAAAAGGGAAAAAAATAGCATTGAACGGAGAGATGGGGAAATCTATATAATATATATGTACATATGCATATTTATGTATATGTACATATATATATTATATTTGGTTCCTGCTAAAATTAGCCGGGCTCGCCGAGCGCCTGTGTGCGAGTGTGTGCGAGTGTGTGCGTGCGGGCGTGTGTGTGAATGTGATTACTCCAGGACTCCTCGGGCTCCGGAGACGCCATTTTCCCCCTTGATATCTTTCTCCGTAAATCGGTGGCGCGGCGGAGGCGGCCGCGGCGGGCGGGAAGCGCGGGGCTGGCCGGGGCGCTCGCCGCCGCCTGCGCGCCCGGGGGCCCCGGCGCCCCCCGAGCGAGGGCGGCCCGCCCCGCGCGTCGCCGTTTGACAGATGCTCGTCGCTATGGAGTTGCCGCAGCAGCACCTTTGGGGGCTCGGACGAGCGACCGGAGGCGGAATCTGAGCGAGCGCCCAGGCCAGCGGAGCCGGAGCCGCCGGGACATGGGTGAGCGAGCGCGGCGACCTTGGCGCGGGGAGCTGGGGCGCCTAGCCTCCCGCCGCGCCGCGGGGCCCAGCGCGCCGGGGGCCGGGGGCGGTGTGTGCCATGCATGCAAAAGTTCACGTCGCCTCGCCGGGGCTTTGACTTTGCACTGGGCTGGAGGGGGGGTGGGGGACCCGGCCAAGGGGGCGGGATGCAGGTCCCCGCGAGGCTGCGCGGGGATGGGCGCGATTCCGCCGGCTGGTGGGTCGGCAGTGGTGCTGACTTAACTGGAGTAGCCCGTTGGTGGCGGTGATGGTGGATGCATCGGGCTGGAGGGCTGGGAGCTTATTGAGTTTCGGCTAATCTGATCCCCTCCCCACCCCCTCCTTCTGCACCCTCCCTTGGTCCTGCTGTCGGCTGCCGGGCTGGCGGGTTTGGCTTTGGTGAAGTGGACTGGGGAAAGGGAGGGGGTAGGGAAAGGGGTGGGGAGGCGGCAGGATATTTTTTTTCCCCTCTCTTTGTAACTTGCAGGTTAAGTGGAGCTAGAGAGCTACATTGTAACCTAGTTGGATGGGGGGGGGGGGGCGGGTTAAATGTATCAGAATCTAACGTGTGGTTAATAGAAGAACAGGCGAGAAGTGGTCCAGCCAATGAAGGTTGGTGTATGCTTGTGTTCTGGCTGTGCGTTAGTTTTTCTCTTTTAAAAAATCTTAATCAGTGGATTTGAGTCTCTTTCTTGTGATCTCCGGACTGGGGATTGTGAAAAGGCAGGAATTCCCTTAAAAGCAGAGAATGCCCCCTTTGAAAGCACGCATTGTGTGCGTTTGTACAGGAGCCGAGGGCTTGGGAATTAAGGCAGGCTTCCCTGTTCGGTGGTTTCCAGTGGGAAATCACTCCGGAAAGGAAACCCTTCAGTATGGATTTATTGTTTTTGTCTTTCGAACCATTATCTCTGTGACCAAAATACTGTCTGTGAAGTTCCTCAGATTCCGAGTCAGGTAAATTGGACTGGGCAGATCTGTAGCCAGACGGTGATAACGGGGACACGCTTTCGGTGTCTGTGACGGAAGCATTGTTGGGTAATTGCAATTTCCGATCAGTAGAGCATGCTGCTCCTTAAAAAAAAATAAATAAGTTACTGCTGAAATGCTGTCTTCTACGTCCTCTCTGTACACTCTCCCATCTTCTCCCTCCCAGATCCGCACTAGCTACTACACTTCTGAAATTGGACCCAACTACAGATATTTTGTTGAAGATCAGGAAAGTTGCTCAGTTGAAAGTAGGAGATGAGGCTAGAGATACTGGGAGTGTGGCGACGAGTTGTTACTGCCCTCTGATGCCGCATTTATTCTTTATGTGCCTTTGTGGGATTCTCAGCATGTGTATCTGTCTGAAGGGACTGTTGAGGGAAGGATTTCCGATTTGTTTCCGTTTCAAATAAACTGTCCCGATAATCTCATGGTTGATGTCTGATACTAACAGGGCAGTGTGTGTGTGTGTGTGTGTGTGTGTGTGTGTGTGTGTGTATCCTTAGTCCTGCCGAAACTCTCCTCTGTAGGGGAGTGATTCTTTGAATTCTACAGAAGCCACTTTCCCTTCGCTGCCCCTAGTCTTCCTGCCCACAACCATCCACACCTTTCCTGTTAAAGTTTGGTTTGAGTCCATGGTCTTAATGGAAATACTGATCTTAGTTTCTTTAAAAAAATATATGCATTCCTTTCCCCTTTCTTTTATTTTCTTTCCATCTTCGTGTTGCTTTATTGATTGATTGATTAATTTTCCTGATGATTTGCAGTGAAAAGTGACTTCATAAAGAAGCTGCCACCAAAACTCTTTGGCAGTCTGGGCCCATCCTCCGTGATTGTATAGTGCCTGCTGATAAACCTCATGGGTCTCTTCAAACTCGAATTCTGAAATTGCTGTTTGCACTTTGTGCTGTGGTGAAAAGGGACCTGGAGTGGAAGAATGCTCTCGGCAGCTACAGCTTCAGCCCTGAGACCAGATCTAGGTACCCAGGAAAGAGTTTCCTTTCTCACCCCAGTTAAGTACAGCCTGGCTGGCAAGAGAAGGTAGTGCCAGCTGGCCAGGGGGAGGAGAGAGTTTACAGCCTTTTAAGATGCAGCCAGTTTACAATCCTGGCCTCCCTCTCCTCTTGGGTTCTGTGGCTGCCTTCCACTGACTGTCCTTAAACTGCTGGAAGGAGGAAGGAGGCTGATGTCTTGGTTCTGAGCTGGATGTCCAGGTGCAGAGTCACTGTGAAGGTGCTGTGTTTCTAAGCCTGTACATCAGCTCCTTGCTGGTCACCAGCAAAAGGATATTAAGACAGAGTGTTGGAGGTAAATCAGACAGGAGTATTGAAAGAAGGCATTTCAAGCTGCAGGAAATGGAGTCCCAGGAAATACCAAGGCCAGGTACTCAGAGTGCTGCTTGGCACATAATCCTTTGAGAGAGAGAGAGAGAGAGAGAGAGAGAGAGAGAGAGAGAGAGAGAGAGAGAGAGAGAGAGAAAGATCCTAGTTTGAGGAAGTTGAACTGCAGTTGGAGCTGGGCTGTGCAAGCTGCTGCCACTTCAGTAACCTGAGCTGAGCTGGGGGAGGAGGTGGGGATCACAGGCAGTCAGGAGACAGAGGGAAAGGGACTTGTCTTTCTGAGCAGGAAAAATAGATGTGTCACTGGCAGAAACAAACTGGAGGTGGGGGAAGGGATGCATCTCAGGCGGTGGTGTTACTTTAGGAAGGGGACCACTGGCAGCCTGGAAGGAAAGAAGTGCCTTATGCCTAGGAGGAGCCAGGCAAGAGCAAGGCTGTAATCTGATCCTTTTCATGTTAACATCAGAATGCTATATAGGAAGGCCTTGCCTGGAGGCTCAGTTCTAGGTGTCCCATGGGAAGCCTGGAGGTATCCCTGGGGGAGGCAAACAGCCCCTGCTGCCAGGAGAGCATCTGGTCCCAAACTGCCATTTCTCACAGGGAGCTACTTTGAAAAGTCCCTGACCCCAGTGAAGGAGGGGAGGTTAAAAAAAAAAAAAAGTGCAGCTTTGGGTTACTGTGGAATTTAACTGAAAATGCCCAGTGGGGAGAGCTAGGAGGAAGAATATTGCTAAAGAAGAAATACATAGGTGAGCACTCTCCTCTGGATCTTCCTTCCTTCTCTGCTGTAATCTTGATTTTACCTTCCATTAGGAGCCAAGTTACAACCTCTGTGTCACCAAACTGTCCATCTAGGGGAGGGGAGTTCTTGCATGGTCATTATTTTCAGCCATACTGCCCTCTTTGCCCTAAGTTTCTGTAGCATATGCAAAGAGGAAAGAGTATACTGAGAAGTGTAGAACATCCTTTCTGGGTTCCCGTGGAGACACTAACACTTGGCCGGGCTTTCTTTGGCCTCCCAGAATGCCAGTTTCTTCCTTGGAGACTTGAAGCTTTAATTAAAACCAGAAAGCTATTGAAGACAGACCCAGCCAATGAGATTCTGCTTTCTGTGATGCTCAGGGATGAGAAATAAATAATTTTTTGCTGATGGCATTTCAAGTTGCTTCAGTTTTGCTCCTGCCAGAGGAACTGGGTACATTATTATTAACACATTAGCATTGTGTAAGGAATCTCAGAACTTAGTATTGGACATGATGGCCTTTGTTCAGAGACCCATGGTGTGGGAGAATCCTGTGAGGATGGGGCAAGGGCACACCTGGAGTGCTCACAACATTGTATCAAAGAAGACATCCTTGTAGCATCCTCACTGAAAGTCACTTTGCCAGGTTCCTGAGAGGAAGGGGTAACATTCAGTTCCATTCCTATCCTACAATGTGTTATGAAGTTAGGTCAGCTATGATAAAACATCTGAAATAACTTAGAAGGGGAAAAGCTTTTTTACTTTTTATTATTATTGCAATTTTAAAAGTGTCAGTTCAGAATCTGTTGGTGTTGATGTTTTGGGCTTTTGGTGAGGCAAAATCTAAAACAAAACAAAAACATGGTGGAACAAAGTCACTTACCTCCTGGCCAGGAAGGGAGAGGGAGAGAAAAAAGGGAACATTGAGCCCAAGCCCCCAGTGACCTAAAGACCTCAGGCTAGGTCCCACCTCTTAAGTTTTCTAGTTCATAACAGTGCTGCTTTGGAGATACATGAAATCTGATGGATGTTAACAGCCAAACTTTCCATTGCTATTACCATATGAATTGCTCTCTCTCTCTCTCTCTCTCTCTCTCTCTCTCTCTCTCTCTCTCATTCTCTCTCTCTCTCTCTCTCTCTCTCATTCTCTCTCTCTCTCTCTGTCTCTCTCTCTCTCTCTCTCTCTCTCTCTCTCTGTGTGTGTTGGAGTGGGGCTTTTGTTGTTTTGTGAATTCTTCACTTCTATCTTTCTTTCTTCCCTTCTTTCTTCTTTCTATTTCTTCTTCTTCCTCCTCCACCTCCTATTATTATTATTATTATTATTATTATTATTATTATTATCATTTGACACAAGGTCTCACTGTGAAGCCCTAGCTGACCTTGAACTAACTATATTGACTAGGCTGGTCTTGAACTCATAGAGACCTTCTTGCTTCTGCCTCCCAAATGCTAAGAATAAAGGACTGTGTCACCATGCATACAGCCCTTGATATATACTAAAAAGAAAGTGCATGAAGCCACAACATTGATTCTCCCCTGCATTATTATTCTGAGTTTTCATTTCCATTCTCATTTAGTTCTACTAGATTTTTATGTTCGCTTAGACACATCAAGTTGGAATTAAATGAATGTCATGATTTGTTTAAGTTTTCAATTATGAGTTTCATAGGTACAGGCAGAACAGCTTTCCTGTTGTATTTGGAGTTTTACCCCAATGAAGGATGTTCTCTAAGGCTGAGGAAGTATTTTTAGCAGTCTTTGGTTTAGAAACCAACAAAAACTAACTTCTGTTGTTCAGTGTAAGTGATGCTAGTGTCTCCTTAAGAATGTGACCAGTCCTGAAGCCCACAGGATCCCTTAGAGTGGTCCTCAAACTTCCTACTGCTGAGACCCTTTAATGCAATTCCTCATGCTGTGGTGACCCCCGACCATAAAACTATTTCATAACTGTAATTTTGCTACTTTTATGAATTGTAATGTAAACATGGATATTCAGGATATCAGATATGTAACCCCTGTGGGAGTTGTGACCCACAGGTTGAGAATCACTGCCTTAGGAGGATATAGCTGTCCTCTCCCCAGAACTATGGTGGGCCATGGAAGGTTATGACACATAGCCCCATGTAAGACAAGAGCTCCTGTGTGGACTCTATGATGGGCAAGAACTCAGCCTTCCCAAATACTTAGGCAGGAGAAGGGATAAGTTTTGACCTTTGTTCAGAAAATCATCTCCTTGATCTAACTTAACTTTTCCTACCAGAAATACTCTTTTTCATATGCATGGAATTTTATTCATTTCAAAAATATCTTCATATCATATCCACCCACTCACTTCAGATCTTCTTAGGAAGGAAGCCAAAGAAATAGTTATCCTTGCTCAGAAGATAAGGGGATGATTACCTTAGGTTGCCTGCAGTGATACAAGTTAGTGGCTGACCTGGGGCAGTGTACGTGTGAGCAGCCTCACACCTGATATGACAAGATCTGATCTTTCTCATTACTTCCTGGTGAAATCATCCCAATAACTTATGTAGCTTCTTTGAGCCTCAGTACCTTTACCAGGAAGTTTGGGATAAAGATGTCTCTGTCCCTTTGTCCTAGGGGTTGTAAGGATTAAGTTATCCCAGATCATTTCTGTCACTGAACTATTGGAGATTCTCTGTGCTGCCTCTTGGAGACTGATGCTGGGGTTATTTTGCCACAGCCCCCTCTAAGAAGAAGACTCACAAAGCCCTTGTGTCTAGTAGTCTAACAAACTTAACAGTATATACGTATCAACTAATGAGTCTATTGAGCTACTTGATTCAACCATGTACGGGTTGCATTATTAGATGCAGATTGTACCACATCTGTGTATGACTCAGAGTTTCATGTGATGGCCAGTCCGGTTGGACACAAGGAAGTAGTAGTGCTTAAGAAATGCGTTTTCGGCAAAGAATCTTAAGAAGAAAGAGGAAGGACGCAGACCCGTCAGGAAGAGACATAGTGGGCGATGAGATGGTCTCCATCAGGGTTCCATGGGGTTGAAATGTGTCATCTATGATAGAATTACTAATCTCTTTAAAGAGGATAAATGATAGCGGAAATGTCTTTGTCCTAGCACATCCGGGAAATTTTCTAGACTCTGGAATGCTCTTCAGAGTCTCTTGGCTCTTGGAGTGTTCTATGTTCTCCCCCATGATACCTGGCCCTCCCTGTCCAGAACCAGCAGTGGGGTTTTCCTTAGTGTTCATCTTACAGTGTTTTCCAGTTAGCCCCACTTGGAGCCACACACAGGGCTTCTAGTCCCTTCAGATTGATTTCTCTGATAATGCCGAGCGTTCTGTCCCCTGTCCCCTTCAACACCTCAGCTTGCTCTATTGCCACATCCTGTTTAACTGGAGCATCTACCTGCGAGGACAACAGGCACCACTGTTCTTCTCAGTGAGGACGACACACTAGTTATTCCCAGTCAGCTCTCTGCTTGTCTCTTCCCTGTTGCTTGAGCACTTCTGGTCTGCTACTTTGTTACTTCTGGCACATGCATCCCATAATTGCAGACCTGTCCAGGAAAGGTGCAAGCTTGCTCCTCAAAGGCCTGTACCTCTTAGGGTTGACTTCTGTTGCATGAACATATCATACAATTTATGTAGAGTTAGACTATTAAGAGTAAATTTTTTTTTAAAGTATACCAGATCGTTGCAAAATGAAGCAACACAGGAGGACCTCTTAGAGTGAGTAATAACTAGTTATGTTAATAGCTTTTTATAGTTTTGGCTGTCTTTCAGAGGAAATCACCCAAGCTCAGCTTCTCCCTCAAAGCCTAAGAGGTAATAGTATTTTACCACATGTGTGTCTTTTCAGTCAGTGGTTCCACGCATTCATTCAGTAATCAAATGTTTATTAAGTGCCTACTAGAGTGTCCTCACCATTTGAACACTCATCACTCTTGATGGTCTCTGAAAATTTCAGTCGTGCGTCCTGGTTTCCGCACCCAGTTCGCCACTTCACCATTCCGTCTTCCTCAATGCTCGGTCGGCCCGCTTTTCTGCTCATTAGTGACGGCGTGAGCCTGACTACACAGGAAGAGAACCGGTGGAACACCACGCAGAAGGGAAACTGGACTCTTGGGATGCAGGCTTCAGGATGGGCTGGCCACCTAGTAGCATGGGCAACAAGCAAGCCTCAAGGCCTTTCTTCTTACCCTTATGCATGGGAAAAACGAAAAGGTTAAGGTTGACACGGGCAGTCCCATCTGAAATTCTGGGATGCTACAGCTAGATGTGTCAGAGAGGTTTTAAACTTTTCCTTTAAAGTGCAGAGCTCCTCACCCTCATTTAATGACACCCCCAACAACTGTCCAAGCCAATCCCCGTGAGAATTAAGGCACTCAGCTTGATGTTTGATGTGGTTAAAAGCGTTCCGGGAGGGGAAGTTGGTGCCCTGGGGTGAATTAAATCAGAAGCTCCCCAATTAGAGCAGAAGAACAGGCTTGCAGGAAGGGGGTGGGTGGGTAAGGGTACGGTAAGGATGAAGCAACACCGCAAACAGCAGCGTGGAAGAAAGCGAAGGGTTAAATTATCTTCCCCGCTTTTGAAGCCTGGCCCTCCTTGGTGAAATAACTGAGTTGACACAAAGAAGATGGTACAAAGTCAACTCTGGAAAGTCCAAAGCTGTCGTCCTTCTTGGGACTTTACCATCGCCGCCTGTGCCCTGTGGGCATCCGGGGTGGCGGCTGAAGCTGCTTCATTTGCACATCTGGGGTCTGAATATCATGTCATGATGTAGATCATTAGGAGCTTGAAGGAGAGGGCAGAATCTCTGCTCCTGGCCTGTCACTCCATCCCCGCAGGACTTGTCTGCCCGTCCACTGGAAGCTTGTAGGAAAAAAAAATGGCCACTGGGTTGCTTTGTGTGTACTGTAGGATGGAGTCACACACACACACACACACACACACACACACACACACACACACACACAAAGCCACACTTTTCTGCACCGTTGTATTGGGGTGGGATCAGGAAAATGAATCTTTGTCTCGAGGTTAAGACTATGAAAGGTTCATAGGTTTTCTGGATTGTCTGGAAGCACTCTTAGAAAGAGAAGCTACTGGAAGCTATTGAGATGCTGTGGTTTCAAACCCTAGGAGTTTGGGGGTTTAAAAGGATGTGGGAGGAAAACCAAAGAATTTTGGGTGAAAACAGAAGAAAAAAAGAGCACGCACGTTGTGAAAAAAGCTTTATTATTATCGTTTATTATTGCTATTATTTTATTATTATCTTTATGTAACAGTGATTTAATCTGTCTATGGAAAGGAACTGCTTGGAGTTCCTGGGGACTTGGAGAGATACAGAGATGATATTAGCTGAATTTGATGGATCCAACATGTTAGTTGTCCAGGAATGCTTATTGGAGCATGCGGGGCATCATATTCTTGGAGCCCAATAAGAAAGCTTGGGAGCCAAATCCTGTGTAGTTGTTGATGGCTATGCCCATGACTTACTATTATTTGAGCAAAGCCTTTTTTTTTTTTTTTTTTGGCATACCATGGTGGCCAGAAAGCAATGATTTGACATGAAAATGAAAGCACCATGGGCCTTCTTTCTGCTCCTAGCATTGTCTTTAAGCGCTCTGTTAAGTTTTTGGTCCATGAATACTTTTTGAAGTCTTAGCATTATAGCTTGTATGGGGCTTCTTCCTGGGACTCTTGGATGGGAAAGCTCTGACATGAGATGGTATTTTTGCCCTTGGTGAGTGGATGGTATGTTCGAGGAAACATATTTAGCTAAACTAGAAGTCACCTTTCTTCAACTAAATGAGGAACCTTTTCCCAAGTAGAGTTTTGCTACTTGTGTGATCCATGCTAAGGTGTATCAGAGAAGCTTCCAGAAGGATGTCTTTGTTGGAGGAAGAGAAGCCAGGAACCTTTCTTAGTGGGAGAACCTTCAGTGGCAGAAGTGAGCAAGTCTAGATTTAAAATTCCCTTGAGAAAATGAATACTAATCATGTGATGTAGAAAGCTGTCACATTGAGGATTAAATTGTATGCAGTAGGAGTCCAAGAACCACTACCAAGGCCAGGTAGATCTGAGAAGGCTTCAAAGAGTGTGTGAGATTTGAGTCTCACCCACAGCAAAGGGGCGGCCTTGGTTAAGTAGATGCAGAGGCTGGAAGATTATGCACCTGGCAGAGTACAATGGAGAGAGCTATTGGTTCTACACAGTACTCTTCAGGTGGAGGCAGCAGGGCGCAAGGATGGGGTCATGGGTCAAGGCTCCAGCTTCTCAGAGCTGAGCCGAGCTGAGGAGCCAAGACCAGTTTCCCAAATGCTAGGAGTCTGGTGGTGTTGTGAGTTAAATAACATTTGGGTCCAGAAAGGACTACCTCTGAGATTTCAGCAATCCCAAAACTTTAGTTTTCATATGTATAAAATGGGCACATCTCTGGGTTAAATCAGGTTAAAATATATAGATATATAAGATAGTGTACTTAAAGTATACCAGATGCACATTCTAGAAGCATCTTTACAATGTGAATTTCTGTTCTCTACTTGGATAGGAAATACTATGATCACAATTCTTTCTAACAGATCGACCGTGATTCATCTATTTTGACACCATTCAGTATGTGTTATTTTTCTCCTCTGTAAGAGTCTGGGTAGTGAATAGGATGAGCAGGTGAGAAGTCTGATGCTGAAGTATTTGAAGGGATGTGGCAAGTCAGAGAGTAACAGTTTGGAGCTGCTATGGGCAGAAGCAAGTACAAGCTTTTGATAAGAAGCTGGTCAGCCTTTGTGTTTTAGATGGGTCATAATATAAAAGAGTAATCATATATACAAGCTATGCATCAGTTAACAACGGGGATATATTGGTTCTGAGAACTGTGTTGTTAAGTGCTTCTGTTATTGAGCAAACGTCAGAGTATGGTCTTGTATAAACCTAGATGGGACAAGGGAATCATAGAAGTGGCCTCTGGATGCCATCAAGAGGCAGAGACATGAGAAGGCTGAGATTGCTCGCAACATACTAGCATGTTATATGGCTTTATAGTAAACTTTTTATAATTAGAAAGAATACAGTTTAATTAATGATAAAAGGTATAGAATAGAAAGACACATGAACTAGTGGTATAGCCCTTCACTATTACAACTAGTATTATGTAATATACATGATTTTGTATGTTGTCCTATTGTGTGACTGACATTGGAGTAGGTTTGTTCACACTTGGTCATACTAAAAGTATGAGTAATATTCTGTACTATAGTATTACAATGATGGCAATATTGCTAGGTGATGGATGTTCAGATCTATTATAATTTTATGGGACCACCACCACACATGCATTCCATTGTTGACCCACATCTTGTTCTTCAGTGCACTAGAATGTATCTGAACTCAACTGTGGATCTGACATCGGAAATGTGTGCCCTTGATCAAATTACTAACCTTTCCGGGACCTTGTTTTCCTGTTTATACATTAAGAACAGGATCATGTCATCACATGCCTATATATGGATTACATTGAAAATCACTGTAAGGCAGTGGTTCTCAACCTTCCTAATGCCGTGACTCTTTAATACAGTTCCTCATGTTGTGGTGACCCAATCATAACATGATTTTTTTGTGGCTACTTCATAACTGTAATTTTGCTCCTGTTATGTATTGTGATGTGTCTGTATTGTAATGTCTATGTGTCAGTCTAACACCAAAGGGGTCATGACCCACAGGTTGAAAACTTCTCCTGTAAGCGTTCATCACAAGCCACCCCCTCTCCCTCTTATTTTGACAGTGTTCTTTCCATAACCCCATGGAAGAATAGTGACAGCAAGTTGGATGCTATCGCTGAAACTGAGCGTGCAAACAGCTTATGCTGTTGTGCCCCTGTGAGCAGGCAGCTGGAATCAGAGTTGTGAGTTAATAGTGTGCCCAGTCTCAAGCCTTAGAAGCTTGATTCAGATTCTTCCCCTGCTATTGAGATCCTAAGCACCAGAACTGATGTTCTATGCTTCCGTGTGAATTCATCTCATCCCACTTAACCAGAGCTGGAGAACCAACCGGAGCTGATAAAGCAATGGGAGAAACCAGTCCCGCCTTTTAAGAGCTTCTAAGTACTAAGACAAGGCTTAGTACCTAGGAAGGCCAGGCTAGAAGAGGACATGGGGCTCACCTCATGGCTTTCCCTTGTTCATTAAAAAGACGTGGTGGTGGTGGTGGTGGGGATTTCCGACCGAACATGGTGAAATTGTCTCATATTTCCTCTATGAGACAAGCCATCAATAAAGAACAGCAGAATGCCCAACTTAGCAGGTTTAAACTCAGCTATCTGTATGCTTTCCATTGTGCAAGAGTGTGGAGAAGGCTTGATTCCGGCCCCTGGGCCATAGGGTTTTCCTTGGGACCTGAGAAGAGAAGGCAACACTAGCCGATGTGTAACTTGGCTGACACATTCCAGGGGACCAGTCAAGTTTAACAAAAAGTGTGAGCATTTACTAAGGTGATCCCAGGTAATTATGATCTCATTTAATATTTAATCTTCAATTACTTCTCCTAGGAGCCCCTGAGGTAGGATTATTACCCACTTTCCAAACGAGACTTGAATGGCTTAAAAAATGCCTTGCTGAATACAGTTACTAATGGGCAAGAGACTAAGCGATCTAATCCTATGACCTCCAGTCTGGCTTTCCCGCTTTTCTCTGCAAGGAGAAGCGTCGTCTTTGAACACCTCCTCTTGGACAATTTCTCCTTGTGTCCACGGAGTTCTGAAATGTGTAGAGACCTGTTTGTTCAAAACACTGCCCTTGCATTATAAAGATCCCGATCATGTGGACAAGATAGACAACCTAAAAATACTGAAGCACACAGCTTGTCAAGTGCTTTGATGGCAAATGCCCAAGGAATCGAGATCAAGACCCCCTTCTATCTTTCTGTCTCTGTCTCTCTCTTCCTCTGTGTGTGTGTGTGTGGGGGGGGGTGTAGGCACGTGCGTGCGTGCATGCATGCATGCATGCATGAGTGTGGGTGTTTACATGCGCAAGTGTGTTCAATGAGTTTGTTAAAAATGAATTCAGCTAGTGTTCTGGATGGAAGGGAAACTTGACCGATTCTTGAGCTAACTTAAACCTTGTAGAAATGAGAAAAGTCACCAAACCAACAGAACTAGGGATCTTATATAGAGTAATGCACATCAAGAGAGCTTAGGAGATGTTGTTGGAAGACGTATTGGGTGAAAAACTTAAACAATGTTTCTTGGAGGAAGTAAAATGTGGCCTGGAATGTACCTCACAGGTGTGTAGAGCACAAAAAAGGCTGCTGGGTAAAAGCTTTGTCCTTTGTTGTAGACCACAGACATATATGCAGTGTCAGCCAACTGTGGTGTGGGGCTATCTTCACTCTTGCTGATTGAGAGCCAGGTATGTGTTGGGTCACTTGACCCATTTACCAGTGTTTATGGATCATTTATTCCAGGAATTTTGGCAGCGGGAAGGGTTTCAAGAAACATCACTCAGAGTTATAGGCACTCCAAGTCAAATGGTGACTGACTGGCTGGACTTTGACACAACCCTCCTTTTGACATTCACTGAAGAAAGATTTCAGGACCTCTCTCCATGTATCAGGGACTGGGGCAGGCCCTGGAGACAGCCTGGTACCGAAAGAGGCAACACTGTTACCCTCAGAGTCCTTAGTGTCTAGTAGGGAAGATGAGGTGGTGTAGGAAGTGCCGGAAAGGGCATGTTGTGTGTCACAGAAGCAGAGAAACAGAGTCCCGACTTGAACAAATCAGAGAAGAGAAATTTGTTCTCATTTTTGTCTTTAACTCAGGAAGGCTGGAGGAGGGTTCCAGGTGTGTGCAAAGTTGCATGTGAATCCACTGTGACTTTCCCCCAGTGCCCTTAGCAGACATGAAGAAGGGTGAACAGCAGCCACCCTCCTGCCAAAGTCCTTAGAATCTCACAAGAGAGTTTTCCCAAACGGTAGTAGGTCAGTGAGTGTAGGAGAAAAATCGAATGCAAAGGAAAGAATGTGATGAGGGGTGAAATAAGAGGGATGGGGGATGGAGGGCAGAATCCTAAACTAAATGTCATAAGAACCTGGAGACCAGGATCATTAAATGGAAAGAAATAACTAAAAGAATAATTGAAAAAAAATTCATGAGCTAGAGATGATCTACATGGCTCTTGAAAAGCCAGGGGAGACAGACAGAGCCACACTACATTAAACAAAACCAAACACCCAAGCAAGCAAACTATAAAACCTGCCGTCTACACAGATAAGAGGCAGTACCTAGCCAACTTCAATTTTCTATTGGACGTTCTGAAGAGTTCTGAGGAAAGAGTTCCGACCTGAGAATTATCCAGTCAAGCTAGGGCTTTTACCTGCCAACCCGGAAGGAGTCCCTGGCCTGGTGGCAATGTACACAGAAGCCCAGGAGGAGATGACAGTGGGAGGTGACAGGAATGAGCAGTGAGGACCTGCCTGCATCCCCGACGGTTTGCCTTTAAGAGCCCAAGAGGTGTGTGCTTTTAAAAAGTTTATTTTAAACTAAGAAACACAGAGTTTAACTATCAATAAATCCATGTAACTATGCCCCAGTGGGGGAGATAAGAAAGATAGCACTTTTCCATATTGTTGCTGAGACACTGAGGTTGACAGGGGTCTCACAAGGGTTCCAAAGAGGCAGAAGGAAGCCCATGAATCATATCTTTTGACTCCATTTGAGTATGCCAAGGGCTTTGTCTGTTTCTGCCATGTTGCAGACTTGGGAAACAGTTATCAGAATGGCAGTGGGCAGTCTGTGGCTAGTGATCTGGGAGCCAAGCAAGCAGAGGAGGTGGATGAAACTGGGATGGCAAGCTCAGTTTTTCATCTATTTGGTCAATAAAGTTCTTCAATGTCTCTTTTGTGCTAGATACTATGCTGAGCATTGGGATGGTAAATGGCTCAAATGCAATGGATGCCTGCTATTAGGAGACTAAGGAGCTGTGTAAGGAGAAGCTACCTCCAAATATAGATTAAGAAGCACCCTGTGGTCAAGGCACTGCCTAGGGGACATATATATATATATATATATATATATATATATATATATATATATATATATATATATATATGGAACAGAAAGTCTGAGGCACTGGTTTTCAGACCCCAGCCCATCCTGTACCTGGAAGCTGGGGAACACCAAAGTGCCTGTTCTTCCACCCGGACCCTGGTTCAGTATGTGTAGCTTGAGAATCGACATTATTCCCACCAGGCTTAGAATAAGTAAGAGTTTCCCAGGAAGCAGGAAGCAGGAAGCATTTTTTTCAGACAGATTTGGAAGGGAGGGAGGAGGGACTGTTTAGGACTCCCCTGAGTATAAGCAACATCTAGCCATGTGGATTTTCCCTGGGCACTAGAGATATACTGCTGTGGGTTCAAACTGTTCAATTTGAAGTGTCCCCATAGGCCTTTGGCTGCGCAAAACGAGGCTGCGTAAGAGTGCATGTTCCATCCTTGTTGAGCGAAGTGTGGGATCAGGAACTCAGAGTGGCTTGTCTAGCTAGCGTTTCACTGACTTTGAATGTCAGAGCAGGAGTAGAGATCCCATTGCCACACTCTGGTCTCATTGTGCATGCTAACTGTTCCTTCCAGGCTCTACGGCTTTGTAGGACCTGCTGAAGACTTATTTCCTAAGCAGTCCTGGTTGTCTCAGTCCCTGTGTGACAACCCTGCAGGCAACCACAGGAGGCAGTGACCCAGGCACAGAGTACTGGTTCATTGTGTACTGCTCTCTCCGAGCCAGTTGCCAACTGCAGGAATGTGAACAGGTTAAAATGCTTTCACCTTGTCTGGGCTCCCCCAACTCTGAGGGTGTGACTGTGCTCACACACGTGTATTGCCAGGGGCTTACCACAAGAGGACTGTCAGTTGTCTCCCAGACCCACCATAGAACTCAAAGAGTGTGTAGGCTGGCAGGTATGTGCTGGGGTGAATGATGAACAGCATCTTTGTGGGCTGGTGAGGCCAACAGAGAGCTTAGGTTTCTTTGCTCTATGCTTTTGAAAGCTTTTTTTTATATGATTTTTAAGGTGATGGGGTTCATGTGGACACAGGATCTGGATCTTTATCCCCAGGATAGGCATAAAATTTGACCAGGGCTTCCTGGGTGGGTGGGGCTAATTTTGGAGAAGGACTTTGAATAGCTGTCAGGTGTGAATATATTTTCATTCAGAAAGAACTTCTAGAAATCTTCTAAGAGCACCATCCCAGGATGGAAAGGAAGTGAATGTGAACACTATTCAGTGGCTGTTGGCCTCAGCCTGAGACTCAATTGCTGTTGAATTAGGAAAATAAGATGCATATGCTCAAAACAACTAGAAGGCAATGCATTTAGAGGTAATCTATACAGCCGGGTGGAATGTGAGTCAGACCAGGGAGTTAGTTCTGTTCCCTAGAGTTTGTAAAATTGTTACTATGGAGATGCAAATACTGGGCACTAACCTGGAATTATGGGAAGGCTTGGGGTCTGTTTTGCTTGTTAATTTCTCATTCATTTCTTCATGGCATATACTTTTAGAGAGGACCAGTCATATGTTTAGTGATTGCATGGATCAATGACAGCAATTGCAAGGACTGATTCTATGAACATGCCAGTGCAGAGAACACTGTGGAGACAGGTTTGAACTGAGTAGTCAGTTCAACTTAGTAACTAAGATGGGCTGAGACTATTTTAATGTGAGAGACCTGAATGGTGGGTCTGGAATAGATGGGACTCTTTGAAATGGCCTTATTATTTTATCTATAGTACATGTTAGGAGGAACCCCAGCTGTCCCACAAACTCCAGCTGGTTTAGGTCCTCAAGAAAGCACAGTCAGATTTCAGCAGGGGGTTCAACTATCTGTTTAGTATTAGGTTTCCTAGTTTTGCATTGGTATGAGGTGTGCACTGCCCTGAAACAAGCTTTGATAGAGTTCTTTCCCCTGCTGACTTCAGTACCTGGAAGACCAAATTCAAGCTCACCAGTGTGTCTGTCCCTCAAGAAGTTCATGATCCAGCTGCAACCTTTTATTAGCTGTATTTCTCACCAGTCCGACTTGTTGCCATGCCACTTAGAAGCATATTCGTTTGCTCTGTCCTTAGCACAGTTCTACATGTTCCTGGCTCACATTTTGCCCTGTGCTATACTGTCTGTTTTCTGCTATTGTCTCTTTTCTTTCCCTCTTTTTTTAATTCTTTTCATGGTGTAGCTAAGTGTGGTATGTGCATATATTTGCATGAGGGCAAGCGTGTGTGTGTGTGTGTGTGTGTGTGTGTGTGTGTGTGTATGCGCATGTGTGTGCTTGTGCGCACACCTGTGCATGCATGCATGTATGCCTGCCTTCATGCAATGGTGTGTACCTGTGTGTGGAATGAGATTGCTATCATTGGTCTCCATAGCCAGTTCACTCCTGGGAACCTCGTCTCCACCTCCCGAGGCTGGAATTACAAGCAAGCCACATTGCACTTGAGTTGATTCTGGAAATCTTAATTCAGATCCTCTTGTATACGGGGCAGACATGTTAATCATCACCCTAGTGATGTTAACCGTCACCCAGGTGCTCCGTCTCTATAGGGTCTTCCTTCTTTCTTAATAGTTGCCCCAAATCCCAGCAAGAGCCTATGCTCGGTAGCTCTCCTGCACTGGTGCATTAGCTCTCCTGCACTGGTGCTGTAGCTCTCCTGCAGTGGTGCTGTATCTCTCCTGCACACTGGTGCATTAGGTCTCCTGCACTGGTGCTGTATCTCTCCTGCACACTGGTGCTGCAGCTCTCTTGCACTCTGGTGCTGCCGCTCTCCTGCAGTGGTGCTGCAGCTCTCCTGCACTATTGGTGCTGCAGCTCTCCTGCACTCTTGGTGCTGCCGCTCTCCTGCACTGGTGCATTAGCTGTTCTGTACTCTGGTGCTGCCGCTCTCCTGCACTGGTGCTGCAGCTCTCCTGCACTGGTGCTGCAGCTCTCCTGCACTGGTGCTGTAGATTTCTTTAGAGTTACTTTTCAGATCTCTGATCAAGAGTATGATCTTCAGGGAATGGATAGTTTCGTTGTATCTTAGGATCTTTAGAGGAATTGAGAAACACTTTGTTGAATTGGATTTTCATTTTTATGAATCTCTTACTACTGCCTCTAAATAATTATTGACTCATACAGTTAAGTATACGAAAATCTGAAGACAATCATTTTTAAATGGGAGGCACTTTCTTCATAATAATTTTCTCCCTATGTCACACCCTATCCATTCACCTGTAGTTTGTGTTTCATCTCCTCACAACGCCTGCCTGCTCCAGCTGAAGGTCCAGGTGAATTGCTGAGAGCCATCAGAGGAAGTCTTTGCCTTATCTTACATCCAGTATGGGCACGTTTGCCCGAGGGTGATAGTTCCTGGGGGAATTAAAGCATCGTATTGGTGATTCCTGCCTAAGGGAGGAAGCCTTGGGCATCGCTGTCCTTAGGGGGTGGGAAATGACTTCCAAGGTGTTTGGAGCTGGAGTGTAGACTGAGAGAAGCCTACTGGACTCTCCCTGCCCTAAGCAGGGCCATGTCCTAAGGCATCTTGGCGCCTTAGGGTTCTACGCTGCGATCTGCCGCTGATGAGAGAGGAATCTGTGGATGGCAGTTACTTGAGAAAACTTCTGCCTCTTTGTTTTGAAATAGGGTTTTTCTATATACTCTGGCTGTCCTAGAACTCACTACATAGGAAAGCTAGCTTTGAAATGGTGATCTTCCTGCCTTAGTTTCCCAAATGTTGGGATCACTAGCCTATACCACCACAGTTGGCTTAAACATGACATTTTATAAAATAAAAGGTTTCAGGCATAAAGTCATATTAGTATACTGGAGACAAAGACTTTAGTAAGAAAAAAAAAAGGAAAGAAAAGAAGAGAAAAGAAAGGCAAGCGTCATGTGTTCCAACCATATTCTCCATTCTCCAGCCAAGGAAGGTACTCAGTCTTATTGGCAGCCTGAGTGGCGGCTGTTTAGGGTTTTCTTGGGAGCCTCAGCAAAGGTACACCTGATTTTACTGTAGCGGTCTTAACCCTTTCAGAAGAACACTGTACTAATACTTTTTTCTGAGAGGGAAACTTCTTATAAATGTGGCTGTCTGCAGGACTGAGCCCTTTCCAGGCTCTGAGTATGTTTCTGGGCTTCTCTGCGAACTTCCATGACCTGCCTGGAGGTTTCTTATCTAAGCTACTTTCTCATCTGGCTTTCTGGCTGGGTACTGGCTGAGAACATGATGGTTCCAGAGCCAGAAGCCACATACTCAGCTGTCAGGTTCCAGTTCTTGGCTGTTCTCAGTGTGTCCTTACAAGCCTCACTGGGCACACATGGTAGGCACATTTGAGGACCAGTTCTTTAAACCGATGGGCACAGAGGTGGGAACAGAAACTCTGTAGAAATGTTTCCTGCTGGCGACAGGGAGAGTGCTCGCTCAGTGGTGTAAGATGAAAGGCTTGGAAATAATGAGACTCCCGCTAGAAGATATGGCAGTTTGTAGAGCTCTGAGACGTTAGGTTTTCTCTTACAGATGGACGGCTGCTCTTGCCTTTGGCTTTTGCAGTTACGAGTCTGAACTAGGGAATAAATAAACTAGGCATGGAGGAGAGTTAGAGGGAAGGATAGTTGGCTCATCCTGGGAGTATCTGGAGAAAGTCTGATTTTTCTCTTCTCATCTTGGAGGGGAGAGGGCAGAGACGATGCTGGAAGGATTCCTGACACTTTCGATGACTTGTGAAATGCTGCTTCTCTCTCTTTTGCTGTTCTGTTATGTGGACAAAATGGGCCTTCATCTAAGGAACAAGAAAGGAAGTTAAAACTTGTATAAATAGCTATTTTCTATAAGTAACAGAAATGATTAGCTACCTAATGTTTCTGTAGATACAAACATTTAAAAGTCTGTTTTGCATTAATCCCAGTGTTATTAGTGATTTCCTATTGAAATCTTTTGGTTTTATTATCAGCTCTTATTTCACCTAAGTTTAAGAGATAGATTGCCAGGTGTTGTAGCCCACATGGAAAATGCCGGCATTCGGTAGGCTGAGTCAAGAATATAGCCACCAATTGGATTTTGGCCTGAGTGACACAGTGAATTCTAGCCCAGCCTGTACTACAGAATGAGACCCCATCTCACAGAATGAAAGACAAAACCCCAAAGCAAATGAAAGGAACAAGTAGAAACAAAACCCAGAAATCTTTACTTAATGGAGATTATGTGTGATTTGAGTATTGACAAGTGACAAGGAAGAGCCAGGCAGGTAGACTAAAGGATGCCCTTCCTCTAGAAAGGGCTTGGGGGAGGCTCTCAGGAGCAGCTGAGTGTGCTGTTCATTTTGCAAACCGTTCCTCAGATGGACAAGGGAAGTGACAGCAGAAGCCACCTGGATACGTTCCCACAGACCTGTGTTAGCCCTCTGAGTCTCCTCTCATTGTGGTTGGTTTTACTGGTGACAGAGTCCATTGTGGCTTCAGTGTGAGAAACCTCCAGTTGTTACTAGCTGGGGACTCACCTCTCTTATCTTTATTATTGGGCCTGCAGCCATAAAAATTAATAATAACCCATCATGACGGCATGTGTGATATGCTTCCCCTGTGCTCTAGAATTATTCTGTGTGGGTATGTGAACTTTTGGACTGATTTTCTGATACTGTGGGCTTGTGGGAAGGATTTTAGAAACTGAGATTGGATCTTTTGGGGGTCCAGTTCTTTTCTACCATAGCCACTTATTTCTCTGCTTCTCAATTGCAGATCTGATCTCGTCTGAGCATCTCACCACATCTCCATTCTTGGGACGTTGAATCCAGCAGTTGGACTGCTTCGTTCTTGGAATTTTGGGTGTCTTCTCTTTCGACTTTTTCCCACTTCCCTTCATCCCTTCCCCGTCCCAAGAACTCCTGAAGACTGCGGGATTACCATGGAGTCCAGGGAAATTTTAAGCAGCTCCAGGCAAAGAGGGAGCGAGTCAGAATTCCTTCCGGGCTCCTCATCCAAGTCCCCAGCTGCCCCAGGCTGTGCAGGAGAGCCCTTGAAAGGCATCTCCGTGGGTGGAGAACGCATGGAAGCGGAAGAGGAGGATGAGTTGGGCTCGGGACGAGATGTGGACTGCAACTCTAACGCCGACAGTGAGAAATGGGTGGCTGGAGATGGCTTGGAGGAGCAGGAGTTCTCCATCAAAGAGGCCAACTTCACTGAGGGGAGTTTGAAGCTAAAGATTCAGACCACAAAGCGAGCTAAGAAACCCCCCAAAAACCTGGAGAACTATATATGTCCCCCTGAGATCAAGATCACCATAAAGCAGTCTGGGGACCAGAAGGTGTCCCGTGCTGGGAAAAATAGCAAAGCTACAAAAGAAGAAGAAAGAAACCACTCCAAAAAGAAGGTAGGAAACTGTGCCTTGCAGGTTTGGTTTTGTTTCTGTTTCTGCTGTTCTCTCACCAACTTTTAAAGGTCAATTGACTTTTGAACCACCAGCCTCTTTGATGGACTATTTAGGGCCTGTGCGGCCAAGTCTCTGGTATAGTATGTATAATGCTGAGTTGGTCGTTTTATATTTTATACTCACCTAGGAAACAAGCTACTGGGGATCCTGCTTCTTGGGCGATAGCCTACAGGCCAGGTCAGCCAAGGCCTTCTTCAAAAGTTGGAGATGTGTTTTCTGGTTTGTTTTCATCTTGACGTTTGTGTTTGTTCCCTCACCTGGTCACTCAGGGCAGTCAGGGGAGTCACAACCAACTCTTGGTTTCATTTGTTAGTGTTTTAGATCTTCCTGAGGTGAATGCTCTGAGGAAGCCCTGTGTTCATCGTAGGCTTCTGTAGGACCCACAGTTAGTCATCCTGAAAGCAAGTCATCAGAGAGCAATATTAGAGGGGGAAACTACAGAAGGTGAAGGTCTGGGGTACAACTGACTGAACCACAGCCTGAGACATGGTCATTCATGGTGGTGCATTAAGGCTGTGTGGGAAGTGAATCTGGCCCACTGGCCTGCTAAATGTCACACACAGGCATGCAGATAAAGGTGCTTGGTAGTATCAGTTCGTTGGGAATGAATGGGTCCCTATGTTTTATTGAACTAGTGTGTGTGTGTGTGTGTGTGTGTGTGTGTGTGTGTGTGTGTGTGTGTGTATGTGTGTAATTATAGTGACCTCCCTTCTGGGGATGGGTATGGTACTCAGCCTGTGATAGCAGAAGATTGACCCAGTTCAGAAAGCTTTGGCCTTCAGGAATCCTCATGGCTCTGAAAGGGACTTTTATTGACAAAATTTTGGGCTTCAGGTGATAGCTACTAATCCGGTTCTGTCTGCCATTCACTCATGTGCAGTAATTTATGTGTGCTAGTTGTGGTGTAACAACTCAAAGTGGTCTAACCGAGCCCCGGAATGTTCCTGTCACCAGTGGTCTTCTGAGCTTTGTGTTCATTCAAATGAAATGAGCAGAAACCATGGTCCTTCCTCAGAGCAGAGCTGTGTCTGTCCTCATGGAGAGTGTTTACAATGATCGTTTGCATTGAAAACCAGAGCTATGAGCCTGCAGAAGCCTTGTTCAAGTGTGACAGCTCCTCAGAGTTGGCTCAACAAGCTTGTCCTGTGTTTAAAACTGAAGCTTCTTCATCCAGGAGCTGCCGGGATTCCAGGAAACCAGGGCAGTTGGCTCACTGCTGTGCTAGTATTTGGGGACAGAGAGGAGTGATGTTGGCTTCAGTCGCCAGAGCATGTGGGTCACACACTCCCCTCCTCCCATTACAACTTTGCAGTGGTTAATGAGTTCTCTGTTTTGA
Source organism: Peromyscus maniculatus bairdii (assembly GCF_049852395.1). Classification (NCBI taxonomy): domain Eukaryota; kingdom Metazoa; phylum Chordata; class Mammalia; order Rodentia; family Cricetidae; genus Peromyscus; species Peromyscus maniculatus. The sequence continues at coordinate 70,647,190 of NC_134870.1, read as the reverse complement.
AAACAAAGGTTATCTTCATACCTGACAGGAACTTTTGAGTCACTTATAAAGTGACATTGTTGCTTTCGAGTTGGGTGTCTTCAGCTTTGAAAATGAGTACTGTTCTCTCTGACCGCTGAGGTGGCCCAGTTCTTTGTGTGCTCTTGATGCCTGTGTGGGGTTGGGGTGGGGTGGGGTGGGGTTGGGGAATGGGGTATCCTGGATGGTGATTATTTTCTCTCTGTTCCCTCCATACCGGGATTTGAGTAGCAGCTCACAGTTTGGGTGTTCAACCCCAAATTTAGTTCAAACTAGAGTGTGAATGAGGTCAGCCATTCTCATCCAGGAAGAGAGGTGTTTTTGTTAGAAAGAAAGATGAAATCCCTTATTTGAACATGTGGTTTGCCTCATGTGGTAAGCCTTTTTATGCCCTACAGTTGGAAGGAGTGGAAAAGAAGGGGGGCAGATTCCAATGCACAGTCGTGTTTTATGATGTCACCGTGGTGGAATAGCTTATAAAATGTTTTAGCTCTTAGAAGCTGGTTTAATACTGTATATCTGCATCTTTTCTACATTTACTCACACTGAAAGTTGTTACTTTCCAGGAATGAACGAATAAAGTTATTAGCGTGGGGCTGTAATTCCTTGCCGGATGACAAGAACATTCTCTTATCTCTATTGGATTAGAATACTAACTTTATTACCCTTCAAATTCCTGTCATTTTGCAGAGATGGAGCAAAAGCTGAAGTTGAGGCTGTGTGTGTGTGTGTGGAAATCCTGCTTGTTGTTTGTATGGAAAAGTTCAGTAATGTGACCTTGCAGAATTTACCTTAAATAAATCAGAACGATGTGATAAGTGACAGGGACCGAGAAAGGACAGAAATAATGGCTTCTGAGTCACAGATTGGTACCGCTTTCTGAGATCTAGTCTTGACTGCCTTAGTGAAGTGAGCCCTCTTTTGAAGATGTGTGCATAGAGCGGCCACTAGCAACCAAGTACTACTCTAGAAATTGCCAAAGGCTGCGTGGACCCGGTCCTTGAGTGGGTGGAGCCTTCTTCTTGGGGGCATTTGGATGGATGTTCTGACATTGAGCAAGGGTTGGCAACCACAGCCAATGGGCCAAATCCAGCCTCCTTCCTGTTTTTCTACAGCCCATGCACAAAAATTGGTTTTTACATTTCTAAAAAGATTTTTTAAAAATCAAAGAAATGGAAATATTTTGAAGTATGTTAAGCTTCTTTGAAATTCAAATTTCAGGGTCCATAAATAAAGTTCTAATGGAGTGAGGCCAAGTCCACTTGATTACATTTTGTCTGTGACTGCTTTAATATTGCAATGGCTAAGTCGGGCAGCTGTCACCTTGACACTGTGGCCCGTAGAGCTTAAACTGTTTACTAACTGGGTCTTATACAAAATGTTTCAGGCCCAGGAGAAAGCCCAGTCAGTAAAGAGCTTGTCATGCATGCATAACAATCTGCCTTTGGATTCTGGAATCCACATTACAATAAATAAATAAATAAATAAATAAATAAATAAATAAATAAATAAATAAATAAATAAATAAGACAGTGTGTCTGGTATATCAGCAGTCTTGCCACCAAGGAGGTGGAGACAGGAAGGGGCCTGGGGCTTCCTGGACAGCTAGTCTTGCTAAACTCCAGGTCTAGAGAAAGACCCTGTCTTTCAAAACTAAAAGCAACTGGGGAAAGCATTTGATGTCAGCCTCTGACTTCCTGTACCTGCACACAATTACCCCTCCTCTGAAATGTTTATGAAGTTGACTTAGGAGAAGACCAGTTTCAGTCTATCACGGGTACTGCTTCATTTTGGTTGTTTTGAGTGACTCAGGATTTAAGATTGGAGGGTGGCAGCTTGATTGTTACAGTATGTTCCTTTATTTCTAAGCAAAGGGATTAATAGTTTGTTCAGGTGATTGGTGACAGCCTTAGGCAAAGAGACCTTAGATTGGGTTCCACTTGATTTTCTGGGTTTGAAAAGGAAAGGACCTGGGCAAATTATTATGTGACTTGCCCATCACAAACACGTTCTTCACTGTGTTTATAGTAGTTACACATGGTCTTCAGCTTTAGGATGATGAGATGGATGGCCAATGTTCTGTAGCGCTTTCATTCAATTTCCAATGTAAGAACTAACTCTCCAAACTAGAGAGCATTTGTCAGGGGACAGAGTCACTTTGATGGAAGAACTCAAGGAAAGAGCATCCCACAGTCTCCAGGCTGATGGACTTTCCTGACAAGTGTAGGGAATTCGAATGAGGTGGATGGCCTTCCTGAGAGGGCTGGTGACAGTCGGTTCATGCAAAGTGTGAAGGCAGTGTTTTGTGGGTGTAGAGCCTCAGAACATGCTTCCAGGGCTTTGCAGAGAGATGGCAGACACGTGCCTTGTTTTCCTGCCAGAGCACCAACACTGTTGAGTCTTAAAGTTACTTGGGTCAGTAACATAACAACTTGTGCTTGGTCTGGCTTCCTTGCAGGTCAGTCAATAAAAACAGCAGAGAACAGGAAGACGAATCTCTAGAGACAAGTTCAAGTTCAAAACACATATAAAGCTAGAAGCTTTGACGGGGACAGATCTGAGGACACTCTCAGCTCAGCACTTAGAGGCTATGAGTGAAGACAGGGGATGAGAGACACTGGTCTAAATTCAACCACAAGAAAAGGGGTGGGGCATCCCAGACACAAGTACTCCACTGCCAAGTGGATCTGTTTATTTGGATGCGTATTGTATACTTTGCTGAAGCCCAGTTTCCTCATCTGGCAAATCTAGATGAAAATTTCTACATGATGTAACTTGAAAGACTAGGGGGAATGGCTAATTTATTTCAGCTCATGTCATTTAAGAGTTCCGGTACTGAGTTGCATCACCTGCTAGTCCTCTATTGGCTGATTGGCTTGGAGTCACCTTTTTTGCCAGCCCCTATGACAGATCTTGCCTGTAAAAATTCATTGAAAGAGGGAGATATCATGGTTTGGATTGCTTTGAAGGAGCAGGAGCTAGAATGGGTAAGCTGCCTTTGAAGCTGGTTCTGTCATGCTCTAAAGCTGATGTATTGCAGTCCCTGGACAGCCAGGACTATAGGGTCATTCCTCTCATGGTAGCTAGAATGGCAAGATCACATTTGGATGCATTTTCTTTATTTCCAAATATGGAAAAGTGTATAAGGTAGCTTTCCCATGAATTTATGTGTTATTTTCCCATATGGTTGTTATTACATTTATTTGTCTTTGATGAAAATATAACTTCCATTTCATGTCTTTTGACATAATTTAATTTTCCCCCCTTGCTGGTTAAATCAAGAGAAATCATTTCCTCTGGTGACAAGGACACGCACTTCTTATTATCAGGTGTTCCCTGTGATGAAGTCTATGCTCAGGACTCAGCCTGGGCCCCCTCACCTTGTCCACCATCATGTGTCTGGGCAGATTTTGTGTTGTATTTTAAGTGCAAAGCTCTCCTGGGAAGCTTTTGCTTCCTCATCCTCACATAGTGCCTCCTTTGTGTCAAACATGTAAAGTACGGGCAGAAAAGAGGATGTTTGGTGCTCTGGACGGAAAGCAAGGGCCACATCAACTTGAGAGGAATGAATGGGTTTCCTTTGACTCTGTAAATAACAGCAGGCAGTGGGATTTGGATGGAAGAAAGGGGATGTGGTCCAGAGAGGGAGAAGGCACTGTTAGGTGAGGTGAATATAAGCAAAGAGGATCTTCTCTAGTGTTATATCCCTTTTCTGGAGCAATGTGGAGCAGCACATTTCTTTCTTGGCTCTCTGTGGTAGTGGGTGTTCTGACTAGGTGAGGAATGGGTGCCTGAGGGGCTGCTGGGCAGGAGCTAGTAGGCAGGGCTTGCCTGAGATTAACCTCAGTTGAATCTTCTAAGAGCTGAGGTTGTCTGCCCATTATTCCTCCTCCCATTCCGGTCACTGCAAGCATCAATCTGAGTCCTTCTTCCTCTGTGACTCAGTGACTCAGGTGCCTCTCTGTTGCTTTTATTCTTAACAGTGTCTGCTCTTGTCTCTTCCATGTGTTAAGCATGGGAATGTGGTGTTCCCAACTCCTGGGTTTCTCTGATTCTTCTGTCCTGACAGCTGTACCTGGCCAGCAGCAGGGCAGGTCTTGCCAGCGTTCCTTTGTAAAAGGCCAAATTTATCTTCTTGATTAATTATTTCTGCCCGGACTTGTTTATTTGACCTTGTAAAGTAACACATTCTCATTTATTCATCACTCTGGAAATGTTTACCGAGGGAAGATCGTTTGGTTATTTCATAACTAAAATAGCACCTGTGGGGTGGATGACCCTCCTCCAGAAGCATTGTTTCCCTGGGCGACAGAGATCATCTCATTGGTAAGGGAAAGAAATAAGGGGAGCACATTGCAGGTGGAGCTGGGACCCCAGCACTAGCTCTGCTGCCATAAGTAAAACCCCAGGCACAAGGTTTTTGCCTCCCTCAGTCTCCATGTCTGAATTCTCACTGAAAGCATTCAGAGCTATTCTGCTCATCAGGCCAGGCATCCTCTTTAAGAACGCCAGTTATCATACACGTGGATGTTGGACGTTAATCTAGGCAACTGGTTTTATCATCAGGTTGTTTTCTCCATCCCGGATGCCCCCTGTCCCCGCCCCCAGTAGAGTAAGTAAAATCCCTAAAGTCATGGAGCGCATGCCAGAGCTGAGCTTTGAAAGTGATGAGATTTACCCATCCTGTGCTCAAAGAGGACATTCTACTCTTCTAGTTCCCACCATGACCCTGGTTCCTTTTTTGGCGATTGTTGTTTTGTTTTGTTTTCTGGGTTTGAGACTCTCTAAGGGTTTAAATCATCAGCTGGCCTGCTTCCTCTTGGGTTTAATACTATCTTGGTAGTTAATTTCTCATCTTCTTCTTTCTGCTCCTCCTCCTCCTCCTCCTCAGACTTCCCCAAGGACTTTTTTATATTTACTCATTTATTTGGTGATCTCTGGGTCACTCAGGGTCAATGTGCCACAAGGACCAGAAAGAAACCTGAGTGCTGTTCAGAGGACATACTATTCCTAGGTGTGAGCCCCTTTCCCCCAGTGACCAGATGCATGCTCCAGGTGAGGATCCCACAGTGAAGGAGCCTGTGATAGGTCTTGTTAGCTTAGCCCTTCCCGACAACTGCATGGAGGTCAGGGACCACACCAGACTTCCTTGTTATTGTGAGGAGGGGGGCTGGTTCTTTGGCCAGCCTTCCTTGCTTAGATTGCTGTCGTTCATTTTTCTCTGAGGATGCATCACAAGTCTCTCCCTGTGGCACAGGTACAGTGACCTGCGTGGTACTGGACTCTAGGGGGCTTGTACTGTGCTGTATATGTTAGCTGGAGGGGCCCGGGTGTCCTCAGCTGATGTCTGCGTCAACCGCTGCTGATGCAGAGCAGTGAGGTTTGGGTGGTGGCGGTGGGGTAGTGGGAAGATGGCTCTGGGATCTGTTTAGAGATGTGTTAAAGGTCTTCTATCTCTGTGTTCATTGAGGTCACAAACCAAGATGACGGCTGTGTGAATGAAATTTCTGAAGTGTCAAAGGGACCATGACCACATGCAGTTCAGCTGGCAGCAGGCAGACTACCATGCTTTGCAAAGTGGGCCCCTTCTGCATCACTGCAGTTCACACCCACAAAAGGCCCTGCTGTCCCTGCTGTCCCCCAACACCTTGAACTTCATTTCCTAGTTCTTCTTTTGTTTTACTGAAACAAAGTCTTGCTATGCAGTCCAGGCCTTAAATCATCCTCTTCCTGTCTCAGTCCTCCTGTGCTGGGATTATAGGCATGCCCCTCAAGGACTGGCTTGCATTTCTTTTAAAAAAATGTTTTTTTCCAATGAAAGGCATTAGGAACAATTGTTTTTTTGTCTTCCTATCCAAGATTTAAATCTTAGCCTTCCTGCCACTTGAATGAAAAAAACAACCTATTTTCAAAAGTGCTACATGCAGAACATCCCAGGACATGCCCAGCAACCTTGTTTGTTCACAGGCAGGTTATTTGGTCAGGGGGTGAATGGGTACTGCTGGAGGCAGCAGTGGCCACATCACAGGGATGTGCCAGGGGCATTCTCACAGGCAGGGCCTGAGACCCAGCTGCCAGCTTCTGGCAGCGTTAAGTACAGACAGGCACTCACCATGAAGCATCAAGCCATGTTCTCCTGGGGGTTTGTTATCCACAATAAACTGTAAACTCATCATATGTGCAGTACCATCTGTGTGGGGGATGGGCTTCACTTTGACCCTCAGAGTGACTTATTTTGGAGAGTGACAATGAACCCGTGGGGACTCATCACAGAGAGGAAGATCAGTGGCCAGAGGGACAGAAGAGAAGACCCAGTTAACAGTTAACACCCAAGGTGATGAGTGTAGACACACACAGTCAGAGCCTCAACATACAGACACCCACCTGGACTCTCAGTCATATAACATTATAACAAGTCTACTGAAGTATTGGGAAGAGGAGCAGCAAGTCCTCAGTGCCAAAAGTGTGCAAGCTGAGACTCGGTCCCATGGAAGTGGGTCAGAATGCGGTCTGCCAGGGACACACACATTGCAGGAAGCCTGTCTATTGGGTATTTTTCCAGCTCCCATAGTATTCCAGCAGATCCCATAAGGTTAAGGGCCCCTGAACATTTCTCTCTGAAGTTGCAGACTGTTGTTGTATCCTAACACACCCTCACCCCACCTCCTGCTGACAAACCCTAGCTGTGCCTCCCTGCCCAGAGTCAACTTCCCTCACCTCCCCATTGGCCTGTGACCTCACCAGGGAAACAATGGAGGCCATTCTTCCCTCTGAAAAGTCCAAGCAGTTCCTACCTTGCAAGGCCATTTGATAACCATCATTAGTATCGTTTTCAGATTGCTTCACTGTGTTTTTTAGACCTTGTTTATTAGGTATTTTTCCCAGATGGTCTTTGCCTCCTATACAGGCTAATATCACAGTGAGGGATAGGAGGTGTGGCCTCTGACCCTTATGATGGGCCCTTGTACCTTGACAATAAAAATATTCACTTATGAAGAGAAATGTGCATAGGATTGCAAGCAGCCTTTCATGCCAGGCCAGTCGGTCCACCTGTTGAGTGTGGTGAATGAGAAGCCAGATCTGAAATTACAGGCTGTTCACCATATCCTGGACCCCTGGGGGGTCGGACTTAGAGCAGGTATTTTCCTAGTGGGTCAGAGTGTACCTAACGTGATCTATCAGAGTGAACAATGGAACTCTTCATGGCTTCTCCACCTCTGCCCTTGGGGAGAAGGGGAGGTGGAAAGCAATTTATTTGGGTGTTTGACTCTTCCTTCCACCTTCTCTGAGATGTTCCAGTGGTAGGCTAATGTCACACTGAGCTTCGGATGTCACTTGTTTATACATATGTATATATAAAGTCAAGGCTCAGAGTCCCATCAAGGATCTGAGAACAGGCAACCAAACCCACTGAAGAAGCAGGCTAGAATCTATACTTGGTCAGTAGGCAGAGGGTAGACAAAAGAAGCTTTCAGTCAGAGGACAGGATAGGCCCACAATCTTGTCACATATCAGAACAGTGGGTGCCACCAAAAGTGTGGAGACTCTGAGCTTTTCTTCTGAAGCATCTTTGAGAGGAACAACCCCCCCCCCCCCCATCTAAAGGATAATGCGTTGTTCAGCTGCTGCTCTGGGGCCCTAAGGCACTTCCAGGCAACTTTTGTTTTAGAAGGCTCTTTCGTGCTTTGCACTAACCTTATCTTCTGTAAAGCCTAACCGTTCCCACTTCCTCAAAGTGTTCTTCAGGTCTCTCATGCCAAATTACCCTGATTCCTGTGCTAGAAACACAAGTGTGTCACTGCCCTTAAAACAGCTAAGTGTGGAGAACTTGAGGAGACTGCTGCACCGAGGGGTTGTTTGCCCTGCAGAGCTCCAGTGGTTTGCAACCTTGACTGCCATAAGACTCAGTGCCTCAAAGATGCGACCCTGGACCATGCCAGCATCTTGGCTGCTTTAATGTTGCTGGTGACCACTGAAATCAAGGAACCTTACCGAAGCAATACTGCCTCGTGTTCCTTCTGATGACCATAGCCATCATACTCTTTTTTTTTTTTTCCCCGTGGATTCCATGGGCCACATTTCAGGTTTTTTTTTTTTTTTTTTACTATCATGTTTTTCTGTACAGTTGATGGCAGAGGTGCAAATCAAGTTAGTGGAACTGTTTGGGACATAGTAGGAGGTGTGGCCTTCTGGGGCAGGTGTGGCCTTGTTGGAGGAGGTGTGTCACTAGGAGTGGCCTTTGAGGTTCCCAAAGCCCAAGCTAGGCACAAATCTTTCTCTCCTGGCTGACTTCTGACCAGAATGCAAGTTCTCTGCTACTGCTCCCAGCGCCAGCCTGCCTGCTTCCTGCCGTGATGACCATGGACTCATCCTCTAAAACTGTAAGGAGACCCCTAATTGAATGCTTTCTTTTGTAAGAGCTGCTTTGGTCATGGTGTCTCTTTATAGCAATAGAACAGTTACTAAGACAGAAGGTAGGTCTAAAGATTAATGTAATCACTATTAAGATAGTAATAGACATAGTAATAGACATATGGTCATTTTGACCATAAAAACCCTGAGATCTGTCCCCAAAGCTGCTTACTGTTGGGATGGTACTATTTGGCATAGTTGCAGTCTGATATTGTAGATCTTGTAAATCAAAGGAGACATTAGCAGAATTATCAGGAATGTACAAACAGTATTTTGTTTGCAGGTAGGAAGGGTATGAGAGTCCTTTAATTTGATTACAGTTGGGGAGGCTGTGAGAACTCTACCTGGCATGTCACTAGGTCATTCTGAGGCTTTAATGGAGGCCTTTAAAACCTGAATGTTTGTCTTTAAAAGCATAGCTTACAAAATTATTATTATTATGAATTATTTTAATCTTTAGTTATATTTTTCCGTAATGTGTTTAAGACCATGTAGGTGGCCAAAAGCTAACCTTTTTCTCTCTCTAGTAAATTTAGTTGAGTGTATAGTCTTCCTATATTCTTTTTACTCTTTTTATGTATGTACATTGTCTAATTTCTGGGTCTCCATGTCCTCCCTAATTAGGAGGATGTGGCCACTCATAGCTGCAGGACTTTTTGGGCGATGCCTCAAAGTCCCCTGATCTAATTGCCTTTGAGAGGCAAAAGCCAAAATATTGAGTGTATTTTTGATGTCTGTTCTGGGGGGAGGGGCAGTGTAGGCAGAGTTTTTCTGTCCCTACTGCCTGCTCCCAAATAATCTGCACTGAGATTTAATATTACTTACAGATGTTTGGCCAATAGCTCAGGCTTGTTACTAGCTAACTCTTACATTTAAACTAACTCATATTTCTTATCTGTGCTTTGCCATGTGGCTTGGTACCTTTTCTCAGTATGGAATGCCCATCTTGCTCTATCTGCATTTGCTGGTGACTCACCTGACTCCAGCTTTCTTCATCCCAGCATCCTCATTTTGATTGTCCTGCCTAACTTTATCCTGCCTTACTATAGGTCAATCAGCTTCTTTATTAACCAATGAGAGTAATACATACTCACAGTGTATGGAAGGATTATTCCACAGCAGGGGAAAGGGTGTCCTTTATATATAGTAAGCTTACCTAGATTTTTAATGTTGCTGTTTGTTGGTATTTTACCTCCTGTAATCCCCACCTTGAAAAGGAAATTTAACAGAGATATTTGACAAACATATCTCTCATTTTATATGTAACACAATCTTAGTAAAATCTTATATTTAATAATTGCATATGAATGCTAGTCTTAAAAAATAGATTCATAGCAATTGGCTCTAGAAGGATTGACAATGTATATCACCCAGATGCATCTCAACCAACTCAAAACATTTTATTTTTTTTTATTTTTTTAGCCATTTATTACACACATGAGATAAAATAGTTTTTGAAAATCTGTTTTAGAAAAAAGTCATTATCTCTGTATCCAATATTAAATTTTATAACCTAATGAAACTTTATCTTAGGATCCTCAGTGAATGTTGCTTTATATAAACAAGTATCATTTTAAGGTTTTTATGAAGCATTTAACACACCCACGCATATATCTTTGTAAGCTTTAAGAAGATTACCTTGGTTTACAAGTATGTACTTACAAGGCCTTTTAAATACTTGCATTCATGCATAAGCACACACACGTTTTAAAGTTATATCAAGCAATAAACAAATTAAAGTAAAAATAGCTTTCGAAACATAAAACATGAATGAAAAATCTAAGCAGTCGCAGGTTTTGCTACACAGTTATTTTGGGGAAGTTTGGGGACAAAATAAATTTTGTTTCACGTTGCCACAAAATGACTTAGACACAAATACACAGGACACAGTTATGTCAGTAAGGGACAAATTTCCAACTCTAGCCTTGCAGGGAACAAGGTCAGCTCTTGGGGGATCCACCTCTGCAGTTTGATTGTCTGCCTTCTTGTGTCTTAATTACCTTTAATCCTTTAAGGTGGTCTTGTCCTGGGGAGCGTTCCTCAGGTCTTGTTAACATTGAGAAGGAAGTGTTCCTCTATAGCTAAGTCTGTGGAGTCTGAGGTCCTGTATTATTGAAAGTTCTTGGGCTGGTTATTTGGGTTAGTTAGTTCCAGGCAGTGGGTCAGTAAGTTACTTGGGAAGTAAAGGGGAAAAACAGAGCCATAGGCCTGACACGAGGAAAAAAATGTTAGCCATTTGTGAAGGTAACAGGAAGCAAGGGTCTCTTGCATAGTGGAGACAGAGAGTAGGGGTTTTGGAAGTGTACAAGAAAAAAATCAATTTAGGAGACACGTTTAGATGTGCTAGTGGGTGCTAGTTGCCCAGTGATGTATTGGTGGTCACTGGAGATGGTTTCCCGCCACTTTTTTTCCATTGCTGAATGCCTCTGATGAAAAAGGAACATGGCCCCTGTGGTAGTGTTATAGACTTTGAAGCAAATAGATAACACAAACCATTACACCTCATATGCCTTGGTTTTCTCCCTTCGTTTTCTTTGTACAACATCCAGTTCTGGTAGAGCAACATCAAGGCCTCGACATAAAGCTTTGAAGCCCATTTCCCTTGGTTCCTACAAAACAGGACCACATGTAGGATGGTATTGGAGTTTAAGATTTTAATCTTCTGGCCCACCTTTCCTTCAGCCAGCTTGTATTGAGACAAGAGAGTGCTACAGTAAAATATTGGCCTGCTTCCTTAGGTTCACAGGCTAGGACTTATTCTACCTCTGAAGAATACAGTGTGTGTGTGTGTGTGTGTGTGTGTGTGTGTGTGTGTGTGTGTGTGTGTGTGTGTGTATGTGAGTGTATGTGTGTGTGTAAAGAGGGACGTCTAAGCAAATGGAAGACAAATTTCCCGTGATGATCCATCCCAAGGAGAGAGAAGTCATAGAACCTCTGGAGTGGAAAAGGGAATCCCTTTTGCATACCTAAGGCCCTCAAAGTGAGCAGGCTCTTTGAGCGCCCTCCTTCCCCTCTTCAGATTCGATTTCTAAGTGTCCTTGACGGTGGCCCTGAGCATTGTCACGAAAGAATTAAAAGCACTGGTTTGTACTCCAACGCTCTTGGGCTTACTCCCCCCTCAGCTGGGGTTGAACAGCAGCCTCACATTGCCTCTCTCTTCAGGGATTACATCCTGTCATACTGGGTGCCAGCCCCTGCTAGTAGTGTCTCTCTCCTCTGTCTCAGTGGAATGCGGTCTCCATCACGAGAAGCTACAAAGATAAACAGCTGCATAAGAAGAGAAGCAAAACCAAACAGAACCAAATGCTGCCCGTTTCGCATAAGAGATGATTGCTTGATTGAATGGCTTTGGCCCCTTTGTTTTAAAATTGCTGTTCAGGGAAAAAGTGCAAGTGGGTGGAATCACCCCCACCCCATGATTTAATTCTCAAGGGAACATCTTAATGCCTGGGGAACTCCACAGTCTTTATACCCTTGGAGACAGGAGTGTCTAAAGCAAATCAATAAGGAAGAGTTGAGAACGGGTATGAAGAGGTAGGAAAGGAAGTGGGTGGACCACAGTGGTGGAAAATGTGGAGATGGGTCCATCTTTGGAAGGTGTAGGGATTCCATTTTTTTCCCTATCACATCTGCAAGGCTCATCAATAGGAATCTAGAGCATCAGGACTCCCAAGTTGCCTGGGAATCAGTGGTAACATCCTCCCATACTCTTCAATTCCAGAGTTACTTTGGTTGGGAAGAACTAGACTTCAAAAAATTATGAAGAATTGGGGTAGCGTGCTTTCCCCACAGTTCTAGAGTTCTCTTAGTCAGCAAAGGCTAATCTCTCTGACCAGTGAGAATCAGGACTCCCAAGTTGCCTTGATCAAGCCAGGTCAAGCTTACTCCCCAACCCCCATAGAAAAGGCAGGAGTATCTCTCTCAGATAGGACGCTCGTTTCTTTCCTGAAGCGATTGGGAGGAAACCCAAAAAGAAAGAGCCACCTGTTCTAGCACAGTATGTTGAAGGTACAACGGAAACTCTCCCTGCCTTCAGAACCTAGTTGGTACATAAGTAAAACATGTTAAAATTAGAAGGACTTATCATGGAGATCTGACATTACCTCCTTGGTCAGATATAGGCAATGTAGTGGCCTTATCACCTGGCAATATGGGCATCCAGAAAACATGCATGGGCATAGCCATTCCTTTCCAATGAAAGGCAGCTGAGTCAGATGAGCATAAATGTGGCAAAAGACAGACTTGTGGAGCAGGAGTGAGTGGCCTGAGGTATGAAGGCCTGAAGTAGCAAACCAAGGGGAGGCAGAGGAACAAGGAACTCTGTAGTCTCCACCCAAGAAGGGTAGCTCCTTTATTGGGAGCACCAAAAGATGTCACTTGTGTCTAATTTTGATTCCACTTGACTCCTGTTTCTGTGGGGTAAGGAGCCATGGAAGAGGCAGATGGAACTGGAAAGTATGCCCCGTGTTCATAGATGGTGCTGTCGTCATGGGATCATATGGAGAATGTGGGAAGCAGAAAGAGTTCCCAGATGCCATTTTGTCCCACTGAGGATGACAGGAGAGGAGAATAGATCTATCTGTGACCCTCTGTGTAGGCAGACATTCAAGTCCCTCATAAGCTAACTTGTTAACCCTCATTGAAAGTTTCTGCGGCCTTGGGTGGCACTTCCACCCAGTTTGAAAAAGCAACTGCCAAGGGACCACATGATCTAGATAGTGTCATCACCCTCCATTTTGGCCAGGAGTCTTTGGGCCAAGCTCACCAACCACTGGTCTGCTCTCTTCTTTTTCCCTAAACTTGATCCAATTTTTTTTTTCTCAGCTCAGAAGGATGGGTGCTGGGAAGGGAAGAAAGAAGGAAGGCCTTGGTCAGGGAGGGGAGATAGCGAGTTAACAGTATTGGTTATAAACCCCTCTTCCAATGGCCATCAGAAACAGCCACATGGGAAAAAGGCAAGTTGGGAGAACACTACATGTACACTCTGTGTCTGGTTCCCGACCCCTGGAAAAAGAGCTGAGAGAGAATTTCTCCCAAGAAGGCGCAGCAGTGTAGGAAGCAACTCAGTAGACCTGGACCAAGGCTGAGATAAAGCTGGGAGACTGAACTCCAAAAGGAGGTTCAGTCAAAAGCTAATCACCAGAGGCTCAAGCCCCCGGAAATTTACCTGAATCATACAATAAGATTGTATCCCCAGAGGAGCTTCTTCAGGACCCCTTGCTGGTTGCCAAAGGTTACCAAGGAAACTTTGGTTTCCCTGGCAAAATCAGTACAATTACGAAAATCCTGGGGAAACAGAATTGGTTATCAAAATGTGTTTCGGGTAGGACATGGAATGGAAAATTGGTGGCAGACATCCTATCTACCTAGTATTTTGAGAAAGCATGCTCACATGTGTCCAACCATTACCTCTCTTTGGTACGTTCCTTGAGCATTTCACTGAAGTAACTGTTAATCCTCTCTGTTTTATAGGCTTGGGAAAGGGCTCTGAGGGCTTTTAAAATGGCTTGCCTGAGGTTACAGCTAATTATGGGAACTAGGGGAGGTGCAGGCTCAAACCCTCAGGTTCCCTGGTTTCCAGCAATAGGACACCATCATTGAAAGATTCCTCACTGCTGTCTGGCTGGGCCATCTTTAAAGGCAGAAGTGCTGAATAACTTGTAGCTTGGCCTGATTTGTGCTACTTTTCCAGTCTGGGCCGTGTGTGAAGCTGAGCATTCCAGATTTTCCCAGGGGCTATAGTTCCTTTCTGGTGTTGGCGCAGCTGGAAAAGAGTCTGAAGGTCCCAGAAGCAGTAAGACTTGGGGCAAAATGATGCTCCAGTGATGTAGGGTTCTTGGCTAATGATCTCACTGAGATTTAATCCAGGGTTATGTGTAGGGTCTTGGAAAAGACCCTGCTTTGGAAGGAAAAGGCGGAGTTCAGTAAAAGGCCCTTCTGGAACACTTAGCTGTTCATTGTCATCAAAGACTCACAGGTGTATCTCACCTTTTACCATCGAGACATGACATCATCCACAGAGTTCATGATGGGGAACTATGAAATCGAATTACGTTAAAAACAAACAAGATCGGAGAAAGTCACATCGTGTTTTAAGTAAGTTTGCAACTTTTGTGTTTGGCTACGTTCATAGTTATACTGGGACACCTGCTTCTTAGAAGGAGGTGGCTATCAAACTGGGGTTCTGAGTTCCAATACCCATTCTGCCTGTAACAAAGGACTCTGTGTTTTCTCATATTTAACAAGAGATCAATATTGTCTTTCTTCTTTCTGCACATTGTTCTGAAGATCCTGAGGGAAGGACTCTAAAGGGGCTGTGAAATGCTAAGTGAGCAATGGAATTAGGAGGTACCCTTCCCTGGGTGATGCTCCCATGGATTTCTAACGGCAGCCTCTGAGTAAGCTTTTCCATTGCCTCCTTCAGTGGCCTCTCTGCCTGGCTTCACTCTGCTGTTGATAAAACCCCCAACGTGGCTGTGACTGACAGCAGCTGCAGGTTGGAAATGGTCAGCCTCCGGGCCCAGATACCCGCCACATGGTGTAATTACCCTTTGTGAAATTCTGGGGTGAGAGGTCAGCTCTCATTGCCCATCTTTGTCACTTTTCAGTCATCTGTATCCTGGTGGCAGTTGTGTTATCCCAGCATCCTTTCCCTACCCCCACCCCCACCCCTCCTGGAGCTCAGGAGAAAACCATCTGCTGAGTTGGCTTTCAGGAGATTTTTTTTTTTTTTTAAATACCAATTTCCCTTTGTTCCGAAGCAACCTCCAATCAGGGCTTGTGTCTGCTGGGTTTGCCGAAAGCCTGGTACTGTGTTTCACGCTCCCTCAGGAGAGGTTGCCCACTTGCTTTTCTTTTTGATTCGATTCCCTGACACTCTGCAGGACAGTCAGAGGTTGCAGCTGCTGCTGTCAGCTGTAGATTGGGGACCCCCTTGTTTTAAGAGCCTTCATGGTGATGCCTTAGCGGGAGGGAAAACAAGCCCCCCAAAACAGAAAATAGAACACAAAAACAAACTAGAGTGAACATAACGAACCAACTCCTAATCAAGTCTTTTCTCCATTCCCATCTTGTCCTGTGATTCACTCCAAAATCCTACTGTTGACCCCAGGATAGGCCATTGTTGTACTTGGGGGCGTCTCTGGACAGCCTTGGGTATCCAGCCTTTCAGGTTCCCAGTCTTTCCACTGAAGAACATGACCCCGCACATCAGCGGCAAAGGAAAGATTCTTTTCGTGGCAAGCCCGTTTGCTGTGAGCTGACCATTACAAGGAAGAGGATGCTTTCCCCTCTCTATAGACGCAGACAGTGAGGCATAGACACTAGCAGCAACTGTCCTGGCCTTTGCAAGTCAGCCAGGAAGCAGGCAGCACAATGCCTGCCCTCCATGCTCCCAAGCAGCTGCCAGGGGCTCCTGAGCAGGAGTGCCTGGGAGACTGTCCTTAAGACCTTCATAAGACCCTCAGCTCCCCCAGTGCTCCAACTGCCAAGTCCGGATAATGAGACCACCTCGGTGGGTGCGGTGTCTGGGAAACCAGAGACAGTTGAGTCAGGTTTCAGCCGCCCCCAGCCGCTCATGCTTTTCTCCGTTTTCCGCCGTTTTCCCACCAGTGCGGCTCCGCTCTGCAGAGGGAGGAGGTGACAGACACAGCATCCTTTCAGCTCTCCTGTGACTGTGGAGCCCGAGGGAGGGGGTGGCCTTGATAGCACATTTATTATGCCTTATGGAGAGTTGACACCGAGGTCGGGAATGGTGATTCAGGATATTGGCGAAAATCTGCAAAATTCGTGAAGCTTCTCTTCAACATACTGTTTTCTACCCTTCTCCCACTGTTGGACTGCGCTGGTGACCCAGAGCACTGGGGACCAGGTGATTCCTGATTCCCTTAGACAGATGCTGGAGTACCATAAACACAACAGACAAACACAGAGAGGGACAGAGAGAGCAGGGGACAAAGGAGTGAGTTTTAAAGTGTGTGTGTGTGTGTGTGTGTGTGTGTGGTGTGTGCTCTGTGTGTGTGTATGCTTACATGCACATGTTCATATATGAGAATTTATTGACTAATGGGGTATCTGTGCAGCAAAGTATCATTTAAAATGAGGGATTCTTACTTAATTTCTCCTTTTCTTTTCTTTTTTCTTTCTTTCTTTCTTTTGGTTTTTCAAGACATGGTTTCTCTGTGTAGTTTTGGTGCCTGTCTTGGATCTCACTCTGTAGACCAGGCTGGCCTCAAACTCACAGAGATCCGTCTGACTCTGCCTCCCAAGTGCTGGGATTAAAGGCGTGCTCCACCACTGCCCAGCTTCTTTTCCTTTCTATAGCAAATTATATATGAAAACAAAATTTTGTCCTAACAATTATGGAGAGATAGACAATGTGCATGTAGCACATTGGAATCAGTGAGGTGGCCAGTGGTGGTGTCCACATACTCCACAGCACTGTAGGCACATTCCTGACATCAGAAAATGCATCTGTTTTCAGTTCTACCAGCTAACATGGGCTGTACCTGGGGTAGGTGGGGTCCCTCTTTGGAATTTGGTTTCCACAAAGGCTACAGATCTCAGAGCTGTGAAGAGGAGGGGCTGGAAGGAGCAAAGGGAGAATCCACAACTAAACAGAAGAATGCTAAGCTAAAGTAGGACTCAGAGGGACTCAGAGCTTAGCCTCATGGGCCCCGGATGTCAATGCTGATGCTAATTATCCCACTTAAAGTACACTCTCCCTCCGCATCACGGAGTCACTCATTAATGTATTCATCCGTCTAATCAAAAGGATTTTCTTCAATCACTATTTGTTGCACACCAGGCAATATTATAGAAAAGTAACTGGGTCTTGTTCCTTAAATATCCCAATGGGGAAATGTTTCCTGTCTGACTTGTAAGCTACGTCAAAATAGGAATCACGACAGAAAGTCTTCCCCATAGCAACTCAGCTGGGAAGGACAATGTCAACAATTCTCAAAAAGTACCTTGTGACTGACTGGTCAATTTCATTGAGTGATAAGGACAATCTATCTAATTGAAAAGGAAGATAAGAAGTACCGTGAAACAGAGCAAGATGAGACGTGAGTGAAAGTCTTCTCATCTAGTGTCTGGAAGACACATGTGGCCTTATGGGAGGATATATTTAACCTAGGGGCATGTCCTTGGGATGTCTGTGTAGGAAGAGGAAAGAGAGACAGAAACTTTGGCAAGAAGGCACAGAATCCAGGAAAAATAGTTGAGGATATAAAAGCAAAAATCTGAGAAATTAAGATGGCTGAAACGTAGCAGAGGCCAGGGCATTGAGACAAACCAGGTCCAAGTGTGAGACTGAGCTACTCCAAGCAGAGGAAAGAAATGGCAGCGTCTGAGGGAATGCACATAGGGATGGATGCTTGCTTCTGTGTGGTGACAGTATTTCAAGGTCTAGGAGAAAGGGGCGGCCTTGCTAAGGCTCCTGAAGTCCAGGTCATCTTTGCAGGAAGGGAGTAAGTGCCCTGGAGAAGCCCAGCCTGCCATTCTAGAGCCTTTGTACAAAGGCTTGTTGTGGTATACAAGGTGCTGGCAGTGGGCTGCTTGTGCTGAAGACTCTGACATCCTGTAAGGGGCAGCTGTGCAGGTAGGTCTGGACATGGGCTGCCCTAGGCGAGGCAGATGTGCCTCTTTGCCCCGCTCAACCTCCAGGGAGGAGCAGGTGCTGAGCTTCTGGATGCCTGCCTCTCCTCTGGCTTCATTCCTAATGATAGATGACCTTTGCTCCCAATTTTAGATTCGTGGCAGATTCCTCTTCTTTGGGGGCCTGATGCAGGCAGGGAGCGGTTGCTTCCGGGCCTCTTATTTAGTGCAGGGAGGTAATTGGTGGCCTTTGGAGTTTGCCTTTCACAGAGTAGGACAGTCTAGCACCAGGAGTTCAGAGTCACAGCCTGCGGTTCACAGGCAATGCAGGTCAAGGGCTGACTGGGAAGTCAGATATGGAACTTTGAGACAGTCCCCTAGGCATCCGTACAATGTGCCATGTTTCTCTAATTTCACTTATTTCTGGTCTTTATGTGTACTTTAAAACACATTGTTTATTTTATCCCATAGCAGGGGACACAGGGAATCACTTTTCCTTTCCTTCTCCAAATAAGGCTTTCATGGAAGTAAGGGGGTGAGAAAAGCCAGTGTATGCTTACTCTACGGTGACATCCCCTAGTTCAGTTTAGCCATCTGACTGTGACCCGCTCATAGACAGCATGGATGACCCCGTTGCACTTCTGAGTGTGTGAGAAAGGAATGAACATGCAGATGGCCATGATGGGACGTTTCCACCATCAGAAGGTAAGGGAGGAGAGCACTAGTGTGAAAGGATGAATTAGTTATGGCAAATCTCATTAGTGTCTATTGTAAGCAGAGCGGGGCTAAGCCATCTGTGGCCACTTGCAAAATTCTTCCTTGTTTGTTCATACTCCCCACCGAAGCAAATCTTCGTGGCTTCTAGTGATTTGCATAGTGTCACTTGTTTGCCAACTAGAGGGTGTCTCGACATGTATATGAGAGGGCATCTATGTGGACACATGTGTGCACTGAACAGAGTTGGTATTTTTTTGAAATCGGTGTATTAGGAGAGCTAGCTGTGGGCTGAAGAGAAGAATTCCGAGACAGTCCTGATTCACTTTTCCAGTTGATGTCTCCAGGGCTCATCTCTCCCATCCCACTGCTCTGACTTCTTTCTAATTCTGCCTTAATGTCTAGGTATTTAACCAATGTTCTGTACAGGCAGTAGTTAGAGCAGCTCACTATACCCTCCAAGTCATGACTTTATCTTGGATTTCCCCTCGGCGTATCAGGATGTTGAAGACACTAGTGTTTCCTCTTCTTTGTCCTCTAAGTGTTTACAGCAGATCTGCTGTTAGTACATGATCTTCAAGAGCTAGGGATGTGAAGGCTGAAAGATCACCTTGATTCTTCTTCCAGTAACTCCTGTGTAGTTCTGATGCCTGTGAGTACTGCATTCTTTTCAGAGGGGACCATCAGAGCTCTAGAGGACTCAGGTGGAGGCCGCTGGGTCTGGTGGGCACTGCCAGCCCTGTACTTAAAGTCCTGTGAAAGACGGATTAAAGCATGTGGTCAGAGGGGCTGCCCATCTGGGTTTCTAAGATATCTGGGCTGGCCAAAGAAAATGAATAACTGCAAATTTAGAAAATTAAATGCGAAAATCCCCCCTCTGCTCATCACCCAACATTCTAGGACAAGGATAATATGAGAGGATCAGAACTTTGGGCAAAAGTTGGAGTCTTTATTGTATTTTGAATAGCACCAATCATTTATTTGCTTTATGATGTAGACAACTTAAATAGCTGCTTTCTTTGCACCTTAATTTTTCCTTTGTGAAGTGAAGTAAGCATTTTGCTTTTTTTTTCTTCTCTTTCCCTGCCTCTCACTCTTCTTTATTGGAAGCAAACTCTGACTGTGAGGAAGGTTGGTACTTTCACCTCCTCTGAAGACCTCTTTGTATCATCAAGTAGTTTTCTCCATAGCGGTGCAACAGGGTCACGTTGATTACCATTGCTGGATGCGTACACACAAAGAATGCCAAAGCAGAAAGGGACCTTCAGAATCCTCAGGCAGTTTTCCCCTTCACAGAGGAATACATAGAGTCCTTTTTAGTGGAGTCCCATGTTGTGTCCAAGATCATATGGTCAATCATTGCTCATCTAGAGAAACACACACACACACACACACACACACACACACACACACACACACACACACACTTTCTAGTTGTCACAACGCTGGATGTAAAACAACAACAAAGGACAAGACAGTGGATGGCTGTGGCCAGTCATTGCCCCTGCTTGGGAGCCTGCCCTGCCTGCTTGCTTGGTTCATTTCATTACAGTTTGGCGCTTTCCTCTTGAACCCTCCTGAACCCACCATGCCTTTGCCCAAGAAAATCAGATAAAGGAGCCTTTCATTTCCCAGCTGCCCCATGCATGCAGCATTCAGAGAAGAGGGGGGGGGGGTAGCGCTAAGGGTAGGGGAAGCAGAAAACATTTGTCTTTCAATACTGGCCTGACATGAAAGCTCCACTACCGGGCATTTTTGAGAACCAGCTAAATAATGGTTGCAGCTATGACAAAAGATAAAACTGACCCACCAGTTGTGCAGTTGTTTAAACATGATTTACCCTGCATAATGCTGCCTGGGACCCGAGTGCCTCATTTCTAACGAGCCAAGAGACAGCCACAATTAATTACACAGGAAGTAGTGCTATCAGACAGGAACCTAGTTGTCACAGAAGAAAAAGTCCTTAAATATACCCACCTTCCTCAGAAACTGGCTGGAGCACACAGGAAGGATACAGCTAACATGCTGGTGGACATATGCAAGGATGAGGAAGAAGGGTCGGTCTAGTGGTCCTGATGCAAGGTGTCGGGCCTGGGAGGTTAGCCAAAACTGTGGAAGGTGCCCTGATTGGGGGAAGGAAGGGGTGTGTGTCAGAGACTCATCATGTGGCTTGGCTACAGAGGAACATGGGAAAAGTAGAACATCTCTGATAGGCAGTGCAGGAGCCTCAGATCTCAGTGCCATGCCCATTGGAGGAATAAGGCGTTGAAGTTGGACACTGGGGGCACATTTAGGCTAGAGAGAATTTGAATCCCTTTGCCTGATGTGCCCTGTCTCCTATGATGTCCTGATTTTTTTTTATCCATCTTTTGACCACGCAGGCAAATCTCAGGTGCTCTCTTCTCGTTCTGATGGCTTTGACTTTGCCATCCAGCAGCCTCTCTCAGAGTAAGCCTGCTAGCTGGGAAGTCAGTGTGCTGTGGAGTGTCTCTGCTGGGAAGATTAGAAGGAAAAGGCAGATGGATTTGAAGGTCAAAGGTCCAAGTACTGGGGTTAGCAGCAGCCAAAGGCCCAGGACTGAAATACTTGGGAAAGGTTGACAGGCAGCAGAAGGGAGGCATCAAGTGCAAATTCCTGTTTTCTCTTCGAATTGAGAAAATACTCTGAGTGACATTTACTGGGACTGTGTAATGAGTGGGGGTGGTGTCTGGAAGTGGAGAAGGAGAAGATGAATGAGAGATTATTAAATTACTGTTGGAAAGCCAGGTCATAGAGTGGTATATGTGTGCCTTCTCCTCCTTGGGTGGTACAGTGTTCAGGTCTTCACAGATGGGCTCAGCACCTGATCTTCGAAAACTTGCTTTCCATGAAGGGTTTGCTAACTTCCTACAGGGAGTGGCGTTAAATAAAGCAAAGAGAGCCTAGTTTTCCCAGGCTAGGGAGGCACGGACTAGAGCAAGGGAGACCCTTGTACAAGGGAGCCCTTTGATTTGATGTAGGTATTGCTGTTTTCTTTTAGCCCCCCCAATCCTGTAATCATCCATGTCTGCTCAGGGTTTGTGAATAGTATTTTGTATATTGTCGCTTCTAAGAGAGACTATGAAATGATGATAGCACTGTGTCTGCTGCGCCGGGGCATCGGTTCTTCATAGGCTTCCCCTGTGCTCTACAAAGGACTGTGTACTAGTACCGAGACTGCATTTGCACAGGTGGAGAGTCAGGGTTTACTGAAGTGGTTAGGAAATAAGGCAGTTGTGTTTTGACTCAGCCACAGCCATCCCTCCTCCCTCCTTGACCCAGTTTACTCCTGCTTGCAAGAAACGGCTGGTATTTCAGGATCACAAGTTCATGTAGATTTCCAAACTGATGATGATGATTCACAAGGATTTTTTTTTTTTTTTATGACTTAAAAGAGGATAGTGCAGGGAGGTCCCTTGAGAGTTCTTGGCAGAGGGGAATCCCCAGAAGTTTAAATGGCATCCTCCTTGTGCCTTCCTTGTGAGATTGTGGCTAGCCTGAGCACACCCCCCCCTTCCTGTCCCCTCTGACTTCTCAGCAGGCTCCTGGTGCACTGCCACATCTTCCAGGAAGTGATGACTCAGATGATTTTCGTCAACACATCTCACCCCCTCCTCTCCTCCATTTTCTTCTCATAGCCACCAAAGCCGGCAGACGACGCACAGTGCAGTTTTAATTTTAGACAGTTTCCATTTTTACTTAGACACCGATGAATGGTTAGTAGAGGGTGTTGGGGTGGCACTGGAGGCAAATGGTGAGAAGGGCAGCTTGAGGAGTTTCCCAGGGGTGGGGCTTCTCCAGGCAGTTTGGAAGGAGGAAGTCATAACGGAGAACCTTCTAATAACCCCGAGAGCATCCATTAAGAGTCCTTCCAACCTGGGGTTCTTTGACTTTCCCAGTTCAGCTGGAAATTTTTTCTGAATAATCGCATGGTAGTAGCTATCTTTTGAGTTCTGTGTGGTAGACTCCAAGGTAACCCATTAACCTACACATAGGCCAATCTAGTGATTTCCGCCTTCTTGGTCAGTAAAACGGCCTGACAGCTGTCACAGAGTGAATATACTGGAAATCATGTGGCGTTGGCTTTACAGTTCACTTTTATAATCTCAAAGGTATATTGAAGACCTCTTATTTATATAGTTCAGAAGTTATAACTGTGAATATATTACCTTTTTCTTAGTTGTACTGGGAATTGAACCTAGTGCCTTATACTTACTTGTTAGGCAAGTGCTACATCAGGGAGTGCAGTCCTAACTCTTATATTGCTTTTTAATTCCATTAAACATTTGATTCCCAAATGACCTGTTCTAGAAGTGTATTAAAATTTTAAATTATAAAAAGACTTTTTGAAAAAAAGGGTTTATTTTAACAAAGGACTCAAGTCACAAAGCAGTTTATTCTATTCCACAATGTTTTTAGAATAATATTTGGAAGAGATTGCAAGATGAAAGTGTCTGACTGAACTGTGTGTCAGAAATGTTGACCCTTTGGTGTCTGCCTTCACATCTGGGGTCAAATGGGAAGATAAATCCCTTTGCCATTGACCTGCTGTCTCAGGGGGTAATTATGGCTATCAAAGGATCTTAGAAAGCATAAAGCATAATCCAAATGCAAAATGAATGTCAAAAGTATTTTTCCTTTTTCTTTCTCAGCTTATTTTTAAAGTGGTTAAAACTTGCTTCAGTCTTCCTTTTCAAACGCTTGTCTTGCAAATCATTTTTCTAGACCATTCATTTGTTAACTAGGATGATGCCTATTTAGTGAGGAACATTTGGTTAGCTCAGTGTTTTAAATTTCTTGGAAGACTAATATGTGTTTCACTTAAATGCTTGGTGATGCTGATGATGATAATGAAGGAGATGATGATGATGGTGGTGTGTGTGTGTGTGTGTGTGTGTGTGTGTGTGTGTGTGTGTGTGTGTAAACAGAATCAATCTTTTAAGAATTTCCCGTCAAGTCAATGATATTCTTACCCACGGGATTTCCAGTCTTGAGGCACATATTTCTCTTTCTTCCCTTTTTATCTAAACATCTATTAAGGATGTATTGCTCATGCTTATCTTATACATTTCACAGAGGTGTGTGCAGGTGGAATTGCATGTTTGCTGTTTCATAGGCACTGCATGGCCACCCTCACCTCTCAGTCTCTGGCAAGGAAGCAGGCAGATTGTGTGTTCTGTGAGAAGTTGCCAACAGATGGGACAAGATGTCATGACTACTCCCTTCAACTACAGCAAAATTGACAACCATTTAATGCACTCTTTGGTGTCTTCACTGAGTTCTCAGAATGCCTTGAATGTGAGATCTTTAGTACTATTGTGAAACAAGAGTCTTATTTTTAATTTACTTGTTTATTTATATTGTTTTTGTTTGAGTCAAGGTCTCACTAGATAGCTGAGGCTTACTTTGAAATGCAGTATATATCCTAGACTGGCCTCAAACTCATGATCTTCCTGCCTCAGCCAACTGAGTATTGTAATTATAGATGTGCACCACTATGCTTAGCTTGAATTAAATTCTAAAGGGGCGTGGGACACACCTTGACATCCTTGCTGGACATTTGGACAGCTACTTGCTGCCTTCTCTGCTCTATAAGTAGACTTTCTACTGTTGGGTATGTCTGGGCTTCTTTGCCTAGTCTGAGTTGAGTCTAAGTCTTTATTCCTCTTGTAGCCCTGACTCCTTAGTCTTATAGAACCCCAAAGAGAATGGCATGCTAGTTACTTGTCACTTTCCCCAAACTAAAACCAAATGAGACCACCACCACTTACAATCAATTAAGAAAAAAGAAGACATGGTTTGAGGGGAGGTCTCTAGAAATCCCATTCATGCTTTTTCTTGTTTGCTTGGCCATCGCTCGTCAGCCTCACTCTGAAGAATTAATGAAGGCTATTTCAGGGAGAAAAGCAGTCATTTCTCCTCCTTTCCAAGGCTCATTACTTAAAAATATGCTAATGTGAGAGAAAGAATAGTGCCCTTCTCCGTGACTGTGATTATTTTTACATAGTCTGGCTACTTTATTGGAATTCCTGAGTTGTACTGATTGATTTATTCCAGAGAGTGGGGTAATTGGGAGGTTGGCAGAAACCTGGATACTTGGCAGTTACTCTCTATGAGAGACTGATAATCATTAGAACTGATCATCTCTCTGAATATAGTTACATTTCTTTGTCCTCAATTTATGTGAAATATAGTAAAGATTGCTGAAGGTGTGCAGCTTTTAGGAAAATGGCATTGTCTGGTGTTAAGAGTAAGTAATCAAGTTCAAGTGCCCCTGGGTGCCTGTATTCATGCTCCGTAGTGATCCTTTATTTGTTCAGCTAACATTTGATCGGTGTAGACTGTAAGGTAGCATTGCATCCAACCTTGAAGGTGTAAAATCAAGAAAGATACACTGTTGGCTTTGTAGACTCAGGCAGATTTGCTTCAGATAGGCAAAATGATAATTACAGTGGGGTGCACTGGACAGGAAATACCAGCCTTCAAATCAGGCTAAGTTGAGAAATCTCCTGTGATGGGAAAAAAGCCACTTCTCTGAGCAAGTTTTGAAGGTCAAGATGAATAAGCTAAACTAAGAAGGAAGAAAAAAAGAAATGGCATCATGCACAAAGGCAAGAGAGGTGAATCAGTAGAGTGGTGTGGAGGGCATATGAGCAGTCTGCTTCAATGAAGGCTAACAAGGAAGTGTGGAGCATCTCCAACAAGAGGTCCCCAGGTGAACTCTTTGTTCCATTTCTACCTGTAGGCCTTGATCAGGGGAACTATGGGGGTCTCAGAGAACACTAAATGCCTACCTTGTGCTGGAGAGGAGCTATGGTCATCATGGTATGTCCCCTGAGGTCCCTAGTTTTGTCACACAACTCCTAGTAGTCAGGGACCACTTTGGCTGCTGAGAGAATGTTTTCAATGCAGTTCAGAAACTTCAGCATAGACAGCTCTTCCATAAGTCTTCCTGTGAAGTGTGGCTACGCATTGGCAAGTTCCCTTCTTGGTAACATGTCATGGCTCGTTGGCAGAAGCCTGAATCATGGGGCCTGGGTATAGCCTGCTCTTGATGTAGGGGTTGCACTAAATGTTCTTACACACATATTGAGTCAGACTTGCTTTATTGTATTCACATGTGTGTCTAATTCTAGGCAGTATGGAGGGAAATTATTTCCAGTGGTATGAGCTTTGCCCTCAAACAGCTTTTATTCTAGCAGCAGGGCTAAGGCAGACACTGACCTCAACTATCAAGAGGTTAGAAGTGAAAGAAGTCAGTTGCTTGGAATCCTTGAAGATGTTTTGGAATGAATTCTATTCTCAAGGATGGAGAAATGAAGGGTCTGGGAAATATAGTGTGAGCTGTCATATAACTATGCAAATGAGATGGTGTGGGAGGAAAGAGAGGGTTTTCCTCTTACCTGCATGCCTTCTCTAGCCTCTTTTTACGAGAGCTTGCCATGACTCCCTATGCTCTGTGGCTTGTTCATCCCGTCCAAGAGCTCCCATGTACTATATTTGCCTACCAAGGAGGAGAGATTTGGTACCCAGTTCCTGTCACACCTGCACTCTTTCAGGCTCTTAGCACATTCTCTTTCTGTTATCATCCTACTGTTCCTGGATAACTAGGAACTCAGTTTGGGTAACTGGCACAGGGTGAGTGTGATTGAGGCCTTCGCCCTGACTACTGGCTGGATCACTCATCCCTTTTCCATGTTGTATGTGCTGGTTGTCTCTGGTACCTGGGCTGTGATGGCTACAGCAGTTGGGCTTCCCAGGAACCTCTCTGACTTTGCATATAACCAGTCTTCATGGTCAGTGTACGTGTTCATACCATGGCAGTGTCAGGGTACCAAGACTGACTATTAGTCACTCAGAGAGAACCAGTGAGACCCAAAGAGCTTTTTCCATACCAGCGTTTATTTTGTCAGATTTCTGTTGTTTTACTAAGTTTATCTCAGATTCACAAACCCCATAGAAGCCACAGAAGTAGAAAAAAAACCTCTCCACATGTTCAGTTATGAAGGCTACAGAAGATGTGGTCCATAGGACAGTTTATAAGACTTGCAATCCGTGTGGGGAAGGTGTTGTCCAACAGCCATAAGAGACCCGAAATAGGAGCCAAGCTTCCTCTATCTCACCAATCGTGGGCTGTCTTTGACCTGTCAAAGAAAATCCTGGCCATGATAGGTCTGTATTTGACTGTATTGGATCAAGACTCTGGGTAGAATGGAATTAGACTGAATTTGGAAAATGAGGAGTAGCTGTTATTTGTCGGTATATACACACTTATATACACAGACAGAAACACATACACATATACACACTCACACATTATATACACTTTCATATTCTCCGTACATCTGAGACCTGTTGGATGACTGATCCAGGAACACTTCAGGCCGCTTTCTGTCTCTACCCACTCAACAACACATGCTCTCCTCTCTTCGTTCCCTCATCTATCAGTTGGTCCAGGTGAAGACCATATGGTACACAATCCTCCACAACTATTCAGAATAGTCTCTCCATAAGCATCATCCTAGTGTTTTTGATTATTTGTCCTGATAAAAGTCAGTATTTTTATAGCATCTGTATTAACCTGTTTCCTGTTTTCTTATGCCATATTCCTACTCTTTGCATATTGTCTTTATTACAAGTGTGGGTGTTCCTGTGAGTGTGGTGAGTTTTCTTAGCTTTTGCGTTTGTCCTGTCTAGCTCTACTCAATGAATGATGTGGCTGTATGAAGAGTTCAGAATAAGAGCTACCTCAAACTCTTGGTCACCACTCCCATATTATTGATTATGAGTCTCCTATTGATTGAACCCTTTCTCTAAGTTAATATTCTCAGACTTTACAGTAATGTGAAAAGGGTCTACGCAATCCTAGTTTCTTGAACTAGGGTGCAGCTGGAGTGCAGGGGCTGATACTGAAAAGCTTGTGCAGCCTCATGGTTGCTTGCTCACAGAGTCCTAGTTTGAGGAACCTATGTACTGATCAGGTAATCAGTGACAGAGGAAAGCCAAGGCCTGTGTGGCAGTAGGAAAGATGTGAACAGCATTTGTCTCGATGCACTGAGCACTGTTTCTCCCCTGGGCCTGGACAGCAGCAACCATACTGTGTGCTGCATTTGTTTAGACTCTTGTTGCTGAGGAGAAGTGCTCTGTACACATGTCCTATTTAGCTATTGCTGCCTTTCTCAGGTCTTTTATTCAATGAAATAAATTACCTTAAACAGATGTGCTGTGTTGCCACTTAGAATGGTAAATAAGAATGGCTCAGGTCTTTTGAGGAACCTAACGCCCAGGGATAGGTTGGCTTCTTTGGTCTCCTGGAAGAGGCAGTACCATAAGGAGGCATTGACCCTGTCAGTCTGGTTGGCACCCATCAGGTCCCTTCCTGGTGCTTGCATTGCCCAGCAGTGGAACTGGGCACCTCTCCTGCAGACAACGAGAGCCTACAGTGATGGCCCAGTCCCTCCTTCCCTAATCCTACCAGCAATGTTTTACTTATTATTTCCAACCTTTCAAAACCAGAAGAAGTTTACCCCCAGGATTCTGATTTAGGCCCAAGGAAAAACATTGATCTGGAAAACAAATTCAGCAGTAGGGCCTGGGATAAATACTCATGTCCATTTTTGTCTGTAGGCTTAGACGAGAGAAAGTGCGGATCTTAGAGAGTGTTAAATAGCTCCCTGTGCTGAAGAGCTGTGCCTGGACGATAGCCTCTTCTACTGTTTGAACACCAGCCCATCTGAGATATTCAACACCCTCTGCTATTTCCACCTGACATGACCAAGCTGACTATCTGGTCAGTAAATAATTAATTTGGAAGTTGGGGATGTCAGTGGAAAAGTCAGCTATGATAGCTCAAATAACAAGCCCCACATGCGATAGCCACTCTCTTGTCTCTGAGAGAAAACCTGTTGGCTCTATTAGATGCAGGCAGCTCTGTCTTTTAACCTGTCTTTCCACATTAAAGTCAAGGAACTGTATCTCTCAATCTTTGAATCTCATTGCTGTCCTCGAATGCTTGTGGCACCTAGGAGACTGGTGTTTTCTTTTGTGAAGTCACCTGCCCTGTACAAGTCCTCATGACTCATGAGAAAAGTTGAGTCTTCCTCCAGTGTCACTGTGAGTAATGGGAAGGGGTCAGGCTATGAACAAATCATTTTTTTTTTTTTTTTTGTGGCTGATTCTACATCCTTCCCCTTTACCACAAAACCTCAATTTCTCTTTCTGTGGAAAACAAAACCTTCTTTTCATTGCACCATCCATGGGACTATATGGTCCTTGGATTACATGGTACCCTAGGGGAAATTTTAAAGATTAATTGGCTTTTGGGAGGCCTGGCTGGGGGAGTCTTTGTCCCTGTCCGTTGAGGAGAGGCGTTTTCTACTTTCATCTTGTCTGATTTCACTGCCAACTCCACACACAGAGGAGGATATCAACTGGCTAGTAAATCTACGGATATGTGATGGAGAGGCCCTAATGCCATCAATCTCGGGGTAGGCTTGGCGAGAATACCCTTACTCCCACCACAATTCAGGTTCTCCATGGGGCATTTCAGGGCACAGCAAAGAGAGAAGCTGGTCCTACAAATCACTGCTGGAAGCCAATGGTGACAAGATCAGGAACTGTAAGTCAGAGAGCCTCCTGAGGCTTGGTCCATAGGGCTTTGGGGAATGCTAGATTGACGTGTCTGGAAGGAGCTAACAGAACAAAATCAAACACACGTAGTTTAAGGGTCTATGAACCGTGACTGGTCCGAAGGTAAGCTGTGATACAGACTGCTTGATGGGCCTTCCTTGCTCTTGGGTGCATCTGGACTTGCGGTTTTGTGAACCGGTACCTGTACACACACTCTATGCTAGCCCTGGTTTCTGTCCTGGGCCTTCTCAAGGCTGCATATGTATCATAACTGTCTGCCGCCGTATGAGCTCTCCAATATACTTCGGGACTGTATACGGATCAACTTGTAAATGCTGTTGCTCTTGGAAGACATAAAAAGACTGAAAATAAATTTGCTTGGCAGTCAAGGATGCTTCTAATTTCAGACAACCTGCTATTTGAAGACTTATCTCTCGCCACTTGCTGAATGCTCTGTTCATTCCCTGACCACATTTCCATGCCCACTCTCTTACTTCTGTTTACATCACCCTGACCTTAAATACCCTCCTCCATTTTCCTGCCTAGCCAGCACTCACTTTACAACAAAAAACCCCTTTCCTTTCTGGCCTCCCCAGTTCACACCTTCGGTACCCCTCAACCTCCCCAGTACTTATTGGCAATGTCAGCTACTCCTGTCAAATAGTTTCAGTTTTTCTTGCCCACCATCCAAGTTTCATGTGTCAGTTTACTTTCAATGTTACTGCCCACTGTTTTGATTAGGGGATATCTTCTCTTTGTATGATACAGAAAATAACCTTTTTGCATTCCCCCAGCTTTTAGCACATAAAACATATCCAGCAATATAACTGAATCTAAAGGATTAACTTCTGGATACTATAAAAATGAATTATATTCTAGTCCTACTCCTAAGGAGTTTTGCCATCCAATAGGTAAAAAGAGATGGGGTTGTCAATAAATCTGTGTAGACAGTCACACAGAGATGTTTATTAATTATAAAATACGGTGGAATTGGAAAGCTCAAACTCAGTAGTGCATATTCTCAGTATTATCTCATCCAGAGAAAGGATTTGGTACAGGTAGGTATACAGGATCTAGAAAACATTGCTAAATTCTATTGAAAAAGGTCTTGAAGATTCACCCTCAAAAAAGCCTCTGGTTACATATGATAAAATCAAGTGAGATTACAGTTCCCATTTGGATATCAAACTAGGATTTTCTTGGCACTCTCCTCCTCCCCACAAGCATTCTAAGTTTTCCTTGGAGAAGAGGCCATAGCTGATTTGGTTTGGGTCAGACCTTCTGGGAAGGGCGACCGTTGGCCCTTGCAAATAGTTTTCTCTATATGACAGCATTAACTTTCCAGTCGTAAGAAGTAGAATAGGCCAGTAGTGGAGATGGGTTTAGTCTATGTGAACACAGATGGCTATTACTTATCTGGCAAGGCATCCTTGCTAAGGACTTGCTGACATCCCTTGGCTGGTGCTTTCATTCTTCCACTTTGAAATAGAGCATCACTAAGTTGCTAATACATTAGGCCCAGTTAGTAGATCTAAGCCAACGTTTCTTTAATTTAGATCATCTGATGAGCAGCTTCATTCCTATGTTCATCTTTTATTGCCTTTTACTATAGAATCAACAAATCCACAGGTCCTCAGAATTAGGGAATGGAGCATCTTCAGGAAGACCTTTTCCTGCTGACCATAACTTGTTTTAAGAGCACTAAGAACTTGGATTAACAAACCCTTGGGGAACAGTCTTGCCTTGATCTATGTTACTCCTGTAAACACAATCCTGTACATTGAAAAGAAAAAGCAACTGCTCTATGTTTAATATATTTTGCAGAACTCTTATTTAAGAAGACTTTTGTATGTTTCTAAGAGTGTAGCTAAATATCCCCTGCAGAGGTCTTGGGGACCCCTTTTTATTGTCAGTATTATCTGACTTTGGATTCACGTCTTTTATGTTTGGAGTACTCTGAAAAAAATAATCTACATATGCTGAGTTTTTTCCACATACATAAAGGATTTCGAAGAGGTTGGCAGCATATTCATTCAAGTCACAAAGCCTGTCCACAGATTACTGTACAGTAAGAGCAGAGCATGTATTGGTGAGTGTCTAAATATGAGCAAAATTGATTCTAGTTATATGGCACAGTCTTGACTCTCAGGAGCTGCTGGCATGTAATATGTAATATGGGACAGAGGCACATTGCTATTTAGCTATCTGTGATAGCCAGAGGAATGGAAAATTTGAAGAATACCTTTGGACTAAAGAGCAGAGAATCTGTCTAGAATTGTCCTGTGGTGCTAGTGGATGACGTCCTCTTGTTCACTGAGAGTTGTCACTATTCAGTGGGCCTTACCACCCCATTCCCCGGGACTGAAACTTCTTCAAAGCTTGCCCCAGTTAAGCATTGATAGGTTTGTCTGACCTTGAGTCTAAAGGTGATGAAAATTTTGGTTATTATTCTAGAATGAATGGGAATTGTGGCCAGTAGCCATCCAAAGAGTTAGAGATAGGGTTTTATCTTCCTTTTGGCACTTTGAAGAAGACTAGGTGGATGCTTCATGTTGTTCTGACAGCTCAGGAAGGTCTATGTCACCATTACATGTGATGGCTGCCACACACACTGTACACAAAAAGGAAACAGCAAGAAGGCCAATGCTGGGCCCTCCTTTGCCTAAAGCTGAGATCAATCACTTCATTTCACAGTGTTTGGAGTTGGGGCAGGGAATCCTGCCCAACTTACCTCAGTAATTATTGTTAAGATAATGTTTGATGTGAATGTGCTTTGAAAGTATCGGGTGACAACTAAGTATTTAACTTCAGTAGAAAATAACAGAGGGGGTCATAAAATCCCCCTGATAGTTAGGAATGATCCCATTGAGTTCTCTGACCTATGCTTTCTAATACATCCCTTATGGGCACTGGGGAAGGATGGGTTGGTTGTATTTTGCTTTGAGTCAGGAGTCACTTATGGAATGGAGTTTACATGTAAGAATATCTATGTTTGGGGCAGGGTAAATAAATGTTTTACAATAGATTGTCAGTTTAATTTTCATTTTGCAATTGTGTTTTATTTAGTATTTTGCCTCAAGTAATGCTCTACATTTTCAGAATTTCATAGGATGGCATTTTAGGGGAAAAGAAGCCTACACTTGGTTAAATTTAAATTTATGTCTGTTCTCTACATTCTTAGGTATGTGAAGCCCTACTATAATTTGGACTACAGGCTAGTGCTGGGACCTAAGATCTGGCCTATGTGGGTTAAAAAAAAGCAGCACCCAAAGGAACCCTTACAGTAGAAATAAGGCATTTGTCTATTATAAAATATAATTAATATAATATCAGTATTCATTTAGTAAATATTTTTAGACACCAATTCTGTGCCAGGCCTGGAGTGTAGTGCTAGGATCATGATATGGAAGACCCAGGAGCCTGACTGTCTATGAAGAGTCCATGACCTCGCAAAGAGAAGAGCTTTACAGGACGAATGTTCAATGTGCTCTGAAAGTGTCAGGTCTGGTGGACTGGGAGAACCAGAAGGCTGATCAAACTGCAGATAGGGATTGTCTCTCCAACCGCCAGGGCTTGTGGGTAAGCCTGTGAGGGATGGGTAAGTTATCCCTGCCTTTTCCTCTGGATAAATAAGATAGGGTCCCATAAGAGACCATGTTTTGTTACCTACCCTATCAAGACCCTCTCTCCTTTTCAGTGCCGTGCCAACCTATGACCCAGGGAGCCTCAGATCTGTTTTTTCTTTTTATCATCATCTTTCTTATTGTTATTATTTATGACGGTCATTGTTTTAACTGCTCCAAGGAGATAATTACCTTAGTTGCTAAGGCAACCCAACATATTGGGTATAAGAGCAGCCAGCAGAAAGGGTTTGCCAAATTGCAGGGCTGGGTGGGAGGTGTGGGGTGGGAGAGCATGGGAGCTCAGCTGTGGAGCTTGGAAATAGGCATGTTCAAATTATCCCTGTGTTTCTTCCACTGAGGAGCATGAAGCCACTTGGAACCCAGTGTCTGCCAACTCCTCATCCACTCCTGATGCTTCCTATTTTCAACCCAGCCAGTGGACTTCTTTGCTAGTCTTAAGTGCTCTGCCAAGAGCCACTTACCAGACTCATAACTCCTATTCTGTCTCCTGCCACCCAACCCGGAGTATGTCCATGCTCTTTATTCTCAGGGCCTCTGGAGCTTTAGGGACACACAACACACACAGATCTAGCATGGGCCCTTGCTCTCTGGTTTGGTTGCAAATCACCCATTTGAAACACAGAGTCCTTGTTCTTACTTAAAATTTGCAGGCTCCTCTGTATCATGGCCAAGTTTGACTGATTACATTGACCTTTTACATTTTAATTTGTAAAGACTGAAACATGTTGGGGGAGCCAACCTTGTTGTTTCTATTAGATAGGTAAACCAAAGCCCAGAGTAAGTTATATGGACAGAATGACATAGTGAAAAGAGAGAAAACAGAGGGCCTAAGCCTTGAACCCAGGCTGCCGACTCACCTGATGCTCCCCATCAAAGCATTAGCTTTGGCCTTTGCCTGCTGACCATCTCAGCATGAAGACTTCTGGGTCACTTCGCATTAGCCTCTGTGTTCCCCAGATAGTCAGGTTTTCATCTCCTTGCCCCATTCCTTATGCTCTGATGTGGCCAGCAGGATACTGAGACGAGAAGATGCGGAAGACAGATGTAGCACATTGGCCGGCTTGGCCGTTTCGTTTGACTACCCAGGAGCAGCTATCGCCATGAAATGAGAGAATAGGTACGGGAAAGGGCACAATGATTATTAAAAAAAATTCCTTCCCAGAAGACCTGACTGGTAGTTACTGACTTTTAACAGAAAGTCTCCTGTATCCTCTCCCTTTCCTGCCCACCAGGGATGTCTGTGGGGAGGGCCAGCTTGCCTGGATACCCTCAGCAGCCTCCTGGGTGTCTCCTGAAGTGTGTCCCAGGGCCTTCTGCAAGAGCACTGTCTCAGGGTGATCTATCTGAACAGGTTAAATAAACAGGTCTGTGTTTGGGTTAATTATCATTGGTTCTGTTGCTCTCCATTACTGCTCCATCCGGGACTCTGGCCAAGGAGCAGATGGGAGAGGCTGCATCACCACCCCTGCCTCCTCATTGTGTCTGGCTCTCCCTCTTCCGTGCCCCTCCCCCCCCACCGCCGCCTTCTTTACCTCCCTCCCTCTCTCTCTGGTTTTGTTCCTTCCTTTCTTTTCCTCATTTTCTCTCTTGCCCCCTTTCTTTGCCTTGTCTCCTCTCTCTCTCTCTCTCTCTCTCTCTCTCTCTCTCTCTCTCTCTCTCTCTCTCTCTGGCTGAGCAAATAGGCCAGATGGTGGTGAGGGGAACAGACAACAAGTGAAGCATGGCATATGGGGAGCTTGTTTAATTTCAGCCCCTGTAGGGAAGTAGATTGGAGGGGGTGAGCTACAAAAGCAGAAAATGGAAAGGGGAAGGGGGGGGGGAGAAAACAACTGACCCTTTGGAGGGGAAATTGATTCAGTTTACTGTGGGCAGCCAGTAGAAGAAGCCGTTGAAAAGGAAGCCAGTGGAAAACATTAGGTGCCCTTTTTGAATTTTGAAGGTTCATTCTTTTTCCACAGTGAAGTTCCCAGGGCACCCACTCTCCCGATTGCCCCGAGGTCCCCTCTGGCAGGACAGCCTTTGAGGGGAGTGAGCAGCATTTTTTACATGATGCAGAGAATGGCTGGCTGCTTGTAGATCAGTTCCAGGAAGTTCAGCCAGTAATTTAGGGAGAGGGGAATAAAATAGAGATGTCATGAGTTAAAACAAGCCACAGAAGGAAGGCTTTCGCCCTAACCCGCTTTTTCGGACTGGGCTTCTCTTTGGCCTTCATGTACCTTCCAGTTCGATCTGCCCTGCCCCTGGGCAGTCTCCTGCAGAGCCCCACCTAGTCCCTGCTCTTCTCTCTGTTGTCTTGAGAGGT
This sequence comes from Peromyscus maniculatus bairdii, assembly GCF_049852395.1. Classification (NCBI taxonomy): domain Eukaryota; kingdom Metazoa; phylum Chordata; class Mammalia; order Rodentia; family Cricetidae; genus Peromyscus; species Peromyscus maniculatus. The sequence goes on along the minus strand of NC_134870.1, from coordinate 70,611,856 downwards.
CTTTGGGGTTCTCAGATAGAGAAGAAAGACTTCAAGAAATGCCCCTCTATCTCAGGCTCTTTGTTTTCTACCAAAATGTATTAACCCTCATCTTGGCTGCCAAGAATGTGAATTGTAAGCTGCATTTGCTAGAATTTCTGGAATGATTCCAGCCACATCTAATGGCAGGTGCCTTGGTCACTCTCACAGATCAATCAAATATATTCCGCCACCCCCTAACACGTTTCTGTTCTACCAATGCTGGAAAACCCTCACTCTCAGGGAGCAGGTGGATCCCTGACATCCAGGGCAGGCTGTGACCCCCAGTGCAGTGCTGGGTCTCAGATGCCAAGGTCCCTGGGGACTTGAAGAGACCAGAAGTCTTAACAATGACCCGAGGAAAAAGAATACAATCAGGGCTCATCTGCTGGAGCTGTGTTGCCGCCCACCCCTCGCCCCCCCTTCCACCAGGCCGCCCGTTCTGCAGCTGATAACCGGATTAGGCAGCAAAATGGGGCAGATGAGTACCCCAGGGGCCCTGCCTGGGAACAGGGGTTCCCTGGCCAGAAGCAGGAGCTGCTCCTGCCAAGCCATAAGCCCTCGCCTCAGGCAGGGGCATTTACATGTGTGAGTACCCTACTGTACTCACCCAGGACCCAGTGGGAAATGCCAGTGGTGGCGGATCACAGGGGGCACCGGTGGCAAAGGCCCCCACAAGATGAAGTGATACCCTGGCCCTTGCTGGTGAGTGTCACACATATTTCTCCACACATATTTCTCCTTCACCTGGGTAGCCCTGGCCGCATAAGCAGAGCAGGACCACCGTAGGCAACCCTCCTCTTTTTTAAAAAATGTTTTCTTCCCTGCTTGCTTTCAGCGGGCAGGCTGGCGGTTTGATCTCCCTTGAATGCTGTTCCCTTGTTTGAGGCTTCGATTCTGAGAAGATTCAAGGCATTGTCCAGGGTGGCGGGATGTCGGATTGATTTCGGGTCCTTTGTGTGCATGTGGAGATCCTGAATGAAGCTGTTATGCTCGTCTGGGGCTGGCGGGCAAGCTGTCCGGCTGCAAGCTGGGCCTCCTTTTGTTGTGGGGGCCTCCCTGAGCCCAAGGAAGAAGCTCATTTCAGGGTGATTTACTGCCACCCAAACACCAGCTGTCTGTTACGGGGCCTCCGCAAAGCCCTGGCCACCCCCTTCTTGAGTGGGACCTCTTCCCCTTGTAAGCGTCTCAGAGCACCACCCCTCACTTGTAGTCATATTCATATTCGTATTATGTATTTGTGTGCATCTGTGGACACACACGTCTATGTATAAGTATAAAGGCACATATATTTTTTCTTTTTGTTCCCTTTTAGTAGAATTCTCTGAGTGAAGGAGGCAGGTATAAGCGCTGCTATGCTGAGAGGTATGTGACCAAGATTTCAGCCTCATCTCTGGCCCTGATTACCTGTGACCTTGGTCAAGTCAATGGACCACTCAAACCTCCGTTTCCTTGGTCTGAAATAATCACGTTCCTTGTGATAGCAAGAAGTTACATTAATATGTTTCCAAGTTGTAACAAAACAGGAAACAGCTTGTCCTACACTTCTAACACCTTTGGAAAGCGTTATTCAATGAAATAGGAAGCAAAAAGCAATGGGAAGCAGTGGGATTATCTTAAAGAGATCTTTTAACCTGTCCTGTGATAGACACTCCAGGTGCTGGCAAACAGTGTTTAGACGTGGTCCAGTCCCGAGGAGCTCAGACTTAGGAGTCCAAGAGTAGACGGCGGTTCTATAATATTGGAAGTGTCAGGTGGGCATTAGAGCAGACTGTAAGAGAAAGCCTTGGACAGGAGAAGTCTTCAGGGAACTTGTACTGGAGCTGAGGGCTGTTGTTTGGAACTTTGGAATAGACTGCGAGGGGAAACAAAATTGTTCCATGGATTTGAGGTGACGTTTTAATCCACTTGCTGTTGGTATAATAAACTATGTGAGACTAGGTAGTTTGGACAGAATAGGATAGAATAGGAGTTCATTTAGGTCATGGTTCTGGAAGCTGGGAAGCTCTAGAGCATGGCATTACCATCCACTGAGTGTCTGGGGAGAGGCTTCAGGTCACAACATGTCTGAGAGCTTGTATATTGAGGTAGAATAAGTGTGCCCCTGAAATCTCCTTTCCACTAATGGAGGCCACTAAAGCCATCAGGAGGGTCTCACACTCATGACCTTATCAAGTCTTAGTTCTCTAAGGTTCCCTCTAAATGCGGTTAGCACAAGAATTCAGGGGTTAAGTCAAAACCATAGGGACTTCTAGGGACGCACATCCAGATCACAATAGGCAGCCAGCGCAGTGGCAGCTGTACCCTCTCTGACAACTGTCCTTGCCCTGGGGTGGAGCTAGAGTTTGAATGGGGATTTACAACAGAGTCAGGTGTGCAGAAGAGTCACCCTACCACGTCTGCCCTGGGTAATCCGATACTGTGTGTGCTGTCAATCAAGCAGAAGATGATCTAGAAAGTGAGTCTCATAGTTCCAGCGAGAATAGTGCTAAAGATGTGGGGCCACACCGGAGACAGAAAAGGTGGGGAGGGAAGGCCTGTAAGCTATGCAACTGATGGCATTGGACTTGCGGAGCTGCATAGGAAGATAAGAGTTTGCAGAAAAATCCATGTTTCTGTAAAACAGGATAAAGTGTAGTGTGAACTTTGTAGCATCAACTAGATAGACTCAGTAAGTACTCAACAGCTATCATATCTAGTAATGAATACTGTTACTGCCTTTTTACATAATTGGGTGAGAGGTTGCCTCTATACTGTGCCCCCGAATAGGAAATATAAGCAAAGGAATAGTTATATTTTTATTTAGTTGTTATATATAATAGTTATTATTATTATTATTATTATTATTATTATTATTATTATTATATTTTTAATCTGGACATTGGTAAGAAAAGCAAGATGGCAAGTTTTAGTGTATCCAGCACTGAAAAGTATAATCAAATGTGACATTTGAGAATTAGGTTTTTCTGACAGGTCTCTTCCCCATGTAATGTTTAGCTTAATATTCAGAATATGGAATGCATTTAATAGATATTTAATGCAATGGCTTAGTGCATGGTCTCTGATTAATCAGGGGCTTTTAGTTCTGTGATAATCATTTATTCCTCAGATGATAAGACAGTGCCAACTACTGCCCTGCATTGAAGAAGAAGTAAAGAGCCTGGAGTTGGCGCTGCCTTGTGGACCAGTGGAAATAGTGATGTGGCAGGAAGGAAGACAGGAAAGCTAGGTGGAGGAGGCTTCTTAGAATCCTTCACTGCATAGAGGCGAACTGGAGACAGAGAATGCTGTGGATGCACAGACCACTAAAGTTGGACCACAGTAACCTGCTTTAGCCTTGGGCTTGATGGTGAGAGATAGAACTTGGCATGGCAGTGAGCCAAATGCCAACCCCTGCCTCCCTGGAACTTAGGAAGCAGGATGTGGGTACGCTCCCCAGAGGAAAGCCTTTCCAGGGGGGACCAAGGCCCTGCTTCTTTCCTGTGTTTGCTTTCAGAAATCTCTCCATGGCATACTGGGGCTTTACTGATAGTTTCAGCCTTCATGGACACTGACAACCTCACGGGCTTTTGAGATTTAAATATAGAAAAGACTGCAGGGTCACACCTCAGGGACCTGCTCTGAGAGTGCCCCAACAAGATTCAGAGCCTGCTAGTGTCCCAGAGAGAACTGAGAACAGCCTGTAAAGTCCTCAGGAGTGCTCCCACTTGTAGTGAAGATAAAACTATCTAGAAAAGTGAAATACTAGTGCTGGCCCAAGCCAGGTAGCCAGAGAGTGGACAAAGAGGGATTACCACTCAGATGTCCTCCCAGGCTAGAACTTATTCTAGTATTTACGTACAGCTTCATATTGCTATTTATGTGCACGATTACAAGGTTAATGCTTTTCTCTGTTTCTTACTTTTCCCATGAGTGAAATGAAGGTCGGCATTTTATAATAAGTGTTCTGTGGAACTCACTTGTTCAGAATGGGAAGAATGTGAGAGGCCAAAAGTATTTCAGAGCAAACAACCACACAAAAAGATTAGGAGACACCTGGTTCAAGAAAGCTAAACAGATGTCTTTGCAGTGGGATGTCTCAAATCTTTTAAACTGTTAACGAGTGCCATGGATAGCCAGGTGTGGTTGAGTGTGAGGTCTTTCGAGGGCTTATTAGGTCCAAACAGACACCTACTGCATCAGCTCTCCCTGGATCACTCTCCCATGTTGATTTTTTTTGGTAACAATAGCCTCTCAGGATAAGAATCATAGATGTTTTGGTCAGTGGACTTTTATAATTATGCTGTGTTGACCCTTCTGCCCTGAGAGACTGGGTAGGGTCAGGAGGGTTGCCATGCCTTGAAAGCATGTGAGAAAAAGACCAGAGAAAGAAGCTTTGTGAAACAACTCCTTTGAGTGCCTTGAGAATATGGGAAGGAAGGAAGGGAGGGATGGAGGGAGAGAGGGAGGGATGGAGGAAGAAGGAAGGAAGGAAGGAAGAAGGAAGGAAGGAGGAAGGAAGGAAGGAAGAAGGAAGAAGGAAGGGAGGAAGGAAGGAAGGAGGAAGGAAGGAAGGAAGGAAGCAGGGAAGTCATTTCAACACTCTCAGAGGCCGTCACACACATATTTCTCTGAGCCTGTGTAATAGATGATCTCTTTGTTTTTTAGTTGGATAAAAGAAGAGGGTAGCCATACAGGTCTGAAGTGAATAGGCGGGAGGGGAGCAGACACAAACATTTGTTTGCTTTTCCAGGGAGGAGAAGGAGGAGAGGGGAGAGCAGAAATCACTTTATTGCTTTGGCCTCATCACTTGCATAAAAATGCCAGGGCAGTTGCTGACTGCAGTTTAATCTCAGGTCATTCAAGCACTTGTGATTTTACAAAGGGTGAGTTGACACCGTGAGCTCAATCCAAGTCTACTCAAGAAGCGTCTTGGCAAGGAAGTTGTGTGTGCTCAGACATCACAGGCATGCCCATGCATGCACATGCCAGGGGCAGAGCAGGTAAAGGGAGCCGTGTCCAGATCTTATTCAACTTCCACCTCCTTGGCTTGGTATTTCTGGACCTTGAATCCAGATGTAAAGATCAGCCCATGATAAACGCTTTTGGCAACTTGGTTGGAGCCTGTTATTTATTGAGCAATGCATGATGGATCATGTAACAAGGGAGATTTCCACTCACTGCCTGGGCATGTGGAAGGACATACACCAGACACAGACAAGTGAAAAAAGAGTGGACAAGTGTCTTTCAACATCTGTTGTCAAACTCTGCAGGCTTTTCTCCATGACCACAGAGACCACCAGCTTGTCAGTAGAAAGGTTTCAGGGTGGTTATTATACGGCAGCATCATGGTAGTGTGGGTCCTGAGAGCAGAAATTGGGGCTCTCCAAGCATCCCTCATACTTTCCATATTCCTAGAGACAGTTCCTCAAGGCAGGTGCTTAATCACACTAATGGCCTTTTCAAGTGGGGAAACAAAGGCAAGTCTTTTGGGGAATGTCTGGCGCAGGAGGTAGGTCAGAAAGGTACAAATTTCTTCATAAAATGTTGACATTGCAGCCTTAGCCTGACTGCAATAACAGAATACTACAGAGTAGGTGCTGTTGTGGTTTAGATGTGAAAACTCTCCCAGAGGCTCCGCACTGGTGGCACTGTTTGGGAAGGCTGTGGAACCTTGAGGAAGAAGGAATTGGTTTTGTGGGCTTTGAGGTTTTATAGCTCCTCCCCTATTCCTGCTTCTTGGCTGTAGATGCAACATGACCAGCAGGTCCCCTCTCCTACAGCCGTGCATTGCCCTCCATGATGGACTATATCCCCTATTCCATAAGCCAGGATAAACCTCTCCTTGCTCGGGGTTCTTCTGGTCACTTTGCCATAGCAACAAGAAATATAACAAATGCAGATGGTATAAACCACTAAAGTGTATATAGCACAGAGGCTCAGTGTCCAAGGTCTAGGTGCCAGCAGACTGAGCTTCTGGTGTGAGCTCCTCCTTTCTAGTTTGTAAATAGATGTCATCTGGTTATATCTTTACATAGCAGAAAACACCAATTATGAAAACACCAATTCTATCCTAAACTCTACTCTAACGACCCCAAGTAAGCTTTAAAGGTACCACCTCCTCAAACCATTGCACTGGGGGTCTGGGCTTCAGCATGAATTTTGGGATCATATAACAATTGAGAACCAACCTAAGTTTCATTTGTATCCTTAAACTTGAATCAGTAGACTGTCTTCGGGGATATTTCAGAGTCCCAGTAAGACAGAGTCATTAAAGAGGATGTGTGAATGGATGTAAGTGTCTGCATTGGCACGTCATCATGCCAGACACTGATGAGATTCTTCTGGGATTCACATCCCAGGCACATGTAATTTTTTATAGAGTTTCCCCATTGAACTTCTAGAAGGAAAAAAAAGACCTGATTCCTGCCCTCAGGAGGGTCAGCTAGGGTATTGAATATATAAAATTATGAAATATTTGAAAAGTAAATAAGGGAAGACTGGCATGCAGTTTTAGAACTGTAAAAGGCAGCCGATCAGTGTGGGGGAGTCAAACTGGACAAGGCCTTCTGGGCTTATTGGTGTGTGTGCTGAACCTTGAAGATGGGAGGTATTGTGGTTGTGGTAGGGCTGATGGCTGTGAATAGGCATGAGTAAACACGCACACGTGGGTGAGCTGGTCCTGGGGGCCAGAGAGAGGAATGGCAGGCTGAGGGTTATTGCATTTGTCTACCTCCTGCAGGTCACAGCAAGTCAGAGCTTTTCATTTCATGTTTCTTTGCTGGTTTGTCTCTTTATAGTACAGTCAGCATAAAGTGTAGACCCGAGACAGGGAACAAGAGGACAAGGGAGAGCTCAAAGTGGCTTCTTTGTAGGCATCGTGTCAGGGGCCACTGTGAATGTATAGACAGCAGGTCACAAGCTCACACTGTGAAGTTGCAAAATATTGTTGCTTACCTGGAGGTGGGAGTTTGAAAGAGTTTGAGAGAGGTAAGATGGAGCTTAGAAGGGAAGAGGAAGTCTGTGAGGGAGCGAATTAACAAGCCAAGGGCAAGGGATTCATATTCGGCGTGGTGTTCAATCGTAGCTTCCCATCACTGTTCGTCTTGTTCTACATTTATGGTTTCCTATTTTTATGACTATTTATATGTAGCTGGAGTTTTCCTGATCCTGCCTGACCCACAGGGGTCAGGACCAATCTCTCTCACCCACCAGTCCCGCATCTGCTTAGACCCAACCAAGTAAACACACAGAGACTTATATTGCTTATAAACTGTATGACCTCAGCAGGTTTCTTGTTATCTAGTTCTTATATCTTAAATTAATCCATATCTATTAGTCTATAAGTTGCCATGTGGCTCCTGGCTTACTGGTACCTTACATCTCGCTTTTCATGGTGGCGTCTGGTGGCATCTCTCTGCCTCAGCCTTCCACTTCCCAGAATTCTCCTCTCTGCTTGTCCCGCCTATACTTCCTGCCTGGCTGGTGGCCAGTCAGCATTTTATTTACACAGAGTGATATCCACAGCATTTATATGTTGTGTTTGCTTTATCCCTTGCTATTTTATAGGCTCCAATTTGACTCCTTTCTTCTCTTTGCAATTACAATGCCAGACACTTGAGAGCAGAGTCTGTCTCTTTGTATCTCAAAGTGTGGCGATGACAATTTTTCCTAGGAGATGCTTGATGACATTGACTGCAGTGCATATGGAAACAGGTGCCTGTGTTAGCCTGCTTAGGCAGTTAGAGTGAAATCCTGTGAGGTGCTGGACTGAGGCAAACAGACATGCATCTTTCACACTTCTGACCCTGAGAAGTTCAAGGCCACGGTGCTAGCAGTTTCTCTGAGTCTGGCTGCATTAGCTAAATATTGGGTGTTTTCCTTGTCAACAGACCTTCCCCCTGCCCTTACATACTCTTCCTTTTCTTCAAAAGCCACCAATTTCATTATGAGAGTTCCACCTGCATGAGTTCCACCAACCTTAGTTATCCCTCAAATACTTTAGCATTGGGGATGAACACAGGGAGAATACAGTTTGGGCCAGAGCAGTCATGTACAACTTTGAAATAAAGGAGAAGAGAAACAACAACAAACAAACAACAACAACAACAACAACAGAACCCAGAGACTAGAAGAACAATTTTTCATTTCTTTGCTTAACTTTTATTTCATTGAGTTCCCCTAATTGAGGTGACCTCTGGCTATAATGTGAATTACTACAGGACTCTATTAGGTCTTGAGTATTGGGTCATTGGAACACTGACTTGGGGAGGGCCAAGAATTTATGCTTCATGCTGAGAGAACCAGAGTGTCTGTCCTTGAGCATGTGGTGCAAAGTGTACCTGTGGATGTCAGATGCAGAGGCCAGCAATAGGAACTCTTCCAACTAGAGGACTATTCCATATGAACTATTGTTGGGTTCTTTAGTGGAGGAGACTACATCATGTTTCTGTAGTCAAATGGTGGTAACTATCAACTTGACTGACTATCAGTTGCTGTCTCTGTGTCGTGTGGAAAAATGAGTGTGCCTGACACATTGTGCATATTTTATATATTGCTTAAGGGATGTTTGGCTGTCACAAGAACTCCAGGTGACTGATAGGGAGCTAAAATTGCTGAACAAAAATCCAACATTCATAAAGAAAGTTTAGGTAAAAAAAGAGGAGGCAGCGTAAGGAGTTATAATTGACTGTTTATATTTAATTGTGGCTCCAAAATCGTTATGAACATCGCTCAGTGGGCTTTGGTTCTTTCCCCATTTTGGGGTAGATAATTTTGAGTGTTTGTGAATTTAAGTTTTTTGGAATAGTGTAATGATTATCTAAATTATTCTATTATAAATCAAAACTTGGGGGTCAGATATAAGGTTAAAACCTGATTAATCAGAGAAGTGGTGGAGAAACCTCCCCTGCCTTTCCTTGATCCAAACTGCCTGAGAATCTTTCTAATCCCTCCCTACTACTTCCTCTGTCTCTCTATATGTCCAGGGTCCTCCAAAAGCTCTATGGCTGATTCTGGTCAGCTAGTAGCTAGCTCTTCCCTCTGATTCAAGGTAAACTTTATTGTTAGTCTCGGGGAAAGAGGGGTCAGAGTGTGATCAAAATATTCCACAACAGAAGAGTGTATAGCTTTCATCAGATTGTCAAGATGATCTTGGACATAAGGAAATTTTGATTTCAACCCTTCAAAATTGTGGATAAGGAAACCAGGGCTTAGGGATTGTTCGTGACATGCCTAAGCACTCCAGGAGCAGGAACAACTCTGGAGGCTGTGGATCTGATAGCGTGGTATTCTCTTCACCTTTACTTTCTGACAGAGGAAGATGCTTCCTTTGCTTGCAGATTATTTCCCAAATCCCACTAAGAGGGATGAGCCACTAAAAGGAGATTGATGATTGATTTCCTGCCAAGGTCTCTAATTCACGGAGGCTGCTTTTGTGCTGGGACTGAAACAAACCTCCCAAAGACTCACTGTACAAGAGCAAGAATTTTGTGCAATAGGATAGATGTTAAAAGGCAGTTATGAAACTTGGCACTGACAGCGTCTGACCTCAGTTAGCATGTTTATATGGTGCCTTACCTCCAGTGTAGGGGCCCAAGTATGGTGTATAGGAACATAGATTTTTCTTACACACTACTACAGACATGCTCTTGCCTAGCCTGGGAGAGAATTTGGTATCTAACTAGTGATTCTTACAAAATAACAGTAACACTTCATCACTGGACTCTCTCTGATCACTCACTTGCCCACACATGAGTAGATGATCAAATTCCTGATGATAAGTATCGTCTCTTCCTTATGGCTGACGTCCATGAACTTGAATGAGCCAGATAGAAAAGTTTTAGTTGAGCATGATGTGAGGTTTGTGTTGATGGGGAAGGGTGGTGTCCTCAGAGTAAGTCAAGGTAAAGTGTGGGGAAATCGAGGTAAAGTGCGTTGGACCAGGTACAGTGGAGCAAGATGGGATGGGAAAAGAACCACTCATACTCACAAGTAATAAGAAAGTCAAAAATATGGGAGGCCCTGGGGTTCAGGTATACGGTAAAACTCTTGGGCATAAATTTGGGGTTACCTAAATGATAGCAGACAAGTCCAGTTAGAGAGGCTTGCTCAAAAAATGTCACAGTTGGATACCTAAGGCTCATGGTCAACCCAGATTCTAACTGACTTATATTTTACATTTCTTGGAGATTTTTACATTTCTTGAGTGAGGATAGTCTTGTTGAAATATGTCTTCCATGAGACAGTGACAGACCCCATCATTCCAGATGTGGTCTGATTAGCACAGGATACAGCGGTGCTCCTGGTAGGCTTCCCATGAAACACAAGGCCTGACTAATCTAACTGCTCATGTGAAGTCAAGTCTGTTGAGAACATCTAAGATTTGGCACTTGCCACTGATTATTCTTTCCCAGCTGTGTCACCAGGAGAGTTTATTATAAAAATGAAACAGCAATTTACGGCGTCACCTAGTAAGTTGTAGAGGATGGCGGATGAGCCTGTGTCAAGGATTCTGAGGAATTCTGATAGAGAAATGGTCTTCAAACGTGTGGGGTCTTACATATTCAACCCACAGCATACCCTTTTGAGAAATGCTGGTAGTCCGTTTTCAGCAAAAGTCTGGAGGTGCTCCACCCTGACAAACACATCTTCACTCAGAGAGCTGGGTGTCAAGGACACGTTTGTCCAGTCACCAGCCGGCCTACAGTGACTAGTAAGAGCGCCCGCCCTTCGGCTGTGGTCTTCTGGTCACAGCGGATGTTAAAGTGACAGCATTTTCCAGGGGGTCTTCCTTTTACTACCCTTTCTCTGCCTCTGTCCTCCCTTCCCCAGCAATTCCCAGGGCCTCTGCCTAACAAAGCTCATTCACCTCCTTAGCGAAGTGATGTCATTTCTCCATATAAAGCTCTGCCCTGCAAATGTGTCACTCTGGGAGCTTCCTATGAGAAGGCTTTTCCTCACAGGCCTCCTCCATGAATGGGAACCTTCTCTGTCCACATGGGCATGGTTTCTCTCTAGTGAAGGGGGTGTGCTGAGGTAGATACCAGGTGACACTTTTCATGCATTTATGAAATTCTCAGAATGACTCCATCAACTCCCAATGGTAGCATTTTGATTCATGTGGATTTCTGTGTGATCCAAATTCATTTGCCAAAAGGCAGATTTGGCATATAAAGTTATTTTCTTCACGGGTTGGTGTGGGATACATTCTAGTTCACACATCCGAGGTCTGAGCCCCGTTGGTGTTGTTCAGTAGCACCAGCTGGGCGCGGAAGCTTAGGCTTATTTGTGAACCCTTTTCTACCCTCTGCTGTGAGTTTGGCTCTAGGGCCAGGGCTGGTTGGCCTCTGCGTTCTGCCACCTATTAACAAGGTGGGTTATCTTGGACATGTCATGTGGTCCTTCAGCATTTCTGCCCATGACATATTTTGAATGGAGTGCATTTCAGTACTGTCAGTGATTTCCATCTCTCTCTGCTGGGACCCTAGAAGCTTGGTATTACACGGAGCCCGTCTTTTTACTGATGCTGGTTCATTAGACTGGCTCCATGCACACTGCGCACCAACTAACCAAGTTCATGTGCATACCTGTGTGGGTAGATATACATGGACTTGGGTGGTCCATATCCACTATGGCTAACCAGATTTAGTTATTTGAGGCTTCAGTGGCATTATATTAAGAATATTGACTAATATTTACAGAGAGCTTCCTGTGCACCTGTCTACGCTGTGCTTCATCTACTGACTGTCCCAACAAATAAAAAGCAGGTATTTACTAGGTAATGGAATGGAGACTTACAGAGAAGTTGAACAGTTTGTCCTAGGTCAGATTACTGGCATTTGAACCCTGACCCCAGAGCCCAGGCTCTTACACATTCTGTTAGACATTAAACGGAAGCAGTCTCTAAGTTACACAGTGGTCTGGGGGTCGTATTCCATCACCATTGTCACTGAAACTCTCGCAGTTCAAATTATGATGCAGGATGATGAGGATCTAGGTGCTGCGATGCCCCAGGATAGAGTTGCTCATTACAGATGTGTACTTCTGAGAATGCCATTTTTGATAGAAGGCATGCCCGTTTTTTGTGCCTAAGAGCTTGCTAAGAGACGGAATGGAAAAGAGGACTCTATTAGGAGAAAGATCTGTCCCCTTCCTGTCCTCTATTTAATTCACCTCGGAGCCAGGGAAATGAGTGCAAAGATTCTGGAAGCAGAGAGTGGTGTACTTAGGACACCCAGAGAGGACACACTCCCAAGCTTACAATCCCCAAGTTAAGGGGATGGTCGAATGAACCAGTTTTCTGATCAGTCCCTTTTCTAAATGTCCTCTTCTTGAAAGACATAAACCAGGGTAGCTAAGAACGGGGCCAGAACTTAAGTTGTAACCACTGCAAAGGGGCACTCAGACAACAGAGACTTTTTAAAAGTACTTGCTACTCATTTAACAAATGACATCCGCCGGGCGTTGGTGGCGCACGCCTTTAATCCCAGCACTCGGGAGGCAGAGCCAGGCGGATCTCTGTGAGTTCGAGGCCAGCCTGGGCTACCAAGTGAGTTCCAGGAAAGGCGCAAAGCTACACAGAGAAACCCTGTCTCAAAAAACCAAAAAAAAAAAAAAAAAAAAAAAAAAAAAAAAAAAAAAAACAAAAAAACAAATGACATCCATTCAGTGTCCATTCTTGGTGCTGTGGCCTTTCTGACTGCCTCTGAGTCCTTCCTTATTTGATGACTACCATGGTGGCATAGGAGACTGGAGACGTAGACTTCTACTGTATTTGCCATTAAAACAACAACAACAACAAAACCAAAAAACCAAAAAAAAACCCCAAACTTAACTAAGTTGTATTTTCTCCATCGTCCAACAGTCAACAGGTACTGCTGGGCCCCTTGATGTCATCTGGGACCACTACAGTTGCTATATTTAAGTAGGTCTGACTTAGGGTCCCTACTTGGGGTCCTTCTATCAAGAAACCTAAATATAGGCCTTTCCAAATTGAAGAACATCATCTTTCTTTAATGGGTCACAGCTGGAGAATGGTGTTCTTCTATGATGGACAAAGAGAGCATATTTATTTCAGTTGTCAAAATGAATTCAACTTGGTTCTATGCATAGTGATGCTATTCAAAGGACATGGAATGTGGAGGTCTTTTCATTGGTCTCCAGGAGCAGGAAGTGCTGTCTGAATCTTATTTCAGGGGGTGTGTTTAGACTCAGCAGACCCTAAAGCCTCGGTTGGTGTCATCTGCTAAGCCTCGATGCATAGGAGACACAGTCATGTGTAGAACATAAACCCCTCACTGAAATCTTAAATTATCCAAACACTGAGAATTTGTCTGGTCTAGCTGGCTTTTCTCAGGGAGGCGCTTCGTTTTCAATTGCTTTGTGTTTTCCTCTTTTGGCCTTTGAGCAGACTCTTGTCAGTTTCATTCCTATTTAAAGTTAGTTTCACCTTTCAGTTCCCTCACCCACCTTTGCCTGAGAGAGTTTCAGTTCCTGTAGATTTTGCGTGGTGAGTTACGGAAGAGACTTGCTCATGTCTGAAGTGAGAAGCGTTTCCTGGAGCATCACAGGGATAGTGGGCTACATGGGGGGAAGGCAGTTTGTTGAAGAGAGGGTCCATCCTCTTGTATGACATTGGGCATTTCCTCCCCGGAAATTGTGGGGCCTCCCGTGCCTCTTCAAGATCATGAACAAGACAGATACGGTTCTCCAATCTGACACTAGGAAAAAAATTAAAATAACACAAATAAAAACCCAAACAAACCTCTAGACTTATGTTTAGGCATTATCACATGTCAAGTAAACTGGAAAATTGGGAGGCGAAGGTAGGTCTCAAACATTAGAGTTTTGTCCTATTCCCCCAGTGTTAATGTGAAACCAGGGCCAGAACCCCTGGTCTAGGTTCTTGCTCGGGATGTGGACTCCTTTGTAGTAGAGCACTGTTAGGAGTTGTAGTGTTAGTGGCCCTTGCTACAGTAGTCCTAACAACAAGAAGGCGGGCGATAAGCCTCCTGGAGTCTTGGTCTGTGGTTTCATTTCCTGTCAAACCACCTCCCCTTGCTTGGTAAACATCTGGTGCTTCTCATTTGAAAGGTGACCATCTAGAGTGGCTTTGCCTTGAGCTTCTCTGTACTTCCTTGTTGACGCAGAGGAAGGTGACTTGCTTCTGAGGCCACAGACAAACCTTCTTGAGTGGAGAACAGAGGAGGTGGATCTGTATGACTGCTCAGAAGAGATCTGAAATGCCTTGAGAATGCTTGGACGAGCTGTAAAATATCAACCAGGGTCTTAAGGTAGCCACCAGCTGCAAAAGCCCAAGTCAAATTTTTGGTGAATGATAGGGACTTGTCACAGTCTTTCATCAAAGGGCATCCTTTTGAAGGAAGGGTGGCAGTAGGTTGCAATGTTCCACCGGATCTATATTTGTTTGCACCAAGGCAGCCTACCATGGTTTTTGCAAGAGATTTACGTCATATACATACTGCTTTTGAATGCAACTTTGATGATCCTTGTTGCATATGAACAAGTCTCATGATAACCATATGAGGTAGACAGATCATTGTTTTAGTCTTCCTTTTTCTGTCCTGATAGGAGAAACTGAAGCAAAGAGAAATTTATCACATTGTTTATGTTTTATCAGATCCAGAGCCGGGGCTTAGACACAAGCCTTTGGCTCCTGGCTCAGATCTCTTTTCTTCTCTATGACTAAGAGGCAGATCTGTGTGTGCCTGGGCTTTGTCCTACCCTGACTGACCTAGGCCAAGTGAGACATAGAGATGGCTAAATTAGAATCATTGGGTAATAAAGCAGACCAGCTGGTCAGACGGGTTTTTCCACTTCTGCCCCTTTCTTTGGCTAATTCACAATTGTAAGATGTTTCTAAAGAGTTTCTTGTTTTTTCTTTTTGTTTTTGGAGGGTGGAGATAGGGAAATGCTTCTTGCCTCATGTTGTACTTACTTTTTTTCCTACTTGGTAGGCTACCCTCTCCTGGCCCAAATCCTTTGGGCCAGACCAGAACCCACCTCCTTAGAGAGTGTTTCTTGACAGTAGTCAATTTTTGGTCTATTCCCAAGCAAAGCAGCGCCTTCAGCAGCAGGCATGGGTAGGATTCAGATCTGTAATCTTGGGTTTAGGAGACCATAGACTCCCCACTTGGCTACCACTCCCTTTTGTTATCTGGACAGCACATCACTTAGCACATACACTTTGCATTTTATTCATATTGTTACATGCAAATAAACAGAGATGTTGGTCTGTTCTTTTCTGTGTGCCACATGTGGAGATGCACGTGGGTGTGGAATGTTTAGTGTGACCCAAACTTACTGTCCTTTTTCTCTGCCTTCCCCATATAACGTTATTATCTCAAAGATCATCAGATATGCTGTGAAGTGGAAAAGAGAGAAGTACACGATGGGTCAAGAGTTTCTCACTGAGCCAAGGAATGTAGGAGTGGTGTCCAGAGAAGGAAAGGCAAGGCGAGACTCTTTCTGGGGTGACCGGGCCAAATCCTTCAAAGCATATTTAACATCTCTGTCACCATCAATGATTAGCGTTGGCAGAAAAAGGAACAGCCATTTCTGGAGTGAATCTGGGTGTCAGAATTTAAAGACCCTGAACTGAACTCAAATATTGACTTTCTTTTAGCTCTTAAGACCTATTATTCCTTGTTCGTGATTGTTCATTCATTCATCCTCTAACTAGAATTGTGTACTTATTTGGAGCAAGGCAGAGTGTCAAGTATACATAGCAGAGGAGCAGAGAAGATATGGTGCCCACTACTGAAGATATCCACTCAGCAGAATGTGATCACACACAAAACATACACAGACATACACAGACAGACATGCACACATACATATACATATGTATCACACATGCCCTCATGCACACACACACACACACACACACACACACACACACACACACACACACACAGGCACACCCTTTGGCATTTCAAGAAGGATGGAAGAGGCAGTAGTCATTCAAAGCTGGAAATCCTTCAGTCCTTCTCTTAAGTACTTTCTGATGCTTACTGGCAGCCAGAGTTTCAATAATTTTTAGTGAGACCAGTGTAAGCTTCTGATATATTGAACTCCAGCAACCTCCCAGCCACATTTAACACATGAACTGCCGTTTGCTTGACTTTCCTCAGCCACTGTGGTCTCTCTCAGCTTAGCTGCTGCTCCTTTTCTGCAGCCCTGGCTAATTTCCCCCATCTGCCTGACCTCTAACCCTTGGCTTGCAGTGACAGGGTTCTGTCCGTCTGTCCTCTCCCAAGAAGAAACATCGTATGCACACATACACCTGCTAAGATTATTCCCTCCTAGGCTTGCCTACTGAACTCCAATGCCAGAGTCCTCATTTAGAATGCCAATCAAATTAAGACTCTCCACACCCTCAACCAGCGCCCCAGGGTTGGTGTCCCTGTTCTGCCCGGCTGATTTACTTTCACACCTACCACTTTTACTCCAAATCTATGCACTTGAACTTGGCCTTTTATTCATTGTCTGCTTTTCTGTACTGGAGACAAAGCAGTTTGAAGGCAGGAACTTTGTTTTGCTCGTGATGTTACCAAGAACATAGCATCTGGCACATAGTGAATGCTCAATAAATATTTGTAAGATGATTCATGCAAATAGAACTCAGAGGAGGCAGTGGGTGACCCAGGGTGACCTTCATTAAAGGTCATGGGAGAGGTAAGTCTGTAAGGTTTCAGAAACATTGGATTGACAACATATTTAGCCACATACATACGGTTTTAGGAAACTCATTTGAAAATATCACAGACCAAGGTCCCTGATTTGTTGAAAGGGTGCGGATAGTAACCTTGATCTGGAGAGGTAAGATCTCTTGATGAAGTAGATGTACCTTTCCCTCTCTGGAAAACAAACTTGATTTGGCTGTTCATCCTTTCAAGAAGGTTAATGTACCCAGTCATGTTTTTGTTTCTCCCTGTTTAGCATAAGATAGTGACATAGAGGTTATGTGGTGAGTGTCGTTTCTAGCAAGCAAATAGGCATTTGGTGAGAAGTTGTGAAGCCACTTGGCTTTGTTCTCATTATGGTTACTCTTTTATACACGCTTGTTTATGTAAGGTTTTGTTGTTGTTGTTTGTTTTGCTTTCTTGTGATAAATGGCCAGCAACTTCTCTGCGCCTTGTGGAACCGGTATCCAGGATACAGAATAATTATTTAGTGAATGGAGGATCCAGTGTATATTGGCGCAGATCACATTAGTCACTATTCATCATGCTTGCTCTGACAGGAACCTCATCCCTTGCAGAAGGACTCCTCTTCATTAAGGAGTAATGGCTGTGTGCAGGGCCCGAGCCCCACTCTGGCTGCACAGCACTGTGGCTTGCCCAGTTCTCAGCAGGACACCTAGTGGCACCTAGCCAGCTCTTTAAAGAGCACAAAACAAACAAACAAATACCCAGGAGGCTTCACTCTTCCCTCACTCCTCCTGCCAACCAAAAGAACTCAAGATCTAGTAGTGGAGAAGAGAGGAAAGGCCGGAAGAGGAAGAAAGGGACCCAGAGAATAAAGTGGGGGAGGAGAGGGCAGAGGACGAAAATATTCTGCTCCCTCAAAGGAACAAAATAAGTGTTGATAATGGTACTTGGAGTTATACTGTGGCGAGTGGTGTTTACTAGCCAGAACCTAGTAGGGTTGAATCCCTTGTCTTTCGTTCCTGGTTTTCGTGCCAGGCTTGTATCTGCAGGACAGTGGCCTTAAGATCTCTGGATTCTGTTCTATCTGAAAGCCATGCCCCATGCTGGGATGTGTGAGGAACATTTTTTCCCATAATCAAATGAGCTCATAGCTTGGATGTAGTTTAAAACAGAACCTCCTGATCAGTGGAGTACATGGCATTAGAAGAATAAGGACCAGTGAGAGAGCCTGGCAGTGCTTAGGGAACCCTAGATGGGCGCAAGAAGCCTTGGACCTGGGTGTTGAGGCCTAGAGAAGCTCTTTCCTTTCCAGAACCTTGATTTTTATATGGGTAACAGTGCGATGGTAATGTGGAATACTGTTTAATATTAAAAGGGAAGCAAGTTCCGACACAAGCTACACAGGGATTAAGAGTTTAGGAATTCATGGCTCGTGAAGTGACATAGACACAGAATACATGTACTGCATGATTATAATTCCCTGGAGGACCTGGAGTATCGAGAGAGAGGGGCAGAATGGTGGTTGACAGGGCTAAAAGAAGGAGGAAATGGGCTGTTATTACATAACGGGTACAGAGTTCCGTTTCTTTGCAAGAGGAAGTGCGTACTATGAATGTGCGGTGGTGTTAATTCCAGAACAATGGGAATATACTTAATGGTACTAAACTATATATTTAAAATAGTTAAGACAAAGCTTTGTGTATTTTATCATACTCACTCTTAAACATTATATTTTTGAGCATTGATATATTATTATAGCCTCAAAGTGATAGGGAATCCTTTAATGTGAAGGAAACACTGGATTAAGTCTGTAATATCCACAAAAGCTTGGTTTTTTGTTCTGTTTTGTTTTCTCAAGGCAGAGAAGGGAATTTTCTGTTGTATGTGGTTTCAGGGGGCAGAGTTGGAACAAGGGATAGGTAGACCTGTGGATCAAAGGTCTACCTATGATCCAGAACACCCTACCTTATAAATGCCGGATTAACAAAGGCAGCCCAAGAGGAATGGGCTTCTCTCAGTAATAGCCAACTCTGTCTTGTGGGTTGTTCGTGCAAGGTGACAGGAAGGATGCTGGGTAACTCACTCAGCTTCCTTTCCAGGGTTGTGTAAACCTCTGCTCTTTCTCTTTTCACTGGTGCGTGCATCTTCTTCTCTTTGAAAACTGTAACATCTGCCTCACCAAGAAGGAAAGTAACAAATACAAGCAAAGCAGTAACTCTGGAGTTCCTAAGGGCTGTATAAGTTACATGTGAGGAAACAGAATCGCTGGATCAAATCAGCTATTGAGAGGGAGCGAGTGTGTTCTCAAAGGAGGGACCAATTGTGACTTGATGCAGAAGTGTTTCTAGTTCATTCAGCAAAGGGATTCAGCAAACTCCACTGTCCAAATTGGCATTCAGATTAATAACTGAATTCTTACTTTACTTCTTTAAAAACAGTCATATATTTGTAGATAAGAGGCTTAATGAATTACTAATTCACATAAAATCTTTAGTGTGTGTTATAGCCTTCCCTTCTCGACTTAGAATCATTATAGGCCTCCACACCATCCCCAGCATCATAACTCCTGTTGGGTGCACAGGTTGATGCAGTGTGAAAATTATATTGTTCTTGGGTCTTAAAACTTGATATAATGATTTATATACAAGGAAAATATTAAGTGGGGATAAAATGAACTAACGCAAATTTGTAGGGTTTATCTTTAAAGAGCCTTTAAAGGAACCATATGTTCTTTAAGCCATCTACTTGTTAACCCAGTTACCAGGCCCATAAGTTAAGGGATAGTTTGATCTTAGAAACAGGATCAGGATCCTTTTGAAGAAAAGAAAATTGGGACTCCAGAGTTTCTAACTTTATGTGTTATTTATTTTAATGCTTGGAATTTTTTCATGACTTATCTGTCCCATAATGGACTGTTATCTCCTTGCGATCAGAAATCTTCTTTGCCCGTGGAATGTCTATTCAAGAAGTGGGCTATGGTTTTAGTAATTACATCTGAGAATGAATGAGTCTGTAGATCAGACCCAATATGGAGAACCAGTAAGTGTTGCCAATAGTGTTTTGTCCGATGGTCTCTGGGCTGGTGGTCCTCAAGGAGCCATGACCCCTCTGAGTAGAAGGTGTTTTACAAGAGACTGCAGAATGCTAGGACTCTGTTCTTCACATCCTACCACCAGAAATTCTGACTTTTATGTGTTTTACATAATAGAATCCCAAAGTTTTCTTGAAATATGTTTTGAAAAATGCATATCCAGAAATACTGAAAATGTTTAATGTTTGGAAATACTTTCAGTGTGTGTGTGTGTGTGTGTGTGTGTGTGTGTGTGTGTGTGTACACGTGCTTGTGTTAGAGTTGGAATTGAGGTATAATATTTTCAGGTTTCTTATTCAGTTTAGCTATTCATTTTTTTTTCCTTTATTTGAAGGAATTGGACTGATTACAATACAGAAGTTGCTCCTTTAGGGATCTGTCAAGACTAGCTAAGGATCTTGTTAGTATTTACCAAGGTTTGTGTGATGACCGGCTCGTTTGTTCTTTTGCTTCTGAGGATGTTTGAGCTTCCCATTCTTGCATTTACAGGGATTATTGCCTGATTGAATCCTATAAGGATTTTTATTTCTACACACACACACACACACACACACACACACACACACACACACACACACACACACAGAGAGAGAGAGAGAGAGAAAGAGAGAGAGAGAGAGAGAGAGAGAGAGAGAGAGAGAGAGAGAGAGAGAGAAGAGAGAGAAAGAGAGCTGCATTGCATTTCACCCCCCCCCCCTTTTTTTTGGTCCATTTCCCTCTGGACAAAACCCTGTGGAAACCCTTGGCAAAGACTGTTGACTGAAAGAGTGGGTTGGAGAAGGTGTTGCTGCTGTCGGGGGTGGGTCTGAGAATGGAAGTATACCTCTACAAGCAGGACTGTCATTTATACACGCTGTAGGGAGGCCTGAGGCATCTACAGTGAGGGTTCTGGGTCTTTTGTGGTTCCTGGTGACTGTCACAGTGGCCTGCTACAGACTGGGTCCCCTGTACTGTCCCCTAGTTTCAGTAATATTGATTGCAATGTGTTATGTTCTCATTTGTAGACTGTTGCTGATATTATTGGCTGTATCATAGTTGCCGTGAACTTTTGGAAAATACATATTCTTAGGATGTACTACAGAGCAGGAAAATGAGAAATGAGAATGAGGAATGAAGCAGAACTCTCTCCTCTTTCTCTGTTTCTCTCTCTTTTACATACACACACACACACACACACACACACACACACACACACACACACACACTCCCTGTGTGACCCAGATAGTGTTTTATGGCCTGTAACTAAATAGTTGTGTAAGCAGAGGTGGAGTTTTTGTCCTGACCACAGGGTCCCAAGTAAACACACAAAAGCTTATATTAATTACAAAATGCTCAGCCAATAGCTCAGGCTTATTACTCACTCTTACATTTAAATTGTAACTCACTCTTACATTTAAATTAACCCATTTCTATTAATCTATATATTGCCACATGGGTCATGGCTTTACCTGTCCTCTAGCACATCTTGCTTCCTGGGCGACTTGTTGGCGTCTCTCCTGACTCTGCCCTTTTTCATCCCAGTCCTCAGTTTAATTGTCCCACCTGACTTTATGCTGCCTTGCTATAGGCCAAACAACTTTGTTGTTAACCAATGAGAGTGATAAATATTCACAGCATACCGAAGAATCATCCCACAGCACACTTGAGTCTAGGTACCTTAAGAAGAAAAAAGAATGGTTTTATTTGCTATTTTATTTTTATTTATTATACTTTCTGTACTGTCTTACTATGTAGCTCTGGCTTCACTGAAACTAGTATGTGGTAAATGGACCAGAAGGGCTTTGAACTTGTGCTGAGCCTCTTTTTACTGCTTCCTCACTATTGGGATCACAGGCATACTCCACCACACTCGGCTAAGAAAGAGGCCTTTTACTTCATAGGTTTGGAAGCTCGGAAGTCTGAGATCAGGCAGCCCTATCTGTCGAGCCTCTGGTGCGGGCTTGGGGGTGGATGCTATCATGGTGGTGGCAGAGGCATGCAGAAGAGATTAGATGGTGAGGCCAGCGGTGTCCTAAAAATGAGGATTGTTCTTTTACAACCCTAAATAAGTCCTGGAGAGAAAATGTGAGTCCCTTCTGTGAGCAGTGCCTTCACTGACCTAATGGCCACCTACCAGGTCTACACAGGGCCTCAGCCCCTGGTTCGGGAAGGTTTAGGGGACAGGTGCCAATGGTATGCAGATCATGGTACTCACTCAGAAGAGGGAAGAACAGCAAGGAGTTTAGGTGAGACTCTGCAAGTCGACCAACACAGACCAATCATCTCCTAAGTTTTCTTTGCTGCCTTGAACCCCATGGAGGTGCGCCAAACAGAGAGAGGATTCCAGAGATATGGTCACAGACAGAGACCCCTACACCCAGTGTTACCTAAGAACTTCGTTCACCTCAGCTTGCCCCTAAGCTCAGCAGGACTATGTCATGCTTGGGAAGGAGCCAGCAGGAGGTGGAGGCTTGATCCTATGTCCTCACGTGTCCCTTTCCACTGTCATAAAAAGCCACCTTGGATGTTTCCTGTTTCCAGGCCCCAGAGGTGGAGCAAGAACAGAAACTGGCCTGGAATGATCCAGAGCAAAAGCCCTGTGTTGGAGAATCAGAGAGAGCACTCTGATTTCTACACTCCCCCTACCCCCCACCCCCACCCCCACCCCAAACACCCCAGCAAGGAGTAAATATTGTGCTTTGCAGCTGATAGGGTGAACGAGTTCCTGTGTGTATGATTCCAGGAAGAAAGTTAATAAACCTCTTGATGCTGTGCCTCCCAGGCAGCATTTATTTGTCTAGCGGTCAGGCTGGGTGTTGTTCATACAGTACCGGTGTTAGAGTGACATTGCTTTTGGCCTTTAAGCTTTATGCTTCCTCCTCCCTTGTCCTCCCGGGCCCAGGCCTCCCCGTCTCCTGTTGTTCCTCAGCACGTGAGTTTGATCTTGTAGACCCTGGCCTTTTCCAAAGGCTGACTCTCTGGGTCGGGATTGGGTGGAGTGCCAGGTTTTCCTCTTTTCTTTGCACACAGGCCATTGTGTGACTGTAAACTTATTGTCCAGTGGCAGACTAAGTGGCATTTCACATGTGAGGAGTTTGCAGAGTTCTGTTTCTTCTTTAAACAAGAGAAGGAAAAGAAAACAGCTCGAGGACCCACATCTGCCTGGTGGTACAGGGCAGGGACGTCTGGTTGGAAACAAGTCTTCCCCTCTGGAGCCCTGGCCCAGCCCAGTCAGAACTGGAAACTGCATCCCTGGGAATGTTGGTGCTTGCTAGGGAGCAGGACATTCTTGGCTCTGAGTGCTTTTGGGTCCTGGGGTTATTTTCACAAGACTTTAACCCCAGGGTGAAAGGAAAATTCCATTCTTTGGCAGTGTAATATTTCTGTTTGGGCCATCCTCCTGAGATGAGATGTGCTGGGCTGGAGCTTCTGGGCCTTTTGGATCTAGTTCCACTGGCTATTGGAGCATGACTCTAGGCATGTGACTTAATAGTTTCTCCACCTCAATTTTCTTATCCCTTCAGTGAGATGTGTGTTGGCATTTTGGTAAATAAATATGTTGCTATGTCCAGAAATACATGGGATTGTACTTTGCCTAAAGAAGAGCCATAGGACAAGTTCAACCTTAATGGAATAATTGCTCCTTAGTTAAATCTTTCCAGGAAGAGTCTTGAATTCTATTGGTATTTTTGGAAGTCAGTTGAGTTTTTGAAAGTATGATGAGATGTAGCATTTTGTATATGGATATCTAGGAGAGGACAATTTGGTTTTTAAATCCTTTTTATTCTGTTAATATCTGTGGAAGATGAGAGACACTATGCTCACACCCATCCACAGAATGGGCAGTTTCTTTATTCATATTTCCCCTGTACCTCCTCCTATTGAACCCTATTGAACACAGATGTATCTAGGACCCATGGCAATTAGAAAAATATGTCAAGGGTCTGTGAGCAAATATACTTGCTAAGGCTCTTGAGACCTCCCCACTACCTATGGACTTGGCTTGCAACAACTCTCCAATCAGTATTGCCTATGTTGAAAGCAATCTTCTTTCAGCTGGTCTCTCTGGAAGTAGTTAACCAATGGATCTTAAATGCAGAGATGCCCCAGAAGCTACATGGCAAAGCGGATTCACAGGAAGAATGAAGAAAAGAGCAAAGAGAAATGCCATATGCAGTGCTGGCCTGAAGAACTGGGAATCTGATGGATGCTGACCCCTTCCTCACCATAGACAGCATAAAGTTTTATGTGGTATATTGTTTTGCAACATCAACAGCAAAATACTTTCTTCTTGCTCCAGAATATAGAGAAGTGATAAAGATATTTCAAGTGTTGCCTTTTAAGTACTTGTCTCCGGTTGAGGGAAGCCCAAACCCAAATAAACTAGAGAGCAAACAAAAACTCAATCCAAGTGCTTAGGCGTTGGAGAGTATCAGTTTAGGTGAAGGGAATGTGGTCTTAAGCTAACTTCATACTTCAGATTCCAAGAAAGCATTAATATTTTTCTCTTAGCCACCTCTCCCTCATATGTATTTTTTTTACATGACCTGATCAACTTAAAGGCCTGATCACTCTGGGGTAACATCCTATGGTAACATATACCTATTGTCCAGTTACAGATACTTGAATGCTCTTGGCCATTGAGTGCAACAGAAAACAAAAGTTTGAGTCAGTAGACCATCAATATTGAAAGTACTGTGAAGAAGACGATAGAAACCTTAGGAGTTTTGTACCAATTCCCGATAACATCTTGCTTGGTTTGTTTGGGGCTATGGCTGTGGTTTGGAGGTTTTATTCCCAGAAGGAGGGTCCCTCTTTACCACCTCTTTAGATGTAGGCATGCATTTCAGCATATTCAGGGTAAGTCTAATGAGGAGTGAGGCCATGGCCAATTGTTCTACTTGGAGAGCTCTGCTGAACTATATATTCCTGACCTCTATTAGGAGAATGTACCCACCGGAAGAGGAAGTGTGTGTGTATGTGTGGGTAACTGTGCATGTGCATGGGGGGCCTATACATTTCCCTAAGGATCTGCAAAGAAACCTGATGACCTGATTTCCTATCTCTGAGGGCCGATTCTGATGTGAACATTGGAGAACTGTAAATGGTGGGCATCAACCAGAGCTAGTGAAGACATTGACAAGGGTTGCCATGCAGAGTGTGACTTAGTAGTAGATGACTTGGGGATAGGGTAGGTACCAGTGTGGGATTTGGGGCACTTGGAATTGGAGATATGTATTCTAATTCCTCTATAGACACTTGGGAAGATGAGATTCAAGTTTAGCTATGCAGCCTGGAAGGGAAGAGTCTAAGCCGAGATTTGAAACAGGGTCATCTGGTCTCAGTGCTAATCTGCCTCCCTGGCATGCAAACAAATGACACACTCTTTCAGTGTCGTGGGCTGTATGTTCACAGACAGCTAATAACATATTTATGGCAGTCTGTGTTTTTACCTGAGTGTTATTCTAAGCTGAGTCACTTTAAAGTTGATGTAACACTTTATAGAGAATATAAAGGCAAGATCCCTAGTGATGAATTTAGTGCTCCCCCCCCCCCCTTTCAACTTCCTTGGAAATAACAGTGAAAACTCTGACAACCTTAGACTCTGATATTTTCAGTTGGTTTACTTTGCCTTCGGTACTAGTCAAGGTCATGCCTGTAGCCTGTGCCTTGGATCTATTTTCCTTCAGATTTCCCCTGGAGAAGTAATTTCAGTGCATATTGATTCCAAATATTTTTTTTCCAGTTATTTCATACAAAGTGCACTGCAAATTCCTATACCTACCAGTTGAAAATGGTGTTCCTTAGCTCTCGGGTGCTCATCATCTTCTGAGCAAGAAAGACCGCTCAAGTGATGTGGACATTTCTATGGGATAGATGCAGCTAGTGGGAAAAGCAGGTTCCATGTCTGCGAAGCTAGGATGTTTTTCACTTAGGTAGCATAAGGATTAAGGAATCTAGGTCCCCTTCTCCTTAGTCTTTGTCCCCCTCTTCCTCACCTGTAGCATGAATCTTAAAAGTTCTTATTAATAAAATCAAACCTGAGGCCAGTTATTGGAGTGAACACTGGAAGATCAGAGAGACAGAACAAGCTACAGCTAACCTCACCTGGCCAACTTATCTGCTGATCTTGTTTCCTCAGACTGGAAGCCTCTGTGTCCTCATATCCAAATGGCTCTCAGCTGAACTGTGCTGCTCAAAACATAAAAGCTTAACCAGCCAAATGCTTAACCAGGCCAAATGCTTCTAGTTTCCGATCCTCACGCCTTATACACCTTTCTGCTTTCTACCATCACTCCCTAGGATTAAAGGCTTGCTTTCTGGGATTAAAGGCGTGAGTCACCATGCTTGGCTGTATCCTTGAACACATGGATTTCTGCCTCTGGAATGCTAAGATTCAAGGCGTGTGCTACCACTGCCTATCCTAAATATCTAGTGGCTGTTCAGTTCTCTGACCCCAGACAAGTTTATTAGGGTACACAATATTTTGGGGAACACAATACCACCACACTCACCCACTTCCTCTCCCACTCTTTCCCCACCCCCTCTGAATTCAGTGCGTACCTGCGTGGATAGAACACTTTAGTTTCCGCTCCCTGCCTTCTTCCTATCACTTCTTCCACAGCCTTGACTGTAACAGACGAATAAAATAATTTTCCTCCTCTTACAGCCGGGCCACCCCGGTCTATAGCATTTCTATCTTACCTTCTAGTTCCTTCACCCAGTTCAAGTGACTAAGATAATTTTCACTTTTAGATGAACTTAGGAAGTCGCCAGCGTTAAAAGCACCACTTTTAAATATTGATTTCCTTGTCAGAATCTGAAAAACAATGAATCACACAGATTCGATTTAGATTCGTTAGATCAAAGGCTTCAGGAATAGGAAGGGCTGTTCGAGACCCACTCATCCACTGCCACGTGCCTCCTGCCCCTGATGAATCTGTGCCCAGAGAGGCCCATGCCCGTCTTAGACACACAGCCTTGAGTCTGGGCAGCTGCCTCCAGAGGCTGTTCTTTGCACTTAGATCACTATCGACACCGTTCAGTTCATGATCCCCTATTCTCTCCTGGATGATCCTATCTCGCTGCTATCCCTGAATTGCCCCCTGACATCCAATGAACCCAGCTGTGTTAACTTAATTGCTATTGACTTGGCTCTCTTATCTCTTGTGAGGTTGGAAGGTATAGCTATCCATGTGAAGCTGCTATGTCAGGTAGAGGGCACAGTGTTATGAACAGCTAGTCTTGAAGGTGTGTGGATAGACTTAAGCAGGAAGCATTTTGGAGCACTTTTCACTGCTGGTATTTTCTTCCCTTTCTCTCCTTTGAGGCTTCGTTGGGCTCTCCACCTCCAGGGCCTGTATTGAACTGCAGCTGATTGACATGGAGGCCATGCTGCCTCTCTTTGCAACACAGCCCATGTTTTTCCATGTGGATGGCCATTCAAGTCCGGCCCAGATTGATTTTTCCTGAAAGGCTAAAAAAAAAATACGATTTCAAAACTAGACAGAATCTACTCTCATTTCATTTAGTGGTACTGTGAGGTGGAACTGTCAGGATAAACACTATCTAGCAAACTAAAAACTCCCCAAAGCCAGAGACAGGAAATATGGCAACTATTTCAGCTCCTGGACTCCGGGGCAGCTGGAACCTGTGCATTAAGAAGCTTTCCACTTTTCTGTAATTTCCCATGTTTATCACTCAAGATAAGCCAGTTGGGCTGACTCTCTGTTCCTAAATGATCATCCTTTACTCTTTTATCTGGAAAGGAAAAGGGAAAAGAAACAGCCAACATCTAAACAGCGCCACAGGGAGCTGATTTCCGGGGAAACTTTGCAGCGGTCTAACCTGGGAGGCTTGTACCAACGCCGACAGTCTCAGGCTAGCTTGTTGATTAGAAGGGGCTGTTTGTAAGGTCAGGAGAACTTGCTGTCCACTTCTGTTCATTCTGGTTGTGTGCTGTTGTTCGTGCCTCAGTTTCTGCAAAGGGGAGAAGGATCCCCCCACATTGGGGTGTTTCCCAGGCAACCCAAGTGATGGCTGAAGAAAGGAAGTGAAAGTGCTTTGGAGGTCAAAGTGTGAAGAGCGGCGCTGTCAGCGGCCACATGGTCATAACCAACGTGTGGTGCTCCTTCAGCCCCGAGCCCAGCTTCTCGCCCTCTGCCTTCCTGAATGTGGGAAGAGAAAGAAGGGTCAGAATGTCAAAACGCCAGACATTCTGGCACATGCAAGTGAAAGGACTCTGTCACTGTCTCATGGAAACTCAAAGTCAGTGTGGCATTTATTGATTCATCTGTGACCATCAATTGTGGTGTTGTGGTTGTGCTGCTTCTTGTCACAGGTATGAGCTGCTTCCTACAGGTGCCTCTTTTCTTCAGGGGGACATGGTTGCACCTGTATGCCTCCAATACTTTTAAATCTGTTCTCTCCAGCAGAGTTAGGCCTTCAGCCCGGCTCTGTGCAGTCAAATTCAGGACATGGGCAGCCCCTGGTCAGTAATCAAAGTAAAAGTTGGGGTATATATTGGACTTTGTCATGCGTTGTTTATAGTTGGCGCTGTCACCATTGTCTGAGAAACAGACTAAAGACGACATCCAAATCCCAAATCCGACCACACAGCATACAAGAAGTTGAAATGGGCCCATGTTGGCCCAGTGATGAAAACCTGATGTCCCTAACACTTTGTTGCTGAGTCTGAATGGCACTACTCCCTGTGAAAAAACAGTGGATGGAGAGCAAGCTTCTCAGTTCATTTCTGAACTTGACTGTTAGATTTGCAAACTCTAAGCAAATTTCTGGGATTTCACTGACAAATTCCCTGGGGCATGTAAATCAAGCTCCCTGTGTGTGGAGATGGGCTAAGGGAATGGCTGACACATTCTGTAAAGTATCTTTCTCTGCCCAGGACCCCTCCCTTGTTTCCCTCTGGAAGAGACACTGCCAAGACTTGAGTTGTTTAGTTTGGCTCTAGTTTGGAAGAAGTGATTCTGAGTCGGCCTTGTCTGAGTGTCACTCACGGATTCCTGGTGTCTGAATGTTAAAAGTACAATACGTTCTAAAGAACACAGAGCAGCACCCCCCAGCCCCCACCCCCGCCTCTCTCACCTTCTCAGCTAAGAGAAAGTTGATGCCCAAACCCCTGGGCACCTGCTCTCCGTCATAGTGGAACTGGGTGGGGGACATCTAATAGTTCACTATTTTCCCAAGCTTTGTTCCCAGTGAAATTGGGCTCCCAGTTGAGAACTTTATCAGAAGCTCAACCCTGTTAATTTTGCGGCATACTCACAAAGGGGATCTTAGGCACAGAATACTAAGCAGTCATTATTTTTATCATTTGACTTTTCTTAATCTCATTCTCATTTTCACCGAGCATACAAACAGGCAAACAGAAAACCTATTTTATTACTGTTTCTTTCCTGGGATCAGGACATACTTTCCTTATACTGGTCAATCCAGTGGTAGAATTCTATGCCTTTCCACTGAATGGTCCAGTGTCTTATTCTCTATCTAAAGTTCCATTCCAGTATTTAGTCCTTCCTTTTTTCATGGCTATGGTCCTGTGAGGCTAACACAGAGGAGGCCTGGGGGACGCTCTACAGTGGGTGAGATTGGAGATCTCTAATTCTAGTCCAAGTTTGGAACAGACTTGGAATTGCTTCACTGCGTGCCCTGTAGGAGCGGCCTGCTGGGATCTATTTACTTAGCTCCAGAGCATTTGATGCTGTTCAGTGTCAGGTGATGTCACTGGGTCAATGCCTTTAAGCTGGGCAGCTGAGTGGAAGGAGAAGGATGAATGGCTGCTTGAGGCCTGAGGTTGGTGCCCACTGAGCAGTGGCTGGAGCAGCCTCCCAGCCACCACCACATGTTGATTTTGTAGTGAGATCATTGCCTTGTCTGGGCTGTTAAACGCAGTTTAATCTTCCTTAAGACAGGGCTGGACAATGTTGCTTTTGTGACTTCAGAGAGTCACTAGACAGGTTAGAGGAGGCTAGCTTTACACATTCCAACCCAGGGAAAAATCATAGCCTTGTAAGGAAGGCAGGGAGTGTGTAATGCTTCCATTCTCTTATGATAGGCGCATGCTCGTTATCCTCAGAGCCTTGCATATAGGGAGAATGTTAGAAGACGGGGTGGGGGGGCGCGAAGGGGGGCCCGACACTTCAATGGTCTAGTGGGAAATACCTTTTTTATAGCACTGCACACCTTCTAAACTAGGGGTAGCAGTCCCAGAAGTCCGAGAAGCATACCTCATATGCTCCGGATGTTAAAATGTATATGAAGTGCCTCATCCACATGGCTTCTTTCTGTGTCTGGAGAGCTCTCCTTCTCTCTCTCACAGCGAGGGCCTGTCGATGGTTACTTTGGGGGCAAACACTTTGCAGGAGACACTGTGGATCAGAGAGTGGGAAGGTGGAACGGGAAGAGGGGGATGAGAGAAGAAAGGTGGCTGATGACAAAGCCGCCTACTGCTGACTGTGGGGAGGTTGTGAGGGCAAAGGCTTTGGAGGAAGACATACTTGAAGTCTGGGAGAACTTACCAGACCTTCTGTGAGGGCAGCCAACGTAACGGCCTCCCTTCTGTCCTTCCACACCAAGCCTGCGAGTCATATAACCTCCCTGCTTGCTGCCTTTTAGTTTTGTCTGATTAAGTTTTCTTTCACCCTGTCTTAAATATTAGACTAGAATAAGGTTTCAATTACAACTGCAGTGTGTGTGTGTGTGTGTGTGTGTGTGTGTGTGTGTGTGATACAGTTTAATCTGTGAGATACACACACACACACACACACACACACACACACACCACTCTGCACTTTTCTGCTAACCATTTCGAACCACAAAAGGGAGCTGCTCTTTGCTCAAGAATGGTCTGTTTCCTCACAACCAGTGGCCAGCTGCATAATCACCTCAGAAACAAAGACTCAGGCTCCCCTTGTTCTTTCTTCCAATTGTCTCAAATAAGCACTGGTAGGAGGTGTCCTTGCTCCCATTCTCCAGGCACCAGGGGTCACCCTTTCTTCCCCCTTCCCCCATTTCCTTCTTTATGAGTTACAGATTTCTCATGCCTCAGCTCTCACCTCCACATTCCTATCATCCCACGAGGACCCAAGATGTTACTGACTTTCATAACTTTTTAGAAAAACAAATCATAAATTCCATTTATTCATTCATTCCCAAATAGCCACTTGGTCATACTTTAGGGTATGTCCACTTCTTTCTTGAGTTTCAGAAGTGACTGATCGAGTCCACGCTGGAACTTTTCCATCCCACGTGTGGTTAGATAGTATTTCTGATTTGAAATGTCCATAGATGCATCGTAGATTCATTTGTGTACCCAGCCAATCAGTGACTTCTGTAGAAAACTGGCTGTGTTGAGCATGTCAGTAGACCCCAGCCTTTCAGTAGACAGGTTAAGTGCAGTTGGACTCCGGTCTGCAGAAGAAAGAGCAATCTTCATGAGGATTCGCACAAAGCTGTACATAGAGAGCAGAGGCAGAGGGTGCTACCATAGCATGTAGAAGAGGTTCTCACCAGGATGAAGGCTTTCTGAAACAGGTGATGTCCATGCTGAGAGCTGAAGAGGGAGGGGTGAGCCAGGTCAATGAGTGATGGAACCAGAGGAAAAGCAATCTGACTGGGTGGGTGGGAAGCTGCAGAGCAAGGAAGGGAATGGCTTGTTCCAATGACCCTAATACAAAAATAAACCGAGGGCCTTGGCAAACTAACAAGTGCCATTATAGTATGTCTGGAGCATGCACGGGGAGCATGCCGCCTGATAGGCTGGGAAAGTGGGTCAGTGGGAAGTATGACATGAGTGAAGGAGTGGTAGGTGTCTTCCAACCCTCTGGACAATTCTGTGCTTTGTTCCATGGACAATGGGAACATTATTCTAGTTCACACACCCCCCCCCCTTTTGTGTCCACTGATAAAAAGCTCTAATGAAAAGGAAATGGTTTATTTGGCTGATAACGTCCAGGTCATGGACCATCATGGAAGAAACTCAAAGCAGAAACTCAAGCCAAACGTTGAAGCAGAATCAGTGGAGGGATGCTGCCTGTTGTCTCGCTCTCTGGCTCATGCTTAGCCAGATTTCTTATACATCCAAGAACCTCCTGCCTAGGGAATGGTGTTTCCCACAGTGGACTGAGTTTTCCTACATTAGTCATCTAGAAAACCCCCCACAGATATGCCCATAGGCCAATCTGATCTAGGCAATCCTGAAATTGAGACACCCCCCCCCCCCAATGACTCTAGGCTGTGTTAAATTGACAGTAAAAGCTAATTAGGACACTCATTGACAAGTTTAAGCAGGGGCTTACTTTTTTTCTCTACTAATTGTTTTAACTTCCCTAGGGAAAATAAATTACAGGGTCATGAAGGAAGGTTGTGGGGTATGTTCATTAAACAGAGTTTAGAGACAGGGAAGACTTAGCACACCATATTTTGACATACTTCCTTCTACCACAGTATTTTTTTAATGCTACTACTTCATGTCACAACTGTGTTTTTTGTTTTTTACTTCGGGGGGGGGCATCACCCAGCTCCCAAATAAATCACACATGGAAGCTTATTCTTAATTATGAATGCCTGGCCTTAACCTGGCTTGTTTCTGGCCTGCTTTTCTTTATTTATCTCGTCTACCTTTTGCCTCCGGGCTTTTCCTGTTCTTTTACTTCTGTATAACTTACTCTGAACTTCATGGCTTGCTGGTTATGTAGCTGAGTAACTGGCCCCTGGTGTCCTCCTCCTTCTTCTCTGGGTGCTTCTTTGTCTCCTCCCAGATTTCTCCTTCTATTTATTCTTTCTGCCTGCCACCCCTGCCTATCCTTTCTCCTGTCTTGCATTGGCCATTCAGTTCTTCACTAGACCATCAGGTGTTTTAGACAGGCACAGTAACACAGCTTCACGGAGTTAAACAAATGTAACATAAACAAAAGCAACACACCCTAAAACAATATTCCCCAAAACACAACCATGCTGAACAATGATTCATACACACATCCACATGCATACACACACACATACACATAGACATGTAGGCACACACACACTGGGAGAAGGATCCACACCATTTTCATTTATTTATCTTTACTGCTTACGACAGTTTCTGGCATAAAAGTTTTCCAATTAATGTTTGAAAATTAGTGAACTAATGAAGAAATATATTGCTTCTCGTAGACTCCTTTTCTGAAAGAATTTTTCCATTAAATTTTCCTTGGATGTCGAGAAGGCAAGTGATAGAGGATGAGACCATAGTAGAAAACAAACAAACAAACAAACAAAAAACAAAACACTATACCTGTAACCAAAGTTCTTGCCCACTTCAGCCCACGAGGAGCTAAGTAGATCAGGCCAAGGTTTGGCTCCATGGTATTTCTTCAAGTATGAAATGAAGGTGTTAGACTGTACAAAGCCTATTGATCACTTAGTTTTTGTGAGTCCATGGCATACAGTACCATAGTACTGTTTAAATCAAACATGGCCTTTGCTTTTGGCAATCCTCACATTGGTCATAAAAACGTCCTTTGCTAGAGAGATGTCAGAAAACCTGGGTTACTTCACTGTGGGTGTTACATGATTCCCCTGCTCTGAGGGACTGGGGATAATGAAGTAGCTTCCAGGAATGCAGAAGGACCTCAATCGGGGGACTCCTACAAGCATGCTGTTGGATCTTGCAGGGCATGAGCAGAAAGCACAGTGTCCTTTATGAAGAGAGATTGGTTTTTTTCCTTTGCTCCCATAAAGAGAAAGGGGATAAAAGAAAAATATGACTTGAGCTTTCATTTCCTGATAAGAATTTCCTGTGATTTAAAACACATAAACTATACTTTTAAAAGGAAGATAATGCATTTTTGTTAGTTGGCCGTGGTGACTGGATTAGGGGGGAAATGTATTCTTTCAGCTGCAATGTGTAGATCAGGTTGAACAAGAGTCCTCGCAACTTTCTTTTAAAACATATTTATTTACTTTAGAAAGGAAAGTCAGGAAGAAGCAGAAGGAAGCCCTGCCGAGAGTCCTTAACCACAAAGTCCCATGGCCCTTTGGAAAGAGCTGGATGGCTGTGTTGGGGGCTCTTTTGTCCAAGGACCAGAAAGAATGGTCCTTGGAAATAACTACATGATCTTTTAGGCCAAACTGAGTTAAGTGGCAAGGATTGGCAGAGGCCTACTGTGCCTGTCCAAATGTCCTGTGTAATGCAGCTGTCTCCTGGGCTGGCTTCCCTTCCGCCACCCGACATTCTGGACTTGACTACTGGTCAAAGAAGAAGATGAAGCAATGGCCACAGTCTGCAGAGGTTCCCCTGGCCTTACCATAATCACAGGGAGCCCGAGACAGTCACCATGTCCATGGCTCTGTTTCGTCCTCACCAAAGCCTTCCTGGAAGAGGCTTAAGAAACTCCCAAGATCACTGGCCTCGGGCTCAGAATGCCTAGATTTCTGGGTTTAGACTAGCTGTCTCTCCACAAGTCACCTCTGTTTTCTTCTGTGTAAGTTTGCTT
This sequence comes from Peromyscus maniculatus bairdii, assembly GCF_049852395.1. Taxonomy (NCBI): domain Eukaryota; kingdom Metazoa; phylum Chordata; class Mammalia; order Rodentia; family Cricetidae; genus Peromyscus; species Peromyscus maniculatus. Next base: position 70,577,618 of record NC_134870.1, on the reverse strand, counting down.
GCCTTAACCCTGTTCTGACTCTTCCAGAGTTATTAAAATGCTAAAATGAAAGCATGGATTGAAGCAGCCCCGTAAACCCAGTGAAAGTTGTTGCATAGGAAGCCTCTTCTATGTTGTGGGATCAGACAGTCGGTGTTATGAAAACATGGGGAGTGGAATGCTAATTGTAGCTGAGTGTTTGGGGACATGCCCAAGGTGCCACGGCTTGTTCTCCGCAGGGTCTTCCTCCTGGGTCTTCATCTAGAGAGCCACATTACTTGTGCAATATGAAGGTGCTTCTCCCACTGTGCCGAACCCGGACAAAGGGATGGCACAGTGAGGACTACGTTTGTGAGACAGATTAAGGGATCTTCAGATGTTTGTGGAGCTGCTTCCATGGGATTCTCTTCACTTGTGAAATAGAAAGCTGCCCCTGGGCCGATCTCACAGAATGATGGTTAAGATGTGTGGAAGGGTCGTAGGGACACCCCTTGCCTTCTTCTTTATAGTTTCTTCAGACTTTATTTAGTGTGTCATGTTTAATCTTCCCAGCAATTGGATGACGTAAGGAGAAAAACCATTTTTACTGGCTTAGCCTGTTAGAGATCAAACGCTAGGTCTAGAGAACTAAATTTAACTTAACCCAGGTTACAAAACCTCAGTGCTGTGAGTCTAGAGCCAGGCCTCCATGTTGAGACTTTAATTTGTCTCCATGGTTGCTAATGTTGCTGATTCTTTATATTGAACTTTGAACAAATGGTTTGTTTCATTCCAGTTGCAAACTTGTGATAGGATAATGAGTCATTTGCAGAAAAGAACTGAGAACCTTTGTTGACAGGCAGCCTGATATGGGAACTACTGATGACTAATAGTCCGCTCCTAGATGGCCACTGTCAGGGACTTGTCAAACTTTAAGCCCTTTTGTCCCTGGTTTTCAGTAATTCCTTTTACTCTGTAGAATATATCTATTTTTTTTTTCTTTTTCTTTCTGTTTTTTTTTTTTCTTATTGTTCAGTCTTACAACATTTTAGAGAGGCTGGCCAATAGATGGCCCTTCTGACCTCTCAGACCATTGGCCTCTTCCTTCCACAAGCCTAGGGGCCTTTTTCGCCTGTTGTACTCACTGTCTAAACTCTGTTGCATCCATGACACAGCTAGTCCTCTCTTGTTATTTGTGCGTGGCTCCTGTTACTTCTTCCAAAGGGACTTCTCAGATTTTCCTAGCGAAGGTCTCTGAGCCTCTATTGCTGACCTGTTTCATTTTTTTTTTTTTTTTTTTTTTTTTTGCTTCAAGGTATTTACCACTATTTGTATTGTAATTATTACTGTTTTCATTATCTTTGTCTGTCAGGGCCTGCTGGATTTACACTCCAGTGGTGCTGTTTTTCTTCCTCTATAGTATGTGCCAAAGCCCCAGGATGGTGATTCTGTACATAGTAGGCGCTTATGTGTTGACTGAAATACACATCTTGAGAAATTTATAACATGCTCTGAAGATGACACAGTCAGTCAGGAACTGAACTCCACTGTAATTCAATCACTCAACTCCTAGTTTATTATTCTTACCACTTGGTATTACGCTGCCAAAATTTATTCATATTCATACCTAGGAGTTCCTGATGACTACTGATAAAATTTAGAACGATTGTGAAGCATTTATGTGAAACCAAATGCATTTCTGAAGGGAAGTGAGAAATCCCCAAGGTTTACATTGCTCAGTCTGTGATAACAGAACTTCATAATCTGTGTACTTTGTATATTCACCATCAATCATCCTGTATTTGCTTAACTCGCTTTTAAAGGAAGCTTATTTTAGAAGCACTTTCTATATTTTTTATTGATGATGTTTGGATTTTCACATATAAACACATCACCACGCACACACACTCACAAGAGAATATAAACAATGACATGTGTGTTACATTCCTGCTCTAACTGCAGATATTTTCTCACTGACAGAAGCCAAAAGGTTTTATGTGTGAGGTTATTGAGCATGCATGGTTGCCAGGGGACATGATGACTCCCTCCAAAAATCAACCTCAGAAGTCACATTACAGGAATGTGCTATGACACCTTCTTGCTTCCATCACTCATTATGAGTATGTCAGTTTTTTAGACGTTTTCATGGGGGACACCAGGCAGCCGGGGTACATCTAGATCACCTCTGAATTGTAAAATCTATTTACTGTGATGTTTAAAACTTTCCTTTTTTCTGTGCTCTTTCTTCTTAGAAGCATTAACAACTTTTCTTCTAGATCAGTGGTTCTCAACCTGTGGGTCACAACCCCTCTAGGGTTCGCATATCAGATATCTTGCATATTAGATATTTACATTATGAATCATAACAGTAGCAAAATTACAGTTATGAAGTAGCAACAAAATAATTTTATGGTTGGGGGTCACCACAATGTGAGGAACTGTATTAAAGGGTCACAGCATTAGGAAGGTTCAGAACCACTGGTCTAGATAAATGTTAACCCTATTTTTGAGATCGAGTCTTACTATGTAGCTCTGACCATTTTGCTTTTGTTTTCGTTTTAAAAGTTCTATATAGATCACAGTGGCTTTGAACTTGCAGTGATCCTCCTGCCTCTGCCTCCTGATTTCTAGATTATAGGCCTGTGCCACTCTGCCTGGCATTTTGTTTTCTTTAGTTATTGGCTCTTCCTCCTGATCCACTACCACCAATACCTCCTCCTCCTCTTCTTCTCCTCTTTCTTCTTCTGTCTTGTTTGAGAGAGTCTCACTCTGTAGGCCAAACTGGCCTAGAACACGATGCATCCGGGGTCTTGAATTCATGACATTCTTCCTCCTGCATCCTTCTAAGTGGTGGCTTTAGAGATGTCAGCCAGCATGTCCAGCTGGGATGAATATTTCTGAGGGATGATGGTTTCCCGGGCTTGGACTTCCTTTTGTCCCTACACAGCCTCCACCTTGCACCTGGAGATCAAACATTACTAATGAATCTTCGTGGGACCAGTGCTCACTGTCCTGCTGGGTTGACTCTTCTCCTCTATCCCCAAGTTTTAACATTCCCATCAGGATGTAGCATTTCAGAGTGCAGCTAAGGATGATGTCATATAATACACGTCATCGCTGGCTTTCCTTTTTAATGACACCCCAGTTTTGCCTCCTTGGATTTTGTCAGTGTGACTTGCTCCTACCTGAAATGACTGGGGTATTGTCTGTTTTCCTCTTCTCTAAAGTATTGCCTATATTTGTGCAAAGCAAAACCATTTTTGGCTTCCTACTCAGTTGCCCGAGAGCTTCCTGTTCCCTGTATTCCCATTTCTACCAGTACCTTTTATTGATTTTGAGACAGGGTTTCTCTGTGTAGCTTTGTGCCTTTCCTGGAACTCACTTGGTAGCCCAGGCTGGTCTCGAACTCACAGAGATCCACCTGGCTCTGCCTCCCGAATGCTGGGATTAAAGGCATGCACCACCATCACCTGGCAAGGGACCTTCTTGTACCCCACTTCTGACTCTTTCCAGCGTTACACTGCAGGCAGGGTGCTGATGATCCTGGCTGTGATGTGCCTGTTTGTCCCACCCTTTATTAACTTTGCTTCCTGTCTGTGAGAGTGTTTCCTCAATACTTGGAAATTTGATAGTTCTTTGAATGTTCAGAACTACCATTCTGGATGTTTCCTGTGTAGATACTTTCTGAACCACACCAAGGACACATGCTTGCCAGAGTTCTAAGGTGACTGTTTTCTTCAGCCAATACTGATGCCTAAAACTCTTGCATGCAAAGACATGCATGGGTATAATATGAAAGCTCTTAATAGTTTTTCCTTAGAATTGCATCTTTTCCCATGATGTCTCATAGCAGCATCATTGTGTGTTGTGACAAAGTGATAAGCAGAAGTTCCTGTTCAAAGCCAAGAGGCAGAACCTACTTTGGGTCAAATATACTTACGCTAAAGACAGAGAAAACAAGTGTGGCATAGATCTCTTGTGGAACCACAGAGAGGAGAGAATGTGTTTCTTGCTCCCTTTGAGACAACAGTAAGTCTGTGGGCAAATAACAGCTACTCCTGGTGGAAAGAAAATATTTTTGATATCAGTTGGACATTCCCTGGAGATGTGGGACTTGCTTCTTTCCTCCCTCTCCCAAGAAACAAACACAGGACCTGTGGAGGGGTGGCTGTATTGACTTCCCCTTGATTTATTTAAGCAATTGAGTTTGTGGGGGAAGATGTGATAGTCTCCATCCGGTTTCATGCTGAGATGCCCCTGCCATACTGTCAATAGTTCTTAGTTTCTGATCCTTCTGTCAAACTCGCTGTCTACTAGCGGAGCGGACAAATGGTTCTTCAGGTACTACAAATAGAAGGCATTTTGAGGTGTTACCTGGGATTCAGTTTACAGACCCAAAAGCCCTGTCAGTTTAGTTCTTGATGGTGTAGAGGCATGTCCAAAGGACAGGAATACTTTGGAAGGTGATTTCGATTTCCTTTTCCCCCCCTTTTGGGAATGATTGTGTTTCTGAGAGGATGAGCATGAATCTCACCAGGACAAGGAAAGGTGCTGCTGCGTAGGCAGACTGGCTTTCTTAGTTATGGTTTATATAGCTTAATTCAGTATAGTACAAGAGCCGTAATTGGAAGGATATTTCATTTATATAGCACCTGTCAGCCTCAAGTACCTCCGACTCTCCACCGACAGGCATTGTTTTTTGCTCTGAAAGGTGTTGCCCAGTCAAAGTTGAACAGAGACACAAACAGAAGGCTAATTGGACCACAGCAGCAAAGCATTAGGGTGTTGCGGTTGCGGTAGGGGACAAGTACATTACTTTTAAAAAGAGTAGAAACTGTGTGTGTTTTAAAAACAGGAACTCCTTGATTTTACATTAAGTAAGCCATCAACTTCGAAGCTGGGTATGTCAAGAAAGTAGGGGTAAGACATTTTAAAGAAAGGAGAGACATTTAAAGGCATGGTGGTGCACACTTGTAATTCTAGCACTTAAGAGGCAGAAGTGTGAGGAGTTCAAGGCCAGCCTTGGCTTCAGGGTAGCAAGTATGAAGTTAGATTAGGGCATACAAGACTTTTAAAGTTTAAAACAACAAACCAACAAAAAAACTAGAAAGGAAAAATGAACCAAAAAACTATAAATATTAGTTTGTTTTGGGTTTTGTCCTAGGCTGGCAGGGTGACACAGTAAATAAAAGGACTTCCTGCCGGGCGGTGGCAGCACACGCCTTTAATCTCAGCACTCGGGAGGCAGAGACAGGCTGATCTTTGTGAGTTCGAGGCCAGCCAGGTCTACAGAGCAAGATCCAGGAAAGGCGCAAAGCTACGCAGAGAAACCCTGTCTCGAAAAACCAAAAAAAAAAAAAAAAAAAAAAAAAAGGACTTCCTGCCAACCCGATGACCTGAATTCTATCCCTGGGATCTACATTGTGGAAGGAGAGACTGACCCTGGGAAATTTTCTTCTGACTCCACAAGTACTTGGGCGGACACACACACACACACACACACACACACACACACACACACACACACACACACACGTAATGTTTTGTTCTAAGCTAACAACAGAACTGTGCTGTGGAGAACAAAGATAAAATATGCCCTAGGGGGTTGTTTCCCAGATGATGTTGGATGGAAAAACCCTCAAGGTTTTGAAAGATGGCCACCCTTAGGATGGGGGAATATGAGTTTCTGGCTAGCTTCTGGGACACAGAGCTGAGGGTGGGAGAAAGAGCTAGGTCCTTGGCAGACCTGCATGGAGGCTGTCCCCTTCCCATGTCAGTGGGGGCTTGTCCAGGGCGTAACTTCTGATTCATGATCAAGTTATGCCCGTGCGTGTCAGGATCTCTGGTGATCCTTCACTAGATGCCCCTCCGCCAAGTCCACACATCTCTATTTTTCCTCTGTTTTCTCTTGAGTGGGGCCCTGTGGAAATTGGCCTGGTGTTGATTTCAGATGGCTGAGGGCATTAGCAGAGAGGAGGGAACAGGCATCTGGAAACTGGCTCTCGGCACACGCCATGTTCTGGGGAACTTTAAGCTTGGTTTTGCTGCATTTCAATTCTCTCATGTCATTGTTCTGTCCTAAACACACAGGAAAAGGGAACAGACTTGTATCTGGCAGAAGCAAGTGCTCAACACTTACTTAATTAGCAAAATTATCAGCCATAAAACTGGTCATTTAAATGTAAGAATGGCTCGCAACTCAAAGCAACTTATTTCCCTTCATGTTTTAAAACACATTGCTGATTAAGAAAGCCTTATTTCCCTTGGATCCCATGTACTCCATGGTAAATGCTGTTTATTGACAGTGGATAAAGGGAGAAGAGGATCATGGGATTTGACTCAGCTTTACCCAAACAGCTTTGGGACCTTAGATCAATCATTTAAGTTCCCCAGTTCTCACTTTTTCCTTCTGGACCCCGAAGGGTGAAATGTGTGCTGGTCTACCTTTCTGCTTGATGTATATGAAGTTCTGGCTGTAAAGATGCTTAAAATGGATGTATGGAAATTCCATGTCCCTGTGAAGAACAGGGTCCCTCTAAAATTCTGACTTTACGCAGCTTGTTGGAGAAATTGGAGAGGCCGAGCTGAGAGTCACCCGGAGGAGTTTCTTCTCAAGCTGTGCCCTCTCCACAGGAAAACGATCAGCATTCATGTTTCTGCCAGAGCAGCAATCTGTCACCTCCTCATCCTGTTCGATCTTCTTGTCTTCAGACAGACAAACAAACAGACAAGCAAACAGGAGGCTTTATTCTCTGCTGTGTTTCTCCTCTTCTCTGCTAACAGCGGAGGAAGTAGGTGGACATCAGGCCTTCAGCAAGCAGTCCAAACTCACCCAGCTGCATAGTAAACCAACTCCGCCCACATTCCTGAAATTTACCAAAAACCAACTGCGGCATGCCTGGTTTATGTTAGTTCTATTTCAGAAAGTACTTTTCCACACCAATTCCTCCTGATAAGGCCTGTCCAGGGCTGCTCTGCTGGTCCCCGGAGAGGCAGGCAGAAGTCATTGTGTGGCAAGCTGTGTGATCCCAATTCAGTTCAGCAGCAAGCTCAGGGATGATGTAATTTACCAGCTTGTTCTTTCCAGCGGATCCCCACCCACCCCAGACTTCTGGGCTTCTCGGCTGAACCTTGGTAGCTGTTGCAGAAGCACAGGAGATGTATTATCCGGAAAAGGAGCCACAGGCCCCACTGTCAGTTCTGCGTGTGGTTGTTTTGGCTTCAGAAAAGCAGATTTTGCATATTTTGGGCTCAGTTTTAAAAAACAGTACAGCAACAACTAAAAGAAGCAAGTCTTTAAAACATGAGTTTGTTCCTTAGCAAGATCTTTTCGCTGCTCCTGCCCACCATTTTGAAAGGAACTAGCTCTCAAATACCATATTCATGCCTTTAATTCTGGTACTTAAAGAGGATCACCATGAGTTCAAGATCAGCTAAGCAGTGAGTTCCAGTCTGTGCTGTAGAGTGAGATCCTGTCTCAAATAAAGCAAAACAAACATTGAGGCCAACCTGTTCCTCAAGCTTACCAGAGACTTTGTTTACTGAATAGAAGGTGTTTTATTAAATAACCATTCATTCCTTTTCTTCTTTTGATTAGTCAGAGCCAAGCAGACTTGACAGTGATGACCAGGGCAATCACACATATGCTGTGACCCTGCATACACTGAGAACCTTTGGATAACCTGGCCATCTGGGGTCCCAGAAAGCCTGGGACTCTACTGTTCTTCAAGTGACTGCTGGGATTGCTTGCAGACCTGGTGGGCAAGAGTTCTTCGAATTGGCTGTGTTAACATTCAGTGCATCTCTTTTATTTTGTTTGGGGTTGCTTTTCCATGCATTTTTTTTTAATTGAAATATAATTACATCACTTGCTCCCTTCCTCTCCTCTCTTCAACGCTTCCCACATCCATCCCCTCTCAAATTCAGTCTCTTAATTCTATAATAGTTATTATTCCATATCTATGAAACATATAAAAATACAATCTGCTGCATCAGTTAGGTGTTGCTTCTATGTGTATGGCTTTACAGCTGACCACTTGGTATTGGATAACTAATTAGCAGGTTCATCCATGGCAAAGATTCATTCTCCTTTTCTCAAGCCTTGGGATTTTTAAGTTATTCAGCTTAACTTGAGGACTCCCATCCCAGAAACTCAGGAATCACCCAACTGAACTTCTTACCTTGGAGAGGTTTGAAATCGACCTTGGACATACTTTGTATTTTGTGTGGCAGCCCTTGACCCCCATCCTGCCCCTGTGTGTGACATCATGACAATTGTTTTTTTTTTTCCTCCACCATTCAGGTTCTGGGGATGGGGAAGGGAGTGGGAGGGATATGGTGTGGGGTAATATCTAAATGGAAATGCTTACTAAAATATGTTTATTCAGAATGACTTATGAAATTGTATTGTGTGCCTGACACTTTCTGTTGAGGCTCCTGGGGGTTCAAAGACAGCAGCACTTATGAGAAATCAGCCTCCAGGGACCTCAAACAGGTTAAAAGGGACATTAGCTTAGCAACAAGGCACTCAGAAGATGTTGGGGAAAATGTACTGGAGAAGGAACTGGAAGGAGAGGTCAGGGCTTTCAAAACAAGACAGAAGACAAATGTTGAACCAAAGCAGGACAATTTTTTTTTTCATCCTGGAAGCCCAGGAGCATAGCTATTCTCTCTCAGGAGTTTCACTTTAGTCCATGGATTTTAATGGGAAAAAAAATGTAGATTATGTATCTTCAGATGCTTCAGAGAAAATTACACACACACACACACACACACACACACACACACACACACACACACACACAATTTTTGAATGCACTTCTTCATATTTGGGAATGGCGGTAGGGTAGGGTAAGATATTCTAGAGCAGTGGTTTAAATAAAGAACAATCTTCCCCTTCTTCTAGCCCACGAGATACCTAGTAATATCTGGAGACATTTTTGAGTGACACAGTTGAGTACGGGATGCTAATGGCATCTAGTGTGTAGAGAGGCCAGGGATAGTATTGTGTATCCTAAAGATCACACTTGAACTTCTTGATCTAAGGTGATCCAGTTCCATCCTCAGACGTGCATCAAGCAGTTAAGAAACTGCTCTAGAAATAAAATATTGCATGAGAGAAGGGCTTCCTGTAGATGTCTCCTCTTATTGCATGCATTCTTATTCTAACAGAAAAGATACATTTACCGGGTAAATAGCAGGCAAGTCAGTGTTTTGTTTTTTCGGCCTTTGCATCAGACCCCCGGGAGACTGGCATCTTGCAGCGATGGAGGACAACACATATTGAGGGTACCTTTAACCATCTCCAAGCTGCACACTTTTTCTGAAGTTTGGAGGAATTCCCACAGAGGAGAATTGCCCTTTGGTTTCTCATGCCAAGTCCTCCTCAGTTTGAGCCACAGCTAAGTTTCTTCCTCTCTTGGTGAAATGGAAAGCCTAACTTTTCCTTCAAGACTGAGGAGTCCATCAGACTCTTCCTGGAATGCTTGGGTTTCTTATAGATGTTGTGGCTCAAGTCTTGAAAAGCAGGGAAGGACATCAGATGATCTGGCTGGTCAGTTTTCCTAATGCTGAAGGTAGAGCTGAGGTAGGAAACGGATGGCTCACCGTTGCTCTTTCCTCTCCCTGCTCTGGAGGACATGGGCTTGGACCAGAGATCAGAAATGGGTTGTCCTTACACTTTGATTTTGTTGTTGTTGTTGGGGTGGGGTTTGGTGCGTGGACTTGAGCATGCAGAGGCCAAGGAGGTACATAGAAATGTCTTCTTCAATTGTGCTCTGCTTTGTTGCCTTTAAGACAGGGTCTCTCACTGAATTAGAATCCTTAACCTGCAGCTAGGCTGGATGGCCAGTAAGCTCCCAGGAACGAGCTTCCTCCTTCTGCTCTCCAGTGCAGGATTGCAGGCACCTGCAGCCTAGTTTGGATGGTTTTGGGTGGGTGCTGGGAATTTGAACTCAGGTCCTTGCACAGCAAGTACTCTAACCCATTAAGCTGCTTTCCCACAGCTCCACTTCTCATACACTTAGCTATAAAAATTTTAGACACGCCATTTCAGCTTTCTCTGCCTCTCTCTACCCCGTCTCCTATGTTCTGCGAATTCCACAGCTTTTAGGGTTGAGCAGGAGCTGGTTTAGTTTGTATAAAGTACCCGATGTATAGTGGGTGGTGAATAAGTGACAACATTGAAATGTTTTTCTCTTCAGAAGGAAAGTGTCATATCATGTGATCCTGACATTCCACTCACTCCGAAACTCAGATATTTCTCAGGCTGAAGAATGTCCAGGTGGGGGCCGCAGGAAAATAAGGAATCTGCGCTTTGTATTAAGTGACTGAGAAAATGCAGATGCCTGCCGATGTCCCAGACAAATTTTTTTCTGTTTACATGAAACTCTCTCCTACTGGAAAGAAAGCAAGAGGCAGAGGGCGAGGCGAGAGCCGCCTGCTGTCTGGCTGAGAATGAAGTCAGAACTGTAGCAGAGCCCACCCCTTAGGGACTGAGCTAGGGCTCTGACTCCTGGAGGAGCCAGTGCCAGGCAGTGGTCAGTGCCTGCTGACACGTGCAGTTTGCGTGTTGCCCCCTGCTACCTGAAGGAGCCAAACCTGTTACCCACATTCCTCCCCTGCCCACTGAGATGTGCCAATTGTCTGTAACTGACCGCCCCCCATCTTGCTCCTTAGCCCCTTTGTGCATCCTGTGGGTACCGTCTGAAGACCCTGTTTGATGTTGGCTCATGTTAGAAGTGTGCATCCCACCTTCCCCCATCCAGCTTACCACACACAGTGCTCGCTAGCTCTGACTTTGAAGAAGAATTTCTCCCCTTAGGGCTCTATTCTTGGGTGCAGCAGAATCGTGGAGAAAGAAAGTTTATCCCAAGGAAGCCAAAGCAGCCAAGAGTTATTCAGGATGCCTGCCTGCCTGTTATATTTAGAAACTACGCAGAGGGGAGCTTCAAGAATGTTGGAACCTCCCAGTCACAAGTGATCCTGCTGGATTCTCCTTGGTCGTTGGGGTGGCCAGATGAACAGAACGTTCCTCTGTTATTATGTAGGAACCAAACTATGATAACTGGAGGTGAGGTGTGGGAGGATGGGAAAAATTGAGGTGTTGTGGGTGTGGTGGGTAAGGGTGTATGAGAAGTCATATGGAAGCATATCTCACGATCCAATTTAAAAAATAATTGGAAGCATAGTATAACACTTAGGAAATTTCATTCACAAGACAGGAGGCTGAAAGATTGGGTGATTGAATGAGGATGGGAGGAGGGGTATGGGAGTGAGAAGGATGCAGTGAATTGGTTAAACTAAACTACGGATCTTTGAAAAAGCCTATGTAACCATTAATGAGTAAGGTAACTTCAAAATACAACCTAATAAAAGAGTTCAGAGGGAATTACCCTGCATGGTTGGACAATGCTTCTCTCAGAAGGCATGGATTATTAAATAAAATTCACAGGGTTAGGCATGGAATACTTCCTTAGGGATTATAGGTTAAAAAGGAGCCCGAGGTCTCCAAAGCAACAAGGCTATTGCCAAGGCCCTTGGTTACTCCAGATAACATGATAAGACACTATCGCTGAAGCGCCACACACTGTCTGAGGGACAGAAAGACATCAGTCTGAGATCAGCCGGGGAGCTCCCTTCCTGGTTAGCTTTCACAGTGCTGGAGGGGCTGTGCAGGCTGCTTGAGGAGGAAGAACATCAATGGTATCAACTGCACTGGCCTCTGCATGCTGACATACCACCTTGCCAGACATGCTATGCCCATCATCTAAGAGTGGCATGATTGTAAGGGGGTAACCAGTCACTCTCTGATTGGTTTTCAGGCAGGCTTTCCAGGAGGGAATTTCAGAGCTTCAGACCTTGTACTGTAATCCATCAAAAGCCCATGACTAGGGAGGTCATAGACTCTAGGGTGAAACTATTTATATTCTGCTAAATGTTCATGCTATCAAATGGCCTTCTAGATATTTATATTTATACCTGTAGACCTGGGCTACGTCAGGTCAGCCTTGATCAGAGAAGTTTCTTTCTGCAGTGGGCAGCAGTCAATGGAGAGATGCAGAACTGATCAAAGGAAAGAGAATAAGAGACTGAGTGCTCAGCCCTAAATGGGACTCCTATGTCAGTACCACCCCATACACCCAATGAAAGGCATGGGGGACATCATGGAGGGGCGGTGGAAAGAATGTCAGAGCTGGAGGGTAGGGAGGAGTGCTGTGAGCTGTCTTCTGGACATGACATGGCAGTCTCACTTACGAACTCATGATACAAGATCAAGGAGTTCAAATTCAGGCATAGATATGATTTCCAGGTCACATCTGCTTACTGGGGAGTCATGACAGTTGGTTACAACTGGTTGGTTATAGACTTTAAGGCTGACCCTCAAAAGTATCTATTGTTTTCTCATCCCTTCAGTGCAATATCTTAATAGCCAGGTGTTCTCTGATCCTCTCAATGTCCCTTTTATTGCTGATAAAGTGAGGTGACTGGACAAGACCAATGATGTAAATGTCATTGAGCATTGGTGATGTTGGAGTTGGAGAGATGGCTCATCCGTGAACAGCTCTGGCTGCTTTTGCAGAGAATATAGGTTTAGTTGCCAACACCCACGTGTTACCTCACAACCATCTACAACTCCAGTTCCAGGGATCCAATGCTCTCTTCTGGCCTCTGAGGCCACCGGGACATACATGGTACATATATAGACAAAATAATCACATATATAAAATGGAAATAAATACATATTGTTTAAAAAAACACTATAGACATTGAGGCTTCATGACCTGGGTTTTCACGGGAAAGTTCTGCTACACTCACATAGGATTCATCATCAGTGATCTTTTCCAAGTGATTGTAATTTATAGTTGTGGTTGACCAGAACTAGGCCATATTAAATTTCGAAAGGCCATGATTTTCAATGTGTGGTCTTAGAACACATTGGAATTTTGTATTCTAAGTGAATAATGCAAATGATGTAAATGTGGTATTAATACAGAGGGTAATGCCATATAGCAAAAAAAAAAAAAAAAACCAAAAAAAACAAAAAAGGAATGAATTTTATTATCTCCAATGTAGATGGAACTTTAGACTACTATATTAATTGAAGCAAGCCAAGAACAGAAAGACAGATACTACATGCTCTCATTTATATGATGTGGACTCTAAAAATATTGATCTCATAGCAGCTGAGAGGAAAATGGTACCCACTCACAGCAGAGGAAAGGGAGGGGAAAAGTTAAGCAATGGTTCCTGGGTTATCAAGATACAAATAAGCAGTCCTGCTGTGTTATTGCACACTAGGTAAGTATATAATACCTTAGGTACTGTGTGTTTTGACAAACAAGGAATCATCTTCAGTGTTATGATTATAAAGAGAGGGTAAATGTTTTAGGAGATCGAGATATTTACCACGATGTAAACATTAAACATTGTGTATGCATTTGTATCAAAACATCAGACAATGTTGCCCACAATCTATACAATCTTAGTGTTCCTGCACATTAGCTAAAAATAAACTGAAATAAAAAAAATCTGAAGATAAAAATAAAGAAAAATATTTAAAATCTTGTACTGGCTAGTTTTATGTATCAACTTGACACAAGTTGGAGTCATCAGAGAAGAAGGAGACTCAGTTGAGGAAATGCCTCCATGAGATCCAGCTGTTAAGACAATTTTTCAATTACTGATCAATGGAGGAGGGACCAGTCCTTGGTGGGTGGTGTCATCCCTGGGCTGGTGGTCCTGGGTTCTATAAGAAAGCAGGCTGAACAAGACAGGGGAAGCAAGTCAGTAAGCAGGAGCCCTCCATGGCCTCTGCATCAGCTCCTGCCTCCAGGTTCCTGCCCTCTTTGAGTTTCTGTATTGACTTCCTTCAGTGGTGAAGCACAAGGTGGAAGTATAAGCTAAAGAACCCCTTTCCTCCCCAACTTGCTCTTCAGTTGTGGTGTTTCATCACAGCAAAAGAAACTTTAACTAAGACAAATATTATTTTGGATGCCAGCTCAAACATACTACTTAGAAATGATCTCTGAGAGTTCAAGGACATGAAAGGCTGTTACACAGAGAAACCTTGTCTCAAAAAACAAAAACCAAAAAAGAAAGAAAGAAAGGGAGAGAGAGAGAGAGAGAGAGAGAGAGAGAGAGAGAGAGAGAGAGAGAGAGAGAGAGAAGGAAAGCAAGCAAGCAAGCAAGCAAGCAAGAAAGAAAGAAAGAAAGAAAGAAAGAAAGAAAGAAAGAAAGAAAATGAGAAAGAATAGAGAAAGAAATATGTGGTGGTGAGGACCAATGGTGAGGACCAACCTTGGAGGATGTCAAGATGCTCAGCTACTTCTAGTGCGTGCAAAACTGTAGACTGGGTAGGTTTTGAGGAATGCATCCTCAGCTTCAAAATCTGCAGCCCTATAGAGAGGGTATAGGATCAAGCAAAAGCCACATGGATGGCTAAAGAAATTTTTCCAAGAACTGCTATTTAGGGATTTTAAAATTACCCAATTAGGAGACCATTTAGGATTAACAGCCTGGTCTTATAGCTCCTGCCCACCCCCCACCCCGATTGGTTCAGCTTCTTGTAGGTCATAGGCATAAAGAAAAAACTATTCCTAGCTCAGTGGTGGTGGTGCATACCTTTAATACCAGCAGTCAAGGAGGCAGAGGCAGGCAGATTTCTCTGAGTTCAAGGCCAGCCTGGTCTACAGAGTGAGTTCCAAGACAGCCAGACCTACACAGAGAAAACCCTGTCTTGAAAAACCAAAACAAAACCCCCCAAACCCACCTATTCTTTATGAGGCCCAAAACAAGAGATTAGCAGAGCTGGTTTGTGATGTTTACCATAGCCCTAGTTTCCAGAACTACTGTGGCTGACCTGTTTTGGCGTCAGGTTAATCATGGGATCACTAACATGGAGCAGCATAACAAAAGGCATAAGAGAGCCAAAGACACCTCTCTTCTGGCACATGAAGTTTTCCCCTTCATAGAAACATTTGGGTCTGTACCCATTGTACAGCATTTGGTAAAATCCACCATGTAAAATGGTTGCTTTGTAGTTTTCCAAACATGCTTTTAAACAGGATCTGGAGTGAATTTTAGGCCTGAATTTTAGATGTAATTAGAGACAGTTTTACCTAGTTGTCCCAGGGGTGAGGGAAGAGCTTACATGCCATAGTCAGTAACCAGTGGCAGAACTGGAACTGTTAATATTTAATTCAAAGTATCTGGGCTTGAGTAAAATTGTAGACAGGTCTAAAGAGATTTGACCCTGCAGAGTACTTGACAGGCAATAGATGGATAGGGACAAATCAAAAGAACTGATGCAAAGAGGCCTAGCGGTTTTGTATTGTGATGAACATCTCTTCATTGAAGGGGATTTGGGAGTTAAGAATGGAAAGCAGGTCTGAAGGATCCTTGTCCTTTTGATGTCATTCTTACCTATTGCATCATTTCCTAAAGTCACTAAAATAAATGACAGGGTGACATGCTTGTCCCCTTGTTCCAAGCCACCTACCTTCAAATGATATGGTGGAGAGATTTGACCTGGCATTCTGATCCCATTCCTTCATAAATGACTATTGGGGTCAAGATGGGTCTTAGGATCTAACTTACATGTCACAACTCTTTCTTGGGTAACAAAATAAGGAGGCATTTATGGACACAAATGTTCTACTTTGTGTTCCAGGCAAGGCTCACATATAGAGGATCATGTCCTAGTTTTGGGGAATTTAGTGGGAACCCTATCCTCTAATTACAAGGGAAATACAGTTTTGTCCAGAGCAGGGTGTTGACTGAGTGTTTCTTCTTGCGTAACTATGTGCAGCAGATGTGGAGTCAAAGCCATTGGGGGCTCACCAGCAGGTGCTTTGTGAATGACTTCCCTGCTTACCATGGCATTGTGTTGAAATTTAGTGCATGCACAGCCAAACAGTGCCAATTACTGCTTTCAAATCTCTCTTCTTGGAATGCTATGAGTTACTAAAGTACAATTAAAAATGATCACAACATGCCATGTGTGGTCCTTACTGGTACAGTCTCATTTTCCTCTTGGGTCCCATAATGCTACTTACCGTCACAGGTGTGTTCTTATTTTATTGCTCTTTGCTGTGTTTAAAACCCCCGTGTCTTCCTCATGGCTTGAGTTCTTTTCCTTTACTGTAGATACTAGAAGTAGCATGGATGGGGTTGTTGAACTGTTCTAGGTCCAGCCTACTAACTACACGTCGTAGCAGGGCAGATTGTTTTACAGACTAGGGTCACATTCAGCCCGTTAAAGATTCCTGGGTTTGTAAAGTTGCGTATTTGATGTATCCATGAATGGAAATTGTTGAAGAAAACCTAAAGGTTAACTTCCTGTGAGAAGGCTGCAGATATCATTTCAAAACCTAACAAGAAACTAGGAATGCTTTCTGCTAACCCTAGGTATTTTGAAAGATTGAAAATTTTTCCTTAGAAAACCATCAAATAGGATTATAAATGTGAATGTGGCCTTGACTGATTAAATAGAATTTATAAAACATAAACTTTCTGTCTCTGTAATTATGATGGACTAACACAGAGATATTTATGGGTAGAGCCATCTTCCTCTACACCAAATAGCCCTAGAACAGTGGTTCTCAACCTTTCCAATGCTTTGACCCTTTAATACAGTTCCTTGTCTTGTGGTAACCCCCAACCATAAAATTATTTGTGCTGCTACTTCATATCTATAATTTTGCTATTGTTATGAATCATAATGTAAACATCTGTGCTTTCCTATGGTCTTAGGTGACCCCCTGTAAAAGGGTCATGAACCACAGGTTGAGAACCACTGCCCTAGACTATGATTGTCATTGAGCACTTTTGGATTTACTTGTTACTTTAGTTTTCTTTTTTATCTTCAGGATGCAAATTCACCTTGGTTATTGTTAATAATAAATATAATAGTTCTTTCCCCCAAGTTTACTTTCTAATTTGTACTTTTTAAAATAAGTTGTGGATGGAAAATGTCATTAAGCTGCTGAGATTCCAAGCAAACTCTTCCTGGATCAGGATGCTGTTAAGAGCTGGGATTGTAGCTTCATAGTGGGCACTTGTTTAACTTGGAGGTTCCTTGCAAAGCAACAACAATCCAAATGACCCATGTAGCTCTTCTGCAATGAAGCTCAGATTGTTCATGCTTGGTGGGCTTTGACGATTTACATTTTGATTGTGTGTGAATTGAACATCTGTATTTGATGTATCAGTTTCCCTCTCGTTATCCTTCCCAGAGGCACAAAGAAGTAGGAAGAGTTATGTATGGTTAAGTCTGAGAGCTAATAGCATGCTTGAGTGCTACAATGTCAGAGGCTGGGCATTAGTCTAGAATATCTGGAATAATCTAGACTGGTGCTTGTTAGCTTGCACAGCATGCACGTGAGACTGACCAGGGGAACTATTAAAATGTCAATGCCGGTTCTCCAACAAAAAAAGATTCTCATATGGGATGTGCACCAGGGTGGATATTTGTTTAAAGCCCTTCGTGCGATTTTATGGCAGCAAGGATTGAGAACCAGAGGTCTGTAAAGAACTCTTGGGTCACAGCTGAACAAATGCAGGATGGAGGGGAGAGACAATATTGTTCTGTAGGTGCCCATAATCTGTGGCAATCTCTAAGATGGCAGAGCTCTATTATGATTGCCTGTTTAGAGGGTAATGCTTCCCTGTCTAAACAGTTCCACTCTCACTCTCACTGTTTCTCAGGTGATCTCTCTCTCTCTCCCTCCCCCTTCTCTCTCTCTCTCTCTGTGTCTCTGTCTCTGTCTCTCTCTCTTACACACACACACACACACACACACACACACACACACACACACACACGCCACTTTTATAAATTTTGTGCTGCGCTGCCCTATAGGAGCAATAATTCTTCCTTTCTCCCATCTTCGTTTTGTTTCTTTTCTCTTTCTCCTCTCCTCTAAACTTCCTTCTACCTACACAAAGGTAAACAAGGCCTCAGAACACACTTCTTCAATATTGCTGCCTGAAGGTAATCTGCCAATGATGGATTCATTAGCTGGAGAACTGCACCTTAAGGAACAGGTTCCAGGCAGAGCCTGGTGTGTGTTAATGTTTAACCAGAATGCTCAGCAGTGGTCTAATTTGTGACCTAAATATAATTTTATAGCTGTTTTCTTGCTTATGAGTGTTGACATATTGGCGTCAGTGCCAGATGTCAGCATATTTACTATGAATTTTTCTCACATATGTTTAAACTTTTAAATAATAACTTTTAGTATGTAAGTTAGAACTCCAATGCTTCAATTTGTGCTTGTTTTCTCAAAGGCACGTATAACCATATATGGCATGACTTCCATTGTGCTATTATAGGTTTCAGATTTCACTTAGAATCAATCCACTTTTCAGTTATCTTGGAGCAGCTCTTACATGTGTCACAGTCCCTGTTCACCATGAAGAAGAGGCTATTCTCTTTACAAAAGAACAGCAAGTCCCACAGAGGGATGGCATTTCTCTGAGACAGCATTGAAGTTGGGTATGGAAATGGCCTGAAATGACGCTACTTTCCTTCTTTCCGTATTTTTCTTCTGATACAACACATTGTCTTCTGCTAAACTGGAGGATGCCATTTCTGTCTCTTTCTTGAATTCTTTGTCACTCTCTGAGGAACAATGCCAGGAATCAAACATGTATCCTAAGAAAAATGGCTAAATCTAAAATACCACTGCCCCTTTAGGAGGAAATATTTAATTTCTCAGGCTTCAGGACTTTCTTTGGATTGTAGGGAAATCTCTGATCTTCGGTGCTGTGTATTTGTAGGAACACTGCAAGCGTGAGGCCCCACAGTAAGGCTGAATTTATCAGTTTGCCTTGGGAGTGGATAGAGACCACCACTTACATCCAGCCCATCCCTTGTCCTAAGTGTCTAGGAGACCAAAATAGCCCTTGCTTATCTTCTCTTCTAGGGCTTGTGACCTGAGCAGATATTCTCTGGAGATAGGTGTCATTTGCTCAAGGTCAACCCCAGGCCAGCTAGACGTGAATTCATCCACTTGTTGTGTGCCTACTGCTGCTCAGAGGCAGTGCTAGGTCTATGGTGGATTTTTCTGCACACTTTCTTTGTTAGTCAGTCAACAAAAGAGTTGCACATATTTATGGAGCTTCAACTCTACTTGTCATTGTGTTCGATACCATAGACAAAGTCTGGGTTCTAAGAAGCTTTTATATATTGGAAAAGTAAAACACAAACTTGAAGATTTTATTGATATCCTGATTATTACTATCTGTATTTGTAGAGTCCTTTGACATGGCAAAGCACACCCCACATAATAGTTTAAAAGGCAAACAGGAAATGAAAGCCTGAGCTTTTTGTGGAGGGTCAGTAGATGCTGGGAAAGTGTGTTCAAGTCTGTTCTGCTCCATCCTCTCGCTTCTCTCCCACAGCCCTTCTAAAGCCCAGAGACAGATCCTGAAGAACTCTCCTATCACAAATGTTCAGGCTCCGATGCACATACACCCCTTCCTCCTTAAAACTTACCTCTGTCTGTACTCTCCGGCTCCAGTTTCTGCTTCTTGAAGTGTGTGTCTCTCCTTTGAGGTTTGAACTGGCTCTACAGACAATGCTAGATTGCTGCTGTCACTCTAGATGAGTAGCATAGCTTAGCAGAGCCTTGATCACAGCAGGCTTGTGGTTACCAGGGAGATCAGTTCCAGAAAATGCATGTTTGGTGGGGATGGCTACTGACAAGGGGGTGTGCAAGCCAAGTGTGCGGCAGGCAGTAGCACCTGCTAGGAGTCCTGCTTCCAGTAGGGGAGAATCTGCCCTGACCTTGCTCACCTCCTTTCTGTGAGCTCTTGCTGGTGCTGCTTCCAGAGGCCAGAGGGGAAGGGAAGAGAAAGTGCAGAGAAGGCACCTGTCTGGGCTTAGGGAAGGGGGGGGGGTTGAAGAAGTGGGTTTAGGATGGCCAGCCCGGTGGGAGAATTACTTCATGTCCCTTTCAGGTCATTGCCTTTGAAAGTGTGGACAGAAGCCCACAGCTGATCAATCATTCCCCTCCACAGTTAATACTGAGCATTCTGAAGATGCTGGTACCTAAGAACCAGGTGTGCTAGATGGAGAGAGATTGTGGAAACTCAACTGGTTGTTGTCAGTGGTTTCTCTGACCCAAGGGAACTAACTGGGTTTGTATTTAATGCTGGGAGATCCCAAAGCTAATAATTCACCAAGTTGTGGCTGCTAATGTCTTAGCCCAATATAACAAAGGGCATGCTTTGGAAAGAATTGCTTTTGGGTGTTTGGTGAAAGAGATGCTTCTGTTATAGCATTTCCATTTTGTTTTAGGGCTTTGAGTCCTTGCAGAGCAGTGACGGAAAAACAGTTGTATGCATCCTTGCAACGGATCTAAGATTCCTATGCCCATTCTCAGGCGTGATCTTCATGCACACCCTGATGGCATGGATTAACAAGTTCAGCTTTCCTCACACAGTTCCACACCCAACAAGGGCCGTGAGGGCAAAGGGTCTCCTGATCCATGTGTTCAGAAGGGGAACGCAAGTTAGCTTGTGACAGGAGAAGTGAGGAGCAGCCCAGGATGAGGTGAGGCACCTCACTGTCACAGAAGGTACACATGGGTAAAGCAGCTTTGGGGAATTGAAGGGCAGCATGGAGTAGATGAAGATACCCAGTCAGGTCAGTGCGATGGGGGGTCCGATGAGGCTGGAAGAGTTGGATTTTTGTTCTGGTTTCACTGCCAAAAAGAGACTCATCTTCTTCACTTAAAATCAATGGGAGCTGTTAGGAGGCAGTAAGGGAGTGGCAAAATTAGACTGCTTGCAAGGGTGTACATCTGAAAGATCTGTGGAGAGGGGATAAGCGTTGAAAACAAACACACACACACACAAACTGGGTCTGTTCAGGTGTTTGAGCGATGGTTGGGGACAGGAAGGTAGAGCCAGACAGTTCCAAGAAGTGTGTGGAGCTAGCAGGAAGGAACTGCTTGGCATGTTTATACATGACTGCTTTGGAGATGTCTCCACTTGAAACCAGGGCCGTCCCACCAAAGCTCTGCTGTTCAAGGTGAACAGCCTTCACCTTGTTGCTAGTGGGGGCATGTTTGTACTTATTCATATGTGCGTGTCTCTCTCAGCATTGTGACCTTCCATGTTTAGACAACCTGGAAAGTATGGGTGCACTCTATTTTTTTCTTCATTCAAGCCAAGTATGTTTATTAAGTTCCCTCTATGAAAACAGCCAGGTATAGGAAAGAGAGTGATTTCACACATAATATTTCATAAGGCCCTGGTCTCTTATTTAGTTTATGGAGAACCCAAAAGTTAAGTTTTCCGTCCTGTGGTGGTTAAACTGTTACTTTTCCAGGCAGACATGCCTATAAAGTCATTAATGTATTTATGGGGAACCATCTGGTCACTGGAAATGATCCATTACATATCCTAATGAGAATGTTCTTCTCTTGGCCCTTCAGCCAGACTGGGTTAAAGGGATTGGACAGCCCGTCGGTGAACTCCGCTATTCTAATACCCTTTGCTGCACCTGGCACTTGCCTCCTCAGTGGCTCTTTTCTGCCAGGCAGGAATGATTGACGTCCATCTTCCTCCTGGGGCTCTCCTTTCCAAGGTGCAGAGTGGCTAAGGGTTCCATCATGTCCAGCCAGGCCACCACTCCTCTCTTAGAGGTGGTCTGTGCAGAGACAGGGGCCATGCTCCCGAGGACACAGGCACACTCCTGGCTACTTTCTGCTTACCTTTCTTAGTGTTCTTCCACGGAAGAGGGGCATTTAGCTTCCGGTGTCTAGGTAAGGACTTTTCTTCTTGAAAAGTACTCTGTATAAGTGACCTTTGTTCTGGGGATTACTTATGAAAAATCTGTCAGCTGAGGCTCAGGATTGGCAGCTTTGCCATTGTTTAGATGTCTGATGCCACTCAATGGAAAAATAAGGCACATCCCGGCTTGTTTTCTCTCCTCTAACTGCTCTATTTATTCTTTAGAAGGGAGCATCTCTGAAATCTCCCCAAGCTTCTTACACCATGCCTCTTCCTCTCTAAACACTTGTGTGGAGCCTCTTTCGTCTCCCGATTCTACCTTGTATGATCCTTGCCAAGCACACATCATAACTCCGTCTCCTTGAACGAGAAGGGAATGTGTGCCTTTGTCCCACAGGCTTTCACAGGGTGGCGGCGTATGACAATAGTGACTCACACTTACCTAAGGGACTTTTCAGTTCAAGTTCCACTTCTGAACAGTTGTCAGACTTAGCACTTTCCTTGGTGTTGAGAGCTATTCATTTCTAGCACCAGAGGATAAAGACTGGGCACTTGCCAGTCCTCCGTTCAGCAAGCCCTCACCCCACTCCCACACAGAGGTAGTCAGCCCGTTCGCCTGACGTTACAAACAAAACAAAACACAAAAACTTGGGGGTAGTTTCTATAGGTCAGTTGAGCCTGGGGATATTTGAGTAGACACCAGAAAGTTTTTTGTTTTGTTTTTTTTTCAAAGCATAGGGCCCTGTGGAGTTGAAGTGACGACCAGAAAATCAGAAATGTTCTCAGGAGAGAACATACCATATAAGGTAAAGGCCACTATTTGCTTTCAGGGGTTGGGGGAGGGACATTGTTAGAAACCAAGAGTGATGACTTGGGTTTTCTGAAAGAAGCTGTCCTGTTAAACAGCAGAGCATTAAACTATGTTAACAGCCCTATCAGTTATGTTCAAAATGCTGCCCCGTTGTATAGCTGTATATAAACACAGTGGAGCTCTGTAGTGCAGAGGTCTGGGCCCTGACCAAGCTACTCCAGAGTAGGTAGTAAAATGTCTCTGAGACTCCAGCAGCTGCCCCCATGAACACTCTTGACTTGAGTCACAGCAGTGGAACTAAATATAGCCAGTTCTGCTCTGTGCGCAGAGCTTTGTCACATCGCTGGGACGGAATGTGCTCTGGGGGTGTGGACTTCTTAGATGGCATCATCTCTGTGGCTGCTGCTTGAGAGGTATGTCCACCCTCCCCTCCCCTCCCCTCCCCTCCCCTCCCCTCCCCTCCCCTCCCCTCCCCTCCCCTCCCCTCCCCTCTCCTCTCCTCCCCTCCCCTCCCTTCTCCCCTCCCCTCCCCTCCCCTCCCCTCTCCTCTCCTCTCCTCTCCTCTCCATCTTCTCCCCTCTTCTCCCCTCCCCACCCTCTCCTCCCCTCCCTTCCTCTCCTCTCTTTTCCTACCTTCTCCTCCCCTCCTTTCCTTTCCTATTCCTGATCACTTTCTACTTTTTTCTCTTCCCACTTCCTTTCTGTGTTATTCCCTCTACTTTGCTTTATGTCTCACTTTTCTCAATAGTGAAAACAAATGTTTGAACAACTTTGAACTAACATTATGAAATCATATCACATAAGCTTGTACTTGGAAGGAGTGTTTCCTCTTTGCCTCATTTCTCATTATCCTTTTTTCTAATTCATTCCTTTCCTTTTCTCTATAACTCACCTATTTGCTCTACCTGTAAGTGGCATCCATTCTTTGTAAGAAACCTTCTTGAGTCTGTCTACAATGTCCCTCCATGACCCAGGAGTGATATCTTCTCATGGTTTATTGAAAGATGACAGTGGCATATGGCAAATGACATTATATTATTGGCATAATTGTTTTCTCCTTTTTTAAAACCTATTCTTCTTTTGGCTACTAAGTTTTCAAAGAAATTGAATCTGGAATAAATTGATTGTCTGCAGCCATCCATCTCTCTTTAAACATGGCTCAGATCGGCTTCATTGTGACCACAGAAGCACTGGAAAAGAAGAAAATGGACCAGTTATAGAATATAATGGATACATGATGTGGACATGTGCACATAAGTCTTAGAGCCATTGTTTTGCCCCTCATTGCCATTCAAGTTATGAGTATAATAAGAAGAATAAGCAAATTGGCTCGGCTCATAGAACACCAATGGCCATGCTATAAATTCCTCATCATGGTGTATTATATTCTGCTTCATGTCAGGTATACATCATGTTAAAAGGTACATACTTTTCTTAAGAGATATAAAATGAGTGCTTGACAATTGAACTATAGATTTTGCACGAAGCCTAAAAAGGAACATTATGGCAGAATATTTTATGTAAAATGAGGCAGGAGAGCTGTTTAAAGGTAACCTGTATCTTGCTCACTTGGTGATGATTTGCTTTTGTGTCTGAATATTTCCTCTTGCTTTTAATGGCTCCCAAGGAATGTGGAAAATATCCTGTGGTACAGGAGAGATTTTTTGGTTACCAGAAATCCCAAAATATGATTCAGCTTGCCTCAAACACACAAACATAAAGGTAGGATATCAGAAGGGACCTTGGGAGGCTTAATGCAACTCTTTGCTTTCTAAGGGAAGCCTTAAGACTGACCTGAAAGTGAGCACCATGTCCTCCCTTCCCAGTGCTTCTTAGGAATTATGCAGAGAGCCCAGCTCCCTGTTTCTTGCCAGCTCTCCAGTCTTGACTTTGCTGAGAAGACACAGCACAACATGAGTGATAATGGAGTTTCTTTGAATTCCACTGATAGGAGGCTGCTCTGGAATCCTGGCCTTTCCTGGATAAAACACTGTGTGTATTTTACCTTCTGGGCTGTCTTCTCTTGAGATTCAGCTACTTGCAATAGCTGCATGTAACCAGTGTGAGGGGCGATTGAGAAGGGGGACACTGAGAATCTCCTCTCTCCAGAGGTTCTAATATAGGAAGGCTTCAGAGAAGAAAGGCCTCAAGTTTTAGTCAGTAGTAAAGCAGCAGAAGTATTTCAGTCTTGCTCAAAGCTCCTCACTGCTGTTCAGCTACAGATCCAAAGGCCTACCTGTTGTGTGCATTTAATAGCTGGCTGGCCTCCAAGGAGATGGCTGTGAATTCATACAAACACGTATGTTGTTCACATGTGAAGTTCTATGCCATCTCTTCCTTCACATTTTCACAAACTATAATCTCTTCAATTTCTTGCTTGAATCCCATCCTTTTCATGAAGTCATCTTAGATTTCTTGAAAAATGTTTTCACTCTAGATGTCTCCTCTCTTTAACTTTATAACCTTCTAGCATCCTCACGGCCGATTATGCATTGCCATGCTCTGCTGAACCGTTCATCCTTCATTTCAGGCTTTTACGTTGTCTTCTGATTCTGACTGCATGTCCCATTGCGGCAGGAGCACTCATATTCTGGATTCCTCCATAGTCTATGGCTTGGAGATTGTTTGGATCTGATCTGACCGCTTAGGGCTTACCCGAGGACAGAGGTGTACGGACTCAGCTCCCTTCTTTGTGAAATGCAGTACCACTTGGCTGGTCCACAAGCCACCAGATAAAGTCGTGCTACCCTTGAAGGGGAAAATCATTTCAAGCAATCTCATTCAATTCTAAGCATTTGAATTTGAAGCTTGGGTTGAAAATTGTGTATCTTTCATGCTTGGGGAGTTTAGGGTACTGGGAGAATCTGGAAGTCATTCCTTAGGACCCCCTTTCCTCTTTGCTCCTGTTCTATATACTTCTTAATGTTTCCATTATTCCAAAGTGTCATGTATATGGACATATACATTCTGTGAAATGAGGAAAATACAACATTAAGAAAGAGAGAAGAAAAATATAAACATGGGAAGAAAATTGGCACATCCACGAGAAAGGCAAGAGGACGTTGTGTATTTTTAAAACTGATTTCATACCAATAGCCTCCAAGTTACTGTTTTTGTTTTCTCTTGAAGCCTATGGACCTGTCTTGTACCTCTGCATATCGGAGCTGTTATAATAAAAAGGCTCACCAATGCATGATGCCCCAATCTCCTATGGAACAACCCCCCTTGCCACACACACCCAATTCGGGAGAAAGAGTCGACGTCTCTCCCCGTCTCTTCCTTCAGTGTGTGTATTCCTTTCTCTGCCTAACTCAAAGAACTCTGCATAGTTATGAGTTATGAGCCAAGTTGGTTTCGATCATCACACTTGACTACTGCTAACCCTCTTATTAAACTCTGTTCTGAAGACAGTCTCACGCAGGGTTGTTCAAGGACAATGGTGGAGTGCTTGGTTTTCTGGTCGTGATGTCTACATGCTATGCTTAGGCATTTAGAGGATTCAGTAGTTTGTCACCTACTGCGGTCTTTTCAGCTTCTCCTGTTTCTGCATAGACTTCTAGCTTGACTTTAGGGTTCTGCTGTCACTGGCAGTGGACCTTGTACAGCAGGGACGGGATTGGGTGCAGACTGCAGGGAGGTTGAGAGTCCGCATTCCTTCACCACATGACAGGCTCCCTTAAGTGAGAACAGGAGCCTCTTTTATTTTACTTTTAAGGGACAAACTTTTTGCATAGCACAATTTGGCAATATGATGCAAGCACAGAGTGACCGAGGCTCCAAATAGAATATATTAAAATCACATTATAGAGCTGTATAAAGTTACTCTCTGGATTATATATGTGCATTGTGGATTTAAATTTAGTGACCACCAATTTTATTTTTTTAACAATTTGTGTGTGTGTGTGTGTGTGTGTGTGTGTGTGTGTGTGTGTGTGTGTGTGTGGTGTTTCTGTTGAGATGTTAGTGATTAGCCTAAGAAGTAATTTGAATTTGCTTTGTTCAATTCAGAAGCATGGAAACTTTTTCTATCCTATCTTCCATTCCCCATTCCCCATGGTAGAGACATTTCCATTCATAATTGGCACATTTCCCCCCTCTTTGCTTTGAGATATTTCAGGCCAAGAATACTTGGCAGTTTCAACTTGACTTTGACAGCCAAAAAAGCTCCCAAATGCTAATAACGGAATCTCTTGGGCAGTTAACATCTTATCATTTTGGATTTATTTGCTGAAGGCCCTTTCTGCCTCTTTACTTAATTTTTCAATTATTCTTGTTCCTAGGGAACGAGTAGGGCCCCTCACTTCTAATAGTTCAGAATTGCTCATTTGGGGTGTCCTGCACAGTGGTGCTGCTGAAAACCAGCTCTCCCTGGGGCCTAGGAGAAACCATAGTACAGGAAAGTATGAGGCCAAGAATAGCACCTTTGAAGGGGTCTCCAAATAAGTATTATGTTATCATCATTCCTGTTTCTTCTCATTGAGTCCTCACAATGATGTTTTCCTCACTTTTACTATGAATATGATTG
The DNA here is from genome assembly GCF_049852395.1 of Peromyscus maniculatus bairdii. Classification (NCBI taxonomy): domain Eukaryota; kingdom Metazoa; phylum Chordata; class Mammalia; order Rodentia; family Cricetidae; genus Peromyscus; species Peromyscus maniculatus. Next base: position 70,550,583 of record NC_134870.1, on the reverse strand, counting down.
ATCTGGCAGTCACAAATATTCTATCTGAATCTTCCCTGAATTATCTTGACCTTTGGATTGCAAAAGAAGAAATGGATCCTTTGGGATGTGACCACACTGTATTGTGGAAAGAGTCCAAGATTAAGACACAGAATGCATCTGTAGTTGTCTACTGTTCTGTTCCAGCTTAAATACAGGCCTTTTCCAATATCCACCTTGTAAGACCCATAAGAAATCCAGCAGATCCATGGCCTCCAGGCTGAAGTGATGGGACGTTGGCCATGACCAACAGGAAAAAATATATTTGAATTGGAATTTGGATAGACAAGTGGGATTTTGTTAGGTGAAGATAGCATCCCAGTTAAGGAGGGAGAGGAAATTCACAAGGACACGGTAGCATAGATGATGGCAGCTTTGGAAGTGACTGGCTGAGCATGTAGGCCTTGCAGTAATGCTAAAGAATTTGGAAAAGCAAGCCAAGAATGGATTTCACCCTCAGTGTTTGCAGAAGCCATCAGCACTTAGAAAAGATAGAACTATCTTCAGATCTACCACTCAGAAAGATGTTACTAGAGACCAAATGGAGACTGGATTGAATGTGGATATCAAAACCCCACCAATAACAAGGAGGTTATCTACTTCTAGTAAAAGCTCTTTCTCTGCACTTTAAGTTGAGAGTTGACAATGGCCTCTCTGAGCACCCCTGTGTGTTCCCCTTACATCTACAGGCATGGATTTGCCTTGCTTATCCTGATCTGAGCATGGCATCTATTTCCTGTTGATCCTGACTAACACACCCGCGTTTATACTTCTCCACTGCATTGTTTCTCTGTTCTTCTTTCCACCAACCTGAAAGCATCCATGTGTCTGTCTCGACGTCTGTCATACATTGTCAAGTCTTCACTCTTTGGGCTGCTCAGTGTCAGGAAAGGTCAGAGGCAAGTGGAGAGCTCTGGAAAGTTCAGAGTGAGACCTGCAGTGGACTGTTAGAACTCTGCACTGTTGGGATCTGGGTGAGCGATCCATGTGAAGAAGAACAGAGGGAGTCTGCTGAGCAGAAAATAGAAACTCCTCAGGACTCCAGCTTTCCGGCTCCCTTGGTGGGCCACGGGGAGAAGCAGTGTGGAGTAGATTTGAGAGCGCCTGTTTCTGAGTGTGTTTCCTTTTGTAATTACATTTAACCTGGGTTCTTCTGAATCTAAAGTTGAGAAAGAAGTTTTTTTTCAAAACTAACTGTGCAGGGAAAACTACGATTAGCCAGCTACTTAGCACCCCGGAGTTGTACAAGTTTGCCTCTTATCCTAACTAACATCATGAGAATTCACATCCTATAGGAAAGAGAGTTGAGGTACTTAATAGTGGTAGGTCCCATGCTCTGGACCTGAGCTGTGGCAAGCAGAATTCTGTCTGTCCCTTCCTTGAGCGAATGCTTGCACTTGCCCCCCTGAAAATGCCTTCCTTTTCTATTTGCTGTGGTTAAGTTCCACTTGGACAAGAATATGAGAGGGCAGGGGGACCATATTTTCAGAGGAACAAGTGAAAACAAAAGAAAAGAAAAACAGATAAAAAGATGAATCTGAGAGCCATGATATTCCAAACAGCTCTTAGATGAGCTTGGAAACACAATTGATTTCCATTCTCATACCAAGTCAGCTCTTAAAAAAAAAAAAACAACAACTGAAATTTCAAAAAGTCAATTTCATCAGTAAACATTGACTTTAATTCTCCTGGCCTGAATATATATGTCTCGGGGTAGGGGATATGTCTATTTGGTTTCTGATCTTGTGATTTAAAAGGAAAATTAATCTAGCATCCTGAAGGCTCCCTTAGAACTGGGAGTACATGGGAACCAGCACGTTAAAAATTAGGTTACAGGGTTGCCTGTGCTCTTCAGCACTTTGCAGGGGGAGAAGTCTTTGGGAAGAAAGTTCCGCGTAATGAAGCGTCACCATTCATGAAACATGGCCCTCTCAAAAGGACCTCTGGCTAGGTGTGGAGGAGACGGCTGAGAATGGGTCCTGAAGAGAAAACAAAAGTGCACATTTGAGGCACGATTCATGGGAGATCAGTCTGAAATGGAAGTGAGAAGCTTTAGAGTCAGAGGGTTTGAGGCCATTGGAGGTTGGGAAGGTTCGAAATGGGAAGAATCAAAATAACCATTGCTTGGAGAGAATCTAGTAGAGAGAAACGCCCCTCTGCCCTGTTGGACGGGCCAGTGTTGGACTGGGACGTCTGTCAGACTCCCTCCCACCTGCCCTGCAACAGGCAAATTGCTTCCATAGCTTCCCTGGAAAGAAAATTTTCATCCCTAATAGTGCAGGTCACCATGGATTTAATGGATTTTATTGCCACATTTGTTGGAAAGGAAGTCATTGGGGAGCTCTCATCCTGGGTACCCTTTCTTCCTTTCATAAAATATCTCCACTTTCCCTTTCTTACGGACACCTGCCCAAACTGCTCTATTTTCATTTACGAGGCCGCTGAAATTGGCAGCCAGCAGCCTGGAGTAAACAATCATGATCTGTGAGGCAGCAGAGCTGGAGCCGAGTCTTCATATTGTCTGGCGAGCTCTCATCTTCCCGCACGTACAATCACGTAAAATGGGAATGTTGAGCCACGGAATATACACGTGCCTTATGAGCTCTGAATTATGTTTTCTTTTAAGGGAGTAAATGATAAAAATATTCAAATCCCTTTAGGCAGAAAATGGCATCCCCTGGTAAGTTTACAGCATCAGCTAAAAGTGGCATGCCTATCTTTGTGATTTCTTGATGCCCATTCATTATCAGAATCAAGTGATATTCAAGACAGTGGGATCTCCCTTCAGATATGTAGATGATGTCCAGTCTTTAAAGTTTGCAGGTGATTACTGTTATAGCTGAGTGCTCTCTGTTGCTGTAACAAAATATGTGAGATAATTACCCTATCAAAAGGAAGGATTTTTTTTTTTTTTTTTTTTTTTGGTCTCAGGACTTTGGAGTTTCCAGTTCCAAACTGAGCAGAACTATTACTTAGGATCCTTGCTGGGAGTGCTGGGAGTTAGGAGTGGGAAGTGAGCTGCATATTGCCTAGCCAGGAGGCAGAATAAAATGTGACTGGGGTTCTATAGTCCCTTTGGAAAAGGGAGCCTGTGAAGACTTCCACACGTTTGGGTAGCCCCACCCTGGGTCCTTTGGAGAATATTCAACACCCTAATTTTAGCACCAAGTGAATGGTGTTTGATTTAGGGAGTGAACACATCTCAGCTGAGGCGTCCTTGTTTTGTAGCAAGTCATGTCCAAATTGAGGTTTAGGAAGCAGTTTTGGAGAATGTAGAGCTTCCGAGCTTGATGTATCTGTGCAAAGACTACTGTGTTGTGGAGATGAAAAGGGAAGATGGAGTGGGAAAATAGACAAGTGCAGATCTTGTCCCTCGGAAATGGAAAAAAGGAAAATTGAAAGACAGAAGGGACTCTTTATATTGCCTCATCCAGGAGTAGGCTTTAGGTAAGGAATTCCTTCAAATGTCATGCAGAGCTGTATTCAAATATAAACATATACTTTAAAGGAAGTGCTTCTGGAAGATCCATGACCAGCAGTGGTTCATCCTTTGCATTTCCCAGATTAGGAAGCTCTTACTTCTGGAAGGAAATGCCAAAGAACTCAGTACACTCCCGAGTCAGGACTTGAATGCAGATTTTTTTTTTTCCCTAAGAACAATTCTCTTTACTCTGTTTAGGGTTTTGTGGGTACGTGATGTAAGATGATTGACCAATCCTTAGATTTCAATGTTTTGGATAAGTTGCTTTATACACATACCCCTACCGAGATAAAAGTAGCATTACAAGAAACACACACATGCATGGGATCACACAGTTGTTCCTTCATGTGCATGCCACATTTGAGTTCATCTGTGGCAGGACACCCAGATGAGAACCATCATGAGTTAGTGAACTGTGCAGCCTGGAGGATGGGACGGTGCATCCTCAGCTCATTGATCATTATTTGTTCTCTGACTGTGATGCCAGAGACTGGGACCCACCTGGACATAGAGTACACCTACCAAGTGGAACGTGTTCTTCTGTGTTACAGCATTGTGCACAAATGCCGAGGATACTAGCAGATGCGAGTGAAGAAAGGAATAGACAGCAATAGTCCAGTTACACTGGGGTCTTTGCATTAATACTGATTTTTTTTGATGGTTCTTTCCCCCTACTTACCTTAAGGAGAAATAAAGGGACATAAATCACACCTCACACTGGTATGCATAAAAAAGCCCCAAGATGAGTTCTGTCAGTGTCCTTATCCCCCAAAGATCAGTATTTTTGGAGTGGTTAGTCAAAGTGGTGGCCTTGGCAGTGATGTAGTTGCCTTGACAACTGTCTGGCTCACCGGAGACTAATAGCTTGGTCTTGTTCCCTCTAGAAATGATCTTCTTTGCAGTAGCCTAATGGGCTACAGCAACCAAGCCATCAGCATACTGAGGCCCTGTGGAGAAGTTGGCAGTGTTGTGTGTGGGGGCTCATATAGTAGTCCTCCAGTGGCATGTCTCTGAGCCTCTGAGCCTTGCTTCCTTTGCGAAACCAAGACACATAGGTACACACAGACATGCACATTAATGGTGTGTGTACATGTTCATAGGCACATGCCTTCACAATTAGACCCTGAACATGGAGATAATGTTCTCACTCCCAAATTCCTTAAATTGTTTTAATAACTAGTTTTAGTGCTTCATGGGAATCCTTTGAACAACTTAGCTTTATCTACAATTCTTGGTGATTTTTAGTGCTCTTAGGTCCTAAGGGAAGGGGTTTGGGTGCTATTACCTTTAAGTGACCAAAAAAAAAAAAAAAAAAAAAAAAAAAAGGCCTCATATGCTGTTGTAGGACAAACTTTTTTTCTTAAATAGTTAATGACTTTTTGTTCCTTCTCTTGTTGTGTCAGAGGTACTGTGCACACTATCTTGTCATCCCATGCCATCCACTTGTGTAGGACCAAGAGGGACTTTGGTATCCGGGCTAAGCATCATTTCTACTCTGCTGTTGATCTCAGGGCAGTCGCCTGTTTTACTGCAACTTTGATATCCACCCCTTGTTGCCTATCAGATCATGTGTGCAAGTCCTTTGGGAATGAAGATTCTTGATGTGAGCTGAGGTGCCTCCAACACTTGAGGCAGAAAATGTGAATTCAAGAGCCAGTATTTGCTCAGTAGCTGTGTGGTTCAGGGAGGTTGAGAGTACAGAGAACATCTTACTTCAGCAGGTCTGGCTATCTCTTCTTTCATTTTTCAAGATGTCAAGACTCCATGAACCCGGGGTAGGGCCAAAATCAACCAAGCATTCTATGACAGTAACAATTCTGTAGTTCTCTAAGGACCTCTGTTCTTATTAGTGACAAGTACATTTTGAACACTAGTTATCCATAGGAGAGAGAACATAAGCTTCATGAAGGATTGAGATGCTAGTCAACTATCTTTTGTTTTATAAAGAAAGTTGGTGCAATTCCTTTACATTCTGAGCACATTGTTGCTGGTAGTCTAGAATCAAGCAACTCTCTTGTTGAGTGGGATATCTTCAGCTGGGCCCCTTCAGTTGTTTAACTTAGAACTACCTCCTTTGGAAGATAATCAGAAATGATGCCACAGAGTATAGGCATTTCTGGCTGTTGCCAGGGAAGGATAGGGCTTTCTATTCCCTCTCATGGAAGAAGTTCTTCATGATGGAAGGATGATAGTACTGGGCAGAGACTGAAAGAAAGAAGCCAAGAGCCTTGCACTCAGCCACAGGCCTCAGCAGGTTGATGAAACTTGGATTTCCTGCAAACTCCTAGAGTGTGACAAAGTTGAATGTGTGCTAGACAGGAACACGATGCCTTCTGTGAGATCTTGGACCTCAGTGTTCCCATCTGTAAATGAGAAGTTGGAATCAGTCCCCAGATCCATTATGGCTCTATATTTCCATGCTTCCCCTCTCATTATCCAGTGAAACTCACAGAACTGTTTCTTCCAGGAAGGAAGAAGCAAAGTATTTGTCCAGCGTATATTCTGGAAGGAATTTAGGCCCCGGTTGTAGTATTTTTACTGTGCTGAGTGCTTGCAGTGCAGGACTTAAGTCATAGGGTCTGTGTCCTCTGTGGCTAACACGCTCACAAGCCAACACTTATTCCTGGGAATATTCTGGGAACCAGAATGAGTTTTCTGCCTTAGGACCTTCTAACGATGAGGAAGGTGTAGGCTAGGGATGGTGACCTAGTCTGCCATGTTAGGCTTAGGTTTTTTGGTCCTCATTGCTTATGAAAAACCCTCCACAAACCATTGATCAATTAACTAATTCCTAGCAAGTTGTGTGTGTATGTGTGTGTATATGTTTTTTTTTCTTTCTTTTGTTTTGTGTGTGTGTGTGTTTTATAAGCATGGCTGCAGGGGAATGAAGCAGGCCTCATGTTTCCACAGGCAGCATTTTATTGACTGACCTGTCTCCCTTGCCCTCTCAGCAAGTCTTACAAGGTGGAGATGAATAAGGAGAGAGACCCTTGCTCTCCAGGAATGCTCACTATAATGTCAGAGCCAGAGAAGGTAGCCAGGAGAGTGGTGAGGAGGACAGGAGCAAAGGGCAGCTAAGGAGAATAAAGCATGAGGGATGGCAAATTGACATATTGTAGGCTCGTGAGCAAGGGAAGAATCTCCTAGAAGATACATCTAGTCATTTGGTTTTGGCAAAAATCTGTAAAAGCATAAAACACCCTTTATGGAAAACCTGTAGGAGATGCAAGATAACTGTGTTTAAATTGGAGGTTGTGGCAAATGGCCTGGAGGAGGTTAGTCATAAAGGAGAAAGTGGATGAAACATGAGGCTAGATTCAAGGGCAGGTTGAGTATGAATGATTCCTTACAATCAGTTGTAACGATGAATTGGGCAGAGGTTACAGGGCTTATTAAGTGTCCAGAATTGGCAATGTGAGAGTCCTGACTGTTACACTAACTGCTGGCATATTTTAGGTGGCTAACGTAGGAGCTTGCATTGGTAAGTAGATCCTGAAAAAACTCTCTCTGCTTAATTGAATTTTAGGTTAGAAGATCCATATGGTAAGTTCTTTCAAATTTGAGCAGATAGCCTAAGGCTTCAGGGGGAGACAGATGCAGGCTTGCTGAACTGTGAGCTGTGACCTCCTGTGTTGTGCAGAGTATGAGGCCAGGTGTTCATGGTATCCAGAAGGTCAGAATCTGTGCAGGCTTTTCAAACTCGCTTGGATTTGATAATTGGGCTTGGTGAGGAGTTTTTCCTGAAGGCTGAAATCATTTGGATGCAGGTATGGAGAAGCAGCTATGAAATTGAAGAAGATGGATTACAGGGCCCTCCAAACCTGTTTTAGCACCAGCTCAAATCTCATAATTTTGGCTCTGTCCTCTGCCTCTGGTACCATAAACATACTTTCAGGGCAGTAGACACTAGCTCATATTATAGACTTTTGTACTGAGGTAGGGTAATGGGAAGCTCTTGGCCTTGACACAAACTGTGTCCAAAAGCAAGTGTAGACTGGAATCCTGCTTTCCCTAGATGCAAACGTCAAACAGCTGGTGTTTACTCGTAGCCCAGTGTTTACTAGTAGCTGGTGTTTACTAGTAGGTCATCTTTGAGCCCAGGGCGTGTTGAACACATGAGGATAATAGAAGACAATGTTTCCACCTTTCAGGCCGCTTTCTCTTCTGGGGAGTGGATTGAATTAGACCACACACTATTTACCATTAAAGTGTGTAACAGCCTGCGGGACCTCCGAACTCAGAGAAAGGACTGTCTGGCAGGGTTCTAGATTACATGTGTATCAGACATGAATGGGGCTTGCTGCCAGAGGAGCAAAAGTTCCAAGGGCAAGAAAAAAAAAAGGGGAGGGGGGAAGGTGGTACCAGATGTTAGCATTATCAAATGAGGCACATGCTTTCCCTGCCCCCCCCCCCCACTACCTCTGCTTGCTCTGGTCATTTTCGGCGGCCTGGGGATATGAACTTTCTAGACATCTGAGGCTGCTGGATATTGATGTCTTTATTTGTTTTGTCTTTTTCACCGTTTCCGTGAATGAAATCATGTATTTCATGATAACATTTTCTTATTTGCCGTATTGCACATCTTCATGTCTATGTCTGTTTTGTTAATTTGTGAGCCCTCCCCTCTCTCCACCCCTGCCCTCTGCTGCTCCCCCACCCCACACACCCCATCTTTCTCTTCCTCTCATGACATGTATAGGATGTTGTTTGTTTGCTTGTTTCTTGTGTTTGTGTGAGGGGCATGCCATGGGACACATGTTGAAATCAATTCTTATCTTTTACCATGCGGGTCCCAGGGACAGACCTTTTGGTGACAAGCTCCTTTTGGCTACTGAGGAACCTTGCCAGCCCTGTTTCTTGGTTATTGTTTGTCTAGTGCTGCTAATTCCCATGTTTAATGTACATATGTTCCCTTTACACACAGGGCCTCTGAGTTTGTGTGTCTCTCTTGTTTCGTGGTCCGAGGCATCCCATGGAGTGTGTCTGATGAGAGGGATGAAGGATGGGGATGCAGCCAGGACTGCTCAGTCCCCCTCCTTCCTGCTGTCACTCAGCACAATCCCAGTTTCAGTTGTGACACATTGGTTCTGTTGTCAGGTAGATAAAGCAACTTAGATCCAGGAAAAATGACAGTCTCTGGGCACCCAGATAGATGCCCAGTGACAGAGAGGCTGTTTCATCTGTGAAGTGCAGGGTTGAAGGGGATTTCCATGCACTGTTTCCTCATGTCAAGTGAGTGCTGCCTCCCTAATACTGAGCTCTTTCTTCTATTGAACAAAAGTGACTTGATTCTCCCAATCAATAAACAAATTAAAGCAACAGTAGGGAGACCCTGGACTCAAGGACAACAGATGAAGGCAAGAGGCTTGGGAGGGAGGGGCTAGAGGACTCCCAGGGAGCCAGGCAGGTGGGCAGGGGGATGGCAGCATCCACTGGCCTTTTTCCTTCTGAGGTGTAGGGTCCTCATCTGCCTGGGAATCCACTAATGGTTGGGAGGGGTGAGGGCAGAGCCTGCAGGGGACAGTAGGGGGAGGGGCCGTGAAGCAGGTGCAAGGGAAGGCTGGGAGGCAGATGCTCAGGGGGAGCAGGGGCCAGGCTAGAGGGGCAGATGTGAAGCACTTCTTAGGAAAGACACTGGCTGGCAGCTGACCGAGGGGAGGAGGAGCAGGGGGAAGCTTCAAAGCTGGCCAGACTCTGCAAAAGGCAAGTGGTAGGTGTTGGCTATCTTGGGTCCCTGTTTGCTTTTAGTAGAAGGACAATTTCCAACCCACGTCCACTCACCTGCAGACAGAAGCCTCTTCCCCATACACTAGAGCATCAGAAAAGACTGGGGTGTACCTTCCCTGGGAAGAAGTCCTCAACTGCCCCTGACGCAAACTCTGCTTTAATAGTGCATCAGAGGGAAGTTCAGGGAGGAGGGGCCCCTCTTCCCTGCTCCCCAGCTCATCATCAGCTCCCTGCATTTTTAATCTGCTGAATTCAGTTTTAACAAAGAAATATTTGGGTTTGTAAACGTTTAACCGTTTTGTAACTTTATTCCCATGGGTCCTTTCACTAGGGCTTATTCTGAACGGACAGAAGTGCATTACAAATGCATCCAGACACTGATTGGAGGACATAGGTAGTTCTCAGCAGCTTGTTCTGGTCGGTGCCAGATGATAATGCTCCCATGGGTAAAATCCAAGCAGCATATAGGGGACAGTGTCTCCACATCAGCCCTGTGTGTTCTCTCCCTGGTGGAAATCTGGATCTGCACTCCAGCAATAGCCCCTCTGCTCCTCTGGGACTCCACCAAGAGCCTGACATCCCAAACTGCCTGTAGGGATTAGAAGAGAAAAACAGTTTCCTTGGATTGCAGGCTGCTTGCTCACTGAAGGACACTGGGAGACAGAGCTTGCTTCTGCATCCCAAACTGCTCTAGGTACCGGAAGCCAAAGCAGTGCCAGTTGTGGGTTGGCTACTGGAACCTCAGGGTCAGACCGTCTGGTCTCTATCCACTAAGCTATCTGAACGCAGGGACTGGGGCAAAGAGGGCTGCAGTCAAGTTTTGAACTTATTCAAGATTCTGAAATGTCTGATGATCTTTGTGGAGGTGGAGGCAGTCATAGAAAGGTGTGCTATGACCACATCCTAAGCAGGAATCAGGAGCCTCGCCCTTGGGTGCACTGGACAGTCAGATTACATGAGCTTAAAAAATAAAAAAAATAAATAAAAATAAAATAAATAAAAAAAACTAGACCTTAGACATTTCTCACATGTTTGGGCTCTGAGGGTTTGTTGAAGTATATAGGCTTTGAGTGTGTTTTCAGAAGAACTACGAAGAATAAACCGTTACAAGACTTACCAGTTTTGCTGCGTATCTTCAGTACTGAGTTTCATGTTAACACATTTTTAGTCTTCTAACACAGACTCTCTTAGACTCTGTTGCCTCCAAAGAAGCAAAAGGATTTGTGTTTTAGAGATGTTGCAGCGTAAAGTTTTTCACATGTGGAGGTTTAGAGGGCTGTAAAAGCGCAGAACCAGAAAACAAAACCTGCAGAGTCTGTGGAAATCAGGCACCTTGTTCAGCTAGGAGGGGGTGAGGTCCGGCTGGGCAGTGACTTTGACCAGAATCAGCGCTGACTGGCTTCAGGCTGAGTAGGAGGTCTACTCTGATTGGAGGACCCCTTAAGTTAAAACCTACTTACTGTGGCCATCGGGATAATGTCTGAAAGTGGAAAACAGTCTGAAAAATGCCCTATGAATGTTGTTTAATATCTCATGACTCACTCCCATTTCCCAGCGATACTACTACTTTTAAGGAACTGAAATCACACCTCCTTACCTCATCTCAAATTAAAGGTAGCTTGTAAGAGTTCGGGGAATGAAATATTATCTCTGGTATTTATCACCATGAAAAAGTTGGTGAAAATAATTTCAGATTTCTTTTTATGAAAGGTAACATGTTCACATACTCATAATCTCCCCAGCCCAGCAGGATTATATTCTGTGGTGGAGTACCTTTCCACCAGCTAGCTCTATGGAAATATGACAGAGATCTGATAACAGCCACAGTCACAGATAGTTCCCTTTATTTTCTTAGTAATTTTAGTTACTGCATTATATTTCAAGTGTGTGTGTGTACAGCCAGCACTTTGTGTCCATGGACTTCACATCTGTGGAGGCAAACAACTGCAGATTGAGAATATGTGAGGAAACACTTCTGAACATGTACAGACTTAAAAAAAAAAGTGTCATTCCCTTAACAGGATGATTTCACAACTATTTACATAGCACTTGTATTGTATTATAATTAGTCTGAAGATGAGTTCAGACATAAGGGAGAATGTGGTATGTTGTATATCAGTGCTGCACTATTTATCTAAGGGGGTTGGTATCTTCAGATTCTGATGTCTAGGAGAATGGTGTTCCAGGTCCAGTAAGGACAGGTATGGAAGGTGAGCAGCAGATATATACACATTCAGTTCCCATCACAGCAGAGCTCCTGAACATTGACCTGCCACTCTGGCAGCAAAGTGTATGGCTATAATTTTATCTTTTTCACTCTTCCTCTTCCTGTCACTGACCATTTTCTTTTTAAGTCTTATTGTGCATTTCTTTCATCACAAATGCATTTGTGGAAGTAGGTACAGGTGCAAACCATAATGGTACTCTTAGCTCTCATTTACTTTTTACACCCTTCTCTGGGTAGTAGAGGCTTACACTAGTACTGTAGTATGACAGAGGAGACTAGCCCCACAGGGAAACAGCCTACCAGGCTCTCCAGAGGGCAGCAGGAGGGAGAAGAACATTCAGAACCTTTGACCTGGGACCCAGTATTTCCCCAAAGCACCATAATGAAGATGTTTTTCATCCACTCAGAGTCACACGTGGGGTGACTTTATAAATCTGTTTTGTCTTAGATGATAATGCTTACCTTAGGTCGGCATACAGCTCACAATTTAAAACTCCTGCTGCAGCACACAGGAGCAAAGATTTTGGCTGAGAATGACTTCTTATAGTTTGAGGTCTGTCGGCCCACAGCTTACAAGTAATGATCTCTGAGCAACAGCAAGTGGCAGGGTGAAGTGAAGGAGCAATGCTCAAGGGTAAATCTTAAAAAAACAAATCTTCCTTGGAAAGAGGTCCCAAATTGGTTGTCTAATGCCAAGTAGTCAGCCCTGAAAATACAAGTGATGTTATATGGATTTGCATTTATATGCTTAGGTGTATATATACATATATATATACATACATATATACCTAAGTGTATATATATACATATATATGTGTATATGTATGTGTGTATATATATATATATATATACTTAGATACTTATATATATATATATATATACCTATGTATATATGTATGTGAATGTTTGTGTGTGTGTGTGTGTGTGTGTGTATATATATATGGTTATACACACACATACACACAATTATACAACAACCATGAGAAGTACATGGAGGAAAAACAAGTGGGAGTGTATGGGAGAAGTCGAAGGGGAAAAATGATGAAATTGTATTTTAACTTTAAAAAATTAAAATGAAAAATGGGACCTCCAGTGCAATTCATTCACTGCTCCTAGTGGAAAGAGCAGGCAGCTGGAAGCTACAGCAATCCTGCCTGCCCCGCTGGCTTCCAGAGGCTGGCCCTGGTGGAGTGGCAGCCCTTGCTGGCCGCTCTTAGGGCTGCTCAGGAGGAGGACATTCCTCACCAGGGCAGCAGGAGGTGGGCTGGGAGCTGCTAGGCTGAGTGCCACTTGTCAGGCAGGGAGTCAGGTGGTGGCTGGAACTTGGGTGCTGATGTCGTCTGCTGTGGACCCTCCAACGAACGTAGTGGCTTCTTGGTTTCAGAGGCCAGAGTCTTCTCCAGTCACAGAAGGTAGTTGCCATTTGCGAATTTTGAAAGGGGAGGCACTAGAATGAAGCCAAGGCCTCCTCTCCTGGGTTCCTAAACCTTTTAGAAATCCACCTAGGTGCTTTTCTGGATTGGAAACCATTAGAGATCCGGCACGTGTTGGTTGCCTGCTTTCTGGCCTAATGTTGGACATTCTGCAGTCCTAAATCTGGTGTTTCTGAATGGTGGTGGGAGTGTGCTTGGGACAGGGTTTTAAATTACACTTCTCTCTCCCTTTGTAAACAATATGCCCAGAGGCCATTGTCATGGTTAGATGAATAAATATGACACCATCCACTCTGCTCACTCAACCATCCACACATCTGCATCTATGTCTTGCAAATGCAGAGATGGAACCACATGGTCTCCAAACTGGTCTACTCCAGTGAGATTAGAAGGCTCCATGTTTAGCACAGTGCCTGGCTCCTAGAGATGGGTCAGTTCACTTTTGCTTTCCTAAATGACTGAAAACATAGCTTTGCTTTCAAGAAGTTCAAACTTGAGTGGGAAAGGTTAATGGGCAAGCAATCACCATGACACTGTGGTCAGTGCCTTGATGGGAATGTAGGCTTGGCGATTTGGGAGTCATCAATGTATCATTTCTTTTCATTCAAGTACAGATTATAGCAGCTTATTGGCAGTAATGATTCTGCTTCCCACAGAATGTCCAGAGAGATACTCACTTCCCACAAAGCTGTACTGACTCCTGGAAGCTCTGCTGGAGGGAAGCAGGCTAGGTCTGTGAGACCAGAGTCCCGACCTGGCTGTTTCAGCGACTCTGGGCATACATAATATCTATGTGCTGCACTTGTTTCATAGATGAGATCGTGGCACTGGGTTCAGTTTTTTTAATTTTTAGATAGGCACTGTTTAAAAACATGCGCTGGTTCCCTGTGTCCCATAGAATGAATTTTAAAGTCAGGAAGGCAGGTTCTGGACTCTATCAGCATTAGCTTCACCCCTCACCACCTCCTTCCTCTGTATCTGTGATTTCAGCTTCAGTAGCCCCATCATTTCCCCACCCTTTACCTTTCTGTGCTCCCACACATCTGTGTGGCACACCATCTCTGCCTGTAGGGCTTTTCTACAGTCATCGGGTTCAGAGGCTTCCCAAGCTCAAATAGCCTTCTTTTCTTTAGGCATGAAGACCAGGCCTTGCTGGTGGTTGTTTCCATGCGGGTTGAAACCCCTTTCGGTGGGGGGTGTATTCCATTTCATTTTTTCTGTTTATGCCTCTGGTTTTCTCCCTCACTACCTTCTTTGAGGCTGGCTATCTCCTCTCTAATGGCCTTTTGTTGTTTGTTCGTTTCTTTGTTTTTGGCTCACGGATGAGTGTTACAGGAGTGCCAGTGTAGGAGTAAGGCTCCTTAATACCTGTCTTGATGATGGCAGAAAAGACTCCAGCGTGGAAAGGAAAGTGCAGGAGATTTAACCTGAACACTCAAGAGTCTTCTCAGGACTCTTGATCAGCTACTCTGTAAAGTCTTCATTCTCTCCATGGTGTATCTGGAGATGTGTAGCTAGGGACATCTGTTGCCTTGGAGAGTAGCAGTCACATCTGTAACAGCATAGCAGCTCATTCTGCTGTGGCTCTCGAGGGACCTGAAAGGCAAAAGAGACTACAGTTCTATGGAGCCAACACCACACAGAAGCCCCTCTACTAATTCAGTATGCACTTAGCTCTCCTTTTATGTCTTTGATTTTTCCCATAGGTACTTACTATTTGTTGATTGAGTGACCACACTGAGCAGAACAACAGTGACTTCTGCTCAGCTGAGTGAAATGATCTAGTCTGAAACATGAATTACAAAACAGATTTATGGAGAAAACTTGTCGCTCTTCAGTTTGACCAAGCAATTGGTAGTTGGGTGAGAGTTCTTTCACCTCAGTGCGATTTGTCCAACCCATTCACCATCTGGAAGTCCTAGGAGAACTCAGAAAGTTTAGTTTCCTCAGAGTAATCTCTTGTCTTCTCCCCAGTTACTTGTGGCATCTAGGAATGCCCTGGATACAAATAGTCATGGATTAAAACTTGCCTGAAGATTACAATATCACTTACATTTCTGATCACTGCGGTAAAATACCTGACCAGAGACAACTGATAGGATGAAGGATTTCTTTCGGGTTCACAGGTTGAGTACTCAGTACATCCTGGCAGGGAAAGCCTGCAAACTGGTGCAGTTTGTGGCTGGAGCCACAGGAGTGCCTTTTTAATAGCCAGTTAGCAACCAGGAAGCAGAGATATTGGGGCCAGACATGGGCAAGGTTATAATTCTCTAGCTCTGTGACCTTCGTCTCTGTGACCCACTTCTTCCAACTAGGTCCCACTTCCTACAGATTTTTCCCAAATGGCTCTAGCATCTGGGGTCCAAGTGTTCAAACACATGCCTTTGGGGAGGATGTTTCGTATTCACCCCACCATATTGACATTTAACTACAGACTAGCAAAGAACTTCCATCCAAAATGCTGCAGGGTAAACAGTATCTAAGTCCCTTAAGTATTCACTTCAAAATTCCCTTTAGAATATATATTGTCTGCCCTTGGCGACTAGCTTGGGAAGCCAGGGGAAACGCTTTACAATCCACTCTATCACCTTTACCCTCTAGCCTCCCTCACTATTCATCTCCTCCCCATTAAAGATTTCATAAGTATCTTGACTCATCATAAAGAACTGAACTCGTTTACTGCCTGTCACAGCCACATGGAGAAGGTAGAGCCCTTCCAGGTCACATACAGCAATGGCCAACCCACTGTTAGAAACCCAGATTTACGTGTCTCCAGCCACCTTCTGTGCACAGGTACACATGCATCTGTGGTCAAAAGTTTGCAGGTAGAACTAGAAGAACATTTATCTTTGCCTAGTTTCTCATGAATTATTTATTAGTGTAGCTTTCTGCCTACACAAAACTTAAAGCAGACTCTCAATCTTACAGTGGGCATTGGTTATTTGGAAGCCATTAGCATTTAACGGGTTAAAAATAAACAAATATCCCTAGGTATGTTTTTTTTTTTTTTACAGATGATACTAATAAAAAAGATATGGATGATACTAATAAAAAAGATATGCATGTCTATCCAACTGAGACAAAATAACTAACAAAACAGGCACAACTAGCTTGCAGTTCTTTCCATCCATACTGAAATAAGCGTTTATATTTTGAGAGATTCGATAAATGAGGAACACACCTGTTATTTAGTAGGGCACGCATGACACTTATTTTATCACTTGATACTGAAAACATTTGCTCCATAATAAAGACTTGCATCTATTCAGGCACATTAGTGGGAGGTTAGGTTCCCTGTATGTCCAAGACGTTCTAGAACCGGTCATGGGTATACAGCTTAGGAGCTGCGCTTAAATCAAAGGAATTCAGACCTTGCTGCAAACTGAACCTCCTTATTTTCAGACTAGGAATTTTGTGAAAAAGTGAAGTGGGCATAGTTGTTATTTGCTCATGTGCCAAATTGTACCAGAAGGGAAGAAGACAGAAGAGAGCCGAACAGGTTTTGAGATCAGTGCCCTTATCGCCTGAATAATGAGAAGTGATTCCACTCCTCTCCTCACTCACACAGCTCTGCCTAGCTGTGAGTTCTTGAGTTAAACAATGAGGTTAAATCCATTCCGGTATGGGATTAATTGAAGTTAAGTGAGAACAGTACTGATGGATCCTAGCTGTGTAGGCACCTTGGCTTAATGGCAGCCGTGGCAATAATCCTAGGATACTGACCTGTGCCCCAGTGACCTGACAGGTAGCATAGTCACCCTTACCACAAATCCCACCTAGATTCCATCTCTGTAACCCTGCCTGAATCTTAAGACCGACCTGTTACAGTAACTTGATGGGTAACCGTGAAGAGGTAAGAAGGCAGAGCATGACCTCAAGGCTGCAGCTTTCTTCTGCCTCTGGACACTTGTGCTAAGTTGACCCATCTTTCCAGACCTTCCTCAAACCTCTTCCCCTTGACCCCTCTCACAGCCTCTAGAGCACTGGAACATCGCTCTGTTATTTTCCTCATTTGTTGCACACAGCATCACACATAGGATCTTGAGTGAATTTCTTGAATGGCTGTGGTTTGTGGTGTCTGTGCACATGTACTTCCTGCTCAAATATACTGTCTTGGAGGAATCAAATTAAAATAAGTTTGTGTATTTATTGAGATAGGCTCTTGCTATGTAGCCTAGATAGCCTGGTGCTCACTGTGTAGCTCAGGCTGGCACTAAACTCTTAGCATTCCTCCTGCCTCAGTTTTCCAAACACTATAGCACCATGCACAATTCCTTAATATCTATTGCTAATTATAGTGCTGTCATGGCTGATTCAGCCCCTGCACAGAATTAGTGCTCCAAAAATATTGCTTAGTGAATTTCCTTAGAAAAGAATTGTCTTTACATAGGAGATAGAATTTGCAAGTTTCAGAAAACACAAAATCATGTAATCGAAAGCACACTTTTCAAACAAAACCTTTAAAATTTTAAGCACCTAAAGGGAGTTTGGAGATTTAGGGAAATGTTACAGAATAGAAGAAGGCAATAATGTAGTTGGCTCATCTACATTGTGACAGTCCTCATCTGACCCATTTATCCCAAGATACTCGGGTGGTAATTCCTGGATGATGCAGATTCTTCATAGAGATTTAGTCGATGGCATAAATAATCCTAATAGAAACAATGTTCTTGCTTTTAGTTAGAGCTCTTCATTCATTACGTCATTTGTAAAAAGATCAGCCAAGCATTCTGCATGGTCTTGTGTCAAAACATGGCTACACACTGACTATGGGATCCTTCATAAGGTAGACAAGGTCTCAGCATTTCAGTTTTCTTATGTGGTAATAAATAATAACTGCTTTGATATTCTGGGGATTCTTTGAAATCCTGTTTGACCCAACAGTCTGAAACTTCGAAGGTGCTCAGTGTATCTTAGTTGAATCTTGTTGACTCTTTTTGTAACTACAAATCTCTCACAAGTGAGACAGGGGAAGCTAATGTGCATTCCAGGTAAAGAACAGGGATGATGCCTTTTCATTGGTCCAAAGTAGACTTGCTCCTCTGGGATCTTAAATGGTTGTTTCTCTCATTAAGGCAGGGAAAGAGGTGGTAAGAAGGTATGCAGAGACACGTCAAGCCCTTGACCCATTCCGGCCCCTCTGCCCCTCTTCAGCGTGTCTGCTACCGTAGGTGCCTAGTTTGCCACAAAAGCTTATTGCATTTGGCTCTCTGCTTGCTTTGGACCTGTTGGACCTGCCCCCATCACAGGCCTCTTTCGGGCCATTCTTTTTTCCTCTCTCAAAAGACCCCAAAGGGGGTCCCAGGGCCCAGTGGCTGTGCTCCCAGGTTGCCTCACAGAAGATGTGTTGTTCAATAGAAAGGCATGTGGAGTCCCAGGGTGAGAAAGAGGAGGATGTTATCAATCACAGGCTGTTAAAAGCTGGGTGAGAGACATGAGCGCCAGGGAGAGTGAGGAGGACAGAATCACAGTGGAGGAGTTTTACCCCAGTTCTTGTTGTTGCCTCTTGTTGGGGGAGCTTTTTGGACATCTGCCCAGACACATGCTGAGTTATAGAAGCAGCAGGACACATTCTTAAAGAATGAATTGGGAAAAGGGAAAGATCTGGGAGTGGGGAGGAGGGAAAAAGAACCAAGGAATGATTCCAAAGACCAAACAAAAGAGGCCCCTGGGGCCCCGCCCTCTTGGCCCTTCTGTGGTTCAAATGGTGGTTTGTTTAGCACATAATCCAGGGATACCCAGGCTCCCTGATAGCTGCTTCCAGCCCACAAAGGGGCCACAGAGACTCCTCGGGATTTCTGGCATATTCTTCTTATTTCCAGTGTAGCCTGCACATGCCGCTGTCCTCACTCAGAACCCACAGAGGCTCACTGAAGAGCAGCAGTTCATGATGTAGGTGGAGATAACTTGAGCCTGAATTCAGTGGTTCTGGTGTCAAGTTCTACCTAATTATTATAAGTCATTGTTCCAAAGAAAGACGTTGGAAGTTCTGAGTGCTTTCCAAGGTAGCTTCTAGTTAATAAGCCTCTTAATATACTTCTTGAAATGAGAGAAACAAAACCAAACCTTGTGGTGGTGGCTGCTGGCTGTATTCTAAACAAAATCTCCTCATTGGATTATGCCAGTATAGGCTTACCATGTGAACTGATTGAATTAGACAGTGATAGATCAGTTGGTGAATGGATAGTAGCTATGGAGCACCCATGACAGCTCACATTAATTTTTTGTTGTTGTTGTAACACACACATGAATATAGAGTGGTAGTTCACTAAAAATATCTTGCCTCTTTGTCCTAGGCAGACTTTTAGAAGACACAGATATATTTGACCTCATCATGTCTAATCAAAGATTAAATGGTCAACATTTTCACCTAAGCCTGATAAATTTTTCTTTCACTGTAAGTTCCCATGATAGGTCATATGTGGACACTTCATAAAGCCCAAGAGGGAACCAATAATGTAAGTTAAAATGTAATTGCTTATTGTGGCACCCCCTTGAGGTAGACACTGTGTGCCTCCTGTGCACTGTGCTTCCTCACCCTGCTGAGGTACCCGCTCTTCCACAGGTCCGCACACTTCCTCTGTAGTCCTGTGGGTGCAAAAGGGAAAAAAGGAGAACAAAGTAAAAGGATGAGACAGTGCCAGTTCAGGTCAAGACATGCTCAGAACATGCAAACAGTGTGCTGACATGGTTAGGATGGACACGCAGCCTTCTAAAGCATGAAGGAGAAGTGGGGGACCTCAGGACATGCATTCGGCTTTATTACGGCCAAGTAATAACAAGTATTCACTTCTCAAAGTGTCTTCTCCCAAAACTGTGCACCTAAAATTGTCATTGCTCGGAATGTGATTAAAATATCCCTCCTTTTTCAGTCACTGCTAAAAAAAATAAATAAAACAATAAAGAAAAGCTACAGTACCGGATGTGTTATTGATTGTTCCAGTAGACCCAGGGGAGTCTGGAATTAGGAAACTCCTGTGCTGAAATTGGTGGGGCAGGCTACCTTTGGCTTTGCCACAGGGCAGTGAGGACAACAGGGAGCAGGACCTATGCACTGCCCCGTGTCCTGACTTGTCAAATCTGGCAAGGACTCAGTTACCCTTGAAGGTACTAGATGGAAATTCAGATGCCAGAGAGCCAGGTGTCACCTTGAGTGTGATGATTTCAGGAGCAGCTGGGGAAATAGAGATATTTTTGATCCATTCTAATTTGTTCTATGTCATTTAAAGGTGATTGCTGGAGTGGTGGCTGTTTTATCCTACTCCACGTAATGTGATAGGTTTGACTTTAAAGGGTTGATTGAAGGGAGGGCAGGGGGAAGTGAGAGAAGAGAAGACACCCCCAGTGCCTTGTGTGTGTGTTTGTATCTCGTTTCCTTCCCACTGAACTGGATTGCACCCACCTTCCGTTCATATCACAAAGCCCTGAAGTCCCTTGTGATTGTACTTGAAGCAAGGAATGAGCGAGTTAGATGAGCTCTCAAAGGTGGATCTGAGCTGCCACAGGGCTTAGCTGCTCTCTTTTGGCCATGTGAGCACAGAAAACAGAATACAGTCTTCACCAACAACTGGACCCTGCTACAGGTTGAGCATTCCTATCTGAAATGCCTGGCATATTTTGCATTTCAGTTGTGTTTCTGATTTTTGAGTACTTACATGAACCTAAAGATATATCAGAGATGAAACCTAAATCTAAACACAACATTAGTTTATGTTCGTACATGCCTTCTACACGTTACCTGAAGGTACTTGTACACAGTGATTTTCATGAGCTTCTGGTTTAGACACAACTATTCCCATGAGCTCAAGTGTAGAAATTTCTCCACTCATGGCACCGTGTTGGAGCCTAAAATGTTTCTAATTTTAGAGCATTTTACATTTGAAAATTTTGAATAGGGGATACTCTATGTAGCCTGGATCTTGAACTTTGCAATTTTTTTTGAATGATAAGAAAATGAGTTTCCTGCTTTTTAGTAGCCTGAGTTAACTGTGTGAGATTCTAGTATCCAGTATCAGATACTAGAATCTCACAGAGTTAGAGACAATAGAACTCTCTTTCAAACTCCTCTATGGCCAATGTTCATTTAATGATGAACTTAGGCCTTTAATAACTTAGGGAGAAAAGATAAAGATTCCCCAGATGTCTCTTGAGCAAGGCCTGTGTGGGTCTGTTTGTATTATTGAAGCCAAGGATGAGATATTATTCTAGCCTTGGGTTCCCAGTGTACTTTCTGACTGTTTAAGATTATGAACTCAGGACATCACATGTTACTGATTTTCCAAATCATATTGGTCCTGCTAATGATTTCTCCTTTAGTCATTTATGTCTATTGATCTAACTGAATTCTATGATGAAATGGGTCTAGAATGAGTTTATTTAAACATATAAAGTCCATTAACTGATGGTAGTTTAACATCTTAAAAGATATAAGTAAAGTGAAAGCCCAGACCAGTTATACCCCACTTCCAATGATATTGAACCACGAAAGACACAGTCAGATTTCTATTTTGGCAACATGCATCATTTTTCTTGTTTTAGGCTCAAGTAGATCAAAATCATGGCTTTATACTACATCTTAAGCAAGTGTTCTGTCATTGAGCCTTTTTGTCTGTGATTGGCTCCTATTCTATAATCCATCCTGTCCTTAAACCCAGCATCTTACTGTCTTAACCTCTTGCTTTCAGAATGATAGGTGTGCATCACCATGCCCCACTGGCAAAATGACATTTTAAATCTCAAGTCATCATTAGACATCAAGTGTGTTTGTGCTTAGAGAGTACCCAAAAACAATGTGCGAAAATAACTTGGTCATGGTAGGGAGCCATGTAGTAGAGAGTACTAGTTATGAGAGAAATAGAACTACCAAGATCCGGCCAGATTATACAGAGGGACAAAGGGCTCTATTGGTTGAGTCTTTGCCTTTACACCCTTCAACCTGGCACAGTTCTACCCACCTACAAATATAACTATAGCCAAGGCCAAATTGTTGACTCCTTTGTACTGCATGTCTCAGATCCCTCTACATATCTCACTTCTTTACCATTCTGTAAACTCTCCCCTACCCCCAGGAAACAGGAACTTGCTAAGTAACTAGATGTTAGCTAGTGTAAGATCTTGCTGTAGACACATTTGTTGTATTACATTAGAAAACGTGCTACGATACTGTGCAGTGTGTTTCAAATGTTTACAGAAGACACCATTCCTCTGCATGTCAGTAGAAATTATATAGTAAAATAAATAAACACCCAATATGTGGGGACAAATGTCAACATTTTCATGCTAGAGTTTCTAGAATTTTTTTTTTAAATCAAGACTGAAGTCAGCATTGTGGATATACAGTGAGAGAAGACAGCAAGTGGTATAACTTGAATAGTATTTTCAAAAACTACATTGTGGTCAGGAAGAGCTGGAGTTACAGCAGAGCACATAGACTTGGGGACTTGCTGCTGCCATTTAAACTTAATCCCCTATGGACAGTTGTGACTTAACGTAGTATTTTCCACAGCTATAGAATCTGTGGACTTGCTGTAATCATCTCCACGTGTCTTTTCCACTCTAGGGTCATGCTTTTTATTTAAGAACCATGGAAGCATCTCTAGTAGGAGAATGGCAGAGCAGGAGGTGGCTGGCTGCAGGGGGATGTCTGCAGCTGCTCCAACCACACTCGAGTCCCCTGATGTTTCTGCTGATCTTGAAGAGTGGAAACTGGGGGGGTTTGATCAGATGGAAGCTGGGTGGGCCAGCATATAGAAAGCAGAGTTACTGGTTATTGGCCAAAATGCATTTTTATGTTCAATTTCTATAAACAGTGGACACGGGGAAACCACACATACATTCTAAAACGTAAGACTGAAGTTTCCTGTGGAGTGTGGAGGGGAGAGGCGGGAGGGTAGGACCCTATACATCGGGGACTTGAACTGATTCCAAAAGTCTGGATTTATACAAGGGTGTGCAGTGTTTTCCCTAACTTGAAGCATTTCACGACTTCCTTACAGAGGGAGTGGACCTGCGCAAAGCCTCGGGAGGCTGGGGAATACAGATCCTTTGCAGAAACTTAATTCGGTTTTCTGCTCAGTGACTTTCCAGACCACTCATTTGGTAAGGCCAGGTGGAGTGCTGTCATTTTTATTTTATTTTTTTTTAGATCCAACTCTTGTTTAAAAGAGAGAAAGAAAGAAAAAAAATATCACCAACCTGGTTGTGTTCTTTTGGACGCGGTAGAGGCCTGTATGTGCACTCTGTTGAGAAACTGCTCTCGCCTTGGCCTTCCCCCGAGCTGAGGTGGTTTGAGCTCAGTCTAGTTTCAGGATCATTTCAAACCTAACCTTCTCCCCAAGGAGTCCAAGAGCTTCCCTACCCATGCCAATGTGAACAAACACCTGTGACCAGGGGGAATTTTGTGCAAGTAAGTTTCAGAGTATCTCCTTCAAAGTCCTTTACCCTGAGAGATTTATCCCTAATACTTGAATCACCTGCCATTTCTATTGTGTGCAGAAATCAGATCCCATCCCTCTTTCTCTGCCTGTTCCTCTCTTTGGGATACCAGATGATGTTCAATTATATTGCCCAGTTCTAGGTTATTCGTGATGGTCAAACATAAGACTAACACTGAAAGTTAAAGGATTATTGGAATCAGGCCAAAAAAATTTTTTTCCACTTCATCTCTTAGAAATCATCGAGTAGTTAATAACCAAATTGTTAGTATTTAGTAGGCATTTGCTGATTATTCAGTAGATTGATTTAGACAGTGCAGAAGAGGAAAAGTAAAGTGATTCCTATGGTAGGAGAGATCATGTGATCATTGGTTCACATGATGTGAGCACTTCCCTATTGAGGCCCAGAGGGTCCTTAATTGCCACACTAGCCAGGTGAGACTAGACACCATGTAGAGATGAGCAGCAAAGAATTAGAAAATGCCTAGGCTTCTAATTCATAGGCGGAACCCAACACCCCGTTGGCTTGGTCAAATATCTGTGAGTCTACCAAACCTTTGGCAATATTCTGTAACATGATGATTTCCAAACCAGGTCTGTGCTGTTCATGAGCTTCTGTGAATATCCTGGCAATCCCAATTGCCCTGATTTTCTGACCACTTTCTGAGAAACACCATGTCAGAGGGACACACCCAGCGAACAGCCCTCTCTGGGCTTTTCTTTTATAAGGCTGTATTCTCAGAATCCCAACATGCAAATTACCTGTTACAGGAGCTAGACGTCTAGCTCTTATATCTAGCCTCTTTCCTCAGATTCAGTGTCCTTTGAGTTTCCTCCCTAAGCCTCCCTTCTCTGCTTCTGCCTCTCCAAGTTGATGTGGCCTCTGGGCTCTGGTTATTGGAACCTGGCCAATAGCACTGTATTTAGGTTCTCCTTCTCCGGGCCTCACTGGCCCTTGAATGAGAAACAGCTGCCTGCCTAGCCCTCCCTTGCTCCATTTAGAGGGTTAAACACAATTCATGCTATTCGGCAAGCAGAGTCTCAAATATCATTGTGCCTTGGCCCCTGAGGCATTTTAGATTTGTGTTTTCATCCCATTGGGTAGACATCTGGAGGAGGCCAGGCTATTTCACTCCACGTCTGTGGTTCTAGGCCGAAGACCTCCACTGTGTCTTGGTGGTGTGTGACTGGGCTTTGGAATTGAAAGCTCTTTGCTGATGGGGGTCCAAGGCACTGGGTAATATGCCTGAGAGTCCACTGACTGGGCTTAGTGGAAGCCAGTACCATGACCCTATGTGGGAGGCTGAGAAATGCAACCCCCCAGCCCTCAGCTGGACCCTCAGATTCATTCTAGGGGCAGAGCTTGTCTTTCACGTGTTTCTCACACTCACCCAAGTTTGGCAGTCTTTACTTGGGGCGTGTTTGGTGCAAGCAGCAGGCAAATTTGGATGGGAAACATCTTTCCTAAGAAGAGCAGACTTCTGTGGCCCCACCGAGTGGGTTTCCCCAGTGTTCTGAGAAGCAAGAGTGTTGTGGTACTTCACTGTGGTCAGAGGGCAGGAAGAATGATAGTCCGTGGGGAGGTAGTCCTGGTGGTGAGGTTGAGAGTCTGGAGGGCACCTGAGGCCACGCCCACAGTCTGTGGTCTTCCCACGTCTCTTGTGCCTGGAAGCTGGGCCAGGCGTGGCACCACAATGCTGCTGGACATTTAGAGCTTAAGGAACAAGTGAGTTATCAGGATTTTAGGGGTGGAGATTAGTGGTTTCCACACATAACAGTTTACAAATGGGCTTTTCTGGGTCAAAAATAGTCACATATTATTTTAGGACTCCTGTTGCCCAGACTGGATGAGAATTAGTTAGTGGTGATCTTACTGCCTCAGTTTCTAAAGGCCTGCAGGTACTGGCATAAGCCACTGTCCTAACTCATATCTTTCTGTTTATCTCTGTGTGTCTGTCTATCTATCTATCTATCTATCTATCTATCTATCTATCTATCTATCTATCTATCTATCTACTGTCTAGCAATCTATCTGTCTGTCTGTCATCTATATATCTGTGTGTGCAAGCATGTATGTATGTTATACATGTACCCATGGTCATTCAGGTACGTGTGAAGGCCAGCGGGGTATGGAACTGCTCCACTCTATCACTCTCTGCCTTATTGCAGCGCGGCAGGGTTTCTCACTGAACCTGGAGCCCGGCTGCCTGCAATCCTGCCTCTGTCTCTCAACAACGCTGCAGTTACATTTGCTCATAAGGCCAAGTCCAGCCTTTTACCCGGGAACATTGCACAAGAATACTGCAGGACCCCTTGCTCATAGCTCACACTGCATGCTTATATTCTGTGATAGGTTAGTTTGGACACCGAGGATAATGACCTTTCAAGTGATCAGATGTGCCACTGATTCTGCCCATAGGAGAATGCATGGTCTTTTGTTAAACAAATAACTCACTTGGAATATGAAGAGTATGAAAAGTGAAGTCTGCAAGGCAAGGCATAAGAGAAAACAAATTATTTTACTTAACAAACGACCAGAAAATTTCATGTAGGTAAATGTACTCCTTTTTTTTTTTTGTCTTCCTGCTTTTCGTTTGTTTTGATTTTTGTGTTTTGTTTGTTTTTAGAGAAAGGGAAAGAGAAGGTGGGTAGAAGAGTTGAGGAGGGAAGACATGAGATCAAAGTGTATTGTATGAAAAATACTTTAAATGAAAGAAAATAAAATTTCAAGAAAAGACTCTGGAAAGGGAAGGATGTTGATTTCCATCAGAATAGAAAAATGAAGCATAAGAATATGGGAAGAGGGCTGGGGAGATGGCTTAGTGGGTGAGAGCACCCGAGTTTGAAGCTCCAGCCCCCGGGGGAAAGCTGAGTTTGACCTTATGAGCTCATGTACAGCCAGCACTTCTGAGGGCCAGAGATGGGATTGCAACCAGCAAGAAGTTCATTGAGAGACCCTGTCTCCCTGCAGTAAAGTGGACAGTGACAGAACAGGACTCTTGCCTTCCTCCTCTGGCCTTCACACATACATGAGTGAAGATGGATACATCCAAAACCAACCCCCATACAAATGTCTTGTCTTATATATACACATACACATACCACACACACACACACATACACACACACACACACACACACACACATGTATGAGCTAGGATAGTGGCTTGTACCTATAGCTCTCCGGGGACTAAGGCCACCCTGGGCTACAGTGTGATGCCTTTTAAAAACAAACACAACACAGAACTAATTCAGAGCGTACAGACTTCCGATTTTATACTAAAGTATAAAGAAATAAGTATGAATCCATTGTGTGGATAGCCTCTGACTTACAATGGCTCTAGTTCCGATTTTCTTACGCTGTTAGGTTTCAACATCTGTAGAAATTCCATAGAAACCACTGCTAGCATTTTGAATTCCTCCCCACCAGAACACAGCTTAGTATAGCAATCTGTATTTAATGATATTGGGAGTGGCAGCAAGCCACAGCTTCTAGTCACCTCACAAGGGGACACAACAGCTCTCCCGCAGTGGGCTTCTCTGCTAAGTTGTGGGGTTTTCCCAGTTTGTTGTATCAAATGCAGTTTCCTTCCCTAATATTTTCAACTAATGAACTGTTTTGTATGACTCCACAGTAAGTGGAGAGAGACTCATGTGCAGATCGGTGGTTCTCAACCTTCTCACTGCTTCAACCCTTCAATACAGTTCCTCATGTTGTGGTGACCCCCAACTATAAAACTATTTTGTTCCTACTTCATAACTGTAATTTTGCTACTGTTCCAAATTGAAATGTAAGTATCTGATATGCAGGATATATAAGCTACTGACTTCAGGGGGTCATGACCCATAGGTTGAGAACCACTGTGCCAAGGAGTTACTTGTGGGGATTAGTGGGTAGTGAAAGAATTCACCATCTGTTCCAGAGTATAGAAAGACAGATTTATTTGGTAAACCACAAGGGCACAGTGGACTGGGTAGAAACAGAAGAACCACCCACATGAGACACTAAATGAGTTATTGAGGAGCTGTTTGTTGGTTAGGGTGACCAATACCACATTACCACGTGGTCATCTAATGCCCACCATCCAAATGAGGTCCATCCTGATTGCCTGATGTCAATTCCTTTAAGCAGAGGTGGGTTTAGAGGGTGGACTAGTCGTGGTTAATTTGGACTAGCTGCATTTGCTCACTGTTTGGCTAGAATGGAATTGTTATTTTCTCATGGGAGATGCTTTCTGGAGTAAGTTTGCAGTGTGATAGTTCCCTGAGAGAGTCTTGGTTGGTCCCTTTCTGGTGTTTCAATCATGGCCCCCTTTCCCCACTGACAGAGCAACAAACCCAACACTGTGAACTTGGTTGAACATTTCTTCTTAAGTGGCATCTTTGATGTGAACTTGGGTGACATGCTAGACCTGCCCATTGTTCATGACAGTGGCACAGGCTCTGTGGGGTGTCAAGAATAAACAACCACACTTAGGGTTGGTTTGGATAGAAGCTATGTTTGGCCTGGTCCAGAGGCTGAAAGAAAGTGGGACTGACCGTGTTTGAGAGTCTTGTTACAGCATCATCTGGAGAGGGGACTGTTGAGGACTAGAGAAAACTGGCTTGGCAGGTGGCTTAGGATGGAGGGACCAAGTGAATGACCCAGACAGCAGCAAGTAGCCCCAGGAAGGAACAAAACCAGGAAACCATAAGCACACAGCTATTAAAATCCTGCCACTCTACCATTTTTTCTTTTTGTTCCTTGTTTCTGAAAATTGTTGGTGAAATTGATATTTTAGAGATTTTATTTGTAGTTGCTCAGGTTTGTTGATAGAAAAGCAATGTTTTCCTCTCTGTGGTTTGGACCTTACTTTAAGTAACAGTCAGTAAATCTTGGTCCCAGCAGTTCTGAAGTGTGTCTGCTGTAAGTGAACATAACTGCCGCTGTATTATCGAAAGTTCATGGGCTAGCTGAGTTTGTTTTGGGTCTTTGAGTTCTGGAGATTGTCTTTGGGCAGTAAAAATAGAGTTTTCTAAGAGCCACCTTTCCTGGACCTGCAGCAAGGGGAAAGCCAGGAGGTACTAAAAATGAAATTGATTCTGTTCCTTAACTTAGGCCCAGAGAGGAATATAATGATAACGGTATGTGCTCTTGGCCTTATGTGTTGGGGGAAGGGCGTTTGTCACAGTACCTGTTCCTGCTGCTTGGTTGGGTGGTAGAGGAGGCAGGGATGTTTGAGATGTGGTGTTTCCAACAGTGTGTTGAGGAGCAAGGGGATGACATCCCCAGGGGTTTGAGACGCTCATGGAAGACTTTTCAGCCCAGGTGAGCAGGGTTTGAGGATCCCACTGCTCAGCAACTCATGGTCTTCTTCATTCTTGGGAGTTGTGGGCTCCATTGATGTTTTGGAGGTTTTGTTGTGCAGGTCCTAATGCCCACTGAATGACTTTCAACCATTTGAAGTTGATTCTGTTTAATTTTAGAGGAAATAAATCCTTTAGTCATTCAAAGAGTAAGATACTTAAGACATGGATTAATAAGGTACTTTATAAGATGAGATAGATAAAAGGGGCCAACTGTGGTCATATCTATCTAAATAGTGATGAGAAAAATCAGCTGTGAGAAGCGTCAGTCCTGGCAGGAAGCAAATGTTTTACCCATCAGGGAGTGTAGCAGGAAGCCAAAGCCTGTTGTGTCACACATGGGCAGGTTTCTTATTTTTATTTTTTAAGCTCCCTTGAGGCAGGAAGAATTAAGATAAGAAACAAACTTACCTGTGAATAATTAGTGTGTATCAGTTGCCGGGTGATGTCTTGAGGACCCTCAGTGGCTTAAGACTCCCAGGAGTGAATGGATACATTCTGAAGATTGGGAGAAAGAACAGACTGCTACTGTAGGATAAACTCAAGGATGAACAGCACAAACCCAGCTGCAATGCAGACTTTTCTCCAGCAACAGGAGAAGAGACATTAAACAGAGTTGGATTTTATTCACTCAAAGCCAGACATTATTTCTGTAGCTGAACAGATAATCTGAAAAGAGTGTTTGTGGTAGTCTAGAAAGAACTTGTCTTTGCTAATGTTGTCTACGTCAGGAGCTCTGTATCATGAGTTCATAGATTTACTTATCTATTCATGGCACTTGGAATTCCTTTGGAAGAGAAAGTCTAAGTTCTTAATTGATTGACTTCTCTAACAGGGCTCTCTTCGTATCTTTTCTTGAGTTTTTCCTAGAAAATAGAGTTTTGTCTTGGTTAAGGGAGCCCAGTGGGTAAATTTCCCAGAGTTAGGGACCCAGTGGAACACTGCTAAGGCCTGACAGGATCGTTCTAAGCAGGATGAAGATGGTTGCCTGGGTGACTGCCATTGTAGGCCTTTGGGAACACCATATCTCCTGGCTCAACTTGTCAAGTTGGAAATCCTGGAGGGGGTTGCAAATTTATTTCATAGTGTTACTAATCATTTTACTCTGTGGTTATACTCTCTTGCTGGAAATTTAAGGTGATACAAGAAGTCAAAGTTAATCAACTACTTCCTTTTTAATTTCAAGTCAGTTGAGGCTCTTTAGGGGTTTCTTTAGGGACCATATGGGGCCCTTTGATTTTTCTCTACCATCCATGCCACCTATGAGGATGTGGTGAAGTTCCTTGGACTCATCAAGAAAGTGTCAATCTGCAATGACTCACCTCTTTCCAGAATGTAGACTGGGCAAGCTCCAACTTCAAGGCATTTCTGATCAAGAGGACACGTGACTTACTTAAATTTAGAGGTGTTGTTTTATCAATGGGGTCTTGGTTGGCCTGAAGGGAAGGCCTTTCCATTTCAGCCTACAATCACAACTAAATTTGCCCTTGACTATGGTTGTTGAACAGAACATCTTGAAGAATGAAAAATGGTTTAAAATTTAGTTGTTATATAATGTTTAGATAAAGCTTGACAAAGACAGATTTTAATCTTGACTCTGTTACCTAAGTAATTAAAGCCTGGAAAACTTAGCTGAAAGTACAAGTGTAATCTGCTGGTAAAACATAAAATGTTTTTACTTTAAGCAGATTCTTACAAGTGTTTCCAGGATCAGATCAACATTTCCAACAGGGGACTGGCTTTTAGTTTCATATAAATGTATGGAGTGTTGCCTTTAGGTATTTTAATAACTTCAGCCACGATATGTATCATAAAAGGTAGAGCACCTTTGACTTGTACATCTTATAGACATTTAACTACACCTTTTAATTTTAATTTTGTCCTCATCTGTATATTTCCATATTGCAACAATCCAACAATCTTCCACCTTTCAGACAAAACTATACCTTACTCTGCAAGGTATTTCCCTTCCGTTTAAAAAGATTTCATTTTCTTCTTAATCCTCTCATCTTTTTATTAAACCAGAAAAATATTTTTATACCTATAAACCTCTATATAATTTAAAGATTAAAAATTATTATTTTTTCTTTATTATACTTGTGTCTGTGCATGCACATGTGACAGGGCGTGACTCCATGGAGTCTGCTCCCCTTTCTACCTTTATGTGGAGTCATTGGGCTTGAAAATAACACCTGTAGCCACTGAGCCATCTCAACAGCCAACACCTCTGTATTTTTTTTTAATGGATGGTTTTTTTCCATAGTATTTTTATAAATTTTTAAAAATTTCTTTAAAAAAACATTCTTTTACTCAATAAAATAACTTGATGTTTTGATGAAGACCAATTCAGTTTTCTTTGACATCTTAAAACATGGTTATTGTATTAAATATCTAATAATTGATATCACGGGCATAATTTGTTAATAGTCCTGAAGAAATAGTTATTTTCTTTCTTTCCAAATAGTTTAAAATAACTAATTTGTTGGCCTTGTTTAAGTTTTATTAACTAAAATGAATTTGGTTTAAGTATACGTATATGCTTACTTATTTAAAGACTATTTTGAATTAAAAGCCTATTTGTGTCTAGGGGCAGGTGTTATGAAAACACGCCACATTACATGTATCTAAATGTAGCATGTTGAAGCACATACAGTGATCAACGAAGATGAAAAAAACTTTATGTAACACTAAGGTACAAGGTGTAGTAATATACGAAAATAAATTCACAATGTTAAAGAAATGTGAATTTAAATTTATAGCATATTTAAATGAGTTAAAAATCACCTATTTATTGATCAAACTCTGAGTTTGTAGTTACTGTCAGTAAACCTCATTGTACTAGCATTTTTAAATGTTTCTCATTTGTATTTATCCTTAGAGAGTGGGATAATCAATTCCTATGTCTGCATTTAACTTTAATGGGCTTGAGACTTCAATTTTGAAATACTAGTTTTCTTTGAAAAATCAGCACAAATAAGAAATAACCTAGATACTTAGATATGAGTCTCACATATTAAGCACATACAGAGCAAAAACATATGTGATAGACATAGGCTAACAGATGAAGCACCAGACAAATTGACACACACTTTCACACAAGTAATAATGCACTCTCCAGCAAGAAACTGAGAGAAAATATAATATAATTGCATTTAGTTAGAAGACTCAGCTAGAAACACATTAGAAATTCTACGTGTTAGATGGAGCTTTACTGAAACAGAGGCACCAGGTGAAGGCAAGAAGGTCAAACGGTGTTATGGAGGCTTTAGGTTAAAGAGTAAGCTGGTAATTCCAGTGGAACAGGCAGAGCTAGAGTTGGTCAGTCCTGTATTGTTGGGAGACGTTTCCTGTTGAAGAAACAAAAAATTTCCTTTCTGGGTGTGAAGTTCAGATTTAGCTCTGTTCTAGGACACACCCTAGAGGTGAGACTGAAGGAACACAGGAAGTCTCTCCCATGTTGAGACAAGAGATTCAAGATCCTAATTCCCAAAGGGGTGTGCCTCCAGAGGCCAAGGGTCCAAAACATTCACAGTGGCTCAAGGTGAAAATTTTAAGAAGGCATAACACACCTTTTTGAAAGGACCTGTTCATGTGATGGCCAAAAGGGACTCAAAATAGAGCTTTACAAAGAATGTCCCACTCGTTGAAAGAACCTCCTGATGCTCGGGCTGAGTAGCTGGGTCTCTCTCTCCCAGGCCTTCAGTTACCATCAAAGAATTGCTAAGGACCATTGGTTCCAGGGGACAAGGACTCTTCTACTGAACAGTCTACAAGAGACCGGGTCTCATCCCTGAGTGTCTTGAGTTGTACACAAGAGTAACAAGAGCTTTGACTTGCACAAAAAAGTTGTCCCATAAAGAAATCTCCCCAGAGTTCTCCAGAGGACCTGAGTCAAGATCTCCAAAGGTCTGCCCAAGCAGGAAGGCTTCTTAGCCACACCGGAAGCTCATATGGTGCCACTGAGAGTCTCAAGTTGGGTAAAATGGAGTGTTCTCACTTCCTTATAAGGGCTATGAGATGTTGTTGGGATCAACAGGTGGTGGAGGTCGGTGTCAGAAAAAGAAACCTTTCTGTGGTACGCCACAGGAGCAGAGTGCACTAGGCACTGACCAACCACGTGAGATGATGGGCAATGTTATCTACTCCTTGGTTTATTTTTGAGATTGCAATTTAATTACAACCTTTCTGTCTTCCCTTTCCTCCCTCCAAACCTTCCCCTGTACCCCTCACCATTTTCTGTCAAATCCTTAACCTCTTTTCTTCATCAGTTGTTATTGTATATACATATGAATTTATATATACACATATATTCCTAAATGTAACATGGTGAGTCTATATATTGTGACCTATATGCATGTTTTCAGGGCTGTTTGTCACAGGACAACAAATGGGTGTGTTCTTCCCTGGGGAAATCACTTCTCCTACTTCCAGATTTTCTCAGTTGCCTGTAACTCTTTCCGGTGACCATTCTGCAATTCCAATCCTTACAGGGATCTGTTCCCTTTTTGGTCTCTAAGTGATGCTTTTTTCTCCACAATATGGCTTGAAGGGACTACATACAATATGTAAGTCAAGACATGGCACAGTGGGGAACGCTAGATAGTAGCAAAGTAGATGCAAATTAAACTGATTATGTAAGCTATAAAATGGTACCTGCCTCCTTCAGATTCAAAGGAAAACATAGTCTCTACCAGACCAACAAACTTATATGTAAGTGGAAAGAAAAATGCATAGTTTCAGAGATGATTGACAGTCTTCCAAAGTTGTAGGAGAGACACAGAAATAGGAAGAGGCGAATTGGTCTCTCTCAAAATGTCCCAAGTCAACAATGTACCTCACTCAACAGACGTCTGTGTAAAGACAGTACAGATCAAAATGGAGGGGTGGGAAAGGATTTGAGGGAGGAAGAATCCCAGGACAGGTCTCCAGAGGAGTTATAGTCACCTTCTTGGGCTCCTGGTAAAGGAGCTGTGTGGACATATGAGGGAAGCAATGTGGGTATGGCTGGCTTAGGAAGTCGGGGCAGAGCAAGAGAGCAGGTTGGAGAGGAGGGCTTGGGCCAGATTACAGGGACCTTCTAGGAGCTTCTGAAGTCCTTAGATTCCAAACAAAGCCTGAAAGGGAGCATTTGGCGAGGAAGGTGAGGCAACAAAGGTTGCAATTCCAGGTCATTGACTGGGGGGGGGGGGCAGCAGTGGGCAGGCCTAAGGCTGAGAAGTGCTGACTTGGACTACCTTCCCCAGGGCCCACAGCCTTTGTAGGGATCCTGGCGGCCTCTGCATCTCGCAGGGGTCCTTGTCTGATGTGCCTTTCACTCAAGCCCCTGTCAAGGCAGCTCTCGAGTGTTTGCCAGGGCACTGATCTTTAGGTTTTGTCCCTTTCGTCCTCAGTTCTTCTGTTTTTTCCCCTGTTTGCTGCCCAATGTCTGCCCTAGAGTCCCCTGCCTCAATTTTGGAAAAGCCATTCTGACCCAGACTTAAACTAAGATCTACTAAGAAAAGAGATATAGGACTCCCCTAAATGCTTTTTTTTTTTTTTGGCCCATGAATACATATTCTCCAAAGTTCTGTGTGTGTGTGTGTGTGTGTGTGTGTGTGTGTGTGTGTGTGTGTGTCCTCTATTTTATCTGCTAACCCCATATCTACTATGTCACAGAATTTCACTTTAGGGCTTAGGGACCCACTTTGTCCTGCTGTCCCATGGGCCTTTCCCATGTGAAGCTGCTGAGGTCCTCAAAGGCCAAGTGGTATGCTTACCATATTCCAAACACCACACTTGATTGAACAAGACTGTGACTTCTAGGCCAAGTCAATGTATGCTTGGCAACCTGTTCTTGGTAACTTGGTTTGAATTAGTGATACGTGTCCACTTTAGTGTTTTTAAAGCAAAGTCCAATGGCAGAGCTCACGCTGTGTGGATGTGCAAGAGTGAAGATTTCAGTCCTGTTGAACTGGGAAGAAATCCTTATCCTTGAGTGTGCCTGGAATGGAGCAAAGACCTTTCTCCATGCTCGGGCAGGCAGAGGCATTTCATAGGGCATGTTGTCCTGAAAAAAAATGTGGAAGACGGATTAAGGACAGAAGTGATTCCCACTGGAACAGTAATAGCTTACTCTTCTCAAAGCTTATCCCCATGCATCATTTTCTTCATGTGTTGGGAACTTTTCAGTCTTATGACCCAGATGACAGCCATGGAAGGGACAAGGGAAATTTTAGTTCAGTTCATCAGAGCAAGGAAAGGAGCAGCTTGTACAGTGGTCGCAAGGAAGAAGAGAGGCAGAGAGGATGTGACAGGAGGTGCTAGAGAGAAGATTTGCTCAGGATTTCCCCCCTGGCGTTTGTATTTTCTCTAGCTGGTCCCACCTCCTGCTGCCCCAAACTTTTCAAAATAGCGCAACCAGTTCTGTATGAACTTTTCAATATATGAGCCTTTTGAGCATCACCTCATATCTAAACCGTAACAACTTCTCTTCCCTCCCCCCATCTTAGTTACTTTTTTACTGCTGTGGAGAGACACCATGATCAAGACAACTTATAAAAGAAAGCACGTAACTGGGGGCTTGCTTACTGTTTCAGAGGGCAAGTCCATGACCATCATGGTAGAGGGTATGGCGGCAGGCACACGGGCATGCAGGCATGGTGCTGGAGCAGTGGTTAAGAGCTTATATCTGATCTCTAGGCAGACGACAGACAGACAGACTGGGCCTGGCATGAGCATTTGAAACCCCAAAGCACACCCCTGGAGTTACATACCTCCTCCAATAAGACCACACCTCCTAATGCTTCTGAAATTGTCCATCAACTGGGAATAAAGCATTCAAATAGATAAGGCTGTGGGAGAAGGTGACATTTCTCATCCAAACCATCACCTTCTCCATCTCCCTTTCTGTCTTTTTTTCCTCTTCCTCCTCCTCAGCCCCTCCTCCTTCTTCTTCTTTTTGTGTTGAGTGTTGAGCAAGTTAGAATGGAACTGTGGGCCTTGTGCGTGCTAGTCCTTCCTATATTCGCTCACTAAACTATGACCTTCACCTGCTCTAACCTTCATAAATGTTCTCTTTCTATTGTAAAGGATTCTTACACACTTAACACATTGCCCATTTCATAAAACAAATCAGGGCTTTTACATGTGCGCGCGCACACACACACACACACACACACACACACACACACACACACACTAAATTACTTACAAATACTTCATAAAGATACTTTAGTGAAATTTTGCTTTCACACCCCCTGTTCTCCATCTTTTAAAAGAATGCCATACCTTCCCAGCTCAGTTACATCTAGCACACATCTCGTCCAGCACTACTGCTGTCCATCAAATGCTGTCCTACCCTTTGAACTGTGGCGGGAAAGCTCCATGGCCCTCTGCCCTCCAGCACACCATGAGGCTGAGCTATGCTAGAGTTAAAGTAATGCTGAGAACACAAACTTCCCTATATCTTCAGATCCCTCCTCCATCTCTCTTTTTGATTAGAGCATGTGCTGAAGAATCTTGACAATTGTGTGACTGTTTCTGTGAGGACTTGCCATGGAGGCTGTTTGGGAAAAGCAGAGCTTTCCCCTTGCACCAGAACATAACGATTTTCTAATAAATTATAATAAATTATAAGCATTATGATGAAATTACCCAATATGAGTCTATTTTTATCTAAGTCATTTTGTGTTTTATATATACATACATATATATACACATATATATTCATATATATATTTATCATATGTTGTCCATGTACAGAAATGAAAGAATGTGCATTTTGTACATAGGCCTCCATTAACAGCCTTGCTGTTCGGTCGGGATAAGCCTGGCTTTCCAAGGGTTAGTGCAGGCATTTTAACCTCAGCCTGCTGGTGATGCCATTCCTTTCTTGAGGCAGGGCTTGAGAAGGACTGATATGTTCCTAAGATCAGTTGTGACAGCTGTCCGGCTCTTCCTGACACAGGGTTTCAGTGACGTTGTGTTATTTCTTGGAGAACGTTGGAAGCTGATGTCCTCTGACCCATCAGCATTGATTCCAAGACACAGACACATGCTAAGTGATGTTTTGATTATCTGTCATTTCGGATTACCTGTCCCAGAATCACACTGAAACCTGTGAGGGCCCATTTCTTTCTCCAGGCACACCATTCTCTTGTTGAGC
Organism: Peromyscus maniculatus bairdii; assembly: GCF_049852395.1. Taxonomy (NCBI): domain Eukaryota; kingdom Metazoa; phylum Chordata; class Mammalia; order Rodentia; family Cricetidae; genus Peromyscus; species Peromyscus maniculatus. The sequence goes on along the minus strand of NC_134870.1, from coordinate 70,513,775 downwards.
ATATGTACACCGTGCCTCCAGAATTCTCAAGTTTATTTCCTGTTGTTGTTGTTTTCCCTTCCTGGATCATACACACTAGACCCAATTTCTTCCTTTTGTTACGAAAATGGTCCAGTTTCAAGGAGTAGTTCAGGTTCTACCCACCAGGAGTATCCCGTATGTTCTCTGACCCTTTCCTTCCTCACTTATCCCTAAAAGATATTTAGAAAGGCATAGATGACAGCAAGGTGCACACTGCTTCACAGTGAATTATCTGCTCCATGTTCTCTTCTGCCTCATTCAGTGTACAAAGCTGTGGCTGCTTCCACACTCATCCTGTCATGTAGCTTCATTACCACACTTACTCCAGATTCTGGGCAGTGTTGTCCCACAGATACAAATGGTAGCCTTCAAAATTTGGCAAAACAGGAGAAAGTTCTGCATTCTCCTTGATTTATCCAGTATTTCAGCTCAGCCTTTGTTTTCATTTGTAACAAGTGCGAAGAAGCCTGGGAACCGCAAACCAGCATCTTACCCAGGTATTGCTAGACTTGGGACCCTGGCTGCGTGTATCTATAAGTGACCTGGCCGAACCTAAGCAGTCCTGGAGGGAGCATCCTTCAGTGAGATGAGGTACTCCAGGGCCTTGCTTATTGTTACTTAGAAAGGCTCTGAAGTTATGGCCGTTCCCTCTTCCAGCCAGTCAAATGTTTGGTGGGCTGGATGGGAACTCTCTCTCCAGCCCTGAATGCAAATGAGCAGTTCAACCTCACTAATTACCTATGCTCCAAGTCTCATCATTAGCTCCTGTAGAAAAGATGTGTACCCAAGCCGACCAGACCTCCCTCTCCAAACAGCACACACTACACTTTAGTAACAGAATGCCTGGCGCTGACACCTGCTGTGGCATGTAGGAGCCACAGAGAGACAGATGAGATGGGGACGAACTGCTCCCATTTTGAAAAGAATGAAATAAGCCCTTTAAAACTAATAACGAAGCTCTCTCTCAGGCTGATGCACGCTTGCTCCACTGTCGATTTGAGGGATGAGACCCTGATGTGACTTCTCAGCAATGAATGGTTCTCTTAATACCTTAAAAAAAAAAAAAAAAAAAGAAAGTAAAAAACAAAACCCCTGCTTTTTCTTGGATGTTTCCCAAGGAACCAAGTATTACAGAGTAGACAGAAGATAGACCGAAAATGGCAATCTGTGGAGCCTGGAGAGCATGGGTCTCCCGCGGCTCATGCATGTGAGTAACTCACAGAAACACATGCCCTGGAGTAAGGATCCAGGGTGAGGAGAGAACAGTCGTTCTGTTGAGATTGTCAACCTAATCCCTTCCATCTAATCCCTCCGTCCACTCCCATCGCCCCCAGGAAATGAGCAGACTAATGTGCAGACAGGGAAGTGACTTTGGGAGGTGGGAAAGTCCTGGTGCTGATGCTGTAGGGCTGTCCATCAACCTACATGGACATTTTGAACATTTTCTAGTATCTCAACTATTGTTAGCGGGTACAGAAAGCCCTACGGCAGGACCCTATTCTTATGGACCTATTCTCTTGGGAGCCTAGTGCTATTATATAAGAATAAGTTGCCAGCCCTGGAGGGGACATCCACACTGAAGCAAAGATACACTATTATGTGATATCCAAACTGCCTAAGGTTATAACAAGGGTGAAGGCTCAAAAAGATTCATGTAGGCAATTGAAGATTTGAACTTAAAATATTATAGATAGCTGTAAGATAGAATACCAGGTAAAGGTGCTTTGCCAACTTTGACAACCTGAGTTCGATCCTCTGAACCCACATAGTAGAAGGAAAAGTACAGACTGCAATAGACTCTACAAGATGTCCTCTGACCTCACTTTGTGGCAAGTACCAAGTATGTGCACACCACACACACACACACACACACACACACACACACACACACACACACACACACGAGGGGCATAGCAAATAAACAAACAAATATAAATGTAAGCATTTGTGTTTTTTAAATACGTGCTGAGCATTTCTTCCCGATACAGCTTTTATATCCGTGAATGGCAAGCACACATGAAACACGTGATGAACAAAGAGATGAATGAAAGAGGAATGACTCACAATTGATGTTTGCTGTATATTTAGAAACAACACAAAGCGATGTGTTTTAGCCTCCTTAGGAAGAGCGTGTAGGGAACAGAGTGTCATGTGGCTTTTAAAAGGATCAGAGTAGGAAAATGTTTGGTGGCAAGTTGCCTTGCAGAACTGGATTGCTTTTATTTTTACGTATGGACTCAGTGATTAGCCTTCCCACAGCAATCCCTATGTGGGTAGTGGGAACGCTCTCCTTGGGTGTCCATGATTCGGGAATGTAGCCACCCTATTTGCACCCACTATTCACTAAAAGACTTGCATTTCAGCCCCTGTTGCCTTATTACTTCTTTGGATGGTGAAGATGGCAAGTAGAAACGTCTCAGTTTTGCAACTGTGGACCCTGAGTTAGAAACATGAACTGACTTACCCAACTTCCCATAGCCAAGGAGCAAAATGTATTTTGATTCAAATCCCACTGTGACACCTAGGACTATGGTTACCTGGAGGACATCTGAAGCAGCATGGTGCTACTTCTAAAAGGTCCTGTGTTGAGCAGAATAGCTCTTTTGCAAAGGTAAATATTTAACCCACTCTTCTCACACTGGGTTATGGTGTGATTGATCAGTGCTAGTTCTCACTGGTTCTAGATCCCAAGATTCATCCTTATTATAATGACATTTTACATCTTAAAATGTATTTTTTTATTTTGTCTTCAGCTAGATTGTGTTTGTCTTTGGTTCTTCTGGATAGATAGTGCCCTGGCATCTGGAATGGAGAGGGGCAAGGGAACAAAGAAACAGCTCCCATGTTCTTATTTTCACAAACCTGGAAAGAGATTGGTAAATTTGTACAAAGTATTTAGGCCAGAGTGGCAGGTCTTGCAGACCCAGCACTCAGGAGGAGGAGACAGGAGAATTGAAAAGTTTAATAAAACCTGGGCTACCTGGTTAGTTCAAGCCATCTGGTCTATGTACACAGCATGATGCTGTCTCAGAGAAACAAACAAAAGTATTTTAGAGCACAAAATGCACCAAGTTCCATGGAAATCAATTTTGGTGGTAAACTTAGGGCACTCAGGGTTGCCTAGAACAGTTTCTAAAAATGCTGGTGCTGGGATCTCCCCATGCTCAGGGGATCACTTCTGATTGGTCTAAAAAAGTCCCGAGGACTAAGTGAAGTGACATGAGCTTGGAACCTGCATTGGGAACCTTGATACACAAAGAAAGAAAGAAATGGACATCTAGGGAGTTCATTTAATTTCTCTGTTTTAACTATCTGTTCCTGCATTAAAATTACCCCCAAACTTAGTACTTTAAAATTTTAAGTCACAGCCTCCAAGATATTTAGGACAGGAATCTAGGACAGCCGAAATGGCTTGTTCTGGCTCTTAGGCTCACAGTTTTGTCGACTACAGTCTTATGTGGCTTGCTGGGCTCCATGGACCACTTTTGAGGATGGAGGCAGTCATTCACACACTGGCCTTTGTAGGAGGCTTCAGTTCTTTGCCTGTGGTTCTCTCAATGAGTTGCTGGAGTCTTAAAACATGACAGCTGGGTTTCCCTAGAATGCACAATTCACAGAGGAAGCCATGCCACTAGTGTTGAGAAGTCACATGCCTTCCTTCTGCCGCTGTCTGTCCACCATGAGGGAGCACTGAAGCTGGCCCACACTGAAGAAGCGTGATTCTGCTCCTTTTAAGAGGAGCTGTACCAAAGGGCCTGTAGACACATCTTGAAGAAGACACTTGGCCATGCCATATTACTACATGTCATGCTACAGTTACAAATTTCCTGTCTGCTAGTGCAGTGCCTGTCAACGAGTCTCATCATTAATTGATTGAATCTAAGTAAGGAAATCCTGATAAAATATTCAGGGTCTCATCAATTACTCCTTTCCTAAGAACATGCTGGTTCTTCAGCATCCTGAGAAGGGTCTCTCATTTGATAAGCATGTGACCATCTCTCTGTGATTTACCTGGTCTTGGCTTCCCCTTTTTACTTATTCGAGTCCCCCGAAGGATCGGATTACCTTGCCAGTGGAAATATATGAGCTCCCTGTGTGATATACCATAACTGCAATGGCACATCCCATAATTTCCCCCGAAGGCTTGTTGCCGCCTATGTCGAGTCATTTGTATTTATGACAGCTTGAGTGTGATTTAGTGTGACCTCACTTTGATAAAAGCCATTTAGAGCTCATAAATATGGGTGACACTCTGCCTCCCTGGCTGGGGGTTTTAAGGAAAGACAGATTTGCATTATGATTCGACTTTCATTGTTCAAGAGAGAGGAAGGCCCCGGAAAAGTGCAAAAGGAAAGAAGGGGGGAAGAGAGAGAGAGAGGCCAGGGGGTGAAAGGCCTGGGGGAGTGCGGAGAAATGGTTCAGGTTGCTGCTCCTGGTGAGGGAAGCTGGCTGTGACACTTGCTGGTCTCCAGCCCTTCCCTGGGATGGCTGGGGTGTTTGAAGGGCATGGGCTCAGAGGGAGGGCCAGGGAACCACACAGGAGTGAAGGGGTCACATACTTTATGGGCCATTTGCTTCCTCCTTTAAAAGCATTGTTAAATCACAACCAAATTACAGTAGATTGTCGATTTTTATTGGACAGGAACGCCCCATAGCTTCATTCCTCACAACACAGCTCTCTGGGGAGAGCTTTCCTGCTCTGTAGAGCAGGTGACTGCCCTGTTGTGGAATCTGAGGGACCAACCTGGGGGCTGTGCCACCAGTATCTCCCAGGGACCCCCAGCATATCTGATATTGGCAGTACCAAGAACCAGATGCTTTTCATTGGAAGGCCTGAACACAGGCTGCAGATTCTGGAAGTCAATTTTTCTTCAGTTTATCCACTAGCAAGTATACTGTGGGGGTTAGATCCGTGGGTGATAGATTTGGGAAGAGTGTGGACAGAAACTTCGAAGACAGAGCATGACAGACATTTCTCCAGTTCTGAGTGGGCTTTGGTAGATGGCCTCATATAATTTGTTCTCTTGGTGACCCCTCTGAATAAAGAGCTCCTTGTTAGTGCAGTTCCCAATATTTCTCACAGATGCTTATTAGCTGCTTAGTCAAAACCAATAAGAAGAAATGCTGGATTGATCAGCTGGGAAGCATGGACTGGTGGAGACCCTGGAGGATTCCTAAAACTCCTGCTACTTCATTCTCCAAACCAGAAAGCCAGGGCCAGTCAGCTGGTGAGCAGGAATGTGGCTGTGGTCAGATGGCTGAGCCAACAGCCATCTCATGTAGGAATTAGTGATGGAGAAGTGATTTGTTGCGTGTGAGGAACTTGACCAGGAGATAGATGAGAGGAGCAGGCACTAGGCAAGCTAGTGTGAGAGATGGAAAGCCACATATTGGGAAGACCCTCGTATTATGAGCCTGGTGGTGGTCATGTTTGTTGTCTCTTGTTTTGGCTACATGGGCAGATTTCTTTTCTCCGTAATCTGCCAATGTTTTCAAATGAGGTTTCTCTCATACACGCACCCCCACACAATGGTAGATGTTTGACTTCTAGTCACAGTAGGATGCATTGGTCCCCACACCCCCACGGCTGATACAGTGGACTTATGTAGCTGCCATTTACAAACAGTAAGCTATGTCTCAGAAGGGATAAAGCAGCTCATATAAACAGACGAGAGTAGTGACAGAACAGGGGACTGGACAGTGCTCCCCTGTACCCATTTTTTAAGGTCTTGTTTGAGAACTTGTTCTACCCTGTCAATCAATTCACAGACTTCTGTGCCATACTGCTGGAGACCATGTGCCTCTCTCAGGAGGCTTTCTCTGGATCATGCATCTTTTCATGCAGCGCTGATGCTCTTCAAGGCCAGGCAGGGGGAATCAGTAGGCACTTGGGAGGAGGCTGGGAAGGGGATCCACTGTTCATCCTTACAGTAAGCCATGGGAGAACAGGTACACCCAGGAGCATCTTCAGCAGAGTGTCTCCATGGCAGACAGACACGATGCTATCTCCCACACATGATGACCCCGTCTTGATCCTGTGGAACTCTTAAGTTCATGAACCATTTTCATCTCTGACACAGATTTTTATTTATCCTTTCCCCCAAAGGCTCAATTTTCACTCTTGTCCATTTTTTATTTTCATGTGTTTGTGGGGTGGAATGGGGGTGACACTCTCCACTTGTTACTTTGTAATACTTATTGGGCACAAGGGGACTCCTTTTCTCCCTCGGATAAATGGGTGGTTAATGAAAACCCTTTGCTGTAGTGTAAAGGAGGGGTGTGTTGGATATCAGCGGCCACGTGCTATTTGATTTATAGCTGGTCAAAGGGCTGTCAGGAATACCAGCTACGAAACCTCTTCATGCTCCTCTCTTGATAGTCTGTCTCTCAAGCCAATCCCCGCCCCCTTCCTCTCCTTTCTGTCCTCCGTCTTGTCTCCCTGTCAATCTCTTTCACACACATACACAGGTGTAAGCACTCACACATACGCCCTCCCCACACAAAGAAAACCTACATCGCCTCTACTGCACTGTTGTTCCGTTGTGGATTAGAGACACTTCCTGTTTCCTGCTGAGGCCAGAGAGTTCCATTGGAGTGGTCAGAGAAGAAACAAATAACCCATTTTTGTTTCTTGTGTGTATGCCTTAGTGTGCAGGTGCATGATATGTCTTTGTGAGTGTTTTTCCATGTGGTATCCACGCATGTTCTGGTGTGTGAGGACAGATGCACTCATGCTGAAGCCCGTGTATGGCGGTGAAACGACACCCTTGGGTGTCTCTCTTTCCCTCCACCTTGAAACAGGCTTTTGGTTGCTCACTTTTGTGTACTTACGGCTAGCTGGCCTGTGATCTCTCAGGGATTCTCTGGTGTCTGCCAACCACCTTGCAGTAGGAGTGCCAGCATTGCGTGTCCTGTGCTACTGCACAGAGTTATATGGGTTTTGAGAACTTGAACTCAGGTCCCCAGGCTTGCCCAGCAAACAGTTAATGCACTAAGCTGTCCCCTTAGCCCTCCAATTTGCTTTAAAGCCCAGAACAGGAGAGATTTAGCCGAGGGTCATTATAAGGCTGGGTGGTGCTCCTTCTCACTAAGTTACTCTGCACCCATAATTAAGAGGCCTCTCCAGACCGTGTTACTTCCATAGGCCACCACAGGCAGTCTTTGACAGCCTCGTTATTACTCCAAGATCCTTAAGGACAGCCCGATTACAATCATTCACACACAGAACTGATCAGAAAGTGTGTGTGTGGGGGGGAGGTTGCCCTTCATCTCATTCACTGGCGTGGCAGCAGTGACATGACTTCCCCCACTCAGGGTTCTAAGTCATTGGTCTCTGGTGTCTCGGTGACTAACTTCACTAATGGTTTACACGAGACACCGAGTCTGGAGGAAGGCTGCTTCTCGGTGTCCCCACGGCCCTAGGCTCCCGTAGAGATGAACTCTTTCTACATACTCCAAACTGTTAAAACCGTAGTGGTCTCTGCTCATTGCTCTGGGGAGACCTTCCATGTGCGCTTGGCTCACTGCTCTCTTTCGTGCTTACCGCAGGCACCAGCAGCCCACACAAGTGCTGTTTTCTCATACTGAAATTCTCCTGTGAGCCGGCTTCTAATTAATTACCATGGATTCCACACTCAAGAGGGAAACCTGCTTGTGAGGGAAAACAGGGAGAAATTCATTCAAGAGCTTCAGAGCACAAGACCTGTTGCTGGCATCGGCACGTCTTCCTAGGGTAAAGGATAGGATGCTCTTTGCTTCTTGCAAAGCTTCTGTTCCTGGAGCCTAGCAGAGAGGAAGCCTGGGGATGTCAATGGACATGAGCCTCCCTGAGCTTCTGACTCAAACCAGGGCCCTTCAATATCAAGGTTTATAGAAACTGCATTTGCACCTGCTGCCCAGAGATGAACCCTTAATAAGCTGCAATTACCACCTCTCAGAGAGTTCAAGAGGTCATTCAGGGTGCAGTGTGGTTATTCTCAATACGGACTACTCTTTCTTCTCAATCACGTGTTGACGTCTCAAAAAATAGGGGTCAAATTGTATTCACTTCTTCAAAATGTAATATTCCTGTAGCATATTTTCAAGATATAATTTAGAGAATATATTTACTTTAAAGTTGTTTCATTATTTGAGAATTTCATACAATGTTTTTGATTGTATTCATCTGCCCTCTTTGAACTGTGTGTGTGTGTGTGTGTGTGTGTGTGTGTGTGTGTGTGTGTGTGATCTGTCTGTCTGCCTGTGTAAAGTAATGAGTGATTCAATAACATAGGTAAATAAGATGACAAAGTACTGTATTGAAACTGCTTCAAGGAAGCTATGAAGCCCAGAACAAAGTGGGCGGCTTTCCAAGGGTAGACAGGATCAGTGCGGAGAGCAGGGTTCAACCACTTCATGGTGGCCTTGCAGTCCATTGTCAGGACTGTAGGTATTATGGAAAATGGTGGGAAACCGCTAGGTAGATGAGAGGCAAGGATGATGTAATCAAATTAGCACAAGGGAGTGTCCTGTCTGCAGAGGAGTTCATACAGGCAGAGAAAGCATGGAGGGAAGCTGTCTTTGCTAATACAGAAGACAGCTGATTCTTCTTTGATTTTGTGTCTACAAGAGACTTGTGTACAGACATCATAGGCTAGAAGTCACAAAAGTAGAATGTCTCTGATCTCATCTTATTCAAATTTCCCACAACCTCTCCAGTGAAATAGAAATGCAATTGTAGGTGCAAGTATGGGGTGGGGGTGGGGGCTCCGAATGTCTCATTTCCTCCTGAAGAGATGACTTAGAAATGCCAACATAATGAAACACAGGGGAGGAGTTACACATTCCGTTGCTGACGATGCATAATCTCCACTTATCTGAGCATGCTCATTAGGAAACCTTCTGATTATCCTGATGTGGTTTCTGCTTCCCTATGGACAGAAAGAGACATAGGGAGAATACCATTACTCCCTGGATAGGGTCAAAGGTTGTTTCATGCATTGGGCAGCTGCCTGTAGTCATACTGAAATGCTGTTGCCTAAAGGGTTGCCAACAGAATAGCCAATGGCCTTGCCGGGTTTTGTGCTCTTACTGTCTTTTACAAATTCAACTGAAATTGTGGATTCTCAAAACCAAGGAAGAAAATCTCCACCTGTTTTTCCCCCAACCTCCCATATTCATTTTAAGTCTCTGATACTGTAGCCACATAAAGCCACATGGATACAGCATGCTATGTCTGAAAAACACCTCTGCGCTCTTCAGTGGAATTGTGCATATAAGAACAATGTTGGAAAGACAGACACACTGTACCCTCCTGCCCTACAGCCTTTGATAGACGCCCATGTCCCAGAATTCAATAAAAAGAGTGCTGAACCAGGAGTGAAAGGCTTGAGTTTTAACCATGGGCCTGCCACTTACCAAACATCCTGCTCCACAGCAGGAGATTAAGCTTTCATTTTCAACTCACTAATCTTTACAGGAGAGAATCTGATGTTTAAATGCCATAATGTTTCTTCTGGCCGTTTTGAGTTGGGACCAGGGTGGGATACTGAAGTGTGAAGAGGTGAGGTAGATGATACTGTGACGTGATCGTGTTTGTCTGTGCTATGTGGAGGTGAGGCCTTGGTTAAGGCCTTCCTGATGTGCGGCTGAACTGGAAAAGGTGATGGTCCTGGTGAGGACCACACAGCATCCACTGTCAGAGCAGAGGATTTCCGAGCGCCTCTCACATTCTATGTAGTCTCCAGCAAACAAGCCCTCAGCCCGGATCCCTTATCTTCACGATTGCCTCACTGTTCTGACTCACAAAGATTATTGTGAGGCACATGTGTGGTTTGGATACAGCTCTCTGACTTGTAAGAAGTTTTACCAAGTTCATTATGACTTTAACCTACTTGACATCAGGCAATAATGCATTGTTTATATATTTGGAGTTTTAGGCTACCTTCCAATATCATTTGGCAAGACAAAGAATAGCTGTACCAGGCTTTTCCTTTGGGGCCACCCACCAGCTCCCAAATCATGACACAGAGACTTAACTAGTTTTGAGTGCTCACCGTAGCGTACCTCTTTCCTGACTAGCTCTTTTAACTTCAATTAACCGGTTTCTTTTTTTCCACCTTTTGCCTCAGGTCTTGCGACCTTTCTTACTTCTGTCTGTCTTACTTTCACCGCCTCTCTAGGAAGCTGTCTGATGGCTCCCTGACTTCTGTCCCCAGGAGTCGCCCTCATTCTCTCCTCTCTTCTTCTTCTTCTCTCTTTCCCCTCAAGCCCAGAGTTCTTCTCCCAATTATTCTTTCTTCTTTCCAGCCCCACCTATCCTTTCTCTGCTTACCTATTGGATTAGACATTCAGCTCTTTATTACTCCAATCAGGCATCTTAGGCAGGCAAGGTGAAACACCAACACATCTTTGCATAGTTAAACAAATGCAGCCTAAACAAAAGTAACACACCTTTACATAGTTAAAGTCATATTCCATAACACAAACTAATGTATCTTTGCCCAGTTCAAATACTATTCCACAACAACTAATCCCACAGTAGCAGGCCCTAGGGATTCTTCTAAACTGCTCCCAATCCTTCTAGTTGGTGCCTATTCCTCAGTTCAATATGTGCCATTATTGGTGTGAAGGACTCTGTAGATTAGATCTGCAATGTTCATGTATCCAAAAATCACTATTAAAAACTACATCATGACATCCAAGGACTTTTCCTTTTAGACACCCCTAGTGATCTAAAAACAAATGTATGAAACTCAGCAAAGACTCTTCATATAGAGGATTAGAAATCTGATGCTGCTGAAGGGAGCCAGGCCCACCCAGCATTGTTGCCAGGTTTTGCGGATGGTGATTAATTAGAATCAGGGGATTTCTCATATCAGAGATGGAGTGCAAGACTCACATGCTCATATCATCATCCTGGAGGGATTAATAGAATTATTCTGATACCAGAAGAGCTATTAGAAACTATGTGTGCCAAGTGCCGAATGAATGGCAGAGACAAGACATAGCAGAGAAGTTCAGGGAAGGAGAGTCTGGAGACGGTTTTGAAAGAGTTAAGTCTTTGTTTGGGTCATAATGATGCTCAGAATCAGATTGGCAGGGAGAAGTGAGATATCAAGTTCCACTCAGGCAGAATGTATACATGCACGATGAGATCTAGGCTGGGATCTTGCTATTGGAGAGAGATGCAGCCCCGAAAGCTACTAGAGTGGTGTGTGGGAAGTAATATATGGAATGTCAATCTATTTATCAGCTGTGCCACACATTAGGGACCTTCCTCTGTCCTTTCCCCTCTCCCATACTAATATCTCCTTGTTTTCTCTTTCTTCTTTTCCTCTATCCACTTACATGGTCATCCATATCACAGGCTTCTTTTCTGAATCCAAATTCATGTCTATAGAACATGTTTAAGACTCTTTAGTGCATCTAACATTGAAGAAGTCTGGCTTGCATTCAGCCTGTCCCTCTAGCTGCCAGCACCTTTCCTTGGGGTCAGATGTCAGTCAATGAAGGGAAGTATTAGCATGATCTTCCCAGGGTCCTCTTCAAGGATATGGATCTTCACATATGGAAATCTACACTTGTTCAGGAGATCTGCTCAGTGAGCCAACTCTCCTTCCAGCTGCTGTCCGCTGTCTGCCTCATGTCCCAGGTTCATGGGCTTCTACGTCCTCCCAGGTTCAGGCTGTTCTTAGATGCCTAGACCTTGATCATGCACACAACAGCCTCAGGACAGAGACATGCATGCTAATCACCATAGATTAGGATTGAATTAAACAGGACAGCAGCTGCACAGAGCTGCTTTGATTCAATCCCACTCAATAATTTGATGCAGAGGCATAGTCCAGGAGGCTATAACCATTGGTCTCTCAGGAACCCCATCCATCTTACTCTTGGAGCTCCTCCAAATGATTGATGGGTACTGCAGACACACAGGAGAGACCAAAGCAGGTTGCATAGACCTTGACCAAAGTAGCTTTGGTACCCCACTTTATTCCATGGATGCCTCTGGCTCAACAAAGTGATGATCTTTACAGGTCACCCAGCCTTCCTCTAAACCCCTGCTGTATGAAATGCAGCTTGCCCCTTCCATGGGGCAAGGAATAGAGCCATGATTATATAACAGCTAATTGGCAGAGAAGAATCTCAAAGCCAGCTTAAGAGCGGACAGTTCCAAAGAGGGGTTGGTGATTCCTTCCTTCCCATGGCCATGATTTTCTGTGGCCATTTGGTTTAAAAGGGACAACAAAGGTAAATGTCCCCAATGAGATCACTTGTGTAACAGGTACAGGACACATTCATTATCCACTACCATTTTATGTATCTCCCAATCCTGTGAGAGATTCAGGATTTTGAATCCTGTTGAAGAAATAGAGAGGCTGAATATCAGACAGGTTAAAAAAAAGAATCCCGTGTACCTTTTGGTACTCTTGGACCAACCCAAGCCATGTCCTTTACCATCTACCAGCTCCCCTTCCTCCTCATTGGAGAATATCCTGAGTACATCTAGTTTCTAATGTGGGTCCATTAAAGTAGTGACTGCCTCATGCATCTATTTTTGTATACACAATGAACCACTCAGGGTTTGGTTGGGATATAAGCAGCTGTCTTGGCTAAATCACAGGACTTAGCGGAGGGAGAAGAGATAAGAGGGATTCAGCAACAAAGCCTAGAGATCTGTGGCCTGTTGGATCTACTAATAAATTTGACCTTGGGGTAGTTTGTGTTTAGTTAAAAGAGTTTAAAGAGCACTGGGGAATTCCCTGTGTCTAATAAAAGCTTCCACAGAATCTAGTTGTCTCCTGCCTACCTATCCCCCTGAACCCAGAGGTGAGTTGTCAACTTTATGCTAATCACAGCTAAGCTATGTCCAAGACTCTCTCTGTTGCCCACAACACCCTCTCATGTCAGAGTTTAGAGGATCATGGGCTTTGAAGGCAGGAAAGAGGGAGGAAAGTGTTTGAATCCTGACAACAACCACTTCATATGTCAGTGTGGGACAGCACACTCTGCTTGCTATCTCATGTAAGTGGCAAGAGTTCAGTTGAGTTGAGTTGATCTTTAGCACGTCCAATAATTGGCATGGCAGTAGTGTACTGAAGTCAGCTCAGGGCCAGTGGCTTCGGGTTGGAAATTGATAAATGTCTCTGATCTATAGTGCCCTCACCCACCCACGCAGTATCAAGAACTCATTCTTAAAGATTTTCTAACATGTGACTGTTAGCAATCCTTATTTTTCCCATTGGTACTGTGTGCTCAGTTTTGAGAGTTGCATTTGAAGGAAGCTTTTATAAACTAATGATGGTATGTAGGATGAACTGAAGAAACTTAGAAAATACTGCCTGGGATATATAGAGCTGGCACCTTCTCAAATGTATCAGTGGTTGGGCAATGTAAGGAGGACCAGGCAGGCAATGATGCAAGACTAGGGGCAAGATGTCAGAACAAGGGGAGCACGTAGGAGTGGACTCTTCTTGGGAGGGGGATGTCTGAACCTGACCCTGAAGCCTAAAGTGGCTGCAAAATGGGGCTTGCATTTCCTCCTTCATAGGAAGATTATAAGCCTGAAAAGGGCAACTAGTTCCTGTTCCTTGGAACTAGGTGGTGGGAGTGGACATTTCTACTGAATAAAAGTGGAAATTTTAAAGATGATTACTCTGCCAGTAACAACACTTACAGGAAGTCCTCAAGTGGAGTCCCTGTCTGTCAGAGAGGTTGGAGAAGGGGATTCCTGCACTGGGGGAGGGGTTTGATCTGAACAGAAACCAAGACTGACCTTGACCCTGGGCATGTAACCAACTGAATCACTATTATTATTACTACTACTACTACTATTATTATTATTATTATTATTATTATTATTATTATTATTATTTTGCCACATCATTCCCTCTGACAAATAATTGGGCTAGTTTCTACTCCTTCATGTTTTTCCTTGTTGCTGAGTTGTTAAAAGAGGTCATTGTATGAATCTTTATAGATCTCTAAAGTAGAGCTATTTTTATCAATCTCATATTCTACCATTCTTGTTATAACAAAATACTATAATACCTTGAAATAGGACGATATTCTTTGTGACTTGATTATCAAGCACACTTGCTGTTTTGCCTCCAATACATTAAAGGGGGAAACTTAATTAAAAGAGAGCCTTATTTCCATGTCAGCATCTGTGTCTTAGAATTGGGTTACTCAATATCCCGGGAGGTTGAGGGAAGTTGTAGGGAGAACCAAAGAGAATGGACATTATTGACAGTCACATGCTTTCCTTTAGATATACAAAAGGAGAGTGGGTACATATAGTGAGATATGCTTTCTCTGCTCTAATCCCCCTTCTATCCTAAACCAAGCCTTGCTTCATTTAACTTCGCCCCCATGTGACAATGAATCTGCCCTTCCGCTATGGGTACCTTCCACTCTCTTGTTCTGGAACTAAAGTTTTTGTTTTTATCAAAGGCTGTGGGTTCCTTGCCTATTTAAAGCTCAGCACAGCACATGCTGACCCCAGGAACAGTTTCACAGTGATTATGGTAAAACTGATTGGAGGTGAATACTGCCCCAAACCAGGCTTTAAGTAGCAAGAAATGCAAAAAGAAAATGTAGACTTCCTTCTTGGAGACACCAGTAAGTGATAAAGGATTTGCTGACTCCTGTGCTGTGCCCAGAGCCTTAGAATGTCACTGTCATGTCAGGATACCTGCATTCAAGTACCACTTGGGCTCTAGGTAACCCCCACCTTTAGTAACAGAGAGTGAGCGTGAAGCCTGAATATGTTCTGGTTGAGTGTCAGCGATGTCCATCATCATTCTCAATTTCAGAGGCCATCAGAGCATGTATACCTTGCAGAGTTCTTTATTGTATGGCTGGAGCTTATTAAAGGATACCTTGGAGAGTTACTTATTGTGGGGATAGAGTGTACTAAAGATGCTTTCAGAGTTCCTTAAGTGGGGATGGCGTGTAATAAAGGATACCTTATAGAGTTTCCTCGGTGAGGATAGAGCATACTAATTGTCAGTAAAGGATGTAAGTCCTAAGTGAATTGTCCAGTGACTGCAAAAACATACATTGTCACTCTGGGGTAATCTCTTGTGTTATACATAATTGCTGCGTTCTACATAAGGGACACAGGCATCTCATTACTAAAGGGTCTTAACCTGAGGTATCAGCTTCTTCCCATCCTGATGAATGGGAAGAATGGGTTCACCATGATAGTGGGGAGTGAGTTGACAGATAACTCCCCATGAAGTCAGTCAGAAATTCTGAGGACACTTGCTCAGAAGTAGGATGGACTGGAAGTCAAGCACACATGTATTTTTGTGGGGTGCAATTGAGGGGATGTATGTGTACTTATGGGGAACAGAAATTGACATTAGATGTCTTTCTTTATAGCTCTCCATGGTGGGTGTTTTTGTTTTTGTATTTTAATGATGTAATGTATGTCCCTGAACCTGGAGCTCACTGATTGACTGGTCTGAATGGACAGTTAGCCCCTGGCATCTTCATGCCTCTGCCTCCCAGTGTTGGCATTACAGGAATGTGTTTTCATGATTTGCTTTTTACATGAGTACAAGGAATCCAAATTTAGATTCTCATGCTTTACCCACTAAAACATCTCCCAACTGAATTATTTTTTTCTTCTTCCTTTCCTTCTCTTCCTTCCTTCCTTCCTTCCTTCCTTCCTTCCTTCCTTCCTTCCTTCCTTCCTTCCTTCCTTCCTTTCTTTCTTTCTGTCTGTCTTTCTTTCTTCCCTCCCTCCCTCCCTCCCTCCCTTCCTTCTTTCTTATTTTGAAAACACCTATCTCCTGCTCATCTTGGTAGGTGTCTCTAGATTAAGACTTCTCTAGGAGGGATGTGGTGACCCATGACAGCACTGAGATTACTGACTGTGCCACACACAAAGAATAGTTGCAAATTAACGTAATCTTCAGCTTTAAAGGGAATAGAGTGTACTCTGTAGATCTGTCACTTACAACTGTGTGCCTTTGCATAAGTGATTTAGTGTTGCTAGGTTTCTGTTTTCTGCTTTGTAAAACAGTATAATTATAATACTGTTTTATGAGGTTTTCCAGAGGATTTAATGTTATTAGCCTTTGGAAATTTGTAGGGGTTGCTGGCCTCTCTTACAATGTCTGTGACTTGGCACCACCTCCTTTGTTCAAAGGGGAATTGGATGGAGAGCTATGGACGAAGGCAAGGAGAATGAGAGAGGGAAGGAAAGAGGGAGGGAGGAGAGGAGGGAGGGAGGAAAATGTGGGGAGAGACAAGGAGAGTCGTACAAAAGAAGAGGGGGGTTCAGTTTGGCTCAGAATCGAAGATGCATGTGATCATGAGCCGAATTCACAGCAATGTGCACCAGGCTTCTGTGATTCTTGCATCCACCATAGACAGGAACATAGACCTTTTGGGCAAAATCAACTCAAGTTCAGGGAAAAAGTGTTGAAGTTTAAGAGGCAGAACCATTGCCTCTGATGCTCCTATGTTAGGCTGCATTGACTCTGCCATGGAAGGTGGGGGGCCAGGGCTGCCTCCCAGGCTAGGGAAGGAGGGAGAGATATCCCAGGACAAGATTCCTGAGTGGGGCATGGATGGTTCTAGACTGGGCTATTACTGTTACTCTGAGTTCATGGTAGGTTTCTGGCAGAGATTTTTCCCGTTTTATCTGAGGCTTATAAAAGTTAAACTACCTGTAACTACAAAGTTTGGCTATTACTGATCTCACCTTGTCTTTATTTGTTTTACATATGCACCTGTAACTGTGATTGATTGCTCCAGATTTGGCCCTGGGAACCCAGATTCTCTGCCAAACTGCTGTATGGAGCAAAACATTCCCTCCCAGACCACGGATCCTTTCAAAAAACCATCTGTTACCTTAGACATTTTCTACCACAAAGTGAATGTAGGGATTCACCAAGGAAAAGATGAACTAGAAAGACTTGATGTCTGCTTGGGAGCCCCACAAGCAGATCATCTGGTCAGTTCTAAGCAGAAATTCTACTCAAAGATAAGAAGGAGGCAAGGGCCATCCTCTCCAAGGACGTGGTTGGGGTTTTCATGTGTGCGATGACAGGACGCTCCTTTATTGGTGTTTTACTAACATTACAAACTGCCCACAGATGCTCCTCGTGTGATTTCTTAATTTTGTTGAGATGAAAGACTTATGGCCCAGATCGCCCTCTGGAGATACAGCACATCTTCAGCTGTTTCCCTGACTGGAACTTTCTTAAACATGTAGTGTGCTGAACTTCAGAATGAACAAAGAGGACATCCCTATCTGCAAAACAATGAGGGGAGGAAAAGGGAGTTTTTGCCCTGTTAGGCTCACGGCAGCCATTAAAGGATGCTCTAAAATGAGGTCTGGTTACACATACAATCCACTTCTTGACAGAGGTGGCTACATTAGCATCTGATATGGGGAGGGCTGGCTAAATCCTTCCCAGATAAATTCTGTATAAGGCCTTTTTTTCCCTTAAGATGTAAGTTTTCTAATTCTTATTTTTATAAAACTTCATATCAAACTTGCAAAATACTAATAAAAATTATGTTATTGGTGAAGTAGGATCATAGTTTGGAATGCCCTTATTCTCACACACTGCTCAGTCCTTAAGAACCTTCTATGATCTAGAACTCCTTAAGGCACTGCTCTGTAGGTTTTATTCTACATGGTGTATTACAAAGTATGAGAGGCATCATGGAGATCCTGGTAAGACTGTCCACAATACATGTTCCCAAAGCAGTTGCAAGGTCTGAGAGGGTATTATGATATGCTGAAAAGGAATATACATTAGCCAAGCCAGACCATGACATTCTGCTGTCTATGGATAATGAACTGCAGAAATGATCAAACCCTCTTAAACCTGTTTTTACTGAAATGCTTAATAAATTATGATAATTAGCATCCCTGTCACCAGTTAATACCAGATTTTCCTAGTAAACTTCCTACACAGTACAACCCACATTGACCCCCATGGAATCCAGTTTTCTCAATCTAAGGAACAATGATTTGAAAAGAATTACACCAGTCAGTTTAAAATGGGCATCATGAGTATGTGTAGAACTAGGAATATGCTGCTTAGATGTGGTGTGTCTTTAGTTATTTCTTGGAACATGAGCTGTACTTGTTGAAGTGTGTGTCTTGCTAAACTTAAGATGAAGGCCGGGTGGGCGGCGGTGGTGGTGCACTCCTTTAATCCCAGCACTCGGGAGGCAGAGTCAGGTGGATCTCTGTGACTTTGAGGCCAGCCTGGGCTACCAAGTGAGTTCCAGGAAGGGCACAAAGCTACACAGAGAAACCCTGTCTCGAAAAACCAAAAACAAAAACAAAACTTCAGATGAAGAGAGCAGCTTCTCCAGGTCCAAATAACATAAGCAAGAGTTGTCATCTCAAGGGTTCTAGATTAGCCACAGCATCCAGACATACAGATGCACCACTCTAAGGCAGCAGTCCATGTTTACAAGGCTGACCGTGAAATCTTAAGGCCAAAGTTGTGGAAACTCTTTTGCTGCATCTAGGGAGAGTAGGAATGCATCACCACAGAACTTACCTGTAAACATTAGAACCTCATCATTTAAAACATAATAAGAGAGTAGAAACATGAGCGATGAAGCCCAGGCCTGCGTGCAGTTATATACAGTGGTTGTTATTAGAAATCCTCATCGATCTTTGAGTAAAGAGCCTGGAGGTAACACTGTTGGTGTCAGTGGTTTTGGTTTAACCATTGGAATTCCCTGAGGCTGAGGGGATTTAGCAAATGGGCACAACACACCTAGGATGACAACCACAGTGTGTGACTTGCTTTTTTCGGGTGGTAGGAAACCTTCCTTGGACTCTGCAACTGTGTACACCAAATGCCTTGGTAGTTAGAACTAATTCTTGCTAATTTGGAAGGTTGGTTACACTTAACTTGGATGTGAACTTAACTTCTGCCTCAATGGGATTTCGAACTCATGCAGCAATTTAACTAGTCATCTGTACCCAATACTATTTGTAAGCCCGTAATGAGGCCATAGTGCGAAACAATCTCACTGACCATTCCTCTGACATTCAGAGGTGTAGACAAGCTTTTTTGAAGGGTGTGTTTTTAGGGGTGAGTTATTTAAAGGGGGAGAAGCAGAAGAAATAATATCTCCTCTTCTCTTAAATCCCTGTTAGGATGACAATTTGGGGTACTAGGATGCTCTAAGACTGGGGTCAGTGGGAACAAAGGCTTTATTCAGTTAGTAGAAAAATGGGATACAAGGGGGTTCAATCACCCTAAGACTGATCTCATAGTGAGTGAGACATGAGACACAAGTTTTCTCCCTCATGCCTTGCGATTTCTGCATAACCTCACTTTGCTCATCACACCTATGAAGAGTGGCGAGCAGTTGGTTCAGCTGTGGCTCCCTTACCCAGTGTTTCTCTTTATGCCTGCCATGCAGTGGACTGTGAGGTCCTTCATGGTCGATCACTCTGCTCCATAGTCTGTTGCTGTAACTTCTTTCCTGCTCAGTCTTCAGTCCTAGCAAACAGTCAGTTCTTCTTGTTCCTAGATTCTGCATTCCCAGGTAGAGGCACCCACAGTCTTCTGCACACCTAAAACTTAACTTCAAGCAGAAATATCAATATGAATATACATATATAATATCTAACACACATGTATATTTTCCTTGGTCATGTCGTTTAATCTTTCTGAACTTCCTTTTTCTTCTTCGAGGGAGAGAGTGGTTCCAGTCCATCTCTAGTAACCTCAGACACATTCGTAATTGGAGAGCTGTCTTTGCTTCCTGGGCCATTGCCCGAAGATAAGCTGTTCTAGTCTTTTCTGCGGGTGAAATAATTAGTAAAGCATGGTTTATCTTCCCTTCTCTAGCTAAAGTAAGGAGCAAGGACAATAGACTAGGGAGAGGAAAAGGCCATTTCCCACAGCATGGAAAGCAAGAAGGATGCATGATTGAAGGAGGGGAGGTTAAAGTCTCATTTAAGGACAGGACCATGTCTTTGAGGACACATTTGGACAAGGATCCATTGATCTCCCCAGAGCTACCTTTACTGTGCTCCTCTGCCTGCCTACCTCTGCATCTCTCCATCTGTATATTCACGCTACACATCAGCATCTCTGGCCCTGTCCTCCAGTGGTTGAATTTTCTGGGAAGAATGAATGAGTTATAAGGCTCCAGGGCAGATCCATCGGGGGTTCATTTTTCCAGTGTCATATCTAGACTGAAACCCTTCTGGCCAGATGTTCAGAGTAACCCGGATCCTTCCCCCTTTCCTCTATTAGTAAGTTCTTTCCCAGACAGGTGTCTGGTATGAGCCAAGGAATATGTGGGAACATAGGCAGCACAGTCTACCCTGGTGTGGCGCATGCTTTCACTAAAGGTTCAGCAGAGAGGAAGAATGAGCAGGAGGAGAGAAAGGGAGGAGGAATGCTGCCCCTCCCCTCCAGCGGGGGGACTTTAGAAACTATAGAGTTCTAAGGTAGGAGGACCACTCTGTGAAAGGACTGTCTTGGACCCAAGATGGCCACATGGCCTTGTTGATAGCCATGTTGTGAAGAATTGGAGAAGAAACCAAAGGGACAGTCCCGTCCATGAGGAATGGACGAAGTAAAGCACAGTAAAGCTTGGGAAGCTGGATGAGTTTTTTTTTCCTTTCCTGGTAGAAGCTGGGGCTCACTCCCTTCATCTTTCTCCAACTTCCCTTTTGAGTCTGGAGAGACAAAAAACGCACCCTGAATTTATGCCAAGCGAGAATTGGCAGCTCTTTAAAAATGGACGGCGGGGTCATCGTCTAGTGTTTGAATGTGAACTGTTTCAGAGAGCAGCAGCCTGTGTCAGGAATGAGATTGGTCTGAGCAGGGCCCCAGGAAAGCTCCGTGCTCCGCCGGGGAGATGAGAACATTTTCTTTCTTTTGCCTTTTAAATGAAATTCCGTCTGCCCTCCTCCCTGCACCTGCTCAGCCCTCTCGCTGAGAGTAGTGCAGACATTTAACCATCCTGGGAAAAGACAGGATCCTTTTCATTAACTTTACCCTGATTGAAGTCCCCAGAGCTGGGGTGGATTTCATTTTCCTCTTCTCATTCTCTGTCTATCATGGATGCTCCCCACACAGCGAGGCCGTCATGGGCATTGAACTGCTCCCCAGCGGCTCCAAATGGACACAGGGCCACGGCGGGAAGGGGTAGTGGGGAAAAGCCGTGGGTCTGTATTTTATTTTTCTTTTGTTTTAAAATACTATTAATAATATTTATTATCGTTATTGCTATTAGTGTATCTGCGTGTGTCTCTGTGTGTGTTTGCTTGTGTATGTGTGTGTGCCTCTGTGTGTCTGTGTGTGCCTGCATGTGCATGCCTGTGTGTGTGTGTGTGTGCACGTCTCTCAGATGTCAGTTCTTTCATTCCACAGTGAGTTCTGAGGGCTCGACTCAGGCTGGCAGGCTTTCACAGCAAACACTTTGGCCCTGAGCCGTCTCTCCAGCCCCTAACTCTGTGTACATCTTACCTTTCATTCAGTTTCAACGGAATCACTGGGAGTTTCTGTCTCATCCTTAGACACCAGCAGCCAGTCCTGTGTGGGCAGTGTGGTTCTATTGGATAGCAGACAGACACGAGCAGACATCTGTGCACAGGGGCCGAGGGTTAGGAGACACACTCAGAGCTGTCTACTTAATAATGTCACTGTCAGCTCTTTCTTCCCCCTAAAAATAAGACTCCTTTTTTGTTTGTTTTAATGGAAAACTATGTTGCCTAGTGAAACTGCATTCAACAATGGAGAGAGGTGGAACCACTCTGGATTAGGAAGGAAGGGGGACAGACACAGAAACACCTTCCTCTTTATTGCATTCCTTTATTCCAGAAGAGGTGGCTTCTGAGCTCACTGGGGGAGCAATACCCCCTGTCCCTCCCAGAATCTTCCAACTGCTTGAATCAGTCTCAACATTAAGATTAAAACTCTTCTAGGAATCCAGGTTTAGATAGTCTGTAACTCTGAAACACAAGAGGACTTTTTCTGTCCCTGTAATTCTAATTGACACCCAAGCAGCACACTTTAAGTGTCTGATGATCGGCCCTGTTTCCTTTAAAAATGCAGAATGGGTATCTACTTTGGGGAGTATTCATAACATGAGTCTATGCTCTGCCTAAAATTTCCCGTGTTTGGTTATAACATAGTTAGGACTTGAGAGCCTGGAAGACAATTACGGTGTGAAGACACGTACAAGCTTCCATATACTGTTCTTTCCGGGCTCAGTGTTCGGAGGGGCCACCATGCTTTCTTTTGGTTGTTTCCAGGCCAGATAGCATTTGCCATGCACACTACACTGTGAGGGAATTACTTGGCATCTCCAAGGAAAAGGAATTGAGACATTGAAGCTCTACTTAAACTCCACACCGTTCCTGACATCACATCCCTGCATCCTCCTACTCAGCAGAGATAGACACCATGTCTCAACTCACTGGACCATTGAACATTCACCATTACAGAGGCAGAAAAACAAGAACCCTCTCCCTGGGGTGAATCCGTTTGCTGTTAGCCCCTTTCCTTGCATGTTACATATCCTTACATTTAACCTGTGACTTCAACACTGAGGTATAAGCCAGTATTCTGTCCTATAGCCGAGAACAGATAGAAAAAGAGCTTGTTCCTGTCATGAGAGTGCATCAATTCATTGTAGCATTGCTATGCTCCTCATGCAGAAAACGTACTGAGTGCTGAGTACTGTGTCCTTTTGTCAGCTTGGAGAATATCCTCAGCTGTCCCTCACACTTCTCCACACCCAGCAACTGAATGACTCTTGTCCTCACCTCAAGGTTGACAATCTCTCCCACTTTTCTTTCGAGTCATATGTTCAATAGGTAATTTAGTGACTAACTATGTGTTCAGTCCCCTCCTAACACATTGCAAAGTGCAGGATTTACATAAAATATTGTTCTACTCGTGTCTTGTTGGGCATGTTGTTGTTGGTTTAAAATAATATATGCAGCAACACAAAATAGAAATTGAGGGAGTTAAGAACTAAACTGCACACATCTGATTCTATTCTGAGAGAAGAGAAGAGAGAATTAAGACTTCTGGCAGGGGGTACATTATAACTTTGTTGAGAACCAAAGGAGACATAACAAACCATAATCAAGCCTGCTGGATTTCTATACAAATGGATTTGCTCAGTTCTCAGTCCTCTGCCATGGATGTGAAGAAATGATACACATTTGAAGATGTTGTGAATACACTTGTAATTTACCCTCACTGTCAGCATTTCAGAGCTAAGAGGTAGATGTTTTAGTCCCCTGTTTCTGCTCTCGTGGTGAGCCCAACAGATAGGTGGGTATTTCTTGACTGAAGCTGAAGGGCCTGGAACATTTCTGAGATGACTCTTCGGTGCTGATGCTTGTGTGGTGACTGATGTGCTGATGCATGTCAGTGGCTTCATAGCTGTATGAAGTCTGTGTGTCACCTCTGCATTCGCCTGATTCAGTTAAAGGCTTATGCTGTATTGATAAGTCTTGAAGAGTAGATGCTCATTACCGAGAAATGAGAGTGTCTTAGCGAAAGGGCTTGTTAAGGGTCATTGATCAGGACATAAGTAGGATGTTACTGCATGGAGCTCTTTTGGTTAATATTCTGATACTTGGCCTTTTTCCTATGCCCACCTCAACTCTACAGAAGGTCTCCAATCTGTTGAAATTCACATGCACATACACACGCTATAGGAGACAAAGCTTGGTCATTGGGAAAATATAGTTAACATAGTTTAAACCCAAAATACATGTAGTTCCAAGTAACACCTAGAAAATATTGCTTAACTTTAATCACTTTTCTCATGGATGGCATGTAGGTACTTTCCATGTCAGGATTTGTGGGGATTAGAAAGAGGAACAAATTGAAACAAAGTATAATATATAAAGTATATATAAAGCATCAATCATCAGCGTGCCGGGACTGGAGTGATTCTCAGTGTACTATAATCCCCTCCCTGCTCCCTGAAGGAGGCTGGGACTTGCACTGATGGATGCAGATGGAGGGGGATATTGGGATTAGCAAGTCCCTTACCCTGCCTTCATTCTTCAAACTGCTCCCACTGAAGCAAGCCCCTTCTCCTCCTGCCTTCTTCATTTGGAGGATCAGCTCAAATTCCATCTGTTTCACCAACCCCGCTCCCAGCCTTCTTCCCATTTTTCCAAAGCCTGAGACATGGACTCCGCCACTTCTGCTGATGATCGCTTGTGTGAGCATTTTCTAGACAGGATGCTCTCTGAAGGCAAGGACTGAGTCTTCCATTGTGCCTGAGCTCCGTGCCTGGGCCCGTGGCCTCATAGGGAGCTGCCTGATTGTTTCCTTACAACTAAGAGGGGCCAAGCTGGCTTCTTCCCTGGATGGGAACTCCATCCCACTGGCTGGGCAACCCCAAGGCTGAGCAGAATGTGCTGCTCTAGCCCAAATCCCACTGTGGCTCACATGTGGTAGAGTGATTAGGGGTTCTAGAAAACCCTCTTCAGCTCTGTCCCATGGAAGACCCCAGAGCCCCGCAGGGCTCCTTCTGTTCCCTGAACCAAACAGAATATTGTGAGAGAAAAAACGTGAACTCATAGAATTTTCCCCAAATACTCTCTAGGCCTGCATTGGCCATCATACTCCTTGACTTAAAACAGGCACTTTCCCTTTCCCTTGTTACCCCACCCTTTTCCAGCACTTATCAACGGCCAGAGTGGGTCTCTCTCATTAATTAACGTGATGTTGTCATTGAGGGGTTTCCACCCCCAGAAAAGAGGAAAAAGTACTGAAAACCACACCCTAATCCTACAATATCAATTAAACAAAGGTGTGTGTGTGTGTGTGTGTGTGTGTGTGTGTGTGTAACACACACTCGGAATTTAATTTTATTCTCCAATTCTGTGTATAATTGTTTGAAGCATAAGCTATGAACACTTAGATAGAATATAAAATCACATGCAACATACAATAAAGGCAAACCGAACCATGTTGGTGGGAAGAGTCAAGAGTCAGTTTCTCTGACTTGTGTTTAAGAGGAAGAATGAGAAGAAAAGGCCATGTTAGAAGAGCAGTGCCTGCTATATGAAATTATAACTGCTAATTGGGTTTATCATGGAATACTTTGAAGTTAGAGAATTTCTCCTTAAAGTAATTGATGTATCTGTGGACAAACGTTATATCTCACAATTTCAGTGAGCCAGTGACCCTCAACCATAGCCTTTGCTCCCTGACTTAAGCCCCTTTGAATAAGTGGTAGCACACAAGAAGGCAACATGACGATGGGGAGGCAGTCAGAGAGGTTGTGGACACATCGTGGAAGCTCAGAGTGTCTGGGTTCCAAACATTTTGTGACTGAAGTACCAATCTGGGCTATGGTAGTTGCAGGCTGGTTGTCTTAGGGATGCTGTGTGCAAACTTTGAGAAGCATTACTAAGAAAAACTTCTTTGTTCTTTTCAGCTCCTCACAGCCAGTGACCTTGCAGCCAGTGACCTCAAAGGATTTCAGACACAGGTGAGTCTCTGTCCGGGTTTGATGTGGTTTGAAAGTGGTGTGATCTGCAGTTAGGTTGTGAGTAAATGAAATTGATGCAAGGACCAAAGCTTCCCGGGGGGACCTCCTGCTTCTCTGACTTCAGGTACCAAAGAGAGACCTGGTACTTGTCTCTGGAGCTCTTCTCTTATCTCACCTTTGACAAAATGATTGCTTTCTACTCTGACTTTCTTAGTGTGCTATAGTGAAAAGCAAAACAAAATGCATTTAGATCAAGATGCTTAGAATATTGAATTAACACAGGGTTCCATTGAAGGAAACAGTGGAATTAGGCTGGAGTTCTACCTCCTCTCTCTCTTTTTCTCTTTCTCTGGACTGTATGTTTCTATTATATTTGTATGCCTATGTATAATACCTTGTTATGGTCTTATGGCTGGGCTAATCTAGGCTCCTGCAAAGGCACACAGATGAGTTATGGCTGATAGTGGTTGGGGAACATGTCATATTTCTCTAGCTAGAGTGCTGCTTGAAGATCACTATTAGAAATGGCAAGGGGGACCAGGCAAAATCTCTCTGGGAACCAGGTGTGGCGGTACAACCCTTTAATCCCATCATTTGGGAGGCAGAGGTAGATGGATCTCTGTGAGTTGGAGGCCAGCCTGGTCTACATAGCAAGCTCCAGGCCAGCCAGAACTACATAGAGACCCTTTCTCAAGGAAGGAGGTGTTCTGGGTAACCTACTTAGCAGGGGTGAAAATGTAAAATCATTCTCTCTGTCTCTGGAAGAGGAGTTCCTATGTAGATGTACACATATATACAGATGAGACATAGATACCTCACCTTCTCCCACAGATTCCAGCAGAGGCCCAGGATCAACAAAAAGAAAGACACATTCAAGAATGATGCCTGTGGTGCTCAGTCCCTGGTCCCTTTTCATAGGAAACTTTCTATCATCCCAACTCACTCTTGGTTTTCGAATCCCATAGTGCTGGCCTTTGTAGCAAAGGACATCATTGCTGGTGGCAGAGGACATCACACTGAACTTGTGGGTGTGGAACAATCAACTTTCTAACAGAGTTCCTTGTATTCTGGAATGTTTCCATCTTTAAACCACTTGCATGTGGTGCCCTCACGATACTTTTTTTGTGGGTTACACTACTTTCTTTTGTGGATTATGACCTCTAGGCACCCTTTTATTGCCAGGGCATCTGAGAACCCAGATTCTGATATAAAATAGTCCCATGTCACACAGAATAGAAACAGGGACAGAGAGTAGGCAGAGAGAACTGAAGGAGGAGAATTGACAAATTGAGGGATCCCTAGTGAACGTCCAGAGCAGATCTGAAAGCCAGCACTGCTGGGGCAGGCCTTTGACCACAGCACTTGGGAAGCAAGGGCAGGTGGGTATATGTAAGCTAGAGGCCCACCTGGTCTACAAAGTGAGGTCTAGGACAGCTGCGACTGTGTAATAGAGAAGCCTTGCCTCATGAATCTTAAAAAAAAAAAAATGAAGAAGAAAGAAAGAAAGAGAGAAAGAGAGAAAGAAAGAAAGGAAGGAAGGAAGGAAGGAAGGAAGGAAGGAAGGAAGGAAGGAAGGAAGGAAGGGGGAGAGGGAGAGGGAGAGGGAGAGGGAGAGGGAGAGGGAGAGGGAGAGGGAGAGGAAAGGAAGGAAGGAAGGAAGGAAGGAAGGAAGGAAGGAAGGAAGGAAGGAAGGAAGGAAGGAAGGAAGGAAGAACAGACCTGAATACCATTTGGGTTGTTTCTGTCTCAGTCTATTGTAGATGACCCATAGGGCTCTTTTGCCAGGCATTGAAAACCAACAAGAAACTGAATGCTGTTCACATTTGCAAATAAACTTCCAGTGGATCTGAGAGAATGTGAAAGAAAAGCAAAAAACAATCACCATTGAGCCATTTCCCACTCACCTCCATTATCTCTCTCAAGCAGTGACATCTCAGCTAAAGGTTTCATTTCACTTTAAATTCAACTTTTAAATGATGTGTTTTTTTAATTAAAATATAATTATATCATGTCCACTTCCCTTTCCTCTATCCAATCATTCCCATGTACCTGTCCCACATTTCACTCTCTAATTCATGACTTGTTTCTTTAATTTTTATATACATACATACATACATACATACATACATACATACATAAACACATCTTGGTAACATGATCGTATTCTTTCCATGATTATATGTATATGTGTGTATACATATGTATCCTAAATATACAAATTCAGCCTGCTCAGTCTGTGTAGTGTTACCTGTCAGCTCAGCAGGGCTGAGCACTTGGTATTGGGTAACCCATTTAGGCGCTCTTCCCTCAGGACAACTATTTCTCCTGCTCCCAGCATTCCACACTTGCCTGTTATTCCTTTGGAGTGGGTAGAAAGCCTTTCCTGGAGGGGATGTTTTGTTTCCCCCAAAGGAAGATAGTGCACAATGAGTTTCTGGAAGGCCTGTGTGTGAGAGAGCATGGGTGTGTGTGTTGTGTCAGTGTGTGTGTGAGTAAATGATCATGAGTGTGGCAATGATTGCATGTAGGTGTGTTTGGGGCATGGCGTGTTTCTGACATGATCCAACGCTTCCCGCAATTATTTAGATATTGTTGGATACTAGATTTAAACTGAGCGAGAAAATGAAGGCAGAGGTAGGCTCATTTGAGGCTGGTCTACTGCCTTGGAAGGCAGGATCCTAGAAAGGCACTCTCCAAGCAACCCTGCCCATCCACACAGCCTCCGGTGCAGATGGCTTGCTCCCCTGCTTGTTCTCCCCCACATCATTCCATTTTTATGTCATCCCCTAAGACTGCAAGCATATTGTTTGACTACACAGGATGCCATTCTTGAGGCCAGGAAGTTATGTGATTCCCATGGGCAGCCTGCTAGGCTAAGATCAAAGTTAACTTTCCAGTGTTAGTCTTGAATCCAAAGGGCAGGGGTGTGTTTCAAGTCAACACCAGCCTTTGGGAATTTTCCCAAATAGAAGCTGAAAGCAGGCTCCATGCAATAATCCATGGATGTTTTCACTTCCAGGAACTTTCACTGAATGTTGGGTGAAACCCAGGAGGACCCCTTGCTGGGAGAGCTGATTAGCTTCTCTGCAGTCCACACGTTCCTTGAACATGGACTGGGTTAGTCCTTTCCTTTATGCCTGTTCCTGATGCATCCTCCTAAAACATTGTCCTGATCCCCTCACTAAGTTTAATGACTTGAGAATGGCGAGAGGTGACTCTACTGGACTGGACCATTCTGTCTGTATCCGTTCTTCTCTCTGCATTCGGGTAAAGCAGAGAAGGATAAGGAACCAAATTCTCCCCTTTGCTTTGATTTCCGAATATACCTTGTTCCATCTTGGACTGACTTTTCAGGTAGTGCCTGGGTATCTAAGTTACTATATATTGCAGATGGGTAGTCTTTACCAAAGGAGTGAATTTGGCCTCAACACCATAGTTTGAATTGTCTGTTAGAGTGAGGTCTAGGGCTGGCAGGCATGCCATCTCATGGAGTTTTCAAAGCATAGATGAAAAAGCCTCTGGAATTCACACCTGAACCACACCGACTTTTCCCATTCTTGACTTTTGAAGCAGCTGGCACGCTTGAAGACTGCCATCTCTAGTCTCCAGTAATCGGAAATGAGGACACACATTTCTCTATCTGAGACCAATGTTCTCCATCCCTGAGAGAAATAAGATTTGTCTTCTAATTCTCTAGTGAAAGCCCAATAAATATGAGCTCTGATCTCTTTTTTCTTTCCTTTTCCCTTAATACAAAAGCTATAAAGTAAGAATTTGGAATGCACAGAGAAACAAACAAGCCTCCTGGTTTTCTCCCACAGAAACATAAATGATGGCCTCTGGGGCTCTCTTTTCCTCTTTCATCTACACAGTCTTGTATAGCTATTGGAATTTCCATTGTTACACGTTACATTTATGCTCTTACTTTCTGTTTTCTTTGCACGCTTTCCATGCCACTGGAAAGTCATGTAGCAGCTGGTTATTCCTGCATTTGTTGCAAGTCCTTTTCTCTGTCTACCAGCCCATCCTCAGGAGGAATTCCATCCCTTGGAGGCTGAGATCTCCAAGGAGCAATCTAAAGCAGATGCTAGGACAAAGTCCTCTCATCTAGGACACAAACAGCATACAGTTCTTTGCTTTGTTTCTAGTATATTTGCTACCAAGATGTGACAGTTGATTAGGCTTTGTAGACAAAGCCCACAATCTTGTGCACATGCTCGGGAGGACCCAGGTGGGAATATAGTAGAGAGATCATTATAGTGAGGGGAACAAATTAGGTACCAGCTCTTCAAGTCCAACTATAGTGTTGGGGGAACATGACTTTAGAGACAAGCACTGCTTACAGAGGAAAGACTGCAAGTCTTGGTCCTTGCCTACTGTAAACTCTCCATCGTCACAAGGGGAGTTCCTTCCTTTAGGGAGAATGGGGCAGTACTTTAAGGATCAGACGAGTATATGAGCAACATATGAACTGTCATTTATAATGCATTTCTAAAATGTTAACTGCTATTGTGGTCAAGGACACACAGGGACAGATATGAGACATACAGGAAAACATTTTAGCATGGAGAATATAGGAATTATTGTTACCTATTTGCCACATGCATTGAATAAGCAACCCTATAAGGTTTTGTGTAGGGCTCTTTTTGGCATACAAAGCATCCCCCTCCTCTCTAAATTTTAGAATGTCCTGCCAAAAATATCATCTTTATGACACTGAGAAACACATCGAATGACTTTGATGCTTATTTTTTCTTATAAAAAGAAAAAGGTCTTACTGTGTATATGAATTTCATTAGGGTCGAATAAGACAATCCACAAGAAAGCCACCAATAGCAAGCCTGTGTAAACAATGGGTCTGGGTAGTTCTTCCCTTGAAGAAGTAGAGATTAAATTAATTGAAAATGCAGACGAAGAACAGAGAATACCATTATAGAATGAACTTGAAAGTTTTCCAAGTAGAGGTGTCACCTGGGCTAGAAGAGGGGAGAAGAATTATGAAGTGGTAACCTTATTCCAGGGCAGGTGAAGCCTACATGAAGCTTAAGCCAGAGTGAAAATGCTTGGACTGTATTCTGGAGATGTGGAAGTAGTTTGACTTTTCTGCCTGCTTTGAAAGGGACCATGGTAAATAAATTAAAAAAAAAAAAAAAAACTTGGGAATTGAGTTAGAGCCAATTTTCAGGTCTTCGAAATCTGAAGAAATGGTTGGACTTTAAAAATTAACTATTTTGAAGTTTTCAAATGTAATATCTATACTATATCATATTATATATGTGTGTTACATTATGGATATATATATATATTCATAAAGGTGATATTTTTGGCACAGCATTCTAAAATCTAGAACTGTTACAGCTAGGGGAGGGGGATGCTTTTGTACGCCAAAGGGGCATCACACAAAGATATTATATGGATGCTTGTTGAATTAGATGGCAATTAGGTAACAGAAATTAATATGTAATTCACACTAAAATGTTTTCTTATGTCTCAGATCTTCATACACACTGACATACACACACACACACACACACACACACACACACACACACACACACACAAACACTGATATGCTACAATGAAGGCCCTTATTGTATCATTGATGACTTCTGTAGTTCATATACCCTTTTCTTCCATTTTAAACTATTAATAGTTGAACATCCATTGACAAAGTCACTGCTAGTAACTCTCCAGAGCTGAGATAAACTCACTGCCACACACCACTGGGTCAGCTCCAGTAATCAGTGCTTGTTCTCCAGTCTTATCTCTTCTATATCCTCGTTTACTTTGTCTAATTATGGGGGTTATTTTCAATCAAACCTCAATCATTTCATGTTACTTATAAAATGAAGTTTCAATGTCTCAAAATAATATGGGCACTAAAAACAATCATAAGCCATTGTCACTTATCAAAACTAATGCTAATTCCTTAGTATTTTCTAATATCTAGTCCGTATTTAGATGTCTCTGCGCATAGCCACACTATTTCATAGTTTATTTGTTACAGTCAGAACCAAATCACCACTAGCTGACTTGACCATGGATGGATGCCAGCTGTCCATAAATTCAGTATCAACAGATATAAACATTAAGATGTAGCTCCGGGAGTTCCAGAGAATCCAGCTCCCACTGACCTCAAGCAAAATATGTTAGTATGTGTTCATACTGCCTTTGCTTGTATATTTGTATGCCAATTACTTATTTAAGCCAAATGTACTATAGGTTACCAACAATTCTGTGAACATTGAATGTATCATCTCATTTAATTATTACAATAATATGTGGGATCGGTAATTATTTTATCCCCATTCATAAGCACACAGGTGAAGACACAGGTGTGATGATCATGAGGCTTATGTCAAAGGTGGTATTTGAACCCAGGTAACCATGTATGCTATCCACCTTAATTTAGATGTTTTAATTTCATTTCTGTTGTTCTGATAAAATACTTTGACTAAAAGCAATGTAGGGGACAAAACAGTTTATTTCAGGTTACAGGCTATGGTCCATCAATGAGGGAAATCAGGGTGGAAATTCAAACAGGAACTTGCACACAGGCTTACTTGCTATTCCACACAACATTTCCTTTTCCCGAGGAATTCACTTGATAATCAAATATGTGCCAGAGAAACCCTGATGGATGCAGCTTTCTTTCTGGCTCACGAGACCATGCTCACATAGATTTCTTACATAACTCATGATCACCTGCCCAGGGAGTGCAGTATCCCACAGTAGGCTGTCCCCTCCTACATTATTAACCATCAATACTGTCCCCCACAGACAAGTCCACAGTCCAGTCTGGTCTGGAAAATCCCTTAATTGAGACTTCTTTCTTGGGTGGCCCAAGGCTACGTCAAGATGATGGTAATAATTAAGATAGGCATGATTTCCATGGCTAAGTTAATTCAAAACTAGGCTGACCATGGATAAGATGTACATGTGCAGCTCCACCTTCATTTCTGTCAATCATACCAAAGTTTTTTAGTCAAATTCTAAGAAAAAAGTTTTCCTATACCTCAGAGTCATAGAAAGACCACTACAAGGCATGGTGAATTCTTCCATTTTGGAAAAGAATTTCTGCTTTTCTAATTGCCTTTCTTTCCCAAACTCCCGAAGGGATGGTCATTTATTTGTTTGCTGCCTCTCTACAGTGAAGGGCACTGAGGCGAGGTAGAGGAAGGCAATGCATACAGCCATGGAGAGACATGTTGGCTTATTCTCATGGTGGGAGGGGAATCATCACGAAGCCAGATAGTACATAAGAAAGTTCCGTTAACGCTGCTGCCTGCTCCCCCTGCTCCCACCACACACATTAAAACTGAGAGATCTCTCAGCACAGATAGGAATTTTTATGAGGGCATCTCATGGAGAACACAAAAGTCCAGGCTGAGCTGGAATAGTTGGACTTGCATTGTTCTAGATGGGTCTAGACATAAGTCTTTTCAGAAGCTCTCTGGGTAATAAGTCGGGATCCCTGTTTTTTGGCTGATGATTTCAATAAAGACTTCAAGAGAGAGGTGTGAAGAGTCCTATCTAAATAGACTCTTGTGCCAGGAACATGGCATGGACTTAATTTGCCCTCTGAAGTCTACCTCTCCTAGCAACCTTGTTAGCTGATGTCTTAGTCCACCACCTCCCAGGTGGAGGGAGTTTGGTGAAGCATGGATTCTATGCAACCCATCCCCACATTCATCTCCTGCTGTTTTCCCCCTACAACTGAAATTTGCCCAGGATTGTTGACTAACCAGTAATAGTGTTTGAGTTTACAGTCTTTCTGGATATAACAGTATCCAAATAGTTCATCTTTATTACACTACCCCAAGGAGGAAATGCATGAGTGTGGTGGTCTGCTTTATCCCTTGCCTGCTGCAGCAAGGTGTATCTGTGACTCCTCCTGTCTACAGTGGTTGCTTTGGAAACATTTGGCTTTGTTCTCAAGGCCTTTCATCTGGCTGGTTGTATATCATCTCAGTTCTGATGTCATGCTCTCAGGAGACTCAGGAGGTCTTTCAGAGCATGAGGTGCACACTAAAGTAACCTGTCCAGTGTCTGCTATTAGTCCACGTGACTAAGAGCTAACAGCTAAGGGTTTAGAAACATTTACAGCAATCCAGTATTTCTGTGGCATCTAAGAACTGGAGGGTTTTATTAGTAATATATTTTTCTAACATTTTACAATATCCGTAGCAAAATGATGGTTAGCAGGGAAATCAAGAACTTCACTATAAATCATTGGGTGACTCTGTTCTGATTTGTACTGTCATTATTTCCTACTTTCTAGGGGAGGAGAGCATTTGGATGGAGTCTTTTTATTCAGTTATTCTGTGAGCATATAGTTACATGTTTGTTTTGTGAATACTGTTACCCCTCTGGAGGAAACCACCACCTGGAGAGGTATCACTCTTGACACCCTTAGAGCAGCTAGACAAAACAGGGCCATCATTCCCTGTGATTTCAAAGGCAGCCACCAGTTTAATATTGTCTTAACAAATATGGATACCTGTGATTATAACAGACCATCTAACAAAACATATTTGTCCACATGCAAATATATATGTTGTATGAAATCACTGATGAACATAACTATTTATCATATGTGAAACCATGAGTTTCATGCTATAGGCATATACTTTTTGCCCTGCTAGACAATTTTTTTTTTTAGTATTTTTTTAAAACAGCATTGGCATTTGGTTCTGGAGAGAAAACTTCTCCAGGTGTTTTCCAGAGAGCCTGGCATTTCAAGGGGGATATTCTGAAGGCTTAATAAGTTCTCTTGGGATACTAAATCTCTTTAGACTTCAGTGGGTATTTTGTTTCTGACTTCCAAGATGTTTTGACCATCTGAGAGGCATGTGCAGGTGGACCCAACTTAAAACAAACCAAATGTTGAACAGTTCACCCCCAGGAAAATGGATAAACAACAGGTAGAGGATGAAAGGAGGAAGGGATTATTCATACACAGAGATATTTTTCCACTCTATCAATGGAATCAATGTAGTCAATCTCTGCTAGGATATCCAAATATAAGGTAGGCTTCCAACAGCTGATTTAAATCCAACTGATTAGAATAGAAAGAAAACAGAGTGAGGGATTAACAATGGGGTCTGACTGTGAATGGTACCTTCTGCTCTTTTAACTGGAGTTTTCTCTTCTCTCAAACAAAAACAGAAACAGAAACCCTTAGCAACAAGAAGGAAAGATGAGATAACTCCTGTAATCCCTCGAGACACCCAAGGTTTAATTATCCTGTGACTCCTTCCCCTGACCTTGTGTTGTTAGTTTCTATGGTCTTGTCTTTCTCTTCCTTCCTTATGCAGGCTAAGAAGAGCCTACATGGGAACTTTTGAAATTCTCTCCTCGTGCTTCTGACTTGAAGCCTGTGCATCTCCAACATCGGTGCTCACTGGAGCATTTCTCTGTGTGAATGTTTACCTGGCTTTCCTCCATGTTGCAAGGTTTGGGAATGAGTACCATGGAGCAAAGGCAGATTGCCCATTAGTGCTCTGAGAGCTACTGCCAGAATTTCTTCAGCAGGATTGTTCCAAACCTGCCTCATGAGGAAGGGTTACCTCTCCAGCCAATGAATGACTTGTTTCTACAGTTTATTCTCCTTCTACTGCCTAGCTTCCACTTCTACCTTCTTATCCTTCCCCCTCTCTTCTACCAAACCAAAGCCCATTTGAGAGGTGTCAGACCCCAGGAGATGAGTTGTTGTGGAGAAGCTTGCTTCTCTAGCCCTAAGGCATCCTTTGGCCATCTTGATGGTGAGCAGAGGCTATGTTCGTTCTACAAACTCTCCTGATAATGGTATCCCTCTTCCCTGAATTTCCAGTTATGAACATGATTTCCCTTGACATCTCTCAGTTTTCTTAAGGTTAGGTACCAGATCCTGGAGCGAGACCCTTGCTTCCATCTCAGCTCAAGCCAGTGGTACATATGCCAAAAGAAATGTAAGCAGTGCTGAGATGGGTAAGCACATTAGTAGTCAAAATCGGTGCTTATTAACTAACAGAGCAGAGTGTTCTCCCACCTTGCAGTTCCAGTGTGAAGGGCAAAGAGAACATTCCCAGTGCTTTATAAATTAGTAGTTAAGAAGGCCAATTATGGGTCTAAACTGGTATATTTGAGCCTAGGGGTGTGGCTCCCATAAATAATTCTCTCTTACTTTTATGAGACCAGAGACCTCTTCAGCAGAAGGAAACCTGTCCGATGCTGCTTAGGGTAAGATTCAACCATGTTAAGCATCTAGTAAGCACTCCATAAGTTCACTGCAATTCTTACTACCGTATAACTTTACATAATTAAAATTAGTCACGGGTACCTGATGTCAGAGTTAGAGTACAAAGTGCAATTTCCCAAGGTAATATGACCAGAGTATAGGGTGACCCGAAGGAAAAATAGCAACTATAGTTTCAAAACAAGCAAAGAGTAGTAGTGACCCCTCCAGCCTTTCCACCTGTCTCCTTGTGGTACTTGCCATCTGAAGTGAGCAGTGGCAAACACTGTGACCCCAGATAGAGTTCGACTGTTTTCCACAAAGATGGGCAGAGCTAATCGGCTCAGGAGAACCCCCACAAGGGCTTTCGCTATGACTCTTCTCCTTCTCCCCTAAGACACTTTCAAAGTTAACATTGCAGGTTTCTATTCACAGAAGAGAAATATTCTATAAAATATCAAAATTTAGCATAAACAATTGCATCAGGAGCCTCCCAACCACCAGAATATGGGCTGATTTTAATGACATTTCTAAACTTATTTCCATAAATTCATTTTGACCCCTGCCCCAAAGAATGATTGATAGCATGATTCATTGCCCAGTAATATCAGCAAGGAAGCGCACTAAAGAACATTGGGGTGGGTGCTGGTGAGAAGACCATGTTCGGGCCTAAAGGCCTTGTAGGAGTTTGTGTAATGACTTTGCCATTCCTCACCAATTTCTTATGTATCAAAATAAGACAAGAAATGTTTCAAGAGTACTTGGATTTAATGGGCCACATGACTGCAATGGTACCCACAAAAGAGACCGTGCTGACCACAGAACTCTTGTTTCTTCCAACTCAGTCCATCCATGATGTACCAACAGGGCAAATACCTCACAGACTACAAAGAGAGGTCTGTGTCTGCCAGCCTAATCAGCGCTGTGAGAAAACACAGCTGCCTGAGTTTGGCTCGCCTGCCCCTAATCCGGGGAGGAACAGAAATTCCAAAATGGGGACAGTGAACAAAAATCTGTGTGCTTCCAGCAAAACAATAAGATGTTCCAAAGTTATTTGTAGACCCTGTTCTACAAAGAGGGGCTGTTTGTGTAGCAAAGTTTAAACCAGATCCCCCACATGAAAATGTATGTGGACAAATTCTGGTATTTCTGTAATTCCATCTGTCTTGAGGGTTATACTGAAGATGTCCACTGTTGCTGGTCATATTTTTAGCTAATAATTCTTGGGAGCTTTCCTTTGCTTTCTTCTCTTTTGCTGTGGTTTCATAGCATCGCTTCAATTATCTCTGAACTGGGGACCCAAAGTACACAGCTTTCCATTAAATCAGTTGGATTCCACCACTTTGGACTTATTACATTATTGCTATCATGACATCTGTGAACAGCAGCCTAAGGCAGGGGTAGGGAAGAAGAAAGGGGAGGGTGTTGCAACAAGAAACCCTTGTGAGTCTCAGTCCGCTGATATTTCGAGAGGCAGCGGGCTTCATTCTTGATAACTCTAGCAGAAAAGAGCAATCAGCTAAACGAGAGCTGGACAAATTAAATGGCTGAGTATTATTTCAAAAGAGAGCTTGGACAGCATCAGAAATTCCCCATCAGCTGTAATAACGCCAATTACCTTGCCAGTTGCAGATTCCAGTGTGATGTGTTTAGTGCAATCAGGCACTCGTCTCTTGCTTGGGCCTGATGGGTTTTGTTTACTTTGAATGTACATTTGTAGAGAATCTTTTGCACCCAAAGGTTTTGAGCTCCCAATGTCCTTTTCTCTGTCCAGATTCACACACAGCTGGGAGAGATTATTTTTGAGATGGATGCTGAAGCATGCTGGACCCAGTGTTTCTTCTCTGTATATGATGCCTGGGATTTTAATATAACCGCACAGTGGGTTTGCCAGTACTTGGTAACTGTAGTAGTTTTCAGCAGTTCTCTCTATAGATTAACCAGCCATTTAATAAATACGCATTTCTGGTTAATAATGAGACTTCTTGGCATGTTGGTGCATTAGACAGATTAACATTAACCATGAACAAGCAATAGAAACATACAGCCCTAGAGTGGAGAACTGGCCAAGAGTTCATTAAGTTTTAAATATCAACAAATGGGGGTTCAGGGTGTTCATTGTCTCCCTTTAAGAATCACTTGTTGAATTGTCAGGCATACAAATCATTTCAAATATTGAAAGAAATCACAGGAGAGGATACCCACCCCTTCTCTACCCACTCTGCGTTTGAAAAGAGGAATAAGATTTGGACACTGTAGGAGCACTCATTTTCTATTTACATTTGGCTCCTTAGACTAATGGGTGGTTGCTCTAGCTTCTTTGGGGGGTGGGCTGTGATTCTCCATTTATACTCCCCCTTGAGGAAGGCACTAATCATGGGCATTAATGGAGTGCTTTGGGCTGACTGACAGCTCGAGTGGAAGCTGTGTCTGGGGCCATTGGGGATGCAGAGGAAAAGCTAAAGGCTGATGAGATTCCTCTTGTGCTCAACTGTCATCTGAAAGCCAGAATCTGGACAATGGGAACCATTATGGTTCCCGCTGCCTAGTGACAAGTGGACCTCGTGTCTTGTTGCTTGGTTTTACCTGCTTTTTCCCTCTTCAAGCTTATGAGAAAGGCCACGTTGCTTGGCCTAAGGAAGAAAGGGGTCAAAGACATACAGCCTTTCAACCAGTCTCATGGTTTTCAAGGCCCTCCAGCTCTTAGCCACTGCTGAGCACTCCCTGCTTACAAGCTCAAGATGGGGATCCATGTACATCTGAAACCTGATGAAGCTAGCATGGCAAGGTTCATGCAGTGTGCTTCAGGCAACTTGAAGTTCACTCATTCCAAAAGTGTGTGTGTGTGTGTGTGTGTGTCTGTGTGTGTGTGTCTCTGTGTGTGTGTCTATATGTATAGTTGCATATCCTCCACCAGGTTTATATCAGTCCATCAAGTGCAGACCCCATGGGGTGTGCGTGGCTGCCCTCTGAAGATTGGCCCCATGGCAGCCATACTGCCCCAGCCTCCTTTTGTTATCTTTAAGATCAATGAATGTTCTGAGTGGGCTGTCCTGGGAAACTTGGCCTGGTCGACACTCTAAGTGATCGCCTTTCCCCAGAGGCCTCGATCTAGAGTAACTTGTCATGCTGTGTGCTAGCAAATGCAGTCACCTGCACCAGGATCAGAATCTCCACAAAAATCCTACCAGGGTGACTTTAGAAAGGGGTTTCATTACCTGCATTTATGGAGCATCATAGTCAGGCGCTAAACATTTGTGGAAGATACAAAGCAATAAAAACATGTTATATTTATGTTGCAATTTGTAATGTGTTCTTGTGCATAGAGAGGAACAGAAATGTGAAGCAGGCAAGGATAATGGACTCTGAGATATAGAAAGCAGAGATGAAGGCAGAACAGGGAACTTTTCTCAAAATCCTAAGTGATAAGGTCACAGAAGAGGACCCTCAGCCTCTCAGACCCTCTCTCCCTCTGCTCTTGATTCTCTGACTCCTAAGACAATAGGGCATTTAATATGGTGTCCCAGCCCCCTCTATACTTTTCTTTTAATGCGTACAATAAATTTAAAGGTGCTGCTAAATCAATTCCTCTACAAAGGAAAACTGGTACCAGCAGGACCTGGTGAGAGAGACAGATTTCCATTTTAAATAGAAAGTTTTCCCCAAGGCAAACTGAACTCACTGGCACCAAGCACCATCTTTAGGGAAGGCAAGGTGCATAGTCAGAATAGGTTGACTGAGGAGGGGCATCAACCCAGCTTCCCTATTTCCTAGCTTTATGATACCTTCATGTTGGATAACCTGTCTGAGCCTCAGTTTTTGTGGAACACAATGCTCTCTTAATACACACAAATGTCCAACCTCTCCAGTTTGGCATTTGCCCAGGCTGGACAAAATGGGGCCTGAAAGATTATTTCTTCTTCTTCTTCTTCTTCTTCTTCTTCTTCTTCTTCTTCTTCTTCTTCTTCTTCTTCTTCTTCTTCTTCTTCTTCTTCTTCTTCTTCTTCTTCTCCTTCTCCTCCTCCTCCTCCTCCTCCTCCTCCTCCTCCTCCTCCTCCTCTTCCTCCTCCTCCTCCTCCTCCTCCTCCTCCTCCTCCTCCTCCTCCTCCGTAGCTGTAGGATGTTGCTTCTGTCTCCCCATTTGACACATGCCATGTTAGTTACTTTTCTCCTTGCTTGACGAATACGTGGCAAAAGCAGCTCCAGGGAAGAGATGTCTGTTTTGGTTCAGTTGGAGGGCAGAGTCCACCACGGTGCTGATAGCATGAGAGAGGAGCCTTAGAGAACCGGTGGCCAGAGTATGGAGAAATGAGTGCTCATGTTCAGCTCTCTGTTCAGTCTGTCCATTTGTTGGTTGGTTTGTTTGTTCTTTAATTCAGTCTAGAACCTCTGTCCACGGAATGGGGTGCCCAGTTTTAGGGTGAGTCTTCATACTTCAATGAACTCAGCCTAGGAAATCCCAGCCATGATCCCAGGGTAGTGCCCTGAGTGGTTTTAGATTGTGTCCAGTGGAAATCAGCATGAGCAGACATCAACTCCTTTCGACTATTATTGGAATGATTAGAAAGCAATGTAACATACTGGGGAGGATTTGGTGTCTGCTGACGGAGAGGTTTTTTTTTTTTTTTTTTTTTTTTGAGTCATTCTCACATAGGAATCATTACCTCTTTTATCTCCTGGGCTACTGTTGGCAGCAGGGAAGTCCCAGTCTCCTGGTTGGGACTTTAATCCAGCCCGCCAGGGGTCAGTAGCCATCTCTGGCTATTCTAAGCATGAATAAGTGAATAAGAGGGAATTCCCCTCTTCAGTCTTTCTGACCTTAGGGCTGAGAAACGAGTTCTAATAATGAAGAGAGGCCTTACTTCTTTCCTCCTCTAAAATCAGAATAGCAGAAAAGCAGTCTGAGGTGTGCAGAGGCTGAAGCCTGGTCAGTGGAAATCTCCAGGAGAAGTATACCAGAGCTAGGAGTAGCTCAGCCCAGCTTTTCTAGGATGAGCATTCAGAATGGGTCACAGTCACAGACCACTAGCCACAGGGAAGGCACAGCCATACAGTACATTAAATAGGGGGCTATTGGTGTCCCAGATACTTAGGGAATATCTGAGATGGTAAAGAGCAACAGGAAGCCAGAAGCTAGAGGTAGTCAAAGATCTCATAAGAAGAGGCAGCAGAGTGTCCAGTTACAAGTGGCAGGAACTGAGATTCCAAATGAAAGGCTTCCAAAGAAGAGAGAGGAGACTGGGGTGCGCAGAAGCATAGCCAAGCTAGGAAAGAGCTGGAACACCAAAGAAACAAAGTCATTTTCTTAGCTCCAATAAGGCCCTCACATGGTAAAGTAGAAGTCAGTCTCTTCCAGAGGCAGCCCACAGAGGAGGTGCTGTGGGATGTCTTTCTGTATGTTGTGAGTATGTGTTGCTCCCATTGGCTAATAAATAAAGCTTCATTGGCCTATGGTAGGGCAGGATGGAGCCAGGTGGGACAATCCAAGAGAGATAGTGAGAGAAAAAAGGAGTTGGGGGGGGGGGAGACGCCAACCTGCTGTCCAAGGAGCAAGATGTAATGGGACACAGGTAAAGCCATGGGATACGTGATGATACATAGATTAGTAGTTATTGGTTGAGTTAAGTTATAAGAGCTAGCTAGCAAGAAGCCTGAGCCATAGGCCATAGAATATGTAATTAATATAAGCCTCTGAGTGATTATTTTATAAGCAGCTTCGGACCTCAGGGCCTGATGGGACTGGAGAAACTTCCACCTTCAAGGAGGCACCTTCAAGAGTGCTATTCTGCTCTCTGTTGAGGAGGGTGATCAAATTCTACACAGAGCTCCTTAGTGAGTCACATAGACGTTGAGCCCAAAGCCA
This sequence comes from Peromyscus maniculatus bairdii, assembly GCF_049852395.1. Classification (NCBI taxonomy): domain Eukaryota; kingdom Metazoa; phylum Chordata; class Mammalia; order Rodentia; family Cricetidae; genus Peromyscus; species Peromyscus maniculatus. The sequence continues at coordinate 70,472,217 of NC_134870.1, read as the reverse complement.
TGCACTTCAATTGGTTAGAAATAGAACTAATAAAACTCCAATCGCGCTTTTTTTTCTCTTCTTTTTTTTCTCATAAGCCAATTAGCTCTGCCTCTCTGAAAGTGTTTTCTTAGCAGCTACTCTAGGCCCCTTGTACAGCAGACTCAGGAGTTTTGCTCAGGTCAGCGCTCGGAGGAACCCTTTGACAGGATCCCACGAAGTAGCACTTCAAAGCTCATAGTGTTTACTGTGTCCTTTCGCCAAAGACCTTTCTTACTTCAAGCCTTATGAATTGAACTGGCACCAGAAGGAATGGGCTTCCAATTTGGTCCAAAGTAAAAAGTTATACAGCAGATAAAAGAGCTTTGTGCTTTTATTAAAGCTATGGCAACGGACCTGCTCATTTCCCACAGACTTACCTTGTCCAGGGAGGCTTCATGCCTCTCTCTATTATGTTTATCCTCAGAGTGAGTTTATATGAGCAGCCGCTCTCAATAGCACAGCCATTGAAGACTAATAACATTGATACCACTGACAGCCCACCCAGGGTTTAAGAGCACGGAAAATGATTGGTAGTAAATTGGAAAGGACAAGAAAAAAGGGACAAAGAGGTCTACAAAAAGCTGAGAACCAATTCTAGCCAGTTTATTGCTTCAGCTTGAAGTTTGTCTCCCAGGAGTCTAGGAAGAAGGCTTGGATTTGTCCAAAATGGCACCCACCCATTCTTTCTCAGATACTCATAAGGTGCAGTCCTGAATAACAGCATGGCTGGCCACTCTTCAGCAAGTGGAAGCTGCTCTCTTCCCCTTTATTTCTGGAGACTAACATGAAATTGATGTCATTTGCCGGTGGGTCTTCATTGACTTGACAGTGAAGTATCTTTTCTGGGAAACTTTTGTTTCCCTCCGTGTTAGAGACCAGTCACACCCCCCTCACCTTTTCCCCTTCAGCCTTTCAAAACATGAGTCAGTTATTTAGTTTGGCTCACACTTCTAAGACTTCTCAGATTCTTGCACTAATTTTCAGGGACAGCAATAGTTCCCTGCTGGTTTTTGAAAATGCACTACCTACTCTCTCCAAAACGGGCGAAGACTCTAAAGAGGAGGCTCCATCCTTTGACCTAAGATGTACGTTATTTCTCCAACAGTTTGACAGCCATCATTGGAGCTAATTTCTCACCTGTCCCAAAGCCTGTCCTTTAAATAACAATGAAAGGACTTGGATTTGTAAATTCAGGTACCTTCAGTTACCTGTGGAGTTTATTTTATCTACAACCATGTGCTGGATGATCTTAGAAGTCACAAGAAACACTGTTCTAGAAACATCAGCCACCCTTTTCTCTGGAGACCACAGAACAGAATTCCGGGATGATAACAGGACCTCTAATGCAGGAACTGTACCAATTTGTCATTTAAAATCAGTGATGCTGAGAGCCATATTCAGTGTGTTCTGACCCAGAAATTTTTGTTTTGTTGTGTTTTTCAAGACAAGGTTTATCTGTGTAGCCCTGGCTGTCCTAGAACTTGTTCTGTAGACCAGGCTGGCCTTGAACTCGGAGATCTGCCTACTTCTGCCTCGTGAGTGCTGGGATTAAAGGCATGTGCCACCATGCCTCGCTTCTCCCCAGAACTCTTGAAGGATGCTAAGCCACTGAAAGTAGGTTGCTTGTTACACTCAGAATCTAAGACTATACACATAAGTCAAAGGTCACCATAAGTTTAACTATCTAGGACAAAGTTCATGGTTAACTTAGACATTAGAAATTCCTTGTCATCTTCATGGCACATTGTAGAGCACTGAAAATCGACTGACCTACAGAAATGCTTCTAAAATACCCAGTTATCTGGAATATTTCTCTTTTTATCAGAAGATAGTGTTCTTCCAGTAGTACTATGTCTTCATGTAGAAAAAGAAAAGACCACATTTGTAATGGATACAGGGACTTTGGAGTCAATATGCCGCTGCACTGTTCTGGGCCCTAGGATCTTTTCCACATGTTCTCACTATTACTACAAAAAAACACCGTGACCTAAAGCAACTTGAGCAGGAAAGGGTTTATTTCAGCTTTCAGTTCATGCCAAACAAATTTGCTTTCTTTATAAAGCGGGTATTTTGACTGGGAGTGTACCTTCGTACTAGTTTGGTGTGTAGAAGGCCCTATACCTAGCCTGAGGACAGGGGAAGGAGGGGGGTGACTTTTCCTTCTCTGCTTTTTGCCGTATGACACTCACAGAAATTTTGTCATAAATATCTTGAGAATAATAAGAATGGTAAAAGACATTATTTTTAAATAGTGGAACATTACTTTCCATTTTCTCAAAGGAATTTGCACATGATCGACAGATGTATTAATCAAATCCACCTACAAGATGAGAAACTCAGACTCAATGCCGAGGCAGTGGGGAGCGCCCGCCCTAGCATGAGAAGAAACAGGAGAAATCAAGCTGATTTGTCTCAGAAAGTGAATCCTGAGTCATCCTTCCACAGTCAAACATTGTGACAGGGTTTAGTCATAAGATGGGGAAAGGGTTTACATGGAGTGTGCGCTAACTACTCCCTATTTGTTTTTAAAGGGCTGAAAAGGAAACTAAACTAATAGCCCACTGGCTGTCTGCAGGGGAGAAATTCCACTGCATGAAGGACGATCCCCTTCATCAGTGGATGCGCTCGTGATTTTCCCGCTTTTGCATTTGATGAACGCTGGGACTACTGTTGTTGTATGGTGTGACGCTTTTCTGCCATTTTTTAAATACCACATCTGAATGTTAGCATTTAGGCATCTGTACTGGCCTACCCTTAGGGTCCTGACAGGATACATCCTCAGCTGCAGCTACTAAGAACACCCCCTGTGCACATTTACATTTGTGTTTCCTTACAAAAGGTGGGCCTTGCCCACCTCCCATCTCTTTCTCTTCCTTTGCTCTGGTCCCCTGGGACTGGTCTCTACCCCCTTCCCTGCCCCTTCTCTTCCCTCCCCTCAATGAACCTCCCATGTGGGCCCTGTTGTATAGTGTGACTCCTTGCAGCCATTTTTAAAATACAACAAGGGTTGCCTGGGGACGTTTCAAATGGTGTGGACAGGGGCAACCAACACTGAAATAATGTTTCCTGAGGGGCTAAAGGGTGTGACTCAATGATGGAGCTCTTGCTTGGCATGTCTGATGCTCTGGGATTGATCACTAGCTTTCCCATCCCCTAAAGAATTAATAGTATCTTATGTATGTTCATGGCTCTACAACATTTAAATCCTAAATATACCTATGTAATTGTATAGAACTTTTGTTCTGGTAAATATTATACATGATCAGATCCTGTGGCCAATTCAGAAATTCAATTGAACCTACCTATTAAGTCATATCATCTGTGACTGAGTGTTCCCAGTGCCTGTTTCCAGTAGGCCAGGCAACAGATTTAGTTGTTGGACAGCTTTTATTGTTTGGAAATTATTCTCTCTATATGTTCAAATCCATCTCATTGATATTTGGATCTACTGTAATACATGTACAATGATTATTCTTTGTCAGGAACATAATAATTCAACCATTTGCAAATAATTATTAAGCTCTCTTAAATCTTATCTCCAAGCTAGAAGTGTCTTGTTTTCTCAGGCAAGCTTTTGTTCGTGCACTCTTTATCTCTGGTCTGTTGTGGTCTCCTTCTCCAACAGACTCTCTTGGTGTCTCCTTACTGCCAACCTCAACAAGGTCCTCAAGAGTTGACATAGCATACTAATGCGCCTAGCAAATGACACATATTTGTGAACAGTCTCCATGGGGATTTTCACCTTCAGAGTCTGCCATCTAGGATTATGGTGTCTCCTTTAGCAACTACTGCTCACTCCAAGTGAACTTGAGATCAAAAGGCACCGCTGGCCTTTTCCTGGAACAGCTTCCAGTCGTATCTCCCCATTCACTTCTTCCTTGTCATTAAATTAAACAAAGAATCTAAATGAAGGGTTTGAGTCATTAAAGCAAATGCTATAACCCCAATTTTAAGTAGAATGTGTGTTTGTGTGTGTGTGTGACATTTACTAATGCTTAAAGTCTTACTTAGCACTGTGTTGAGCAAATTTCTATGCAGATTGAGTACCATTGACCCAAAAATCTAAAATTCAAATGTCTCTAAAATTTGAGGATATTTTTAACACTAACATGCTACCACAAGTAGAAAACTAAAAACCTTTGAATTTAGTATATAAAATCATACCTCTGTGTGTATAAAGTGCACATAAATAGATTTGAGGTTCAGAACCGAGTCTCACCCCAAGATATTCATCTCTCTCTTTCCAATTATGATAAAATCCAAAATCTAAAACAATTCTGATCTCTCCAAGCATTTTGGGTAAGAGATTCTTTGCTTGTATTAACTCTCCAAATGTTTACAATAACTCGTGGGTTAGGGTTCAAGAGTGGTGCTTCATTTAGAAAATATAGAAACTGGAGCATGGATTGATAGACTTCACAATTTCAGGTTTACAGGAGTTGTCCTCAGGGGAGGCTAGAGTCCAGCACATACTATAAGGCCCATAGTTTTCACCTGGCTTTCTAATTGCTATGAGGTTAGTTGTCAATTAAAAAGAACCTCCAGCTTTCTGACTGATGAATCAGTGTTCTTTAACCACTAATGTCCTAATGTAGACTTCCTGGAGTAGCAGCCAGGTTTTCACCTTTTGAAATTGATATTTCACGCCTTGTTAGTGAATTGTGACTTTAATGCACAAAAGAAAGAAAGGAAGAAGAAATATGAGATGTAGAGACAGGCAAGAACATCCAAGTACCACGAAGTGCAAATTTTGTTTGGTAAACTCTTTTTTAAAAACACATGCAATATAAATGGACAAGCATACTGGTATGAGCGTGAGTAGATTCAGATGAAAATTCTCTTTGTGCCTTTTCTCATGATCAAAAGCGTTTAGGAAGTGTCATAGATAACATACGCCAAGGTTCGCCCATTTCCTTATTCTAAGGTTGAGCAAGGAGAGGAGGCCATTCCTCAGAGTGAGATGCGGCCGAATCTACAGCAACTCAACTTGCAACTAAAAAGAAAGTTTAGGCAAATAATTTCAGAAAGCAAGGGCATATTTGAGACTAAAATAAAAAAACCTTGTTTACTTTTTACCTAATTTACATTCAGCTTCCTCCTAGCTGCCCAACTCACCCCCTCAAGCCAGTGTCTGCCCCTCTGAAAGAGCTCTTTTTTTTTTTTTTTTTTTTCTAATTTGAATCTTGGCAAAATGCCTTCAATTTAGCCAGACATGTAGAAAGCTATTGTAAATATAAATTTATTTTACATATAGTTCCCAGTGGAGACTTGTAGCTTGCCTCCCTGGAAACAATGTGTCTAGACTTGTGCTCCAGGTGATATTTGTGAATCTTTTTTTCCTTGCCCTTACATGTAGTGATGTCCTTAACTGAGGCAGTGATATTGTACTTACTAAAGTATCGTGACAAGTATTTTCTACGCTTAAAGATCAGCTTGGTGAGCAGGAAAAGCCATCACTGTATACGGGAGAAAAAGAAATAACAAGATTGGTTAATTACAAAGACTGCAGATTAAGAAACATCATCACTGCTAGTCATTTTTAAATATTTTCAAAAAGAAATGCATTTGCCCACTTTATTTTCTTTAATTCTGTGTAAGGGTGAATGAGGTTAGTACAGTCTAAACACAGCCAGTCATGAGCAAAGGACCACCAACAAAACCTAAATGAATTTCAGTCACAGCAAACAGAAGTCCATTTAATTGCAACTCCTTGTTAAAAAAAAAGTAACCAAAAACCTATGTTCCACATCAAATGCCAGACATCAAAGTCTTTCCAACTTGCTTAGAGTTAAGAAAACTTAGGACCAATAGAGTACCGTGAGTTTGGGTCTACTCTTCCTGGGAATTACATGATGTTCAGTCTTCCCTGTAAGGTAATTGTAGTTGCACCACACAACCATAACCAGAAGGTTCTGGCAGTAGCATTGATAAAGGCATGAAATGCTGGCCAAGGTGCCATGCCAAGTGCTTGGGACAGGTAGATGGACTCATAGACCAGTGCTCATTCCATAACCCCATACTGCCTCCCTGTGGGAAGGCAGCAATGTTGTGAAGATGGAGTCTCCTTAGATATCTCTGTTTATATCCAAGTGCACAAGTAGCTAAGAATTGTAAGATGGCTTTATGAACTTAATAACCCTGTGTTTAGCAGAACTAAGTCATTTCTCTACAGGGAAGCTAAAATATTAAGTTTTATCTATTGTACCCAATGAGAAAAGTAACACACTGAATGTACATTATAAGCTGTTGTTATCATGAAACAAATCCAAAGAGTTTGTAAAGGGGCTTTGCCAGAATACCATGATAGCACAATAACAATATATTCTCTCTCTCTCTCTGCATACCTCACTATCTATTCTTACACACATTTAAATTCAACAATTAGATCCTTTCTCTATTGATAACAGTGTTGGCAAGGGAGATACACTCTCATCAGAGTTGCATATTTACATTTCTGTAGTATTTGACCATCTTAAACTGCTGCTTATTACCTATTAGCAGACAGCTCCCGGCAGGTGGGCTGAGGCAGGTAGTGTCGGGTAGTGGGATAAGTCCTTTCTCAGTGTACAGCCTGTGAGTTGAGCTTGGGTCATGATTATAAGATTGGGTCTCACCAAAGTCTCTCACCCATGGTCTCTGCTAATGGTCCCAGTAGCATCTCTATCTCTTGAGTCTTGATCTTGGGGAAGCATTTCACGTTTAGCTGAAATCTGGGTGCTCCCTGCTTTCATTGGTTTGCCTGTCACTAGCCAACCTTCCCTGTGTCCACCCTTGACAGATTTGAAGAGGGCTGTCATCCCCGATGCTCCTCACTCTTGCCAGCTTTGGTGTCTGTGGGCTAGATCCCCATCCTGCCTGCTGTCCCATCATCCTGCTTTCCCTGCCTCCTTACTTGTCCTTCTCTTTACCACCTCCAGTTTGTCTATAGCTTCCCCACTAAGTGGTCTGCTTCCAGACATTTCAACAGCTACCACCACATCCAACTGTACCATCCACACCCGAGGGGCTCTATCACAACTGTGAGGCTTTATCAGAAATGTTTGCCCAGCTGCCACCCCAGGCATGTTGACTCACTCCTGCGGGGACTGTGCTTTGACACGGGCTGGGTAGCTGTGCCCCCCTAACTTCAGATTTTCTGCCTTGTTACAAGAGAGCACTTTGGAAATTAAGGTTGCGTTCGAGCACCATGGTTGCTGCGTTCATTATTCTGCTTTTAAGTTCCATGAGGAGGTCTTGGGGGGCTATTTAAAACACAAATTGTTGGGGTATGCCCCAGTCTCATTGAGAAACACTGTGGGCCGCTTCCCTGTTTTGCTGTTAGCTGAAGCTTCAGGGCATCCTGTTTTGGGGGGTGGGGGAATCTGGGTAAGGATCTAAAGCTCTGTGAAGACAATATGTTGCATCTATTGATCCATATGAGTGAAACATATGGAGACTCTGAGAAAAAGAATCTGCCCTATTTAGCACCCGGGGCTGATGAGAATGTGCATTACCAATCCCTATTCCTCTCAGCGTGTGGTCGGGAACACATGGGCTCATTTCACTGATGAGATGCCTGCATCAAGCAGGGGCCATCATCTTTTACCCGTTTGCAGCATTAATTGAGTTGTGTGAGAAGCGGTGCAGGTGCATCCGTGAGAGTGAAGAAAACCTGGAAATGTTGCTCCTGCTCTCAGAGCTGAGGGGAAGAGGGGAGGGCAGGCAGCTATGTGGCTGGTGACCTGGGAGCAAGAAGAACCATGCATGTGAAAAAAAAAACAAGGCCCTCTTTGCAGGGGAATGAAGATACCTTCAGTTGTTAAAGGCACATAGTGTAGCCCGAGATTTGGGCTTTGTGTCTTTGTTATGGGGACCATATTCACTGAAGCAGAAATATAGACCTTTAGCCGGAAAAAGGATACTGGTGTACCCTGGGTGTGATGTGCAGGTGTGGTTTAGATATGAGAGTGTGAAGTTGTCCACTCTTTGACAGTGGATTAAGGAGAGAGTCCGTCAAAATATTAGAAGAAGCGTGGTACATCCCACAGCGCTGGTGGCTGTGGTCATCATAGGTGCTGTTGCTGGACTTAAAGAGATTGGCATCCAGGATCACTCAGGATGTCTTACTTATCCTAGAGTTCAGCGTGGAGAGGACTACAGAGATACTTAATTCATTGCTCTCCCCTGTTCTTTCTGGGTTCCGTAACAGTGGAACCCAGCATCATCCACACACCTCACTGATGCATCCTGCATATTTTTGAATTAAAATCTCTAAACTGGGCTCTAACGTCAACTACTAATGAGTCCGCGGAAGCAGCCCCTCAGTGCAGTGACTGTACATTAAGTGTGTGCGGAAATAGACGCTTGGGTCTCAAGATTTCATAGGCTTGAACCTCACCTAGGAAAAAAAGGAGAGGGATGGATCTACTGCTTCCAATTTTCAGTTTAATGTGACTTTCTGGCTCCACCCAGAATTTGAAGAGCCCCGCCCCCACCCCCTTAAACCTGCTGCTCCTCCGAATATTGGCTCAGAGTTAGTTCTCTCAAGGGGCCCTGATTTCCCAAGTCTCAGTGAGCAAGCCAGGAAGCCTGCCTCCAGGATTTCCTCTCCTCTCACAGTCCTTGTCAGAGGGCTCCAGGTTCTACTGGTGCAGATCCATGCCAAGCAGAGTTTGGAGCAGAGTAAATTCCTTTTAGGATTATAGGATTAGGAAGCTGAAAGGTGATTGAAATTCTTGATTAAACAGAAAGAAGGAGACAGAAGGGGATGCTCCCGCACACCCACGTCACTCCAGTGTGTTTTCTCTGTAATTAAAGGAAGTGATTGCAAAATATTTGAGGGGATTAAATGCTCAGAGAATATAGTGATCAAGTAACAGGAGATGCTGCATTCTGTAAAATGATCCCTAGTTTGGCTTCGAGTCTGTTTTCAACGGCTATCCTTTACTCCTTATACTGAGGGACTGTCCAAGTAGAAATGTTGTCAGTTTAGAAGACATCCACATATCTCATTTTAAAGTACCCTAGGTGTAAGTCTGGCACCCTCCAGGAACCTCTAAATGGCAGCGAAACATGGTATAATGCAAGGTACAGTCTTTGTTGCACTTTTTAATACTTGTATAATCATAACAATAATCTACATGTTGTCTTTCTGCTCCTTTGCCTCTATTGATATCCACTAATCCAGCAGTAATTTATTAGAGTCGTTATAAATCCTCTCTATGACAAAGAGAGAAAGTTGTTATATAAATGATAATCATGTTTATTGAGATTCTTGCAAATACCAAAGTTTTGGGGGGAAGACTACAAAGATGCAGTCCCCTCCCAGAGAGATCATTAGTGGACATGACTGGGAAGATGGGGCATGAGATAAGGATATGAGACATGGAGTAGGGGAGATTTCTCAGAAAAAAGAGACTCTGCTTCCCTAGGCACAGTGTAGTAGTTAACTGTGGCAGTCCAAATTTGTCTTGGAGAATGACAATACTGGGCAATCATGGAGGAGAAAACTGCCTAGCTCAGAGCCAGGGAGAGCAGTTCTTGGACAACTGCTCAGTCCAGGGTGAACTTCAGGGGTATTTTACCTAAATACCTATAGGTACACACTTAAAATATCCCCTCCTGGTTATCAGTGAGAATCCTTAATAAATTTTAATGAAGGGTTTTATAATTCATTATGTATTGGTCTTCCCAAATTATGTAGCCATTTATGTCTTGGAATCTACACACCTACAAGCAAATTAGTAATCCCCTTGAAGTAGAAGTGAGCCAGAATTACTTATATGGTTTGGAAAGTAAAATACAACAGTGTATAAAGATGGATAACAATACAGAAGATAGGAATTTTTTTGGGGGGGGAGGGTGGATACTGAAGCTGGCTGTGGCCAGCTTTTTACATAAAGGAGCCAGATACTCAACACAGTCTGTTGCAATGACCCAACTCAGCCATTGTAGTTTAAAATGTCCACAGACAATTCATTAATGAATGGATGTAACTGTGTTGCAATAGAGTGGTTTTAAAAAAATAGGTGACCATAGTTTTGACATCACCTGAATTAGAGGAGAGGGAAAGTGGAAGCAAGGAAAACTGAGGCAGGTAAATATGTGGGTTCAAAGCATTGCAAGCATCAGCAGAGGGTCCTGTCAAACTATGGGCTTTCAGGTCCTGTCTCATCCTCGCTACATCTGAGAGTCTGAGGCAATTATGTTTAAGAAGCTGTGATGGTTAATACTGATGGTTAGCCCTATTGCTTTGGGAACCACATAATAGATGTAGGCATACTTATGAGAGAATTCCTAGGTTAGGTGAGTTGAAGTGGGAAGACCTACCTTACATATAGGTGACACCACTCCACAGGCTGAGGTATTAGACAGAATAAAACAGAGAAGGCAAGCTGCGCACCAGCACCAGCATTCTCTCTCTCTCTCTCTCTCTCTCTCTCTCTCTCTCTCTCTCTCTCTCTCTCTCTCTCTCTCTCTCTCTCCCTCCCTCCCTCCCTCCCTCCCTCCCTCCCTCCCTCCCTCCCTCTCTCTCTCTCTCTCCCTCCCTCCCTGTCTCTCTGCTTCCTGACTGCCAGGGCAGAGGGAAGAGCTACTTCATGAGCCTGAAGGATTCCCAGGCTACATCAAGAAACCTCTCCAGACTAGTTCTGGGTCTTGGGACTGGAACTCTGTTTTAAGAACCATAATCTGGGTGATCACGAGGATACAAAAGTTGGGGAGTCCCTGCATAACGGGACTCAGACTCTCTGCACCAGCAGTGAAGTGGGTGGGAGAGGGCTAACGTGACTCCCAAGGGCACTGTGCTGCTACTAGGAAGGTTCAGATTTCCTTGAGTCCAAGTCTTCTAGTCCTGAGCCTAGAGCCTTTAAGACACTTCTAGATAATACTACAAACAACCGAAAGTCCTCTTCTGGCCCTACCTTATAAAATATAACTTGTGAATCCCTTTACTTCCCCAAGAAAAAAATGTACAGAGATCTTTAATATACAAAACAAAACAGGAACTGTTTAGCTTGGCAGCCCTAGAGCTAGCCATGTTATTTGAGATCTGTTTTGTTTCTTTTGGGGTGAAGCAGCTGCCACTCGTTTTGATAGATTCCCCTTTCCAAGCTTGTCCTGTCCAACATGAGGATTGATGTCCAGCTTTGTAGTCCGTGTGCAATGCTGTCTATTGCATGCTTTTCCATCTAATGTGGGGTGTGACTGGTCTTCCAGGCCATTTCTTCAAGTGGATACAATGGCATTGATGAATTGAGAGAGAAAAATAAAAGCCAAAAGAGATATATTTTTGAGATTCAGTTTTTGACAGGAAACAGACTCACCTAAGGAATTCAGATCATCTTTTCCTACATGTGAGTTACTTCTGCTCACTAATGGGCAGTACTTCACCTTATTACCATTGGGAGGTATCTTCTTCCTCTTGGCTGAGACTTAAGGTAGGGATAAGAGGCAAGGAACAGAGTGTATTGGATGACACAGTGCCCTGCTTGTACCATTTAGGCCATCCAGTAGGTCTCCAAACATCCTGCTGATTGATATATCACTTTCATCCTACCCATCCTGCTATAATAGGTAAGTATTATAGACTTTGCACATTATTATATTGCACGCTATAAAGAAAGGTGTGATACTGGGAACACTGGCTCTGTAGTCATCATGACTTGGTCAATCATTTCTAGGAATGTGTATCATTAAGAGCCAGCGGCTACCTTCTTTTCTCATTTCCCAGCAGCTCTATATTTTAACACATCTTTCTTTAAGATTGAATCAATTAAAGTTAAATAAAATTAGAAATTACATGCTTTAATTATACTGTCCACATTCCCAGTGCCGGGTGGTTAGATATATCTAGCACTGCCATTTTAAATATGGTTAATGTCTAATTCTATCTTTTTGGAAAGACCTATTGAAACTTACCACTCTAGAGTTCTTCTTTCCTCTCATCTCTTCCCTCATCTTTTCTTCTCTTCCCTTCCTCCCTCCCATTCTTGTTCTCAGTTATAGTGTATTTTTACATTCTTTCCCACATCAACTCTGACCATATTGCAGTACGTAGTTTCTGTACATAATGCAGTCTGGATTTGCTAAAACTGTTTGGTGTGCAAACATGGTAATGTGAAGAAAATTTTAATGGAATTGCATTAGGATTCTTGATGGTGAATTTTCAGGTATTAACTTTGTAATGAGGCAGGACAGGTATGGGGGAGCACTTTCATCAGGCTTCCCAGTTGCCCCCAAGTCACACACAGTACATATGCTTTTTCTAACAACCGTTTTATTGTTAAAATATTTAAAGCACAGAAAATTTGAAAGGATACTGCATACATGCTTAAAAAAAAATCTCTCCCCCTTTTCAAATATTTCTAAAATTTTCTAAATTATGAAATTGACTAGTCATTTAGAGAAATCATTTCCAGGGAGCATAGCTATTAGCTATGGTTACCATTTATCATTATTAAACACATATATCATAATACGGAGACTCAATTTAATCTCCGTTACCACACACACACACACACACACACACACACACACACACACATTAAGCCATTCTCACACTGAAATTACCAGTGTGCATCTGTTCTCTCTCGTGTAAAAAATGGGTTTATGGCACACCAAGATGGCTCTCGGTGGCCCTGTAATGTCAAGAACAGGTAGAGCTAGATTACTACCGGCAATATTGAAAACATGGATTGCCTTCACTTAAAAGCCAATGAGGAAGAACACCTTGCATTTGAACCATACCCAGACACCCTGTAATAGAGTTTGTAACCAAGCTACAGAGAATCTAAGGGGACTTTGAGGGGATGACTGAAAAGGTGAGACAGAAAAAAAAAAATCTAAGGAGTTGCCCATTCCATCAAAAATTTGATGAAATAATCAAGCTCTTTGACCTTTATGAACACAATTCTCATAGCCATTATAACACTGAGTACATGGTCTCTTCTCCATGATGAACTTTAGCTATTAAAACTCCAAGTACAAGGTCTCTTCTCCATGATGAGCTTTAGCTATTATAAGACCTAGAACAGGATTTCTTCTCCATAATGAGTTTCTGCACATCTGCTTCAGGCAGTGTCTATCACAGAGAAGGTTCAAAATAAAATGAGCAATGTAATAATTAAAGAGAATGTGTTTATCAACCTCTTTCTTGGAACCTCTGGCACTTGGAATCTGCACTGCTCCCCTGATAGTCTGAAGCAGGTACTTACTGCTGAACACTCTATTTTGCCTTGTTTTGTCTTCATGGCTTTTCTTCATGTTAAACTATCAGGTCCATTGGGCCATGTGTTAGGAAGTTTCCTTGTTACTTCGACAAAATAGCATGACAAGGAAGGAAGGCCTTCTTCTGACTCATGCTTGAAGATTACTGTTCATCATGACAGGGAAGTCACAGCAGCAAGAGTTCATGAGGCAGCTGGTCACCGTGCATCAGCTGTTGAGAAGCAGAGAGAGAAAAAATATCTGTGCTTGGCCCACATGCTCCTGTTTTGGCAGGGTGATCAGCTCATGGAATGGGGCTGCCTGCATTTGGGGTGGAGCCTCCCATATCAATTCAACTAACCTACAAACTTTCTCCCAAGTATGCCCATGGGTGTGTCTCCTAGGGGCTTCTCGATCCTGTCAAATTGACAGTCAATAGCAACCTTCATAGCCTTGTTCAAGGCACCATACTAGCAGAAAAAAAAAATGGAGATAGGCATAGAAATTGCATCTTCAAATTCCAGATAAATAGAAAAAGTTAAGATCCCAACCCTGCTATGAATTAGCCCAGTCCTGAACATTGTAAGCATGTCTTCTGAGAAAAAAAGGAAGGAAGGAAGGAAGGAAGGAAGGAAGGAAGGAAGGAAGGAAGGAAGGAAGGAAGGGAGGGAGGGAGGGAGGGAGGGAGGGAGGGAGGGAGGGAGGAAGACTCAACTAACAAACTAACTCCAGATGCTTAAATCCCAAATTCCTAAATAACAATAAATACACATAAAAAACAAACAAACAAACAAATAAATAGAAATAATGTCACCTCTGAAAGATACAGATCCCATAGCAATAGCCCCTATTGAAAGTGTCATGGGAGATGACAAAGAATTGGAAAGAACAGTCCCAACTATGGCCAAGCAACTCAAAGAAGATAGAGATGGAGAGATGAATGAAATTAGTAAATCATGCCAAGACATGAAAATAGTTGGAATTTTCTTTTTAAGAAAACCCAAACCAAATGATATTGGAATTATGAAACTCAATAAACCAATTAAGACTCCCAATGGAAAGTCCCATCAATGACATATATTATATTGAAAATACAGAGTCAGGAATGGAAAACCATTGAAAAGAATTGTCTCACTCAATAAAGGTCAATGAAAAGTTAAAAAATTAAATGACCAAAACATAGATGAGTTGGGGACATGATGAAAAGTTACGATCTCCAAAATATGGGCATAGAAAGAAAAGAATTCCACAGTCGGGTCAGAGAAAAATGTTCAGCAAAATCATATCAGAAAATGTCCCCAAATTAGGGAGATACCTATCTAAACACACTAGACCTACAAACTATTAAATATTTAAGACCAGGAGAGAAATTCTCTATGACATCCTTTAGTTAAAACATTAAAAATACAGACTCTTGAAGACAAAGAGTATTGAAAGCTATAGGCAGAAATTAAGTCACTTAATAGGCTAGCTTATTAGAGTTATCACCTCGTGATTTGCCAGAAACCTTTAAAGCCAGAAGAGACTGGAAGGATATACTCCAAATCCTGCAAGACTACAGCTGTATCCCTGACTCTCATACCCAGAAGAACTATCTAGTGAAATTAAGGAGAAATAAAAATTTTTGAGGAATTTATGGCTACAAAGAAATTAATACAGAACCATAAACACATCTCTACTTAAGGGGAGGTTTGAAGAAATACTTCAATCTAATTAGAAGGACAAATGTACCCAGTAGGTCACAGGGCACAAATGAACAATGCCAGGACATGTAATCAAAAGGGATCTGAGAAAAACTACAGTATCAACAAAATGAGTGGAATTCATACGTAACTTTCAGTAATAACTCTGAATATCAATAATAGCAACACCCCAATACAGAGACACAGACTATCACATTGGATTAGAAAAAGGGATTTATCTTTATTCTGCCTCCAAAATCTGCACTATTCCATCAAAGATAGATATCATCTTAAGGAGAAGGGATGGAAAAGCACTATTCATAGCAAATGGAACTAAAAACAAACAGGTGTAGCTTTTTAATATCTGATGAGACAGATTTCGAACCAAAACAGAAGAGATAAGGGAGGACACTTCATCTTCATTGAGAGACAAATCTACCAATAGAAAATTACAGACCTAAATATAAATGAGTAAAACACAGAGGCATCCAATATTATAAAAGATATTAACCTCAACATAGTGATGGTAGGTGACTTTAGTACCCTATTCTCACCAATAGACAGGACATCCAGAAATAAACTAAACAGAGAAAACCTAGAATCAAGTGACATCATAAATCAAATGAATGTAACATACCTAAAGAACATCCAATCCAAACACCGAAAAGATACACATTCTTCTCACCAGCCAGTGGAAATGTATCCCTATATTGACCCAAAGTATAACTCAACAAATATCGGAAAACTGAAATTACATCCTATATTGGTATCACTTAGTAATGGTAAATAGATTCATGATATCCAATGATAGGAAAGCAGTTATTTTTTAACAATCCCAACTAAAAAACCCAGATCAGATTAATTTGGTGCCAAATTCTAACCAGACCTTCCAAGAAGAGCTAACAGCAACACTCCTAAAATCGTTCCACAAAACAGAAAATGAAAAGCCAGTTCTAAATCCTCTTACGAAGCCAGTGTCACTCTGATTTCGCAATGGAATAAAATTGGAGATCAACAGCAATGAAAACTACAAACTCCACAAACCCATGGAAACTAAGTAACACAATGCTGTAGCCTGAAGTTTCTGTCCCGCTGGGTCCCACATCTGCTCAGCTCCAGGTAAACACACAGAGGCTTATATTAATTACAAACTGTATGGACTAGGGCTCAGGCTTCTTGCTAGCTAGCTCTTAGGATTTAACTCAACTCATTCCTACTAATCTATGTTTTGCCACGTGGCTTTGTGGTATTACTGTACTCTTACATCTTGCTTCTCCTGGCAGCGGCTTGGAGCATCTCCTTGACACTTCTCTATCTCTCTTGGATTTTCCTGCCAGGCTCCATCCTGCTCTGCCATAGGCCAATGCAGCTTTATTTATTAACCAATGGGAGTAACACATATTCACAGCATACAGAAAGACATCCCACAGCACAATACTAAGTGATATTTGAGTCTAAGATGAAATTAAAAAGGAAAGTTTTAAAATTTCCAGAATTGAATGAAAATGAAGATACAACATTCTAAAATTTATGGAGCACAATGAACGTAGCCCTTAGATGAGAGTTCATAGCTGCACCAGTACTAGAAAATTTATGATTTGTCTGGATGTGAATCCAGTCTAGAAATTTCTGCCTGGCTGTCTTTCTATGCCATTATATAAATGGTATATATACACACACTAGAGGACTCCAAATATACAATTTTAGTCAAGGCCCAAGGCAGTGAGTTTTGCTGTCACGCTGTCCTTCTGAACAGAATTCTGGTGGAGTGCAATATCTTTTCTGCTACTGCTTTCAAGAGTGGCCCATACCCAAGAACAATCCTATAACCGTTCCATCTCATCTACTATTCATAGTCATAGATATTGCCATCTCCGTCATCTTGCCCTGTGCCCTGTGCTTTACCTGCATATTACTGAACTCTAACTACATCCCTATTAATCCCATTGTACAGGTGACAGAATTAAAGGATACCTATCTAGGATCATCTCAAAGAGTCTATGCTACATTATGTTACCACCACCACCCCACAGTTTCTACTTTTTCATGTATTATTGGTACATATGATATTCTGACATTGTGTTGGGGGAATCAAAGATTATTTCTTATCTCTCAGTGTGTAGCTAGCTTTTAAGAATAATAGCTCAATCCCAATTGCTTAACAAAGCATCTTCCAAAATCTCATGATTGGATGACTCTACATATAAGCCATAGACCACATCACAAATGTGTCCTATTTAAAGAAAATGCTTGGCAGCTGGGGGAATTGCTCAGTAAATAAAATGCTTGTCATAAATTACAAGGACCTGAGTTTGATTCCCATAATCTACATTAAAAGGAAAAAGAAAAAAGAAAAAAAGCCAGGTGTGGTGACACAAGCTTCTAACCCCAATGCTGGGAAAGCAACAAAATACTTGCAGATCCCTGGGACTCACTCATTGGCCAGCCAGCATAGCCTAGTGGGCCAGCCTAGGACAATGAGAGACCCTGTCTGGAAAACAAAGAAGATATTGCCTAAGGAACAGCAGCCGAGTTGAGGTTGATCTCTGTCTTCCACATGTGTAAACATACATACACACACACACACACACACACACACACACAGAGACAGAGAGAGACAGAGAGACAGAGAGAGACAGAGAGAGACAGAGAAAGAGAGAAAGTAGAAGCCGTTTTGTAGATTAACTTCTTCTAACAGAGTGAAAAGCAAGTTGGAGTCTGCTTTTGCATGAAGTGACATTAATATACTCTTTCAAGTACAGCTCAGCTTGCTTGCTTAGTAAACCTTGGTCATAAATCTTAACCAAATTTGAGGAATAATAACTTTAGCATATATCAAGAGCTCCATGATGACTTATAGAAGCTTTGAGTTTTGCCTGTTCCTCTTGGAACTTGTAGCAGCGTTATCCAAGAAATTCTGAAATGTAATCGAGTTGAGTCTGAAGAGGACTATATATGGTGTGAAATGATTGCTGATGATTGCCTGCCTTCGAGAAGATCCTTGTATCTTCTAATGCTCGCTGAGCACACCTGTGTACATTTTCCTTGATGGTGTTTTCTACATGCAGAGCATTTTACCCACCTCTTGACAAGCTCGGGAATAAGTTTTATCATTTTCCTTTCTACCCTCTTCCTGTTGATCCTTCCTTTCTGGCCACTACCCTTTTTCCTTCAAGGACAACTAAGAATATAAAGAGACAGATGGTTGTCCCATGCTCTAGAGTCCTGGCCTTTCATTTAACTGTCAGCAACCAGAAGACATGAAGTCCCTTCCTTCAATATTGGCATTTAGCCCAGAATGACTGAGAGTTGTGAAGCCAGGGAACTGAGGGATTCAAAGGGGGATTATAACAGAGTGCATGCACTGCTCTGAGCCCACTTTAATCCAGTCCTAAGACATGGCTTGCTTGATTGTAGTGGGACATCAGGAATATTCCTCCACAAATACAAAGCGCTGGGCCTCTGTGTCAAGAAATGTCAAGGGCAGCCACCCAATACATAAAATTCACAGAACAAGTCTCAAGAAAGACTGAAGCTGAGTTTGCTCTTGACTAAGTCCCAGTATAAGACCATGACTGGCAACACAGAGTCATCATATCATAGGACCCGAGTCTTCTTTGGTATGTCGTTCCCTACTTGCCTAAGATCAAAGCTTCTTCCTGCAAGGCTACCTCATAACTAGATTCAAGTGTTAACACCCCTTTGACCTGTAGATGCATAAGGATGCTGAGCAAAGAGGATGTGAGGGGTACAAGGTCAATTTCAGTGAGGACTAGGACTATAGGAGCATTTGGCTAACAGCAGGGCTTGGAAGGAGAGAAGGGTGTTCTGGGAAAGGAGACCCAGTGCCTCAGAAGCTGCCTTCACTTGTTCCGTTAGAGCCTTCACCGTCTATGAAAGAATGAGTAGAGTGGGTCTCTGTCTTGTGTATCTGTCTGTCCTTTCAGTGTGATTTCTTATATATCTTCCTGTGACTCACACTGACCCTAGCTGGTGTGTAAAGGTCATGTTCACACCACACCATAGTGGGGTCCATTCCATTTCAGTTGCTAGTGAGGCATGGCTTACCAGGCTTGATTCTTGTTCTCTCATCTTTTGTAACATAGACTATGCATGCCATTCTGACTATCTTAAAATAGATGATAGGAAGATGGATGGATGGATTGATAGATAGATAGATAGATAGATAGATAGATAGATAGATAGATAGATAGATAGATAGATAGAGCAGGATCCAGTATGGGTGCCACTTAGAGCTAACCTTTATTTATGTCCTGAGATAAGTTATAGATCCTAGACTCAGTGTCTGGAGCCATCAGAAATAATGAAATCACTGTTATTTCCCAAAATTCAGTAATAAGACATGCCTTTTTTTCATATTCTTGAAGTATAGTCTCCTTTACTGCTTTCACAGGCTTGTGTACATATCATCTCAATGTCTGAGGGTAGTGAGTTACCTGGGAAGGGAACAGTAATGATTCAAAACATTACCATGGCTATTTGCATCAGATATGAACACATGACTTAGAGCAGAACTTGATGAATGAAGCCAGTTCCTTCATCTGTGAACTCTCCTACTTTTAGGCAACACAGGCTACAAGTGGGAAATGATCCATCACATTTGGCTTGGCAAGCTCAATATCGAGGGTTCAATTTGGATTTTTAGCTTAATTTCTATTTGGTTTTCTGAGTTGGATGAAAACTATTATTTTCACTGGGTGGTGGTGGCACACACCCTTAATCCCAGCACTGGAGAGGCAGAGCCAGGCAGATTTATGTGAGTTCGAGGCCAGCCTGGTATACAGAGCAAGATCCAGGACAGGCTTGACATTCTGCTACCTTGTTAGTGGCTGTTACCTTTCAGACTAAAATAGGAGAGATATTTAATCTAAAATTCTATGTAACTAAGTGATGGTGGGAAATGTTTGGTGGAGATAGGATGGATGTCATTAGTCCTCACTGATTAGTTTAGATCCTAAAGTAACTTAGCAAAAAAACAAACAAAAAACAGTACGTGAACATTGATTTGAATATAATTGTGGAAACTGATGAAAACAATCTTGGTCACTGCATTTCCAGTTTGGCAATAGAGGATCTCTGAGTTTTCAAATGTCCTTAGAAAATGACTTGTGAAGCTGTCAACTCCAGTCCCCTCACTCCATTATACTCCGGAATGACAATTCTCTAAGACTCGGTAATTAAGTGATTAATTAAGAATATATTGGGTTTTACTTGGTGGGCTAGAGAAGGTGTGTGTGTGTGTGTGTGTGTGTGTGTGTGTGTGTGTGTGTGTGTGTGTAATTTTTTCTTCTGGTCAAAAAGGACATTAGTATCATGTGGTGGGTATGACTCATTCAGCCAACCAGCTAGTCAATTGATGACTAAAAACATGGTATGCCCAACCCTATGGCAAACACCCAGAAGGAAAGGAGGACGTGATGACAGACCTATGGGGCCTTCTAGCTTTACTTAGGAGGGCAAACAGATAGAAACACATTACAATCACAGCAAATAGGTGAGGGTGCAAATGTATATCTGTGGTTGTTGATGGAAACCAGGTATTAGATGTATGTGATGAGTAATGAATGAACCATAAAGAATTCAGAGAAAGCTTAGGGTGTGCATCAAAACTGGGCTTCACCTGAGCATAATTAGTTTAAATTCAGAAAAAGAGGACCTTGAGAAGGAGGGAGCACATCCAACTGTTGCCCCTTCCTACATGTCATGGGCCAAGCACATCCTTCCCCAGATCTCCTTGTGTTATGATGAGGACAAGTGAGGTAGCTAGTATTATGCCCATTCCTTATCGCCTTGCAAGGAAATACCATTTATGATCCACTCTAGCACGGGAGGATCCCAAGACAGAGTCCCTTGACCACTCTTTCCCTTTCCAAATCATCCTGCTGACTGATAGACTTTGTAGTCCATAAAAACTGACTTTTCTGTTTGTTTTCAATTTCTTATTTCCGCTTTTCAGGCTAGCTGAATTCCTACTACTCAGAATCGTGGGTCAGTGAGGAAAAGTCCCTTGAACTTCACTACTGCTTGATGCTATAAATGTCCCTTCTTTAGGTCTACAAATATTGATTAGGTTCTTCTCAAGCACTCCCATCTCCTAATCATGGTGTAAACAACACTGCTGTCCAAGTCACTATGGAATCTTGCACTACACAGAACCTTATATTACTTATGACCTGACCTTGTTCTACTGGAAAATGCAGAATAAAGTCTTGAGAGACCACCTGAGGCAGTGTATTTCTGAGTACTCAATAATAAGGCGGAATGAGACTTTAACTACATTATGACATCTATGTGTAATGCCTAACTTTGTTATTCATTTCTGAACCCTGAGACAAGTCGTTATTTTCAAGTACAAAATGGGACTGATAGTCTCCTCCCTTATCATTTTCACATGGGGTCTTAGAAGGCTTGAGAGGCAGTGATTCTGAAGTATGTTCCAGAATGTGGCACCCACTCCCAGCCTGGTGACACACACTTGCTAACTAAAATGACTTTCTGTTTCTTAGACCTCATTCACTCATGGATGGGAGCAATTCCTTAACTTCACCCTGTCATATTGATTGACTCTCAGGAACTCAATTGGACAAAGAAACAGATAGATATACACAACAAAAAAAAATCATTTGCTGATTTGGAGGTGTCCCCATTTTTCAGAGAATGCCTGTAGTATCCCCCTGAACATTCATTGGTTATTCAGTATACTCAGAGAAGGGGAGACTAGACCAGAGTATGGAAGACCGTCATGCTGTCATCCTCTTCTCCCTGGGCCTCAGCTTCCTTAGTCCTAAAGTGAAAAAAGTAATTAGAATTCCTTTGTGTCTTTTGCACGGTGGAGTTTTCTGTGTAGTTGCCACCGGGGGTGAGGTGGTTTGGTGCAGGGTATTTGAGAGTATTTCCAGCTCTCCAGTTCTCTAATGGCTCATCTTGAATTTCCTTTGCTTATACTCCAACTGAGACTTCATTGAAACCAAAGACCATAGCTCAGGCCAAATGATATCTAAAGGCCTGACTTTATGGTCATCTGGTCTAGTTAATAAATAGATCATCTTCAATCTCCTTACATCCAGGTGTGGGTGTAGGGAAGAAAGAGGGTCAATCACCTCCTCACTTTCCATCATCCACAGCAACAAGGATGGGTTTCCTCTTCAGCTTGCCTCAAGCCTACCACCACCTGAATATGCCTGTCACAACTTAGGCTGTGAGCTGCTGCTGGACTCTGGCTTCTCTAGCTCTGAACTCAATGTCAGTGTACAGGAGAGTACAGATAACTGTATTTCAATTGAGGGATTATGCTCTGAGGACTCCCTGAGGCCTGGTGTGGAGAAGGAATTACCAAAGAAAAGACATCCTGGAACACACCAGCTCCGGGTGCAACAGACTTGTGTCTTACCTAAGCTCCTGTGTGCACACATGCCCTTACACGGACTCGTTCACCATGGACTGTCCACACAGTCTGCCCTTCGTGTGTACTTTGGAAGACTTAGTAAAGCAGATTAGATTTGTAAAAGTCAGAATCCTTCTCGGTACTGCCGAGCCTTCTATACTTTTTCTCAACAAACAGTTGTCAAAGAATTTGATTAAATGAACACGCACACAATCTACTGCAAAATAGTCATCCCCATAATCAGAGTTTACATTTGGGGCCAGCTTTATTTTTCTAGTTATAGTTAGTTCCCAGGGACGTGTACTTCAAGTTGGGGTCACTGGGATGGGGCTAGAGCCTCGGGCTGATGAAAAGGGGCCCAAACTTAGCTGGAGTGACCTGGAACTCTGCTTCCATTGGCTAGGCCTACTCTGTGGAAAGCTGTCCAGCAATGGCCCACTTCACATGAATTCCTGCATGATAGGGTCCCACTGAAAGTCCATTTGACTAGGAAATAGGGAACATAGGATCCATCCCACTTGACCACACACCATGGGGCTGCCAAAATGAAAGTGATTGCTTTGATTGTTATGCACCCCTTATCATTCTAGATGTGAAACAGGGGTGCTGGATCTTGCTTCACAGTGCTGAGGAAAAGATTCAGGCGAGAGGCAGAAGCTCCAAGATTTTAAGCTGTGAATAATTTTGATTCCAGACATTTTGCTCAGCTCTGCTTAATAATAAGAATGGAAAAACAAAACAAAACAAAAAACAAAAACAAAAACAAAAACAAAAAGGGAAAGAAAGATGCATATAAAGACATTTGATTACTATAACATAGCCTGAAAGCATTAGATTTCATGTTCTAGTTATCAACTCTAAGCTGGAGTGGCTGTCTTACCTACACTGCCACTGGGCCGGACCTCATAAGTGGCCCCAGTAAACGCTGAGTGCAACCCTCACTTCTAAGAGCAGTTTACTGCATGTCCATTTGTGAAAGACTATTCCCCTTAGCCATGGCATATGTCAGCCACACACTGGATTCTTCTGGCAATAAAGTAGGAGTGTAGCTTTATTGTTGTGTAGCATGCTTGTTCTGGTAACCCTTTCCATGTCTGCTATTTATTTAAAGATGCTGGTTCCTGCACCAACCCACAGCTCCACTGAGGCAGAACTGTGTCTATCCCATTCTAAAGGGTGAACCCAGTATCTAGTCCCTGTGGTTTAAAACACAATACCCAGTAAATTTAGACTGAACAAAAATAAGACATACCAAGGGAATTCAGGGTTTAACTATAGCATTCCGAATCTTCAGCTACCTGTTACTTAGAGAAGTGAGAGTTAATTTGCTTTGGATATGTGCTTAAATATTGCAGTATCAGAGTGTATATCTTTGACCGGCCTCTCTAAATCAAATCTTGTCATCTTTAAACCTATCCCTAGATATGATTTGTTTGTTTTCTTTATAATTACTATCATTTGATTAATGCTAATCAGCGTGCATATACTTATACTACATATAAATACCATGTATTTGATATGTACAGATAGTCGTGTGTATGTATTGACATACACACAGAGATAACTAATATGGAAATATACTTCCAGATTTTTGCTTTTTTTTCTTGTCTACTATTCTATAATGTAAGTTTCCTGATATAAGGGATCTTGATTTGTTTACTATTTACATGAATATATTTAGTGTATTCAGTGTATTTAGACTGGGTAATTTGTAATAAACAGAAATGTATGTCTCATCACCTGATAATCTCAAGATCTCCACTGCAAATCCAGCTACACCAAACCCAGGGAGTGGAGTGATAAATGGCTGCATGAGATGTTATGAAAGACGTTCTGGCATCAGAGCTGACAGAAATGACCTGGAGATAGGGAAGCAAGAGTGACAACAACAATAACAATAACAACAACACCTCAGGGCACCATGAACTGGACAACTTGTATCATGGCCATTGAAGGTCCTTTGTAATACTGAGAAGTCACCATGACACATATATTTACAAACATCAGATTATAAGGACTGATTGGTTGGACTGAGAAATTTAAATGCTATTCATGAATAAAAGAGTGGCCACGAAAGACTTACGTGGATTAGATGGACCCAAACATTGCATTCGTTATATCCCCGTTTAAAAACAAATACAAGAGCCTCCATGTGATTTCTTTTCTCCATAAGTTAACAGAATAAGGAGTGTACGCATGTGATATGTAAGGTGGCTCTCTCACTTCCTCATTCTTTTCCCCACTATACTCCTATTGAAGGCATTCTTAGTCTAATTTTACACACGAACAAGTGGAGACTTTGGTAAATGAATTGCCCCTGAACTCTAAATGCAGTGATTATAAAGTCAGAAGGAGAGAATCTCAGAATTCCACGAGCAGAACTACACAACCGGGGCTTCTTCTAATAGAAAGTCCTCGAACTGTGTCTGTGGTCTTCACTGAGGTCTTCAGAAGGAAGATGTTTTCTGTTCTGTCAAATGTCACCCAGTGAGCGCCAGCCATTGTTGGAATGTAAAGTGTTGCTCTTGCGAATTATCTTTATAAAGAGCTCCTGTAATTATCACCTCCCCCGCCTCCTCCAAGGCTGGAGGGTGAGAAGCTGAGCTTTGTGTGGCCCAGTTAAAAATCTCTTTTTTCCAGTTCTCTAGAGCAGCTGTTGAAAGGACAAAGCCTCCATTTTAATGACAGTGTTTTCCTTGCCTAGCTGAAATGAACCCCAGTAAGCAGACACATAGCACTGGGAAGCTCTTAGCTCAGTGTGAAGTGTCTCTCTCTCTTCTTTCAAACTGAGGGGACACAGCATACATGGCAAGAAAATCTAATTACATGGCACATGTTCTAACATAAGATGCTGTCATGCTGTCGGTTACAAAACGTTAGGGAAGCAGATGTATTCCAACAGACACTTAGAGTGGCTGCTGTATCCGCCAAGAGATGAGAAGAGCATCTGCGACCTGTCCTAGAGACAGCTCAGAAGTTCCAAAAGTTCACCTTCAAACCATGGATTAGCCTTGCCTTCAAAAGAGTCACTTGCCTAATTCTCATTGGCTAGCTGCCATGATGATTAATTCATAGCAAGGAATGGTGGTGTCGGGATATTAGATTCCTAGAGTCGCTTGAGATGTTGGCCAGTCATGGGTTTTATATGTGAAGAAACGGAGATAAAGAACTAAGTAACTAATGATCAGACTATGACACTCTAGGAATCAAGCCTTTTGTGTAGCATTAACCACTTTCCTCTTGAGTAACATGGATGAGCATTTGTAGGACACAAGGCGTTATTTCTAGCTATGAAACCAATGTCGAAGAGTTTAGTGTGTCAAGATCCCCCTGTGATTTGTGTTGTCCTCTGCTTCACAGGCAGAACTCCTGATACTGTTGGTTGTTGTTGTCGTTGTTGTTGTTGTTGGTGGTGGTGGTGATGGTGGTGGTAGTGGTATATATATGTGTGCGAGGGCATTAACTCACAAGCACATGACCATTCACTTGGGCTAAATATATCTTGATCTTGTCTTGTTCTTTAAAGTAATTATTTCCAGTGCCCCGAGTATGTTTGCACGAGCCAGCTAAGAAGTCAGGGTCACTATATACGATGGCAGAACTGAGTAACATCAGCTGTTTGACATACTGTTGACCATGGCATGCTCAGTGTTCAATACAGAATGGCGAGCTTAATACATTTTGATCTATGGACATGATTGCATCTTTCGCCTTGAATAGCCACAACTTGGAAAATTTGTTATCACAGATAAAATATCCAGTGTGCTCTTGTGCTACCTGAAAGAGGCCGTATAATTTAAAAGATACAAGGAGACCCATGCTCATAAAGAAATTAGAACGGGGTGGTGGTGGTTTGAGTGTTAAAGAAATGGGATAATCTGTAGAAGTTTCGTGGCTACCAGGGAAATCTACTCTCCACTCTTGATTTTTACTTCTGTTGCCAAGTTTTATGCTTTTCAGGAAATCCCTGAAGCCTGTTCTCTATTTAGTTTCAGACAGACACAACAGGAAAACATCTGGATTGCCCAGTTATATATGCGAGACCCTTGGGACTATAGCTTTCTTTCAGGTTATCCTAGAGGGCAACTGGCAGGTAATGATGCCAGGATGAGGGCCAGGCACCTCTGTGCATCTGGTTCCCCAGGCTCCTATCACTGTCCTTTCCATTAATAAATGGGCTATGGGATCCTTGAGTCAAGTGCCACCTATGGCCTAGGGCTTTTGTGTATAACAAGCTCAGAGAAACCCAATTTAAAAAAACAAATGGCCAGAGAGAAAAATAACCTCATCTGTATTTAGGGTTTTTAATTCCAACGTTCCTCCCCTCTCATTTATCCTAAGGTAAGAATTTTTATATTCTAGAGTTTACCATGAGAGAGCTGAGATGAACCGTGGCATTCTTTATTGTTCTAGCTATTTTGTTAATGGGGAAATTGAGACCCAGAGGAACTGTGCATATACTGGAAATGAGGACCCCAACACTTTCCCTGGTGTGTTTGCATAGTAGCCACTGTGTTTTAAGCTGCTTTTGTATCCCAAGAGCACAATTCCAGCTGAACGGGACATAGCTTCATTCAGAAGAAACTTGGAAATACACTACAGCCCCTAGGGATGTCTCAGTGCCAACTCTGATTATTTAGGGAGAAACCAACTCCCAAAATACATCAGTCACCCAACCATGGAGAGAACAGATTTATATAGACATATACTTAGTAAATAACCTCTTGTGTGGCATCAGATATGTTCCCATATGATTAAGAAGAGCACAGTTAGCTCTCAGAGGACGTGGACTTGGACAGTGGTTCAGAGGGGGCATGCCCAATGTGGGAAATCCCACACGGCGGGCCAAGCTCACTCCTCTTCTCTCATCAGCATGTATGACGTTTCTTGGCTTTTTAAAAAAATTCCACCAGACTAGCCTAACTTTCCAGAATGTCTGTTCAATGCCTGGGACAGTGACTCCAATCCCACTAAGCCTTCATCTTTTTAACTACAAAGTGCAAGCTGTTGAGTACCCAGGAGGCATTATCCATAAAACAGAGAGACAATTTTTAGTTCCAGCACCAAAACCCTACTCCCTCAACTGACTAGATTCACATGCAATAAAATACTTGGGAATCACTTTCATTTCTCAATATAAATACAGGGTTGCAAGGGCAGGAAATGGAGACTGGGGGAGAAAGGGCAGGCTGCAGCCTGCACAGAATGTGGCAGCATTCAGTCTCCACCAGCCGCCTCACCTCTGAAAAAAAAAATGAGGCTGAGTAGGCAGGCCACTTTTATGATGGGAGAAATGCCTGTTTTTATAGCACACTAAATAAAACCTGCTTTTGGAGCAGGAAGTTTATTACCAGAGTGGGGGAGGGATGTTGTTTTATTTTCTCTTCTCTACCTTTCTGTTCCTGTTCCCCCATCAGTTGAAACCAGAAAAGTGGGGTGGTAAGGTTCCAGAAGTCTAAGGAAGTCTATAGAAATAATAGAATCTAAAGATGTTGTTAGAACATCCCCTTTCTTATCTCTGCATCCCATGCTGGTTTTACAGGAACACTATTCGGTGTTTTCAGCTTCCTCACATCTTTAGAGGAGTTCTCACCGACGCAATAACAAACAGCAGTAACCTGCGTTTATATAGTAGTTTATGGTTTCCAAAATGTTTGCACATCCCTTCGGTCTTCAGAGCAGCCTGGAGAAACAGGCATATCCGGGGTGACCATTTCAGTGTGATGGAAACAGAGGTTAAGTAAAACCAAGGTCGCATCACCTTAGGGAAGACCAGAATGATGGGTCAAAAAGAGATTAGCCAAGAAAGGGACAAGCCCAATTAAGATCTTTACCTTGGAAATGGGGAGCTGCTGGGAGAAGTGGAATGGGGGACTGGGTAACACTGATCAATGCTCTAGATTCAGAGTTGGAGGAAGGTTTACCTGCAGCTAATATGGTAGGGCTTTGACTTTGGAAGTATTATGCTTTGTATAAAACCAACAAAGACTGGGAGAAAAAGACCTCAAATATTTTCTGAGTTTTTCTCAATTATTAATGCCTCCTCCTCAGGAAGTGCTGGGACATAATGTTTCTGGATCTGGCTTGAAGTGTCCTTGTTGTGTGACCCAGTGGTCTCTCAAAGGCTCTCCTGGCTCCCCAGTGCTCTGTCCATGATGAGTGCCAGGAATTTCTGAAAGCCAACCCCCAGGAACCGTGGGGCACCCGCAGCATGGTGCCTGTTACCTGAGCTACTATTGAAGAGGCAGGTGACTCAGAAGGAGCCTGCATGGAGAATAGACCAAGTAATGAGGATAGGCTCTATAGTTTTCAAAGGCTGATTTTTAAAAAAGGGCAGAGGCACATTCTGAAAATAAAAACAGTGCAACCTTCTCTGTGGGCAGGAGTTTTAGATCAGTCTTATCCAGATTTATTCACAGTAGTGGGAGTTAATGGAAAAGCCCAGCAGGCAGAAACCCTTCACTGAGTGCACACACCCTTGGGTCAGCTACTCTAGTGCTGTGTACACCTTGTCCTTGTGTGTGAGGAGGCGCTGACTAGGAAAGTGGCAGACCAAACGGGGGGAGTTGGTGCTGTAGATTGGCCCAGATCACAAGAATAAGTCAGAGTGATTTGTAAGATTTCACAGTTTTCCATGTTGCATCTGTAGTACAGCTTCATTCCCATCCACTTACTGAAGGATTTTAACATGAACAGGGTCATACCTGTCATGCCAGGGCCTGATTTCTTTCAGTCCACATCCAAACTTCCAGTCTCCAGTCCATGATGCCCACTGCCCATAGGCGAGCAAGTCACTCATCCCCTCTGGCTCTGACACTTCCACCTCCTCTTCTGCAGGATTCCCTAAGCTCTGAGGAGAGGGATTTGATGGAGATACCCCATTTAGTACCAAGTGTTCCAAGTTCTCTCACTCTCTCTCTCTATTGTCCAGTTGTGGGTCTTAGTATGTAGTTTTCTCTGACACAAGGAAGCTTCTCTAATGGTGGCTGAATGAGGCACTGACCTATGAGTATAGCAGAATAGCATTAGGAGTCATTTTATTCTTTGTTTCTTCTTTTCCTTTCCTTTCCTTTCCTTTCCTTTCCTTTCCTTTCCTTTCCTTTCCTTTCCTTTCCTTTCCTTTCCTTTCCTTTCCTTTCCTTTCCTTTCCTTTCCTTTCTTTTCTTTTCCCTTCTTTCCTTCCTTTCTTTGGTATTTGGGTTTACTGTAGGCCTCTGGTTTTTATTCACCCAAGCAGTATTGGAGATGCATTCCATCTTGTGGAGTGGGCCTAAGTCAAATTGGCCATTGGCTGTTTACACCCACAAGCTTTGTGCCACCATTGAACATCCTTGATCATGTATGGGGCTTGCACAGGCAACCACAGATGCCATGAGCTCATGAATTCAATGACCTTGCCACATGTGCAGAAGACACTGTTTCTCTATGGTGATCCTCTGCCTCTGATTCTTCAATTCCTTCACTAATGGGCACTGTGTGTGTGTGTGTGTGTGTGTGTGTGTGTGTGTGTGTGTGTGTTTGATATAGAAGTGCCATTTCCTCTGAGTACTACATGCTTATCCTTTGCAATTTGAACAGTGGTGACTTTCAGCATTAACTACCATTCACTTCACAGAGAAACCTCTTTGTGTAGGTCTGAGACCTACACAATCTCTGGTATAGAGGTAGGAACTTAGAAGGCAATTTGATACTATGCCTGTTTAGCAGAATAATCATAGTAAGTTTACCCCGGGGGCCTGTGAGCATTCCATCAATGGGCTCTTGGCCAGATTTACAGTACTGGGGAGAAAGACTTAAATCCAAGCAGAAAGTGGTCAGTTACCCTCCACATTTGTACCCCATTTGTTAGACTGGTGGGCATATCTTGCTACGCTGGTCATTATTGTTACTCACATGATTTAAAGATGGATAAAACTGTTCTTGGTTTCTTTGGCCCCCTCAGCTCCCTACATAGCACCTTCTTGTATTGGGCAAGCTAACCAGCCGAAAGGAAGCTTCTTAGTCGGCGCCTATTGGATTTCTCTGTGTACTGTGATCAATAATGTGTAGTGTCTTCAGCAATAGGGTGTTTCCATCAAGTTCCGGTACACAACCAAGAGTAGCAGCAGTGTCCTGTTATTCGGTGTGGGTGTGTCTCCGGGACACCTCTGACCATCAACTCCAGGGATATACCACACCTGGCACTGGGTGTGTCTCTGGGACACCTCTGACCATCAACTCCAGGGATATACCACACCTGGCACTGGGTGTGTCTCTGGGACACCTCTGACCAGCAACTCCAGGGATATACCTGGCAGTGGGCTTTTTTTTATTTGGCAGTCTATGAGTTCTGGGAGAATCACTATCCTCTGCATGGCATAACTCAAATTGAAATATTTGCTATGAGTATAATTAGAAAGCTTATAAACTATGAGGCTTCCGAATGACTTTTTCAAACATCTTCAGCATTAGTTATCCCTTCCCTACCCCCTCCTCTGCTAAGAGTCTTTATTTAGGTCACATAATTAAAAGCCCAATTGTATTTCTCTAACAATAGAATAAAAAAAAAAAAAAAAAAAAAACAGAGCAGGAGATGCCTCTACAGCATATTTTTTTCTCAGTTTGCTAGGATCTCATGCTCACCCCCTGGCCACCCTGAGTTTTGGAATTCTTATTGTCCTGGTTTACCATGGGCGGAGAGCCCTCGGCTCAAGGGAAGAAAGCACTACTTGGAGTTAGAGAGCTGCCTCCATGATTACGAGCACCCGCTGCTCTTGCGGAGCACCCATGTTTGCCTCCCAGCACCCTCAGGGTGCTTCCCAACCATCTACATAACTCCAGTTCCAGAGAACCAGACACTCTCTCCTGACCTCTCTGAGCACCAAGCACGCGCATCTTGTACATACACATACACACAGGCAAAACACTCACACACATACCAGGAAATAAATGGGCCTCTTTTCAAAAGAAAAGAAAGCACGAGCAAATAGATAAAAGGGCATTCTTCGTGCAGGTGTGAGCTCTCTCCCTTCTCTTGTCTTGTCAGGTAGTTTCCAGTGAGGCTGTGGAGGAAGACCTTGAGTTCTGAACCGTAGGTTAAGGGTAGAGGGTGTATTCTAATGCCTGCTATGAGTGAGGTACTAGGATGCTCATTAACTTCCCATCTATGGCTCCCCCATGACAAAAGACACCACTGCAAATTTCTGGGTGAGAGATCAAGAGGCTCAATTTGGTTCATACTACATCTTAGACACACACACACACACACACACACACACACACACACACACACACACACACCCTGCCCCCCACTGCATGCTTCAGTGTCTCTGTTATCCCATGCCTCTCAGAAGTGTTGACACTAATCAATTGCTTAAGGGAAGAGCAGTGGTCCTTTGGTAGAAATGCAGAGTCTTAGCCCCACCCTAGACTAGCAGCATCTGAATCCAAGTTTTAAGAGCATCCTGAGGTAAATCCCAGAATTCCAAGCAGTGGGTGTGGAGAAGCACTGGTCTATGGTCCTCCCTCTCCTCTGCTCTGTGCTCCAGGCTTCTTCTCTGGCCCCTCCCATAATTGAGGTAGAGCAGAGGAGAAAACAGTGAACAGACCTTAAAATATAAGTGGTCACCTGGGTCCTATGTATTTTGAACTGTTGTCAGCAAAGTCCCAATTTGTGCTGACAGGGAAAAGGGCTACTCGGAATGGCTGTGACGGGGGTGGGAGAGTGAGCGGTACTGTACTAGAGACGCACAACCCAGGATCCCTCCATCTTTCTGGTGCCACCTCAACTGCCCTGCTTCGTGCCCCTATTGGCATCTGTCCTCTGCAGAGGCCAACAAAGAGTGGCTCCCGTCCCTCCGGAGAACGTCCCGACAGGTCTCTGGATGTGACTGCCCCTCCAGTCTCACACTGATGTTATTAATTTTTAAAACAAACTTCCTGACTGAGGTTCTGGCTGCCTCTAAATTGTCTCTACAATGAGACTGTGTACTAATTAACCCATAGAAACAATCAATGATGTACCTTTTTCAAGTTTCAGAGTGATTAGAATATGAAAATGAAGAGCACAATGGTGCAGATGTTTGAAAGTCGCAGCAGACAGCAATTAGTGACAGGGGAACCAGCTGCTTATCTCTCCAGATAAAGCCTCTTAATAGGGAATTACACTGGAGGCGTCATTACCCAGATGGATCACACATGATTTACCGAGGAGGCGGGGCAGCGCTAACTTTGATTTGTGAGCCAGGTTCCTGTCAGGCTAACGCGCTTACCTTCAGAAAGGTGAACTGGTGGCTGCGGTGGAGGTAGCCTTTACCTGGCCACCTATTAGCCCGAGTCAGAGCAGATGTACAGGAGCCAGACAGCCTGCAGAAGCCACAAGCACCTGTCTCCTAGAGTCAGGCTCTATTGTTTAGGGGTGAACTCATTCAGCTGCCCCTGTGTGTTGGGAAGAATGAGAACCAGGCGAATGGTGACCTCTGGAAAGAAAGGCTTCTGCTTCCCTGCTAAGAGACTCTGTGTGTCTCTGTGTGTGTGTGTGTGTGTGTGTGTGTGTGTGTGTGTGTGTGTGTGTGTGAGAGAGAGAGAGAGAGAGAGGGGGGGGGGGGAGGGGGAAGAAAGAGAGAAAAAGAGGGAGGGAGGGAGAGAGGAAGGGAGAGAGAGAGGGAGAGGTGGAGAGATTCATCTTATTTGTCAAATATATCTTTGCTTGGGTCCTTTTATTAGGGTGTTTACTTGTATTCATGTTAATAGGCCTCTGAGCTATTCTGGGCACTAAGAATTCTAAATAACCCACTATGGCGTTTTATAAAAGTCTATTTATAGTACTTGCTTTGGTCTCTCAGGTAAATAATTGGAGTGGAATTGTTGGGTCATGAGGTATATTTAGCCTTGACAGAAATTGCCAGAACATTTTCCAATTTTTTCACCCGTTAACACTCTTCCCTCAAGCAATGCATGAAAGTCTCAAGTGTTTCCCATCTTTGCCTACATTTGCTGTTTGTCCTTTTTATCTTAGCCATCCCAGGAAGCAAGGGGGCATCTTCTTGTGGCTTTGTCATTTCCCTAGTGGCAAGTAATGTTGAGAACATAAGTATGAATTCAATGGTCATCCCCCCTAATTTCATTGCCCCAACTATTTCAGTGAAAGTATTTTGCAGTTACTGAGCAAAGCAGAACTGGTTGATATGCTAGTTAGATCTTATATACAGTCTTTTCATTTTGCATTGATGAGAAGTTAGACATCCAGGGTTTCTCTGTGTAGCTTTGCGCCTTTCCTGGAGCTCACTTGGTAGCCCAGGCTGACCTCGAACTCACAGAGATCTGCCTGGCTCTGCCTCCCACGTGCTGGGATTAAAGGCATGTGCCACCACCGCCCAGCTCCGTCTGATATTCTAAGTGTATTAGATCTCTTTATGTTGTCTCATGTATTGCTGAAATGCTGGGTTAAAGCACTGCTGTTATTCTTCTCCCCAGCTTTCAAGTTAGATGATTTCTTCTGTGTTCTTTTCATGCCCACTAGACATCTGTAGTGCCCTGGAAGCTGGTAGGCTCCTACTTGACGTTTTCGTTGTATCTTTATTCAGGTACAGAGTTGACATTTGCCTCTTCTAGTGTTCTTGTGATGGCTATGTTGAGGCTTCCCATCTGCTTATCAGTGGCCATGCATCCATTCCTTTAAATAGTTGAACATTTTCAGAATGGTTATTTTCATCTAGTTTTCTTTTCCTAATTGTGGGACATTTTTGCCCACCTCCTTGCTTTTTTAATAGTATGTGTGTGTATGTGCAGGTCCAGGTTGGAGGATAGAGGTGGTATCAAGTTCTATCATCCTCTGCCATATTCCCTTGAGAGAGTGTCTATCAGTGAGCCTGGAGCTAGTCTGGCAGCCAATACGCCAGCAATCTTTTTGTCTCTGCTCATACAGTGCTGGAGTTAATGGTGAGCATGGTCATACCCATTGTTTTGTGTGGGTGCTGGAGATTGCAATCTGGTCCCCATGATTGTATTGCAAGTATTCTTACCCCCTGAGTCACCACTCATGCCCCATTTAATAACTTTTCTATTGTGTCAAAGATATTGTATGCATCCTATATTATGTAGAGTCTACATGTTTTTCTCTAAAGAGTTTTGACTTTTGTTCTTGTAGGCAGTTAAATCAGGATCCTGTTTATATCCTTCATAGAATTTCTCAAGAAATGAGAGTTAGTGCACTTGTAAAGAGCATACCATTTTGAAGATATAGATAGAAAATACGGGCATTTCATTAAAGCTTCCCCCCAGCTGGTAAGAAATTCAGCCTTGCCCCATACTGTGCCATCTCAGTTCTTCACATTCAGCTTCAACTGATCATTGCATTTTGAGTTCTTTCTTCAAGTGTGCATTAAAGTTTGTCTAGAGACCTAAAATGAATCCTAGTAAGGTTTCTAGAATTCCTATCTACAAAGTTCTTTCCCAGGTGCCTAACTTCCCTCCAACTTCTGTTCCCTTAAAGTCTAAGCTTTGTTTTATGTGCCTATTGAATGCCAGCCCTGGACTCCACCTTTCCTCTCCCTACCTGAAAATTTCTCCTGCTCAGAAAACTGGGCACACCTTGAGGCCTGTGTTGCCCCTCCCTGCAATCACAGCCCATGTTGTCTGGTATTGACTGCAGGGGATGAATTGTTTCGTGTATTTTGTTCAGTTTTATATTTGTCTTCATGGAAATATTGTAGACAGTACCTGTTATTTCATCGTGGCTGAAATCAAGGCAGTGTTAACTTTCAATTATACAGAAAGGTAATGTACTCAGAGCAGCTTATGATCAGAGCCTGTGCCTTTGTGTGAGCTCTTACCACCTCCAGGGAAAGGAATGTGTTAGTATATCATTCACTGCACCCAAATAGCAAAGTATGGTTCTTATGGGAATCATACTGTGTTGACTTCCCAGGGTAACCCACAGGACACAAGAGGATGACAGGTCCAATTTATATACTTAAGGGAGCACTGAATAGAAACAATGCCTTTAAGGAGACCTGCAAAATGATACCACCAGTTGACAAGCCAATGCAGATCGGGAAAATTGCACAAAGTACTACCACTAGGTGAAGACAGGCAATTAATGGCTGCTGAGAGAGGAAGAATCAGTCCTCCAGGGACAAGCCCCTGAATGTTTATCCAATCCTGATTGGTCATCTTTACACACATGTATATATGAACAACACTAAATGGACTCAACAGGTTTTGTGAACACACACACACACACACACACACACACACACGTGTGTGTGTGTGTGTGTGTGTGTGTGTGTGTGTGTGTGTGTGTGTGTCTGTCTGTCTGTCTGTCTGTCTGTCTGTCTGTCCACCTGTCCACCCTGCTTCTCTGTTCCTTCTCTGTGGTCCCAGAGGTTTAAAGTATCATCTCCAATTCCCAAATTCCCATTATTTCTGATCCTTTATGATAGTGTCCTTGGACTTTGATTATTGAGCTCAGCCAGCAGGACAAATTGCTCTGAAATCACACACACACATACACACACACATACACACACATACACACACATACACACACACATACACACACACATACACACACACATACACACACATACACATACACACACATACACACACATACACACACATATACACACACACACATACACACACACATACATACACACATACACACACACACACACTAGCATGCATGTAATATTTGTAATGATAATTTAAAAAAGAGGTCATAAATTTGGAAAGGAGTGGGGAGGGGCACAGGAGGAGTTGGTAGGGGGAGAGGGGGAAGTAGAAATGATATAAATATAGTAGGCATATAGGAAATTCTCCACAAATGCAAAAAAAATCCATATATTACAGGAATAGTTCTTTAAATATCCTGTGTCCCATGGAATCAGAGAATCCTGAACCCGTGACTCCAGCAGGGTCCTCAGTGACATTCAACTATATCTACCATTAGCGAGTGCAGGAAGGTGTTTTGTAGCAAGCTCTAGGAAGGCAGCCAGCTTGATAGCTTTTGTGCTCATGAAGCTGAATGGCTTTTCTTGGGGCTTGGAGGAGTGGCTGGTGTGTGTGTCTTGCCAGAGTCACTGGCTTAAGTTCAAAAATGTTTTGGGAAAAATCTAGGACTTCGTGAAACATGTTTGTAAACCACTGGCACAGGATTCTCCTGGCAATATTAGAGTCTCTGTGGAGCCTAAGCCAGACGCTGGCTTTGATATAATCCAGGGTTCTGAACTCTGTCTGCTCACTGGGGTCACCTGAACGCTTTGAAGGAAGTGCTGGTGATTTGGACCCACCACTAGAATGTTGGCATAATTGCTCTGGGTAGATCTCAGGTATGTTGTTTTTAACAAGGTTTCCTGTGTGATTGTAGCATCCAGCTAAAGTTGGACCCTTTTCATCTAAGCAGGCAGTTTGTGGTTCCATTCCTTGTCTCCTCAGTCAGCTCTTGCTCAAGTTTAGGCACTTGCTTCTAGCCCCAGGAATAGAAAGCCAGGGCTCCCCAGAGCTCTAATGATTAGCCTGGATAAAAACCCCAGGGTGGGAGGTCTCAAACACCTGCATGCTCTCCCTTCTGGGACGGTAATATTTTCTTCCTCCTCTAATAGTGGCTATTCTGCCCCTCTTCCTCCCCCTCCTTCTCCCTACATCAGAAACAGTGTTAGGGTTTCTTACCATGTAAATTGCAGAGTTCGTGGAGCAAAACAGGAATGTTCAATGTTGCCAAATTGCATATCCTAACAGGCCTATGGTGGTTTGCTCTGCATATTTACCACTAAAAAGTGCTGCGAATGTCATGGTAACCACAGATGAGCCCGTGTTAAAACATGAGATCAGTGGGGTTTAAAACTGTGCATCAACATTACCTGGGAATCCTGGTAAAATCCATATTCCTTCCTCCCAGCCGAAGAGACAGTGAATTATTGAGTCTGCAATGGGCCAAGGAATCTGGATTCATAACTATTACCAAAAGTGCTTCTGATATAGTGACCCGACCCCACATCTGGAGAAGCAGCAAGTGCCAAGTTCAGAGATAAAGATTCCCCAGTGGCTTCATATTTCCCTGTGCTTGTAAATCAACATATCTCACAGACAGTAAATTCATATTATAGGTGTCATCAGGAAGAAGCAAGGACCAAGACAACCCGAAAGAGTAGTTTATCTCTAAGAATGCTTCTTTCATTTTTTTTTTCCCTCATTTGATTTACCATATTTGTTCCTTGGGGGAAAAAGATAGGAAAACGCTTAGCTTTGGATAATTATGACATAGTTCTCAGATACTAATTTTCTTCCATTGTTTAAGAATCTTAGAGTATTTTTATTTAAAAAAATATAAACTGATTTTTATAAAGAAACTTGACTTGTACAGAGTTTAAAGGCGTATGATTTGTATAAAAGATCTGGGGGAGGGAACAGTCGCTTTCCTTTATCTTTTTGCAGTACACATTGTCCATTTCTGTATGGGCAGAGTAAGGGCTCCATTCCCAGTGATGGACATAGTAGAGCTATTGTGTCCATGGCATGTCATGGCGGACAGATCAGGAACTGGGACTTCATGAATGCACTCCACATAACCATCAGAAGAACTGTCGGAGGCCTTCTCAGACGTTTTAGAAAGTGCTCTTTCTTGGTCCACCCTACCTCTCTGCTCCTTGTCTGCAGCCCCAGGCAGTGACGTGTTTAAAGAACCCTCTCCATGCCCACTGCTCCTGATCCTTTCCATCCTTCCCCTCTGTCCATCCTCACCTTTGATCATTGAACCCACCTGGAAAGGTAAACTGCCTATGAAATGGTGGGAACAGTGGGCCAGGCTGTAGTCTAGGGGAACACTAGCCTGTGAGCTGCAGCTGGTTCCTGGCTATAAGAACACAGGCCCTTCCTTTTACCTGCAGACCCTCCTCCGCAGTGGAGCTAACTGGAGACAATCAACAACACATAGGAAAGAAACAGCAGTATGAATTTCATTAATGGAGGAGGGGTTACCTTACCAGTAATTGAGGCCATACATTAAGAGGAAGGGGTGTTTTAATTCTTGTTTGGTCAACAGCTCGTGTATTTCAGCACTCCAGTTTGGTTGTGAGCCACTATCAAATGAAAGGTGAATGGTGTGTTGTCTTGTGTGTAGCTATATATTTTGCCATTATAATAGGAACCTCAGCTGTTTTTTTTTTTGTACTTATTTTTATTTAAGTGTGAATCGCTGTGTGTATGCCACCAGTGCGCATGAAGGTCAGGAGGAGCTAGAGTTACAGGCAGCTTGTAAGCCACCGGACCCAGCAAGCATGCTTAACCATTGAACCAGCCTTCCAGTCCCTCTTTGCTTTATTTATTAATTGCAAAGACATCCATAAACAATCTTGTGTACTTGGCTTTATAGTATCCTCTGAGAAGTATACAATACATAAAGGGATGGGAAATGTGTTTGTCTGTTTCTTTGCTTGCGTTTACCTAAAAATATTTACAGTCTTAGAGAAAGAGATGGTGTATATGGATTAAATACCACAATGGTATTGTAAGGACTGTGGTAGATGTTTTTATAGAAGTCAGTGGAACGGGCAGAAGAGAGAGTATAGGGAATTGGGTGTAACCGTGTTTGACGTGGTGACTGTGTTTGCAAGCAATATGTTGCAATGCATAGCACATTAATCTCATCATTGACACAATGAAATATCCATAATAAAATGCACATTCTTTCATTCAGTAAATGTTTATTGAGGGCCTGCTGTGTGCGGACGCATTGTGATAGGCACCTTGTTGATAGGTAATAAGCTAGAAAAGGAAGTGGGCATGTAATTCAATTATCATACAAATCAAACATGCAAAAATTAGCCACAGCTAGTGCAACAAAGGTGAGATGCATGTTTCTTGAAAGCTTAAAAATCATCATATTTCTCTAAGGTTGGGAGACATTACTAGAGCTAAAACCACAAAGCATGAAGAAAGTGATAAGTGTGGACTCTGCTGGAGGTTAAGGATCAGATGTTGGAGCTGAGAACAAGTGGAGAGTGTCAGGGACCAAGTTTCCAGCCATCACTTCATCCCCAAACCCCATCCACAGGTGGACTCTAATGTCCAGAGCTGGAGCCATGGAAGAGCTAGGGGTTTGGAGTAGGCAGGATCCCCACAAATCCTGTTGTACACAGGTTGAAAGCAGTAGTATTCGTATCTTATTTTACTTTACTCCCAGAAATGCCATAGCAACCTAAGGGAGTAGAACACATAGCCTTCTTGGGCCCCCCTTCAGCCTGAGGTGTAGTGACAGGCTGCAACAGAAATGGGGAAGTAGCAACCCCCTGATGCGTAAAAGATAAGTAAGTGACATTTAAGATTTTATCCTCCATTTTAAACTCATGCTTTTTTATAGAAACTGGGATATATCTTATGTCGACAGCAATAATCCCCAGTAGACAGCATCAAATGGCAGAGTGAATTCTGAATATATTGATGGTAATGGTGTTAATACTACAAACTCAAGATGACAAAAATATTATTTTTTCCTGGATGTGTATTGGCTTGACTTGGGGAGACTATCACACTTGGAAAACTAGGTAGTGTGGTCATACAAACATAAAAAATATTTCACTAAATTGTGGTGACAAACTTTTCCTCCAGAGATTCCAGGAGTCAGTGTGAAGCAAAGGCTGTTGAATTAAGACATTGACTTTTACTTACAAAACTTCGGCCACCCATGTCTTGACTCTCCAGGGAACTATCAGGATGGTTTCAACTAGAACATTCAGTTCTATTGCATCAATAACAAATAGAATTAAAGCAATGGAAGGTATATAGGTAAGATCAGAGGTGATCAACTGATAACAAATAGATAATAAAGGAGGCTGATGTGTAGATATTGGACTGATAGACATTATAGGATGAAATGGCCAAATTTTCTACACCAATCACCATATTTTTCTTAGAGTGAATGTTATAAGAAGTTTCCTTCAAATTACTAATATTTCCCCTTCTGTAACAAATCAGAAACTAACCTATCCTGTAAGTTTACCGCTATGTGCACAAATTAAGCTTTGAGTGAACTTGCAGGATTATGTCCTTCCGTGACTACCATGACTTTAAACTCTCCAGAATAGAGAAAGCATTTCTAACTAAATTTCCAATGTCAGTTAGCCCTTCCATTCCCTCTGTGACTTTGTAAACGCCGACGATGATTTGCCATTCTTGGGAGTCAGTCCTAGGAAAAGTGTTGAAGACATTCACTCATTTCTGTAGGGGAAACACAAATGGCAGAGTAAAGGAAAGGTGATTTTGAGTGATCGCAATTTGTTCCTGGTCCATTTGTTCATAAAACTCAAGCTTTCTTTGGAGACTTTCCTCAAAGAGTTGGAACTGTTCAACACAGCTCACAGATCCTGCCACATGCTAGCCCTCAAGCCCAGGGGCGTGCCCATCGACAAAGATGAGGATAGTTCCTGCATGTTTCTCTTCTTGTGTGTCTTCTGTATGTCCTGCACATGTGCTGTTTTCCACTTGCTGAACTCAGTGGGGCTTGCATACAAAGAGACTAAGCTCTGTGGTGTGTGGTCCACACTAAAGTAAGCAGGGAATCCGAAGAGGGGCATACTATGCTTCTAAGGGGAGACTGGGCAAGTAAGAGGCAGCTTGAATTAGGCAAAGGAGCACACATGGAGGAGTTCAGGCTCTTGCTGACTCTGCTGCCTTGGACAGGATTCTCCACTCCTTAAGGGTCAGCTTCTTCTTCATAAGAGTCAAGCTCAGAAGCTTGGGCCTATTCTGTCCTCTCTCTATAGAGTTCTTGGACTGCTTTAAATCAAGTTCTTTAGAGGGGAGAGACAGCAATTAAAGCATCCTTGTTAAGGTCCAAATCCAGTATCTTTAGAACTAGAATTGAGAAAATCGTTTTGTTTTTTTGTTTTGGGTTTTTTTTTTTTTTTTTTTTTTTTTTTTTTTTTTTTTTGAGACAGGGTTTCTCTGTGTAGCTTTGCACCTTTCCTGGAACTCACTCTGTAGACCAGGCTGGCCTCGAACTCATGGAGATCTGCCTGGCTCTGCCTCCTAAGTACTGGGATTAAAGGCGTGCACCGCCACCTCTCTCTCTCTCTCTCTCTCTCTCTCTCTCTCTCTCTCTCTCTCTCTCATTCTGAAG
This sequence comes from Peromyscus maniculatus bairdii, assembly GCF_049852395.1. Lineage (NCBI taxonomy): Eukaryota > Metazoa > Chordata > Mammalia > Rodentia > Cricetidae > Peromyscus > Peromyscus maniculatus. The sequence continues at coordinate 70,430,825 of NC_134870.1, read as the reverse complement.
TTCGGGAAAATATTAGCATAATCACTTATTTGAAATTTAAAATAATTAAGCTTTTAGACAATAACAAGTTCCAACATGCTCATTTTTGTTTTTCTCTTCCTCTTCACTCTACCCACTTTCAGGCTTATGAGAGGCCCCAGAAACACTCAACACTTCATTATGACTCAGGCCTCTCACAGGGCTTCACCAGTGACACCTTAAAACCAAAGCACCAGCAAAAAAGCAGCAGCCAGAACCACATGGACTGGTCCACCAACTCTGACAGTGGGCCCAACACTCAGAATTGCTTCATCAGTCCAGAATCTGGCAGAGACATTGCAAGCACCAGCAAGATCCCAGCTCTTGAACCCGTGGCTTCCTTTGCAAAGGCCCAGAGCAAGAAAGGCAATACAGGAAGTCCTTGGAGTCAGTTGTCCAACAGCAGCAAAGATCTTCTCTTGGGAAATGTGGTACCCTCCCCCAGCAACCACAGCTCCCCAGCGCCTACTAGCAACTCAGCTGAGGGCAACGGACTCCAGCCATTGGGAGATCAAGATGGAGGAGGTACCAAGGAGCTCCCAGAACCACCCACTGTAGGTAGCAAGAAGAAATCCAGTAAAAAAGATGTGATCAGTCAGACCATACCAAACTCAGATTTGGATTGGGTCAAAAGTGCCCAGAAAGCATTTGAAAACACAGAAGGAAAAAGAGAGGGTTACTCTGCAGATAACGCGCAAGAGGCTTCACCAAGCAGGCAGAGTATCAGTTCCGTCAGTAATCCTGAAAATGATGCCAGTCATGTCCGGATTACTATCCCCATAAAGACACCTTCTCTGGATCCAACCAACCATAAGAGGAAAAAGAGGCAGTCCATTAAAGCCGTGGTGGAAAAAATCATCCCAGAGAAAGCACTAGCTTCGGGAATTGCTATGAGCAGTGAAGTAGTTAGCAGGATACTTTCCAACTCAGAGGGGAACAAGAAAGAGCCCCGAGTCCCCAAGTTGGGAAAGATGATAGAGAACGAGCTTCCCTCAGTTGGCCTTGAAATGTGTGGGAATGCTGAGAAAACCGTCCCTGGAGGTGTGTCTAAGCAGAGGAAAACACCCGTGGTCATGACATCACCAACACGCACAGAGCACTCTCCATCAGGGAAGCTGCCCGAAATCCAGCACCCCAAATTTGCTGCGAAGAGGAGGTGTAGCAAGGCCAAACCTCCGGCTATGCTTCGAGAGGCAGTCTTAGCTACGGCTGAGAAGCTGTTGGTGGAGCCGCCATCCGCTTACCCCATCACCCCGTCCAGCCCTCTGTACACCAACACGGACAGTCTTACTGTGATCACACCGGTCAAGAAGAAGCGGGGACGGCCCAAGAAGCAGCCTTTGCTCACAGTGGAGACAATTCACGAAGGTACCTCCACCAGCCCCGTTAGTCCCATCTGCAGAGAGTTTCCTGGCACCAAGAAACGGAAGAGGCGGCGCAATCTGGCTAAGCTGGCCCAGTTGGTGCCAGGAGAGGACAAACCCATGAGTGAGATGAAGTTTCACAAAAAGGTTGGAAAGCTTGGCGTGTTGGATAAGAAGACCATCAAGACGATCAATAAGATGAAGACCCTCAAGAGAAAAAATATTTTGAATCAGATCTTGTCCTGTTCCAGCAGCGTGGCCCTCAAGGCCAAAGCTCCCCCGGAGACCAGTCCTGGGGCAGCATCATCCATTGAAAGCAAACTGGGCAAGCAGATTAACGTCAGCAAGAGAGGAACCATCTACATTGGCAAGAAGAGGGGCAGGAAGCCGAGAACAGAGTTGCCACCCCCATCCGAAGAACCCAAAACAGCCATCAAGCACCCCAGGCCTGTTCCGAGCCAGCCGGACATTCCAGCCGTGCCTTCCAACTTTCAGTCACTTGTGGCTTCGTCACCAGCAGCCATGCACCCCCTTTCGACGCAGTTAGGTGGGTCCAATGGCAACCTGAGCCCCGCCAGCACCGAAACCAATTTTTCAGAATTGAAAACTATGCCAAACCTCCAGCCCATCAGTGCTCTCCCAACCAAAACCCAGAAGGGAATCCACAGCGGGACCTGGAAGCTGTCTCCACCCAGGCTGATGGCCAACTCTCCTTCACACCTTTGCGAGATCAGCTCTCTGAAGGAGATAACGTTGTCCCCCGTGAGCGAGTCCCACAGCGAGGAGACCATCCCGAGCGACAGTGGCATCGGGACGGACAACAACAGCACCTCGGACCAAGCCGAGAAGAGTTCCGAATCCCGGCGAAGGTACTCTTTCGACTTCTGTGCCCTGGACAACCCGGAGGCCATCCCCTCTGACACCAGCACAAAGAACAGGCACGGCCACCGGCAGAAGCATCTCATTGTGGACACGTTTCTGGCCCACGAAAGCCTCAAGAGGCCAAAGCACAAGAGGAAAAGGAAGAGCCTGCAGAACCGCGACGATCTCCAGTTTCTGGCTGAGCTGGAAGAGCTCATCACCAAATTTCAAGTGTTCAGGATCTCCCACCGGGGCTACACTTTTTACCATGAGAACCCATACCCCAGCATCTTTAGGATCAACTTTGATCACTATTACCCGGTGCCATATATCCAGTATGACCCATTGCTCTATCTTCGTAGGACTTCAGATTTGAAGTCAAAGAAGAAGCGTGGTAGGCCTGCAAAAACCAATGACACCATGACAAAGGTGCCTTTTTTACAGGGGTTCAGCTACCCTATTCCCAGTGGAAGTTACTATGCACCCTATGGAATGCCTTACACATCAATGCCTATGATGAACCTTGGTTACTACGGTCAGTATCCGGCTCCTCTGTACCTATCGCACACACTTGGAGCAGCATCCCCATTCATGAGGCCCACAGTGCCACCACCTCAGTTCCACCCAAGTTCCCATGTCAAGATGTCTGGGGCAACTAAACATAAAGCCAAGCATGGAGTCCACTTGCAGGGAACTGTAGGCATGGGCCTTGGTGACATACAGCCATCCCTGAACCCTCCCAAGGTGGGCGGGGCCACTCTGTCCAGCAGTCGGCTCCACAAGAGGAAACACAAACACAAGCATAAGCACAAGGAAGACCGAATCCTAGGGACCCACGACAATCTGAGCGGTCTCTTCGCAGGCAAAGCCACAGGCTTCTCCAGCCACCTCCTGAGTGAGCGGCTGAGCAGTGCAGACAAAGAGCTCCCGTTGGTGAGTGAGAAGACCAAGCATAAGGAGAGACAGAAGCACCAGCATGGTGACACCGGCCACAAGGTTTCAAAGAACAACTTTGAGGTGGACACCCTGTCGACACTGTCACTTTCTGATGCCCAGCACTGGACACAGGCTAAGGACAAAGGGGACTTGAGCAGCGAGCCTGTGGACTCGTGTGCTAAAAGGTACTCTGGTGGGGACAGCGGCGGCAGCAGCACAAGATCCGAGAGTCTGGATGTGTTCAGTGAAATGAATCCTTCCGGTGACAAGTGGGACAGTGACGTCAGTGGGGGTAAGAGGCGGAGCTTTGAAGGCTTTGGGACATACAGGGAAAAGGACATCCAAGCCTTCAAGATGAACCGCAAGGAGAGAAGTTCTTATGAGTCCTCCATGTCTCCAGGTAAGACCACATTTTTCTCTGGATTTGGGCTTCCCTGTTGTTTAAGTCCTGGCCTTTGCAGTATGAATGCCCATCACATTGGGCACATAGTGTTCACTGTTTTACAAAAAGGGGGAGCTAAATGCAAATAGGTCGCCTTGCATGCTTGAGTTTGCTCTGTATTTCATGTATTGTTTACATGGTTTCGGTAGTCTTTCTGATCCACTAAAGCCAATGCCTCAAAACAGAAACAGCCTCAGTAACTCTCCAAGTGACAGACATACATGCTACAATTGTACTTTTGCTCTTGTTTTGGTTTGGTTCCATTTTTTAAGACAGGGTTTCTCTGTGTAGCCCTGGCTGTCCTGGAACTCACTCTGTAGTCCAGGCTGGACTAGAACTCAGAGATATGCCTGCCTCTGCCTCCCAAGTGCAGGATTAAAGGCCTGCAGTGCCACTTCCCAGCTTACACTAGTACTTTTTATTAAAGATCCTGTTCTTACCTCATTAGGTCCTGATTACATGATACAATTTGCTAGTTGAGGCTCTAAAACTCAGTAGACTACCAACAAAATCTTAAGAATGCCAAGGCTATATAAGAATGGTGCTGAGTGTATGTGACATGTTGATAGTAGAAGTCACCTATCTTAGGTGACAAATTTATCACAAAGTGATTGGAAGCTAATGATTAGAGAATCCTGAAGTCTAACCAATTAGGAAGCCACAGTCCTAAACCATGTCATTGATTCTTAACCATGGGCATTGGACAGGCTGCCACAGTCAGTCAGGACCCTAAAGTGAAGCCTTGATTGTATTTACAATCTTGCTTCCATGCACTAAAGGGAAGAGGCTTGGAGAAAGATATTTTGTTCCTCCTCTACAGACAGAACCATATCCCTGGGATTTTTAGCACGCCCACTAAATTGGAATTTTTACTTCCTGATGTCTAAACGAATATGTTCATTGCTACCAGAAAAATCTCACTCCTTGTCAGTTACTGGCAGAATTTCTTTGCTACTCTCCTGGTCCACATAAGTCCTTTCCTGCCATGGAGTTTTACAATTTGGCAAACATATCCCTGTATCCCTGTCCATATAGTACATGAATGCTAGAACTCTTAGGACAACATAATTACTTGGAAAATAGTAGAAATTCCACAAATAAGAATTGAGAATTAAAAGAATATCTTGGGGACAATATTCTCTTGTCCCCAAATGGTGTAAAGCACTCTGGCCAAACCCTTGTTTTAAAGGACTCATTGAACACTGAAGATGTGAATATAATATTTTAATTATTTAAAATTTTAGGTTTAGGTTGCATGGTTCCCCCTTGCCCTCTGTCTTCCTGGGGAGTCCACAGTTAGTGACTGTGGAAACAGTCTGTTCAAAAGGAATGAAATACTATTTCTTGGCCAACAATTCTCAGAAACGACTAAACACCGCATTGTGTTGTTGTTGGTTTGTGAGTTACCGCGGTGGTAGATTGTCTCTTAACGAAAGGAGACGGTTTGTAGTTATGTGTCATGGATTTGGTGACATGGTGAAGGTACCAAATGGCCCGCATACCCTGCCTGCCCAGAGCTATTGCTGTTGCTCATTCAATGACTACCTGGTTTCTTGAAGAGCCTAGAGGAAGCCCACCTGGCATGGGGTATTGTATTAAACATGGACATGAAAAATGTTGGTTTCTTCCAGCAGCGTAGCACTGATCTACAAAAGCTGAACTAGCAATAGACAGAGTTGTTACTTGCAGGGAGTAGGGGGGGGTGAAAAGGAGGAGATGGTAATTTCTGAGAATCATTTAGCTAAAAAAAAAAAAAATACTAACAGTGGTTTGTTTTCCTAAGAAGTTATAAGAATCTACGGTGCACAGACTTAAGGGAGGGAAAATTCCTGGAGTGAAAATCAGTGGCTGTGGCATATTACATTGGGACTTTTCTGTGGTCAGACATTTTTGCTGGGTGTTCAATGAATTCTCAGTTTCCCAGCGGTGGCTCATCTCCAGACACTTGGAGTGCTTCTGAGGGTGCCCTCACTCCAGCAGTGCATTCACGTGGTGAATATTCCTTTATTCAAAACCCTCCCTACCTCTCTCCTATAATCTCATTTGATATTCAGTCAGCCATAGGAGAGGGAACGAAATAGCCATCATGTCAGCATTCGAAGTGAGCCATGCTGAGACAAAAGATCTGGGTGCTAGGCACGGTTCTGTAATGAACCACCTGTTTGGCCTGCAGCATGGCATTTCACTTCTTTCGGGTATTACCTGCCCATCCATTCTATCACTCAAAGAAGAGGGCCTGAATTCTCATGTGTAGTGTATTTGAGACCCTGAAATTGTTTTCTACACATTGCTTCATAGTATGCTTTCTGCAGACCTAGCCTATAGATACACATTGAGTATTGTTTATCCAAAGTGCTTGGGATGAGAATATTTTAAATTTCAGATTTTTTTATTTCCAAATATTTGCATTATATAATGAGACATCTTGGGGATAAGACCGGGGTCTAAACACAAAATTCATTTATATTTCATATGTAGCATAAACATGTAGCCTGACAGTAATTTTATATGATCTTTTAAAAATGTTTTTTTGTGGAAAATGAAATTTATAGTATGGGATCTTTCTAATTGTGTCATATTGGTGTTTATATTTATTTAGTTTTTGGAGTATTGCAGATTCTGGATTTTCAGATAAGTTATGCCCATCCTGTATTATTATTTTTCATTGACAAATGCAAAACGCAGGGCTCCAAGAGAGCCAGTGACCTGCCCACGGTCACACAGCTGTCGGTTGTGATGCTAAGCGAGCCTGACCTTTGTCTGCTGCACTGAGGTGCAACCACAGCTCAGGTACTGACTAGGGGCAAGTCCAGAACACAGGGCCTGTCTCCAAGCCGAGCATCCCCACGTGCCGCTACTGCCTTCAGAATCTCATCTGTCCTCCAGCGGCTTTCCCTCCGCCAAGATGTGACTGTCTAATAATGATCATGTGACATTTGCAGAAGAAAGCAATGAAGGAAAGAATGCACTCTTTGACGAAGTCCCCAACTTGTGCAGGGCCCCCTCATGACCCCCCTTCGAAACACAAGTTGCAAGCAATTCTCAAGAATAGGTGTGATTTTTCTGAGGATTTTTGCCCCCCCCCCCTTTGTGTCAGTCTCTGGCTAATTATCTGGGTAATTTCCCACCCCCACCCCCCAACTCATTAAAGAATCATAATCACTAATGGCTTCTATGTCTGTCTAAGTGAATTATACTTGATGTCTCTGCTCATCTTGTTAACTAGCCCCTCCCTGGCAACCCTTGACCTATACCCATGCCTGGGTCCTAAATACCCCGTCTATTTCTGCAGCCCAAAGCGTCAGGCAAAAATGTCCTTGGCTATACTTAGAACCTAGGATCAGAGTTTGTCAAAACTCTCTAGAAGGCATCTTTCTTAATGTAAAATTTTTTAAAATGCACAAAGTCCCATGAAAAGATATGAAGCAGGTAAGATGAAAAGGAGGGTACTGGAGCCATTAAGAGCTTCCAGAAATTGTATTCATGTGGACAACACTAACACTCATGTAGGAAAATACCTGAATTTCCCACAGCTTCTTTCCCAGCACTCTTTGTCATTCTATGCTGGATTCATTTCCTCCACCTCTGAACATCCCATTTCACACGAGCTATTCTTCTCTAAAATAGATACAGCCACTATATAGTTGTTGTTCTATAGCCTACTGAAGACCAGATTTAGGAGCCTAGTTTCGAAAGGGTTTTATGCCCTCCCTGAGATCAGAGCTGTTGAAAGGCACCATATAAATGTAAGTCGTTACCATTATGGAAAAAGGAATTAGAGACCCCATTTAGCAAAGGCAGCAGTTGCACACTCCATTTCATCCTTCCTGCTTGGTGAATCCTTCATTCCCATGCCTCGGCTCAGCCAAGGATTGCATTGTCTCACGAGCTCCCTTATAACCCGCTCAGCTTAGAGTTGCCCAAGTCCTTCTCTATTTTCCTTCTTTCACTCTGCATCTTCAATTTCAGAAGAAAGCAACTCTTTGGGCCTGTTTTCTAGATGTATACCATCTGCTAAATCACCATTCTTTAAAATGCTTGATTTGTGCCCAAAATGCATAACAACATGGAAAGAGATAGTCTCTGATTCAGACTTATCAGCATTATTTGAGTGTAGCATGAATCTTAAAAGGTCTTCATACAAATAAAATCACATTTCAGCACAAATAAAATATCACCATATTTGAGTCTCTCTGTCACCAGGCATCACTATCCCTCTTGCGTGCACAGGCTTCCAGAAAAGCAAGCCTGTCCAGAGTTGACAACACATAATCAGAATGATGCCATGTGCCTTCAAAGCCAAATTCCCATAGGTGATAGAAGTCTCTAGTGTTAGTGATGGTCTTCCTCTTTGGATTATTGGAATCAATCTTTGCATATTTTGACCTAAATTTCTGCCATGTCTGAGATATCACGACTAAACCTGCTGTCTAGGCTCCTTTCAAATAATGGGAAAGCAGTAATGTGAGTATATTTGCATATGGTACCTTTTAGTTCAATGCCATCATTAGACAAGGAAGCCAGCCCTCATTCCCAAATGTCAAATGCCTGCCACATGATGAATGGAGGCTAAGAACTAATCCTGAGGTCACCTCCCAGATATCAGAATCATACCATGCAGGTAACCAGATTCCCTGGAGCCTGGCCCTCCCCACTTTCCTGGTGGCTTCCCATCTTGCCCTTTGCCAGCTCCTCTTATCAGCACTGCAGGGCATTTGGGGAGGCAGAATCTGCTGTCACTCATCACCAAGACAGGGATCCCCATGCCAGAGCAACACAAAAGCCCCCTCCAAGCAGTTATCGAGAACAAGGAGCGAGCCACGTGGATGAGATGTCAGGAAAGTCTTACAAAGGAAGCATGTGAGGACCGTGGCAGAGGGATAAAAGGAAGGTGAGTCATGAGAGGAAACGTTCAGACCGGAAGAAAGGATAGTCATAAATGGAGAATGGGTGAAGTATAGTTTCTTACCTTAATCCAAACTAACCTGCACGTTCTCCTGCAGGAAGAGATGAAAAAAAAGATTAATTAGGTAATAGCTGCCATGTAGCTTGGATGGGATTACCAATATCCGTCCAAGTATCATCGCTTACGCTACCAGCTCACTGAAGTACCTGCGTTCTCTGAGCTTCTCATGTGGGTCTGTAATAATAAAGGTTCTGACTAAACTTTAGCCTAGGATTCTAAAAGTCTATTATAGTGGAATTGAGCACAAACTCAGCAACAGGCAACTTGGAAGAAAAAAATGCTAAAGTATTAGAACATCGTCTCTTTAACGAAGTTTTATTAACAGGTTCCTACAGTCCACGAATTAATCCATGAGTCTCTCTTTATCAGGCATTTGGCCTCACCTCTTTAGAAAGGTAAAGCTCCTCCCACCTGACTCCCACGAACAACTGAGCTTGCTCCAGATGCAGGCTGAAGCTACAACCACACTAATGTCACCAATTATTTGGGGACAGGCTGAGAATGTTTAGACTCTGAATTTTAAAATCTTACTGTAGATGAAACACTTCGGTTTGCTGCTGCGTTTACAGACATAAAAAGGTCAAGCGTCTTATCCATTGATTGTTTGGTCCCCAGGTCATCTCAGTGGACCCATGCTTGAGAGGCGAGGCAGCCCTGATGAGAGTCATTCTGTTTACTTTTCCTGTCTTAACCATCACATGCACTTCTTTCGTTTATCCTCCCAAGGTTTCACCTAAGTTAAATATTGTAATATAACCTACTGGCAACAATGTAAAAAAAAATAAAACTTAGATGCACACCATCTCTTTTTCAGCACAGAAACCAGGCAGTGGTGCCTTTAGAGCACGATGTATGTCCCTGGGCCATCAATCTTCCCACAGTTGGCACACACCTCCTGTCCTGTTAGAAGTTTTATGCATAGGTCTGTAGGATTAGGGAATTATTCAGATCCATGTGTGGATACAAAGAAGTTAAAATATCCATAGAGCCAGGAGGTGGTGGTGCATGCCTTTAATCCCAGCACTCGGGAGGCATAGGCAGGTGGGTCTCTGTGAGTTCGAGGCCAGCCTGGTCTACAAAGCGAGTTCCAGGAAAGGTACAAAGCTACACAGAGAAACACTGTCTCAAAAAACAAAACAAAACAAAAATATCCACAGACATGGCACTGAAGCCACATGGAGCCTTTGCTGGCTGGAGAAACCAGTACAGTGTGCCTTCCAAAGACAAGCCTGTCACTGGGGAGATATAAGAGAAGCAGCTGCAAGAAGACTCCAGGAAAGGATGTTGGTGTGGAATACATGAACAAGGGATACTGAATACTTGCTGGGACTGTGGCCTAGCATTGAGACACTTAGCATTTAATGCAGATCAACAAAGTTGGAGGGAAATGACAAAGACAAGAAAAGCTTATTTGGTGTCAAGAACACATTGGGTGGTGGTGGTGGTGGTGGTGGTGGTGGTGGTAGTGGTGGTGGTGGTGGTGGTGGTGGTGGTGGTGGTGGTGGTGGTGCACGTCTTTAATCCCAGCACTTGGGAGGCAAAGGCAGGCAGATCTCTGAGTTTGAGGCCAGCCTGGTCTACCAAGTGATTTGCAGGACAACCATGGCTATGCAGAAATCCTAGTCTTGAAAAAACAAAAAGGGGAAAAAAAGAATGGCTATACATTTTGGTATAATTCTAGGAAGAATTTAAAAATTATTAACTCAAAATTTTTGCTACTGGGGAGGTTGTAAGTAAGAGGCACCTCTAGAAGAGGAAGAGGAAGCAACTATAACTCCCCACATTGGAAAGCAAATCGAAAGTTCTATAAGAAAGATATGAACAGACCAAAGTACTGAAAGAGGGCTGTCTACCTGAGGTGGGCCTGTACTCTCACTAGAGGAAGGAGAGGAAGGGGAGGGCATATTTCTTTATCGCTGTTTCCATTTGGGATGGGTTTTGTAGTGTGGCAGTATTCCTGGCAATACGTGAACAAACACATCTACTCACTCTCAATAGGAGTCCAAGGACAGACCAAAGTGAGACTATCACCAACGTCCACCTCGGTGATCTGATTGATGAGATTTGTTGGTGTATTGTTAATGATTATTTGCAGGAGCAGGAAAGACTCAAAGACAGTGCATCAATGAAGCCTACCCCAGACTGAAATAGAGAAATATGAAATATGAAATAGAGAAACCTGGAGCACACTATGGCTCAAGAAGTTGGAGACTGGTTTTCTAGGCAGCTTAGTTGGTGTGAGCCTGTTCTCCAAGACAGCTCAGCTGGCCTCTTTCCCTTCTAGGGAGCTCTCCTGGTTGGACACTGTCTCTCAGCAGTCCTTATTGCTTATATAAGCTCGGGGAAGGAAAGGCCTTATGAATCTGGTCAGTTTTAGAAACTTTCTGAAGCTTCTGAATTGTTTCCTTCCCAAGTTTATAAGAGCTTCCCTGTGGGGTGGAATGCTTCCCTTCAGAACATCCTGTATCTTAAGGAGCTACCCTCCAAGATGGGAGAATTTAGGAGGAAATTGCTATACAATAGGCTTAGAGGAAAGAAGAGGCCTTTGGGGCAGGGAGATGGAGAGTGTGTAAGGGGCCTGGGCAGGAGTGTGACGGTGAATGGCCCATACATACAAAGATTTAGCCAAAGCCTATTGGGCCATGATGTTTAGTTCTGTTTCATTGCAGTTTAAATCTGTAGTTCTGGAATCATGGGAAATAACATAACAAAAGACTGTGATCACATAATAAAAGACTGTGATCATCTGTCAAGGAGTCTTTCCTCACATTTAGAGGCTCATATTTAGTTAATTAGCAAGTAAGAAACTAATTTTTAATTGTACAAAAGTTATGGTCCATTTTATATTTTCTCAAAAATATTTATCTTTTACTATTTTATGTGTATGAGTGTTTTGCCATGCATTCTACCTGCATACTGGTATCCATGGAGGCCAAAAGAAGCCATCAAGTTCCCTGGGACTAGAGTTACAGATGGTTGTGAGCTATTACGTGGCTTCTGAAAATAGAACCCAGTTCCTCTGCAAGAGCAACAAGGGCCCTTAACCTCTGGGTCAACTCTCTAGCCCCTCATCTTGTCTTTCTAGCCAAAGTCAAGAATCATTTTAATATTTTGGTCTCAGGTAATTAGGAGAGTCAGGACACATGAACCAAATTGTAGAAAGTGAAGATACTGGTGAGGCAATGGGCCAGCCATTAAGTCAGAGATTGTTGGTACACCAGAGAGCTAGATAGTAACCTAAGAAGAGAATTTTAGAGAGAGGAGAAGCAGATGGAAGAGAGGACACTGTGGTCTAGCTTACAGGGAGAGATGAGATCAGAGAAAACCAGAGAAGCTGGAAGAAGGAATACAGAAATGCTAGAGAGAAGCTGGGCTTCAAAGATTGTGTCTAAGAAATGGAGAATAGAGCTGGAAGCAGAAGAACCCACAAAAGTTATGGTGAAGGCTTGTGTGAAAATATTGATGGCCTGAAAGACAAAAGAAATGTTTATAATTATTAATTCGGAGCTTATATGTTTGTGGCTTGGTGGGCTGTGTATTAAATCCAGATGCTAAAGTTACTGAGTGAGTAGTGACGCCACCATTTTCACTGGTTCATCAGTAACTTTGGAAACCCAACACACTGTCAGAGTCCTCTTTACTGTCATTCACTCTTCATGTAGGCTATAGAACCAAAAGGTTCTAGAACAGGAAAGAGAGGAAACAGATTATCCACCAGCTCCTGTCCCCCCACCTAGAGTAACATTGGTGGGTTTTGACCATGATAATGACTATTTGAAAACTTCTGAAACCTTTTATTTGTGATACCATGGAAACCAGTTGTGACAGTATGATACATAGAGGAACAACCCAAGTTTCCATGAATTCTGATAAATGTATTTGTCCCTGAACATTTTATATGCTCAAAACCTTCTCCTGATCCTCCAAAGCTTTTTACTACTGTATATTCACACTGTTAAAATCATTTCAAAACTATTTGGTTACATTTAACTGGAATTCCAATACTTGGGAGTAGAAACAAAAAGATCAGGGTGACCATAAGGTCATCTTTGGCCCCATTGTGAATGGAGGATAGCCTGAGCTACATGTCTTTGTTTCAACAAGACAAAAGTAATGAAAAATAAAAATGATTGTAAACTCTTCATTCATTAAACACAAGAACCATTAGGGGAAAACAGAGGAAAATAAAAAGCAAGGATGCAGAGTGCCCATGTACACACACATACACATGTATGTATTATGTATATACATACATACACACACAGCAACTAAAGTAAATATAGGCCAAGTGAAAGCCATACTGACTCAATGGTCAATAAGGAAATCTATGGGGATCCAGAATCCAAAATAACAATATGTTCAGTGGAGGATAACACCCTGAATCTAGGATAGTAGTACACAATGGGAAAAAAAATCTCACACCAGCAGCAGTTGGATGAACAGTACAGTTGAGGATACAGACTAGGATGCAGGATGGTACCCACCTAGACTGAACTTGGCAGTTGAGTGAGGATGGATTTGTAAGTGGCATGGTTTCCATGAATAGAATATGCAACTGTATCATGGATGCAGGGAGGATGCATTAAAATTAAAGAATCATGAGCCTAAAGGGGGTTGAACTTGGTGCTGCTGAAGTGATAGAGTACCAGGAAACATGCCAAGGACATTATGTGCTATGAAGACACGGAGGTTGATGCAGACACACAAACAGAATGGTTAGAGCAATGGGAGTTCACATGTCTAAGGACTGGAAAACACAATGTACGTGTTGTAAGAGCAAGTTAATATTGGTGTCTGTACTATTGCCTAAGGATCCAGAGTAAGTTAGATCAAGAAGAAGGAAACATGGGTGAAGGTGGACGAGCAGGGAACAAGGTACAGAAGGAGCCTCTGCTGTAGTTTCACTCTTCCATAGAGAACGGGATGTCCAAGGTGGGCCAAGAAGCAGTCAGAATTGGGGCTGTCCCTGTTGATGGAGAATCTGGGGACACACTGAGAGGAAAGCTTTCCCCTGCCACATGTGTGAATAGGCCGTTACACTTTTTAAAACATATCACATTCATTTGGTCTTCAGAATTCACTGAGGCATACAGAAAGTTGTTGCTTTCCTACTGGACAGATGAAAGGATCAGAGCCCAATGTCTCCTGGCCATTTTTGCACAGAAAAGCATCCTAGGTTTCCTGAAACTGCCCAGCATCCTTTACTTTTTCCCTTTAGAGTTCCTAAATCTTTGTCAAGGTCAATAATGTGACTCAGCTTCTGAACTGTCCCAAAATAAATCTTGTCACAAACTGTGGCAAAATTCCACAAACTGTGGAAGCTGGAATAAGCCAAAAGACACTTAGTCTTTGCTAAAAATTATTTCTGATGTGAAGGTAGTTCTTTGGAGGCAGGGTAAGCCAAGCCCAGTGTATAATACCATTGCTGTGTGTGGTGTTTTTATCCACCTCAGGATAGAGACTGGGGTTGGTGTGTGGATGACCTGAAAATCACAAAGTGAACACAGAACAGAACAAGAGGGTTCTTATTCACTAAATTACATGACACAGAAACTAGTATTGAAATGTGTGTTGTTTTAAGGAAAGGTTTTGTGCAAATGGCGGAATATATACTACTATGCCTACAAAGAAGGGTTTCTTGCCAAGGCTGGGGGTGAAAAATTAAAACAAGGGAGCAAGTGATGAGGGTGCCATGGGGCTGGGTCTATGTATCAAAGTAAGGGAAATTGCTAGAGGAGAAAAAATCTGTCCCCTCTTAAATGTCCACAATTTATATATAAGAATGGATTTGTATTGCTTTATTGTATTTCATTTTAAAAGTAAGGCCGGTAGCAAAAGCATTTCTCTTATAGGATATAGTTCTTTATTAGGTTTTATATTTTTAATTCCCATTTATTTTAATCATGCACAAAACATCAATCATTGTATAAGACAGTCTTAGATAGTTTGGGAGCAATAATTACATAAAGGACATCTTTTCATCCTTTGAGAGACATATCATAATCCTACAGGTCTGTATTAGTCTGCCATGCAACCATAGACCCTGTTAGTGCTTAGTACTATTTTTTTCCTCAAGGTCCCAAACAGCAACAAGAAAAGTGAATTCCATGCCCAGAAGCATTTGGATTGAGGGCATCTACTAGTGTATGCTTACAAAAATGTGGCCCCTGAAAAAACTGTTGGTTGCAAAAGAAACACAGCAAATCACTAAGGAACTCACAGGGCTAGGGCTCCATCTCAGAACTGGTAAACTGAAAATTTGTTTATTATACTATATTTAAAAGTATTATTAGAGCCGGGCGTTGGTGGCGCATGCCTTTAATCCCAGCACTCGGGAGGCAGAGGCAGGCGCATCTCTGTGAGTTCGAGGCCAGCCTGGGCTACCAAGTGAGCTCCAGGAACAGCACAAAGCTACAAAGAAAGAGAAAGAAAAAGAAAGAAAGAAAAAGACAGAGAAACCATGTCTCGAAAAACCAAAAAAAAAAAAAGTATTATTAGTAAATAAAAATTTGAAGAGCCTGGAAAGGAGAGAGTAAAACTCCTTATCATCTCACTGTCCCAAACTGTGGCAGTGTGAGCAAACTGGTCCCCAGCCTGGCACTTCCCTGTCCCATCTGCTTTCCTCCCAGACCCCCAGGGGAAATCAGGGCAAACCAATCACTTGCTCCTCCATCCTCTCCTCTTCCTCTTTTCTTTCTGTCTCTGCTTTGGTTGTCTGATTGTTCAGGTTTTCTCCAATGCCTTTCCGTATTGGACTGTGATGACCATTCCTTCTGTGTGCCGTCACTGCCCACACAGGGAATGCATTTTAAAAATCAGTTCAGCAGCAATTGGACATCAAACCATCGTATTTCCAAATTGTCCTGTGTAGCTAGTCATCATAGACTTTCAGTGCCAAGACAGGAACCCAGAAGGGGATAAATTAGTCAGTACTAGAGACAGTTGTCAAAATACTATCCTAAGAGTCGCTAAGTATGAGTCTTTTTTTTTCATAATAGAATGGAGCAATGCTGATAATCCAGCCAGCTTCTGTTACAAATACCATATCCATTTCCTTTAGCTATGTGTGTGCATGCAGACACACACACACACACACACACACACACACACACACCACCTAGAGCAAGTCAGCCATAACTAGTCCCATTGGTCAGTGTTGTTGCCACTTGTTTCGGATACACTAAGAGGGAAAGCACTAGCTCTTAATTCTAGGCTGCAGCACAAAAGACCAACTAGCACTCACTTATGTTCTCTCCTGAGACACCTGTGGCTGTGTCTATAGTGATGAGAGAAAGCCTGAGCTCCCTTTGCAGAAGGCAGCCCTGGTGTGTCTTCCATTCCTCACCCAGTTAGTTTACATCTCCGTGTGTTGCATGTCGGGCCAGTGTGTGAGACTTAAGGCAAAGAAAACTCCTTCTAGAAAGTTCATCAATATCACACAGTGCCTGTGTAAGAAAAGACTTAGTCAAACAGCAGGTCAGCTTCCTCTTCAGCTTCTTCTGAGTTAGTTTTCTAAGTCTGGTTCATATTACTTACATTAGAGGAGAAGCTTCCCAAAATTCTGCCTTAGAGAGGAGAGTCCTCTTTCTGAGAGTCGGTTCTGCCAAAGACAGGGACTCTGGGCATTGGATTCTCTCATGTGAGCTGTCCCCAGGATGGTGTGCCAGCTCCACCTACACTACAGAAGCCACCAAGAACCCTCAACCACATCATTCATGTGGGCTGACCTCCCCTGAGGCCATGGTGGTGACTTACTGATCCTAAATAATATGTCTGTAATGGCTTTTTTTAAATGCATTTTGTTCTTTGGAGTAACAGAGCCAAGGCCTATTGTATTGGTTTCTGGCATACAACTCTAACTATAATATATAAATTATTTAAATATAAAAGGAAACTACAGTCGTTTTCAGAGACTATCTCTGAAGCCAGCTGCAGCTAAATGAATAATTGATGCCAGGTGCGGAAACATCAATTCCTGCTGTGTCAAGTCAAAATTCTGGGTCTTGAAAGACCCTTGTGGTCTTCCCCCACAGGTCTTGCTTTGTCTCCTAATCATTTGCAACTCATTTCCTTGCTGGGAGTCCTGCTAAAACTCCTGTGTCCTGTTAACTCTGATCTTCTGAGTCTCCAGTCACTGCACTGGCCTCCTTCACACAGAATGGCCTCCTTTCTACCTGCTTTCCAAACCGTGTGGACTAGTGTCCTTAGCTCTCCCATACCTCCCCTTGGTTTTCACTTTGTTGCTTCTTTACATGGGGCCTTGCATTGTTTCTGTTTTTGTTACATAGAGATACATTGGCTCACCCACCTCAAATCTGAGTCGAGGATATCAGGATAGGGCAGTGATCTTTGTAGCTCATATGACCCTTGAGTTGATGCTGAGAAGAGGTGTCACTGACCAGCTGAGTTCATCTTTTCAAACCCCCACGTGGTCTTGGCATTCACTTGGAGAAGCAATCTCTTAAAAACAAATGTTTCAACTTCTGAAACAAACTAATCTAGCACTGGAAGCCCAAGAGTTCAAGATGTTGATGTGGATACTAACTCCCCTACCCCCCACCCCCACCCCCACCTCCTGCTGCCCCTACCAGTATCATGACCTTTGGCCTGGTAGTCTCTACACTGTATCTTTTTCTTTGTCTAAAATGAGGCTGTTAATACCTATTTTGAGGGCCAAATAAAGGTACACCTAGTCCCCAGCAGGGCTACCTCCACACTTACCTGCCTTGCCACCTTGTTGTTAATAGTGTTCATTCCCTTTTTCCACTTTTCTCAATCAGAGAAAGTACAAAGCAACAGATTACTCTTGAATGGCATCCTCTTTGAACAGCAAACTTTCCCCCGATTCTTCACCCACCTGAGTGGGGCTGAATGGGCTCTGAACACACATACATGCATGGAGAGGCTGGACCACAGTTGTATTCGATGATGGAGATAAGGTAGCAAGATCGTGCCATCATGGAGATTGAGCAATGAAAGTACACGTTCTACCCAAGGAAAACTGGGTTCCCTGTGTTTGCATTATATGCGGGACATAGATTGTCTGGGAACAGGGGAAATTCTAGTCTCTTGGAATTTGGTCTGTCATAGGAGGGGGTATTTAAAATTATCCGCTGGTGCCTATTTTGAGGATTAATTTATCTGCTAACCCCAGTCATCAATGTATAGTCATAAGTAAAGAGTGGGACTTGTGTTCATTTTCCAATGCTGCTCTAACAAAGTCCCGGAAACTTAGCAACTTAAAGCAGTCTAAAGCTACTTAAGGTTCTATAGAGCATGAGTCTAGTGAGCTTTGCTGATGCCTGTGCTGAACCCCTCCAGGAGCTGAAGTCAAGGTGTGGCCAAGGCTTTGTTTCCTATTAGGGGCTCTGGGGAAGGAGTCACTTTTGGTGTGTATGTGGGTAGGCGGTTATAGGATGTTACTGGCAAGAAGAGACCAGTTAAGTAGAACGGTTTGGTGGCAGCTGTGTCTACGGCTGTGGTATCCTGGTTGTTTCGCTGGTTCCAGAACATCCTACACTTTTGTTATATATCTGCATAGTGTAAGGGCCCTTTCTCCTGAATAGAACAGTGCTTTCTCCATTAATCCTCCACCTGAATTGTTGGGTTTTAATGGCACATTCTTTCAAGGTGTATGCTGGTAGTCACAACCAAACAGACCTATTTGTGATCCAGTCATAGAGTGTAAGTGCTAGGAAGATACACACAGAACATGTATAAAATCAAAGTGCTTCTCACTCTTGGCTTCTTTTCACAGTGCAGAATTGTTGGTATGTTCCATGCAAAAAGAAAAATAGCTCCTTTGCTTCCATTTCTTGCTGACATTTCTTTTCGGTGGGAGTGAGGGCGGGGGGGGGGGGGGGGGGGGTGTTCACTCAACACACACTGTAACTCATGGCACCGCTCTGTGGCATTTTCACAAAATACCAACCACCAGAATTCTCATAATCACAAAAACATGTGCTTTCTCCTCAGATCCATGAAAATTCTTTCTCTCATTAAAAAATAGAAAGTTCAGAAATTAAATTAGAAAGCTGAACTCGGTATCTCTAAATTCTTTTGGTTTCAGGGGGCGGGGTACAGCTTTCCAAATTTCCTCTCAGTTAAATACTCTTGAATGGGAAAAATTGTCCAAATACCTGAAGATTTGAAACTCTGACACAAGGGGGGGGGGATTTATATTTCCTTGTATTGAAAGAGAAGAAGAAAAAGCCTCAGTTACATTTAATCTTTAGGAACGCAATATCCCGTCCAACCCTCAAACTGTTGGCAGAATTGTAACTCTACACAAACTGCTCTTTTAAACTGTTTCTCCCTCCCAAACCTTTCCCATAAAGTTATAAAGCTCGGCATTTAGAATTGCTTTTATTCCAATAGAGTATGGACTGTAGCTTGGGCCCTTTGGCATCACCGCAGCTGGCAGCTTGTTAGAGAGGTGGCCCCAAGAAAAGCAGGCGCACCTAACTAACGGACCGGAGCCTGGGTTTGACATCCTGTGTGAAAGCCCCTCTATCTCTCCCCTACCAAGTACCTACTCTGTGAAGCGGAGACTCAACAAACTCTCTTTGACCCGACCCTTTACAACACGGTGGTTATTTGAAAAAAATGAAGTTCTCTGAAGATCAACCTCCACCACAGCTTAGGGTGCCTCTTCTGTTTATGGCTGGCCTCTTGGTTCTGGCTGAACAGCTTCCCCTTCAGGAGGTACTGCAGCAGGCACATCTGTGTGACCTCAGGCATAGCGGCACCTGGAAATATCCCGAATCATGCCCACTTCAGTCAAATAGGCAAGTTGATGGCCCTGAGTCGGATTCTGTCCTTGAATCAAGAAATCCTTCTTCTCACTATCAAGCTATTTTGCATGCTTTTTAAATTGGACGTACATAGATATGTATGTATGTATGTATGTATGTATGTATGTGGGGGGTGAGGTGGGGGGTGGATGGATGGATGAATGGATGGACGGACAGACAGACGGATGGATGTAACTCTGGGGGGACTCAGATCTAAAACTTGATGGGTCACTTCTGATGGCAGCTACTGTGTTATCACTGAAAGGGGCAGGATAAAGAGAAACTGACCAAAAATGATCAAGTCAGAAGAGCTTGAGAAGATGAATATAACAACTCAAACTCATATTGCCATTTCCTTGTGCTAAAAGGTGGGAACAATAATAACTGTCACCTCCTCAGGTAGGTCTGCTTACAAGGTTGTAGCACAGTGTCTGAGTCTTGGTTAACAGGCAAGAAAATGTTAGCACTCAGTCCTATCGTTAAGCATGTGCTAAGAAAATACACAGAGATCTAGGTGACCTAAGCTGGTGCCTTTTAGGGCCTAAGGGGAGAGGTGCAAATGGAGACAGAATAAAACATTGAGATGCCTTTGATTCTGATTATAAACTTATTAAACCAAATTATTAAAACAAGTGTCCTTTACCTCTCTGTACCACCCCCTTTGACTGCGTACTGACACTGACCCACAGGCATTGTTAAATGGCAGTGCCTTAGCAAAACAGCTCTACCTGCAGGACAAATAACTGCTCAGAGCAAAGGGATGGGGGGCAGGAGGACCACGCAGGAGACAAGGATGGTAGCCAGGTAAGAGATTCTTAGTTTAAAAGCCAGCTAAGTGCTGAGTAGGGGAAAAAAGCAAGGAGCTTTAGGAAAAGAGAGCTCCAGCACTGCAGAGCAACTGGCAGCGGGAGCAAGGAAGGCTCCTGGGACTGCTCACTCATCTCTGCATAGTACGCTGTTCTCATTCATAAAGCATCTTGAGGATTTCCGCTAAGGACCAGTGAGATGCTGTTTCAGATATGGGAAACTGCCACAGGTGGCGTTTAACGTGCCCTCATGGGCACATCACAGGGGGGAAAACTAGCTAAGCATATGCACAAAATCCTGAGAAAACAAAAAACCAAACAATCCAGACAGACAGACAGAGAGAAAGAACAGGATGGCACATGACTTTTAGAGATGAAGTAAGAATGTTCAGTCTCTTCTACTGTGTTGGGAACATGATGAGAAGATGAGTCAAGAGCAGACCAGTCACACAGAACACAGCCAGTTTATAAACCCCATTTACCATGCACATACAGAATATACTGTATGAAGAAAAGGACAACGATGAAGAGGCCAGAGTCAGAATACTAGACATTGCCTACTAAACAAGCCTGTGAATGACTCTCTAGATTACTCTGGTTCTGACCTGTGGGAGCCTGTATACCTCACAAAGTCACTTTTTGAAATCGGACTTGACCAGTATCTGTTTATTTACTTTTCTGTGTGTCTCTACTATCAATACCACAAGGTTATAAGGGGGAAATGATTGGAAATCCTCAGATGCATGGAGAGAAACTTTCATTCCAATGTTTTCACATTTTTGACCTTAGGAGTCAATTTGCACTCAAAATGCATCAATAAGACCTGGGGACTGTGAGACTGTGGCCCAGTGAACAGCATCTACCTCAGATTCTACTAAGCACATTTCATCCTGAGGTCATTGTTAGCTACATACCATTCACCATTTTGGACTTTGGACTTAAGTCTAAACCTTGTCAACCAATTGTCTTACACTAAGATAAATTCATTTATGATAATATTTTCATATTTTCTTGTGTTATCAGCACAATCATTTTAAAACTATTGAAATGATTCATCAAGTTTCTGAAATGTGAGTCTAAAAACCCTGAAACTAATTTATGTCTAACATCCTAAGTAGTTTGAACTGTGTCCTTTAGAGCGATTTGAATACCAAATGCATTTATTAAATACCCATATACCTACCACATGCCATCCCATAGCATTTAACAGAAATGAATTGTGTGTTTCCTATTACAAAGGACAGCACTTTTCCCAAGTTACTGACCTGCAAAACTCTTACTTCCTACCAGACATTGGTGGTGCATACCTTTAATTCAGCACTCGAGGCAGGGGGATCTCTGAGGCCAACCTGGTCTACAAAGCAAGTTCCAGGACAGCCAGGACTGTTACACAAAGAAACACTTCTCAAAAAACAAAAAACAAAAAAAAAAGAAAGAAAAGAAAAGAGGGAGGGAGGGAGAGAGAGAAAAAAAGAGAGAGAAGAGACAGACAGACAGATCGACAGCAGGAAGGGAGGGGGGGAGGAGGGAGGGAGGAAGAAAGGAAGGAAGGAAGGAACGAACGAAGGAAGGAAGAAAGAGAAGAGAGAGAGAGAGAGAGAGAGAGAGAGAGAGAGAAAGAAAGAAAGAAAGAAAGAAAGAAAGAAAGAAAGAAAGAAAGAAAGAAAGAAAGAAAGAAAGAAAGAAAAAGTGAGCTAGTCTCTGGAGAAGGGATGCTTATATGTGCAGATACTCACAAGAACACAGACACCAGAGCTGTCTAGGGAGTAAAGACTCCTTCCCCACAGCATCCTGGAAGGGTACTGGAGCGCAAAGCAGGTGCAGAGGACCAGTAGAGGAGCCACAGTGATTTTGAAGGCCCCTTGTTTGCAGGCAGTATTAACCCAGGCCTGCTGCAAAGGCCAAAGCTTGGCTCGCATTTGAGTACTGAATCTCTGACATTCAAAAAGCTCCAAAGCAAATGAACCTGAGTGAGTAAATAATTAAATCACAGAATAAAAAAGCCAATTCTGAAAAGATGGTTATGATCCAGTGTTAACTCAAGAACACAGGCTGTGGGGAAGTTATCAGGGCCTTTGTGAGACAAGGGTCCCACTTCCAGGCATAGATCTATTCAGAAGCCTGAGACTGAGCCCTCCAAGGTTCAAGGCCCTAGGATGATGATCAAAGTAGAGGTCTAGAGCTGAGTTTGATCAGGGCAAGTAGGGAAGTAATTGATTATATGTGTGGCTAGCAGACGTCAGGAATACAGACTTGGTAAATCTGAACCCAGCTCGGTCACTCCCTAGCTAGAGGAGATGGGCAAGACATTTGCTTCTCAATGCATTGGCTCCTACATCTGTATTATCTGCCTAAGCTCTACATTGTAATCCTAGAATTGCTACAAAGATTAAAGTAGAACGCAGAACAGTGTAGTATACAGATAAGTGTTTATGTATTCATTTTGCTGTTGTTGATCTGAGGTCCATGGTCCCCGGAAATGAAACAATAGACAGAGACACCTTCAGAATCAGACATGATATTGCAACATTAAGTCACAACTCTGCAGCCTATTAGCTCTACAACTCTCATGCACCTTAATGTATGGTGACCTCAGTTTCCCATACCCGTTAAAATGGGAGAAATAAAGTCTATGTGAGACTTAATACGGAGATGAAAGGAGCTACTGTGGGGAGAGCAGATGAGGATTTCAAAGCTGTAGTGAGTGGTCTTCCTAGAGTGGCCCTTGCTGTCCCTGAGGCCTCTGTACTCTCAAGCCCTGAAACAAGGTCTTCACCATTAATCTAGAACCAAACCCAGGGCATGGAAAGGCTTCCTGTAATCACTAAATGGTAGAGTTCTGCACTAGTCCCCTGAAAGACATGGGAAGGGAAGATTCACAGTTAATTGCTCTTTCTGATTCCAGGTAGAACCCATAAGTGTTCAGGGGCATGTTGTGGTATATTTTCAGTAGTTAGAGAGAAAGAAATTAAGGAAGTATATGTGAGCAATCCATATGGCCCTAGAAAGAATATTTTAAAAAATGTTCCAACAGAAATAAAAGAGTGAAGAAGAGAGAGAGTGGATAGCTGAGTCTGACTGTGGTTGTAAACCCTAGCCAGTGTACAATCAAGACCCAGAATGAGCCAGAAAAACTGGCTGCAGTTGGCAAATGTCCCAAAACATCCTGGGAAGTGAGGGCCAAGGTGGGGAAATGCTTCTTGATGGATGGATTGGATTGTGACTAAAACACTGCCTTCTAGGCACTAGCCCGTGAATTACCCTGAGATGTTGATTGAATTTCGAACCTCCATGTTTCCTAAACATTGACTTTTTAACCTTAATTGTCTTCTGATTTATTAGTAGATCTCCTTGCTTTTTATGTTTCCCCGGTAGGTGTTAAAACCTTATTTCCCAGAGTGATCTTATACCCTGGAATGGAGCCTAGGGCCATTCAGTTGACAGAGGCCAACCTGCCTGAAAATACAGGCACACCTGTCCCAGAAGAGCATAGCATCAGCCCTACGAGCCCCTCATGATGCCTTCCAGTCTCTGTTTATTGCCATCTCTCCTCCCAACAGTGACTGAATGTTACTTGCTATGGAAATAAAAGAATACCAGTGGACTGGTAGAATTTCCCCCAGCTTCCAGAAGAGCATTGTTCACCAAAATGTTCACAATACTCCCTTCCCCTCAAGGGTCATCTGCTCTTCGTGGAGTTCAGTCTGAGAGTAACCACCTTACCTCCAAAGCCTTCTATGCTCCTGAAAGAGATCCATCCTCCCACCACAGCCAAGACTACGTTCAGCTCATGAGCCAGTATTAATTTGAAAAAAGCAAGAAAGAAACATCACTGCTCCATTATCCCTCTGCTTGCAGAGGAAACTGAAAGTCGCTGTTGACAATACAAAACAGAGACAGGCTTGTATTCTAAGTGTCAATACAGACTTCACCCTCAGGGGCCCCAATTTCCAACAAGAATCCTGCTGTATTTCCTGCCAGCCAGATTCTTTTCTATCCCCATGGAACAATGGGCAAGGAGAGAAAGGTTGAAGACTGGCTTAGGATTACTATGTCCACTGTGCAAAGGAAGCTCCAACACTTTATATTGTAGCCATTGATGGTAGTAATCATGATGCCTAAATAAAGAGTGGTCCAATGAGTGAGCATTCCAATAACAGAGCATGACCCAGCACCCAGACTTCTCATAGCATCTCTCCATCTTTAAACGATCATGATGCATCAACCCCACCACCACCACAATGAGCAGAGCTAAATATTGGTTAGCCCCATTTAATAAATTAAATAAATGAGGGGGTAAAATTAAAAAATGGACTATTTCTGATTGTCTCAATAGAAAGCTGCCATTCTGAATGTGGTCATTGCCAAGTTTTATGACTCTTTAGAGACAGGATAAGTATGTACCCATTTGCCATGCTCCTCTGGTGCTCGGTAAATGTGCTTGTCCATGATACCCTGAGTGTTCCTCTGATGCTGGGTAAGTGTGCTTGTCCATGATGCCATGAGTGAGTTCACACTGTCAATTGACATGTTATAATGCTGCAGAATATAATACCATTTGGCATTATTCCTTACATATCCAAGATTTTTTAAAGATAATTGTAGACAATTATACCAACTTTAAGGCAGGATATTGGGTCTGAGGAAGTGAGCAATTTGATCATGAGTCAAGTAAGAAGAGGCCAAAACAGGATTCAAACCACAGTGGGTCCTTTTTATCCCTCAACTAGCTGCTGATTTACACAGTGCATCCATTCCACAAGTATTGGCCAGAGTGACTCCGGCCTTTGGAAAACGTGTCTTCCAGCTTCTGCTGCACTGCTCTGGAAGGTGAGCCCCATACAAGGCTGCTGTCCCAGCAGGTACACTCCACCACAGCTCCAGGAAAGAGCTCCCAAGGCCATCTGGCCATTGCAGACTCCAACCCATGAAGCTACACCTTTTCCTATAAAGTGCGAGGTCAGCTCCAGTGTGGTCAGTGTTTTTGTTGTTGAAACCTGTGTTCCTGGAAATGCTCTGTTTTTAACTTTACCCCTGAACCTTTCCTATGTGTCTGGCCTTTTGTTCCAGCATAATGTCAAAAGAGCTGCCTGCTGTAATAAGACTAGTGGACTACGAGCCACTGCTACGACCATTTTGCTCTGTTGAAGACACAGTCATTAATATAGTAACACAGTAGTCAGTAAAATGTCTGAATAGCTCTATCTTTTACATATATTTCAAATGTAACTTAGTGAAGTTTACTCCATAAAGTTTATTACAAGTCATGCTGTGTATGGAAAGTGGGGTGATGCTTGTACATGTGCAGTCAACCCTCAGCCTCATGGGGGCATTATTCCTGGAGTACTCTCTACAGATAAGTTATGCACACTATCTCCTATGTCTTAAGTCATCTCTAGGTTACTTATAATACCCAGTGTAACATGACTTTTCTATAAATAATTGTTCCAATGTATTGTTTGAAGAGTAATGCAAAAAGAAAGTGTGTGCACATGCAGTGTGAGTGTTTCTCTGGTGGGTTGGAGGTGGAATACACTATGATTAAGCCTATGTTCATCTACTGAGCTATAGCACCAGCCTTAAAAATAATGATTAACCTTGTTTGGTGTTGAGACATGGTTTGAGCTACTTGGGCTGGCTTTGAACTTACTCTGCAGCTTAAGCAGGCCTTGAACCTTGAACTTGTAATCTTCTTGCCTCAATCTGCTGAATAGGTGGGATTATGAACCTCTGTCCACAGCTCCAGCTTTTCTTTGCTTTTTTTTTTTTCAAATATGAATTTGGTTGAATCCAGACATATAGAACTCAAAGACATGGGGTAAAAGGCAGCAGCTACAAGAAGGGACTCTAACCCCCGGGGCATGTACCTCCCTTTAAGAATCTATATCCCGCCTTACAGAGAATCAATACTTATAGTCATCTTGTATCTAAGCAAATTGAATAGAACGGGGAGCTGGAGCAAACCTACTTATTTATTTCATGACAAGGGAAACAACTTTGAGTTCTGTGAGTCTTGACACCTTTGTCAATAAAATCTTCAGACTGCACAATATAGAGTTGTTTAGAATTCATCTTCCTGACAATAGCAGGACTTCCAAGAAAGGAGTACCCAGGGGTTAATATGGCAACTACACATCAGTTCCTTGAGACTACTAGCTACGTTGCCCATATCACATCTTACACCAGAACTACCTCATCAGTCCAGTTTGGCCCAGAAAAGAAGAAACAACCGGATGTACCGCACACGTTCCCTTTTTGGTTCCATTTCTTTCTTTTTTTTTTTTTTCACGTCTAAAGAAGGCAACTGGGTTTGATGTTTTGAGAAGCACTTCGTTTTAATAGCTGATTAGCCTGCAATAAGGTTGAACTTGCATTTTGTTTCTAATTAGCAATGAAAACAGCAGGGTGCTATGTGCACAGTTGCTTTTCTCCACATCTCTCCAAGATATGCTATCCACGCTGTTCGAAGTGCCACATACATCGGAAATGTGCATTTATATGCAGAGCAGGCTTATTGGAGGAGGCATAAAAATGCTCCCTGTAAAGCCCCAGTTTGGGGAAGGTGGGGGTAAAGTTGAAGGTAGTAAACGTGCCTCAGTTGCTTGATTGTTTGAATTGGAGTTGCTAGTGGAGTCGGAAGCTGTTTGGGGTTTCATAGCTTTGGAGAAAATGACACTTTCAATAACATTTTCCTATACAGGTGTAAAATATACAAATTGAGAGAGGAAAATGTTACCATCATTAAAATGCATGCAAGCAAAAGACCTAGGAAGTGAGCATATGGCAGGGAGCTGGGCCAGGGAGGCAGGAGCCTCCAACTAGAGCATTCCTGTACCTTGGCTTTCTGGAGAAGTTGCCTCAGGGGGCTAGAGCCCCAGCTCCATCTTTCCCTAGCTAATTTGGATGATTATGTGATTATTATATCATTTAGGATATTCTCTGCCCATAGTATTTTTTCCCTCTCTGTTCATGGCTCTGATTTGACTTGTTTTTTTTTCCTCTTCTGAGTTTACCATGAGTTGTGGAAAAGCATTTTGAACCACAGAACAGCACAGGATTTTCATTGTATCCATGACAGCCAGGCAGAGAATTTGGGGTGCAATAAACTAAATATTGATCCATAAAATTCATTACAGAGACCGGACATGATTTCCATGTTTTAATACAGCAAAACATATGATGCCTGCTCATATTTTATTCCTGCTCACAGTGGATCCTAATACTCTCAGCTGGCTCATCAAAGCTGCCTCTGAAAACATTTTGACTCCTGCCTTAAAACCTTTGGGATTGATGCCTGTGAGCCCAGGGGTGTTGCATGTTTTAGTGAGGAGTCTTGGGTTTAAGAACTAGTTCCTTCTGCTGAACCCAGTTTATTGTTCTAGATTTGAACATACCTATGTTTCTATGTATGGGCTGTAGATGGTAACAACAAGTTCTAGAATACTGAAGGGAATTCCCTAAGGTCATGAGAACAAAATACAAGCCATGAGTGCAATCATTATTACAATATGCAAGCCCCCTGTGAAGTCACTACAGAACTCTGAGTAGTATTGCCCAGGGACTCTCAGTTTCCAGTGTCCCGCCTTGTTGGGAGAGAACCAAGTTAGCCTATCGAATGGGACCACTGGGAAGGAAAGGGACAGCAGACAAGGAGACAGCACTTCAGTTACAGGGTCATGGGTTTGGATGCCCTTGTCCAAGCACGTGGCTTCTGTGCATATCAAAATATGGTTGAAGGGAAAAGGTATACATAGTCTTCTTTAGGTAGATTTTATGTTACACTAAATTTAATATTGATAATTAATTTTGAAGGTTGACAAAATGGTCGGTGTTTTCATGAGTTTTTCATAACTAGAATTCAGTTGTTTTCATTGACTAGCTCTACTGTACAGACCAGGACACTGAGGCTAAGAGAGGCGAGGTTGCTTTCCAAGGTCAGTGAGCTTGAAGGAACAACAGAAATGGCAAACAGCCCCTGATAGCCTGAGTGGCTTCGTCTGGGCTGTCCACAGTTACTAGCCTGCTACTGGTTAAGTAAAATGTCACTTGTCACACTTCACCATTGATCTATGATGGCATGAAACTTTGAGAACAAGCAGATTGCATTCCTTTCTGCCTTCTCGGTACAAGAAACTCTCTCTAAATTCCCATTGTTTTATTTGTCAAATGATTTTTTCCTATCCTTGATATCTTAAAAGATATAGAATAATAAAAGCAGTCACCCATGACACACTGCAGTGATGATAATGATGAAGTACACTCCCGTTGTTATTAACAGACCCTCCCTTACCAATGGGAGATCCTTAACAAGAACCCCACAAGGCTTCTGAAGTCATGATTATTCCAAAATCCAACATGCTGTGTTTTGTTCTCTATACACACTCCCCTATGGTAAAGTGTAGGCTGGAAATTAGGCACAATGGCGATAATAACTGAAAAACAAATACAACAATAATATAATACTGTGAGAAAAGTAATGTGGATGTGCTTCCTCACTCAGAACACTTACTGTCTGTACTCACTCATCTTTGTGATCCTGGGAGGTAATAGAGTGTCTTCATGACAGAATAAATTGCCATGAATGACATAAGCGCTGAAGCATACATACTACAAGGGTTTCTTAAACACACAGACTATGTTACTGTTACAACCACCTAGTAACCAAGGCAGCTACTTAGTGACTAACGGATGGGCAGAATATACTGCATGAGTACCACAGACCAAGTGAAGATGCACAGCCCAGGTGAGATAGAGCTCCACAGTCTGGGATTTCTTCCCACTACTCAGAACGGTGTCCTTTTGGAACTCCTCCACTTAATGTTCTTGTCTTTGGGGCCAAGGTTCGCCCTCAGTAACTAAAACTACAGAAGTAAAACCACAGGTAAGGGGAACCTACTGGGTGTTCCCACGTGTGGTATGGATTAAGTGAGTTCATCCATCAGAGTCAGTTTTCTCTCAGAGGGAGACATGCAGGTAGCAGATGTTTGTTATTAGTAATTATTTTCATTAGAATTGCTGATGCGTCCAGCAGTGGATTGCAGGTACATGCTCAGTGTGCAGAGAGCATCCTATGCCTCTGTCATTAGCAGCAGGTGCTACTGTTTCCATTTCTCTTACACCATAACTTGGTTGAGTTCTTACTTTGTGCAGATTTATTTCTCTAGAGCAGTGCTGATCCCTTTAAGTGGATCACACAACAGTGTGTGATTACATGACAATAATAATGACATGCTTGGCTTTATACACTTACCAATGGTTAGCTGTGTCGAGCTTTGAAGTTAATCCAGGGCACACAGTCAGCTTCATTTGGATAGGGATCTCACACGAGGCTACAGTTCCAGGTGTGGTGGTTACTCCTCTGAAGTTGTTATAGCTTGGATTTTAGAAGGTAACTGTGAGGTTTTTGTGATGCTTAGATGCCAGTCCATCCATTTGTTAGTTATCTTTCTGTAATCCATTATTTAGGATCTGCAAGATTATTTCTGATCAGCTTTTAGTGCTTTGAACACTCAACCAGTCACTTTCAGAGTTCCACTTGGTTTTTTTTTTTTTGCAATAATTGACATTATTTATTGAAATAATAATGAAACAACTGCCGGGCGGTGGTGGCGCATGCCTTTAATCCCAGCACTCTGGAAGCAGAGCCAGGTGGATCTCTGTGAGTTCGAGGCCAGCCTGGTCTACAAGGTGAGACCCAGGTCAGGCACCAAAACTACGCAAAAAAACAAACAAACAAACAAACAAAAAAAAAACCTGTCTCGAAAAACAAAACAAAACAAAAATAATGAAACAACATCACACGTAAAGCCCTCCATAAAATTATCCTCCATGCTGGGCTGAGTGGTATACCCAGGACCTCCCAGGGATGTAGAGGGAGATAGAGTGAGCATCTGAAGCCACCCTAGGATACACTCACTTCAGCATTGTTAACATCCTCTAGGACAGCTATCTTGCCCTATGTCTCATATGAAAACTGTCCAGGTCAGTTACCCAGTCATAGCAAGTGGGTTCAGGGTGAAGATCAGATCCCAAAGTAAACTACAGTGTTCAACATTTAACCAGCTACACTGCCATAAGTACCCTAATCCCCACCCCCCACCCCTTGGTTGGCAAAGTAGACTGAGGTGGTCCTACAGGGAAAGACTACACTGAGTCTTGCTGTGTGAAAACAGCATTTGGAGTACGGCTTTAAACTATATAACAGTACAGCGTAGTTTTGTTCACAGAGGAAAAGAGGGACCGACTTATGGACTTTTTAACTTAAAGCAATAAAGAAAGAAACGGACTTTCTCTCAAAGAATCATATTGATGAGCTGTAAGATGATTCTGCTTCTAGTGGACATAACAAGGCTTCCTTGTCCTGGTTTGTAGTATATCTTCAGTGTCGCTGTGTGGCCCTGACTCTAAGATATGTCCATATATTCGTGTGATAGTTAGTATTCATTGCTGAGTGGACAGGATCTAGAGAATCACCTATGAGGCTAACCTCTGGGCGAGCTGTGGATTAACTGAGGTAAAAATAATGCCTTAAGTAAAGGCAGTGCCATTTCATGGGCTGGAGTCCCCAGCTGGAGGCAGTGGTCTAAGCAGGCAGAACACCAGTGTGGCCTCTCTCTGCTCCTTAACCGTGGTTCCCTGCAGCGCTACCTTCTCAATCATGAGGCACTGACCCTCAGAGTTTAACCTATAATGACCTTTTGCTTCCTTAAGTTATTTTTGTTGGGCATTTTTTCCACAGAATCAAAAATGACTAGTTCTCAAAGTTAGAACCAATCAGTGGGGTTGTTGCTGGTACAAAACTGTGTGGTCCAGAGGCCTTTGGGGCTGCTTTGCAGGAGGAATGCAGAATTAAGAACCTTGGAGCTGGAAAAGCCTGAGAACAATTGGAGGAGGGGTCAAAATGATTGTAAGAGACAGAGAAATAGGAAATCTGTTGTGAGAATGTGTCTCCTAGAAATAACAGGCATACTTTACTCACGATACCACAACAATATGCCTGCCTAAGCAAGACCTGAAGAAGCACAACACCAATGGACACGCCAGCATGGAAGGAGAGATTTCATGGGGCTCTCCCCATAGACAATGAGTTGTAGGCAACTAAGGCATGTTGGGAACAGGAGAAGTAGTCTTCCTCAGGGACAAGCCTCCTAATTGGTTATCCAATATCAAGTGATCAGCTTTGAAATCGTATACGAACAAGTGGTACTAAACAGACTGAACTACTTGGCAATAACATGTTTGACATATAACAATTAAATGTATGTATGACAATAAGAATTAAAGAAGAAGAGCCATGAATTTTGATAGAAAACAAAGTTGGAGGGGGTACATAAGAGGGATTGGAGAGAGGAGAGAAAATTACATAATTTTTAATTAAATACATACATACACACACACACACACACACACACACATACACACAGAGTACAACACACATAACGGATTGAATTGTTTAGTGGAGGGCATTTTAGGACAAGACAGCATCCAAGCTATGCCGTAGTTAGGATCCACTGCTCTAATCCAGGTTTACAGAGGGATAGAGACAGACAGAGAGAAAGACAGGGAGAACAAGAGGAACAAAAAAGATTAAAAAAAAAAAAAACATTCCATTTGGCCTGGAAAGGAGGAAGTTTCAAGTTGCAGATAAAATTGATGCTGAGACAGCAGCTATAATTGTGAAAGAGATTTAGCACCATTAAAACAACCCCCCCCCACCAGTCTATACTAGGCCAATAGGAAATGTGTCCTTATGACAAGACACCATCCAATAAATGCTACATCTTATGAACAACCTAAACTAATTTGGAAGGAGTGAACCTAAACTGAGAATGCCTTTGTAGGGATTCCCTACTTGAAAATAACCACCCAGGGAAATGTTTCCCCAAGGTCAGCCTGGAAGATACACAGAAACCAATTCAACTGTGGCATAAGGATTCTGGAATACAGTTCAAGCTGGCAACAGAATTGGGGAGATCACTCACATAGTACTTGTTTTATAGGTGTAAGAGATGTAAAAGTTGGGGGGGGGGACCATGGAAACTTAGGCCAAGGTCTTAGAAGGCCACTAAGGCCAGGCAATGTGCGACAAGGTCAGATTCCCTGCAAACAGATCTGAAAGGGCCATTCTTTGAAGCTGAGAAGATGAAGCCTAACTTGCAGTAAAAACCCCAGGATTCTGAGGATGCCAGGATCATGGGAAGTCCAGTGAAGAGAGCAGAGCACACAATGTGGAATAATCTCAAGAGGGAGAGACTACAGGTGATGACATCATCAAAGCTCGAGGGCTAGAGCTACCCAAGCTCTTTAGAGCCCATATGATTCCATCATGAGCCCCAGGTGCTGGACCTGGAGCTGTAGAGTTTGGTCTTTTCTCTGCTGTGTTTCACTAGTACTTTGGTCTGTTCCTTCCTTGTGACGTCATTGTTCCTTTCTTTCAGAATGGAGATGTTCATTCTGTGTCATTGTGTGTAGAGAGTGCATATGCTGAAACTCTGGTTTTAATTTTAATTTATTAATGTTATAGGGCTCTTGGTTATGAATTTGTCTGGGTCTTAGAAGACTCTGTACCTACAGTTTTGAACATTGTTGGGACTGATAAAGGCCACAGAGACTTTTGAAGTTGGACTGAATGAAACTTCTAAAATTGTGATATGAGATGGCCAGGTGACCATGAGGAAGAGTGGAAGGTTGTGACTTTAAAGCAATGTGTCTGAGTATCAAGTTGACAAGGTGTTGACTTGTGAAGGTTAATATTTATTGTTGGCCCAACAACACCTAGAGTCACCTAGAAGAAAAACCTGAGTGTGTCTGTGATTCGGTTTCTGTGATTTGGTTGGGTTAATCTAAGTAGGAATACTCACTTCATATGTGGTCAAAACTCTTACCAAGGCTGGGGTCCCAGACTGAAGAAAAAGAGGAAAGCTTGCAGAGCACCAGCGTCCAGCCTCCTCCCCTTCCCAGTGTTCATCACAATGTGACCAAATGCTTCATTCTCCTACAAACATCACTTTGAACTATGAACCCAAATCACCCTTCTGTCCCTCAGTTCTTTTGCCTGGTATTTTTGACACAACAGTGAGAAAAGTAATTAATCTTATTCTTGTAATTATCCTTGTCCAGAACAGTTACTTTGTGAAACACTCAGTAGTCACATAGACTTAAGATGAAAATATGGTATAATGCAACACCAAGGGTCATGGAATTGCTATAACCCAAGCCCCCCATGGGCATCAGTGACTGTCCAACAATAATCTCTGGTGCAGATTCTTCTGCTCAAACTTTTCAAAGCTCTGGAAAGTCTTTCAAAGCCTGCCGCATTCTTCTGAATATCTGAAATGTCTTTGTCTTTGGAAGATGTGATTTATGAGCATGGACAGATCACTTGGAGCCAAGTCTGGCAGAGAGGCCAAGATGGGTGATGTTAGTTTAGAATTACCCCTGTAGATAGACTGCTGCCGGAGTGTTCTCGGGGAGAGATGTTTTGATTTTTCTCAGTGAAGATGAAGTAGTTTATTATCTTTAAGCTTGTAGCAGAAAATTACATGAAATTAAAACAAACCTATTATTGATAACCTCCGTTCCTAGCCCCATCTACGATTGCATCTTAGCGGAGTAACATGCGCTTGTATGAGTGAGAGTGTAGGCATGTTTGTGCTTCCTGAGATGTAAGAATGCAGCTCAACGTACTTGGACAGGCATATGTGGGCAGACAGCTGTATGTGCTGCTTCTCCTGGGATAGCTCACTTTGCATTTTCCCAGGCATAGTCCCCAGAAACTTCCTATAAATGGGAGGATTTTTCATTGGTGATATTCCTCTAAGATAAGCAATTCTTAACCCTTTCTGGTTGAAACTTACATATTTCTTTTTTGATCTGGTGAAATTTGTGGACTCTTGTAGAAAAAAAAATATGTTAGGAAAAGAAGAAATAAGGATATCACGTTCTGAACTTTGGGCCTAGGATTTAAAATTAAGATTGGCTTAAAATTCACATCACTTCATGTATTTAATATAAGCCTGTTAAAGGGACTCTTCAATAGAAGAAGTACACTATATATTGTATAGGGTCTCATAGCGTACTGGGTTTGATTGCCTGAATAAGACTAAGAAGTAATGACATGGAAAGAACTTAGGGCTCTCTTTGTCCTGGCATTGGGAACTAAAAACCCCATGAAAGGTTTCTACTTTAAGAGATACTAGACAAAATAATGTTTTGTTTTGTTTTCAGAAAGAAAACATTTAGGAGCCTAATAAAGGATGTGAGATTTAGTAATGTATAAATGTGGAGATAGGGATTCTTAGAAACACAAAGAAAGATTAGATGGACTATAAGTCCAAAGGAATTACAGGTAATATAAACAGGGAGGGGGTAATTATAGGATAAATCTCAATATTTCAAAAAATACAATTTTATAGAGCTCCAGAAAACATTAGAAGGAAGAAGGGATAATATTTGAATGTATGAGCCTTAACTAATCATAATATCACTCATTGATTATGGATACCCAGAACCAGAAAGGCCAGGAAATTTCAAACAGAGTATGTGTTAATTTTTAATATAGGTTCAGCATAATCAAGCAGCAATGATAAGGAAAAGATAAATAAACAAGTAACAAAAAGAATTGGAAAAAGATCATTAGCCTTTTGACCCACTGCTCAGAAGTCACAATAAATCTGGTAGATAGTTGAAAACTACCTTCGAATGAAGGGGAAAAAATATACCTAGGCATTCTGGAAAAGATTCAGTGCTAATACTTTTCAAAGTTAAGAATAAAAATATTTAAAGTCTAACAAAATTGATACTGTTTCCTATCAATATGTTTTTCCTAGAGATATTTCTAAAATGTGTACGTGGCAATAGTGAACATTGAGAGTTGGTAAATCCCTATATGAATACACAGACATCGGTGGTACAAATTATAAAAATAATGTTCAACCTGTAACACTAAGAAAAAGATCTAAGGAATGAAAAATGTAAAGGATAATCAGCTTAAAATATATGATATTATTAATTTTTATAAAAATGTTTCAGATACTTTCAGAATTGTTGTATCACGTTTGGGCTGTACGGTGTCTAGCGTGGCCATTAAACAGACAGAATTAAATGTGTGACATCATATCAAAGAGGAAAACACAATTAGAAAAATGAATCAAAATGAACAAACACACAGACGTAAAAATTATGCTTTAGATAATCAAAATAAATCAATAACAAATATAAAAAGGTGTTTCAAAGTCTTTCTAGATCTTCAAATTTATCAGCATAAAATATAGA
The DNA here is from genome assembly GCF_049852395.1 of Peromyscus maniculatus bairdii. Taxonomy (NCBI): domain Eukaryota; kingdom Metazoa; phylum Chordata; class Mammalia; order Rodentia; family Cricetidae; genus Peromyscus; species Peromyscus maniculatus. The sequence goes on along the minus strand of NC_134870.1, from coordinate 70,395,366 downwards.
AATAACTATACCAAATAGGAATAAAAAGTTCATATGTATCAATATCATGTAATTGTATCAGTATCAGCCAAAATAGCCACTGATGACTTTTGCCTTAAAAAACAGGCTAGTTTTATCCATAGACATAAATATGAAATTTCCAAACAAAATCATAGAAAACTTAGCAAAGAAGTATATTAAAGAGATAATACATCCTGACCAGGTCTTATTTAATCGAGGAATATAATTTTTTATATAATATAAAATATAACTTCTACTCTTTAATATTAATGATTCCCTATATTAACAGAACAAAGGGAAAAGTCAAGTAAATCTATGAGGAAGCCATTTGATAACAGACAACATAATTTGTGATAAAAGATCTCAATAAACTAAGACTAGAAAGATACCTCATTCTGATAGGGAGTATGAAGACAGAATTCAACAGTGGTCACCATACCTAGCAGTGACGCATTAGAAGCCTCCCATTTAATGTCAGCAACAAAGAAAAGAAGCCCAGATCTTCACAGCTACTCAGTGATGCAGGATGGATTTCAGCTAGCCAGATAAGGCAGTGAAAGCTATAAATTATAGCTTTGGAAAATAGAAATAACAGCACTATTTGCTTGTGATATGATTTACTGAAATCCAGGAAAAATGCACAACCTATCAAAGGTAAGAAAAGTAAAACAAGAATGACAGTTATGAAATAAGGAAGGAAAGCCCGTTGATATACATCTCTATTTATTGCTAGAACACAGAAGTGTATGTCGATAATAACAAAAAAATAATCTGCTAGCTGGAAATACACCTGACTAAACATAAATAAGATTTCATTTTTAAAATGACACTTACTGAAGTATATTAAAAAGTAAAATATGTATTGGTGAATAGAAAAAAAATCAGGTAAATAAAGGTTTCTGTTTTCTCCAAAGATTCCAAGCATAACTTCTAAAGGCAGAGTTTTGATGACTTCATAACATAATTCTAAAATCCATAAAAGACACCAGTATGAAAGATAAATGAATAACTAGCTTTCTCTTAAGGAAGAAGAAAAGATGAAGGGTTTTTATAAGCTATTGGAATCTCTTTTGGGTGAATTATTGAATTAAATATGCCTAGGTGAAAGTTCACTTTTAGAAATGGTACAAGTAGAGTAAGGCCAGAGACTAAGAAAACAAGACAAAAATGCATGCTGCACAGAATTAGTCAATCTGACCATCTCAATGGAAAATATTTATCAAAAGACTTGAACAAGGTAATAGTAACTTATCATATGTGTCATATATAACTAACAAAGAGAAGTAAGACTTAAATTGTCCTCTAATCTAACAAGGAAAAGATAAGCAACATGAGTGTTTAAAAGCAATCTAACAAAAGTTATGAAGACAATTACACATGAGAAGCACCAAGGAAAATGTCCAGACTTATTCATCATCAGGTGGATGCAAACTAAAGACGTAGTCACCAGATCTCCAACAACTAAAATATATTAAAGGCTGAGGAAGTTGGAGAGCAATGAGAATTCTTTATACCCTGCTAGTGATGTTATTAGCTTGTCATTTTAGAAAACTTTTTGGCATTATGCTAGCAATATTAAAGATGTAACTGAGATATCTATATCTTATCCAGAAGTTCCATTCTTAGCGTCCTACCCCCAACTAAGAGAACATATATGTCAAAGATAAATACTGGAGTGTTCACAGGAAATATATTAATATAATATATTAATAATAACTGTGCAAATACAAGGGTCTATTTACAGGAAATGGATGGATAAATGATAGGTTATTCACAAAAAGGACAATTAGCCAAAACAATGAATAAACAACATCTACACATGTCAGCCTGAATGAATTTTAGAAGCAGCATGTTAAACAAGCAAAGAACATAGCTTTATTTCCATAAAATTGAGACTATGGAAAACATATAGTTTAGAAATGCATGTATACATTCACGCATCATATAATGCTGTTTTGATCCAGCATTGACAATATAGGGGGTGAGAGGACCAGAACGATGTTCCCTTCTAGACGTTCTCTAGACACACTGGTGTGCTATACAGTCTAATGACCATGACACATAATCTAACAAGGTATGTCTCAGCTCATAGCCCTTCATCTAAGTGGTACCTCACTTACATGATATGACATAAAAAGCACCCGAGTTTTGTAGTGCTATTGACGCACAAGACGACCTGTTGTTGGGGTTTTTTTTACTCTTTTGGGGGGATCCCGCCACCCAGCTTCCAAATAAATCACACGTGGAGGCTTATTCTTTTTTTAATTTATTTATTAAATTTAATTTTACAGCCGGGTGGCGGCAGTGGCGCACGCCTTTAATCCCAGCACTCGGGAGGCAGAGCCAGGCGGATCTCTGTGAGTTCGAGGCCAGCCTGGGCTACCAAGTGAGTCCCAGGAAAGGCACAAAAGCTACACAGAGAAACCCTGTCTCGAAAAATCAAAAAAAAAAAATTTAATTTTACATATCAGCCACAGATTTCCTTGCTCTCCTCCCTCCCCCTCCCCCCCTGCCTTCGCCCCAGCCCACCCACCCCCATTCCCATCTCCTCCAGGGCAAAGACTCCTCAGAGGATTGAGTTCAACCTGGTAGATTCAGTCCAGGCAAGTCCAGTCCCCTCCTCCCAGACTGAGCCAAGTGTCCCTGCATAAGCCCCAGGTTCCAAACAGCCAGTTCATGCACTGAGGACAGGTCCTGGTCCCACTGTCTGGATGCCTCCCAAGCAGATCAAGCTAATCAACTGTCTTATTTATCCAGAGGGCCTGATCCATTTGGGGGCTCCTCAGCTATTGGTTCATAGTTCATGTGTTTCTTTTGGATCCTTTCATTTGAATATTTGTCCCTGTGCTTTATCCAGCCTTGGTCTCAATAATTCTCGCTCATACAAATCCTCCAATTGGACTCCTGGAGCTCCACCTGGGGCCTGGCCATGGATCTCTGCATCCAGTTCCCTCAGTCATTGAATGGGGTTTCTAGCACAACAATTAGGGTGTTTGGCCATCCCATCACCAGAGTAGGTCAGTTTGCACTGTCTCTCGGCCATTGCCAGTAGTCTATTGTGGGGGTATCTTTGTGGATTTCTGTGAGTCTCTCTAGCACTTTGTTTCTTCCTTTTCTCATGTGGTCTTCATTTACCATGGTCTCCTATTCCTTGTTCTCACTCTCTGTTCTTGATCCAGCTGGGATCTCCCGCTCCCCTAAGCTCTCTTTCCCTCGAACCTTGCCCTACCTTACTCCCACTCACATCCATGTTGTTCATGTAGATGTAATCTATTTCTCTGTCATTGGACAATCCCTGTGTCTTTCTTGGGGTCCTGTTTTCTAGGTAGCCTCCCTGGAGTTGTGAGTAGCAGTCTAGTCATCTTTGTTTTACATCTAGCATCCTCCTATGAGTGAGTACATACCATGTTTGTCTTTCTGAGTCTGGTTACCTCACTCAGAATGATTTTTTCTAGATCCATCCATTTGTGGAGGCTTATTCTTAATTATGAATGCCCAGCTTTAGCTTAGCTTAATTTCTTGCCAGCTTTCCTTACCTTAACTTATCCCATCTACCTTTCGCCTCTGGGCTTTTCCCGTTCTCTTACTTCTGTAAATCTTACTCTTACTCTGTGGCTTGCTGGTTGTGTAGCTGGGTGGCTGGGCCCTGCTGTCCTCCCCTTCTCTGGTTCCCTCTAGCTCCCCTTTCTAGGTTTCTCCCTCTATATATTTTCTCTGCCTGCCAGCCCCACCTGTCCTTTCTCCTGCCTTGCTATTGGCCAGTTCTTTATTAGACCATCAGGTGTCTTAGACAGGCACAGTACCACTGCTCTACAGAGTTAAACAAATACAACATAAACCAAAGTGACAGACCTTAAAATAGTCTACTACAGCTACTCTTTAAGCTCTGGTGTGAAAATGCATGTCCACTATAAAAATGGGGAACTTGTTCAGTTTGATCCAGAGCACCAGGTAAAAGGTAAGATTAACACGCATGGGAGTGCTAGAGGACTTGAACATATTCTTTGTCTTAAGCTAATCATAGTGGATAGTTGACCTAGCCATTTACATTTTGTAAATGTAAGTATATACATTTTATAAATGCAAATATATGAAGAATACATTCTTTAAATGTACAGACAGATACATATGCAATTATACATATAATATAGGCTGATTTAAGTTTATATACCTGTGTGGGATATTCACATACTAATATGTATTGCTTTATTGGTATATGTCTTATAATTTTAAAACATAGAAGTAAGCTTTCTGGATGTAGCTTATTTGTTTATTTTAAAAAACACAAGTCATGAATTTCCTATATGTATCAAATCAGTTTTCCAGAAATTTGGAAAACATTTACACACTCTACTTGTGAGTTTATGCATGCTGGCTATGTGTAACTTTGCCAAATGATCTGAACAGATTTGTTAGGAAATGCCTTTTATCTATTGGAGAGGTCAAAGGTCAATATGCCCACAGTAAACACTGAACATGGCTACCTGAGGCTCCTCGTGGGACTGGTGTCCTATCAAGGGGCCACTTTGTTGAGTCCTTTTTGCTCACTCTTTCTAAATATATCAAATGCTTATTAGGCTACAAAGAATGGCATGTTTAAATAAAACCTAATGGCCAGAAGCAATGTTTATCTTGGGCAAAGTTAAGCATGGAAAGTCTTCTCAAAAGAATGTTAGAGAGTTACAGGAATTCCAGCTGCCTGACCTTGGCCTTGTGTGGGTAAATGGGTCCTCAGTGGACAATGCTCAGAACTGCAGAAGAGGAACTCACCTTGTAGAGCTCAGGAGCCTCAGGGGAAGCTGTCATCTGTCCTTGGTTTCTTTGAGGGAGAACTGCCATTAAATGGTCCCCCTAGAGGCTCAGGTAGGTGGATCAATGGGTAAAGCCACTTGCTGCTGAGCCAACCCAGACAACCTAAGTTCGAGTCCCAGAACCTACAGAGTGGAAGAGAACCAACTCCTGCAAGCTGTATTCTGAGCTCCACAAGCATGTACCATGGTATGCACACTGACATACATGCACACAAAGAAAGACAAGAGGGAGAAAGGGAAAGAGGGAGGGAGGGAGGGAGGGAAATCCATCACAAAGCTCTATTTATTGACGGTGGTGTGTCTGAATTGACTCTAAGGCCCCTTTCTGTTGATTTCTGACTGTGTCGTCTCCATGGAGCTTTCACATGTTTGCCCATTTGATGTGCTCCGGGGAAGGGACAAGGTGACAGATGCAGCATTTCCTCTTTATGACAGAGAGCTTGTGCCCTGACAGGTGCAAAGAATCTTGTAGCATCAGCTGAGCCTGGTCTTCTGGCTAATACTCCAATCCCCTACCTCTCCTCTCCACAGGGGATGGGACTAAAACAGAGGCAAAGGCAAGAAGCAAAGGGGAAATGAATAGAGGCTGGTTGAAGACAGGAGAGCAAGAACAAAGCAGTAAGATACTGTGGTACAATGACGCTGAGAAGGAATGCAGGCATCATGTCTCAGCGGGAGATGCATCCCTGCACAACCTCTGTAAATGGCTACCATTCTCTGGGGCCAGGTTACACTGAGTTGAATGAAGGACAATGTGATAGGTAATTGTCCCCTTGATTAGACTGAGAATTGTCTAGAGTATTAGTGACATGCCCTTCTGAGTATGTCCAGGAGGATACTTCCGGAAATGGTTCACTAAAAGAGGAGGATGCCTTGAATGTGAGAGGCACAATCCTCTAGGGTAGAGATAGAATAAAGAAGGAAAAGGAGGACATACCTACCCTGAAATGAATTGCTGTGCTCTGCCATGTTCTACCATGAGCTGAAACCTCTGCAACCATGGTCAAGGTCAACCCCGCTCACCCTTCGAATGTTTTCTTGTGTATTTTGCAACAGCAATTATTTACCAGTGGAAAGTGGTACACTTGGGGCAGATCAGGACCTTTTGAGAGTTGAAGCTTAAATCCTCCTGTTCCAGGGCCATCTCTTTGGGTTTTCAATTTTACACCCCATAATCTAGCAGCATCTGCACCTGCGCTGGTGACTGATCCTGGCTCTTTAGAATTGGTATTGCTAGTTGTCTACAAAGATCATTCATGGGCACCAAGACTTCAGGATGGGCTTAGTCATTTTCAGAAACCTGCCATCTCAGGGCCCCACTCTCCAGAAAGCACACACCTGCCAGCATTGGAATAAACCCATGCCTTATGCATGGCCTATTTGCCAGTTGGCTCCCAGCTCTAATCCTTAAGTACCAGAGCCCAGTGCCAGCATGATGCTGAGAGTTCCTGTGTAACTTTTATGCAAAGTTCTAGCCAAGCCCTGGCAAGATATAGTTGAAGACAATAGCAAACTGTTTTCTTTAGGTCAAGGTCACTATACAATAATGCAACTCTCAGAAGCTTAAGGTTGAATTTTTTACACTAACAAGGATTTGATCTCTATCTCATTGGTGTAAATTGGAAATGGATACCATATCTTTAATGCTAATTAGCTATTGCATTACTTAGTCTTCCAGGCCCCATGTAAATAACAATTAGCAATAATTTAGCAGTTGTACATGCTGGCATCTTCTGAGCCATACCATTGTATACCATTCCAAATTCCTTTGCATTAATTAGGATCATAAGCCAATCAGTACTAATTAGGAAGAAAATAAGTATAATAATAAATGAAACAAAATTAGTGATTTGTATCTGGTTGGTGGTTCTTTCCCTCTGCAGTTCATCACATAGTCTTAATGCACAGGAACTTCTTGTAATTGAAACTAATTATGAGGTTTCCCCTGCTACTTTGAGCCTCATGTTCAAATCCCACAAAGCTCATTAAATAAGTAACAAAACTGGAATCTTTAGCACATATTGTAACTTGGATCATGTTAATTAGCACCACATGCTAAAAGGCAGTAAGAGGCCCTTCAGCAGCCTCTGCACTAGTTAAAGGGAATGGAGATTGCAATCCTTACAGTTCTTCGGGGCTTGTCAAAAGCCAGACCAGTGTCCCGTGAGTCATATGGTGAACAGCAATGGTGATTAGGGCAGAGAGGATGGGAAACCAACCGAAGGCTAACCCACCTCTGGACTATGGCATTTCCAGCTCTTCCAGGTGGAAGTGCATGGAAAACATAAGGACTCTGGTAGCCCAGTTTATTAATTCTCCCTCTTAAAGAACTTGCCCCATTCATGACTACTCTGGGCAACCTTTTCTCTACCTTTGGCTGCGTATAGAGATTTTTCTCTTCAGGGTTGAGTGAACATCAAAGACCCTGGAGAACTCACTTGCCCTGCACAGAATGCAATTGTATACACATAAATCCATGTGTCTGTTTCTAGTCAAACATATGTACCACTCAGTAGACATATTGACTGTATTCACAGCTTCCAGCGCTCTTCTAAACGACTGCCGTTCCTTTCCCATTACAGCTGAATCAGTAGAAAGCTCTCGGGGCCTCTATGGGAAAGTGCTAGAGAATGTGCTCACCCACCAGCAAGCCTTTTGGCCTCTTCTCTGGGCTGGTTCACAGTCTAAAGTTAAGCTTCCGTGATGTTGCTAGGGTAAATTGGAAACAAAGAAATAAACCCACAGGAGTATTGGCTTACAACATACCCACCTGTAGTACTGGAACACTATAAACAATATTATTTGTTGATGGCTTAAGACAAGTAATTCGAAAATAACTCTAATAGAAAGCACGTGTTATTCTCCCATTCTGACTTGTCATGTTTGATGGCTTGATGAGAAAGAAAAGACATGCCAAAGGCTTTCCAGACAGCCAGCTCAATCAAAGCTGCTAACATTTTGAATTGAAACAGTTAGCCTTATGTATTTGGAGGTAGGAGCCTCTGATTCCCATCCAGTAAGCAGTTACTAATCCTAAACATTCTTCTAGCTGCAGTGAAGGCCCCATTCCTCGGCAAAGCCACTCCAAATATTCAAGCTCACAAAAGTCATTGCCTTTTTGCTTGATGCTATTTTTTTATTTAGCTGTTTATCGCTGTGAAATCTGTGCATACACGGTTCTAAGTTCACGGATAATAACCTTATGGGAATAGGCAGATCTCAATAATCAGGAATCTTCCTGTGATATGCTTTTTCAGACTCATAGGAACTGACCCAGGATGAAAACACAAAAATGTGCATGACTAAATCACTACATCATGAGAAAGGTGCATAAGAGAACACACACACACAGACAATTAGATCCTAATTCATTGCAAAGTAAGCATGTTAAAAGATATTCTAAAGCCAATGTAAGAATGGCAATCTGAAGTGTAAATTCTTTAAAAATAATTCTTACACAGACCTTAATATAATTATGTAGTATGAGAGATAGGGAAAGTGAGAAGCCTGAAATCTTAACATTATCTACCAAATGAAAGCTGAAAAGAACCCTAGGACATATGCAATATGTATCTATTTAACTGGCATTATTTTATCTATGTTAATGCATCATGAACTTGGAGCTTTTTCTACACAGGCACAATGGGTTACACCAATCTCAGAGCTAACTTATAGTGACCCTTCATAGCTTATGATCCCTTTTGAAGGGACTGACCTGGTTAATCCATTTCATACTGGTGGATTCTATTTGTCTTTGTATTCACAACCTCCCACAATACTTTTAGAACATAATTCTGCATCATGTAGTGCTGGATGATTGACAACAAAGCTAATAAGATAATAGTTATGCTCTGCCCATGGTAGTTTACAGTCTAAAAGAACTCATGGCTAATCATTGTGAAATTAAAGAGCCAACATAAGATGCTTTGAGTTAACACAAAAAGCTTGTTAGTCTTTCTCCTTCTAGCCAGAGTTTAAAGTTGTCAGTTAGTCTTGCCTCCACATGCAATGTTAAATTTTGTAACTGATCTGTTTGCATGGCTGCCTTCCATAGTAGTACTGCACTCTGCATTCCTAGCTAGGATGGAGACCAGCAATGGTGGCAGAAGACACTTGTACAAGAGGGCAAGAGACTGGATTCAGCATGGTGGTACTTAGAGCAAACTTCTGGGTCAACACACCCTTCCTAGCAAAGAACAGAATGGGAGGTTTGTCTTGGTAATTGAGGACCCATATAGACCTTTGGAGTTGGACAGACAAACCATAATTATGTGACCATCAAGTAACCACCCAGAAGCTTAAGTCACAAGGATAAAACAAAAGCCAGGAGTGAGAACACGTCCCAAGCAAAGTAGGGTTCATAGTGAGGCGCCTGGACCCTGGCAATCGATATATTTCCCTAAAGCCTTTGGTATGCAGTCTTGTCAGAAAACAGAGCACAGTGGGATAGAAAGTAGAGACCCCAGTTAGGAAGAGCTGGTGTGTCCAAAAAGGTACCCCCTCCCACCAAATCCGTTCAAAATGTGTCTGAATCTTGATTAAAAAGAAATACTTTGTTGGATGTGGTAGATTATCTTTAATCCCAGCACTCACTTGTGAGGCAGAGGTAGGCAGATCATCTATTAGTTCAGGGCTGACTTGGTCTCTATAGTCGTTTAACCACTTCCCTCCCAGCCAGGACTACACAGTGAGACCCTGTCTTACAAAAATGAAAATAAAAAATAAAGATTTAAAAAAAAAAAACACACTTTTAGGCTTGATAAAGAAACCCCTCAGAATCCCACAAATTTTCATACTGTAATTTTCTCCTTGAGAAAGAGAATAAACAAAAAGCAGCACAAAAGTTGTAAAGGAATATCACTAAGACTTTAAACAGTTTCGAAAATGTTGTCAAAATTGTATGTGGCTAAGGAAATGCACACAACACATATCACACACACACATACACACACACACACACACACACACACACACACACACATCTGGAAAGACACCGCAATTTACATTTAGATTGATGTAAATGCAGTAGTAAACCCGGCACAGTGGAAGGGGCAGCAGCTAGCCTGACTGGCTATGCTGTGGAGAGGGTGTGTCCTTGGTGTGGGAGCGACTGCCAATTCATCCACCCAAAGTCCATTTGCTGGAAACCTCTGTACCCACCTCTGCAATCATCCCTTGATCTGCGGAAGCACCAATGTGTGGTCTGAGTTTAGTGCCGGTTAAGGGTTCAGCCCTGTCATCCTCCTTGTGAAACAGAACTGTTTGTTGAATTGTATACCCACCCCCAAGCTGTTGTCTCTCCAGCCTGGAAGACAAAGTGCTGTGTGTTATGATTATTCAACTTCCTACTGAAAAATCCATCCTGATAGTACTTGCTATGAAATAAATGCATGACACGTCTAGTTGTTGTGTTGTTGATGGTAAAATGTCAGTATTCTATAAAAGTGGGAAGTAGAGGGAGTCCACTAAATGCTCACAGAAAGAGCATCCTAGCAAGGAGAGCTGTCCACATAGGGTGGGCTACCAGAGGAGGCAGGAAGCTGGTTATCTCCACTTGTGTTTCCATAGAGTTTGGAGTGTGTTATATTTGTAGGAGGGACTTTTTTTTTTTTTTTTTTTTTTTTTTTTTTTTTTTGAGGAAAGGCCAGGGCAGATGTCCTTTGATGACATTTCCCACTCTATAACTGCTGATACTGTCATTTTCCAAGGACATTGTATCAGAAAAAAAATCTAAGCCTCCTGTTTCTAGCATCCTGTGTTCTGGACACTACAGATGTGTTCTAATTTGAGCCTTGCAAACTCTCTGCACTGAAGATCTTTCTATCCTCTCTTTGCAGTTAGCAAAGCTGAAGCTTAGCAGGCACACGAGAGATGGTCCACAGAGATGATCCACAGAGATGGTCCACAGAGGTGGTCCACAGAGATGGTCCACAGAGGTGGTCCACAGAGATGGTCCACAGAGGTGGTCCACAGAGGTGGTCCACAGAGATGGTCCACAGAGGTGGTCCACAGAGATAATGGTCCACAGAGGTGGTCCACAGAGATGGTCCACAGAGATAATGGTCCACAGAGGTGGTCCACAGAGATGATGGTCCACAGAGATGATGGTCCACAGAGGTGATGGTCCACAGAGGTGATAGTCCACAGAGATGGTCCACTGGGGCAAAGCCAAATGCACCTTGGACTCCTAAACCAATGCCCTTCACACTGTGCTACCTGCACTCAGCGAGAAGTCTTTGAGAAATTCATAATGAAGTCAAGGTGCTGAATGAAGGGCAGTGTCGGCAGGACCCTCCCCCCCCCCTTCTTTCATCTTCAGATTGTGTGCATTATCTAAATCTCCCTTATCAAAAGTTTAATAATATCAGCAACCTGCCTAAAATCACCTCAGAGCACACACATCTGAAAAGCTCTCCCAGGAGAGTTGCCCTTCTATATATTGCCCTCTTCCTGAAGAAAGGGAGGTTTAAAAAAAAAAAAAAAAGCAAATACCTTTCTACATGATCCAGCCTCCTGGCTCCTTGTCCCTCCATCTCTTCCTCTCTACCATGCAGCTACACTGATGAAACACAGGCCCAAACCAAGTATTCCAAAAATTCACAGCAGAATTCCAGTTTTCAGGTCTGGGATTACAGACAGAAAGGCATCGGAGTCAAAAGTCTCTCTCTCTCTCTCTCTCTCTCTCTCTCTCTCTCTCTCTCTCTCTCTCTCTCTCTCTCTCTCTCTCCAGATAACATTCTTGAATCCTCTGCCATGGTATAAACAAGACTGAGCACACAGCATTCCTCCTGAAGCACATGGCCCTGTTTTGAAAGCATGGGCCTGATCTCTGGAATGTAGTGTTTGCCTCTCCAAAGACCTTTCTATTCATTTGGAAATGATTGATTTGGGTGGTATTAATGATGATCAGGAATGATTGAAATGGGTCTTGCCTTCATCATCTCTGACCTGCCTCTCATCCTCCATATTCGATTTTTTTTTTATAATTAAGTTTAGCTCTATATGTGTTTCCAAGGGCAGTGCTGGCTCTTAAGCTCTGAGTTTGGTTGCCTTGGGCGTATGGCTACAGCCAATTTTGTCCTGACTTCTTGTGAATCCTTCTTTAAAACACTCAGACCTCAACAATATCCTTACCTGGCAAGATATTGTTGATTTTCTTTGCCTTATCTTGAAGATTGTTGGTTTATTATACCTCTTCAAGGCCAATTTTAAGGCTATCTAGTGGAAACTTGAATGGAAACTGGAATAATGCTTCTTACCCATTTATGGGCTTGAGTTATTAGGATAAGAATCGAGGGGAAAGTTCCTTAGTATGTGTCAGCTATGACACTGAATAATTAGATTAGTCCATTTAAGAAAAGCCATGATGCACACTTAACCAAATGAATAGATGCTCATCTCAGTAGATCACCTTCCATCCAGCTGCTGTCTCTAAAATTCTTTCTTGATCTACTTCCTGGAACTTTTGTATAATTTCTTCTGGGTACTCCAGATTTACAGGGAAATCTTTTTATTTTGAAAATTTAGAGAATCTATTGTGAAATGTATAGATATTTTCTTTCAAAACATCACCTTCAGGTGTTTACAATGCTAGTGTGCCGATGTAATTAGTGATTCCTACTCCACAATCGTGCCAGGATGCTGGGACTGACCTAGTTGAGTAGATCACTGGTTCCAATGCTCCCAAACCAGGAAGGAATATTTAAACAATGGCAGCATCTGAGGCTTGAGTAACTTACCTTTCATAACGCATCATTTCTGCCTGTGATTCAGACACTCAATGGGCCTTTGTAGTATTCAAAGGCCACAACTCACATCATGAACTAGCTGCATAGCAGTGCGTACTTCAAGTATATTTTCACAAGAAGTGCTGCTCATTGCAGACAGGTGAAAAAGCAACCAGACGTATATGTCTACATATTCAAACCATCTCCCCATGAATCCATCAAAGGGGCCCACTTACCTTTGCATGTCAGGTTCTGCAAGGATACTGATGGAAGGAAAGACAAAAAGAGCTCATGAAAGATACTTTTCCTCAAGTCTTTGCAAGGTCTGGTTGCATATGGTCCTAACAGTCTTTAGAGGTAGGAGTCTAATGCAGTGGCTCTATTTTATAGCTCAGTATGTGCGGCTGGCTTACTCTTGTACTATATGCTTTGGTTGTACATAATCCAGTAACTAGATATGTCTTTCAAGATTCTCCTCTCCTGTGATTTTTGTGTCCCATCCCAAGACACCCAACAATGTCTAGAGACATGGTATCACAGCAGAATGGAAGTTGCTAGCAGTATCTCAACATTAGAGACAAAATAGGCACAGGACAGCACACATAACTCTTTTTCATTTAAAAAAAAAAAAAAAAGAAGAAGTATCTAAATGCTGAGAGCTTAAGAAGAGACTTCCCCACCAGGAAAAGCCTCACCTAAGGAAAGGTGAAGGAAACTTGTAACATACAGGTGAAAATAGCTTTGGTCAACTCTTGTGTCCATTCCTGTCTTCTTCCAGCAAGATTTAGTATAGAGGTCCATTTCTGTGACTCCCTTCCATTCATATCTTGAAAACAAGAAGGCTCCAAGTAGATATCAGCTTTGGTGTCCCAAATTAATCCTCTGTCCACCAATATTTGGTGAGAGGATTGGCATCACTTTACCCTAGGCATGGTGCATCCTATCCACGTGTGCAGAGCACCTCCAGCGTCTCTGTCTCCCCTGCTTTCTCTTCACTTCCTATGATGCAATAAGTTGTCTTGTTGTAAAACAAAGAATATTGTCCTGCCCGTTATCTTTGCAGTGAGCAAGCTTAGAGCTTTCAGTAGATTTCCTCCCATGCCCAGGTAGTAAAATCATACACTCCAGTGAAGGGTGAGAGCTTATTCCTGTGAGCTGCCAGGCTCTGCAGTCTTTGAACTATAAAGTCCAATCCCCGGGCTTTTCTGCTGACCTTAGAGGATGGCGTTCTATCTTCGATGTACTCAACATGTCATTCTTAAGACACTGTTAATTGGCACTGAGGGTGAACCTGATAAGCTTCACCATCATCACAAACAGGGAACATACCAGCAATATAGCTGATGAGCGACAAAGGAATTTCATGGGCTGTGATTATTCTTATAAAAATTAACAGCAGAGTCTCAGTGCTGTGCAAAGTGCTGTGAGGGTTTTGCCATCATATCTCATGGAAAGAAGAAACCCAGTATTGTGACATGACAGCCAAGAGCCATCATCATTACCAAAGAAATGTTATCATGATGACATACAACACCAGTTTACTAATTAGTCATGTCTTGATAGCTAGAAATCCATGAAATAATAATCTTGGTAGTTAATCTCTACAACTTTCCACATTTAAATGATTTTCAAGTGGCTGGAGAAATTGCTCACTGGTAAGAGCCCTGGATGCTCTTCTGGAAGACCCAAATTTGGTTCCTAGCACTCACTTGGGAGCTCACAAACATCTGTAACTCAAATTCCAGAGGATCTGACATTTTCTTCTGGCCTCCTCAGGCACCAGGCACACAAATGGTGCATATACATAAATGTTGTCAAAACACATGTACATATAAAAATAATTTCGATCATTTCTTTTAGTTTTGAAATTATAATTATATCTTTTCTCCTCTCCATCCCCCTTCCCCCTGCTGAAGCTCTTCCAAATACCCTTCTGCACTCTCTTTAAAATCCATGGCCTCTTTTTCAATAATTGTTGTTATATACATATATGTATATATATAGCATGTATTCATAATAACTTGCTCAGTCTGTATAGTGTTATTTGTATTTTTTTCTGGGCTGACCATATGGTGTGGAATAACCAGTTGGTGTGCTCTTCCCTGGGGAAGATTATTTCACCCACTCTCAGCATTCCTTAGTTACCTGTAGTTCTTTGTGTGGGGTTGAGGCCTCATGGACTTTGGTACACATTTTTGTCCTTGTTCATCTCATGCTTGGGCAGTCATATGCTGAGGCTTTATAGGTATAACTTCTGACTTAATAGGGGACACAGTCTCACAGCAAATTCTGATACTCTGGCTCTATCCCTCTTTCTGTCTCCTATTCTGTAATGTCCTCTGAACAGGATATATTTTGGGACTGGTATCCACAACTTGGCATTTAGACTGGTTGTGGCTTTCTTTAATAATTCTTTCCATAAATTGCAAAGAGAAGTTTCCTTGATGAGGCATGGAGGCTACACTTACCTGTCAGTATAAGGACAAATATTTAGATTACAGTTAGTGTGGCTGAAGATTCTTCTCCAAGATCCATGATGTCACTGGCCCTGGGTAGTTGCCTAAGTTTTCAGTATGAGGCATGATTTCCCTCCTGTTGAGTTATGTCCAAGTAAAGAGTTATTGATTACCACCAAGATGTGGGTGCCACTACTGCATTCATAGGGTTATCATGCCATGCTGATCATTGTCGTGGTTCATAGACATCAGAGCTGGATAGAAAGGGCTGTTGGTTGCTTCCCTCTTTTGGAAGCTTTCATGTCACCTGGAAATATGAAAGCTAGTCCTCAGGGAAGAAGCATTCAGGTAAATTCTAGTTCGGGGTGCTCTGGGCCCCTGTTTCTGAAGTGCATGGTAACTTCAGCAATAGGGCTTACCTTCCACTTCCAAAGACAAGAGCAATAGTTTATAACGTTGAGAGTCTATTGAACACCACTGACCAACAATTCTAAAGAGGGCTTTACAGTTCATGAGAGGGTTTCCCAGGCCTAGTGTGGAGATTTTTGTTGTTGTTGTTGTTGTTGTTATTGTTGTTGTCATTGTTGTTGTTGTTGCATGATCTTTGGCTCTTGGAGGGATCATCATCAGCCCAGATGGGAAAAATTCATTTAAATGATATATGTATGTTTGTACACAGATTTATGTGTATTACAGGGGATTTTAGGTGTAGTTAATTGTATGATTCCTTATGACTTTTTCAGACATTCTTAATTATTGTTTTACCGCCTTCCCTCCTTCTCTTGTATTTATCTCCCTCTTCTCTCTATAACTAGAGCTCTCTCCTCTTTTTTCCCATTTCCCAGACCAGATCTTCTGTTCCTTGATATTCCCCTCTCATTTTTAAAAAGATGCTTCCAAAACCATTCCTCAGGTTACAAAAAGTGAAATGAGATGCAATATAATTGTTCCAATGGAAACACTGAACAGAAACAAAACAAAACAGTGACCCTGATTTAGGCTGATGTGTATACAAGTCTCACAAAGATGCTTAAAAGTGGCAAAGAATGTATAGGCCATCCAGAAACACTTCCAGAGTGTTCACACTGAATCTGGCTTCAGGACTTTATGCAGCATGAACAGAATACAACAATCTCTTGCCAGCTGATCAAGTCTGGAGGTGAGCTTTAAAAGTTGTTGAAGGCCCAACTCAATCCTTCCTTTGCTTTTCAGGTCTTGACAACTGTATTCACCATCCTCTTTCTCTTTTGGCTCAGTGTCCCTACCTAACACCGAGTCTGTTTCTATTAACTGGCTCTAGTGGATTATTGCAGATTTGTTCAATCTCTGCAAATATATTAGTTTGTTAAGACTATCTTAAAAACATACCCTGAGCTTGCGACCTCAGGCCACAGCATGTATTGGCTCCCAGGTCTCTAGACAGAAGGTCCAAGATCAAGGTAGAAACAGTTCTGTTCTTTTCTTAGAGTCAAAGGAGACCCTTTCTCGTAATTCTCTCCTGTGTCTAATGGGTTTAAAGCAGTCTCTGGCATTGCTGAGCTCATAGGTACCTCAGTCTTTACCCTTATTTCACATGGTCTTCTTCCTGTATGCAGGTATAATCTTCAAATTTCTCTACTTCATTGTGATAGCAGTCATGTTAGACTTAGGGCATATGCTAATGACTTCACTTTTAACTTGAGTTAGTGAACTTTTCATAACTAAAATGAGATGCCTGAGATATTTAAATTTTGAGAAAAATGTTGGTTTGTGCTCAGGGCTCTAGATGCTCCGTTTTAGGACCCAGTGGCTCGTGAGTTTGGGCCTCTGAAGAGGGCAACAAATCCTGGTGGAAGCACATGGTCTAGCAGATAAACCTGCTCTCCATGGAATTCATGCAGCAAATAATAATAAGAAGAGACCAGGTTCCCACAGACTCTCTCAAGTATACATCCCCAGTAATCTCAGGAATTTCCACTAAACCCCACCTATTAAAAGTTCTGCCAGGCCCCATTAGTGCCATTCTGGGGACCCAGCTTTTCATGAAATTTTGGGTTATATCTATCTAAGGTTACCATCTGATTACCATCATATTGACTCTCTGTCCTCATGGGAAGACACCATGAGCTTAAAAAATCTACATCACCTTTTCGTGTATATGTGTGTGCTGAGTGAGACCCAATTCAAGTCATAATAGCAAGTAAACCTTAGTTTTTAAGGATGATAATTCCTTTATATTGCACTAGTTAAACTGTACAGGTGAAGTTTCTTGGTTGATCAGATGAAGGATGGTTGACCCTCCCCCGTACATAACATGCTTACTGAAAAATTATGTACATTATGTATGGGGGAGGGTCAGTGAACAGAAGGAAACATCTCTAGTCATACTGAAAGCCTCACCTTTATTCTATTCTTTTCTCACATTTGTTCGGGATTCTTCTCTGTGTGTGTGTGTGGGGGGGGGGGTTAGGGTTATACACACCTGACAACCATCCTTCATCAGATCGCTACACAAGTGATGGTCCTGAGATGCGACCTCCTGGTCTTCCCCATGGAGGGTTTGCAAACACTGCTTAGCTGTGACTTTGTTGTTTATTTGTTTGTTTGTTTCCCATTTTCCTATTACCATTAGCATTCTCTGGGCATTGATCCTGGAGGTATTACTACTTGGCAACATTCAAAAATGGGGAATTTTCTCCAAACTGGATCACCAGCAGTTTCTCTCTTTATTAGGAACAAACTATGTCTTGACTCCACATAATCCACATGAATTTTGCGGCTGCTGGAGGGTAAAAAAACATTAGAGGTGAACCACACGGAAGGGGGTCTTTTGGTCCTATGTCTCCAAAGCCCTGTATGGCAATGTTTTCCCCAGGAATGATTCAGAGGTTTCCAGAGCCTTCTGAGTGGTGAGAAGGGTCCCTTACAAGCCCCTGTGTTACCAAGCTAGAGTCTACGTTATTTCAATAAGTCCCTGCAGTTGCCCATAGGCTGCCAAGAAATCTACTTCCCGCCTTTTGTGCAAACAAGGGGAGGGGCCTGAGAAAGCTCAAGATCCATTTGTGGGCATCATGACTTAACTTTTTACAACAATTTCTGTGGTTTGATTATCATAAACCAAAACTCTATCTTATTCCAAGAGACCGGGAACCTTTTTTTTTTTTTTTTTTTTTGTCACTTAAGTGTTAAATATGCAGGTTTGAAGTCTCAGTGACGACTCACAGAGCTGATGCTGACTCTTATCCTAAAATGATGTATAGTCTTCATCAGAGACCAGTATGTTTTTCTGAGCTCTCATGGAGATGTTATCCTAATTTACATCTTTACCAATCGAAGCATCAGAATTAAATCCAGATGTGCTTCCAGTAAAAACATCCCAATGTCTGCTCTAAATGGGGTAGTGAAGCCAAGGCCCCCACCTCATTCCTGTCTCCCCAAAAAAACAACCTGCAGATAGCTGAAGGAAGGCAGGCTTTGGAGTATGATACCCAGTTTCTACTTCTGCCTACCCATGTTCACCATCTCTGACCTTAGGGAATGTGGGAACTAGTCAAGCCTCAGTTTGCCCCTCCTGGTGGGAATACACACCTTAAGATAGGGAGGGGCAACAAAAGTTCGTTCTCTGACTCTCTAGTTCTCTTTGTTCTAGCTAACTGGAGGCTTTGGACACCCTATTAATGAGAGCAGACCTGATCTCCTGGCCAGAAATTGGAAGTGAGCACTGCCCCAGCCAGGTGTGTGGAAGCCAGCCCTCCCCTGACTACATCTGGACGCCGCTGTCCAGGTTGGGGATGGACCTAAGAAGTGTTTACAACAGGCCTGACATCGGAGCCATGAAAGGGGGCTTTCAGAACAGTAGTGGGCCCCTTGGGGTGCCCCACTCCAGACCTGTCTTCCACAGATAAGGAAACAGGAGAGCAGGGAGGCAGTTGCAGCCTTGCGCTGCCGTAGCAGCACGCCCTTTAATGAGGCTCCCCCGAAGTCATGTTCACAGATAGGCTGACACGGGAAGAAGCATGTTCCCTCCCAGCCGCCAACCATGCCTATGGGGCACCAGAAAGAGGATCACTCTCAGCGCCGGGCCCTGTAGCCAACCTCACAAAATGCTTTTTGGTGTGTGCCAACAGGGAAGCTCGGTTTGCAGCTGCAGCCGCAGGTGCTGGCTGCCAGGTTCCCCTTGGCAACGCAGGTGTATGCCAGGTTAGCAGCTCTGCCATGGAGAAATGGCTTACCATTCAGAGCATGTGGCCTGAAGCAGGAAGTAGACTTGTGCTTCCCCCACCCACAGCAGAAAGATAATGATTGCACTGGTTTTTATGGGGCACTATATGACCTCAGCAGGGGGTCGGTAGCGGGCTTTTAGAGGCTATGGAAGATCATAACGTGCTTTTGTTTTTGTCTGAGCTACATTTTTGTTTTCCTTGTCGTCATTCAATCCAAATATCATTCATGGATTTGCTTAGGTCTTTGGCTAATACATTTGCAATTCCAAGAAGGGATTGCTTCTAGTCACTTAATAATTCACGTGTGTATTTGTGTGTTTCACAGAAGCATTCCTATCCAGGATCGTATTTAGATCTCTTGGGGGGAGCTAGATGCCACCCTCTCAAATCAGGTCTTCTGAGTTTGGGTACCATAGCTTTTCATTGTCTGCAGAGACTACTCATGCCTGCTGCTATGCCCGGATTTTTGTTTCCAGTAGCCAGTGAACTGTTGAATCGCGTGTCTTTTCTTCTGATCGGTTGTGGTCTTGCCTTTGGTACACAGATCAATGCCTGCTAACCACAGTCCCCTGCTGAGAGGGTCTGTTACTGAGCACTGGAGAGAAACTAGAAAAGGAAAATCCCGAGTTATCACAGCATCTCCGCCTCTCCACCATGCCCCCCTTTCTATGCAGGCCAGGCAGATCACTCTCTGCTTCCAGAGGACCCCAAGAATGTTGCTTTGGGAGAACCACTTTCACCTGGAGATTTACAGTGAATGGGACATGAGGGGAGCTCAGTGTCAGGGGTCCTAGAGCACTGTAGCTAAAACTCCTCTGATGCTTCTGTGGGGGTCATTTGGTAAAGCCACACTCTGGTGGCCCATTAGCTTTTCATCCTTCTCAATGCAGGACAGAGG
This sequence comes from Peromyscus maniculatus bairdii, assembly GCF_049852395.1. Taxonomy (NCBI): domain Eukaryota; kingdom Metazoa; phylum Chordata; class Mammalia; order Rodentia; family Cricetidae; genus Peromyscus; species Peromyscus maniculatus. The sequence goes on along the minus strand of NC_134870.1, from coordinate 70,375,272 downwards.
AATATCTAAGCCCAGAAAATCTGTAAAAGCCGATAATGCCAAAATTACACATGTTCACACACAAACACAACGGCTGCCTCTGCCTCTCTGTCTCTCAGTCTGTCTTTGTCTCCCCCCCCCTCTGGCCACCCCCCCACACACACCATTTTAACCTGCCAATATGTATCATGATGTATTTTGGTTTAGGCAGAATTAAAGTGTGTTTACATTCCTTAAGCAAATAACTATACATACACAAAGGCAAGCCAAAAGTTTTCTCAGATCTGGAGGTAGCATGCATTATTGATGAATCTCATTGGTGGTAAGCCCTCCCAAAACAGAACAACAACAAAAGAGTGTCTAAACTTTCTCCTCTTCCTTTTAACTCACAACTAAAACAATAACAGCAAACACTGAACGTTTATCATGTGCTAATCAGACATCCTGATAAATACCATACATTTATAAGTAATGTTCACGACTTCTTCATTCCTTATGGTAACCCTACAGGACAGAGCATTGCCAATAGTGACAGGTGAGAAAATTCAAACCTAGAGGCTTTAAGTAATTTCTTCAGATCGCAGTTAACATAGAGCAGGGTTTGAAAGGACATCAAAGCTCTGATTTCAAAAGACAAGTGGTGCCTTTATAACCTCTGCTGAGCAGCTTGCGTATTCTATTCAGCAGACAGCGTTAAGTCATGTGATCTAGTGAAACCAAACAATTTACTGAGATTGATATTGTGAGTATGCCAAAGGATGGTGCAACAGTTCTAGGGGTACAGTCTGTTTAGGGCAAATGAAATATTAACAGATAAAATAACTCCAATTGAACTGATTTCATTGAACTGGGACTGTGACTTTCAGGGCAGAAAAGACGGTGTTCAAAGAACAGACAGTATAACCTTAGCATTCCCCCTGGTGCAGAACTTGAGTGAGCTCTTGTAAAAATCTAGTCAATGATTAAACATATAAACCAGCAAGATCATCCAGAGGCAGGCGGGCCCCATTCAGGTGGGAAGCTCTCGCAGCAGCCAGGATCTCAGAGAGTGCATGTGCCGGCTTATTGCAGCGACTGCATTCAGAATGCTGCTCTGGTAGGGGGAGATGCAGAAATGGTGTTTGTATCCAAAAAGTCTCACTAGGACCAAACAAACAGAAAAAAAAATAATAATACAAAATGCAGCTGAATAATGCGTTCACCTCTAGGATTAATTTGTAAACAGGTACAAGGTTTTTTGCTTTCAGGGGCCAGGCAGTCAACAGTCAGCCAAGGACTACCAGGGTACAAACCAGCCTTAGCCCAACACTTCTCTGGAACTATATATAATAATCTCATCGTTCTTCTAAGACCTGCTGCCCAGGAGTGGCTGCCCCTACCCATCAGTGTGCGTTTGTCTCTGTGTACTGCCTGAGCAGCCTAACCAAATGGGTTTAGCTGCCGTGCCTGTCCAGTTGTGTGATTTGGGGCGATCTGTTATCCTTGGAATGTGGCAAGTAGGGAGTGTATGAATGAAATCAAATAATCGGAGGAAAATGCTCAGTCGAGGCAACACTTTGTACTTCTTCACTATTGTTGCTTATCAGAAGCCCTTGAAAAAAATTTAAATAAATAAAAGATTGTGTTATTAAAAAATAAAATTAAGACCTTAGTTAGCTAGTGTATAGAAAAGACTCTAGAAACGGTACGAGAAATGATCTCCCCATCCTTGCCACCTGGAGCAAGAGGTGAATGGACTTGAGTCTTCGTGTGACAAAATGTCCCAGGGACTCGTTCTAATCACATGTGGAATGACACACAGACATGAAAATGATTTTTCTGAAGGAAGACATTTATGGCCCTAGATCCCTATAAACACAGGGATGGCAATGGTGTGTCTTGCAGGGCCACTTGGAAAAGCACCAGCCAGTGAGCAGGCAGAGAGGTGAGGGGAACACGTGAGTGCAAGCTTTGTTCTGGTTTTCAAGGAGGGAATCGATGAGGCCATCTAGATGGAGCTCACATTGGCTAGCTCTTTCATTTCTGTGAGCTGCAGGGTACAAGGATTGCTGTCAGTGACCTGGTACCTGGTTCTCAGCAATCCTGAAGCAGAGAAATAAGAGTTCAGACTGATCAGAGCTCCATGAAGGAGCGGGTTGGCAGCAGAGGACTCAACTGGTTAGTTTGTATGAGAAAGATGCATTCTAGGGGAGTCCTCTGCCATTCCTAGGAATAGCCTATTCCTGTGAAGATAGATAATCCTGTGGCTCTCCAAAATTAATAAGGCATCAAATTAAATGCATAATAATAATAATAATAATAATAATAATAAGTACCACCTGCACTCCTAAATGGCAGTGGTAGGATTGGCACTTAGAGGCATGGTGATGGTTTCTAGCAAACTCTCATCTGTCTAGATGGCTTCTAGGTGAAGCAGTGCTCTGCAAATATCTACAGTGGAGAGTTTGTTGATGGGCTGGTGTCAGCCACAGCACCCCACTCTCTGGCATTCTTTGTGGTCCAGATGATTTGGGGAGACCAAGAGCTGAAGCCAGGCTGAAGCCCTTCCTAACTAACTGCTTTACAACTGATAATACATGACATAAATGACCAAGAGAAATTTGATTGCCTCAGCCACGTGGGACTCGGCATACCTACAGTTTCTAGACACAGACTGCCTAGAACAGTGTCTGCCCAGGCCCCGGTCCTACCTTGTATCAGTCACCAGCATCCCCAAGCATGGTGGCAGTCTGAAGCTCTAATCATGTGGTTGACAGGCAAGACTTCCCTAGTAGGTTTCCCCTACTCCATTATTTAATTTGCTTTCAGGAAAAAGGCCTGTGGCGTCCAAGACGCTTGGGAATACACAGATGTGTTTAAACAACTGGCTTTCCTCACAGGGTCTGCCTTAATTCAATAATCTCTTCCCTTTTTCATTCAACAAGCAAATGATGTTTGAAGAAAACATTTCTTTCTCAATTCCAAGACAGTACCACAAAATGAACATTGAGTTCAGGGACTGAAATTCCCCAAGGTGGGAGGGTAGAGAGACCTAATGACTGCTGCACAGCTGAAGCCAGAATGTAGGGTGAAGATATCGTCAAGACAGCCCAGGGCTCTTTCAGAAGCCACTGAACTTCACAGGGTCGTGAGCAAGGAGGTGGGAATTTAAGGGTTTAGCGGAGTCACCTTCAATCCCACAGACCCCAGTTAGCTCCGGTTTCAGTCACCGGCCTCTGAATCTTCCCCTGGCCTCACCTGCCATCAACATAAAAGAAACAAATGACAGGACATGTTGATGAGTTAGGCACATGTGTCCTTCTCATGCAAAGAAGTCAAGTTCTACTGTCCTTCTGTTACATGGGAACAGCACATTTCAACGGGAGGCAAACAGTGATAGTGTCCTGTAGATTAAAACACATTAATAAATACGCTCTTGTTTTACTGGAAAACTTCATTTAGCTTCCTGTTAGCATCTGAGCTAGTAGCTGCTTAGTTAATTCCCCCTTGGCACTTCCTCAGGGGACAAACACAGAGGGAATTCAGTGTCTAGTTCTTCAGGGTAGACTCTCGCTTCTGCTTGCCTGCTTCCAAATTCAGACTCTAGTTGAGATGAGAAAATATGAATTATTTACTCTCTCTCCCTCTATCTCAGGATCTCAGTTTCCTCCTTTTTAAAGTGGGAATGAATATAAGGCCTCAGCAAAAGGGTCATAGTCAATGGGAAATGGTTCACCGAGAAATGGAAGCGATTTGATTTTGTCTGGCCTCTCTGCCTGGCCATCAAGTATCTAAATAGCATCTGGAATTCCAGGACTAGAAGAGGAGGCTGCGGGCAGGTAACTTAAGTCTCCACATGCCCTTTAGGTTCCAGATCACATAGTGTACAAGTAGCTTTGAATATGGCCAGGGCAGAAAAGAAGGAGCTGAGGTGGGAGCAGTCATAAGGTCTAAATGTGAAGCTACAGATGAGCAATCTTTTCTACTTCATTCCTAGAATTCTTAGAAAAAAGGGGTGCTCAAAGTCATATCTCTCTGGGCTTCTAGATTTATGGATTTAGCTGCTACTGATTGGGTTGAATTTATCTTTGTTGATCTCATCATGGAACCTTTCCCTATGAACCTAATACCACATATGTAAAAGGCCTAGCTTTAACTGCGACACAGATGCACTGGCTTTTCTTGGGTGACAGAGAACATGGCTTGAACAGTCAGCTGTGCATCATGCCTGTTATGATTGCTGAAAGGCCAGGGAGTCTTGGAAAATGTACAAATACTATTTTTAATATAACAAAGGATGTGTATTAGTTCACACTTCGCACCTGCTAATCTGCCTTTCTCAACATTTCCCAACAACAAGCAAATGTACGAGGAAAGGCGGTAAGCAAAGTGGTTGGCTGCAAAATGATGCTATGAAAACAACTGGGTTGAAGAGAGAAAAGGAGAGTCTACATATCACATACCCATGCCCATAATTCAGGGAGTATTAGAAGAGTTGATCCATGGAATGAAGTCATGACTTTCTTGAGTTTGGAGCTTTTAGAGAACACATGAAATTCCCTCTAATTACCATGGGAGAAGAATTATTTGTATTTTGCACTTAACTTGAGGTCCCCAAATCCAGCTACTGGGTTCTGACTCCTTCAAGCAGGCAAGCTCTCTGAGGCTTACTGTAGGATGTCAAGCAACAGAAGAGGCTGCTGCCATCCAGGTGTGGCCCTGCCGGTCGGCTCCTTTACTCTGCTTCAACAATTAGCTTGAGCTCCTGCCGAGTTTCATAGGCGCTGGACTGGTGGGGATGGCGGCAAGGTGGGCGGGGGGGGGGGGGGGGGGGGGGGGGGGGGGATTCTCTCTTACATACCATTTTAGGGAAACCTGTAATTGAATCTCCTTTCTGCAGTTGCCGTGGCAAAGCAGGATGGCAGGCACAGTGTCAGGGCGAACTTGCTCCCTGGGAGCAGGGTGGGAGAAGCCGAAGAGCAATCGCCAAACCAAGAGCAAAGCCCCTGCCCTCCAGGGAAGCCATGGCCAGGCATGAGAGGGGAGGTGGGGGGAGAGCAGGGCCCCTCTGGTCCCACCCACAAAGGGCTAGCAGCTCACAGTGCCCGAGGAGGCAGGCCCCTCTGTATCTCCGTTCTCTCTCCACCACGGCTTGTAAGTATTAGCCTGATGTTGTTTACTTCTTCTCCCAATCTCTCCAAGGAATATGATTCACACGTTTTCAGATTTATTTGAACAAAATGCAATAAATATGCTGCTTCAATTTTAACTGCTGGCCTGTAGCCAGGGTTTTTAATGAATCTGGCCTGTGCTACTGAACTGTTTGAGGATCTCCAGGGCTCTGGGCACTGGGAGATTATACACAGTGGTTTGCACACACGTATGCATGGAGATACACACACACACACACACACACACACACACACACAGCTCTCACACACCCCCAACTCCTATTCCCTGGGGGCCGGTGACTCACAGTCAACTGCAGGTTTTTTTTAGCACAGAGTCTAGTTAAAATTAGCTGGGGTCTGCATTGTTCAAGGAGAGGAGGAAGATTCCTTGTCTTCTTTCATGGCTGCATGGAAATGACATCTTTAAACAGCCACCCCACCCTCTGCGAATTGCTGGGCTGACCCTCCAAAAGCTTCCATCATCAGCTTCTTCCCTTCTTCCTTTGTTTTCTTGCTAATGGTCAGTAGAGCAGGCCCAGCCTGTGGGGACTCCCGTATGAAAACAGCTGGCTATGGGGATTTAATGTGGAGATAAAAGGATCCTGAATTGATTTTCACCACAACCAAATAGTCTGTGCTGTAGGCATTAGAGAGGTGTGGAGACAGGAGGGAAGGGGATCCTGCACTGCTTCTCAGAATGCAGGAGAAGGGAATAAACAAGACCAACAGCAAACTCAGATGCCTTTCCCAGACCTTCCAGAAAACATGTCCTGCACAGAGAGGAACCACAGAATCTGCAGACTGTGTTCTCCAGGTGGCCCTACTCCTTCTGACTTCAGAAACATATCCTTGAGAATCCGGGGCCCCAGCATTGAGTGTAGGACGCTGCTCTCACAGTGAAGTTGACTTCTGAGAAGCTTGTCCTCCTGAGGGTAAGTGGGATGGCCTCAGTGGTCCTTGCAGCCCTGATGTTCTGTTATCCTGACATCTGGGCTGTGGAATTCCAGTGGTTCTCCTCCACCATGTTTTACCCTAATGGTATTTCAGAATTAAGACTTTCACAGCTAAGCTCTCCTCATTTTGTTTTCCTGAAATGAAAAAATAAATCGCTTTTTTTTTCTTCTCTGATTCCTGAAATCATAAAGCACCACACCTTCCCCTGTATAATATTCTTCAATTGCAAAATACTTCTTATATAGTCTGGAAAAATGGACCATCTTGCTTCAACTTTAAACAGTAGTGTTCATGGTGTGGTTTGTGTTCTGGTGAATTGCTCTGCCAATGCCCTTTCCAAATGCTGCTGTAATTCAGTGAAACATGAGTTTGTTGACTATGTGATTGCTGGTGAGACCCTCTCAGAAACATACATACAATATGGCTACAGACTCTTCTTATATTAATAATTATTGGGAAGTCAAAATTTCTGTGAGGTATAATAATGTTAATAACAATATGCCTCCTAGGAGACAAGTGGCATATTAACTACTTAATGGTCCCCCTCCCTTTCATTTTAGCCTTGCATCAAAATGCTCGAGATATCTCTTTTTAGTCTTACTTTTTAACAGAGAGTCTAAGGCTGAATTTGTTTGTGAAAACCAGGACGCTACTTGATGCATCTGACTGGTCCTGAGAGTTTAAACTGTCATATAGTGAAGCTTATTAAAGGGTGGTGCTCCAGTTGAGGTCAAGGGTGTAGAAGCACTGAGTGAGGAAGATTGTCTGATGGGAGTGTGCAAGGAGTAGCCAAGGATGACAGAGGGGAGGCACCAGTCCACAGGTGAGAAAAAAAGAGTGTGATTGCGGATGAGGATGCTATTAGGAACTCAGAAGACCAACAGCCTCTCCCGGTCTTCTTTCCTAATGCAAGAGCCTTTGATGAGACCTTAGAGAGAAAAAGCCTCTACCTGTCCAAACCAGGAACCCAGGAGCTCTCAACGCTGGGTGTTCTTCAAATAAATTTCTGGCTTGTGGAAAAGCTGCCCTCAGATAACTTTGATTATTTAGAAAAACACATTCCTCTTGTTACATAACCAAGGCTGGAAAAATCATGTTTTTCTGTCAGTTTTATTACTCAGGAAATGTAATAATTTCCAGGTTTGAGAAATGCAGGAGGACGTTTTATTTTCCTTGACAAACAGAAATTAAATTGTTTCTATTTATCCTGTATAAGATGTTGTTCTGAAATATGTATATATAGCAGGATGGTTACATTGAGCTGAATAGCATATCCATTAGCTCACAGACTTGGAATTTTTGTGAGGACATTTTTGAAAATTTTCTTTTAAATATCACATTTGCTTTATTGACATTTCCTGACCACTTCATTTGCTCTACGGCTCTTGATTTCAGCTTGAGGAGTCTAACTCCTGGGCTCGTGTCGGTCCTGGCTGACTTTTATTAGTCCTGAGCTCATGAGGGTTTCCATGGTTGTGGCTTATTTGCACATTTTTAGATGCATTTTTAATAATTTTCCATACAATATATTTTAGTTATATTCTTCCCCTTCCCCCAACTCTTCCCATATCCTCCCTACTTTATTACCCACACATCTTCATGTTCTTTCTCTCTCAAAAACAACAGCAAAAAAAAAAAAAGACAAAAGATAGCAAGACAAAACAGCAAGTATACAAAAAATCATGGAGTCTGTTTTGTGTTAGCCAACCACTCCTGGGCATGGGGCTTTCCATGGAGTGTGGCTGATGTACCCACTGAAACTCAGCTAGAGAAAACTGATCTTTCCCTTCCCCAGCAGCTGTCAGTTGAAAATACCTTTTTGGTTAGAGGTGGGACTTTGTGTCTACTTCCAGCTTTTGTCTGATTTAAAGCTGCACAGGGTTTTTGCATGTTGTCACGGTCCCTATGAGTTCATATGTGCATTGGTCCTGTTCTGTCTGGACGACACTGTTCTTTTGGAGTCATCTACCATCTGTGGCTCTTAGAATCTTTCCACCTCCTCTTCTACATAGATCTTGAGTTGTGAGAGGAGGGGATTGATAAAGACATTCCATTTAGGATTGAATTCTCCAAAGTCTCCCACTTTCTGTACATTGTCCAGTTATAGGTCTCTGTGTTCATATTATGTACCACAAAAAGAAGCTTCTCTGATGAGGGTTGGGAGAGGCACTGACCTGCAGGTATAGCAGTATGTCATGCATAGCCATTTTAGTGCTATGTTTCTTTAGCAAAAGAATAGTGGTAGTTTTTGTTTGGTTTGGTTTGGTTTTGGTTTTCTCCCTAGGGCCTATAACCTATCTAATATCAGGTTTCTGGCCACTTTAGCAGAGCCAAGTGGATTCTTTCTCATGAAGTGGAGCATACATCCACATGAAAAAGTGCTTGGTTACTATCATAATATTTGTGCCACAATTGCACAAGTCTATCTCACAGGCGGGTCACTATTGTAGGTCATGGGGTTTATAACTGGGTAATATTTATGATTTCCATACTTGTAACCTATTTATACATTCCTTAAGTTTAGGGGGGAAATCAGATTCTTCAACTTCTTATTCCAAATTAGGACATTTTTTCCCTAGAGAAAAAGGATTAAAGACAAGGATTATATCCTTTCACCTTTGCCTAAAGGACCTACATAGGAACTACCTCTGTTCTCCCTGTCACTGCTAGGCATCCAGACACTACCATGCCAAGATATATTTCTAATATCCTTGGGAGAGAAAGTCTGCCTCAAAGAAGTTACAGCACAAAGACTTTCATTCAAATTCCTGGGAACACTAAGTTGTTGTAAGAACCCAAGCAGCCTCATTTACCTCATCCATAAAATATGGTTGGTGTATATTAGTGTTCTGGGATATTACATTAAAGGTGATACATGTAATCCTCTCTAAATTCTATGAGGAAACCATGGGCAGTTAGTTGGCCCTGAGATAACCACAAAGATTTTATTAGAAAATGGCTTCCCCTGTAAGGCACCCCTAAGGCACCCCTGAGGCATGACTTTTTATCACTAGGTATCACCTACATGTCTATAATTTAAAATAAACAAACAAACAAACAAACAAAGCAAGCTCAGGCAAGACTGGACTACTTTCCAGTCTTCCTTCGTGACCATAAACTATACAATGAACAGCATCCAAAGTCATTCCCACCAGCATGATCTAATGCATCCCTGGGCAGTGTGCAAAATGTCCATGTAACAGGTGCTAAGGGGGCCATTCACTGTTGTGTATCCATCTCTAACATTGAGTGTTTGTGTGTTGCACTCATCTCGGTGTCCAGTATCCCTGCTTCTCCAGGAGATGGAGGAAGTTGAGTTGATGGGACTTGTCACTGGTACCGTGATGCCTGGCCCTTTGACAGTTTTATGCTAATGCTTCCTCATCCCTATATTGTTTGACAGTGGTATGTATGGTTTCAGGGTCCTCCAAAGTCCTTTTTCACTACAGTTGCTCAATAGATGTGTGAGTAAAGAAAAGGACAAGCGAGTGAATATATGAACGATCACGATGTGTCCGTGCAGTGGTATCAATCCATTACTTGCACTAAATGAACCATGAGAATTGAATTAATAAAGTAATGCAGTTTGGGGTTTGTATCATTAACTGTCCCCACCACGCTTGGTTATTGTCAACTCTTCAAGTGTGGTGGGGCACACTTTTAATCCCAATACTGGAGAGGCAGAGGCAGAAAGATCTCTATGAGTTTGAGACCAGCTTGGTCCACACAATGGGTTCCAGGCCAGACAGGAATATATAATGAGACTCTGTTCAAAAATAAAAAAATAAATAATTGATATTTGTCCTCCATAGAAATCAGATGCCTTTCCCTTCCTATCTCCATTTGCCTCATTAAACTACTTGTTTGGTGTCTACATATTGTTCACTCACCAATGAAATATCTACTCCCAGTCACTATTGTATTCAGCTGTCACCACTTTCCAAAATCTCTTCTTTTCCATCCTGTGTTCCAACATTTCTTAATCTGAGATTTGGTGTTTGCATAAAGTCCTTCAAAAAGTATGAATACCTAGCCTGTATTCAAGTCAGGAAGCAACATCGGAAATCCCACTACAGATTGATAAGAATCCACACAGGCAGAACACACAGATAGGCAGCAGTTTATCTTGAGGATGGGCTCTGGCTTGCTCAAGCCCTTATCTGCAAATAGTGAGCTTAGTGAGCTAGCTTAATACACACAAAAGATTTTTTTTTTTTTTTACAAAACCATGACTTCAATATGGAATTAGGTGTCTTCTGACCAATAACCTTAACTTACACCTCAGTGTTTCCCCGTTAAGCTTAGAAAGGAACTTCTAAAGCAAGAAGTGTAGAGAGAACAGAGAAGAGAGAAAGCAAATAGGAATTATATAAGTCAGGATAAGCAGGTTAGCCTCTTCATCATGGATTTAATTTCTGACCTAGATTTACAAAGGTTTTTTTTTTTTTATCTGATGATCACGTCCTCATACCCACAGGGGACAGTTTTTGTCCCTTGAACCCAACTTGTGCAATAAAAGACAAGCCATTACAACTCCATGCCCAGGTGTATCTATAGAGCCAGCTTCCTAACGACTCACTACCCCAGCTCTTTGTACCCCTGCACACTGGGGACAAGCCACCTCATCTACAACATTTCGCCTTCCCACCCACTCAGAAAACCTGCATGCAAACCACAGATATTCTTGCCTTTCCTAAACACACCTTCAGTTTTCACTTGGCTGGTTTCTGTGTCTTGTTCCTTCTTCCCAGAATTTCTGCCATGCTCCCTCTGCCAAGGCTTCCAGGTGGTTTAAGACCCAAGTCAGGTGTCATGTCTCAGTGATGTCTTCCCTGCTCCAATGGAGAAGTCACTCCTTATCTGTAAAGCCACATCCCTTATACCTGACCTTGTGGTACTTATCCAAAGTCTTATCACATCAACGGCTCTACATTTTCCTTTGGCACTTTAGAACAGGAATTTGTCTTTGGACCTTCATATTTAGGTCTGAGGTAAAGGTCAAGTGCTCATTGCATGATGGAGTAACGGGAATTCCTGAAAAGACTCACTCACTAGCTTAGACAGCTGTGGTTTGAACCTTAGTAATAGAAGAACAGAGCTCAGCCTTTAACCATGTTAAAATGCCTCTCCTCCATAAAAATTATCTCACTGTTCACACTGTAGCCTTTACTATGGTATCTACATTAATATAAATTCTTATTCTTTCTTTTTTCCTAGACAGGGTTTCTCTGTGTAGCCTGGATGTCCTGGAACTTACATTATAGATGTTTGTATTGAACCTAAACAATAAATAATTCCATTATTTAACTAATACATTAGAATATACTAGTTAAAATCGCAGCAGTAAATCTCTAGCTTGGTCCCAGGGGCAAGGGAAGGTAATGTGGGTGGTCTTTTCCACTCAGGGTAGATTGTTATTTTTATTTAAATTTCTCATTTCTGAATCTTATTTCTTCAAGTAGGCAGTCAGCTTCCCTAAGAGTGGACTGTTCTTACGTGTTGAGGACCCCCCAGAGGACCTGGAATTGCTGTGTTCACAGTAGGCGAGAAAACTCCTCTGGCTGAATAACACATGAACAAAACTGTTTTCCATCAGCTAGCAATTTACTGAAAATGTAGCATCAAGTTAAATATTTGGGAGTTAACACAACTTTGCTTCCTGGGGCCTCTGCTTTCAAATAAGATGGCTGAGATGGGGCAGTCGCTTGGCCAACAACTCTTCCTCAGGTTGTGAGCATTTCCACAAGTCGTTTGGTAGCAGCTTCCAACCTAATTGCCTTTAGTTTCTGCCCCCTGTGCTGAAGACTGAACCCAGGGACCCACACATGCTGGGTGATTCCTTTACAACATCCCAGGTTCCCTAGACCTACCCTAGCTGGCCTATTCTGAGCATGTTCTCTGCCACAGCCACCGAGTAAGCATTTCACAGGCATTATCAGTTTAATCCCTATCGCAACCTTCCAAGGGAGATAGTTTATTAAACTTTTTTTCTTACAAAGTAAGGAAAGTGAAGCTTTAAAAGGTTAAATCATTTAAACGAGGTCAACCACCTAGTTAAGTGATAGCGAGTGGATTTTTAACCAAGGTCCCTCTGGCTGTAGGGTCACAATCTTATCCCCAGCTTAAATCTCCTTTCCCTTGAAGTGGTTTATTCCCAATTATGGGCTCACACATTTGGATTCTGCTTCCTGCATGAAATGTTCCTCTCTTCATATCTTTGCCTTCTCTTCCTCCATTCAGCCCCCCCTTTCTCTGGGGTAAAGCTTATAAATTGTCACAAATGCTTTTTATTGTGAGCTAACATCCCATGCTCCCCTCTCCAACCCCTATGACCTTGAGTAGTTGGAGACTGCTTCTGGGGATGTGTTGGTTCCCTTCTTGAATGTCAGATTGTCTTTGGAACTCCTTGGTCTTCCAAATGGAGAGCAGAGTACAGAAGTTCCTGTTACCTCCCCTCTGTCATGACAGGGCTCCGGGTCACGAAACTGACTCCTGTCACTCTTTGAATGCAAAATGTAATAATCTCACAAAATGTAATAATCTCTTCGCTAGTGCCAAGCCTCTGTCATAACAGTTTCCCCAATGCTCTCAAGAGTAACCACAGGTTCTTCATCCACACTGGCTACATCTGGAAATCCCCCTACTATTTTCTGCATGACTTAAAGTCCTCCCTAAATATGTCAACTGTTGAAATACTTCCCTTTTATCTTAAACCGTACTATCACTCATGCTACAATATGAAGATGTGTTATCAGTTAGCGCTGCGCACCACAGAGTAATTTGAATCAGTGCAGGCATCCCTCTAATCAAACTTACTTTAGACCACTTTGGGGGCTAGGCAGTACTAGAATTACCTTAGAAGACGGTTGAGAAAATGCATTGCATTCATTTCTTGAACAGGGCCTTGCAGAATCAACCAAGTACAAAGCAATGTTGAGATGCATTTAACCTCATTAGTTTCCGGAGGACCGACTACCTCCAATCCATCAGAGTTGAGCTACATTAGTGAGACTCAACTATTTCCAAATCTCATTTACATAATGGATGAGATGTGAAATGAACCCGATGCAAGAGGAGCCACCCAGAGGCACTAAAGTTTATCACAATATGTAAGAATTCTTTTAGATCATTGCATTAAATTCCCACTAACAAGATAACAAATTAATTGCCTTTATTACTGGACTAGTCCAAAGTCTATTGAGTAGAGTATCAACCTAGAAAAGCAGCTGGGGTTCCACGGATAGGCAGAAAGGGTGAGTATGGGAAGAGGGTGAGCATTTCCTTGATTTTTCTCTTGCCCCTTTAAGAAATTCCAGGCACCTCTGTAATCTGATGGTGGACTTTGGCTTTATTAGTGAGGTAGGCAAGGATGAGTAAATCAACTGTATCAGACAAGCCTCGGGACATCCAGAAATTGATCATTCTGCCGAAATAAGCACTCTGTGTTTATTAGCTGGGAGTTCATTGCTATCGTTTCTCCTCATCCAATTCCTAAGAGATTTCAAAGCCATCATCATGGTATTAGCTCGTTGAACTGAACTACTAGAGATAAAGATTAGGAGATCTATCTAATGACGGTTCTGAGGTTCTGTGATTCTGTTTTTTTTTTCCCCCTTCCTTTCTTCTATTGCAAAGAAGAGAGCCTTCCTAGTCTTTGTATATATGTACACACCTGCACACAATCACAATGTGTTTGTATCCAGGAAGATGAATTCAAATAGTGGAATAAAGTAGATGATTTTAAGAAATTCTTTAAAGGTCATAAAACAGTAAATTCTTCTTTGCTGTCCATAAAGAGGTGACCACTTAACAGAGGGAATATATGTTACATTGATTTCTCCAGCAAGAGACAATGGGCAGTGTTGCACTGAGAATAATTAGATTCAATCATCACGTTTATAATTAAAACCTCCATCAATGATTAGACATCTAGATATGGCCAGGAGGATGACTGCATACAAACTGATCTCTCACAAACCAGTAAATGTGCATTTATCTATTTATACCTATATTTATCAACACACATCACTAAGCTCCTGATATCAAGCTTTTTCTCAGTGTGCCTTCTAAATAAGCAGTAATCAAAATGCAAATAAGGTGACCCAGTTAGCAGCACATGGAGATCTGTACTGCCACCCAGATGTGCTGTGCAACTGTGTGCTCTAGAAGTAGAAGGAAAGACACCACAAAAGATGCTTACACTAACTGATGCTGATTCAAAGCCCTGCACATTCTGGAGACACCAGAAAAGAATCTTCCAGAAACAATGGCCCTCTAGTGTGTATCACAACTGTTGTTGTTTGTTTGGTCTGTTTCTAAGCTGCCCTGTGAATATAGACTCACAAGCATGCACCAGGGGGCCGAGAAAACTTGTTCTGTGGAGTTTGAATCTTCAGCCCTTGAAGCACATAGCCAGCATGCTGGACTGAGATGATGAGAGGGTATTTTGCTGCAATCAGAGGACAAATGTGTTTGGTTCGCTAGTGTGCAACACGGGGTAAAACAAATTGCTTTCTCTCAGCGGGGTAGGGCCCAACTGATTTCCATCCAAAAGAAGCTACTTTGCCTTACTTGACCGAGGTCCCTGTGTATTCTTCAGCAGCTTACTGCAAAGCTTTATACACAGTTCAGTAGTAAAATTGTAACTGACCTGCTCTCCAAGGATATCAAGAATATACTAGAAGCATTGTACTATTAAATTGGTTTTAATTACATGTGTGGATTTGTTCCTCCCTTGTTATTACCTTTTGTAAATCCCCTTATTATATTTTCCATAGAACAGGCAACCCTATTGTCTGCATTTTTTAAAACATGGATGAAATTACATCAGCATTACATTGGTTTTATCTGCCCTTTGTCCTTTTACGGTGTGTATGGTGCGTGTGTGTGTGTGTGTGTGTGTGTGTGTGTGTGTGTGTGTGTGTGTGAATTTAGATAAGGATTTATGTCAGAACCCAAAAGTATCTGTGAATCTTAATCAGGATGCAGAATTTGTTCTCTGTCTATATGTTAATTAAAAAAAAAAAAAAGAGATCTGATGTCTGAGCTATAGGATGATTCCAAAGCCTTGTAACTTGGAATGTTTCTTTGCAGTTTTGGTAGTAGCTTGGTGTTCTGGATGGTATCACTGAACATTTACAGAAATCCCCTTTCTGTTTGCAAAACTTTCCCACTACAAGACCAAGAGAGATTAATTCTGAATCATTGTAACGTAGCCATAAAGTAAAATACACTTTCATGTAAGCCTGTCCACAATTACAACACATGCAAATGGTTCCCCTTTTAGTGCATTTATGAACTTCCAAAGCAAGAGAAGTAAGAACAAATCCTACTGTTTTGAAGTGTCTCTGACATGTGAAAGCTTAGAATCAGAACAATGGACTAGAATAGATTCTGGCCAAAGGGAAGAAGCAGAAGCATCCCTGACAGTATCCAACTTCATCCGGCAAGCGTGGGGAAGAGCCAGTGGCTCGTAATTACGGTCTCGTATTTCTCATCTTATCAACATACTTACCTCTAATGTGATTTATCGACTATACATAATCACTGAACAATTTATTTGTGTCTGTTTCATGCTGGAAATACATTTTTAAAAGGCTGAGGTCAATGCATCCTGAGGAATCGAAACAGTGCAGGGCATACACATAACTTAAACATGAGGAGTGAGTTTTAAAGAGCGTGCGTTGCTAAGAAAGGGAAATAGTTGACATAATGAATACTTGGGACGGCGAGGCACTGTAATAAAGGTGTTTTTGCACTAATAATAGTTTCCCCTCGTTATTGCATCACATTTCTACAAATTTAGTGGTTTAAACGAGGAAGATGTTTCATATGGCATTATTGGAAATCCGAAGTCCAAAGTAGGTCTCCCTGAGCCAAACTCAAGTGTAGGATATATCCTGGAAGCGATAGTGGAGTGATTTCTTTGATTTCCTGCTTTTTTTTTTTGTAAAGGCATCTGCATTCCTTAGTCTGTGGCCTCCTTTCTTGTGTCTTAAAAGCCAGTGGCAAAGCTTCTACCCCAATTCCCCCGTCATCACGTGTATTTCTTCGTGTTCCTTACCACATTGCTTTCTTGTGATTACGTTGTGGCCATTTGGATAAATACGTACATTTTTCCAGTTTGGGGGTTAGCTGATTAGAAGTATCCACGCTAGCTGTCTCCAACCTTTAGTTCTCTTTTGCATTGTTATAGAAAGTATGTACAGGTTCTAGGAATTAAGATGTGGATGGTTGTTTAGGGAAGAAATAAAAATGGTTTTATACTGGAAGAGAGGAAGTCATCCCCTGTCTTCCTCTCTACCGGTACAAAACTTGCTTATTTCTCACAATGACCCCATTTAAGTGACAAAGAAACCAAGGCACAGAGCTAACATGACTCCCTCCAAAGTCACACAGCTAGAAATGCTGTGAGGTATTACTCTAGAAAATATATTTGCACTTCTACATTATGTCAAACAATGAATTTTAGATATTAAGAATTTGTGGTTTAATTAGTGAAAGCAACTTTCAAAAGGTTTGGGCCTTGAAGAATAGGTGTGTAGATTGTTTTTATTTATCCATTCAACAAACCATTTTAAGTAGCTCATATATATTAAACTAAGTCATGAGGAGCCAAAAGAAAGGCATGATTTTTCGCTGTTAGTATTTTGTAGACACCTAGAAGAATTGGCAGAGAATAAAGAAATAATTACAGGTCAAGACCTGGGTCCTATGTCAGAAGTATGCACAGTGAAACAGCAGGCTGGGGAAGAAATGCTAAGTCCACCTAACTACAGATAGGCATTGGAGTTTGCTCTGCTGCCTTTCCCGATACGTCACCCTGTGTTTATTTTATATATAACTTGTGTGAAAACTTCTCTCAGTTACAGAAAGAATTATGGTTTTGCTTCTGTTCTTATCATTTTCTTACTCTACCTGGCTGTCTCTCCACTTCCAGTTACTGAATTCTATCCACATTTCAAGACCTTTGAGTGTATGTCTATTGTAAAAAGGTGATCCCATTCAAGCAGAGTTAAAGTCACAGAACTAATGGTGTCTGGCCCAGGCATCCTCCCCAGGAGCTGCATATCAGTAAATAGATTGGAGGTGCAGCCTCTCAGAGACCACACAGATTTTCTTTGCCTTCTGATTCACAGTAGACCCACCTGGCCACCTATCTTGTCGGGCTTATCAGTTTTGTTTTGTTTGCTTGTTTTATCTCATTCTCCTTGGCTAAACTACCTCTGTAAGACAGATATCAAACTTGCAAGTTCTGGTAGTTACCTCTGAAGTAATTGCTGGCTTCATAGAATTGATTCTAGGCCTGCCGAATAGTATTATACTTAAGAGCGACCTTGCCTAAAGTGAAGTAAAACTTACCTGGCACAAAATTAGTGATGATAAGGTCATACCTGTTGAATAAGTTGTTTGGTGTGTATGGACACCTTGCTTGAAAACCAGCTTGTATTCCTCTCTTCAAGACCTGAGGCCCCAAGGCATCTGTACCAGCTTGTATTCCTCTCTTCAAGACCCGAGGCCCCAAGGTATCTGTACCCAGGAGCTGTGGTGGTATTGTGTTCCCCAAAATATTGTGCACCCTAATAAACTTATCTGGGGTCAGAGACAGAAAAGCCACTAGATACAAAGGCTAGAAAATGGTGGCACTCACACCTTTAATCCTAGCATTCCAGAGGCAGAAATCCATCTGTTCAAGGATACAGCCAAGCATGTGACTCACACCTTTAATCCCAGAAAGCCAGCCTTTAATCCCAGGGAGTGGTGGTAGAAAGCAGAAAGGTATATAAGGTGTGAGGTAGAGAAACTAGAAGCATTTGGCTGGTTAAGATTTAGGCTTTGAGCAGCACAGTTCAGCTGAGAGCCATTCGGATATGAGGACACAGAGGCTTCCAGTCTGAGGAAACAAGATCAGCTGAGAAGTTGGCAAGGTGAGGTTAGCTGTGGCCTGTTCTGTATCTCTGATCTTCCAGCTTCACCCCTATACCTGGCTCACGGGTTTGATTTTATTGATAAGAATTTTTAAGATTCATGCTACAAGGAGCCATATCTTCTAATTTCCAAAGTTCGCTCTTTACAAAACTCAAGATCCATGAAGCTATATCCACCTGAATGTGATGCCCCTTTTCTAACGATGTCATGAATAGTAGAAATCCTGCCTCATGATGGCTAATATCCACAAGCCCTTTATTCCTTGCCCTCATAAAAACTAATGGCTATCCTTTGCCCTACAGAAATCATTAGAGCATAACTCCTTTAGGAAAGGGAAACTTCATTTGGATCAGTGCCATATTGCCAGCAAGACAGATATTTGCTAAGTACTTGTGAGTTAATGATCAACACGATGCAACAAATAAATAAATAAAACTTTGGGGTCAGAGAAATGACTCAGCAGGTGAAGACAGTTGCCATGCATATCGCACATCTCATCACAACCCATATAAAAGTGGAAAGTAAGAAACAACTTCATAAAGTTGTTCTCTGATATCTTCATGTGTGCTGTGGCATGTACATGCACACACATAGACACACACAAACATGTGCACATATACACCCACACATACATGCACATACACAATACCAAGCATAAAGAATATTTTTAAATAAATAAAATAAAACTTACTGAGTTTGGCACACATACACACAAATATGATGTCATAGAGCTTAAGGAGTGCTATAACTGCATTCAGTTTCTTCTGTAACATAAATTTCCACTGTTGTCCATGAGTAAAGTTCATTTCCACACTACATAGGAGAGAAACAGTAGAATTTTAATTGGCAACTGGTAAATTAAAAAGCGAATGAGTGTTAAAGTCTTAAAACCCCAAAGATCGTGCATTGAGAAATTAAAAGAGCTTTGAACTGAAACATGGATTTTAGCGTCAATTCATTCACATGCATGGTCTATAAGCATGGGTTAGTCATCTGGTTCTCTCTGCCTCTGTTTGCTTGCTGGTGGACTGGAGGGCTTCCCATGTACATCTTACCATCCACAAACAGCATATTGCGTGTCAAAAGTCTTTGCAAAAATTAAAAGCTACTAAACTGCTCAATGGATTTTAATTCCCCATTCATACCAAACTCTGTATTCTGCAGACTAGGTACAACAGGTCTGGGAGGTGATAGAAAGGGACAACCATCCCAGTGACATTACTTCCATCCCACCATGCCAGCATAGACATCAGCTGCAAGAAGCGCCTGCATTTGCAATATTTAGAATTTGCAATTAATTGAGCTATTCAGCAAGCCTACAGGAGTCAAGTTCCACCTGCCAGATACAGTGCACTCTACAGTGGATGTACCAAAATGAAATGGGTGGGATCCATCCATGATGAGTTGACAGTTCCTTAAGGAAGCCATGTAGAGGACCCAACAGTGAGATGATGTCTCCAGATTATGTCATTGTGTGATTTTAGAACAATCATATGACCTGTCTCGAACCTCTGCTTTCTCATCTATTAAAAAGGGGAGTGTACAATAGACATCCCATGAAGGGCATTTATTTGTTTGTTCCCCGTAAAGAAATGAGAAATGAGCGATAACCAACTTTATGAACCTGAGAGCAACATACAAATTACTTAAGAGGAGGTTGAGTTTTACTTGCCAAGGTCACAAAGCTCATTAAAGGGATCCTGAGAAAGTCAGTCACCATAGACCCGGCTTTCCACCATGACCCTTGTGACCTTGAATAACCTGGGGAAGAGGTAATTGAGCAGCAACTTCTACTTCAGAAGGAAGAGAATCAAAATATTGAAGCTATTGACTCACCCGTAAGGCAGTAAACAGTGCTTTGGTCCCTGACCTTTCCGCATCCTGGGGCAGTCAATAGCCTGGCCACTGGATTCAGCGCCTGCCAGTGATTTTGATTGGGAGTAGTTTAACCTTGAACTGAGCTCCAAGTAACCAAGGCAACAGGAAGTCAGTTTCTGCATCTCGGGAGAAGAATCCATAAATCAAGTCCCTAATGCAAACACGGTGCACAGGTGGGGGTTTGAGGGAATAAGTGGTCTGAGAAATTACCCTTGAAAACTAGTGGCTGTCCCTTGGTGGACTCCAGCATAGCTACAAAGAGTCTGTGAAAACTTATCAATAGAGGTCAACAGGTTTTTGTGAAATATTTTCATGTAAGTAACTTACATTTTCTCCCAGGTCTGTCTTTGAATTATGAGCAGATGTTAGATTAAGGAAGTTATCACTGCCAGTCTTTCTGCCTTTGAAAACACACTGGCCTCTAGAAATGTAAACATCAGTGTACTCTGATGTTGAAGCGCTAAGGTGCAGGAGCAATCAGAACTCACCTACCAAGAATGTCCTCTGTACAGACTGCCTACTGAATTTAAAAGGTAACCCTTCCCGGAGGTGAACCACTGCCTTTTCGGATGTTCCCATATAAACAAGGTAGTTTTCAGTGGCCCAATCTGTGCGAGACTCTGGTTGGTTTTTTTTGTTTTGTTTTGTTTTATTAATCAATTTCCTGCCTCAAAAATCCCTAGTCCTATGAACAGAGAGAGAAGCCAGACCTGGTCTGGGAAGAAGCTCTCCAAATGTCCCACCATGGACCATCTGCTGTCACTTGATTGAAAGGAAACAAACTCCTACTTCGGCTACCTGCACAATGTCATTTCCCAAGGGGCAGCTCCCTTCTCCTAGTCCATGCTCTCCAGACCTCTGCTCTCAGAAGGAGTGATGGCCTTTGTTTAAAGTTTATCTGATAGTCTTGGCCATCTATGCTATTTCTGCCTGTCCATCATCTCTTGAAAATCCAAAAATGACCAAGAAAACATCAGGGCTAGTCTCCTTTTCCTTTCCTTAAATATGGTTTCAAAAGTTGACAATTCCTAAATTGTCTAGGGTTTTTGCAGAAGCTAAACAGTGATCATCTCAATGACAGAGTGTTTTCAGTGTCATTTTATTGCATTTAACATAGTCTGTATCATAAACACTTGAGTGGCAAAGTATACCCAGCAGGGGCATGATCAGACCAACTCTAATGAGATGATGTGGACTGAGACTAATTTAGATTGTAAACATTTGCATGAAAATGGGTACAACTGAAATGACTGGGTATCAGTTCGTTCCCAAGTGAGGGTTAAATATTCGTCTACTAGTCCCGTTTATTGCCTCCATTCCCCAAACACATCATAATTTAAACAGAAAGGTATCTCTGTAACCTGCATCCGCAGGTACAAAGATGGCTTGTCAGTGATTTTTTTTTTTTTTCCAAAGCGGCAGTTGTTCAATGTAATGAATGCTGATAGCTCAGAGTTCCAAAGTGTGTTTGGAAGGAATACTGTTGAGGTCCTGCAGCAAAAAAGGGGGGGCTTTGTTTTGTTTTGTTCCGTGTCTGCTGTCCCTGTGATCAGACCAGTTAGCAGCCACAAGGCACATTGGAACTTCTACCTCAGTATCGTGCTCTAAGACATTTCTAGATTTTTTCTCCTCAAACTCTCTTTTCTCGATGGAAAAGGAAAGTTAATACATGTTTGTAGTTTCAAAAATATTAGTAGTTGCTAGAAATAGCAGCTCATACCTATAATCCCAACTCTTGGGAGGCTAAGACAGGAGGATTACCACCTGAATTATAGGCCAGCTTAGGCTACATAGTGAGTTCCAGAACAGCCTAGACTACAGAGTGAGACCTTTCCCCTCCCTTAACATATACTTGTATCACGTATGTATAATATATAATATGATATACATAGAACAGTAAAGTCAAGGCTAAGAAGAAAAAGGGAACTCTTCCTGATCCCTACTTCCTGTGCTCCACCAATCCCTGACCCACCTTCTTTAGAGTAATTTTTGCTCGCTATTTGGATAGACATTTGCACAGGTAGCTGCCCTGGGTGCTGTGCTTTGTCTATCTTAAGCACACCTACTTAATTTGATGTCATAGGACACACTGCACACTTTTGTGTATCTTTATGGATGTGCCTTGTAATATTGTTACCATAGAACTTGACATTTGTCTTTTTCTGTCTTCAAAATACTCGGAAACTCAAGATCAGAAAAGTGCAGAAATTGTATTAGTCCTGGCATCTTAAGCAAGAGTTGATGAGATGAGAATAGAGGGTAAAAGGAGGGTAGCAGGGGGGTAAAACAAGACGTTGGCATGACCCACTCCCCGGGTGCCTTCAGGTGTGTCGTCCAGTTGTGGAATAAGGCTTGTGTCCTCAGCATAAAGCATACTGTGATGAACTTGAACTGTGCTCAGTGTTAGTATGGTCCAATGGCTTTAGCATTTTGATCCTGGCTTTAGCATTTTGCAACTGGAGATATCCAGCTCTACTTAAGAGCAGGAGGACTTGATTCAATTTTCTCTTAAGCTCCCCCCAAAAGGGTGTTCTTCTCATCTGTAAAATTGAGAAAATGGTAATAGCCATGGTCATCCCTCACTGAATTGCCGTGAAGTCAAAGTGATTAAAGGGGATCTCACTGTGGTGATTAAGATAGCATTGCTCAAGGAAGGGACTGCATCACTCAGGCTGGTTATGATGGGAAAAAATCATGTCAAGAATGCCTGACAAAACCCAGTTTGTGATTGTTGGCCACAGCCTGCAGATGGAGGAAGCCTGAATATATGGCCGTTCTACATGGATCAGGCACACTCAACCCTTTAGGCTTAGACATGGTTTACACCTGGGGATATAGATAGGTGTCCATAAATCCTTAACCATATCAGAAAGAGAACTGAACCTCTGCTTACTGGTTCATATTGCTTCTGAGGAAGTCATGGGCTATATTTATCTCCATATCTATAATAATATGGATAGACACTTACACATTAGCACTAATCGTAGAAACTTGCAGAGCGAGGAGTGTATCCTGGAACTCATTCTAAGTGCTTAACATTTCCACTCACTGGATGCTCACTGCACCTTACAAAGTTCTGACATTGTCCCACTTTTTAAGTTAACCATAAAAACTCAAGTTTAAAACTATGAACTTAAATGTTAATTGACATTAAATTACATTAAGTAACTTGTTCTTCGTGATAGCCTGGAAATGCCAGAGCTGAAAAACAGGATCCAGATTAAGAAACAGGGGTCCAGAATAGCCCATAAGAGTCTATCATGGGCTGCAAAATCCTAATCACATGACCTGTGATACTTGTCAAGTCCTAACACTCAGAGTCCTCCAAATCAGCTGTTAAATCCAATCTTCCATGAATACTCCTCAGCCTCTAGCCATCACTATTCTGCATTTAAGTCATTTTTTTAACTTCCACAAATGGGAGAATATCATATTTCTAGTCTAGGCATTTTGTTGGAAATGACGAAATTTCATTCATTTTAATGTGTGAATGATATTCATAGGGTACCCCATTTTCTTTACCCATTCAGCCATTTGTGAACACCTAAGATAATTATCTATCTGGATCCCATTCCTTGCTACCTATTATTTTGCTTGTTCTCTTCTCATCACCAAGAATGGCTTTCCCTCAGCCTCACAGTTCTGCATGAGCTCTACTTAGTGTCTCTTTCAATGCTGATCTTATAACGGTAGATTATAAGCTTCTCCACAGCATCTAGAAAGAACAATGCACAAGCCCACAGGAATTGGCTGCACAGTGTTTTCTTCTCCAATAGTCTCTTCTTCCCAGGCGAGTGAGATGGGAGCCTCAGTAGGGTAGGAATCAAGTGAATTACCCTTCATACTCGAGTCAGTGTAATCTCTGAAGATGTGCTTCTTGATCCCCAGAAGGGCAATGGATACCCGATACATTATACTGCTTCATTACCTATGCGTGGGCCTCATATCTAGGCATCCATTCTCGAAAGCCCTGAGTCCTGACCTCACCCTCAAACTAGCCATGGCTAGTTTTCTCTTTTAAGTATTCTATTTCCTTTCTTTTTGCATCTGAAAGAGGACAAGCAATTGGACTATTTACTCAGATCATGTTCAGGTTTTATGATGGTTGCCCCTCTGTTCTTTTAAATCAACTACAGGTTCTGGGCTTCTTGTTTTTCAGGGATGCCAAGTCCCCACTTAAGAGTGGACCAGACGGCAGCGCACAGCAAGAGCGAGGGCTCAGTGTCCACCATGATGGCCAGGAAGAAGCCAAGTGCAGTGGACAGTGTTGCAATCCCTTCAGCCCCGGTGTTATCTCTCCTGGCTGCATCTGCAGCAACGTCAGATGCAGGTGAGTGCTTTTCACACACTGAAGACAGACACTGAAAAAATCCCCTAGTCGTGGGGCTCAATGACATCCCAATACAGTGTATACATGTGTGAAACTGTCAAAAACCAAACTGAAGGTCCAATACAAACGTCCCGTTAATAAATCTAATAAGTAAATAAAAGTCAACACTGAACACCATGGTGACTGTCTGTAATCCTGGCACTCAGAAAGTAAAGACAAGAGGATCAGAAGTTCAAGGTCATCCTCCACTACTTACTGAATTTAAATAAACAAACAAGTAAATAAACTTGTAATAGCAAGGACCAGTGGCTGAGAGTGTGACTCAGTGGTAAAGTACTTGTCTGATATTCACAGGTCCCATCCATACTGCCAAAAAAATTAATTGGCTAATTAATTTAAAGTAATTGCAGGTTGAGTATCTCTAATCAGAAATGCTGTACCCAGAAGTGATTGAGAATGCAGTGTGTGGGCCATTCGCATATACAAGTTAAGATATTCAACAATTTTATTTAGAACTTCTAAAGAAGCAAATTCGAGACAGTAGATAATGAACTCATCTATCCTTTAAAGTCCTTCTCACCAAGCTGTCTTTGTTCAGTAACACTGTACATCAGCAGGGCATGGTCCTTCTCATCCGACCAAATGGTCATGTGTCAATCAACTGTCTTAACTGTGTGTCAACACAACTGGGAAACCAGGTCATGGCTGAGTGTGAGGTGACTCAGTCCCAAACCACCAAAAGCAGGTGCCAGAACCAAAACAACTTGTGGTGGTGCCACTAGTTGTCATCATCGCCAAGTGAGTGCTGGGAAGAAAACCTCACTTCTGTCACGGTACAGATCTGCTATTACCCTGAAGCTAAGGATAAGGTGCCTCGTGTTCTTACCTCAAAGCAATTTGAATAAGTTAAAAATGCTAAGGTAAAAAGCAACTAGAAAAATCGAAGAAAACCTTTAAGGATCTCTTTGAAAATAAATATTTAAGGGTTGCATGTGGCACATGTCCAAGGCCCTTCCTGCCACCAAACACCAGGAAAAACAAAATGCATATATCTATTGAGATATCTTAAGTGTGAGGACGAACAAAATTCATTTACATTTCATATATACTTCATAGACGGTTTTGATTATTTTATTTTAAGAATTTCACAAATTAGTACCCTGTATTTTCAATGTATCTCCCCCTCCTCCCAGGTCTCCCCCATATTCTCCTCTCAAATACATGTTCTCTTTTTAATAATTTGTTATTATGTGTATGTGCATATATGTGTGTTCTATTAAGTCTAATTACTGTTGCATATATATACAATATATACATTTATACATACATAAACATATGTGTGCATATGTGTGTATATATGTATATATGTGAATGTAGGGTTGACCCACTTGGGCATGGGCAGTCTATCAAGGGCCTGTCCCTGAAGAAAACTGGCTCTTATTCACTCTCCCACCATCTGCCCGTAGCTCTCCACCTAGAGAAGGGGTCTTGTGATTCCTTCCTCTCTCCACACTGGGATGTTGGCTAGTGTGGTCTTGTTCAGGCAACCATATTGTTCAGAGATCTTGAGTGTAACATCTCTGTCATGTCCAGAAGACACTGTATTGTAGCTATCCTTCTAGTCCTCTGGCTATTACAGTCTTTCTGTCGCCTCTTCCATGATGTTCCCTGAGCCTTGGCTATGGATGATGTTATCCATGTGCCATTTGGTGATGGGCACTCCAGTCGCTTGTTCTCCGTACATTAAATAGTTGTGGATCACGATAGTAACCTCCATCTGCTGCAGGGGGAAGTCTCTTTGATGAGGAGTGAGAGCTTCCCCTTTATCTAAGGCTGTAAGCATAAATATTTAGAAGACTGAATCGGTTTAACGAAATGGCAGTAGTGGGTTCTAATGTATGGTCGACGACCTTTTCAGCCATGGGTTCTTGGCTAGGTTTACAATACTATTCTTGAGTTCCTTCTATTGAGTGGAGTCTTAAGTCCGTAAGACAGATCTTGATTAATCCCAACATATTGGTGAAAGAATCCACTGCTGGTCATATCTTGCCCAGCTGATCAGTATAGCAGTTTGAAGTTTTGCAGCTGGGTAGGACTGTTGAAAACTTTTCTCCCCTGGTGGCTATTATAGCACCTTCCAGTACTAGAAGAGCTAGCTATCAGGGAGGAGGCTTCCAGAGCAGGACCAGCTTGACTTCTCCAAGTCCTGTGACCAAAGTGTATGATGTCTTAAGCAAGAGAGTCTTACTATCCAATTCTGGCAGGCAACCAAGAGCAATGACAATAGTCTAAATTGTTTGGGGGGTCACACAGACCCTTCTCAATGAACATTTGAACCTCTCCTGGCACTGAGAATTTGTTTAATAATTATATGGCTTCTGGGTGGTGGGGAGTCATTATAGAATTTCATTTTTCTTTACAGCTGAATATAATTCTCATGTATATATGTACCCCATTCATTACCCATTCATCAGTTGGAGGGCATTTAGAATGTGTCTATTTCTTACCGATTGTGACTAGGGTAGCACTAAATATGCAGGAACAAGGATCTCTGTAGTCCATACACTATTTTCATGCAGCTGTGTTCTGGCTGAGACCCATCCACGGAGTCAGGGATAGAATGGTCCATTTGCAGTTTCATATCAGTGCCCCTAAGTCTAGAATTCTGAAGTTCTTTGATTTAAGGTTTGCAGATTAGGGATGATTAAGCTGGAACCTTGTACCCCTTTTATCCTTTTCACGATGCTGGGAATGGAAGCTAGGCATCATGCATGTCTGGCCAGTGCTTTATCACTACTCCAATAAGGCCATACCTCCTAACAGTGCCACTCCCTTGGGGGACATTTTCTTTCATATCACCACATCCCACTCCCTGGCTTCCATAGGCTAGTAGACATATCATAATGCAAAACTGCATTCAGTACAACTTCAAAAGTCCCCCTAGTCTATAACAGTCTCGAACTTATTTACAAGTCTAAAGTTCAACGTCTCTTCTGAGATTCACGCAATCTCTTAACTGTAATTCCCTATAAAAATCAAAATCAAAGAAACAGATCACATACTTCCAACATATAATGATACAGGATATACATTACTGCTCTAAAAACATAAGGAAGGCAGCATAGTGAGGAAATACTGGACAAAAACAAGACTGAAAACCAGCTGGGCAAACTCTACTCGGCATCTCCGTATCTGATGCCAAAACGCTCTTTGGATCTCCAACTTCTTTCATCTTTGTCGACTACAACACACTTACTTCTTTCTCTTTGTCTAGTTCTACTCCCTGTTAGCAGATCTCCTCAGTACATACAGTTAGTCCATTATTGTCATGGCAAGAAGCAAGGCAGCATGAAGGCAGACATTGTGCTAGAGAAGGAGTTGAGAGTTCGTACATCTCGATTCACAGGCAAAGGAAGTGTTCTGTCTCATTGGCCATAGCTTGAACGTATAGGAGCCTTCAGAGCCCACCTCCATATTAATACACTTCCTCCAACAAGGCCACACCTACTCCAACATGGCCATCTTGAACTGTAAGCCAGCCCCAAACGAATGTTTTCCTTTATAAGAGTTGCTGTGGTCATGCTATCTTTTCACAGCAATAGAAACCCAGAATTAAGACAGAAGTTGGTACCAGGAACTGGGGTATGGCTGTGATAGGCCAGACCATGTTTTTGTTTGGATGACATGAGTCATTTTGTTGGTATGTCTTGATTTGCAGGCAAAGGAAGTGTTCTGTCTCATTGGCCATAGCTTGAACATATATGAACCTTCAGAGCACACCTCCATATTGATATACTTTCTCCAACAAGGCCATACCTCCTAATAGTGCCACTCCCTTTGGGGACCATTTTCTCTCAAACCACCACAGTCACAGGAAAATAGAAGATCCTTGATGGACTAGTGGTACCTCTGTGGAGGGGCATCCAGATAGAGAGAGCTGTGTGCAGTACCACAATTGGGAATCTGGGAGGGAATAATTTGAACTAGAGCAAAAGATTTGGGATGTGGTCTGCACTATTCACCTTGAAAATGCAATTCAAACTCACTGTTTATGCACTGAGACCTCTCTTTATGGATTGAAGAAATTTCTTCAATTTTTTACCTTTGCTTGCCAAGCACAGATATTTCCCAGAGGCCAAAGACAGGTGGTCCACAAATCCACCACCCCCCTGCACTCTTGCATTCAGTGTGAAAGACAGTGTTGTTGGGATCCCATGCTTATATGGGCTTACCTCTTCTCCTTGCATCCAGCAGGTAATTTACAAATATGCCAAGCAGCCAGAAAAGCAGGTGGGTATTAACGCCCTCAGTAATCAGAGCTAAGCCAAAACTCTCCTGTATCAGGAGGCAGGAACAGGCTATTTCATTCTGGCAGTATGAAAATGAGACCCTCATGAGAGTCGCATAGATTTGGTTGATTTCCGGTCTCAGGCTGCAAGGCAGATCTTTTGCAGAGAAGCAAGCCAGCGATCTCCCCCAGGTGCTAGAAGGCAGACCTTCGTGAGATCCTATTCTTCATAGACAAATGGCTTCCTCCAAACCTGGGGGAGTTGGGAACACACAGGTGGGCTCATAGCCAACATCCTGCTTCACTCCATATGTGGAGAAATGGATGTGTCCTGAGATTCAGAGATCTGCCTGAGGTCACAGAGTTGGCTTTGAGTCCAATTTTCTCATCTCCTGCCTGATTTTTAGCGAACCCCCACCTCTCTCCTGATCAACTGCAGATTTCTTTCTGAGCTGTGAGCCTCCACTTGTTGGGAGAGCAGTTAAGTGAAACTCATCATTCGTTGGGAGAGCTAGCTCTAATTCAAACCGAGCACACGGTAGGCAGGTAATTTTGATCTTACCTAATTGCATGCTTCTGCACTAGCCAAGCATGCTTCTCATGAAACAATTCACTTGGTTCTTGTTTATCCCCTTTTCATCTCTCCCTGCAAACAAAATAAACTTTGAATTGCTTGGTGGTTTGTGAAGAACTTTTTACACATAATTCCCTAGTGGATTATCATGTTTACAGGATGGTTGGGGAGCCAGACAACTTTTAGCTAAAATGAAATTAAGAGTTAAATTAAATGGCCTACAAGGCGAAACTTTAACAATATTTCTATTTGTTCTTGGAATAGTTTATGCATGTATTCAATGTATTTTAATCATATCCACTCCCCACTACCACCCTCCAGCTACTCCCAGGACCACTTAACATGTCTCCTTCCCAATCCCTGTTTAAACAAAAGAAGAAGAAAAAGAAAAGGCTTTTCTGATCAAAGTTGAAACCAGCATGAATCTGTAGGTATAAACATGAATGCAAAATTAGTTTAGGAACACACTTAAAGATTAGAAGGTACTGAAGGAATTCAAATAATTAATTGATTCTTTCACTTTGAAATATTGGGTGTTCATCTACCTACAATACTTGAGCACATACAGAAGATGCTCATTAGATAATCTGAGTGAAATAATTGGTTGGGAGGCAGGAGCTGTATGTGTATCTGGTGCTGAACATAGTGAATAGACATCTAAGAAAGATACACTGGATCCTAAAACCACTTAACAATAAAGTGAAAAACATTTGATAGTGCACTAGATGCTGTTGGTAAACATTTGCCAAATAATTAGCCTGGAGTCCAACCAGGACTTTTTCTAACATGTGATCTTGAGCTGTCATAGGAGAATATTTCCCACCATATTTTATATACAAGCATTATTATATGGGAGAGAAGATTATAAATCAAAGTTTAAATAGTGTGCATTCTCTAGCTAAAGTGTGTAAGCAGTTGGACGAGCACATGTCGTCAAAGGGAACTACCCAGTAGTTTTGTTTAAGGCAAATTTTCAGTTTCATGGAGTGTGAGTCACATGGTGATGGCAAAGTTATTGACTGATAGGATGGGCAGAGGAGCAGATGCCTGAGAGAGTGGCCATCATGAGCTCTTCGAGGGTGGAAAGCCGGGGGAGCTGCCGGCGCTCTAACAGGCCAGCCTGCGTGATCACACTGCTCAATAGATATTGATCTGCTGCGGCCAAAGAAGTCTAACTCAAGGGAAAGCGGCATCGTTATTGGAAGTCATTAGGGCTAATGCAGTGAAGGCTTCGATAGGGTTTGTTCAAAGTGATGCAGAATTTGAAACAACTTTCTATTACACTTGCCCAATAATGATTTAATAAGCATATTAGATAATCGATACCTGAGTAAGTCAGGCTAATTTTTCTTGTCTCTGCATATCGATATAACTTCTCAGGGAGGTCATGCAGTGGACAGAGAAGTCATGATTTTCACCTCAGAAGCATGGGTTTTTATTTTTCTTCTGTCATATTTAGGATGAGACCATATTAATAGTACATCCCAAATCATATAATAAGAAAAATCAAAAGAGTAAGGTTCTGGTTCTGTGCCACAAAGTCAAGGCTAGAAGGATGGAAATAGAATACATACTGCTGTTTCTAGTTCCATCTCTCTCCCTACACACAGAAAGACAACAGGGGGAGATACACCCCACACACCCACCCACCCACCCCACACACAGACAAACACAGAGAGACACACAGACTCACACAGAGACATATGTATATATGTAGAGAGAGGCACCAGGAGACACATATACACAGAGAAACATACCTCAGACATGTGTATGGAAAGTGATACACATACATATTAGAGAGAGGGGGAGAGAGAGAGGCTGATTCAACTTGGGACCAAAAAGGATGTCATCAACCAGTCTCGTACTCATGGTGTACCTGTGAGTGCTAAGACTGAAACAAACAGTTCTGAGTATCTATCTGTTTGGTATCAAAGCTAATCAGTTACTTTCTCAAGCTATATAATCTTCCATGTTCAACAATAGAGCAGACAATGAATAAGTGAAAACACTTAAATCTCACAAGACTATTCACCTTTTAGGTGCCCTGCTTGTCATTGGGGAACTGACATCAGGTAAACAATTTAGTCATAAACCCAGCTTTAAGGCACAGTCAAAGCTGACTCCACTTGTAACCAAGAAAACTTAAAACAGCCTTAACTGAAGAAGAAGAAGAAGAAGAAGAAGAAGAAGAAGAAGAAGAAGAAGAAGAAGAAGAAGAAGAAGAAGAAGAAGACTTATGAATGACAGTATGAGTTCTTGATTCTAATAGTATGAGAATGGAATGTAGTGTGCTGGCAGCCAGAACATGATGACTGTAGAAATTGCTTCTAGCTCCCAAGTCTTCAACAACTGAGTGTTCCCACCTGTGTCTTTTAGAGGGTCTTTGCAAACAACAATGCACTGGTGTAAAAAGTAATAGGAATTTGAAGATGTGCAATCCTTTATTTCACATGTTTTTTGTTTTATATACAATCAGAATATGAAGCCCTTAACCACAGCATCCTTCATGGATGATTTAGCCAAAGGCCTTGTCTTTCAAAAGAACCAATGGAACCAATAAATATGCAAATTAATAAAGTTTGGAACATCTGAGAGCCCTAAGTCCAAACGTGCAAATGTTGAGAAAGTCTTCAGGTTGTAAAAGTAATACCTGATAAGCTGAAACAAATCACTTAATATATATGACGGAAAACCACCATCCAGAGAAAATAAAGTCTAACATAAAAAACTGTGATCAAGTTGTCTAAAATGTACTATCCATGGGCCTGTGTTAAAGCATCCCCAAAATGATTCTGTGTTTGTCTGGAAAGCCCGATGGATGTGGCAGGTTTACAGAAAGCTGCCATCCACTGACTCTAGGCCACTTCTAGGCCACTAGAATGACTGGAAGATGCTATGACCCCTTAAGGGCTGCATCAAAGCCAAAGGCTTTCTGAAAATTCTTGACAATTATTTCTGCTCCACCTTGAGAAAATCAGTCCATGTTGTGGTTTGCTTTTTGTTTGGTTTTGTTTGCTTTGCTTTATTCTGGATATCATAGAGCCATACGTGGCAAAAGCTATAACATTTCTGGGAAGAATTCAGTTCTCCAGCATCAGACCACCCTCCTCCTGTCCCCTCACCCCATTTCCATCTCATTGCAACTCTTCACTTTCCGACCATGATTTTGAAAGGATCCCTATTATGCTGGTTAGTTTTTGGTTTTGTTTTTAAATTGACACCAACTGAGACCTATCTAGTAAGAGCAAATCTAAGTTGAGGAATTGCCTCCATCAAATTGACCTGTAGGAAAGTCTGTGGGGAACTTTCTTATTAATGATTGATGCAAGGGAAAGGCCCAGCCCACTGTGGGCATTGTCACTCCCTAGCAAGTGGTCCTGAGTGTAAGTTGTAAGAAATTAGGCCATGCAAGCTATGGAGAGCAAGCCTATAAGCAGCGGTCCTGTTCAGCCTCTGCTTTTTTCCTGTCTCCAGATTCCTGCTTTGAATTGCTTCCCTATTTTGCCTTCATGGTGGACTAGAAGCTGTAAGATGAAATAAACCATTTCCTCCCAAAGTCATTTTTGCCATAGTGTTTACCACAGCAATGGGAAGCAAACTATGCAGCAACCTACCAGCTCTTTAAAGGATGGAAGAACATGCTGATCAAGACAGTGCAAAGGAGGAATAGAGGGAAAGGCATTGGGATTGGTGACTGTTGAGTGAGATTGGTCAGTTAGTGTCCTAATAAAAAGCATATACGCATTAAAATATAGACTTCCAGAACTTGAGTCAGAAAGCAATAGCCAGTCCAACAGAGACACATTTTCCGAGGTAATGAATAGATCTCAAGCAGGCATGGCGGGAAGAGTAAAATGGCACACACCCTCCCATTTGCTCTGTCTGAGTTCCGGCTGAGTTTTATTACATGGTTACGAAACGCTTCCGTTGGACATGTATATTCTGACTTCATATTGTCTGCACATAAAAACTGGGTAATGTGCACCCTTGGTGTTCCTATCTGTAAAATGGGGAAGAAGTACCACCTAGTGTAGAGGATCATGGTGAAGAAAACTGAAGTAACACCTGTGGAAATCTTAGAGGATTAGGACAAGTTCAGCCACTATGTGCTGCCGACAGTGTTATGGCTATTATTCTTATTGGTACTATCTGTTTTCTACCCTTAAGGATTTTTTTCCTTCCTTTTTTTTCTTCTTTTTTTTGTGTATTTATTTTATTTTATTTTATTTTTTTGCGACTTGGTTTCTCTGTATATCCCTGGCTGTCCTAGAACATACTTTGTAGACCAGGCTGGCCTTGAACTCATAGAGATCCACCTGCCTCCATCTCCCAAGTGCTTGGATTAAAGGCATGTGCACCACCACTGCCAGGCTTAATGTTTTCTTCATGTATACCCACCCATGTCATCTGAATGCTAATTTGATGGTTCTTCTCTGGCACCCCTTTTATATACATTCCTACCCACTCCAGGTCATTGAACACCACAGCTTTCTGTTTCCTTGGCTCCCCATAAGCCCACTGTCCATTGATCTCTACATTTAGGACAGTGTGCCTACACCTGCACCCTACATGGGACTGAATCCAATCTTCAGTTGTCAGACCTTATTTAACCTTTAAAAACCTCAGTCCTTCAGGTTGAATTGGCAACAAGATAGATGATCATTAAATAATAGTTAAGATTTAGTAGACAGCTGCTTTCTGAGACAATGAAAAAAACGAGTAAGTGTAAACACACACTCTAGCCATCATGCCAATTAGTACTATGAAGGAATGGCTTGCCTTTCTACCTTCCCTAAGTATTAGAAACAGAACCATTCCAATAATATCAGCAGAAGGTGACCTGGGAGACACATTGGAACATCTAGTTTTCTTGTTCAATAATGCCAGTCCAGTTTCTGATTAACCTTCCTGGTG
The DNA here is from genome assembly GCF_049852395.1 of Peromyscus maniculatus bairdii. Classification (NCBI taxonomy): domain Eukaryota; kingdom Metazoa; phylum Chordata; class Mammalia; order Rodentia; family Cricetidae; genus Peromyscus; species Peromyscus maniculatus. Next base: position 70,341,277 of record NC_134870.1, on the reverse strand, counting down.
ACCTCAGGGAAAGTTATTTTTAAGTAAAGAGTCTCAGATAGGGCCTGAGGAAAATGGCTCAGTGGGTAAGAACACCTGCTCTCTGCACACATGAGGCCCTGAGTTCAAATCCCTATCACCCATGGGAAAAGCCAGAACTACTGGACATTTCTGTAACCCCAGTAATAGGTGGCTGAAATAGGTGGAACCTGGGAGCTCACTGCCTGGCAACCTAGATGAAAGTGCAAGCTTCCGGTTTGGTGAGGCCATGTCTCAAGGCAATAAGTCCTAGAGAAAGACACCTAGTGTTCTGCCCACATGAACTCACAAGCCACATACCTACACACACACACACACACACACACACACACACACACACACACACACACACACACAGCTTTATATACGATTAAAAAAAAAAACTTGCTTTTCCAGAAACTCGGAGGAGGAATGTGATGTATAAATGTGCTCTATCACTCAGAAGTTATATAAAATTTTCCTTATTAGCCACTCTGTAAACAACTCAAAGTCACCTTGTCCTGTGCTGCTCTTTATTTCCCTCTGGGGCAGCAATATGGGTTTTCCTGGGCACTCACCATTCCGTGTTTATAGTCACTGCATTTGATGTGTACTGGACAGCCTTTCAGTCTCCCAGACCCTTGGAATAAAAGGAAGAGAATCAAGGACCCAGAGCACTGCTGTTGCACAATTCACTAGTACCGTATGGTATGAAGAACTTTATGCAATGCTGGTGCATACTAGATACTCAATAAATGTATCGGGACTTGCTATAGCTAATTATTTTCTCTCCAAAACTGAGATATTTGAAAAAAAAAAAAAAGCAGACGGCAGGTTTAATGACAGGTTTGAAAGTGCTGTATCTGTAAGAAGTTTAACTCAATTTATCTCTGAATGCATCATGCAGATAACGCTCCAACCACCTCATGCCAGAGTCAGACCCTCTTAAAAATAGAGTAATGATAATAATACATTTTATCTTATTCCCAGTGATAGTATCATTCACGCCTCCATTGAAGCCCAGTGGGAGGTTTGGCTGTGAGGCATCAGACGCCGGGGGAGTCAGGTGCGATTATTGTAATGAGGACTCCACACTCAGAGAATGTGGAAAGGAAAAGCTCCCATACGTGAAGTGATTTCTATTAAGATTCTCATATCAAATATTCAAGCTCTTCTTTCTAAATGGGAGAGAAGGAATGAAGACCCTTCCAGGGGCAGATTATCTACAGAGCAGGAGGAAAGGGCACAAATATTTTATGACCAGCGTGAAGATGAAAGTGCAGTGTCTGCCTTGCTCACTGGCTTTTTCTATTTCCAGAAGTCTAATTAGATTGTTGGTTTAATGGTGGTGAGATAATTTAGTGGCAACTGAAAGCAACTATGTTAATGAGAAGGGGCATAGCACTTTGTGTTTCCTGTAATTAATGGAGAGTTTAAAAAAAAAAAAAAGAAAGAAAGAAACCTCAGTTCCTGTGAAGTTGGTATAGTGCACCCAGCTGTTGAAAGAGGGGCAAAGTCTTCCCTTCTCCTTGCTGCAGAGATGGCCCCAGGCAATGTGGAAGAAATGTGTAATAATGGTCATTAAGAATGATCTTGCGTGATCCAGGCAAGCTGTAGTCAGCTGAAGAAAGCAGAGAGAGATGGGGGTGCAGAGGGGAAAGGAGGCAGAGAGAGAGAGGCCTAGAGTATGGCCCATGGGACAGTGAATACGTACTTATTCATGTACTCCCCGTTCTCCTGCGGCTGGGGTCCCAGCACGTCTCCCCCAAGGACATCGTTCTCCTGGTGCTTACCCTGGGAAAGACCAGATAAGACTGGGTCAGAATAGAACAACAGGACCTTTGCCCACCTCTTCATGATGGACGTTTAAAAATGAAATATGGAAAGGTTAGAAATATTACCTGCTTGGGGAGCTAGAGTCTCACACCACAATGAGGTGGGGTAGTATCTGCATTTATAATTCAAGGATGAGATTACTCTGGAGTCCTCATTACAATCCCACAGTCCTTTTTGGTTCTGATGTATGTCTGTGAGTCTGACTGGCACCTCGGGTCTCTCAGTTACCTCATCAGGAAAATGGAAACAAAGTAATCTCTGCCTTCTCTGTGCCAAGGAAGAGCTAGAGAAACAGATCTACTAAGAGGGCGATGCCCTCTTACTAGAGTGCCAGCTGAATAAGTGGGAAGAACTGAGTCACATAACCAGTGCCCATGTTTAAAAAAAGTAAAAAGTCAGGCAGAGTGGCACTCACCCAGAATGCCAGGGCTGGGGAGGTAGAGACCTGGGAGACCTGCGGTTCATGGGCCAGCTCATCTAACCCAATCAGATGGTGTGAAGCCAGGGGCATACTCTGCCTCAAAAACTAAAGTGTGCTCAGTGCCTACAGAGATGAACACACACACTGGAATGCATGCCTCCTCCTGTGGGGATACCCACACACATCTGGGTATAGCTTAGTTTTTACCTGTTTGAGTGTCAGTTTGGGCTTCCGTCTGGTTGTATAGAAATATCAGTGCATGAAGATGAAAGAAATTTGGGACCAGAATAGGGACCGATTCAAATTACAGATAAAGATCATTCTGAAGGGCAGGAAACGAAAGCAAAGGGGGCAGCTGTCGGGGCAGTCATTGTAGTTTTGGCTGGCCTGTAATCTTCTAAGTTAATTAGGAATTGCTAGGTTTTTGAAACTCAGATTCTGTGGCACCTTTGTACTTAAGTTCTTGCCTGGCAGCAAATGGCTGCAAGATGATACATTTGAGCCATTAGATGGAGGCTATTTTCTTGAATTGACTATGTCCTCCATCCCTAACCACCACCTTCCTTTACAACCCTTTGCAGTTTTCTGCAGTTGACTATGACTGTTCTTTAGCTAAACTGACGTGACATCAAAATGCCTTCTCAACATTGGTATTTATATCCACAGACAAATGCCACTCTTTCTGCATTAAGCAGAAAGGCTTCTCTTTACAATGAACAATGAATGCAGACTCTTAGCTGTTCAAGGTGCAGAGAATAAGGGATGGTTGTGTGCTCAGTCATAAAAAGGATGTTTATACCATCCCCTCTCAGGCTAGGGAATGTCACTGGAGAAATTAGAGAAAGAAGAGCTGGGGGCTAACAAGAAGGGTTCTAAAATGCTCTCATCTAGACATGACATAGACATTGCATTCATGGACTCATAGCATCAGGGGTTATCTATCTACACAGGGTCTTCCCAATGCTGAGCTTGTCAATAGCCACATATTCATGGAAGAAGGACTCATGGAACTGAATTGTTAACTACTAATAGATTCGGGGGCAGTCATTATCAGTACATTAGATATGTACTCACTAGTAAGTTCACTAGGCTCCATTGGAAAGTTACAAACCCATGGTCACTCAGAAGGCCCTGGTTCAAATCATAAAACAAGACAATAAAGACATGAACAGAGGGAAATAGACAGAGCATAAGGAGAAGGAGAGCTAGAGTAGTCTAGCTGGGTGTGGTGATATGCACCCAGGAGGTAGAGGCAAGAGCTTGACAGTAGTTACAAGGTGTTAAGAGAAGCTAGTAATGAAGGTGATCCAAAATCATATATACACTTGTGAAATTTTCAAATAACAAATGTAATTTCAAAAAAATTAATGTAAAACCTATGTGTACATATAGGCATGCATACATACATACATACATATATATTGAGTTTATCACCTAAAATGCTTGGAACCAGAAGTGTTTTGGATTTTGGATTTTTTTTAAGTAACATATTTCAATCTATACAAATATATATCTATTGACTTGTTCTCAATAGGGAAATGTGAAAGTGTATAAAGTGAACCAAAGCAGTGTGCCGGATCACTTAATCCAACAGAAATTATGTGTAAATTGAAGTAATATTTTTTGGTTATTTAATTATGGAATTTGTGGTTTACAGATGACTTTGACATTGTAAATTGGAAATAATGACACAGTGCCATCAACAGTAGAAGTTAACAGGGAGATTTAGACTTTTCTTATTCCTTGTCTTCTCTTCTGTCCTAAGGAATGATATTATACAACTGGCTTTGAAATAGGAAGGTGCTGGTTGGGAATGGTGGCAAATGCACTAATATTCACTCAGGAGGCAGAGGCAGGGGAATCACTGTAAATTCAAGGCTAGCCCGCTACACAGTGAGTTTCAGGAAGGAAGGGGGAGCTTTTTAAGTTATTAGTCCATGACTTGATAGATATGAGCCCTTCTTGGGAAAGTGGCTGACCCTGAGAGGTCTCAGTTTCCATCTCTATGCAGAAGGGATGCTGAGATCCTCCAGTGGTCACTGTCATGTTAGAAGTTAGAAATGTCCTCCGCCTAGATTTTTCTAAAATGCAAGTTCCTTCCCCTTCCTGCCTTGTTTCAATCTAGGGCATGGAGAATGCATCCCACTTACCGTGTGTTGTCTACAACACAGTATGCGTCTGACAGACACAGTCACTGAGCATCAGTGAGAGCCACCTACATCTCCACTAGCAAAGAGAAATCATCCTTTTCATCCTCACTCTCCCACCCAGATGCTTAATTTTTATCTGTTCTTTTAATGACTTTTGGAATGAATCCTGTTAGTCTATTTTATGAAGTCTGCTTTTGAAGGGGCCCCAGGAATGAACCTAGCTACTTCCACTTCTCATAAAGGTTGTTTTGTTATTGTTGATTTTTTTTTACCCTTCCTGTTGAAGAATCCTCCTGCTTGATAATTCTATTCCCTTAAATATTTCTACACCAAGAGACACCAGATGGTCTTTATAAGACAGAAAAAAATGAGTGTGTGTGAATGTGTGCTTGTAATGGACAGTTTCAAAGATAGAAAAGTTATTAATGGGGGGAAATGAAACTGTGTAATGGTCTCAACAAAGTATGCGTACACTACATGGCCTGAGTCCAGGATTTGCCCCAGGGAGATGACAGAACCCAAAACAAAAGAAAAGGTCACTATTGTCTGCCATTTCAGCAAGGGAGCCAGATCCACACCCCAAGTGATGTTGCTGGGAGTTTGGCAACAGCTTCATTGCTCAAAAACATTCTCCCAGGAGATGCTGCTCTGTCGAGCCAGAAGACATTCACAGAAGACTCTCTCTGAAATCGACTTTTGTTAGTAGAATTCCACGATCCTGGTATTTTTCTCATGCAAGTTGCCAGAGCTAAGTGATTTGGGTTTTACATATGGAAAGTTCATTTTGTTGTGTAATTAATAGGAAGCAGTCTTTGGAAGCTGATGATCCAGGCCCTTATTTATACGAGAGCATATGCCTGTGTTTTGTTTATGACTCACTCTTACTCTGTGCATTGTAACTTGAGTTTGTTTACACTAACTTTTCCTAGAATCCAGGCCTTATGGTTTAGTAGCCAATAATGTAGAGTCTCTAAATGAAGAGATGAATGAGCTTTTTCCTCTCAAATTGTCAAGACAGGAATCTGAAATTAGTGAAATAGTATTTGCCGTGCTGTCTGTCTGAGCTTGGGGGGGGGGGGGTCCTGTAACTCTTTCCCAAGCAGAGTCCTGCTATAATTTTTAGGATGTGAATATATGTCAACTTGTCAGGACAACATATGACCCCCTCCTCTCAATGAGACATTATAATTTGGACCCAAAGGTTTGGCAATGATAAAAAGACCATCCATGGTGGAAGCTAAGTGTGTGCCATGGTGAAGAGATGTGTGCAAAATTTTGATATAACCTTCTCTTTTCTGGTAACCTGAAACTGTTCTTTAAAAATCAAGTCTTTAAAAAAATCCAGCCCCCTGCCTCTCTTCCTCCCTCGCTTGCTTCTCCCATCTCTCTCTCCCCATCACTCCCCAGTCCTGTGTGTATGTTTTTAGATCTGTATTTTGGGGAAGGTGCTCTATATGTGAGTAACTTCTTGGTGTTAGATAATCAATATGAAGACTCAGTTTCTATCAATCTATAACTTTATTAAATTCAAGCTAGTTTCTTGGTGACTTGTCATGCATTCCAAACTTTTTTTTTGTCACGTAAACCCATTTCTCCCATGGAGTAGACTCTACAGTACTTGTGGTCCCAGGCCTGAGATTCTAAACTTACTGACCCTGTGAGGCAGGTGACAAACCACTGAGGTATGTGAGGCCCCCTTTAGAACACGCTGGTTCTCATCTCCCTCCTAACATCCTTTTATTTCCCATGGACAGATTCTATAAAGTAGATGGTGAGTTCTAGATGAGGATAAGTCTGTTTGGATTGATTTCAATTCAAGGAAGTTAGCTGAGTTCCATGGTCGTCCCTGTGAGAAAGGCTCAGAACTGAGTACCTGGCTCGGGGCCTGGCTCAACATGGGGCTCCTTCAATATTTGTTCTGAGAATGAAGGAGAAAAGCTAACACATGGTCTTGGTTCAGTAGGAAGACCCAGTGTAAGAGGGAGGATAAATATTGCTGAATTCTACAATGCAAATACAGGGCAGATTGTGTGCTGCTGTTAGAGAGAAGCCAGCAGGGTGAAGGAAGCAGGACAGTTAACATTTGAATGGAAGGCCAGGACAGCTTTCAGTCTTCCTGCCTCAATTCATAAAGACTGGGCAAGATGTACTAAGATGTAGGATACTGATTAAAAAATAATAAAAGTTGGAAAATGCTTTAATATTCAATTGTAAGTGAATTCCGGGGAGATTTGCAAGCACAGGAACCAAAATGAGTATTATTTGGCATTGTGTCTTTTTTTTTCCTCACTGGCGCAGGAAAGTTGCCTTTGGATAAAGGAAAAGTGAGAAAATTTTCTTCCTATCTAGCACCAGAGGCAATATCTTCTCTGACACTTACAGAAATAATAGAATTGGACACACACCTGTAGGCCATGCGTAGTTGTTGTTTCTGGCTCCATCCATCATCTGCTAGGCAGACAGATGCAACTATATGGGAAAATCTAAAGCAATGGATGTAATCACTGATTGTCGTTACGAAGAATGCAAAGATATCCTAGTGTATAAATTGATATTTTAGTAAAAACATCATGCATTTGAGTTACTTGAGTCAAGCCCACAAGAGTTAAAAGGGCAGTCATTAACTCTGACGTTATTCAACCCTTTGGAAAAAAAATACCTCAAAATCTGGCGGGGGTGGAAATGAAGATTAATGTGGTTCAAAACACAGAACTCAGGACCAATAAAATTGAACTTTGCAAATTTAAATGAAAGGTTTGCAGCTATGCTCGGCATCATGTCTCCACAGCAGTGCTCATGTTTGGTGGTGATGTGTGTTAAAGCACTTGCAGGAGCCGTCATTTCATATGAGCCAATAGTATGGGTGCTATTGAAAATATGCAATTTTTTAAGTGTGGCCTTCAATGATGTAAGTGTCGTACTTTTTGATTATAGAAATTAATCAGCTCAAGCTTTTGATACTAGCACTTCATATATGCAAAATTGGTTTAATTGGGTAGTAACTTGAGAGAAACTTTAGTAGATCTGAAAATCTCTAGGGGCGAGTCATCAAAACAGAATGCAGTCTAGAATTCGTCTTGTAGAAGACACAGATGAAGGATTTAGGGATGCTACATCTAGAACAGAGACAATCTGGTAGTGTGAGCCCTTTTATAGATTTGGAAGTAAAGATTTCTCCGGGAGAGTCAGAGTTTTATCTGTAGTCAGAGAACTGTGGGGTGACCAGTCAAGACTAGAATCTAGTCCCTCCGAACTTCCAGCTCAACAGCTACTGTAAGGAAGCCAATAGGAAGCCTGAATATTACATTAATAAGGTTACTTTTTTAAACCAGAAAATAAAGCAAGACCTGTAGTTTCTTACAATTCATGAACTTCAAGCACGGTCAGCAAGGATTTACTTTACCTTAGCAGGTACATACAAGATGTAGAAATATCCCTAAAGTGCTGCATATTTTGTCTCCCTTGTGTGTTTTTCTTTCTTTTTTTTTTTTCAAAATTCAGAAGAGAAAAAAAGCCTTAAAGTCAGGTGAGAACATACATGTAAAATATCACATTATATAAAATATTGTATTTATGGTTAAAGATAACATTATGCAAGATTCAAGAGGGAAAAAAAGAAAGAGCCTCTTGGGAGAGTATGCCCAACCTGATGTCTTGCTTAACTGGGAAGCTATGAAGTTTAAGTGATTTATCACAAGCCTAGTGGCATTGACTCCATTCCCATCCAGCTCCCCACTTCTCTCCTCGGGGTTTCTTTGTTTTTGTTTTTGATTCAGGGATGGAACGTAGGACCTCACCCATGAAATTTTATAGACCCTTGACTCCTTTTGTGCCTAAGAAGTTTTTACACAACTCTAAGTTTATAGGTATGCGAATCAAATATTTGCAGATCAGAAATCAGAAATTTATTTTCAAATAATTCTTTCATGTCTTAATTTACCATTTATTAAAGACAAAAAGCAAGTTCATGTACTAATAAGGTAGATGTGCTTGTCAGTTTTTACATAGCATTCACTCCCATTTGAATATCTGATGCTCTCAGAAGCAGATCAACTTCATCATTTCCCACTGTTGATGGGTGTTTTCATTTTATGACCATCAATGCTGAAAACACTGATTTACATAAATATTCATATGAAATGGCAGAAGTCTGTTTAGGGTATTTTAGAATGGCTGGGACTTCTGTCCTAATCTCAAGCCAAAATTCATCGAAGGCTTTTGTTGTTGTTGTTGTTGTTTGACACACAAGTCAGTAATTTAAAAGCAAATTTTGAAATCAAGCTTTCTAATGCAACACAATTTTATACATCTAATATAATGAATACAAAGATACACTATTTGGATTCAAGCTCTCCAGAAATGATGGTAAGGGAATACCAAAAGTCTTTGTTTTCTAAAACTAAAACATGATGCATGTGTGAATGCAGAAAACTTTATTGGCTCAAAGCCATGTGTGATTTTTTCCAACCTGTGAATTCATAGGTGATTGGCACTGTATCACCATGGTCAATGAAGTCAAGGATTCTGAAAACCTAGAGCAAATGAAGATGTCATATTCAAATCTCATTCTAGGAGCTCTGTGTCTACAGAACTCCCCTGATGGCTATGAAATTTCCTGCAGTTCAATTAGTGATAAACTAGAGAATGTGTAGATAACTATTGTCCAGCCTTGACTACTAGGAATGTATATGTGTCAGGAAACATTAACTTGCATCAACCATGGAGCTGGAACTCTCCTCTTAGTTATGAGGACCACTCATTTCTATTCATCCTGAACAATTTTTCCCAGACATGAGCTCAGAGAAAGATAAGATCTGGGGTTAAGTGCTAAATGAGTGAATACATTTGTTGATTTTTTTAAACATAAAAAATATTTAGAGTAGTAAACTTCAATTATTTTTGATCCTGTAGAGATATCAGTGACATCATTGTGAATAGTCATCTCATTAAAGGCATATTTAGAACATATTTACTTTTCAAAACATAAACTTTAAGAGCATGAGAAACTTTGTATATAAATGATTTTCTCAAAATGATTCCAAATTTTACTTAATCTATTATATCAGTGAAACAAAAGTATTCTATTGCTATTAAATTTTTCTACCAACTTTACAATTTTTACAATGGTTTAAGGAACACAGACTGACTGAGTTTGCATGCATTTTAAAAAATGTCCTTGTTTTCATACTTAGGATAAAATTTGAAGATCAGAATTGTTTCTTTGTCAGTGCTTCTTATTGGTAGATGTATGTTAGGAGGATAGATATAAGCCCAAAAAAGAAAAGTATCCCTGACTGTATTTAAATCATACCATTTCTTCAATCTCAACATCCATTAAACAAGGTTTGCTTAAGAACATGGATAGCCATCTTCCTTATTAAAGGTTAGGTCATCTTGCAGACCAGAAAGCATTGCACTTTATAATGAGTTCAAATCTCTCAACATCCTCATTCATCAGCTCTGCTTATAAGAGCTTTAAGTCTTCAGATTTAAGGGATTTTTTTTTATAGGTTATAACATCATTTTCAGCAACAAGATTACTAACTAATGAGTAAATTTCCAATCAATTAGTGAAAATGCTCTTCCATAATGTGAATTGTTTAGTTTATTAAAGCATTACTTTGGGGCCTATGGGGACTTTATCCTCTAAGGAGATTAAGTATTCTACTTGTGTTTTAGGTCACAAGCCATGAATGCACAAAACCATGAGTATGAGTCAAACTCTCATTTTTATTAAGAAAGTTTCCCAAGTCAGCTTTGTAGAAGGCAGTCATTTTATACAGTCTGCAGTGAGATAACAAGACAACTTATTGTGATACATAAAATATCTCATGGGTAATTCTTATCTCATTAAGAAATACTTTGATTTAACTGTTTTGTTTAAGAGTCTTCTCCTACTAAAATTACCCTTGTGGGCTATAGCATCAAAACACAAGCCTGATTGACAGCACCATGAGAACAGTGAGGTGGTAAGATGCTCCATTGACCCCTGAATGCCTGTGGGCTCACTTTCTTTTCTTGAAACCTTATATCAAATTATGGCAGATGCATATGCAGGCCAAGTAAGGACACCATTCTGGTCCCACATATAATGCATTTGCTTCATTTAATTCTTAATTTTTGGATAAAATATCGATAATGTGAACATAAATTGTTAATGTGATATTCCTGCAGCCAAATAAATTGGCTTCCTCTTAGGGAAATGTGCTGTCCTCTGAGAGGCTGGAGAGGGAGACAAGAGTTGGACAATAGACAAGATGTCAAGGGCAGGAGAGCTCGTGGCAAGGCCGTAAATTGCCTACGAGAAGACACAGGCAGATGTGCACTGCAGCCTGCTCTTTGGTGTCTTCTACTTCAGAGAAAGGCAAACATATGACGCCATTGCTTCACCTCTCTGTCAGGCTAACTATCTACTATCTGGGCAAAACGAGAACAAAGCAAAGCCCTCTAAGCTGTGGCAGTCGAGAAAGGATGGTCTTTGACAGTAAACTCCCAAGCTGGACGTGGCTCCAACGAAACACCAAAGTACAAGATAAATTTAAGAAAAACAGAGTGAAAACCGTGCCTCCTCATGACAACCTCCCTATCGCTGATTTTTAAAAATTAATTATATATGTCCTTTGACAATTCCATACACGAATATAACTCATTCTAATTACTCTCCCGCCCACCATCTTTTGGCTTGTTCTAACCCCTGTCAACACCTCCTCTCCACTACAAATCCCTTTCCCACAATCATGGATATTTGGTTTCAAATTTGTTTTTCTTTTAGTGATCCACTGAGTTTAACCAAGGCCCTCTGCAGGAGCATAGATTTGGAACCAGCCTTTAGAGCTTGGGGGGCTCACCAGTGGGTACACAGCTGTAGACAACCATCCTCCTTTCCCAGAATCTATCAGTAGCTAATAGTTCAACAAGGAAGGGTAGCTCTCCATCAGTGTCTTCCTCAACCGTCACTGGGAGTTGGCAGGTGCAGTCCTGCACAGGCCCAGTCAAGAGAGAATCCTTGCAGCTGTGAGAACATGATGGTAAAGGTGTGTCACACCCAGAAAATTGCACCTTTGCAGTGTCTCTCCCGATTTTCCACTTCCTCTGCTCTCTCTTCCTTGAGCCTTTAGTGGTGGAAATGTCTGTTTAGGGCTGAGAACTCAACCATACCTTATTCTGAACACCTTGAGCAGCCAAGAATCTGTATTTCCTGCTGTTCACTGCAAAAAGAACCTTCCCTGATTAAAGCTGAGGGTAGCATTTGTCTCTGGGTATAAATATCCACATTTAAAAGATGATTTAACACCACTTTAACTTAACTAAACAATGCTAGGAAATTCTTCCTCTAGGGCTTGTGACCTCTCCAGCCCCTAACCATGTTTTTTGTTGCTGTTGTTGTTGTTGTTTTGTTTTTCTGAGTTTACAGTAAGTACCAAGCATGAGTTCCCACCTGTGGAGTAGGCCCTAAGTCCAATCAGAGAGCTGTGGTCACCTCCATAACAATCATAACTCTTAATTCAAAATCATTGTTCCAAACTCAAAGAGCAGTATTCTCTAGCGCTTTTGGTATCCAGCAGCTGTACAATTGTTCCTTGCCCTGTCGGAGCTCAACCAGAAGAAATAACATGTTGTCCTTTTCAAAGGAGCCTTTAAGGCTAGGACTATAGAGGGTATATTTAAATTCACAGATAGAAGAAGAAATTGTACATGCCAAGGCAGGCTGTCACATACTTCCCATTAAATATAAAATATTATTGATTCAATTTCAAGTACAAAGCACAAAATGCACAATTTACATTGTATAACACTGGGCAACTGACTTGTCTTCAGCTCACATGTGCTGACCACACAGCAGCTCCCAGATCATCTACCACTTCATGAATGTGCCCATGTTGGAACCTCAGAAAGTACAAAGGAAAGATGTGGTCTTTGCAAAGAACCTTCTAACATAAATCAACCTAGAAATCAATTCACACCAAAACTCTATTTGCCAGTTAAGGCAGGTAGTGTTCCAACCATCTCTATCCTGAAAGTCTTCCCTCCAATTAACCCACTTCCCTTTAGAGGCGGTCAGATACAAAAAAAAAAAAAAAAAATCTGTTAAGAAGTCCAGAAATAAATCTGCCTTCCAACCTACCCACCCAAATCTATCTTATATAACAAGACTATGTCATACATATGGACAAAATACAGTCTACCAACATCAGAATCCATTTCTTAAGAGTCTTATATATAACTAAGCCTGGTCGTGAGCACCTGATGTGGCTCATGGTACTGACACTACATCAGTAAGTCTGGGGACAAGAATGACTGCTGAGCCCATTCTTCCGCATGATAAAAGAAGTGAGAAGATCAACAAACGCTGATAATCTGCTCCTCCAAAAATGGGAGGTAATGAAGAGGTATTCTAAGTCTGGGCCAACACCAGCTTACCATTTGCATGGCAATTCTGGAGACCTAGAAAATGATTTTCTAACTTTATAACTCTTGGGGAGTTATAAAGAAGTACATTTGTATTTTGCCTGGGACAGCCATAATTATTCTTTAAGCCTCACAAATAGCAGTCAAGCTACAGGACAAGGACAGGAAAGAGGGCAAATATGGAATCAATCTTTGCAGCAAGATCCCAGGAATTGCTGTTCAATAATGAAACAATTTGAAGAGAGGAAAATCTGTAAACATTTAGAGAGACAGTGGAATCATAAGCAATAAGGAGAAAGATTTGTGAATACCAAACCTTGCCAAGTCCCAAGTACTCTTCTCCCAATCTGAGATTTCAAATTTATTAGAAGAGAAATAGAATTTAGAAAGCTGCCCTCCATTTTGGGAAGGCAATTGATAATAAATGTAGGAAAGAATTATGGCAGTCTTTAAATCCAGAAAAATACTTCAAGACCATTTAGTTCCTAGGCCCAGGGTAACATCTGAAGAGACCCAGAAACACTGAAAGCCTTATCATGAGTAGTTCACTTTCATTTCTAGCGCCCCTGAGCAACGTCACATCAGCTCAGCTTTATTCCATTCTTCATCTGCAGGAACCCTGACTCTTAACTGAAGTCTAGATAATAAACACAAGCACAAAGTAGGATTCAGGTCCTACTGTGCATGTAGGAACCCCACATATTATAGTGTACAGAAGAAAGGGATATTGTTATAATACTCAACATCAAATAGAGGTCGGCTCGTGACATGGTGATTGTCACAGCATAAACCAGAGAACTCATTGTCCCATACCATTAAGCCAGGGGTCAGTGTGACTTGTCAGAGAAATGGGGGATCTCTCTTCCAAAACTATATGAATAGAACCTGTAGGGGGGTGAAAACCACAGCTCTTCCCTATCCTAAGATGCCAAGAGATACACTTTTGCCACTTACCATTCATAATTTTAAGCCTGTATTTTGAAAAAAACATCAAGCACATACCAAATTATTAAACCTTGTATACCATTACTCAGCTCCCACAGTATTAATGCTTGATCAAACATGTTTCAGCAGTACTTCTCACTACTTCCCTCTTCCTATTTGGAAGACAGTTTGTGACAGTTTCATATTTCTTCACTCACAAATATTTTAATTCATTTCTAAAATACAAGGCACTTAAAAATAAAAAATATGATCATAATACAATGATTACACCTAACTAACCACAATCATGCCAAGAAATGCCCAGGCAGGGTTTAATTGGAAATTTATTCCAGGGTCTCTTATATCAGTTTTATTAAATTGATAGTCAAATAAGATCACTTTATCTCTTCCATGTCTTTATAGTTAGTTTTCCACTCATCTAAATGAATTTTCTTGGAGACACCAAGTTATTTAACTTAAATTCGCAACAATCTTTATTTGATTGACCGAATCCCCAAATACCCTTTGTCTTGGGTATTTCCGTGTCGTTCAGTTGGCAGCCATGTTGCCCAAGAAGTAACCATTGGCCACATATTAACTATTAATATTGGACTGAACGTTCAATTTCTCCCTCACAGTTGCTATCTTTGAATGATAGTTGCCATATATCACTAGGAGCTGGTGTGGGGGAGGGTAAACGATTTTCCCTTTCTGTTGTTCTCCTCTGCCTCCTTCTCTCCATCCTCCTCCACCTCCCTTGTTCCTGTTTTTTTGAGACAGGATATACGTATTTCAGCTAGGGTGGAACTCAGTCTGTAGCCAAGGATACCCTTGACTTCCTGATTGTCCATCGCGCCCACACCAGTGCCGGGCGGACAGGTGTGCACGAGCACACCACGCCCAGATAAGGGACATTTTCAATATTCCACACCTGCTGCTGGGCAGCCCCACTCTGGAAGCTTTGTGACCTTTTATGAAGTAACTCTGGGGGAAAATAAATACTGAAATCTCTTCCTTCACCAAGTCTTCCACAGAGTTGGCCTTCCTCACAGTAGCCACTGGTAGCTTCTTATTGGATCGTGAAAATATGATAAAAATTCAGATATGTATCTTTACTTTTATAGAAATGGTTTCTTTACTTAAAAATCTTTTCAATTTGATTTTCCATTCAACTATTTAAATTTAGTCATATTGCTTAACTTACATGCATCATGTTCATATATATATATATATGTATATATATATATATATATGACTCTTTAATGTATCATCATTGATTCATTTGCTTTTGCTTAGTGTTTATGTTGTCTTTATCCCCCCATAGCATTCACTGAGCTTTGAGGGAACCTCTTCTAAGTCTTTTTCCTCTTATTACAAGTAAGTGAAGGAGGCAATCCTGACACGCAGTCACTAGGGCACTGAGCCTGGGTGCTTTCAACTCTAGCAGTTACTACACTGCACAATGGTGGGCCAACTTCTCCCCCTGCTAGCAATCTGCAAGTGTTCCAGGTTCCTCATATCATTACCAACACTAGGTATGGTCTCAAACTTCATTCTTACTGGCTGTCTATCCTCATTCATGCAATGAAAATACCGTACTAGCATGTAAAGGGAAGGTAATGGAATGGAGAATGGAGCAAAGACCACTGGATCCATGTGTCCCTTCTTTAAAAACAAGAAAGTACCAGGCAAGGTGCACATAACTATAGTCCCAGCACACCAGAAGAGGCAGGAGGATTATGAGTTGAAAGCCAGTCTGATAGACATAGCAAGATCTGACCTCAAAAAGTACTAATTAATTAAAGCAAATAAGATAATCTGTGAACATTAATTAAATGCAAATGGTGGGCACAAAAGTTGCTTATGCTGTTTTTACTCTTACCATTTGGTGGATTTACACTGTCATAATTATTCCTTAACCATTTTCAATACAAGGGTTTGTAGCACGAATTGTTAGAAGGTCTTATTAATAAAAACAAACCCAGGGTCAGGTATTGGGGTGAACGCTGAAAGATCAGAGAGACAGAACCAGCCGCAGCTAACCTCACCTCACCAATTACTCAGCTGATCTCGTTTCCTCAGAATGAAATCCTCTGTGTCTGCATCCAAATGAATCTCAGCTGAACTGCTGCAAAACACCTAAAAGCTTAACAGGCTCTAGTTCCTGGTCCTCATGCCTTATACACCTTTCTGCTTCCTGCCATCACTTTCTGGGATTAAAGGCATGTGTCACCATGCCTGGCTATTTCCAGTGTGGCTTTGAACTCATGGAGATCCAGATGGATCTCTGCCTCTGGAATGCTAGGATTAAAGACATGTGTGCTACCATTGCCTAACCTCTATGTTTAATATTGTGGCTGTTCTGTTCTCTGACCCCCCAGATAAGTTTATTAGGGTGCACAAGGGTTGAATTAAAAATTATGTGACATGTAAAACAATGTCTGAGATCACTGGGTTTGGATTGATTTGAGTTTAGTTTGGGGATTTGTTTATTAATCTATTTATTTGTTTTTTGGCATTTCATTGTGAAAG
This sequence comes from Peromyscus maniculatus bairdii, assembly GCF_049852395.1. Lineage (NCBI taxonomy): Eukaryota > Metazoa > Chordata > Mammalia > Rodentia > Cricetidae > Peromyscus > Peromyscus maniculatus. The sequence continues at coordinate 70,325,008 of NC_134870.1, read as the reverse complement.
GTAAGAGGTACCATCTAATGATTATATTTGTCCCCATGTGAACCTCTAGCTCATGAAAGCATTTCTGTCAAGTTTTACTCAGATAGTACAACTAATAAAATTATTTTACACTTATTTATACCTTGCTGTATTATAAGTCTACAAAACTAGTACCTTTCTATTGTGGATTATAGATCAGGAAGTTCCTCAATAAATAGAATAAACTAAGGAGAGAGTAAGCTGCACGTGGATTCTATGTTAAATGATGCCCAGAGTTTTGTGGCATTTTTCTAACCATTCTGGTTTACTAGGAATCCCTATGAACAAAGCCCATTGCTTGTCTCTTACAAGACCTGATTACAAACTCCTAATGGCGCTGTCTTTGCAACTGTTGCCTTCAAAATCCAAACTGTAACACCTTCAAAGGATGTGACTAGAAGGCAGCAAGAAGCCATCCAGGAAGCAACTTTCAATCCTGTCCATTCAGGAGGCACCATGCGAGGTCCCGTAAGCGACATAAAGCCACACGAGGACTGATAATTGAGCCACCTTTTCTTTTTACAAGACTAACTACAAAAGTTTTATTTTTCTAGTCAGAAGCTCACTCTGGCTTTGTTCTATTTTGATCTTTATAACTTATTTTAAAGATCGCTCAGTAGTTATTCATTGCTCAGTCAGTCTGTCTGACCTTTGGCCAAAAGCAGTGGCAGTTTGACCTGGCCTATGGAACTCAGCGCTTCCCACTCCATGAAACTAGTCACATAAATAACTTCAAATAAAACCCTCCTGGAAGTCTGTGATGGGCCACAGCATGAGGGAGAAGTGGGGCGACATGGAAAGAATGAAGTGGGAGTGCCCAAGAACAGTGAGAGTGGTGGCCAAGTGTTAAGCATATTTTTTCCTCTCTCCCTTAAGATATTTATTCTCTCAACCAATAGATGAAAAAATAGCAATGGGAGCACACAAGAAAACAACATAGTAATATGAAATATGTCCCCTTTAGAGTGTAGTCTTTTAAGTGAGTGTCTTTGGGAGTGGGCGTTTAGGGCAAATCACAGCAGCAAAGAATTCAGGGAGGAGAGACTTACGTCTACAACTGACTGGTGGCCGGCACAGAGGATGAGCGGTGCGCCTGTGTTTGTCTACAAGCACACATCGGTGCAGATGCCTGTTTGCCAGTGCACAGGTATTCTATACAAACGTGCCTGCTCACGGACAGTAACAGGAGAACGATCCAAGGGTGAAAGGCTGCCCATGTCTTGAAACCATTCACACTTTATGGTGTCTGAACTTCAAAACGAAGCAGTTCTGAAGGCCATTTAGTGCCACAGTACAGGACTTCCTGAGAAGTTAGGCTCATAAAATAGAGGCGCATCTGGCCAGCAGCACATGAAAAGAGCCCTTTGCAAACAACTATTCAGCCGAGGAGTGTAAACCATTGAGAAACACCTGGCGGATATTGCCCTTGAGGTCCCCAGAGGGCGAAGGCTAGGAAGAGCTTGCTTAATTGGGCATCATCAGGCAACCTGACAGCTCGGGAATACTGGCGGGAAAGGATTAAGAGACCACACCATCCCAACTGTAGTGTTCAGGCACACCCCCCTCACCAGGAAGAAGTTAGGACAAAATCCTTCAACTCTAGCTTCTCCATCCTGTCAAGGCCATTCATAAGACCACAGGTGCCTTTCTATGATCCAATGGAATGATGCGGGTGGGCTGTGTGTAATCGTTCAAGGTCAGACAAAGGTAAAGTATCAATTAATGCTTGATTGAGTTGGGTCTGGTGTCAAAGGGCTAAATTAAAAAAAAAAAACAGAAATATAATATAAAGCTTACACTGTACTTTCTAAGAACCCACAGAGATCGGAGCCTCAGTTTCCCTCTCTTGAAAACAGAGGAGGGAGGGGGGAGTCAAGTGTTGCAATAGAAGTCTCATTTCCCAGCACTCAGCGAAAGCATCGGAATTTCAAGAACAGCCTGCCCTACATAAGGAGACCCTGTCTCAAAAAACACAAAGTGAAATAAAATACCAACCACAATATTTTATGTAACTGTGAGGACTGAAATAATAATAACAATGTCAATAATTGCTTCATACACGTGACATATTCAGCCAATTTTTTTTTTTTTTTGTTTTTTTGTTTTCTGTTTAAATAGTGAAACAATACATGGAGGGCATTGTATCCTGAGCTCAACCTCTCCCTTCTTGTTCCCTGCAGCCAGTTCCTCCCTGAAGAAGCGATTCAAGAGGCGGGAGATCGAAGCCATCCAGTGCGAGGTGCGGAAGATGTGCCACTACACCAAGCTTCTGTCCACCAAGAAGAATCTGGACCACGTGAACAAGATCCTGAAGGCCAAGCGGCTGCAGAGACAATCAAAGACTGGCAACAACTTTGTCAAGAAGAGAAGAGGCCGGCCTCGGAAGCAGCCCACCCAGTTCGATGAGGACTCCAGAGACCAAATGCCGGTGCTGGAAAAGTGCATCGACCTACCCAGCAAGAGAGGCCAGAAGCCTAGCCTGAGCCCGCTTGCCCTGGAGCCGGCCGCTGGCCAGGACGCAGTGATGGCCACCATCGAGGCTGTTATCCACATGGCGAGGGAGGCCCCGCCGCTGCCCCCGCCGCCGCCCCCACCTCTGCCGCCGCCCCCACCTCCACCCCCACCACCCCCACCGCTGCCCAAGACCGCGCGGGGCGGGAAGAGGAAACACAGACCGCCGCCCCCAGCGCAGCCCGCGCAGCCCCCGCCACAGCCCCTTCCCCAGGAAGAGGAGGTAAAGGCCAAGAGGCCAAGGAAGTCGCGAGCAAGCGAGAGCGATGTCCTTCCCTAGGGCTGGCCTGGGCTGAGGGATCCTGGCAGGGACTGATGCAGGGGAGCTCAGCAGCCAGGGCGCGGGGCCGATGCCCCACCACAGGGACACCCCGCCCCTCTCTTCAGTGGGCAGGCAGAATGGGCAGAGGGCGGGGTGGAGCCATGAGAGCTCTTGGGGTAGCAGAGAGAGGGGGCAACCTCCCCCCCCCCAAAAAAAAAAGCAGCTGTCTGTGCTGCACAACATTTCCCAACCCAGAGCCACTCCGCGTGGCCGGATCCTCGCAGGCTGCAGAAAAGGGAGGAAGAGCGCAAAGCTGGTGCTCTCTGATGGCCACCTGACACCCCCCCCCCAACCGGCCCCCACCTCATCCCAGGTGCGCCCTTGATTCCGATTTCATTTGCTGGTCAGAAAAATCAAATGGGAAACACCCTCCATTAGCAAACATTCCAAGGGGGAGCAAAGCCGCAAATTTACCAGCTGGCTTGTAAGCCACACTTCCACGTAATTAGTTTTTATTTCTTTTGGTTCGCAAACTCAGCTAGGCTTTGGGGCACCAACATCTTCTTCCAGCGACCCGAGAGATGAATCTTTCCGTTAACAACACAGTTGCTCAGATGGAATCTTGTGATCAGAAGGTGGAATTGGACTGATAGACGACCTTAGATCTGCGCGTGTTCCTGTCTCGTACACTGATTTTGTATTGTCTGTTCCTGCTTTTCCTTTGCGATGTGTTTTCATGTACTCCCGTTAACTAGCTGCCTTCTATTTCGTGGTACACATCTAAACAATGTGAACTTTACCCATGTTGTAAAGTGCACTCCTGGCACCCTGCCTCAAGGAACCAACTTTGAATCCCAATCATTGTGAAACATACTCAGTATTGATAGAAGTTTTTTAATAAGTGACTCAGAGCAGCCAAGGGAGATGTTGACCCAAGTGTCAGCTGGGTAATTTTTATACTTAGAACATATCAGTGGAGAATAGGCAGGATAAAATGGTTTTAATACCCCACAGCAAGTGGAATAACTGATACGTCACCAAATATCAAAATCCCGTGCCCACCAGAAAGAAAACCGTCTAGCAATGCCTTGGTACCTGATTATTTTCATGCAAAGAGATGTCATAGGTTGTTGAGAAAGAAAAAGAAGGAAAGAAAGAAAGAAAGAAAGAAAGAAAGAAAGAAAGAAAGAAAGAAAGAAAGAAAGAAAGAAAGAAAGAGGTCCATTATCTCTTAATTATTTCTTAAAAGTGAAGGGGAGTAAGTGTTCTTATCTAAGAAAAATAAAAATTAATGTATTGAAAGGGTGTCACCACTCCAATTGTATCAAGCCACCTTGGACAAAGTATCCAAATTGTGGTTGCCTTAATACACTAAAACATTGCTGTACATAATGTAATTATAAATCTATCAGTCTGCATGGATGCAAACTGTGTGTGACAAATCGTCTTTTAAATGGTCAATTTCAATTGTACATTTCTCATCCAAGTTGTGCTCTAGCCACTGGTTTAGTGTGGACAGATATTCCGTCTATCATCCATTTCCAAAGCCCGAGTAGAACACGTGAAGACTCAGAATGGATGCGATCTTATCCCACTGCCCTAGATATTTTTAAAAGTCAGATGTGGAAATCTCAAATAAGTACTTGTCAATTTCCTCCCTTACTCCTCACCCTAACTTCTTCAAGACAGCAAATACCTGGCATCATAGCTTATACAAAAAGAAACACAGAGAATTTCGTTTTCTAAGGAGAATTAGGATATCCAGTTTGCCTTCAAATTAAGTTTCTTTAAAGTAAGTTGGGACCAGCTAAAAAACTACATTAGCATTTCAGAACACAGTTTCTCCTCCTCAGAGAGATGGATTTTTATGGGGGGAGGGGCATAAGTGAACAAGTGGGTAATACTGAAGGAAATTTGAAAATCCCAAGTTAATATGCTTGTATATATCACTACTGTGTCATGACACCAACCATTGCTTGGAATTACAGAGCCATCCTATTCTGTACTGTCGAAATGGACTTCATGTCATCTGCAGCCTGCTCAGTCAGTCTCATTTAATCCTAGCAATACGTAAGTTTAAAGGACTCCGCTTATTTCCAGCTTTTATCCTAAATACTCAGTTTGTGACCTGGGTGGACCTATGGCATTTCACAGAATTTAAACAGCAGAATCTGCACAGCCATTTTCAACCTGTCACTCCTGAGCCATGTCTGAGCAGCTCCAAAGTCACGGGGGAAGGTATAGATCAGTCCCTTTCCCCCAACCATTCCTCCGAAAGACCAGCCATTCCCATTCCAATTAAGCCATAAAGAAGGTTCTCTTCCTGTTGGACTTCAAAAACCACTTTTTTCTTTCTTCCTTCATTCATTCTTGCTGTGATGTAGTCCCCCAAACAAGTCTCTGAGCAATCGAAACCTTCTTACAGAGGAGAGAGAGCCCAGAGAACACCCAGCATTTAATTGGCATTAACCTGCCATTGGTGATTTAGTGCAAAAGAAGTTTGGGTTAGAAATTACAAACCAATAAAAAGATTCCAGGAGATATTCAGTGGACCTGCAACTTAACACATGAATTGATCCTGGAGTTAAATGTGAGTGAAATGTAAATCCCTGCTTGCACACTCTGAAAACTGTTTGGAAAACTAGAGGACCAAAGAAAGCCATGGTAAACAGCAGCTGGAGGGTGGCAGTGATCCCATTCATCTACACGGTGGCTCCCCATACCAGGTGTCTCCCTCATTGTCACATACTTTTTTCTCTCGTTTTTCATGAACGCTAACTCATCTCCTTGCTACAACTATTTGTGTATTCCCTAACTTCCCCTTACCCTCTCCTTTGCTGCCCAGGCCCCTCCATGAAGCCAATTGAATTTCCACATCTAGTTGGTTTTAGAACCAAGCAGAGAACCCAGCTCTTGATTTAAAGTATGGAGGTTCTTAACTACACAGCACTGCCTTCTGGGGATGCATTTCTACCTTGAGAGGTATCATTTGGGATCCTCAAGACACCATTTACAGATCCATAAAATATCTTGTAATGATCCCTTGCTTCTAATTTCTCTCTTTCTTCTTCTTTTCTTTTTAGAATACTCCTTCAGCAAGTAGGTAGGAAACCACTTACACTCTAAGGAGACCAATTAGAGATGAGAAGGTGAAACCTAGATGCAAAAGCTCCTTGGGGGCACTGATCGGTCTTTAGTCCACCTTTCCAAGGGACTAGAAAGCCATTTGCTTTTCGACCCCTCGTCTCAAATGAGAGGAACAGAAGCTTAACTCTCTCCAATAGCCCAGCTGTGGCTACCAGCCAAGGAAGACAGGTCAGCAAAGGGAAAGCATGGAGGGTCCCTCTGTGACTCGGCAGGACCAGGACTCAGCAGTCACTGGCAGCCTAGTGAAGGGGACTAAGGGCTGACAGTAGATTAGTGTTTTAACGTGACTGCTGTCTGCAGCGGGGGGCCATGTTCAATGGCAGTCAGAATTTGTGTTCTGCACATTGCTGTATCTATAAATATGATAAGCAAGTGGTGACAGAATTATAGTATAAGGTGATATAGTATAAGCAGATCATAAAGGATTTGGTATTAGGACTTAAGTAGAAAATCTTACTCCTGGCTTGTTACTCAACAATAATCAGATAATAAGCTTGTGGAGTGTATTTTTCCCTATCGCTAGGAAGGTTGACCTGGGAACTGTCTAAAGTCTACACGGATATTTCCAAAGCCTTTAAATGCCAACTGTAGCATAGTGAGGGAGTGACAGGAGCCAAAATGCCTCAAAAGCCATTTAAGTGTTATGTCGCAGGGTTTTCAGTCCTACTCATTATGTAAAAGTACATAAATATAGATATTTTTCTCAACACTACCCTATCGTATCACAATGGTCCAAATGCCAGCGCTTACAGATAATGTCATCACAGTGCCTAGAAACTCAAACTGTAACATACCGTAGCATCTTCTTGGTGTTTCTTCACGTTTCTTTCCACACAGCAAGGCTCCCTCTGCCTCGTGTTTCTAAGAGAGTTCACCCCACTGAGGAGCCTGTCTTCCCTGTTGGACTCAGTCACTTGGGGAACAGTCACAGAAGCACATATCAACCAAGGAAGAGACTTCCTGGATATCTGTCTCCCACTTGCCCAGGTAGAATAAACACTAAAGAGGGAGAAATCGGAGAGCTGCCAACTGGTCAACTTGGAAGGGTAGTTCTGCCCTGGATTGGTATCTTTCTTTTTTCTTCCTTTTTTTTTTTAAAAAAAAAAAAATCTATTTCTTAAATAATAATAAATGCACATGATGTGTTAAATATGTACATATATATTTCAAAAAATGGGCACAAGATTGTCTTACAAGTCCTTCTGGCTAATTTTTAGTTTGTATTCATAAGTGGTTTTTAAAAGCCTTTTTTAAAGTGTAATTTGCATGTCCTACTTTGATTGTATGTAAACATATTTTAGAACAAAAAAAATGTATTTGTATTTTATTGAATATAGAGGCAAGAGAAATTGTACATTGTTTGAAATGTTCTTTTTGTAACAGTTTTTATTCATAAAGCATTTTTGTACATTTCAATGAACATGGACTTGCTGTCATTTGAGGCGTAGCGACATCTGGCATGCTTTACTGGCATGCTCTACCATGGTCTTAGATGTTGGGTTTTAAACATTTTTTTTCTAAAAGAAAGCTCGCTCGGTGTCTTCGCTACCAGATCAGGTTAGCACAGTACAGAGCACTTAACTATTAAAAAAAAAGTTGGTCCTATTCATATGTTATTCATTGTGTGAAATTAAAGACATTCAATTCTGTCTAACATGAGTTGTGAATTCTTTTGTCTTATTTTCCATCTGGTTCACATCAATAAGCAGTTTAATAGCATTTGAGGGTCTCTTCTCACACCAAGTGGATACACAATCATTGACAAAATTTTAACCCAACTTCTGTCTCTGGGAAATACACTGTAGACAATATTTGAGTCTGATTTGCAGGGCTTGTGTTCAGAAAATACTTTCCTACCTGGCTATGCTGCACAGGTCCATTCATATCACTATAAATTTCTTGTTACAGCCAGTCTCAGTATGTTGGAGACCTAGTGTAGCCTGAAGACTTAGAAGAACATATGGGTGAGAATGAAGCTCTCACCCCAAATTTTCCATGGTTTCATATTCCTGAGGAAAGAAGGACTTCCACGAGTTCTGCAATGATAGCAAAGAAGGGCTTTGTAATAAATGTCAGTTACTGGTCACCTACTGCTGTCTATGTTGAGTGCCTTTGTGCTGAAAGAATGCACATGGCTTACATTTGACCAATAAACTAGCACTCCTAAGCAATATGACAAAGGGTATAGAGATGATAAAGTCTCAAACAAAAAATGCAAACACAGATGTTTTCTCTTCCCACCTTTCCTGTTCTCAATTTTTATTTTGTATTTGGAAACCTGTTTTAGATTGCAGGCTGTAAATTGTGTGGTTTATAAACATACAGGCATAATGGGGTTCTCTCTGCCATCTTTCTCTCATCTTCTAAGACTGCATGTCCCAAAGCCAACAAGACAGACAAGAAAGGCTACGAGCAGGTCCCCATACCCTCCCAGTCTGTGTCACTCACTATGACCTTGATCAAGGCATGTGGTATTAGAGCACCCACAGAAGTCTTAGTGGTCCAGTGGGATGAGTGGAAATGCCCAGAAGCTGGCCCTCAGAGTGATGGAGCACTTAACCTGGAGGACTGAGGACTGGGAAGACTCCCACCAGTTTGCACTTCCTCTTCTCTGCAGACTGACTTGTATTAAACCAAGAAATATTAGAACTATAACATTTCTAATTCCAGCTCATGGGTTGATATTTCCAAAATCAGTAATGATGTCTGAGAGTCTCCCTCATGCCTTCTTAACAGCTCCTCAAACAGGAGTAAAGGTCCCCTTTGCCTCAACTACAGGGTTATCGTTCAGGCCGCCAATGTGCTCACAGTGGTTCTCAGGAGAGTGGTGCCTGTCTGTACCTGTGGTTGGTGTAAATCTCAGTCTACAGATAGATAAGTGGAATTAATACACATTTACAACTTGTCTGTAAGTCATAGATTTTTAAAAAATTTTTAAGTATATCACCACCCTATTCCACCCACCAAGCAGAATCTGAGTTCCAAAGCGAAGGAGGAGAAGCTGGGTTCCTTGAAGGCCTCCCTCCCCTATTTCCCTGGTCTCTGGGCATTTTTAACTGAAAGGCCAGAAAGAGAATACTTTTGGGGGCTTTGTTGGTAGTAATGTTTCTGATTTTTTGTTTGTTTGTGTGTTTGTTTGTCTGTTTTGAGGCTGAGTCTCATTGTGCAGCCTGAGCTGGCTTCCAACTCTCAGCAGCCCTCCTGCCTCAGCCATGGAAGTGCTGGGATTACAAGTGGGTGCCATCACATCCAAATGAGGAGCATAGTTTTTATTTTTTTTCTCCTCTGCCCTTGAAGTCAGATACATAACCTGAGAGGATGAGTATGAGCCACCCTATCTGCCTAGATTAGGGTGCTAAGAGACAGAGCTGTAGGAATCAGTTACCACTTTAAAAACCTACCTAGCATGAGACAGAGAGTGGGACAGTATGATTTGCAGGGTTGAAGGATGGCCCCTGACCCAGCAGGCTTCTTTTTAGTTCAGATGATATAGTCATCGGATGGGATGGGTTCGGAACTGAAGGGATCCCACACAGTACTGTGCATTTTAATCGTTAGTGCCAACATTGATTTTTGTGGGAAATGTCAATATCCAGATTTTTAGTTCTTTTTTGTCAGATTTGTAGTCCGTATAAAACTGTGGCAATATACTTTCTTGTCATGAAAGCTTTTAATTTCTAAGATGAAATTAGAGAAAAAACTAGTTCCAAAGTGTTATTCACATTCACATATGGTAAAGCTGGGATCCACCAAATGAGAAATGTTAAAATCTTCAAACAGAAACCACACACATTCTCTTATTAAGCTTGATATTTTAAAATGTAATTAGCTTCTTTTCAGTAGACATTGCACGAGAGTACGAGTTCTGGGACATGGAATATAATCTTGCCTGGTCACTAAAGAATTCTGTCCCAGGAAGTAAAATGGACCAAAGCTATATCACCCACCTGCTTTATAATATGAGAACTAGAACATCCTTAAGTCTGAGTGTCTTGTTGTCTTTGTACCTTCTCAACAGGCCCTACCTTTAATTCCCAAATCCATGCTCACTATTTCACGAAGCCTGTGACATTCTGAGTTGTTACCTCAGCAACAGATCCTGTTCCAATACAGCTGATAGATAGGAAGATGTTATGGGAAAGTATGATCAAGTCATATGTTCAAGCCCACACTCCCTCCCTCTTCCCCTGTCTCCCTTTCTTCCCTTGATAACACATTACCAGGTACCAAATCCATAAGGATGAATAAGAATAACAGCCTCATTTAGGCTTCTTGTTTGGATTTTGATTTGGTTGAAATCCCCCTGTCTCAGCCTCCATAGTGTTAAGATTACAGGTAAATGCCACCACACCTGGATCACTGAAATCTATTCAAGATACCCTACCTAGATAATGATTACTCTCATTCCATTATCTTCCTCTCCAAATTCTAATTATCTTTATGGCTTTATTCAAACTTCAGCTCCTCTCAGAAGTCTTTTGCCCACAACCCACAATCATCTCTTCCTGTACCGCTCACTCACTAACTGGCCTCATTAATTCCCTATACAATGGTGTATAATTATCACTCAGTGGCTGCCATGTAAAGTTATAGGCTGCTCCCGATACAAGAGAACCTGGCTGAAAAGAAAATGGAGATAAAACCCAGCCTGGATTCCCCTCACCAAGCTGTATGCCTTAGTGAGATATCTGCTTCAAATGGACATCTCTTTTGTCATTCTCACTTCAGTAACAGAAACAAAAAAGAGAGAAAGGAAGAAGAGGAGGAGGAGGAAGAGGGGGAGAGAGACAGAGATATGAAATGACATAGCACAGAGACAGATCTAATGTAGGTCCTTGAGAACTGTGGTCAGTCAACTTCTAGACCAAGTTCTTCTACCTCCTCTGTCCTCTCAGACCTGGCAGGCTGTCTGCTCCTGCAAAGGCCAGTTTGAATCCACCAACACACACACACACACACACACACACACACACACACACACACACACACACACTTTACTCTTCAATACTCTGAATTCTAGAACACCCTTGAATCTATTCTCAAATTAAACAACTGATATAGCACTTTGCCAGGAAAGATGGACATTAAAACCAGAGCATTAGAACCAGAGCAGACAATGGTGAGGTGCTGTAGCATATCCCTGTTAATAAAATTCACTCAGCTATTTGAAATGTGATGTCTCAGAAGATCTTCGGTTTTCCAAAGAGTTTGGAACTTTTGCTATGAAATAATTATAGAGTCCCAGGAGGTTACAAAGGAATATTCAAGGATCTTCTTCTATACAGGCCTGTCTCAAGTCTCCTCTCCCATGTGTCAATGTCCCATGTAATCACAGCACAATATCTAAAGCAGAAACCTAACAGGCTAAAATCCACAGAGCTTAGACACAAGACCCTCTATTTGTGAGTGTGACTGACATAAGTATGTTGTGTGTGTGTGTGTGTGTGTGTGTGTGTGTGTGTGTGTGTGTGTGAGTGAGTGAGTGAGTGAGTGAGTGATTTTATATAAAGAATTGTGGGATTCTGTCCCATGTTTGGCTTTATGTAACTACTGCCACAGTCAACATATTCAGTTGTAACATCCCCACAAATATGTCACTCAGCTAACCACCCACCTCTCCCCACTGTCCACACCCCTAGCAACCATTTAGGTATGCTCCATCTCCAAAATTTTGCTACTTCAGGAACACTACACAAATGGAATCATGTAATACATACTCCTTTATTTTAAAAGTCTATTTTTAGAACCACTTTAGATTTACAGAAAGCTATGAAAATTGTCAAGTTTCTATGAATACTGACCCCAGTTTCCTTTACTATTAGCATCTTACAATAGTGTGAGAACACAGAGGTACAATACAATATGTAGAAGTTAATTGTTACCTTTCTTATAATTAATAAAACGATATCATTACATTTTCATTAAGGTCCATGCTTCATTTTGATATCCTTAGTTTTTAGCTAACCTCCCTTTTCTTTTCCAGGGGCCTGCTCAAGATGGGGTAGTAGAGTTAATGTTCACATTCTCTAGCTTCTATGGGCTATGACAGTTTTTCACACTTGGCTTCTTCTTGGTATCCTTCATAGTTTTGAAGAGACCTAGCCAGATATTTTATGGAACAGCCCTTATCTGAGAGGTGTCCATTTTGGTGTTGTTATTATTTTGTTTCCTTGTTCCTACAAGTAGATAGATCCTAAGTTTTAGAGAGGAAAACAGTAGAGGTCAAGTGATGAGGGTTGGTCCTATGAAGGTGTGTACTGTCAGCATGATGCCTCATGACGCTGACCTTGCTTGCCTTCCTAAGTTAGCATCTGTCTAGTTTCTCAACAATAAATTTCTTCTTTGTTTCTCTTTTCCCATAGTGTGCTCTTTGCAAGGAAGTCTGTACTCAGAGCCCACATTTAAGAAGTGTGAAATTATGCTCCACCTCTTCAAGTATCTACATAAATTATTTGGAATTCATATGCATAAGAGATTTTTTTCTATTTTGACTCATTTGATTTTGAAATCATTTCATACTTACAAAAAAATTACAAAACCAGTACAGATTTTTATGTAACATCTTCCCCCAGCTTCCTGTACTGTTAAAATTGTACATAACCATAACACACTAAGAAAGTAACTTTTAGCATAATACTATTCTTGTAACTTCAGAATGAATTTCTCTGTTTTTTCTAATAATGCCATTTAACAAATTTTAACTAATGGGTCTCAGCTGACCTATTCCATACAAGAGTCCTTAACAACAAGCAGGGGACAAAGGCCAAGCCCCCAGAAGACAGCCACTATATAGCAAAATACAGACAGCATTCATGTTCTGTCTGAACCATTTCAAGAGTGGAGTGCAGTAGTGCTGTAGATACTCACAGTGTTGTGCAACAAATCCCCCCTTTTTCATTTTGCAAAACTAAGCCATCCCTTAGGAACCTAGCAACCATAATTACACTTTCTGTCTCTGTGAGTTTGACCACTCCAAGCATTTAATACAGTAGAGCCACACAGTTTTTGCCTATTAAATGTTTTTCTTTCATCTTTGATCTATTGCTGAGTAGTATCCTTACATGGATATGCCAGGATTTGATCAATCCCTCTCCAATGAAGAAAATGTGGGTACTGTCCAGTTTTAAGCTATTACAAACAAAGTTTCTATAAACAATTATATACATATTTTGGTGTCAAAATAAATTTTCATTTCTGAGAAAATTGCCCCAAACTGTTACTGGTGGGTTATAAATTATTTTAAGTCTTGAGGGGAGTTATCAAACTGTTTCCCAGTGTAGTCAAACCATTTTATGTTCCCACCAACAATGTATGAGTGTGCCAGTCTCTCTGAACCCTCACCACTATTTGTTATTATCACCACTTTTCCTTTTAGTCATTCTGATAGATAACTAGTCTTAGTCTATTCAGACTACAACAGGTAGACAGGTGATAGACCGTGTACCAGTTATTGCCACCTTGATAAAACCAAGAGTTGCCTAGAAAAGGGAAGCTCAACTGAAGAACTGTCTATATCAGATGGGCTTGTGGGTAATTGTGAGGCATTTTTCTTAATTTCTAATTGATGTAGCAGTGCCTGGGACTGGGCTGTATAAGAAAGCTAGCTGATCATGTCCCTGGAAGTGAGCCAGCAAGCAGCATTCCTTCATGGCCTCATATACTCAACATTACTCAACCTTACTCTTGACATGGTTCCAATAGAATATTAATGCTATGTATATTGTTCCTGCCCTAATTATTATGAATTATTAATTAATTAATTAATTAGTAATTTATCAATGACAGGCTATAATGTGAACATCTAAGCCAAATAAGCCTTTTCTTCAACCAATTGTGTTTGGTTGGTCATGGTGTTTATTACAACAGAAAGCAACTAAACAGATAGATTAGACAGATTAGATAGATAGATGATAGATAGATAATAGTCATAGATACATATACATATACTTTGAAATAAATTTTTAAGCAAATATCAATATATTTTATATATGAATATGTTTTCATATTGATAATACTAATTCAAAATTGTTCCTATTCCTTAATTTTAGTTGGAAATTTGTAAAAGCTGCATTTCTATCTCCTAAAGAATTTTCAGAGAAATTCAATTATCTTTCCGGTTTTTCTACCCCAAATTATATACATAAGAGTTCACAGATACAAACAGAATCGTATCAACATAGTCATTGAAAATGGTATTTTCTTTCTTCCTTCTGTCATGCTTATAACTATTCTGTATTTCTACATTTGGAGCATAAAACACATGACACTGGCCCTTTTAACATCAGTCTATAGGTGTTAAATGTAACCCAACACAACCAGTGGATAGGAAGATCCATTCTGTGGAAAGTCTACTTTAGACCAACCCCTTGGCCATTTTGAGTTTTTTGATGTACTTAAGCCAACAGACTAAGAAGTAATAACAAACAGTATAAGAAAGGGTGATAAATCCAGACTACCAGAGGGAAAATGGATTGCTTTTCCACCATGAAGGTAGAGAATATTATGTCAGGAGTGCAGGAGATCCTTTAGGGAGTCTCTTGGCATTACCATGTCCTGTGATTAAAGTAAATGGGAAACCACAACAACCATGTCCAGGCAGGGCAGCAAAGAGCCCAGACCCTTCCATGATGAAGGCATGGGTCACTCCTCCAGGAAAAGAACCAAGACTTGCTGAGGTACTTGAAAAGGGTGGAGAAGATACATGATGAGTAGTAGAGGAAGGTAGTTAATTATATTTACCAGCTAAGGCCATGTGATCAGCTGCAGAAATAAGAATTGCAAGTGAGGTTAGTGTCTCTGTCCTATTTCGTTAAGAACATGTACATTATATATATTGAGCTGGTATTTGCATTTTCTTTCCTCTATTTTTATGATGTAACATCGGTTGAAATAACACTGGTAGTTAAGTGTTGTAAATCTTTTTTTACCATATTTAAAAGATGAAGCATTCCTCAATGCTTAGGGGCTTAGTCACAGATTCTAAAACATATAACACATTTGAGGTTCTAGGTGGCGTAGTTATATCTCCTTAGGCAGAATTATGACTTGGTTATTGCTTTCATTTGGAAATTATGCATGACACAAGGAGGTATGATTGTGTGTCAAGTTGACAAGGGATAGAATTGTGATGACAAATCTTGGTTGGCAACTTGACTGCATCTGGAATCAACTGAAACACATGTTGCTGGGTATTGCTGTGAGGGATTTTTCTTAATCTGATTATTTGAAGAAGGAAGATCTGCCCTAAATCTGGGCCACACCTTCTGAAGGCAGCCCTCATAAAAGGAACTGGAAAAAAAAAGAAAACTTAGCTTTTTGCCAGCTTGCCCTTATTCTCAATGGCAAATTTGTCTATCCTGTTCCTGTACTGGTATTAAGTCCAGTTTCTTCAGGATTCCAATGTGGACTGAAAATCAGCAGCTCTCCAGGAATCCTACAGAACCCTGGCACCAGGCTGAGACCTCAGAGACATTAAGCCTTGTGGACTGGACAACTACTGAATTCTCAGGCTTCAAACCATGACAGCCATAGTTGAACTACCAAAACATATCCTGTAAGCCAGTCTAATAAATTCTCTTTCTATATATTCTTCCCATCAGTTCTGTTCTGTTAGAGAACCCTGGCTAGCACACAAGAGCTCAGTGATATAAATAGAACAGTATAAACATGATTATTGAAAACACAGCATTTGTAGTCTTCCTACTTCCGTGTTTATAACTACTCTGTACTTTCACTTGGGGACATGGAGCACATATGAACTTGTTCCCTTTAACACACATATAACATCCAGTGTGAAAGTAACAGGCTAGCTAGTGCTCGTCTCCTCTTTCTGTATCTTGTCCAACTAGATGTCCTAAGAAAGGACTCATGGCAATAAAGCTTCTCGAGTTCCTTCATGTTAATGGGAGTTTGCACCCATCATACTTGAAGTCACTGGATGCATATGAAGTCCTTGGCTCACAAGTGCGTTCCCTGAATATTTTAAGACAGTTCCTCCGTTCTCATCTGGCAGGAAATATGTTTTAGAAAATTTAATTATAATTTAATTTTCTTTTGCTTGTGTCATTTTCTTTTTTAGATACACAGATATTTTTTTCTTTCTCTCTTAAAATATATTACTTTTATTAGCATGTATTTAGTTTGTTAAATGTTTTCCTTAATGTGTAACTTAAATAATTTTAAAGAAACATTTTCCCCCTATCAAATATTTTTACTTTTTTCCTGTTTTCTTTCATTGATTTTCTTTTTTGAGAAATCCTACCATCTTCAGAGAACTTCCTCTTACAGCCTCAATTTCAGTTACACATTTGGGAGTTGTCTTTATCATTTCATTTCTTTTAAATTATAGAACAAGCTGCCACCCCTTTACTCTGTTTCCTTTAGCTATTTAATTGTGTTTGTTCATTCTTATATTCTCTGTTATTAATAGTGTTTGATTGATTTGTTTGGATAGTATTGTTTCTGTTCTTTCTCTCTTCTCCCTCCCTCCCTCCCTCCCTCCCTCCCTCCCTCCCTCCCTCCCTCCCTTCCTTCCTCCAGCCCTCCTTTCTTCTTCTTTCCTGCCTTCTTCTTTCTTTCTCTCTCTCTTCCTTCATTCCATTCTTCCTTCCTTCCTTCCTGCCTGCCTTCCTTCCTTCCTCCCTTCTTTCCTTCCTTCCTTTCTTATTTATTTATTGTTTTGAGACACAGTCCTGCTCCATGGCCCAGCTTGGTCTTAAATTCACTGTGTTGTCTGGTGTTGATGCTGAACTGACAGTCCCTCTTTGTCAGGCTTCCGGGGTCTGGAATTACAGGCATTTGCTGCTGCCATTCATAACTTTCCTTTGGTTTCATCTTCTTTTTTGACACAGGATTTTTATTCATTTTTAATTTTTCTGAGTTATTTCAGTTCACCTGTTTCACTGCTTCCAATTTGTATTATTATCTCACATTTTTAGTATTTTCTTAATATCTTGACTCATTTTGAAGTAATAAGTTAGAATTTGGGGTACTATTTAAACTTTTTACATTATTTGCTTTTTTGATTATTTATTTTATGTGTATGTGTGAGTGTGCACAATCTCACAGGCCTGGTTTGTTTTATATGTTTATTTTTTACAATTCTTTCTTTTTTCCTTTTCTTTTAACAGCTGTTATAAGATTTAGAAGTTTATCTTCACTGTAATTTTTTAAATTAGTTCTTAACTTTTAGAAGCATTTAAGAATAAGGATGGCTTTTCAAAGTTTAGGACAGTCCATCTTCTACTGTTCCTCTGTAATGTCAAAAATTTTGCTAAGACTGCCTGCCTGTTTCCTTGCCCAGCTCTATTTGATATTTTCTTCCACTCTCTCTCTATTATCCTTAATACCATTTAAGTGACACTGAATTTAACTGTAGATAATATTCTGTAGTCAGAAGTTTTCCTGTGTTCCAGCTGGCCAGCAGTCTGGACAAATCTCTCCTACTCGTATCCCCCAAGTAAGCACACAGAGGCTTATATTAATTATAACTGCTTGGCCATTAGCTCAGGCTCATTACTGACTAACTCTTATGCTTAATTTAACCCATAATTCTTATCTGTGTTTAGCCATGTGGATTGGTACCTTTTCTCAGTTCTGCCTTGTTGTCTTGCTTCCTCTGTGCCCATCTGGCAACTCCTGACTCAGCCTTCCTCTTCCTAGAATTCTCCTTGTCTGCTTATCCCTCCTATACTTCTTGCCTGGCTACTGGCCAATCAGCATTTTATTTATCAACCAATCAGAGCAACACACATTCACAGCATACAGAATGACATTCCACAGCAATAGTCTCAAGATTTTGTGATACATGGCATATGAATTTTATGGAGCCTATAACCCATCCCTGCTCACAAGCCAAGGTTGTTTCCAACTTTAACCTGTAATATGACATACAAAAGTGAATGAAGGTTGGGCCAGGCCACTAGTGTTTGCATTGTTTAAAGAGAGGAAAAGAATGTATCTCAGCATAGATTGCTCAGGAAACAGGAAGACATCTTCAGGTGGACTTAGCTGACCTAACCCTCTCTCATGCTGCCCTCAGTTCTCAGAATGGTTGTAGAAGAGACTGAGAATACCACATCCTAGAAAATGGATGAAGCATCCAAACCCACCCAAGCTGTATCCTAAGCCCTTCTTAGAGTGGGATATTATGAAGCACTCAGGACCAGTAATCCAAGCCATGTGCACAGTGAACCTCCAGTACAGAGAGCTGGCAGGGTCTCTTGGCTGAGGTACAGTGTACGGCCCATGTAGATAAGACACAGTCTCCTGTGGGAAGTTCTCCCAAACTTTGAAAAACTGGCTTACCCAGGATTCTAGGCTTCTGTTTGTTCTTGCTGCCTACCTGTAAGTAAATTTACTTTTGAGTCTTCTGTCTCATCAAATTTGAAAACCTTTGCCAAGAAGCACTATCCCCCGGCAGATGTCATAAATGAAAGGAAAAATGACATAAGTGAGTACATTATAATTATTATGCACGTGGGATAATTATGGTATAGAGAGGCAGTCAGACTGGTTGATGGGGCAAAGTATCACAGAATATCAATGGGGAATAGATGATAAAAAATAGGAGGGAATGATCATGTTAAAGAAAAAATGGGAACAAAATTACTAGCATTTTTGTTTGTTTGTTTGTTTTTCGAGACAGGGTTTCTCTGTGTAGCTTTGCTCCTTTCCTAGATCTCACTCTGTAGACCAGGCTGGCCTCAAACTCGCAAAGATCAGCCTGCCTCTGCCTCCTGGCTGCTGGGATTAAAGGCGTGTGCCACCACTGCCCAGCGAGCCAAGTCTTATAGCTGGACTATGGGTTACCTTTCCTACTTAGAAAATAGGGTGTTTTCCCATACACTGTTTCACATATGTTAATTCAAGGCAGCAGTACATTCCTATAGGCCTGCTCAAAAACCATGGCTTTGTGAGGCTGTGCATAGAGCCAGTGCTGTTCCCCAAGGAAAATGTATGCAATGTTGGGTAACACGGGTGATATTTTTAAAAATCCGCAAAACAGAAGGACTGTAAAAGACCCACAGCGAGGCATAACATTAAAAGTTGACCTCCTTCTTTTATGTTTAAGGGAAGTTACTTTTTAGAATAACACGTGTGAAGCAAAGGACAGATGATCGTGAGCTGAGAAATACTAAGGTAAGCTGTTTTTCTCCCTGAGGTGTTGGTTACTCTTGTGTCATGCTGATAAACACACCGACCGGAACATCTGAGGGGAGGAAGGATTTCTTCTAGCTCATGGTTCTGGGGGTGTCAACCCATCGAGCTGTGAGAAGAAGTGGCAGAGCTCCTGGAGGAGGGGGCACCTCCCTTCAAAGGAAACTAGGGAGCAAACAGCAGCTCAATCCAGGGGATGGGCCACAGGCCTTCAGAGCCCCACCCTCATGCCTCATTTCCACCAGGCAGGCCCCCGCCTCCTAACGCACAAGGTAGAAGAACACCTGCTCACAGCACACACCTACGGCTTGAGTTTCAGATTCCGATTATGACCGTCTTGTTCCTTCTTTCTTCACAAGTACAGCTCTACTTTCCTAGATCAGGGTCCATTAACTATGGCTCATGAGGCAAATTGTGTCTGCTTTTTACGTTTGTGTGGCCATCCCCATTTCATTTCTCAAATGGTTGGTAGAGAAATCACAGCAAGAACATTTCCTGTCATGCGAATGTCATATGAAGCTCAAATTGAGCGTCTATCAGTAAAAATGCATTTGAACACATCCCACTCATTCATTTGCGTGTCATCTGGGGCTATATTTGGGATACCACGAAGTTGAATAATTCTAAGGGAAATCAGACAGCCTGAAAAGCCTCCAAGATTTATTCTCTGGGCTTTTACAGACCCCATAGTACCCTTGTTAAGTCCTTAGGAAGTCAAAACATGGATTGTATTACCATAATCTAGTTCGTGGTGAAGCCTTGCCTGCCAACATTCTACTGGACTCCTGAGAAGAAGCAGTAACACTCATCTTCGCTGTTTCTTTGTTTTAAATCAACATTGGACCCAGACACCTTTAGCTCATCCTTCGGTGTCCTCAGCCCTTTAGAATGCTAGTTCCTGGCCTAAGCTGTGTTTATTCTGACTACTCTCACTAACCCCTCCATGGTTCCGTGTACGCAAGTTTCCAGTGCAGTTAAACCCTCCTGCAGCTCCTGCCCACCCTTGCGCTCTGCCAGGCAAAAGCAGTCAGTCCTCTGTTCTGGAGTACATATGCAAGCACTAGGCCAGGGCACCCTACTCGGCTTCTGACAAGCCAGCTGCCATCTTCCCCAAACACTGCTGAATGTCTGCTGACGCCCATAATGAGCATCTCCGTGGAAGAGCTTCCACTGGACATTTTTTTTAACCTCTCTTACCAGTGCCACAGCCACCCTTTAGGCAATTCCCAATATGTACTTGTTGATTGTCTCGGATGGATGGATTGGGCATTTAGGATGTTGGGTAGCAGCCTGGCAAGGAGGAGGAACCATCGGCTCAGGCTCTCCAAGGCTGGGTCTAGGGTGGGGTCTATTGATTATATGTTCTTTTTTCTTCTCACTCCCTGGTTCATTGGATGGGAACTGTACTAAACGGGAGAAGAGAGTGTGAGTGAGGCGAAGCAACTCGCCTCCATCTGCCTTCAATTCTGGAGCTGAGAAACAATTTCCCGACTGCCTTGTACACAAGAACCTGATGTGGTCACAGAACATTCTGTCTTCCTCTTTCTATACAAGCAAGTGCACCAATTTCTCCAGGCTCATAAACTCCATGGGCTTTTTCCAAGGGCTCTACTTAGGCCCCTGGCCCCCACCCAGGAAAGGGAGGCTTTGAAATCCCCTTCAGATGGGAACATTGTGTTTCTAAACATCCAGTCCCACCGTGGGCTGACTGTCCCTCCTGCAGGTAGCTCGGCCAGCCCAGGAGGTTCCATGGGCTTTGGCCTTCCATTAGTGCTTAATTTCTGGAATGTTCAGGAAACCATAAGCTTTGCAATGCTCTTCAGTGGTGTCTTTCAGGGAATCAAAGTGTGTTTAACGAATATTTCTGGTGGAGACCTAGGGGGTGACACAGAATGGCTGTTGGCAGAGGGGAACTGGGGGCAAAGAAGCATTTAGAGAAAGGACTAAGTCAGACCTGAGGAATTTGTAGCAGTCCTCTGGTTCCCTTCCTGGACCTTTTGTGCTGTCTCCCACAGCAGGACAAAATATCTAGTGCCCAGCTTGAATGTAGAGGATGGGGATAAGCGAAGACACGTCCAAGTTCACATGTAAGTAAGCCAGCCACTGGGCACTGCTTCACACTCCCCAGGCTGGCTGGAGCTGGATGGCACGGTTTCTTCTTGTCCTTCTACTCAATATTTGATGTTGTACAAAGGTACCGAGGGCTAGAGTGGAGACCAAGCACTGGACATGGGAAATGGACAAGTATTATGTCCAGCTACCTCTTCTAAATCCAGACCAGGATATCAAATGCCCAGTGTACCTTGAGAACAAAATGAGATAGCATCTGTGAAACCACTTTAAGCACTATCCAAGTAGAAAGTGTTTTTAATAGACCCACTATTTGGATTCAGGCAGATACCAATACACTCAACTACACCATCCCCATGGCCACTGGTCTTTATAATATCACCAGCAGAGAATTACTAATAAAGAAGTAGAGAGCCAGGCAACGGTGGCACACACCTTTAATCCCAGTACTCAGGAGGCAGAGGCAGGTAGATCTCTGTGAGTTCGAGGTCAGCCTGGTCTACAGAGAGAGCTCTAGGACATTCAGAACTGTCACATAGAGAAAGAAGTAGACAAGGAGACAAGGATCTGGGAGCCCCAATATTCTTCAGGGGAATGATTTAAAAAGCCAGTTGGAGTCAGCTATACAGAAAGATCAACGAGAAATCACAGTTTCCAGGATGTGAGGATTTGTCATAGAGAAAGGGGGACATCTTATTTTTCGTGTCCTCCTAGTCACTAACAAAATCACAGAGCAGAATTACAAGAAAAAGTATTTTGCCATAGGATAAGGAGAATTTGCTCTTAAAGACATCATGAAAACACTCTCTTTGGAAATGTACAAGTAGGGACGGAAGAGCATCTCCTCCAACACCAGTCCAGTCATTCAGCCACTGATTTATTGATGCGACAGTGTCTGTGGCTGGTCACTGGGTGTCAAGCAGAGCTTTAGGCATGGAGCATACTATAGTGAACAAGCATGATGCTGGCTCAAAGCAGAGCTTTTCTGGGGAAGGTGGATACTGGGTCATGGCAGCTCCTTTCTATCATTTCCTTGAGAACACCAGCTTCTGCAGACATATGATCAGTTGCAGAGAAGGACACACTCACCCATATCTGGTTTTGTGAATGTGCGGGGCAGGTCATAATTAGGTTTTCCCTACAGCTGGCAGAGAATTGTCCTGGCAACAAAAATAGGCAGTATTCAGAACCTCCACCAGTGTGATGGTTTGCATGGGAATGAATAAATGGCCATAGGCTCACATATTTGAATGCTTGGTTCCCAATTGGTGGAACAGTTTGGGAAGGAGTAGGAGGTATGGCCTCATTGGAGGAGGTGTGTCGCTGCAGGTGGGCTTTGAGGTTTCAAAAGCCTGCAGCATTCCCAGTTACCTACCTGTGCCTTGTGCTTGTGGATCACATATAAGCACGCGGCTAGTGCACCTGTGCCCTGCTTGCCTGCTGCCTTGTTCCCTGCCATGGTGGTCATGGGTTCATCCTTTGAGACTGTAAGCCCCTGTTAAATGCTTTCTTCTATAAATTGCCTTGGTCATGGTGTGTTTTGATGGCAACAGAAATGTAACTAAGACACCACAATGAATCTCTTTTCCTTACTGTGAGGTTCTTCTTTTGCTAAGCATGGCTGGCCCTTTCTTAGAGATTATTAGGTAGTAGCTCTTTCAGAACTGGACTTTTACAATTCCCTTGTTATAAATCAAACATTAAATGTCTTACCTGACCTCCTGATGTTTTTCTTTGTGGTAGCTAGTTTTAAATAAAATCATTTATTTATTCTTTGACAACTTCATTCATGTATACACTGTATCTTGATCATACCCGATATAAATCTCATCTCTCAGGTCTCCGCAACACATCTCCTCCCTGCTTTATGACCTCTTATTCTTCTTTATAACCCACTGAGTCCAGCATTCCCTTGTGCACACATATATAGAATTATCCACGGGAGCATGAGCGGTAGGTTTACCAGTGTCTCCCTAAGAAAAACTTCCACTCCACTGTCCTTGCTGGAATTTTGACTGGCTTGGTCATGTGAAGCTCTTGTGCAGGTAACCATAGATACTATGAATTTGTGAAAGAAACATCCGTGTCATATCCAGAAGACAGCATTTTATAACACCCTCCCCACCCTCCAGTTCTTACTTTTTTCCTTCTTTTTCTTCTGAGACTTTCCTGAGTCCTAGGGGCTTGGCATAGATGTCCAGTTTGGAGGTGAACACTCAGCAGTCGCATATTCTCAGCAATTCAATCAGTAACGAGTCTCTGCATTGACTGCAGATAAATAAACAAGCAAATAACAAATAAATAAGCTTCTCTGACCAAGGCTGAGAGAAGCACTCATCTATGGGTAGGAACAGTAGCCCAGCTTCTGTATGCCATGACTGCTGGTACTATCTCTGGAGGCCATGGAACCTGTGGGAAGTGGAAACTAGCCACTAGGTTGACACTAAGGGCAGACCCTTGGTGTCTACCACATATTCTGTGTCCTTGTCTGCTTCGATGTGAACATCCTTCACGACATACTCTTGCCACTTGTGGTAGGCTGCTTACAATCTGTTCCCTTACCTAGTGACAGACTGAAACTAACTCAAAATCAATCCCCCCAACACACACACACACACACACACACACACACACACACACACACACACAAAGTTGTTCCTGACAGGCATTTTGGTCACAGCAATGAAAAAACCCCACATGCCCACCCTTAAAATGAATCCACAGAGGATGATGAGCCTATGACCTTTCAGGGACTCCGGGGAGGCCATTCTTCCCAAGCTTCCTCTAGCTATCTTGTCCTCTGCACTGTCCTTGCTCGGCCACACGTTGCATTTAGTCACCTACCCTTCTGTTCAGACTCTTTACCTCTCCTCAAAACACATGCCTGTTTGAGAAGTAACAGTAGTCTTCAACAAAGATCTAACATTCTGATTACTCCAAAGTGGCTCCCTGATTGCAGAAAGTAGGGCTATAATCATGTGTGTGCACATGTGTGTGCCAGTAAACACATGACTATGTATGCATGTGTGTGGAAGCCAGAGGTCAGTATCAGCAACTCTTTTTCAATTACTCTCCAACTTATTTGTTTAATTGTAAAATTATATTTCTTTATTGTATGCATGTCTCTGGGTATGAGTGCAGGTGTGTGGGTGTGTATGTCATGGAGCAAGTGTGGAGGTCAGAAGAAACCTTGGAGGAGTCAGGCCTCTCATTCCATCACGCTCCCCTAAGATCAATCTCAAGATGTGGGAGGCAGAGGCAGGTATATCTCTTTGAGTTTGAGGCTATCCTGGTCTGCATATTGCATTCCAGGCCAGCCAGGATTACACAGTGAGACCCTGTCTCAAATAAACCAAATCAAACCAAGACCAAAGTCAGGTCTTCAAAGCTTGGTGGCAGAAATACCAGCTGTACCATCACACTGGCCCTCCAGCTTTTGTTTTATTTTATTATTTTATTTTGAGACAGAGACACTCATTAAACCTGAAGCTCACCTGTTTACCTGACCACCTAGGCCTGGCGTTCTTCCTGCCTGTCCCCTATGTTTGGGATACAAGTACAGGCACAAGCCACGGAACCTAACATTTTATGTGGATGATGGGGGCAGAACTCTAGTCATCCTGTGTGTTCTAAACAAGTGTATTTCACCAGCTATAGTGGCTAGTTTGATATTAAATTGACACAACCTGGGTCTCTTTGGAAGAGGGACTGTAAATTGAGAAAATGCCCACACCAGACTGGTTTGGGGGCAATTTTCTTAGCTGAGAATTACTGTGGGAGAGCTCAGCTCAGCTGATTGTGGGCAGAGCCACGCGCTGGGCTGGTGGTCCAGAGTGCTATAAGAAATCAGCCTGAGTAAGCCAGGAAGAGTAAGCTAGTAAGCAATGCTCTTCCATGGCCTCTGCATCATTTCCTGCCTTCAGGTTCCTGCCTTGAGTTCCTGCCCTGACTTCCCTGGATGATGGACTACAAGTTGTAAGTTGAAATAAACTCTTTCCTCCCTAAGGTGCTTTTGGGCATGGTGTTTTATAACAGCAATAGAAACCCTAACTAAGACAACAACTGAGCCAATTTACAATCCAGCCACCCCTGCTGCTACCAAAACAGGAAGCTGGAGGAAAAGAGACACTTCTCAGTTTATCCTTTCAGCAATTACAGTGATTTTAGAACAATGTGACTTATTAACTACCCAGAAATTAGCTTTGAGAACATGAGGCCAAGCAGAACTTCTTTGGTAAAATTTGAGTCATGGGACAAACTAGTTTGAGAATTTCACTAAAAATAATAACTATGTATATAGACACCTCTTGTGTATTATATTAAAAATTCAGATCTGGAGGTAACAATCCCCACTCCACTATGACCCCAACCCATCACTTAAACATCACACCATCTAAGCATCCTCCCCGGTGGCTACCCTTCCCCCTGCTGCCTGAGCCCCCAAGAGAGGATTTCACCTCCCACCATGACCCCACCTCCCACCATGACCCCACCTCCCACCGTGACCCCACCTCCCACCGTGACTCCACCTCCTACCATGACCCCACCTCCCACCATGACCCCACCTCCCACCATGACCCCACCTCCCACCATGACCCCACCTCCCACCATGACCCCACCTCCCACCATGACCCCACCTCCCACCATGACCCCACCTCCCACCATGACCCCACCTCCCACCATGACTCCACCTCCCAACGTGACCCCACCTCCCACCATGACTCCACCTCCCACCATGACTCCACCTCCCAACGTGACCCCACCTCCCACCATGGCTCCACCTCCCACCATGGCTCCACCTCCCACCATGACCCCACCTCCCAACGTGACCCCACCTCCCACCATGGCTCCACCTCCCAACGTGACCCTACCTCCCACCATGACTCCACCTCCCACCATGGCTCCACCTCCCACCATGGCTCCACCTCCCACCATGACCCCACCTCCCACCATGGCTCCACCTCCCACCATGACCCCACCTCCCACCATGACCCCACCTCCCACCATGACCCCACCATGACCCCACCTCCCACCATGACCCCACCTCCCACCATGACTCCACCTCCCACGATGGCTCCACCTCCCACCATGACCCCACCTCCCACCATGACTCCACCTCCCACCATGACTCCACCTCCCACCATGACCCCACCTCCTACAATGACTCCACCTCCCACCATCACTCTACCTTCCACCATGACCCCACCTCCCACCATGACCCCACCTCCCACCATGACCCCACCTCCCACCATGACTCCACCTCCCACCATGACCCCACCTCCCACCATGACCCCACCTCCCACCATGACCCCACCTCCCACCATGACTCCACCTCCCACCATGACTCCACCTCCCACCATGACCCCACCTCCCACCATGACTCCACCTCCCACCATGACCCCACCTCCCATCATGACCCCACCTCCCACCATGACTCCACCTCCCACCATGACCCCACCTTCCATCATGACCCCACCTCCCACCATGACTCCACCTCCCACGATGGCTCCACCTCCCACCATGACTCCACCTCCCACCATGACTCCACCTCCCACCATGACTCCACCTCCCACCATGACCCCACCTCCCACCATGACTCCACCTCCCACCATGACTCCACCTCCCACCATGACTCTACCTCCCACCATGGCTCCACCTCCCACCATGGCTACACCTCCCACCATGGCTCCACCTCCCACCATGACTCCACCTCCAGAGGGAGTATTATTATGTGTCATGTGCTTCTCCTGTAAGTAGGGTCCAACACCCCTGCCATGACTCTTCCTTCCTACCTAATGATCACGAGTCCTACTACTCCGGGCAGCACTGCCCACTCTCACTAAAACTTTAGCCCCTGCCACCCAGGGACCAACTTTAAAACTCCCTAGGATCTGCAGCACGAGTCTTCATTCTCTACAAAAGGCTGGCTCTTCTACTTAGACACTGCACCTAGCCCTAGCTGAGCTGGGGTCATTTCAGATACCCCATTGCCAGATGTGCTGGCTAGTTTTTATGTCAACTTGACACAAGCTAGAGTCATTATGAAAGATGGAATCTCAACTGAGAAAATGCCTCCACTAGACTGATCTATAGGCAAGCCCTGTGGTGCCCTTTCTTGGTTGATGTTTCATGTGGCAAGGTCCAGGCCACTGTGAGCAGTGCCACCCCTGGACTGGTGGCCCTGGGTGCTAACAGGCTGGGTAAGCCATGAGAGCAAGCCAGTAAGTAAGCAGCACTCCTCCATGGCCTCTACACATGTTCCTGCCTCCCAGTTCCTGCTAACTCTGCACAGGATACTAAATGGGAAACTTTGGTCTGAAAAAGAGAATAAAAACACCCAAGATGGCATGAATAAATAATTCCAGAAAAGTTAATGAAAAAGAGCTAAGAAAAGGCCACAAAATGGCAGGGACTCTATTAGTGAATAGGAGTAGGACCCACAGGTGTTTTAAGGTTGAGGAGAAAAAGACTTAGGATTCAGTCTCTTCTCCCATTTCTTGGTAGTGCCACCCCAAGAAGCCATGTTACCTTACTTCTCAAGCACATATTTCCCACTTCTATAAGACTGTATAGCAGATTCACCTTATACCTTTGGAGTAAAAATAAGTGAGCAAATGCCCCTTCCCTTCAAAGGTTTTATATAAACATTTACTAGTTTGCTATTACTACAACACAAAATTGTTCTGTTTATACTTTTGTCCAAGTCAGTCTTTAAGAAAAATTTAAAAAGTCCTAAGATTGGAGTGGCTGAAGGATGCAAAGATCCTCTGCAAGTGGATAGCCAGCGAAGACATTTTTGCACACAAGGCAGGATTTTGGGGAAGTTTGCACATGGGTGAGATATAAGCCATTATTTTTATAGAATGGCAAGGCAAATATCCAACGTACCCGTATCGCTTTCATGTCCTCTACACTCCATCCTCCCCTTCCTCCCCTCTCTCCTCTCCCTTTCTTCCTTGGTTCCTTTCAGTGAGGACTGAGAGATTCCAAAAATCTAGCAATAGCATAACACTTCCCTCAACTGCATGAAGCTCCTAAATGAAACCCTGAACCATGAGGGCCACAGATGGGTGAGGCGGTGGCCTGAGATACTCAAGCTCTGTGCATTTTGCCATTTTACAAAAGACTTAAGTAGAATAGTAATTGAGGGAAGCAACTGGATCAAAAGAAATTATTTGCTAGGCGGTTTAGGAACCAGAAAATGCTTAAAATGCAAACCGCAAAATGAAGACAACCTCGAAGGTTAATGAAATCCTGCAACAATAGACACAGGAAATGAAGAATTGCAATAAAGCCTCCTCCCAAATCGATTAAGCAGTCATACCAGCATCCTTCCAAATGGAGAACGCTCTCCAGCCTCATTGATGCTGCCTCCGAACTGCTGAAATAAAGACAAGATGTTTAGATTAAATGCCCCAGTGGCTTCTCTCCTCACCAGACCAAGAATAAAGAAAGACCCCAGTCCCTCCCAGCACTGCTGAGGCCAGCACTGACTTGCGCAGCAAAGCCTGGTAGGTGTCTCGCAAGGATTTGTTGAAAGATTTGGTCTGTGGGTCTAGCTAGCTAGAAAGACATTCATTAAGATCTGAGGAGGGAAGAGTGGAGAGACTGTGGTGGGTCTAGAGCGGAGCCAAAACCACCAGTCCGGGAAAGGAACTTGAACAAAGGCACAAAGTCAAAACTAGTACGATTGACAGCACAGTTGGAAAGGTAGCGACGGAGAGGTTGAAAAAGAAAAACTTGCTAATGGGTTCAAGATTGAAGGGAGGGAACGGATGCCATAAAGACTCCAAGTTCAAGATTTAGGGATTCCGAGTGTGCTGAAGAGTAAAACAACAGGAAACATTAAACCCCGAGAACGGGACTGAGGCAGGTGGGCATGGGCATGGGGACGGAAAGAAGGAAGTTCCCACCAAATCTGTAGGGTTCACACGGTTCACATAACCATGGTCCTATTTCTAACAGAACCTGTTTTTGGGATACAGACAATGGTACCTACACTGGTAATGAGTGCCTGGAAGCTGGAAATGCAATTTCATGAAAGAAATCATTGAACTCCACTAATTCCATAAACTGAGAAAAGTGTTAGTTCAGGGCTGTTGGGCAATTGTTGGGAGGCCTCCTAGTTCAAGGCCTGATTCCACAGTCCATTTACCTGAGACCTTGGCTGTATCACCTAGACAACTTGTGGTTTTGTTTGCTCTCTAAGAAAGGGTAAAGTATCTTAGAATTTGCTCTTCAGTTATTGTGAGAGCCAATGAGATGCTGTGGTATACGATCTTTGAGAACCTACAAGTAGTACCCAGACCACATGACATAATTATGTGTCAATAATAAGGAATATACATTGCCAAACCATTAATCTAGGACATCAGTTAATATCTTCTAAAATTGTATGGTTTCTTTCCAAGGAAAAGCTGATATTATTTTGGTTTTTGGTCTATTTGTTTAATTTGATGTCCCAAAATCTTAGACTCTTCCAAGAGACTGGTGACTAGCCTGACCTGGGTCTGGCATGTTCATACTCCTCCACCTGGCACCAGATTCTGGATGCATTGATGTAGATGGTCCTGTTGGCATGCCCAGCATACATAGTCCTTTCTTTACCCATTTTGCAAGCTGTCAGGACAACAGGACATTATAAGAGTTGGCATCCAAGTATAACCTAGCCACCTTGGACTTTATTTTCTCCATGAGGTAAGCTTAGTTGACCGTGAAGGCAAATAGAGGGTAATTCTGTGGGAAATCACAGGAAATTGGACCACTTGGGTGCCATGTAGTAGAGATCTTATGTGTGTTGGGCCAATTGATTTTCAATGAAAACATCACCTCTGTCTGCTCCTGTTTTTGCTGACAGCACGCGGGAGAAATGCTGAGCCAGGAAAAATCAGTAGCAAAGTTCGGCCTGTGGTCTTCTCTGCACTCAAGGCACACAAGCATTTCCCGATGGAACAATCTAATAGGCAGAGCTCAATTATAGCCTGATTAGAGCTTAGCCCAGAGCCCAAAGGGGCCAGAGGACAAAAATGGACTCTGAGGCCCTGAACCCTACTTCCGTACCCTTTCTTTCTTCCGGCTTTTACATTTTGTTTGATCTCCTTTTGTACCATCAAATGAGACCAATATCACTGTTATATTACAATAACTATTTTACAAGAAGCTCACCCTTCAATTAAAGTGTGGGGGCTCACTCCTGGCTTCTATTGAGCACTGGAGGGACATAAATGCTGCTCTAAGGCCCAGCCACCTCCAGAGTCGGCCAAGCAAAGAAGCAGTGACATCAAGCCCTCCTGGCTCGCCTGGTTCGAGGGGATACAGTACAAAAAAAAAAAATCAGAAAGGCAACTCACATTCGTGGGGACGAGTTTTCCTTGCAGTTATTACGGGTAGGATTGGTGCTAATGGTGGCGTTGGCAGTCGGTTTCACAATGTTAGTAGCGGAAAGGATGCCTTCTCAACTCGATTCTTTGTCTCCTATTGACTTCACTGTCATAATTCCTACTTTATATGCCTCCTTTATTTTTTATCCCCACGGTACCAACAAAGCAAAACTAACATCTTCCTGCTGTCTTCCCTGTCTCCACCTGTTCTTAGAAAACAATCTGATCTCAGTCAACAAAACAGCAGTGACAGAGGAAGTAAGATAAAGACCCTAAATGTAGTGAGAATAAAAAGGGAAAAGAAAGAGGGGGGACTGAGGTAATGATAAAGAAGCGAGTCCCCTCGTCTTGGGATCTCATAGAGCATAAAGGACTAAAAATAGGCTAATCTGGAGATCTCATCTGCCCCCATCTCTCTCTATCTCTCTGTCTCTGTCTCTCCCCCCTCTCCCTGTCTCTCTCCCTCCTCTTCTCTCTCTCTCTTTCTTTCTCTCTCTCTCTCTCTCTCTCTCTCTCTCTCTCTCTCTCTCTCTCTCTCTCTCTCATTTCTCATCACTTTTCTAGAGTGAGAACAGTTTGACCTGTCATCATTTTTTATGCCTGGTTTAGACTTCCTGACTATGAGAGAAGAAAACACTTATAAAAATCCCAAGAAACTTTGAATAAATGCGATCTGGCCATTCATGCCAAAATCCTTGTGTTACTTTACACAATTAATTGCTTCCTCCAGGTTTGCTTGAGGATGTGATTTTCAGAGCCAAGTGAGCCCCCAGGAAGCACTCCTTGGGATAAATGGATGGACTGTGTCCTGGTGATCAAAATTCATTTCCCAGTTATTTCCTGAAATGGTATTTTGACACCTGGGTCATATGTTAGTTTTATGCGGTTCTTCTGTGACATGCGATGGCAATGCAGACCCATGATAGAACATTACTCACAAGGAGGTGACGTGGAAGTTCGTGGCTGCTTGTCAAACTGGATTAACAGAAGGGAAATGTTGAAGGAGCCAGATTTACTCAGATGCAACATACAAGGATGTCAGTTCCTTGTTCTCTGGGAAAATTTCATTCCTCACCGTGGTTCCCAGTCCCATGGTCTGCAGTGGAACCCTTGCAAGGCTCACCTGTGAGCCATTGTACTTTTAGGAGTAGTGGGTCCCTTTGGGATCATTTTGTTCAGGTATCTCCTACAGAACAAAACTTGTGATCTACTGTTTCTAAGGATGGACATTAATGGAAGATCTTGCTCTTTGCTCTTTTCCACTCTGGCATTAGCATTACTGAGGGGCTAATATTACCTTCACCTTTGAAGAATAAAGCCACAGCAAGAGCCCAGAGCACCAGAGCAGGTCAAAGCCTGCCAAGTTAAGAAATAGGAAAATTAGCGCAATGGGCTTATTCTCCCGCATTTACAGTGGTTTCCTTCTCTCTTATCTACTGTCAACTTGCTATTGCTGATGTAACAAATTGTCATAATTCTACAGCCAGTCCTCTATGGATGTAGCCATGGTACAGTGTGGCTCATCTGCATCTCTCAGCCTAATGAATGTGCCAGCCAGACTGTGTTCTTTCCTTAGGTCCTGGAGATAAATCAAGTTAGCTGGGCAAGGTGAAGTTTACCCAGGTTGTAAGTCAAGTTTATTTCCTTTTCATCTTAGGAGCAGGGTCCTTGTTTCTTTCTGACTTTCACTCAGGGTTTGCTCTTGGATCCAGAAACTTGTATGTGCTGCTCTTCTTGTGTTTTCCACATGGTTCTCTTAGAAAGAATGAAACTATCACTCTTACACTGCAAATTTCCCTTCCTGTCATACTCTCCAATGTCAGCCAGAGAAAGTTGTCTGCGTTTAATTTCTCAAGTAATAACATTGAAGTTGCCTGGATAACCCAGGATAATCTCCCTAGCTGAAGTTTAGAAGCCTTAATTCACTAGCAAAGTTCCTCTACTATGTACCATGGCACATTCACAGATCCCAGGAACCAGAGCATAGACATCTTTGGGAGAGTCATTTAACCTACAGCTTTATGTTCTGTCACCTGGTCATGGCTAATCATTGTCCTGTGATCTGGATTATTTTTCTCTTGCCTTTGATCATCAGCCATTTTCTTTCCCAAACTTCTTTTTAATGTTATTTTCTTGAAGCTTATTGCCCAATGTTTACAAGTACATTTTTTTCCTTCCACCTCTCAAAACCATTCTTTACTTCTTAGCCCTTACTCATGTATTATGGTTTCAGTGTTAAATGTCCCCTCACAGGGTCATTCTTGTGTTCTTACACTTGATCTCCATTTGATAGCATTGTTTGGGGAGTTTGTTGAACCTTTTGGAGATGGGCCTAACTGGAAGGAGGTCACTGGAAGGTGGAATTTAGAGATTATAACCAGGCCAAGTTCAGATTCAAGTGCTTTCTCTGTTTGTCTCTCTGTTCTCTGTCTCTGTCTCTTTATCTCTCTATCTCTGTCTTTCTCTGTATCTCTCTCTTGGATCTTAACAATATATAAGCAAACTTAGGCTGCCATGAAAACAGCCATTGCAGCCACCACACACCCCCCCTTCTTCACAATGGAATGTGCCCTCTCAAACTATGGACCAGAATAAAATCTGTACTCCCTCAAGTCACTTCCTTTCCAGTGTTTGGTCACGGTTACAAGAAAAGAAATTAATATGAGATAACTTTCCCTTTTTAATACCTTATTCCAGGTATCACTCTCCACCCATCTTTACCATGTCCTCCTCTGCTTATTTTTCCATCACCATATGTCTTTTTAGTTCTCAGCGATACAAGGGAACAGACTGTACATGTGTCACGAATGACCTCTGACCTCCTAATCCCAATGCATACAATTCATGACTATTGCAGAATTACTCTTTCATATTTGCTGCTGTCCACTGTGTCTTTCTCCCTCAAATAGTCTAATCTCCTGGTATTGTGTCCTGTTTACAGATTTCTCTCAGTCCTCTGGGGCCCCTCGTGGGCTGCTGTAAATGTGGGGATCTTCTGGTTTCTCCTTCAGGGTATCTTCACCCTTTACCTCACCTTCTTACCTTAGGCGATCTTAGTCACATCTGAAACTACCAGTGAGCATATGCTTTAGGTTCTCAAGCATTTGCTATAAACCCAAATCTTGACACTGAATTCCAGATGATTCTATCAGCTACCAGCTGCATGTCTCCAGTAGAATTTATCATCTGTCCCACAAATGTCCTTGGTCCCTTAGTTATCTTCTTAGCCACTTGTAAAACAAAAGATATGTCCTTTTTACTCATATATAATAAATACTAATAGTCTAGATTTATTCACAATCTTCATGAAATAAACTTATACACATGCTCTAATATTTTATTCCTTTTAGTGCTATTATTGTTTCCTTTAACTTTGAGTAAAATGTGATTTTTAAAAATGACTTTTTTTATTTTTGAGATAATACTATTATTACATCATTCTCCCTTCCTTTTCCTCGATTCAAACCTTTTTGTATACCCCTCCTCTTGCTCTTTCAAATTAATGTCCTCCTTTCTGATTAATTATTTCCTTAACATTCCTCAATACATAAAGCAACTTGCTCAGTCTGTACAATGTTACTTGTGGTTTCAGGGATGACCATTTGTTATTAGACAACGAGTTGATGTGCCTTTCCCTGGGGCAAAACTTTTCCTCTGGCTTCTGGCATTCCTTAGCTGCCTATTGTTCTTTTTTAATATAGTGTTTATTGTTTTATTAAAATTTTTATAAATTATATGTTGATTACGTTTTTCCACCTCCCAACTCCTTCCAGATCTTCTCCACCTCCCTACCCACCCAATTTTTTGTTCTCTCTTCCCCATTTCAAAGAAAGACTAAACACACTTAAAGAGCAAGAAGCAAACAAACAAACAAACAAAAAACCCATGAAAACAAACAGGGAAAGACCACTGAGACAAACAAAACAAAACAAAATAAAAAAACCAAAGGAAAACAACAAGACAAAAAGTCCACAAAAGTAGACTTGCATTTCTTTTCTGGACATGGGTCTGCACTGGAGTATGATTTTACCTTGCTTGACCCACATCAGAGAAGTGTCTTCTTGCAGTGGATGGAACTAACACAGGGACCCACAACAAGGCAATGTGCAGAGAGCTAGAGGCTTTAGAGCACTCTCCCCTACATGGAATGTTTTCATCAACTCCCCGTCCTCAAGGCTCAGGGAGCTGTGCAGATGAGGAGACAGAAAGAATCCAAGTGCCTGCAGTTCTTGTCCAGGCTTGGGGCCCGGTGGACCTTCCCCTGTCCATGTTAGCATGTCTATTGTTGGCCTTGTGCAGCCTGTGTTTAAGAAGTCAAGTTGGTGAGACGTAATGGGTGCAGTTTCTGACCCACTGTACTATGTGTATTTTTCTTTTTTTGAACTCAGCTTTTGGTGTGCTTATTTGTTTGTTTACATATTCTCTCCCCTTATTAGAACCGTATTATCCACATCATACTTCTCTTTACATTTGTAATCCAGGCTTCTCCCATGTGCAGATGCAGTGATTGTTATTACAACTATGATTTCATGAAAGATAGAGACTTGAATCCCAGACTAAACAGTCTAGATTTTACTCCTTAGGCAAAACATAACAGCAAAGAAAGATGTTGAGCTTCGGGGAGATTTGTTGCTAGTTCTGAGCAGGAAGTACCATGCCCAACTTGGCTGCATACTGCCAATAAAGTGTGACATAGCCAGTCTCTGGGGAACATTTACTGGGCCATTTCTTTAGGACAAGTAAGGAGGGAGATGTGAGAGAGGAAAGCATTGATGATTGCTCTAAGACAATTGCACTTAATCAATGAAAAATGAGAGCTGTATACTGATTTAGCATGAATAACCTCATTGACAGTGAGGCATCTACAGGAAGCAAATGGGCAAAAACAAAGGGCGGTGTGAACCACGAACTCATAATGCTTTCGGATTTTGAAAATGGTGGGAGCATAAGGAGAAAGTTTATCATAGTTTTTTGTGAAAAATCATAAATCTCCCTGGCACCAACTGAAAGTAAAGGCAGCAGCCTAAATGTTTATTTAGATTTTTATGGTCCATTTATTGTCTCATATTCCCCCAGTCAAAGATAATTATTTCTTAATTAATCATACGTAAACAGTCTATATCCTTTGCAGAACCGGCTACTTAAAAGAACATTTATCAACAACAATTGGCCCCATATACCCTGATGAAAATCACCTTCTTTCAGTTGATTTTGCTTTAACAGATACCTGATCACTGTTGTAGTTTTGGATGGCTTGTTCCAGTGGGTGGAGGGAGGAGAGGAGAAATTCAAGGAAGTCAGGAAAGGAAACAATATATAATTTTCCTTTATTTCCCCTTAGAAAAGATGTCTGGGGATAGGAACAAAAGAAAACGCTGTAAGTAGAGATATTGGCCATTCGTTTTGAAGTTGGCTAAAAAGTGATTTTATTTCAAGTTTAAGGTTCCATGAAGAATTCTCCTGAGAACAATGGCTACGACTTTGTTCAGTTTTGTGAGATGGTGTTTGCAAACAACTTAAGACTGTAGAAAGGGATAGTACCTGTCTTAATTCAGGTTGCATCCCTCATATACTTAGTGTTTTATCTCCCTGGATCTCCCAGTATAGATATAATAATAATGTTTGGATGTTGAGTGTTGAGTTCAGGAACATTTACTATTATGTCCAGTAGTTCCTCAGACTGTTTAGAAAGCACTTGTCAGCTTTTTCTGTTGTTATTTGGGATGACAGGTGACGGAATATAGTATTGAGGATACAACACTGGTGTAAAGTCCAGTAGAGAGTCTAATCGTCCAAGATGTCTGAAGAAATCAAGGTTACTTTATCTTAGAAAATACACCTTGTGTAACTAATATCAGTCTTAAAATGATATATCAGGTTTAGCCTTTATTTGGATACTTCCTCTGAGAGCAGGGATCTTATCTGATGGTTCAAAATATCTCTAGCAAATTAACACTGTTCCTGATTCCAACCATCAAAAACAATGACAGGACATATTTAAACAGAATATGTACTGGGTACTATTATAAGTACAATCATCATATTAATTAATTTAATGTTAATAGGCTTAGGAGATTGACTTCTATTGCTATTTCCACTTTATATATGAGGAAATCAAAGTTTCAAAGTGACTTACCCAAATTTATGTAGTTCATAGATGTGCAATGCATATGTATCAATTAGGACTAAACCCATTCTTGAGTCTAAAGATGAGCTGAGACACGTTTGATCAATGGCTGCACTATGTAATGTCTCTGATCCAAGAGAATTCTCCCTTCTACTCATCACAGCCCTGAGAGAAAGTAAAAAATATGCAGCCTTTCTGTGCTACCAGGAAGCCAGTGGAATTAAATGACACTGATCACACCACACTGTAATACACTTGGTTCCCAACTCCGTTGTTCCCAATAGAACAGTCCATATATCGCCTTCAAATGAAGCTGTTAAAGAAAATATAGGATTTTCCCCTTATATGTCCCCTGCCCTTATCTAACCTCTCATTATTCTTAAAACAAGAAACATGACTCATTTGCTTTTTCAGTCTAATATCTTTGTTGGGAGCAGGTACATGATAAATGCAAGTTATGAAGCACAGTCACATACCAATTAGTGACAAAGACATGTTCTGAGAGATGCATCTTAGGCGGTTTTCTTATCATTTGAATGTTAAAGTATAGTTGTACAAATCCAAATGACAAAGCCTGATTCCACACAGCTAACAGGACCATGACAAACAAAACACAGCACAAGATTTAACCAAGAACAATAGGAAATGAAACAGTCAGGATATGCAGCAAGCAGGAATTGTGCGAGGATGCTACTCATGGAAATGGTGCCCTTTCAACAGCCAACTTGTTTCATCAATAAGTTGAAGTGTATTTTAAAATAACAATGAAATTGTATATATATATATATATATATATATCTGTTCATACATAGATACATATGTAATATATACATAAACATTGATCATGGTGCTCTTTTGACAGCAAACTTATTTCATTAACAAGTTGAAGTATATTTTAAAATAACAATAAAAGCATATGTGTATGTATGTATTTACATATATGATACATGAAGGATGTGTCCTCCTTTATGATAACAAATTACTTCTTGCTGTATTATATAATAATAAAATCTCTCTCTCTTTCTCTCTCTCTCTCTCTCTCTCTCTCACACACACACACACACACACACACACACACACACACACACACACCAAGAAGTCATTTGTTATCACCATGAAGTACTGTATGTTACACATACTGTGTGTACTACACTTTGTCCTTCAGACAGGGTTTCACTATGTAGCCTAGGTTGGCCTGAAACTCACTGTGCAGCTAATGCTGGCCTCAAGCTTGCATTCATGTTGCCTCAGCCTCCTGGGTGTTGGAGTTATAACTAGTACCACCTTTCCTGTGTTATTCTTTTAAATAACCAGCAGTGCAGTGGGCTTGTTTATAACAGTGTGACCACACACATGGGAGTCATGCATTGTGCTGAGATCTTGTGATGACTACATCATTAGGTAGCGAGAGTTTTCATGTCCATTATATTTTATGGGACTTCCACTGTATATGTGGTCTGTCATTGACTGAAACTTCCCCTTGCTGTACGTGGCTATACAGAAGTGGAAAGTTTAATGAATTCATTGAGGGCATTAAATTCTAACAATTGAACCAATGACACTTTGTATATCATCCAGTCTAATTATCTTCTCACTTAGAAATGCAGGAGCTAATGTCCACTAGAGGAAATCAATCATGCTGTGTCCAGGCAGTAAAATTGTAGGAATCTGTAAATTAAGTTAATAAGGAATTACTTTCCTCCTACCGCATTTCCCTTTTCCCCCTCTCTTTCTTTCCAATGTCATACGCTAGACACCATCCCAAGGGTGTCACACACTGTCTAGGGTAATAGGAACCTTGATATTTTGTTCTCATTTTACAATTCTTGAAATTACAATTTTACCAAAGTTAAGAAATTTACCTAAGATGCATAAATACTAAATTACAAAACCATCCAGCAGCTCTCAATCCCTGCATTCGAAACTTCTCTGCTGTAAAAAAGATGTCACTACCTGAAAGAAACATTTTCTAAAAAAACAAAAAAAACCTTTTTATTTGTGTGTGTGTGTGTGTGTGTGTGTGTGTGTGTGTGTGTGTGTGTGTGTGTTAATGAGCATTAGACTTCACAGAGGCCAGGAACTGTTACTGGATATCCTGGAGCAGGAGTTACAGGTGGTTGTGAGCAGCCTAAGGTGAGTGTTGTGAATCAAACTCAGGCCCAATGGAAGAGCGGCAAGCACGCTCAACCTTGTAGCCTCCTCTATAGCCAGAATAAACTTTTTTATGTTGATATAGAAACATTACCCAAGATAGATTGACAAGAAGATCACAAAAACATAAAATACGTTACTGTGTAGTAAATAACCATTTCATATCTTTGTGCCAACCTGTTTATAAAGGTGGACAGTAAATTAGTTACAGGGCTTATTAGTTCCAAGAAACGGAAATGGGCACATAGAACAAGAACACCTGTTTTACTTTTGAAATACATGCTAAGGTTGGGAATGTCTACATGAATTCTCTCTTAAAATCTGAACAATTAAAATGTATTTTTAATAAGTATGTGGCTTTT
Organism: Peromyscus maniculatus bairdii; assembly: GCF_049852395.1. Lineage (NCBI taxonomy): Eukaryota > Metazoa > Chordata > Mammalia > Rodentia > Cricetidae > Peromyscus > Peromyscus maniculatus. The sequence continues at coordinate 70,285,822 of NC_134870.1, read as the reverse complement.
TAGCTTGGCTATTTAGACATGGGACATTTTCACTGGGTCTTAAGAACACAGCTATTACAGCTGTGTAATTTTATGTCAGACACACTTATTCCATCATAGAGCCATGCTAAATCCAAACCAGCACAGAATCCAGATTACATCCAGAGCTTCTACTTGATCAAAAGAAAGAACTCAAGAAATTTCAGGAAGCTATTGTCATGGCTTTAGCTGCCTGACTCCCATAAGACCTCAGTCCTGCAGACTCAGTGCTTACATACTTGAGTTTTCCTTGACCAACAGTATAGTAGTGTCCCGAGAATAGATTATAATACCTGGAATATGAGCCACAGAGAGAAAGGTGATATATCCTGTAACCTAATAAAATTTACCTGAAGATCAGAGAACAGAACAAGCCATTAGATTAAACATAGAAGCTGGGCAGTGGTGGCACAGACCTTTAATCCTAGCACTCAGGAGGCAGAGATCCATCTGGATCTCTGTGAGTTCAAAGCTACCCTGGACTACATGAGATTGAGTCAGACTAGAAGAGAAACAGAGCCAGACAGTGGTGGCACACTCCTTTAATTCCAGCACTTGGGAATCACGTGCCTTTGATCCCAGCACTAGGAATAGACTAATATGGGTGGAGAAAGGTATATAAGGAACGAGGAGAGAGGAACTAAGAGTTCTTTTGGCTGAGGACACAGAGGCAAACAGTCAGAGGATTCATGGAGTTGGCGAGGTGAGACATGGCAGTGGCTGGTTCCTTTGTCTCTCTGAGCTTTCAGCATTTACCCCAAAATTTGGCTCCAGGTTATTATAAGACCTTTAGAATTAGACCAACAGCTTAGTTATTCATAAGAAGACATGTAGCATAAAAGCCAATACATTTTTTTTAAAGTTTTTTTTTTTGTTGTTGTTGTTTTGTTTTGTTTTGTTTTTTCGAGACAGGGTTTCTCTGTGTAGCTTTGTGCCTTTCCTGGAACTCACTCTGTAGTCCAGGCTGGCCTCAAACTCACAGAGATCTGCCTGCCTCTGCCTCCCAAGTGCTGGGATTAAAGGCATGTGCCACCACCAACAGGCCAAGCAAATACATTTTTTCCTCATAGGCAAAGACACATGGTGATGCAGCATGTATTAGCAGATCACCTAATCTACATGTCATGAGAACAATGATAATCTCTGCAGGTCAAGGTTGATGCTGGTGCCCCAGCAGATGAATACATTCTCACCACCAGGATCTATAGATTATGCTCTCAAGTCTGGCCAGGTTTTCTCTTGCCATGGTTCAAGCGAGCACTGCCAACATCCTTCCCTAGCTCCACATTGCTGTGATTCTGGAAGACACATTTGTGGATGCCCACAACATCCCTGTGTTCTGAGTCCACTCCCCAGAATTTCTTACTCTCCTTATGAACTTCCCCTGGGAGCTGGCCAGTGAGAGACCATGAACAACTCATACTCAAGTCTCCCATCTATTATCCAAGAGTGGAGTTTTTGTTTTGTTTTGGCTGTATTTTAAATCACTCTGTTTGCATGGGATGGGAAATACTTTATGACTGTATTAGTACTGAGAATCGGTTTAAGAAGTTAAAAGTCATCATATATTACAAAGAACCAAGGAGGAACTTGAAGACAGATCTTTGAGTTCAGGAGGTGGGACATTGGGAACTCATCTGTCATAGACAGTAAAAGAGGCCAAGGCATACTTGAAAAATCTCAGTTTTGCTGAGAGTTGAAGCTAGAAGACCAAGGGACCTGAGATCAGCATGCTGTTCCTCACTCTAGGCAAGGTTGTCTTGTGAAGGCATTTGCTAACACAGAAAACCTCTTTGAGTAGTTTGTATATCCAAAGTCAAAAGTACAGAAGGGTGCAGGGATAGTCCGCAAACTGTTACTAGTTGCACAATAGAAATCCAGAGTTAAGAAGAAATCAGAGATATGGATTTTCCTGGGAAGCAGAAGTAGAAGAGCTCTCCTGGGTAAAGTGGGAGTGGTGGTGGGGGTGGACATGAGGGATTGGATTGGGTATCTTGGGGCCAGACGGAGGGGTGAATAATGAAAGAGACATCTTGATTGGGGGCATTTGTGGCTTGGGAGAAACCTAGTGCCAGGGAAACTCCAGGAATCCACAAGATGACCCCAGCTAAGACTCCTAGCAATAGTAGAGAGGGTACCTGAACTGGCCATCTCCTATAATCGGATTGGTGACTACACTAATTGTCATCAGAGAGCCTTCATCCAGTAACTGATGGAAACAAATGCAGAGATCCACAGCCGAGCACTGGACCGAGCTCCAGGAATCCTGTTGAAGAGAAAGAGAGGAAGGATTGTAAGAACCAGGGTGTCAAGGTCATTACAATGGAACCCACAAAAACAGCTAACCTGGGTTCATAGTAGCTTCCAGACTCAGGACTGACAGCTAGGGAGCCTGTATGGGACTGACCTAGGCCCTCTATGTATGTGTGACAGTTGTGTAGCTTGTTCTATTTGTGGGACTAGCAGTTGTGATCAGGGCCTGCCCCTAACACTTGAACTGGCTTTTGGGAACCTATTTCCCATACTGGGTTGACTCACCCAGCCTTAATACAAAGTGGGGAGCTTAATCCTACCTCAACCCAATATGCCATGCTTTGTTGACACCCATGGGAGGCCTGCATCATTTTGAACAGAAACAGAGGAGGAATGGATGGCAGAGGGGAGGTGGGGGTGTAGAGGGGAGGTAGGGGGTGGGGAATGGGAGGAAAGGAGGGAGGGGAAACTGAGCTTGGGACATAAAAGAAATGAAAAGTTTAATTAATTAAAAAAAAGGAGTCCGATTTCTTTTATAATGATGTGGGTTTGGCTCAGTGTCTAAACTTGAACCCTGTGGGCCCCATTCCAGGAAAAGAGATATCACATGCAGATACCAAAATTATGTGATAAACTGTATAGAAATACACACAAAAGCAAGATATTGTACTGGATGAAGGGAAAGTATATCAGTCCTTACCTTTACAGATAGTTTCAAAACTAGTACCATGCAGTAAAAAACTCTGTTCCTTAGTAACTTAGTTCATCCCTCTGGAGGCAACAAATGTATTGTCTCTTATATATCCTGATCATTTCAAAATCATGCATTCACAGGAATATGTATTTTATATGCATATACAATTCTTGTGTCTAAAATGCAGACTCAAGAGTATCCTTTTAGAATGGAGGTGAAATGTGTTTGCCTGTGAAATGTTCTGGTTACAATGCAAGGGTACAGGAAGCTCTCAAAGAATTGTAGCCCCCTCCCTAAATACATGTGTAAGCATCACATACATGATCAGTGAATTAATCAAATCGCAAGTATACCCCTAAACCTTTTTTTTCTGTGTGGAAGCACCTGTATTCTGTTTAATCAGTTTTCTATGCTTGCCTTTTTCATCTCCTTATGTCTCTAGGATGGATTTGATCCCAAAGAGCTTGGGAGGCCAATACTTAGAACTTAGATGCTGCCGCCATTAGGATAGGAAAACCATGAGAACAAAGTTTTTCTCCAAGGAAGAAACTAAGATTGCTGTTAATCTAAGAGTTCATCAAGAAACAGGGCTGTGAGAGCCATAGCCTGGTATGTAGAAAACAAGCTGGATATATAAACAGGTTTATATTCAGTGAGCCCAAGTGTAGCTGGAGAGCTTCTCTCCAGGTCCCACCAAGCCCCACAGTCCCACAACCCATGTATAAAATAATCACTCAGACACTTATATTACTTATAAACTGTATGGCCGTGGCAGGCTTCTTGTTAACTGTTCTTATAGCTTAAATTAATCCATTTCCATAAATCTATACCTTGCCACATGGCTTGTGGCTTACTGGCATCTTCACATGCTGCTTGTCATGGCGGCAGCTGGCAGTGACTCTTTCTGCCTTCCTCTTCTCTCAATTCTCCTCTCTGTTAGTCCCACCTATACTTCCTGCCTGGCCACTGGCCAATCAGTGTTTTATTTATTGACCAATCAGAACAATTTAACAAACAGACCATCCCACAGCACCCAAGCACAAAGCTTCCCCATACATTTGCTGCATTCTTATTTCCTCAAGAACTTCTAGCTTAGATGGGAAAGAAACATGCAGAGTATATTACACAGAATGAACTGAACAACTTTTAAAGTGGAGTGTTCTTACCTCTAAAAGTAGATTGAATGAACCATAGCCAGCAGGTATTGGCTGCAACATGGCCAATTCTATGCTATTTTCTGGAAAATTCATTCAGGGTGCGGGCTAGTGGTTCTCTAGCAAGCTGTAGACTTTCTGCTACACCTATTCTGTGAACATATTCACCCAGGTTCACTCAAAAGGCTTTTAAATGGCACTTGCTGGATGAATGACATGTGCGTCTGTAGCGTCTCCTGGAGGAGTAATTAACAGTTCTCTGGCCTTCTGTATGATGTTCTTTTTTTTTTTTTTAATTGCTAATTTTTTTTGGTTTTATTATTATTATTATTATTATTATTATTATTATTATTATTATTATTATTTTACAACACCATTCAGTTCAACATAATAGCCACAGAATCCCCTGTTCTCCCCCTCTCGCCCACCCCTCCCCCCAGCCCACCCCCCATTCCCACCTCCTCCAGATCAAGGTCTCCCCCGAGGACCGGGGTTGACCTGGTAGACTCAGTCCAGGCAGGTCCATTCCCCCCTCCCAGACCGAGCCAAGTGTCCCTGCATAAGTCCCAGGATTCAAACAGCCAACTCATGCAACGAGCCCAGGACCCGGCACCAATGCACAGCTGCCTCCCAAACAGATCAAGCCAAATGACTGTCTCACCCGTTCAGGTGGCCTGATCCAGTTGGGGGCCCCTCAGCCTTTGGTTCATAGATCCTGTGCTTCCATTCATTTGGTTATTTGTCCCGGTGCTTTATCCAACCTTGGCTTCAACAATTCTCGCTCATATAAACCCTCTTCTTACTCACTAATTAGACTCCCAGTGCTCCACCAGGGGCCCAGCCATGGATGTCTGCATCCAGATTCCTCAGTCCTTGGATGGGGTTTATGGCACAACTATCAGGGTGTCTGGCCATCCCATCACCAGACTAGGTCAGTTCCTGCCGTCTCTCGACTATTGCCGGCAGTCTTTTGCGGGGGTATTTTTGTGGATCTCCGTGGGCCTCCCTAGCTCTCTGCTTCCTCCCCTTCTCATATGGTCTTCATTTACCATGGTCTCCTATTCCTTGTTCTCCCTCTCTTTTCTTGATCCAGCTAGGATCTCCCACTCTTTCCCTCAACTGTCGCCCTTCATTGTTCCCACTCATGACCAGGCTATTCATGTAGATCTCGTCCATTTCTCCGTGTCTTTTTTTGGGGTCCCGTTTTCCAGGTAGCCTCACTGGTGATGTGAGTAGCAGTCTAGTCATCCTTGTTCCATATCTAGCATCTTCCTATAAGTGAGTACATACCATATTTGTCTTTCTGAGTCTGGGTTACCTCACTCAGGATGATTTTTTCTAGATCCATCCATTTGCCTGCAAACCGTGTGATGTCGTTGTTTTTCTCTGCTGAGTAGTATTCCATTGTGTATATGTGCCACAATTTATTTATCCATTCTTCAGTTGAAGGGCATCTAGGTTGTTTCCAGGTTTTGGCTATTACAAACAATGCTGATATGAACATAGCTGAGCAAGTGCTCTTGTGGTATGATTGAGCATTTCTTGGGTATATGCCCAGGAGTGGTATAGATGGATCTTGGGGGAGATTGATTCCCAATTTTCTAAGAAAGCGCCATATTGATTTCCAAAGTGGTTGTACAAGCTTGCATTCCCACCAGCAGTGGAGGAGAGTTCCCCTAGTTCCACATCCTCTCCAGCATAAAGTGTCTTCAGTGTTTTTGATCTTAGCCACTCTGACAGGCGTAAGGTGGTATCTCAGAGTTGTCTTGATTTGCATTTCCCTGATGATTAGGGAAGTTGAGCAATTCCTTAAATGTCTTTCAGCCATTTGGGATTCCTCTGTTGAGAATTCTCTGTTTAGTTCTAAAGCCCATTTCTCAATTGGACTGTTGGTCCTTTTGATGTCTAATTTCTTGAGTTCCTTATATATTCTGGATATCAGTCCTCTGTCAGATGTGGGGTTGGTGAAGATCTTTTCCCATTCTGTAGGCTGTCGCTTTGCCTTGTTGACCGTATCTGTATGATGTTCTTAATCTTTAGCAGCAGTCCAGCACAGGTGAGAAAAGCTGCCTAAAGCCATTACTAACAGAAGTCAGGGCCAGGGATGGCCAGCTTCTGTTAGAGACAATTTCATTTGCTCCACCTCTCAGGAAAGTCAGCTTTGAAATGAAAGGCATATTCGAATCCACTGAGGATGGTGCTTTGTTCCACCTGAAATATTTATAACCAGCCACATTCTTGGGTTAGTATGAGAATGATCCTTTAGTCTTTACTGATTATCCACACAATAAAAATGTCAGATTCTTACTGTCAATACAAGTCAGCTGCTGTTAAAAGAGACTACTGACTACTGAAAGAGAGTGAGCATGCCCACGAAGAGGGGGATCTGGTCTCTTCAAGGGGAACAAGCAAAGTTCACAAGGATACCAAGCATTTCTACTGAGCCCCAAAGTGTGGGGCGCTGAGGAAGCCCTGAGTGAATGTGTAAAGAGCTGATGAAGTCCTGAGTGAATGTTCTCTATGTTCCTACTGTGTGTTTAAAAATTTTGTTTCACATTCTGGATTGAGTGGTCCAATTCCTCTACTTTGTGTTCAAGTCCTGATAGTCCCCCTCCTGCTTATTCCGGTCTACTGTTTAGGCTTTCCCTGAATTTTATAATTGGATTATTGAATGTTTCGATTTCATCTCCATTGCATTCATCAGTTTTCCTCTTTACTGAATTCAGTTTTCAAATCCTAAATTGTCTTTGTCATTTTGTTCTGCTTTATATTTGTGTTTTCTTGAAATCCAATCAGGAGTTTATTTCTATTCTAGTTAAGCTTATGGAGGTGTTTGTCTTTAAACTCCTTGAGTTCTTTGATCATGTTTATGACTATTCTTTTAAATTGTGTCCTGGGGTTCATCTGTTCATCTAGGTATCTCTCTTTGGATAGCATTTCTATACAACTAGTAAATTGGGGGGTTGGACATATTGTCTCGGCATTTCATGTTGTTTGTACTTTTGTGATATGAACTGGACACATAGAAGTCTTTGGTTGTGTGTCTGATATGAGATTCTAGCCCACCTCTGTTAAGTGGAAGCTTGCTTCTGTTTTTGCTGTTGACCAAGCTTGGTTGATTTCAAACTGGGTAGGAAAAATTGGTATAATGGTCCATCAGACACCCAGTGTTGCTATTCTTGTTTTTCTTTTTTAAATTGGAGGGATGGTTTCTAATTCATCAGTAACCAAGAAAGCACGTGAGTGGGACTCTTGGCTGGTTCTTCATGGGATGGTCTGTAAGCTAAGTTACCTAAGCTAGGCCTGGGAGGGTGAGGACAGTGGAGGCAGGCTGGGATGTGGGTCATTTACATGGCTAGGCTGTTGCACTATCTCTAAAACTTCAGTTAGACCATGCAGTGTGAGGACAGTGTACACTGATGATATTCTTGGGAATTCACCAGGCTAGTTTGGCACACAGGATGTGCAACTCAAGTTAAAACTTCTGGAATTGTGGAGATGATGTGGGCATGTGGAGATCTGTGGCACTCACCTAGCTGGATAATCCACTTTGGATGAAATCTGCTTAGCATATTTAATATAGTAGACAGTAAAAAACACAACAACAACAAAACACCCACCTTCTTTCTTATCACTACAGCTCTTGATAAAACTCCTATTACTGTAAGTAAGCCTTCAGTAAAACACTGGTCTTTCTTTGGCCATGTACACAACTCTCCACTGTGGGGAAAAGGAAGACAAAAGAAATGTCCCCGGGAATTGTGATGACCTCGTCAAGCATTTTATGCCTGTCTCTACGCCTTCTTAGCTTTACTCATTTGTTTGGTGACTATACACCTAGTGTCTGTTTTGTGAAAGTCCCTGTGCTAGGGGCTGGATCAATAAGGTTAGGGAAGAGCGCTATGGAATTCTGGTTTTAGGGTCCAAAATGTGAGCAAGTAAGAGCAGAACAGTAGCTAAACACTTGCATTGCAGAGCCTTCATGGATGAGAGCTGATCGAAGCAACAAAATAGAATTTAAAGTTTAAAAAAAATGGTATTGCAACACCATAGGTAACACCACAATGAGGACCAAGTTTTGCATCTTTTCAGTAAGTCAGCTTAGCCAGTTTTCCCTTGTGAGAGAGGGAAACCAGTCACATGGTTGGCTTTTGTTCAGGGTGTGGTTGGCTTTTGTTCAGGGGCTATGTTGAATACAAAATGGAAATCTTCCAGTAGCAAAATCTTGGTCAATATGAGAAGCTTCTCACAGAACAAGAGTCGCGTTATAACTCAGACTATCTTGGAGTTCTTTAATGGAAATTTAAAGATGTTCTTTAATGGAAACTGGCTACAGAATCTCAAGTTCAGTTGCCTAACCTCTCCATTGGGTTGGATAAAAGTTCAGTGCTTGAAGAAAACTGGAGTTTTGTTGCCTTATATGCTTTGTATAATTTTCTAATATCCAGAATAGATGTATAAAATGAATATTATTTCCATTTTAAAAGTTAAAAAGGGGGCACATCAAAGTGAAGTAACAGCTAGAGTCACACAGCAAATAAGCAAGCAGCCTCCGGTCAATGGCAGGTGGCACAGCACAACTGGATAATTTGATGATAGTCTGTTTTTAAAGATGTGGCCATTTTTTGGTCATCAGTGATGTGTACTGTATTTTCCAAATATGGTGGCAGAAGGGTTATCTCTCTCTCTAAGTTAAATAAACAAAGAAAGATCTCTGGCTAGAAAACCCAAGCAGAGAAAAATAGTAAGAGCCTGCCTAGTAGGCACTTTGGTAATAGTGCGGGTTCCAGCTGGCCACAGGTGACCAAGCAGACAGGGAGTAGGGAAGCAATGTTTCCCAAGTCTTCTCTACTCTCGGTCCACTTTCCCTTCCAGTTCCTTCATTAATTGACCTCATCAGAAGGCAGAGGTAAAATAAAAATCTGTAGATTATATTATCAATCTCCTGAGACAATGGACAGGGTAGAGGGTGAAGCTAGAGCCACATACTGAAGCTATCCATACAATTTTCTTCTGGATAGTAATTATTGTCAACAATATTTGACTCATCTTTACATTCTAGTGAACAATGATGTCATATCATACATGATCAATGAAATGATTGGTAAATTTCCAATGACAAAATATCTTTGTGCTTTTTCTTTCTTCCCTTTCAAAGTTTATGTCTTTAAACTTTAGCACATAATAAAAACATTTAAAACCAGCTGTGACTGATTATGGTTACATAATAAGAAAAAAATACTGTCTCTCTCTCTCTTCACCTTTCTCTATGGTTTGGATGGAGAATATTCTAGAACAACATTTCCTCCAGTAAAGACTTCATTTTTCTTGTCTTTTTGAAATTGGTAGATTCTGAAACTGAGAGCACATTGTTCCTTTTTCTGGAGATGTTTCTAAGCTATTCTGTAGACCATCAGCGACTTTTACCAGGCTCAGCATCAATGTTTGAGAGCCAAGTTATTCACTGAAGTCCTTTACAACGTGTTTGGGAGAAAGTGCACTGTTTTTCAGGTGACCAAAATTGTCAGAAGCACCTCAGATTTGAATCCCATTTATGAGTGGAAGTATCACAAGAGAACTGCCTATCAGTTCCTTCACTTAGTTCTTACTACTACCCACCTAGCACCATAAAGCATCAACTAAAAAGGTCATTCAGCAATGAATAGACACTATTTCATAGGCTAAAACCAATACATTTTAATCTCCCTGGCTGTCTACTCACAAGAAAAAATGTGAAAAATAGGTCAGTTACGCTCTGAGAAGGACTTTTTGCTCCTGTTAGAGTACTTGTTTCTGCTAAACTACTCATAAAGTTGTTGGTGGTATATGAACCATATGCAGCTGGGATCTCACTATTCATTAGAAATTCTCTGGACACATTTGCACAAGAAAGTGTGCGATGAAATCTGTAGTCTGGAAGGTCCATGGGGGTGGTCATATGGTATATTCTCTGTCCTTTGTGTTCAGTCCTTCAAATACTAGTTGATAGAAATCTGGCAGAGAATGAGGAGTCTGAAGTGGAGAAATCATCCTCTCTCCTAATTTGCTTTGTCTTGCTGTGGGAAAGCAAGCTGCTCTTGTTGAATCTTGCCTGTTCAGAATTAAAAATGGAAAGTACAATAGTTTAATACATTTTATGACCTTCATGTTTTATTAAATTTCATAAAGGCGTTCCATTCAAAAGAGGGTCAGATTTTAAATTAAGACTCTACAACAAATATTTAAACTCAGATTTAATAAAAAACTTATTGTGTATTCATGCAATTGCAATTGATTATAGTAGACTTAGGTATTGAAATTTTAAAAGGGTAATAGATATTGTAAATGGATAATAATGTTTAACAGGATACTGAATTTGGTATTTATTTGGCCTATTTTATGTACATTTTGAAAATTTATGGAACAATGGTAATTGTTTTTTAGATACAAGTGTTTCACATATAGAAGGGGCGTAATAAATATTGATTGAAAGCATGCATGGATTATATGACTGAAAAATATCTTTAAATTTTGCTCTTCTGTGCTGTGAAGACTAATATGCATTAATTAATTGAACATCACAAAATTTCGTAGGGAATATAATTTGTTCTAGTCCTGCAACCTTGAAAGTGTGTGAAATGTCCATGAGATAACCTGCATGCTTGAAGAAGCTGATCACTAAAGGAGAAAGGTAAAAGCATGGCCAGGGCAGGAGACAGGGACCCAGGGCTCTGATCCAGGTCCCTGTGAAGCTGAGAGGGTTGGACATGACTCGATGAAGTGGTATTTTAAAAGTTCTCTAAAAGGCAGGTGGTGGTGGCATGTGCATTTAATCCCAGCACTCAGAAGGCCAAAACAGGTGGGCCTATGAGTTTGAGGACAGTCTATTCTACATATCAAGTTTCAGGACAGCCAGAGCCTCACCAAGAAACTGTGACTCAAAAAAGAAAAAAAAAGTTTTGTGAAATAAATTCAAAAGAAGCATATGATGCATTTCAAAATTGTCAAAGAATATGTCAAATATGCTCTGTTCAATGATATAGAAAGACTATTTCCTATGGCAGTCAGTATGGAGGTTTCTCAAAGCCTGAAAATAGATCTTCCATATGACACAACTACACTACTCCCAGATATTTAGGTCTCCAAGTCTATGTGTCACACAGATACTTGTATGTCAAAGTATATTACAGCACTATTTACAACAGCTAAATTATGGAACCAATCTAGGTGCACCACAGCAGATAAATGGATACAGAAAATATGAGGTATATTCATAGTGTTTTCAGCCATAAAGATTTCTTTCATAATCCTACTATATGGCTGTTTTAGGTTCTCTAAGTAACCTTCAACTTTGATTGCCCACTGGGACCTCTGTGACCTCAGGCTGATTCTGAGTCTCCATCCTCTGCTACTTTAGGTTCCTATAACTGTCATGCTATACCTGAAAAAGAAAGGGTATAGCCTTGGATCTAAAAAGTAATTCTACAAGGATGTATTTAAATGCCTGTTCTCTACTACACCTCCAAAATCCACGTGCGATTCATACGGAATTGTGTTTACTCTAGCAATTACAATCACCATTCATCACAAGCTACAAAGTCTAAGAGGTATAGCTGGGTATGATTATCATCTCTTAGGCTTTTCTTCTCATAAGGAACACAGCATTTCATCTGGTTTCTCTTCAACACATGCAAATCATGATTTGATGTGGTTGATTCAGGTTTCATAGTTGCTCAGGGGGCAAGTAAATTTAGTACTACACAGTCCACTGTGGCTTGGATCTTTGTACCAAAGCTCAAATTCTTTTGTATATAGGCTTACCATTCAGATTTACTTATATAGTCACACATATATGTATATGTATATATATATGTACATACATACAATTTTACTTATGTGTGTAGGTATCTACACATGTAAATATACACACATATGTACATGTATATATTTACTTATAAACATATACAATACATATATGAATATGTGCTCATGTAGAACTGAATATATATTTCAGGTTGCCTTAGATTTCTTGTGGTTAGAAGAGGTTTACCATAACCAGACTGTAAGACCAATTGCTAAATGGTCTTATTAATAAAAATCCTGAAGCCAGATATTGGGGCAAAAACTGATCAGAGAAGCAGAAAGAAGCCAACCATGTGTACCGTTAGGAAACCCTCATCCATAAAGAGAACTACTTCATGTATATTCACGCCTATATTCTTTCTGTGCCCTGCCATCTCACTTCCTCTCTCTACCCAGCTATGTCACTTCCTCTTTCCACCCTGCTCTATCACTTCCTCTCTCTGTACAGACCTCCAGACCTCTAGGGTTAACAAACACTGAAATTAAAGGCACGTGCCACCACTCCTGACTCTGTTCCTAGTGGGGCCTTGAACTCACAGAGATCTGGATGAATCTCTGCCTCCTGAATGCTAGGAATAAAGGCATGTGCTACCATTGTCTGATCTCTGTTTAATATAGTGGCTGGCCTTTTCCTCTGATGCTCAGATAAGCTTTAGTGGGGTGCACAAATAAAATATCTCCACACCAGACAATTAGATATTTTTTAGTTATATTGCAGATTCTTGAGTCAAACTTCTGTCTTTGAGTTCTCAATGCCAATTTCTTGAAAGAAAGCGTTACAATAAGAATGTCAGAGATGCCACTGTGAAACAGATCTCAAGCTCCTCTCACATTCTTTTCTCCATACTAACATGCTCATCCTCAGAGTCAGCCTGTTCCTGCTACCCCTCACTACACAAACCCACAGTTTTGACTACCTACAATGAGCATCGTTCACTAATTGAGATGTTTAAGGCAGCTCTCTAGAGAGTCAGCTCCTTCCTTCTACCTTGGTTTCAGGAACAAGATTCTCTAATTATTCCCCACCCCCAACTCACTTAAGCAGTGTGACAAATAAAATCTGACACTCAGATAGAAGAGAAGGCCATGAGGAATTGGGAAATGAATGACATCTCCGGACAGATTGTCGATTGAGAGGCTTTTGTTTGTCATGCGCCCTCACCCTCCACAGCTTATATTGTCCCCTGGCATGGGGGTTTCCTGAGTTTCATGATGATTTCCTGTCCCTTCTAATAGCTCCACATCCCAAATAAAACCTCATTTTGAGGTGGCAGTGACCATTGATCAAAAGGGAAAAGTTACTCCCCTAGGAGACACTCAGACTTTTAACAAGGGATCTAATCTTCGAGCAAAAAATCCTAAAATTCTAAAAATATTTCTAACATTACAGAGTAAATGTGGGAAGGATTGAGCCCAGATTGAGTCTAAGGCACTCTGAACTAACTTACCATAGATAAATCTGTGGAGAATGAGAATATGGGATATCCTGATATCTGAATCTAAGGCTAGGTATATTGAAAATGAGGATATTTCTAAATTTAGAGTAATGGTCAATTAGACAAAGAATTTCCTCTGTTGCATTAACAGATGAGATTCTTGTAGGTGTTCCAGACAAAGAACCTTTCTTTAAGACTCAGAAAATGTGTGACCTGATAGAAGTTTAGTTTAATAAAGCCATTCATATAACCAAGAAACATGTCCATGTTAGTGAGACTCATTTCCTCGGTAGTCATCAAACTTATCCGCCATATGAAGAAAGTCTCTTTACATTTTAAAATATCTTCCAAATGTCTTCCTCCTGAAAGAAGACTTGATCAGATGTCCCCTATAGTTTGGACTCTTACCTTTTCCCTCTTCCTCTCTAAGCTCTACCCACATTGGCTTTCGGTTTCTTTCTGCATTATCAGGATGCCCAATTCATTCCTACTTTGGGACTTTTTCACTTCTTGCTACTTTAATAGCCCTCCCCCTCCTCAGACATTTGCTCTTCCCTGTCATTCATTTCTCAGTTCTAATGCCACTTCTTTAGAAAGGCTTCTGTGACCTATTATGCTCAGTTGCTTTCTCAGACTGAATTTCCTCAGTTGGGGTCTTGTTTCTATGCTTCTTCTTTCCCAGGAGATGCCTTCTTCGAGAAGAGCAACCCTTTATTTCTGCTCCTCAGAGTACGTTAGGCTCTGAGCCATGACAAGCTCAGAGTCGGATCCCATAAGTATGTGAAACTCAGGCATTGATAAATTACTTAACAAATAGTTCATTCTGATATGCTTACAAGAATTGACTGATGCAAGCATTAATTGTCTGAGAGGCCCACAGAAGCTCTACTCTGGTTTTTACCTAATGAAGCTCCCCATCTCATCAACACAATTAGATCTTTGAAGACTTGCAGCAACCCTTTTCTCTCAGAGCAACTTTTTTGGTCTTATCAGTGTATAGAACATCACTTATTGTGCAATTTTGGCAGGTTCTTTGAGTTTCCACATTCTTCAAGGAGGAGAAGATTGTTACAAAGGACAATGTGGCAGAGAAAGATGAAACTCTTTAAAGAACTGAAAACCTTGGATTAGTTGACTTAAGGCAAATGACACAGATTCCTTAAGCAATGATGAATAAGAAGGACACTGGGGATGAGAGCAACTGAAGAACATGGTGATCTCATAGAAAATGAATGCTGTAGAATATTTGTTTAATGATGCAAAGATAGGTTGCATTCTTTTATGTTGCATTTGTTTAACTTTGTAAAGCTGTGTTACTTTTCCTCTCTAAAACACCTGATTGGGCTAATAAAGATCTGAGCAGTCAATAGCTAGGCAGGAAAAGGATAGGTGGGGCTGGCAGGCAGACAGAATAAATAGGAGGAGAAATCTGGGAAGAGGAGATCAAGAAGCAAGAAGAGGAGGAGAGAGGACACCAGGGGCCAGCCACCCAGCTATATAGCAGGCCACAGAGTAAGAAGTAAAGAAAGGTATATAGAATAGAGAAAAATTAAAGCCCAAAGGCAAAAGGTAGATCGAATAATTTAAGAACAACTGACTAGAAACAAGCCAAGCAAAGGCTGGGCATTTATAAGTAATAATACATTTCTGTGTAATTATTTGGGAACTGGGTGGCAGCCCTCTCTCAAAGAGCAAAGAGTTAAAAAAAACTACAGATGAGAGTACCATAAGAACCTGGTTCACATTCACATCAGTAGAATGCTTGAGATACCCTTTTAACTCACGGGTTACTCATCTTCAGCAAGATGCGAGAGTTGGTATATTTGTGTGTAACACTCAACCTTACAAATTGACACAGTCAAATCTCAGTATATGTGAGCTCTATTACTAAATAATAATACTCATCATGATAGACTTATGTTATAAATTAAGTTATATTTTGTGTAGTAAATCCTATGTATATTCAACATAATTACTCTTTTTAAAACATAGTATAAAATGAAACTTCAACTATCCAAACAACATGACACTACTCCTATTAATATTAATGCTTGCTTTTTATAATATTTAATGTTTTATAACCTCCATCATTCTCACATGTGATAATTCACAGCTGCTCATTCATGAAGCATTATAAAACTGTAGCAATATTGGATTACCTGATCAAGAACCAGCTGCATCTCTTCAGTCCACATGATGTCTTTGGCCAAATCAGATTTCCTATGCCAGAAAGTACCAAGCTAATTTGTTCTCCTTAAATTTCACATGCTAAAGGTAAGACAGGAAAGGTTTTGTCTTAGAAAAGCAACTTGGGGTTGTCAATCGAATTTATTTCTACCCCTAGATGCTTAACTTATAGAATGTTTTTGGAAATGGAGGATTAAAGATTATGCCCCTGGGAATCCTGGAAAATGATGGACTCCCTTGGGTAGACACATGATTCATTAACCCAAAACTTTTCAAGTTACAGCCTAGACATATGTAAAGTGTTTAACGTGTAAAGAAGCAAAGGAGTTATTCAACCTAGGGTTAGAAGTGATGAGAAGTGGGCTGGCATTTAGAAGGAGGTTTCCTCAGTAGGGAGGATATATTGCAGAGGCTTCCCCTAGCAGAGACTTCTTGTATTGGAAGAGTTTATAAAGCACAAGCACATCAAGGCTAAGTTCCTGTGGTTGTGACCTGCACCAAACCCCTGAGTAATGTTTGGTAGCCATTCACACAGGTATGGAGAATGGTCAGACTAGGGAAATGTTTATTCCCTACAATGTGGCAACCACTTCTGCTGTTTTCCTTATTCAACAGTGCTTCATGAACATACCTTATTTTACCACTCTTTTCTGTTCATTTATGCTGTGTAACAGACTGGTCCTGGGAAGATGAAACACACATGTCTACTGAGCCCAGATAGGGAGTTCAAGCAAACCAAAGTACAGATACCACAAAAGACCAACTTGATAAACCAATGAGTTTTAGTAGTGTTACTTACATGAACATGGGTGAGGGGCTGCTTACAGGAGCAAAAAGAATTCAAAGACAGCTGGATTACCAAAGCCCACCCCAGCATGAGTGACAGCTCACAAAAGCTAGGTATCTGGAACACACTTCCCAGCTTGCAGACAGCTCAAGAGGTTGAGGAGCAAGCATCCTTTCCAGGTGCCTCTTCCAAGCAACTTGGCTAGTTTCTGTTTGTTTCAGACTTCTTGGCTAGTCAGAGTCTTCTTTGCACCTTGGCTCCTCTGAGAGACACTCTTAAAAGTTTTTACTGTTGGCAAGGGAGGGTCCTAGCAACTTTGGTCAGTTTTGGGAACTTCCTGAAACTTATTTGAGATACTTACTTCTTGTCTTAAAGAGCTTCCCTGCAGGATAGATTGTTTCATTCTCAGAGAAAATTATGACACAAAAACTTAATCGTCCTAATGATGGGTAAATAAATGAAAAGAAAGACAAGGGGAAGAAGCCTAGGGAATTTAACACACACACACACACACACACACACACACACACACACACACACACACTTATACCATTGGTACTATGCCAACTCTTAGCACACATGCATGTCTTTCTAATTCCTTTGTTCTTTCTTCAGCAGCAAGCACATTTTATATTATTAAATAGGAGAGATATAGGTATACATAAAGACCATAAAAGGTAAAAATTAAGAAGTGATTTTGTTTGCTTTTTTTGTTTGTTTTTTATTTTCTTTTTGTTTGTTTTTAAATTAACATTCTTATTTTTATTTTTGTCTTCTTTTTATTTTATTTTGTTTTCCGATATGACTTTTTTTTCTTTTACAACACCATTCAGTTCAACATAATAGCCACAGATTCCCCTGTTCTCCCCCTCTCGCCCCCCTCCCCCTCCCCCCAGCCCACCCCCCATTCCCACCTCCTCCAGATCAAGGTCTCCCCCGAGGACCGGGATCGACCTGGTAGACTCAGTCCAGTCAGGTCCAGTCCCCCCCTCCCAGACCGAGCCAAGCGTCCCTGCATAAGTCCCAGGATTCAAACAGCCAACTCATGCAACGAGCCCAGGACCCGGCACCAACGCACAGCTGCCTCCCAAACAGATCAAGCCAAATGACTGTCTCACCCATTCAGGGGGCCTGATCCAGTTGGGGGCCCCTCAGCCTTTGGTTCATAGATCCTGTGCTTCCATTCATTTGGTTATTTGTCCCTGTGCTTTATCCAACCTTGGCTTCAACAATTCTCGCTCTTATAAACCCTCTCTTTCTCACTAATTAGACTCCCAGTGCTCCACCAGGGGCCCAGCCGTGGATGTCTGCATCCAGATTCCTCAGTCCTTGGATGGGGTTTATGGCACAACTATCAGGGTGTCTGGCCATCCCATCACCAGAGTAGGTCAGTTCCTGCCATCTCTCGACCATTGCCAGCAGTCTTTTGCGGGGGTATCTTTGTGGATCTCCGTGGGCCTCCCTAGCTCTCTGCTTCCTCCCCTTCTCATGTGGTCTTCATTTACCATGGTCTCCTATTCCTTGTTCTCCCTCTCTTTTCTTGATCCAGCTAGGATCTCCCACTCTCTTTCCCTCGACCGGTGCCCTTCATTCCCACTCATGACCAGGCTGTTCATGTAGATATCATCCATTTCTCCGTGTCTTTTTTGGGGTCCCGTTTTCCAGGTAGCCTCACTGGTGATGTGAGTAGCAGTCCAGTCATCCTTGTTCCACATCTAGCATATTCCTATGTGTGAGTACATACCATATTTGTCTTTCTGAGTCTGGGTTACCTCACTCAGGATGATTTTTTCTAGATCCATCCATTTGCCTGCAAACCGTATTATGTCATTGTTTTTCTCTGCTGAGTAGTATTCCATTGTGTATATGTGCCACAATTTATTTATCCATTCTTCAGTTGAAGGGCATCTAGGTTGTTTCCAGGTTTTGGCTATTACAAACAATGCTGATATGAACATAGCTAAGCAAGTGCTCTTGTGGTATGATTGAGCATTTCTTGGGTATATGCCCAGGAGTGGTATAGCTGGATCTTGGGGGAGATTGATTCCCAATTTTCTAAGAAAGTGCCATATTGATTTCCAAAGTGGTTGTACAAGCTTGCATTCCCACCAGCAGTGGAGGAGAGTTCCCCTAGTTCCACATCCTCTCCAGCAAAAAGTGTCTTCAGTGTTTTTGATCTTAGCCACTCTGACAGGCGTAAGGTGGTATCTCAGAGTTGTAGTTTTTCTTTTGGAGGGACACTATAAGGTTGAAGGGTGGATATGGAAGGACTGAGAAATGAGTGGAATCAGGGTACATGATGTGAAATTCCCAAACAATCAATAAAGAATATGTTAAAAAGAAAAAAAGATATTTTATCCTCTTATGTATTAATCTTTAAATTAATAGTGTTTTTTCAAATATTTAGATGAAGGAAATGTAGTTTTTAGAGTATGTTATATGATTGCTGTTACATGAAGTACTTATAAAAAAAAGTCATAGCAATGGGAAGAAAGTACATAGGGCTATGGACAAGGCATAGTGAGAAGTCCTTGTTTAATGGGTAAAGAGTTTCTTTGATAATGAAATATGTTGGAGATGCAGGTATTGATGAATGAACAGCTCTGAGAATTACTTAAAACCATTGATAGAGACACTGAAATGATAAAAATGACCAATTTTGTAATGTGGATATGTTTTCCATAGTAAAAGAGGTTATCCTTTACTTAAATGTTAGCTCTGAAGTCAGAGTGTTAGTTTTCTACTATAGGAAATAATTTCAGAGCAATTCATCTTGAAAGCTCCTAGGTGTTCAAATTGTCTCCCTCATGCCTTGTTTCTACAACCCATAATTTTCTGAAATTTTGAATATCCTTAATGGTTATACCTTATTTATTGAAGCCATGTATTGACTTTGAATTTGTAACATTTATTATAAGATAAAATTCATTAATTTTCTACTTCATGCTAGAGATATAGTTCAGCACCTATTGGTCAAGGTTTTGAGCTTGGTTGTGGAATAAGGTGAGGTACCTCAGTGGAGACCAGTTATGTTAGCCTTTACATGTGTGCTAATTACTATACTTAGGTTCTAAAATGACCTCAAAGATCATTGGTTGAAAGCTTGATCAGCAACTTGTGACATGACTTGAAGGTGTTGCCATAGTCAGAAGGTAGGAGACAGGGCCAGGTCACTGGAAGTTGGGCCTTTCAAAAAGTGTGGGCATTAGGATGCTAGTCCCTCAGCACATGTTCTTTCTTTCCCAGGTACCTAAACTAAACATGTTTTCTCTGAAACATACACTTTTGATATGATGCACTTCCTCACCACAGCCCACCAGTGAGGCCAAGCAATCATGGCTTGAAACCCTGAGCCTAATCCAAAATAAATAATAATAAAACCAAGAACAGCACTGTGTGTAAGGAATTCCACTCCTGGGCTGGGGACATAGCTCAGTGGTAGAACAGTTACCTAGCACATGTGAGGCCCAGGTTGCAATCCTAATGCTACCAAAAAATTCTATAGCTATATTTTAAATTAAGATAATGTATATGAATAGTTTTAAAGACATTGACATCAAGTAGGAAAGACTTATTTTAACAGTGACTGTTTATATAGGACTGAAATTTTATTCAGTCCACAGAAAAGAGCAGCACATTTTTTCTGATCCGATAAATTTTACATAGACTGTCTATCACTGTGTTTATCAGCCAATGGTTTTAACCACTGTTACAAACACTTTAGAAAGCAACTTAAGTAAGAATGGAATTGTTTTAGTTCATGGTTTCAGAGGCTTCAGCCCATGCTTGAGTACCTCCATCACTTTTAGTCTTGTGATAATGCAAAAATGCCATGGTGGAAGGCTATGCAAAGAGAAGCTGCTCATCCCATGGCCACCAAGAGGCAGAGGGGGGGGAGAGAAAGAGAGAGAGAGAGAGAGAGAGAGAGAGAGAGAGAGAGAGAGAGAGAGAGAGAGAGAGAGAGAGAGAGAATGGGACAGAGGGCAAGTGACATCTCCTCCACTCACTTCCTCTAAGGACACCCCACTCACCTCCTACTAGCCTACTAGCTCATTCAGTGTGAAATCATTAATGGATTGACCCTTGATGACATTAGAGCGCCTGTAATCCAGTTACCTCTCAGTAGTATATCAATGCATGAGACTTTAAGAGGAACACTTCAAATGTTTACATTACATATGGTGGAACTGTTTGAAAGCACATTGATTCTATAGCTCCAAGTGGAGACATGAGATTGGAAATCAGACTTGTGTTTAGTTTCTAACTCTAATTATTATGATCATATCATTGGCATAAGTTATTGAGTGCCACTGATGTCACTTATAAAATAGAGGGAGTGACTCTAATGGTAACTGAATTCACCAACTTTAGTTGATATAGCTTAGCTTGTTATGACATAATGGCAATAGAATCTGTGATTTACCTGGTGTGATCCCTAAATCTGGCACACCAGTTCCTATTATAACACCATTTCTATTGAAAATATAATTGGGCTCTCAGTGACCTGTGTTTGATAGTTGGTTTTTTTTTTTTTTTTTTTTTTTTTTTTTTTTTGTGTGTGTGTGTGTGTGTGTGTGTGTGTGTGTTATGGCTTACAGGAATGTAGCTCAGTAAAAAACAAGGATTGGCTTATGTAAATACTACAGATACACATGTAAAAATGATATATTTCTATTATTTTCAAGTACTTAAAGTACTGCAAGCTAGTGTCTAACAAGTGTTAGAGAACAGGATCCCACCAGATGTGTTTGAATGACTGACTATCAATCATTTGTAATTAGCACACTGTATGCAAATTTATGCAACTTAAGTGCTTGCAAACAATTTATTCTTGTAAGTAGATTAAATTGTCCCTTTTATAATCCTGTTTACATTGGTAATTTATTTAACAGACCTCTGTTTCATTGATGGTAAACTTGACCCCTGCCCAAGTTCAAATTCAGTTTGGCCAAATACCACCTAAATTCAGGAAGTTATATTGAACTAAGAAAAAAAATCAATTATCAAATTCCATCAATCAAGTGTTGGCGGTCAGTGACAGGAAATTGGCACAGGCACAGGGCCCTCTGACTAGATGGTAGACATCTGTATCATGACCAGGTCAAGCACACACCCTCCTCAAATAGGCCTCAAAGAGTTGGTGTTTCATTGGGAGATAGTTCCTGAGGACTGTTAAAGTATTTTGGTTCTGAACACTAGAAAGGAAAATAACATCTTGGATGCCTTCATCATTTTAAAACAATCATCATAAAACTTGAAACAAGAACAATGTTTGATCTTGAGTGTTTTCAAAACTTAGTGCCCATGTCATCAGTCTGTGGATGTCGTCTACCAGCAGGGCATTGGAGGTGTCCTGGGAAGGAGTCTAGAGAATCCTGGCTCTAGCCTGAGGACTTGGGCTATTTCCAGGTTGGAACATCTCTACAAGTACGAAGTGTACTGTCCAGCTTCTCTGACTTTCAGAGAAGACTTGAAGATTGCATGAGCTGAAGATACATATAAGTGTACTTCTTGAGCCCAGAGGACAGGAGTAAGCAGTGTACCCCAGTCCTCACACACCTGCCCATACCCTTACACCCTTCTTGACACAATGCTCTATGATGGTGCTTCTCAACCTTCCTAGTGCTGTGACCCTTTAATACAGTTCCTCATGTTGTGGGGATCCCCAACCACAAAATTATTTTCACTGCTATGTCATAGCTGTAATTTTGCTACTTACTGAGTGGTGTCTCAGTTCCTAAGGTCATGGGAAATATGTGTTTTCCAATGGTCATGACCCACAAGTTGAGAACTGCCAATCTATAAGTATCATTTTCATCCTTGCCACTCATCACATACCTTCAAATTCTGAAATCTTAGAACATCTAGGTTCTAACAGAGTCTGGTCCTGTTCTGGACTCCACTCTGAATGGGAAAAAATTTGAGCACAAATCTATGTCTTTTCATCTCCTTTCACAGGAAGATGCTAAATAAAAATGTGTTAACTGATTCATAGCTCTGACATTTCCACTCATATTCACGGCCCACTAGGCTGCAGTACTTTTCCCTAAAATCTCTGGCTGAAATCCTGTTAAAAGGACAAGCAGGATATTTCCATTTTAAGGGCCTGTCAGTAAGCACCAAGCTTGCCAATGCCCACAGATGACTCCTGCTTCTTCTGTTCTGTGAAAGTGAGGGGGACTCCATCAGCTGCCTCTCTTGCTCTGAGAAAGTCAGCACCGGGCTTCAAAACACTTGCAAAGATGACTCTCTTTTTAGCGACTGTTGTTATTGAAATTTGATCAGCATGTTGGTAGCAAAGACAACATATGAGAGATGTAGAGACAGAGACAGAATTACTTATTGCTGTGGTAGGAGATGATACAAGCACAGAGATTTAGAAACCTGAAATCTAATTCTAGCTTTGCTTATAACTAGCTGGGAACTTCAGTTTTCTCTCTCTGGCAATGATGGTTTGCATCAGATGTCCTGGTAACCCTTCCCATCTCTACAATTCAGTGATTCCAAGGAAAGTCTTGGGGAGAATGATTAAGTGCCAAGAGAGTGGTGATAAAAACATGATACTCAAACTTTTGTGAATAATAAATTGAGCAAGCTTATAAAATCTAGATAGTGATTTATTAGCAGTACTGTTCTGATGTATCAAGCTTCTGAACTCTAAGGTGAAAATTCCATTGATGAGGAGACAGAGGTTCACTTATTTATTTACTTATATATTAATTCATCCATAATTTACATAATCAGTTCTTCATTTGACAGGTATTTATTGAGACTATAACATGGGTCATGAACTCTTAGGAACTAAAGACACAACCATACACAAAACAGACAAAGATCTTGGTTTTCATTTCACCTTTATTTCAATATTCTAATAGGGACAGAAAAATAAGCAGATAATATGTCAGGTAAGCTCAAGATACTTGCAAAATAATCCCTTAGGAAAGGTATTTACAGCAAGGAATGGAGCAAGGGCTGCTTTAAGTTTCTCTCCCTTGTGTCTTTGAAGAACAGCTAAGAAGTGCAGTGATGGGCCTCAGAGGACAGGGGGAGACTGAAAGGAGCCTGGGTAGGACCCCGTATTACAGATATTAGAGGAAGGTAGGAGATGCTGGGGTGTTGGCTCTAATGATGTGTGAGCCATATCAAGGTTTTGAGTGCAGGTAAGTCATGCTCTGACTTACATTTTAGAAGGATCCTTCTTATACATCACAGAGAATACCCCACCGTAAAGGCAAAGATGCAAAGAGAGAGACCAGTATGGAGGCAAGTTTAAATAATGCAAAGAAAATGAATGGCTGTCAAATTAGGGAAACAACGATAGGAAGAAGTGGTCTGGAAGCTGAATGTTCTTGCATGGTTGAACTGACTGAAATTGCTGATGGATTATATATGTGATACCAGAGGAAGACAGATGACAGTGTTGATGAATATTAATGAAACTAGCATTTTGGTTTTTAATCTGAGCAACTAGCATGTAGAATGGAGATGCCATGTGTGAGTCACGACGTTGGCAGAAGTCTTGTAAGCAAGTATCCTGCTTCAAAAAGGTAAATCCAGAGCTGTCAATCAGTCAACCAAGCAGAGATGTGAAGGAGGAAATTATTGATACTCATCTGGAGGTCAGAGAAGTCAAAGGTGAAGTTTTAGATTTGGGCATCATCAACATACTGATAGCGATTAAAAGTATATGATTGAAATGAAATTCCACAGACAGGTTAGTAGAGACTGAGAGTTGAGCCCTGGGACTCTGACTTTTAAATATCAGGAGGGGATGGTATGCAATTAGGTCTGTCTGATGTCATCTGATCTGATGAGAACATTTACTTTGAAATGCTGTTGTGATGCAAATGTCTTATTCTTTCTCACACACAATGGTGTTTCCCATTGATAGTCTTTCTGATGTGAATGTAAGAATTAAAAATGGAAATGCAACCAAGCCTTCTATGGCTTGCATGGAAGCTCTGAACTATCTTCTATTTGTATGTGGGGGGCAGGGGAAGGAAGGTGTAACAGAGTAACAGAGAGACAAATATTTTTATGTAGAAACAGATTAAGTAGAAAAGCAGGATAAAATTGAGTATTCTAGTTCCTGACTTCTAGAAGCTTTTCTTTAAAAAGAAATATAAGAAAATCATGCAAAAGCAATGTGAATTGAAAGCATGACAATGTAGCTGATGCCCAGACACCTGAATGGGGAGACTGTACATTAGACATATTCTGGAACTCAAGGGTATCGATAATGACAGGCAATTATTGTGACTGTCTTAGGGAGTGCAAGGAATCAGTTTATCTTCAAGAAACCACTTAGAGTCCTTTCTCAAGTCCCATGAGTAGATTCTCGATATTTTGCTTAAGAATATCCAATGGTATTTAATTGTGGACAGAATAATCTTTCCCTCAGGATGCTGGCTTACACTAAGATAAAAACACATTCTAACCAATTCTAATCCTTCTACCTACAGTCAGCTCTTTCAAACTCTTAGATCATTAATTACCTACCATCATTGCTTAGTTGTTGGTTTTTTTTTTCTTATAACAAGTATGAACCTTATCTTTTCAAACACATTGTAAGCTAGAGAAGAAATTCAACCCAAATTTATTCGTTGTGTCCGTTACATAGTGCTATCACTTAATTGATGTTTAATAATGTTACTCAAAGGAATACACCAAAACTATTAAATATTTCTTAGCCTGCCAATCCTATTGTTTAAACAGATGTAATAAAGCTAAGAAAAAATGAACAGGGACATTTTGGGGCAGTGATGAATCATTGCTAAGATATTGTGTTATTGTGTTTTCTGTACTTAAGTGGATTATGAAATGAGATGATTTAAACCAAGAGTTGATGTGTATGTCTTTTGTGTTCGAAGGATTTCAGGAAGCCTCTCTAAATGCTTCTCTCCATCCTGCCAATTAAGTCAGGATGGTTGCCTGGTGTTGTCATCCAATAAAAGAGAAAACAATGTCTTGGCTCATGGCCTTAAAGTGGCTGTGGAGTGTATCCTCTATGCTGGTATGATTTTGAGAATGAAAGGGGAAGCCAAGAAAAAGTATAACAGATAAATAGATAAATAGGTAAATCCAGGACTATTGCGGTTTCCCTTTTTGAGTCACAAAGTCCTTGGGGAAAGGATGAAAACTAGTTTCCTCATCAAAAAAATAAAAAACACTTTACATTTTATTATATCATAGATCTCTATAGACTGCACCAAATCAAAGCTGAATTTATAAGTGCATAGTAATTATTCTTAAAGTAGACCCATATTGCCTCAACACTTCCAAAGTACTCTTGAACCTTTTGTCCTTGAATTCCTTTGACTTCCGAAATCCCAGAAAGCGTTCTCCATTCTGTGAGCTGTAAAATTACAGGAAAAGGTGGGTGTGGTGGTGCATACAGCACTCAGGAAGCAAAAACAGGAGGAGCAGGGCTTCAAGACTGTTCCAAATGCTAGGGCCTTATGCAGACTGCATGAGACTCTGCCTCAAGAAAACAGTAATACTAACAACCACATCAGGCCAGAAAGCATCATGGAAAGGTGCTAGGCTTCTCTGGGAAGAGAATGCTTGATGTTAGTGTTTTCAGGGAAGAAGGAAAATGACATAATTACATTTTAATTTAAAAAAAATACAACATACATTAGAAAATTAACCATGAAATTGTACTAAACTCATTACACAGAATCAGTGATGTTTCATGTGTGAGCCCCACCTTACCTATTCTGTCCACACAGGTTTCTAAATGCAATGGACAGTGGCTGTTAACATCTCTTCTATAGAGACCCAGGCAAAAGATGCTGCCAATTTTTGTCCCAAAAGATGTTTATGTTTCTGCACACATATACACAGGAAATCTATGAGTGCAGTTGGGATAGCCTTTTATGTCTCACAAACTGTTTCTTACTACATTCTCCTTGTAGAGTATTTCAAATATGTACAGAAAACATTTAAGTCCCTCCATAATTATACATTACAGAGATAATCACTAATAGCATATGCGCAATTTTCTGTTTATTTTCCTATTAATGATATATATGCCATATTTTTTTTTTTTTTTTTTTTTTGGTTTTTCGAGACAGGGTTCCTCTGTGTAGCTTTGCGCCTCTCCTGGGACTCACTTGGTAGTCCAGGCTGGCCTCGAACTCACAGAGATCCACCTGGCTCTGCCTCCCGAGTGCTGGGATTAAAGGCGTGCGCCACCACCGCCCGGCTATATATGCCATATTAATTAAAATAATAATGTTTGTATTCATTATTTATTTGTATTTTCTTTCAAGTCATGTAGAAGCTTAGGATTTTTCCAGGAACCTAGAACTCAGGATCAGGCCCTTCTCCTTCAACACTGTTAAAGTGAACACAAAGAAATTACGACTTGAATTTTTATGTTTACTTGAACTTTTTAATTGAAAATAATGTTTTTGTATAGTTTAATCATCACAGTTCCTCCTCTCTCATCTCCTCCCGGAGCCTCCCCACCTCCACAACTCTATACCTTCTTTCTCTCTTCAGAAAACAAATAGGCCAAATTAAAAAACAAAAACAAAAATTAGAATAAAACAGTCAAATATAGAAAAAGCACAAGTCTCTCTCTCTCTCTCTCTCTCTCTCTCTCTCTCTCTCTCTCTCTCTCTCTCTCTCTTAAACACACACACACACACACACACACACACACCATAAAAATACAAACTTGGAAGCCATAATAGGTAAGTAAAAGACAAGGTAAAGAATGCTCAAACAAAGCATTATGAGACAAAAAAAATCTCAAAAAATATGATTGTGTTGCTCATCTACTGCTGGGCATGCCCCCCCCCCCAAGTGTGATTTGTATATCCAGTGAGACTCTATTGGAGAAAACTAATTTTTCTTTTCCAAACAGCTGTCATTTGGAGATAGCTTCTGAGTTAGGGGTGGGAGCTTGTGTTTAGTTCCCCCCTCCTCAGTGCTGGGACCCGTCTGGCTTAGACCTGTGAAGTCTCTGAGTTCGTCTGTGCATCAGTCCTGTTGTGTCTGGAAGGCCACATTTCCTCGGTGTCATCTACCCCTCTGGCTCTTACAGTCTTTCTGTCTCCTCTTCCTCATTGTTCCTTGAGCCCTGATGGGAGGGGTTTGATGAGGACATCCCATTTAGGACTGAGTGTTCCAAGGTCTCTTACTCTCTGCACATTGTCCAGTTGTGGGTCTCTATATTAGTTCCCATTTCCTCCACAAAAAAGGTTTTCTGATGATGGCTGAGCAAGACATCAATATATGGGTATGGCAGAATGGCATTAGAAGCCATTTTACTGCTGTGTTCCTTTAGAGAACAATAGTATTTGGTTTTCCCCTAGGTCCATGTCTTAGGTTCTTGTCCACTTGAGCAATGTCAGTCATGGGTTCCATCTCATAGAGCGGACCTTAAGTGATTGGTTATTCCTACAGCTTTTGCTGTTTGAATAAATGCTGATAAAATGCTTATGAAGAAATTATAACTTGGATTTTTATGACTAGTTGATTTTTAAATTAAGTACAGTTAGTAGAAGAGGATTTGACTAGCATGGGCAGGGCCTTGAGTTTTTATCGCTAACATTAGAAAACTTAGTAAAGAGCCAATGATTACAGCAAGTATTTGTTTATGTGTAATTATAAATATAATTTTTTTTTTGGTTTTTCAAGACATGGTTTCTCTGGGTAGCTTTGTGCCTTTCCTGGATCTCACTCTGTAGACCAGGCTGGCCTCGAAATCACGGAGATTTGCCTGCCTCTGCCTCCTGAGTGCTGGGATTAAAGGCATGCACCACCACCACCCGGCTAAATATAAATGTTTTATAGTAAGTCAATAAGCAAAAAATTATCTACAACTGTGTATTTTAAAAAAAAATATTTGAGAGATAACAATGCATTTTCTGGTATTTTATTTTCTCAACTATTGTTATAATGACTCTCATTTTAGCTGATAAAGTACTGATATTTAGTCATATCAAAGGCTTAGAGAAGTCATATGCTAATCTAGTTAAAGTATTTGGTCTAGCAGCCAGCCCACCCTATCATAATAATGTTGAACCTTTTTTCTTATTATTAAAAATTCAGTTCAGACTCTGAAAATATGGGAAGAAAAGTCATAGAAATTATAAGATATTGGACTATTGAGAGTCAAGTAGGTACTGAACTTGAACTGTAACTAGATGAGGTGATGGTTAAACAGAACTTTTATTTTTGTATGGCAAATGTGGGCAAAAGCAAACTAAAGGTAGGAAGAAGAAAGAAGTGTTTATGGAATAGCAAGGAACTATATAGGTGGATTTCTAAGACTCCAGCTGAATCAAGTGTTTGTAGCCTCAGCACAAAGACCGGGGTGCACCTGGGTGAAGACTCAGCCTCTGACAATTTCTCAGTATGAGGGTTTGACAATGGAGAGGGAGGATGTCTAAGTTGGTATAATTGGCATTGAACAGGAGCAGCTGTCAGGAGCTTTAGCTTAAAAGCCCATCTTTGGTTTTGCCTACATAGTTAAGAGAAAGAATCATTGCTGTCCATGGTTCTATTGCAACTACAGCCTGGAGCAAAGTTGGCAAAAGATAAATTAAGTCTGATTTCTTCTGTCAAGAAGCAAGAAAGAGAGCTTGAACTCTGTTCTTGGCAGTGTGGATTTTTGGATTCTTATTTCAGTGGCTCTCAGATCTGGTTGGGTGTTAGTTCCTGGGAATTTTTCATGAGTGTGTGGGTTCACCACTCCCCCTGGTGGTGCCTACCCACAGGGACTTTGGGAGGTCTTAGATTATCCCAGTATTCCACAGAGGTTCAAGACCATTGTTGCAACCATTGAATGCAATTGGCCCCCATAATTTCATAGGGAATAACATTTTTATGAGGTGTGGCTTTGTTGGAGTAGGTGTAGCCTTGTTGGAGGAAGTGTGTCACTGTGGGAATGGGCTTTGAGGTCTCATATATGCTCAAGACATGCCCAATGTGTCAGTTCACTTCCTGTTGCCTGTAAATCAAGATGTAGAATTCTCAGCTACCTCTCTAGCACCATGTGTGCCTGCACACTGCCATATCCCACCATGGCGACAATGGATTAACCCTCTGAAAATGTAAGCCACCCCAATTAAATATTTTCCCTTATAAGAATTGCAATGGTCATGGTGTCTCTTCATAGCAATAGAAACCCTAACTAAGACAGAGGGTGTTCAAAATAGGACTGAACATCCATGTGTGTGCTTTCTCTTCTGACCATAAAACATAACTTACTTTTATGTTGGTTAAGTCTGAGCATTCATCTGACCAGAACATGGTTATATGTTTTTGAGGAGGTCTTTGCATCCTTCCTTTATGTTTCTATATCACATTGCAGTATAGATCAAGAGAAGGAGTGAAAACTTAATTAGCCATTAGAGATTTTGTTTATTTTTGTGCTCATAGTTGTCTTCTATTTTGCAATTATAAGAGAGTACAGTTTGTCTCATATTTTAAATTAGTATTGGGACCTACCTTTTTGGCTCATAATACTTTCTCTATTCATTTAACATCTACTGTTTGTTTAACAATTAGTGCCCAGTGCAGGTAAGATAACTTTTTCTGAAGAAGTCTTTGTTTTAATCATTCTTCAGGTCTCAGGCAAGACAAGTCTTTCCTTCCCAGTCTGCCCAGGTGGACTCTATACTGAAATCTCATTTTCCTCATTTATTTGTACTTATAATATTGTGGTGGTTTGAATAAGAACGTCCCCACCCCTGTAGACTCATATATTTGAATGTTTGGAGAGTGGCATTAGGAGGTGTGACCTTGTTTGAGTAGATGTGGCCTTGTTGGAGGAAGTGTGTCACTAGGGGTGGACTTTGAGGTTTCAGAAGCTCAAGCCAGTCCTCTTTGTTTCAGTCTGTCTTCCTGTTGCCTGCCAATCTAGATGTAGAACTCTTAGCTTCTTCTCCAGAACACGTCTGCCTGTGCACTACTATGATGAAAATGGACTAAACTTCTGAACCTGTAAGCCAGCCCTAATGAAATGTTTTTCTTTATAAGAGTTATCAGGCCAAGAGGTGGTAGTGCACGCCTTTAATCCTAGCACTTGGGAGACAGAGGCAGATGGATCTCTGAGTTCAATGCTATCCTGGTCTACATAGTGAATTCCAAGACAGCCAGTGCTACATAGAGAAACCCTGTCTTGAAAAACCAAAAATAAATATTTTTTTTAAAAAAAGAAAGTTGCTGTGGCCATGGTGTCTCTTCATAACAATAGAAACTCTAACTACGACAAACATTACCTGTCCATTTCACTCATTTTTATGTCATAGGGATCTTTGGGGCTTTGAGACTGATAGCAGTCAGTGCTCAGTGACTTACCCCCAAGTGTTTTCTCTGATGTTTTCCTATGCTCAGGACCATGCTGTGAGTCCTGATGTTTAGATTTTTGCCACACCCTTTCATCTTAGCTCAGTTTCTGCTCTGCTAATTTCATTTTTCCTGACCTTTCTTGTACATGGTTTGTAATCTCCATACCTCATATCTGCAACTTCATAACCTGCTGTGTTATTCTAATTAGAGTAAATAACACGTGGACAGGAGATTTTGGTGAAATATCCTTCACACATCTCTGGGCTTCTCCTCTTTAGAGAGAAAGACTTGGTAATATGTATATTTTTTTTACAGTTCTTAGAGAATTTTGTTATTAATAAAATTTTGGAAAAACTTTCTAGAAGAATACTTTAAATTTATCTTGCTATAACATACATTAATATACATTCACAATCAGACCCAAGACCTCAAAAATTCATAATTTAAACAAAAAACCTCACCTATCTTTTCCTCATGTGAGATATTATAATACTTTGTATTCTATTTCACTGTATTTAAAATATGGTAATCTTAAATTTTTCCATATATTGTAAAATATATAGAATGGAAAATACTTCTAGGAAGTATCAAAATTATCAACACACATGTTTAAAAATGCTAGTGATACACAATTTTTGCTAAATAAGTATTAGGGTTTTTTTTTTACTCAAAATATATCCTAATTCCATTTATATCTTTCCTAAATGTAGGTATGAGTACACACATCTTAACTCAAGCTGTTTATTTTATTCCAACTGTATGTCTTTAAATCTCCAAAAGTCTTGGTGTTTCTAGGAGCTGTTTCTTAGAACAACTTTGCTCATGCTGCAGCCCATAAGGACAAGAGCCTGGTTCCTTTCAACACCATAAGGATCTTACTATATATATTGGGTATGGTCATTTTGTGTTTTCTTTTGTGGATCTCAGTCTTATAGAAAATGTAGACTCCAGATCTGTATTTCAAGATTTTGTAGCACTGCGATATACCACCTGGTTGTTCAATGCATAGTCGTTAAGCAGTTGTGCTGTGCCTCCTAGCTTAGATTATATGTAATAAAACTTGACATCAATTTATTCAAGTGGAGACCTCTTAATATACTGAGCTGTCACTTCCAGCTTTCCAGTTGAAAGACAAGATGGTTGACACGCCGAGATGGATTGTGTCACAAGTTCTCCAAAGTGAGCAATAAGGGCAGGAGCTAAGCCAGAGCTAATCAACAATACAGGGCATGGACTGCTCTTTTAATTTATTTTTGTCAATGCATAACAACCTTAAAAATCACTAGCCAGTCAAATCATGTAATAACAGAGCTAAAGCTGAGAAGAGCCCTCTGGATCTCTGTCATGTTAATTAGACCAAGGGTCAGGCTAAGAAGCCCCCTGAGAGTTTGATGTTCCCTTGGTCCCTTGGCAAAAAGTTGATTCAAAGCCTCCACCAAGCAAGTTGAATTTCACACGGTTGCTATGGAAGCTGCACTGAAAAATTATCTAATTCAAAACTGTTTAATGAATAATGTACTATATGGTGGGTGAAATTTATAGGGTTACATTTATGCTTGCCTTTAAATATTTCATTTCTGATATCTAGGTTATTTTAAGTCACACCATGACCATCTTATAAAAGGCATATAGGAAATAATAATAGTTAAGGAACAGAACATCTCCAAACTAGAAGATTGATTTTTTTTACAGTGAAATCTAATTAAATCTATTGGATCATATTTTATACATACACACAGCAAGACTAGCTAATGCTGTTAACAAGGTCCAAATTTTTTAAGTATGTAGAGTTGTACAAGGAAGAGAGAATGACCTCTTCAGAATTAACTATTGATATTTGAGACTAATAATTCTTTTAATGAACTGAATTGAATAATTGCATGAAGATCATAAGATATAATTTTCTTTTGATTTTTATAAATTTGCTTTACAGGTTTCTTTTCATTCACTCAACAATAATTTATTGAATACTCCTGATGTGTCAGGTAAAATGCCAGGCTTCTGATATTAGGGAGCTCTCACTCTAGTCAGACAACATGTGAACACAGAGGTTTTTTTGAATGATAAGCTTTAATAAAAAAAAAACCAGAATAGAATCCTTGTTAAATAATATAATTCAAAACAGTATTTTATTTCTACAAAAGTTAAACAGAATCAAAAGCTTGTTGATGTCATAAGTACTGTGTATTTAGGATCCAGTGGTCATTGATTAATTTTAAAGTCGAAGACACTCACACATAGGTTTAGTGACTGCATGTTTCACATGATGTTATAAACCACATCCAAATGCATCATCTTCATTGCTAGATTTTAATTTTGCTTTGAAAAAAAGAAGTGTTAACGTGTTAGCATCAAACAGTGACTTATATACGCATATACTTCCCCTTCTACAATTTTCACCCATACACAACTTGACTTGTTTTAAAACTTTTCAAATGAGGACATAAAGTTATAGGCTTTCTTATGACATTTTCCTACTTTGTCTTCATTGATCCTCTCTGACAGCCCCTCCCTCATCACCCTGTTGTTCCTTTACTTTACCCTTTGACCCCTTTCCATTCCTGTGTCCCATGTGTTCTATTCCTCTCTCCACTCCCCATCTTCAAAACCTCCTTTCTTTTCCTCTCGTCTCTTTCAAGTTCTGTAGTGTATACCCACAGTCACTTGCACATAAATACACTTGTGATGGTTAATCCTGGTTGTCAACTTGATTCTATCTGTAATCAACTAAGACATGTACCTCTGGAAGGATAGTTAAGGGTTCTTAATGGAAAGATTGGATTAAGGAGGAAGATGCCGTACTGGAATGGGCAGCACCTTTCCATGGTTGTCCAGATATAGAGAGACCTGGGGAAAAGCATGGGTGCTTGTTGGATTGGTCCCACTCTTTGCTGGTTGAGTATATCTACCCAGTTGCTTTTTTTGTTTGTTTGAGACTGGAACCCAACTTCATTAGCTATTTTCTGTGGACTGAAAACCAGTGATTCTCCAGGAATCCTGCAGGTCTTTAGTTCCAGACTAGGTCTGACATTTGAAGGATTCAACCCCATTGACTAAACATCAGTTGGGTTCTCAGTGTCTCTAGCATGCCTGTTGGACTACTCAGAGCATGTCTTGTAAGCCAACCCAATACTTCTCCTTTGTAACATATGTTCATTTATGATTTTGAAAGAGGAGCACTTAAGTTTTCTTAATAGTATGATGTTGGCTATAGGTTGATCATGTTTGTTTTTTATTACTTCAATACCTTGTTTAATCCTAGCTTCTTCAAAATGTTTATAATGAAATCTATTGAATTTTGTCAAATGTATTTTCTGCATCTATTGAGATGATTATGTGATTTCTGTCCTTAAATCTATTAATGGTGCATTACATTTATTCATTTGAAGTATTGGACCAATCTTGTGTCCCTGGAAAAAAACCACCATGGTCATGATATATGGCCTTAATATGTTCTTAAATTTGGCTTGCAAGTTTTTGTTGACAATTTCTACATTTACACTTATCAGGAAAAGTAATCTCTTAGATTTTTGCTTTGTTCTTTCTCTCTCTTTATATTTGTGTATGTGTGTCAATGTATATACATGCATATATGTGTGCATGTGTGTCCTAGGCTTTTCTTGCTTAAGTTGTCCTGCAATTGGGCTGCACCTTCACTGATAGCCTATTCTCAGTTTTATTAGGGATTCTGACCCTGTCACACAGTGCTCAGCTTCAACTTCTTTCCATGAGCCCTTTAATTCTGGGGTTTCTATAGCAGCAGAGGCTGTGCCTTCCCTGACTGGCCTCTCACAGTGTCAAGCCTCATCTGGTCTCCATGACTTCTCCATGCCTTCAAAAGCAAAAACTCTCTGGAAGATTCTTATACAGGATGAGGTACAGCCATGGCTACTTCTGGACACAGCCTCCATGTTCTATCTGTAGCTGGAGAATTTCTCTCCAGCTCCTGCCAAGTCCAGCCAGTCCTGTAGCCCACATATAAAATAAACATACAGACACTTATATTATTTAAACTGCTTGGCCATTAGCTCAGGCCTATCATTGTCTAGCTCTTATTCTTATATTCAGCCCATTCCTATTAATCTATACTTTGCCATGTGGCTTGTGGCTTACTGGTACCTTACATCTTCCTTGTCCTGGTGGCGGCCTCAGGCAGTCTCTCCCTTCCCTTCTTGTTTCCTCAATTCTCCTCTGTTAGTCCCACCTATATTTCCTGTCTGGCTATTGGCCAATCAGTGTTTTATTTATATAGAGCGATATCCACAGCATCTATCCCTGAACAAACACTTCCCAGAGGAGTCTGCCTAAATGATACTGGTCTCTTGTTAACCATAACTAATTTTTCAGATCCAGGTGACTAGATACCACAAATTCCTAGCTCAAAAATACCACACAAACAGTCCCAATAGAGTTCTTGCTTCCCTCTGAAACTTCCTAAGTCAGTACTCCATCATGTGCATCACTGTGTCATTGTCAACAGTGTCCTCCATGTTCCTGCAGCAGTTCAAAAGCTTTGAACACTCAGTGGCTTTTCTAGCCTAAAGTCCCAAAGTCCTTCCACATATATCCAAAAATTACATGCTCAGGGCTGTCACAGCAATACCCATGGCCTGGTGCCAATTTCTGTATTTGTTAGGGTTTCTTCTGCTATGGTAAAACAACATGACCAAAATCAACTTAGGAAGAAAATGGTTTATTTCATCTTAAAATTCTCAGGACTCTCTTCTCTCTCTCTCTCTCTCTCTCTCTCTCTCTCTCTCTCTCTCTCTCTCTCTCTCTCACACACACACACACACACACACACTCACGCACACGCACACGCACATGCACGCACATATGCATGCACACACCATCTCCTTGGTTAGTCTGGGCAGGAATTCAAGATAAGAACCTGGAGGCAAGAACAGAATCAGAGCCCATGGAGAAACCCTACTTACTGGAGTGCTCTTCCTGGCTTGTCTGGTCTGATTTCTTATAACAATCAGAATTCCCCTGCACATGGATAGAACCATCCACAGTGAGCTGAGATTGGCTTCCAAATAGGCCAATCTGGTACAGGTATTTTCTCAGTAGAGGTTCCTTCTTCCAAAATGACTCTAGCATATGTCAAGTTGACACAAAACTAGCCAGCACATTCACCTACAACAACAGGATTTTGAACAAACAGTTGGTAGTTTGAAAGCATGCCACTGAAATGCTGATGGGAATAAAAGTACTCAATTGCACTTGGCAGAAGGTATCAGACTCACACATTCAGTGTGCCCTAACAAACAATTTTAGGGGAAGAAAATTGTATGTTAAAATGCAGCATTAGTTATTTGAACCAGTGTAGTGCCACATACCTATAATCCCAGCACTTGAGAGGTAGAGACAGGAGGATCAGGAGGCCAAGGTCATCTTAAGCTACATAATAATTTCTAGGCCAACCTAGACTACATGAGACCAAGTCTCAAAAAAAGAAAATGTTTAATAAACCAAGACACTACTAAGGCAATAAATGCTATAGCTGAGGGTCAACAACATTATCCTAAGAGTTGAAGGAATAATCAAGTCAAGATGAAATCACACTAAGAATTTAATATGCAACATTTAATTTTATATTTAAGAATTTAAATTGCAACATTGAATTTTATTTATTATCCTATGAGGAAGAATTGCCTACATGTCTGGACAGATGAGAGAAGGTGTCACAGAGGTAATGGCACTTAGACTGGATCTTAGAGTTAGAGTTGAAATACTGAATGAAGAAAAGGGCAAAAGGACATTTGATACAGATTTATTCAAATACAGAGTGTTTGAAGAAAAGAGGGATGGGAAGGGTGACTGAACTTAGAACTTAATGAACAAGATAGTGGAAATGTGAAATGGAGTAAACACTGCAGAGGCATAATAACTGGACTCTTAGTTGTCATTCAGAATATCCAGTCTACTAATATGTAGAAGTGGGCAGGTCACTCATTTGATAATTACTTAGTAAATGCAAAAAGAAACACCAAATATTGGGTATCACTTTTAAATGAATAATTATATCAAGATTGAGTATTATTACAAATTTAATATATAAGTTTTTATTTTATTTATTATTATTTTGCATGTATGTGTGCATGGTGTGTGTGTGTGTGTGTGTGTGTGTGTGTGTGTGTGTGTGTGTATACACAGAGTCAGTTGTCTCCTTCTACTCTGAGTTCTGAGGATGGAACTCAAATTGATAATCTCATTCAACAACAGATTTTGCTCTCTGAGCTACCTCATCTTCCTGTTGTAGAAATGTACTTTAAACATTTATTTTCCAAATAGAGATTTAGAGTCAATGCTTGCCATATCCAAAAGCCTTGTGTAGTATCTTAAACCTCAACAAAAAATATCAAAATAGAAAATGGGCAAAATCCTATGCCATATGCAGGTACTTCATTGATGACAACACAGAGGTAGTAAATAAATACAGGAGATGTTCGCCTCCGTCAGCCACTAGTTAAATGAATATTTAACACACAGGTTTCACTCCACCCCTATCCTAAGGGCTAAAATGAGACAAGCTGGTAAAGAAAAATGGTGGGAGGGGCCCAGAGAATCTACAGCACTCATCCATTGCTGGCGGGAATAGAAACTAACACCGCTGCTTTGAAATAGTTTTGTAGTTTCTTTCAAATCCGAAAAATAGTACTTAACAATCCAGAAACTATACTCTGGAGAATGTATTTCAAACAGATGTAATCTTCTTAAATCAGGAACACGTATATATTAATGTTCATAGATGATTTTCCTCTAGTACATACAGATTGGAAACTATATGTCCTTCAGTGGTGCGGAGTTAAATAAGCTGTGGTTATCCATACCACCCTGTAAGGAAAAGGAACAGAGATAGTGAGGTATTCAGTGACTACAGACATTTGCCATGCATGCCTGACAACATGAATTTGTTCCCTATAACCATGTAGACATGGAAGGAGAGAACCACTCTACAGAGTTGTCCTTTGACCTCCACATTAGTGCGGTGGCATGTATGCTCACACAATAATAAATTTAAAAGAAAAAATGCACAAACTACACAACTACACACACACACACACACACACACACACACACACACACACACACACACGTGGACCTCTAGGAAATAATAAAAAGTGAAAAAAAAAACAGTGTTCAAACATGATACAAGCTACATGATTTCATTTGTGGACATTCATGCAACAGTATAGAGAAAGAGATTAGATTAATTGTTTCCAGGAATAGTGCCACTGGATCTGTGCTAAAGAATAGCAGAGATTTTTGAGGTGTGGTACAGTTAAGTATCTTGATCATTCTGGGGCTATTTGAAGCTGTCAGTCTCATAATGATTGACAGAAGTGTGTGCACACATTCACCTTCCATACAAGTGGGTGTATATGGCTGGTGAGACTAGAATAAACTCTGTATATTACTGTAGTGTCAAATTCCTGCTTCTGATATTGTACAGGAGTAGTGTGAGACGTTAGCCCTGGGGGATTTTCAGGGAAAGAACAGTGGATTTGCCCGCACATTTCTTTGCAATCTCCTGTGGCTCTTTGCAGCAACCTGTGAATCTATAATTATTTCATAACAA
Organism: Peromyscus maniculatus bairdii; assembly: GCF_049852395.1. Classification (NCBI taxonomy): domain Eukaryota; kingdom Metazoa; phylum Chordata; class Mammalia; order Rodentia; family Cricetidae; genus Peromyscus; species Peromyscus maniculatus. Next base: position 70,247,559 of record NC_134870.1, on the reverse strand, counting down.
AACAATGTTTTAAACTTTGTGTATGTGTTCAGTCTCAGTATGGTGGATTCAGTATGCCAAGCATCTCTACTCACCATGTCTGTCACCTGGTGGCAGCCTCCATGGTGAAAATTCTTTGCAAAGATGTGAAAATCTATTAAGGATCAATTTCCAATCCAAAGCCACAATACACATAATGGATAAATGTGTCACCCTGTATGACTGTAAGTGATAGACACTGTAATACTGGCTTCACAGCTCCCTTACACACAAGGCAGAGTGGGCCTTGGCAGAAGTACGCATGGAGGATACACATTGATTATATTAGATGGTATCTGCCATATGCTCAGTGTAAGTAAAATATGTATCTTTTCTTTACAGAAGGGAATACTGCATATTCCAACACAAAGTGTCCACAACCCAAATTCTAACAAAGGTATAGTGGTATAACAAAGAGAATAAGGGGGAAACATAAATTCAAAAATATTGTAAAGCCATTAATAAAGAGTTCACCACAATATATCAATGTTTTCAAATAATCTATATTTGCAGGCGTAACAGACTAGAAATTCAAGATGTCATGGATATGCTATATTAGTCAAACTTCATAGCTCTGTGACGAATATGTCAGAGGCTGTTCATCTCTTAGTAATCAGCAAACAGAAGGGAAGAGGGACAGCAGGCAAGATACAAGCTCTAAAGCACACCTCCCAGTAACCTGCCTCTTTCAACAAGCTTCACTTTCTAAAATTTCCATCACTCTCAATAATGCTATGAAATTATGAATCCATCAGTGTATGAATACCATCATGAAGTCATAGGCCTCAAGAGGAATTGCTTTCCAAAAACCCCACCTCTAAATACTACTTACACCAGAAACCAAGCTCCCCATACATAAGCTTGCAGGAAGACATGTCACCTTCAAATCATAACAGCTATTATCTTTTTTTTATTTTATTTTATTTTATTTTACAATACTATTCAGTTCTACATAATAGCCACAGATTCCCTTGTTCTCTCCCTTCCTTCCCCCCAGCCCACCCCCCATTCCCACCTCCTCCTCTATTGATGTGTACATTGCTAGAACCAAGGATGATGCTGTTCCTTTTAGATGCACACATCAGGTGCTCTACAAATCCTCTCACAGCAGAGATAAGGAATGATTTAAATTTCCCTGAAGACTGGGGTTACTAATATGGAGTGTACCATTGATGGTAGTGTTTGGTTAGCATGACGCTTAACCTTGACTGTCAACTTAATTGCACTAAGAAACTACTGTGGGCTTAGAAAATGACACCATTGTGTCTACCAGAGATGCTTAGCTTGGAGAACTGCTCTGCATATGGCCTGGAGCCTTGAACGAACAGAAGAGGATGGCAGACAATCCCTGTTACTACACTGTTCACTTTTTTTTTCTGCTTTCTGCCCACTGTTTAGTGAGCAGCTTGTACTACCACTCATTTTTACCATGATGCTTCAGGTCCAGAAACATAGAAACAATCAACCATAAACTGAAGAGCCTAAAACCGAGCAAAAATAACTCTTTCTTCTTTGTAAATTATTTCTGATGTTTAGCTCAGTGACAAAAAGCCCAACAAAAAATAATGAAGAAGGCCAAGGTTCCCTGAGAAAGAGGGCAGAGGTACATTCTGAAAAGAGAGGAAAACATGGAAAAGGAGATTGAGAGATGAATGAGAAAAGACTCCATACAGACTATTGGGTTTAAGCACAAGTTTTATGGCTTGCTAGTACCCATTTTAAACAAATGAACCCATAGTTACTATTTCACTGGCAGCTGTAAAGGGGACAGATGCCCAAGAGTCCCTTAGTCAGTGGCTGCTACTGGTGGTGCCAGTGAACAGAGGTTCTGGATTGTCTAATTTCAATACCACACAGCACATTTCTTTCTACATTTTCAACCTTGGGTCTAAAACATAGGAAGTAACTGTAATGGATCATGGACCCTGGGGTCCAAAAAATTTTCTTGAAACATAGAAAGATGCTTTTCTTTACACTGTGAAACATGTTAGGATATTTCTCCACAAAGGAGTAATCTCTCTCTCTCTCTCTCTCTCTCTCTCTATATATATATATATATATATATATATATATATATATATATGTATATATATATATATATATATATATCTTTTATGTGTCTTTCATGAAGTTTAATGTGCTGCTTACAGCAAATGATCTGTAAATGCTTGCAACTCATGAAGTAAATTGATCATCTTAGGGATACATCAGTATGTGAAAGACAGACCCAGTGGAACAATTTTATTAAGAAAAGTTGTAGGGGTAGAGAGATGGCTGAGCAGTTAAGAGCACTGGCTCCTCTTCCAGAAGACTATGGTTCAATTCCCAGCTCCCACATGATGGCTCAGAACCTGCTCTAACTCCAGTCCCAGGGAATCCAATTTCTTCTTCTGATCTCTGTGGACTCTGCATGCACATGGTGCACAGACATACATGCAGATCGAACACCCATACACTAAAAAATAATAAAGAAAACATTTCTTAAAAACTGAAAAGGGGGAAGTGGAAGAGGAGCGTGAGGTCATACAACACAACTTGCATAGTTGAGTTTATGCTTAGAATATAAAAAGTCGTCAAGCATCCATTCTTCGTCTGTAGGGCTCAGCTTCTTCAAGTCATCTGCACTCTCTTTTCTCTATTGGAAACCCTTCTACCAGGCTGTTAGAGTTCCTCTCTCCCACAACTCTGACTTGAATTTGGCTTGGGTTCTGTTGCCGACCTCACCTTGGAGCAATGACAGCTTCACTGGCTAACACTGACTCCTCAGTTGTCACTTCGGTTCCACTCTCCTGACCACAAATATGCGTAACTCAGCCCAGTTAAGTATTCATCAGTGGGTCAAAGATTACGGTCCTGTGGGCTGGTTGCTACAGGAAGCAGAATTCCCTACAAGGAAGGACAGTATGTGATGGGCATCTCCAGAGCCTGAAAGTAAATATTTTTAAATGTCCCCTAGAAATAATTATCAAAGAAAAATTTAAGGTTGAATATGAATGAAATTTTGACAGTAACTTTCAAACACGATTTAGGATAGCTACAACTCTGGACTCATGTTATGAGGATGGCCCTCCTGTGTGTGCCAAGAGCCTGCACAAAGTGTTGAGCTTGCAGCCAAAGGCTCTGCTTCAAAAGACCATGACCTTAAATCCAGCCCATTATGTATAGATGCTTCAAGTGAAATAATCTATATTTGCCCTTTAAGGGTCATGAATATGCACTTTTCTTCTCCTGTACCCCACTCTTCTACCAACTGAGGCTCCCAGAAAGAGGGCAGCAGGTAAGAGATTGTAACAGCACTGATGCACCACCTTGTTGCAAATCCTAATCTCTTCATCCGTTCCTGAGCCTTGTTGTCTTGATGCCCCATGCCTCAGCTGCTCTCTGCAGCACATTAAAGGTCTGCTGTCTCTATTAGCCACCAATAATGTACTAATACATTCATTCTCCTATTACCTCGGACACTAATTTTGTGGAATTGGATAGTGACAGCACATTGATGTTGTTGAAGTTAATGACCCAGCAATTTACAAGATAAGTCACATTAGTAGTCAAATTGATTGTAATCATTGTTTCACTGAATGGAGTCTGCATTAAGTACAGTATGCCGTGCTCTGTCCTTCAGCGCGCCATTAGTGGAGGGAAAGAGATGATCAGAATCTCGGCCAGTCAAACCTTCCCCATGGCTTCGCAATGGATACATTGCTCCTCTGCTCTCCACTATAACTCTCAGAGAAAGAAGCCAAGCACACATAGCACGGGGGAGTTGAGTTTATATACCTGTGAACTCACTTAGGCTGTTTGAACCAACCATTAAGATTGCTTCTTCCTTTACTAGAGATGGAGAATCTTCTGGATTTTGTTATCTGTCCCCAGGCCTACAGGATGATTTGTAAAACACAGTTTCAGCTTTAAAGGGAGCTTGTGTTCAAATAAGGGACAACTAAAGTATCTCGGAGGTTCCCGGGGAGCAAAAAGGGAGGAGATAAGGCCCAGACACAGAGAAAGGATGCCACACTGGTGATGAGATTACAGATACTTCTAGGATGCTGGCTCATGTCAGTGATCAAATCTTCATCCTTTAATTTGTAGTTGGAAAACATCATTTGAAACATACTTATTCCTTACAGTTGTATAATTTTGGCAAATTATTAAACCTCATTTTCTTCTTCTTAAGTGGGTATACTGTGGCTGGTATCACATATCTATAATAATAATGAAAGAAGACATAAATTAAACTTCTTGGAAGAATGTCGGCATAGAGTATGCATTTCAATAAAAGCTATTTCATTCTAGATCTGATTTAATTTCTAAAGAAAATTAAAAGCCATTTGAAGCCAAAATGGAAATTAGGTGAATGGTCAGACTTTGAAATGACATTTGGGTTATAAATAAACAAGATGCCTCCCTGAAATGACGGCCTCATCTTTGGGACTTTTGTGAACGCATGTATGTGTGCATATGCATTTCCATAGCCGTGCATGCAAATTGCTCCAAGTGCAGTGAAAAGGGGAAGTTCTAGGGTTGTTTGAGCTTCAGTGGATAACATGGTGACATATAGTGGAGGCAGAAGAAACTGTGCTACAGAGGATGAAACGGTCAGCAGAAGACATAGATGTCCTATGACACACATTTAAGTAAACACAAAGCCTGCTCAGAACACTGAAGAACTAACCCTTGGGGGGAAAAAATGTTCTTTCCACTACTTCAAGATCCTAATATCCCCCTGTGAATAACATTATTTGTTAGATGGTCTGGTCTGTATTTAATCTCATTCCTTTGCCTTTATGCGTCCTAAACTTGCTTTCCCTGGTTACTAGTGTAGTGTCACTCCATTTTTCTGAAATTCAGGACCGTCTCTCATCCACCCTACTGCCAAATCTAAGAACGGGGCTCGTTTTCTGCCATGCTACACTGTAACCTTTCTGAATGACAACAGATGAAGGGCCTGACATGGCATGAAAGTCTTGTGCCATCATTATCTAAGTCCCTCAGTTACTTCTCACCATCTGTGGCTGTGCAATTGCAAATGTCCTGATAGTTTTAGATTAGAACATCTGATATTTCAACTGAACACTTGCTTTTGTCTTATTGGGAATCTTGGAGCTTGTATAATACCTTCCTTGTGACTGGGGTGCCTGTATCATTTGCAAACACGTGACCCCTAATCAATGCCAACTTGAAAGCAAAGGCAAAGAAAGGGTTAATAATAATAATAATAATAATAATAATAATAATAATAATAATCTTCCTTCTTGTCTAGAGAAGCCAGAGGGAAGCGTATACAATAACTTCAAGTGTGACTGTTTGGGAAACACAGAACACTTGAACAAGAAGCACACAATCATAACTGGGAAACAAAGTTTACTGCCTGCTACAAACATCAATCCTGGGCTGCTGCTTATACTGCTGATATAAACCACAAAGGACCCATAAAGTCAATTCCGTAATGCTGATAAGACATGGTGTGATGTCCCAAAGCAGGATATCACAGCAAGTGACTAAGGAGGGTATCAGGTAACATAATGTGGTAACAGGACAGCAGAAACTGATTCCTAAGAGTGATATGAATGACCAGGCAGAGTGTGGGTCCCAGGTGCAGCAGCCTTCATTGAATCTGCATTTCCCTGATAGCCAAAGTTGTTTAACAACTTATGTGCTCCCTGACCATTCATATTTCTTCTTTTGAGGTCATTCTGCTCAGAACCACAGCCCATTTTTCAATTAGGCTTTCTTGATGTTTAGTTTTTTTGTTTGTTTTTTGTTTTGTTTTTTAGTAATTTTCAATATTCTAGACACCAATCCTCTATTAGATATATAGCTTGCAAAGAGTCTCTCCTTTTGTTGGCTGCCTCCTCACTCGATGGATAGTTTCCTTACTGGGGGTAACTAATCACTTTCTTCATTGGATTTGAGTCCTGCTCAAAAGGGAGGGAATTCATAGGTGGTACTAAAAACATGGTGGAAAAACTCATGGCTAGGGAAGGTGTGGCCCCTGTGGGAGACTCTATTGATGTTGTTTTGCTAACTGGTCAAGTTATCAAACTCCCTTCTAAATACTTGTGTTTATATTCATAGATTTATACTGTTCTCAAGGAGTTTCTTACTGCAGAAGGTAAGGGATAACACAGAGATTCATAACTGTTCAAAATGCTGAGAATAAGCAAATGTGAGTGATGTGTCATAGACTGAATATCTATATTATTCCCACCCACCCCAGTCTTGGGGATCATCAGGGGAAAAGTGTTTGAGCCCGAAGACGGGAAGGAGTGCTGTGAAAGGATATGACACGGCTGTTACGCATACGAAATCACAGGTTACATGCACACAAGATCTCGACAAGATGAAGAATTAAAATTTCAGAGTAAAGTGGGGAGTGAATCCTGATGCCCTTCCCCTTGATGAGGAACTAATGGCAGTTAATGGATGCTGTGTGATGGAGAAACACTTCTCTTTGGAGGGGATGGTAGCCTTTGGTAGGTTGTCCATCCATCCTCACTGGATGACATCATACCATCTTACACATGCAGAGATGGAGAGCACTGGTTCGAGTTAGTGGGTTATACACATTTTTTCAAAGACACGAAATTGAGAGATAGGAGATATGTTGGAAGGGAGCTGAGATAACCTGGAAGATGCGAGTAGAGGATGGAAATGACCAAGATACATTATATACATACATGTATGAAATTTATAAAATAAGGAATTCTAAAATTGCAATCATATGAAAGATAGTATGTGAATTGTTGTGTATGTTTCATAAAATATGTTATTTTGTGAATGATCGTGTTTTGCTAAATTGATAAAAACTAATACAGCTTAAAATATTAAAACATAATATGTATACGTATGGCTTATATTTACAGGGGATAATGCTTAAGAATATATTAATGTCAGCAGTAATATAGACTAGCCAGCAAAAGTTGAAAAAAAACTGCTTCTAAACAATAAACTATTATTAATAAATATTTGATAAGCTATAAAATGGTTTTGGCTGTCCTACCAACTGTAGGTCTAATATCACACTTAAAACTTATGATCTGCAATGGGGTGATGAAGGTCGTATTCAAAAATATCTCAAGGTTAACATTCCATGTGCAACATAGATATTACTATACAACATATGGCTTGATTTTAAACATCACAAAAACAAAACAGCTTGATATTAAGTCAATGTGACAAACACATTGCTTAACCAATAAAGCTTCTTATTTTCAATTAAAAAAAGAAAGAACACAGAGAAGATTTTTGTGCCTTTTGACTATCCTAATTATTGGAACATTGGATCCACTGTTATGAGAGAGTTGTGTTGAAACTTCCCACTATAGTCATCTGTTCATTTCTCTTGATAGTCATATCAGACTTGCGTGTTTTACATTTCAGGCTCTCTTGTCAGGGGCAAGTAAATTGAAATGTTTTTTGTTTACCTGCCAGGTTGAATCTTTTTTTTTTTTAAATGATTGGCTTTGTTTCTGACAATGCTCTTTTTTTTTTTTTTTTTTAGAAGCAATTCTGGTGACTTCCACCATGGTCTCATGGGTTTTCTGTAGGTTAGTGAATAGCTGATGGATTTTTTCACCTTTTACCATTTTTCAAATTCTCTCCACCTCTAATACATAGCTCTCATAAATAGCCATTAACTGAATTTAATATAGTTCAGTATAATAATCCATTTAATTAGTTCAGTATACTAATCCTTGTTTTTTAAAGAGAAATGTTAGGACATCTGTGATTATTGTCATTACTAGTAAATTCTTGGGTATTTATATCATCTACCTCTCTTGCTCTTTTCTCCATTTTTTTCTTATTATCTGTTGGATTGATATTTTCCTTTTTATACTTCATTTTACTTTTCATACACATGCAAACTCATGCTTGCCATGGGTATCTGAACAAGTGTTTGTAATAAATTCTGAAGATGCAAGTGTTCACCTACTTTCTGAATAATTCAAAAACTTTAGGGACTGTGAGTGTGACTGTCAATGAAGTGTCCAAAAGCAGAAGGACAGGAAGTTGGGCCTCCATCACCTACATGAACATCTGGGCGCAGCAGCAGGTGCTTAGAGTCTCAGTTCTGGAGAAGAAGAGGCAGAAGCTTTGGTTGCATTGGCAGGCTCAGGTTCAGTGAGATTCCAATCTCAAGACATGATTTGGAGCAACTAAGGAAGATGATGTTGACCTCTGGCCTCCAAGGGCGCACACCCCCCCCACACCCCCCCACACCCACACCCACACACACACAGGAGCATGTTCAAACTCAGGTGCACACACACCAAGCTACAGCACATTTTAAACAAGACCAAAATTTGTCGGAGTCTGTTGTCCCAGCTCTGCAGCTGCAGCTTGTTTTCCCTACAATTATATGTGTTGATTGTTTTGCCAAGATCGTGCTTATCAGGTTCATCTGCTTCCGCTTTTGTAGCCACTATGCTTTTCTTCATCTCCTCCTTTCGTCGGATGCTTTTCCTTCAGCCTGAAATGCTCTGAAGTAGCCTTTGGATGCTTCTTAAGAAAACCTTCCAATAGACAGACAGGGCTTGGAGATCCCTTTATTTTAAAGGTTTTCATTACAAATTCAATTTTTCAACAGATTACAGTGATGCTGTTGGGATGTGTAGTCCCTTAGTGTCAATTATGTCGAGTTGGTTAATTCTGTTCTTTGGGTCCTCTACGCCCTTATTGTTTTCTGTGTGCCTCTGCTGACAGCTGAGAGTGGAATGGTAAATTCTCGAAATGCAATTGTGGGTTTGCCCCTTTCCCTTTTAAGCTTTACTGGTGTTTGCTTTTATGTATCTGAGGCTGTTTTTAGCTGCATTTGCCATTAAGATTGTTAAATATTATTGGTGAATTGGCTCCTTACAATTATGTAATGTCTCTTTTTATCTTTAGTAATGTGCTGCTCTTCTTAATATGAAAATGGTCTCTTTAGTTTGGTGCTTTTATTTGTATATGAGCTATCTTGCTTTAATACTTCTTTTATTTTTCAGTTCCAGGGATGGAACCAAAGACCTTGTGGCTGCTAGACAAGGATTCCCATCTTTTCTCTCCTAATCTATGTATTTATAGTTAAAATGTTTCTCATAGTATATAGTTGAATATCTAATCTTTAATTACTGTGTAGGCCATTTGTATTTAGTGCTGTTGTTGATATGTTTGATTTTTGATAAACATCTAATTGTTTTCAATATGCCTCAAATGCCTTTATTTATTTTTTGCTCCTTTGGGATTAACTGACTCTATATTTTATCTATATTATTAGCTTGTTATTTTTTCCTCTTTCTAAATTTGCTTTTCAGTAGTTTCCCTGGGATTTGCATTGTACATATTTAACTAGTTCAAACTGCTTTCAAATTATACCACGGCACTTCATGTGCAGTACAAGTTTATCACACTATTAGACCCCTGTTTTTTCCCTTATCTTTATGCTTTAATTATCATGTTGTGCTAGTACTAGTTCTTGTAAACCCAAAACGATAACTTTGCCTTTGATAGAATTAGAGTAGTAAAAATATCAACGAATTGAATTTCTCATTTGTCCATTGATAGTTTCCATTTTCCATCGCTTTTCACCTCTTCCTGTGAATCCACATCATTCTTTGCCATTATTTTCCTTCAGCCAAATGAATTTTAAAAAATACTGTGTAAAACTACTAGCAATGAATTTCTAGTTTTTGTTTCTTCCAAACATTCTTTCTTTCAGCTTTTACTGCACAATAAATATGTGTCCAGATGCACGTGGAAGACAGAAGTCGGCATTGGAAGTCCTCCTCAATCCCTTCTCTGTATTTTCAGAGATAGGCCCTCTCAGTCAACCTGGAATGCACCAAAGCAGGTAGGCTGGCTGGCCAGGAAGGCCCAGGGATCCTCTCGTCTTTGTCTTCTCAGTGCCAGGATTACAGCTGCGTGCCATTATGACTGAATTTTACATAAATGGTAGGCATCTGACCTCAGGTGACAAGTTAGCCTTCCAGCCCCTATTCCAACTTTACTTTTTAGCCATTTATGATGTCATATACATATATATTATATATACATGACATCTATCTTTGATTAATCTTCTATTATCTCTCTTACCTTTTCCCATTATTACCAAGTCCCTTCTTCCCAGCAAGCCCCCATCCTGCTTTCATGTATTCTCCGTGTTTCTCTGTGTGTGAGTGTGCCTACATGCGTGTGACTGCATATATGCATGCATGCATATATGTGTGTGTATGTATGTGTGCATGCATATTCACTTGTGTGTGTGTGTGTGTGTGTGTGTGTGTGTGTGTGTGTGTTATGTCTCACTGCATGCATGAACATTGGTTAAAGGCTTTATTTACTTAACCAAGAGCATCATATCTGTGGTCATACCACTAAAGAATGTGTTTCTCATTACTCAAACCACCTCTATCTCCCCAGGAAGGGTGGGGCCTCATGACCGCCCCCACCATTCATAATGGAATGTTAATGAGCACCATCTGGTGACAATAGATCCTATGCAGGTGACTGCTGGTCCTTCCTGTGAGTTCATTGGTTCAGTGGCCATGTCATTTCTAGAAAACAGCATTTCAGAGCACACCCCCATCTTTCATCATTCATATTTTTATCTGTTCTTTCTTCTATGACGTTCCCTGAGCCTTGAGGGGAGCAATACAGAAGCCCCGTTTAGAACTGAACACTTGGCAATCACTTATTCTCATCACTTTACTCTCTTACGAAGTCTCTGTGTTTACAGACACTCATCACAGAAAGAAGCAGCTCTTCCCAGGGCTGGAAGCTACACTAATGCACAGAAAGAAACATAAGGGTTTGGAAAGCAGTTTGACAACATTTCCATTTAGGAAGACAGTCTTAGCACTCCCTCCAAGACCTATGACCTTTCCAGACATAGGTTGTGACCAGATTTACCATGTCAAACATGACTCTTCTTGCAGTAGAGTAGGTGTCAAATCTAGTAAAAAGAAAAAAAGAGAGGCTGGTAATACCCATAATAACGATGCCACTCATATTGTACCAGTTCCCATATTGCCTGGACCGTTAGTATCATTGCATGCAGGGTCCATAGCTAGGTCAGATGTTAATGAGAATTCACTCACAGTAGTCTCCATAGCCAGAATGATGGAAGCTAGCCAGAGGAAACTTCCATCTCAGTTCCAGCTGAATGTCTTTATGTCTTGCAACCAAAGTGTATGCTCACTTCAGCAATAGTATCTTACCATCTAGTGGGCCATCAAGAACAATGGCAATGGGTTGTGTTGTTTGGGAACCTAAAGGAACTCCAAGGCCAATTCATATAGGGGGTATCATACTCTGGCACTGGGCTTTTAGCTTAACAGTCTATGGCTTGTTGGAGTAGTCCTATCTATCTATGAATGGCATATCTATTCAAATGCTTTTTAACAGTCTCCTTTGTTGTATGTAAGATTTTAATTTGATGCAGTCCTGTTTGTCAATTATTGGCCTTAGCTTCTGAATGAGTAGAGCCCTATTCAGAAAGCCCTTACCTAGAACTATATCTAACAGTGTACTCCCCATGTTTTCATCTAGTAGTTTTGGGTTGCTGTGGGATGTTGTGTCTGCTGTGAATGTGTTTCTCTGATTGATTGATAAATAAAATGCTGATTGGTCAGTAGCCAGGCAGGAAGTATAGTGTAGGTAGGATAAGGAGAGAAGAGAATTCTGGGAAGTGAAAGGCTGAGTCAGGAGATGCTGCTAGCCACCACCAAAACAAAAACAAAAACAAAAAAAAAAACAAGATGTACCAAGCCATGTGGCTAAACATAAATAAGATTTATGTGTTAATTTAAGTGTAAGAGCTATTCAGTAATAAGCTTGAGCAAATGGCCATATAGTTTGTAAATAATATAGGCCTCTGTGTGTTTACTTGGGTCTGAGTGGCTGCAGGACTAGAGGGTGAGAGAGATTTGTCCTGACCACCGGCAGTCTTGGACACAGGAAAACTCTAGCTACAAATGGCACCCAACAGTCTTTGATCCATTTGGAGTTGACTTTTGTTCAACTTTGCTTTAAAAAGGCATTTTGAATGAGTAAAGGACTTTATGTTGACTTCTCTCTTTTTTAAGATAGCTGTGCTGAGTAGTTTTATGTCAGTTTGACACAAGCTAGAGTAATCTTAGAGGAGGGAGCCTCAATTGAGAAAATGCCTTCATAAGATCCAGCTGTAGACAAGCCTGTAGTTATTTTCTTAATTAGTGATTGATGTGGGAGGGCCCAACCCATTGTGGGTGAAGTTGCCCCTGGCTATGGTTCTGGGTTCTTATAGCAAGGCTGAGCAAGCCATGGGAGTCAAGCCAGTGGAAGCACCCCTTCACCACCTCTGCATCAGCTCCTGCCTCTAGGTTCCTGCCCTGTTTGAGTTCCTGCCTTCAGTGCTTTTGAAGACAGACAGTTACATGGAACTGTAAGTGAAATAATCCTTTCCCTCCCTGAGTTGCTTTTGGTCATGATGTTTCATCACAGCAATAATAACTCTAACTAAAACAGGAGTGTTTGGAAATTGTTATCCATTGTTGTGTGGTTTGTATAATTGATAATACATAGTCTCCAGTCTATCTTATCTTTTTCCCATGTATGTAATGTTAGAGTATTCTATTGTCTCACTCCTGCTCCCTTCAGGATTTTCACTTCAATTTTTATTCCAAACAGTTCAAATATGAATTGTGTAAGGTTATTTACTTATCATGACTGGTAGTCTCTGAAGACCTTTTCAATTATGACTCAGTTGTTTTTGCTAAGTTTGGATATTCTTTTACTTTATTTATATTGCCTCCAATTTTTTACTAATTCTCTCATTTTATTTCTGGAGTATTTATTTCTATATGTACATAGACTGTTTGATATTGTCCCACAGTTTGGGGGTACTTGTCTCCTTCTGACTTTTCCTTTCCAGTTTTTTTCTTCAACTTTCTTTACTTTTTGCTGACATATATGGAAGTTCACTTATTTCTTTCCCAGTACTTATTCTTTGTATAATTCCAATGAACACATTTCCTGATTTTGATTTAATTTCATCTTTAGCTTTTTTAGCATTTCATTTGATCTTACTGTTTCCATTCTTACATTTGTTCCCTAAAAGTTACTATACACATCTGCCTGGTTTCCATGCTTTCTCCTAATCCTGTGGCACATCAATCACAGTTATTTAAATTGCTTGTCTGGTAAGTGAAGCACCTGGGTCATTTCTGAGTCTGGCTTTACTAACTGGAGCTTCTCCTGGGAGTGGTAGTTTGATTTCTGCTTCATAATTTAATGTTTGAAGATGAGTATCAGGATAAGACAACAGAGACTAAGAGAAAGAGTATGTTGAAAAATAGGAATAGGAAGTAGGTTTTTTTTTTCAGTGATTTTCACAGTTATGATAGACATTTGCAATCAGCTAGTGTTGAGTTTATGCTGTGATTGGCCTCTGTGGTTAAAATTTACTCTTGGCTTCAATTCCTCTAGCGAGTACATGGCTCGGCGACTTATTTTGTTAGATTAATTATCTTAACATCCATTTCACCATTAAGATTGGTGTTCCGTTTTGTGCCCCAAACTCAGGAGTCTTTCTCTGGATGTTTTTGCCCTCCTCTGCCCACAAACTGCTGTTATTTTAATGCAACACTTGCTAGTCTGGACAGGAGGAAAGTAAGTATTCCTGTTGTCCTGATTTGGCCTTGGCCCAAGACTTATGCTTGGTCCCCTGGTCATGCACGTGGGACAGGCTATATGATCCACTTCTTCTGATGGTCAAGGCTGTCTATTGTCCCAAACTTTTTATAGGCCTTTCTTCTACACAGGAATAAAGGGATTTTTCTGCTTTTACCCCCAACTCCCAAGCTGGATTTATATCTTTACCTGGGCCATAAAATTCAGAGTACAGCATGAATTTCCCCATGCTCTTTATTCTGTGGGGCCAAGCCAGACAGAGAAGCAGAATCAAGACAGAATCCTGTGCCTGGCTGGTAGTTTCCATTGCTTTCCTCCCCCAGGCCTGAACTCGTGGCAGCTTTTTCTATTCTCTCTCACTTTTCTTCCATCGTTTTGATGAACGTACAACATGATTCATGTTAAAAGAGCTTGACAGGCTTTGTGTCTAGGGCTCACTTTGTTTCTGTCCTCTCACACTACTCCTAGAAAATATTGGTTTTATTACATTTTTTTTTTTTTTTTTTTTTTTTTTTTTTTTTTTTTTGGTTTTTTCGAGACAGGGTTTCTCTTGTGTAGCTTTGCGCCTTTCCTGGAACTCACTTGGTAGTCCAGGCTGGCCTCGAACTCACAGAGATCCGCCTGCCTCTGCCTCCCGAGTGCTGGGATTAAAGGCGTGCGCCACCACCGCCCGGCCTTACATTTTTTAAATTACATGTTTTCATCATTTTCTACCAACTTTTGCCCCAAATGAGTATGTGCTTATATCTTGTCTCCCACTAAAGACATCCCCATTTCTGTGGATGACAGGCTAGTTAGGTGTCTCTCAAACCTCATTTCTCCTTCAGCTTTAACAAAAAATGTGTTTTCATATACTATACACCTTTTCATGTTCTATGAATGACAATGATTTCTGGGATATTTACATCCTGAAAATAATCCAGATATCTGTCATTATCGCTTAATATTTTTTACTTTCCTGTTCGTTGAAGATATTTTCTAGAGCTTTTAATATTTTAAGACTTGGATTAGTAAACACAGTCATTTTATAGTATTTGTGTGATATTTATACAACATGAAATCTTTGTGAGTAGATTTTGCAGTCTGATGTTTATGCTGGTGTGTGGACATATTTGCTTGTTTTTGTCATGTTTATATTAACTGTGAGCTAATCACTTCCCTTGAAAATTTATGTCAGTTTCCAAAGTTTTAGAGTGAACATATTTATTTCAAACAGTTTACAAGAGTTAAAGAGATATATAAGTAGTTAACAGCACTTACTGTAGAATCATGGGCAAGAGTGCTCAGATCCCTTTATTCTGTGTCCCAAGGTACTTCCACCCATACCTGTAACCTCTGCTCTATAGGAAGTGAAATAAAAGCATCACTGGAATTTGATGGCTTAGCCCAGCTGAGAAGACACAAGTCCCAGGGTCAGGGAGGAGAGACTCTGTCTCAAAGGAATAGGAGGGGAATACGAGAGGATGACACCTGGCTCCTTTTCTTGCCCCAGTGCACACCCATGTGTGCACACACACTTAGTTATGTGTTCATTCCTCACCCACATGTGAATATGCATATACACACAAATAAGTTAGTAAACACATCTGGAAAACAACAAAGTTTACTACTTTTCTTGGATTCTTTAGGGTACTGCCAAGCACGGAATAACTTTACATCAGTTCATGCATGTATGTTTTCGGGTTTATTTGATCATTCTGGGGGTTGATAGACATGAAAAATACCTATGCCCACCTTTCTCTCTCTCCTTGTTCCCCCTGTTTTTCCTTTATTTTCATTTTTTTTGCAAAGAAACAATTTTTATTTTATTTTTTAAATTAAGGCAGTGAATGTCAGCATTGCAGTAACATCAACTCTTGTTGGAAGTGCTAATGGTCTCTGTCAAGCATCCTCTCAGCATGCTTATGACATCCTTCTCCTATTTCTAACACCCCATGTCTTCTCTTCATAGCTAAAGTAAACCCAAATGCTTTTCTACTTTTAGGAGAGAAATTGTTCTTAGGTACAAGACTGCCTATAGAGACATACACAGATTCATAAGGACAGGAAGAGAGAAACTCTTGAAGCCAAACAATGAATACTCTGTGATTAAAAAAAATATCATCTCCATATAGGAGATTATTGGAGAAGATAATCTGTAGCAAGAAAGGGAGACAAAGAGGGAAACATCTAGAGTCTCTATTACTGTCCTCCATGACCAGGCAATGGCTGACCTCAAAGGAAATCTTCCTTCAGGTATGTTATTTGTCCAAGGCAGTTGGGTATCTGATACAAGACCTGAATAGGGGGCCTAAGAAATAAAGAGGAGAAACCTGGGTAGCAGCATCATAATCATGCTGTCTAAGGACTTGGCTGGGAGCGTCAACTGGATGGAACACATCCTCCATAGGAGGTGGCTGTGACTTGGCTGTCTGCACGCATCCAGTGGTCCTCCGGGCTTCTCTGCGTGCTGGCCACCAACAACTTCTATTCAGTAAGTCCAATTTCCACACCCTCCATAGACCTTCAGCAAAGAGGAAATGTTGATCTTACAAAGTTTTGTTTTAAACATAAGAATCATTCTCTATGTTTCTCCATAAAGCAAGACAGAGTTCAGAGTACCTCAAAATCAATAGTTTAGAGAAATGAATATCAGTATAACTTTGAAAACAAGAGACATAAACAGGATCTGTATTCAAAATTGTTTTTTAACTTCTCATTATAGATGGGAAGTTCAATGCCGGAAATGATAGTTTTGCTCCATAGATTCCAGGATTTTAAGATCAGCCTTTAAAAAAAATGCCTTTGCTATGTTTCAATTTGTTCTGATTCTTATACAAGAGATATGCTTCTGGGGAACATATACATTTCTTGAAATTCATAGAACAGTGAAATAGCCAAGTATTTCCCAGAAAATCCAACCTTAAAGTTGTGGTGAGAATCTAGACTTGTGTTGAACCAGTGTGCGGATTGGGGTCATTAAAGAGCCGTGGGAATGTTTCTCATTTATTTGAAAGAGATTTTTCAATCTATAAAGGACTTCAGGATGAAAAAAATCTTAAAAATGATAAAGAAGGAGAATGAGAGAATGAATACATAACTCCAGTGAGTGGACCATAAATTTGGTTACAAAATGTAATTTAATGTCTTCTACAAGGGAAATCCAGGGAGTATATGTGTATCTTTAGTACCTTTAGGAAAACCCATAACAGCAGCATTGGTATGACTCCACTGAAAACGGCCACGATGCTGGTCTGCTTGAAGAGAATGAGGAGAAAAGGAAATCACACCTTAGAGGCTGCGGCAGGTTTTTGTTTTTAGGAAGTCACTTCAACTTTTCGGTTTCCCTATTCACCGGAAGATAGACAGCAATACTTCCATATCTTAGTCAGAGAACTACTTAGGCTCAGCACCCTGCTGGACATGCTGATAAATGAGCCCAAAGTATTAGGTGGAGAGCAATCAATATTTGTTCCAAAATGGATAAATGAGGTAGTGAATCATATATTTGCACAGCAACTCTACAGATGCCAGGAATTAACATTATTGTAAAAAGAAATTATTTTGCATTTGTGCCAGTTCATTTTGAAACTACAACCACCAATAGGGGCAGTTCTGCCTATTCCCCAAAGCCTGCTAGGTTGTAGTTAATTATAAGACACGGACAGAAGATAACCTGCAAAGAATCATGAGGACTTTACTCCTTCAGTCCTAGGTATTTGGGAAGATGTCATTTCTGTTAAAAGTTCTGGATTCCAGCCTGCCTGCCAGATATTTCTGTATCAAGATCCAAAATTGATGTGTGTCTAATTTTAACTCCAGTGGAGCAGTCATTTATTTTGGGAAGGTAGTTCCTTTTGAGGGTCATTGCAGTTGCCTATGGGTTGGATCAGAACTGAGTGTCTTGATCCTTTTTCCTTCGCAAGTGGGGATGATTTTATTGAGTTTTTTACCTGGCCAGCATAAAACCTTTTCTTCTTACCTTCTAAAGGACAAATAGCAAAATTCATTTTAACTCACCAAGATACCTTACTTGTGAAGACCTGATGAAGCCGTTATCTGGCTTAGCATTCATGTATAGCTGAAGGAATGTTAATGCAGTTTTCTTTGATGGCAACTTAGGGGTCCTCAGACCCTTCACACCCCAGGGCACATTAGCTAAAGGAGGGGAGAAGTGCTAGACTCGGTGGTAGGCCAGAAATCCATTCTCAGGCCTTCGACTTATTACCACCATCATCTCAGGCACCCCAGGCATGTGACACGCTAGAAACCTACATTTATTCTTACTCAAAATATAAATGTGTACATGTAGATATCTAAAAATAATATTGCTTTTCCTGACTCCATAAACATGCCTGGAGCTTATGTTATTTATCACAGACTTTAACCTTTCAGGACAAGTTATTATTCTTGGAATCTCCGAGGCATGATTCCATGATCATTCTTCATACCTTTTTTATACTACTTTAAAGAATGAAGTAGTCATGGGGAAGAAAGAACAGAATAAATAGATTTTTCCTAAGAAGAGCTGCTACTGTTTGAAAGCCAGTGAAAAGAATAGGGACCATAAATAGGCTAGATTTACTCCTTGGTAGGGAGCCGGTATCATTTAATTCCTAGAGTGGTGACTATAGACCAGTAGACTCCCAACATATTCCCAACATGTCCATTGCCCAAGATCATTGCAGGTGCAGAGGTCCTTGTCAGGCCATGCAGCAATATTTTCTTGAGAAATATTCCATTCCTGTCGAGGGACATCCATGAGTGCTGTGGGATGTTCTGTATGTCCTGTGGGAGCCCTTCTTGGGTTCTTTGTGGCGTTACCCAGCAGGTCCGCATAGAGGATGATTAGGACCATGGGCCTGAGTGCAGGTGTCTGAGATGGTCTGCACTTGGCTGTGCTGGGGGATGGTCTGTATGTCAAGTTGTTCTGATTGATCAATAAATAAAACCTGATCGGCTGTGGCTAGGCAGGAAGGATAGGCGGGACTAACAGAGAGGAGAAATAAAAGGACAGGAAGGCAGAAGGACTGACTGCCAGATGCCGCCATGACCAGCAGCATGTGAAGATGCCGGTGGGCCACCAGCCACGTGGCAAGGTATAGATTTATGGAAATGGTTAATTTAAGATAAAAGAACAGTTAGCAAGAAGCCTGCCACGGCCATACAGTTTGTAAGCAATATAAGTCTCTGTGTTTACTTGGTTGGGTCTGAGCGGCTGTGGGACTGGCGGGTGACAAAGATTTGTCCTGACTGTGGGCAAGGCCGGAAAACTCAAGCAACACATGAGACTTGCTGTGTCTGAGTATGGGGCACATGGAGCTAGAACAGTAAAGGATATGGTACTGACCTCAAGGCATGCACAGTTTGCTGGGAGTATGAAACACATATGACACAATCATGAAGCAACGAACACTGGGAGAGAAGCAATACAAGTAGAACAAAAAATAAAATAAAGAGGGTTGAAAATTCAGGTTCTGTGACCTCTGTAAATTTCAGGAAATCACTGAATTTTCTTTAGACTCATGGTTTCATCCTTTAAATGAAGGTTGGAATACCAGGAGGTGAAGTGCGGGTTTTGGATTTAGACAAACATGGCCCCCAGGAAACCTTTGACAGGTTAGGTTTCGCCTTTGGCAAATTAGAAAAAGACAACCCCACCCTTGTGCAGAGCTCGTTGTTGGCTTGTCGAGCAGAGAGATTGGGTTGAATGGCAAATCTTGCCAGGCTCCTCTGTACACTGCCTAACTGTCCAGTCCTGTTCTGCTCTCATTGCTCTGTCCCAGCCTCCACACTCATTTGCTTCCTGGTCTTTAGTGAGTTAGTGTCCTTAACTTCAGCTTTCTTCCTTATTAACAGGGAGTTTTTAATGGTTCTGTTTATTGTGTGGGTAAAGTTTGCTACCATATATAAAGTAATAGGTATATACTAAGATTTAGTATGATCAGGAAGGCTGTCAGTATGATTCAGAAAATGCCATTAAATATTATATACATATAATATAAATGTTATATAAATATTATTAATGTATTAAATAGACAGCTTTTTAGGAGAACAAAGGAGAAAACACAATTATTACAGGCTGAATATGACTTCATAGAATATATACACTACACCCCTATGTGGTCCTTTAGGGTTGAAAGATGGGTGAGCATCTTCTCTGGCATAGCACATTCCAGCCAGAGGTCTTCATTAAGGTCAGCACAATGAATAAAAGAACAAGCAAATTCTCTTGCTTGAAATAGAAACTTTATGTTAGAGGATCTAAGAGAAGAACACGAGCATTTGGAGGCATCAGATATTACTATACATGGGAATAAATAATGAAAGAGGTATGACATGCTAAAGAAATTCTTCGGGTGGTAGACTCGGCTGTTTAGGTTGCACATTCCTATGAAAGGAGATGAGCCAGATTCCCCTTGAAGTGAGGGTGATCTCTGCTCTTCAAGAAAGGTCACCAGAAGACACACCACTCATCTTAGTCAAGGTGATACACAGTGAATGGAGCAAAGCATAGAACTTCGTGGAGGAACTTCATTTCTGTGGCACCTTTAGCATTTTCTGAACCCAAGCCCTGGTGGAATGAAAGAAAATCTTCTACCTATCCTGTAATTCCCATCTGTGGCTACCTGGCTAAACCTTTCTTCTTTTGTGAGGGCAGAGAAACACACACACACACACACACACACACACACACACACACACACACACACACAAGAGATAGGAATGAAGATTATGTTTTAAACAGCTAAAATGAACTATGCACCTCAGATTAATAGTTACTTGCTATATTTCAATCAAATAAGTCATTTTAAAAGATATTTTCATATATAATGAGTTATATGTAGAATATAAGGAGAACACACATTCTCTAGTTAAACACAAAATCAAATGGCAATTACTTGGTGGAGTAGGGAACAGAACACTTGACTATGATCCAGCGTCTGGGTTCAATTACAAGTTCTACTGGTAACTATGTGTTCATTTCCAAAGGTATTTGACACATGAAACTGCAACGCTCAGCCACAAAGGAAATAGTCCACCTTAGCCAGATGAGATGGCTGCTGTCACCCTGTTCTCATGGTTTTAAGATGGTCTGCCTTTCCTCTCTGGCAGCTTATAAATTCCTGTGTCCCTGATGTTCGAACATTATACATCTAAGTGTCTAGGAAGATTGTACTTGGCAATCCTCTTTAGATTCTCAACCCTAGGAACTCATATTCTGTTTGTTTTACTTTGAGAACTTTTTCAGACATAATTTTTAAATATTGCCTCTTCTCTTTTTTTTTTGCCAATTTCTATGCATGAGATACTAACATTAGATTTAGACTTTCTGGATTTTTTTTTCATATTACATTTGGTTTTATTTTTTGTGTTTTTAGCTTCCAAATATTCAGTTTAACATTTAGCTTACTATTTTGCTTTTTGGTTATTTTTCTTAAATCATTTTATTTTCCACTTTACCACATGGAATCTTTAAAATAGCTGCTTACTCTTGTTTCATAATCTCCTGTTTTTGCTTCACAGATTCTTGTCAGAAATGTGATTTTTCTCAATTATCTCCTTGAGAATATTTTAGTATATTATTTTGAAAGCTTTTCAAATTATACTCTCATCCCTGCTTACTTTTATGGTGTTAGCTTTTCATAAGTTACTGGTATTCCTGGTTGAATGCTTATCTTCAAGAACATTTTTATATAAGATGTTCCCTCATTCCTTTCTGTTATCTGTGAGAGGATCCCTGTGAGTGTTAAAGCTCTGTGTGTCTGTCCTTGTTGATAGAGTCCATGCCTGTGTGGATAAAGTGCACTTTACAATGCACTTTCATGAAATTTGGAATTTATAAACACCTCTTTCTAAGACTTACAGGTTTGAAGTTCTGTAAACTTTTTGTTTTTTTAGGTATGGAAATACATTTCATGCAAAATTGCTATGTCTAAAATATTCTCTCTGCTCTTTTCTTTAAAAAATCAAGTAAGTATTTCCAGAGAAGATCAGGCATGGTCAGGGTGGTATGAGTATAGACCATTGTCTTAGTTAGAGTTTCTATTGCTATGAAGGGACATCATGACCATGGCTTATAAATTTAAACATTTAATGGGGGCTGACTTACAGTTTCAGAGGTTTAGTCCATTATCATCATGGTGGGAAACAAAGCAGAATATAGTCAGACATGGTGCTGTAAAAGGAGCTGAAAGCTCTCCATGTTGATTCGCAGGCCACAGGAAGTGAATTGTGACACTGGGTGTAGCTTGAGCATAGGAGACCTCAAAGCCCACCCACACAGTGACATACTTCCTCCAAAAAGGCCACACCTCCTAATAGTGCCACTCCCTTTGGGGGCCATTTTCTTTCAAACCACCACAATATTTTCAAAGCAATGGTAATATATTACTAAAATATTACAGGATACTAACTGAGGCAGCTTCTGTTGGTGATATATGGCCAGGCTTGCTTGAGGCCTTCCGAACAAAACCAAAGCAGTACTTCATATTTCCGTGTAACTGGGAACCACACCATCTAATATGATGTATTATTTAGGGTTGTTTGTGATAAAAGACCGTGACCCAAAGCAGCTTGTGGAGTTAAGGGTTTATCTGGCCTATGCTCCCACATCATGGGGCGTTTTTTTTGATTAATGAAGGACAGGACAGGCTAGCCCACGGTGGGTGCTACCACCCTTGGGCAGCTGGTCCTGGGGTGTTTAAGTAAACTAAGCAACCCAGAAGGAGTAAGCTTCATAGCCCTGCCTCAGTTCCTCCCACCAAAATTCTGCCTAGAATTCCTGCCTGATGTTCTTCATTGAGAGAGTGTGATGTGGAAGGATAAGCCAAATAAACCCTTTCCCCTCCAAGTTGCCTTTGGTCATGGTATTTATTGCAGCAATAAAAACCTAACTAAGACATATGACAAGCTTATTAAGATGAAACAAAATTACTTTTCTGTGGTGGTGTTGTGTTCCCCAAAATATTGTGTACCTTAATAAACTTATCTGGGGTCAGAGAACAGAAAAGCCACTAGTTAGGCAGTGATAGTACACGCCTTTAATCCTAGCATTCCAGAGGCAGAAATCCATCTGGGATCTCTGAGTTCAAGGCCACACTGGAAACAGCCAAGCATGGTGACTCATGCCTTTAATCCCAGAAAGCGAGCCTTTAATCCTAGGGAGTGATAGTAGAAAGCAGAAAGGTATATAAGGCGTGAGGACCAGAAACTAGAAGCATTTGTCTGGTTAAGCATTTGTCTGGTTAAGCATTTGTCTGGTTAAGCTTCAGGCTTTCGAGAAGCACAGTTCAGCTGAGAGCCATTTGGATGTGAGGACACAGAAGCTTCCAGTCTGAGAAAACAAGACCAGCTGAGAAGTTGACCAGGTGAGGTTAGCTGTGGTTTGTTCTCTGACCTTCCAGTATTTACCCCAATAACTGGCCTCGGGTTTGATTTTATTAATAAGAACTTTTAAGATTCCTGCTACACTTTTCTTAATAACACTAGCCATATTTCAGACACTGAACTGTCATGTGTGAGTAGTGGTTACCATATATGACCACCCTGAGTAGTCCCAACTTAGCAGCTATTTATGCCCCACACCTCCCTGCCCCAATGGGACAAAAATTGAGATTGATCACAGTAATATGAAAGACTTGCATATTCTACCTTTTGGGAATAGTATCAACAATTACTTCTCCTGTCCATCTTTCATCTGAAACTACTTCTACGAAGATGACACATGGTTTTACTATGGTCATGTTAGCAGAACAGTGGATGCTGTGGCTTACCCAACCTCTGACTTCTTGGTAGTAGTTCAAGAGCAAGATGATGTCAGCAGGCCTAGCCTCCCTGGAGGCCTCTGTCTTTGGCCTGCAGATGATCATTTTGTGTGTGTGTGTGTGTGTGTGTGTGTGTGTGTGTGTGTGTGTGTGTACTTTGCTTGCATCCTGCCATTGCTCTCCCTTGCCATTTCTCACTTGCTGTTTGTGCTTTTCCTTAAACAACTAGTCTCTTTTCTGCTTTCATGTCACAGATATATGGTGGGTAGGAGTCTAGACTCTGCATCTGACAGAAAATTTGCAATGCCCGTCTCTCTTTTCCCCTCCTTGCCTCCCGTTTCCCTCTGATTCCTCCCAGAAGACCCCCCTCTCTCTGCACATAGCACCCTTCTACTTTTATCACATACACAGGTACAAAAAATTATGTAACAGTTCTTTATCTAGAATTTTTTTTCTGCTTTATGCTAAAACTCAAAGGCTCAATCAGGGTGGTAAGATCTATGTGATTAACCATTCCAGTTAGATGAAAAATTGTGGTGATATGTTGTGTACCCCAATAAAGCTTACCTGGGGATCAGAGGACAAAGCCAGCCACTAAATTAGACATAGAGGTCAGGCAGTGGTGGTACACACTTTAATCCTATCACTGGGGAGGCAGAGATCTGTCTGGATCTCTGTGAGTTCAAGGTCACACTGGGCTACATGAAAGAAACAGAATCAGGCAGTGGTGACACACGCCTTTAATCCCAGGAAGTAATATGACAGGACACACACAGAAAGGTATAAGAGGCACGAAGAAACAGGAACTTGCTCTCTTGGGGCTGAGGATTTTGTAGAGGTAAGCTAGCAGCTGGCTGTTCTGCTTCTCTGATCTTTCAGCTTTCACCCCAACATCTGGCACTTGGTTTTTAATTATAAGACCTTTTAAGATTCATGTTACAAAAAAACAGTTTACCAAAATTTAATGACAAACTCAGGTAGTTAGGATGAAGTTATAGAAGATATGATCCTGCTCATTTGAGTCTTGGTTTGGCTCAGAATGTTGTAGGTTGGCTGAGAGAGAGACTGAGGAATTGTCATTTGAAATGACTACGATTTCTCAAGGTAGAGTTGCAGTGTTCTTCAATCCATCCAGGTTTGCCTACACACAACATTAGAACATTAGAATGTTGAAGAAAATGGTATCTGTAAATGGTATCTGCCATCATTGTTTTTTGATTTTAGATGGAGAAAGACTTATTTATATGAGACAAGGAGATGGTCCCAAATGTAGGGCATAATCTCTATGTTCAAATGAATGTTTAAAGTCCAGAGCAAGCTGACTCATGGGATTTTAAAATAGGGTGTTGAGGTGGAAAGGATTTGCAATCAGAAATTCTTGGGTTCAAAATCTCACCTTATTTACCCATATAATCTTGAATTCACCCATATAATAACTTCATCATTTTGAGAATCAAAAAGCTCTCTCTCTCTCTCACACACAGACATAACACACAGAGACACCATACAGATAAATACCACCAGGAGACACATACACACACAGTAGTTATACAATGTAGTACCCAGTAGGTATTCATTATATGATATGCATATATAATCACCTCTCCTCTCTCTCAACCTCTCCTTTTTTTCCTTCTATAAAAGTCATTCAATCAGGGAACAGCTAGAATAGAACATATAATAGGGGGCAAAGGGCCTGAGAGAGCAGTAGATTCAGCCAGACAAAGCGAGAAAATTGGTGGGGTAGAAAAACAGTCTATGATGATCTTATTCATCTGCTAAAGGATACAAAGTCTGTGGAGAAATTTATCTTTCAATTGGTCACCAGCCCCCAAAGGGAGCTGCAATATGATGGAGAAGGTGGAAGAAACTATAAGAAAGGCTTCTTGAGCTTCAAGCTTTCCTTAATTATCTTCTTACAGCATCTCATTCTAAGCCAGGAAACCAATCTGAAAATAAAGAATTAAGTTTTCCAAGATCCTTGAAACAATCAGAATTTACATTGTGCTAGTCATTTTTTTTTCAAGTTGACACAAACCAAGGTCATCTGGGAAGAGGGGGCCTCAACTGAGAAAATGCCTCCATCAGATTGCCTCCGTTTTCTTGATTAAGGATCAATGTCAGAGGACCCAGGCCATTATGAGCAGTGCCACCCTTGGCAGGTGGTCTTGGGAGGGATAAGCAAGGTAGTTGAACTTGAACTAACAAGCAAGCCAGTCAGCAAGTTTCCTCCAGTTGCTTCCTGCCTCCGCTATTGTTTAAGTTCCTGCCCCGACTTTCCTCAAAGATGGATTATGATTAAGGTAAGTAAGTCAAATAAACTCTTCTTCCTCAGGTTGCTTTTGGTCATGGTGTTTATCACATCAAGAGAAAGCAAACCAGGCCACACAGCAAATATGAGAACTTCAGGTATTTGTTCATGTGTAATTGTATCAAGGGCCTCTTATTTCTCAATGTGACTCTACTTGGGATCCTTTCCTATACCATTTCTTTCCTATGTGAGAAGAGGGTACATACTCAAGGTTATTCCTGCTGATCTTATAAACCAAGCTGAAGTGGACCTTGGTGGCTGTAAACCTCAGGACCAGATGAACTGACTTGTAGAGGTTGTCATTATGTACACATGACCCAGAAGACTGAGGTCAGTCTGGAAGGAACCTCACTGGCTCACAGACACAGTGCTAATCCTGACACCAACATGGCTTCTCTCAGATTCCAGGGCAGTCTTTTGAGCTTTCAATGCCTGGATCTCCTTCTTAAAATGTGGATAATGAGCATTATACTCCTGACTCACAATGATGAAGATTAACACAGATTATAGGTGATTATAACTATGAAAGTGTTGTGTAAAAACAAACACTATTATTATCTCTAGTAATAGTCTCCTCAAGTTCTGCTGTAACTGTCCTGGGCTCTTATCCATGGGATACTTCATAATGAGATCGTTTGGGATTTCACTAACCAGATTTCCTTGGATGCCACTCAAATTGTTCCAGAATCATATATTAGAGAGTGTTAGAAGCTGAAAGCAATGGAATGTCCAATCCAACCATCTCTTTTTAGCTTTTTTTTTGGGGGGGGGCAGGTCTTTGTAGTTGTTGTTTGGGATTTTTTTTTTTTTTGAGACAAAATCCCCTGTAGCCCAGGCTGGCCTTGAACTTTCCATGTGACTAGAGATGACCTTTAAGTCTTGATCTTTTTTTTTTTTTTTTTTCCTATCACCCGAGGACTAGGATTACAGGCTGGTGCTCCTGGCTCCAGCTTTGTCTTTGTACAGGAGAGGGAAGGAGTGCTAGACAAAGACAAGGACAGGCTGTAGGCCATTCCACTACACAGTGGGAAGTTGGTGTAGGAGCGAGCCTATCGCCTCCGCACTGTAGAAACCGAATCCCACTTCAGTTTTACAATTGTGTATGTGCACGCATGTTTGTGTGTGTGTGTGTGTGTGTGTGTGTGTGACTGAATGAGTGAATGTGTGTGTCTGTGTGTGGGTCTGTGGGTGTTAGGTAGTAGTGCAGGTGTGTACTGTAAGACTTCTGAGCCCCTTGGAGCTGAAGTTACAGGCAGCTGTGAGCCATACAAACTGGGTGCTGGCAACTGAACTTAGGTTCTCTACAAGAGCAGTACATGCTCCTAACCACTGAGCCATCTCTCCAGCCCTCCTGAATCTGAACTTCTGTTCAGAGGGTGCATGAACTACATGCACCTCTTTAGTTTACTGTGGCCACAGCTCCTGACTGACCTTTGCTCATTTCTCCCTTGTAGTCTCATAATCATCCCCCTTAGTTTTCAAACAGCCAGCACAATCTTCATTTCCTTAATGGCCACAGAGAGCTTTTTGAAGACCATAACACACACACACACACACACACACACACACACACACACACACACACACACACACACACACACCAGTTTAAATAGTTTAATGCTTCTCTATTGTCTTCAACATAAAAGCATCCTAAAAGTAGGACATAAATTTTCCAGGGATAGCTACTCTTCTCCCATCCTCCCAAGTTTCTTCCTGTGGACTGTACCCTGTAGACTTCCAGATCATCTTATCCATCCGCAAGTGGTTCACTGCCTTCACCTTGAGAGTGACTGACTGTCTCCTTCCCCGGCAAGCCCTCTTCCTCTACTCCCTTATATGGCAAATCCCTTCCAGTCACCCAGCATATAACCTCACCTCCCTATTCCTATGGCCCTGGTATAGATGCTGCTTCTTTCCAGAAACTTCTTCATTATTATATCACAGAATGCAAGTTGGAAGAGAAATTGTGGCTGACAGAACTGACCTTTGTTTCAAGTTTGTACCAAATCCCGGGCATCCACCAATCCCTGTCATCACTGAGCAGCAGAGCTCTAGGAGAGGTTTTTATGAAGCAATTTGATTGGGAGATATGAGTCTGGAAAAGAGATAGCAAAAGATGTATCGTTTTTGCATGCTTGTGTGTTCTTTACAAGACACATCAATCTGTCAGCCAAGTTATGTCATAATGCCCATCCCACAACCTAGAGGCTTCTGTCTGATTCTCTCTTTGGACTCTAGCTCCCTAAAGTTCCTGCACCACGTCCCAGACAGCACTTTGTGTGCAGACATGTAGGTACACAGGAAATGCCTCAGAGTATCACAAAGGAAAACTGCCACTCTGTTGCTTTTGCTGCCTTCAGATGACTTCACCGCCTTCTTGTCCACTCTTCCTCCTTGTCCCTTCTTTGTGGCTTCCCAGCTGATGTCATAGGCAGTGTGTAGCCTGGTGTAGGAAGGAGGAAGGCTCCAGCTGATGTCACGGGCAGTGTGTAGCCTTGTGTGGGAGGAAGGCTCTAGCTGGTGTCACAACCTGGTGTACGAGGAAGGCTGCAGGTAACTCGGTGTCTTCCACAAACATTATGTATCTTCCAGTAATGGAAGACAGCTGTCCTAAAAACAGAACTGAGTAACATTTGCACAGCCCTGAAGATCTTCCATGTCCATAACACTCAAGCCTTATTATATGATATGCTAGCCTTGGAATGGGGCAGATATTAGTGTTATAGCTATTGAGTCAGAGCCTTGACTTGCCATCTTGCTATCTCCAAGAGCAACATGCTACTGTGAATGAAAAAAAGTCTGATCACCACCTATCACCCCCATAGTAAAGGATGGAGTCCCATCTTATCTAATACTAGATAGCATTTTTTTCTTTATTTAAAAGTTTGTTTTCTTCATTTTACATACCAACCACAGTTCCTCCCTCCCTCCCCTCCTCCTGCTCACCTCCTGCCTCCCCCCCCTCCACCATCCATCTACTCCCCAGAGAGGGTAAGGCCTCCCATGGGGAGTCAAGTCTGGCAAATCAAGTTGAGGCTGGACCAAGCTCCCCCCCCCCCATCAAGGCTGAGCAAGGTACCCCACCCACCACAGGGAATGGTCTCCAAAAAGCCAGTTCATGCACTAGAGATAAATCCTGGTCCCACTGCCAGTGGCCCCACAAACTGCTCAAGCCATACAACTGTCACCCACATTTAGAGGGCCTAGTTTGGTCCCATGCGGGCTCCCCAACTGTCATAGCATTTTGTCACTATACATTTGAGAGGAACATCAGTTTATTAGTCACATGAACCCACAGTCCAGGACTTGAGAGAAGAGGTACTACATAATGTGTAGGCCTGTGCCCCTAAAACTTAGGGGTTGTAGCCAAAGATGAAGAGTGACCCCTGGTTCCCAGAGAAGGATGGGCTTGTGTGTGTCCCCCTACAGCTACAGCCTGGCACAGGAGTGGAGATCAGGCTGAGTGCCCAGACAGAGGGCAGGAAGACACCCCGCTCTACCAGTTAGTAATACAATGAGCAAGGTGGGCTAGGAACTAGATTTAGGAAGTTCAATGAGATCTGCAGTTAGGCCTTTTGGGCCCTATGAGGCTCAAAGGTATCCAGGCAGCACAAAAGCGTGAATTTTTACCACATACACCCTCTCTACTGTGCAAACCACATTGCCCTGAAAAAAAAAATGCTCTAATTCAATGGAACATCCCATGGGCTTTCACTAAGAAAATTTTCTCTCTCACACAAATAAATGTTCATGAAATAATGCTGTCAAGGAGCTGGTCTGTCCCTTGATGGCTCAGTAGATAAGGAGGCCTGACATTAATTTATTTGCCTAATGAATAACATGGTAACGTCTTGGTTTGATAAGTGCGTCACTTACAGCAAGGTCTCATTCACATTCAGCTTCATGAAGTGGACATCCCTGTAGAAACCAATTGAATATTGTTGATATCTAGGATAATGAACAATGTCAGCACTTTAGAGATTAAAAAGCCACGCCAAAGGGAAGTGGCAATTTAAGAGATCAGCTGTGCTTACTGGAAAGGCCAGGAGATATCACTGTGGCCCCCAAGCCAAAACCATGCTTCCCTCCACCCCAGTTGACACCACTCTCCAATTCTTCCTTTCTAAGGCTCTACCGTGATTTCACTGCATGGCAAGACTGTCTGTGTTAAATGCCCTTCACAACTGCCCATAAGACTAAAACTGTTAGCTAGATTTCCAGATAGGGTTTATGTAGTGGAGTAGCATTTTAACCTCAACCCCAAAATTTCTAATGAAATCAGTGGGACAGGTAGAAATATGAGAGCGAGAGTCTGTACTGTTTCCTTGGAGAGGTGGCCTCTGCACTAAAACTTGCAGAAGGAGGAACATTGTAGAGGGGCACCTGGGGGACACATAGCCTTTCTATCTTTCACTCTACTATACTGGGAAGAGAAAATATGATCTGCAAGGTGTGCCGCAATAGGAAAGAACTGGCCAAATAATGAGCCTGAATGCCCCAGGAAATGGTTCTCATCCTTCTTGTTTCTTTTTTCATTTGCACAGTACCTGTGCTCCTTCTGTTCTTGTGGAATCATAATTTCCCTATGTGATCCCATGCAGCTGACTTCATGTGTGATTTTCTTATACAGCCAGGGTAGCAATCCCTGATACCTTTTCCCTAGTAATGATTGGGCCATGTATAGGCACATCCAAGAAAGTTGTAAGTTCATACCCAAATCAGTTTAATATAAAGGAGGGCAAATGAACCCAGAAGGGAGAAAACAAAGGCTACTTAGAAAGCAGGCACAATAAAACACCAAGCAATAAAGAGGCAGCTAGAATAAGGAAGTCTAGAGTGAACCAGTTAATCCTTTATTCCAGATAAAACCTTTTTTCCCCATTAGCTCAAAGTCTATATTCCCAGTCATGCCTGAGCCAGGGCCTGCCAAAATCTGTCAGGAGTTGTAGCTATAGTGTGGGCAGAGTATGAGTCCAGGAATGTTCTAGGGTGCAAGGGGTCATACGTAGGGTTTGGCACAATAAGTTCTTTGAAGTAATATAGATTCTAAGAAAAGAAAATTTAAGAATTAAAGATGTGTGTGTATGTGTGTACAAGTGTACAAGTCCATTCATCCCACAAAGGTCACTGACAATCAACTGATTTTATTAGTAAAGTTATAGAGCCAGAGGTTTACTAGGGGGATACAGGAAGGGAAAAAAATGCCACACCATCTTCACTGAGTTAAAAGTTTTATTCTGGAAGCAAGACTCCTCACTGTTGTTCTTTTACTTTAGCCCCACATTGGGTGCCAAAGTATTATCAATTGATTTTGCTCTTTTGGGGGCCTCACCACCCAGCTCCCAAATAAATCACACATGGAGGCTTATTCTTAATTATAAATGCCCAGCCTTAGCTTGGCTTGTTTCTAGCCAGCTTTTCTTAACTTCAAATTATCCCATCTACCTTTTGCCTCCAGGCTTTCACCTCTCTCTATTTCTGTATACCTTTCTTTCTGTCTTACTCCATTGCTAATTAGGTAGCTTGATGGCTGGCCCCTGATGTCCTCCTCTCCTTTCCTCACTCCTTCTTCTTTCGTTCCTCTTTTCTCTTTTCCTCCTAGAATTCTCCTTCTATCGATTCTCTCTGCCTGCCAGCCCCGCCTATCCTTTTTTCTGCCTCACTATTGGCTGTTCAGCTCTTTATCAGACCATCAGGTATTTTAGACAGGCACAATAACACAGCTTCACAGAGTTAAACCAATGCAACTCAAAAGGATGCAACACATCTTTGTATCATTAAACAAGTGTTCCACAGCATTAACAAATGTAACACACATTAAAATAATTTTCTACAACACCGCACAATAGTGTCAACTATGTGATTCAGCCATATGTCAAAATGAG
The DNA here is from genome assembly GCF_049852395.1 of Peromyscus maniculatus bairdii. NCBI lineage: Eukaryota > Metazoa > Chordata > Mammalia > Rodentia > Cricetidae > Peromyscus > Peromyscus maniculatus. The sequence goes on along the minus strand of NC_134870.1, from coordinate 70,215,952 downwards.
AAATCAAGCGAGGCCAGATCACTCACTTACTAGGTCTGAACTTGTTCTTATACTCTAGGGATGTGATGTTGTTGCCTTGATCACCGACTTAAGGCTCTGGAGTGGCCTGACAAGGTCTTCTTCATTCACAACCCAGCTCACTAGCACTTCCTCTTCAGTTCTTGCCCCAACCTCCATCTTTACTCAAAGATCTAACATTTTTATTTGTAAACCATTCTTCTTTCTTGAAAGAATCTTTCCATTTTTTGTTTGGAGTAGTTAAAGTTTCACTAGTGCACCAGATCAGGCCTTTTTCTTATTGGAGGTGGGGGTGCATGGTGGTTTGATTAATTAATGTCTCCCATAGTCTCTTCAGATACTTGGTCCCAAGCTTGTGTTGTTTGGGGAGGTGTATTAGTTAGGGTTTCTACTGCTGAAATAAAATACCATGACCAAAAAGCAAGTTGGGGAGGGAAGGGTTTGTTTGGCCTACAGTTCCACATTGGAGTCCATCCTCAAAGGAAGCCAGAACAGGAACTCAAGCAGGGCAGGAACCTGGAGGCAGGAGCTGATGCAGAGGCCATGAAAGAGTGCTGCTTACTAGCTTGCTTCCCTCTGGCTTGCTCATCCTGCTTTCTTATAGAACCCAAGGCCACCAGCCCAAGAATGACACCACCCACAATGGACTGGGCTCTTCCCCACCAAGTCCATTGATGACTAATTGAGAAAATGCCTTCCAGCTGGATCTCATGGAAGTATTTCCTCAACTCCTTCCTCTCCAATGGCTCTAGCTCTTGTCAAGTTGACACACAAAACCATCCAGTACATGGAGCTTAGGAGGTGTGGCCTTGCTGGAGGAAGTATGTCATCCATGGTAGGCTTTCAGAATTCAAAGACTAGAACTATTTCTAGTTTGATCTACTGCTTCCTGTTTATAATTTAAGGTGTGAGCTCTCCAGAAAATGCTGTTTCCTTGGGATCTTCCACCTCTTCTGCCTCTTACATTCTTTGTCTCCTTTTCTGCATAGATTCCTAAACCTTGAGGGAAGGATTTTTAAGAAGATATCGCATTTAGGGCTGAGCACTCCGAGGTCTCTCACTCTACACATTGTCCAGTTGTGGGTCTCTGTACTAATTACCATCTACTGCAAGAAGAAACTTCTCTGATGAGAATGCGGCTGACACACATATGAACTCACAGACAGAGACAATGCCCACACAACCTGCAAAAGTTCATACCAGACAAAATCCCAGCATGTAGAGTGGACACGAAGTCCCACCCCTAGCCAAGAAGTTATTTGCCATTGATAAATGCTGCAAAAGGAAAAAAAGTCAGTTTTCTACAATGCAGTGACACTGGATATCAACCACACCCCATGATAGTGCCTATGCCGGGAGTAGCTGGCTAATAAAATAGACTCTATGTCTTTGTATACTTCTGTTTGTTTGGATCTTACTGGTTTTGTTTATTTTAATGTTTTTCTTTTTCTCTTTTATTTAAGAGAGAAAAAGGATATGCAGTTGGATGGTTATGGAGGTTGGAAGATCTGGGAGAGGTTGAGGGTGGGGAAGGAATATGATCAAAATACATTGTAAAAAAAAATCTTAATGTGAGTTCTCAGCTTGACTGTGATGGTGATCGACTCCTAACCCACTGGAACCATTTCCAAATAAATCCATTCTTCTTTAAGTTCCCTTAGCCATGATACTTTATCACAGCAATAGAAAATTGGCTAATGCAGGATGTCTCCATGTTTTGATTCACGGAGTCCACTATTATGGTAGATATATACTAGACAAGTGGTGCAGACATTCTGAGAAGCTTCTCACTCAATGCTGAACAATCAGAACTGGAATGAATGAACAGCAGTAAGGGCTTCGACTATGTTAGCACTTGAGGTATGGCTCTTTTAACTGTCTTACCTCCATGAAAGCAAAATTATCTGAGTATTTTCTGATTTTAATAATGCATGAAATATTGATCTTAATTAATATTTACTCAATGCTCATACTCTGTGTCAGGAAATGCTAGAGGCATTTGTGTGTGCAAACCATTCTGTCTTCAGCATGTAACTCTGATTTAGGTCCTTTTGCAGGTATAGGAGCAAAGATTAAAACAATACAGCCAAAAATGAGCAAAAATAGGGTCTAAACTTAGGATTTCTGGTTCAGTGGCCCTTATACATATATCACATTTATGTTATGCTTAAGGTGACCAACTGCTCTGGTTTCTTTAGAACTGATTTATGGGATAAACTGGGGGCAAGTTAGTCACTCCAGCTGTTCTCTAGAATAAGAATTATTGCAACATGCTTTTTAAGGATAAACCTTTTGTCTAGGGCTCTCATAATAGCTGCCCCAAACTGGATGGCTTAAACAACAGAAAATTGTTGTTGCATAGTCCCAGAGTCTAAAAGTCTGAGATCAAGTATTAAGAAAGAAGTTATTCCTGGGGGATATGAGGGAAACAACAACAACAAAAAAGGATTATAGAGGGCTATCTTCATGCTGATGTGAAATTCTTCTCTCTCTCTCTCTCTCTCTCTCTCTCTCTCTCTCTCTCTCTCTCTCTCTCTCTCTTCTCTGCCCTTTTTGTCAGAATAGAATTTGCACTGCATTAGTACCTACCCATGTGTTAATCAGCTTATCAGCTTTCTGTTACTATAACAAAACACCTTAGGTTAACTTAGAGTATCACCTTAAGACAGGTTTGTTTTGTTCCATAGCTTCAAAGGGTTGAATCCAGTCTGCAGACACTGTGAGTTTAGGTAATGTAGTAAGGTAACCACTTATTTGGTTACCTTACTACATTACCTAAACCCACAATGGAGAAATGGCAGAGAAAGCCCACTCATCTCATGGCTCAGAAAAAGTAAAAGAGAACAAGAGGAGATCTGAGAATCACAATGTTCCCTTTGAGGGCACAACTCAGTGACCAGAATACCTCACACTAAGCCACACTTCTTAAGTTTCCATTAACTCCCAATACTGCCAAATGGAGGATGAAGCCTTCAACACATTAATCATTGGATCACCTTTAAGATATAAAATATAGCAAGCCTAATGGCTTAAATTTAATCAGGAAATCTCTATAAAGACTTTATCACTAAATAAGGTCAGATTACGAGGAGATAAAAACTTCAACATGAACTTTGAGAGACACAATTCAATCCATAACAAGGATCTCAGTCCAATGTCAGGCATCAAATGTATCACACAGTTTCCATTTTATTCAGTGTTAGCAACATCCAAATAGCTTATGAATAAAAAAATAAAACTAAACAAAACAACAAAAACCACCATATATACACTGTACAACAGATAGTTGAGATCAAAATTTGAATGGTGGAGTCCAAGAACTGGAAATTTTATTCTGATTTCCTGTGAGACATGACTTGAATTTGAATTGTCCTTCACAAGCTCATGCCTTGAGTGCTCAGCCCTGAGTTTGGGGCACGATAGTGGAGCCTGTGGCACCTTTAGGGGTGAGGGCTGGGGTGATGGTGATGCAGAAGTAGGTCAAAGATGGGAGAGCCTTGGGAGGGTATGCCTTTCCTTGATTCTGACTTTCTCTACTTCCTGTCTGAAATCACACGATCAAGCCAAAGCTGTGAGTTCCTGCTTCACAGTCTGAGCCACTCTACTGTGATGTCTCTGCTTGTGTGATGGCACAATCATGCCCTGTGAAACCATGAACCAATATCATGCTTTCCTCCCATCGTTGTTTTGTCAGGCATTCATTTCAGCTTAGGAGAAAGGAAACCAACAGACCAAGTTATTTTAATAGAGATCTGGGGATGATAATCTGTCATCAGGCTGAGTCAGCGGCCCTGCTGTGTCCACATCTGGAGGGACAACACTGCAGTAGAGGATGCTACATGGAAGTAGAAGGGAAGCTGGGTTAGGAGTGTGTCCCCAAGAGTGCTGGGGACAGCAGGTGAGTCGGGGTTAAACAGCCAAACGGGTGAAAAGGCAAAGGTTTACTGGAACCATCAGCGAGTTTTCTAGGAAGGAGAGTTTCCATGACAGTGAGAAGCAGCTAACCAATGGCTAGATACAGATTGTATGTGTTCAAGTGTTTGTTGGTGTATAGTCTACCTTTTCTTCTGTTGCCTTTTATATATATCAAGACTCAGCTAGCTTGCATACCAAAAATCAGGAGAAAAACAGAAGATGATTAAGTAGACAAAATATGATTGTTCCTGGTACTTATTTTCAGTAGATATGTCTTGTTTGAAATTTCAGATTTTTAAAATAGATGCATTAGAGAACACTTACTTCACAAAATGGTTTTCAATGGGATCCTCTAAATAGCCTGTTTCCCCCAGGGCTGCCTGGTTTTATTTGCCAGAAATCGTTTCACACAATTGTTTTCTATAAGCACATCTGGCAAGAATCGTCAACTAAGTTTTAGGAAACAATAGCTTTTTCTTTGTTTGTTTGTTTTTGAGACAACAGTTTTTAAACTTAAACATGATACAATAATGTACCTTTTTAAACTTGATTGTTTCACGTGCAGGATGAGAATCATGCCATAAGTCCTGACTAATTAATATTTTAAAATAAATAAAAAACGTGTGTGAGGTAATTAGAAAATGCTAAAGCATTTTAACAAGATATATTTAAGGGAACCTTTCATTATACTGAGTTGATTTGAGATGTCATGGTGCCATTGACATTTAACTCATGGTATTAGATATAATAGGATGGAAATACTTTTTCAATTAATGACTTTGGAAAGGATACTTAGCTACATGTGGTTTTCTGCAACTTAGGAAGGGAATTCTTTGCCTTCACCCCAGCAAAAGAGAAACAAAGATCTCAGCAAAGAACATAGGCAGAGCAGAGTCCTGAAACTCCAGTAGGAACTGCAGACACATCAAAGTCCTTTCTACAATAGCAAGTAATACCAGCAGCTGGCTTCTTGAACAATGTAGAAGGCAAGTCAGGGCTCTCTTCAGAAGCCCAGGCCACATGGGAACTTGGGCATTTACAGATGGAAAAAATAAATTATTCATAAGAGTGTTGGAATGGGAAACAATCAGCAGAATGAAAATGGGCTACCAGGAGTCTACAGAGGTGGGATGTGGACAAAGGTGCTTTACTGTCTGCTGCAGAAATTGGGACAATGTTATTGGTGTCCTTAGGAAAAGGTTACACCTACATCCTATAGGGAGCAGAACTAATACGTGGTATATGAATCTCTCCTGAACAGAATTTATAGCTGAATACACATAAGCTTAATCTACTTTGTGAAAAAATACATAACTTACTAAGAATTAGTTTTTAACCTTTCAGTTTTGGCTAAATCAAAAAGTGTTGTGAACAAACTCCCTCAGATCTGGTCTCCAGGGAATAGTCTTGTCTCCTCTCCCAGGCAAGCTGCTGTGAGTACACAAGAAAGGACTTACATTCCTTAGGAAATGGTGTTGAACAGAGACTAATTCACATCTGTTCAGCCTATGGCTTGCACACACAAGGCGCCCCTTCCCTGTCCCACACAAACACCTTATCAATTCTATAGGAAATCATACACAGAGAACCAAGAAAATATCCACCTCTTTACCTTCATGCTTTCTTGCTCCTTGGCAGTAGCATGAACCAGTTATAGATTCCAGAGCCAGAAGAGATCATACAAATGTAAAGTAGAAATGATGTACATGAGAGGCAAGGGGGGCCAACATGTATCAGAAGTCATACTTCATGCCAAACCAAATGGGAATTCACAATAGTCAAAAAGAAGAAGGCAAAATTGGTTTGAAAGACAAATTTGAGAATCCCAAAGTAGCTCCTCAGTAAGCTTGTTTGTATAGCAACTCATCACTCTTGTTTGAGTCTGGCTGGTTTTCACCTTCTATTTGGTGCATTTTAATGGACCTTCCAGAAATACAGTGGGACTGAGCTACAGCTGAAAATTCCAGTAGGAAACCGGCTTCTTTTTGTGAGTTGTGAGGAGGACAAGGTGGGCACTGCAGGAAGATGCTTTAGAGAACAAAGTCCTTCCCTTTTCTGAAGCTACAGTGTTGACTAGTTACTGTATAGTCAGCAATCTAAGGCATCAGGGAAATTGTCTTCTGAAATACAGGGCATTTGATTTTATGCCTGCCTAGAAAGTATCTAAACAGAACCTCTTGAAAGTCAAGGTAAATGAACTGTCAAACTCTGTTTCTCCAAGCAGGAGACAATATATGATTTGCAAGATCTCCTGGGGGCTTGCCTAAGTTTCAGAGCGCCACATTCACTTTCTGAAGGGAATAGCTATGGCATCTCTGGCTTGCATCCATTCTTCTAACCAGCAATGAATCTTGTTCTACAGACAGACAGCCTCACTATAATGATCATGCTTGATAATACTACCCTAAATCTGAAAATGATAGGGCTGATGAGATGACTCGTGGTATTTGACTGAGGATTTTATAATTGTTTTCTCTCTCTCTCTCTCTCTCTCTCTCTCTCTCTCTCTCTCTCTCTCTCTCTCTCTCTCATAAACTGCATTTTAAAGGCGCTATGCCAGGATGTTGTGATGACTCAGTGGATAAACGCGCTTGCCTCATAAGTCTGATGATACATGATACTACTTTCTTCCCTGGAACTTAGGTAAAGGTGCAAGGAGAGAATCAACTCCACAGAGTTGTTATATGTCTTCTATACATGTGTCATGGAATAGACACACACACAATAATTAATAATAATAGTATGAAAATATGCTATGTTACTTCATATAGGCATACTGTCCTCAATGTCATCATAGCCCAACTCAGATTCAATTATTAAATTTAGCTGTTTTGACCCATTATAGATGCTAATTTGCTCTTTCATCCATAGATGACTTCCAATTCCAGTTTCATGGCTTGCCATGTGTATTAATTTCTTTTTGGTTGAAATGATAAAACACTCTTCCCAAAATCAGCTTGGAGGGGAAAGGGTTCATTTTAGCTCACAGTTCCAGAGAGATAGAGTCACCATGAGGACAAAGACATGCCAAAATATACAGGAAGAGAAGGCAGGGCAGCAGGAACAGGAAGCTGGCTGGCCAGCTACACTTTCACCCTCACCCAGGAACCAGAGAGAGGGAGAACAGCCTGTGGAGCCAGGCTATAAAACTCCAATAAGAAAGGTAGCTGGGCGGTGGTGGCGCACACCTTTAATTCCAGCACTTGGGAGGCAGAGGCAGATGGATCTCTTTGAGTTCCAGGCCAGGCTGGGCTACAGAGCGAGTTCCAGGAAAGGCTCCAAAGCTACACAGAGAAACCCTGTCTCGAAAAAACCAAAAAATGAAAAACAAAACAAAACAAAAAAAAGGTAAAGCTGAGTAGGGCTGACATTCTCATGAACCAACCGAGTAGAAAAGTGAAGTACTCAGCATTAATATGAAGTTGCAAATCCACAGCAACATCAAGATAGACAGCTTAGGGACTCCCTTTCTCCAGCAAGGCTCCACCCTCTAAAGGTTCCATAACCTTCACAAATCGCGACATCAGCTGGGGACTGAGTGTGCTAGTTGCTAGTTCATGAGCCGATGAGAACCCTTCACATTTAAACTGCCCCAGCATGCTCATGGCCAAGGCCAGTTCATATATGCTCCCGGCCCTGTTTGCTCCATGAGTCTCGAGCATTTCATAATCACTGGGAAGAATAAATGCATGTCGGGTATCATCTACAGACTTATTTGTAACACGCAGTACTTAAATTACACTCTGCTTCTTCTAAACTAGAAGTGACTACTTTCCCTGCTTTGAGGGGCCCATGCCTTACCACTCTCCTGAGCTGATTTGCCTAGAGCCCCAAAGAGGGCAACACCATCCTTTTGGACTCTGAATTCTTAGCTCTCTTGTCTGGCTTTACAACTCTTCACATGATGAATTTGATCAGTATCAGGAACTTGGAGATTCCTGTTAGGGTTCCTAAGGAGATGTTCTGGTCAGCTCTCCACATCTGGCCTTTTGTTGTGGCGATTGCAGAGAGCATCATGATCTCTTCTTGCTCTTGTTCAACAAAGAGGTTATTGCCACAGCCCACAGCTTGATGAATTTTATGTTGACAGCATCGAATGTAATGACTTTCAAACATATGAACAGTTTGGTTTTTACTATATTTCACATAATTCTGAATGATGTCACAATTCTTGTTACCGATTATATGCTACCAGTTTAGCATGAAGCCTCATGGCAGCCATCAATGTCAGGACGTCACCAAACCCATTGAGTAGTCAGTCTCTTGTAGCAACTCAGCACAGCCACGAAAAAGAGGCCTATCAAGCAGCTGGGGCCAGAGCTTTATTTTAATAAATACAAAGAGTAGGGCACAAGTAAAACATAAGTGACAAACATTTATTACACTAAAATTATGACAAACATCTGGCTACAAACTGGCTTCATTTGTGTGGATGTTCTTATCACTGATTTCATAGACACATGCTAGTGAATAGTCAAATGGTGGTTCTTATCTTGGGAATTCGCCATTGAGAGTTAGAAGGAATCTCTTTTGCCTCAGTTTTCATTCAAGGTAGTCCGGACAACTCTAATACCTCCTTCCAGCACCTAACTTCCCCTTCTATCACTTCAGAGACCCTTATATGGTATATAGCTTTCCACCAGATATGATGACATTTGGGTACTCTGAGTGGGGAACCATACTGAATACATGCATTTGTCCTTTTTTAGTTGAGTTCTGTTGCTATAGGTCATATTCTGTGTTCTGTGCTGGTCTTCTTTCCATGTTGTGTGTTATGACACTAAGTATGGGCCTGGGTGGTGTATCATTGCAGAGCCACCTAGACTCACACACCTAACTACAATAACAGCCAGGGTGTGAACAGCTTGGTGAAAAGTGTGTCCATCTTGACGTGACTGTGGACCTGCAACTTCATGGTAATGCTTAAGACTTCCCTTTTTATCTTTACACACACACACACACACACACACACACACACACACACACACACACATATATAATTAACTTGATTTCACTTATCAGCCACAGATTCCCCCCCCCCCCCGTCCTCTTTCCTCCCAACCCCCAGCCTTCCTCCCAAATTCACCCCCCCATTCCCACCTCCTCCAAGGCAAGGTCTCCCCTGGAGAGTCAGCCCAGCCTGGTAGACTCAGCAGGTCCAGTCCCCTCCTCCCTACACCAAGGCTGAACAAAGTGTCCCAGCATAGGCCCCAGGCTCCAAAAAGCCAACCCATGCACCAAGGACAGGTCCCAGTCCCACTGTCTGGGGGCCTCCCAAACAGTTCAAGCTAATCAACTGTCCCACTTATCCAGAGGGCCCAGTCCAGTTCCACGGGGGCTCCTCAGGCATTGGTTCACAGTTCATGTGTTTCCACTAGTTTGGCTATTTGTCCCTGTGCTTTTCCCAATTATGGTCTCAATATCTCTTTCTCATACAATCCCTCCTCTCTCTTGCCGATTGGGCTCCTGGAGCTCCACCTGGGGCTCAGCCATGGATCTCTGTATCTGCTTCCATCAGACACTGGATAAGAGTTCTATTATGACAGTTAGGGTGTTTGGCCATCCAATCACCAGAGCAGGTCAGCTCAGACACTCTCTTGACCATTGCCAGTAGTCTACAGTGGAGGTATCTTTGTGGATTTCTGAAGACTCATTCCAGATGAAGACTCAGAGGTTTCCAGTTTGAGGAAACAGAATCGACTGAGAAGTTGGTGAGGTGAGGTTAGCTGTGGCCTGTTCTGTTTCTCTGATCTTCCAGCATTCCACCCCCCCCCCAAAAAAAGACTTCCCTTTTATACTCAGTTGGTTCAAGAGAACATCGGCCTTACCCAGCTTCATCTTTCAATTTCTTATGACTCTATTTTAAGGTACTGTAAAGTGGCCAAAAGAAAGTTGCTTTATTCACCACTTTTAAGTTTTGATTTTCTTAATTTCTCCAGAGGAGGAGCAGCTAGTATGATTTGTAGAGCAAAATGTATATTTAAACACACTAAGAACTTACACAGATAGTAATGTGTGAGCTCCAGAGTCAAAATATTTGAATTTGAATTTTCACTAACCACATGCTAGCTTTGTGTTTAAGGGTAAGTTGTTTAACCTTCTGGGCCTCAGTTTCCCTATCTACGTGGGACTGACAAGAGCAGTGTCTGCCTAGCTCTTAGAGTTTTGTGTAGATTAAATGCAACTCATATCAAAAAAGGTTAACAGTATGAAAATGCAAGCAGCACCCAGTATATGGCAGCTTTTAATAATATCTTTTAGATATGCAACATAGTATGCATTTATTTATGAGCCCTAAATCTTGATAAAAGTTGTTTCCTTTTGAAAATTTACCATAAGTGCTCAGAATATAACTGGTCATAAGAAATATTCCTCTTCTGATGGAGCCTTCAATCAAGGCACAGTCTGGGTGGGAAGGAGATTGCTTCTGTGGTACTGCCAATGCCTCATGCATGATTCTCATATCTGATGTTGAGATGGCATAAAATTGGTAAAATAGGGTCTCAGCAAGAATATTGTTGCCTCAACATTATTAAGATTTATTGGACATTTTATTCCTGTGTTTTATGCCCACAAAGACTGTTTATTGTCTTGGATCAAGAAGACAACTATAATAAGGACACAGGTCATGCCTAGTTCGTTTATTACCATACCTGGGGCTGCTTAGCACCTGGCATGTGGTAGAAACCATAAGAATTTGCATTGTCTAGATAAAAAAAAATCACTGAAGATAAGAATTTGACTGAGAAATGAGCCATGTGCAGTTATCTTCTTTACCTACATTCCTATTTCAACACTTTGCATAAAAAAGTTAAAAGAAAATGGAATCGATAAGAATCTATGTCCTTTAAAGTCAATTATTTCCCATAAAACAGATTGTTGATGATAAACTTCCAGTATGAATTTCTGTTCTAAACATGACCAAGTTTACTCTCTAGTTGTATGGAATCTTTGTTGTTAGTATTCGGTGGGCCAATTTATTCTAACATTGAAACCTGGGATGTTCACGCTCATCACAGGCTGCTCTGACTACTGGCCACTACTCAGAACCTCCTTTCCTCCTCACTGTCTCTTCTCTTGTCTAAGGTTGGCCTTCAGTGAGACTAATCACACAGTCACCTCTGTGTTTTCTTTGGAATTGCCCTAGCATAAAAATGTATCTCTCCTAATCACCACAAGGCAGATTTCCTCAGGTTAAATAGCACACAGGATTCAGTCCTCCCGGAGGCCATGCTTTCGCCACTGTATGTAACCTGTATCCCTGGAAAAATCCAGGTATCCCTGCTTCTCTTCCCAATGGTACATCTTCACTCTGAGCAGTATTCAGAGGGTCAAGGCCAGACATATCTTTTTATTGATTAAAGCCTCAAACGTGGGATCTGCCTGTTGGGCAACATTTCCTACTTATTATTCTTCCAAACAGAACCATCAGACTATCAAGAAAAGTGTTTTAGAGGATAACCCATCTTCCTCCTCAGAGTACAGGGAATCATTTTGTCTTGGAAGCTTATCATCAACAGAAACACAACCTGAAAAGGGCTAAATACCTGAAGAAAGCAACAAAGAAAATATTGCCTGGCTTCCAGGAGACAGAAAACTCTTCTGGCTGGGATGTTAGGGAAGGTCCTTAAAGCGAGCACAGCTGAGGGACTTGAAAGGGGGCAAAGAGTGACTATGGGATGCTGTGAGTCAGGGGTCTACCACCACGCTGAACAGTATTTTTAATCATTCTGGGATCCTTCATTTCTTCATATTTAATGTCAGGCTACCAGGCTGGATTCTTAGGGCATATTTCACTCTGTAAGGTCACAAACCAGTGACCCCATGACCAGGTGGGATTTGGAAAAGTAGAGACAAGGAACACTAGGGAAAGGCAGAAGAGTAATGTTCAAAGTCTGACTAGGAAATGGTGAGTAACCTATGGATGGAGCCAAATTGAACAGGGGAAAAAAAAATAAAAAGACTGTGTGGGAATGAAGCTGAAGTAATAGACTTTATTTTGAGAAAGGATGTGGCTGCTATCCCTGGTATTCTGGAGGCAGGAACACACATCACTGGATGTTTATACATGAATAGGAAGGAACCACCATCTTGTAACACTTTGCAAATACCCGAAGAGGTTGACTCATTGTCCTTCAAAATGGAGATTATAGTTTAAAGAGTTGCTAGTGCATAGAATCTCTCCTCTCTCTTATCGATTGGACTTCTGGAGCTTGGCCTGGTACCTGGCCATGAATTTCTGTATCTGCTTCCATCACTTACTAGATGAGGGCTCTATGATGACAGAGTATTCAGCCATCTGATCACCAGAATAAGGGACATTAAGACCATGATGAGAAAAGCACAGAGACGACTAGCCAACCTAGTGGAAAAGCATGAACTGGGGACCAATAGTTGAGGAGCCTCCACGGTGCTGGACTAGGCCCTCTGGATAGGCAAGACAGTTGTTTAGCTTGAACTGTTTAGGGGACCCCCAGACAATGAGATCTGGACCTGTCCCTAGTGTATGAACTAGCTTTTTAGAGTCAAGTGCCCATGGTGAGACACTTTGCACAGCCTTGGTGCAGGAAGGAGGGGCTTGGGCCTGCCTCAACTGAATGTTCCAGGCTCTGCTGACTCCCCATGGGAGATCTTGTCTTGGAGAAGGTATGAATGGGAGGTGGGTTAGGGGGAAGGCTGAGGGGCAGGAGGAGGGAGAACAGGGGAATCTGTGGTTGGTATGTAAAATGAATAAAAAAATCTCTTAATAATAATTTTTTAAAAAAGAAAGAAAAGCTGGCAAGAAACAAGCCAAGCTAAAGCGAGGCATTTATAACCAAGAAAAAAATCACTACCTTAGATAGGTTTTTGCAAAAGCCATAGTAAGCACAAAAGAGGGCATGTATGTTGCTAACTAAGATGTGAATTTGCAGCAGTGATTTCAGCAGAATAAATTTTCTTGGAAATCTTTCTATTCTGTGGGAAAAAAAATAAAGAGTAGCTAGTACCAAACAGACAAACTAAGGATTTAGCCTTGCAAATGACCTTATAGATAATTTTAGTTCACTGGAAATAATTAGATTACCTTATGATTTCCACCATCACAGCTATCCTGGTCAGCTACTATGGACCTCAGTGTTAATTTTCACTGTGGCATCCTCTTTTCTGATGGGTATAGGCAAATATAATGTGATTATGTTATCTTAGTCTTGGAAGAGGCAGTTTATTCTTTAACCAATGGGGTGAAAACACACTGGTTGTAAAAGGATTCTCAAAGGAAGCCAGTGATACAAAGCAGCATAGGTCATGGAGGGAGACACAAAATGTAAGTAACACACACTGTGTCCTTCACAGGATTCACATCTGGGGAAATCAGATGGACACAGGCATTCACAGTCAAGAGTAATAATGGAAGAATGAAAAAATGGAACAATGACTCAAGGTGGGATTATGGGATCTGGAGAGTAGAAGAAAATTATGGTGAAAGGTATGAATTTTAGAGTTTGTGAGCAAGATAGAGGATATCTAGTTATATTTGAATTTTAAAGAAATAATAAATATTTTTAGCATAAGTTGTTCTAAATGTTACATAAAAAGATACTTATACTTAAACATTTTTTACTTATTTGAAATTAAAATTTAAGTTGATGTCTTGCAACTTATTTGGCAACTCTAATCAGAGGGACTTTATGAAAAACATTTTGCATGTCTCATAAAAAACTTTTTAAAATATAATTTTCAAAGAGGGTACATGATGCTAGAGAAAATGCTGTCATTTGCAAGGGGATGGCAAGTGAATCGGGTAGGCTGTGCAGGAGACATGTGGAAGAGAAAGGTGGTTATGGGAATTTGCCATTTAATTACACGGAAATTTAAAACCAATAGGACCAGTGAGCTGTGGGTTGAAGATATGAAAGCTGGGTAGATATGATCTTTATAAAAGTTCATGGACAATTAATGCTCAAAGAAATATTAACAGTAATCTTGCTCCTCATTTACCAACGAAGAAAGGCAGCTAAAGTCACAGAGGACTTTGATCTGCCAATGCGCCAGCCAGTGTTCTTTCCGCTTCATTATGCTAGTTGGATTTTTCTTATTTCTCAAACTAGTAGTCCCAAACCAGCAAGAGGCCAAACCAACAATCTACTGGAAGCTAGCAGTGGGAGTTTAGGAATGAAGTTCTCCTCTAAGTCCTATCCCAAATCACCTTAAAGAAATCTGGAAACCTTCCTTAGGTGCTAAGCTTTCCCTATAACCCAACTTCTTTCATTAGCCTTTGGTGAGCAAATTGATACTGATGTACTAAAAAGTCTAGGGAGGCAGTTTTCCTTCAGAGTCCTTGTTTTTTTCCACAGATGCCAAACTCTCCACATGTAGATTTGTGCCAGAAACTAATCTTCCAAGTGCATCAGTGCCGTAAGCAGTGACTGGCCTGGGTTGAGCCCGTAAATATTTGACTTCAAAGAGTTTTCATCTTAGTTACCCCACTCCCTATTGACCTCTGCCTTGCACCCCTCTCAGAGATTTGCCTTAACCTGGAATGGGAGTTCGGCTCTGGCAACCCGACCCTAGGAGGACAGCTTCCTCCCTCCTTAAGTCAACAAATATGTTTAGCCACCATGAGAATAATTTATTGCAAAGAGTACAATTATTTGTAAGGTTAATTGAGTGTTCCCTTCAAATGAGAATGATACTTCTTAGGAGTAGTATCATTAGTGCAATGAAATAATGAAGGCTCTAAAGAGAAATGCATTCTCAGAAGTCATTAGGAAAAATTCCTGAATATTGGTGGTAAATCGACCCATTTCTAATGGATGGTTATCTTCCTTGTCTGTATATATTTGGTGCTTCTTTTAAAATCAACACTTATAAGAGAATTGTGATAGAATCCTTTTTCTCCAACTTCCCAATCCTGATTCATCTATAGATTGTCTCAATTTTAGTGGAAAATGCTCCATAAAATGTAATCATTGGAATTCTATCACCAACACACACACACACACACACACACACACACACACACACACACACACACACACACACACACACAAACCTACTAAAGATTAAGGCTTGTATTTGGTATACTTACTTTAAATGAACATTAGCTTGGAACTGCCAACTGACAAATTATTTTTGCAAATTTAGGATAGCAGAGGGAGAAAAAGTAATGGATCAATGTCACATTGCTTCTCAAAGGGCCAAAGCAAAAGCCCTATACTGTCATTCCTAAGGTATTGCAATTAGCTGCCCCTGGGGCTATGTGTTCCTTCTCGTAAAAGTTTTAACCCCCTAAATGGTGTTCTGACCCAGATATTGCATGAAGAATTTTGAAGCAGTTGACAGTTAAGGCTGGATGACACTTTGAATCTCTCCCCATATCTGAGATTCTTTGACCAGACTAGAGTACCAAAAGAAAACTGAAACCCGGCTATCTAGAAGCTATGAGAACAATGTAGCAATGAGGCTCTGTACAGGATGTTCGGCTACAGTACCTGCTTCAGTATGGGAGATGAATGGCAAACAGCTTCATTTTCCCTTGCATCAACATGAAATGCCGAAAGCAAAGGATATCACCGGAGGGACTATTTACAAAAAGAAAAAGTGAGGCAAGTGGTTGGGGGTCAGAAGGAAAGAGAGAGGGGTAGGAAGAAGAAGAGGGAGGGAGAGAGAGAAGTTGGGGGGAGATAGATGATCTGTGTGAGCACAGGTGTGTGGGACTGATAGGCTGAAAAAAGAGGCCAATGCCTTGCTTCTGTGCAAGTGGCAAGGTTGAGATCCCAAATTGTGAGTGGAGGAACACAAATAACTCAGCTATTTTCTATTAGCCGAGGGCTCCTCCCTTTTACAACAGAGGAAACCAAGCCCCCACATACTTCAACCACTGTGTCAGGACACACAGCTAACAAACATGGCTTAGACTAAAACCAAAGTCTCCTGCTGTTATTTTGATTGGCTTGTTGGTCAGATTTCAAATCATATTCTGTATTTCATCTTTAAAGATACTATGGCTTAAGTCTTTGCCCCATGTGAGCATTACCAGGTTCAGTTTTGCATGTGATTATGCTTCCTTTCGACCCCTGAGCAGCCCCTGGACTAGGCTTCTTGTCGTTTCTATTTTTAAGGCACAAGGTGGATCAGATATGTACACCTAGGGAATGAGACTCTTCCCTGGCAGGGAGCATGTCACAGTGGATCTCCTCCACCATGTCAATGTCTCTATTGAGAGTGACATTCACTCTACCTTCCCCCTAGCGATGACAGATCCCTGACTGTTTTCTTTATCTGCCACTGGGTTTCCAGATGACTGGCAGGTGGTTGTAAGGGCAAATTCCTCCTTGACAATTTCTCCGAAATCCTCTTCTTTGCTCTACCATTTTCCTAACTACTATCTTGGGAGCAATTGTTCCAGGGCCCACTATAGAAAGGTTGCGCGTATTCTCTAATTTGCACATTTCTTTTAGAACTGGGAAAAATGAAGCTCCACTTACGTAGAGAGTCTGCCAGAATCACAAGTTTAAAAAAAAGGCAGAGTTTGAATGTCAGTCATAAATTACATCTTCTCTGCTTCTTTGCCTTCTAATAATAGTCTCATGTACCCCTTCTCTACATAGGCACACTTACATGAATATTGCTAGAAAATTAAGGAAAGAAAAGGTCCTGACCAAAACAGTAAGAACTGAGTCCTAAGGCAGAATATAAAATGGTAGATGTGATGGGTGGTGCTCATATTTAAAATATCTAAGGAAAAGTTACCCCACATATTAACAGTGAAGAAAAAGAAAGAAACCCAAAGATCCTTACATGAAAAGATGTATGTGTCCACATACAACAAAAAAATAGAAATAAAAATTTACACTGCAAGCCGTTTTTTTAAACTTACAAGACTGGCAAAATTCCACAAGATCAAAGCATACCCTGCCGTTAAGGCTATGGGGAGCAGGCTCCTTTTATATATTTCTGGTGGAAATTTAAATGAGTAAAATCCCCACAGAGGGCAATTTATTGGTATCTGTCAAAATTACAAATGCAAATACCCTTTGACCCAAGAATACCAAAATAAATTCAGGAATTTATATCACAGATATACTTGCCCATGTGCAGAGAGGCATAGTTACTATGTTGTTTCTTGTTTATAACAGAATGTTGGAACCAAATGGAAAGACTGTTGATTAGGCCCTCCAAACACATCATCATATAGCCATGTAGTGAAATTATATACAATGTTTTTAAACGAGGGAGCTCTCTCTATATTGATGTTGAAATAGCCCTATGATACACTAGAAATTTTCAAAGGAAGGAAGAAAAATAGTGTCAGAGTAAAACATATAAAAGGTTTTTTAAAGGGGGGTAGAGAGTAATTTAAAAAATAAAATAGCTCTGGGAGATGCAGGACAGGCCAATAGATTGTGCTGTATTGTGCTGCTGCAGCCTTTGTGGGATAACTAGGCAGGTGGGGAAGGGGAAGGCATCCCTTCACTATATACTGTCTAGCTTTTGTGACTTATGAAAGAAGCGTGTTCTACTGAAGAGAAGATCACAGAGTTAAGTTTTTGAATCTGCTGTATCGTCATGTGGCAGGCTAGTCGGAAAAAGGCCTGGGCTCAGCAAGTCAAGCCCCAGCTATTCACAACAATGAATTGCAACGGTGCAGAATCTTCCAAGGTGTGGACTTAGGATTGAGCTGTGGGGTTAGCACCCTTGAAGAGCGGCTGTGAAGGGTTCTGAGGGCACACTTTGAAAGGGTTCCCTGTTTGTTCAGGAAAGTAAAACATGAGCATAGTTTCTGTTCTCTGACACCTTAGTTGGCAAATAAGCTTGACTGTCTTTGTCTATGTTGATGGGGTGATTTTTGTCTTCAAGTCAAATAAATAAGAATTTAAATTTATAGCATAGAATGGGCAATAACTCTGGTACCCTTTGAGTAAAATTTATTTAAAGTAAGAGAAACAATAATACAGTTTTGCATCAGTGAGCAGACTGCTGGGGACCCTGGGGTGATGTTCAGGCTAGCTGTCCCTCCTGTTCACTGACTGTTCTTCAGCACCAGGCACTCGCTGTAAGGGACACGTGGGAAATGAAAAGTCATTGAATCTACTAACCGCAACGTGATAAGTCCAAATTTTTAATCCCAATTTAGTAAATAAGGAAAATATTAACAGAAAACATGCTCAGATTTCCTTAGCTAGTGAAGAGGAATCTAGTGAACCTGAGAACCCTAGAACTCACATAATTCTGCTTCAGGACTCTCCTTCCCTGGTTGAGAAACGGGGATTTCATTGTGTAGGAAACTTCCACAAAGACAATGTGACTTGTCCAACCTGATCTTCCCTTTATCTCCTCCCTTTCCCAACGACCACTTCTATTCACATCTTCTCACACAAGAAGCCTTTTGTAAGAGCTTTACAGTTCTGGATTGAGAATCAGCAAGGACGCTGGTTCCAGAACTTTGTCTTTGACACCACTGACCGTTGGCAGACTCAACACTCTGGATTTTCTCTCTGCACTGTGAGCCAGCTCTGGGTTGCTGGCTGTTTTCTTCACCTACCCAATCAATGCAGCTTTCTGCAAGGTTCAGAACTTACCCAGTTCTCACTGAAAGTTACCTCCTGTCTTGTAGATTTACTAGCTACGCATAGGAGTCTATTCACCAAAGATCCACAATTAGACCCAAACTTAGTTTTGAACTCCAGACCTGTATTTCGGCAGTACCTCTCTACTTTATTGCTTGATTGCCTGTGGCTTCTCTGTCTGAAATAGTGACAAAAACAACATTTTTTTTTCTTTACAAATCAAGTCTTTAAACTTGTGTCAGTGAAAACTTCTACCATCCACCCATGCTTTGGACCCTCTCTTGTGTCCCCCTCTTGTGTTCCTCTCTTATGTTCCCCTCCAGTCTTGTATCACACTTTTTCTCTTGTATTGGAAATCCAATCCAGAGCCTTCTGCATTCTAGGCAGATACTCCACCACTAGGCTACATCTTCAATCTAATTCTTGTTATTTTTATTTTCATTTTGTCCCCAAACTACTCATTGCCTTCCATTGCTACACAAACCATCCTGACAGAAGGGACCATCTTTAGCATAGGCTACTAGCCTCCATATGATTTCCCTGTGTCCAAGTTCTACTCTTTAATCATGTTGCATCTCCAATCAGGGAGACTCTGCAAGAACACTACACTGCTTAAAACTTAATTAGCTTTATTTCAATATTTTTAGAATAAATCCCAATATTACTAGTAGAACCAGGGTGTCTCACCTGGCCTTGGGATTCCCCATTTGGAGCATTACATTACATACATTCTCTTGCATTTGACCTAGTGCCATGAATTTTCTTCTAGGCTTGACTCACCATATCTGCACTCACTCTTTCTCCCATTTAGAATGCACCCATCCCACTGAGTAGCTTCCAGTTATCCTTTAATTAGCAGCTTAAATGGCTGTGCCAGAGAAGTCCTCCTTAGTCAATTCTGAGACTGGACTAGTTTCCTTTCTGGAATACATTACCCAGCCCATTACTCCTTCTCAAACAGTACTCAGAAATTGACAATCATGTATTCATAAGATTGTATGTGCCTCTTACAGAATGAGATCAAATATATTTTGCAGGCAATTTGTCATCTGTGCTTAGTATAGAATAGATATGCAGTTGATAGTTATTCAATGCCTGCCTGCGTGAATGGATGAAAGAGAATGACCTAGAGGACGTATTTGTAGATGGAGCCAGCGTAAGAACATTGGTAACAAGACAGCTTTGTGTTTCCCGTGAGTTTCATCTATTCATTTTTTCACTTTGGAAGCCAAGTTATACTGTATGAAGAAGTACCACAAAGTAGAGATCAAAATTCTTAGAATCCGCATGTATCAGCCCAGTGTTTAAACCTAAGGTAGAGATCCACACCCAACAGGACAAGCAGAAGTTACAGAGAACACTGCGGCCCATGGGTAGGAGACTGCAGAACTGGGCTCCACTTATCCAGGAAGAAGACTAGATTGTTGGAATTCAGAAACACTTAAACCACCCATTTCAAACAATGGCAATATCACATACAAAAGTAGTCAGAACAAACAACATTCCAAAAAATGAAAACAGATTCGGACTCTGAATAAGAAGCCACTGACAGCTATATGAAGGGGGCAGTGCTGAGATGACATGGGACGAGGTGAGAGATTGGTAAGACAGGAAACAAGTGCAGAAAACACAGACTCAGGAGCAAAGCACATATTTCTGATATCAAAGAACAAGAAAGGCAGCACACAAGATTAAAGGAGTGATGCAGAGGGTGAGCAGGAGAAGTTCCATCATAATATGAAGTAAAAGCAAAGGCAATTATGATAACAGAGGAAAGATGTATGCATGCTGGAGAAAGGACCCCAGAATCGCTGGGATCCAAGGACATACAATAGCTGACTTTCCTCAAACCCTATTTTTGTGAGGTGTGTGCTCACACATCTTTAGCAGTAGTCCTGCCTTACTGATGAACCATGGTGCAGCTAAGTGCAATGTTTATACCTAGTGCACAAAGGAGGAAATCAAGGTACCTAGATGAGAAGTAATTTGCGCAAGGCTCTGCAGTTCACACTTCGCCTTGATGTTTGCCCTGGCCATTTGACTCCTGGGCTCTGTTCCTAATTATCATGATTAATTAAAAAAAATGTTTGAGCTGAAGGAAGTGTCTGATCTGGTGGTGTAGATAGAAGGAGTTAATCAGCTTCTTAGTAAAACTGATAATTAGACTACCACAGATTTACCTCCAGAGAAATCCCTATAGTTGACAGTTGCTAAAGATGTCTGCTTTATCCTCTTGGCTCCTAGTGGATCCAGGGGAATTGTCTTTTACCTCAAATTCTCTCATGTGAGAGTGATACCAAAGCCTTCTCAGGGATGCCTGAGAATTCCCAGGGAGCAGACTTCCCTCTGAGGGTGTTTGCTTACTTCCTTGCCTTTCTAGACACGGCCTGTTCCACCTTTTCAAACCCCCGTGACTACATGTGACAAGACAGTGTAAAGCCCGTTCTCCTGCATGATTAGAGACCGATGGAGTAAAGAGCTTGAAAGGTTGTTATAGAGCTCACATAGGCTGGCGTCAACTCGCCCACACCTTCTTCCCTCACTCTAG
Source organism: Peromyscus maniculatus bairdii (assembly GCF_049852395.1). Lineage (NCBI taxonomy): Eukaryota > Metazoa > Chordata > Mammalia > Rodentia > Cricetidae > Peromyscus > Peromyscus maniculatus. The sequence continues at coordinate 70,194,922 of NC_134870.1, read as the reverse complement.
ACCAGTGTCCTCTCTCCCTCCCAACCCTCCCTGACCTCAGAGAGACCACATCAGTCATTTTTCTCCACAGGAACTTGCATGGAGTCTCCTGCCTGAGCAGTTTATCAATGTAGAATTAGGAAAGCAAAGTATATATATTTTTTTGTTTGTTTGTTTGTTTTTGAGACAGAGTTTCTTTGTGTAGCCTTGGCTATCCTTGAAGTAACTCTGTGTCCAGGCTGGCCTTGAACTCAGAGATCTGCCCGCCTCTTTCTCCTGAGTACCAGGATTAACAGCATATGCCACTCCTGCTTGGCTTCAAGTACATTTTCTTAAAAGAAGAAAAACAAAGCATAGGGTTCCTCCTGAAAGGGTGTTCTGTGAACAACGCTTTTTCCATTCTGTTAATAAGAATAAATGTTTCTCTGTGTTTGTGCTTGCGTGGTTTTGTGTGTGTGTGTGTGTGTGTGTGTGTGTGTGTGTGTGTGTGCATGCACAAGCACATTTATGTAAGGTGTATGTGTGACTCAGTGAGTATGAAAAAAGTACATTCACATATTAGTTTGTTTTTGTTTTTGGTTTTTTTTAGACATGGTCTCACGGTGAGGCTCTGGCTGGCTCCAGCTCCTAGAGCTACAGCTGCCTCTGCCTCCTGAGTGCTGCAATTAGGGGTGTGGATAAGCACACCTGTGCATGTGGAGGCCAAAGGTCAACATCAGACATCTTCAAACGTCTCCTCCTTATTATTTGAGACAGGGTCTCTCACTGAACCTGGAGCAGTTAGGCTTGCCAGCCAGGGAGCTACAGCCATCAACTGAAGAATGTTCCAGTTTCAGGAAGAATGATTTGAACATTCTTTCTTGTTTAAATTGAAGGTTTAAATCTGATAGTCATCCAGCTTACATCTCTTCTGTGTCATTAGTGTCAAAGTACAACACTTACAGTAGTAGCATTTCTTCCTCATGCATGGGTGCATATGGGCATGGAGGTTGGAGGACAACCTCAAATATCAACCTCAGGAGTGCCATCCACCTCCTTAGTGGCAGAGTCTGGAGCTCCTTAACTAGGCTAGACTGGTTGGGCCACAGGTGCTAGAAAGACAAATGTGTGCCGCCACAGCCAACATTCTGTGTGGGTTTAGGGACTAGAACTCAAGTCTTCACACTTGCATGACAAGCACTTACTGACGGAGTCATCTTCCCAGCCCTATAAGGTTTGGCTATTGTTTTTAAAAGTTCTTCGTAGACTGGAGCAATGATTCAGGGTCACAACATCTACTGTGCAAGTGAGAGGTCTGAAGGGTTGTGTTAGTTAGTGTTCTACTACTGTGAAGAGACACTAGGACCACGACAACTCTTATAAAAGAATGCATTTAATTGGGGCTTGCTTACAGTTTCAGAGGTTTAATCCATTACCATCATGGCAGGGAGCTGGTGCTGGAGCAGCATCTGAGAGTTTGACATCTGGATTCACAAGCAGCAGAAAAAGAGACACTGGGCCTGACTTGGGCTTTTGAAGCCTCAAAGCCCACCCCCAATAACATGCTTCTTCCAACAAGGCCACACCTCCTAATCCTTCTCAAGTAGTGCTACTCCCTGATGACTAAGCATTCGAATATACATGAGCCTATGGGGACCATTCTCATTCAAACACCACAAATGTGGATCCCCAGAACTCCCATAACTGCCAGGTGGGAATGGCAGAATCTTCTCTTCCTAGCATTCTGGAGTTCAAGACAGAGTATCCCAGAAGCAAGCTGGATAGATACACTAACCAAAACAGAGGGGCTCTAGGTTTTCAGCAAGAGACTGACTCTGAAAATAAAGTCAAGAGAGATAGAGAAAGACATTGATGTAGATGTAACCAATCGTCTTATTAAATAAGAAACACAGAACCAATGCAAAGAAGAAAGCCAAGAGATCAGAGCTAAGAGCCTTACTGCCTGCTGCAGCTAGCCTCTTAAGCCAAGACACCTCTCCGAAAAAGACCTACTTCCTGTGTGTTTGTCTTTATACAGTCTTTCTGTTCTGCCTTCTCATTGGTTGTAAACCCAAACACATAACTGCCTTGTCACTGCCTGTCTGTAGAGACTTCCAGGTCTTCTATGGTTGGTATTGAGATTAAAGGTGTGTGTCTCCAATGCTGGCTGTATCCTTGACCACACAGAGATCTACCTAGCTCTGTCTACCAAGTGCTAGGATTAAAGGCATGTGCTGCCACCACCACGCTCTTGCTATGACTCTAATAGCTCTGATCCCCGGGCAACTTTATTTATTAACATACAATTAAAATCACATTTCAGCACAAATAAAATACCACCATATTTCCCCTTTTCTATTTTAATAAAAAGAAAAACAGAAAAAGGTTATAACTAACAAAAGAAAAACTATATACAAAAGTACAATAACTATATACAATATATACAAGTAATAAATACCTAAACAATGTCTAGTCCATTTGTATTTGACAAATTCAGAGAAAATAATTCCATTATCTATTCTATTTTGGCAAGTCCAAAATGTATCTAATTCACTTCTATCCTAATTAATCTTCAACTATAACTAACTAATCTTCAACTATAACTAACTTGTCTTCAACTCCCTCAGAGACCCAAGAAGGAAATAATATTACCTAACAAAAATAAAAACAAGAAGTGCATGTAAGCAACTTCCAAAAAATTTGTGAGTTGACAGAAACAGCCAGCTGCCTGGACAGTCACCTGAGGTTTCTCCATAGTGTTGGGGCATCATCTTCAGCCTATAGGCTTAGCATATCTGACAGACTCATTTGTGAAGTATGATGTACACAAGGTCAACAGTTCAACCTCACATTGGGTGAGAGCAGTCCATGTACCAGAAACACCTGAATTCCACTAGTGTCATGTCATGATTTGGGATTTTAAATTCTGGAAATTGTTGATGGTTTTTGAATTCAGCTGTCCATTCTTCTTGGCTGTGTATATATGACTTCATCTCAGCATCCCGTTCTTCTCCACATCCCTCTATCAAATACCAATCTACTATTGAGAGGCATGAGCTTAGTTGCTCTTCAAGAATAACTGTTTCAGCTGCTGTTCCATTGCACATCAGAAGCCATCAGCCCACTGCGTGTTCAGCTGCCTTCGAAGAAAAGGGCACTGTACCTTTTCTGGATTGGGAAGGCCACTTCAGGGATGGCACCATATTGTCCTGGCCTCAGAAGATGCCTTTTGATAAAGCCATAACCACACTTGTTTTGGCAAGAATCAGTAGTCCTTTGTTTCGTGTTCTGTCTGTCAATTTTGTCCTGTTGATTCGAGGATACTTTGTTGTCCAGTGGCTAACTTTTGCCACAATGAAAGTTGAAGTAGATTGGTACTGCCAGGAGCCGACATGTCTCAAAAAAGAAAAATTTTCTAAGTTATTAAAACATTTTAAATGCCATATTCTGTAGATCTCTGAAGGGTTTGAAAATGACCCGTCTATCTAAAATATATCTTCTCAATTTTTAAAACATATCTAATATGACTACAAGTTCTATTGTAATGTCTAACTACTAACTTTCATTTCTTTGTATCCTAATAGTTGGTAATAATAACATTTAAGGATCAGAAAATTGCATTACATTGTTAAATGAATGGTATAAGTACAATTAGAAATATACATATAACATTTTCTAACAATATCAATTTCAAATTTGTATACAATATAAAACAATCCAATCCAATGTAAAGTATTTAAAACTAGTAATTGTCTTTTTCTTCTTTTCTTTCTTTTTTTTTTTTTACTTATAAACTGTATGGCTGTGGCAGGCTTCTTGCTAACTGTTCTTATATCTTAAATTAACCCATTTTTATAAATCTATACCTTACCATGTGGCTCGTGGCTTACCGGCATCTTTACATTCTGCTTGTCATGGTGACAGCTGGCAGTGTCTCTCCCTCCTTCTTCCTGTTCCCTCAATTCTCCTCTCTCCTTGTTCCACCTATACTTCCTGCCTGGTTAATGGTCACTGTTTTATTTATATAGAGCAATATCCACAGCACATTGATATTGACTTCAGGCTTCTACACACCTGTAAACATGTGTACATTCACACAACCCACCATCACCACCACCACCACCGCCACACATATAAAATAAATGATTCTGGGCCTGTAAGATGCCTCAGTGTAAAAGTGCTTGCCACCAAAACTGAAGACCTGATTTAAATCTCTGGGGCCTACATGGTAGAAAGATCTCTCCAAGAGACTCCTAGAAGTCATTCTCTATTACATATGTACTATGACATGCACAAATATACACATATACATTCAATAAAATATAATTTAAAAACTTAAAGATTCTTCAGGTTAACTTAAACACTATTAATTTGGATTTCTTTTTTTATTTTTAAATTACATCTTGATTTCAGTTGACCCTCCCTCCACTCCTCCTGCTCCTCCTCTAGATCCATTTCTTCTCCATTTCCCTTCAGAAAAACAGCAGGCCTCTCAGGGATATCAAACGAACATAGCATAACAATTTACAATAGGACTAGACACAAGCTCTACTGTCAAGACTGAATAAGGCAACCCAGTAGGAGAGAAAGGGTCCCAAGAACGGGAAAAAGAGTCAGAGATGCTCCACTCCCTCTGTTAGGAGTCCTGCAAGAACACCAAGCTACATAGCCATAACATATGCAGAGGACCTAGTTTAGACCCATGCAGGCTCTATGACTGTCACTTCAGTTTCTGTGAGCTACTATGAGCCCTGTTCAGTTGAATCTGTGGACCATGTTCTTATGGTGTTCTTGAGCCCTCTGGCTTCTATAATCCTTCCACCTAATGTTTGGCTGTGGGTTTCTGCATCTGCTACCACTAGTTGCTGAGTGAAACCTCTCTGATGATGATTGGACTAGGCTCCAGTCTACAAATACAGCAGAATATCATTAGGAATCATTTCATTGACATTTTTTCCCAGTTTTGTTTGGTTCTATCTTAGGACTCTAGGTGTCCAGCTTCTGATTTCTAGCCATCCAGGCAATGTCAGGTGTGACTTCCCTCTCAAGTTGGACCAGTCATTGTTGACCACTCCCGGAAGTTCTATGCCACCAGTACACTAGCATGTCTTACAGGCAGGACAAAGTGTAGGTCAAAGTTTTTGTGGCTGGGTTGATGTCCCAGTTCCACCACTAGAAGCTTTGCCTGATTACAGAAGATGGCCAATTCAGGCTCCAAATCCTACATTACTAGAAGTCTTTGCTAGGGTCACCCTAGTGGATTTCAGAGAGTTTAATTTGGACTTTTTAAATGAACTGGAAATAATTCTCAGACATAGAAAGGCTCAAAAGAATTGTTGGTTGTTTTTTTTTTTTTTTGGTTTTGTTTTTTATAAAAATTTAACAAAAAGCTATGTAGAGATAAACAGTAAGCAATTACAAAGGAGAGGTAGCAGATGAGAACTGCCACTTGAAATACTGGCATAGTACCTGGCACTGTGGGGTTCAAATCCTGCCACTGTGGCCAATTAGCCATGTGCCTATTACAAATTATTCTTTGTGCATTGATATGTAAAATAGGGATAATAGTGGCACCCATCACATAAAGATTCAACAAGTCACGATTCTATTGTGCTAAGAATTCTTGGTACCTAGAGATGACTCATTGTCATGAAGGGCGTTCAAGTCGGGATATAAAAGGTTGAAATACAAATATTCACATCATCCATCTAGCACTGAATTAGAACTAATATTTGAGGCCAGCGAGATGGCTCAGCTGATGAAGGTGCTTGAGTTTGATTGCCTGGGGCACCCGTGATGGGAGGAGAGAGCAGAGTCCTTCCAGTTGTTCTCTGGCCTTCACACGCACTTTGGGGCACTTTGTACCCACCCGCTCAGTAACTGACTAACTAACTAAATGTAATAAAAATAGTGTTCATGCAAATATGTTTTAATAATATAAATGTTAAGTAATTGAACTTCGTGTTATGTACTATAAAAAAAAAACCCAGTGACTTAAGCAGGTCTTGTTTAGGTAGCCATGTTAGTGAAACTTCTTGGATGTATCTTCTCTGACATTTCTAGGAGACAATCTCACGGCAAACTTCCCAGTTCCTCTGGTTTTTACAAAAGAGGCCATGAATTTGAATGAGAGCAAGGGGGAGGGAGACACGGGAGGGTTAGAGAGAGAAAAGGAAAGGGGGGATGATGTAATTATAATATAATCTCAAAAATTAAAAACAACATTACTTTAAAAATAAAACATTATCTCTTAACAAATTGCAAAATTCTAAGCTTATATTCTAAAAGAAAAAGTAGTGCCAAAGAGGGCAATGGAACAGTACCAAATCCTCCCCTAAAGTGGATGGGATTTATTCCATTCTTGGTTTTAGAAATACCGACTTTGTTTATGGATATATCAACTAAAACTTAGTAAAATGATAGATATTTCTTTAAAAACTGAAAGCTCTTAAAATGGGACTGAAAACAACATAATCCTTCCAAATCCCTGGAGCATATAAAATCATAAGCACTTTACACAACACAATCCTGAAAATAAGCATCAGTACAGAAGTATAGCTCTAGACAATAGGCAGCGATGTGTTACTCGAGGGCCCTTAGCTTACAAATTCAGAGACATGCTTATGCTCTCTAGAGTAAGGAGGGGACCTGTAA